>NC_072430.2:92612500-95112500 GCF_028878055.3 Symphalangus syndactylus | reverse complement strand
AAAGAAATATAGACCTGATAACATTTAAATGAATCCATTCCTCATTGTCTCATATTAAGATTTCTGACATGGATTCCCAAGGGAAAGTTTTATGAATTATGTAAAATATATTATTTGTGGCTGAAATAAGTTCCTGGATGAGAAGGATGAAGGCCTATTAACCATTAACCTTGGGGAGAAAAAAGGAAGTCCCTGACATGATGAGAATAAAGTCCTGGGGCTTGCCCACTGCAGCATAAACCCAGGACCCTTGCCTCAGGTGGGGCCCAGGTGGCGGGGGATGCCATCCCCGCAAGAGGATGCCTCTTTTGATCTGCAGTTTTGCCTGATTGGACAGAGTCTAGACAGTGGTAGGTAATTCCCTTTCAGTGGTTAATGTCAGTGCATTTATTAGTCCTTCATACTAAACAAATCAAAGATCCACTAGTCTCAAGGTCAGATCTTTCAGTGAGTGAGGCTATCTGAACTATTTCTTTAAAAATCCATGGACAACTTGTATCCAGATTTGCTTTCTGTAGAGCAGCACTGCATTTACTCCAAACTGCAGTAGGCTCTTCCTAACCCAGTGACTTTCAACAGTGCCTTCTCTTGGCTATGCAGCTGTCACAGTGGTGGTCTTGTGCTGTTTAATACAAGTATAAAATCCCCTTATTCCATTTCTTTATTTGGTGAGAGTTAAGAAGGATATCTTTTCTAGCTGTGATGGCTTATTTGTAGTTCTCTTTGAAGACTGATAATGGGCTTACCACCTCATCTCGCCCGGGCTGCTTTAATATGTGTAGCTAATAACCCCTGGGCTTCTTCCTCTCATTTCTCTCATGTGGTTTTTGATTTGCATCAGACTCCCTGAGCCCATGTCCTATTTGGAGGAAAGCTGAGGGAAATGCATAAATAATGTCTAAAATAAACTTGTGAAGTCAAGTATCAGTTACATTGAAGATCTAGGGGTGATCTTGGGCACGGGTTGAACTTTGAAAAAAATTCTGTAGGGTCCTTGGGAGAGGGGCTCTGCTGAGCAGCAGAGGGAGGCAGTGGGAAGAGGCCTTGGATAAGGAGGCTTCTCTAGGAGGCCCAGCAGAGCACCTTTGATTTAGTGCAAAAGGCAAAGTCAGCTGATGGTCTTGGAAGGAAGTGTAACATGAAGAGGGCATTAAAAGGACTGTCCTCTCTTTAGAGGAGAGGGATGGAAAAGGGGGGCTGGGGAGGGAGAGAGCAGATGGTAAGGCTTTGTGATGTTTCCGCTTTCCCTAAAAACTCATATCGTGGTGTCCAGGAATCTGCCATCCATTCCTTTCTGCCATTAAACTCAAACCAACATACACATATTTTAGACCATTTAAATTCCGCCCTCTTACAGCACGTATTATAATTGCTCAGTTAATTTGGCATTAAGGTATCCGAAAATGTCAACTGTGTACATACAGTCTTTGCTGGGTGTTTGGCTCTTTTCCTTGAGAGCAAATACAAGAGCCATCCGTCCGACCAAAGCCTTAGAATCAGTTTCTGTTTGCTGAAAAATCTGGTTTTTATTTGTTTAGGTCCTAACGCCAGCCCCGATGGTCTCATTCCGTGGACGAGGTTTTGTAAGGTGAGGACTGTCTGGGTTTTATGCTCTCTGAGTCCTTTTTGCCCTCTGTTGAGGTTCTCATGTTTCTTGCTGTGATAGTTACTTTACTGTTTGCTTATTTTGGCGTGTTCTTCTCTGGCCAAGGAGCCCCTCGGGCAAGTTGTTTACTTTTCTTCTGTGCAGGAGGTTGGTCTCCGAGCGGGAGTCTGACAGGAAGCACCTGCCTGAGTGATAACATTCTTTCATATCTGAAATGAGGCTCCTGTTCACTCATGCTGGACCCCTGCCCAGCAGTTTTGTAGCCATTTCTGTGTGAAATGTATGTTCTGGGCTGGGTGGCACAGCCTGACCAACCAGACGAGTTTAATGGCCTGCTCGAGCGGAGGGGCCCACTGGGGGGAACGTTTAGACTCTGCTGGAGTCACCAGACAGTGTGGACCAGCTTGCACTGCTGGATTTTGCTAGTGTGGGGCAGCTTGTGTTTCCGTGAGTCACACTGGAGGTCACCCCCAGGCTAGCTTGCTACCGTTTGGAAAGGGAAGCAGAGCCTGGCACAGGGAAATGGAGAGCTCTGGAGAGCTCCTGGTCTAAATGCTGATAAGAGCGGGGAGGGAACTTGATATTCCCTGCCAGGGAAGGGATCCCATTGCTGTGCTGCATGGGACAGTTCCATCCTTGGCACCTGGGGAGTCTTTACAGATGATGGTGGGAGGGGCCATGGTAAGTCACTGTTTTAGATTTTTGTTCATAATGTGTGCATTTGTATACTTTCAGGAAAATATAAATGATAAAAATTTTCCCTTCTGGCTTTGGATTGAAAGCATCCTAGAACTCATTAAAAAACACCTGCTCCCTCTCTGGAATGATGGGTAAGGGCCACCGATGGATGTATTTTGAAATGTATTTTTAGTGCTGCGAGGTTGAGACAAGGCCTGAGTCCAGCTTCAGTATTTGACTAGGCGTGTGTGAATCTCACAGGAGTGCGCATTTATAGGTTGCCCCTTCAGGGCTTCAGAAGAGTAGAACCTCATAACATTAACCTTACACTTTCTTAGTACAGGTATATATATTGGCAAAGCTAAATTAAAAAAAAACAAAAAACTCTTGAGTGCCATTCATGCATTCATTCAGTCAACAAAAAATTTTTGAGCATCTAATATGTGGCCCCTAGGAAGGAAGAAAAACCCTTATAACTGAGTAAATCATTTCTATCTTGACTTATTGCCAGGATCGGCTGATATTTCAACAAAAGCTTTAACTTGATCAGAAGGGCTAGAATATGAAAATATATTGCCTAGGTCTTCCTCTCCAGTAAAAAGGATGTATACATTCAGACATTGTCATGGCCTTTAAAATAATAAAGGAACAATAAAAGGCTCATTCATCCCACGCGTGTTTATTGAGCATCTGTAGCATCCTACTGACACCATATTCATATCTTTTTTTTTAAAACCTTAGTATATACATGTGTAAGTGAAATGCTTCCTTAAGTGTCAACTGAATAGATTTTAAAATAGTCTACGTTTTTTACCGTAGGGTTTTTTTCTCACATTCCAGCCATTTTCTTGGTTTGTAAGTTAGCATGGAAATCATGATTGAACTAAAAGCCCATCCGTCCATCTCTTCAATATCCAGGTGCATCATGGGCTTCATCAGCAAGGAGCGAGAGCGTGCCCTGTTGAAGGACCAGCAGCCGGGGACCTTCCTGCTGCGGTTCAGCGAGAGCTCCCGGGAAGGGGCCATCACATTCACATGGATGGAGCGGTCCCAGAACGGAGGCGGTGAGTGGGAGTTTGAGTACATAGTCCCACCATTCCATGTGTGGGAAGTCCCTCTTCATCGCCACCAGTCAGCTCATACAGATAGTGCGTTTGGGACATGAAATTGCAGATCTTATACTTACCCCAAATGAGCCCCCCGATAGGATTTAATAAACCCCCACAAATGTTTGTGGTTCACTCTCTGGAACATATTGTGGAAATGATGGTTTTGAAAAGACAATGCCAATTCTTTCCTTTGCATCAGGTTTGTTATCTGCAGATCAAGGATGTGAGTCAATATAATCTGCAACCCGTTCTTGGCAGGAATCACATTTCCCACAGGAGTAAGCGTCCACATTCTCTTAGGGTCATCCCAGATTAGAGTGTGCAGATGAGGCAGGCTTCGGGAGAAGACTTCATACACATCGTTAGCCAGGGAGTTGATGCAGGACCTGTTGGGACGAGTGGCAGCCTCTACCCTGCCTTCAGACAGAGCAGCTGCAAATTTATCTTTATCGTATATTGGGTTTCTATTTAATCAAATGAGTCCATGGCTAAAAGACTCCAGAAACCTTGGTGTTATGAAGCAGGTTTCTGAGGGTGAAGCCCAACAGCGTAAATGAAAAAATCGTAAAGACCAACTGATTACTTTTCACTGTTGTTTAGAGTTTGGTCTATTTGAAGGGCAGGAGGAAAAACTGATTTGTTTTAGTAATTTTTATACTTTCAGTGGATAGACACAAAATGGAATACTCTTCTTGTTCTATTTATTTTTCTGAAATATTCCTCTTCTCCTGTTTTTCTGGAATACTCTTATTCTATTTGTTTTTCTGCCATACTCTTCTTGTTCTGTTTGTTTTTCTGGAATACTCTTGCTCTATTTGTTTTTCTGGAATATATTCTATTTTTCTGGAATACCCTTGTTCTATTTATTTTTCTGGAATTTAATAAACAGAAAAGTAAATTTTTCTGTTTATTTTTCTGGAACACTCTTCTTGTTCTATTTATTTTTCTGGAATACTCTTGTTCTACTTATTTTTCTGGAATATATTGTTCTATTTTTGTGGAATACTCTTGTCTGTTTATTTTTCTGGAATACTTTTGTTCTATTTGTTTTTCTGGACTACTCTTGTTCTATTTATTTTCTGGAATACTCTTCTATTTATTTTTCTGGAATACTCTTCTTGTTCTATTTATTTTTCTGGAGGACCCTTCTTGTTCTGTTTATTTTTCTGGAATACTCTTCTTCTATTTTTTTTTCTGGAATACTCTTCTTGTTCTGTTTTTCTTTTGAGGAAAAAGCGGGGGTGCTGAGACGAGAGTCTGGCGTGGGCAGTAGTCATTGGAACCTGCCCTTTTCCTCTTATCCTGTTCCCTTCCTGAACCAGCTGAGAGACAGAGCTAGCAGACCAAGCAGAGATGAAGAAAACCCTTGGCAACCAGGAAAGGTCAAGCAGGACAGTACCAGCCAGGAAGGGTAGGATGGCAGCATAGTCTCATGGTCCACAGCAGGCTCCCCAGAGCACCTCAACTGTGGCCTCTGGAAGGTGGACACTCAAGGGGAGATTCTGTATCAGCTAGGAAGAAGGATCTGAATTCAGTCTGGGAATAAGAACGGGAGTAAATTAAACCATGGTTTATTACATTAAGGGTTACAGGGAAATGTAGCAAATAGGATCATTTTTAATTTGAAAAGTTGTTTTCTATATATCATAATTTATTTTAATAAAAAATTAGATTTTTCAATATGAAAAGAAAAACAGAAAGTGAGTTTATCTTTAGTAATTTAAATCTGTGGCTTAAGCTAAGATGATCCACTTAGTAGTGAGTTATTTATGTGCCTATGGGCAATACATCGTTGAAGATGCAGGCTTTTAAAGGTTTTTAATCTTTTTTGCCCGGATTTATAAATCTAAGCAAATAATGGCAAATAGAATGTTATTGAGAATAATAGCTCCCTTTATTTTCCCTGAGACAGTATTATGATTTATTTAGAAATAAAGCAGTCTACTATATGTGTTATAATGCTTAGATGGTGATTAGTTCTTATGAGATTCACTCAAATCCATCAACTCTGCAGTGTTTTATTTCTCTGTCCTCTTTCATTTTGGGATGTTCTATGGGATTTACTTAGCTTTTCTCCTTTTTAGAACCTGAGTTCCATGCGGTTGAACCCTACACGAAGAAAGAACTTTCTGCTGTTACTTTCCCTGACATCATTCGCAATTACAAAGTCATGGCTGCTGAGAATATTCCTGAGAATCCCCTGAAGTATCTGTATCCAAATATTGACAAAGACCATGCCTTTGGAAAGTATTACTCCAGGCCAAAGGAAGGTAAGTGGGGCAAGCAGGTGGTAACAGTGTGGTACAGTCTTTCCTGATGAGGGGGTGATTATTCTCAAACTCCACCCATGCAGTGTTTTGCTTTTGAATTGGTAAGAGTAGGCTGTCAAAAGATGGCATAAACTCAGCACAGGTGAAACATAATGCATTATTTGGCCTGATACAGCTAGTAAGAAATGAATGGACAATTTCCTATTTTAGGAATGTTGGGAAAGTCCACTGCTAGTCTTGTGTATTTGTTACTATCACTGTTTCCACATGAAAAGGGGTAAAGAATACCCCTTCTGTGGCCAACCAACAGAAGGCATCTTGCTCACGTTAAAGTTGAGGAAACTGAGGCCTGGGAGAAGTGAAGTGGTTCATTTAGGGTGGCCCGATTACTTACTAGATCCTATTTTTATTAGATAATTATTAAAAGGAGGCCTCATCTGAGAACACAGGTCTCTTGCTTCTTAGTTGTCAATGAATTGCATTTGAGAAAGTTCAAATTAGACCTGTTTTGTTTGGAACACACCAGCAAAGCTGTTTTTTAGAATCATAAATCTCAATATTAGGACAATTACTTTGGAATGAAGATGCCCCCAGCTTACCTTGACAGCTGTGAATATTCATTAGCCAGGCTAATGCCAATAAACTAGATAGAACTTTGCATATTTTGGGCTCAAACTTCTTGTAAGATTTCAAGTTGTGTAAAGAGAAAGCTCCTAGCTAGTGTCCTGCTGAAATCTCCTCCCCTTTTCTTCTTGTTGCTTCTGCATTCCCACTAGAATTTTAGGTGACTTGGGCAGGGAGGTTATAGTCCCTTAAAGTTTTAGGATGCTAAGCTGTCTAGAAACACAGTAGAACTTTAATCCCCCCAAAAAGTTGATGTTCTATTCTGAAGTAATTTCTGTTGATGGAAAGCGTACACAATGTGTTTATTTCTAGCACCAGAGCCAATGGAACTTGATGGCCCTAAAGGAACTGGATATATCAAGACTGAATTGATTTCTGTGTCTGAAGTGTAAGTGAACACAGAAGAGTGACATGTTTACAAACCTCAAGCCAGCCTTGCTCCTGGCTGGGGCCTGTTGAAGATGCTTGTATTTTACTTTTCCATTGTAATTGCTGTCGCCATCACAGCCGAACTTGTTGAACTTGTTGAAAACCCTATCGGCATTTTACTACCTTTAAAAAAAAAAAAAAAAAAAAGCCAAAAGCCAAATTTGTATTTAAGGTATATAAATTTCCCCAAAACTGATACCCTTTGAAAAAGTATAAATAAAATGAGCAAAAATTGATCAGAGTGGGAAAGTAGTTCTTTTCAATCTAGAAAAGGCCAAAGTAATGATTGAGATACATTGTCTCCACTTGCTTTGATTTTGTTGTTTCATTTTATAAAAGGTAGAAAAAATTTTGGAAATGTCATTGTCAGTTATTTGGCCTGCAGCACTGTCTTGGGGTGAATGGATGTAGCCTTCATGTAAAAACACTGTGTGGAGCAGCTTTATCTGCATTCAAACCTCAAGGTAGGGATGAGGGACTCCCCAGACATTTCTCTGGTGCTTTTCTGTCCAGGGTAAGCCACGAGGCATGGTCATCTCAGGGTAGTGCACCGCACATGCTCACACCTAGGCTTACCCAGGCAGAAGCGGCACAGATTCCAGTCTGGCTATTGGTCATCACATCCCTGGAGTGTGAAACGTTTCCCAAGGGGCTGGGCTGGGGACATGAGCCTCCCACGAGCTGTACTTTTGCAAATGTATTTTACAAGTGTATGCACTTACCCAAAATAAAAATATAACGTGATAATTCAGTTACAGACAAAAGATAAAGTGTGTAAGTATGCACTAGTCCTTTCATCACTCAGATGTTGACATTGGTCTTTCCTTTTTCCCCATTTTAGTCACCCTTCTAGACTTCAGACCACAGACAACCTGCTCCCCATGTCTCCTGAGGAGTTTGACGAGGTGTCTCGGATAGTGGGCTCTGTAGAATTCGACAGTATGGTGAGTACCACGGCTGGCCTGTGTGTAGCTCTCAATAAGTGTGTGTGCTCAGAGGCAGGGAGGGCACCATGGCAGATCCTGGGCCTGTCTGCGGGAGGGAGCCCTGGCGGAGCCAAGGAGAGTGCAGTGCTCAGATGAGCCATGACAAGTTGGAGCTGCTGGATTTAAACCACCTACATCATCAGTGGGATTTTTATTCCTGGCATTCAGCACCTTCCAAAAAACAAGTGACGTTTCTAATATTCAAGTTTCCTCCTCTCCACTTTAAAGTTGTCCGTGTAGAAATTTCATATATTAAGGAACTAAGATTTCTTTGATAAGCAAATGTTTTTCTTCGGTATGCGATTTCATCACTGTGTCTAGGGGAGGGAGTGTTATTTTTAGAAAGGGAAGGACTAATGCTTGGTAGTTACAATAATTAGAGAGAATTATACTTTAGCAGCAATGAGATTACTTCATCTGCCTTATATTTGAGAGCTAATTTGTACAAGTAGCTCCTGGGGCTGTGAAGGGCTTGCCAAGAGTAAAAGGTTCAAGGAGTGAAATAGTAAATGAGATTCATGATAGAAATGGGAATATGATTGTCCACAAAAGAGAGCATCTTCCTTTGGGAGGGTGTTTTTTAGTATATCAACTAGTATTGTTTGCCTTTCAGCCTAAAATCCTTCCTCTTAAAGATTGTGCTTGCTTGGCTGGATTTTTGCTGATGCTGTTTAATTTTAAGCTCTTTTCCACATGGAGCTATTCCAGCTCATTTTTTAAAATTTATTTAATGCTTCCAAAAAATATCCTGAGTTATTACTGGCCTTTCTTCCTTACCATATTCCTGGTACCTGGCAAAAAGTAGGTGCTCAACAAAGAGAGGAAGGCAGGGAGGGGAAAGGTGAGCGAGAATGAGAGGGCGTCACTCTTCAGACATTTGGGGAATGTGTTGATAAGGCCTTAGTAAGATCTCCCTGTATTCAGGTTTCTCATGTGTAATGTTTTTACTTTTTTCCTCACCTTAAGTACGGGCTACAATCATTAGAGACTGTACTTTCTTACACTTTCCTGATTGTTGTTGACGAAATAGGCCATTTAGAAAAACACTTAGCTATTGTGGCAGCGAAATAGTTTCATTCCTATTGGCAAGTGTAAAATGAACCTTTTCTGCGTGTAAGAAGGATCCTGCTAGACTGTCACTCCCAACACTGCTATAAAGGTATAAAGGGCTTTATAGGCCTGGCACAAAAATGGAATAAATATAAAGCCTTATTCAGAAAATATGTTATATCCCAGGAACCGTAAAATGGGGGGATTTTTTACACCTCTTTTGTTGTTCCTGAGCAAATTACATCATCATCACCACCACCATTAATAGGTGACATGAGGCACCTACAGTATACCATGTACTTCACGGGTAGTAACTCATTCAGTCCTCACAGCCACCTTCTGGTGAGTTAGGTATTATTGTTATTCCTACTTGGACAGATGTGGGAACAGAGCCCCTTCTCCCCACACAGCCCCTTTTATGTAACTTGACTAAGATCAAGCAGTTAGTAAATGGTAGAAAGAATATTTGAATCTACCTAGCGAGTCTCTAGTGCATGCTTTTGTCCAGTATCCTGGAAAGCCTCCCACAAAAAGCTAATCTTTGCCCCATTCAAAACATGCACCCTGAAGAAGCTGTTTGTACAGGATTGGGTTTATTCTGTTACTAAGACAAAGGCATCATGGCCTTTAGGTGAGAGGCCTGTGTGTGTTTGGGATTTGGCAATCAGCATTCCATCTCTATCATCACCATTATTGAGAAAATAGATGGATTGGTTCCCTCTCTGCAGTCCTGTGGGGCAGTTGGACTGCTCTCTGTGCCCTCAGGATGATACTGTGAGAGCAATTTAAATATGCTAAGCACATGTCAGGAAACAGTTTTGTGGTCTTTGGACGTTCGCTGTAGCTATTCCATTCCATTTCAGATGATTTCGTTCATTTCATTTGTAGAATAAAATAAATCCATTTCACACACACACACACACCCTCTGCCCACCACTAAAGTCTCCCATTAAACCCATAGAAGACTTAAAGAGCTAAAAGAGGCTATAATTAAAAAAATAGAAAAAAAAAGAAAAAGAGTTCATAATATAGGCACGGCACTGGTTAGACAAAAGTTGAATCAGTCTCTAAATTGGGTTGACTTCACAATGGTTTGCTGTCCTGCCCCTTGGCCATGACTTCCATCCATCATCTACTCTTAGAATCAGGGTGTATACTCTGAAACAGAAGCAGCTCTCCCCAAGCTGGCTGTCTTCTGCCAAGTCTGGAGGTTGCAGCTCTGAAAGAGGGTGGCACCAGGGGCCAACGTCTGGTGCAGCCTCAGGAGCAATAGGACCATAGGCTCCTGAGGAAATTGTCCAGAGAGCCAGAGAACACCAGAATACTGAGGTGTTCTCTGCAGTATGACTTGGGCATTTGTTTAGTCTGGATTTCCTACATAATCAGTGTTTTCCTCTGGGACTATAATAGAACCAGTCTACTCTCCAAGAGGCCTTTAGCCAAAGCTCATAATGATAGGACTAGCTATTAATTGTCTACTACTTTCTGTCTACTATACTAAACATTTTACATATGCCATCTAATTTAACAAGCCTATCTGCTAGGTACTATTAATCCCCTTTCAATAGATGAAGACTTTGAGATTTAGAGAGGTTAAGCCACTTGCCCTGCTCACGCAGTGACAGGATCTGAATCCAGGCTTCCTCCCTTCCTCTATCTATCTATCTCCCCCTCCCTCCCTCTCTTTACCCCCCCAGTCCACCCTATTAAGCACACATTTGAAACATCAGCCAGGCCGGGCATGGTGGCTCACGCCTGTAATCCCAACATTTTGGGAGGCCGGGGCAGGTGGATCACCTGGGATCAGGAGTTTGAGACCAGCCTGGCCAACATGGTGAAACTCCATCTCTACTAAAAATACAAAAATTAGCTGGGCATGGTGGTGTGTGCCTGTAATATCAGCTACTAGGGGGGCTGAAGCCGGAGGATCACTTGAACCTGGAAGGTGGAGGTTGCAGTGAGCCAAGATGGTGCCACTGCACTCCAGCCTGGGCAACAGAGGAAGACTCCGTCTCAAATTAAAAAAAAAAAAAAGAAAGAAAAAAAAGAGAAACATCAGCCAGACTGAAACGTAGGGGCAACACTTTCACTGTGTTTTTCAATCCAAAATAATTTTCCTAAGAGCCCACTATGTACCACACACTATTGAGCACTTGGGATTAAAAAAAAGTTCTCCAGAGGCTTTCCAGTCTAGTGCCATGTGTCTCAGTCTTGGTGCTACTGGTATTTGGGGCTTCAGAATTATTTGTTGGGGATTGGTGGGGTGGGGAGCTTTCCTGTGCTTCATAGGAGGTTCAGCAACACCTCTGGCTTCTACCAAATAGATACCAGTAAGCACATGCACCCTCACAGCCAGATGGGACAATCAGAAATGTCTTCAGCCATTGCCAGGGGACAGAATCATCCTCGATTGAAAGCATCTGGTCTAAGGGGAAAGACCAGTGTGGAAGTCAGACAGCAAGTCACTGGCAGGCTAGTATCCTTTGGATGAACAATTTACTTACTATAAGTTGTCCTGGTCAAGGCAGCTGGGCAGAAGGCACTGGTGGGGAGGGTGAAGGGGTTCTTAGTAATTCTGCTTCTTTAGCCTGTACCTGAAACACAGTCATTGATTTTACCCACTGAGTGGCCTTTAGGGGAAGTGTATCATTTCCCTCTCCTTCCTCTCTCCCTCTGGCATATGGCTCAGCATTTCTTCACCCTTGTTTCACATGAGCAGATTTGACACGTTGCTCTGTCCCCAGACTTGCATAACAGCAAAAAGCTTTATGCAGTCTGGATGGATTCACAAAATTAAGCCAGTGGGCAGCAGAGTAATAATCCGTCAGCTTAGGTGATATAAAAGGTCTTGATTAGCCCAGGATAATACATAGTACATGCTGAAGGCCCTCTTATTCCATGGTATTTATTTGCCATTGCAAGTATCTTCCTACTACTTCATTCTAGAATAGACAAGCAATGTTTAATGTATGAATCTGCATTTCACAAGATCAGTGTAATAAACTTAACCACATTTTGTCTTTTTACAGATGAACACAGTATAGAACATGAATTTTTTTCATCTTCTCTGGCGACAGTTTTCCTTCTCATCTGTGATTCCCTCCTGCTACTCTGTTCCTTCACATCCTGTGTTTCTAGGGAAATGAAAGAAAGGCCAACAAATTCGCTGCAACCTGTTGATAGCAAGTGAATTTTTCTGTAACTCAGAAACATCAGTTACTCTGAAGGGCATCATGCATCTTACTGAAGGTAAAATTGAAAGGCATTCTCTGAAGAGCGGGTTTCACAAGTGAAAAACATCCAGATACACCCAAAGTATCAGGATGAGAATGAGGGTCCTTTGGGAAAGGAGAAGTTAAGCAACATCTAGTAAATGCTGTGCATAAAGTCAGTGCCCAACTGTTATAGGTTGTTGGATAAATCAATGGTTATTTAGGGAACTGCTTGACGTAGGAACGGTAAATTTCTGTGGGAGAATTCTTACGTGTTTTCTTTGCTTTAAGTGTGACTGGCAGTTTGCCATTGGTTTACCTGTGAAATAGTTCAAAGCCAAGTTTATATACAGTTGTATCAGTCCTCTTTCAAAGGTAGCCATCATGCATCTGGTAGGGGGAAAATGTGTATTTTATTACATCTTTCACATTGGCTATTTAAAGACAAAGACAAATTCTGTCTCGTGAGAAGAGAATATTAGCTTTACTGTTTGTTATGGCTTAATGACACTGGCTAATATCAATAGAAGGATGTACATTTCCAAATTCACAAGTTGTGTTTGATATCCAAAGCTGAATACATTCTGCTTTCATCTTGGTCACATACAATTATTTTTACAGTTCTACCAAGGGAGTTAGGCTATTCACAACCACTCATTCAAAAGTTGAAATTAACCATAGATGTAGATAAACTCAAATTTAATTCATGTTTCTTAAATGGGCTACTTTGTCTTTTTTGTTATTAGGGTGGTATTTAGTCTATTAGCCACAAAATTGGGAAGGAGTAGAAAAAGTAGTAACTGACGACTTGAATCATTAACTAGAGATAATATGAGAATCAGATCATTTCAAAACTCACTTCCTATGTAACTGCATTGAGAACTGCATGTTTCGCTGATATATGTGTTTTTCACATTTGCGAATGGTTCCATTATCTCTCTTGTACTTTTTCCAGACACTTTTTTGAGTGGATGATGTTTCGTGAAGTATACCGTATTTTTACCTGTTTTCTTCCTTATCACTGACACAAAAAGTAGATTAAGTGATGGGTTTGACAAGGTTCTTCCCTTTTACATACTGCTGTCTATGTGGCTGTATCTTGTTTTTCCACTACTGCTACCACAACTATATTATCATGCAAATGCTGTATTTTTCTTTGGTGGAGATAAAGATTTCTTGAGTTTTGTTTTAAAATTAAAGCTAAAGTATCTGTCTTGCGTTAAATATAATATGCACACAGTGCTTTCCGTGGCACTGCACACAATCTGGGGCTTCCTCTCTCAGTTTTTATGTAGATGGCGAGAACCTAAGTTTCAGTTGACTTTTACAAATGAAATGACTAAAAAACAAAGAAGACAACATTAAAACAATGTTGTTTCTAATTGCTGAGGTTTAGCTGTCAGTTCTTTTTGCCCTTTGGGAATTTGGCATGGTTTCATTTTACTGCACTAGCCAAGAGACTTTACTTTTAAGAAGTATTAAAATTCTAAAATTCTATTAATCTCTTATTAATAGTATTTAATATATTCTTAAAATTACTGACATTATGAATTGGTTTGATGCTTTTCTCATGTACCTCAATCCTTATTTTAAAATAAGATCAATAACACTATTTTCCTAAATGTTGTCCTTACCTGCCCTACACGTATTCAGAATTGCTATGGCAGATTAAGATACGTCAATGGAAGAGGTCAGAGGAGTAATATTATTGGAAACAGCTGTAATAGGTGCCATAAAAAGCAAACAAAAGTACTTTGGTTCTTTGTGACCACAGCTGTCCCCAAATATACAAATGATTCAGCACTTATTTTAAAATGAATCTGGGTATTGCTAATACCCCCAAATTAGCAGTTTTTAATTTTAAAATACATGAGAAATGGGACTTTGTCGTCTCCAAAGCAGTCATCTAAAATCTACACCCCCACGATTAGATGAGTTATTACTGAGAAGTTATTGCACCCACAAAAAAAGCTGCCATTTTTTTCCAAAGATGTTAAAAGCTAGAAGGCCAGGCCTTCTCAAAGTAAAATACACTGTGTACTGGGGAAAAAAGGGTAAGAAGAGGCATAATTACCAAGTTAGACATAGTCTGTCAAGTTGTATTTAGCTATTATCATGGAATAGTGTTATTCCCTGATAATGAATGTTGGCATCATAACCAGAATGATTATTCTCATCTCCATATCTTCGTATTTACATCTAGGAAATATAAAGCTTATTTATAGTGAACACTGAGAGTAGTCTCTCTCCAAGGAGTAAATATGCCCTGGCTAACTAGTGTAAGTTTGTATTCTTACATAATTAACCATTATAAGAAGTCACTGAGTAGATCCTAACTTAAGGGATATTTGTGTGTGTTTGAGTATTTCTCGTGTGGTGTTTGTCTAAGTTTGAAAAGTGTTTTATAAGCATAGAGCTTATGTGTGCTACTGGGGACAAATGTCTCATTTTAAAGGAAAGAGGGTTTTCTGAGATGGCATGAAATGAGTGAAATCTATTTATTGCCTGAAAGCTAAAGTGGAATATGAAGGCAAGTCTTTCTGAACAGAGCAGTCCTGTCACTGACTAACCCAGAGAAAGGACAGGAAAAAGCTAGAAAGTGTTTTGAAAACTCTTCTGCTTACCTTTTGAATTGGGACATTAACAAAGTAAGGACCATTTATGTGAGTGGCTTCCTTTGGTTATGATTCACTCATTAATTCATCAAATTTATATAGAGCACCTGCCATGAGCCAGGCATTATACTAGATGTTTGGGAAACATGGTAAACGAAAGCAAAGATCCCTGCTTTTATTTTTTATTTTTTTTTTTTTATTATACTTTAGGGTTTTAGGGTACATGTGCACAATGTGCAGTTTTGTTACATATGTATCCATGTGCCATGTTGATTTCCTGCACCCATTAACTTGTCATTTAGCATTAGGTGTATCTCCTAATGCTGTCCCTCCCCCCTCCCCCCACCCCACAACAGTCCCCGGAGTGTGATGTTCCCCTTCCTGTGTCCATGAGTTCTCATTGTTCAATTCCCACCTATGAGTGAGAACATGCGGTGTTTGGTTTTTTGTCCTTGCGATAGTTTACTGAGAATGATGTTTTCCAGTTTCATCCATGTCCCTACAAAGGACACGAACTCATCATTTTTTATGGCTGCATAGTATTCCATGGTGTATATGTGCCACATTTTCTTAATCCAGTCTATCGTTGTTGGACATTTGGGTTGGTTCCAACTCTTTGCTATTGTGAATAGTGCCGCAATAAACATACGTGTGCATGTGTCTTTATAGCAGCATGATTTATAGTCCTTTGGGTATATACCCAGTAATGGGATGGCTGGGTCAAATGGTATTTCTAGTTCGAGAACCCTGAGGAATCGCCACACTGACTTCCACAATGGTTGAACTAGTTTACAGTCCCACCAACAGTGTAAAAGTGTTCCTATTTCTCCACATCCTCTCCAGCACCTGTTGTTTCCTGATTTTTTAATGATGGCCATTCTAACTGGTGTGAGATGGTATCTCACTGTGGTTTTGATTTGCATTTCTCTGATGGCCAGTGATGAGGAGCATTTCTTCATGTGTTTTTTGGCTGCATAAATGTCTTCTTTTGAGAAGTGTCTGTTCATGTCCTCTGCCCACTTTTTGATGGGGTTGTTTGTTTTTTTCTTGTAAATTTGTTTGAGTTCATTGTAGATTCTGGATATTAGCCCTTTGTCAGATGAGTAGGTTGCAAAAATTTTCTCCCATTCTGTAGGTTGCCTGTTCACTCTGATGATAGTTTCTTTTGCTGTGCAGAAGCTCTTTAGTTTAATGAGATCCCATTTGTCGATTTTGGCTTTTGTTGCCATTGCTTTTGGTGTTTTAGACATGAAGTCCTTGCCCACGCCTATGACCTGAATGGTATTGCCTAGGTTTTCTTGTAGGATTTTAATGGTTTTAGGTCTAACATATAAGTCTTTAATCCATCTTGAATTAATTTTTGTATAAGGTGTAAGGAAGGGATCCAGTTTCAGCTTTCTACATATGGCTAGCCAGTTTTCCCAGCACCATTTATTAAATAGGGAATCCTTTCCCCATTTCTTGTTTTTGTCAGGTTTGTCAAAGATCAGATAGTTGTAGCTATGCGACATCATTTCTGAGGGCTCTGTTCTGTTCCATTGATCTATGTCTCTGTTGTGGTACCAGTACCATGCTGTTTTGGTTACTGTAGCCTTGTAGTATAGTTTAAAGTCAGGTAGCGTGATGCCTCCAGCTTTGTTCTTTTGGCTTAGGATTGACTTGGCGATGCGGGCTCTTTTTTGGTTCCATATGAACTTTAAAGTAGTTTTTTCCAATTCTGTGAAGAAAGTCATTGGTAGCTTGATGGGGATGGCATTGAATCTATAAATTACCTTGGGCAGTATGGCCATTTTCACGATATTGATTCTTCCAACCCATGAGCATGGAATGTTCTTCCATTTGTTTGTATCCTCTTTTATTTCATTGAGCAGTGGTTTGTAGTTCTCCTTGAAGAGGTCCTTCACATCCCTTGTAAGTTGGATTCCTAGGTATTTTATTCTCTTTGAAGCAATTGTGAATGGGAGTTCACTCATGATTTGGCTCTCTGTTTGTCTGTTATTGGTGTACAAGAATGCTTGTGATTTTTGTACATTAATTTTGTATCCTGAGACTTTGCTGAAGTTGCTAATCAGCTTAAGGAGATTTTGGGCTGAGACAATGGGGTTTTCTAGATATACAATCATGTCATCTGCAAACAGGGACAATTTGACTTCCTCTTTTCCTAACTGAATACCCTTTATTTCCTTCTCCTGCCTGATTGCTCTGGCCAGAACTTCCAGCACTATGTTGAATAGGAGCGGTGAGAGAGGGCATCCCTGTCTTGTGCCAGTTTTCAGAGGGAATGCTTCCAGTTTTTGCCCATTCAGTATGATATTGGCTGTGGGTTTGTCGTAGATAGCTCTTATTATTTTGAGATACGTCCCATCAATACCTAATTTATTGAGAGTTTTTACCATGAAGGGTTGTTGAATTTTGTCAAAGGCCTTTTCTGCATCTATTGAGATAATCATGTGGTTTTTGTCTTTGGTTCTGTTTATATGCTGGATTACATTTATTGATTTGCATATGTTGAACCAGCCTTGCATCCCAGGGATGAAGCCCACTTGATCATGGTGGATAAGCTTTTTGATGTGCTGCTGGATTCGGTTTGCCAGTATTTTATTGAGGATTTTTGCATCAATGTTCATCAAGGATATTGGTCTGAAATTCTCTTTTTTGGTTAAGTCTCTGCCAGGTTTTGGTATCAGGACGATGCTGGCTTCGTAAAATGTGTTAGGGAGGATTCCCTCTTTTTCTATCGATTGGAATAGTTTCAGAAGGAATGGTACCAGTTCCTCCTTGTACCTCTGGTAGAATTCAGCTGTGAATCCATCAGGTCCTGGACTCTTTTTGGTTGGTAAGCTATTGATTATTGCCACAATTTCAGAACCTGTTATTGGTCTATTCAGAGATTCAACTTCTTCCTGGTTTAGTCTTGGGAGGGTGTATTTGTCGAGGAATTTATCCATTTCTTCTAGATTTTCGAGTTTATTTGCATAGAGGTGTTTGTAGTATTCTCTGATGGTAGATTGTATTTCTGTGGGATCGGTGGTGATATCCCCTTTTTCGTTTTTTATTGCATCTATTTGATTCTTCTCTCTTTTCTTCTTTATTAGTCTTGCTAGCGGTCCATCAATTTTGTTGATCTTTTCAAAAAACCAGCTCCTGGATTCATTAATTTTTTGAAGGGTTTTTTGTGTCTCTATTTCCTTCAGTTCTGCTCTGATTTTAGTTATTTCTAGCCTTCTGCTAGCTTTTGAATGTGTTTGCTCTTGCTTTTCTAGTTCTTTTAATTGCGATGTTAGGGTGTCAATTTTGGATCTTTCCTGCTTTCTCTTGTGGGCATTTAGTGCTATAAATTTCCCTCTACACACTGCTTTGAACGTGTCCCAGAGATTCTGGTATGTTGTGTCTTTGTTCTCGTTGGTTTCAAAGAACATCTTTATTTCTGCCTTCATTTCATTATGTACCCAATAGTCATTTAGGAGCAGGTTGTTCAGTTTCCATGTAGTTGAGCGGTTTTGAGTGAGTTTCTTAATCCTGAGTTCTAGTTTGATTGCACTGTGGTCTGAGAGACAGTTTGTTATAATCTCTGTTCTTTTACATTTGCTGAGAAGAGCTTTACTTCCAACTATGTGGTCAATTTTGGAATAGGTGTGGTGTGGTGCTGAAAAAAATGTATATTCTGTTGATTTGGGGTGGAGAGTTCTGTAGATGTCTATTAGGTCCACTTTATGTAGAGCTGAGTTCAATTCCTGGATATCCTTGTTAACTTTCTGTCTCGTTGATCTGTCTAATGCTGACAGTGGGGTGTTAAAATCTCCCATTATTATTGTGTGGGAGTTTAAGTCCCTTTGTAGGTCACTGAGGACTTGCTTTATGAATCTGGGTGCTCCTGTGTTGGGTGCATATATATTTAGGATAGTTAGCTCTTCTTGTTGAATTGATCCCTTTACCATTATGTAATGGCCTTCTTTGTCTCTTTTGATCTTTGTTGGTTTAAAGTCTATTTTATCAGAGACTAGGATTGCAACCCCTGCCTTTTTTTGTTTTCCAGTTGCTTGATAGATCTTCCTCCATCCCTTTATTTTGAGTCTATGTGTGTCTCTGCACGTGAGATGGGTTTCCTGAATACAGCACACTGATGGGTCCTGACTCCTTATCCAGTTTGCCAGTCTGTGTCTTTTGATTGGAGCATTTAGCCCATTTACATTTAACGTGAATATTGTTATGTGTGAATCTGATCCTGTCATTATGATGTTAGTTGGTTATTTTGCTTGTTAGTTGCTATAGTTTCTTCCTAGCCTCGATGGTCTTTACAATTTGGCATGTTTTTGCAGGGGCTGGTAGCAGTTGTTCCTTTCCATGTTTAGTGCTTCCTTCAGGAGCTCTTTTAGGGCAGGCCTGGTGGTGACAAAATCACTCAGCGTTTGCTTGTCTGTAAAGTATTTTATTTCTCCTTCACTTATGAAGCTTAGTTTGGCGGGATAGGAAATTCTGGGCTGAAAATTCTTTTCTTTAAGAATGTTGAATATCGGCCCCCACTCTCTTCTGGCTTGTAGAGTTTCTGCTGAGAGATCAGCTGTTAGTCTGATGGGCTTCCCTTTGTGGGTAACCCGACCTTTCTCTCTGGCTGCCCTTAACATTTTTTCCTTCATTTCAACTTTGGTGAATCTGACAATTATGTGTCTTGGAGTTGCCCTTCTCGAGGAGTATCTTTGTGGCGTTCTCTGTATTTCCTGAATCTGAATGCTGGCCTGCCTTGCTAGATTGGGGAAGTTCTCCTGGATAATATCTTGCAGAGTGTTTTCCAACTGGGTTCCATTCTCCCCATCATCTTCAGGTACACCAATCAGACGTAGGTTTGGTCTTTTCACATAGTCCCAAATTTCTTGGAGGCTTTGTTCATTTCTTTTTATTCTTTTTTCTCTAAACTTCCCTTCTCTCTTCATTTCATTCATTTCATCTTCTATCAGCGATACCCTTTCTTCCAGTTGATCACATCTGCTACTGAGGCTTCTGCATTCTTCGCGTAGTTCTCGAAACTTGGCTTTCAGCTCCATCATCTCCTTGAAGCCCTTCTCTCCATTGGTTATTCTAGTTATCCATTCTTCTAATTTTTTTTCAAAGTTTTTAACTTCTTTGCTATTGTTTTGAATTTCCTCTCGTAGCTCAGAGTAGTTTGATCGTCTGAAGCCTTCTTCTCTCAACTCATCAAAGTCATCCTCCATCCAGCTTTGTTCCGTTGCTGGTGAGGAACTGCGTTCCTTTGGAGGAGGAGAGGTGCTCTGTTTTTTAGAGTTTCCAGTTTTTTTGGTCTGTTTTTTCCCCATCTTTGTGGTTTTGTCTACTTTTTGTCTTCGATGATGGTGATGTACAGATGGGTTTTTGGTGTGGATGTCCTTTCTGTTTGTTAATTTTCCTTCTACCAAACAAGACCCTCAGCTGCAGGTCTGTTGGAGTTTACTAGAGGTCCACTCCAGACCCTGTTTGGCTGGGTGTCAGCACCGGTGGCTGCAGAACAGCGGATTTTCGTGAGACCACAAATTCAGCTGTCTGATAGTTCCTCTGAAAGTTTTGTCTCAGAGGAGTACCCGGTTGAATGAGGTGTCAGTCTGTCCCTACTGGGGGGGGTGCCTCCCAGTTAGGCTGCTCAGGGGTGAGGGACCCACTTTAGGAGGCAGTCTGTCCGTTCTCAGATCTCCCGCTGCGTGCTGGGAGAACCACTACTCTCTTCAAAGCTGTCAGTCAGACAGGGACATTTAAGGCTGTGGAGGTTCTCGCTGAGTTTTTGGTTGTCTGTGCCCTGCCCCCAGAGGTGGAGCCTACAGAGGCAGGCAGGCCTCCTTGAGCTGTGGTGGGCTCCACCCAGTTCGAGCTTCCGGGCTGCTTTGTTTACCTAAGCAAGCCTGGGCAATGGCGGGCGCCCCTCCCCCAGCCTCGTTGCCGCCTTGCAGCGTGATCTCAGACTGCTGTGCTAGCAATCAGCAAGACTCTGTGGGCATAGGACCCTCCGAGCCAGGTGCGGGACACAATCTCCTAGTGTGCCGTTTTCCAGGCCCGTTGGAAAAGCGCAGTATTAGGACGGGACTGACCCGATATTCCAGGTGCCGTCTGTTTCCCCTTTCTTTGACTAGGAAAGGGAACTCCCTGACCCCTTGCGCTTCCCGAGTGAGGCAATGCCTCGCCCTGCTTCGGCTCGCGCACAGTGCGCTTCACCGACTGTCCTGAACCCACTGTTAGGCACTCCCTAGTGAGATGAAACCGGTACCTCAAGCAGAAATGCAGAAATCACCCGTCTTCTGTGTCGCTGGGGCTGGGAGCTGGAGACCGGAGCTGTTCCTATTCGGCCATCTTGGCTCCACCCCCAGATCCCTGCTTTTATGGAACTTAAGATATTCTGAGACACTGGATCATACATTCTAGTGCAGTCGCCTTATTAAAAGTTAAGATTTTGTGATGCAAACAGCCAGAAGCTACAAATAATGTAAATGTTATATTTAAAAAATGTAATTTCAAAGAAATGACATTTAAACCAGTTTTAGTAAAGCTGAAGACAAACAATATTGTTTTTAGAGCTTTTTAAGATCAGTTTATATCGCTCTTAAATGATAATCCTCAGCTTCCAAGTTTTTGTGAACTCACTTTGGGTTGTGTTTGCTATACTCACTGAGAAATTAAACACCTTGCTTGATTTATTGTAAAAAGGAAAAAACAACAAAGCCATACTTAAGCAGTCTTAAACTTATTTATTAACGTTATCTTGAGTCTACAGAGAACAGAAAGCTATCTAAGAGGTAGAAAGCTGTCAAATACCTATTAATTATCAAACTCTGAATTCTCCTATAATATTTCATAAAGCTATTATAACACCTTAATACCTTACTGTCAGTGTCTGTTTGCAGCCTTTCCACATTTCTTGTACATAATTGAAACAGTTTTGATATTCTTTTGCCATTGGGACTGCTTGCCAGACGCACTTCATAGCAGCCTTTTTATTGGCTATTTGGAAAGGAAGCAAGGGGTACAATGGGGGCGCACACAGGCCTGGAGTCTGGTTCATTCTCCAGAATAGAAATAAAACCCCCCAGTCCCTGCCTTTAATGCCTTCCATCCAGTTGTTTTACTGTATGTCACGCCTCCTTTTTAAAAAACTGCCTTAATTTTCTAATCTTTCCCATCCCCAAACACATATAATCTAGTGAATCACATCATTTCCTTGCATAACTATAAGATTATCCTTTCTCAAAAAGCCTTTTTATAAGTGCCACCTAACACATTCATGGGCTGCTTCCCTGGGCCATCTGGTATATGATTTATAAATTTACTCATTTTACTATGAGGATTAGCAAGTAAAATTAGGAAGGTTATCCCAACTCCTAAAAAAGTTATACAAAAATAAAATGATCTTGTATCAAGAATAAAAATAACATTTCACTATTTAGGATTATTCACACATTTGTTGCGCCTGCACTGATCTCCTGCTCCTATCCATGGATGTATATATGTATAGCTGAAGTTGACTATATGTTGCAGGACTTTCTGTTGTAGCACTTACGCCTCTCCCTAAAACTCAGCAGAGGAGAGGCTTTAGCTAATAGGAGATAGTGCATATGAATAAGCTAATATGTATATTCTATCCATACTGGGCATAATCAGTGTTGTAGGACGTAGAACAACAGCGCAGGACTGAGTTCTGTATCACAGCCCACTCTTGGGTCTCAGCTTCATCTGTAAAAGAGTGAGTTGATTAGAAAATTTCTGATGTCTCTTCTAATCATTGTGGTAACCCCACTTGTCACCTTGCGTAGTACCTAGCTCATCACAGTTCTAAAATGCCAGTAATGCAGTGACGCTTCTAGCAAAGTAACTTACTTTGTGACAGATAGCTTTGATAAATGAAAATGTAACAGTCATGGTGTTCATGTACTTTCTCTATGGTTGGAAAACTATACACTAACCCCTGGAAAGAGTGCTCTGAAGACCAGGGATTTCTGGCATTGGAAGCAAATGCTATTCCCACACAGAATAAATTAGGAGCTGAGGTTTACTGGCTGATCACACTCAGATTCTAGAGTGTGGCAGTACTAGGTTCAACTCTCTAAATAAATTTCAAGGCTTTGTGAAAATAACCACTCTTCTCATTCAAGGGTATGTTTACTGGTTCCATTCAACAAATATTTACTGAGCACTTACTAACTGTAAAAGGATAGTGTTTGCATCTAGGGGACTAGAGACATGCCTGCACATCCCTCACCTTCAAAGATGAACTCTACGCAGGATTCTTGTCCTAGTCATTGTGGTAACCCCATCTGACACCTTGTGTAGTACCTAGCTTTATAGCAGGCATTAGAAATGGATTGGAACCCAACCAGACATGGTCTGTATGCTCAGTGGAGTTCCTGGCTCTTAATTGTTTTAAGAAAATTCATTTTTTCACACAGTTTTTTTTTGATACATATATTTATTATGCTGTAAAAAGCAACACTATCTGATTGCATTTAAAATAAATGTTTCCCAATTTCAGAATACTTACAACTTGTAGTTTTAAGATTAGATTCACTTCGGGAGGTTTTAGAAGCAAATACATTCATAGCTGTGTAATCCCCAGGAAGAATCTAAATCTGACATCAGGTCATTCAGTCCCTGCCAGACAGACAACAGCATCCAAATGGTCAATAGCTAATCCAGCTCTGCAGCTAAAGGGCAGTGTCAGGCAGCAGTGGGGTATAGCATATTACCAAAGATGAGACCAGCAAAAACAACAATGTATATAACATGACCATATAGAGCTCTCATGATACAGAAAAAGCACATATGATACTAAAGCCAAAACAAAAAGATCTTTGGAGTTTACTGACGGCAGCAGTTAATAGCACAGTCAACAGTATTTAAATCAAATATATTATTACCAGCCAACAGCAAACAGCCCGAGCAGGAATCGGCACATAGTCATAAATAACATCAGGGGTAAATAAGGGCACATTTAATTAAACAACAAAGATTTTACAGAATGGTTTTGATCTGAAAAAAGATGAAAACTCTCTTTGTTCCCAAATAATGGTTAGAACCTCTTTTTATTATAGAAAAGCCTCAAAATCATTGGTAATCTTCAAGTCAAGTCACACAATTCAACTGTCTTAATGTTTCATTTTAGTCACACAAAGTGGGCTGCTCTTTGAGCAAAGTTATCTTGATTGATTTCAATTAAAACATGTCTACCCTGTAATATCTTTGGGGATAATGCTGCTCCTGTGCAGCATCTTACAAATGCTACCTGTCTCCATGGCTTGATAGATCCATGGGGTAGGAACTGCTCACTCATCATCCTCCCCATGGAAGCTCAAGCATGGGAACAGCTTCGGGCCTGGTGCAGCTAAGGAACATTGGCCGTGGTTTCACCAAAGGAGGTGCCATCTAAGTAATGGGAGGGCAGTGGCTGGAGCCACTGGCTTAGACTGGAAGTGAAAATGAAAGCACCTGGAGGCTGCTGGAGTAAGGTGCCATCAGGCATGGTAAAGTTTAGAAGCAGCAGTGTGTGCTCATAGAAAAAGAAAAAAAGGAATTTGCTGTATGTGATAACAACTAACATTCATGTACTTGAGCTCATTTCACTAAACACAGCTTCAGAGAAGTCCATTTGTGTGCATGTGTGTGTGTGCTTAATATCAGAAATCCTAACATGCCACTTTATCTCGAGGTATGACAGGATAAAATGTATGTGTAACTCCTAGAAAATCCTGTTCTATCAGTTTTTTGAAGCCCCTTTTACCCACTTTCCAAATGAATCGTGAATTACCAACCTAAGACAAAGAAATTATAGGTCACAATTTAAAATGAAATGGCCTTTTTCTTATTATTAAACTACAGAGCCCACCAAGAATTACACAATAGAAAATCACAAGAAATCTGGAATGATCCAGTGGTCCCCCAAGGAGGACAAATCTCTTGATGCAGACTCTTAATGACAGGCTTGGAAACAAATGTTAGATGTAGCAGTTCCCATACTTTCAGAATAACTTTGGTAGCTTAGAGCATTTCTGAATTTATCTTTACCCTAGAAGCTAAAGAAAAAGCTCTTAAAGAGCTGCAGTTGCACATCCCTTCGTTTTTTAGACTGATAAACTTGACTAATTTATACTTAGTAATTTTGTCTCTGGTTCATCTTCTGTAGACAAATGGCAAAGTTCTGATGCCAGAAATAGGAGGCATTTTCTGACTTACTATGGAAAACATAAAAACTGCATAGTATGCCAGCTCTCACTTTCCCAGCTAAAGGAAAGAGGCAGATAGCTAAATGTCTGAGAAGAGAGGCTGGACTAAGGGGATATAGAAAAAGGAAAATTTTTCAAAAGTATTATAACTACATTCACACATATGTTTTGGTCACCAAACATATCTTAAACAGATTCCCTGATAAAGTCTAATCAGAATTGGTCTATCTTACTAACAGTTGTTAACTATTATAGTTTTTTTAAGAGTCACATCGTGAAGCTAGGGTGAGAGAGAGACACTTTAAACACAACCATAAGTGCATACAGTTGTTCAAACACTCAAACTAAATTTGTATTTGAAGTCTTGAAAATCACACTATTTGCTTCTAAAGGCAACCTTGACCCATTTGGACAGACTGTACAACACAGCTTAATTTATAAATGCATATCAGCAGATCATCACCATAAATTGAAAATTCATAAAACACAAATCATGGAAGACCACACAATTAAGCTAGCATTGGTAACTATTTCTTTTACATCAAATTATACAATGCACGTGGTAATATTGCTCACATTATGGAGGGAGATTGTTTTATTTCTATTTTTTCCCAAAGAGATCAGATTTGTCCTGTGTGCACAATGAAGAAAACTCCAGTAACACTGAAATGACAAATGTAAAATATACATCACTACCAGATAGAAATATACACGTTCTTCATAATAATTTTCCACAATTAAATAGGTAAGTGATTTAAATCTTGGGATTTGAGACCATTACAACAATCCATCAAGATTCTTATGGACGGTTTGATTTTCCTTCCCATTGTCAGAATCTCCTTGAGGTGTGTACTGGACTTGGTATTCTTGGAGAATTTTAAATACATCATGGTGTCCAAAGTGCAGTGCTTCATCCATGGGAGTGTTATTCCACCTGAACAGGTAGCACAGCATGGACAGGGTCATTAGGTAATTTATGTACAAAGATGATCACCCCACATTCCTAGATTTTAAATGCAGGTTAAGTGGCCAAGTTTAGCCATTTTAGCAATTTTACAAATAAAAATTAATAATAGAAATGCAGAAAGGGATTTATAATTCAAAAAGTAGTCTCCAAGACAAGTTGGGATATGGAGAGGAAGAGAAAAAGATCTGTGAAAGGATCTTGTTTACACATCCAAGTGCTTATGGAGGGAGCTTTTTAAGGAAACTCCTTGTGGTGACAGATATAATAGACTGCTCTAGGGTTCCAGAATTTTAGTTGCATGAAAAGCCCAAAGTATCTCTTTTAAAATAAAATGTTCAAAGAAAATTCAGGTATGTAACATCCATCACTCTAGCCTTTGACAGAAAATTAGTGTTTGTGTCAATTCAAAGCCACAGTAAGTCTCAGAAGTCTAGAAATAACCATGACTTCATTAGGGCTAAAACACACATTGGAGGAGCAAGATTGGCCCCAAAGGAATTGACATTTTTATCACCTCTGGTAAGGCTGGGAAGCCATGGACTCAATCGGACCACTACACCAGAAGAGTAACTCCCCTTTCCATACTAATAACTCCCCTTTCCATGCTTCTGGGGCTGTGCTGTTTAGAGTGATGTAGATGAATATTCGAGGATAAGAAGAAATGAAGAGTTGCCAGAAGTGGTTAATCACTTGCCAGAAGTGGTATGTCTTTTGCAAGAGGAGACAGCACTACATAACTCACAGCCCTAGTCAATGACAGGGTATGATGCGTAGTTCCCTTACAGTTTACAAACTGTGAAGCCTGTCTTCCTACCCAATCTCTCTCTCTACTTACATTACAAAATTCTCCATGGCTAATGATCTCTTTCTTCATCCATGTGCCACTGGCACCACCTTCCTAGTTTCACTTCTTCCTGTTTCCTTCTTTCCTTTCCATCTCTGTCCTGAACTTTTTACCCGCTTAGTGAAGTCACAATATGGAAACAAAAGGTTTTTAAAACAGTCTCATTTTTAAATATATTTGGGTAAATTTTGGTAGCCTGTTTTTAAAATCAGGTAAGTAAAACTTTACATGTATCTCTATTTCTCAAAAAAAAAAAAAAAAAAAAACTGAATTAAGTGACTTTGAATAGGCCTTCATTAGTTTAGGAAGTCAGTGGCTTGAAACAGACTTTTGAGTCATCCTCTACAGTATGTAATTATCTGCTTTCTGGAAAAATGGAATGTCAACTGTGTGTTACCTTTTTTACAATTATTCTTCTGTGAATTAATGAAAAATACAAACTTTAAAGAATACACTAATTTCAGCCAGGCACAGTGGCTCATGCCTGTAATCCTATCACTTTGGGAGGCCAAGGTGGGCGCATCACTTGAGGCCAGGAGTTCAAGACCAGAATGGCCAACATGGTGAAACCCCTCTCTACTAAAAATACAAAAATTAGCTGGGCGTGGTGGCACACGCCTGTAATCCCAGCAACTCAGGCGGCCGAGGCAGGAGAATTGCTTGAAACTGGGAGGCAGAGGTTGCAGTGAACGAGATCACGCCACTGCACTCCAGCCTGGGCAACAGAGCAAGACTCTATCTCAAGAATTCACAAATTTTGTGCAAACCTATTACAATTGAAGGTGACACTGATTCTATGAAATAGAGGAGAAGACTTGTTGAATGCCCAGTTATCAAGTTACTTAGCTCATTTTTTCTTATCAGGTGGGTACATCTACTTTCACATTCCTAGAGGCCAATTTAGGGCAAAAAAAATTAATACATATACAAAGCACAGTAATATGTCCAACATATATTACGTAGTGTTTTAGTTGGGATTATAAACACAGAAGGAAAATGCTCTTCAATTTCTTGCTCTAGAAACCTGGGATGGGTATTAAAATTTGGGGAAAGGGAAGAAGATGATTGTCACCCTAACATGAGGTTTTAGAATACTGCCAATAAAGGAGTTTTTAATCATGGTGCGTTTTTACAACTATAGGAATAAAGTTAGATAACCAAAGTGTTAGCAAACTTACAAAATTGCTAACATTTGTCAGACACTGACAACTTTTCTGCATTTCTTGCAAGCCAAGAGCTGAACCAAAAAAACTCAAGCCCTACTTTTAAAAAAGATAGTTGGCCAGGCTCAGTGGCTCATGCCTGTAATCCCAACACTTTGGGAGGCTGAGGTGGGAGGATTGCTTGAGCCCAGGAGTTGGAGACCAGCCTGGGCAACATAGTAAGATTCTGCCTCTACAGAAAATAAAAAATAAATAAATAAATTAGCCAGGCATGGTGGTGTGTGCCTGTGATTGCAGCTACTCAGGAGGTTGAGGTGGGAGGATCGCTTGAGCCTGGGAAGTTAAGGCTGCAGTGAACTATGATCATGCCACTTGCACTTCAGCCTGAGTGGCAAGGCAAGACCCAGTCTCAAAAAAAAAAAAAAAAAAAAAAAGTTAAAGCTTAATAAACAGAAAGGCAATATAGCTAAAGAGTAATCAACTTGCTCCAAACTTAATACAGCTCCCGGTTCTCAAATGAATCCAAACTCCTAATACATATCAAACCACCATCAAGTATGGTTTTTTTCCCATTCTAAACTTTTATTCTCATTACTCATTGACTCATACACTCTACTCCAGTACATAATGTCCAAGGATATGAATCTAGAGTTTACTGTACATGTATATGTGTAGGCTGCATTCTTATCCCTTCCCTGACCACTTTGTTGACATCATTTGTTGCAGGATGAATAGCAGTTTGCTATGTCGACCAGGAGAGAGAGGAGAGGAGCAGAATATATTCTAGGCATATTTTTCCCACTATAGATAGAATGCCCTTCTTTTCATTCTGTGCCTTCAGTCTCCTCTCTTCCCCAAAGCACTGATTAAAATTTAACTTCCATGAAGCCTTCTAAAACTGATTCCAACCAAATGCAGAAATTTCAACAAACTCCAATACAATCATTTCAGAGTTAACAGTTTTCTTATACATTTTAGCTTGTTTAGAAGCCTTCGCATTTTGTATGTCTCAATATTGTAAGTTTGTATGTTGATAAAATTCACATTATTATTAAAAACAAAATCAGGCTGCATAAATATCGAATCCCTGCCAACAATCACTGTCCTCACCAATCACTGGCTTCTTTGCAAATCTTAAGAGAGAACATTCAGTGTTATCATCTTAAAGTTTATGCTTCTCTAAAGGTTTGACTTGTCTACCCCGGGTTGTTAAAAACTCCACGAGGGGTACCAGCAACTGCAAAAACATATAAAATTGTAAAGACCATCGACACTATGAAGAAACTGCATCAACTAAAGGGCAAAATAACCAGCTAGCATCATAATGACAGAATCAAATTCACATATAACAATATTAATCTTAAATGTAAATGGGCTAAATGCCCCAATTAAAAGACACAGAATGGCAAATTTGATAGAGTCAAAACCCATTGGTCTGCTGTATTCAGGAGACCCATCTCACGTGCAATGACACACATAGGCTCAAAATAGAGGGATAGGGGAATATTTACCAAGCAAATGGAAAGCAAAAAAAAAGCAGGGGTTGCAATGCTAGTCTCTGATAAAACAGACTTTAAACCGACAAAGATCAAAAGAGACAAAGAAGGGCATTACATAATGGTAAAGGGATCAATGCAACAAGAAGAGCTAACTATCCTAAATATATATGCACCCAACACAGGAGCACCCAGATTCATAAAGCAAGTTCTTAGAGACCTACAAAGAGACTTAGACTCCCACACAATAATAGTGGGAGACTTTAACACCCCACTGTCAGATCAACGGACAGAAAATTAACAAGGATATTCAGGACTTGAACTCAGCTCTGGACCAAGCAGACCTAATAGACATCTACAGAACTCTCCACCCCAAGTCAATAGAATATACATTCTTCTCAGCACCACATCGCACTTATTCTAAAATTGGCCACATAATTGGAAGTAAAACACTCCTCAGCAAATGCAAAAGAACAAAAGTCATAACAGTTTTTCAGACCACAGTGCAATCAAATTAGAACTCAGGATTAAGAAACTCAACTCAAAACCGTACAGCTACATGGAAACTGAACAACCTGCTCCTGAATGACTACTGGGTAAATAACAAAATTAAAGCAGAAATAAATAAGTTCTTTGGAACTAATGAGACAAAAGACACAACGTACCAGAATCTCTGGGACACAGCTAAAGCAGTGTTTAGAAGGAAATTTATAGTACTAAATGCCCACAAGATTAAGCAGGAAAGATCTAAAATTGACACCCTAACATCACAATTAAAAAAGCTAGAGAAACGAGCAAACAAATTCAAAAGCTAGCAGAAGACGGGAAATAACTAAGAGCAGAACTGAAGGAGACAGAGACACGAAAAACCCTTCAAACAATCAGTGAATCCAGGAGCTGGTTTTTTGAAAAGATCAACAAAATAGACCGCTAGCAAGAGTAATAAGAGAGAAGAATCAAATAGACGCAATAAAAATTGATAAAGGGGATATCACCACTGATCCCAAAGAAATACAAACTACCATCAGAGAATACTGTAAACACCTCTACACAAATAAACTAGAAAATCTAGAAGAAATTGATAAATTCCTGGACACATACACCCTCCCAAGTCTAAACCAGGAAGAAGTCAAATCCCTGAATAGACCAATAACAAGTTCTGAAATTGAGGCAGTAATTAATAGTCTACTAACCGAAAAAAGTCCAGGACCAGACTGATTGACAGTCAAATTCTACCAGAGGTACAAAGAGGAGCTGGTACCATTCCTTCTGAATCTATTCCAAACAATAGAAAAAGAAGGAATCCTCCCTAATGCATTTTATGAGGCCAGCATCATCTTGATACCAAAACCTGGCAGAGACACAACAAAGAAAATTTCAGGCCAATATCCCTGATGAACATCGATGCGAAAATCCTCAATAAAATACTGGCAAACCGAATCTAGCAGTACATCAAAAAGCTTATTCACCACCATCAAGTCGGCTTCATCCCTGGGATGCAAAGCTGGTTCAACATACGCAAATCAATAAACGTAATCCATCACATAAACAGAACCAATGACAAAAACCACGATTATCTCAATAGATGCAGAAAAGGCCTTCGACAAATTTCAACACGGCTTCATGCTAAAAACTCTCAATAAACTAGGTATTGATGGAACGTATCTCAAAATAATAAGAGCTATTTATGACAAACCCACAGCCAATATACTGGATGGGCAAAAAACTGGAAGCATTCCCTTTGAAAACTGGCACAAGGATGCCCTCTGTGACCACTCCTATTCAACATAGTATTGGAAGTTCTGGCTAGGGCAATCAGGCAAGAGAAAGAAAGGGGCCAGGCGCAGTGGCTCATGCCTGTAATCCCAGCACTTTGGGAGGCCAAGGCGGGTGGATTACCTGAGGTCAGGAGTTCGAGAGCAGCCTGGCCAACATGGTGAAACCCCATCTCTACTAAAAATACAAAAATTAGCCGACTGTGGTGGGCACACACCTGTAATCCCAGCTACTCGGGAGGCTGAGGCAGGAGAATTGGTTGAGCCTGGGAGACGAAGGTTGCAGTGAGCTGAGGTCTTGCCACTGCACTCCAGCCTGGCTGACAGAGCAAGACTCTGTCTCGAAAGAAAGAGAGAGAGAGAGAAAGAGAGGAAAGGAAAGAAAGACAAAGAAAACGAAAGAAAGAAGAGAAAGAAAAAAAAAGAGAAAGAAAGAAAGAGAAAAGTATTCAAATAGGAAGAGAGGAAGTCAAATTGTCTGTGTTTGCAGATGACATGATTGTATATTTAGAAAACCCCATCATCTCAGCCCAAAATCTCCTTAAGCTGATAAGCAACTTCAGCAAAGTCTCAAGATACAAAATCAATGTGCAAAAATCACAAGCATTCCTATACACCAATAATAGACAAACAGCCAAATCATGAGTGAACTCCCTTTCACAACTGCTACAAAGAGAATAAAATACCTAGGAATCCAACTTACAAGGGATGTGAAGGACCTCTTCAAGGAGAACTACAAACCACTGCTCAAGGAAATAAAGAGAGGACACAACAAATGGAAAAACATTCCATGCTCATGGATAGAAGAATCAATATCATGAAAATGGCCATACAACCCAAAGTAATTTATAGATTCAATGCTATCCCCATCAAGCTACCATTGACTTTCTTCACAGAATTAGAAAAAAAAAAACTTTAAATTTCATACATAACCAAAAAAGAGCCCACATAGCTAAGACGATCCTAAGCAAAAAGAAGGCTGGAGGCATCACGCTACCTGACTTCAAACTATACTACAAGACTACAGTAACCAAAACAATACGGTACTGATACCAAAATAGATATATAGACCAATGGAAAAGAACTGAGGCCTCAGAAGTAATAGCACACATCCACAACTATCTGATCTTTGACAAACCTGACAAAAACAAGCAATAGGGAAAGGTGTTGGGAAAACTGGCTAGCCATATGCAGAAAACTGAACCTGGACCCCTTCCTTTCACCTTATACAAAAATTAACTCAAGATGGCTTAAAGACTTAAACATAAGACCTAAAACCATAAAAACCCTAGAAGAAAACCTAGGCAATACCTTTCAGGACATAGGCATGGGCAAAGACTTCATGACCAAAACACCAAAAGCAATGGCAACAAAAGCCAAAATTGATAAATGGGATCTAATTAAACTAAAGAGCTTCTGCACAGCAAAAGAAACTATCATCAGGGTGAACAGACAACCTACAGAATGGGAGAAAATTTTTGCAATCTATCCATGTGAGAAAGGGCTAATATCCAGAATCTACAAGGAAGTTAAGCAAATTTACAACAAAAAAACAACCCCATCAAAAAGTGGGTGAAGGATATGAACAGACCTTCTCAAGACATTTATGCAGCCAACAAATGTGAAAAAAATATCATCATCACTGGTCATTAGAGAAATGCAAATCAAAATCACAATGAGATACCATCTCACACCAGTTAGAATGGTGATCATTAAAAAGTCAGGAAACAACAGATGCTGGAGAGGATGTGGAGAAATAGGAATGCTTTTACACTGTTAGTGGGAGTGGGAGTGTAAATTAGTTCAACCATTGTGGAAGACAGTGTGGTGATTCCTCAAGGATCTAGAACCAGAAATACCATTTGACCCAGTAATCCCATTACTGGGTATATACCCAAAGGATTATAAATCATTCTACTATAAAGGCACATGCACATGTATGTTTATTGTGGCACTGTTCACAATAGCAAAGACTTGGAACTAACCCAAATGCCCATCGATGATAGACTCGATAAAGAAAATGTGGCACATATACACCATGGAATACTATGCAATCATAAAAAAGGATGAGTTCATGTCCTTTGCAGGGACATGGATGAAGCTGGAAACCATCATTCTCAGCAAACTAACACAAGAACAGAAAACCAAACACTTCATGTTCTCCCTCATAAGTGGGAGTTGAACAGTGAGAACACATGGACACAGGTAGGGGAACATCACACACCAGGGCCTGTTGGGGGGTCGGGGGTAAGGGAGGGATAGCATTAGGAGAAATATCTAATGTAGATGACGGGTTGATGGGTGCAGCAAACCACCATGGCACTTGTATACCTATGTAACAAACCTGCACGTTCTGCACATGTATCCCAGAACTTAAAGGGTAATTTAAAAAGAATTTTTATACACCATGGAATACTATGCAGCCATAAAAAATGATGAGTTCATGTCCTTTGTAGGGACATGGATGAAACTGGAAACCATCATTCTCAGTAAACTATCGCAAGGACAAAAAACCAAACACCGCATGTTCTCACTCATAGGTGGGAATTGAACAATGAGAACTCATGGAAACAGAAAGGGGAACATCACACTCCGGGGACTGTTGTGGGGTGGGGGGTAGGGGGAGGGGGGAGGGACAGCATTAGGAGATATACCTAATGCTAAATGACGAGTTAATGGGTGCAGCAAACCAACATGGCACATGGATACATATGTAACAAACCTGCACATTGTGCACATGTACCCTAAAACCTAAAGTATAATAATAATAAAAAAATCCATGAGGATAAAATTCCAATTCTCTCTTCCCAAATGCAAAAAAAAAGTTGTTTTGTTCATACAGTGTATTGACTAATAGTCAAATTAACCTGAAAATTTCTAAATAAGACACCATTCTTAGATAAGAAAACAGGATATGGGAGACAGAATTACCTATCTAGTGGAAACAAGGTATCATAGCAGGTTCAAGAATGTCTTAGTAGGTTTAAATATTATAATCACTTGAATATTACAGTCCTGCATAATAAAATACTGACATATTTAGAAAGTAACATAAGTGCTCACCTGTCCTTGGGGAAAGGGTTTACTTTGCAGGCTTCCAGCAAAAATTTAACAACTTCAACATGACCTATACCGTCCCACCCCCAAAAAAAGAGCAGATTTTAGTACTAAGTAGAAATTAAATCTGGAAAGAAAATAGATAGGAGTTGTTCCTGTATTACCCTCTGCAGCAGCTACATGGAGTGCTGTTCTAGAATCATAGTCCCGCTGTTCCATGTCCATGGCTGACAAAGCAAATCTGAAAATGTGTAAGCACAGCTATTTATTATATATAAAGCAAATTTAATTCACACTGGTAACATTCACTCCATCAGTTCATTTCAGGCCCCATCAGACAGGTGCCATCCTTCATCAGGCTCATTAATGGGAACTACCGACCTTATTGACTAGTACCCGGGTGTTTTGGGTAGATGCCACTTCACCTCTCTTCCTCAGCTTTGCTTTTTTTAGGTAAGATTAAATGTTAACCATCTCTCACAGAATTAAACTTTATTGCAGTATTGTTCACAACTCAAGAATTATGGCACAACTGTACCAAGGTTTATGTCTCAGAAGGGCAAGAAACTAATCCCTATAATAAAGTCGTATGTTTTACTAAGACTCCCATTCTTAAACATTTCACAGTCTACTAGTACTTGTCAGACTTTAAAACATGGGAGGAAGCACAGACATTTTTCCACTTTGAAAATCAGTTGTTTGAGGTATTAATGGGAGAAAAATAAGAAAAAAGAAAATAAGTTACAACTCTATACAAAAGACCTCAGGTATACAGCAGTATATGGCCTTACTAATCCTGATGATCTGCTGGACACCAAACCCCCCAGCTGCTTCCCACACACACACACACCAAAGATTGGGAATGGAGGGTAGACAGGGAGTGAGAAGGCACTGTCCAATTCCAGTAAGCCACTGATACTAATTAGCCAGATTAGCTGAACAGTTACTACTTGGGGAAACAGAGATATGGTCTTTTTTATAGGAGGCAGAAGAGGACAAGATTGGAAAGCAGGCCTAAGGCACTGGAAGTGCCTATTTAATAAAAATTTTGTTGGGGTCATTTTTATCAAAGGGAAAGAGAAGTGAGACTTTAACCTTAAAATGACTGCTCGCCCAGAAGCAACTTCATAAATATCCGTAAAGTGCATGCTAATCCATCCTGTAAACATACCTTCGAAGTGCAGACACATCTCCAGTATATGCAGCAAACAAAAGATTTATCACTGACTTTACCTGTGAAGAAAAGAAAGTTTAGGCATCCATAGGGGAAAACAAACACACACAACGTCCACCTGTCACTGGCAAGTGATTTCTATGTGCTTTGAACACTTCAGCTGAGTCACGTGCAAAAAGTTATCTCAAGGACACTTCCATAGCCAAAAGAACCCACGTGTGTGATACTTTCTTCTTTTAACAGTGGATTGTGAGGGAAAATTCAATAATAAAGATAAGATACATGAGGGAAGGAATGGAATAATATCACTTGGCAGAAAAGAATGGAATTTTGTGAAACTCATATAGTTGGGGCAACTGAAAATTGTTTAGAAGCCTTCCCATTTTCTATGTCTCAAAATTGTGAGGAAGTTTGTATGCTGATAAAATTCACAATATTAAAAATTAAATCATGCTATATAAATGTCTAATCCCTGCCAAGAATCACTATCCTCACTAATCACTGGCTTCTTTGCAAATCTAAGAGAGAACATTCAGTGTTAACTGTCACCTTAAACTTTACTTCACTGGAAAGACAGCCTTCAGTTCAATGCCCAGGTGGTACAAATTGGGTCATTCTCAGAACTTATGACACTGCTGTGTTTAAAAGTTTCTCAACTCCAAAATATTAAGTCACCAAGATTCCAAAGTGTATCTACTTTTGACAGTTACCCACTTTCCTTTTCTTATAGTTAAGAGGAAAAGTCTAGTTATCTGAAAAGCCATTGGATTTTGGTCTGCTTTCATAAAGACTTCATCCCTATCTATGAGAAATTAAACTATTGATCATAGAATATTTGTAAATACTTCATAAATTCCCCATTTTGTCTTACACTTTGCAACTTCGACATTCATATTGATGACTCAACTGATACTGGACTCAATGGTAGAAAACAAGTTTAACTGGGGAACGGAAAGTAACCCGGCTCTCCACCAACAAAGCCACAGCCTGGAACTGTGCTTCAAGATCTTAACCTGGACATTCTCCCTTTCCAGTATGGCTTCCCCCTTCCAAAACCCATGAACTTTCCAAATTAACTGGAACTGACCATTGCTGCGGTTCTCGAATTCAGCATTTTCAAAGTGTAATTTGCAGAAACTAGTCCATAAGATGGTCCATGAAAATAAGGATCCTGTGTTTGTATATGATCTTAAAATATTAAATCCCCCTCTTGGAGATTCATGAGCATATGAAAGACTCTGTAAAGGTCTACAGTACAGGAACTTAACTAGCTGAGCATACCCCCAAAATACTACTATTACTATTTGTGTTGATACCACTTCAAAAAACTTTCCCCTTAGTCCTTTAGCTTCCCTCCCAGCCATCCTTTTCTACTCCTGCCCAGAGTCCAGAACAGTTTTCTTAATGGGAATGGGAGTGGAATGGGAATGGGAGTGGAACAAAGAACTGAAAAGCATCACCCAGAATGTTCTAAAAACATACATAAACATCTCTCTCATTTCTTGTTGTCCTACTCCTACACCTCAATCTATTTTAGGGAAAGGAGGTAAAATGCATAGAGTTTGTTGTTTTTTATAGAGATGGGGTCTCACTATGTTGGCCAGGCTGGTCTTGAACTCCTGGCCTTAAGCAGTCCTTCTGCCTTGGCCTCCCAAACTGTTGGGATTACAGGCATGAGCCACCATGCTCAGCCCATAATTTTGTTTAAAGTCTCCAGGTGACTTTGATATGCACTCTTCTGGGTTATAAACCACTGTTTCAGGTGTTCTTAACGTCCTTCTTTTTTAATGGGGTCAAGTCTGAATTTTCAATTCCCTTTTTGCTCTTGGGCCACAGAATACTGACTGGCTATTACAGATTATTCTCCATATTTCCACCTGGTCTCTCATTACTGCTTGACAATTTTTTTTTCTTGTTGGTTCCCGCCATACTTTCTTCAGGCCTTTAATACCAGTGGAGACCCCTAAAAACGGACAGAAGATCCTAACTACAACTTTGCTGAAAAGATAAAAAACGTTTTCATTGCTCAAAGTAAAATCTTCCTCATTTTTGAGACTACTATTTATCTATTCCTTCAAACACTTCTCCTCCAGATGCCCTGCTCTCGTTCCCTCACTGATTCCCTTTGTTTCTAGCATCTTTAACTTTTCCTCTTTCATTGGTTCCCTCAGTTTACCTTAAAACAGACACAATTTCATCTTATTTTTAAAAACCAACACTTGACCCTATTATTCTCCCTTCAGCGCATATTTCCTGAAAGTATATTTTTAATTCCCTGAAAATTACCTTCACACTCGTTGTTACCTCTAAATAGTGCTCTCCAAAGCTCCAGGAGCTTCCTAGGCCCCGATTCCTTCAGATCTCCCCAGCACCCTTCACCCTCTCATGACTTGCCTTCCATGCTGCTGCATCACCCTGATCTTCTTCCTGTTTGCTGCTTTGCAGATTCATTACCCACTTTCCACTGCCGAATAATACTCCCAAGGCAGTCCAATCTTCTTGTTTTTCAATATAATATCCCTCAAAGGATTCATCTATTCCTCTGCGCAGACTGACTTCCCCATCTTTAATCTAAATCTTTGCTCCTAAGCTCCAGTCCCACAGCTCCACTTGATAGTCATTTCAAACTCAAAAACAGCAACAGTCCTGCCGGCTTCCCACCCTGGCTACAGTTCATAGCCATATGCCTACTTGACATTGCTTCCAGGACTTTTAATGGGCATCTCAGACTTATACCCAAAATGGAATTTGCTTTGCCCTGTCTTCTGCCACTCACAGTCAGCTCCTCTTCTAGTCTCCCCAGTTTGGGGATGACACTACAATTCATCCACTTGCTCAGGCCACAAACTCAGGAGTCATCCAGTGCTGCTGCAGTCACTTATACAGGTTGAGTCCTTCACAAGGATGCCTGGCCACAGGGCCAACACGGGTTGCCAGCCCACGCTCTTCCCACCAAGGTGTCCTAGCACCCAGGTACATGTGCTGGGAGGAAGGGAGCTTCTTTACCCAGTGGTGCTGAGAAGAAGTGCTTCTGCTTCTGGCCAGAGACAGAATTAGCTTTTTCTAATTCAGACAAATTCACCATACAGATCATGGAGGGTATTCCTTGATTCTATTCTTTCTCTCACAGCCCACATCTAGCTCATCAATAAATCGTCTTTGCTTTACCTGCAAAATATGTTTGGAATCCTACCACTTCTCACCACCTCTATCACTATTGCCTTAGGCCTCATCTGAGCCACCACCTTCTCACCTCTGCTGTCATAGGGATCTTTTAAAAACATCAAGGAACTCCTGTGCCTTTCCATCATATCTAAAGTAAAATCAAACTCTTTACCACAGCTTTCAGGACCCTAAAGGCTCTATTCCTGGTTACATTGCACATATCATTTCTACCACTCTTCCCTTTCCAGCTCTACTCCAGCCAGAACGTCTTGCTGGTCTCAGGCACTTAAGGCCTACAACCGGCTGCTAGAGATGCTCTGTCCCCAGGCAGTCAGGAGGCTCCCTCTCCCCCTCCCTTTGGGTAGGTCTCCACTCAAATGTTCTCTCAAGACTCTAAAATACTCCCCTCTTTTCATCACTCCTTATCCCTTACCTTGCTTTTTCCCTTCATATATATATATATATATATATATATATATAGTGTTAACTATATACTTTTAACTATATTTGTTATATATAATTACATATAACTATATATAAAGTATATATATTTTTATATATACTTTTTTGTCTCTCTCATTAAATGTAGGCTCCATGTGGGCAGAGACCACTTGTCTTTCTGTTCCCCACCGTAAACTCAGTGTCTATCACATGTAATAGGTGCTCATTAACTATCTATTGACTAAGTGAAAATTCTCCCTCAAGGCATCAAATATTCAATTTTGGGTATTAAATTGTAAAATTAATTCCTCTATCAGCCCCCAACCCTGCATTTTTTTTTTGAGACAAGGTCTCACTCTGTTGCCCAGGCTGGAGTGCACTGGCAGGATCTCGGCTCATACAACCTTCGCCTCCCAGGTTCAAGTGATTCTCCCACCTCAGCCTCTGGAGTAGCTGGGATTACAGGCATGTGCCACCACTAATCTAATTTTTGTAGTTTTTGGTAGAGATGAGGTTGGCCAGGCTGGTCCCAAACTCCCGACCTCAAGCAATCCGCCTGCCTCAGCCTTCCAAAATGTAGGGATTACAGGTGTGAGCCCCTGTGCCCAGCCCATCTCCCTTAACTTTTACATCTTTGAATATCATTACAAGATTTATTCAATCGTTAACTGGTGCCTCTGCTTCTGGTCCTTCTTCCAACCTCCAAAACCTCTCCACATACTTCTAATCATATTCTCAAAACATTGCTCTAATCACTAAAGGTTTCTAAGCAGGGCAGTATCAAGAAACCCAAAATCATTCCTGATACCATTTAAGTTCTTTAGCCTTGTATTCAAGGTTCTTCAGTCCAGCTAACTTAATTCTTCTTCTCAACCTCAATAGAGCAAAATTGGTCTGTCTTACTGCCCTTGTTTTTGTCTTGGTGTCTATGCTCTTCTCTTTAAGAACACCCAGATTCCTAATCAAATCCTTCCCTTCCCCCAAAGACTAGCCCGAAAGTCCCTTCCTTGCTGCCAGTCTTCCCCAGGCCATCCCAGCCCAGCATTCATTATCTATGTAGCTTATTGCCAGCTGCCCACAAGGTGCCCTGTGACAGCATGTGCCAGGGACAGAGTCAATTAGATACCTCCACTCCCACCACAACCCTGGATCTACCTCCTGCTTCCTCCCATAGTGCATACCATTCTCCTGAAATCATTTTTCCCCACCCATTTCTCACTGATATGTTATTCTTACTCATTCCTGTGAACTCTGCTCTAATCTCTTAAATCAAAAGTAATCTCCGTCTACCTTTGCCGCACTATGGCACTATAACACATGACCACATGGAGCATTTGTGTGTCTTACTTCCCCCACCACTAAGAAAAATCCAAATTCCCCTGTATATACCATTAATATATTAATTACCCATAGTTTTTATTTTTAAAACTATTTTGGTACTTCTAAGCAATAAAGCCTCATCTGTTTCAGTGACTGAATATAAGAACTAAACACTCCCCTTTAAAATTCTGAATTTAGACCATGCTCATTTGAAGAGATTTTATTATGTGTGTGGCACTTAGTCACTTAATTATTCAATAATTCAAACGTTCTAAAAGTCCATTTCTTATTAATAAGGCCCAAAATAGAAGATTTTAGAATATACTTGGTTTATTCAGAGTATATTGTTATTCACAAGCATGAGAAAAAAAATCAGGAAACTTTAATGCACAAAGGCTTTGTAACTAATCAGAAGGGAAAAACATTAGCTTGCCTTAACAAAATTATTAAAGACTAACATGGAAGTTTGGTAGTCTTCCCATGAAAACAAAAGGCTAGCTGTAGAGCTGAATTTAGTCCAAACCAGAAGATAGGTGCTTGAACACAAAGTGAGTGTAATTCTCTCCAAAACAGAAAAGCACTAGGAGGCAGCCCACGCACAGGCACTATTTAAAAGCAAAACCACAAATGCCTCTTCTTTCTAGCATCAACAGCCCCCTATACTTTTAAGTTTACATAAATTATGAAATGAGCTGTGGGTAGAATGCCACAAAAGAAAATGAAACTAGTTTAACACTTTTGAGACAACAGATGGAGTATTTCATTTAGGGACAGTCTGCTTCCTGGTCTGTTAAAGAGTGCCATGAGTATTTCCAACTAAGCTGACACACCCTCTGGAATGCCTATCATAGCAAACAAACTGAAGGAGAGGGGCACTCTAGATCAGTCATCCACCTCCATACCAATTCTTGCAAAGGATGTAGGTGTGCTAACCATTGATTGAAGCTCTTCCCTACTGGATACTTGAGTTACACTGATTTTAAAATACCTATCAAGGAGGCCAAAGTCCAGAAAATAATGAGTTAACAGCAAATGCCAGAGGCATGGAAGCTGTGTTTTGATAAATAATTCCTTACTATAAAGAAACAGTCTATACACAGCCGCAATAATAGCTATTAAACTAAGGGCTCTGATGTTTAATGTATGCCTCCCCATGGCAAAGAGACACTGCACCTGGGCAGATAGCCATTAAAATTTACAAATTAAATGTTAACAGTTTCCCCTTCATCTTGTAGATTTTCCAGCACTACTGCATTTTTCTTATCAAGTCTCTTTGTCAGAATCTGCCCGAACCAGACAATCTTATCTTAGTTTATTTGTACAAAGTCATGACAACAGTGGGAAAAAAAATGTTACAGTTCACATGAGTTCACTTAACACTGGCATGCTTGGCATAGCAAATCTCACTTTTTTCCAAAACAGCTAGAAGCAGGTGGGGAGGGTATCAGTTTTACACATCTAAAACATGGCATTCCTAAGTCTTTAATCCTATCATTATCCTACTCAGTTTGAGCTTGTTTAAAGGTTGTGTGACTTCTGTAAATGCCCTAATAATTCTGTACTTATGAGTAAGTAGCAATTATTAGAATTATATACTCACATTACTCTGTATTTATATAGTGGACGACCCTAAAACATTCAACATTTTACACAGTTACAGTTTTTAAAAATCCCTGACAGGCTTTATAAAATATGTTGATAGATATATTTTATTTATTACTCCCATTGAGATTAAGGACCCTGGCTCAAGGTCACATAGCATATGAATTAGTGATGGAGCTTGAGTAGAACTCAGGTATCTGGATTCCCAATTCTGTACAACTAGACCATGATGATGTGAGTCCTTAATAGATCTCAGATTGTTATCCAAAGCACAGAAGGAAACCAACGGATTAAATATCAATTTAGCTCTAATCCATAAAAGTTCTTTACTAAATATTGGAAGGACGCCTAGATGGGACCAAAGCGGGAGGGGAGAAAAGGAAGAAAGGGAGAAGATAGAGGGAGGGAGAGATGGAGGAAAAATTGGTTCACTGGTTTTACACTTTACTTCAACTATTTAATTTCTAACTCTATTTCCAACTGCCAAACCAAAATTTCCTCTGTTTTTCATCTTTAGTTTCTGTCTTCATATAAACATGAATTCAGCCTGTTTGGAACTGCTTTAATTAAAAAAAAAAAAAAAAAAAGCAGGTAACTGAAAAAACATCCTTCTGTTTCTACCACCTCTAGTTTGAGATAAGCTGCTCTCATTTCCAGCTCACTACAGTATCTGTTGTCATGGAACAGATACTTTTCTTCATCTGTTAAATAAACCATCATGACTCCAGATCCAATTTTGTTTTAAAGGCTTCACTCCAACTTGGCCGATTATAGTCTTTAAATGAAAATAAGCTTTCAGCCTGCTTTTATATTTTCTTAAGGTCAAATTGAAGCATACTACCTATTATACTGTGGCTAAAGAAAAATTTTAAGTTGCCATCATATGTAAATTAATCACCTTGCCCAAGGGTAAAAATAAACCTGTGTAATGTGTATGTGATCAAAGATATTTCCTCTTTCCTTTGCTACTGAGCTTAATATTTGTAAGGATGTGTAAAAAAAACTATAGTACTTTTATAATTACACAGTCTGAGTATGAGGCCACATAGTCCTAAGCTTTCCAAAGATTTACTGAGACACAGTTATTAATATACTATATATAGACAAAACTAATCCAAACTGATATGATTCAGAGGGTTGGGGAATATTCCTTTATAGGAATAGCAATTCCATAAATTCATGCCCATATTTCCAAACTTACACAAATGCAGGAGGTTCTCATATAGTAATTTCAATAGGAATAAATCAAATAGTAAATTTTACTATAAAGGAAAGAAGCTCTGTTTTACAGAAATTTCACTTTAAAAATACAATCTCAAAATGGTACCTCCAAGAACTGCATTCTGTTCTCGACTTTGCTAAGTAATAAACTCCCTTAAAAGCATACAACTTTCAATTTTTTTTTTTTTTTTTTTTTTTTTTTTTGAGACAGGCTCTCGCTCTGTTGCCTAGACTGGAGTGCCGTGGCGCAATCATGGCTCACTGCAGCCTTGACCTCCCAAGCTCAACTGATCCTCCCAACTCAGCCTCCCGAATAGCTGGGACAACAAGCATGTGCCACCAAACCCAGCTGATTTCTTTGTTATTTTTTTGTAGAGACGGGGTCTCACTATGTTGCCCAGGCTGGTCTCGAACTACTGGGCTCAAGCAATCCTCCTGACACCCTCCCAAAGTGCTGGGATTACATGTGTGAGCCACCATGCCTAGCCTCAAAATTTTTCAATGACTAGTTTAATCTGAAATAATTTCACTCATTTGTAAACTGAAAAGTCATAATCATGTCAAAAAATCTGACAACCTATGAAGACAAAAAATTAAAGATTATATATTACCTACAACAAAACAGTTAATATGAAGCACCTACTCTCTCAACTCAGCTAAGTGCTCCAAATATTATTTCTGTTATTAAAGGATAGGAAACATTTAAATAACTTAAGCAAGGTATCAGAGCTGGTAAGTGGAAGAACAAGGGCTCAAACCCAGTCTGGAAGATGCCAGGCCAGTGCCTGAAACTACTAACTATCTACTGGGCCAAGCGATTTTCTAACAAAACCTGGGACTTCCTCAATAATACAATACCAAGACAGAAATATGTTGTGATAGGAAATCAGAAAATAACAAAGAAACAATTTATAGAAAATCAGAGATACTAATTTTATATTGAGGTGCTACCCAAAGGGGTTTTTTAAATGAAAGGAAAATAAAAGAACAAAAGAAATAATTCAACTTGATATATCAATATCACAAACGACAAACAGAAACTGTTAAGATATTTATTCTTTGCATTTAAATCTTTAAAAATGAAATGTGAGTTGGGTGAATGTGAATAAAAGCAAATATGACTGTTACGCCACTGGCAGCAAATAAATAACTTCTTTTCTCAGTGGCATATTATTCCAGTAAACACCAATGAATGGTCTAAAAAGATACCAATGAGGTCATAAGCATCCCTCTTTATATATCCAATTATAAAAGTAGTTAACAATATATCTTTGTGTGGTCTGAAAAACAGCACTCCTAATCAATAAGCCAGAAAGCAGAATAGAAGAAAAATAGCAATGAACAAGGACAAAGACAGCTACTCCTCCAAAGAACAAAACTGCAGATCTTAAGCATATTTGTATTGCACAGACAACTATCAAAGTTTCCCATTCACTATCTTTCTGGTCTTCTCCCACTATTATACAAAAAACTATTTGTAAAAGTTCATGGACATTAGTGAATATTACATTAGTGTGTTAGGATAGAGGACAAGGTTCCACATTTCTGGAATGATAAAGTGCTACATTTAAAAAACAAATACATAAAACCCAAAAGTCAAAGAACTTAAAAGCGAATTTAAGACAGGAAGAGAAGAAATTCATCACCAAATACACATATTAAAGAAAAAAAATCCAGGCCATTGGAATCAAAATATTCTTACAAAGACACCATTTTGTGTAAATTAAAAATAAATAAATACAAACAAGGTCCCTGAAAATAGATGGGGTTCTCTCCCTGCTGTGAAACAACGTAGTTTTAGCATTTATACAGGAAGAATTATGGTTTCAATTCAGAGTTTAAGGTCCTATTTCTCTTAGCATGCCTCAAATCCTGCTACTATAACAAAGCCAGGCACACGGACTTGAGTTTTCTATAGTTATTCCAACCCACAATACTAACACAATCTTTACTAATTGCTTTAATGTTAGAAAAGAAATCCCTCATTTTCACTGGTCTCCAGAGAGCCTTACTTAACTCCCTATATTCTTCAATGTTTATTTCACGTTTTTTCTATTGTGAAACGTTCAACATGCGTGCTTTATGGAGCATACTCACAGAAGAGGTGTTAATAACAGTATGTTTCTCTAATGCTGTAACTTTTCAAGGCACTTTCATAGCCACTTTATTATTCAAATTACATAGCAGGCTCCTCCAACATATAATACTGAAAATTGCTGGAAAAAGCGTATTTTTAAGACACTAAAAAATGAAGCAATTGTTCTATCTAAAAAAAAAATTTAGAAATGACATCGTGTAAATATAAAGCCCTCATCTTACTAAATTATCTATGCTTTCCTACAGTTCAATGCTCCAAACTCCTTAAAATACTCTTTCCTTGACTCCTGATATTGCACTATGCTGGATTTTCCCTTCTCTGGCCACCTTTCCCTAGTGGAAGCCTCTCCTACTCTATCTTACCTTTAAAATGATGGTTTCTTAGGGTTCTGTCTTTGATACACTTTCCTTATCACTTTATACTATCACCTTAAGCAATCTCACACACCACCCCAGCTTCAAATACTACTCTTCATACTGACCACTCACAAAATTATAGCTCCAACTTACACTGCTCTCCTAAGTTTTAGGCCTAAATCTGACTGCTTACTCAACATCACTACTTAGATATCTCACAAATATCTCAAACATTAGCTAGCTTCTACATACTGATAGTTGTCTATCCATTATCCACTACCCACCCCTTCCATACTAACAGAACCTCGATTTGTTAAAGGTAGTATTGTGTCCAATTAAAAACACTTTCCTAGATTCCCTTGTAGTTAGTCTGGTCAATGAGCGTCAAGTGAGTTTCCAGTAAAGCTTCTTTCTTTAGATTTAGGTATCACTCTTTTCTCTTTTTTTTCTCCCACTTTGGCCATACAGGTGAGGCTAAAGATGAAACAGCCACCTTGCAACTCTAAGTTGATAGGAATGATTTCTAAGATCAACACACTAAGGCTTGTGTAACAGAAGTTTACCTTACTGATGGCACTAGCCCTGGTTGGTTTCCCTAATAGTCCCTGAGACTTTTTGTTATATTAGAAAAATAACTCCCATATGTTTAAAGCACTGTCAATCAATCTCCTGATATCCACAAACAGATCCTTCATTACAATAGCCAAAATTAAACTAATTTCTTCCCATACTCCCAAGGTTTGCTTTTCCAGTGTTCTCCATCTTAGTTAATGCAGCAGCTTTGGCCCTGTTGCTCATACTAAAAATCTGGTAGTCAACTTGATATCGCATTCTTTTTCACCCACCAAAAACTAACACCAAGTGCTGCCAATCCTATTTCTTAAACACATCTCTTATTTACCTACTTCTCTCACCTCTAGTCCAAGCCACCAACACATCTCGAGTCCAGAACTTCAACTTTCTCTCTCTTTAATCCATTCTCCACAGAGCAGTATTTAAAAACCAAATCATTCTCTCCCCTTTTTTAAAGTCTTCAAAGTTTCGGCCAGGTGCGGTGGCTCACGCCTGTAATCCCAGCACTTTGGGAGACCGAGGCAGGCAGATCACGAGGTCAGGAGATTGAGACCATCTGGCTAACATGGCGAAACCCCGTCTCTACTAAAAAAATACAAAAAATTAGCCAGGCGTGGAGGCAGGCCCCTGTAATCCCAGCTACTCGGGAGGCTGAGGCAGGAGAATGGCGTGAACCCGGGAGGCGGAGCTTGCAGTGAGCCAAGATCACTCCACTGCACTGCAGCCTGGGAGACAGAGCAAGACTCTGTCTCATAAAAAAAAAAAAAAAGTCTTCAAAGTTTCACACTGAACTCTGAATAAAGTCCAAAATTCTTAATATGGTATATAAGACCTTTCAGAAATGTCTCCCAAACTGTGACCTGAGGACAACCTACAGCAGAAGCACCTGGGGTGCACATTAAACATTTAGATTTTTGAATCAAACTGCAGGACTGGGCCCCAGGAAGCTAGCTGTATTTTAAAATTAAGACACTCTAACAATTCTGATGTACACTGAAATATGAGAAGGCCCACTCTACATAATATGGTCCCATCTCTAAGAGTCATCCACGGCCAATCTCCATCCACCTCACCTCAGTCTTCTTTCAGCGCATTTGCCTTTCCCCTTCTCAAATGTCCTAAACTCCTTCCTGTTCTGGGGCCTTCAGGTCAGACTAGCCTATTAACGCTATTCCGTATTTCCTCTGACTCCTTCAAAACTTACACACTGTATTACCTTCCAGTGAAAACCAACCATATTTAACCACCCAGACAAAACGAGGTCTTCTTATTGTACCCTCTCCTAGCATTTTTTTACTTTTCTGTCATTTATTATCATTATATTTGCTGAAATATTTTTTAAAGAAATGAAACACTAAAGATACAGCTAACCATGCTCTGCATCCATTCCATTCCCTCCTGGCAGTAAGCTTTATCTAGAGGTTGGTGTTCATGTTCTTACAGTTTTATTAGTAACTATATTGCATATTTGTGTCTCATAACGTCTATTATAGATGTACAAAAATAGCATCATATGGCATATACCATTTTGTAACTCACTTATTTTGTAACATTTAAAATGAATTATATCTACATGCATCAGTATTAACAAATCACTTATTACCATTTTAATTATTGTTAGTATTTTATTCAGTATCTGTATCCCTGTTTAACTGCAAACACAAGTTGGATCATACTTGTCTCATTAACTACTCACTGCATATCCAAAACACTTCACAATTTCTGGCACATATTAGGCAAGAAATAAACATTAGTTGAATAAGAACCAATCAGTGAATAATAAAGCACGGGAATAATGCTAAGGTTAATTTATATAGATCTGAACTGCTCAAATTTAATTAGCTAAATATCTTGAACTAATTCTGTTTGTGTGCTGTTTCTAGTGAAATGCTGAGGGGGATGGTAATCTTTTTTAGTTCTTACTTGGTAGAAAAAAAGACCAAAAGAAAATAATTTTAAAGGTTATACATTTTCATTTACATAGAGGGATCTGATCTTGGATATTGGTTGGGTACCAGAAATGAAGAGAAGAAAACAACATGAGAAGAACAAAATTCCTATTTAGAAGGCATTTAAAAAAAAAAAAAAAGTTTGCTAACTAAGTAAAACAGGGATTGAAAATATTGAAATGGAAACCAGGAAGCCAGAAGAATCCTGGACTTCAGCCACTTTCTTACAGTAACACAAGCGAGAAAGCAACTTCATAAAAGCAATGAGTTATCTGACTACAAATTTACACTTACTACAAAAGCAGTTCTAGAAGAGAAGTAGAGCAACTTAAAGTGGGTACGTTTACAATAAAACTGCTAACTTGAGAGAATAAGGGCATTCAGATAGGTGGAAGTTTTTTTTTTTTTTGGTTATCCTTTAACGGCAGAATTGTTTCTTCATAGTCCAGTAAAGAGACATTAAGGCAGAAATATTTTATTGGTATGATTAAAAAGGATTAATAGTATTAGTCACCATGGAATGTTAACAAAATCACTTGTACTGTAATTTCATCAGATGTCAATGAAGTTTCATTGTGCATTAGATGTAACATTTATTCATCTCAATTCAAATATTCATCTCAAACAGTATTATTTAGTTCATTCTTTATTTACATTATAAATCTTGTGCACAGACCTGGATCAATGATGCATATACTTCAAGGATCTAAGTAAAATAATAAATAAAGAATAAGCTATATTATACTGAAGAAGAGAAATTTGGACTTTTACATTTCATGTGTGGTTTTCTTTTTAACTTTTTAAAGAAAATTAAACTACAATGGCAAATGTAAACATCAAAAGATTTGGAAGTGAACATATATAAAGATGTGGAACTGAAAACTCATTTCCTGAGTAACTTTGATATAATTTTTTAAATTACCCTCATTTTGGCCCCAAATAAATTATGATATGAAAGAATAAAAAATAGAATATTTGAAATTTAGATAATATATTCTGAGTTTTTCAACTAAAATCTTTAATTTGGAATGACTGTGAGAAAGAACAATAGAACTTGGGTGGAATTCAATTAATAATTTATACCATGGTTTTAGATATCAATCTCATTCAACAGAAGAAAGTCAAGCCTTAAGGATTAAGTTTTAAGCTGTCCTCTCAAAAGAATCTTTGTAAATTGCCCCTTTGTGATGATTTGTGAAAGGCACATATAAAATAACAAAAATTTATAATTCTAATCTAGATCTAAAAAGAAGTTCAGCAAGAGACTGATTATCATAATTGAAATTTGAATTTTACAATAAAATGGTTCAAACGTGAGTAGTTACATTTGTGTAACTGATACTAATATTTCATCATTTTTATTTTGGAATGCATAATATAAAAGCAAGCAGAATTTATATTGAATGAGTTTATATTGAAAACTTCTGGGGAGAAGAGCTACTCAGGCAGTTTAAATTTTCAGAATTAAGAAACCAATACTATAATATTTTGAGAGCAACAATATTTAAGTTTCAACATTTTGTAAGTCAACAAAGCCTTTCAAAAGTTAACATATTTCAAGAACTCGATATACATAGTGCTTCATAAATATTAAAACTCCAGAACTACGAAATGGAGATTGATACTGAAGACAATATGTACTATAGACAGAGTAAATAAACAGACAAATTAGGAACCTTGCGGGCCACTCACAGATCCAAATGTCGGTAAAATAAACAAGGGAAGTAGCTAGATGTTTTGCACGTTTTCAAAAAGCTAACATGCAAACAAAACAAATTTTTCTTAAGAAACCATTTGTTTAGAACTTGAATAGTCTTTTATTTAATTAAAATCTTTTTACTTATATATTTAATCTAACCTCAAAGGAATGTATTTTAAAAAGCCAGTGATGTAACATTTATTTTTAGAGTTACATTTCTGCTACAGTTTCTTTCTTTCAAACATTGCAGGGTAATGTTTTATTTTTAGAACTACTGTATAACTTTAACGTTTACTTCTAACTTTACTAATTTTTAACAACTGGGACATAAGACTGCTTACTAGAAAAATACAATTAGTTTTAATAAATGCTGATGGTACCATCTGCCAAATAACTTATAGTCACATTAACTACCACCAATTACGCTTCTCTCATTAAAACTAAACCACAAACAGAAAGTCCATCCTAACAAGACACAAAACAGACCAACCCCCTCAAAAGAGAAAAAAACATAAATATGCTAATAGAAAAAGCAAAGTGCTAGGAAACCTGGAAAAGGGGGCTGAGTGGGGTGGGAGTCTGTACCAGATAACATTGAAGATTACTTTCAAATTCAAATCTGTGATTCTAAAAAATATATAAGATTATGGTAAATAAAAGTACATCAAAATTCTAGAAAGGTTGGACTATGTTTTAAAAACAAAAGAAAGCCTTCGGCTCTTTACAGAATACAAATTTCATTATAGCTCAGGATTCCAAATATAATTGCTGGGCAGAGGAGATTTTTATTATATAAACATAAATCACCAGAAATGTAATATGAAAACAGAAATTTAAAAACTATTTTGGGTAAGAATTTTTTCTTTCAAAAGCTAAGCCTTCCAAATAGATAATTTTAATTATCTGTGGTTTTAAGGACTGAAAGTGTTTTAACAAGGTTAAATACCTAATGAAAAAATACTATTATTTTTAATCATGCTATGTATAGAAAAATCATATCCTCAGATATTGAAATATGGCTTAAAAATACAATAAATTATTCTTTGCCATTGAGATGTGGTATATAATTTTTCTTAAAAAAAATTCCATAATTAGTAAATGAGATTTAGAGTTAAAAGTATAGTAAAAATGTTACAAGATTAACCGACAGAAGCAGTTGGCACCAGCTCACCTGTTTCTAAAACTTGCCTTTTGAGGGCAAGATTATAACTTTTTTTTTAAAGCAATACATGATGGTTTTCAATAATAAGTATTCTGTAATTTATTGTTGAATGAAATTTACAAAAAAAAAAAAAAAAAAAACCCACAGATTCCGCCAAAAAAGCAATGCAATCCAAGTGCTAATTAGTATCCTATTCGTTTTGGTTAAAGGTTAATGAATCAGGAAGCCATTATAAAGTTTTTTTATGAAAACAGGTTTTCTATACATGGCATATTTAAAAAATCTCTATTAGCTACAACTTACAAAAATTACTAAAGTAGATCTACAATCTACAAAATAGAAATGGTAAACAAAGTCAACTTAAATTCTCTTCCTCTGCTATGTTCATAAAATAGAAACAGAAAACATTTTAAGACCATAGTAACAAGATCACTTTGTTAAATAAGCATTTATAATCAGTCTACTTAACATACTATTTTAAAAATAAGTACCTTTTCTATTACTATTTAAAAAGTTAAGAACTCTAAGAAACATCACATTTCACCCGCTCTGTTTCATGTTGGATAAATATTGCCTCAGATCCTCTTAGAGTAGTTTTCTAAATTTCTCAAAGTCATGTGCATTTTATGGTATTCAGATTAATAAACTACTAGCTGGAGGTTGGGGTGTAAAATAAAAGAACTTCCCCCAACCCAATTAAATTCCTTCCATTTCTAATTAAATTCCTTCCATTTCTAAGCAATGTAAGAAACAAAGGTTTTTAACTTTGTTACAATTTGAAATAAAAGAAAAATAGTTGAACTTGGATATACTTGAGTGTATGTTTATGTATAATTTTGCCCTTGAACTACATGACAGAGAAAAGACCGAGTAAGTCCATTCTCAATAAGTCTAAGTGAAAATCTGAGAGTAAGGCCATCATGCATGGTAACAAATTTCCATTTATGCTACATCTCCAACATCTGGTTTTGGTTTTATTATACAATGCAAATATAACATTTAATATAAAATGGTAGAGAAGGAATTGAGAAGAAATCACACGTTAAGTATACTGATCATATACCTTTAAAAAATGCTTTCTAGCATTTTCAAGGCCATCTAGGAGAAAAACCAAAACTTTTACAGATGAATAGTAAAACAGATTCTCAAAACTAAAAATTGCACCACAGTGAACTAAATAAAACTGTTCCATAAACTGCTCAATATGAGAAGTGCATTACTTCTTTTAAGTCAAAAACAATTTAAAAATACAATCCTTCCTTATAATAACTTTTGCAAAGTGCTTTAAAGTTAAATTCCACATGAAATCTAATATTCTTGGTTTCACTTTTCCGGAGTTCCCCCAATATTGTTAGTTACTCTCTTACCCTGGCAGTCCTGGTAGTGAATGGGAGTGGTAACAGAAACTACAAATCTTGAAAATCAAATTGAAGAACTAAAGTATGTTATACTTTACCAATTCTAGGGCAGCAAAAATTTTAGGGGTTCTTTTGTGTCCAAGGAATAGATCAATGAATAATTTATACATAATTCAAGATCACCAGGTATTTTAAGTCTCCTCTCTCTGCTTCAAATGAATTTTTTAAAAAAATCTTTAAAAGCAATTAATCATAAACTGTTACACATATTGAATATATCATTATACTGGAACTCCTTATTAACTAATTCTAAAAGAACTTCATTTAAAAATCCCACAGATTAATACAAATTCATGTAAACAACAGTATTTCCCCTTTCAAATAGTTTTAAAACTTCTAAAATATATTCAGGAATCTCCAGAATATGAATGGCAGATTTAATTAAACATAAAAATGTAAAGTACTATATTTGACCTACAATACATGGAGCCTCTATAATTTGTACTATAATTTGGATCATGCTGTGGAAATATACAAAATTCCTTCTGAAAACGTAATCCCCTCAGAAACCAGTTAAGGTGAATTTCTGTATCACTGTCATTCTGTTTAATATAAATACTACTGAGATTAACAGTTTTATTCTAAAGCAATATGATGATATTCTTCATTTGGTTTAGCAATGTTTTTCCTATTATTTAGGCAACAACAGATAAAATGAGAGTTACATAGTGAATAACAACATTCCTCCTCAGAAAGCAGAAATAACCTACAAATAGGGTTGCACTTTTTTTTAAGTTACCAAATGGAAAAACAACCAAAAAAATTGAGAGAAAAGTTTTTATTCAAATACTTCTAGTATAACCAATAGGAAAAGTCCTCCTCCCAGAAAAACCACTAATGCTATATTGCATTTAAAAAAATCAAATAAAGCCCTTTTGAGTATTTCTAGTTTACTTTGAGGCAGCTTCAGAATAGCAAACACTTTAACAGTATCTTCATAAACAATAATTTTTTCTAAGTTAAAATCCCAACTGTATTTGTACTTAAAATGTTGAAGTTGCTTTTATAAAAAACAAAACAAAACAAAAAAAAAAACAATAAAATCAGCTTAAAATAAATTTATTGTACAATACAAAATGTAGGCATACTGGAAAATAAAGGTACATTATTAAATATACAAAGCAAATGAAAGAAAGCTAAACAACACAAATGTTTTCATCCAAACACTAAGATAAAATGCACAACATTTATGCTAAAAACAAAGTACTTCAAGAACAATATGCATTTCAAATGAAATGTTAATGATGCCAAAAAATAAAAAGAAAGAAAAAAGAAAATCAAATATGCTACATTGTAAATGCTTGAATATCAAGAATCAATAATGGCATAAAACAAACCCAATAATACTGGGTACTATCAAGAACTTTGTTTAAAAAGGTGTTAAGAATACTGAAAGAATCAAAATATGTCCTTAAAACTGGCAAAGTTTTTTCTTTTTTAAGTTTGAGGGCCTATTCGCAGTTATCTTAATCTCTTCTTCCATTTATACTTTTCTATAAAAATTTCTGGATGCTCATTCTTAACATTTTCTAAACACAATAGCTTAGATAACAGTACTTCATTTTTAAGTATGCATTTAAAGCATTACCAACACAAAAATAGTAAGTAACACAAATTAACAACCTAATTTTGAAATCTATACGGCTATGTATACAATATGAAAACTAAATCTTCATTTTATAAAGTAAAACCAACTTCTGAATGAAATGGTAAAATGTAACAATTTAGATCATAGGGGAAACCACAATGCCTTTTTTCCAATTAAGGCATTTGGTTGCCCAAACTACAAATGGCCCTGGTTGCAACTAACACAAATATGCAACACAAATATGCAGTAAGGCCTTGAGAAGCATCCAGGTAGGATATGCATCTGAACATTCAAAGAACATTCAAGTAAGCATAAAATCCTTGGGAAAATCCTCTACAACTTAAAATATAATTATTTAAATATATAAATTTAATACTTAAGTTAGCCCAAAAGGCTTTTGGCCAGCACCTCTAGGAAGGAATTTCTTTTCTTAATATCATAGTTCCCAAACTTAAGACATTATGATCAAGATTTTCTATCTTTATTTGCACTAGTATCTAAAATACTCAGTGAAATCTTTTTTGCTACACCATATTTACTTTTACAGACTTTCCATTACCACATACATACACTATCATGCTAAGAAACCACCAAGTTTTTCTTCTAATGCCCCACTAAAATAAACAGGTTTCAACAAACTTGAAACTGTAGGGGAACTATGGGGAAAACCAGAGAAGTATATGGAAGAAGGAAGAAGTGTGAATAGGTCCTATAGAATTTTACAATCACTTTGCCAAGACAACTTTAAATACTATGAATAATTACTTGAAATCAGGTTGTGTAGAATCTATAGTTCTCTTAAAAACAAGTTTTGATTCTCAATATTGCATTTTTATTACCAAATAAAAGGATTTAGATCTAACGTATTTTAGTAGCATACTTACTACCTGCAGACTAAATTCATTTCTCAAGTACTCTAAAAAAGTTCAAATAGAACAAACTTTATGAGATGCTATAACTTATCACAAAAGAAATATTAGCAATTATAAAATTATTAGGATAATAAAATTTTAAAAGCTAAAAACCAAAATTTGCCATTCATAAATATAACATAGAAAAAGTTATGTGGATAATATGAAAATAAAATTGTTTAGGTGAACAATTCACTTGAAGACACTCACTGTTTCTCCTTCTGAGTAACCATTATAGCTTTTTATCAATGAAACGTCATTATCTCACATCTGAAATTCTTTGGCTGGAATGTTTTAGTAACATAAGACACTCCTGTATGTAACAATTCTGACAGAACAGAGGAGTTGCAAAATAAAAAAAATAGGAGTCATATTTTAAAGCATTTGATAAATTTTTAAATAAATTTTTAAAAACGTAAAGCCAATCTATCACTAAAAATGGCATAAATATAAACACAAACTAATCTTATAATCCACTGCTATTTTAAATAAAATAATTTGGGGTTCATTATTTTGCCTTTTTAGTTTTGTATTTAGCATAGAAGTACTTTCTATTGCCACTACAGACATCACATTAGTTTTAAAAATGGAAAAGAAAAAACAAAATGCAACAAAACTTATGAGTTTAATTTGTGAATTTTAGAACTAAGAATTACAATTTTCTGTTACTATTGTAAAATGGGATTATCTGACCACATGGTTAACATTTTAATTACATCAAAAAAATTTAAATTTTTCCTTTTTGTATTTTTAAAAATAAGGCAAATTTATGTACTTGTAAATACTTTAAAGACCAACAAATGCACTTCTTAATCTACTGCCTTTATACAAAGATTAAAAGGAAAAAAAAGCTTTATGGTTCCAGCACCCAAGATTGAGAACAAAAAATACCTCAAATAAATATTTATAACTTGCAAAAAAAGCTAAAGATGTTTGAAAGATTAAATGAAGAAACATTCTGAAACTAGAACCCATTTCTTTAGCTTTTCTCTCCCAGACTTTCCATTCTATATACTACAGTTGTAGAGATGTCCTCATTTGACTCGGGTGACACTTTTTTCCATACTGTCTCTTTTAAAGCAAGTTCTTGTTGGAGACTTTCATAGTCCAATGGTCCAAAGGAATGCTAGTTGTTCAAGCAACATACATAATTTATTAGTGCACTTGAGTGAAGAAAGGTCCAAGCTATAAAATGGTATTTTTCAATGAACATTATTAAAATCTGTTAACATTTTAAACCACCTCCTCTGACATTTTGCTTCATGTTACTCAGGTCGACTCCCATGGAAGTTTCTATCCTGTTGGTTTTGCATAATTCTTACATAGTAACAGAAATTAATTTGATAAAAACTAAAAAAAATTTAGCACTACAGAAAATGTACTTAGTATTTATTAAAAATATTTTCTACTTAGAAGTTCTTCATATTATCTTGAGGTCTAATTAGGTAATTTTACTACAAACATTTTCATTATGGTACGCAAAGAAACGGAATCAAAATTCTCAACACAAGCCCCTTGGTACAGTGAAAAACAATATAGACCAAAAAAGTTAAGTCCTGACTCTTAATACTACTTCTAAAAAAAAGGAATATATGTGTACAATAGTATGAAGCCAAATAAACTGGTAACAAACAAATAGGACCGTAAGATTATTAGGAATATTGCATTAAACACGGTGGAAAAAAATATTTCATCTACAGTGACTTATAAAACTTCTGAGGCTTCATACGGTCTCTCATTAATATGATAATCCTTTTCCATTTACATATCCATCTACACAGTATGCAAGAAGTTAAACTTCAATTTAGGACGAACAAATATTAAAACAATGCTTTCTTTATAGCATGCAGCACGTTCCAATTTTTTTTTTTTAATAGAATCAATTCTAAAAATCTTGCTTAAAATAGTGGAAAATGGGAGGGGAAAACCCTGACACTAGGCTAACCAGTTTCAATTTAAATAACAAAGCAGCAATATTTAAATATCTGTATCTATTAACTATCTATTAAGCAATATTTAAGTATTTAATACTGGTGATCCCAGATTTAAATGTCAACAATTTGTTTACACTCATTTATGATTAGCAAAGACCCGAGGCCACTAACAAACTAAGATTTTATTTATACAGGCAAATCTCACTTTTTCTCTTCTTAAAAATTTTATATACTTATCTAAATAAGAATTTTGCTTACCCTTTGATCACCACCTTCTCTTCGAGGATCAAGTTTTTTTGCAAAGTGTCTCAAATTATCATAGTTATGGAAATTACACAGAGAAACAAGATCCTGCAAACAGTTATACAGAGCAGGTATAAAAAATTGGCTATTCATTGGTTATGTATATCCATATTTTAACAAACTCTGCTTATATCGTCCAGCTTAGAAATCATCACTACATGCTAATAAAGTAGTATAATGCATCAAGAAGAGAACTAAAATCAGAGTAAGATATGAATACAAGTTTTAAGAACACTGCTTACTAACATGATCCTAGGGCTCAGCCAATCAAATCATCTTTCATCTTCTACAAAATAGGGTTTATAACCGGCCCCATGAAAGAATTCTTCTATCAAATAAGTGTAAAGCCACATTAAAATATAAATAAGTACTCTGGTTACAATCTACTATATTTTATATGCAATCCAATGTCATACTCTAGTTTTTGTAAAATATAAAAGACTGGAAAAGAAAACAATTTTAATTGAGTATGGTACTTAATATGAACTCAAGCAAGTAATAAATGTAACTAAAACTAGAAGCTCAAACATTAGCAGGAACTGGGTAACAACAAAATACAGAACTATCAAGAGCAGTAATAGTTTTGTTTAATCTTTTTTTAATTTTCAGTGCTTATTTCCTCAAAAAAATGTTTAAAGGTAGTCAATGGATAAAGATATTTAACCATGCAAATTAAAGATATAATAAACCAAAATAATTCTTAAGATATACTGGCTTTTAAATTACTTCTCCAAGTTTAATATCTTTTGTTGAGCTTTTGAAAATTGATACTAATTATAACCATGAAAATTAAAATATTAGCATCTAACAAATATAATCTGTGGGAATAATTAAATGGGAGCTGTCTGATAGAGATAACTTGAAGCTCCTCTGGGAGTATTTCCACGGCTCCCTAGTAACTGGCACACCATAGGCGGAGGGCCAAGAGTTAATGAACTATGGAAAATGGGTTAAAAAAAAGAATCATTGGATGGCTCAACTTATATCATCATTATTTTCATTAAGAAAATATGCTTACGTGACAAAAGTGAATTCCCTTAACACTGTTGCCCATCTTATCCAGAGGCGGAGACCAGCACATCATACCCATAACATTGGGGACAACTAGAAGAATGCCCCCAGCAACTCCAGATTTTGCAGGAAGACCAACCTAAAAATAATTCAGTAAAAGAGTATTCAGGTAAACATTTTAAAATAAGAAATGTTATGTTCAACAATAGGGAAACTGGGGCTGGGCACCATGGCTCACTCCTGTAATCTCAGCACTTTGGGAGGCCAAGGCAAGCAGATCACGTGAGCCCAGGAGTTGGAGGCTAGGCTGGGTAACACAGGGAGATCTCATCTCTACAAAAAATAGCAAGACATGGAGGTGCACACCAGTAGTCACAGCTACTCTGGAGGATGATGTGGGAGGATTACATGACCTCAGGAGGTCAAGGCTACAGTGAGCCATGATCGCACCACTGCACTCCAGCCTGGATGACAGGGCAAGATACGGTTTCAAAAAAAAAAAACAAAAACAAATTGGGAAATTGGTTTAAAAATTAAAAATTATCTCCTGACCTCGTGATCCGCCCGCCTCAGCCTCCCAAAGTGCGCTCCCAACTACTCGGGAGGCTGAGGCAGGAGAAAGGTGAACCCAGGAGGCAGAGCTTGCAGTGAGCTGAGATCACGCCACTGCACTCCAGCCTGGGCAAAAGAGTGAGACTCTCTCTCAAAAAAAAAAAAAAAAAAAAAAAATATATATATATATATATATATATATATATACACATACCATAGAATTTCAACATTAAAAATATTGTAGATAAATTTTTATCAACATGTTTATAAATAAAGTTATAAGGCCGGGTGCGGTGGCTCATGCCTGTAATCCCAGCACTTTGGGAGGCCAAGGCGGGCAGATCACCTGAGGTCAGGAGTTCGAGACTATCCTGTGGAACATGGCGAAACTCCATCTCCACAAAAAATACAAAACTTAGCCGCGTGTGGTGGCAGGCACCTGTAATTCCAGCTACTCAGGAGGCTGAGGCAGGAGAATTGCTTGAACCTGGGAGGCAGAGGTTACAGTGAGCCAAGATCACACCACTGCACTCCAGCCTGGGTGATGAAGCAAGACTCCATCTCAAAAAAAAAAAAAAAAAAAAAAGTTATGAAACAGTTTGGGATAGATATGAATATAGAAAAATTGCTTAAAGATAAACTCTAAGGAATTATAACAGTTACATCTAAATTGTGAGGCTATGGATGCTTTTATTCTTCCTGACTATATTTTCTAATTGTTCTAAAATAAACGTATTGTTTTTAAATATAACAAATTATTTTTAAAAAATATTTTACAACTAGAAAACAATAAAAAGTTATATATTCTTAAAAGATTTTCTAAAATGGTAATTTAAATTACTCCTCCTCAAAAAATTTAAGTTACATTAGCAAAACTTGACAAATGATAAAAAAAACAAAATTAATGTCATTAGGGTAGTGTTCATTAATTGCTTACTAACATTCAGTCAGTAAGTACCTCTGGATAGGAGAATCACTTGAACCCAGGAGGTAGAGGTTGCAGTGAGCCGAGATTGTGCCACTGCACTCCAGCCTGGGTGACAGAGTGAGACTCTGTCTCAAAATAAATAAATAAATAAACAAACAAAAATAAAAGAAGTATACCAGTAAAGTACTTTTACACAAAACTAAACAAAACAAGCAGACAAAAAAAAAAAAAACACCTGAATTGGATCTACAAATTTATAGGAAATACAAGGGACAATGGAACAGAGGTAATCAGCAATGTAGAGACAGTGGAAAACTGTATAGACTAAATGATCCAGTTTTTCCAACCAAAAATAACAAGAAAAAAAGAGAGACAGGTCAAAAGAAGACCAATAGATTTAAAAAAAAAAAAAAAAGTAGACACAACCCAATCATAATACATGCACCTCATTTGTATCCTAAGTCAAACAAACTATAAAATAATATAATAGGTCGGGTGCAATGGCTCACACCTGTAATCCCAGCAATTTGGGAGGCTGAGGCAGGTGGATTACTTGAGGTCAGGAGTTCGAGAACAGCCTGGCCAACATGGCAAAACCCCGTCTCTACTAAAAATACAAAAATTAGCCGGGTGCAGTGGCAGGCACCTGTAATCCCAGCTACTCGGGAGGCTGAGGCAGGACAATCGCTGGAACTCAGGAGGCAGAGGTTGCAGTGAGCTGAGATCGTGCCACTGCACTCCAGCCTGGGCAACAAAGTGAAACTCCGTCTCAAAAAAAAAAAAAGAAAAGAAAGAAATAATTTACAAAATAATCCAGGAAATCCGAACACTGACTAAATATTTTGATATTCAATTTAATATTGATATTAATAATGATATTAAAGTTGTGATATGTAATATTTAATTTTTATATGTAAAAATTCTCTTATTGTTATGTTTTGTTAAGGGTCCTTATTTAGAATTACATACTGAAATATGACAAGGATAGGGGAAATAGATGCACATACAGATGAAACAAGATTGGTAATGTATTCATAATTATTGAAGCTGAGTGATGGATAACATTAAATTTCTCTCTCTCTCTCTCGTTTTACATGTTTGAAAATTTCCAAAATAAAAAAAGCTTTTAGAAGGGCATTATGACTTGACATGAGCAGAATGAAATAAGAAAAGTCTATATACTTTACAAGTGGCAAATGCACAACAGAGCTTAAAGCAGTACATTTTTGTTAAGTTTTAACTTTAATATACTTTTAGTCCTTAAAACATCTATGGCTGTAACCAAAGATGTGAAACGTCACGTCTTTGCAATCTTTCTGAACTTAGAGAATTCTTAAGATACATAATAATCATAATGCTAAACATTAACAACTAAAAGTAAAAAATGACTGTACTAACCTTGTACACTGGATTGCCTTAAAAGCAGAAGGGATGAGGTTCTATAAATCAAACTTCCAAATTCTTAAGAACATCTGGTAGACCTTATCTCTATTCCTTACTAATGTTGTAACAAATTAACCTTGAAAACAAGCCTCTCTCTCAAAAATTAATATACAGCTTTAGAAGCAAAGTTCAAACTGCATTTTTAAAAGAACCAGTTCAGACTAGTTTCTTGCCAGAGAAAATTAAGATTAAACAATTACTTACATGGAAAGCAAACTGCCCTGAGAAGTCATACATGCCACAGGAATGCATCAAACTCAATGTATTTCGAACTGCTTCAGGGCTCAGTACTCTTTCACCAGTAATTGGGCAGAAACCACCATTAGCCAGTGTTGCAGCCAGCACACTGGCTGATTCACAAGTCACTTCAATGGAGCACAGCTAACACAAAAAGCAGAATTCTCATATTACTTTTAATATTACTGTTCACTTCTAAGATAATCTATTTTATTTGGTATTCATACAGATCTGAAATATTTCTTCCAAAGAGAATACTTTAATATAAACTTGAGGACATTCTGAAGATTTTAATTGACCAAAGTCCTACCCCCTTTTAAGATTTACCCTGATTTGGCCAAAGATACTCAGTCTTTTAATGGCAGTACTAGACTAGGAAGTGCCAGCCTCTAAACACTAAAATTTGTTATTATCCCAATGTGATATTCAAATTTGCTTAAATATTAATACTTTCTGTGTAATACACAAGCATAATTACTTTTAACTCAACAGAAAAAAAAGAGCCACGAAATATTTTTAAGATAAAGCACCATACATGAAGATTATGATAGTGTCTACATGAGAAATCACCATTTTAGAAAAAAATGCTAAAGTGCCTGACATTTTACCCATAACAAAGTTCAGTGTCCCCATCTATATGGTAACAGGCAAAGGACAAAGGGGAAGAAAAATATTAAGCAGATCTGTCTCAGATGCTCTGTAAGCCTAAACCAAAATGTTATCCTTTAGACCATTTATTAATATTTATTTGATATTTACTATGGGTGCTAAAGATACCCTATAGGATGAAATTTTTGCATTTAAATACAATCAAAATAATGAAAACAGTTCACTGTACCAAACCCAAATTTACCCATAAAATGAAAATAAATTTTTCCACATTTTATTTTTAGGTAATAGTAAGCAAAATTGGGATAAGATGGGGTCAAAAAAGAAAGTGGATAGGAGAAGAATGGGTTCTCAACTTGTAAATTTTCCTCAGCCATACTCCAAGATCTACAAGAGGCACAAAGGGGTTTGGAAATAGCAAAGAGGAAAACTAAGTACAGTGAATTAGAATATTGTGTGTTTAACTTTGACTAGACTGCCTATTTATATAAAAAATCTCTTCCCTATTTCTCAAAAACGACAGAACCGACTTACAATACTGCCCCAGATAGCAAAGATTTGTGATAAGGTCAGCTTAATCATGCAAGGCTTTCTGAATTCCAATGATCATTTCCTAGTTTATACTTAACATTAACTGGAATTTTGTTTGTCATAAGGCAGCACATTCTTAATTTGCCAAATGCCAACTTGGGTACTCTCCTGCTAATCTCAATGGCCGTTCGATTTGATGCAGCCCTTCTCCAAAAAAGTCAGTACCACTTCTATGGCCGTTTCTTGATTTTTGCCATGAAGTATAGAAATGTCACAGTATAGTAGATTCTATAACAGCCAAACTTAAACATGTATTCCAAAGGTAAAGAAACTTATGGAAAAAATTCATACAGACCAGGGGGAAAAAAAGGCTAGTTTCAAAGGAATTTCACATATCATCTCATGTTATCTTCCACATAATGTGGCAAGGCAGGTGAGGCATATACTACAGATAAGGAAACTAGGGATCAGTAACTAAAATTAGGTCACATGGCTAATAAGTGGCTGGGCTAGACCTTAAATTTTATATTGATGGTCTGGATTCCTAATTTACAGTTTTTCACATTGGGCAGATGAAAAGCTGCAACCTGGACATCTATCAAACTCTAACTCATTATTAACCTCCCTTATATATTCTCTAAGATTACTGAAAGGTGAAAATTAAGGAACCTTTAATAGTAAAGACAGGCAAATGTAAGGTGAACTAGAAATTAACAATAATGTAGCCTCCTATGTGGCTTCACATTACAGCCCCATCAGTGGCACCAACTGTGTTAAATCTGTAAGAAAAAATTGAACGGAAAATGTGGGTGAGAGAAGAGATCTCCAGGAAGGCTATTCTAAATTGAGTTCTATACCACAGCCCACTGTGCATAACATGGTCCCTCTCACCCAACCCCACCCCCTCAATATTGAGAGCTACTCTAACTTAAAGGAAAGCCTGACATATGACACTGCAGAAATGAACTAGCACCAGTTAAGCCAGGATAGAGCAGTAACAAAGAAATTACAAGATACCAAGTCAGCTGAGACACTGACACTTTTAAATGCTGAGTAAGAGCCTTCTGATTAGTTAAAAAAAAAAAAAAAAGCTTTTCCCAAACAAAATGTAAAAGCTACGAAAAATTTAGAGCTCAGTTTATAATTAAGAGTGCCAATTTCTGGGAGTGCACATTATTTTTGACAATTCTTAAATATGTTTACAGAAAAAACTGTCCCTATTACATTTTGAGGTATGGATTTTTAGGCAACATGGACATGAGACAGCCTTTTATGAAGACATTTTTGAAAGTCAATGGAAAATGTATTTTCTCATGGCCTAGAACCAAGATTTCTGAGACATCTACATTTTGCATAATGTGACACAACCATTTATTTATTTTGAGAGAGAGTCTCACTGTGTTGCCAGGCTGGAGTGCAGTGGCATGATCTCGGCTCACTGCAACCTCGGCCTTCCTGGTTCAAGCAATTCTCCTGCCTCAGCCTCCCAAGTAGCTGGGACTACAGGCACACACTACCACACCCGACTAATTTTTGTATTTTTAGTAGAGATGGGGTTTCACCATGTTGGCCAGGATGGTCTTGATCGCTTGACCTCATGATCTGCCCGCCCTGGCCTCCCAAAGTGCTGGGATTACAGGCGTGAGCCACCGCGCCCAGCCGACACATCCATTTATATATACGATTCACATAATTAAATTACCTGGAAGTAGAAGTCTAATATACCAACCATGTCTGTGCCTTCTGGAAAACACTAAAAAAATAGAAAGGCAATTAAAAATTCAGGCACACAGAAATGCACATAAGTTGAGAAATACATGAAAAATTTCAAATGTACACAAGTGTTTCATTTTAATTAATAAAATAGCATGTAGCTTCTAAAAGAGTATAAACACGAAATAAAAAAGCAAAATTTTATCACATCATGTAAGTTTCTAGATACTAGTTTAACTGACAACGATAAAATGACTCATGATTTATAAATCAAGTTACTAGACCAACCACTTAAAAAGATCAAGAGTAGTTAACACTAATCAGGCATTACGCTTTTGAAAAAATAGACTAAACCTCAAACAAAATTTGTATTAATAAATAAAATCAGTCAAATATTTAAATACTGCCAGATACAAATCAATTTAATAACAACATTAACAATTTGGTAACACTGACTCATGAGCACTCTGCAAAAACTTCTGCACCTTAAATACTAATAGGTAGTTGCTTAAAGGCTATTGTTGAATTCTTAGCATACATCTTCATGTATTTTATTAAATGAAAGAATAACTTGAAATAGAAACAAAAATTTAAAAACCTTCTTTTCTTTTAAGTAATATCCTATTGCAAAATTTCGATCTCCACTTTCTCTTTCAGACTGAAACCTGGAAGAAGAAAAAAAAATTTGCTCTATGTACTTTCTTTACAAGTGTGATTGTACATAATTTCATTTGCACAGCAATGTACAGCATAAAGAACACTGAACTAAGATTCAGGACTACAGAGTTCCAATCAATTCTGTCAATAGGCTATTTGTGTGACTTTGGACAAGTCATTTAAGTGGTAATTCTTTCAATCTTCATTTTCTTGGCTATAAAATGACTGAAATGAATTCAGGCCCTTTCTAGTCTTCATATTTTGTAAACAAAAATGCTAATTTTAAAATTCTCAAATCTTCTACCATTAAAATGCACTGAAAAACTGCAGAATCCTCTGCCTACCCAAAAGTACAATAAGAGTCCGTTTTAGTTGACATAATCAGGGAACTTGACATAATCATGGAACTTTCACTGAGAATGGGAAACACAAAATGGATCTTGCAGGACTCAATGGACTAATAGATTTCAGGGTGGGGCCTAGGCACTGGCAAATTCCATGCATCATGAACTGTTAGAAAAGTATATAGACAGGGGTCCACTGAAGAATGGCAAATATTCTGATGTAACTGGGAAATGGCACATGGAGAAGAGTGGGAAAACATCAAACAAACAAAGGAGACGGGGACCAAATTACCAAAACCAATAGATGCCGAATAATGTAATAGTTCCTGACTACCCACAAAACAAAAGCCTGAGGGCTTACAAACAAGTTACCTAATCAGATCTACATTTTATAAAGATAACTCTGACATCAGTTTGAAAAAGGGGAAAAAGAAGTGATGACTGATCTATTAAAAGAACACTGTAATGAGAGCTACAAAAGCCTGAATTTAGGCAGCTGTGATAGGAATGGAAGGAGAGGTATGATCAAACATGCAAGTAGTTGGATAATCTTCCAACGTGATGAGAAAAAGGAGAGGCAGAGTGAAGACTGATACAAAGCCTGAATTTCTAACATAGCCTGAGAGGGTAATAATATTAACTGACACAGGGATCTATCTCTAGAGCAAAGAGCAGTTTGGAAAGAAAGAGAATGAGTTTTGATTTAGATTTAATTTGCATTATATTTGGGAATTGCCCTACAAGTCTAAAAGGGCTGCTGATATTAGAGGAACTGTGGTTAATGTTCTTTATATCACTGAGGTGGACAGCCCCTTCTAATTGTACATTTTAACATTTCAAATTCTTATCAATTTGCCGTACTTTTAAAAAAAACATCAACATAGTTTAGATAAATGCTTAACTAGTCAGCAATTATCACACTGACACATAGTTCTTCAACACTATCTCAAGTGTCTATTATCTGCCAGATAACAGGGATACAGAAATGAACTGGAAGACACAACATTCCATCTAGGTCTTAAGGAGGGCAGAGTCTAATGGTGGCTATGGGGCAAAGAGAGACATGTAATAAGTTTGATAAAATATGGTAATAGGAGAGCACAGAAAAGAGGCAAGTTGAGATTCATGGAATACTTCCTGGAAAAGATAATTAAGCTGATGAATTAATGTTGGGAAGGCATGCAACCTGAAAATGTTTACCCCTGAAATGCGAAGCAGGAAGTGCAAAATAAGAATAAAATAGTAGTATACATGCTAAAACTGTTTAACATAATAATACTAAAATAATGTTTAACATAATAATGTTTCTAATGACAAGGAACCAGACAAATACAAAATCGGAAACATCCACTATATGGCCTGCTGCCTGTTTTTATAAAGTTTTTTATAACACAGCCTCATATTGTCTATGGCTGCTTTTCTACTAAACAGCAGAACTGAGAAGTTACAACACAGTCCATATGGTCCACAAGCTTAAAATATTTACTGTCCGGTCCTTCAAAGAAAAAGTCAGCAACCCCTGGTCTATAAAACAAGCAGCCTGCACTCTTTAAAAATAAAAGCCATTTAATAAAATTTGTTAAAGCAAGGATCTAGAGCACGGGGACTGTTCTAAGTAAAGAGACAAAACAGACATCGTAATAAATACAATGTAAGAACCCTGATTTGTTCCTGAATCTAAAAAATAATAATAAAAGTTGTAAAAGACATTTGGGGAAGAGATGGGGACATTTACACATTGATTAATGTCATGATATTTTAAAATTAACGTTAACGTTCTTACATGTGTTAATGGTATTGTGGTTATGTAGGACAATGTCCTTATTCTTAGACTGTATGTGCTTTCTTATCTAAGGGTGAAGTATCATGATGTCTACAACTTAATTTGAAATGGTTTAGGGAAAAAAAAAATCTATGTACATATATATTTACATATCTGTGTTTAGAGGTATACATACATATTTTTTATCTATCTAAAGAGACAGGTTGAGAAAAAGCAAGTAAGACAAAATATTAGAAAATATAAGTAAAAGATTCCAGTTATTTATTATTTCAACTTTTCTGTAGACTCACAAATTTTAAAATAAAAAATTGGGGTAAAAATCCAGACAGCCTGGAACAGAAATAGAAGAGAGGTAAGACAGGTATTATAAGCAAAGATAAAACTGAATAAGCACCAGTAATTTGAGATAAACTTGGGATCTCTTCTGATTGTATGATTACTTATAAGAAATTTGTCAAAACTATTTAAAGTATTTTTAAGTGTTTCTGTCAGGTAATTTAGAAATCATTCATTTCCCTCTAATGAAAAGAGAGCAGATCAATTCTAAATACAGTGTGTTTTTATGTAACAAAACAGTATTTAAAAAACTCACGTTGCATTACTGAATCCAACATATTCATTACCAGCCATCTTATTTAAAAACTGCATGACCTATAAACCAAAATTAGGAAATATTAGTAATCAAAAAACAAATATATAGAGAATGTAGCATGAAAACTGAATGACATGTTGCACTTACATAGTCAAATTTTTCAGCATTATTTACTCCTTGCTGCAAAAAATAAGAGACATAAATACGTTAATATAGGTACCACTACAGTTAAGTTTCAAGCCAATATCAAAATTTCAAACAGCTACTATTATAATATACTGCATTAGTATTTTTAAATCTAGGAAATAGTTCTAAAGTAATTTAACATTTACATAAACTTTTTTACATGTTATTTAATACCCATATGTTGAGAATGCATCAGAATTACAAAGGGAATGCTTTATTTTAAGTATATCTTTACCCAACCCAAAGTTACAGAATTTTAAATACAAGTTACCATGAATTCCCTTATCTTTCATGACAGCACATAATTTGCTAAAATGTGTTATTTATTTAATCTTATATTTTAAAAAACTTAAAATAAAGTTTCACCTTTCGAAAAGAATTAAGTATATATAAAATATTTCAATTAAGAACAATCTACTTGTATTTTATTAAATCCTTAAACTAATATTAGAGTTAGAAAAATGAGTTATGCTGCAAAACTAATCTTTTATAATTCCAGTATATGCAAACATTCTGGTTACATTTTACTACTGTAGAGAAAGCTCTATTCTTAATAGCTCACTTGTTATAATAATACTTGAACTAAAAAAAATTATATTTCACAGTCTCTAAAAAATTAGCTTCTGTTGTATTTAGCATTATGCCAATTCAGAATATGGAAGATGTATTGTTTCATCACTTTCATTTCTGACGTGTTATCTACTGCAAATGTCAATAGGAAAAATCTATGTAACGTAGATCAGTTCAAGTAGCCAAATGGTTTCATTTTACCTCGGCGAAGTTTACAAAGCAGTAAGTTGTAGATCTGAAATCAAACGTATTAATTGGTGATATGCACCCAAAAGAAACAATACATCTCTAATTTCTAAAATAGGCTTAAAATAATTCGACAACTAAAGTTTTTAAAACATATTTTCTTTTACTTTACCCTCAAAAAACCCAAAACATTGTACTTTAAAATATTGTGGGAGGAAAACCTGTACCAGAGAATTATTTAATTGAATAAAGCCAGGTTCATTCTTTACAAGAGGATTAGAGTGTGGCTGACAATATGTGAAAACCTACAAATCCACTTATTTAAGAAAGATGTGCAATCACATATATACAATCAGTAGCTGGAAGGAACACCATACTATTTCATCAAAATTAGGCATTAACAAAACTTCAACAAGATTAAGGATAATTTAGTTACAGCCATATTGTAATCACTATCTATGTATTTTCTCTAAAGTATCCTTTGACATAACTTTTTCTTTCCTTATAATATACCAGAAATCAAAATGTAGAAATGTAACTCCAAAGCTGTTCAATGAAAAATAATTAAAAGAAGAAATTACCAACTTCATTGAACTGTTGCAGTTGTCAAAATATTCCATAGATCCTAATGCTGTAAAATATGTAACAACATTTAAACCACAAAAACCTTTGTAACCTTAGAAAAAGCACAAAAAAAAAACAACTCTTTTGGAAATGGATGTCAGCATTTGCATTGGGATGTCATATGGATAATTACTGGTTAAACAATCAACGTAAAATAAACAAGTTATGTTGAACTTTCATTCCATGACCTAAACTGTATCCTATAAAACTCTTACAAGTTTTCTTCACTGGACTGTGATGTTTAATACACAAAAATAAAAACCATTCAACTCTAGACTATGGTCATATAATTAGTCTATTTTGTGACTTACTAAATTAAAGCACAATTAAGTTTTGCTCTTATGTTGTTTTTAAGAAACAACTGGTATTTACCAATGTCTAGCATTATACAGTATAACATTTTGGGTACTTAACATTCTCTAGACAGATTATATAAATAGAGCAGAACAAAATACAGGCATACCTCATTTTATTGAGCTTCACTTCACTGTGTTTCACAGATAGTGCATTTTTTAAGAAATTGAAGGTTTGTGATAACCCTGCATCAAGTAAGTCTACTGGCAACATTTTTCCAACAGTATGTGCTCATTTTGTGTCTCTGTGTCACATTTTTATAATTATTATTAGATGTCTTATGGGGATCTGTGATCAGTCATTTTTGCTCTTACTATTACACTTGTTTTGGGGTGCCACAAGCCATGTCCATGTGAGATGGCAAACTTAACCTATAAATGTTGTATATGTTCTGACTGCTTCACTGATTGTCCATTCCCAACTCTCTCCCTCTCCTTGGGCCCCCCTATTCCCTGAGACACAACAATATTGAAAACAGGCCAATTAATAACCCTACCATGGCCTCTAAATGTTCAAGTGAAAGGAAGAGTTGTACATCTCTCACTTTTAAGAAGCTAGAATGATTATTAAGCTTAGTAAGAAAGGCATGTTGAAAGCCAAAACAGACCAAAAGTTGAGCCTCTTGCACCAAAGTTAGCCAAGGTGTAAATGCAAAGTTTCCTTTGCATTTCTTGAAGTTCTTGAAGGAAATTAAAAATGGAACTTCAGTGAACACACAAATGATGGAAAGCAAAACAGCATAACCGGTAACACGGAGAAAGTTTGTGTGGTCTAGATAAAAAAAAAAAAATCAAACTAGCTACAACTTCCCTTAGGCCAAGGCCTAATTCAGAACAAAGCCCTAACTCTCTTCAATTCTATAAAAGCCGAGGGAGGTGAGGAAGCTGCGGAAAAGGGTTGCAGCTAGCAGAGGTTGATTCATGAGGTTTAAGGAAAGAAGCCGTCTCCATAACATAAAAGTACAAGGTGAAACAATGGCATGGGCTGATGCAGAAGGTGCAGCAAGTTATCCAGAAGATCTACCTAACTTCAGTGATGAAGGTGACTACACTAACAGATTTTAAATGTAGATGAAACAGCCTTTTATTGAAAGATGACATCTACGACTTTCATAACCAAAGAGAAGTTAATGTCTGGTTTCAGAGGACAGCTGACTTGTTAGGGGCTAAGGCAGCTTGTAACCTTAAGTTGAAGCCAATGCTCATTCATCATTCCAAAAATCCTAGAGTCCTTAAGAATTATGCTAAATCTACCCTGCCTGGGCTTATAACAAGCCTAGATAAGACCACATCGGTTTACAACCTTGTTTACTGAATATTTTAAGCCCACTGTTGAAACTTATGGCTCAAAAAAAGATTTTGTTTTTTAATAGAGATGGGAGTCTCACTATATTGAGCAGACTGGTTTGAACTCCTGGGCTCAAGCGATCCTCTTACCTCAACCTCCCAAAGTGCTGAGATTACAGGTGTGAGCCACCATGACCAGCCAGAAAAAAATGTATTTCTTTCAAAATACTACTGTTCACTAACAACACACCTGGTCACCCAAGAGTTCTGATGGAGACGTACAAGGAGCAAAATGTTGTTTTCATGCCTGCTAACACAACATCCATTCTGCAGCCCATGGATCAAGGAGTAATTTCAACTTTCAAGTCTTACTATTTAAGAAACACAGTTCATAAGGCAATAGCTGCAATAATAGTGATTTGTCTAATGGATCTGGGCAATGTAAACTGAAAATCTTCTGGAAAAGGTTCACCATTCTGAATGTCATTAAGAACTTTCATGATCATAGGTGGTCGAAATATCAACATTAACAGGAGTTCAAATGAAGTTGATTCTAATCCTCATGGATGACTGAGTGGTCCAAGTGGAGGAAGTAACTAACTACACATGTGATGGAAATATCAAGAGAACTAGAATTAAAAGTAGAGTCTGACCGGGCGCGGTGGCTCACGCTTGTAATCCCAGCACTTTGGGAGGCCGAGGCGGGTGGATCACGAGGTCAGGAGTTCGAGACCATGGTGAAACCCCGTCTCTACTAAAAAATAGAAAAAATTAGCCAGGCGTGGTGGCGGGCGCCTGTAGTCCCAGCTACTCGGAGAGGCTGAGGCAGGAGAATGGCGTGAACCTGGGAGGCGGAGCTTGCAGTGAGCCGAGATTGTGCCACTGCACTCCAGCCTGGGTGACAGAGCAAGACTCCATCTCAAAAAAAAAAAAAAAAAAAAAGTAGAGCCTGAAGATATGACTGAATTGCTGCAATCTCATGATAAAACTTGAACGGATGAGGAGTTGCTTCTCATGAGTGAACTAAAAGTGGTTTCTTCAGATGAAAACTACTTCTGGTAAAGATGCTCTGAATATCATTGAAATACAACAAAGGATTTAGAACATTCCATAAACTTAGTTCATAAAGCAGTTGCAGGGTTTTGGAGGACTGACTCCAATTTTTAAAGAAGTTGTACTCTGAGTAAAATGCTGTCAAACAGCATTGCATGCTACAGAGAAATCTTTCATAAAAGTAAGAGTCAATTGATGTGGCAATTTCATTGTTGTCTTATTTTAAGAAATTGCCACAGCCACCCCAATCTTCAGCAACCACCACCGTTATCCATCAGTAGTCATCAACATCAAGACAAGACCTTCCGCCAGCAAAAAGATTAGAACTCACTGAAGGCTCAGATGATCCTTAGCATTTCTTCCCTATAAAATATTTTTTACTTAAGGTATTCACACTGTTTTTTTTTTTAGATGCAATACTACTGCACACTTACTATAGTATAAACACAACTTTTGTATGCATTGCTTAATGAAAAAATTGGTATGACTTGCTTTTTTGCAATCTTCACTTAAGTTAGGTGATCTGCAATATCTCTGAGGTATGCCTGTATTGAATAGTTGCATTGACTAAAGAATGTTTCTCCCCAAAACTTCCCCATTTAAATGTAAAGGCATTTGATTATTGTTTGTTCATATTATTTACCCTGGAAATGGCATTTAACTTAAGTCAATAAACTATTATCTGCTTGTGTATCTCTTGGAAAGACTTCATGTACCCCAAGGATAGATGAGATCTAATAATCATTAACATGTCATATTAATTCTGAAAAAGTTACAGTAAAAAGTTTATTTGCAAAGCTCTTAGGAAAAGCACATGCCTACATATACAAAAGAGAGTAAACCACCTCCAATGCAAAATCAAAACTAAAAATAATAAAAATCCATTATCTTCATCATTATGGAGTAGTGGGGTGAGCTGGGTGGAGAAACAGATGTTAACAAAAATAAAAGCTAGGCATGCATATATGAGAGCTGGTCATACTTGTCTATTTTATATATGTTTGAATTTTTTCACAATAAAAAATTAAAGGAAAAATATTTATTTGCTAATAATTTCCCATACTAATTTGTAAGATTTTCCTTTTGAGTATTTTTCTTTCCAATTTGAAACAGTAATTGATTTTTAGTTCATATATCAGTGGATATCTTCTATTGCTAGAATGAACTCAGGACTAATTCTCTTCCTATTTTTAATTTTTACAGAGGTGTGAATTGAGAAACTTTGCTTATAATGGATAAGTAGACTGAAATTTTAAGTTTTATTATAGCAATGTTACTCAGTTCTTTACATGCCTCCAGCTCATTACATGCCAAAAGTCATACAGTACTCTATCCTCAAAAATTATGCTAATACTCCTATTGACTGACAACTTAAGATTCTCTTTCCATTTTGTTGAAACCAAAGAACTGGAAACAACCTAGTATATAACAGGACTTATTACCAGTCATTACAATGGTTCACACCCTTAATAACACTGACTCTAATATTTCAAAATGTCCTCTTTTGCTGGTGGGCTGAGGTTTTTACAACCTGAAGCAGTGCACTGTATTAAAATTTGAAAGACATGAGAACTATGTCTTTCTTTTGGAAAATAGTAGGACACCTGGACTAAAGGCAGATTAATTTTTTAAAAGGCACATATAGAAACAGACTTTGAAACTGACTTATCTTAAAACTATCAATGCCCCTTTATTCCTTGTAAAGAATTCCAAGTATGGAATCCAAAGATATACTTATCCCAGTTTGAAGATCACTGTACAAGCATTATTAGATACTGTATTATTTTTTAAAAAGTTATAATCATTTGTAGTAAATACAGTAGAAACATTTTTAAAATAAACCACATTGGAAGAAATCTACTTATCAAAATTTCTAATCCACTCACCAAATGATTTTTAAAAAACAAACCCATATGGGTTGTTTGAAAAGGGTAATCAGATCCTGATACTAGAAAATTATACAAATTTAGGCCAGGCGCAGTGGCTCACGTCTGTAATCCCAGCACTTTGGGAGGCCAAGGCAGGTAGATCATGAGGTCAGGAGATCGAGACCATCCTGGCTAACACGGTGAAACCCTGTCTCTACTAAAAATACAAAAAAAAAAAAAAAAAAAAAAAAATTAGCCAGGCACAGTGGCGGGCGCCTGTAGTCCCAGCTACTCGGGAGGCTGAGGCAGGAAAATGGCGTGAACTTGGGAGGCAAACTGCACTCCAGCCTGGGCGATGAGTGAAACTCCGTCTCAAAAAAAAAAAAAAGTAAATTATACAAATTTTTCTGTAAATATGCCCGTCAAGTTACAGAACTTACATTCCTTTGAAGAATACTGTATGAATGAAAATTTGATAAAGAGGCACTGAGTTTTAACATTATCTATTAAAAAATTAATGTAACTATATTGCAATGTTTTATACAGTTTTTACAACATATTTATGAATTGATTCATTTTTATACTTTATAACACAGGTGAAAAACACTGTTAACAAGGACAACTGCCAATAAATTTAATATTAAAATGGCTCATTTAAAATCAATGCATTAATCAGAGTTATTTTGTAAGTATCGCACTTGATTCCATTCATAAAGTATGGAGGTGCAAGCCAATTAAAAATTAGAGATCATAGAGGAAAAAGGCAAAAAGAGGTAACTAAAAACGATATTATGATATATTCTTAATTTAGTCTTATGATAGAAAATGGTTTAAAGCTAAAGAGTATTAGGAAAATAAAAAATAAGACAATCCAGGTAAAAAAGAATGTTTTTCTAGATCTGGTATTTTCATGGATCAACCCTAAAAATAAAGTAACAGAACAATTTTCAGTTGACAATAAATTCTCTACCTTTCATTAAAAAAAAAAACTAAAGCATAAACTGATATAAACATGAAGTAAATAAACCAATATAATCCTGTCTTCTGAATGTTGCCAGTCCAAGGCATCATGCATTACTCTCAGAGTCACAAACCACTTTAAAAACCTGTCTTATAAGCATACCTAACAGGTTATTGCTAACCTGACCAAATTGAACATTACATATACATTAACTAAGCTTGTCTTGATTTTCAATGAGTATGATTATAAATTGTTTCAAGAGAAAGAAAAAAACCCTAATTTTTAAAATTCAAAAATACTTTTGATTAAAAAGAAAATTGAGCTTCTTTAAATGACAAAAACTGGAAACTACCACTAGAATGAGGCATGCCAAGTAGAGTGGCTAACGCCTGTCATCCCAGCATTTTGGGAGGCCAAACTGGGAGGATCACTTTAGGCCAGGAGTTCAGGACCAGCCTGGGCAACACGGCAAGACCCTATCTTTATAAAGAATTTGCCCTGCATGGTGGCATGTGCCTGTGGTCTCAGCTACTCTGGAGCCTGAGGTGGCAGGATCACTTGAGCACAGGAGTTTGAGGCTGCAGTGGGCTATGACTATACCACTGCACTTAGACTGGGCAACAGAGAGAGACCTTGTCTCTAAAAAACAAAAAACAAAACACTCTGAGAGGTAAAAACATAGAAGACAGTGTAACTTTTACTATTTCTAACATGAAAAAGCATTAAGTGTGGCAATTATTTTGCAGTATGTTGTCCTCATTTTCCTATCCTAACCCTTAAGTTATCACCAGATCTTAACTTTTAAACTAAAACTACGTGAAATTTTTACCAGTGAAAAGAAAACAAATACGTAAGGATATTGCTACGTCATATAAAAATAACTGTTCCTTTCAAATTTATTTTTATTCTTTCCTTTTAATCAAGCAATCACACATTATCACAATCCCAAATAAAACAGATTACAACAAAAAGTATTCCTTTAAAGTTAGTAGCTACCACAGAGAAAAAGAGAGGAAGTATAGTACCCTTATGTTTTTTAAAAATTATGTGCATTTTAAGTATAAAATTACATTTGTTTTTAAAAAGGTATTTACCTATATAGCTTTGTTTAAAATTTTAAATATTGGAGTTTTCCTATAAGCTTAGTAGTTAAGAATTTATGCAACAGGCTCCTTCTGTCCAAATTCTCCTTTTTTCCACAATCTGCTAATCCTTTTGAACATTTGCTCTGCCTCTTCCCCCATTTCCTGAGGATCACCACCAATCCTACAAGGAAAAAATATCAATACTACAAAATTATGAAATCAAGAGTCTTACTAAAGACTCTACTTAATTTTGGGGTGGGGAGAGTAACATGAAGAAAATGATTTTAATGGCACCATGATAAATTCCTGAATTTTGAAAGAAAAAAAAATCACAAATAGCCTTAAGGTCATCAATTAAAAGAGCTAAAAACAGAATTCACCTCTAGTAGCCATGGTGAAATATCCGTGGCTTTGGGCACTCAGATGCAAGCATCTTGGAAAAGGGCCTGTTTCTTTACTGACTAATGTCCAAAGAATGACTACATAACACTTGCTATCAAATGAGATACAACTTTTAAACCAATAAATCGTTATCGTTTGAACCAGTTCAAATTAAGAAAATAGTACTTCTGCATTTTGGGCAATATAACTATGCTAATTAAAATTAAAGATGTCATCAAGAGAAATGGCAAACACCTACGTTAAATATGGCAGAGTGAATTGTAATGAACAGCATTGAGTATCGGGAGATTTAGTTTAAGTCCAATTCTACTGCTGTTACAACCTTGCCAGGTTCTCAGTTTCCTCCGTTATATAAAGTAAGAGAACTGGGTTTGACAATTTTTAAGCCCTTTTGGTTATGGTTTTATTACCTAAATTTCAAACCAATCATACAATTTGCAGAGATCACATTATAGATATTTATATGAATTTAATCCTTTCCCTAAAAGATCCTAAGAAAAATATTACATATTCTGGGGCATTCAATTTTACATAGGGTTATATCAGGCTCTCCTCTCCAAGATTTGTATGAACTTTCATTTAAAAAAAAAAAAGCACTTGTAAAACACATGCTTAAAACAAAACAAAAACTCAGGAGAAAGTGACCTTAAATATAAACTATATCCTGAAGCCTCATTTCCAACTTTGCCTGTAAATTTAAATTTTTATGAAAATCACTGATCAAATTTGTAGGTACAGGATGACTCAATTAAATCTTTGTGCTGTCGAACACTGAACCACATTTATGTTGTATGTATCTTTTAACTTTGTTTCTAATCGCTCATACTAAAATGGAGCTCAATGTATAGTTTATGGCTCATGACTAAACATGGCAAGTGAAACTAATGAAATGATAGTGTGATATGATAACCAGACATGCAATTCCCACATGCAGCATTTCAGTGTAGTCTGTTAAACCCATGAATCATTAAATGAAAGATTTTTAACTGTGTGCAGTAAAAGAAGTCTTCTACTAATTATTTACATAAGCCCTTTTGAGACTATGTATAGTGTATGTTAATCTCTCTCCAGTTTAAAAGTTCTTAAACTAGGACCCATGGATCGGCCTCGAAGAGTAGTGAACACCTGGAAGTTTATGTAAAATTATGGTATGTGGATATTTTTCTAGGAAGAAACAATTTTGGTGTTTTTCTCATCAAGCATTAACACATACATTATAGTAACTTTCCTTATTTCTACTTTAAGTTACTTGTTCAAATCTAAGCAATTATTAATGAGGCTTTTCTCTCATCACAGCATTTATTGAGTTTTCTTATAAGGACCCATTTACTTTTGCATATCCCATACTACAAAGTAAGCTACCTAAAGGTAGGACTGTGCCTTGCAAATAATCGTATTTTCAAGTTTCTTTCACCTCAAACTGACAGCTTTCTCCATATCCTATTACAATTAGTTACATTTTAAAAACACTTGGCTATAACATCTACTTCATTAGAGTTATAAGAATTAAATGGGCCAATACTTTCAAAGAATTTGCCTTGAAGTAACAAGTAAACATATAGATTCTTAAGATACTAGCAATCTATTTTAAAAGCTTTTTCTCACAGATATAAAACTCTTAAAAGTTAAGAAAGGATTTCTAGTATACAAATTAGATGAAATTTTGTGAACTGGGCCAAGGGTATCATTTATACTCAAGTATCCTTCATGTAACCAGGGTACCTCATCCACAGTAATGCATTTACAAAGCCATGTAGTTATGCTTTCCTCTAACTCGGAATAGATAGGCACAGATTTACCAAAGAAGTATACAAATGTTCCAAACATAAATAAAACTTATTTAAATATAAATAAAATTTATAATTAGAAATTAAAAATCTGAAACATCTAAAATCGTGTGATAGATTTAAAAATCTATTACACAAGAACCATTTTCAAATACTTATTTTAAAACACTAGCTCTTCCAATTATTAAGGCAAACCAAACACTAAAAAAAAAAAAAACCCTTACAATGCAAATTTCAAAGCATAAGAAAATATAACTTAATAATTGGAATAAGCCTTATTTAATTATTTTAATTATGGCATATTAAATAAAACCAAATGAAACAAGTTCCAATAAAAATTGTGATTTCAGCTCATGAGAGTATCAAAGACTTGAGAATATTCGAGGATAAATGTACTTTGTCTTAAGTACCAGAACATTTGTTCCCACATATACTAATAACAAATACACAGTAAAATGCCTTTAATTCTATTTATAACTGTTCATTCTGGAAGAACCAAAAGGAAATGAAAGGAAAAATATCAAAACTTTAAAAAAAAAAAAAGTCTCTATGCCTTTCTTCAGTAGACTTTAAATATTTTACAGATCCTCAAGTCAAGAGTAAATAACTGTTAGAATTTACGAGTCATCTGTTTTTAATTTTGTCTTGAAATGACTACATCATTTATTTTGAAATAAAGATCCTAACACTATACCACAAGACAAATTTCTTAACACCAAGAGAAAATTTTTCATAATTCTACATAAATAATCCCAGATTCATCTTTATGCTTTAGCTATTAAAAAAAAAAAAGTTTTACTAGGTTAAAATGAAACATCAACATTTTACCTTTATTAGTGAAGTCACAACAATTGCTCCAGCATTTACCATAGGATTATGTGGCTTATCTGTAAAATATAAAACCAACACCATTATTTCAAATACTTAAGCACTTGAGTAGTATTACTATACTAAAAATAACCTTGGAAAAAGCACAGCTAAAGTAAACTCAATTTTGCTTTTTTCTAAGTGCTTTATTTTTATCTTTATATACAAGCACATACACAGAAGGATTTCAAAACACAAACAAGTGATTTACATAGAATAATAAAATTATAAGGGATTTTTTTTTTTTTAAGAGCCAAAGTTTCAGACTGTCGCCCAGGCTGAAGTGCAGTGGCACAATCATGGCTCACTGAAGCCTTGACCTCCCAGGCTCAAGTGATCCTCCAGCCTCAGACTCTGAAGAAGCTGGGACCACAGGCACATACCACACCTGGCTAATGTTTTATTTTCTGTAGAGACAGGATCTCCCTATGTTGCCCAGGCTGGACTCAAACTCCAGGACTCAAGCAATCCTCCCGCCTTGGCCTCCCAAAGTGCTGGGATTATAGGCATGAGCCACCATGCACAGGCTATAGGGGACATTTTTAGGCTTTCTGTATTTCCTGACAATAGAGGTATATTTGTATTTCTTATATAATTTTAAAATTACTTAAAACTTTACATTAATCCAAACTCCTATTTCTTCTCCCAATTCTTACAATAAATAAGAATTTCAAAACTCAACTGATTATATTCTCATTCAATGCATGACACAAACGCCAAAACAAAACTCTTGGGGACAGTGAAAACATCTATTTACAAGCAAACCTCAACGTCTTAATTTATCTACCTGGTGGTTATCAGAAGTGGGGGAGGGGGGAGAAGGGATTGCCAGATGTTGGTCAAAGGATACATAATTTCAGTTACACAGGGGGAAGAAGTTCAAGAGATCTATTTTATAACAGGATGTAGTTAATAACAAGTATTATATGTACTTGAAAATTGTTAAGAAAGCATTTGTCTTCTCATTACAAATAAACATATGAAGTAATGTATGTTACTTTGATTTAGCCATTCCACAATGCATATATATTTCAAATCACTATGTTGTATACCATATACACAATTTTTATCTGTCAATTAAAAATAAATAAATAAAAACAAAAAATCCTACATTTTGAGTGTATTCATAATACCCAGTTCCAAAAGTTAAAACAAAATCTTTGTGTTATATCTGATTATTACAATCAAGATTTGCCTATTCCAAATTATACTAAGAGAAGTTTGCTTTCTCTGAGACCACACAAAATGAGAACACTTGCTGTCCCAGAAGATAGGACTATGTGGCATGAGGGGGCCAAAATCTAAAAATGTTCCAAATATTATCCACCCGAAAAGCCCATGCAGAGAGAAAAGCAGAATTTAGAAATCACATTGTGTTAAATTACTTTATACTTTTATTTGTATGGATGTTCATTATCTGTCATTTCAGAGCTTTTGACATTATCAGGCTTACACTCTACAGTCCTAGAAGGCTGCTAATCTATGTATTCCAAACGGTATCACATAAATGTGAGTATTAAATATTTTCCAAATGATAAATACTCTGCAAATGCCACATAAACTACACTCAAGATGTCTTAAAGAACACTAAATCATTTTAAGGTATGACAGCCCAATTTTCAGATGTATGTAATTGCTCACTCTGCCTTTGGCTCAAAAGCCAGACATGTGAACATCTGGAAACCCGCCAGAGAGAATGTAACACAACACCAGCCTAACTGCAGTATAAAACCTCGGCCTAAGACCTATGACTGTGAAATTTTCTTGCTTCCCTGCTCTATCTTAAGATAAGATGGAGTTGATGGGTTTACTTTAGAATTTTTAATTTAAAAATATTTATGAATGGCAGAAATAACCTATGACACTAATAAAGACTATCATTTAAAGTAATGAAATATCAGATCATGTTATACTGACAAAATGGACATGGGTGACATCTGAAATTTATGGACATGTTTTAAACTATAATGCAAAAAAACTGACCAATTTTAACAAGTATTTATTTTCCCCAAAGGCAATAAAATAAATACACAGCATTCTTTCATATTGTATCAAAAGAAGCTTTTCAAGCTGCTAAGCATATGAACCTTACAAGGGTTTTGTTCACAGGTGAGGCTGAGTCAAAGTTTGCTAATACATATACTAAAGAACGAAAAATATTAAAAAGGGTTTCCAATTTAATTTGGATATTTATATTTTTGGTATTATATTAGAATTTTACAGTGCCAAGTAAAAATTGGAGTTAAGGAAACTCAATTATCTGACATTACACATGTTTATAATATATTCTCTAGATATAGAGAAAATATTCTCTATCTGGTTGGGATATATATGGTTGCGAAGAATGTGCAGTGCCCATTGTGGATGGTTGGAAAAAATGTGCAGTGCCCTCTCACATTCTTCCCAACCATCCAAAATTCATCCTATCAATTCAGTCCTGTCATCCTCATGTAAATTAACTCAACTCCTCTTCTTTCTCAATCCTCCACACATATAATCAGTACATACATTTTGGCACCTGTCAGTTACATACTTGTAAGATAATACAACTAACAGTATTCAATGCTTAATTATGTCTTCTCCCATTATGTATTAGAAATATGTAATTGTCTTCTGTATCCTGTAGTCAGAAAAGTTATTCCAAGAACCAAGGCCCATGTACCCTCCAGAGCTGTTAACAATACAGACAAGGAAAGCTATATAAATCATTTGTTGATTAACCTGATCACTGTAAGGTAGAAAAAGAAGACTTCCTTGGGAGATGGTAGTTTGCAAAACTGACATCTCCATAAAGTAACTTGTTTGCTCACTTATAATGATAAAAAATATCAGCCACCTCCTACCAAAACTTTCTATGCTGCAAACATTTTAAAACTACTGTTATTGCCGGGCATGGTGGCTCACGCCTGTAATCCCAGCACTTTGGGAGGCCGAGGCAGGCAGATCACCTGAGGTTGGGAGTTCGCGACCAGCCTGACCAACATGGAGAAACCCTGTCTCTACTAAAAATACAAAATTAGCCGGAGTGGTGGCACATGCCTGTAATCCCAGCTACTCGGGAGGCTGAGGCAGGAGAATTGCTTGAACCCGCGAAGCGGAGGTTGCAGTGAGCCGAGATCGCACCATTACACTCTAGCCTGGGCAACAAGAGCGAAACTCCATCTCAAAAAAAAAAAAAAAAAAAAAAACCTACTGTTATTAAAAACTACTGCCGGGCGCGCTGGCTCAAGCCTGTAATCCCAGCACTTTGGGAGGCTGAGGCAGGGGGATCACGAGGTTAGGAGATCGAGACCATCCTGGCTAACACGGTGAAACCCCGTCTCTACTAAAAATACAAAAAATTAGCCAGGCGTGCTGGTGGGCGCCTGTAGTCCCAGCTACTCGGGAGGCTGAGGCGGGGGAATGGCGTGAACCCGGGAGGCGGAGCTTGCAGTAAACTGAGATCACGCCCCTGCACTCCAGCCTGGGGGACAGAGCGACACTCCGTCTCAAAATAAAAAAAAAAACTACTACAATTTCTTTATTTACTATATCCCTATTACTCTTAATAAATCATCACAATCTTATAAAGCTGGTATAACATTAATATATTTTTTAAAAATTTATTATTTTAGATATACACATACATACATACATACATACACAAAAAGTGTATGGTTTCACCAAAAATCTACCCTTGCAATTTTAAATATGAATGAGATCTTCAAATTGTTTTTGCTGGGGCTAAACTAAGTCAGGACTCAAGAGCACAGGCTCTAATCAGAATTCAGGAAGGTGTAATATAGTAAAGCCTGTATTTACCATTAGTTTCAAGACTCATGGTGTTGGCTAAGGCTTAGAAAACGTCTATGAATATCGAGGCAAAATCTCTTGTTAAACTTTATGTTTTATTCTTATTATAAACAATTCTAAATTCCTGGTTTATTTTTTCTTATATAGAATACACTATCAATAATTCATTATTTCTAAAACCATAAATATATATGGCAAAAAATTCATTACTTATACTGTTAATTTCATTTGCTCCAAGCCCATTTTGTTTTGTTTCTGAAATCCTCTAAACATTCAAATTACTATATTTGTTTCTTTTTCTTAAATATCTCCCTCAAAATCAATCAATTCACTAGACATGTCTATTCTCCTTTGCTGTTCATGGAAAAGTATTAAATTTTTCTTTTAAAATATTTGGTATTTTTAGAATAACAGTATTAATTCTTTCAATATTAAATCTAGATGTCAATGAGCTTAGTAAATAAAGTGGTTCTGCATATGATGTCCTTATTGAAGTTGTTAATTTACAGTAATGTCCATAAAACCAAATGTAGCATCAGAATAAAAAGGTTATGGTAAAATGGGAAAGAAAATGTAATTGCTCTCAAAATAAATAGGATGAGAAGCATAAGAAAATACCAGTCTTATGACTTCATCTTACAAACAAAATAATGAGTATAAGGCACATTTCATTTTTTATACAGCAGAAAGAAAAAAGTACAAAAGTGTATCTCTCACAGCCATTACTACAAACTTCGCTCTCACTTTCTTCAATTCTATATCTTAACTCATCAATCAGAAACACAGCATATGCTTAAAAGATTAAAAAACAGAAACCAAACCATGGGACTAGTTCAACTTAGTTTGCACTCAGCTAATAGATGTTTAGACTTAAAATCTCTATCAGATCAAACTACTTTTGTCCTCCCCTTTTCTTTTGAATTCCTGTAAAGTAGTAAGATTTGTTACCCAAGCATTAAACACAAAGCATTTCTTTCAAATTTTTTAATGTTGTAAGGAGAAAAAGTAAAAACACTCACTGAAAAATAATAATCCTCACTATCTCAACCAGGGCCACAATAAAACTTTCAAATACTATATACAATATAATGAAGTAGAAAGAATAATATACGAACACCCATGTACCTATCATTTAACTGCAATAATTACCAACATATAGTAATAATCATACCCAGCACTCCCAGCTGCCTTAACTAAATTATTTTAAAGCAAATCTCAGGTATTTTGAGATTTTGCTATATTTCCCTAAAGGTGGTTATGAAGAGAGAAGTTCATGTTCTCCCTAGCCCACTTCCCAGTGGTATGAGATGCCTAAAATAATCATTTTTAAAAGTAGGTGATGAAACTCTCTCAATGGATTATATAGAAATCACACTTTTAATTTTAATCAAAAAATGTTTAAGATGACTTAGATTTATTTACATAGGAAAATGAGACATTTCTTTTTTCAACCAATGTTTATGTAATTCTTACCATCTTCATTCAAAAATAGTTTGTTGAATCTTAGTCCACTCGGCTCTTTTCCAACATATCGATGCACATATTCAGTTCCAAGATCATTAACAGCAATGGCATATTTCAAAGGTTTTACACAGGACTGAAGACAGAAGGGAACTTTGGTATCTCCAATAGAATGCCTATTTAAAACGAGATTTTTAAAAAATAACATCAACTGGGAAAAAATGTAACTGCATATTTGGAATCATTCTTTTTACATGTTAACAATTCCAACAAAAATTTTCCCATAATTCAACCACAAGTTTATGTCAAAATTACAGAATAAATTTAAGTACAGTCATCCTTTGATATCTGTGGGAGGTGGATTCCAGGAATCCCTGTGATACCAAACTCCATGGACACTCAAGTCCCTTATATACAATGATACAGCATTTGCATATAACCTACACACATCTTCCCATGTGTTTTAAATCATCTCTAGATTACTTATAATACCAAATACAATGTAAATGCCACATAAATAGCTGTACTGTATTATTTAGGGAATAATGACAGAAAAAAATGTCTGTACATGTTTACTACAGCCACAACTATCCATCTCTTTTGGCTCAAATATTTTCGATCTGTGGTTGGTGGAATCCATGGGTGCAGACCCCATGGATACAGAATTGACCTATGTTTAAGAGAAATACTGTGAAAAAAAGCAAAAGCATGAAAGTATTCACGTAACAGAATAATGGTTTTAAAGTAGATAATAAATATGTAATGTGGAAATTTTCCTCTGAGGGCAAGAGTGTAAGAGCACGCTCCTCCTTACTCCCACGTGTATTCAGTCACATAAAAATTAACTAGCCCTTTTAGAAATTATTCACCTTTTTTTTCAGCTCATAGCTGTAAGCTGTGACTTGAGAAATTATTCACCTTTTTTTTTTCAACTCATAGCTGTAAGCTGTGACTAAACCATGGTTAAAAAGTTAAACAGAGCTCAGTTTAGATTCAATACTATTCTCTGGGACCCTGTCTACAAATGTCTCATCTTACAAGCCACATCCACTCACAATCCTGGGCTCCATTAAAAGAAAAAACATCCAGTTTTATAAACCTGACATAGCTGGCACTAAGTTCAGTAGGCAGTCATCATTACCATGGAGATAAATAAAAGAGCAAAAAGAAAGCTTTATATTACCACCAAACTGAGAAGTACATGAAGTAGAGAAAAGATCTGGGAATGAAAAAGTTCTGGCCAATCCAATTATAATGTAAGCTTCACAAAGGCAGAGATCTTTGATTTACTTACTGATATATCCCAGGTTCCCTGAACAATGTCCCAACACATCACAAGCATTCATTCATACTGAAAGTCATTCATAATGAAACTGGGCACTATATTAATAACCACCCGAAGCAGAGGGTGACAGAGACATCAGAGGTCAAACAGGAATGCATACCCACCTCACTTCTGAGTGTATTATAGAATATAAATATATATGTATAAATACCAAAAGAATATTTTTCCTATCAAATTTATTCATGTGTAACTATAACCTTAAACTATATCGTTATACTATATAAGATTATAACTTCAAACTTGACAATCATTCTAAAAAACGATTAAGAGCTTGTCTTATTACCTTTGGATTTAAAAATACATATGTTCTAGTTCTGAAGTCAACTTTCTGAATTCTCTAGATAAAAAAACTAAGAGACATACAGAATGTTTAAGAAGAGAAAAATCATATTCAATATTACATGATAATAATTTCCTTCAAATTCAAAGACTTCCATTACTTGATAAACTATCTCCTAAAATGCAAAAACAGGAATACCATTCCCTACTGGAATTTGCTTCATGGGATAAAGCCACCATGCCTTTTCATTTCATTGTGTCCCTTCATAGCATACAACATTTAATTCAACACATGGTGACTGCTCAGTACATTTTACAGACCCAAATGAGGATAAAGGCATATAATAATGAAAGAAAAAATAGACTAGAAGTTAAGAGGCCTAGGTGTTCATTTCACCTTTGCCAATATCATGTCAACTACGGGCCTCAGATTCCTTACTTTCAAAATGAATGGGCTAACTCATATATTTTTTACTGTAAGTACTTGAGGATAATTAGTAAAAAAAAAAAAATTAAAATAACCTAAAATGAAGGTTCTTACGAGTCACAAATTTTTGGCTGGGGGCAGGGGCTCATGCCTATAATCCCATCACTTTGGGATGCCAAGGCAGGAAGATCACTTGAGGCCAAGAGGTCAAAACTAGCCTGGGCAACATAAAAGATCAAATTTTCATAAAAGGAAGAAAAGTTTTTAATTGCAACATTATCTTGAAAAGTAAAATCTAAAATTACTAGGTTAAATGGCTTTTAGTAGTTTTAACAAAATTTAGGTAAAATTACAACTCTGATATAAACTTTTCAAGCTGTGTTCACTTACAAGTTGTACATCTTATGTAAGTTATATTTTGATAAAACAGACTTTAATAAAAAACAAAAAACAAAGGAATATATCTCTGAGCTAAGTCTTTAAATGAGTGAAAAAAGAATACTGATTTTTCTCTTTGGCATAATTTTCTAATAAAACCAAATTATAAGATGATAATAAACTTTATGTCTAATTCCCAGCACAATGAACACGGTCACTCTTGAAAAAATATGCTATGACTTTACCATTTTCCAAGGGCCTCTCTTAATTTTTTGATTTTTAAATCAAATCATTCTCTTTAAAGTGCCCTCACATCACTATCCTTTTTATAATTCTGCAAGTTCCTCATCTGTCAGCAGCTGTGCCTACAATGTAAGCAATTCCCAAATGCTGCTTTCACGGACTTCATGAAATCCCACGTTTTGCAACTGACTTTTAACTTCGGGATACGTTATGTTGCATTGTCTTAATTCTCATGCTAATTTTATCAGGAACACAAGGAACAAAGACGATGACAGATGGGTTACCAATGTTAAGTTGAGAAATAGGGACTAATTTTATTAGTGGTCAGTTCGTTAGAAAATAGTGTCATGTTTTGACAAGTCTGCTTTTCTGAAACAAATTGGTAACTGCACATATTTGAATAATACTCAAAAAACGAGACTACAACTGTGAATAAAATAGATGTCTCATAAAACTTAATATAATGTTACTGTTTCAGTTGAGTTTTTAAAAATTACATTAAAATCTAAATTTATTTACCTTTTGAAATTATGTCCTGTTAGGACTAATTTCCAACATAAAAGATGATCTTCTCCATGTCATTCTCACCATTATACAAAAGTTAAGGCTTAGAGTTGGTTTTCATGAATTTGAAATAAACTTACCTCTGTCCATCTACTGTACAAACAGACACACCCCACAAATCGGGACTGAATTTGGCCAGTTGAGGAATATAATCTGCAACCTATCCAAAAGATTGGAAAGAAATGAATAGATATAATATTAACAAATAATATATTTTCTTCCACCAACAAATTTCTTATCTCATTTTACCTTCTACCAATGACTAGTTATTTTACAACACTCAGTGGCTTCATAGTCTATCTTCTGTAACAATGCTCATGGAAACCAAAGGCAAAACAGACTTGAGAATTATGAGATCTAAAGTGACTTCTCTCAGTCTCTATTATTTCTTGTTTTCCAATGCATTCTTTCTTTCTCCTGTTTAGCAGGAGAGTCTAGCAGAGGAACTTGGACTTTTTTTTTTTTTAAGCAGGAAAAAAGTAAATTTATTTAATCAGGGTCATGGGTGCTAGTAGGGTTTCACTAAGACGTTAGGAATCAAGTATTTAAAAATAAGTAATAAGTATTTACACTGAAGTTGTTATACACTTGAATCTTGAACACGGATTTAAACTTCAAACAGTGCAATTATATGCAGATTCTTTTCTGCCTCCGCCACCCCCAAGACACAAGACCAATCCCTCCTCTTCTTCTTCAGTCTAAACATGAAGATGATGACAATGAAAACTTTCATGGTGATCCACTTGCACTTAATAAATAGTAAATATTTTTCCTTATGATCTTCTCAATACCATTTTTTATCTTTATTATAAGAATTTGGCATATAATAAATATACAAAATGTGTTAATAGACTATTTACGTTAGCGGTAAGGCTTATAACAGTAGTTATAAGTAGTTAAGTTTTAAGGGAGTCAAAAGTTATACTGAGATTTTTGACTGCATGTGGGGTTGGCATCCCTAACCCCTGCTTTGTTCAAGGGCCAACTGGATTATACTAAAGCTACCCAAAGTTAAAAGAAAATGAAAACTTTCTATATGAAAATCAAATAGTTCCTAGTATTATTTACAGGATTTTAAAAACTAGAAACATTTCATGTAATACTGAAGGATATCAGATCTGCAGAAATTCTGAATAAGATTTTTTAAATTAAAAATTTAAAATCCATCACCATCATCTGAAAATAAAAAATTCTTACCCTTAGATTTCTCTTTAACCAGAATAACAAAGTTAAATATTTAAAATATTGTAAAAACACTAAATCCAATGGCTTCACTTAAATTTCTTAAGCAAAGCTAAAGTGTTTTCTTTAGCAAAACGCAACTACACAATTTACTCTCTAGACCTCAAATTAAGCTGAATTTATTAAGTGACTGGATTATGAAAATATGTACATCAAAAGCATTACCTTTCCTCCAGACTGCTTTTTTGCACTTTCATATAACTCATCAATGTGTGAGGTAAAAGACATAAAGTCAGGAATGACAAACTTTCTTCTAAAGGCTTGTGTCAACAAAACAATGTTGCTCTGAACACATCTGTAGAATGTAAGAAAAATAATTAATAAACTGGGTACATTTCAAATATCAGAACTTGGTAATAACAGTAATAATTAGGACATTGTTTAAATAATGAATTTATCATTTTATACAACTAAATTCCATAAATTATGCTTTCTATATTATCTTTCCTTCTAGCAGTCTTTCAAGTAGTTGCTCGTAAGCTGTTGAACATGTAAGAGATTAATCTGGATGTGCCTAAAATTGTGTCACAAATTAAAAGAGAAGGCGTTCCACCAGGTTTAATAAGAAAAGGCATTCCACCAGGTTTAAGTATGAAGACCATCTGAAACAAGCTTCTTACTCAGAGTTGGTAAACATTCAGCATGATGACATCTGGTTAACAAAATTCAGACTGCCAAGGTTGAGATCTTGTTTATTTATCAAGTAATCTCAGAAATACATCTCTTAGTTCTTATATAACTATTACTAGCATTTCATTTAAAAATTAAACATTTTGCATTTTAACATATTTTTCCTTAATTATATCAACCTTGTTTAGTCAGATTAATTTATGTCTTAAATGAAATGTCTGTTGATATGCTTGTAAAAATAATGTATAATTTGAAATAAAATTTCATATGTAGTGTAATAATTAATTTTATATTATTTGAGTCACCAAAAATGTTATATTACAATATTCTATTTAATGTAAGATATGTAAATACAATGCAGAATAAAAATGTTTCACTGTTAAGAGGTATTTTAAAAACATAGTAAACCAAGTGGATGGGAGAGCATGATATTCTGAAATCTAATAATTTGAACTGTATTCTGCTTTTTGCTAAAAAGAATTTAAGCCAGAAAATCAGTATATTAATGTAGCCTTTAAAAAGTTTTGCAAATAGATTACAGCCAATCGTATATTCTGAGCTTCTTAAGTCTCTATAATGCAGTAATAGAATATTTAATTAATATTTAATTAATAAAGGAAGACTTGCTAAACATGGTGTTAAGCCATAATACCAACTGTAATAAACCTTAAGAGTAAGATACTCCCAGTATTTCTTGTTTAGTCTGTAGCAAATGAGAAATTTTTAAATCTCAATATTTTAATTCAAGTTGTTCTAGATGAAACCAAATTAAAGCTAAAAGCCAAGTTTCACAGTTTAACTATTAATAAGAATTCAGAACAATATATACTCATTTGTTCAATATAAAATTAACACAGTTTAAAAATAAAATTCTAATAGAAATGACTATTGTTTCAGTCATAAGGATCCCATCACAACATTAAAAAAATTATAGTCCTAATTTCCATAACTTATATAGTATTGACATCCCAGAGCTAAGAAATATTTACTTCAATAAACGATCATTTTCAGATAGTTTCAATGTTAATCTCAAAAGTATTACCATTGTTTTAATATTTCTAATGTTTCAAATAGCTTCTAAAATCCAACTTGGAAGTATCAGAGTTGCAAGAGATGTACATCAAAGAACACCTTTCTCAGAGGAAAGAAAAATAGAATTCCTGATCTTAAACCAGTATTTATATCTACAACAAATCAAATGTACTTCCTCATTTTTCAAGAACTTATAAATGCAAAAATGAAAGCTGCTGAACAAATTTAAATTATTAACCTACTACCATTTAACTATTTTAATCAGCAACTTTAAAAGGATTTATAATTAGCCAGGCACGGTGGTTCACGCCTGTAATCCCAGCACTTTGGGAGGCCAAGGCGGGCAGATCACTTGAGGTCAGGAGCTCGAGACCAGCCTGGCCAACATGGTGAAACCCTGTCTCTACTAAAAATACAAAATTAGCCGGGCGTGGTGGTGCATGCCTGCAATCCCAGCTACTCAGGAGGCTGAGGCAGGAGAATTGCCTGAACCTGGGAGGAGGAGGTAGCGGTGAGCCAAGATCGCACCATTGCACTCCAGCCTGGCGAACAAGAGCAAAACTCCATCTCAAAAAAAAAAAGGAGTTATAATTAACAAAATTACACACTCAGTGAAACTTTATCAATGTTCTGCTCTAGCAGAAGGTGCTGGTAAAGCTGTTCCAACAGCCTTCACTGGTATATTAACAGACTGACAAAGCCAATTTTGCCTCTCAGAAGAGTTATCTAACTGCATACTGATCACCATTCCAAACAGTTAAGGTTTTTCTTGGGAGTTATTTTAATATAAATACCATGAGTCTAACTAGGAAATTAGAAGTCATATAAAATGAACTCTGAGGAGGTGCTTATGCTTTTCATCAAGTTATATCTATCTCTGTCCTTTGTTCAGTTTTCTTATCTGTAAGCCAGGAATAATCATTTTCTTTCCTTAAGTGTTTATAACTAAAAACTAATGCACAATGATTTATAAAACATTTCTCACAAATAATTTTTCATTTGTAAAATAACATAAGATGAAATTTTTAAGAAAATCGAACATACAAATGAAAGGCTACCATTCACTTTCTTGCAAAACAAAAAGATCAAAAAATTATGATCATACAAAGAAAGTTTTAATACCTATAAAGTTAAAAATGCATGAATAAATAAAGGATTAGTTTTCAACACAAATATTTTTACTTCTATTAGTTTTACGATTTACTAGCATTAAAAACAATTGACTATGAAGCTGGGTACAGGCAGTCTCCAACTTTCGAACAGGTTTTACTCCAAAAAGTATGCTTAGAATGTATTTTCCCAAGTTAAAAAAAAGTCACACATAATAGTTGTTTCTCAGATTACTGAAAAAGTCTAAAAATATTAATCTACAATGTATTTTAGGTAAAATATTAACACATTGCTTCAACCAAACCTACCCACCTTTATAAATTATTTCTCTGGGGAAAAATGAATCCCATGTTTTAACATCTCCTCCCCAGCTGCATGGAAGGGAGAAGTTTATTTCTGGCAACACTAACTAACTTCTTATATTTGAAAACAGAGAAAAGAACATCTCTGAAGCAATCACCTTTCCAGGTGACTGAAAGCTATTAAAAGGTTAATAGTTGGAGGTTTTGAATCACCTCATTCTAAGAATAAAGAGAGAAATAATTATGCCTATAGACTTGTACTTTTCTACTGGTTGCTCATATAGACCATAAAACATTTGTCAAGTTGGAAACTGCCTGTATTACAAGCATAGATTTTTAAAAATTGGATTAGTGTTTAAAACAATAATTACTATCTCTTAATATAACTGCAGGCAGAAAATTTAATGTTTGCAGTTCCCTGGCTTAATAATCAGAGGATTTAAATTGTTTTTAATTTCATATTTAAACACAGCAACATGTTTATAAAACATAAATATTCTTTCAAGTATTAAAAGCATGTAACTTTGGGAGGCCGAGGCGGACGGATCACCTGAGGTCAGGAGTTCGAGACCAGCCTGGCCAACATGGTGAAACCTGGTCTCACTAAAAATACAAAAAAGCCAGGCATGGTGGCGGGTGCCTGTAATCCCAGATACTTGGGAATTGAGGTGGGAGAATCACTTGAACCCAAGAGGCAGAGGTTGCAGTGAGCCAAGATCATGTCACTGCACTCCAGCCTGGGCGACAGAGTACAACTCCGTCTCTTAAAAAAAAAAAAAAAAAAAAAAAAAAAAAGTGTAAAATACTGCTTCCACTTAAAATTCCAAAGCAGTTCCCCTACTGATTATCAACAGATCTACCTACCATTACTCTAACAACTTCATTCACAGATACAACAAAATAATGCCCGCGGAAAGCACTTTAATCAGAATATTGTGCAGACAGTTCATGAACACGAAAAATAATCCTTACTGCAAAGACACAAATAAATTTAGAAATGATGTTTTTCTGTCTCTTAAAAAGCAGGTTCTGGAGAGTCAAAATTCCTAATACCAACTGCAACACAGACCTAAAGTCTACACTTTAAGGTCAGCTAAGTTAACAGAAACAAGAACCTCTTGGTGAAAAGAAAAGAATCCCAAGCTGTCAGCAGTGCTTCAGAGCATGCCAGGAAACTTCAGAGAACCACAGTTAAATACTTATACCTTCAGATGACTTAATACTCCAAGAGACATCTAGAACAAATCACCCAACCCCCAAAAGAAGATAAAAGTAAATACATCCATACATAACAAACTTTCAAAGTAGATGCAGAAATTTTTTGGATCCATGTCTGGAAAAAGCCCATGTCTTATAGTAGTATTTACAGTTTTATACTAGTTTCTACTTAAACAGTAGTAGTTTAAAATACTATTTGATTCTTTGGGATCCATTACACACATGTCCATTAAATCTTTAAGTAATCAAACTAATAGAAACACATTAATGAATATAAATAATAAATATATGCAAATACAAGAACATCAAAGTAAAAATTCTCATTCAACCAAATCAAGGCTTTAATCTCCAAAGTTGCCTTTAGTTCTTTACTGTTTTGAAGAAAATGAAAATAGCCAAAAGCCTATGTATTAATATGTCTCAAGAGAGGAGAGAAGCAGACAATGCAGGTATGTAAATGTGAGGAACACAGGTCTGTCTGAAGCCCTCTTATTTTATGATGTCACCTAAATCACCTTGTGGAAAAGAACTAGAGACCATGCTCAGAAAGTGTGCAAGTCATGCAGATGAATTGGGGATCAATATAAGCAATGACAGGACAAAGGATGTGCTCTACTCAAACTGAATGCAATCTCCCAGTACTATAAACTGGAAACATCGGTGGCTAAATTTGCTTAGAACAGATTTAAGGAAAGAATACTCTTAGCCTGGTGTAGTATAGACCCTAATGTGTACCAAGTTCTTCAAACAAATGATGTTTATAAATCCCCTTTTTCCATTACACAGGAAGCAGTGGCCTTCAAAGATACAATTTTGTTTTAAAAGCAGAATCACCATATAGCATAGCAAATCACCATTAAAGGTTTGGCAGAAACTTTTACTTTTTAAAAAGATCTTTGTCTAGCATGACACCATCTGATGTTGTTTGAAGAGTTAATCTTAACATATCCATACACTCTTTCAACCTGGGATCAGATGTTCGCAATCCTGTAGATTTGAGTGCCTGTTTTTAAAAAAATAAGAGTTTGTAAATACATAGTGCAAATAATGTATATGCTTATACCAACTATAAGATTTTATTCCTGTATATAAAACTTCTACCCAACACTTGAACATGAATATGGCATCTTAGTGTCACTATTACCCACTTTCTGGACAAGTTTCTCATTGTTTCTTTCTTTTTCTTTCACTGATTACCTTGAAATGAGCATGATAAAAATTTGAAAACATAATAAGAGAAATAGTGTCAGTCAGAATCTACATGTCAGACCACCTTTAAGACTATATTTCAATAATACTGTATATATTTATTATTACTGATTTTTTTAAGTTAAGATAGAAAAATATAAAAACTTACTGTAATAAATTTATGAACAGGTATTTTCTCTTGTCCTTCTGCAATTGTATAGAACAGCAAATCTTCCAAGCTAGGTAACAGACCCTGTTTTATTTTACTAAAGAGGTAGAAAGAATACAAAATTAATCCTTGTATGAACATTCTAGTGGATTTTTAACTAAATCCATTATTAAATAACCACTGAACTAGACTACAGCTGAGCTGATATACTCACTACTACAGTCATAATAAATGTTGATTTACCAAAATCAAATCAGTACCACTATAAACCACACTGAAAAACAAGTAAAAAAAAAAATCATTAACACATATTTTTTAATCCCAGGTTTTGAAACCCTGATCATCAACTCTAGTTGTGCTAATAATGCCCAGCCATCCGTTATGGCAATGCCTTCCTATACAGCCCAGTACAATCACCCAATACAAATTACAGAGCTCAGCAAACATTCCAGTAAGACTCAACACTCTGTTCAGTTGTTTTGGGGGTTTTCTAAATATGATGACTATATTTACATATTATTCAAATAGTTAACCTGATTATAAAATCTGGGAGAGATAGTAGTTAACTACTGGACAGTAGTTAAGATCAAGTGCACAAGTTCTTGAATCCTGGCTGTAATACTATAGTTGTGTAACCTTGGGTAAATTAATTAACCTTCCTGTGATCCAGTTCCCTCATCTGAGAAAGGGGATAACAGTGCCTCCCTCATAGGGTTGTGGTGAGGATCAGTTGACTCAATACATTCAATATCTTTAGAACATGCCTGGCAGAGAGTAAGACTCTACTGACAGTAGTTGTAGTTATTATTTCTAAAGTGATCTAGGTTTACATATCCTAGTCAGCCCTTTGCATCCATAGATTCAACTAACACGGATAAAAAATATTCAGAAAAAAAAAAAACATACATTCAAAAGATATATTGACCTATTTACATAGCATTTACATTTTATTAGGTATTATAAGTAATCTAGAGATGATTTAAAATATATGGGAGGGTATATGTAGGTTATAGGCAAATATGCCATTTTACATATGAGACTTGAGCTGTGGGGGTCCTGGAACCAATCTCTTCACATATACAGAAGGACAAGGCAAGACTGTATACATCAAATTCTACAAATCATAAAGACTATTAAAAGGAAAACGTTACCAATAAGTATGCATTAAAAATCTTAATTAACTAAACTAGTGTAACACTAAGATGCTATGATTAACCAAACTTTTAAACACTGAATGTCACACAAATGTTTTTTAAAAACACATAGCTTTATCATTAAAATATTTAATGACATATCCTGATATATAATTATTCCCTGAAACTGTTTTTGCTCTTAGTCAACTTTTAAAAATGCATTTGAAGCTGGGTGCTGTGGCTCACGCCTATAATCTCAGCACTTTGGGAGGCTGAGGCAAGAGGATCACTTGAGGTCAGGAGTTCGAGATCAGTCTGGCCAACACACAGTGAAACCCCATCTCCACTAAAAATAGAAAAACTAGCCAGATGTTGTGGCAGGCACCTGAATCCCGACTACTTGGGAGGCTGAGGCAGGAGAATGGCTTGAACCCAGGAGGTGGAGGTTGCAGTGAGCCAAGATCGCGCCACCACACTCCAGCCTGGGTAACAGAGGGAGACTCCGTCTCCAAAAAAAATACATTTGGGATGTTTTAGTAATGGATAACTACAATATATTGATCACTTACTTCTGTTCTACACACTGTGCTAAGTGTTTTACATGCATTCTAACTTAATCCTCCAAGAATCTTATGACAGAGGTACTATTGTTATCCAAAATATAGTATTTCTGGTACATACTAGAAGCTCAACAAATTTGTTATTTGTTCAAAAACATGACTACCTCTGTCCCCATTTCACAGATTAGGAAACAGAGGCTCAGAGGTTAAGAAGCTTTCCAAGGTTACACAACGGCAAAGATGGATTTTTCTGAATCCAAACTACTACTACATTATACTGGCTCTCTAACTTACTAGCTTGTTATTACTTTTATAAGGTACAAACAAGTTTTCTAGGTCTTATCCTGATCTAATACCATTAAACACAGCTTAACAATACTCACCACCTAATATTCAAAGAAAAACTGAACCAGCTGTCAAAAAATCAGTGGATAATAACATACCAATTATTTACAGCAAATGGTTGGTCAAATAAACTTGAGATAGTGGTAGTTTGTCACTTTAAAAAACTGCAGAATAAGCTTTCTATGTATTTATCACACCAGTAAATGGTATTTGCTTTGCCTAAAAGCTATGTAAATAACGTAAAATATACACTTTTTTAGCTTATGGCACATAGTGCAAAAAAATTAAAATGACCATGTTATTGCCACAGCTAGCAAAAAAAGATACATGCTTACTTGCTTTGAAATGAGAAACTAATTTTTATCTATAGGGGAAGGAATTTAAGCCAGCCCTAAAAAATAAGCTCATAAAATAAGCTGTCAAAACTGATAAAAAGAAATTACTACCTATCTCAGCATTTGAAACCTCAGATTTTGATCTGAGAATGAATTCGCTTCAACAGTCTGGTGAACAAACATATTCAAATATTCTCCTCAAACTTTCTACAAGGCAGAAACTACTCAAGATCATTCATGCCTTAACCCCCCCTTTTCTCTCCCTAAATTAATTCTTTCTGGTAATTCTTCACAATAATGTATTTTTCATTAAAATTCAAAAGCTAAAAACTATAGCTTTCAGTAACTATATAGTAACTAGGAAATCCTTGAGAAAAGTGCTTAAGTTTTAATGACAAATAGGATTATAGTAGTCTTTCCAATCTTATCAATTATTAATAACCCAAATGAATCCTCCAGATTCCCTTGAAGAGAAAAACATAAAATGGTTATGATATTCAGCAATTCAAATAGGATATAACAGAAGATAATCTGAAGCAAAATCCTTATTTCTCACCTTTTTACTTCTTCTCCAACTTATACTGTCTCTCTCTCATTTCCTTTCTAAATGCTGCCTTTAAGATCATTTTACCATCATATTGTTTCTTCTTTTACCCATTCCTTCCCCTACTTTAGCCTTTAACTGTATTAAAAAATAATTTCTTAATGAAAAAGAAAAATCTCATGCCATGTATGACATCATGTTAGACATCATTTACAATCTAGAAGAAGTAGGAGACATGTACACAAAATGAGGAATTACAAGAATGGATCTATGACATCCAGACTTTGGAAAACTACTTCGCTATGGTCTAATAAGGTCAAGCTTTTTTTAGATGAGGTGGAATTTGAGCTAAACCTGAAAGATGGGTAAGAGCTGGAAGTATGGCAACAGAAAAAGATTTCTGGCAAACAGACCAAAGGGATGAAAGTAAGCATTCACTTAGTGTTTATAAAGAACAAAAAACAGCTAGAGCACAGAATGTGTGAATTAAGGTGCCTGTTTCTACCTATAGGCTATTATATGAATACTTAATTTTTTAGTGTTGAGAATATATATATTGTGAATATATATATATATATCTGAATACATATATTCAGAAGATATATATATATTCAGAAGATATATATATATATCTTCTGGTAAATGAGGAGACTACCTTCCAAAATCTACATTAAGTTTAAATGCAGGGCCAACTTCTGCAACATGAAAAGAGGAACTGTCTTTGCTTACCCCACTGACCAAATTAGTTTCCCCATACCAAACGGGGAATTCATACTCCTCAGTCTGGTATGCAGTTCTCTATAAATTAGCTTTACACTATTTATTCCTAAGTTAATCCTTATAATTCCCTAATGTAGTTGACTAGACTCATTGACTTGTAAATAAGTGCTATCTCATCTTTTTTTTTTTTTTTAAACTATCATGCCTTCTGTTTAAAACCTTCCTCTCCCTAAATATTTAAGCTATCAATGATCATTTCAATTGTTTCACAGGACTTTGCCCCCACCAGATTCTCTATACTCTTTTTTTTTTTTTTTTTTTTTTTGTTGAGACGGAGTCTCGCTGTCGCCCAGGTTGGAGTGCAGTGGCACGATCTTGGCTCACTGCAGGCTCCGCCCCCCAGGGTTCACGCCATTCTCCTGCCTCAGCCTCCCGAGTAGCTGGGACTACAGGCGCCCGCCACCTCGCCCGGCTAATTTTTTGCATTTTTAGTAGAGACAGGGTTTCACCGTGTTAGCCAGGATGGTCTCGATCTCCTGACCTCGTGATCCGCCCGCCTTGGCCTCCCAAAGTGCTGGGATTACAGGCATGAGCCACCGCGCCTGGCCCAGATTCTCTATACTCTTTAGCATTCTCTGGTATCACTAAGTTTTGTCCTTTTCTTGTACTACTTACTATATGCCAAGCAACAGCGATAAAGATCCCTAAAGTAAGGTTGTGGTCTAGGAGAAATGCGACTAAAGCCATGAGACAAATACTATGGTAGAAGTGTTTTTCAAAAAGTATTTTATTAGCAAGTACAGATGAAGTATTTATTTTTGCCTTAATGGGTAGGGGAAATCAAGAAGGTTTCTAATCTGTAATTAGGAGCAACAAGGCAAACTCATCTTTATCAGTTCAAAAATCTTATAAATAAAAAACTATCAAATGAAAGGAAGAAAATTTAAAAAAAATCCTTACTAAGAACTACAAAATGAACATAGGAAAATAATTGAAACCAACTGTACGGTTTTATTTTGCTAAATAACATTTCGTATTACCCAACCTCCCCAAATTATAAAGCTTCAAGGCTGGGGTCAAGTCTTTCTTAATATTTTTTTCGCATAACTCTTAAAACACATAGTATAGTATGGTAAACCTATGAGACAATGAAAAACTACCTTTTCTTTTCAAGTGGGATTTTAAAAAATGAGGCCTAATAATAACACAATACAAAGGATTTGCTAGTCTTTATGCCTTCATTTAAGAATAATGATCCTTCAGATGATATTTAGGGTTGTTTTAAAATCAGTGTATCATTTTGAATTTATAGTGAGCTGACTGATAACAACTGTCTATCAACACCAGCAAACTGGCAAATTAATAAACCTGTTAGATGGAAAGTTGAATTGATGGTGGCTGACCATATAGTAAAACAGCATATTAGAATGAATGTTAAGTCTAACAAATTGACAAATTCTACTTATCATCCAAGTGATTTTGCCCCAAGGCTAATCATTGGTGGAATTTAAAAACAAAAACTTACATCTTTTAAGGCTTTACTGCTAAAAAGGACTCTCACTTTCTATCATATTAAAACCCTATGAGGTAAATTAAGGTGTGTTAATTGTCCCCAGTGTACAGATAAAGAGAGTCCTAGAAGAGTGTGGCGGCATGCACCTACAGTCCCAGCTACTTGGGAGACTGAGGCAAGAGGACTGCTTGAGCCCAGGAGTTCAAGGCTGCAGTGAGCTATAATGGCACCAATGTACTCCAGCCTGGGTGACACAGCAAGATTCCATTTCTAAAAAAAAAAAAAAATTTTAATTTAAATTTTAAATTTAAAAAAAATTTTAAGAGTATCAAAGTCAAGCAGCGTGTCCAATGTCACATAAATCTTAAGTGGCTGGACCAGAATTAGTCCTACAAAGCTCATCCTTTGTTCCCAGTTCCAGACTCTTCCTGCTCTGCCACCTCATGCTCTCAGTGGTTAGCACTGTATTTTAGGAATAATATCTGTAATTCTTGAACAATAATAAATTTCTAATCAAAATGCAAATAAGAGAACTAAATTGGTCTGCCTTGATAAAACTGCATCCTGTCAAAGCAAAGATGAGATTATATTCAATTAGGGCTGCTGTTTTGACCGGACTTTATAGCACAAATTCATTTAAAAGCACACCAAAGTAAAAAGCACAAAAGCCACTTTATGTGAGGAAATGGTCAGGCTGTCCCTGTCAGCTCATGGTAATCTGCCCATATGTTTGCACAACTCCAGAAGTTTGACCCAAAAGGCAGTCTGGCTGTCTCGGGCGGGAAGACTAGGATCTGGGGAGATCAAGTCTATAACATCCAACTCTGTTAGTTTTTCCAATAACTCATTTCTTCAGCCAAGTATCCTTTAATATATCAGTCTACATGGAATAATACAGATACTATATGAATTCTGTCACTGCAATCACTTTGATACCACTATAGATGACTTGTTCAGAATAACTAAAATATACAGGTAGAAGTTAATGAAAAACTTCAGCCACATATAAGGAAAAATGAAACAGCTATGAAAATGGAATGGGCTGCCTTCTAAGGGAGTGAACTCCCTTGTGAAGGCAGTATTCAGGTAGAGATGAATAACAACAACCTATAGGGAGTATGTAACAGAAGAGAAGAAAGCAGCAGCTGGGGAGAAGGGTTTGTAAGATCTCCTATAATCCTGAATCTAAAAAAAATTAACTCTATAAATTGAATTAGTTCGCTGCTAATAGATGAAAAAAGAAAAATCAAAACAAGTCCTAATACTGTCTGAACTTGTTTAGGTCATTTAATATCTGTGGGCAGCTTATATAATATGTAAAATGAGCTGGAATTAAATGTTCTTTAAAGTTACTTCCAAGCCTAATTCTCAGTTTTTGAATTGCTAAAAATAGATGTCCTCCAAATCACTACACTAAAGTGAGATCATAAACTTTATTCACTCACGACTTACATACTTTTATTTTACACATTAGCATATTCATCTGGGTTCTAAAACTAACGGAAGTATTTAATGCCACTGAACTAGGGAACTTAAAAATGGTTAAATTGGTAAATTTTGTTATGTGTATTTTACCACAATTTTTTGAAAAAGCTAAGCAGAACTGGATACAGAAGGTAAGAGTGAAGGAGGATTGCTAGAGACATGAAGAACAGTCAACTGATACAAGATACAAAAATCCACAAAAGAACAAACCCACCCTTAAGAGTACTGGTTAAAGCAGAACCAATCAAGGCATGAGAGAACTTACCAATAAATATATTTTAGTGTAGGGGTAGGCAAACTACAGCAGGGACCTCCTCTTTTTGTAAATAAAGTTTTACTGGTACACTGCCACATCTATTTACCTACTGTTTGTGGCTATTTTGCTACCACCACTGAACTGAGTAGTTGTAGTAGTGACTAGAGAACCCCAAAAGCTGAAAACATTTACCATTTGGCTTTTCAGGGAAAGTGTGCCAGCACTTGTCTTACAGCATCACTGTATTACAGTGCAGTATAATAATGCATCCTTAAAATACACATAAGTTGAACAAGAAATGTTAAACTCTATTCATTACAATGTTTTAATATGGCAGAGAAATATGTAACATTTACTAGGGAGACTTATATCAAGAATAGTTTAAAATTTTTAAAGTTTGATGTTTGAGGGTACCAGTGAATATGATTAGACAATCCTGATAAACATGAGCTGTGCAAATTCATACATAATCTATTTTCATACTTTTCTTTCAGTGTAATGGTGCTTACTATTCTTATACAACCAGAATCAGGATATTAGAAGAGTAGGCAGTAGAGATTTACAAGTTTAAAATTTAACAGATGTGGTTCCTTTGATTTTCAAAACTATGGAATGTTTTTTACTGTTTTAGACGTTTCCCACTTATAATGGGGGGAAATCTTAAAAGTAACAAAAGGAGGCAGGAAAAACAATGCCCATTCTCATAAACCACAACTGCTAATGTCATTTTGGCTTATTTCCTTCTATTACTTTTTCTGAGCTTTTTGAAATAGCTTGAGATCATACTGCATAGAAAATTCTGTATTCTAACTTTTGGCATAACATTACCTTATATCCCAAAAAGTATCTGCAAACATTTCAAATGACTAAATAAGAGACTCTCACATGAATGTACCATAATTTACTTAACTATCCCACTAATGTTAAACATGAGTTTTTCTCCATTTTTCTCTAGTATGCAGAACACTGTACCAAAAATATTAGGAAATAAATCTTTCTAATACTTCAGTTTATTTTGTGACCTTAGATTCCTAAAAAGGCATGAATACTTTTTAAGTTCCTCATAGAGCTTAAAAATTGCTCTTCAGAAAGTTTACAACCCCATCAAAAATGGAAGGAAGTGTCTATGTCACTCAAAATATCCTCATCAAGAAGACAATTTCAAAAATCTTTTTTAGAAGCCTGTACCAGAAATAAATAGGCAAAAAATATATTTCTTAATCCTGAAAGCTATCAGTTTTATTCATTATGCAACATCTACAGTTCCATGTTTCGAAAGTAATGCTTTTACTATAAACATTTCTTTATAATGAATTTACATATCAAGCAGAGGACACTTCCAAATGGAAGTCAAGGTACATTAACATTTTGCTTCTTTTTTTTTTTTTTGAGACGGAGTCTCACTCTGTCACCCAGGCTGGAGTGCAGTGGCGCGATCTTGGCTCACTGCAAGCTCCGCCTCCCGGGTTCACGCCATTCTCCTGCCTCAGCCTCTCTGAGTAGCTGGGACTACAGGCGCCCGCCACCACGCCCGGCTAATTTTTTTTTTTGTATTTTTAGTAGAGACGGGGTTTCACCGTGGTCTGGATCTCCTGACCTCGTGATCCGCCCGCCTCGGCCTCCCAAAGTGCTGGGATTACAAGCGTGAGCCACCGCGCCCGGCCGGTAACATTTTGTTTCTACTACGTTGTAGGGGGTCAGAAAATCACTAAGTGCAGTGATCACTCACAAGTAATATGTTTCATAACCAAAGCAATTTTGCACCTGAGTAGATTTCAGGGTAAAACTGTAGTAACCAGTATCTCTAAGCTATGTACCTCACTTAGAGATATTAGTAATTAATAACTTTTTATAAATACATCTGTTTATTCAGCTTTCTTAAGCATTTCTCTTACTAGCAAATGACTTCAAGATGAAAAGGCACAGACAGGCAACTATAAAATATAACCTTAATTTATATAGGATTTAACATGATTGAGCTCCCTCACACAAATTCTATAATTAGGCTTTCAGTTTATATAGTCATAATTTTTCTTCATTTCAAATATCACAAGAAGGAAGTAGTACAGCCTTTTACTATTATCTTTTTTTTTTTTTTTTTTTTGAGACAAGAGTATCGCTCCGTCACCCAGGCTGGAGTGCAGTGGCACGATCCTGGCTCACTGCAACCTCCACCTCCTGGGTTCAAGCGATTCTCCCACCTCAGCCTCCCAAGTAGCTGGGATTACAGGCGCCCGCCACCAAGCCTGGCTAATTTTTGTATTTTTAGTAGAGACAGGGTTTCACCATGTTGGCCAGGCTGGTCTCGAGCTCCTGACCTCAAGCGATCCACCTGCCTTGGCCTCCCAAAGTGCTGGGATTACGGGCATGAGCCACCATGCCCAGCCTGATTTCTTTTAAATAACTTTTTAAAACTCAAAGAAACTCACAAATATCTTCAGCAAATTTCTTTCAAAGTGACATTTATCTTTGGACTAAAATAGTGCCCCCCCCTCCCTTTTAGCTGGCCTACATATTGCCTCATAAAAAAGGCTGAATTCTATTTGGTTGTCATTTCATGGATTAGCTGACTTTGAGGTAGGCAGACTTCTCTATAAAAGAGTAAGGTCTGGAAACACGCAGCTAAAACTCCAGGAGACTAAACCCCTCAGAATCTAATTCTTGTTCTTTCAGTGAATTTCATCCAAATATTAATAAAATTATAAATTAACAGCATGAGTTTTTTAATTACAGATCATGGACATAGTTATCAATGACTAATTGATGCACATTTCAATATAAATATTAGGCCACAAAAATGTTATGACATATAGTTATTGGTACCTTTTTCACTTGCTTTTAAAAAAACAAAAAACTGGGCTGGGTGCAGTGGCTCACACCTGTAATCCCAGCAATTTGGGAGGCTGAAGCAGGCAGATCACAAGGTCAGGAGGTCGAGACCATCCTGGCTGACATGGTAAAATCCCATCTTACTAAAAATACAAAAATTAGCCAGGTGTGGTGGCATGTGCCTGTAGTCCCAGCTACATGGGAGGCTGCGGCAGGAGAACCACTTGAACCCGGGAGGCAGAGGTTACAGTGAGCTGAGATCACACCACTGCACTCCAACCTGGGTAACAGAGCGAGACTACACCTCAAAAATAAATAAATAAATAAAAATAAAATTAAAAAAACAAAAAACTAAAACTCACTCATAATCATCACCTAGAAAAAAATTTTAATAATGAAGAAATCAAAAATAAGGGGCTGTCTGAGAAGCCCAAAGGAAAAAATTAAACACACTTTCCACCTTGATTTCAGCTTAAGTGAATTATAAATATGTTAACTTTTAAAATTAAAACCAAATGCAATATTGAAGGATCACAAAAACATGTGCCCCTATTTTAACAGAGGTTTTGTCATTCAGTTCTAAAACTTAATATTTATATCTGCCAAATACTAACTCAACTTCCTTACTAGTATTGTTCAATCTACCCAATTCAATGTTTGCTGAAATTCATAAGCATTTCATCTTACTTTGAAATTCAATGTTCAGGCTGGGCGCGGTGGCTCACACCTGTAATCCCAGCACTTTGGGTGGCCAAAGCGGGTGGATCATCTGAGGTCAGGAGTTCGAGACCAGCCCAGCCAACATGGTGAAACCCCATCTCTACTAAAAACACAAAAATTAGCCAGGCGTGGTGGCAGGCGCCTGTAATCCCAGCTACCCGGGAGGCTGAGGCAGGAGAATGGCTTGAACCCGGGAGGCGGAGGTTGCAGTGAACCGAAGTCACACCACTGCACTCCAGCCTGGGTGACAGAGCGAGACTCCATCTCAAAAGAAAAAAAATTCAATTTTCAGAGTATACACCTCGATGATTTTCTTTGCCCTTCATTTTCCATCTGCTAAACATATGAACTATCAAGACATAAAGCTGAACTATCAAAACATAAATCCATACTATCTAAAGCTAGCTGAAATCATTTTTGCTTGCACTTTTACTTTTAAATATAAATATATTTTAAAGTATGCTTATTTGTGTAATTACAAATATTTCTGAATATCACGACTTCATGTAGATGTGCAAACATCCAACTACCACCTCACAGGTATGCAGTTTTTAACAGAAACTACCAAACTGCCTAAAGTAACTGAACTAATAATTTATACTTCTACTAGCAATGCTAAAGTTCCTATTTCCCAATCACTTGATTTAACATCTGCCAATCTGACAAGGGGAAACTGACCTCATTGTTGTTTTAACAGAATACTTTCAATATTGCATCCTGTATGAATTATTTATTTTCTAACAGCATACATATGCTGGTATTTTTCCAGCCCAATTTCTGTTATGTATCTCTTTTCCTTTCTCATTAAAAAATAAATGTCCAAATAAAAAAAATAATGCCCCTTACGTCTATCACTCTGACTCTTCCTAGGGACCCTTCACTAAGATAGGATACATACTTCTGGACTTTACGGAAATAAGTATAACCAGCTTGACAGAGAAAAGTATGATAAAAATGTCCATATGGGCAAGTGCTGGCATAAACCATAACATAGTTTGTGACTTTAATATAATGCTCATTCCAGTTCCAGTTGGTTTTCTGGAAGGAGAGTGATATTTTCAAATTAAAACTCTAAAATTAATCTCATAACAGTATGCAAAATAGGTTGAATTGGAGAAAAGAATGAATATTGGGGTACAGACTTAAAATCTGAAGTCATTGAATATGTGGCGACAAATGTAAGAACAGAGCTTTAGATTAAGAGGTGAAGTACTACCTACACAAAGATGAGAGTCAAAGGTGAAAGAAGGGATATGCTGTTGAGAAGGCAGACAAGTGGGAAAGGGGCAAAGGCCTCAGCCTCAGGGTTTACCCAGTGAGGAAATCCAGAAAGAACTAGGAAAGAAGAGAGAACAATTTTGAAAATGAAGAGAGGCAAGCAAAGTTGGTTTTCAAGATGACAGAATGAACCATAACAAAATTAAACAAGATCACTAAAGAGAAAACTGAGCAAAGATCATTAAATTTTTCTATATGACGTTAAGACGTTCGTATCCTAAACCACACTAAAGTTGGGTAATTGAGACAGCATAGTCTAAGGTGACATTAGTTCAAAGAGTTTGTGAAAAAAAGGTGAAGTAACTTGCTTATATCCCGCCTCCTTCCAGAATATAAAGTAAATAAAATATAAACTCACGACCAAGGAAAGGAGGAAACGCAGATATCCCAGCCATGTGAACTGATGAAATTGGTGTGGTTAAGCATTAAATTTACTCTGAACTTATTTATCAGCAGAGCAAAAGGTAAACAGTGCAACTCACATAGTTTCATATAAGACAGATGTATAGCAATTTCTCAAGATAAACATTTCTGTGGAAACCGAAAAAATTAAAAACCTTCATGTGCAAGCCTGAAATTCAAAGACAAATCTCTTTAACAGACTTTACAATAATGAAGAAGCAATTTTTTTCTCATTTATTTAATAAATAGTTATGTGTCATTTAACACACGCCAAATATTGTTCTAAGCGTTTTACAAAATGTTAATTTAATTTTCTCATAGTTATTTGTTTTAATAATACTACATAAAATCTGGCACAGTCCTGAGTGAGTGCTAGCATACCAGGTGGACTGCTGATTGAAGGATGACCTATGCTTTGCAGGCTAAGCATTAGAAAGGATAACAGGATCAACTGGGAGCTTATGTGCCAGGATAAGAGAAATGTTTGTCACATAAAGGCAAAATGAAAGGAGCCAAAGAGGGAAAGCTACATTTGGAAACCAGATCATTCAGGAAATAGAAACTTTAACCAAATTAAAATACTTTCTTCACAACCTTGAGGCCATTGCTAAAAGGTGACTTCTTATTAAAAAGGCAATGAAACCAGAAACTTCTGGACAAGTAAATCACAGAAGCGGCTCAATTTCCTATTTGACAAAAGAGGAAAAAAAAGAGAGGCACTAGAGCCACTGCAGAGACACAGACCTGAAGACATAATTTTACTAGAATGCAGTTCCCATCTTGTAGCCTTTAACTTTTAAATGGTGGTGACTGCATTTTGCAATTCTGTACCTTGGGCACTTGTATGTAAACTCGTTACTTGCTTGGTAAACCGGATGATGTTAAAGTGAGTCCCAGACGAGAGTAAATATCATTCTAGTCCCTAAAACATGAGAGAAGTACAAATTTAACAGAAGTATAGCTTTTTAGAACTGGAAAGGATTTAAGTCATGTAACCCAAGATATTAAATAACCTGTCCATAGTCAGGACGCTATTTTGTGGCACAAAACCAAGATCACAAACCACCACAAATTTCGCCCATCATCAAGTGATTTTTTTCAAATAATCTTTTTCAGTCTGGGAGAAGAACTTTAGGAAAGTTCCCAACTTCAATTACAGGAAAACATCAAGCAGGTGTGAGACTGAAATTTTAAGAATGTTCTCACTTTCAGTTTGACTTAAGGAACTCTAGAGCTGGAAATAGCAGCAGAAATAAAAGGGAAGCAAAACAGGTTACAGTGTCAGCGTACAAAGCCAGAAAAAGAGTAAGGTATAATGAAAGCAGACCAGTAAATTTTTACCCATTTTGGGAAAACAAAGTGGTCCATTTGTATTCCACAAGACAAAAATATTTAGGAGACTGCTTTGCATATTAAGAAAAACCAATGTTGCTTTAAGACTAAACTACTGTGCTGTACACGTACAGGATGAGTCAACATCCTATCACAATTAAGTCACAAAACCTACTTAACTCAGATTTCTGAGTTAGTGTATTATGTCACATTTCATCTTGGCTATTTAACTTGTATTTCTAAAAATCTCCCCATCTCACGGAAGACCTGACAAGCCAAAGCTGGTCCCTAATGCAAACAGGTGGTCTATACTGCGTGCCCCATCTTCTCGGCCACATGACCCGATTCCTCCTAATCTCACTTCTGAAACATTGTTTCCGGTGCCCCAGATGGCTCTACACGTGCCTGAGGTAGCCACTCCAGAAATATAGAGCTCTCTGTCACATCTGGCTTCCAACCGGATGATGGCAGAAACCAAGGGAGAGCAAGCAGAGCGGAAACGAGCCAGGAAAAGCGACGAGTCAGGAAGGTAAAGGCTCTGCTGAACGCCCAACTCCTAAATGTCACTCAGTGGAGATGTTCGTGCGGCATCGCCCACGAACGGCTGGGGCGGGCGGCCAGGCGCTGCAGCGCGAGCCAGAGAGCTGAGCATGCGGCGCGGGCAGGGGAGCGGCCTCTCTGGCGCTGGGGACGCCAGGCGAGCCCATCAAGGCCCCACCGCGGCCCCACCCGGGCGACCCCCGCCGGGGACGGAGAAGGGAAGTGGGAGCCTGGCGGAGGGGCACGGGCGGGGAAGGCGCGGGCGGGGCCGGGCCTACTCACATGGCGCAGACGGCGCAGGCCGCCCGGCACCTCTTTCTTTCTCTTTTCTAGAACCTCGGCTCCTATCCCGCCCCACCGCAGGGCCCCACACAGCCCGAGCCCGGGCCCCGAGCGGAACGAGGCCTCCTGCGCCTCGCGGAGACACTCACTTTTCACCTGAGGCCACCAGCTCTTTGCCCTCGCTGTTGCCAAACGCGTCCGTCTCCCCGGGGCCGTCCTTGGGGCCGGGCGCCGCCGGGGCAGCGGGTGGCGACACACCGGGCTGCGGATGCGTGCTTCCCTTGCCCAGCTCCTGCAAGATCTCCGAGGGAGAGCTGGACAGGCCCCGCGCGAAGGGCTCCGCCGGCCAGCCGCCCCCGCCCCACCACGGGTGGAGTCGCGCGGCGGCAGCCGGGCCCGCGGCCGGCCGTCCCCCGCCTCGGGGACGCCGGCACAGGGTGACCAGGGGCTGTGCCCGCCGCAGAGTCGCGCTCATGCCGGCGGGCGACCGCAGGAGCAAGTCCCGCAGCATCGCTGAGCCTCGCAGCCGCATCATGCCGCCGGGTCCGTCAGCGCCCGCTCAACGGGGGAGGATGCTCCAGGAGTGGGCGGCCGGCTTCCTCGGGGAACGCGGTCTGTGGTGGGGTGGTGAGATGACAGAAGAGGAAAGGGCAGCTACGTGGGTGTGGTTCCGGCTTGGACTCCCGCAGCGGATGCGGGTACTGCTGCTGCTGCTCCCCCGTAGGATTGCCGCGACCGGTTCTCTTCGCACCGCCTAAGGCTCCGCACTGAGGCTAAAGCGCAGGGGAGGGCTAGAGACCTTCGGCGCTCGCAGACGGCCCGCCCCCTTCGCCCGCTCCGATTGGCTCAAATCCTCAACCTCTCTTTTGATTGGCGGTTAGGGCAGTCAAATTTCTCTCGGCTCTCGGTGCGCGGAGAGTAGGGCGGGGGATTGGTGGGGGGCGGGGAGACGAGTCAAACTGACGTGTGAAGCGGATGAGCCAGGCACGGCTGCTCAGTAGCCACTTTCTGCATGCCGTGCCAACTCCGAGGCTAGCCTGGTTGGGTACTAGGGGCTCTGGGTTCTCGCATTGATGAAGCGGTGGGCTCCTCCACTCCGGGGATTCGAGCTGTTGGGGAGACTCATGGGCGAGATCCCCCGCAGCCGAGGGCAGTGAGGTCAGCAGGTTTGGAGAGGCTGAGTCCGGCCGAGCTGTCGGAGTTCAGCCGGTCCCAGCTCGCATCTGGCCCCCAGGTCAGGGCGTCTGGCGTCTCCTCCGAGAGCAGCCCCGGACAAGCTTCATCCCTCTCCCAAATGTAACATTTGCTTGAAACTTTCCATGATTGGCTACTACCCAGATGTGAAGTGTTTTGGAAAAAATGAGCAAAATCCTTTCAGCTATGCGACTTAAGCCATGGGAGGGTGGAGGTGGGGGGAGGGCGACGAGTGGCGAGGGGGGTGGGGGGGTGCGGAATCCAGAATACTACAGCTTTCTTTTTTAAAAATTATTTTTTTCATGTACACCGATACTTCAAAAATAGTTTTCAATAGCAATGATTCCGTTAACGCTAGTTTGCTTGAAAGCAAAATTGTAGATATTTTTCTATTTTAAAAACTGCTTCACTCTTTTAAAATAGAAGCACTGGAATACGGGTTCTCTAAGTTATTTCAGCATCACTATCCATTTATCCTTTTGGGCCTGTGGTAAAACAGCCAAGAACCTAATAAACTAAGTTATTCCCTGAGGCTACATACACATTCCATTCCAGGACAAAAAAATGTTTTTAGACGATTTCCTGAAACAATTAGGTTTAAATGGCTTAGATCCACAGAGTTTAATAAGATGTTTTGGGGGTTGGTGTGTTGTTACTGTGTTGTTGTTGTGTGTGTTCGTTTTGAGAAAGGGTCTCACTCTGTCACCCAGGCTGAAGTGCAGTGGCGCGATCACGGCTCACTGCAGCCTTGAACTCAGGGGCCCCGGTGATCCTCCCAACTCAGCCAGCACCTGCTTTTTTTTTTTTTTTTTTTTTTTTGTATTTTTGGTAGAGACGGGGTTCTCCAGGTTGCCCAGGCTGGTTTCGAGGGATCCGCACCCCCTGGGCCTCCCAAATTGCTGGGATGACAGGCATGAGCCACCGCGCCCAGCATAATGAGATGATTTTTATGAAACTAGAAGGGTGTATGTCAGGTGCGTCATTAATTGATAACCGGATTTAGTAATTAGTGAACTGTAAAATATTTCAATAGATTAATAATTAGGAAATCTGGCTGTACCTACAGGTTATGTGACCTTTGGCATGTTACAGCCTTGCCGTGTTTTAAGTTTTTTTTTTTTTTCTATCTGGTCTTTAACCAGAAGAACATGGAAAAAACTGTCATGTGTAAAACATACAGTCACCTTTTTTATTTAAAAAAAAAAGACAGGACAATGGCAAACTACTTAGATGGCTTTTATTACTAATGTTACTTGTCCAAAAATGTTAATGAATCAAAGTAATGATATATTCAGGAATAGAGACATCAAGTTTCGGAGGAAAGGTAACAAATATTACCCTTGCCTAACTCTGACTTGTTAATAACTTGCAGACTTTAATATTGTCCAATATATTAGCTGCAATTTGTTATCAGTTTTAACTGCCTCCTTTTTCTCAACAACACAAAGCAACTGACAATCCATTTACTGTTTTCCTCTCAGTTTTTCCCTTAATTTCTCTGAGTTTCTTATGAAAATTATTATATATATATATATATATTTTTTTTTTAGACGGAGTCTCGCTCTGTCACCCAGGCTAGAGTGCAGTGGCGCAATCTCGGCTCACTGCAAGCTCCGCCTCCCGGGTTCACGCCATTCTCCTGCCTCAGCCTCTCCGAGTAGCTGGGACTACAGGCGCCCGCCACCACGCCGGCTATTTTTTTTGTATTTTTAGTAGAGATGGGGTTTCACCGTGGTCTCGATCTCCTGACCTCGTGATCCACCCGCCTCGGCCTCCCAAAGTGCTGGGATTACAAGCGTGAGCCACCGTGCCCGGCCCTATGAAAATTATTTTAGCTATTTAAAGGTTTAAAGCTTTTATAGTACACTTAACAAATAAAGGTAACCTAGTAATAGATTATTTTCTAGAGTTTCTAGTTTCTAGAGTTTTATTTTCTGGTAGTTTCTAGACTTTCTGCTTTTGGTGAGAATGGATAGATATTACTCCCAAAATTTGGAAGAATTGAGTCCACTGAAATTTAACCCCTTGTTTGAGAAGGCTAATGAAAAGGTTATAGACAGCAAAGAAACTATTATAAATAGAATAAAAATGTGACTCAGTACTTTCATTTGGTTCTTTTCTTCATCTTATATAATTTTTTAATCTTTAAAGATATTTTTATTCTACAACTTTGTAACCATTACACAACTTTGGAGTTTCAGTTATGTTAAATTGACTCATATCATCACATAAACTCATGTAATCATCATGTAAAAAGTATAAAAACATTTGTATACATACAATAAGTAGTCCACCAAAATATCTACAAATAGAAAAAAGCTCTCCACATTAACTATGGTTGGGTTGTCAGATCTACTTACTCTTAGACTTCCTTTTTGCTCTTAAGTGCAGCTACACTACAAAGAGTTGCTGTCCCATAGCCATCATCAGGTAATCAGCCATCAAAAGGAATAATTGGAATTTGTGCACTTTGTTCTTATTCTAACTTGGAGAAGGGTTCCTGTGCTTCTGTGTTCCTGAGCTTCTCTGTTTTGTCAAAGATTACAAAAGGCTAATGTTTCAAGATCATAATAAAATCCATATATAGGCGGGGTGCAGTGGACTCACACCTGTAATCCCAGCACTTTGGGAGCCTGAGGCAAGCGGATCACAAGGTCAGGAGATTGAGACCATCCTGGTTAACACAGTTAAAACCTGTCTCTACTAAAAATACAACAATTAGCTGGGCGTGGTGGCACACACCTGTAATCCCAGCTACTCGGGAGGCTGAGGCAGGAGAATTGCTCGAACCTGGGAGGCCGAGGTTGCAGTGAGCCAAGATTGCGCCACTGCACTCCAGCCTGGCAACAGAGTGATACTACATCTCAAAAAAATAAAATAAATGAAATAAAATAATATATATATATAGAGAGAGAAATTCCAGATTGCACCTTCACAAAAACTAGGAGATTATTTGTTGACCTAGAACTAAAAAGAAAGTAATTCTCCTTTGACTAACAGCTTAAAAGAATTGCCTAAGCCTTTTTTTGAAATTCTTCTGTTTGGAGAATAAGGTTCAGGAAACCTCTAAACAAGCTTCTGCTGCTACTTCCCTTTCTTCTGTTGGTTTCCTGCTTTAACTGGCCAAATTCCTAGCCTCACTGATAAGCCCTGCCAAACATGGCTTATTTTTCCAATACTGAATATAGATGTGTACTAAAGTAAGTACGGTAAATCCCTCATCTATAAAACGGGGATAATATGGCCAGGCAAGGTGGCTCACGCCTGTAATCCCAGCACTTTAGGAGGCTGAAGCGGGTGGATCACCTGAGGTCAGGAGTTCAAGACCAGCCTGGCCAACATGGTGAAACCCTGTCTCTACTAAAAATTCGAAAAATTAGCCAGGCGTGGTGGTGCATGCCTGTAATCCCAGCTACTCAGGAGGCTGAGGCAGGAGAATAGCTTGAACCTGGGAGTCAGAGGTTGCAGTGAGCCGAGATCTAGCCATTGCACTCCAGCCTGGGCTAGGAGAGCAAGACTGCATCTCAAAAAAAAAAAAAAAGGGATAATATTGGTACTTATAGGGTTGTTGTGTGGAATAAATAAACAATACATATAAAGCACCTAGAATAATGACAGTAGCACTCTGTAAGTGTTATAGCTATTATTATCAAACCATGGGTGAATAAATTTTGACATGCAATGTGATGTTTTTACACTTATTATTGAAAAGCCAAACTATTGTTTTAAACCATCTAATAATAAAATATCATTTAAGGGGAACCTAGAGATAATTTACTTACTTCATTTTTAGAAAATAAACCAATAATTTTCAAAGTATCTTAAAATAGAAAAAGATAAAGACAGTTAGATTAAGAAAAGCTGGGCTCATTGCCCAAAGTAACAGCTATTCACAAATAGCTAAAAAAAAAAAAAAAAAATTCCAGAGAAGGAAGAATCGCTAAGAAAGCAGTCCTTGAATATACATGTCATATACAAATACCTGAAGCAGACCGTGCTTCATTATACTCCCTTCCACTTGAAGTTTAGATACAACTAACCAGCATTAACAATAAAGTAGAGATACAGCTGGGCACGGTAACTCACACCTGTAATCCCAGCACTTTGGGAGGCCGAGGCGGGGTGGGTGGGGGGGATCACGTGAGGTCAAGAGATAGAGACCATCCTGGCCAACGTGGTGAAACCCTGTCTCTACTAAAAATAGAAAAATTAGCTGGGTGTAGTGGCACGTGCCTGTAATCCCAGCTACTCGGGAGGCTGAGGCAGGAGAATCACTTGAACCTGGGAAGCGGAGGTTGCGGTGAGCCGAGATTGCGCCACTGCACTCCAGCCTGGCAACAGAGTGAGACTCCGTCTCAAAAAAACAAAGCAAAAAAAAAAACATTAAAATAGAGATACTAAGACTGACAAAACAGACTTTTTGTAGCACTAAGATACCAACTCCAAACTGACTTTGGTATAACATCATATGACAGATAACAGGCCCTAAAAGAAATCAAAGTATTTTACCCCAAAATATATTTCTTTGACATATTTTGGAATGATCCTACAAAGGTTTCTCTTGTAGGGAAAATTTACACTCTGTAGAGATTCCCCTTCCCGTTCCTGATTCAGGGGCAATTTAACTAAGAGTCTGACACCTCTTAAGGTCTCATAAGAGACATTTAGCATCTATTCTCTCTGAAGCTTGCTACCTGGGGGCTTCATCTACATAACAAGAACCTTGGCTTCCACAAACACCTTATCTTAACCCCAAGAAATTGCTAATTTATTCCCGCTGACTTCAACACTTTAGGCAAAGCTTAACTCTTTTAACCAATTGCCAATCAGAAAATCTTTGCATCCACCTATGACTTGGAAGCCTCCATTTCAAGATGTCCCACTTTTCTGGTCCAAACTAATGTACATCTTACATGTATTAATTTATGTCTTTGCCTGTAACTTCTATCTCCCTAAAAATGTATAAAATCAACTGTAACCCAACCACCCTGAACATTTGTTCTCAGGACATTCTGAGGCTGTATCATGTGTGGTGGTCCTCACGTTTGACTCAAAATAAACTTCTTCAAATATTTTACAGTTTGGCCTTTTTTTTTGGTCAACATTAAAGTTAAAAGAAAGACTAAATGGAAAGATTTGAAAAATGTGTAGTCTGGCCATATAAAGAGTGACAAGTCATATTTAGGAGAACAAAGTGGCCACATGCTAAAGGTATTAGTATAGATAAAAGAGAGCCAGATGCTATTCATCAAGACAATGAAAGAATCAAAAGGCATTTCAGAGATCTTCTGAGGCTGCCCCTTCCATTGCAGGCCCAGAGCTCTAGAAGGACAGAATGGTTTCAGGGGATGGGCTCAGGGTGCCCTCCACAGGCTCACAGCCCAGGGCCAGTTTGGGACTCTATTCCCTGCATTGGTCCAGTGCTCCTCAGCTGTCCTAGCTGTGACTCAAGCAGGCTCAGGTGTGGCTCAACCTACCACTCCAGGAGGTTCAAGCCATAAACTTTGGTAGCATCCATGTGGCACTAATTCTGCAAGTGTACAGAATGCAAAGAGCTGTGTTGGTGTGGCTTCCTCCACCTAGATTTCAAAGGATGTCGCAGACAGCAGACAGCCTGGGCACCCGGACAGAAACTTAATCACGGGGGTGGAGCCACTGCAGAGAACCTCTACTGGGGCAATGCCAAGTAGAAATGTGGGATCAAAACTACCGCAGAGAGTCCCCACTAGGGCAGAGCCATGAGATTGGGGCTAATCCCAAAACCCAAGAACTGTAGGGCCACCAGCATGCAACTTCAGCCTAGGAGAGCTACAGGCATGTGATCCCAACTTGTGAGAGCTTCTGGGTGGACTGACTCCAGCAAAGCCATAGGGCGAGGGCTGCCTGGGTTTTTAGGAGCCCATCTTCCACCCCAGTATGCCCAAAATGCGGGACATGGAGTCAAAGGACATTATTCTTCAGCTTTAAGACTTAATGTTGATTAGCCTGTTGGATATTTTTTTACTTATTTGGGACCAGTTACCCTTTTCTTCTTGCCTATTTTACCCTTTTGGAATGGGAATGTCTATCCTATGCCAGTCCTGCCATTGTATTTTGGACGTAGATAACTTGTTTGATTTTATAGTCTCATGACTATAGGGAATTTGCCTCAGGATAAATCATGCCTTCATTCTCACCCATATCTGATTCAGATGCAACTCTGGACTTTGGGCTTTTGAGTTGATGATGCAACAAGTTAAGACTTTTGGGCTATTGAAATGGAATGAATGAATGTTGTATGCGAGAAAAATATGAGTTTTGGGGGGCCAGGGGCAGAATGTTATGGTTTGAGTGCCCTCATCAAAACTCATGTTGAAATTTAATTGCCATTGTAACAGTATTAAGAGGTGGGGCCTTTAAGAGGTGATTAGGTCATGAGCGCTCTGGCTTCATAAATGGATTAATACCATTATCACAGGAATGGGTTAGTTATCACAAGAGTGGGTTTCTGATATAAAGATAAGTTCAGCCCCATTTGTTCACTCTGTCTTGCACTCATTTTCCATATGATGCCTTCCACCATGAGATGACGCCCACCAGCTGCCAGTGCCATGCTCTTGGACTTCCCAGCCTCCAGACCATGAGCCAAATAAATCTCTTTTCTTTACTAATTACCCTGTCTGTGGTATTCTGTTATAGCAGCAGAAAACTGCTAACATAGGCTCTTAAAAATTATTCTTTTAGAGTAATTTCCTCAAATGTGGGACTAGGTAAGTAACCTGAGTAAAGCAGACCAGGTGTAATACATTAGGGAATTATGAGACTCCAGCACATTGGAATTGGAATGCACCATCTGAAGGGGCAATAACTAATCCATTCCAGCCAATTTTAGCCAAGTGAGAATGCAGGCAGTTGGCTAGACCTTTGAATTCTTCAAGATGACCCAGAAATGTGATTTTTAAAAATACATTAAATCTTATGACCTTTCAATGTAAGCATCTCAATTTTTAAAAAATACTATGCCAATCAAAACATCTGCAAGAACAATTACATTTCCTACTTTCCCCTAAACAATCAGATGATGAAAGTAATATAATGTTATTTGAGATTTATTCCCCAGAGCTGATTCTACTCCAGATAACTAGTCCTAGCCAGCCATGAAAAGTTCATTCTCCTTGAAACTGCTTCAACCCTCTTGCTGCTAGGAGGGGAGCCAGCCTTAAGGCAAACATAACACACCAAGGCCAACAGAGTGGAGAGAGAGAAAAAAAACCCTGGAAACTCCATGACATTTTTGAACTACTGACTCAATCAATTCTGATGCCTGCTCTATTCTGGTGCTCCTTGTTACACATTAAACATTTCCTTATCATTTAAATCATTTCAAGTTCTTGTTTCCATTAAGACGTCTTAACCGAGTCAAAGCCACACTATAGAAGTTTCTTTCTGTGTCTGTATCTTTTTATTTGCCCCAAGTACAATTTATTGTATCCTTTTTCTGTATCATTTTTTTAACATCACTAAATTAGATAGCTATGTTTTAACCTATTTATACATTATATGACTTCCCAGTTGTTTGAAGGGCCATGTATGATAGCTTTGCATCATTTAAAAATAAAAGAATGGAGTTGGAGTTAGAGTTGGAGATAGTAAGCACTAAGACGCTTACCTCTAACCTTCAATTTGGACTCTGAATGATTTCTATAACTCCAGATTGCTTCCTTTCTCTCCTAACAAAAGATATTGGTCCAGCACAGTGGCTCACACCTGTAATCCTAGAACTTTAGAAAGGTGAGGCAGGAGAATAGCTTGAGCTCAGGAGTTTGAGGCTGCAGTGAGCTATGATTGTATCATTGCACTCCAGTGTGGGCAAAAGAGTGAGACCCTGTCTCATAAAATATAGATAGATAGATAGATAGATAGATAGATAGATAGATAGATAGATAATAGATAGATAGAGATAATAGATCCATCCATACTGAGACAACGAGCTTTGCCCTTCTGCTATAAAGTAGACTTCTATACTTGTGCCTAATAGGTTAGTGTTTGAACCTTAATTTGCTTTCCTTCGTTCTTACCAGAATCATCAATTTTCCTTCACCTAACAAACATTCCTCCTTTCCAACTTTCCTCTTTGCTTATGCCATTTTTATCACTTGTATCACCTAAACCTCTTGTCTACCCTTCAAAATTCCACTGATCCTTTAAGATCTCCATCTTATATCTTCATGGTGCTCTCCCATTTCATATCACCTTCATAACAGTCACTTGAGATGGGCAGGTAGGTACAATCTCATTTTTAGGTGAGAAAATTGACAGAAGCATTAATCTGCTCAATATTTCTGTTACTTGCCTTAAAAGTATCACATATTTCTTGACTCTGGCTTATTATGCCTTTACCATCACCCTCTTACCATTCTCATTTGGATGTACCTTCTCTTTCCCAACCAGTGAACTCAAGTAAACACATTCTATGCTTTTTCTATTGAATGTTATTTCTGACTAGCTGTTTTTATTTCCACAACTAACTCCAAAGTTTTTTTTTTTTTTTTTTTTGAGACGGAGTCTCGCTCTGTCGCCCAGGCTGGAGTGCAGTGGCACGATCTCGGCTCACTGCAAGCTCCGCCTCCCGGGTTCATGCCATTCTCCTGCCTCAGCCTCCCAAGTAGCTGGGACTACAGGCGCCCGCCACCACGCCCGGCTAACTTTTCTGCATTTTTAGTAGAGACAGGTTTTCACCATGTTAGCCAGGGTGGTCTCGATCTCCTGACCACATGATCCGCCCGCCTCGGCCTCCCAAAGTGCTGGGATTATAGGCTTGAGCCACCGCGCCCGGCCAACTCCAAAGTTAAGAAATGTAATTTGAGTCAAGAAAAAGAAGACATCTTCACCACCCATCATTTCTTTAATCTGATGGTGGCATAGTCACTGACCCATGCGTTCCAGATGGGAAAAAAAGTATACAGAGGCATCTGCAGCCTCAGTGGATATTGGCTAGACTTAGTATTGAGCACCAGATACTATGACATTTCTCATGCAAGAGGCATGATACAAAGGAAAATACAATTCGGAGTCAGGCAAGTTTAGATTTGAATTGCAGCAGACAGTAGTGCCTTCCTGAATTTTACCTCACAGGTAATATTGATTGCATTTTAACAGAGTTTTCAAGAATAAAATGTCTGAATCCAAGAAAGTGACTGCAATAGGGAGGACTTGATATCTGGTACTAGGCAAAAACAGGAGACATTTGTGTTGATTAGCACCTGAGCTGTGCTAATATTCTCCTGAGAGAAGGACCTAAGAGAATAGTATAGACAGTATAGGTAAGTTCATGTAGGCAGAGGAGGAAATGAGGCAGAGAAAGCCTAGACATGAGGGTAGTAATAAATTATAAGCATGTAAGGCCAAAGGCCCATGAACAGACTGGGATGCATATCTTTATTTATTTATTTATTTTCAGAAGGAGTTTCAGTCTTGTTGCCCAGTCTGGAGTACAATGGTGCGATCTCGGCTCACCACAACCTCCACCTCCTGGTTCAAGCAATCCTCCTGCCTCAGCCTCCTGAGTGGCTGGGATTACAGGCATGTGCCACCATGCCCGGCTAATTTTGTATTTTTAGTAGAGACGGGGTTTCTCCATGTTGGTCAGGCTGGTCTCAAACTCCTGACCTCCGATGATCCACCCGCCTCGGCCTCCCAAAGTGCTGGGATTACAGGCGTGAGCCACCACGCCCAGCAGGGATGCATATTTTGAGATACCAGAAACCCTTAGAGGAACATCAAAGGAAGACGCGAGAATGGTGGCAAAGATGGAGATTCTGAAGAAAATGTGGTTTCCTTCATAACTGTAGTTTTTCCTCAATAATTTGTGCGGCAGGCCAATAATTTGTGTGGAAGTGCCTTGTGTATACACTTGCTAGGATCTGTCCAAATGTCAAGCAGAAATTCAAGTCGTTGTATAGTGAGAAATTCAATAAATACCTTTTTTTTTTTTTTTTTTTAGAGGAGTCTCGCTCTGTCACCCAGGCTGGAGTGCAGTGGGGTGATCTCGGCTCACTGCAAACTCTCTCTCCCGGGTTCATGCCATTCTTCTGCCTCAGCCTCCCGAGTAGCTTGGATCACAGGCGCCTGCCACCACACCTGGCTAATTTTTTGTATTTTTAATAGAGACAGGGTTTCACCATGTTAGCCAGGATGGTCTCAATCTCCTGACCTCGTGATCCACCCGCCTCAGCCTCCCAAAGTGCTGGGATTACAGGCATGAGCCACTGCGCCCAGCCATAACTTTTAAGTCTAATTCAAAAGAATAAACTTATGTTTATTTATTTAAAAGTTTAATACTATATGTAGTTCTTTAAAACTTTTCTGAATAGAGAGTTAGGAAACTGGAGTTCTAGCTCTGGCCTGGCTATCACCTAACTGGTTGACGTGGGCAAATCCCCTGACTTGTCAGTGTCTCCCTTTCCACATTTTAAAATGTAAGTTTGGCCTAAGTGACCTCAAAGGTGCCTCCTGGGTCTCAACTGTGATTCCAAGCACTGGCTACAGTTGTGGCTTCTATTTGGAGGTTACTAAACACTTACTGATGAAATCTCATGTCTATTTTTTTCCAACAGATACCATGGGAATTCCAAGTGAATTTGGAATACTGGAAACACCAAACAAGGTTAAAGAATGTTTTAAATGCAGTGACCAGACAAAAACTATAAACAGCTTAGCACATGGCAGTTTTGCAAGAGCAATAAAGAGTACACATTTTTAGATTAATAATCATAGATAATGTTAAGGGATGTATGAGAAAGGGCAAGGGGATACACAACCCAGGGGCCCAACACTGTCTTGATAACCTGAGGTCCTGGGCAGGAACTTGTCCCAGGATGTGGAACAACGTCTCTGTAGCCTGGTTGGCAAAACTTTAATCTCAGTGGGTTTTCCCTCAGTGGTAGGCATTATCAGAATATAAAGACAACTATATCCAAGAGTAATTCATGCACTGTGCAGCCAGCTAGCACTCATGCTTATGGCAAGAGACTCTTCAGCCACTGCGAGTGCACGTGCTCACTGTCATTAGAGACAGCTGTTGGCTCTGAAGAGCCCTGGCAGTCAGACTCTTCCAACAGCCTCCAGGATAGTGTTTTGGTGCAAACCTGAGTGTGTGCTTTCAGAGTCATTAGAGAAAGGAGATAACCACAAGTAAACAGAAAGCAGGTGGACTGTACAAACAGTGTCGCAAACATAATTTTCAAGTCAATTACTATAAGGTTCTCTTTTTATGTTCCTTTTAAGTAGATGGAATATCTAGGCTCCACTTATCTCTAAATAATAAAACTCTTTCACTCCTAGCAACCACTTCCTGGAAAACAACCTGACAAAAAGATGAAAACAGTGAAAAGAGGTCTTTTGCACATTTAACAATGATAAGAGGGGTTTTTAAGAGTGAAATCCCATAATAGCTTCAATCATAAATGGCTATATACAGTATCTCTCAGATGAGCAGCCAGGATCATGAACGTCCTTGTTGCAAAATCATGTATTAACCCTTCCCTGATCACTGCATTCTGGATATGACCATCATCATCTACCTACAGAATTTTACAACAAAACCATCACTGAGATTTTACTGGGTATATAGTATGCCCCATGCATTTATTTCACATTAATAGAAGGAATTGTACTCATTTTCTTGCTCCTTCTTATGTTCCTCTGGGCAATTTATATAGCCTCAAAGGGTCTTCGTTTCCTCACTTATAAAGATAATGGTTCACACTTCTCACAACTATTGTGAGAATTAAATGAAGTAATGCATACATATTGTTCAGGGATAGGCACACACAGAAACTCAACAGATGTTAGCTCCTTGTCCCTTGCAATCCATTTCTATCCAGGAGCTATAGTGATCTTCTTACACATAAATCGGATCATGCTACTCTCCAGCTTAAAACCCATAATGGCTTCCCATTACATTTAGGATAAAATTAAAAATTTGTAATATTCCTACAATACCTCTCTGGCTCTGCCTAAATTTTAGGTACATCTTCAGCCAGTCTACCATTAACATTCTATGCTCCAGCTAAAATTACCTTCTTTTATATCTTTAAATCTTTAAATAAGCCAGAACTATATCATGGCCCCTGCATGGTAGCAGCACAAGGGGAGATTTGGGTGTCTTTATTCCTTATAATATGCATGAAGTCCATCCTTTATTTGATATGCAAAATTGATATATTAGGAATCTTATATAGAATACTATGCACAAACAGCTTCTAGCCTACCACTGAGTCAAATTGCTACCTCTAAGGCCCTCCTAAATTGTCATTTGGAAACTGTCACTGTTCTTGCACATGCCATTCATTCTGCTCAAAAAAGCCCTCATCTTTCCTCTTCGCTACTGGTGAAATCTTACTGACTCATCAAGTCTTAGCTTAAATATAATCTCCTCAGGTATATGCCCATGTTAAGAACTCTCATAGCACCCTGTCCTTTTCTTTCAAGCAAATGAATAATCCTGTGTGTCTATTAAGGTTGAGAAGGGCCAGGATAGTGTGGCTGCTTCTCTTAATGCTGTGGTCTAACATAAAGGGAGGCAGGAAATGCTTGTTGCTGGAGCTCAAGGTTTACTAGATATTTTTTTTTTCTTTTTTTTGAGACTGGGTCAGTGCAGTGGCGCAATCTTGGCTCACTGCAACATCTGCCTCCCAGGTTCAGAGCTCAAGGTTTACTAATTGTATTAGTCTGTTCTCACACTGCTAATAAAGACATACTCGAGACTGGGTAATTTATACAGGAAAGAGATTTAATTGACTCACTGTTCAGCATGACTGGTGAGGCCTCAGGAAAGTTACAATCATGGTGGAAGGGAAAGCAAACATGTCCTTCTTCACATGGCAGCAGCAAGGAGCAGTGCCAAGCAAAAGGGGGAAAAGCCTCTTATAAAACCATTAGATCTTGTGAGAACTCACTCACTGTCATGAAAACAGCATGAGGGTAACCACTCCTGTGACTAAATTACATCCCACTGGGTCTCTCCCACGACACGTGGGGATTATGGGAACTACAATTCAAAATGAGATTTGGGTTGGTGACACAGCCAAACCGTATCACTAACCAATAAAGTTTACCTGAATATACATATAGTGAAAGATCTGCCCCTGCACCCATGAAAAACTACAGCATGTTACACCAGCTAAATCTGATGACAAATTTTGAGTCTGTCTTAAGCCAACGTTTAGGAGTCAAAGAGAAAGAAAATGCCTCCATCAAAGACTGTGCCTTTGTATCCTAGCCTTTTCCTACGTCTTTTTTTTTTTTTTTTTTTTTTGAGACAGAGTCTCACTCTGTTGCCCAGTCTGGAGTGCAGTGGAGTGATCTTGGCTCACTGCAACCTCCGCATCCCAGATTCAAGCTATTCTCCTGCCCCAGCCTCCCAAGTAGCTGAGATTACAGGTGCTCGCCACTATTCCCGGTAATTTTTTGTATTTTTAGTAGAGATGGGGTTTCACCACATTGGCCAGGCTGGTCTCGAACTCCTGATCTTGTTATTTGCCTGCCTCAGCCTCCCAAAGTGCTGGGATTACAGGTGTGAGCCACCGAGCCCAGCATCCTTTTCCTACTTCTTTAACTCACTTCCTTTCTACTACCCTGACCACTGTATTTCAACATACACAAATCAATCTGAAGCAGAACTAAATCTTACGTAGAGGGGTTTGAGAAAGGGAAAAGCGAGTGGCAGGACTATGAACAGAAGATATAAAATGGAAGTACAGCCTCAAGGCATTCTTTCTCCTGGGCTCTCAGCAGGGAAGTTCCTGCCAGGCATATCTTTGTACCACACTTCTAGTCTGTCTTACATTCCTCTGGATCATTTACCAGTGGCCTAAGCTGCCTGCTTTACTTTCCTGTCCTGAATCATGTTTCTGCATTGATCTCTGATAAAAGATCCTTTTCTGTTTGGATCCTCAGTTTGGTCCCATATGTCTTTTAGTTGTAACAGGGCTAGCTTTTTAATTACCTTTCAACAATTTAGGAAGCTTTTACTAGGAATCCCAGTCTTTCTTCCACAAATATTTATAGAATGTTCCTAAGTACCAGGCACTGTGCTAGGTTCCACCCCTTCTGCATTCTCCGCTTCGGTAGACCATCTGGATTGAGGGTTTCTCTTGAATTTTTTTGTCTACTTTGACTCCCCTTTTCTACTTGGCTTTGATTTTTCTTAAAGGGTCCTCTCCCTAGCCAGGCTTCTCATCCTCCTTTAGAATATCCCTGTTCAGAAATTCACAACTTCTATTTGCATGTGAAAGATAACTCACAGGGAAGTTCTCGGAGAAATTTCCATGTGTGTTTAAACATTTATTTGCTGCTTGACAGTCAAATGGAAGCTGCCTTTGAGGGGCGGAGGGTGGGGGTCTGTGGCCATCCCTCTGAAGTAGGAGAACGAAGTGGCATCTGCTTTGTCAGGGGGCTGTTGTGCTTTAGGTTTATTCAGAATTTCTATCCTTCCCTTAGTTGAAGCTGTCACATAATCAGGTCTTTTTCTCTAGAATTCTATTGTGTGTGTTGCTTCTTGAATAACATAAACAGAATAAGACAGTCGTGGTGCCGAGGACCTATTTTTATATTCCCTAGTTCATTTGCATTCCCCCCTCCAACTTTCTATGGCAATTTTTCCTGTCCACATTAAAAACAGCTTTCTGGAAATTTTTATGGAAATCCTTTATACATGATATTGTGAATTTAAGGAAGCATCTTCCAGGCATCTTAAGTTTTTTTTCTTTACAGAATTTGAGGCTTGGTCATTGCTCCTGTCCCTTAATCTCTGTACAACAGTTTCATACAGAAATGTCTGGTTCACATAAAATCTGCCATCTCCACCCATAGTGAGCCCTGCCCTGTTCTGATGTTCCAAATCTTCCCCTTCCATTTCTAAGGCTCACCTCAATCCTCAGGGCACGTTCCTTCTCTTCTCCTATTTTCAGAAACTACCCACTTCAGTCCTAATCTTGTAAAACCAAGCAAACTACTCTCAGAAGGTGACAATGAGGAGGGACCATACACGAGAGTGTAGGTTTAGTGAGCAAAGAATAACTCCAGGAAGGTACCAAAGCTGCTATACTCACATTTTCTACATTTTAGCATAAACTTTCATCTTGGAGGATCTTCAGCAGAGATAGAAAGATGCCAAGAAATCTCTCCTAAATTCCATGGATTCAGATATACTATATTTAATATTTAAAAAGTGCTGAATCATAGAGTTGCAGAGGTGGAAAGGAATGGACTTGAGAAATCCGGTCCATTTCCTCAATCTGTTTATTAATTTCCTCTATAACATTCCTCAAAACTGGCCATCCAGCCACAGTTTTTTTTTATTTCTTTTAAAAAAAAGATTGTTTAAAGAATAATGAGCCTAATTCCAAAGGCTTAATCAGTATTTCTTAAAGAATGTTTTGCAGATGACCTGCATCAGAATCACCCGGGATGCTGCCAAAGGGTCCCTGGGATCTACCCTAGACAGACAGAATCCTAGAGCTAGGAGTGCAGTACAAGACTCTGCACCTCCAGGTAGTGCTTACATATACTAAAGTCTGCGACCCTGCATTCTAACAGGGATCAGCCACAGCTGTACGTGGACAGACTTCCTCCCCATATTTAACAGAGCAGGAGAAGGCCATCCCTGCCTTGAGAGGAGCAGTCTATGCTTGCCGGCATTTTTACAGGAATGTGGTAAAACAGCTGCTACAAACCTACCCCCAACATTTTTTTTTTGGCCACACCATTCCCAGAGCAGCCAACAGCATTACTGAAGCTGGCAGATGCATAACTCTCTGCTTCCTGATGAAGATGAGGAAAAGAAGTGCCTTCCTGGATCAGGGAGAAGGAGATGAGCTGAATATTAATATTGCACTTAATACTGGTGAGATCATGATCCAGGCCCTCAGGCAGTATATCTAGGCAACTACATACACTAAGGGAAAAAGTTTGAACATTAATGAAAATCCGGAGAAACTGATTTATGTGGAAGCCTAAATAAATAATTCTAGGCTATAGGGAGCAGATAATAATTTGTTAAAAGATAAAAAACTGACGGTGGAAAGATGGACCAGAACATAGGAAGTTGAAAAGGAAAACAATGAAAAGAATTCAGGTGCAATTCAAGCTGCAATAAAATGAACCTTAATAATAATTTAACCATTTTAACCAAACAGACAGCATATTTTTAGAATCAGGAGGTCTGTGCAATGTTTAGGCAGCCTGTGTAACTCTCCTTTTAAAAGAGGTTCATGTTAAGCATTCCAGAAAACCACGGAGACACTGAGCTCAGTGTACAAGAGTCGACTGTGTTGAAAATGCAAGAGCCAGAAATGACACATACCTAGAAAATGACCAAAAACTAACCAAGGCAGGACAGAGAAATCCATTCTTCTTTCTCCTACAGGGGAAAAAGTATCCAACTACAGTACACCTCTCTCGACCTCCTCCCCCGTCTTTCCCCCCAAGAAAGAGTTTTACGCTGGGAATAAGAAAATCTAGATTTCTAACCCTGGCTCTGCTACGACCTATATGATTTTAATCACCAAACAAGCTTAATATTCTGACTAGATTTCTTCACCTATATGTAATAGGGTGTCTTGCCTGAGGTTGAACTTTAAAACTTGTGAATTTTTTTCTGTTTTTGGTCTCTTCAAGTGAATATTTATTCATCTTTATTTATTTATTTATTGTTTGTTTGTTTGTTTGAGACAGAGTCTCACTCTGTCCCCCAGCCTGGAGTGCAGTGGCACCATCTTGGCTCACTGCAACCTCTGCCTCCGGGGTTCAAGTGATTCTCGTGCCTCAGCCTCCTGAGTAGCTGGGGTCACAGGCGCCTGCCACAGTGCTAGGCTAATTTTTTTTTTTTTTTAGTAGAGATGGGATTTCACCATGTTGGCCAGGCTGGTCTCAAACTCCTGACCTCAAGTGATTTGCTCACCTCGGCCTCCGAAAGTGCTGGGATTACAAGCATGAGCCGCCATGCCTGGTCTATTCATCTTTAATGTAAATTGTTACTTTGTTTTAGGAAAAAAAAAAACCTGCCAGAATAGTTTCTATTATTTACACAAATATGAGGCAAGTACCATTAATATAAATGGGGTATTTTTCTGGTTTAGCAATGGAAATGAATATCTGTGTAGTTTTGGGCCAGACCATCTATCTCCAAGTTCCCTGTGTGTGTGTGAGTGCTTGCTTGTATTTTAATAGTAAACAAAGAAAACATTTTTTCTTAGATGTATATAAACAGGAGGTAGAACACACAGAGAACTGTTTTTTCTAATTACTGTTGGGACAAGTTTTTGCTTATAGATGACGAAGAGGAAAGGAAAATCTCATGAGAACACTAAGTGGTAGCAGTGGGGTCTTGGAGTGGAGCCGAGGTGGCTGCAGAGGGGGGCTTTCTACCCATCTCCAGAAACTCAGCAAGGTGAAGGCAACTTAGGCAGAATTAGGGGTGGACATTCTTGGCATGAATGGATGAACTGCTTTCCAGACTTATTTTTAACAGTGGTGGCAGTAGGTTCTTTGAGGGAGCCTCCATTTCAATTGCATTAGACATTGGCAAGAGGGAATCCAAGTAAGAGAGGAGAGACTTGATTGATTTCTACATGTGAGACACCCCTTCTGTCACTCTCAGAAATAACAGGGAGAAGCTTTCCCAGTCAGTGGGAGTGCTGTGTAAAGTACACTTATCATACAGGAATTGTGTTTGGGACAGTCAAGGTAAAAAATGTATAGGCTCAGCAGCACTGCTCAATATACCCTTGTTGGCCCCCTGAACAGTCATAAGCAGTGTGGAGTTGCCCAAAAATAACTAGGACCTGGGGACACGATTGTTTGACATCCACATGGGATGGTTTTGCTCACCTTGTATAACTTGCCTGCCTCTGGAAATCCAAAAACACCAATATATAAATTCTATCATTCTCCTATCATCATAGGATTAACAAGATCTCCAAATTCAGATAACTGTTCCTGCTTCCTTAAGTTCTACTAGTTGCTGCCTTGGTGCTTTCTCTATTATAGCCCATTTACCATTTAATAGTGATTGGAATAGTGTATACACAGCCCTCTCCCTGACTAGAAGGCAGAAGCTTATATTATGGAAGTCTCTAACCCTACCTCCTAGCACAGTGTCTCACTCATAATAGGCATTCAACAAATAGACCCAGTTCTTAGAGACCTGGATTTGCATTTCAGTACCGTCTCATCTGGAGCAAATTACTCACCCCTCTAAGGCTCAGTTTCTTCATCTGAAAATGTTGATACTAATACTTGTGAAGTTACAAATAATAGTATTTATGAAGTTGATTTAATAAGTAAATGAAATAATGGCCATAATGTGCCTTACATACAATAAATGCATAATGATGAGAGTTGTTATTGTTAATGACCACAATGTGTTATGTCAAACGTGGTTCACGGGGAGAATCACTAAGGACTGTGGCTATTGCATTAGCAGAAAGGAGTGAATGCTTTCCAACTTATCTACCCTTTCAAGGACCTCCTACATGCTACACATTGTGCTCAGAAATGGGGGCTAGAGAGAGCCATTTCTTTTTTTTTTTTTTTTTTTGAGACAGAGTCTCGCTCTGTCGCCCGGGCTGGAGTGCAGTGGCGCAATCTCGGCTCACTGCAAGCTCCGCCTCCCGGGTTCACGCCATAGAGAGAGCCATTTCTATATGGCTCCTGCATTCCTGGAACTCCCAGTAGAGTGAGTTTATTTTCCTGAATTGACATCTGACCAACTCATAGGTCACTGGGAAGAAATATAATTGACTTTCTTACCAACATAACTAAAAATTTAACCACCTACAGCATACCCAGTCAGCATCATTATGTACCAAATATTCAATATTTAAAATGAAAGCTGATCTTAATTCTTACTTTGGGAATAAACCTTTGCTATTGCTAAAACATATTGATACTCGCAAAAGCCATGACCCTACCATTATTTACTCAAAACTTCCACAGATACTGCACATTTTACTTTTTAAATACATTGCTTGAAAAATTTTTCTCCATATTATTTTCTTGTTAATCATGTTCTTTTTTTTTTTTTTTTTTTTTTTTTTTTTTTTTTTTTTTGAGACGGAGTCTCGCTCTGTCGCCCAGGCTGGAGTGCAGTGGCGCAATCTCGGCTCACTGCAAGCTCCGCCTCCCAGGTTCACGCCATTCTCCTGCCTCAGCCTCTCCGAGTAGCTGGGACTACAGGCGCCCGCCACCACGCCCAGCTAATTTTTTGTATTTTTAGTAGAGACGGGGTTTCACCATGGTCTCGATCTCCTGACCTCGTGATCCGCCCGCCTCGGCCTCCCAAAGTGCTGGGATTACAAGCATGAGCCACCGCGCCCAGCCGTTAATCATGTTCTTTGAGCATTATTTACTAGACTAGCACTGTTGACATTCATTCTTCTACACAAATATCTTTTTTTTTTTTTTGAGATGGAGTCTCGCTCTGTCGCCCAGGTTGGAGTGCAGTGGCGCGCTCTCGGCTCACTGCAAGCTCCACCTCCCGGGTTCACGCCATTCTCCTGCCTCAGCCTCCTGAGTAGTTGGGATTACAGGCGCCTGCCACCACACCTGGCTAATTTTTTTTTGTATTTTTTTAGTAGAGACGGGGTTTCACGGTGTTAGCCAGGATGGTCTCGATCTCCTGACCTTGTGATCCACCCGCTTCGGCCTCCCAAAGTGCTGGGATTACAGGCGTGAGCCACCGCGCCCGGCCCCACAAATATCTTATCTAAAGGAAAACAAAAGGGCTTTACTCCCCGGATGAAACTCTTTATGGCCCCTGAAACTGTGATTTACTCATTATAAACTAGCAATACATTCTGTTATGATGACATGTAGTTTTTCTTCTCACCAGTATCTTAAACACATTTAATCTCAGGTTCATGAAACATTAATGAAATTAATGCAAATGGACTCACTAAAATTTGTGTCAAGCAAGAAAAATTTTTTTAAAAATAAATATTTTAATGTGTTACCATGGCATGAGAGGAGACAGGATTGTTTGACATCTAGAAGGGATTGTTTTGCTCACCTTGTATAATTTGTCTGCATCTGGGAATCCAGAGAAGGCAACATATACATTTTATCATCTTCCTATCACCATAGGATTAACATGATCTCCAAATTCAGGTAATTGTTCCTTCCTCCTTAAATTCTACTAGTGGCTGCTTTGTTACTTTCTCTATTATAGGCTACTTAATAATGAATGTTTGGATGGAATGTTTACATGGCCCTCTCTCTCACCAGAGGGCAGAAGGTTATCTTATGGAAATCTCTAACCCTACCTCCTAGGCAGTGCCTCACTCATAATAGGCACTCAATAAATAGCTGGTAGTAGTACCATTCCAATTTTTCCTTATGTGTGATTCTTTTAAAATGATCTTTGATCATGCAATATAATGTGACTCTAACTTTAGTTAGATGAAAATCTGAAGTTGTGCTATCCTCAAAGGGAATAGCTTCTTTAAGGGATGCTGTCACAATATTAGGAAGATCAATGTCAAACCACCAAACGTTCTCAGTCAGCTGCCATCTGAAGAAAGCCTTTAATTTCAGAAAAAAAATCCCATTCTTTTAGTCTGCATTTCTGAATCATGGTAAGATTGTAGGCTAGAATTGGTTTATGGTTGTTAAAGGGGAGAGTTTATGTCTGCCTTTTCCCACGCATACACTGTATTCCTGAACCTGGTCAGTGGAGATCCAAGGCCACTCAACCCCTTTCAAGTGAGGCTGATGGAACATATTGTGCTTCCTGTAGAGAAAAGGTTCTAACTGGCTCTAAAAGGAATGTCCAATAGTTCTCACCAGGGTTGTTCTACATATTTGGAAATGTGTGGGAGTCATGTTGGTTGTCACAGTGACCAGACAGACAGTGATGAGGGAAGGGAGATGCTACTGGAATTTAGTGGGTTGCAACCAGGGATGCTAAAATGTCCTGCCATGTATAATACCATTATGAGAAACAAAGAATTGTCCTGCTCCAAATGTCACTTGCACATCTTTTTTGAGAAATGTTTTTTTCCTTGATAGGAGTTGTGGAAAACTGGGCTGGGCTTGTTGAAGCAAAGGACCCTACAAAGGTGTGGACGGACCTACCTACCCCTCATGGGTTTTGGCAAGCATGATATTAGGAACTCCTCCAAGCAATGCAGATTTAGCCCATTTCTTTTCTTCCCCACCCTCAGGACAGGGAGACAATGTTGGCAGCTCGTCAGATGATGTATTTGGGGAACACCGAAAGGCCCATCACGTATGCAGAAATCCCCACCATTAGACTTCTATGCATTAAGACATTGTCTCTAAAAAGACAGTTAAAGTGTAATATGTTACTTGAAGGGATAAAACTAGAATGTACCTTAGCATGGATTAGTTTACCAGAATAGCTAGCTATCACTTTGGCAACTGGTCTTTAAGAAAATAGATTTTAAGCAAGTAATTTTGATATAAGCATAATAAAAGAAGGAAGTGAAAGGAGGAGGACTTTTGGAAGTGAGTCATGAGGGACTCTGAGAGACCAGGAGAGGCTACTGGGTGCCAAAAACAGATGAAAACAGGAGAAAGCAGCTACACAAATTTGCTCATATTCTACCCATTTTGTTGCTGCTATAAGCTTTCTGAAAAGAAAGATTTCAATACCAAAGTAACCTTATCCTTATGAAGGCAGAAACTGTATCTTTTCTTTTATCTGCTTAATTCCACAATGCTTTGCACAATGAATACTCAAATTTTGACAGTTAAGGAATCACAAAAATACTGTATCTTAGATTGCCTTGCTGGAAAGCTGTCAAACTCCAAGTTCAATAAAAGACACACCCGTACAATGGTTTGTTTTGTGTTTTAGGTTCACAGTACAGTTTTTATGAACGTGAGCACATAAACTGCTTTATTTCATTTTTTTTTCTCTGTCCCATATGATCTGCAGGAATAAGTTGCGTTCTTTTAGCATGAGGGATTCTTCCAGGTGTTTTACAGGAAATTTAACCTGGGTAAAGATGAAGTGGACTTTAAACTCCACATCAGCACTCTGTATTAGAAAAGATTAGGCAGCTTTCTTCTATTTTATGTAGAGCCATAAATTTTAAGACTTGAAACAAGTAAATAAGAATAATCTTGTTCAAATAATAAATGATCATGGATCACACTGAAACTTGATGTTTTTCTTGCATAATATGATAATAGTCGGCTGGGCACGGTGGCTCACACCTATAATCCCAGCACTTTGGAAGGCCGCAGCAGGCAGATCACAAGGTCAGGAGATCGAGACCATCCTAGCTAACACAGTGAAATCCCATCTCACTAGAAATACAAAAAATTATCCAGGCATGGTGGCACGCGCCTGTAGTCCAGCTACTTGGGAAGCTGAAGCAAGAGAATTGCTTGAACCTGGAAGGCAGAGGTTGCAGTGAGCCAAGATTGCTCCACTGTACTCCAGCCTGGGCAATAGAGCAAGACGCTGTCTCAAATAAATAAATAAATAAAATGGATGTGTCACATTATGGAAAATATAGATGTCTCAGAAATCTTGGTTCTAGGCCATGAGAAAATACATTTTCCATTGACTTTCAAAAATGTCTTCATAAAAGGCAGTCTCATGTCCATGTTGCCTAAAAGTTCATGCCTCAAAATGTAATAGGGACAATTTTTCCTGTAAACATATTTAAGAATTGTCAAAAACAATGTACTTTTGGATCCAGGGACGCAGATATCCTATGCAGTGTTTTTTTGCTAATTGGAAGAATGTGGTCATGTGTAGAGGCAGATTAAGCCTCCCTTCTGCTGCAGGGCGTGAGGTTTGACGAGCGAAGTTGGGTCTGGGCTTCAGCACCTTGGCTGCTCCAGTAGGTGTCTGTGTAAGGCTCTCACTAACAACCTGCCTGTGGCAGCCCCACTGGCATCTCATAGTCAAAATCTTTTCACCTCTAAGGTGGACCTGCGATTTCTACTAATCCATATATTTGCTAAACTCTTGACTCGCTAGCTAGCGCTCTTGTCCTGCCCTCTTTTACCTCTTTTACTCACTTTCTACACTCTCACCTTCACCCCATTCTGCTTTCTTAGAGAGAGACCTCCTTAGAGCCAGAGGGGACTGATAGGCACTTGTTAGCAGGAACCATGGCATTTCACAGTGGTCTTCCCAGCATCTAGTCAGTAGCTGGCATGTAGAGGAACTATGTAAATGAATGAGTACATTTTAGAACTACGTGTGATTATCTCACTGGTTAAGCCATCCAAGTTTATGTCATTTGATTAGGGGCAAATTTGATATCAAAACCTTGAAAAAAAGTAATTTCTGTACTATTGTTCTGATAGATTATCTGTGCTTAGTGCTTCCCAGCAATGCAACAAAATATGTTTTGCTATGGTTTTATTTTGAAATCCATAGATTTATGATTACATAGTAAATTCAATGTAAGAAAAGTTATATTGGGTCTATATTAGTTGACATTTTAACTAATAAACATTCTGAATCTGAAAGACTGATTATTCTATTTTTATAATCCTGAGCCATTCTCTCTCACACTGTAACACCCAAATTTTAAGTCTCATTATGGTTGAGCTGATAGAGATTGTATTCAAAAAGCAATGTTTCTAAGGTTCACACTCGAGAGAGAATGAAATAGGTAAGAAGTTGAGAAACTGCACCTAAGTAAATTTGTTATGGCAACTGTGCCATTCTTGCTTTTACCTGCAACTAAAGCAATGACCAGATGCCTAACTGGTTTGAGGTAACAAAATATACAGCATCTCTAGGAAGGTCCTGACGCCTCCAGAATGTGGATTCAGGATGAATACACAAATTTCTGTTTCAGTCAGAGCATAAGAACAGAGATAGAATAAGTTGATTTAAAGTAATTAAGCATTAGTGAAAATATATATCAGTATCAAAAGTTCGGTCATTTTAAAATACCTTAATCTCATCTTAATGTTTAATGTTTGTATTACTTGATGGTGCAATGTCCTTTTTTTTTTTTTTAGACGGAGTCTTGCTCTGTTGCCAGGCTGGAATGTAGTGGCAGAATCTCAGCTCACTGCAACCTCTGCCTCCTGGGTTCAAGCGATTCTCCTGCCTCAACCTCCCGAGTAGCTGGGACTATAGGTTCATGCCACCCCACCCAGCTGATTTTTGTATTTTTAGTAGAGACAGGGTCTCACCATGTTGGCCATTATGGTCTCCATCTCTTGACCTCATGATCTGCCTCCCTCAGCCTCCCAAAGTGCTAGGATTACAGGCATGAGTCATCACACCTGGCCCCATTTTTAAATAACCAAGTTAACATTTTTAAAGAAGTCTAGAAGGTTAATGCAATATAATCTTTCTTGTAACCATACTTCTTGCCATAGCCTGATTGGCTAAGAGGTTCATCAACTCAAAACGCCACAGAGAGTAGGTAGGTAACCCGAAGGAGGCTGGATGTAAGCACACGTGCATAGATACACAGAGAGTGCCGGAAAGTGCCTGGCTATTTAAGTGGGGCAGCTGGGTTCAGCTATAGCTAATGGTTATTTTGAGGGAATGAAGAGCTAGTAATTGCTAGATCTTCTGATTTTTCAAGACAGACTGAAAACCCATATTGTTATGTGGGCACTCCTGATTATTAGCTGTTGGCTTAAATTTAAAATGAGTAAGACCATCCTGGCTAACACGGTGAAACCCCGCCTCTACTAAACAAAATACAAAAAATTAACTGGGCGTGGTGGCGGGCACCTGTAGTCCCAGCTACTCGAGAGGCTGAGGCAGGAGAATGGTGTGAACCCGGGAGGCACAGCTTGCAGTGAGCCGAGATCGCACCACTGCACTCCAGCCTGGGCGACAGAGCGAGACTCCGTCTCAAAAAATATAAATAAATAAATAAATAAATAAATAAATAAAGCAAGCCAACAAACCATTTGAATCAAACCAAATATGGCTGCTGGCCACTCATTTATTTCTGGTCTGACCATGTGATATTTATTGCCCCCTGGTGGTGGCTTTCCTCAAGTCTAGCTTTAATTCTAAGAGATGTGACAACGAATTTTGGTGTTTGGCTAATTTGTGAAGGTGCATAGTCCTGTTGGGTGGGCGAGTTGCCCACTTCCAACATCCGTGCCAATGCTTTCTTAGATTGGCACAAAAGGCAAAGTGAAAATCAGCTCTCAAATGATAGTTCATGATTCAAATATCAAAAAGAAATATTTGCTAATACAGATATTGTATGATAAAAGTACAATATGGAGTTTTTTGTTTGTTCGTTTGTTTTTGTTTTGTTTGTTTGTTTTGAGATGGAGTCTCGCTCTGTTGCCAGGCTAGAGTGTAGTGGCGCGATCTCCGCTCACTACAACCTCCAGCTCCCTGGTACAAGAGATTCTCCTGCCTCAGCCTCTCAAGTAGCTGGGATTACAGGCACGCGCCACCACACTCAGATCATTTTTGTATTTTTAGTAGAGATGGGGTTTCACCAGGTTGGCCAGGATGGTCTCGATCTCCTGATCTCGTGATCTGCCTGCCTCAGCCTCCCAAAGCGCTGGGATTACTGGTGTGAGCCACCGTGCCTGGCCCCAATATGGAGTTTTTAAAAAGCGTATATTATCATATATTCAGGATGCTTTCTGGGCACAGTTAAAGCTAGGAGTGCCAAAAACCATTGGATCATTGTCTTGGGCTCTGTGGCTGCAGGACTGAGCATCTGGACTGTGACTCACTCAGGCAGTTGGCCAGTTCCCCAAGTGGTGCTAAAGGAGACCTGAAATACACTTTTCTCATCTGTAAAATATGAGGATAATAATCCTACCTGGCTCGTGGGGTTATAAGACTCACTGTCCTCAATATGTGTTGGGGGAAAATTCCTACAGATATATTAATATATGCAGTAAGCCCAACCTACTACCCTTGGTCATCAAGACAGGCAGGTAGGACTGGCTTGTCTTCTGTGCACACCCTTGGCCCATACTGGGTGTGGTTCTTTTGGGACTTCCTCATTCTCTCCTTTAAGATTGATTTCTTTTAAACTCATGTTCCCATATAAACATGTTTGAAGCAGAAAATGGGAGATTACAGCATGATTTGGGCTGTCTTCCACTCTCTTCCCAAGGTCTATCTTGTATTTAGAGCATATGAAAGATATGTCTGCTTGAAAGTAACTTGAATACTCATTTGTGGTGGAAAATTACAGGAGCCCATCAGAAGGGGATTATTATAAAGCACCACCTTTCACATGGGAGTTGAGAATGCCTTCATATGGACTTCGTTTGCATTTTTTAAAAATTGGAACACTGAAGCAGCAGAAAAGCCTCTAAGTTTCCAAACAAGTAACTTAAAGCTATGAATTTAATGGGCCCAGGAGATTTTCGTTTTTTTTTTAATATAATACCATAACTTCCTCTAATTAAAAAAAAACTTTTAGACATTAACTTTCATATTTTTCATATTTAAATGTGAGAATGTAATGAAGAAAAAGTTGATGCTGAAAGTTAAAATATACTTACTTTTTCATGAGAATTATTAATATGAATATTAAAGTGAGAAAGTTTTATTTCAGAGAAGACACAGTATAGCATATTACTACCAAGAATGAAGGAGATGATAAAAAGTGTGCATGATTGTGTAAATGAATACTATAGCATATATATTCAAAGGATTCAGCAGAAAAAGTTATGTGCTTGTTTCAATGCTACTGCCATGGTTCAAAAGGCTTTTGGAGTTCCTTTCTTTGAACTGTCTTCAAATCCTGTTCACTTTGAAAATTACTCACATTGGTTTATAGTCATGCTTCATATTCAAATCATTTGGGTAATGATTAGGTTTTGGGTCTGATCGTTATACAAACTAATGTAGGGATTGAAGGTTTATCAGGGAAGCAGAGAAATCAGATGGAGACTGAGACTCTTCAAAATCAACCAATCATAGTGTTTAAAAAGATATATAAATATTTATATAGCCATAGAGATGTCAGGAAATCTTTCTTTGTGACAAAATAGTTTCTGTATCCTAAAATAGCACTGTAAGCAATATAGCAGAGGGCTCATCCTTCATATAAATGTGGTATTTTAATAAAAGAGGGAAATGAGAAAAATATTTGATCTTATGCAGAAACTCCAAAGTCCTCGTTGAGAAATATGGAACAAAGTAGAGTAAGTTAAACTATTAGAGAGAACAGATGGAAGCGTCCTCCTGAGATAATCATGAGCAGAATTCTTAGTACCTTCCTGGAAAATTTTGAATACATCCATCTTCTCAATTTTTTTTTTGAAGAGGGAAATATTTATGAAATGAGTTTGTACAAGACTGGCTGCATTTCAAGTTTTGCAGAAACAAGCTGCTTATCTAATTCTTGTCTGAAGGACATTTATTTTTATTAGCAGAAATTGTACCAGCTATCCAATGCCTCCCCTCTTCAATGGGGAAAAAAATCTTGAGAAAGTCCTTTGAGGACTTTTAATTACACCTCAAGCAATTACATATTTGTATTATCAACTGTACACACACACACCCAATTGAGAGAAAATACATAGATAAAGATATACACACATCTTAATAGAAACAAAAAGGAAAATATATTTGCATATTCATACTAAAGACCTTCTAAGTAGTTCTATACGAAGAGTAATAAATTTAGGTTTAGAAAACTTACTTTAGTTACAAATAGACATGAAAATATTGGCTGAAGGTAAATTCCTCCTATAAAACATGGTCCTGAAATTTGGTTTTGAAATTCATGTACCCTGTCCTTCACTGAAAAACAGAGTGAGTTTGATGAAGATAAAGAACTTTAGTTCAAACATGCATTAATTTAAAAAATTACAGTAGCATATGAACTGTAAATAGGAGCCTCGTTTCGTATGCAAGTGTGTACCTTTCTGAAGCCCATCTTTCCAGAGGATCATGACTGATACCCGGGAGACCACCTCCCTGAGAATTACGTTTGGATTATTTGTCCTGAAAGCATCTGCTGTCTGGTCCTTGAACACTCATCTGCCACTCTTCTGCCCACTCACCCAGCCTGGTGCAATCTTCCTGCGGTTTATTCTATTGACTTGGCATTTTACTAACTGGAAGTTTCGTGTCATATGCCACTTTGGAGATTTCACGCATATGTTCACCTCTGAATCATTTACCAACCTGTTTCATAAGGATGCTTTAGAGCCAATCTCTGATGTGCCTCGCTGTTTAAACCTCTTCATTCAAGCGTAATGGAATGTTCAAGTGGAAGTTTTGGCTGATATCCTAACGTGAAAGGTAACAGGTACCCAAGAAAATTGTGAATTTATGAATTTTAGAGTGATAACAATAAAAGTTACAATACTCTTAGAGTCCTTACTCACATCAATGGCATGAAAGCGTGTTTTTACTAAGCATTTGTAGAAGTGATATATTTTTTAAAAGGTGACACCCACTTCACAGAATCTCAAACTCACTGTGAAGGGAGTATCACCTCCACTTTTATCTCAAATCAGGGGAGAACCTTAAAGTGAACCAACAAAGTGAACTCTTAGTATATAAGGGTAAGAAGAGAAGTCAAGTTTCTACAGAGAGGAAGGGGAAGGCAAGACCCACTGAATAAATTTAAGTTAGCAAGGGAAGAGAAAAAAGAAAGTTGTTTTTCTGATTACATTTCACGTGTTAGTGCTTGTTCAGTGCACTGACTACACCTGCAAGCGCCATTTATCCTATGATCTTATGGTTAGTGCTTTTAGGGCAGTTTTTATCCATTAAGTATTTTTCATGGTGATTTCTGTTTTATTAAATTGTTTTTAGTACAGAATCTTATCAAAAACTTCAAAAACATTATATCTATTGCTATGCTTAGCAAGACATTTAGATTTTTCGTTCTCTAAGAAGTCTAAAACATTATTTAGATAGGATTTCCCCGGATAAAATAAGATATATTTTCTACCAACATGTTAAGTGTGTACAAGCTTTCAATGATCTTTCATTCCACAGTAGATGCCATCATTAAACCTTAGAAAGAGATAGACTGCGCTGCTCCCCTGCCCTTTAAAAAATCAATAAAAGACAGAATAATAAGCTGAGAAAGAGAAGTCAGAGAGATAGAACTCTCCAAAAAGCCAGGGGAAGTTTAAAGAAAGAAGATCAATAGAGTCAAATGATGCAGAGATGTCAAGGATAGAAACAGAAATTATTGCGATTTAGTGAGTCAAAGTGACCTTTTTGTGGTTTTGAATCGAGGGGTGAGATGTAATACAATAGTGCAGAGCGTGGAGGAGTAAATGACAGGTGAGCAAGGGAGGATAAAGAGGAGCAGTGCTTTTTCAACAAGTTTGTGGAGGGAAAACTTTTGCGTGTGCACATGTACCCTAAAACTTAAAGTATAATAATAACAAAATTTAAAAAATAAAAAATAAAGTAAGGAAACTTAGGTCTCCTTGAAGGCTGAGGGAGACAAAACATAGAAAGTGCAGGACTAAAGGGGTGAGCATGTAAATGGGGTATGGCTGGAACCTGGAAGATAGAAAAGGAAAGGAGGATGGGGTACGTGCGGAAAGAATCACACAGCAGAAAACACACAAAGATAGAGGCAAATCAAAGGGGAAGACAGAAGTTGAAGGAGTTTGCCACTTTTGGTCTCAGTTTTTTATGTGAGGTAGGTGATAGTTTTATTTGCTGAGTAGGTATGCGAGTGGAATAAGGTTGCCCCTTCACAAGGGAGAGTGGAAGCTGAAATTCCCAAGGGAACATCTTTTTCTATTTCTTACAAAGGCACCATAAGGAGTAGCTACAGCCTTTGATAAGAACTTTAATATTAATAAAGTGGTGAAATATTGGAAACATATCTGTTTCTAAGGAGTCATTCTATAAATGGTTAGCTAATTCGCTGTAGACGACCTAAGCATGATCACAATTTGATCTAATTCCTCTAATTTGTTTTTGCAGAAGTAAAATGTGGCTTGGGAATCCCCTGATCCTCCTAAAGCAAGACATTAAATTTGGGCTTAGTATATTTCAACTGGACTCTACCATTTAGCGATTTTAGAGTCTTGTAGTATTCATTTTTCAGTCCCTCAAGATACTCAAGTATACTTCTTGAGGTTTTTTCTTTTGACATGTCTAAATTTTACTTGATACATTTAACACATGTGCGTCTGTGATATCTTCTTGCTTTTTGAAAATTGCCTTTCCTTGTATAGCATTGTTCTTTATATTACCAGTCTCATTTAGCTTTTTTTTTTTTTTTTTGGAAGAAACTGATCTGATCTTTTTGTTAGTTTTTTTTTTTTTTCCCCCTGCAGTTTAGGATCCTTTTAATGGTCTATTATTTTAATTTTTTCACTTTTCTCATGGACAATCTCCACATTTTATGTCATTTCTTTTTCTTGAAGTAACTAACCTTGAATGGAAAAATTGGTATTTTTCTTTTCCCACCAGCATGTTGAATCATCCATTTGTCTGGTAACTTGAGACAGCCAGTAGAGGAGTCACAAGAGTAGGTACCTTTCCATGAGCTCACCTCTGTTCCACTCCCATCTCATAAAGGGTGTGACAGATACTTCACAGAAGGCAAGGAGAAAACAGGTCAGAAGTATGTTATTGGGGGCTTAGCACTGATTTTGGTTCTGACAAGCTGGCTACTCAGAGACAGCAGTAGCTATGTCTGTCTCAGTATGTGGTAGCCCATGCTGTTGGGCCCATATACAGCCTCCATGCCTGCCACTGGGCCTACTTCATTCACATACCCACTGTGTCAGTTCTGGGATGACTAAAATCAACTGGGTGAGTCATTTTGTCTACTTATCTGTTGAGTACTTTTTTCATGGTAGTTGCTATTTGCTGAGCATTAAGGGACAATACAAAAAATCTTCACACTTCATGCCCCCTCCCATGTTTGTTCACAGATTCAGCAATTTGTCTTTTACTTTGGAGGGAATGGCCAGTGGACTCCTAAATGTTTCACTGTACTGGCAGGTCCTGAGTCTTTGTAGGTTTCATCTTCCACCCTTTGGAGCATGTGTCTAACCAAGGCTTCCAGCATACTGGCCACCTCTTCCTCTTTTGTCCAGTCATCATGATTTTATTGATGTAATGAATCAGTGTGGTGTTCTGAGGGACTCATAGGTGATTCAGACCTTTTCAGACAAAATTATGGCAAAGGATAAGAGTGTTACCATAGCCCCAAGACAAAATTGGAGATCAATATTATTGTCTATTTCATCTGAATTCAAACCTTTTCTGATCTTTTCTTTTTTTTTTTGAGACAGAGTCTCGCTCTGTCGCCCAGGCTGGAGTGCAGTGGCGCAATCTCGGCTCACTGCAACCTCTGCGTCCCGGGTTCAAGCAGTTCTCCTGCCTCAGCCTCCTGAGTAGCTGGGATTACAGGCACGTGCCACCACGCCTGGCTAATTTTTGTATTTTTAGTAGAGAAGAGGTTTCTCCATGTTGGTCAGGCTGGTCTCGAACTCCCGACCTCGGGTGATCTGCCTGCCTCGGCCTCCCAAAGTGCTGGGATTATAGGCATGAGACACTGTGCCTGGCGATACTGTTTTTTAAATTTATTATCTTGGCTAGGGTTTGGGGACAGTTTCAGAGGTTTCCACTTAAACTCTTCCCCTATGATAGCCCAAGGACCTAATGTGGGAGTTATTCCAGATGCTAAGCCGATTCCAGTTATATTCTCAGGAACTTGGGAAATGACCACTGAGTCGATTCCTGAATCCAGTGGGTGAAATTTTAGCCAACTCATTTATTACCTGGCCCTGTAGACCACCATGCTAGTAGAGGTTGAGGGGACCATAACCATGCTTTGAATCTCTAGATATCAGTGTTATCTCTGCTTCTGACTAATAATCCTAAAAATGTTTATTTGTGGGCACCATCCACCCTCCCCATGCATTTTAAATGCCTGCATCATCATATTTGCTACAGCATTTTACTTCACCAGGATATTTTTCCAGGTCATCATGAGTGAAGTCTTGAGCCATTGAGCCACTACCATACCACCTTGTGCCAAGTACTATCTGTGCCCTGCCTGCCAACCAGGATGACAACCCTTCACCTGCTAGGTGGTGAGTGAGCCAGTCCCAAATTCCTACTTTGTCACCTGTATTCTCAGCCCATTTCTCAACATCAGTACCATTGGTGTTGATTTGTGTCCTCCAAGAGTCAGGCTTCAAGATAGGATAGAGGAAAAAGAGGTTTGTTAGGGGCAATGTCTGTGAGAGAAAAATAAGGTAGGTAGGGAGTAGAAAATGAAGGCCAGGAGAACCATCAGACTGCACAACCCCAGGCCTGACCTGGTTGGATGAGTGAAAAAAAAGGAAGAGAATTGGGAGAATCGCCCTAGACTTCAGTTTAGCTCTAAGAAAGTTTGGCAAATATTGGGAAATCCTAGAGTCACAGTTGCGTATCAGAGGAGCTCTGTGACTCTCAGAAGCAGGTCTGCCTTAGTATTCCTGTAATGCTCAGTCATTGGCGAAAAGCAGCCTGTAGGAAGCACGACTTTGGCTCAAATACAATGATGATTTCAGAGCACAGCAGCCAAGGGTGCCCACAGGCAGAAATCTGAAAGGTGCATTTTCATAGTTACCACAGATCAGAACAGTTGGAGGATCGTGAAGAGCAATAATTATTTTTGTAGGTAAATAATAATAGATAACCGGTACACAAGAAGAAAAGATGATCTTTCGTGAAACAAGGTACATTCTCTCCTCCTTTGGGTTGACCTATCAGTTCACTGACATGAATCCATTGGTTGAAAGCTGATTAAGCAGCAAAGGTCTACACACAGTACGAATACCCAGAAAGAGCAAATGTAGATCATTGCAATGTCCTTGAGTGACAAGGGGGTGGAGGCAGAGAGAGAAGCTCTGCTGATTCAGACCAGAAGGAATTTTCCACCCATCACAAAGGTTTGGCTTACATTCTAGAATCTAGACAGTGACTGAGCAACATATGCTAGAAAGTTGGTGCTCTGCTGAAATTGGGCCCCAAGATATTTTTGGAAACTTTGATGCCCATGAAGAGGGAAAACTGCCAATTTCAAGTGAGAAGAGTGTTTTTGTGTCTCTAAATGTAGAGTTTATGGTTTAGTTTTTGAGAAAATCACTGTTTCGAGAAATGATCACTGTGTTGGACACTTAAGAGAAATTCAGCAGGACCCAATTTGGAATTCAGACAATTAAGACTTTGAGGAGTTAAACTATGAAAATTTGTCTCCATTGAGGATGGAGATACATTTCTGTGGATTGTGTCCTTCAGGAGAATGTTTCCTTTCTGAATAAGGAGTTAGATTTCATTGTGTCTAAAACTATTCTTGAGTGGTGATTTTGTGTCATCCTGGGTGAGCCTTCAGAAAGAGGAGCTAAGGAGTGGAGAGCTACTTGGGCAGAAGCGATATGGAGGTATGCATTTATCTTATGCTGGAGAAGAGACCCTAAAGGGAGTGGACTAGGTTTGCAAATTCCCATGTTGGACCAAGCTTTTCTGATGTTGTTCTGAATTACGTAACTAAACAGTTACTGAGTCTTTATTAGTTTGTTTTAGAAAAATAAACCATTTTATTCGATTGCTCAATTATTATTGAAGTCCTTCTAGGCTCAGGCACTATTTTAGTCGCTTGGAGTATGTCAGTGACAAACACAAAAAGCCCCTGCCCTATGAAGCTTATTATTTTTTTTTTTTTTCAGGTAAACTGGTCATTTATTAGCAGTGGCACAACTGTTTGGCATAACAGGTTTCCCGTAAATAGGCATGGAGTTGCATGGCGGTGACAGAGCCAGGCGCAGGTGCAGGCCAGCATCTCTCACTTCTTCCACTCGTTCTTTTCGTAGTCCCACTTGGAGGCTAAGCCCTGGATGGGGTTCACCTTCATGTCCAGCATCCTCTTGGTCTGCTTGGCCACCCACTCTTTGTCAAAGGTTTGCGGGAGGGGGCCGTACACATAGTGCTTCTGCCACATGATAATGAGCGCGGTGAAGCCGATGAAGAACATGGCACCGCCCACAACCGTCTTCCACTCGTTGGAGCCCCTGTTCATCTCAGCAAAGCTCTCCTTGAACTTAATGCGATACAACTCGACTTTCTCATCCATGGAGAGGCTGCTCCAGGCGGTCTTCTCCTTCTCCTTCTCCTTCTCCTTCTCCCTTCTCCTTCTCCTTCAAGGCCTTCTGGCTGGCAGACAGGTGCTTGACATGGGCCACCTCTGGCAAGGGATGGTCACGACGATCCATATAAGCTGGGAGCGAAAAGTCTTCGCTCTTCACAACACTTTCATGTGCTCGTACACACACAGAGGTGGAAATTGCTCACTTGCCAACTAGGCTAAATACCCTGGTAGCCAACATTCTGCCGCCTCTGCCCGCTGCGACCGCCCTCTACGCCCGGTGTCCCGCGACCGGAAGCGAAGCTTATTTCTTATCCCTTGGATGTTCTATCACTGAAAAAGTTAGTCTTGGATTGGAAATGGGACAAGGAGAAGTAATTTCTTCTGTCTTGGCCTTGGGCATTAGGTCCTCTGTTCTGGGAAAGGACAATGTGCTCAAGAAAGCGCTCAGTGGAAGAAGTGAGCCAGCCCTGTAACATGTTGGCTGGCTGGCAGCAAAAGTGAGAGACATCTAACTGAGGACTACTGTGGAGGGTCCTTGGCTTGTGGACTCTCAGAACTACTATATCTGGCATAAGGTTTTAAGCTATCAGAGAAGTTCCCTTCTGTTACCTACCAACCCTTCAGGGAAGTCTTGTTAAGGAATACAGCCTGATCTTAGCTACTACTGTGGGGATTTGAATGCCTTTGACCTGCATGGGGGTGAAGTGGTACGAAAGGCAGTTCCAGTGTCTGGCAGTAATGAAATTTGACCCTCAGAACAGAGCAGCAGTCCAGAATCAGCTGATGGGCTGAGGTGGCAAGTCATTGTACCTTTATCAAACAAGGAAGCCCTTCCTGGGAATTTCCTGAAATACTTGGGAAGTAGATCCCGGTAAAAATTGGACTACCTGAGGTTAAGCAAGATATAAGCTTGGACTGTTGTCAAAATCCTAAAGCCAAGTGTGACTTCTATCCCGGTAAAAATTGGACTACCTGAAGTTAAGCAAGATATAAGCTTGGACTGTTGTCAAAATCCTAAAGCCAAGTGTGACTTCTAGGCTGGAAAAGCTAGGACTTCTGGGTTACATAGCACCTGAGGGCTTCAGGAAGCACAAAAGATAGGATTTGTGTGCGGGTTCTAAGTTCTAAGGTCAGAGCCTGAATCATGGAATAAAATGTGAATCAAAGTTTTCAACATGGATATGGTAAGTAGGGTTTTACATTAAGGCCACTCAAGAACAATTCTGTGTCTAAATGCATCTGCACCTATTTTTGTCAATAATTGATCTCTGTGTTAGTCATTATTTCTATTGTCTTTTTTTCTGAAACTTCATAGTAAAAGCACATCTAACATTTCAGATCACTTTAAGGATAAGACGGGGTGAAATAATACACCCCCTGGAAAGCTAATTTCTCTAAGAAAATGCACTGACCTTAAGAGAAATTAACAGGTATGAAAAGTGATCATCGCTAAGTTATACAGTCTCTGACCTTCATCCATTCTTTCTTACCTCCCAAATAGAGGTTTGTGAGAATAATAACATATCCGCATATGTATTGCCACAGAAACAAATATACCAAACATGTAGTCATATACATTAAACAAACTGTGTCACCCAGGTGATAGGAGTAGGAAATGCTCAGAACCTCCTAAGGTGTGTTATTTAGTATTTAGCATTTTACATTTATCTCATTAAAGTTTTGTGCTATATTAGAGCCTATATAGATCAATAAGCACTGCCAAACTGCTGAAGGCGATACAACTATTGAAATGTTTAGCACAATATTTACAATGCTATAATCTCATATACTATAAAACCTAAATTCTGCAGCAGAGGGACCTGGACTCCTAGACTTCAGCTCTGTTTCTATTGCTCTTACTATAGTTCTTACTATAATTACTATAATTTCTGTTGCTCTTACTATAATTCAAATGTATTGTTTTTGATGTCAGAGTCTTTCCTAGAGGTTACATAAAACTCTGAAATTGGATCAGGCCAATTGGGGAGTATTATGATAGGCACTAGAATAGTGAAATTCGACCAAAGTTTGGGAAAGAAAGGACTGAAGAGAAGCGGTCGTCTTCTTTCTCCCTTCTCCCTTCCTGTGGTTGATTGCAAAAATGGCTGCAATACTTTGCAGCTCCTTCCAGCAAGAAGTGGAGTCTATTTCCCTACCCCCAAGATCAGGTGGGCTGCTCTTGAAACTTGCTTGGGCCAAGAATGTGATGGAAGTGATAGTTTGTGTGTTTTTTATTTTATTTTATTTATTTTTTTATTATACTTTAAGTTTCAGGGTACATGTGCACAATATGCAGGTTTGTTACATATGTATACATGTGCCATGTTGGTGTGCTGCACCCATTAACTCGTCATTTAACATTAGGTATATCTCCTAATGCTATCCTTCCCCCTCCCCCCACCCCACAACAGGCCCCGGTGTGTGATGTTCCCCTTCCTGTGTCCATGTGTTCTCATTGTTCAATTCCCACCTATGAGTGAGAACATGCGGTGTTTGGTTTTTTGTCCTTGCGATAGTTTGCTGAGAATGATGGTTTCCAGCTTCATCCATGTCCCTACAAAGGATATGAACTCGTCATTTTTTATGGCTGCAATGTGTTTTGAATCCAGCTGTCAAAGAGACCTCACAGCTTTCACTCCTTCTGATCTCAGACTCCTGCCCCAGCATATCTTGAGCATCAAGGGAGACCAGGTGGAGCAGAAAGCTGTAATAGTTGAACTGTCTTAGACTAACCAGCCCCAGCTAACCCACCAGCTGCCCACAGATACATGAACAAGTCCAGCTGAAAGATCATCTTAGCTTGGACAAAGCCAAACCACCAAGCTGAGCCCAGTCCAAAATGCCAAACTGCAATTTGTTTTGAGTCACAAAGTTTGGGGGCAACTTTATGAAACAGCAAAAGCTGATAGCTCTAACTACATCTATGAGTCACACAACCTAGAAATGTTATCAAGTAAGTATTTTCCTCAAAGTAAAAGTTTTATAGAGTCACTTAAATCAGTGCTACTAAAAGTGCTGATCCATAGAGAGATAAAGAGTTTGCACCAGAATGTCAATCTGTACACTTCTTCCTTCATCAACAAAGTCTTGCTGCAAAAATCATGTCAGCTGAATTAAATAGTGTGCATAGTTGACATATTTGGTTTATATTCTTGTGCAAACTGAAAATATTCAGATAGTAAGAATTTAGGCTTTTTGGGCCATACAGTATTTGTCACAATTTTAGGCTTTGTATACCATACAGTCCCTGTCAACTTTGTCATTACAGCACAGAAGCAGCCATAGGCAACAAGTAAATGAATAGGCATGGCTATGTTTCAATAAAACTAAGAAGCAGACAGCAGTCTGGATTTGATTTGTGGGCCATAGTATGCTGAATCCTGAATCCTAAGCCATTTCAGCAGCTCATCCCGTCAAAGCTCATTATCGTGTCTGCTTTAATAATAATGTCAAAAGAATGTAGGCAAGAGCAAAAACAGAATTGGAGATATCTTTCCTTAGAGACCAGAAAATCAAATGCCTGAAATAGTTGTTTCAGATGCCCCAGCATGGAGCTAGAGGGATAGAACGAAATATGGAAAAATGTACATAATTATTTAAAATGTATATGAGTAATAAAGTGCACAAGTACTGCCAGTCAAGGCCCTGGGCCAAATTTGGAAAAAATAAATATTCTAAGAAGCTTTCATTTCAAAATGTTGATATCTCAACATTACTGCTTAACAGTAAGGAGGTGGAATATTCTTTCCCTCATTTTTTTTCTTCCTCCTTTTCTATCTTCCTCATCCTTTCCTTTTTTCCTTTCTCAACCCATAGGAAAAAATTTCCAGGCACCATTGAAAACCAGTATTACATTCTTGAAGAGTAGGTTCATAGAGCAGCAGTTAAAAGCTTGTGGTTTTGCCATTTGATTTTCTTTCAGTGGTTGCCCCATTTGATTTTCTTTCAGTGTAGTTTGGAGACAACACATTTCTGTCTCATTAAAGTATGAGACAACAATGTGTCTTTAGATTCACCCTGACAACAGGCAGGGTGTGCCCCTGTGAGGGAGTGTTAGGAGAAGGCACAAAAAAAAGAGATGCCAACAATCACTGTCCATTTCTCAAAAAGCATACTGGGCAGATTTCCAAATTCCCATTACATTCTGGGATTTTTTTTTTAAAAACAAAGATGATTAGTTGCTTTGACAAATATACTCCTCCCCAAATAACAACTGCTATCAAAATCATTAGAGTAAAACAAAAATCTCTAGAACTACATGTTCTGTTTATTTTAATGAAATATGAAACCTGTATCTTAAGAATCTCAAAGCTTCTTAAGGTCAAGACCTCTATTTTAAAAGAAGGTGAAGTTTGGGTTACCTTTTCAAATGGTTTCCCTTTTTTTGTATTTAATATTTTCTCTACCTTTTGATTACGCCATTGAAAATCCCTGGCAGAATGCAAATGTAGGAAGAATAACCCACTAGGAATCACAGCCATTGTCAGTCACTAACAATTTATCTTGGACTGGTCAAGCATATTTTCCAGAGAGAATAAACATGGTGTCATGGCTACTAGGGAGGGTTAGGAGAGAATAAGTCCCAGAGAATGGAATGCCAGGATGCCTTGATGGGGTGCCACAGCTGCAGAGAGGGCTGGGACAATGAGGGAAATTAAGGGGCAATGGGGAAATTGGAGAACTAGAGATGGCAGCAGGGGTTGTAAAAAGACGATATAGATACGTGTTAAATTTTGCCTAATTCCCAAATTTCCTTCAGGATGGCCATAGCCAAGAGAGCCAAAAATTACTTGTCATGGCATGAAAAGGTGCTACTTATTTCAGCAGGGAGAAAAGGCCTAGTGTCAACAGCTGAGCATCCTTCTTCAGCACATCTGTAGGCTAATCTTCATCTGCTAGGATGCCATAAAGCCTCCCAGGAGCCTCTTGGTGCTCTCTTCTTGACCACAGGTTGATAACTCCTAGGGTCCTCTAAGCACGACTCTCTTATCAGTGCATCACAAAATAACATCATATATATATAGGTGTATGTATGTATATATATACATATAGATGTTATTTTGTGATGGCATGATGTATATATCATTATATATATGATATATATATATATCAAGATATATATAATGCCATTTGTATAGGACTCATCCATTCTGTCTTCTGATGTTTACATTCTCATACTCATGTTCTCCACTACTTCTCTCTTCTTCCTCCCCTCCAATAATCAAATGATATCCTTTCCACTTCCCTGTGTCTCCTCTTTTCTTTTCTTTTCTTTTTTTTTTTTTTTTTTGAGACGGAGTCTCGCTCTGTCGCCCAGGCTGGAGTGCAGTGGCGCGATCTCGGCTCACTGCAAGCTCCGCCTCCCGGGTTCACGCCATTCTCCTGCCTCAGACTCTCCGAGTAGCTGGGACTACAGGCGCCCGCCACTACGCCCAGCTAATTTTTTGTATTTTTAGTAGAGACGGGGTTTCACCGTGGTCTCGATCTCCTGACCTCGTGATCCACCCGCCTCGGCCTCCCAAAGTGCTGGGATTACAAGCGTGAGCCACTGCTCCCGGCTATGTCTCCTCTTTTCATCAGTATTAACTAAGTCTTCAGATAGGGTATTGTGAGAGCTAAAAGCTCATTGCAATAACGTTTTACTTTTCTCTTTACTGTTGTAGTCAGTAGTCAATACTTCTTTTTAGTCATCCATAGCAAACTCATCCTCTCAAGGGGACAGATGAAGATCATAACAAATTGAAAGCTGAGAAGTACTACTTTAGATACAAAAATACTGTCATCAGTCACCAAACACTCCATTCTCACCCCCAAAGCTGTCATATGATTATAAGAACTCAATAGAATTATGGAATCTCAATGATTCATAAATTGATTCATTTATTCACCAAATATTTTTTGAGCAACTATTATAGGAAATACTCTTCCAGGTGCTGGTGATACAAAGTTAAGGCATGCTCCTTGCCTTGGAGGAGGTTATCATCTAGTAGGGGAGCCAGATGTGTAAGCAAAAAATTACAATAGAGAATGATAAGTGCATAACGGAAGTGGCCACAAGGTATCATTTTGTTCAGTTGAGGTAGTCAAGGACTCTGCTGGGCTGGACTAGAAAAACGCTTCCCTTAGGAAGAGATTTTGAGCTGAGTGTTAGAAAATAATTTATAATAATAGGGGAAGCAGGAGGAGTGACTAGTAAAATTTGCCTTGAGCATCAAGTTCATGTAGAAAATTGGTAGGAGATTTTAGCCCTAGGCAGTGGAGCTAAAAATGATAGTGGATAAATGTGTGAAATGTTGAGGAGGTAAAATGAGAGTTAGAGTTTAATAATATGAATGAAGAGGGAGAAGATGTTATTTTGCCCACTTCTGGCCTGATGCAGAAGTCTGGCCCTAGCATTCCTGAGTAGCGGCTGACCAGCCTCTATTGGGACCCTTCCAGGAGTAGTAGCTGTCTGCCTTACAGTACAGCAGCCTGTTCTAGTCCAGACAGACTGGATTTTAGAGAAAACTTCTTTATATTGATCTGATATCTGCCTTCCTTTAAATTCCACCCCATCTAATTTCTTTATTCAACAAAGACTAGGTCTGTTTTCTTAGATGTAGATCTGAGACATCAAGATACTTACAAATGGTTATTTTGTCTCTCCTTGGTCTTTTCCAGTCTTCTTTACTCAAAACATTCCCAAGGATTCAGGAAATTTCTATCACTAGCTATCTATCTATCTATCTATCTATCTATCTATCTATCTATCTATCTATCCATCTATCTATCTATCATATCAGCTACTCACATTTCTCCAGAGGTTGCATTTGGTGTCACTAATGTTTAGTGTCATTGCCTTAAAATATGACTCAATGACTGAGGCAGTTATCATATCAGCCTTTTGAGTAGCCACAATAAAATAATAAAAGGACAAAACAAATGTGGGAGAAAGAATAGCATGTCTCAGCCAACTTTGGGCACACTGCCTGTGAGTCAGCCCTGCTCCACGAGGAGCAGCAGAAGGAAGGAAGGAAGGAAGGAAGGAAGGAAGGAAGGAAGGAAGGAAGGAAGGAAAGAAAGAAAGAAAGAAAGAAAGAAAGAAAGAAAGAAAGAAAGAAAGAAAGAAAGAAAGGAAGGAAGGAAAGGGAGAAAGACAGAGAGGGATGGAGGGAGGAAAGGAGGGAGGGAGGAAGGGAAGGAGGAAGGAAGGAAGGAGAAAGAAGAAGAGAAAGAAAGAGAAAAGAAAGAAAGGAAGGAAGGAAAAGAGAAAACAAATTATGTTTCCTTAAAATATCATTCACTAAGAGATTGCCACCTCTTCCTGGAGATAAATGTCCACTGCCTTAGTCATTTGAAGTAACCATCTCATTTTGTTACTGTAGAAAAAAATATAGCTCAATGCAAATAAATCCAACATACAGACTAAGATAATAAAGTAATATAAAGCTAAAAGTGAAGTTTGAGGCCGGGCGTGGTGGCTCACGCTTGTAATCCCAGCACTTTGGGAGGCCGAGGCGGGAGGATCACGAGGTCAGGAGATCGAGACTACGGTGAAACCCCGTCTCTACTAAAAACATACAAAAAAACTAGCCGGGCGTGGTGGCGGGTGCCTGTAGTCCCAGCTACTCGGAGAGGCTGAGGCAGGAGAATGGCGTGAACCCGGGAGGTGGAAGTTGCAGTGAGCCGAGATCCCGCCACTGCACTCCAGCCTGGGCGACAGAGCGAGACTCCGTCTCAAAAAAAAAAAAAAAAAGTGAAGTTTGAGATAATCTTATCTAATCCTTTATTTTACAGAACAGAAACCAGATGATTACTTGGTGATGAAAACAAGTAGTAAAATTACTTGTTAAAGCCATTAGGAGAATATTTAATTAATAACTCGACATTCTTTTGGCCCCAGATTAACACCACACAAATTACTTTCTAATCACAAAGGAAAATATCACTGAACATTGGGGAGATCTGATAGTCATGACGCTGAATAAACAGTTATTTCTAATGGTGGTTCACCAAGGTAATATCTTCTGATGGGATTCAAAGTGGAGTGTCTAACATCACCTATGATGTAATGTGGTCAGAAGTATCTAATTAGAATACAGAAAGTTTGACAAATGGTGCTGGAACAAATGGATATCCACATGCAGAAAAAAGAACTTGAACCTCTTCCTGACACCATATACGGACATTAACTCAAAGTAGATCAAAGACTTAAATATAAGAGCCAAAACTATAAAACTTTTAGAAGGAAGCATAGGTGTAAATCTTCATGACTTTGGATTAAGCAATGGTTTCTTAAATATGACACCACCCAAAGCACAAGTAACCAAAGAAATAAATAGATAAATTGGTCTTCATAAAAATATTTTTGCCAGGCATGGTGGCTCACGCCTGTAATCCCAGCACTTTGGGAGGCTGAGGTGGGCGGATCAAGAGGTCAGGAGATCGAAACCATCCTGGCTAACACGGTGAAACCCCGTCTCTACTAAAAATGCAAAAAATTAGCTGGGCGTGGTGGCGGGTGTCTGTAGTCCCAGCTACTCGGGAGGCTGAGGCAGGAGAATGGCGTGAACCCAGGAGGCGGAGCTTGCAGTGAGCCAAGATCGCACCACTGAACTCCAGCCTGGGCGAAAGAGGGAGACTCTGTCTCAAGAAAAAAAAAAAAAAAGAAAAGAAAAAGATTTTTTTTTGCAGGAAACGTCACTATAAAGAAAGTGAAAAGAAAACTTACAGAATGAGAGAAAATGTTTGCAAATCATATACCTGATAAAGACCTTGCATTCAGAATATATAAATAAGTGACTCAATTTAAAAATGGGCAAAGGGCTTGAATAGACATTTCTCCAAAGAAGATATACAAATAGCCAATAAAAGCACAAGAAGATGTTCAACATCTTTAGTCATTAGGGAAATGCAAATCAAAATCACAATGAAATACCATTTCATACTCACTAGAATGAATGTAATTTTTTTTTTTTTTTTTTTTGAGAAGGAGTCTCGCTCTTTCACCCAGGCTGGAGTGCAGTGGCGCGATCTCGGCTCACTGCAGGCTCCGTTCCCCGGGGTTCACGCCATTCTCCTGCCTCAGCCTCCCACGTAGCTGGGACTACAGGCGCCCGCCACCTCGCCCGGCTAATTTTTTTGTATTTTTTTTTAGTAGAGACGGGGTTTCACCGTGTTAGCCAGGATGGTCTCGATCTCCTGACCTCGTGATCTGCCTGCCTCGGCCTCCCAAAGTGCTGGGATTACAGGCATGAGCCACCGCGCCCGGCCGTAATTTTTAAAAAAGAAAAAATAACAAGTATGGGTGAGGATATGGAGAAACATAATTTAAGAAAGAAAAATAACAGGTCTGGGTAAGGATGTGGAGAAATTGGAACCCTCATGCCTGGCTGGTGGGAATGTAAAATAGTGCAGCTACTGTGGAGAACAATTTGGCAGAACTTTCAAAAAGAGTTTTCATATGACCTTGCAATTCCACTCCTAGGTATGTATCCTAGAGAAGTAAAAACCTATGTCCAAATAATAACATGTACAGGAATCAGGAATATTTGTTGCTGCACTATTCATAATAGTCAAAGAGTGGAAGTTGGCAACCCAGCTTCCACTGATTCCTCCTTGTAGCTGATATTTAACTGAAGGAATAAACACAATGTGGTACAATGGAAAATTATTCAACCATAAAAAGTAATAAAGTACTGAATAAACCCTGAAAACATGCTAAGTGAAAGAAGCCCGACACAAAAGACCACATATTATACGATTTCATTTATATGAAATATTCATATAAGGTATGGGTCAAGCAAAGAAACCAAGGTACATTCATGCAAACGGAAAGTATATTAGTATTGCCAAAGGATGGAAGAAGGAAGAATTGGGAGATCCAGGGTTTCTTTTTGCAGTGATGGAAGCATTCTGGAATCAGATAGTGGTGATGGTTACACAGCATCGTGAATACACTAAAAACCACTGAATTATATGTTATGTAGAATTAAAATGGTGAATTTTATGTTATGTAGAATTTACCTCAATAAACACTTTTTTTTTTTTTAAAGAATACACAGTTTTAGACACGACTTCTATTTTACAGTTGATTCAAGCAATAGGGAAACAAGTTAAATGATATCAGGTGAAAGCAACCAGACAAACCCAGAAGGTGGACCAATCTGTAGGACAACTGGACTGGTCTTTTTAAAAAGACACTAACATAAAAGGCAGACTGTGCTAGCATTTCAAGTATATGTCAGAATACCCTAAGAGGTATGTACTCTTAGACAGAAAGAATATGACATTTTAATTGTCTTATTAATTAGTATTTTATTCTTTTCCTCCAAGCATATAGACTGCTTCTCTAATAATAAAAAGTGTATTATAAGTATTTGCTTAAGGCCATTTAGCTAATTTAGAGAACTAGTAAAAACAATTCAGGAAGACTGAAAACCACCACGTGAGACTTATTCCTTAAATATTGGCTACAAGGAGGAAGTTCCAAACAGCTGGGTTTGAAAGTGGAAATAATATGGATGTGTTGGTATACCATGAAGATTTTCCTGTTTGTCCCTAGATTTCTGTTTTTTTGTTTGTTTGTTTGTTTTTCTCTCTTTTTTTTTTTTTTTTGTTTCGAGACAGGGTCTCGCTCTGTCGGCAGGCTGCAGTGCAGTGGCACGATCTCGGCTCACTGCAACCTCCGCCTTCCGGGTTCAAGCGATTCTCCTGCCTCAGCCTCCCGAGTAGCTGGAACTACTGGCACCTGCCACCACACCTGGCTAATTTTTTGTATTTTAGTAGAGACAGCATTTCACCATGTTGGTCAGGATGGTCTTGCTCTCCTGACCTGGGGATCCACCCGCCTCGGCCTCCCAAAGTTCTGGGATGACAGGTGTGAGCCACCGCCAGGCCTTCTTCTTCTCTCTTTTTTTTTTTTTGCTCCTTCACCTCCCCCCTACTCTTCATCCTTCATTTTGTCCCTTTTCTATCTTCAGGTGCCCAACTCTTGTCCTTTTTGTTTTCTCGGTTTCTTTGGATGGCCCCTCTTTAAGAGTCTGTGCTTCTCTTCCCTGACATGTGTTCTTTACTCAAGGGAAAGCAGTTGTTCTCAGGATCAGATTCCAGTTTGTCTCTGGCACAGTTCACTAAAGTTACTCTTTTCAAGCACAGGCAGGGGAAGCCGGATTCACACTCCCAGCCTTGAAGCCATCACGTTTGTAAGGGCACATGCTGTAGGGGGTAGTGGCCAAAACTCCCTGCCCCAAGTATAGTTTAGATGATGGAAGCTTAAACATCCCTGGAAGAAGCGACTGAGGAAATTGGAGAAAGTGGATCCTTCCTGGTTTTTGTTTATTTCAAAATAAGGAGATCTGTGGCCATACAAGTAGAATTGGACTGGGCTAAAAGTTAGCTCCTGTGTTGATTCCGGCATTGTTTAATATCATAATCTCTTTACAACCTGTTCCAGCATTTGAGAGCCTGTGTTGCAGGTCAGAAGTCAGAGATGGAGGTTACAGAGATGTGGAAGAACTCAGGAAGATTAATAAACTTTGATAACTTTTTTGGTATTACAAATAAAAACATTTTACAATTAATTATAAGATATATGGAAATTATTATATTAAATTTGTTGACAAATGTGTAAATTTTAAAAAATCTATTTCTTTAGCTACATAACTTGAGTTTCCCAAGGCCTCACCAGCCTATAGTGTATATAAATGAGTTCAGCTCCCCATGTTTGCTGCAGCATTTTTCACAACAGTCAAGATATGGAAACAACCTAAGTGTCCCTTGATGAATGAATGGATAGAGCAACAGCAACTGTGGTGTGTGTGTGAGTGTGTATTTATATATTTTATATATATGTATGATATATATATATATTTTAGCCCCAATAAAGAATGAGATCTTATTATTTGCCACAATGTGAATGAATCTAGAGAAGATTATCCTAACTAATCAGACACAGAAAAATATTGCATGGTCTCACTTATATGTGGAATCCAATAATAAATAAATACAAATATACAAAGATAGAGAACAAAATAGCCGGGAAGGAACTAGGGAGATGTAGGTCAGAGGATATAAAGTAGCAAATATGTAGGATGAACAAGTCTAGAGCTCGAACGTATTGCATGAGGACTATAGGTTATACAATTGTGCTGCATTTGGGATTCATGCTAAATAAGTAGATTTTAGCTGTTCTTGCCACACAAAAAAAGGTAACTGTGTGAGACAAATATGTTCATTTGCTTCACTATAGTGTTCTTCTTACTATCTATATGTATCCCTTATTGGTGCCCTTAACATCATATTGTATACCTTCAATGTACATAATAAAATTTATTTTTGCCTGTAATCCCAGCACTTTGGGAGGCCCAGGCAGGCAGATCACCTGAGGTCAAGAGTTTGAGACCAGCCTAGCCAACATGGTGAAACCCTGTCTCTACTAAAAATACAAAAATTAGCTGGACGTGGTGGTGTGTGCCTGTAATCCCAACTACTTGGGAGGCTGAGACAGGAGAATTGCTGAGGCAGAGGTTGCAGTGAGCCGAGATCGCACCACTGCACAGCTTGGGTGACAGGATGAAACTCCTCTCAAAGAAAAAAATTTTTTTTTGAAAAAAATATAGATTTGATATAGTTTGGATATATGTCCCTGTCAAATCTCATATTGAATTGTATAATAATCCCCAATGATGGTGATGGGGCCTGGTGGGAGGTGTTTGGTTCACAGCGTTGGGTCCCTCATGGTTTGGTGCTGTCCTTGTGATAGTGGGTCATGATTCGTGAGATCTGGTTGTTTAAAAGGATGTGGCACCTCCTGCCACCCTCTTGCTCCTGCTTCTACTATGTGACAGGCCTGCTCCCCCTTCACCTTCTGCCATGACTGTAAGCTTCCTGAGGCTTCCCCAGAAGCAGATGCCAACACCATGCTTCCTGTACAGCCTGCAGAACCATGAGCCAATTAAACCTCTTTTCTTGTAAATTACTGAGTTGCAGGTATTTATAGCCACTCAAGAATAGCCGAATACAATATTATATGTATTTTTAAAAAGTATATTACCAAGATTTACCCTCTGTAGGACCTTAGATTCCTGAAACATTTGCCCTGAAGTGTTTCTGAGAATCTACAGAGTGTCCCATCAGCTGTAAGACATTCCTCCTGCTGGGTCCTTTCCTGGGCATGAAGGCTGTTTCCACTAGCCTTGCCTCATCATCTGCCAGGCGCAGCTGCCTCCCCACTGGTCAGCACCACTGCTTCTCCATCACACCATCCTCTCCTAGTCAGCAACTGAGTCTCCTTCCTTGAAGGGCCACATTTATGCTATGGTCTGTGACTAAGTAAGGGAGAACACCTCTCTTTACCTTAACCTGTCCCTCTTATGAGAAGGAGCTGCTTGTGCTAGAAAGTCATACGGCAGGTTAGTGAAAAACTCTTTTAGCTTTAACATAGGTATCTGAGGGGCTAGGCCAGGGATAAATGGCTTAGAATCACCTATTCCCTTGTTATTCTTCTTTTGCTGATTATATGTGAACATAGTAAAAGCATTAGAGTAATACAGAGAAAGTGAACTAACAATTTAGAGCATTTAAATGTCTATATAACCATATATCTTTGTAATTTTTAAATAAATGCAATCATCATATTCTTTAAACTTATTTCGAACATAAAGATCTACTTTCTAATTTTTGAATGAGGATTCTGTTGTTGGATGTACCGTAATTTATTTGACCAAATCCTTTTTAATGGACTTAATGTCGTTTATCATCACCTAATTATCAACTGAGCTCCTTGTACACAAACATCCTTGCACATACATCTATTATTCCTTAGGATAAATTCTTAGAAGATTTGGTGAATCAATGTTGAATAGACTTACAATTTTGATAAATACAAAAGAGAATGCTTTCCACAGAGTTTGTAGTAGCATGGAGGACAGGTTGGAGGGTCTGAGGCCCTCCCATCAGCTGTGAATAAAGCTAACCATTTTCCCTTACCTTCACTAGACTGGATATTATCAATCTTTTTCATTTATGCCCATCTAAAAGCTTTAAAAATTATACTTCATATTTGAATTTAAATTTTTTAAAATTATAGTAAACATTCCATATTTGTTCACGCTTCTGTATTTTGCCTATATATTAAATATATATATATATATATAGGCCATTTAAGTTGTGTTCAGTTTTTATTTGATTTATAAAGGCTATTTATATATATAATACTAACATATGTCAATATTTAATATATAAATCTCTTCCCTTAATTTTCTTGATTCAGATACGATCTATTCAAGAAGATCTCATTCCCTCCAAACAAATATTTAGATCATTCTCAATGACTTAATGGTAATGCCCATGTATACCTAAATTTCTGCTGGGATCCTTTCTGGGTTTGAAATGAAAATCATGGTGTCAGAAATTATAGATTGTGGTCTAATGGAAAGGTATTACTTGTTCAAAAGAAGCAGAGAATGAGATATAAGGTAATAGCAGAAACAATATAGAAGAATGGCACATGTGCATAGAAATTTATTAGTTTAAGCCTGGAACTTTGGCAGAGAGTCCTTAGATGAGATTTTCAAAAGTAAAAAACCTTGCACAATCTGTAAAGACCTTCCTGGCTCCTAGCCTCTTTAATCCTCCCTTGATCACAGCTAAGAGTCCTCAACATTTGCCTCTAGTAGTGGTTCTTAAAGTGGCTGTCCACTGGAATCACCACCTGGGGAACTTTAAAAACTACCAATCCCTGAGCAGCACTTCAGAAGTTCTGAAGTACTACTGTCCCTTGGTGTCTTCTGGGCATTGGTTCCAGGAGGTGCCTCCCCATACCCTGTGTGGATACCAAAATCTGAAGATACTCAATTTCCTTACATAACATGGTATAGTATTTGCATATAATCAGCACACATCCTCCTGTACACTGTAAATCATCTGTAAATTACTTACAATGCCTAATATAAATGCTATATAAAAATTACACCATAATATTTTAACTTGTATTATTTTTATTGTTGTATTGCTGTTTTTTCCAAATATTTTTATCCAAAGTGGGTTGAATCTGTGGATACAGAACCAGTAGATACAAAGGGCTGACTGTAATTGGTTTGTGGTTGGGATTTTTTTAGAGCTCCACGGGTGATTCTAACATGCAGCCAGGATTGCAAGCCATGGACAGAGGGACTAAGCACCATGGCTTTGGGAATAATTTAAACTTAACATAGAGAGCTATAGTGACCTCTAATTCAGAGCACATTAATCTTGCTTGTTCTCACTTCAGAGTACTAGAATGACAGAAGACAGAGAGAGAAGAAAAATTATTGGAAGAAACATTAATCTATACATCCAATAAACTCAACAAACTCCAATTAGGATAAATACAAAGAAATCCACACCTAGACACATTGTAATCAAAATATTAAAAGCCAAAGATAGAGAAACTCTGGAAAGCTTTATTAGAAAACAACTTATCACATGCAAGAGAATCCTAATAAGATAACCAGCTGACTTCCCATTATAAACAATGGAGGCCAGAGGCAAGAAATGACATATTTAAAGTGCTCAAAATAAAAAAATAAAAATTCAATCAAGAATCTTATATCCAGCATGCCTGTCTTTCAAAAATGAAGGCAAAATAAAGATACTCCCAGATAAGTGAATTCATTGCTAGCAGGCTTGCCTTGTCAGAAAGCTAATTAGATAATTATAATATACAATATAATTGCATATTTCTTCTTTCTTCTCCTAAATGATTTAAAAATCAATAGTGTGAAACTTAGAAATAGAAACATAAAAATCCTCAATGAAATACCAGCAAATAAAATCCAGTGATATACAAGAAGGATTATACCCCATGACCAAGTGGGTTTTATTTCAGGAATGATTGGGTTAACATTTGAAAATCAATTAATGTAATACACTATATTAACAGGATGAAAGACAAAAATCAAACAAGTATCTCAATAGGTGCATAAAAAGCATTTGATAAAATCAACATTCTTTAATTATAAAAGCACTCAACAAATTAGGAATAAAAGGGAATTTTTTCAATCTGATAAAAGGCATCTACAAAAACCCATAGCTCATCATATTAAAATTAGGAAAGATACAAGGGTGTCCACTCTTGCCACTTACATATGACATTGTCCTGGAGGTTCTAGCCAAAGGAATTAGGCAAGAAAAAAAAAAAGACAACTGGATTGCAAAGGAAGAGGAGAAACAACCTCTATTTGCAGATCATTTGATCTTTTTTTTTTTTTTGAGATGGAGTCTCACTCTGTCACCCAGGCTAGAGTGCAATGGTGCGATCTCGGCTCACTGCAAGCTCCACCTCCCGGGTTCATGCCATTCTCCTGCTTCAGCCTCCCAAGTAGGTGGGACTACAGGTGCCCACCACCACGCCTGGCTAATTTTTTGTATTTTTAGTAGAGACGTGGTTTCACTGTGTTAGCCAGGATGGTCTCGATCTCCTGACTTTGTGATCTGCCCACCTCCACCTCCCAAAGTGCTGGGATCACAGGCGTGAGCCACCGTGCCCAGCCGATCATTTGATCTTAAATGTAAAAAATCTTACAGAATCTATTAAAAGAGGATGAGAATTAACAAAGAAGTTTAATAGGTACATCATTCCAGTAATTCCTTATCACAAACTGGGTATCCAACAATTCAATTCAATTCTGACACTAACTACCTGGAATTAGTGCAGACGCTACAAGTTAAGAGCTCAATCCCATAATACTACCTTCATTTTTAGATATTAATCCCAAATGGGGTCCTAGGGTACCCAAATTTCTTCCCAGCCAACTACAAATTTGGAGGTTCCTATGACCAGTCTCCCCTCATGCTTGATAATTTGCTAGAACTAGTCACAAAATTCAGGAGTCTGTACTTACAATTACAGTTTTATTATAAAGGATACAACTCAGGAACAGTCAAATGGAAGAGATGCACAGGACAAGGTATGTGAATGGGAGTATAGGGCTTTCATGTCCTCTCCAGGAGCAAAAGTCTCTTGGTACACCAATGCATTCTCAAATTTAGAAGCTCCCCAAACCTCATTTTTCAAGGTTTTACTGGGGCTTCATTTTGTAGGCATGATTGATTAAATCACTGGCCATATGACTGAATTCAATCTCTGGTGCCCCTCCCCTTCCCAGAGGTTGAAGGGTGGGGCTGAAAGTCCTAACTCTCTAATCATGTCCTGACCAGCCCTTTCCTTGAAACTATCTGAGTGTCCACCATGAGTTACCTTGTTAGCATAAACTCAGGTATAGTTAGGAATAATGAAAGAACTCCTATACCTCAGGAAATCCCAAGGACTTTTGAGCTCTGTACCAGGAACCAGCGGCAAAGAACAAATATATTTTTGTATTATACCACAGGTAAGGAATTCATTAAAAAACTACTAGAATTAATAAACAAGTTTAGTAGGGTTGCAGGATACAAGATCAATATACAAAAATCAGTTGTATTTTTATACACTAGCAATGAACAATCTGAAAATAAAATTAAGGAAATTATTTCATTACAATTTCATCAATAACAATAAAATACTTAGGTATAAATTTAACAAAATAAAGTGTACGGCTTGTACACAGAAAACAACAAAATATTGTTGAAAGAAACTAAAGAAGATTTAAATAAATATAAAGACACACCACTTTAATGGAGCAGAAGACTTATTGTTGTTAAAATGGCAAAACTCTCCAAATTTTCTACGGATTCAATGCAATTCTTATTAATATCCCAACTGTTTTTTTTGCCTACATTGACAAGCTAGTCCTAAAATTCAGAAATTCAAGAGACCCAGAATAGCCAAAGCAATCTTAAGAAGAACAAAGTTGGGGTCAGGCATGGTGGCTCACGCCTGTAATCCCAGCACTTCTGGAGGCTGAGGCGGGTGGATCACCTGAGGTCAGGAGTTCGAGACCAACCAGACCAACATGGTGAAACCCCATTTCTACTAAATACAAAAATTAGCCAGGCATGGTGGCACATGCCTGTAATCACAGCTACTTGGGAGGCTGAGGCAGGAAAATCACTTGAACCCATGAGTCGGAGGGAGGTTGCAGTGAGCCAAGATTGCGCCATTGCACTCCAGCCTGGGCAATAAGAGTGAAAACTCCATCAAAAAAAAAAAAAAGAAGAACAAAGTTGGAGGGGTCACACTTCTTGATTTCAAAACATACTACAAAGCTTCAATAATCAAGACAGTGTGGCATAAGGATAGAAATATGGATCAGTGGAATAGAAGTGAGAGCCCAGAAATAAACCCTTACATGGTCAATTCATTTTTGACAAGCATGCCAAGACAATCCAATGGAGGAAAGAACAGACTTTTCAACAAATGGCATGGAAACAACTAGATATCCAAATGCAAAAGAAAGAAATTGGACTCCTACCTCACACCATATTAATAGCAAGGAATTACCTTGCCTTGATATTTTTGAAAATGCTACATATGTTGGCAAAAGAAACAATTTGCACCTCAAACACATTTTGTGAATGAACAATTTTTTTAGTTTTTGGCATCCCTGAGAAGTGCTAACATTATCCAATGTGAGTAACACTGGGCCAATTCTTTGACTGTTTTTTTTTTGAGACAGTCTCACTCTGTCACTGAAGCTGGAGTGCAGTGGCGCAATCTCGGCTCACTGCAACCTCTGCCTCCCAGGTTCAAGTGATTCTCCTGCTTCAGCCTCCTGAGTAGCTGGGATTACAGGTGCACACCACCATGCCCAGTTAATTTTTTTTGTACTTTTAGTAGAGACGGGGTTTCACCATGTTGGTCAGGCTGGTTTTGAACTCCTGACCTCATGATCTGCCTGCCTTGGCCTCCCAAAGTGCTGGGATTACAGGTGTGAACCACCACACCCGGCAATTCTTTGACTTCTATAGCCTCTTCATCTTGTGTGTGAATAGAAGTAGGCACCCTAGATAATCTCTACGATCTCCTCTTGTTCCAAACTGTTGCAACTAGCACCTTTATATGCTGGTCATCATTCTGAGAATGAGCCAGCAGGAGAACTGGGGGATGTTAGAATCACCTAAGAGAACATGTTAGAAACAGATACACTAGGTCTCACTCCCCCAAATTCTAGTTGGGTAGGTAGGCCTTGGAAATTGGCATTTTAGAGGAGCATGCCACACAGTCAAGAAACACTGTCAGGGCCGGGCATGGTGGTTCACGCCTGTAATCCCAGCACTTTGGGAGGCCGAGGTGGGTGGATCACAAGGTCAGGAGTTCGAGACAAGCCTGGCCAACATAGTGAAACGCCGTCTCTACTAAAAATACAAAAATTAGCTGGGTGTGGTGGCACACGCCTGTAGTCTCAGCTACTCAAGAGGTTGAAGGCAGGAGAATCGCTTGAACCCAGGAGGCAGAGGTTGCAGTGAGCTGAGACTAGGCCATTGCACTCCAGCCTGGGTGACAGAGTGAGACTCCATCTCAAAAAAAAAAAAAGAAAAGAAAAGAAAAAAACACTGTCAGCATCCTTGGAAACCAGCCACCCTAGAAATCAGGGACCCTTTTTCTCTCTTGTGCCTAAAAAGGTAAGATAGACCTCCCAATTGGCATCTATTACTTCCATGTCCAACTCGTCTTGGCTGCTAAACCTCTTTCTTTTAATCTTTTTAAAAGTTAGTTAATATCTCCATCAATTTTCTTCTCTTTATATGCCAAATACATGGAGTGCATGGTTGGAATATTAAAAGATCCTGCAACTCCACTTAAGCCATATGGGCATTACTGATCAAAGAATAGCTGCAATTTCACTTTTCACCTCTGAATGGGACTCACAGGAGATCAGGGAGGTGATGTGATATGTCACCTAGGTTTACAAATCTGTTATATGACACTGCAGTTCTGTTCCTTCTGGATAGAAATTTGACTCTGAGGAAGCATGGCACTTTGGAAAGAGGTGTCATAAAGAGTTAAAAGGAAGTAAGGAGAGATAGCAGTGATAATATTTCCAATGGTTAAAATAGCTTTCAAACCTTAGGCCAGGTAGCCTTGTTCATAGGTCAGAAAAAGGCCTTACCAGAAGTTACTTACCTTAAAATGAGATTGTTTCATCTGAGCATTCCTCAAATTTCAAGAGAAGGGATTCAAATTCTTACTGTCCTACTCTTATACCTTAACCATAACTCACATGTTTACTATGCCCAAGGCACTGTTCTAAGAGCTTTAGCTACACAAAAATGAGAAAACTGAGACAGAAAGGTTACCTAGATTATGAAGAGTACAAAGCTGTAAGTCACTGGATGAGGATGTGAATCCAGGCAACAAGGCACAGAGTCCAGGAAATTTAAACACTTAACTTCCCAGTCTTGTTCATCAAAGAGTAAACTATGCAACAGAGTACAATACCCTTCCCATTCCTGGCTTAGCAAAATCCTTAACGACAGCAGGGTAGTATCGTCCAAATTTGTCTTTAATGAAAAGAGCTTAAGTATTGGAGAATACTTTAGGAGAGCTGGTGAAGCATAACACGAAATTTGTTCTATTAACTGAAACATTGTTCTCTGCAAAATACAGAGAGAAATAAAGCTCTGCGAGGAGTGAGTGACTTTAAGGAACGTCTTGTAATTGAACATTATTATCATCATTATGTGTTGGGAAGCTTTCCCTACTAAGTATTGATTTCTAGCAGAATGCATATAACACTAGCCTGAACACTCCTGGTTTGAGTTATCTATCCCTACTCAGGAGCCCAGAGCTTCAGAACTGACCTGATTTCAGAAGGTGAATCCAAAGTGCTAGATATTTGTTTGCATTGAAATTACTACACACCAATTGTAGCAGACATTTTCACCTGGTGCCTTTCATTCAAAGACTGTTGAGAATCAGCAAATTGCAGCACTAAAGATATAGTCTACCAAAGGAATATGTTACCCATCCATGTTTAATGGCTGAATGAACTCAATCATTCAGCAGGTATTCTTTAAGCAGCAGGTATTTCTTTAAGCAGAAATCAATATGGTAGGCAATGTGAGGTTATGAAGATTAATCTTGTTCCCAGACAGCTCACTGTCTGCCCAGGGAAATGAGCTTTAAAAAATAAGACAGAGAGTAGGCGATGATACAAGGGTAATACAACTAGTGGCCATGGTTGTTCAGCAGAGGAGAACACAGGTGGGAAAGAAAAGCTTCTGGCTGATGGTCCCATTTGAGACAGCAATGAAGGTAAGATAGGATTTGGACACGTGGATGTGGGGAGAAAGACAAAACTCTTTTAACTGAATCCTCAGAGCAGATTGGAATCTCTGCAATAAGTGATTATAAAGCAGGAGTTTTGTCTTTTGCATATTCATATATCCCCATGCCTGGTGCAGACTGGAATGAAAGAGGAAGGAAGGATAGGAAAAAAAAAGAGAGAGAGAGAGAGAGAAGCCAGTCACTCTGATTTCTAGGCAAAGAGGACAAAGGTGCCAGCTGACCTGATGGATCACTCTGGTGACCTCACCAGGCCCCATAGAGTCCCAAGCTCCGCACTTCACACAAAACGAAATATGGTCACATCTGATGAGTGCCAAAAGAATGATGCAAATGGCCAAGAGATCACCTTTTCCAATTGTGAATTGGCACCATCCTCAAGTAGAATAGTGTCAGATATGTGTAAGTGTAAAAATTAAACAATAACATTGTCCAATGACAAAAGTTACCATTGTCTTGAAAACTGAATAAATTGTTGCATAATGTTCAAATAATAAGGTGTTGAAGTAATGGGGAAATGATAGAAATATTTTACTTAGATTATCTTTAAATAAATATAAAGCAAAAAGACTGTGTTCTCACAAAATGCATCTCCCCCTTTGTTCTTTTTAAAAGACCATAATAGCTAGATTGTGTTCACAGATCTATCCCAGGAAGCCATAAAAGTCCAAGATTCAAATCCAATATGGTTGCCCAAAAGGACAAGACTACACACTGTCTCTTGTTCTTCACCACCAGGCAAAAAGGCAAGAACTCTTCATTGAAAGCACCAAGGGAATTAGAAACTCATCTTTTCTCTTTAGGACACTGCTGTCCTTTTTTTTTAAAGTTAAAAATGGTAAAGACTTTCTTTAAAATTGGATGTCAATTCCCACTAATAATAATTACTTTTTTTTTTTAGCTAATAAAACAGTTGCTCCTATATTTTTGTACTTTTGTTGCTTGTTTCTCCCAATGCTTTCTCTTGGCCATGTGTAACAAATGTGTTTCCAACCCTCCATACAGACATTTTTCACCTCTCTGCAAGCTGACTTTCTGGTCTCAGCATTTCCAGTGTTAACATGGAAGCAAAAGGGGTCAGAAGTTTGCTATGAATTTTTTGGGTGGTTTACTATCGAGTAAAATACATACTAAGTGCCATCCTGGAGGCATTCAGGCATTTGTCTGTTAATCTTCTATATCTTTTTCTGAGAGAGAAGTTGTTCGCTTGCCAGCATGGACACTCCTGAGTAAAAACAGATGGCCATTCAACTGCTGTGATTTGAGAAACAATGCGATCGATATTCACTCCACCTAAGATTATTTTCCTTGCCAACCTCTTTTACTGTCTGGGATTTTATCCTTATAGACTCATTCCTATGAATTAACAAACATCCAGGCCAATCGCCAGAAGAGTTATGACACATTACAATGCTGTTGGTCATTACTCTTTCGCTTAGCTTAGCTTATTCATGATCTTAGTTCATCCCTGAGAACTCTCAGAGGTGCAGGCAGTTTGGAAATTAGAGGGTTTTTGTTGTTGTTGTTTTTGAGACGGCGTCTTGCTCTGTCGCCAGGCTGGAGTGCAGTGGCACGATCTCGGCTCACTGCAACCCCCGACTCCCTGGTTCCAGTGATTTTCCTGCCTCAGCCTCCTGAGTAGCTGGGATTACAGGCACGCACCATCACGCCCAGCTAAATTTTTTTGTATTTTTAGTGGAGACGGGGTTTCACCATGCTGGCCAGGATGGTCTCGAACTCTTGACCTCGTAATCCACCCACCTCGGCCTCCCAAAGTGCTGGGATTACAGGCATGGAAATTAGAGTTTTGATGGGTGGGTGCTTCAGACACTGTCCATGACTGCATGTCTGGGTGGGGCATCACAGAAGACACAAGGACACTGGGTGACTAGGAAAACTAGGGGAGAACCTAGAGGGCATGTATTTGTTTTCTAGGGCTTCCATAATAAAATACCACAAACCGGGTGGTTTAGAACAACAAATTTGTCTCACAGTTGTGGAGGCCAGAATCCAAAATCAAGGTGTTACAGGATCACATACCCTCTGATGGCACTTGAGAAGAATCTATTTCAGGCCTCTCTTCTACCTTCTCATAGTCTCCAGTGTTCCTTGGCTTGGCGATGGCTGCCTTCTCCCTGTGTCTCTGCATGTCATCTTCCCTCGATCCCCAGATTTCCAGTTTTTGTGACACCAATCCCATTGGATTAGAGCCTACTCTAAGGACCTCATTTTAACTTACTTCTGTAGGGCTTCTATCTTCAGATAAGATTAAGTTCAGACGTACTAGGGGTTAGGAACCCAACACATGAATGGGGCAGGGGTGTTGGTACACATTTTATTCCATAACAGAGGTGCGTGTGAGTGTGTATGTGTGTGTGTGTTGAGCAAGGGTCTGAGGGAGGATGTATATAAAGATATAAAGGCACTTGAATATAGAACTCATCTAATTCTCATTATGCCTTATGCTGGCCATCCCTATTTAGTGACCTTGTGCAATAAGAAGCCTTGGCTAGTTCAGGTGCATCTTATAGAATCAAGAAATTTGCCTGATCAGGAGGACCAGTTGAATATCAGAACTAAGAGATTCAGGCCACAGTAATGTCCAGGCAAGAACAAGCAGGAGGCCAGGAATCCAAGCAGGTAAGACAGGTGGAAAACAGAGCTTTTAGAAACTATGACTAGGTAAGAGGTCAGATATCCAAAGAAATATTTTTTTCTCAAATTTCATTATATTTTTTTATTTTATTATAAAAATTATCAGACATACAGAAAATTTGAAAGAATTGTACAGTGAAGCCAGTTTACCCAACATCTAAATTTTACAATTAACATTTTGCTTTATTTGTTTGATCACGTATCAATCTATGCATTCCTCTATCAGCATTAATCATGACTTTTTATTTTCTGTATTTCTAAGGTGTTGGCATCTGGGGCCTTTCCTTGCTGACATAGAGGGACTGCCCCTCCTAGGACTAACCAACTCCTAAAGATGATAAAAGACTTGCCTGCAGTCATGACTTTCACATGCAGACTGACCAGTCCAGGTCTTATACCCCATGACTTCTTCTATGGGGCTGTCACACTCAAGGCCACTATTCCCCTGTCCTAATCTCCCCACAGCTAGACATCAGGCAACTAGAGAGGGCCACTACACCCCAGAGCCAACTGAAATTATTCAGAATAACCAATCCTAAACCTGCTTACCTTGCTTCACGTGTTCCTTCCTAGGCAAACCACAATAAGAGTTCTTCTCTATGTTTTCTCCTTGCTCTCTCTGCCTCCTAACCAACCCAGGTGCTTCTCCATGTGGCCCTGCGTGGTGTGGTGTGTGCCCTCTCCTCTTGGGAACTGTGAGTAACAGTCATTTCAATGGCAAGTATATCTTGATCTTTTGACCTCACCACACCTGAATAATAATTAAATCTAAATTTTAAAACACTATTTAACAATCTTTTAATTTGACACATTTGCTCGTTTTTTAAAAAATCATCTTCATTAAAGTGTAACTTATCTGTAATAAATTCACCAGTTTTAAGCATACTATTTAGTGAGTTCTATATAGAACATTTATATAGAAAAACTGAAAAAATTTTCTCATTTTCCTCTATAGTCAGTCCCATCCTCTCCACCAGCCTCTGGAATCCATTGATAAACTTTCTGTCGCTATAGTTGTGCCTTTTCTAGAATTTGATATAAATGGTATATCTCTTTGTGTCTCACTTCTTTCACTTAGCACATTTCTGAAATTCATCTGTGTTGTTGGTTGTATCAGTAGTTCCTTCATTTGTATTACTGTGTAGTGTCCCATTGTATGGATATACCACAGCTTACTTCTCCATTCACCTGTTAATAGACATTTGAGTTGTCTCCAGTTTGGTGCTTTTCTGAATAAAGCTATGATGACCATTAAAGTACAGATCTTCGTATGAACATATTTTTTCTTTTCTCTTGAATAGATATCTAGAGTAAGATTGCTGGCTTAAACAGTAGGTGCGTGGTTAATCTTATATGAAACTGCCAAACCACTGCACCATTGACAAGACTTGGTATTATTTGTCTTTTTAACTTGGCATTCTTAGGTATGTGCAATGGTGTCCCACTGTGATTTTAATTCTCATCTCCGTAATGACTACTGATGTTGAGCATCTTTTTATGTACCTATTTTTCATTTGACTATCTTTCTTTGTGAAATCCTTTGTCTATTTCTTAATTAAGTAGTTTGCCTTATTGAGCTATAGGAGTTCTTTTTATATTCTGGGTAGAAGTCCTTTATCAAATATTTGTTTTGCAAATATTTCTCCCAGTGGAGAAACAATTTTTAAGTAGCAAATATCTGAGTTCAGGGGAAACAAACCGTCCCAAATTCAGGCAGTAAGTGACTCAGGTCAACATGTCAGCAATGAGTACTAAAGTATGAATCTTATTCTAAGACAGAAATGTTAGTCCAGCCATGGTTAGGGAAGAACTACTTGTAGTGCATAGATATATTACAGCCATTTTGCAGGGCTCGAAAGTGTATCTGCCTAGAAAAAATAAGAAATTATATGGAAAGGAAGGCAATGCCAATTCTAGTCACCAGCAAAGAGACAAATACCCTTTTATGACATTTGCCACGGGCATTAAGGGAGCAAGAGTGAAGAGGAAGCAAGTCAGGAGAAAAAGGGGGATAGCAAGAAACTTAACAGCAACTTGGTACAAATGGGTATGGTGGCCTACAAGTGGAGAAGGTTAGCTTTCAGAGAGCCAGTCCCAACAAGAGAGTAGTAAATTCAGACTAATTATGAATAGACATTGGTAATCCAAGGAGAGGCTAAATTCAAGGATGGCAGGATGGTAAATGATGATGCATGTTCAGAAGTCTAGAGCAGACAGTATGGAAAAGTCAAGCAGCACAGGACATTTCCAAGAAATCTTTGAGAAAACAGGGCAGGAAGACAGGGAAGACCCAGTGCCAAGGGACTACAACGTTGATAAAAATAAGAAATGGGGGCTGGACATGGTAGCTTATGCCTGTAATCCCAGCACTTCAGGAGGTCAAGGTGGGTGGCTGACTTGAGCTCAGGAGTTCAAGACCAACCTGGGCAATATAGTGAGACCCCATCTCTATAAAAAAGGAAAACAGGAATGAAAAATGGAAAAACACATCAGTCAAGAAGAAGTTAAAGAAGAAAAGAGTTCCTCCTTGAGTACTTGTGACCTTGGGAAGACAGAGAAACCCCTGGCAGAAGATGCCAGAGAGGTAGCTCATCTTTCTCACAGTGATATTAGGGTAGGTGAGGAAGACTGTTTTTCAATGATCACAGATGAGCATAATTATTTTCAAACGCCATTGATGTGTGAAATGAAAAAAGATTATTAAGGCAAATGTATTGACTATTTTTTTTAATTCCAGGAGAGAGACAGCAGCAGGCTAACTAGTTGACCATTAAGAACATCCAGAGCAGGGCCAGGATCTGGGCCAGGAACTGAGAGACAGATTGGGACAAGGGAACAAATCTACCAGGGTATGCTGGCCAACTTAGTCTTCTATTATGATCAAGGAAGGATGGGGCCTGAGAGGTCATTACTTTGTGACTGGTCTTCATATATTACTTCTATGTTTGATTCTTCCTCCAGAAATGTTTCAATAGCAAACTCAATGAGTTTATGTAGCCAGAATCTTAGTCAATAACCTACTCTGCAGTATCTTAGGGCTGACTTTGTACATATGGAAGTCAGCCAGATCTCATGAGTGGATCATTAAACTAAAATTATTTTCTTGGCACACATTACAGTAAGGTAATATATGACCTCGGCCTAAGGCAGGCCATCAACCTGTCAAGAGTAATGACCCCAGGGGTAAGGCCTTGCTGTCTCCACCTCAAGGATGGGTCTTCAAAGTGGAGACAATATAGTCCCTATGGTTTCTACATGCTTAATGAGTCTGTTATGTGAATTATAAAGATAATATCTATGGGGACTTTGAGCTCCTTCAATAAAAATGTATAAATATAATCCAAGAAATTCTGGTAGACAAACATTGTAATAATGCGTATCAGCCTTTGTATCTCCATTTAGTTTTTTTAAAACTTGGCTTGTGTCCAGAAGTATGCACAGATATACATAGCAAATGCTCAGTACTGAATGTTTAGCTAAATCCTGTGCTTCAAAGCAAGGATAAGTAGATTTCCATCAGAGCTCAGGACCTGAACTGTAGGCTTCCCTCACAATGAGAAGTAAAGCTAAGTAGAGGTGAATCCTGAGTGGCACATATTATATGAGAGTTTTATATATAATTTGAATGATTGATATGATGCATCTTTCAGTGAAATGATTGTCAACCAATATTATTTCAGGTGTTATTTCCATGCTATTTCTAGTTCTGTATGTTTTACATAATAATAAAGGGCTTCACATTTTCATGTAACATTGTATGTTATGATTTGGGTTCTAACAGGTTATCCTTGACACCAGTATAGAATACCCAGAATTAATTTAGGGTATATTATCAAACCACTAAAATTAGGATGTTCATGAATTTTGAAGGAGAAAATATCATTTAGATTGTGTGTGTGTGTGCGTGTGTGTGTGTGTGTCCTCTAAGTTTTAAACATGAGATGGTTATATAAAGGGGACTTCTAAATTGGGAGAGGATGAAAATGGGCTAAATATTTCAAACACAGTTCAGTGTGAAATCAGTAGTATATTCAGTAGAGGTGACAGGGAAAAAAGTTGTGGAGGAGAAAAGAGAACAAGAAAATCAGGAAGCAGTAAAAATGATGATTGAGGTCAGGTGGTAATGGTAACATCAAGAAACTTGAATCTGATGGAAAAAAACCATGGGTAGCTATAAAAGGGGCATTCGAAATAGGAAATGATGTGAGAGGAGAAGATAATTTTAGTAGAGTTGAAGGAGGTAGCAGCTATAGGTGTGAAGAGAACGGATTAATTTTAAATGTGTCCCAGAAGTAAGAGAAATATTTTTCTGAGGAGTGGGGGAGGAACAATGAGATAAACCTGGTTGAGCGTTTTATGGTTATTTCAAGTAAGAGTCCACTTGGAGTATTATGTCCATTTTTGGACACCATACTTTCATAGGCATGTTGATGAACCAGGTCATTCAAGACACCAGGGTAGTGAGAAGTGTGTTAATAGTGCCTCTACCAGAGAGTTAGGGCGACATGGCAGCTGTCCTCATATCTATAGATCTGTCATAAGGAAGAAAGATCACACTTGCCTGTGCATTGTTTACGAGAAAGAAACAGACCCAAAGAAAGTCAGGAGGCAGATTCTGCTCAATGTAATGATCTAACAATTAGATGTGCCCTGTAACAGAGTGCGCTATTGTAATGTAATGTTCTCCCATCTTTGCAAGTATTCAAGCAGCGAATAGTCAACAATCCAACTAACTACTGGAAGAGTTTCTTTTATTCTAAGGTACTATCTGCTGGAGGAACATGTAGTTTGTGGTCAGTGACCTCAGGTTCTCACATTCATGGTGCTGCATCCTGGTTTTCATTTGGGGACTGTTTTCTGTCACTCCCACCTGTCTGGAGGTGGGACATGCTTGTTATGACAACCCTTTTGTCACAATAAATTGGCTGGTGCATTCGGTGTCATCTATGGCTTTTTACTTCTATTAATTCATTAATTCTGGGCCCCCAAGCGAAAGTTTCCAAAGGCCTTTTTTCTTCTTTGTTAATTATAACATATCAATCAGCACCCAAGCAGAAACTAGAAGAGTATTCAAACTAGGTAATTTGAGGAGAGTTTAATAAAGGAACAGCTTACAAAGATGTGGACAGTGGTTTAAGGAAGCCACTAAGGGATGGCACAGTCCTCCAGGCTTGTGATCAGGGGAGTCATTACCATCCCCCAGCCTGAAGATCAAGAGGCTGGAGCTATTTCCAGACCCTGAAGAGGGTGGTTGTATGGAGAGGACTATCTGAAAGAAGAGGCTGTAGCCAACACAAGAAAGCCAGGGAATAAATAATCCATCCTCACTCTCCTGCTGTTGCCTCTCAATGGTCAAACCCAACCATGAGCTGGGCATGAAGGGAGCTAGCTGACAGCTATACGGCTCAGCTTCCTAGGGCCCAGAGCAGAGTGGAGCTGAGAAGAGAGTGAATCTGGAGGGGTTAATGGAAGAAACCACAGAAAGCAAATTCCTCCCTGAGATACAGTTGGTGCTTAGACAATATTTGTACTGATAGGAATGTGGCCACATATTTTGGAAAAGCTGAGGGACTCGATCCTCTGCTAGTTGCTCTGAGGCCATGTCTGCCAAAGTCACTGTCCTCTATAGGGCTTTTTCCTCATGTTCAGTGTTTAGTCCTTTCCACCTTCAAGAAAACAATGCCTACTGAATATGCAGAAAGGAGGACATACAGAAATTCTTCATCTTAATTGGATATCAGAGTTGCCCCACTTTGGAGCCAAGAAGAGCTGAATAAAGCTGAGAAACACCTAAACAGAAAGGCAAGTTTACCATGAAGTAAGAAGCGTAAGCTTTGGACCTCTTAGTTGCTTGGGCCTCCGTGAGTATTGGGAGTTGGTGTGGGTTGTAGAATGTTGTTAGTAGAGAGAGGAGTCAGATTGCATTTCTGTGTCAACATTTTGGGTAAATTGCTTAGAGACGTGTCAGAAGAAAGGGACCTGGACTCTCAAGGCTCTGGTAACTTATTGTGAATCCTTTTCTTATCCTTAATAAATATTCTTTTTTGTACATAACTTTATATTTCTAATTTTAAATTCTTTTTCTTGAGAAGGATCAGCCAAATAATATAAGTTTTAGCCCCCACAAAACCTGGATCACTCAACCTACATGGAATTTTAATCATACTCAAACTAGGTCAGCAGTCAGTTTAAAGTGTAGGGGTAGGGGACAGTAAAAGGGACTTTATATGGAAGCCACGGAAAGTTTGTATAGGAGAGAGAAAGAGTGCATGTGCATGTGGTACTAACATGGACTCAAACTTTACTCCTGGCCACTGCTCCATTTCTTTCTTTCTTTTTTTTTTTTTTTCTTTGAGACAGAGTCTCGCTCTGTCACCCAGGCTGGAGTGCAGTGGCGCAATCTCGGCTCACTGCAAGCTGCGCCTCCAGGGATCACGCCATTCTCCTGCCTCAGCCTCTCCGAGTAGCTGGGACTACAGGCGCCCGCCACCACGCCCGGCTAATTTTTTTGTATTTTTAGTAGAGACGGGGTTTCACCGTGGTCTCGATCTCCTGACCTCATGATCCGCCCGCCTCGGCCTCCCAAAGTGCTGGGATTACAAGCGTGAGCCACTGCCCCCGGCCTCTTTCTTGTATATTTGTGTTCCTTGAACATATTCTTTATACTAGATGCATCTACTTCTTAACCACATATAGGACTTTGACTTTCTTTAATCAACTTTGTTCTCCTTCCCCTTGTACTTCTTCTATCCCTAGAAGCTGCTATCCTCAACTAGGATACTACTGGCAACTTCAGGAAAATTCAAAGGACAATTTCTAGTGCCATCATCTTTGCAACCTTTGACTGGATGCCACCAGTTCACCCTTTTCAACTGTAATTATAATGACTTCCTTAAAGTGTTGTCACTAACTCTGGCTTCTATGGCTTCATTTGCTATTTTACCACTTTCTGGTATCTACTGGCATTCTTGGGTGTAATCTAGGCATCAGTGCCCTTCCATTGCAGTAGGTCCTGCCCATCCTGAGACAACACACAATTCCCTTCAATCTTTTCCCTTGGTCTGTTTTCATGTAGTCAACCTTCTTTGGCTGCTTCTTGCTGCCTTTTTCTCCCTCTAACTCATCTCTCTGTTCAATTCATACAACTGAATCTTCTTCCATCTGGCATAGTGAAACAAGGGTAGGGCCCCCTGTCTCAGGTCTAACCTTCTTTCATCATTGATCAGAGTGACTGTAACATAGGCATCTCAAACCATCCATCTGACATACCCCTCCACTCCTTAGGACTCTATGGTGGCATCCTTTAGCCCCAGGAAGCACAGGAGTCACATCACTTTCTCATTTAAGATTCACTTGCTCAAATCTTCTTTTGCCCAGTTCCACCCTACTTTTTCTAAAGCTGCATGAGGCATCTGTAGGCACTCCTTTGTACCACTTACTATGTGTCAGACCTGGTGATGTATCTTAGTTTGACCTCATTTTACTTGTAGCAACCATGTTTCTGTTTCTTGCAGCAACCAAGTTTCTGTTTACTTACAGCAACCAAGTGATTTCTGTTGTTATCGCTATTTCATGGGTGAGGAAATTGAGCATTAGAGAGGGCAAATAAAGTACCCAAAGTTAGAGATTCGGCAAGTCTTTGGGTTCATAATATTTGAACCCAAGCCCTCTGATCCCATAGTCCACATTCTTAACCACTGTACCAGTGCTGCTCAAAGCACAGACCACTGACCGTCAGCACCAGGGTCACTGTGTGCCTGTTAAAGTGCAAATTCCTGGGTCCGATTTTCTAACTACTTACCTGATGAAAAGGGATCTGGTGAAAGAATATTCAAGGCAGAGAAAACAGCAACTGCTGAGGTGGGAATAAGCGAGGATCAGAAAGAGGGTCAGAGAGGCTGGAGCACAATGAGCCCAGGAGGGTGGTATGAGGATCTGGAGGCTTTGGTTTTGGATCTCTTTTCTTCTTTTCCATTCCTTTTTGCTTTTTTCCTTTCCTTTCCTTTCCTTTCCTTTCCTTTCCTTTCCTTTCCTTTCCTTTCCTTTCCTTTCCTTTCCTTTCCTTTCTCTCTTTCTTTTTCTTTCTTTCTTTTTTGAGAGGGCTGCACTGTGTCACCCAGGCAGAATGCAGTGACACAATCACAGCTCACTGCAGCCTTGACTTCCTGGGCTCAAGCAATTCTCCCACTTCAGTCTCCCAAGTAGCCGGGACTACAAATGCATGCCACCACACCTGACTAACTTTTGTGTTAGGGGGTGGTCTCCCTGTGTTGCCCAGGCTGGTCTCAAACTCTTGGGCTCAAGCAATTCTCCCGCCTCAGCCCCACAAAGTGCTGGGATTTTGATTTTTTATTTAGTTAGATGGGAAGCTCTTGGGCAGTTGTAAGCAGGCAAGCAATAAGACCCAGCTTACATTTGAACAGATGGCAGCTGTCACTGAAGAGTTGTAGAGTTGTGGAATTTTGGAGGTGTAGAGTTGTAGAATTGTGGAGTTGTGAAGCTGTGAAGTTGTTGCAGGGAAGCAGCTGCCCAGCCAGGGCACTTCCTTGCATCTAGAGAGGCCATAGATGAATTCTGGCCATTGGAAGGAGAGCAGAAGTGATTCATGGGTGACTTTTGGGTAGAGGTATTGAAGGAGCAGATATGCCTGCTTCATGTTCTCTCCATCCTTCTACCAGCTGGGTGTTGATTCCATGTGTTAAGATGACTGGGCTCTCCCTCTCCCAGCCTGGCATTGACAAGGAGCCCCCACATGAACTATTCCCTGAGCAAGAAAAAATGGAACACAAAATGTGTATTATTCAAATGTGGGGATTTCCTTGTTACAGTAGCTACAATTACCTTAAATGATACATGACTCATGCTTTGCCAACATCATTTTGGCTGCCATGTGGAGGTGGAAGGGGGTGGCAGAGAGACCAGGGCAGAGGTTACTGCAGAAGTTCTAGTGGGACTGGGGGCTGGCATAGATTACCTGGGTGGCACTAGAGTGGTGGAAACTGGAGATATTAGATATATTTTGGAAGAATTTTCCCCCAAACCAGCAAGATGTACCATTAGATTAGATGGTGGATGTGACAGGAGAGATAAATCAAAAGTGCAAGGTTTTCAGCTTGAACTCACTGAAAATACAGAGATGCCATTTTCTGAAGTGGGAACTGGAATGTTTGAAATCTTCCCTTGCCTGCAGTTCTCTCACTCTGCAATTTGCCCTGAACAGCCTCCTAGCTGTGGACCTTAGACCACATGATTCATCCCCTGAGGCCTCCTCCATACCCTACAGACCTCACGTGTACTTCACATGTTCACGCTGAAAGAAAAATTTGTCCTACACTCTCTCGGCCTGAACAACTGACTACTTGATAAAATAAAATTTGTAAACATAAAAAAACAGCAATTATAACCTCAAATGGGTTTAAGTTGCTTTCCCATTCTTACCAGGCCAGAGCACAAATAGAGAAGGAATGTGTCTTTCGTGCTTGCAATTAGGAAGTGAAGGAGATGGGGCTAATCATAGAGCTTCTGTTAGTTCTGGGCTGACCTTGTTTGAAGTATGGTTGCAACACACTTTATGACCCTAACAGCTCAATGGAATTTCTGTTTATTGCTTCCTCTCCTCTCTGTGTCCTCTGACTGTGGGTCTACTCAGTATGACAGTCTCTCCAGGATGGGATTGTGTTTGTTTACCTTGTTCTGCACTGGACTTCACTTACCATGGTGGTTGTGGCAGAGCTGGGTCATTAGGACTCTTTGGAAGATAATGCCGTGTGAAAGAGAAATGGGGTATAGGAAAAAAGAGGCAACAGGCATGAAAGATGTGAGAATGGATGGGAAAGAAAAAAGACATAATAATATAAAATAATATAATCATATATGAAATAATATAAAAAATAAATTGAGTATTTGTTTTTCAGTTAATCGATGTCAGAATATGTATTATTCTAAGACCCTCACTCTACTCTATTGCCCTAGGAGCTCTGGAGGGAAGCATTAGATATAGCTCTTAACCTCAGGGGGGTTACAGTCCAATCAGGAGACCCAATGCAAATGGTACAATGAATCAAGATACTATCTAATAGGACTAGACCATGCCAGTGCTGTAGGAGTTTAAAGATGAAGCAGCTCTTTGAGGCTGGAGTATCAGCTGATGGTGCTTCTCCCAGTGGGTCCCAGGAGGGGTGACTGTTCTTTTTGGAACATGGTCATGGGAAAATCCCTCACACCTACTTTAAGCCAGTAAAAGAGAATGTCCAGAAAGGCCAGGTATCTGGAATTGGACCTAAGACAGGCTTCATATACAAATATGTATTGGTTTAGGGACAATCGTATAGTTTTTTTCTTCACTGCCACCTAAACCATCATTATCATCACTTGAGTCCTCTGTGACCATCACTGCTGTCCATGGGTACTATGCACAGGTGGAACAAAGCCAACGCCTCAACTGTGAGACAGTTTGTCTCTTAGGGTTAGGGAAGATGAGGGCTGAGGGTGGAGGGAGAAGGTACAGCGTGGGGAAGCTCATCATAGATCCCTTGGAATGCTATTCCTACTGATTTGTTACTCCCTTTTCTCCCTCCATACTTTGTCTTTCCCTTTTACACACACACTGTTATTCTTCATCCGTCCGCAGCCCAGTCCACTGGAACTTGGATGTAAGTGGCTTCTACAACCAAGTGAGGGAGAGAAATGGGCAGCAGTGATGACTCTATAAAGACTTTTGTTCTTTCATTCATTCAAGGTGGTGTCCAACCCAAAGATGAACACATAATCTTTGTCCTCAAGCAGCTCAATCTGCGAAAACCATCATATGAGTTAATGTGGTAACAGAAGCATGCGCACAAAATACTCTGGAACAACAAGCAGGGACCATTTAGACCTGCTGCAGTGTGTCTGTGTCTGTTTATGTGTATTATATGCAGGCAGATTGCGAAAAAAGACAAGTTTCACAGAGGAGATTATATATGATCTTTTCTAATTCACTAAAGCATACAGCTATCAAAGGCCTGAGGACTCTTGAAGGATGAGCAAAATTTCATCATGCAGAGAAGGGAAAGCGTAAAGACAGCAAACGGCATGTGACGGCATTCTATTCTATTTAAATCTAGGAATACTGTCTTTAGGATGTTCTTCGCTGAATAAATCAGATGCGTCATCATATCGTACTATCATGATTTACCAATACTGGTTATTGCCTAGATTTTATCCATGGACTCTCCATTGGCATCATTAGTGATGAGAGCTGGAAGCTTGAGCACACCCTGCCATAAAGTTGTTTGTAACAGAAGACATAGTTTGTACCTTGTTTTCTCTGTTTCAGTTTTGGTTTCCACCTCTAATTTGATATATACCAGTTATTAACCTGGTTGATTTGCTACAAATGAAAAGTTTAAAAAATTAATGACAATCTATACAAAACTCACATAAAACCATTTGAGTCTCCCACTAGATGGCACAGGAAGAATATGGCATATCACCTAATTCTCAGTCTAGGCTAGATAGAAAATGTCTATTCCTATGATCGCATGACTCTGACTACTTTCTCTTAAAAGTAAATATAAATAACATCTCTGTAATTTTATTTTTTCTTTAACAATAATTTATCTTAAGGTAGACAGAAAAATGCATGTGGTTTAAAATTCATAGTAAATAGGAGAATATTATAAAAGTTTCTTAAGGCCGGACGCAGTGGCTCATGCCTGTAATCTCAACACTTTGGGAGGCCGAGGCAGGTGGATCATGAGGTCAGGAGATCGAGACCATCCTGGCCAACATGGTGAAACCTTGTCTCTACTAAAACTACAAAAATTAGCTGAGCGTGATGTGCGCCTGTAGTCCCAGCTACTTGGGAGGCTGAGGGAGGAGAATCGCTTGAACCTGGGAGGTGGAGGTTGCAGTGAGCCGAGATCGCGCCACTGCACTCCAGCCGGGCAACAGAGTGAGACTCTGTCTCAAAAAAAAAAAAGTTTCTCCAACTATTTTTAACAGATTAAAACCATTCTTTTTTTTTATCAAACTATTTTTTTCATTAATTCCTAGTAGTCAATAATTCTGTTATTGTGACCCTGGAAGACAAGGCACTGTCATCCATCTCCTATAGATTTTAGAGCAATTAAAAGTGAAGCAATCCATATTCATTGACTAAGAGGGAACTATCATGTAACCTGGGTAAGTCAGTCCATATTACTTTAAGAACGCTAAACAGTATTGCCTAAGGTAAAAAAAAAAAAAAGAGAGAGAGAGAGAGAGATCTAACACCATTCTTTAGCGCCTGGCCACTAATGACCATTAATGACAGAACCTGCTTAATCCCCATATAATTATCCAATATATTGAATCCTAATTTTTTTTGCTCTTCACCCCAACCTTGCCCAAGTGCTAGTGTAGCTCTATTTTAAGAATATCAGTAGAATGTGATTTTTCACAAGCTGCCATAAGTAAATGGTGGAAAGCCAGAGCTATATTGTGAAAATGCCGCTAGTTTTTTGGGGGGCACATTAGGACTCAAACTTCCCAAAACTCCTACTCCTGAGTTACCTGGAGAAAAGCTCAGCAGACGGGCATCCAGTGCTTGGAAGGGCTGCTTGGTCCTCAATACAGGGCCCAGTAAATATATCTTTCAATTAAACTCCAACCTTTGATGTAACTGGTGTCATGGTGCCACAAGGATTCTGTTCAATATGTATTTAGTGAATATTTTCTTTGTGCAACACTGTGCTGGACCCTGGGCTAGCTTAAACAACCTGATTTGATTCGTGGTGGGCAGCAGGTAAGGAGGCAGGATTAGTTCACCCTCATAATGGTCTTTTACTGCAGCAACGGCCTGATAAATCACTGAGTTTGCAACACCAGAACCCTAAGAGCACACTTACCTTGAATCAGAGTGTCCCCTGGCAATCATAACGGATATTCAATCAAAGTTCCCACTGAGTATAGATGTACTACTTGACTCCATTCCAATAAGTGCAGCAAGCTGGAGCAGAAAAACTAATCTTTGCTGGATCTCTCAATGCATGATTTTTCGTACATCGTGCAACCCTTGTATGCCTTTTATCATTCATTCCTATCAGAATCTCCTAGAGTGCTTGTTTAAATTCAGATTCCCAGGCCCCACTGTAGATCACTGTATCGCATCTCTGTGATACAGGAGGCCACAGTGAAAACACAAATGAACCTGTTCCCAGGCATCCATGAAACCACCACGGATGCCCCACACATTGCCACAGAGATTTGAGGGCCTCAAGATGTGGGTTCCTTAGCATGGTTGGGGGCCGGAGACACCACAGTTTGAGCTTTGGTATTAATGTGCTCTTACTTCCTGTTGCTTATCTTAGGTAGGAACCAGTTGACAAGTGTCCTCTCCTAGCACAACAAGGAACTGACTCTGGGCACTGAGTATAGATTTTACTTAAAAAACTTACAGTTTTACTTACAGAAAGTTACTCAGCTGGGATGCTTCGCTTCATCATTAAGGTTTTCTTGTTTTCTTCCTTCCTTCCCCTCCTTCCTTCCTTCCTTCCTTCCTTCCTTCCTTCCTTCCTTCCTTCCTTCCTTTCTTTCTTCCTTCCTTCCTTCCTCCCTCCCTCTCTCTTCTTTCTTCCTCCCTCCCTCTCTTTCTTTCCTTTCTTTCTTCCTTCCTTCCTTTCTTTCTCTCTCTTTCCTTCTTTCTTCCTTCCTTCCTTTCTTTGTTTCTTTCTCTCTCCTCTCTCTCTCTCTTTCTTTGTTTCTTTCTTTCTCTCTCTCTCTCTTTCTTTCTTCTTTCTTTCTTTTTTTTTTTGTAAGAAACAGGGGTCGCTCTCTGTTGCCCAGGCTGGAGTGTAGTGGCACACAATCATAGCTCACTGTGGCCTCAAACTCCTGGGCTCAAGAGATCTTCATGCCTCAGTCTTCCTAGTAACTGGGATTACAGGCACGTGCTACTGCACCCAGCTTTCACCGTATAAGTTGTTAACTTCGCATAAGTTTTAATACCTGCAAAAATCATGTGACTCTTCCAGATCCCAATCTTTTCTAATTTGCTAAAGCATATAGCTATCAGAAGTCAACATGCAGAGAAGCACTAACATGGAATCTCTGCATGTCTTGATAAATGTTGCTTTGAAGCAGAATTCAGTTTGGGCAACTTGTGTAGAAGGATGGTCAGAAAGTAATTTTCTGTTTGTTGGGGGGTGTGTGTGTGTATGTCTGTATATGTATATGTGTACGTAAAGAACACAGGTTCTGCAATGAATCCAGTGTTGTTGTGCTGGGAATTTAAATGTTTTAATTCTCAAAGCAGTTCTGCTGAGTAGAAATTATCATGTTACCCCATTATACAGACTGAAAACCTGAAGCTTGAGTAGTTTGCCCAAGGTCACATAGCAAGGAAGATCACAAGGCAAAGGAAGGTCTTGAACCCTCTAAAGTTCACGATGTTTCCATTATGTCATGCTTGTAAAAAACATGAAAATAAATGCTTATAATAAAAGATATTAAGTGATAAAACCTCCTTAACAATTTTCTCCTTTGCAATATCAGAAACCTCCAGCAGGCTGTACCCCTGAATCAGTTTTCTAATTGAAACTCAAAGCCATTAAACAATGATTTTCTCAGTGCTTCGGTTGTTGTTGGTTTTTTTGGCATATTATTTTAAATTAAATCTACAACAATAATTTACAAACTTTCATGTGTACCCCCGAAAGTCAAAAGAAAATATTGTTTTTGATGCATTGTTTTAAGGTACTTAACTGATTTCTTACATTAAAATACTGCCCTATTACAATTGGTTGTGAAAATTACTGATGCTTCCACAGCTAGGAATAGAGTTTTATTTTATTCTACTATTGTCAAAATCCACGCTTCTTCATTGCAGGCTACCACATAGACTTAACCTGATTTGCAGAAGTGTGATTAGTTTATCAATATGTCTTCAAGTGTAGCCAAGGCACAATTATTTTAGAATTACCTAAGACAGTTGTTCTGAAAACAAGAGCCTCAACCAGCATCATCAACATCAGCAGAGTTCTTGTTAGGTAAATTCTCAGGCCCTACTCCAGACCTACTGTATCACAAACCCTGGGAGTGGGATCCAGCAATCTGTGTTTTAACAAGTTCTCATGGTGATTCTGATGCACACCAGTGGATAAGACCCACTGACCCAGGATATTTATTAGAAGTATAAATTTCTGATCCTCACCCATATCATATCAGCATCTCTGGGGCCTAGGAAACTATTTTTACAAATATCAAGGTGATTCTTAGGCACATAGAAGTTTGAGAACCACACTGGTCCATGTGGTATGTTTTGAGGGGACAAGGAAGGATCCTTCTCTGAACATTTCTCTCCATCTCTTGATCAAAAGTCAGTTAATTTTGTAGAATTAAGCAAGAACGTCCTTATTAATTTTTAAGTTCATTAATTCACAAATATTTTAGGATGATTTATTTTATTAAATAGGTATTTCACCCTCAGGGGAGTACAGGAGAGTGGACAATTAAAAGGGAGGGACATTACAAACACAGACTACAAAAGCCTAATTTACATATTTTACCTTACAGTCACCCAAGATCTGATTTGCGTATATTTCACCTCTTTCATTAGGGAGGATATCATAATTTTACTCTAACATATTGAGTCTAACATCCTTTGGCCAAACCTTTCCCCTTCCAAAGAAGACCTTGTAAAACCTACTTGGCAGTAATCAAGCAATATGCATAGAGTGTAGGTAATAATGTATTGCAGCATTTATTTGTTGTGTGGGGTTTTTTTTTTAGTGTAAATAGAATCTGTACATTCAAGACATGAGTCACATAGGATAAATAATCTCATTACTTTGTAATATCACTTAAACTTTTTTCAAACAGTATACATCCAGCTTATTGACCAGACTAGACTCCATGTAACTTCCTATTGCTTTAAAATAAATACAGATACAACATGGATGATCCTTGAAAACATGACACTAAGTGAGAGAAACCAGACACGGAAAGACACATGTTGTAAATTCCATTTATGAGAAATATAAAAAATAGGCAAATCCAGAGAGGTAGAAAGCAAAGTATGGTTAGCAGGGGCTAGGAGGGATATTGTGAAGTGACTACTGCTTAATGAGTGAGTATGAAGTTTTCTTTGAGGGTGATGAAAATGTTGAGGAACTAAATCGTGGTGATGGTTGCACAACATTGTGAATGTACTAAATGCCTCTGAATTGTGCACTTTAAAATGGTTAAGTTGGTGCATTTTATATTGTATTTTGTGTATTGTGTATTTTACCACAATTTTTAAAAAACATACATACACAAAATAGAAAATAAAATAGAATAAAATTAAATCTCCTTTCAAATAATGAAGATTGATAGAAGTCAGGATATAGAAAATAATGTCCCTCAGAGGCTGAGGGAATTCTAAAAGATACACCCCAAAATATTCCAAGAAGTGACACTAAAGTGGGGGATATGTCAGGTTACAATTTTTGAAAGCCAATACTCACTTTAGATATATGCTTTATGTTGCCAGAAAAACAAAGCGACAGCAACAACCCCCTGTTACACACAAACACACACACACACACACACACACACACACACACACACATGCCAAAAAACAAAACCAAACAAAGCCAAAGATCACTTAAAATCAGACAACCAACCACAGAGCTGCATACATAATTGTGATTGACATATTCACAGTCAGGCCAGTCAGAGTCCCAAGAGATCAACTGGGAGGCAGGGCTTTTGCCGCAGCAGTGCCTGGCTAGGGTCTCACACATCACCACAGAAAGACATGGATTGGGGTCTGTGACTTACCCATAGCTTGACACCCCCAAAAGCCACCAAGCCCCCAGAGTAGATATGGGTCTCTCCTATGAAGTAATCTAAGACTGGGGATTCATTTTTATACTTGCATTAATTTAATGACTCAGTGTCTATATCACTATACATAAAGGCTATTCTCACTTTACTCCTTCAGGGAAAGAGATATGTACAGCTATGATCTCAATTCTTGCCCGTTTCTATTTTCCTTCCCACTATCTAGAAATCAAACTGCCCTCCTAAAAATTCATCATATCCCATCAGGTTAGGTAAAAACCTTTGTGTCTGAAAGCTCCCATAGAAATCCTGGAGATGGTTATGAGCTGCTTTAAAATGAGATAAAATGGTATCTGCTTTGCCTTCCGAAGGGCTGCTCTTTGTGTAGGTGCTTTTGTGAAATTCTGTGTCACCCACGCTACCCATTACAATGCTCACAACATTCACATATTTGATCCGTAGGAAATGTAGCTGGCGCTGTTTTTATTCCTGTTACCTCCTGTCTTGAAGCAAAATGCCAGTGCTTCATGCAGCGTGGAGTGGTAAACATCAACTGGGGAGAAGGCTTTATTTAGGGAATTTATCACAAAATGGCTTTCTGAAGATTAATACTGAGAAAGTGGAAGCACGGTTTAGAGACTATAGCATTGGTGCAAGCAGATATTTCCAATAGGCAGTTTCCAGTGCGTACATGAACATCATCTCTACTGTGGTCTCCTATCTTTGTGTATAACACACAGGTTATTCCACTTTGTATGCCCACCAATGTGTGCATTCATAAAACAGATCTTTATACTATTAAGGAGATACAATATAGGCCAAGGATTTAATATAGTACTCATAAAATTTAAATTTTTTGAAACCTGCCAAATGGATAAGATGTTTGCCCTATATTAGTGACTATCATTTTGATGTGAAACCTACTTTAATGAATACCTGACAAAGAAACCTTTTAAAGAAATGATTATCTTTGACATGAATATATTCAGCTCGTGTTTATACAGTGAAATCTTAACTAGCTAGTAAAAATGGCACAATATTACGACGAGTATAGAAAATACTACATAAAGAAAATATAAAGGCTGCCTGAAGAGTTAATGACTAATTCTGTTATCTGAATTGGTGCTTCAGTGACGAATGCTCTGAGACAAGCTTATGTTTAAGGTATTGTGGGTGCAATCTGTACATCTGAATTATACCCAGGGCCTTATTAATGCTATGTGTGAAATTATGGAAATTACCAAGGCAAGAAAGCTTTATGTTTGTATTCTGCTTTCAGATATAAGGCAAGGTAATTATATTTAATAACCCAGTGACTACATTTTCTATCTTAAAATTATAAAGTAAGAAAAAAATAGAAAGTGCTTGCATGTGAATGTAATGATACCTTAAAATGATGACCTCAATCTTAAGCAATGCACTTTTATCTTTAGATAACATGTTAAAGCAAAGGCAAATAACTATTCTATCATACAGTGGTCTAATTGTGTTCAGAGAAGAAGAATGACAAATATACAGCAAATGGTTATGAGACGTAGGTTATAATGACAACTTATTTATTATTAACCTGATGAAAAGAAGGCTTAATTGTGAATCTGTGAGTCTTCACAACTAAACAAAAGATCAGTAAGCAAGCAATTCATGTATTGTTCTCCATTTCCACTGAAGACAGCAGCTTAAATTGGTTAAGTGAAAGAACATTCTTAACAATAAGGCTAAGAATAATAAAAGTAGGAAATACTTCTTGGAGATTTTGGCCATAGAGGACATGAATCTATAGGTAAAGATTTCTCAGGTGGCTGAAGAATAATTATAGGCTTCTTGCTGATCATGTGATTCTATGAAAACCTATTGTCTAAATTAATGAAATAGTGTTTTGTTCCCAGTGAGGGATAATGTCTTTTGCATTTAATGTAAATTCAGTGTTGTCAGCACTGAACTTCACTAATTTAGAAAGTTCCCACTGGTCATTAAGAAAACCCAAATGAGGAACTGTATGCTCTTTGTGACTACTAGTCAATGATGGAATGGGGTGTTGGGGAGAAACTAGAGGATGTGGACAGAAGGATTGGAAAATGGATAAGAATTAGTGAATAAAATTAAAATAATTTTAATTTTTAAAAGTTAATTAATTAAAAAAAATAAGGGCAGTGATTCTCAATCCTGGCTGCAATTAGAATCATGTAGGGATTTTTTTTTTTTTTTTTAATATCAATCTCTGGCTTTAAAATACCAGTACTGGCCTAGGGTGGGTCCCTGGCATAGGTCTTTTTCCAGCCATGTTTGAGAACTGCTATTCTAGGACTTTTAAGGATCTGCAGTGCTCATAAAATTAAGCAGAGTATGATGGTTATAAAAACAACTCTATACCAACTATTGCTTCATAGTATTTTTTAACATAAGATCCAAAGAAATGTTATCAACTGCCCATCAATCCATGGATCTATGAGTGGTGTGATTTAGTAGAAGCATATGTTGTAGTAACAGAAGAGCAATAGATCACTACAGGGAGGTTGTGAAGAATTTTAATAAACTTCTTCAAATAAATGTCTCATTTCTAATCCTCCTAACATCCAAATAAGAGATTCAGCCACCTTAATGAGACAATCTCACATTATCTCATTTAATAATCACAACTCCTAAAGTTTATCACATAATTTCCATTTTATACATATAGAAACCTAAGTTCAAGGTAAGTAATTCAAGTTCACAGATTAGAAATGAAAAAAAAAAAAAAAACTGGATTTGAATTCAGGTGTATTGCTTCTAGTCCATTCATTGAGTGAACATCCACTGAAGTGTTAGCTCACAATTTCTCCTATTAAAACTGCAGTCCATTCAACCCATTGGTGAAATATTGAGTCATGCGAAGACAATTACTTGGAAAACAGCCCTATTATTGACTAAAACCATTTTATAAACTGAATTAAAAGTTTTCAGTATCCAAATAAAGACTTGTTTAGAAATTGTGGTTGATTGGCCGGGCGCGGTGGCTCACACTTGTAATCCCAGCACTTTGGAAGGCCGAGGCGGGCGGATCACGAGGTCAGGAGATCGAGACCACAGTGAAACCCCGTCTCTACTAAGAAAATACAAAAAATTAGCCGGGCGTGGTGGCGGGCGCCTGTAGTCCCAGCTACTCGGAGAGGCTGAGGCAGGAGAATGGCGTGAACCCGGGAGGCGGAGCTTGCAGTGAGCCGAGATTGCGCCACTGCACTCCAGCCTGGGTGACAGAGCGAGACTCTGTCTCAAAAAAAAAAAAAAAAAAAGAAATTGTGGTTGATTAATTAAATACTATGTCAACTTGTTCTATTCTGAGATATAAAGTAGGGTTGATTGCCTTGAGAAGCCTCAACCACTGAAAAGGTTATGACGCCTCCCCAACAACCTCTCATATGTATTTAAAAACAATTTTTGTAATCTGAATTATAAGGCTGGGTGTGGTGGCTCATGCCTGTAATCCCAGCACTTTGAGAGGCGGAGGTAAGGAGGACTGCTTGAGCCCAGGAGTTTGATACCAGCCTGGGCAACATAAAAATACCCCCATCTCTACCAACAGCAACAAAAAATTAGCCAGGCATGGGGCTCATGCCTGTAGTCCCAGCACTTTGGGAGGCCGAAGTGGGAGCATTGCTTGAGCCCAGGAGGTCAAGACTGTTGCACACTGCACTACAGCCTGGGCAACAGAGTGAGACCCTGTCTCAGAAAACAAAACAAAACAAAAACCCTGAACTATAAAATAAGTGCAATATTGTTCATTAAAGTCTGCTTTTCCCTCTTACAGCTACTTAGGTGGTTTTTGGCTTTTTGTGATGCCCTAAGCACATGCTTAGTTTGCTCTTTGCTAAATCTAGTCTGCGATACCAAATGTCCATCTGTAAATTTTCTTTGGCATTGTGCCCTACTTGTATACTTTTCAGTTGATTTGAAAACCAGTCATCAGTTGATACACTAACCTTCTAGATGACAATTGTGATTCGGTTCTCAAGTGGAGACAGGTTATGTTCTCCTGACCTTCAAAGGGAATAATACGAGCTACAGAAGGTTCCCTGCCCCTACCCCAGGTGGGTAGAACAGTTGGTATGGAATGGGATGGGATGGGATGTAACTCATTGTGCCACTAGGGTGCATATAAATCTTGTTCAAAAATAATGATCTGTGTATTTTGGTGGAGGAAATTTTAATGCTTTTGAAGAGAAAATATTTGAAAGAGTTCTTACTGCCCCTAATGAGCCCAAAGTTAACATTTTTGAAAGAGTGTCCTCGCCATTCTCAAACTTAAGCTTTTATTAATTATCTTTAAATCAGTGGTGGAAACTGTGTGATCTTATAATTGTAACCTACCATAAAGCTCGCCACCATTTTTAAAGAAACATATTACAAGCAACTTGAAATATATAATTAATTAGCAATTAACTAGAAAGGCTGCTAGACACCTAATACTCTGTTGCATAGAAAAACGCAGATAAATCTTGAGTTACAAATTAAGTCTTGTGTTAAATTTCTTTTCTTCCTTGAGGGCACGGGGAAATCAGAACACACAAATATTTTTAAACATCAGAATTATATATATTGTGGAGGCAAGGAACATAGATATTTTCCTGACATTGGACATGCAAAATTCGATTTGAAATACTCTGAACTTTGTGGATACCTTTTGTGAAGATAATGTTCTATGGTTTGGTTGTTTTTTTGTCTGTTTGTTTGTTTTTGTCTTTTTACTTTCTTTGTCAAAAATCCTAATGACAGGGAAGTAGAGAAGTCATTTGACTTTTGTCTATACCATTTTCTTCACCTATAAAATAGAATCCACATACACACACACGAGATACATGCATATTTCATAGTGATTAAATCTTATACACACACACGTATACACACACAGGGATATATGAATATTTCTTTTTTTTCTTTTTTTTTGAGCGAGTCTCGCTCTGTTGCCAGGCTGGAGTGCAGTGGCGTGATCTCGGCTCACTACAACCTACACCTCCCTTGTTCAAGTGATTCTCCTGCCTCAGCCTCCCGAGTAGCTGAGACTACCGTTGTGCACCACCACACTCAGCTAATTTTTGTATTTTTAGTAGAAACGGGGTTTCGCCATGTTGGCCAGGATGGTCTTGATCCCTTGACCTCATGATCCGTCCACCTCAGCCTCCCAAGATATATGCATATTTCATAGTGATTAAATCTTGAGCTCTGGAGTCAGACAGGTGTGGGCTGCTGTCCTGGCTCTGCCATTTTCTAGCTGTAAAACCTTAGGTAAGTCAATTCTCTAAACTTCAGTTTCTTTTTCTCTAAAACAAAAATAATAATAATAGGGCCGGGCGCGGTGGCTCACGCTTGTAATCCCAGCACTTTGGGAGGCCGAGGCGGGCGGATCACGAGGTCAGGAGATCGAGACCACGGTGAAACCCCGTCTCTACTAAAAATACAAAAAAATTAGCCGGGCGTGGTGGCAGGCGCCTGTAGTCCCAGCTACTCAGAGAGGCTGAGGCAGGAGAATGGCGTGAACCCGGGAGGCGGAGCTTGCAGTGAGCCGAGATTGCGCCACTGCACTCCAGCCTGGGCGACAGAGCGAGACTCCGTCTCAAAAAAAAAAATAAAAAAAAAAAATAAATAATAATAATAATAATAATACCTACATCTAGGGTTCTGTTAAGAATAAAATGAGATAATGCAGTTTGAGACATAGCATAGCGCTAGCACCTTGGACATTGTATATATTCAATAAATACAGTTATTTATTTTACAAATTCAGAGTGGAACCATCTGTCAAAAGTGAGATTCAAGTGAGATCTGTCTCTTCCTCCACAATATCAGAAGTCATTGCCCCCCTCCTCAGACTTCCTACACAGCACTTTTTTTTTTTTTTTTTTTTTTTGAGACGGAGTCTCGCTCTGTCGCCCAGGCTGGAGTGCAGTGGCGCGATCTCGGCTCACTGCAAACTCCGCCTCCTGGCTTCACGCTATTCTCCTGCCTCAGCCTCCCAAGTAGCTGGGACTACAGGCCTCTGCCACCTCACCTGGCTAATTTTTTGTATTTTTAGTAGAGACAGGGTTTCACCGTGTTAGCCAGGATGGTCTCGATCTCCTGACCTTGCCCACATAGCAGTTTATTCACACTTAGAGATTCTGACTTCAGTAGTCAGAAACGACTATGGATAGAAATGTTTGAGCCTGTCTTTCCCACTGGGTTATATATTCTGGTGGGTAAGGTCCATATTATTTTATATAGTCAAATCTCCAGCTGTGATTACATTGTCTGCAGATGGTTACATTATCTGCAAAGATAAAATTTTAGTCAACAGTTCATCCTTGCAATCCAGAAATGCCACTGAGTTGTACAACTGAAAATCAGGGAAGGAAGCTCTGCTTGACCTGTCTCTAGTCGGGGGCTAGCCATCCTAGGGTGAATGCTAGTGTGCACGCTCTATGGAGCTGCAGCGGCTTCAGGGTGACAGCCTTCAACGGGTGGGATGAAGACTTTGGTTATGATGGTCTCTGGGAGGAAAGGGATAGCTGGAACTCCTTTGTTAATGTGGTTACTGCGATCTTACATCTTAGAGCTGGCCATCATATTCCACTTTCCCTGGTCTTTGTCTGCTCTTTCCAAAGGATCTTTGTTTAGGATGGGATTTTGGGCCCTGAGTTTTGGTTATGAGTACTACTTCTGGGGGTAAATCTTCCCTTCTAAACAGGCTCACACACACACATATGCACATATAACCACACACACAATCTTCTTCATTCAGTGTTAGTTCTGACCTGAACTATAATTGGGCTCTTAATAATACCACTTTAATAGTGTGAAACTGAATGGAAATAAAACTAGAAAAGCCTTTCATGTGGTGTGTTTACTGTAATGCATAAGTATATCCATTTTAGAAGTGGGTGTTTTGTATGTGACTTCTTTGTATTACTTAAGGATAATGGTTGCTTGAGTTTTTTTTTTTCTGATTTCTCAATAGTGTTCTGGAGAGAAATTTTAGACATAAGATTAAGTCATTTAAAGATCTGATCACAATTCAGTCAGCTCAATTCAATTCACTAAATCTTTTATGAGCTTCTATTACATACAAAGCATGGAGCTAGGCAACATTCAGAGTACACAAAGGAGTAATAGGGCATGGCTCCTGGTCTTTAAGGAAGTTGCAATTTAGCATTATTACTATTGTCAAAGTGTATTTCTTAATGATTCCATGATATGTGATATGCTTTATGGGATAGAAAGCTGGTTAAACAAACATCAGAGCATCAAATCCTGTTTTGAAAAAGACAAAGTATATACACAAATAATAATATGCTAGGTCCCAAGACTTCTCTTGACAACATGAAAATTAATAATTATGAAATATACTCAATTAAAAATTATAGTGAAGCCTAATTTATCCAATATTATCAAAGAACAAAAATGTTAATATCTTTTCATTTTTCTGATCATGGAAACTTGTATTCCTTCTAAAGCATCTAAGCAATTTAAATATTAACCAGTTTGAACTGTATCTTTCTAAAATGTATGATCTATTTTCCCTGCCTATCTTGAATCAAATTTAATATTTTCTTAATGATACTAGAACACCATTGTGAGCATCAAATAGTATGCTATATTACAAATACAAAACTTTTCAGGAACAATATTGAGGTGTGCAGGGCTATTTTTCCATACCAAATAACCTAGACTATATTTTTGTATTTTTGACTCATCTGCTTATTTATTTTAAGTATTTTCAAAATCTTGTTCCCTTAATGTTTTCACTGTCTGAGTCATTTACTACTGCTGTATAACAAACCACCTCAAACTTAGTGGAATTTTAAAAATTGTATTATGCTCTCAGGTTCTGTGGATCAGGAAAGGGCACATGGGGACAGCTCTTCTCTGCTCTGTGATATCTGGTGCTTCAGCTAGGAAGACAGATAGCTGGGAGAGACTTTAATGTCTGGGGTCTGGAACATCTGAGACAGGACAAGCCCCTTCCATAATGTGTTTCACTCACCTGTCTGGTGCCTGGGCTGAAATTGCTAAAGGCTGGGCTCAGCTGGGACTATCAACCAGAATACCTACACATGGCCATTTCACGTGGCTTCAAATTTTCACAGCATGATGACTAAGGTCCAAGATGAAAATCCCCAAGAGGGACTTTCCAAAGGCAAGTGTTCCAAGAGTAATAGGTGGAAGCTTCGAGGCCTTTTCTTGTGACATCAAAAATCATATGGCACCATTCTGTTAGTAACGAGCAAATCATAAGGTCAATCATAGATTCAAGGGGACAAGATTTAGACCCCACTTCTTGCTGGGGAAGTGATAAGGTTACGGTGGGGAAGAGCATGTGGGATGGGAAACATTATTGTGACCATCTTTGGAAAACACAAAACGTCAGCAACCATTTCTTATTGCTATTGACCTGTCTGCCTCCTCTAAGCTTCACAAACACTTAAGGTACGGTTTTTGTTTTAAAATAGCAGCACAAATATACTCCCTTCCAAAAATCGAATGTAAAACCAAAATATGCAGTCATTTAGGTGAAGCCTAAGGATTTTCTTGTGAAGGAGGTGATTGAGTTTTAAGGCAGAGAGCTTATGGTGGCCACTGTGGCTGCCTTGAGGCTTTTACTCACTCTTTTCCAAATAAAATAGGTGGCTGAATGTTAGAGACCGAATTGTGTTCCCTAGAATTCATATATTGAAGGCCTAACTCCCAACTTCACTGTATTTGCAGATAGAGCCTTTAAGGAGTAATTAAGCTTAAATGAGGTCATACGGTTGAGGTCCTAATCCCAAAGGACTGGTGTCCTCATTAGAGGAGTCAGAGTGCACAGAGGAAAGGCCCTGGGGGCGGGGCGGGGGGCATGGCAAGAAGGCAGCCACTTACAAGCCAAGAACAGAGGCTTCGGGAGAAACCAAACCTGCTGACACCTTGATCTTGGGCTTCTAGCATTCAGAACTGTAAGAAAATAAATTCCTATTGGTTAAGTCCCCCAGTCTAAGATGTTTTGTTATGCAGTCCTAGCTGACTAATACCCTGGACAAATGACTTCTCGGAGGATATGGACTCAGTCCTAATTCTCCACTACTACTCTTATCCACACTCACTTTGCAGAAAGTCACATGTTTTTGTGCTGTTGCTGATCCTGTTCGTTCTATCTAGAAAATTATTTTTCTCCTTGTCTAGGCCTATTAACTCATCCCTTAAGTTTCAGTTCAAATGTCGTCTTCTCTGTGTTCTACTTAACCAACCACCCAGGCAGAATTAATCACTCCAGCCCTGCACACAAACCTTGGTCTTTTCATTTTTCATATTGAATGATAATCAGCCCGCTCTGAGACTTATAGAATGAGGTGGTAGAGGGAAGGCCTGCACCCTGGTCCCCCCAGTTTCTGGCCAGAACCTCACATTTAATAGGTGCTCAATACATGCTTGCAGATTTCATACGTTACACTTAGAAACCCATAAAATTTAAGACCTGGAAACCACCTTAATGATGATCTAATCCAGACTTTCATTTTACAAGTGAAAAAAATGCAGCCTGAAAAGGTTGTTTCAGGCAGATATTCCAATGGAAATCACCACCGCTCTCCCAGTTAGAACAAAAAGGCATGTTGAAAGGTAGTAATTTTAGAGCATGATTGAACAATTGAAAAGGCATGAGCTCATAGAACTGAGAGGGGGAACATGCCGCAGACACTGGGTGGGGCATCTGAGGTTTGGAGACGGGTGGATGGCTGAGTAGAGCACCGAGCTGGTATGTGCATGTTAAAAAAAGCTCTGTTCACAATTCTTCAAAATAACTATCCAATAAATGTTATTATTTTAATTTCATATTTCTTTCCATTTACCCTGCCTAACTTTTTTTAAATTTTTATTTTAGATTGGGGGTACCTGTGAAGGCTTGTAACATAGATAAACACATGTCATAGGGGTTTGTCATCTATATTATCACATCACCCAGGTATTAAGCCCAGTACCCAATAGTTATCTTTTCTGCTCCTCTCCCTCCTCCCTCCTCCCACCTCCCACTGTCAAGTAGACCCTGGTGCGTGTTGTTTCCTTCTTTGTGTTCATAAGTTCTTATCATTTTGCCCTCACTTATAAATGAGAACATGCGGTATTTGGTTTTCTGCAGCTTTATTTGGTAGATTTTTTTATCTTCTGAGTAAAGCAATTAGAATTCGGCTGCATGTGTATCCGGGTCTGTGGTAACTGCAGATACAGTAAAATAGTAGAAGCAAATTTCCCTTCTTATCTCAGTGCCCACCCAACAAGCCTTGAGTCAGAGCAAAGATGTTGAACATCCCCTTACAATTAATTTTCCCTGACAAACTTCCAAAGATAGGTGGGGCTGCTGTCTTTCTTCCCTTATCCATCTTCCCTCAGATACGCTTTTCATCCACTCTATAATGGAAAAATGCTAAGGGTTGTAAGAGTATGATATTACTCTCTTGTCTCCTGATACCTATTGACAATTTGGACTCCAGAAAATAATATGTGAAACGGCCTATTGGATGAGTTTTCTGGCTGGCCTTTTCATCTATAGGGACAAACAAAATAAAACAAACAATAAAACAGCAGGAAAGACACAAAGGAAACCTAAAATGTCATGTTTCTCATAATGGATGAAATTATGGTAATATTATCAACAAAAAATTAGCAACATAGGCCAGGCACAGTGGCCCACTCCTGTAATCCCAGCACTGTGAGAGGCCAAGGCAGAGGATCACTTGAGCAGGGGAGTTTGAGACCAGCCTGGACAACAGTGAGACCCCCATCTCTAAAAAAATAAAATAAAATATTAGTCAGGCATGACAGCATGCGCCTGTAATCCCAGCTACTTGGGAGGCTAAGATGGGAGGACTGCTTGAGACTGGCAGGTCGAGACTGTAGCGAGCTATGATCGCACCATTGCCCTCCAGCTTAGGCAACAGAGGGAGACCCTGTCTCTTTAAAAAAAAAAAAAAAAAGCAACACATGGAGTTGCTGTGAAACTTCAGTCAGATGATGTAGTAAAGACATTACTTCAATGTCCGGCAGTTTGTGAATGTTCACCAAACTGTGAGATGTTAGCTGTAAACATTGGCAAGTAGTTCCATTTGGTAGCATCAATTTCCAGGGATGGGAACTTGGGATAATTTCTTACCTTTATGAACCTCAGTTTTCCTATCTGCCAAATTGGCATAATAATTCCTTTCTGTGTGGTTGTAAGGATTTGGTGACATGATAAGAGGGAAGGGCAGCGTGCTGGACACTTCACAAAGACAGGTTTCCTTTCCTCTAATGGAAATACCTGGGTTCTACTCCTACCTTTTTTTTTTTTAAACTAATTTTCTAATGTCCATACCAGGACTTTGGAGCTCATCTTTCTCACATAAAATGAGGCATTGGGCCTAGTGTATCTCTCTCTCTCTTTCTTTTTTTTTTGAGGCAGGGTCTTACTCTGTTGCCCAGGCTGGAGTGCAGTGGTGCAATCTTGCTCACTGCAACCTCTGCCTCCCAGGTTCAAGCTATTCTCCTGCCTCAACCTCCCAAGTAGCTGGGATTACAGGTGGGCACCACCACGCCCAGCTAGTTTGTGTATTTTTAGTAGAGACGGGATTTCGCCATGTTGGCCAGGCTGGTCTCAAACTCCTGGCCTCAAACGATCCACCTGTCTTGGCCTCCCAAAGTGCTGGGACTACAGGCATTGAGCCACCACGCCTGGCCCAAGTGTATCTCTTTTAACTCTAAGCTTCATAACAAAAGGAAACCCCATCAGTGATCATTTGAACTTGATGTCTTCTTTTCTTTATTTGCATGTTGGGGGTAGCTACGAGACTTGTATGCAGAATCTTCATGAGATAATAAGGAATGACTTGTCCTGAACACGGGGAGAAATGTGTCTTCATACATGGATACCTCCTGACAATATTAGAGTACTTTAAGTAAAAACTACATAGGGGTGGAATGTTTAATGGTGTCTTCATGGCCTGGGCTGGTATCAGTACAACATATCTGTGGGTTGATCAGAGCTAGGACACCTGCAGGTGTCAAATTCTAGAGCCCTCAGCTTCCCATACTTTGTGGGAGCCTTTGGTAAGCAGGTATGCCTAAGGAAAAAGAGAGGCTCTAGGGTTAGCAACTTGAAAGGACTTAATTATAGCATTAAAAAAAAAAAATCAGGGAGAGTGGAATGTTGAAAGCAGAAATGTCAAACCGTAAGTTGATTATTTACATTGCCCAGGCCTGGAACTTCCTTTGTCTCTGCCATGGTGGAAACTTCCAAAAGTGACTCAGTTTCATCTTATGTATGTTTTAGTGAAAGTGATAGATTTCCAGTTTCTCAAATTCTACTTTCCCCCTAAAGTACACAAGAATTAATGGGTAACTAATGAACACAGATTCTATGGTGTATCAAGCACAAATAGTCCTCAGTGATGAGAAGAAAATTAAATTCCATAGGAATTACGGTTTTCTAAAATTTAAAGGGGATGTAATACGGAATGAGGAAAAAAGCTTTGGAAAAGCAATAATGTCCCTCTATAAAGGGCATTGAAGCGAAAAAGGAAATGGCAGTGGGAAAGGAAGGACGGGGGTGGGAGCTGATGATTCAGCCTGAGGGGGCTGGGGTGAGTGCTGTGGGCAGGACTGTCTAAGTGTGAAGTGGGCGGGTGGTTATGACTAGCATTGAATGGGAGATAATTAAGAGCAAGTCGGTACCAGTAACTGCCAGGGAAAGGAAGGGAATATGTCCAGAAAAAGCAACTCTTTATTTCCATGCTGAATTAAAACACCTACCCATTTGGGGCTTGAGAATTTCACTCTGAAATGAAAAAATATTTGCTGTAAACAGAATGCAGATGATTGTGAAATTTTCCATGCTTTCTTCTAATGGTGTGGGGAAAAACAGATTCAAAATGGAAACTGTGCAGGACGTGCTTTCTTAGAAAGAAACACATATTTTAAAATATCAGTTATTCTATAAAGGAAAAATTATTGCTGTTAAAAGTCATGCGCAAGTTATCAAGTTTCAATTTGGGATCAGCTACAGGTACAAATATCTGGATCGTTTGTGAGAGAAAGAACTGAAAATGCACAGCTTCCATCGTCCTTTAAATAGCTTTCTGGATTGAAGAGCATTATAATTAAACTGCATCAAGTGTCACTGCAGAGAAGCATGTAAATTACGGGTCTGAGTGTGGGCAAGAAATGTTATTTGATTGCTTGACAATTAAAACCAGAAGATGTTCACATATGCATAACCCAGATTTGTTGTAATTATATCAGATGCAGAAGAAGTGGGAGGAATAGGTGTAGCTTTGAATTTAATAATCACTTGTTTATCTCTCTTTCAAATAAAACAACTGTTTAAAAATACTATAGGAATGCATATTCACAGAGTGGTTTTGTGTAAGAAAAGATATATTAGCAAGCAATCAGTCCTTTCAGCGTATGTCCCAGAAATAAGTTCTGAAAAAAAATGGCCATGAATATCCTAAAAAGACTTTCAAAATGTAGAAACTAGTTCATTTAACTGTCAAGTACTTTGCTTCAAACATCATGTCAGAAACGATGTTCACAAGGGCTCTGAAATCTACTTGTTTCAGTATTTTGCAATTCATTTTACCCAGGTCTCAGCTCTCCTGAAACTCCCCTTTCTCTCAAGATGAGAAAGGAGTAGGTAGGAGATGCTCTCGGAATACTGCTCAGACAATTGAGAACTTTTCTTGCCTTTTAAAGAGGCCCAGAGGATGCCTCTTGGAAAGACGCTGAGAATGTAATACCATATCAGCACCTCTACAAAGCGTTTGATACCGTCTTAGATAGCACATACAAGAACAAACATAAACACTTGACTAGGAAACACACAAGCCTAAAAACTGTCAGGTTGAAAATGAAGACAGCACATTTTTTTACAATCCTTCCCCATGTGAAAACTAGGATCATAAATTATATGCAATGATACGTGTATTATCTATGTAAATAAAATGATCCCATCTTCTGCAGCCCTCTTGGTTGACCTTTCCCTTAGCATTTAACTAAAAACTAATAGTAGTAGTAAATCTACTTAATAGATTTACTTAGAATAATACATCTTGCTTAATGAGAAAAGTCCAGCATTTTCCTCCAATCCCCAGATTTCTGGAGGTTTTCCTTCCCTTGGGCATGTTTCATTCTAGATTCCTACTCCTGGCTTTGTGTAGCAGTTAACTTTCTTTTTTTTTTTCCACGGATCAGTGTGTAAAATATAGAATATATTTCAGAAAACTTAAGTGGTTTAAGAATGGGTTTGAGTGACTTTTCTAAAGAGGGAGATTTCTAGACAAATTTACACAAAGTACATCATCCCATAAAGAGGACCTCTAGATGCCAGTTGTAGAAAGACACTTTTCATCGCAGCTAAGGGGAAGATATTTCTATGGGTCAGAGATATCTAAGGGTGTTGGGATGCAATAAATCTCTCATTTCTGGGGGTGTTCTTAGCCACATGAATTTGAGATCTCCCAGAAGCAGCCCCTGAGATGAAGATTCACATACAAGTAGATTATCTGGCAGCTGATTTCAGGAAAGGCCGCAGGAAATGGGGGAAGCGAGATAAGGAAAGGATCCCAGAAGTACAGGATACATAGTCAAAAGAGAGTCCACTGTGGTAACAGGGACCCTAATCCCACTTGAGGATTCTGGGGGCCAGTGTAAAATACAGTCCTCTCCCTGTGGGTGGAGGGAGCTGGAATATTTATACACAAATTTCCATCAGTTCAGGAAAACTGCTCTAGGAGGGCCATTTTAATCCCCTGACACTTCCTGCCTCCCCAGTGAGAGTGCACTAAAGCAGGAGCTGAGTGTTCAAGAAATCCTACAGCAAAGAAACGCTATGCTGCTGGCAGTTAGAAGCCAGTTTGGTACCCATTGAACTGGTGAGAGTGGAAAGACACGGGCCAGGGTCTCAGGAGCACCTGTTATACTAGTGTAGCTGAGCCTTTATTATAAAGATCCTAAGATGTTTGTTTTACTTATTTCCTATCCCCCTTTTCCTTTTCTTCCTCCATGAATGCTTGCTTGTACACAGTCACTTTGGTAGAGGGTAGTCACTAGTAATTGATTAACTTCCTACACTAACCCCAGGGCTGCCCATGAGATTGATGAGTTTGTTTTTCTTTGGTTTTTTTGAGACGGCTTTTCTCTGTTGCCCAGGCTGGAGTGCAGTGGAGCAATCACAGCTCACTGCAGACTCAACCTCCCAGGCCCAAGTGATCCTCCAACCTAAGCCTTCTGAGTAGCTGGGACCACAGACATGCACCACCACGTCTGGCTAATTTTTGTATTTTTCGTAGAGATGGGGGGGGGTCTCATCATGTTGCCCAGGCTGGTCTTGAACTCCCAGACTCAAGTGATTCTCCTGCGTTGGCCTCCTATAGTGCTGGGATTACAGGTGTGAGCCACTGCGCCCAGCCTGTTTTTCTTTTAAAGAAAAATGATTCTTAGGTTATGCAGACCTCCTTGATGGTGTCCTTGGCCCAATCAAATGCAGACAACTTTGATCATCAGAGATCCCACCTCCCACATACCAACCTTATTCATAAAATACCTCAGTTATGTTCAAGGCAGGTCAGATTTGAGAGACTGCCTCTCCTGCCCTCTCACTTTGGCTAAATCGAGTAAACCTTTCTCTCCGCTCCTAAATGCTGATGTGTCAATGTTAGGCTTACTGTACATCAGGTACACAAACCTAGATTCTAGGGTTCACTAACACTAGCTCAAAACCTGGGAGGACTAACATAGAGATTTTGGTATGATGACTCAAGGATTGAATCAACCCCAAATATATTTGTTTATTGATTTTTCACAGCATTTGTCTTTCAATTGAGTTTGAATGACCATAGGCACTGTCACACTGTCTCCAGTTTGCCCCTGGTCCCATCACTTTCCACTGGCCAGCTTTTCGCATTTATCTAGTGTGTCTGCGCTGGAGTTTGCCACCACCAGGGAAATTCAAATCTAAGATGTTGAGCAGGTCTGGATAGTCTTGAAGGCCATTGTCAACTGTGAAATTCTATGACGTGATAACTAAGTCGTCACTAAAACCCCTTTCAGCAATAACATACTACGATTTAATTATATACTGTCTTTGTAATATGTTTGCAAGTTCCTTAAGGACAACAGTATAGGCCTATAAATACGCTTGATTGATTAAAATGAAATTATGTATTTCTAAATGTTAATAAGTAGAACAATATTAATTTACACATTTACTGCAACTTCTATTATCATTTTCACTGTACAAGTGTAGCTTGAGCCAACACATCAGAATAGATTACAAAGAGAAACTGCTTGGCATTTCACAGGTTTGATTTAGGGTCTATAGTCATACTTCAGTGAATTTAAGACAAGCATGAACATTGGTGCTCACCCATTTTGCCTTTGATTTGAAGGAAAGATGACCTTGGCAGAGAACATTTATACTGAAGCTTTTAAAAATTGGCCTTGCATTATGCGAAGTGCAAGAAGCCAGACACAAAAGGCAATCTACCATATGATTCCATTTATGTGACATTCTGGAAAAGGCGGTACTAGAGAGACAGAAATCCTGTCAGTGGTTTACAGATGGTGGGGAGAGGAGTTGACTACAAAAGGGCACGAGGCAGCTTTCTGGGGTGGTGGGAATATTCTATGCCTTCCTTGTGGTGGTGGTTACGTGACTGTATGCATATGTCAAATCTTATCAAACTGTAGACTGAAAAGGGGTAAATTTGCTGTGTGTATGTGTGTGTGTGTATATATATGTGTGTGTGTGTATATATATATGTGTGTATATATATGTATATATAAAACCTCAGTAAATCTGACTTTTTTTTTAAGTTTTTTTTAAGACGAAGTCTCTCTCCATCTCCCAGCCTGGAGTGCAGTGGTGCAATCTCAGCTCACTGCAACCTCCGCCTCCCAGGTTCAAGCGATTCTCCTGCCTCAGCCTCCCAAGTAGCTGAGATTACAGGCATGCATCACCACGCCCAGCTAATTTTTATATTTTTAGTAGAGACAGGGTTTCACCATGTTGGCCAGGCTGGCCTCAAACTCCTGACCTCAGGTGATCCACCTGCCTCAGCCTCCCAACGTGCTGGGATTACAGGTGTGAGCCACTGTCCCTGGCCTATGACATTAAAAAAAAAAAGAAAACAAAACAAAGCAAAATAAAAATGCTCAGCCCTTGGGCAAGCTTCTTAACTGCTGCCACAGGGAAGTTTCCCCCGGCATCCTGGGAAAATGAGGTGAGGTTTAGACGCCCTCTAAGATAAGAATGACACCTGGTTCTTCCTGCCTCTCAGTTCCTTCTTTTTAGCCATTATAAACCCTCCCTGCTCCTCAAATATGATTAAACAAGTCAATTGGGTAAAATATGATTCATTTTGTTGTTGCTCTCACCTTCCTTCAATAATATCTGCCTTAGTCTTTTTACCTCCAGTATTTTTCCCTAGGCCCTATTTCAGAATTCACATTTTATTGTTTCAACATATTTGTTCCTTTACTTGTTCAAAGAAGATTTACAGTGGCTTTCTATAATTTCCAAGCAAATTCCTAGGCTGTAAGAACGATAATCTGATAAGAGAGATGGCATAGTTTCACCAAGCCTGCAGGCTTCCAAGATTCTACTTCAAAACCTGCAGGGCTTGTCTTCCCTGTCAAATCCATTTCTCTTTTCTTGAATTGCCTGTGCACAGCACATTCCTGAAGGACCTTGACCTAGATTCTCCCACCGTAGTTGGTAAGCCACTTTCTGGAAGCAGTCACATCTGAGGCAGCTGCCAAGGGCATGATCTCGGGGAGCAAGGCAGCACGACAGGGTGGCATGTGCCTTTTGCAATGTCCTTAGTTGACAAGAGAGAGCACTAAGGCTGCTCCATCGCCCCGGGGTGGGGAGGAGGGGCGGGGGGTGGGGAGCTGGGGTGGAGGAGGGGAAGCATCACTGCAGCATGATTATAAAAACCTGGGGCAGGGACGAAGTTCTTTACGTCTCGTCTCCCTGTAGCATCTGGCAGGTGCCCCTACCTCACACCAGGTGCTTGATGGTTGTTCGTTGATTATTGATTGGCCTCTACTCTCTTCTCTGTGCCTAGAAACCCCCTCCTCTGCTTCTTCTAAATAACTCATACTCCTCCCTCATAATTCTGCTCCATACCCTAAACCTCCCAATTCAGCCCTTCCCTCCCTACCACCCTGAATGTCTGTGCTAGGTATCCGTGCTTTGAGCTTCCCTGAGACCTTCTGTTTATAACTGGCATAGCCTAACCACTCTATATTTTAGTTGTATCTCGATTTCTCTGCCTTTTCCCTCTCCCATGCTCCATGCTACAGGAGGCTATGAGCCTATAGAAAGCAGTAATTTTTTTTCTTTTTGGGAGATTTTTCCCCCTATCTGGAACATCATGTATTCTTTATAAATGTTTGCCAATGAATAAATAAGAATTTGCTTGTGCTGCTTTTGGAAATCTGCTTTATCAGTTGGAAGTTATTTTAACTGCAAGTAAAAGAAACGTTTGTTAACTTCATATTGGCTCATACAGGCAGACATTTCTTTTCCTGGCCTAAAAAAAAAAAAGGTTTTGTCAAACTCTACTGTTCACCTAGGCCAATGACTTTACAGATGAGAATCAGGGAGGTTGCATGATGACTTGCACCTTAGTTTTAAAGGTGCAAGAGGTCAGGGCAGTGGCTTTATGATTCACTTGGCCTTTACTTTATGTTTATAAGATAGTTTTTTAAGCACCTGACTTTTGAGATTAGGTAGAAAGGAGTTGTATTCGTTGCATTGGTTCTCTATTGCTGCGTAGCAGACTGCCATAAAATATAGCAGTGTAAAACAACATGAATTTACTATCTCACAATTCTATGAGTCAGGAGTCTGGTCACTGCTTGCCTGAGTTCTCTGCTTAAGAAATCACCAGGCTGCAATCATGGTGTCAGCAGAAGCTGCATGTCATGTGAGGCTCAGGGTCCTCTTTCTTTTTCTTTTTCTTTTTTTTTTTTTTTTTTTGAGATGGAATCTTGCTCTGTCACCCAGGCTGGAGTGCAGTGGCGTGATCTTGGCTCACTGAAAGCTCCGCCTCCCGGGTTCATGCCATTCTCCTGCCTCAGCCTCCCAAATAGCAGGGACTACAGGCGCCCACCACCACGCCAGGCTAATTTTTTGTATTTTTACTAGAGATGGGGTTTCACTGTGTTAGCCAGATGGTCTTGATCTCCTGACCTCATGATCCGCCCACCTCGGCCTCCAAAAGTGCTGGGATTACAGGCCTGAGCCACCGCACCCGGCCTTCAGGGTACTCTTTCAAGCTCATTGATGGTTGGTAGAATTCAGTTCCTAGGGCTAAGACCCTGAGCTCCTAGAGGCTGCTTCAAGGCAATTGGAAAGATAGCCGCTTGCTTTCTTCCTGGAGGCCAATAGAAAATCATCTCTCTTTTGAAAGGCTCACCAGATTCTGTTAGGCCCACCCAGGATAATTTCCTTTTTGATTGACTCAAAGTCAACTGATTAGTAACCTAAGGATGGCGGTGATATCCCATGGTTCTGCCATGCTCAAGGGAAGGGGACTATACAGGACACACATACCCGGGGGCCATCTTAGAATTCTGCCAATACAGGAGTGATGACAGCTTCCCAGAATTCTCCTGTATAGAGTTCTGCTCATATCTCATTGGCCACAATGAGATATATGAGATTACATGGTCGCCACTAGCTGCAAAGAAGGATAGTAAAGTAAATATTCACTTTCCCAACTTTTGTAGTGAAGCCGAGGACAGGAGAGGAGCTGGGAATGGGTGTTAAATTAGTCTATCAACAGAGTTTGCCACACAGTCAAATCCTTGAGACACCTTAATTATAGAATGGTAGATCTGAAAGAGGATGTGAAGTTCATTTAATACAACTTTTCTATTTTCTAGATAATGAAGCTGAAAAGAGCTCACGTGAAGTTCTTGAAATCACATTATTTGCGCTAAGCAAAATCTAGTAACACGAGAATATTCAGCTTCTCTGGTAGTTTAGTTTATCAAACCTCCAAGAGAAAAGGTATAAAAAGGTGTAACACAAATAGTAAGCTAATGAACAAATAATTTCCCTTGAAGTTGATCATGGATCTGTTTTTTTTTTAATCATATAAAATTGGTTTTTGCATTCTAATCCTAATTAATGGGGCCATGAGCTTGAACAAGAGGGACAACTGGTAAAGCATAGGTGCAGAAGACAAGTCTGCATGAGTTCTGAGAAAGAAGTCACAACTCCCAGCTCAGGAAACCAGGCAAAATATCAAAGCAGGCCCGGAATTTGAGATAGGCATTAAAGGACAGATCAGATGTGACACAGGAAGATCAGTGGAGGATATTCCAAGTAGATGGAAAAATAGAAAGAGAAGTAGATGTATTAAACTACAAAATGCATAAGAGCAGAGATCAACTCCATTCAACCAGGCTGGTTCCAGAGAAATCTCTTAAGGGGCTGCTTTATCAGTCTAGGACAGAGGTAATGCTGGCTTGCTCTAGGAGGGTGACCGTGGAAATGAAAATGATGACAGTGAAGGTGGAAAGAAAGTTGTATGTGTTGATTGGACAGGACTTTCCACTGAGTCTGTAAGTACTAGTCTTACTCATCTCATACTCCCAGGCCCATGTCCAGTGCCCACACATATTAGATACTCAGTAAATGCTTTGAGTAGAATTTATGGGTGATTTGGTACAGAACACAAAAGAATAGATCAAGGACTCTGAGTTGGAAGTCAAGAGTGAGGACAGAACTGAATAGAGGGTGTGGAGTTCAGTTTTAGACATGTTGAGCTCCAGGTAGCCTCCTGGATTCCAGGGATGATGTCTAGAAGACAATAAGGGAAAGACACCCGAGAAACAGATAGGTATGGAAATGTATATTTGCAGTCTGCAGCTGTGCAGGCAGAAAGAAAAGGCAGTGGAGAGCTTTAGGGAATGCATACATTTAAGAGGGAGGAAGAAAATGAGTAGATGTGGAATTGACTGCAGAAAATGGGCTGTGCGTCCAAGAAAACAAGGGATAGGAGTGTCTAGAAACTGGTGACCAGCAGTTTCTGAGCACGTGGGCTCAGGAGAGAATGGGGGAAAACAGATTGCAAGAATTTTAGGAGTGAGTTGAGAGGGAGAGCCGACAGTTGCTATCAAGTTCTTTTAAAAGTTTAAGGATGGCTGGGCACGGTGGCTCACGCCTGTAATTCCAGCAATTTGGAAGGCTGAGGCGGGCGGATCACAAGGTCAGGAGACCAAGACCTTCCTGGCTAACAGGGTGAAATCCTGTCTCTAGCAAAAATACAAAAAATTAGCCAGGTGTGGTGGCGGGCGCCTGTAGTCCCAGCTACTCGGGAGGCTGAGGCAGGAGAATGGCGTGAACCCGGGAGGCGGAGCTTGCAGTGAGAGGAGAAAGCACCATTGCACTCCAGCGTGGGAGACAGAGCGAGACTCTATCTCAAAAAAAAAAAAAAAAAAGAAAAGGAAAAGTAGTTAAAGGATAAGAGAAAAATCAGCAGTGACAGAATCAAGGGAAGGTGGTTTGGAGTACTTGCTTTACAGGGTGAGGGTGACTTAGAGAGTATCTGTCCGGAAGAATTGGTCGGAAGAAAAGGGGAGAGTGAATATAAAAAAGGGAATCCTGCTGAGGGGTGAGGTGACAGGGTCTGAGGGTGCTGGAGGGTGGAGGAGGCACTCATTGTCCTCTGAAGTAAGAGGAGGAAAAGGGGAGAGAGAAGGAGAAGGGAGGCTTTCTGCCTTGTGCTTTCTGTCACTAACTGGCTCTGGGGAACCTTGGGTCATCATGTAACCTTCCTGAATCTCATCTGTAAAGTCATTGGCTTAAGTGAACACTAGAGTTGGACAAACTATTATCTTGCCTCAGACATTTTACTCGAGACTCCCCTCGCTTGCTGTCCTCATCCAATCAGTTACCTGTAATGGTGATTATAGCAATAATAGCAGAACCATTTATTGCATGTCTCAAAATATCCAATTGGGATGAACCCCCAAAAGCTACATGGTGAAGAAATTGTTCAAATGTACCTTGAAGGATAGTGTGCATGCATGGTGTGTGTGTGTGCATGTGTATGTGTAAAATGTCTTAGTTCAGTTTATCTAAAATCTTATAGGAATGCTTATGATGGTTTTTCTATTCTTTCTTCTATTTCTTTCCTGAGTTCAATCAACTTTTATTTTATTTCTTCTTTTTTTTTTAATGTCTATTTCTGTACCTTGTTTCTGAATGTGTGATTTGAAGTGTTTTTCCATGTTCCCAAGTACTTGTTTGAGGACGTTGAATTCAGTTCAGTGTTGTGTTAGAGTTTTCTTCCACTTCGCCATTATTTGGGGGAGAAATTTTTCTCATTTGAATTGCTTGGGTTCTTTTTATTCTGGTGATTTTGCTTAGATGAAGACTTTGATCCGCCTTTCTGTGGACAGGGCTGGCAGGGTTGGGGTGGTTGCAAAATTCCTAGGTCAAGAGCGCCCTCTTCTGTCAGTGTGGCAAAGTATAATTTCTTTTTCTTTTTAAAAATTGAACTTATAATTATTTATTATTATTATTATTTGGAAGGGGAATGATGGGAGAAGGGGCTGGGTTACCTTCAGCTTTGCGAGGGAAGAGATTCTTGCAGGTTCTTCAATTTCCCTCTCACTGCAAGATTTCCAGAGCTCTCCTCTAAAAGAGAGTCCCTTTGACCCTTTTTACCAAGATGCCTTATCCTTCCAAGACCATCTCCTCTCACAAAAAGTGGGACAAGACCATCTCCTCGCATGCAGCACATATGGTTAAGTCCTTTCCCAGTAGTAAGTAGCCTGATCTACCAGTGTGCTTTTCAGTATTTTCAAACTTAGCGCCGACGTTCTCTCTCTGGTGGTTGTTTCAGATCAATCTAAGGTCCACCACTAGCTTCCCTCTTGTCTACTCTGCACGGGTTTTCTCCAGCTGACTTTGTTGGTTCCCTGAAAGGCTTGTATTAGGAGTGGAGGAGGCAACTTGCTGGGGTTTGGTATTTATTTTTCTATTTACAGTTAATTCGAAATTTGGACATTTCATGTCTTCTAGTTATGTAGAAGACATAGGTTTTATGTAGTTTCATTTGATCTTCTTTATTGTTTTGGGAGAGAGTATGTTCAAACTCAGATTTATATCACCACCATTTTCTTGGCTTCTCAGAATTCTTCCATAACATATACTCTAAATTTGTCTAATTTGCCGATAAGATATATAGGAGTTCATTGACTCAAATTATCTCAGGTAGCTCTTTAAGCTCTTACATTAATTAATAATTGAATTGAGCTACTGGTGAAGGAGATTCTCCTAAACAAATTTGGGGCTTCTCTGGTGTAACAAACGTTTCAGAGGTAGGTGTTAGCGGGCATTGGCTCAGCAGCAAAGAGAGACCATGTTGAAATCTCCGTGGCTTCTTAACCTCTCCCTCACAGGTGCCTGTGGTTACAGGAGGGTTGCTCTACCTCCAGTGTGTCTCGGCTATAATCCAGTCAGGAAGCAGGGCAGAGTACAAAGGGTAAAAGGCACTTGTTAACTGTCAGCTCCATTTTAAAGGTCTTTCCTGAAAGCCCCATCCAAATACTTTTGCTTATACCTGGGTTCAATGACAACCTCTAGCTGCAAAGGAGAATTAGAAATGTAGTTTTTATTTGTTTGATTTGTAGTAGTTGATTTGTTTTTCCTGAGCACATTATAGCTCCCCCCTCAACCACACACACACAAAATGGGGGAGCTATTAGTAAGGATAGGAGAAAAAAGAATATTGGATAGGCACTAGAAATTGTCCTCTGCAACTCTCCAAGTCCAGGAACAGAGAGTTTCTGGTCTCACATCATTGGCTCAGAGACATATCCAGACCAATGATTACCAAACACATTTGGGAGGTTCTGAGAGAAGCCTGTGTCACGACAGGTAAGAGAATTGCTGGAGACTGACCAGCTGCATGGAAAAGGACCGAAATAAAACAAGGCTAAACACTGCCCCAGGTTGATTTACCCTTACCTTAGGAGACAGCCAAAAAGCTAATAAATATGTTGTTTGTTTTTTAAGCAGCGTATTAGGAATTCCCCTGTTTGTAAACAGGGACACAGTTCTTCTCTTTTCCCTTCTTTCTCTAAATGGAAATAATTCCATAATGAAACAAATCCTTTAGGAGTTAAAGCCTAGTGGAAGGTCATCTGTTCTCACCACGGAAAACTCTAGTGGCTTAATTCATTCCCAAAACACTCAGTCATCTTACCTACTACACACAGACACACACACACACACATACACACACACACAGACCCCTATAGAGACTTCGATATATGATACCCTCATTGATATATATCTCCAGATAATTGTTAACTCAGCTATGTGAAACTAGTTTCGTAGTTTTGTAGGTACACCAATCCTTTAAGATTCATTTCAGAAAATAGAGAAACAGACACTTAAAAATCTCCATCCTCAAAGACAAGCACTCAAGTTTATAAACACACCCATTTATTTACTCCAGCAGACAGAATCGTGGCATACAATGATCAAATTTTGATCCACAGAAAACTCTTGGGAGATGTGAACGTCTGGCTCTACCCCTAGCTACCAGTGCTATTTGGGGAAGCAACTTAATCTCTGTGAACATCATTTCCTTGTCTATAGAGGAATGGAATTTGTATGACTGTTTTTGTCAAGTTCTAAGATCCTATCATTTTGGAGATTCTTATGTCAGTTAGCCTTTGTTCAGTGTCTGCTATGTGCTAGGCACTATTCTATGTACTATGGATGTCTTATAGCATAGTAGAGCACAATGGAGAGGATTTCAAGCCAACTCAAAGGAGAAGGTGAATAAAATATCTAGGAAGAAATTTAACCAATAAGATGTGCAACATGAAAACTATAGTTAATAACAATGTATTGCTTACTTGAAAATCACAAAAGAGTAGATTTTAAGATTTCTCGTTACAAAAATAATTATAAATAGGTGAGGTAATACATATGTTAATTAGCTAGGTTTAGTCATTCCACAAGGTATACATATTTCAAAATATCATGTTGTACACTGTAAATATATACAATTTTTGTCAATTAAAAACAAGACAAAGAGTGCTATAAAGCAAAACAAAACAAAAATTTAATCAAGGAGGTAAAAGACTTGTATGCTGAAAACTACAAAACATTGCTGAAAGAAATTAAAGAAGACCTAAATGAGTGGAAAAGCACCCCACATTCCTGGGTAGGCCAATTTAACACTGTTAAGACGCCAATAATACCAAAGCAATCTGGAAAAGCTGATACACATGGAATTACGAGGAACCCTAGATAGGCAAAACAATCTTGAAAATAAATAACAAAATCAGGGGCTCACACTTCCTGATTTCAAAAGTTACTATAAAGCTACAGTAATCAAAACAGTGTGGTACTGGTATAAAGATGGACACACATAGACCAATGGAGTAGAATTTAGGGTCCAAGTGTAAACCTATATTTCTATGGCCAAATGATTTTTGACTAGGGTGCCAAGTCCAGTCAATGGAAAAAGAGCAGTCTTTTCAGCAAATGGTGTTGGGACAGCTGAATTTTCACATGCAAAAGAATGAAGTTTGACCCCAACCTTACATCGTATAAAAACATTAACTCAAAATGGATCAATGATCTACATATAAGAGCTGAAACCATGAAAGTCTTAGAAGACAACATAGGGGTAAATCTTCATTACTTTGGATTTGGATATAACCCTGAAAGTATGAGCAACAAAAGAAAAAATAGATAAGTTGGACATTATCAAAACTAAAATGTTTCTTGCATTAAAGGATGATACCAAGAAAGTAAAAAGACAACTTACAGAATTAGAGAAAATATTTATAAATAAAAATATCTGACAATGGATAAATATCCAGCATATATAAAGAACTTAATAACAAAAAGACAAGCCACCCAATTTTAAAATGGGCAAAGGATTTGAATAGACATTTCTCCAAAGAAAATATAAAAATAGCCAATAAGCACATAAAAACGTTCTACAACAATAATCCTTAGGGAAATGTGAATCCAAATCACAATGAGATACCTACTTGCACTTACTAGAGTGGCTATAATAAAATAAAAAGAAAATGAAAGAAGTATTGTGAGAATGTGGAGAAATTGGAACCCTCATACATTACTAATGGCAATGTAAAATGGTGCAACCACTGTTGAAACAGTCTTGTGGTTCCTTAAAAAGCTAAGCCTAGAATTACTCCCTCTCCCAGCAATTCCATTCTTAGGTATATACCCGAAAGAATTAAAAACAGGGATTGAACAGATACTTGAATGCCAATGTTCATAACAGCATTATTTACAACAGCCAAAAGATGAAAACAACCCAACTGTCTGTGACCAGATGAATGAAAAAATCGAATGTGATATATATACAGTGGAATGTTATTCAGCCAAAGAAATGAAGTTATGTACATGCTACAACGTGAATGAACCTTGGAAATATTATGCTAAATGAAATAAACCAGAAACAAAAGGATAAATATTGCATTATTCCATTTATATGATATATCTAGAATGGGTGAATTCATACAGATAGAGAATAGATTAGAGGTTATCAGGGACTTGGGGGAGAGAAGGAGAGGGAGTTATTGCTTAATGGTTTCAGAATTTCTGTTTGGATGTTGAAAAATGTGGGGAACGGTGATTGTTTGCCCAACACTGTGAATGTAATTAATGCTACTAAGTTGTACCCTTAAAATTTGTTAAAATAGCCATGCATGGTGGTTCATGCCTGTACTCCCAGCACTTGGGAAGCTGAGGCAGGAGGATCATTTTAGCCCAGGAGTTCAAGACCAGCCTGGGCAACATAGTAATACCTTGTCTCTAAAAAAAAAAAAAAAAAAAAAAAAATTAAAGAAAAGAAAAAATTGGTTAAAAAAACAAACTTCATGTTATACATATTTTGCCACAATAAAATTATTCAGAAAGAAAAAAAGAGTAATATTAATAAGTGGAGCGATTTGGAAGCATACAGTCAAACTTTGTAGGAAGCAATCAGCAGGGCCTTGAGACACACATCCAGGTGTACTCATATGCAGACTCACACACAAACACCGCCCAGGTCCCTAAAGCAGATACCCAGATCAACACACCTCTTGGCATGTTCATGCCTACATACATGCAATCTGCAGTGTGTATATACAGTGATTGAGTTAAAGCACCGTCAGGATTCAACTGTCCATACAGTAGAGGTGAACACACCTACATGTTCCATAATGTAACAGTATAGCCACACAGGTTAACTGAAGAATCTGCTCACCTATAGAAAAGCCTGTTCCAGATGCAGCAATGCCTGCATGCTCGAGGGACATCCCATAGATAAGCATCATGCACATCATGCTTCATGCTTATCTGTGGGATAACAGTGAAGAGTTCAAAAGCATGGAAATGGGTTCACTGATTGGCAGGTGGGAGAATCAGGGTAGTGAGCCAAAAGATATGTGCTGGAGGCAGAATTGTATGAAAGGGCGGGATTGGAAGATGGCTGAGGGTTAGTGAGAACATGAGTGGGTGTATAAGAAAACATCAGACAGCTTCTTTTTCAAATAGATTCAAAACAAAATAAGTTTGAGTCGCTAAGTTTTACTCTTTTCTCTTGCCCACTACTGTTTGATCTCTGGTTATCAGAGAGCAAATTGTACACTCAGGTACCTCTATACTTGTGTTAGCCCCTCCCACTGGTCCCTACACGGTTGTAGGGTCGTTTTCAGGTGAGATCAGCAAGCTGCTTTCTCTCTCTGCTTTCTGCTGGTTGCAGCAAACCTGCCCCACACATCTGTTTTCAGCCATGGAAAAGCACCATGTCCTCTGGGCAGCCAGCCCCAGGCAGTGGTTGAGGATGAAAGTCCCAGAATAACCAAGGTCTTTTATCAGTGGTTGATGATGGAAGTGAGGAAGTGAGATGCTGGAAATTGTGAGTCGGGAGCAGAGGATGAGCATTTACAGCTGGCACTCAAGGGTAGTAGCCAAGGATGAGGAGACATAAAGTCTCACAGAGGAGAAGTAACATTGAGGACTGAGCTCAAGGCTATCCCCAGAAGACACCTTTAGTTGATCCCGGCATCCTTCATGGTAGCAAAGGCATCTTAGCAAGACAGTAGCTTATGGAAACATACAGCCAGAGCCTACCAGGGAAATGAAGGAGGCAATGGGTCCACCAGTAGTCTCTTTCCTAGACCTTTCGCCCCAACACTAGCACTTTTTTTCCCCTCCCCTCAGGGACTAATTCTCTCTTATCCCCTGTTAAAATTCTGAGCGAGTCAGGTGTAGTCGCCAGCACCTATAGTCCCAGCTACTTGGGAGGCCGAGTTGGGAGGATTCCTTGAGTCCAGGGGTTTGAGGCCATCCTGGATAACATAGACGGCTCATCTCTAAAAAATAAATAAATAAATAAATAAATAAATAAATAAATAAATAAATCCTAAGCGATTATGAGAGTTAACATCTTATCTTCCTCTGTTGGAAAAGAAAATTCTCAACTTACTGCTAATCAATAAAATCAACAAGAGTTGCATATAATTATCAGCATTTCCTCTTTTTCATCCTGTTTGAAAAACCAAAAGGCAACCTAGGCAAGTATAGGGTGTTGAAATGTAGCAAACAAAATGACATTTTGGTATGTTGTGTTTTGTCTTAGTTTTATAATAATTTTCTGACGAGTATACTGATTTTACACAAGTTGATTTTTTAATAGAGAACCAAGATTGGCATTGGTTTTTTACTGTAGATAATGTCTTTCAAAAAGTACATATCTTTTGCCAGGAATGGTGGCATGCACACTTTAGTCCCAGCTACTCAAGGGGCTGAGGTAGGAGGATCACTTGAACCCAAGAGGTCGAGGCTGCAGTGAGCCATGATCGCCCTGCTGCCCTCCAGCCTGGGTGGCAGAGCAAGATCTTGTCTCTAAATAAATAGTACACTTCTTTGAATTAATTCGTGAATGAATATAATTTTAACAGATGTGAACTTTGTAGCTGGGCGTGGTGGCACATGCCTGTAATCCCAGCACTCAGCACTTTGGGAGGCCAAGGCGGGCAGATCATGAGGTCAGGAGATCGAGACCATCCTGGCTAACACGGTGAAACCCGTCTCTACTAAAAATACAAAAAATTAGCCAGGTGTGGTGGCAGGTGCCTGTAGTCCCAGCTACTTGGGAGGCTGAGGCAGGAGAATGGCGTGAACCCAGGAGGCGGAGCTTTCAGTGAGCCAAGACGGTGCCATTGCACTCCAGCCTGGGTGACAGAGCGAGACTCTATCTCAAAAAAAAAAAAAAAAAGTATGTGTAGGTGACAGAGATGTGTGATTTTGCTGAGTGAGGTCTACAGTTCATAAAATCACTATTCTTAATACTGAAAGTGATTAAAATTTTGTGCCATCTTTCAGCTATTATAAATCCATATCGTAAGTAATTTGAACTATAAAGAATGTCTATTCTTAGAGGAAATTATCATGTTCTAGCTCTTCACTTACTCTGAGTTTAACTGTGGTGGAAAAATTATTCTGTCTTTGAAAATAATTTAATTTTTGTAAGCATGCATGCATGGATAACTCCACAAAGAATAGTGAACTTAAAAGCTGAAACTTCTTCTTACAGTAATTTGACTTATTCTGGGAGAAATTAAGAGAAATATCATAAGTACATGCCCGTTTTTAGGTATAATACTACAGGCTCAAGACAAATATTCTTGACTTGGACCATCTGAGAAAGGATTCTGAGTGACTCTGCATGTGATTTGCATGTAACTCACATGCCTACACAAAATATCACAAGCCAGCTGCCTCTGCAGGTTTCCTACTCAGAGAAAAGAAAGCAGACCATTGTCAGAGTGAAGGAGGTGAGGAATGAACAGCAACTATGCATGGACCCGACAATCTGCTTAAGCCCGGTGCAGGGACAAGGGCCCAGTCAAGAATATGGCATGTAACCCAGCCCCACACACCCCACACCCCAATCTAGATTCCTCCAGGTGTTCAGGCAAGGTCCATCTGGAAGAGATGTTTGTTGCCCTTTATCCAAGCCAGTGTGGGTAAGCAGGTGGTATTTTGTTTTGTTTTTCCTTTGAGATGCCTATGAGTTAAAACTGTGTTTTTGTTTTAAATATTAAGGGTTTGGGTGTTTTGCTTTAAAATAAGAAAGATTTCTTTTTTAGATAACATCACCTGTTTATATGGAAAACACAAGTGAGCAAACAAGGAAAAAAAAGAAACTCACCCTGATTCAGAATGCCCAGAGAAAAACAATTCGGTAAAAAATCATGCACACACACACACACATGCACCACACACACACACACACACACACATATATATATGTATGTGTGTGTAAAATCATCCTTTGAAAAACCAGAATGGGAATATTCCAGACATAGAGATTGTGAACTTGTATTTTCTCTTAATGTATAAGGAATATCATCCAATTTCACTAAATAGACATCTGTGGACTCATTCATGGCCACATGATATTTATTAAAAGTAGCATTATTATTTTACTTCCAATTGTTGGACATTTATATCATGGAAGTGTTTCACCACCATAAGCAATGCTATGATAAATCCATACATCTGTTTCTATTACCTGCTTATTTCCCCAGGATAAAATTCTGGAAGTAGAATTGGTGACTATAGTCCTTTAAAGGTTTTTGATTCATATACACAAATTTCCCTTCAGTAAGATTATGTCAGTTTATATGCCAACCAGCTAAATGTTATTATGTTCATCTTTGTATACTCTCGACAAAGCTGGATATTAACATTTTTAAAAGCTGCTTTTAAAAGAAAATGAAATAAACATGTGAGAAACAACAAGTATAAATGAAGGAAATAAGAACAATGCAATAGAAATAATGTTCTTTTCCTCAGACATATCTAACTGCAGTCAGATTCCTTAGTTCCTTTTCTGAGACTGTCACCAAACCTCTTCCTTTTCCTCCTGTGCACACAGACGACTACAGCTCCCAGGCTCCCTTGAGGTTAAGTGTGATCATGAATTCTGGCCAACAGAATTGTGGATGGAAATGATATATGCTGCTTCCAAACCTGGCCCCTGATATTGTGTCTGTCTGCCTGATATAGAGGAACCAGCAGAGGACTCTAAAGGCCTGGGGGATGGCAGAGGAAGGAGGAGCCCATGTCCCTGAATCGCCTCATGCAAGGCAGCTCACTGAATAGCCACACCGAACTATTACACGTGCAATTAATAAGTTCTATTGTCTTTTTTTGGTTTTTGATACAGTGCCTCACTCTGTCACCCAGGCTGGAGTGCAAGGGCATGAACACAGTTTACTGCAACCTCTGTCTCCCAGGCTCAAGTGATACTCTCACCTCAGCCACTGCGCCCAGCTAATTTTTGTATTTTTTGTAGGGACAGGGTTTCACTATGTTGCCCAGGCTGGTCTCGAATTCCTGAGCTCTCCCAAAGAGCTGGTATTACAGGCGTGAGTCACCACACCTGGCTTAAATTCTGTCGTCTTAAACCCCTGAGATTATAGACAAACTATAACATTCAGATAAACAAAAGAAAAATTACCCAGAATTCTAAAAACCAGAAACAACTAATTGTTACAGAAATTGGCCTGACAAATCCAGGCATGTTGCTATTTTCAGCCAACTCAAATTGGAATTAATGGTTAAAAAAAAAAAAAAGGAGGGCCTGGTAATAGGGAGCAGGTGCAGCTGCATGATGGCAGAACCTCCGTCATCCTGAGTCCTAGAGCGAGGGCCCCCCCATCCATGATGAATATGTAGCATGAGCAAGCAACAAACCTTTCTTGTGTTAAGCCGTTGTGGATTCAGATTAATTGGGTAACTGCAACATAAGTCTATCCTGCTCTGATGAGCACAAGGCTCTCACATTCTCTGTATCTTATTCATCCTCCATATCAAGAGCCCCAAACCTAGTGAAGGTTCACCGCTACCATTACTCATCCACACGCTGGTTAAGTGGGATTTGACTTCCTAACTGTGACAGGGAAGGAGAGATAAAGAATCAGGACTTTAGAATAGAGGAGAGAACTTCCTTCTTATGAGTGCAGGAGTGATCTTACTAACGCACAAGAAGCAGATGCAATTGTTTTGGATTTTTCCAAGTCTTAAGTAGCTCGTGAAATAAATTTATATTGCACTTACATTATGTGAAAACTAATAATAGTGCATGACTATAAAGGGTAGTAGCAACAAAGAGTGAGCCAGGTCTCTGGCCCACTAGGCAAGTACATTGCATCCCCTTTTCTTCTCCAGTTAATAATGAAAAGTGATGTATGGCAAGGAGTGGAGAAGTTCACTTTCAAAGGAGGAATATGTAAGGAAGCCCTGACTCTCTTCTCCTTTTAGTGTCTAATGGCTTTAAGTGAATTTTCCTTACATGAGCAAATGATACTTTTCTATCATATCTGAATTTTTATACTGAGCATGCATTATTTTTATAATTAGAAAAAATAGTTCTGCTTTGGAAAAAAAATCACTGTTGGTAGGTGAAGAATTAATAATTGCATCTTCCATTGACATCTGTATAATAGCACTTAGCACAAACAGTGTCTATCAGCTTCTTTAACTGTTAATTCAAGGGTTGAGTTTTCTAAGGACAGATGCAGGGCCGGAATTCTAGAAACAAACACGGGGAGGAGGCACACCAGAGGGGCTCAAAACAGCATATTGAATGATCGCATCTGTGCATATTGATCCATCACCTCTTTCTTTCTGGGGTTATTTGCTTCAGTTTCAGGTGATATTTTGTGTAGCTTTTTAAACTCTCAACTTGCACATAAATTCAAACTTGCCATCATGGAATTGTAAAAAAACAATGAGGATCTGGGAATTTCTTGTTAAATGGAGTTTCTATGCATAGACTCCATGTCATCCACATTATTCTCCCAGGTAAAATCAGGCAAGTAGTTGTATAGGAAATTCCCACTTTTTACATTTTTGTGTTGTCCAATTACTAGATGCTGGTAAGTGTATCAGAAATCATCTTGCTATCACTGTAGATAAAATTCTGCTTCTCCTATTACCTATTTTAGCTGTTTTTTCTTTGGCAAGTTATTTGCTGTCATTTCTTGGCTTATGAACAGCTGAAGGTCATTTTCTAGATGAGAAATACAGCCAATTTATCTCAATTTTCTCATTTAAAAAAATTTTGACTGCTAGGAATGTAAGATAGGGTTTCATTTGTGATAATTACCAAATTTCAAATAAGTGGTAAATGAAAATTGCCTGGTATTGTATACGGAGGGGTAATTTAAATTTTGCAGGAAGCAATTGGTATTTCAGATAAGTCTGTAGACATTGTTTATCTAAAACTATTTTAAAGGGCTCCATAAAGCTCTATGCCTTTAAATTAATTTTACTATTATAGTCATTTTACTAGCTAGGAACTGCAGCCATCTATCTCTGGCTGTCTCTTTCTGACACCCACAGATGTATACACCCACACTGTCACCCATGCAAACCTACACTCTGACTCACGTTCAGAAGGATTGTCAAAAAATCCCCACTCCCTGTCTAACTAAAGTGTTCCTTTCAAACACATGCTACGTATTTGATCTATTTCCATATATCTGTGAATCAGCTGGTCTTGTCTGATCTACCTAGTAGACTAGAGCCTACATGTATGTTTTTTTCATACGGATTTGGTAAACCTGATACATATTCAAGAGTACTGAGAGTATAAAAGCCAGGGAGCATTTACTATAAATGAATCATTGGTTATCCAAATGCTGGCAATTCTGATTTAAATATTATTCTAGAACTGGCAGCACATCCAGGTCTATCATCTCAATTAGCCTGGAGAGTGAGAAAAACTCCAATTCAACATCACATGCATCTACCTGGACCACCATTGAATACTTTCACAAAGCGGGGAAGAAATGTTGGAAGTATTTTATTAAACGACAGCAGAACATCACTTCCTTTATCTATAACTCTTTTATCCAGTGACATATAATATCTAAAACATAGCTGAGATCCAGATAGAAAGAATAAGATAGAGACCTTCAAATAAATACATGAAAGCTATATTCTTGGTACATTGCTCACAAGAGTGACCCTTTGGTATTCATCATACGCCCATTTAATTTTATTTTATGTTCACTTCTAACAAGTTAGTTTATGTGACTTACCAACCACTTAGCTAATTAGAAGCATTAAATTAAAACAAAAAATTCTTGCCAGGCACCGAGGCTCGTGCATACAGTCCCAGCTACTTGAGAAGCTGAGGTAGGAGGATTACTCAAACCCAGGAGTTTGAAGCTGCAGTGAGCTGTGCTCATATCACTGAACTACATACAGCCTGGGTGACAGAGCCAGACCCTGTCTCTAAAACAAAGTTCTTCTTAAGGGAGGCTGCTAAACACAGGCCAAATTCTGTCCATGTGGAATGACAGCTGACCATCTCATAGCAAAGCAAACAGCAGAAAATTTATGAGAAACAAATAAAAAATTTGAGGAGAGTTAGTGTAGGAATAAACCATTCCATATACTCCAGGACTGTTTGAGGGTGCCATTGCTTTATGGCTTAGGGAGGAATTGACTTTTATAATGATGATGGTGAATCATCAAAATAAATCTCATTGTGGCTCTGTTTAGAAAGGCAACTTATACTTATATACGTATATAAGTACAAGTTATACACGTATATAAGTACAAGTTATACTTATATACGTATATAAGTATAATTATATAATTGTACTTATATACTTATATAAATACTTATATAAAAATGGTTTCAAGTAAACTTTTAAAATAGTAAAAGTAATACACATTAGTTAACTTAAAATGTATTCATACAGAAGAGCATAGGGAAGTTAAAGCTTCCACTCTTTGGCCCCACCCCCTTCTGCCATACTCCACAGAGATTCTTCCACTTTCTATGGTTATTTTATTTTATTATTTTATTTTATTTACATTGTTGTGCTTAATAGGCAAAGCTTCAGAAATCTGGGAAATCCAGTTATCCAGAGAACTTATTTTCTCATGATCTTGACTGAGGGAAGCAGGGTTGTATCTGTAACCATGGTCCACATAGACTCATCATATTTTTACAACAGAAATAGATAACACAAGCCCCAACTATGCAGATCCAAAATGACATTATCTCCCCTTGATGCTTGCATCTCTTACAGCCACCATCCTAAGTACTTTCCACTGGTTTCTTGCATACAAGATAAAATTCTGAAAGAGTACTCCTTCCTACTTCAATGATGAGTTCAATCATAGATACCTACATGGATCAATGTCCTTTTTAAAATATGCCAACAAACTCAAGATCCCCAGTAGAAGTCACAGAAAGCTTGGTTTAGCAGGAGGGCTTGCCCCTTGACCTAATTACCTCCTGAATTTCTGATGCCTTTTCAAATGTGGTCCAGATAGAGAAACACTATCCTTCCACTACCTCCATCATCACCTCCTATTTGAAGGCAGCTTCTAACAGGAGCTGACTTACCACAGGCCCCAGATCAGCCTGGGTAACGGACTCTGGGGTTTCAGATGAAAGCCTGAGAAGTCTAAGCAAGAACCTGGAATGTGCCAAAAGTATCTGCTAGAATTAAAGCAAACAGCCATTTACTTGGAGGACAAATTAAAGCAAACAGTATTTACTTGGAGGACGAATTAAAGCAAACAGTATTTACTTGGAGGACAAAGAAAGTCATTTAAAAAAATGGGCAACATCCTGGTGCAGAATTTAAATGTATACTTATATTACTTGAAGTAAAGATTTCCTCATCAAGAAACAAATTTCCATTTTTAATCGCCCTTTTCTTGTGTCCTCTGTACAGATTGCAATTAAGAAGAATATCCACAGAAAACCTAAAATTGTCATAAGTAGCACATGTATTTTTCATGCATTCAAAATAGAGATAGTCCAGGTGCAGTGGCTTACACCTGTAATCCCAGCACTTTGGGAGGCTGATTCAGGAGGATTGCTTGAGGCCAGGAATTGGAGGCTGCAGTGAGCTCTGATCACACCACTGAACCCCAGCCTGGGCAACAGTGAAAGACCTTGTCTCCAGAAAAGGAAAGAAAAACAGGCTGGGCGTGGTGGCTCACGGCTGTAATCCTAGCACTTTGGGCGAGCGGATCACTTGAGGTCAGGAGTTTGAGACCAGTGAGGCCAACATGGCGAAACCCCATCTCTACTAAAAATACAGAAGTTAGCCTGTTATGGTGGCACATGCCTGTAATCCCAGCTACTCGGGAGGCTGAGGCAGGAGAATCGCTTGAACCCAGGAGGCAGATGTTGCAGTGAGCCAAGATTGCGCCACTGCACTCCAGCCTGGGCAACAGAGCATGACCCCATCTCAGGAAAAAAAAAAAAAAAGGAAAAATAGAGAGAGGCTGAAGTTATCAAAATAGAATGATATCTCAGAATAAGAAGTACTGTGAGTCAGGATCAGGCCTAATTATAGCCAATTATAGCAACCCCATTGCTAAAGAGTTTAGAGCCTGGGTCAGACTTCATTGTAGCAAAGCAATGTTTTATTGTAATGTTGTAATTAGGAATGTGTGGCAATATTTTAACCCCTCCTCCCAAGAGTTCCACAATGCTTTCTTAACATGTTTATAAATATTTGCTTTTGTGCCATTTTAGGGGAGCTTTCCACACAAACATTTGGCTTTTGATGAGTCATCCCCACTCTGGTTCATACCCATAAGCTTCCTGCTTTGTTATCAGTGAATATTGGGCTCAGTAACTGCCTTACTTTTATAATTGACGTGAATGAATATGGAAAGGGTGGTGGAGGTAGAAAGACATATTCAGGTAAATATAAAACACCCTGGTTTCCTTACAAGAGATTGACAAATATGGCCCAATACCCTATCATTTAAAGTAAATGCCAGAATTGTGATGGATTTGTGTTTGGCCTTAAAAAAGAAAAAAAGAAAAAAACATTTGGATAATTCTACCCGATGTTACATTTTTCTTTTCTTTTCTTTTTTTTGAGATGGAGTCTCCCTCTGTCACCCAGGCTGGAGTGCAGTGACGTGACCTCAGCTCGCTGCAACCTCTGCCTCCCAGATTCAAGCAATTCTCTCTCAAATTGCTCAGAAACTGAGCAAATCTGCCTCAGCTTCCTGAATAGCTGGGATTAGAGGTGCGTGCCACCAAGGCCAGCTAATTTTTGTATTTTTAGTAGAGACGGGGTTTCACCATGTTGGCCAGGCTGGTCTTGAACTCCTGACTTCAGGTGATACGCCCGCCTCGGCCTCTCAAAGTGCTGGGATTACAGGCATGAGCCACTGTGACCTGCCTGATGTTCCATTTTTCTAATCACCAAGTGTATTTATTAGCTAAGGGCATCCCAGAAATTAAATTACCAACATAAAATTTTACTTGTGCTGTTATAATTTAGCTATTAAATCCTAAAATTATCAACTGAAAGCTACTGGAAAAATAAATACTTCTCTTTCTTTTCTCCACATTGAAAGTAAAGAGAATGAGGATCCTTAGCTAAGGTTTTAATTAAATCTTTTCTGAGCCAGAATTGCAAAGCTTTTCTTTGTATAAATAAGGACTCAACAGTTATAAACTAGCAATGAGTCTATCTTAATCCATTTGGATTGCTATAAAGGAGTACCTGAGGCTGGGTAATTTATAAAGAAAAGATGTTTATTTGACACATGATTCTGCAGGATGTACAGGAAGCATGGCACCAGCATCTGCTTCTGGTGAAAACTTCAGGTGGCTTTGACTCCTGGTGGAAGAAGGGGAGCCTAGCTTGTGCAGAGCTCACATGGCCAGAGAAGGAAGGGGGGTTTGAGGAGGTGCCAGGCTCTTTGAATAGAGCGAGAACTCACTCATTACCAAGAGAAGGCACCAAGCCATTCATGAGGGATACACCCTCGTGACCCAAACCTTGCCCCCCTTCCAACATTGGGGATCAAATTTCAATGTGATGTTTAGGGGTACAAACATCCAAACCACAGCAGAGAAATACGGAGTTCTGTATTTCTATTCCCAAAGGGCAAAATTTGGGAGGTGAATGGGTCTATATGTGTGTTGGGGGGAAGAAGTTAATATGAAGAAAAGAAACTAAATGCTTTACATAATAATGAGAATTACAGATTAAAAAATCTGTAATCTTTCCCTAAAAATGGAAAGAAGTACCATGCAAATTATGAGATAAGTAGACTATATGACTTATTTATTTTTATTAGATTAGAGCAAGAATTGCAAACTCAAGGTCCTGACACCTTGAGTTGCACTCTATGGACCCAGTCATACTTCATTTGCATATTATATATTAAATGCTTCGGCATGATCTTTGCTCCCCCTTACATCCTCAAAACACTCTTTTTCCATTTCTCTTAAAATATATGTTCCTTTTTGTCTATATTTTATTTTTCCAACTTTGAAAAGGACTTAGACATAAAAATGGTATCACTTTCTTCTTAACTGTAAGAAAGATGGTCTCACCCATACATTGATGAATGGCAGCTGTCATTCAGCCTCAGTGTGAAGGAGACAATAATGAGTGGTGAGGACTGTAATAAAATGGAAAGCACATCCCCATCCAAAAATGAGCATTCACTTCCAGGAACTAGTAAAAATGGTAATAGCCAGATCTTTCTATTTTTTCACAAGAAGCCTGAAAGTATTTAAATATTTTATGACTAATTCAAATGATTTAAAAATAAGCAATTTGATTCTAGGAGGCCAAACTAGTTACTATCTATGATTTAAACTATAATGTCTTTCAGAATTAATGTATGACCTTGGCAGGTGTGTGTGTGTGTGTGTGTGTGTGTGTGTGATCCCGAAACACCAATAATTACCAGTGAAAAATGTGGGAGATTAAATATGTGTACTTTAATCCACATTGGGGGAAGAGAGAGATATAAAAGGTGCTGAGAACCTTGAAGTGGTTCCCCTCCTGATCTGCCTTCTACCTCTTCAACACACGTGCTGTGCACCATGAAAGACTTGAAGTGTAATGGCAATCTGTGATCCTTTGTGGAAACCTTTCCCTAATTTGCCCTAGAATGAATGTTCCACACTTGGATTCACATTTGCTGAGAGAGGCGGAAAAATCGTAGGGACAATTAGAACAATAATAACAACATTCATATTATTATTCAATGACAGCAACATTCATATTCATTCTTTCATTCAGCAAATATTTATTGCACACCTGCTATGTGCTAGAACTGTAAAATGGCAATGATGTGTTAGGTAATTTGTAATCATGGGGAAAAAATCAGTTAGGCAAAGACAAAACTGCCTTCCCTTATAGAGATTATATTCATTGAGGAGACAAATAATAAATAAAATGAATAGAGTAACATAGGTTAGATAGTGACAAGTGCTATGGAGAAAAATAAAGTAGGAAAGGGTCATTTCTCTGGTTTCCTGATGTGTAATTGGAATAGATATCTTTGGTAGCTGGCAGAATCTCTGCAGTGATTCCTTGTACTGTGGGGTAAAAGCTATGTTAGTAGGGGAGACCAAGAGTAATATCTGAAACAAAATTCACTTTCTCACTAAGATAGTAAATAAGAAAGTGACATTGCATCCTGGGAAACATGGCAGAGATTAGTGTTTCTCTTTAAGACCTAAAGGATGCAGAGTGATGGCCCTCACTCATCCTCATTTAATTCACCTGTCAGGCCCTTGCAAAAATTGGTCTGATCCTGGGGGATAATAAACTCAACCAAATAGTTGCCCCAATTGCTTTTGTTATGCGAGATATATCTTTGCTATTACAAACTGATTAACCTGGCCTCAGGTACCTTGCATTGATTGACAAATGTATTCATTTCTATTCCTGTAAAGAAAGAGAAACAAAAGCACAGGAATGACACAGACTTTTATAGCATTGAGCAGGGCTAATTCTCGTGCCCTCTGTCATAATATAACCTAAAGGGACTTGGACTGTCTGGATACTCTGCACATCAACACCATAATCCACTATACTGATGATATCATGTGTGACGGTTTTCAAATATGCACACAAATTTCTGATTCTTCTTTCTTCAAGAGATGGAGCTTAATTCCCCTTCAATTGAGGGTGGGTTGGGCATAGTGACCTGCTTCTAATTAATAAAATATTGCAGAAGTGATGATGTGACTTTTCTAAGACACTGCAACTTCCTTTCCTTGCTCTCTCTTGAATCACATGCTCTGAAGGAAATCAGGTACTGTGTGATGAGGACATTCAAGCAATCCTAGGGAGAGATTCACGTAGAAAAGAACTAAGGCCTCCTGCCAAAAGCCATTTGAGTCAGCCCTCTTGGAAGTAAACCCTCTAGCCCTAGTAAAGCCTTCAGATGACTGCAGCCCTGCGCAGCATCTTGACTGCAAACTCATGAGAGACCCTGAGCCAGAATCACCCAGCTAAGCCACTCTTAAATTCCTGTCCTATACTGTGAGATAATAAATGTTTACTGTTCTCAGCTGAAAGGAGACAGAGTGGGAGTCATGTCACCATCTCTGGCTGGACACGGAGGAATTACAGTGAGTGACCTTCAAGAAAACCCCTTAGTGCTCCTTCAGTACCAGTAAATGAGGGTTATCATACAACTATGATTATAGAGCAATAGAGCAGGCTTATTCACGAGACACTTCTCAGCAGTCATAAATTAAAGCTTGCATGCAAAAGCCCAAGATATGCCGTTAACAACACTGGAACCAGACCTCGGTTTTCTCACTTTATTATCTGTTCTCCTTTTCTTTGGTTTTTTTTTTTATTTTGTTTTTTTTTTTTTCCATCATTGAATGATGGTGAAGTTAATAATGGAAAAGAGGGAGGGAAGAAGAGAAGAAAGGAAGTTGAATATATGAAGGACCAAAGAGAATATTACCTTCCTCCTTCTCGGGTGTGCTTCGACACAAAACCTAACATCCAGATAAACCAAGGTGTCATTTGGATCTCTAATGGAGATTGCCAAGAGTTCTCTATAAGACAGATTCCTATTAAAGTCTCAGAACATGTTCTGTGCAAGATCATCTCTGGAGAGCATATATGTTGGGCAACCCTTCTCCCTCTGCCTTCCCTAAATTTGGTTTGGAACACTGTTTTGGGGTCCACACATATCCTTCAACCCAACACAATCTCAGCACAAGAAGAGATCAGGGTAAATGGGGATCAGGAAGGAATATGTATCCTTCTTCCAGTCATGAATGAACTTAGATATTAGGGGGAAAATTTATGAGTGTTATTTCTCCATGGCTTCCCCTGATGTGGCCTAAGTGGGTGAGGAGGCATTTCTCCCAGCCCTTATCACCCAAGTCTTTCTATTCTGGCCCCTCAGATAGAGACTTGGTACTACATCACTTTTGTTTTGGCTGCCCTGCCTGACCCACCTCTCCTCGTTCTAACAGAAAATAGCTGCTGCCCCCACTCCTGTGCCAAAATCTGCTCCAAGGGATCCTATCCTAGTCAGAAGGCTGTACTCTGAATGCTGATATTAGCTACAACACCAAGGCTTCCCACTACACAAACTGGATCCTCAAAGTCATCCACACCAAATGAACTCTCTATTCTTTCTCCCAGTAGCCTGAGAACTGGGTTTACCAGCCTTGGCCCTTCCTTTCCTTCTAGCCTCAAAACGGGATGGGAACAGAGTCTTTGGCTGTGAGAATGCGCTCAATAACAAAATAAAAATGACAGAAGAGTCAGTGACTTCAATGACAGAGCGATAGAAATTACCAATATGAACAACGGAGAGAAAAGAGATTTTTAAAAAATGAACCAATCCCCAATGACCTGTGAGACAATAACTGTGTTAGGTTTTCTAAACTTACAAGTGTTTTTATTTATATATGGTAACAACTATGCATTATTTGTGTCAGAGTTATTTTTTGTATGTATTTAAGGTATACAACATGATGTCTCAATATACTTATATGTAGTGAAATGGTTACTACAGTCACCACAGTTACTGTCTCATAGGTTATTGTCTTCAGAAGGAGAGTAAAAAGAATGCTGGGCAGAAGAAATACTTGAAGAAATAATGACCCAACCCTCTCAAATTTGGTGAAAGACATAAACTTACAGATTCAAGAAACTGAGTGTTCCCCAAACAGAAAAAACTTTAAAGAATCCACACACAAACACATCATAATCAAACTTCTGAAAACTAACAAAAAAGAAAAACTTTTAAAATCAGCAAGAGAGAAACCACACCTTATCAATTGATGAAAAATGACTCAAGTGACACAGATTTATAATCAGAAACATGAAGGACAGAAGGAAGAGGCAAAACATTTTGAAAGTCCTAAAGGAAAGAACTGTCAACCTAGAATTCTACAACCAGTAAAAATATCCTTCAAGAATAAATATGAAGGAAAGCTAAGAATGAATATATCTTCCATTTCTTTGCTAAATTTTTCTACTTTTTCATTTGATGTAAGAGTGTTTATAAGTGTTCATAAGTGCTTATGGAGCATTTTTATGATAGTTGGTTTACAATCCTTGTCTGAGAGTAGCTATGTGAGATGACGTATATAGTAAATGGTGACTGTAGTCACCATTTCACTACATATAAGTATGTCAAAACATCATGTTGTACACCGTAAATATATAAAAAAATAGCTTTGACACAAAAAATGCATAGTTGTTACCATGTATAAATAAAAATACTTGTAAGTTTAGAAAATAAAATCACTCCCTGATAATTATCTAAATAATAAAGTCCATCTGTGTCATCTTGGTGTTGGCATCTATTGATCATTTTTCATTTGACTTGAAGTTTTCCTGATATGGTGAGTCATTTTTTACTGTATCCTGGACTTCTTGGTATTATAAGACTCTAGCTCCTATTTGGATCTCGTATTTTATAAAGTAGTTAACTCTATCTGTTCAGAATGCACATCCTAGCTGACTTTTGTGGGCTGTGATTCAAATGTTATTTTAGTTTATAAAGCTTCTTCTACAGTGCCATTCTGTAGGGGTTTATAGTAGACAAAATAATTCCTCTCAGCCTAGAGTTGTATACATCTTAATCCCTAGAATCTAAGAATCTGTTACCTTACTGGTGAAAGGGACTTTGCACATGTGATTAAGATAAGGATCTTCATATGGGAAGGGTGTTCAGGTGGGCCCAATGAGATCACAAGTGTCATTATAAGAGAAAGGTAAGACAGTCAATAGAAGAGGTGAGATGTGATTACAGAAGTAGCAGTTGGAATGATGTACTTTGAAGATGCAGGAAGGGGCCATGGGCCAAGGAGTACAGGCAGACTCTGAAAGCTGGAACAGGCAAGAAAATGGATCATCCCCTCAAGACTCCAGAAAAAATGCAGCTCTGTGTGCACCTTGATTTTAGTCCCATAAGACCCATTTTGAACTTTGGATCTCCAGAACTGTAAAATAGTACATTTTTGTTCTTTTAAGCCACTAACTTTTTGGTAATTTGTTACAATAGCAACAGGAAATTAACAGAGGAGTGAAAGCCAGAGGCCCATGAACCAACTCTACTACAATAGTACTAGTGGAATGAGAGAGGGGCATGGCTTTTTTTCATAGTGTTTCTCTCAAGAACAGGCAAATTACCTTCCAAATTCCCTCACATTGTTGGCAGAATTCATTTCCTTTCAGCTGTCAGACTGAAATCCCCATTATCTTGCTAGCTGTCAGCTGGGGACCACTCTGCTCTTAGAGGCCACTTTCAGGCCCTTGCCAAATGGACCCTTCTATCTTAGCTCAAGAAACCTTCTTCATGTCTAATCTCTCTCATTTTGAATCTCCCAACTTCCTCTTCTGCAAGTAGCCAGAGAAAACAGATTTTAAAGGGCTCATGTGATTAGACCAGGACCACATGGATAATCTTCCTATCTTAAGGTCAACTATACCATATAGTGTAACCTAATCACAGGAATAAACTCCATCAAATACACGGTTCCAGGTCGAAGCATGTACATCAGTGATGGGAAATCTTAGGAGACACCTTAGACTTTTGCCTACCAAATATAGTTAAAAGATTTCTGTCTTGTTGGGCTGTACCTTTCCCAGTATTCTGGCTAGAAAGAGAGGGATTTAAGGGGGACGGGGAAGGGCTTTTTTTGTCTGTGCCCATTGTTGTTTCCAGGTTGCAGGCATCTCTTACACACAGGCCTGGATATCTAGGAGGTGAGAAAAAACCAAGAAATTCACTGTCAGGTCTCCAGTTCTGGTGTGATATATATATATATATACACACACACAATATGTACATATATATATAATATATATATATATATAATATAGGGAATCTTCAAGTCCCTAGTTCCCTGGTGTGAAATAATAATAAATATATAAATAAATAATTTTATATATATATATTTACACACACATATATATATACTCTCTGCCCCTGGTTTCTGATACTGAATTTTTTTTTTTTTTTTTTTTTTTTTGAGGCACAGTCTCACTCTGTTGCCCAGGCTGGAGTGCAGTGGCATGATCTCGGCTCACTGCAAACTCCACCTCCTGGGTTCACGCCATTCTCCTGCCTCAACCTCCCAAGTAGTTGGGACTACAGAGGCCTGCCACCATGCCCGGCTAATTTTTTTGTAATTTTAGTAGAGACGGGGTTTCAGCATGTTAGCCAGGATGGTCTCAATCTCCTGACCTCGTGATCTGCCCACCTCAGCCTCCCAAAGTGCTGGGATTACAGGCATGAGCCACTGCGCCTGGCCTGGTTTTCTGTTCTTGAGTTAGCTTGCTGAGAATGATGGTTTCCAGCTTCATCCATGTCCCTGCAAAGGACATGAACCCACCCTTTTTTATGGTTGCATAGTATTCCATGGTGTATATGTGCCACATTTTCTTTATCCAGTCTATCATTGATGGGCATTTGGGTTGGTTCCAAGTCTTTGCTATTGTAAATAGTGCTGCAATAAACATACGTGTGCATGTGTCTTTATAGAATGATTTATAGTCCTTTGGGTATATACCCAGTAACAGGATTGCTGGGTCAAATTGTATTTCTGGTTCTAGATCCTTGAGGAATCACCACACTGTCTTCCACAATGGTTGAACTAATTTACACTCCCACCAACAGTGTAAAAGTATTCCTATTTCTCCACATCCTCTTCAGCATCTGCTGTTTCCTGACTTTTTAATGATCATCATTCTAACTGGCATGAGATGGTATCTCATTGTGGTTTTGATTTGCATTTCTCTAATGATCAGTAATGATGAGTTTTTTTTCATATGTTTGTTGGCTGCATAAATGTCTTCTTTTGGGAAGTGTCTGTTCATATCCTTTGCCCACTTTTTGATGGGGTAGTTTGTATCTCTTTTTCTTTCTTTTTTTTTTTTTTTTTGAGACAGAGTCTTGCTCTATTGGCAGGCTGGAGTGCAGTGGCATGATCTCAGCTCACTGCAACCTCCGCCTCCCAGATTCAAGCAATTCTCCTGCCTCAGCCTCCTGAGTAGCTGGGACTACAGGTGCGCGCCACCATGCCTGGCTAATTTTTGTATTTTCAGTAGAGACAGGGTTTCACCATGTTGGCCAGGATGGTCTCGATCTCTTGACCTCGTGATCCACCTGCCTTGGCCTCCCAGAGTGCTGGGATTATGGGGGTGAGCCACTGCACCCGGCCTGTTTGTATTTTTTTTTTCTTGTAAATTTGTTTAAGTCCCTTGTAGATTCTGGATATTAGCCCTTAGTCAGATGGATAGATTGCCAAGATTTTCTCCCATTCTATAGATTGCCTGTTCACTCTGATGATAGTTTCTTTTGCTCTGCAGAACCTCTTTAGTTTAATTAGATCCCATTTGTCAATTTTGCCTTTTGTTGCCATTGCTTTTGGTGTTTTAGTCATGAAGTCTTTGCCCATGCCTATGTCCTGAATGGTATTACCTAGGTTTTCTTCTAGAGTTTTTATGGTTTTACGTCTTGCGTTTAAGTCTTTAATCCATCTTGAGTTAATTTTTGTATAGGATATAAGGAAGGGGCCCAGTTTCAGTTTTCTGCATATGGCTAGCCAGTTTTCCCAACACCATTTATTAAGCAGGGAATCATTTACCCATTGCTTATTTTCATCAGATTTGTCAAAGATCAGATTGTTGTAGATGTGTGGCATTATTTCTGAGGCCTCTGTTCTGTTCCATTGGTCTATATATCTGTTTTGGTACCAGTACCAAGCTGTTTTGGTTACTGTAGCTTTATAATATAGTTTGAAAGCAGGTAGTGTGATGCCTCCAGCTTTGTTCTTTTTGCTTAGGAGTGTCTTGGCTAACAGACTCTTTTTTTGTTCCATATGAAATTTAAAGCATTTTTTTCTAATTCTGTGAAGAAAGTCAATGGTAGCTTGATGGGGATAGCATTGAATCTATAAATTACTTTGGGCAGTATGGCCATTTTCACGAATTTGATTCTTCCTATCCATGAGCATGGAATGTTTTTCCATTTGTTTGTGTCCTCTCTTATTTCCTTGAGCAGTGGTTTGTAGTTCTCCTTGAAGAGGCCCTTCACATTCCTTGTAAGTTTTATTCCTAGGTATTTTATCCTCTTTGTAGCAATTGTGAATGGGAGTTCACTCATGATTTGGCTCTTTGTTTGTCTATTATTAGTGTATAGGAATGCTTGTGATTTTTGCACATTGATTTTGTATCCTGAGACTTTGCTGAAGTTGCTTATCAGCTTAAGGAGATAAGCTGAGATGATGGAGTTTTCTAAGTATACAATCATGTCATCTGCAAACAGAGACAATTTGACTTCCTCTCTTCCTATTTGAATACCTTTCTTTCTCTTGCCTGATTGCCCTGGCCAGAACTTCCAATACTATGTTGAACAGGAGTGGTGAGAAAGGGCATCCTTGTCTTAAGCCAGTTTTCAAAGGGAATGCTTCCAGCTTTTGTCCATTCAGTATGATATTGGCTGTGGGTTTGTCATAAATAGCTCTTATTATTTTGAGATATGTTCCATCTATACCTAGTTTATTGAGAGTTTTTAGCATGAAGGAGTGTTGAATTTTATCAAAGGCCTTTTCTGCCTCTATTGAGATAATCATTTGGTTTTTGTCATTGGTTCTGTTTATGTGATGAATTATGTTTATTGATTTGAGTATATTGAACCAAACTTGCATCCCAGGGATGAAGCTGACTTGATCGTGGTGGATAAGCTTTTTGATGTACTGCTGGATTCGGTTTGCCAGTATTTTATTGAGGATTTTCACATCGATGTTCATCAGGGATATTGGCCTGAAATTTTCTTTTTTTGTTGTCTTACACTGAATTTTTAAAACCCTTATAATTTCCTAAGCAACAGGGGTGCTAGAAGCATCTTTTGTTTTGTTGTTTGGTCTTTAACCCTGGTTCCTGATACAGAGCTCCTAAACCCCTTGGAATTTCTTGGTGATAGGAACATCTTTTGTTGTAATGAGGCAACTCGATGTTGCCAGAGAAGCCTCGCCATGGCTTGAAACTTCCCAGCCTCACTCTCATCCTCCAGGAGGGGAGGAACTGGAGATTAAGTTAATCCATTATGCCCTATATAATGAAGCCACCATAACAATCCCTGAATTATGGGGTTTAGAGAGATGCTGGGTTGGTGAGCACATCCACATGAGGGGAGGGTGGCACAGCCTAATTCCACAGGGACAGAAGCTCCTGCTCTTCTGTCCTTACCCTGTGTACCTCTTCATCTGGCTGCTCACCTGTGTCCTTTGTAATATCCTTTATAATAAACTGGTAAACATAAATAAGCGTTTCACTGAGTTCTGTGAGCATTTTACCAAATGATTGAACCCAAGCAGGCTGTTGCAAGAGCCTGATTTATAGCTGGTTGGTCAGAAGTACAGGTCACAATCTGGACTTGTAACTGATGTCTGCAGTGGGGGCAGTCTTGTGGGAACTGAGCCCTTACCCTGTGGGGTCTGCACTAACTCCAGGTAGTAGTGTCAAATTAAATTGAATTATAAGATACCCAGAGGTGTCAGAGAATTGGTTGGTGTGAGAAAAAAGCACTATGCATTTTGGTAACCAGAAGTATTGGGCGTATAGAGAAAAACAGTTCATACTCAATACAACTTCTTTTATCCACCTTTCAGGATCCTCTGGTAAGTGAGTTATGTATTTTGTCAAGGGCAGTTGTTGATTTAACAGGAAAATTAAAATGGGATGCATTTACTCCATCTTATTTGGAGGTGGACCCTGCCCTGTACTTTAAAATGAGGTATTAGAAAGATGAATGGAAAGTTTAAGGTTAAGAGGAAAGACCAGTGAACTAGAAGTCAGGAGACCTAGGTTCCAGTTCTGATTCTATAATTAACTAGTACAGTGGTTTTCATATTTGTATGCATGAGCCCCAAAAGTATGTGGTGTTAAATATTAGAACTTCTATTTGTAATTACTTTGGCTTATCTTTTTAAAATTTCAGTTTTGGTTGTATGTTTTAAAATGCACACGTTTTAAAATTTTAGTTTTAGTGTATGTTTTATACATATTATAAAATATATAATGGAATATATTTTATAATAACATATATAATACCTCATATATATGTTAGTGCATACATATACATTAATACATAAATATACATATATTGGTGATGCATGCTCAAAAATGTTTAGGAATTAGTGACAATATCAGATATCTAAAATTGAACTGCCCCAGATTTTCTGGGACTCTAACTGCCTTAAACGTGTCATGTCTGAATTGGGACAACTCCCTTCAACATAGAACAGATTGTAAGTATATTTATCAATTAAGATCCTTTTATATGTCTTTGGTTGAAAATATAATTCTTAGCTCAAATAAACCTTCCTATATTCTTTAGCACTTTTATATGAAGAAATGTTTGAATGAGAGTGAATCATTCCTGGAGAAGTAACATTGAGAATGAAATCAAATAAATAAAATTTAAGTTCATAGTTCTGACATCATAAAATTAGGTGGGCTGAGATTAAGGAAATAGGTGTTTTCTCGAATGCATGTAAGATCCTTCTTAGTCAATCCACTAGTCATCCAGTCTTATTAATCTTCTTCTGTCTTTAGCCTTAACATGGAGAGGCTCATTTACAAACAACACTTAAATATAATTCAGGGTCACTTCCATGTTGGTTTTTTACTGGCAATGATGCAGAGAAAATGAGGCAAAGTTTTCTCCAAGGTTCCAATATCTCTGACCTTCACATGGCTGCATGTGACAGAGACCGCTAATTGATCCCCTACCTCCAGTCCCCTAATGTTTCTTTTTTTAGGGGACATTTCCAGTCTCCTTTCTTTTTGTTAGTGGAATTTTATCTGACATGTGACTGCCTTGTTAGAGGCATTCTTTGCAGCTTTTTGTAGCCGGTTGACCAAGTTTTCTCCAAGGGGATATAAATAGAAGAGAGTGTGTAACATCTGCATCACATTCTTAAGAGGAAGCTGCTTGCCCTGCATATCTTCCTGCTTCCTTTGGGCTGGAATGCAGTTGTGATGGTGGTCAGCAAGCTTCAATCATGCCCATGAGGAAAACAAGGAGAAGCTGGAATAAAAAGGAAGCTGTGTGATCTACAGAAGCAGAGTGCCTTCCTAACAAGCGCTGTCCAGAAGCTCCAGACTGCTTCACGAAAGAGAAAGAAACACCTTGTTTAAGCTATTATTATATTTTGGAGTCTCTTTGTTGCAACAGCTTACTTATAACCTAACTAATATATCTAAGACCTGTTTGTTCATCATGCATTAACTTCCTACTGTGTGTTAGATACTGTTCAGATACTGTTCTAAATTCTAGAGATTAAAAAAATAATAAATTAGGCATAGACATACTTCCTATTCTGAAGAACTCCCAACCTAAGAAAGGAAAATTTGACTGGAAGGGAAATGGGAAGATAATTGACATTTATTAAACACCTATGTGTTCACACACTGTCTTAGTCTGTTTGGACTGCTATAAGAAAATATCATAGACTGGGTGGCTTATAAATAACAGAAATTTGCTTCTCGTAATTCTAGAGACTTGGAAGTCCAAGATCAAGGTGCTGGTAAATTTGGTGTTTCTGAAGAGGGTTCACTTTCTGGTTCACAGATGGCTATCATTTTACTGTCTCTTCACATGGCAGAAGGAACTAAGGAGTCTCTGGTGTCTCTTTATTTTTTATTTTTATTTTTTATTTTTTGTGATGAAGTGTTCTGTCGCTCAGGCTGGAGGGCAGTGGTGCAATCTCAGCTCACTGCAACCTCCACCTCCCAGGTTCAAGCAATTCTTGTGCCTCAGCCTCCCAAATACCTGGGACCACAGGTGTGCACCACCACACATGGCTAATTTTTTGTATTTTCATTAGAGAAGGGGTTATACCATGTTGGCCAGGCTGGCCTTGAACTCCTTGCCTCCCACAGTGCTGGGATTGCAGTGTGAGCCACCTTGATTCTTGTGCCTCAGCCTCCCAAGTAGCTGGGACCACATGTGCGTGCCACCATGCCTGGCTAATTTTTGTATTTTTAGTAGAGATGAGGTTTCACCAGGTTGACCAGGCTGGTCTTGAACTCCTGACTTCAGGTGATTTGCCTGCCTTGGCCCCCCAAAGTGCTGGGATTACAGGCATGAGCCACTGCACCCAGTCCTCATACTTCTTTTATAAGGGCACTAATCCCAATCATGAGAGCTCCACCCTCATAACCTAATCCCCTCTCAAAGTGCTCACTGCCTAATACCATCACTTTTGGTGTTAGGATTTCAACATATGAATTTTGAGGGGACAAACATTCAGACATTGCATTGGTTTATTAATCCATGCATTGGTTTATTAATGCTCACCAAAAACATTGCATGGTGAGTGGTATAATTGTCATTATAGAGCCACTTGATGATTCAGGGGCACGTCTGCCTTGTAAATGGTAGATTTACTATGCATTTTTATCAGGGCCTTTAATCTAGGGCTACTGATTTTGACAGAGCCAGTAAAACCATCTCTCTATGGCCACAATTGAGATTCCTCCTATAGTAGGCATATGTGGTTTGTATTCCACAGTCCCATCCATTTTCTGTCTCCACAACAGCTCTCAATATTCATACTGAGTTTTACTCCTCACTCATTCTCCCCTACTCTCAGTCCACATGATTAAGACTACACCTCTGTCGTCACTCAAAGGCAAAATATATTCCTTAAGCCAGTCAGTCCATCATATTCCCTTAGCCACTGCAATGAACTCAGTGGTAAGTACAAGACTAAGTCAGTAACTCTGAGATCCTGGGGAAGCTGACTTGCTTTTGCTCGTTGGTCTTGAACCTAAGAGGATGGAAGGACTGGAGCACGACCACATTGACCCTGATACTGAAAACATACAGAAGGTGGAATTATAAGATGGAGAGGAACCCAATTACTGTTGGATTGTTTAGCTTGAGTCCAGTTGTGCTTGAAACCTGGGCCCCACAATTAGGCTTTTCAGTTACTTGTGCCATGAAATTTTCTTTTCAGATAGTTTTGGTCGGGTTTTCTGCTACTTGTGACCAAAAGTATCCCATTCATCCCCTAGTGTCTTAGCTTGTGTCAGAGATGAGCTCCTTCTACTCATTAGTGGAGAAAGTATATATCGTTCTACTCTGTTTTTCATAAGTTTATTGCTTTTAAGAACCTCCAAGATTCTTGATAAACAACAATTTACCTTGTAAAACACAAGATGCTTTGTCAGCAACAGTAATACATAGTAAATTACTGCTGCTTCAGAGAGACTTTATAACACCTATGTTACTCAGTAACTTTGGATTTCCCACAGTTCCTGGCTGGTATATTTTCAGTAGTAGCATTGATGATTTTTCATATTCATGTACATTAAAAATACAACTTTTGATCTAATTGTATCTTCCTAAGTCTAAATACAGTGCAGAATCAGAAAGACTTTAAGCTCCAAGGCAAAACTTTAGTGAGTTAAATTTAATCTTCCTGCAACATAAAAAAAAATTAAACTGTTATTTCTTCTTTGTAGGACTATTAGAGCTCATTCAACAGCATTGTCTTATATCCTTTTTAAAGAAATCGTTGATTTATTGTATTTGCTCAGAAACATTGTGATATTAAAAATGGATCAAATTAAACTCAGCATCATAATCTTCACTTTTAATCTCATGAATTTGGCCAGAAAGAAGTGGCTATATTTTCATTAATTCTACTGAAACTAGATTTTTGTGAAATAAATTAATACTATTTATTTCACAGAAGGTTTTTTCCATAGGTTTTGTGTAGTACACCCATTTATACATTATGCATCTGTGCTCCTGACTTTCATTTATCCTTCACTCTGTCTCCCCAGCACGAAGGAGGCAGAACAAATGTGTCAGAGCTCTGCGAGGGGTATGAGAGGCTGAGAGTGGAGGTGTGAATGTGGGGGTGTGTGTTTAAGACAGCATCTGTTGGTGTGTGGGAGCAAAGGTTCAAAGAGCAAAGATGTGTGTTAGAATTCAGAGGCTGTTTAAAACTGCTGCTCAAATAGCTTTTTTTATGTCAATTTTCAATTAAAGCTCTGATTTTTCAGTTTTTGAGAGAGAGAGAGAGAGTACTATAATAGATATCAAATTAACATGAAGCAGAACTCTAATAGAATCCATGAAATTTTAGAAAAGGGCTACATAGACCTTGATGTAAGGTTTCATCTGTCACACTTAAAATGTAACCTGTAACATTTCACATCCATATTACCACTCTTTAATATGTTTATGTTCAAATGATTTATATTTTTCACACATTGGAACTAGAAACTGTCCTTAATACTATCACATACATATTTGCCCCAACATACCCCTATTCTTATAACAAATTTTTTTCATCTGAATTTTGAATCTATAATTTTTGGAAAGACTAATTTTATAAATGCAACTGAATTTTTTTAAACTCTGTTTTTGTTTTATGAAAATACAAAATATTGAGGGCACCTGTGTAAGAATTAATATTCTTGGGTTCTACTTCTCGTCCTGGCACTAACCTGGCACAAAATCCTGGGCATATAATCTCAGTGATTTAAGACTCAGACTTCTCATGTAAATTGAGGTGGTTTTATCAGATAGTCTCCAAGATCTTTTCAAGGTCCATGATTCCCTAAAATAGACATGATTTATAAATCACAAATATTACCATTGTGATTAATAGGAAGGAATACGATATACTTTTGAAGACTTACTCAGTTTTAGATTACTTATTTATCTAAATTAGATTACTTATTTAATCGTAATTCTAGATAACAGATTTACATTTTTAGTCAGGAATAAAATTGCTTGAAATTACCCATGAATCTTGTCCTTCTTTTGTCTGAATTTGGGACAGCCTTAGAATACAAAGGATCATAAATAATTATGAAGCAATAAGCTTTGTACAGGAAAGGACTTTGTTTGGTCACTGCTAAATCCCCAGTTCCCAGAGCAATGCTGGACATATGGGGAGACTTAAAACTTGGTAAATGAATAAATAAGAAAGTACCAGGGTACAGGGATTTATAAAACCCAATTGGAAAACAAAGAGTGAAGGCTTTGCAGGAGGGATGATAAATGAGCTGGATCTATAGGGGTGAACTAGAGTTTGCCAAGCAGAGAAGGAGGAAAAGACATCCCGAGCAGAGCAAAGTATACTGTGGCAGAGACTGCAAGTCATCTCCTAATAGCCATCCTTCTTCCTTCCCTAGGAACACAATTCCTGGCCCAGGAATGAAGACTATATTTTCTACCTCCTTTATAGCTAAGTGTAGTCACTAACTGACTAGGTTTCTGTCAATGGGGTTAAAGTAGAAGGTATCCCTTTGATGAAGTGTCCTTCATTAGAAGAGGGTAAGATCTTCATTTCCTCCTTCCTTTCCACTGGCTGAACTACAAATATGATGGTGTGCGGTGACTAGATAACATGTCCATTTAGCCAGGCTGAGCCACCTTTTCCAGAATTCTCTTCCTTGTATGTTTCCATTGAGAGAAGACCACAGGGAGATTCTTGTAGGAGAGGTAGAGGGCTTCAGCCATTTTGTAGCTCTCACACCTTGTCACTGATCTGCTGACTCACCTCAGTGCTGTGAAGCAGCAACTGCTCCATGTTCCCCTGGATTTTCCTTCAGCTTCTGAGTCCTGGGTCATGTGTGTTGTGTTTGGCTGTGACAGTGAGCCTTGGCTTCTGCAAGATACTCATGCTACCATGGTTAGAGGCATTAATAACTGGCACAGGTTTCAGTCTGTCCTCATGGGGCTATTAGTTCATTTTTGTGCTCATGTAACAGAATACTACAGACCAAGTAATTTATGATGAACAAAAAGTTATTGGCTCACAAATATGGAGGCTGGAAAGTGTAAGATCAAGGCGGGCTGGCATCTTGTGATTACCTCTTTGCTGCATCCTCCCATGGCAGAAGGGCAAAGCAGAGAGGCAAACTCACTCCTGTGAAAATGAACCCACTCCTGTGGTAATGAACCCACTCCTGCAATAACAGCATTAGTCTATTCATGAGAGTTGAGCTTTTATGACCTAAACATCTCTTAAAAGCCCCACTTCCCAATACTGTCACAATGGCAATTAAATTTCACAATGGGTTGCGGAGAGAGCAAACATTCAAATCATAGCAGGCTTCAATCTCATGCTTATAGGATCTTGTTCTTGATCTTCATCATCCCTTTCTGATTCTGCTTGCCTTGTGGACTTAAAGCTCCAGCATCAGATGTGAAGACAAGAGACTCATAGATACTGTTTAACTAGCTCCTGCAATTAAGGACAATCGAAACCCTCCCCACCCCGTGTGTGTATGTGTGTGTGTGTAGTATTTCTTCTTCTCTGATTGAACCCTGTGCTGAAATGGAGTGCTGCCATAACAAATGCCTAAAAATGTAGAAGTGATTTTGGAACCAAGAAGTGGGTGGAAGCTAGAAGGATTTTGAGAAGAAATGTTACAGAAAAACCTAGATTTCCCTGAATAGACTATTAGTAGAAATCTGGACTTTGAGGATGCTGTTGGTAAAGACTCAAAAGGAAATGAGGAACCCTGGAGGAATGGAGATCTTTGTTATGCAGTGGCAAAAATCTTAGCAACACTATTTTCTGCAGTTATGTGAAAAGCAGAGAATATGCTTAATGAACTTGATAATCTATCTAAGGAGATTTCCAAGCAACGTGTTGAAGGAACAACCTAGTTCTATCTTGCTGCATATAGTAAGATTTGAAAGAAAAGAGAGAAGTTGAGAGAAAAAATGTTAAGTTGATGATTTTGAAAACTCTCAGCCTCTCCAGGCAGCAAAAGATGATAAAATTAAGACATGATTTTGAACAAAGTTTAAATCCAGGGCACTGCCAGGAGAGAAAATCTAAAGATGAAGCCAAGAGTATAATTGTAAATTCTTTTGTTAATATCTTCCAAGATAAAAAGTGGTTCTTTGGAAAACTATTCAGTCACATAATTGGCCCTTTTGAACAATTAAGAGTAGGTCTCACAGATCCTTTTGATCAAACACTAGGGCCTCAAAGAAATTTAAGAATGTGTCCCTCAGTAGTCTCTGCAGGAGCACAAGGTAGAGAAGAGATTTTGCAGGTGTGGCTTTTGTCTAATGGCATGAACTCCAGAGATTCACAAAAGATCTACGAAGTTTTCAAGAGTTTTTTTCTGCTAAGACACTGCCAGTTTGGAATGAAAGAGACAAAAATAGTACAAAATGATGAGGCCATTGGACCCCTATATTCTACTGGCAGGGAGCATGCTGAAAGACCACTCAGTTGTAAACACATTCTACCTTTCATGATAAATGAGAGATGTCTTTAGAGAATGGTTGCTCTTGGAAGTAGATCCTTTCCTAATTGAGGCTTCAGATGAGAATGTAGCACTGGAAGATTCTTTGATTTTAGCCCTATGTGAGACTTTTAGGCAAAGACACCCAGCTAAGTCATTTCAGGACTCCTGACCTACAGAAACTGTGAGATAATAAATGGATGCTGTCTTAAGTAGTTCAGTTTTTGTTCTACTTCAATAGATAACTAATACGTGGTTTGAGCAGCCCCCTTTGATCATTAGTTTAAGTAACAAATTGAGGATGGCAGAGTGACAAGACATAAACAATGTGGGGACCATGGAGTTACCACACCAGGCCTAGACTGCTTAGTTTTGAACTTTACTTACATGAAAGGGAAACATATTTCTATCCTGTTTAAACCATTGTTATTTTGTGTTCCCTTTCATTTGAAGCTGATACTAACTGATAGATACATAAAATAACAAAAACACAAATGAGGAACAGATTTTTCATGAAGAGCCTGAATTAACTAAGTCACTGGCTTAAAGTTTATTTCAATTATAAAACACTTCCTACTAGAAGTAAAATGGGGAAAAGCACAGCATCTCTGATTATGTATAATTTTAAATATTCCATTGCATGAATAACCAGTTTGTTTATCCATTCACCCATTGAAAGACATCTTGTTTGCTTCTAGCTTTTGGCAATAATGAATAAAGCTGCTATAAACATTTGTGTGCAAGTTTTTGTGAGGTCATACATTTTCTTTTCTTTTTTTTTTTTTTTGAAATAGAGTCTCTCTCTCTCTTGCCCAGGCTGGAGTGCAGTGGCACAATCTCTGCTCACTGCAAATACATTTTCAACTCATTTGGGTAAATAACTAGGAGCACAATTGCTGGATTATATGGTAAGTTTATGTTTAGCTTTGTAGGAAACTGCCAAACTGTCGTCCAACATGATTACCATTTTGCATTCCCACCAGCAATCTATGAGAATTCCAGTTTCTCTATATTTTCACCAGCAGTAGGTAATGCCAGTCTTTTATATTTTAGCCATTCTCATAGGTGTATCTCATCATGGTTTGAATTTGCATTTCTCTAATGGCTAATGATGTTGAAGATCTTTTTACCTAATTAGTTGCCATCCATATATCCTCTTTGATAAATAATTTTAATTGGGTTGATATTTTCTTATCCTTGAGTTTTTGTGTTTCTCAACATAAAGATCCTGTGCAGGTTTTGTTAGACTTATATCTAATTATTTCATTTTTTTTTTGGAGCTCTTTTGGATGATTTGTTTTCTTAAATTATGGTTGTCAATTGTCTGGTACTAGCATATTGAAGTGTGATTGGTTTTTGTGTATTGACCTTGTATTCTGCAACCTTGACCAATTTATTAGCTTTAGAAACTTTTTCTGTAGATTCATTGGAATTTTTTACATAAACAATCATGTTATATGTGAACAGAAACAGTTTCATTTTTTCTAGTCCACTCTATATGCCATTTATTTGTTTCCTTATTGTACGTGCTATATTTCCTAAGGTGCTCAATAAAGGAATGTAGAAGAATGTTGGGAGAGAAGCATTCTCACCTATTTCTGATCTTAACAGGTAAGCATTCAGTCTTTCATTGTTCAGTATGATGTTAGATAGTTAGTTTTGTTTTGTAGATACCCTTTATTAGGTTGAAAAAGTTTCCCTCTATTCCTAGTTTTCTGAGACTTTTTATCAGGAATGGATGTTAATTTCATTCAAATGTTTTATCTGCTTAAACAGATATGATCATATGATCATGTGGACTTCTTTGGACTGTTATAATGGTGGATTACATTGATAGATTTTCAAATATTGAGCCAGACTTGCATTTAGGATACATTGCCCTTGGTTGTGATGTATTAATCTTTTCATATATTGTTTAATTAAATTTTATAATATTTTGTTCAGAGATTTTGCATCTATGTTTATGAGGGATATTGATCTCATGGTTTTGCTCTCAGGGTAAGGATGGGCTAATAAAACGAATTAGAAAGTGTTCCCTCCTTGTCAGTGCTCTGGAAGAAATTGCATAGAATTGTTCTTAATTTCTTTAAATATATGCTTGAATCTGTCAATCATACATTTGGTTGAAGTGAAGCCACTTTAACCTGGAGATTTCTTTTTTCAAAAAACTTTTAAGCTACAAATTTAATTGCTTTAATACGTATAGGACTATTCATATTGTCTATTTCATCTTGGGTGAGTTTTGGTAGCTTGGGAGTTTTGAGGAATTGATTCCTTTTCTCACAGTTGTCAATTTATGTGTATAGAGTTGTTCATAGGATTTTCTTTTTATCCTTTTAATGTCTATGGGGTCTATAATGATATCCCCTTCTTTATTCCTGGTATTAGTAATTTTTGTAATTTCCATCTTTTTCTTTCTGTCAATCTAGCTTGAAGCTTTTTGATTTTATTGACTTTTCCAAAGAACTAGCTTCTGGTTTCATTTAATTTCCTTTTTGTTTTTCTATTTTCTACTATATTTCATTGTTTCTGCTGTTATTTTTAATATTGCCTTCTTTATCCTTGCTTTAGGTTATTTTACTCTTCTTTTTTAGTTTCTTAAAGTAGAACCTTCAGTTACTGATTTGAGACTTTACTTCATTTTAAAATAAACATTGAATACTATAAATTTCCCTCTAATCATTGCTTTAGTTGTATCCCACAAATTTTTGGTATGTTATGTTTTCATTTATGATCAGTTTGAAATATTTTCTCATTTTTCTTGAAACTGCCTTGTTGATCCTTGGGTTATTTAGAAGTGTATTGTTTAGGGCCAGGCTCATGCCTGTAATCCCAGTACTTTGGGAAGCTAAGGCAGGTGGATCACGAGGTCAGGAGATCGAGACCATCCTGGCTAACATGGTGAAAACCCATCTCTACTAAAAATACAAAAAATTAGCCGGGCATGGTGGCACATGCCTGTAGTCCCAGCTACTTGGGAGGTTGAGGCAGGAGGATCGCTTAAACCCGGGAGGCGGAGGTTGCAGTGAGCCAAGATCATGCCACTGCACTCCAGTCTGGGTGACAGAGCAAGACTCTGTATCAAAAAAAAAAAAAAAAAAAGGATGTGGATATTTTCCTATTACTGATTTCATGCTATTATACTCAGATAACACACTTTGTATGATTTCAGTTCTTTTAAATTTGTTGAGGTTTGTTTCGTGACCTAGGTTGTAGTCTATTTTGGTGTTGTTTTGTATGCCCTTGAAGAGAATGTGTGATCTTCTGTTTTGGCATGGGTTGTTTTCTATAAATGTTAACTTGATCCAGTGGGTTGATGATGTGATTCAATTCTTCTATATTCAGAGTCAGCAAACTAAAGCTTACCAGTAAAATCTGGCTTATAGCCTGTTTTTGTACTGCCCTTGAGCTAAGAAAAAGTTGTAAAAAATGGAGAATTTGTGACAGAATATATGTATGTGCCTGGGAAGCCTAATGTGTTCACTCTTTGACCCTTTACAGAAAAATACTTCCCAATCCTACTGTATATACTTGCTGATTTTCTGTCTATTAGTCCTATAGATTACTGAAAGTGATATGTTAACATCTGCAGCTATAATTGTGAATTTGGCCATTTCTCCTTTCAATTCTGTTAGTGTTTGCTTCATGTACAGTCATGCATCACTTAACAACAGGAATATGTTCTGAGAACTGTGTCTTTAAGGCAATTTTGTCATCATGTGAACATCTTAGAGTGTGCTTACACAAACCTAGATGGTATAGCCTACTACACACCTAGGCTATATGGTATAGCCTATTGCTCCTAGGTTACAAACACGTACAGTATGTTACTATACCAAATACTGTAGGCAATTGTAACAAAAACGTTGTCTTTTTGTATCTAAACAAATCTAAACATAGAAAAGGTACATTAAAATATGGTATTATAGGCTGGGCACTTTGGCTTCCGCCTGTAATCCCAGCACTTTGGGAGGCCCAGACGGGCCCATCACCTGAGGTTGGGAGTTCGAGACCAGCCTGAACAACATGGAGAAATCCTGTCTCTAGTAAAAATACAAAATTAGCCAGGCGTGGTGGCACATGCCTGTAATCCCAGCTACTTGGGAGGCTGAGGCAGGAGAATTGCTTGAACCCGGGATGCGGAGGTTGTGGTGAGCCGAGATTGCGCCATTGCACTCTAGCCTGGGCAACAATAGTGAAACTCCATCTCAAAAAAAAAAAAAAAAGGTATTATAATCTTATGGGACCACTCCTTTATATGGGGTTGGTTGTTGACAGAGACATTGTTATGCAGTGCATGACTGTACTTTGACCCTCAGTTGTTAGGTAAATACACATTTAGGATTGTTACGACTTCTTGGTGAATTGATCCAATTATCATTATGACATGTCCTTCTTTAGCCTACTAATTTTCCTTGCACTGAAGTCGATTTTGGTATTAATACAGCCACTCCAGCTCTATTTTGATTTGTGTTTTTGTGGCATAGTTTTTCCATCCTTTTGGCTTTAACTGACTTATATTTCAATTAAGTATATCATAGATAGCATATAGTTAGGTCACATTTTTGTTTTGTTTTTAATCTATTTTTATAATCTCCTCTTTTAATTGACATCTGTATTAATAGTTTTTCTCCATTTGTCTATGTTAAATGGACTGGTCCATTTTATAATAATTCCAATGCTGGATATGTCACCTAAAACTCAGTGTTCGCCGTCCTCCTACTGTGTTTTTTTCATGTGTCATTATCTGGATGGGACCAGCCCCACAAATTTGCTTTTGCATTGATTCTTATCTCTGTGTTTGCGGGCATTGAAATTGATATTTAGCCGGGCGCGGTGGCTCACGCTTGTAATCCCAGCACTTTGGGAGGCCGAGGCGGGCGGATCACGAGGTCAGGAGATCGAGACCACGGTGAAACCCCGTCTCTACTAAAAATACAAAAAATTAGCCGGGCGTGGTGGCGGGCGCCTGTAGTCCCAGCTACACGGAGAGGCTGAGGCAGGAGAATGGCGTGAACCCGGGAGGCGGAGCTTGCAGTGAGCCGAGATTGCGCCACTGCACTCCAGCCTGGGCGACAGAGCAAGACTCCGTCTCAAAAAAAAAAAAAAAAAAAAGAAATTGATATTTAGTATTCATTTAATGCATGCACCTAATTATACATATTTTCTGCTTCAATTTCCCAATAACAGACATGACATTATTTTGATAGTACAGTATTAGGTGATATGTCTTCAAAAATACCCAGTACTAATGGTTACTTAAAAAATAACTTACTATGAAAATCAAAATCTAACAAACCAAACCCACTTTATTTATTTTAACTCAATTTATAAAAAAGGGAATTAACAGTAGTTGCTGTAACAATTAAATGAAAACATTTGTCCAATATAGAACATTTTATATGCAAATAGTATTCACTGAAGTCCCAAACCACTCTATCCTGACTCCCATCCTGAATGTCCTTAATGAGTTCAGGAAGGGTCTGAACTGGGAGTCAAGAAACTTGGATTCCAGGCCTACAGACAGATCAGCACTGTAACTCTGGGTATTTCTCTCCTTCTCTCATCCCCAGTTTTCCCACCTGTAAAATAATGATGATTAGTGATAATCAGCCCCAGCCCAGGATCCATTATCTGACTTTGCAATATAGTTTAAAGTGTAATCCCAGAATAAAAAATTATAATGCTGCCTTTTGTAAACTGCTTCATAAACATACCCATATACAGTCATGCCCTGCATAATGACGTTTCAGTTAATGACAGATCACGTATATGACAGTGGTCCCATAAGATTATGATGAAGCTGCCCTATTCAGTGTAGCATTTTTTATACTGTATTCTTGCTGTACCTTTTCTATATTTAGATATGTTTAGATATGCAAATATTTATCATTGTGTTACAATTGCCTACAGTATTCACTACAGTAACTTGCTGTACAGGTTTGTAGGGTAGGAACACAAACCCATACTGTATAGGCTAGGTGTGTAATAGACTATTTCATCTAGGTTTGTGTAAGTGCACTCTGATGTTTGCACAGCAACAAAATTGCCTAAAGATGCATTTCTGAGAACGTATTCCCATTGTTAAGCAATGCATGACTGTATTAACATTTTAGTGGCAAAAAAGCCAAGTCATTTGTTTTATTGATGTTTTTCAATTCAGTGAATTGGATAATGTAAGTCCTAAGACTTTACAGTTCTCCATGAGACCTAAATAATTATTTTCCAGTTGGAAGGGGTGAAACTGAAACCTATAAACACATTTATATTTCTTTAATTGGCACTTAAGGTTTTCTCACCTCTGGACTCTCTCTCAATGATGCCTTTGAATTATAACATTGTATGGCTCTATCCGCAACTTTGACTTGAGACTAGGTCATCTTTCCTTATGGTCTCATACTTCAGGAGCTATTTCTTGCCCCACCTAAATAGTCCCTTTATGCTTAAATACCTTTCTGCACCTCTTCAATTTACTCAAGGTGTCAGAATGCACCTGGGCAATCTGGCTCACATGATGGCTGGGTCACGTTATCATAGCTGAACTAACCCAGCAAGGGACCTTGGCCAATAGTCGATTTCAAGAATAAGTAGGTCCACTGGCAATAAGGAGACCCCCTCACTCCTGTTCCTTTCACTACCCAGCACACTTAAGTACATATGCTGTGGAAAATGCAAAAAAAAAAAATACCCTTAACTTGTCAGTCCATCCTGCAAATTACCAAGTTAACGTTGGCCTTCTGTGATTTGTAATAACTTTAAAGAAGCCTTTGGTCATATAGGTATATAATAAAAACTGTTGGCTTTCTGGGGTAATCACTTTGTGATTCTCCCCATGTATACACATTAAATAAATCTGTGTGCCTTTTCTCTGATTAAAAAAAGTATTGGCTTTCTGAAGTGGTTTCAGATAGAGGATTAGGACTTATATAAATACAGAGGAGTTATATCATATGCACGCTAAATTTAGCTACACATGAGAGAGGAACAGAGAGAGAGAAAGAACAATTTGCACAGTGACAACAATTCCTCTCTGCACTCTTCTCCATATGCTTAGGCACCAGAGTGACCATGATGTAAGAAATGATTTGAGCTATGCTTCAGTGTCTCTGTTTTCACAAGTTGTTGTAATGTGGGCAAAGCTCAAGTGTAAGCTAAACTAAGTGCGATCCTAGTACTTAAAGATACATCTTTCCTGTTTAATATGGCTCCAGTACACAACAACTTCATGAGGTTCCCAACTGGCAATGATCAATGATCCATTCCAAACCTGGATGATAAACAGACTGTAGACTCTATGTTATGGCTATTTTAGGGAATTTTAAAGATAATTAAAGATAATTCAGACTATTGTGCAAGTTTCCACTTAATCTATTACTATTAGAAATTATCCCCAGTATATATGGGCAAATGACACAGATAACATTTACAACACAATGATCCAAATGAAAATATAATTTGGTGTCTAATTGAGGCAGGAAAATGCCATTTGACATTCCTAAATATGCTTAATACGTTTTTAAGGTTATACTTTTTTCATATCTGTTTTCCACTGCTCCTTGAATCATGTTTGTTCTCTTCCCCAGAGAATGATTTCTTTCTTCTCCATTAACGTATCTCGAGATTGTCATTCTTCCCAGTTAGTCCAAAACCTCACTTTAACAGGTAGTATATAAGACCTTTGAAGGTGTGATCCGCGCCTGATTCATTTTGTGTGCCCAGAACGGAACCCGACAACGTATCAGTTACACAACACGTGTTTGTTCATTGTTTAGTATAAGAATGGTGGCAATGGCTATCAATACGAACCTGACACAATCTCATCAGAACAGCTATCTCATGAATAAGGAATCACCATATTGTTATCTTAGACATTGTGTCAGTGAGGAATTGTGTTTGACTGCAAATAATAGAAACCTGAAACAAAGGCTTAAACAAATTAGGAGTTTTTCTGACACATTAAAGAGTCTGGAGGAAGGTAGTTCAGGCTGGGTGATTTAAGATGTTGCCTGAGACCCACAGCCATTCTACTTTTCACCCTGCTTTCACACCATCCTTACAATGAGACCTTCGTTTTTACCCCTTGAGATGATTCCCAAAGCTCTAGCTATCCAGTTTGCACATATTTCAGGAAACAGAGGACCTGAAAATTGCACCTACCGGTTGAACACCAAAATGTTGATAGTGATTGTCTTTAGGAAGTAGGACAATAGGAAATTTAAATTTTATTTTCTTTCTGGGCTGTTCTGTATTTTCCAGTGTTCAAATGATGAATATTACTTTTATTTTGAGTAAGCAAATACCTTGAATTTTTTTTTTTTCCTGTGCGGTCTCGCTCTGTCACCCAGTCTGGAGTGCAGTGCTCCGATCTCAGCTCACTGCAACCTCCCCACCTCCTGGGTTCAAATGATTCTCCCTGCCCCAGCTTCCTGAGTAGCTGAGACTACAGGCACGCACCACCATGCCTGACTAATTTTTGTATTTTTTTTCAGTACAGACGGGGCTTCACCACGTTGTTGGCCAGAGTGGTCTCAAACCTTTAAGCTCAGGTGATCCACTCACCTCGGCCTCCCAAAGTGTTGGGATGACAGGTGTGAGCCACCGTGCCCAGCCTAAATGCCTTGAATTTTATTTAAAAATGGATACATATGTAACAAACCTGCACATTGTGCACGTGTACCCTAAAACCTAAAGTATAATAAAAAAAAATTGTTAGTTCTGTTTCAATAAGGGAGCAGTCTAAGATAAAACCTAGCTATCTTTTTTTGTAGCAAACCAACATGAAGTGCCTGAGTATTTTTTTGTAAGACTGCATTTGTTTGGTTGTCACCAATCTATTGAAAGGCATTTTTATTTATGATTTGTCAAACAGGATTCTGAGTCTATAAATAAAATAGAAGAGTCACGTTATGATAGTCACTACTGGTTGCTCTCCTGACTTTCAAACTTGGTGTTCTTCAAGTGGTCTCAAAATTTGTACAATTAATGAGCTACTGGTATACTGTGAGCGAGTATCAAATGCTTTATGAATTTAATTCTGCCCATTGAAGAAAATTGAGCATATTCATTATCTATTGCTGGATAACAAATTAGCCTAAAACTTGGCAACTTAAAACAGCAAGCTTTATCTCACAACTTCTGTGTCGGGAATCTGGGTACAGCTTTGCTAAGATTCTTTGACTAGGGTTTCCTACAAGGTTGTAATCAAGGTGTCAACTGGGCTGCAGTCATTCCAGGTTCCACTGGAGAAGGATTCAGTTCCTCCCAAGCTTTTGGCCTAAGGATTGCAATTCTTCTCTGGCTGTTGGCTGGAAACCTCTCTCAGTGTCTTACCATGAAGGCTTCACCATAGGGTAATTCATAACATGACAACTGGCTTCAATCAGTGAACCAGTGAGAGACCAAGAAAGGGCAAGCAAGTTAGAAGCTAGAGTCCTTTTGTTGCCTAATCTTGACTGTGACCTCCCATCACTGTGTGCCATATTCCATTCATTAGAACCAAACCACTAGGATCAACCCACACACAGGAGCACGGATACCAGGAAATGAGGATCACTGGGAGTCACCTTAGAGCTGCCGACCACACTGATCAAAGGATAGTTTTTCAGAATTCTTACTCAAAGTTGCAATACAAAGTTCTGCTAGAGAGATATAGAAATCTGTTCAGAATTTCTGTCAAGGCACATCTCTGTATGATGAGAATGAATATAGGCTTTTACAAATCAGTGAAAGGAGGTTTTGGGGGGAGTTTTTTGTTTGTTTCTTGTTTGCTTTTTTGCCTCAAACTTCTGGGCCCAAGTGATCCTCCTGCCTCAGCCTCCTGAGTAGCTAGAGCTATAGGCACACACCACCACACCTGGCAAGTTTTTTTTCCTTTTTTTTTTAGAAATAGGATCTTGCTAGTTGCTCAGGCTGATTTCCAACTCCTGGCCTCAAGTGATTCTCCTGCTCCAGCCTCCCAAAGTGCTAGGATTACAAGCATGGGCCAGTGTGCCTGGCCTGTGAAAGGAGTTTTAAGCAGAACTAGACTCAAATAAATTTTTGAAACCCACAGTAGGCAAAATTATATTGTTCTTGCTGGTTTTGAGGGTAGAGCTCCCCAAATTTATAAAGTAATTTATAAAGAAAAGAGGTTTCATTGGCTCACAGTTCCTCAGGCTGTACAGGAAGGGTGGCTGGTGAGGCCTCAGGAAACTTACAATCATGGCGGAAGGCAAACGGGAAGCAGACATGTCTTCACATGGCCAGAGCAGGAGGAAGAGAGAGAGGGGGGATGTGCGACATACTTTTAAACAACCAGATCTTATGATAACTCACTCACTATTTGTGTGCCACAAATGGATGTTATTGTATTGTGAGATACAGATGCCTTAGTGGAATGAGGTGTGATAGTGTGCCCCAAGATACTTGCAGATGGCAAGCAGAGCAAGATCCTTTACCCCTACTCTGCCATGTTGCAAGGATTGCAGTCAAGAAGGTGCTTTACTACCTGGCACCTCCATTAGCAGGCCACTTAGAGCACACCAACAGGGACTCAGCATGAAGAGCGAGTCTGTGTTCTGTTGGGGGAGTCTCTGGGTGCCCAAAGGGTAGAGAGAGTGGGATTGGGGAGCCTCAGCGAGGACTGCTGACTGTTGTAGCTTCTGACCTAGCATTAGCCCTTAACCTCTACTTTCACATTTATTCAATCTGTTCATCTATTTGTAGCCAATGGGTCCTTTTAGGAACACCTAAGCTAGCTGCAGGGTAACTATGCTGACAATGTGTATATGACACAAGCACATTAACTGGATTTGAAAATTTTCACAGAATTTAAAAATCATATTCATCACAAGAAATGTAAACATTATGTTTGTCAAAGAAGAAAAGAAGGGCTGTTCATCTTTAAATACAATTTAAATGGCAGTAAATTTTTAAACAGTTATTTTTAAAAGATTTTACTTCTTCTACAACCACTTGTAAACCATCTCTCACCCATAGTGACTATCAAGAATTTGAGGAGCCCTTCACTGAAGAACACGTAAGAATGACACATAGCCATTTCAAGCACAAATCACAACATAAAAAGGTTTATGGGAGCAAGCTGAAATTTATCATTAAAATTTCAAAATATTTTATTTAGAAATTTCAGACAAATTTTATATCAAATGTCTTCCTCTCTGTATTACATTCATTCATCATAGTTATAAATAAAATGCAGTTGATGGTGCTATAGTTTAAATGATGGTGTCCTCTCCAAAATTCATGTTGAAACTTAATCCTTGATGTAACAGTATTAAGAAGTGGGGTCTTCAGTATGGGATTAAGTCACAAGGGCTCCATCCTCATGAATGGGACTAGCACTTTTTGAAAAGGGCTTGAGGTTGAAAGGAGCACCCTCTTTCCCTTTGGTCCCTTCTACCATGTGAGAATGTAGCATTCCTCTGCTCTGCAGGATGCAGCAAGAAGATGTCCTCTTGGAAGCACAGACAAGGCCCTCACCAGACACTGAACCTGCCGACACATTGATCTCCAAAATTCTGAGAAATAAATTTCTGTTCTTTATAAATTACCCAGTCTCCGATATTTTGTTATAGCAGCACAAATAGACTAAGACATATGGTTTTACCAAGCCCCACTTTCCTCCCAGCTTATCCCAATTAAAATACATGCTATGACCTAAAAACAAGTTTAGGAAGCTTTGCTTTAGAGCAAATGTCTGACTGTGTTGATTATGTATCTATTGTTTCTCAGCTTTATACTTAACCATTTATAATTTTCTCTATATTGCTTAGGACTGGAAGTCTGCAGATTCCCTTTCTTAGACTCCTTGATAGTGGCTTCCTGTTCATATCTATCAAATCTGTCAATGGCAGGCAGGCATTGGAAAAGATCAGAAAGTTGGAAGAAGGGAAAAACTTTCTATTTCTAAATTCAACCAGAGCTACTGTAGCAGCAGAGGGGCTAGTGTAACTGCAGACTCTGGCAGCCCAGGCAGCAGCACAGTCGCTTTCTTGATTACAGCCTGAGCCACGGAAGGACAATTTTGACGGTTCCAGTCCCTGAAGTGCAGCATCCATAACTCCCCAGTCCCAAGAGTAGGCTCATGAATGCCAGCCTAGGAACATCAGGAGCTTTCTATGTGTATCACCCTTTCTTCCTTTTGCTACTTCAGCTCTTCCAACACCTTTGTAAACAATTCCCTGTATTAAATCCTTTGTGTTTGAAATACCTACCATGGTTTCAGATTTCCTGACTCAATATAGAATAATATATTGACTTTTATGTGAGGAGGAATTATTTTTCTATTCTCAAAGACCCTAACATCCCCTAGGAAAGGAGATGTGTAGATTGGGTTCAACCAGTCTAGGTCCATGGGGAGTGTATCAGTCCATTCTTGCATTGCTATAAAGAAATACCTGAGACTGGGTAATTTATAAAGAAAAGAGGTTTCATTGGCTCACAGTTCCTCAAGCTGTACAGGAAGCAAGGCTGGTGAGGCCTCAGGAAACTTACAGTCATGGGGAAGGCAAACGGGAAGCAGATATGTCTTCACATGGCCAGAGCAGGAGGAAGAGAGAGAGGGAAGATGTGCTACATACTTTTAAACAACCAGATCTTGTGATAACTCACTCACTATCAGAAAAACAGCACAAAAAGGGAAATCTGGCCCCATGATCCAATCACCTCCCTCCAGGCCCCCCTTCCAACACTGGGGATTACAATTTGACATAAGATTTGGGCAGGGACACAGACCCAAACCATATCAGGGAGCACGTGAAGAGGAGCCACTTCCAGGTGGTCCTCTCTTTCCTGAGAAGCCCAGTAAATTATAAAGAGAAGGCACTGAAGATCAAGTGGATGAAGAAAAAACCACAGTAGCAGCAAATGTCTTACAGATCTACTCAGCAGGCCTTTAAATGCCACTGGCAAGTCCTGATTGACTGAATGAGAACTCCTGCTTCAAAATTTACCTTAGTGTCAGAAAAAAATATTCCTTTATTGTGGATCTCTTTTAGTTGCATTTTCGGCTTTTAGTTACCATCTATACTTCCCTTTGGTATCTCCTTACTTGGTATTATTAGCAGCTTCGCATCCCATTGAAAAATTATTATCTCTGGGCCGGGCGCGGTGGCTCACGCCTGTAATCCCAGCACTTTGGGAGGCTGAGGCAGGTGGATCACGAGGTCAGGAGATCGAGACCATCCTGGCTAACACAGTGAAACCCCGTCTCTACTAAAAATACAAAAAAATTAGCCAGGCGAGGTGGCGGGCGCCTGTAGTCCCAGCTACTCGGGAGGCTGAGGCAGGAGAATGGCGTGAACCCTGGGGGACGGAGCCTGCAGCGAGCCAAGATTGCACCACTGCACTCCAGCCTGGGCAACAGGGAGACTCTGTCTCAAAAAAAAAAAAAAAGAAAAAGAAAAATTATTATCTCTGAACAGCATACTCAATCCATTTATCCAGACACCTAGCCTAAATTACAAAGATCAAATATTACTATTTCCCTAGAACTAGAGGAAAACTCATAAATCCTCGTGTGTCTCTTTTCTTAGCTCATGGGCTATTGAATAAGAGAGGTGCTTTCTGCATCCCTTATTTGACCTAAGATAAACGAAAAAAAGATTAAAGTGCTCACTATACATTTACTCTAGAGAGACATAAAAATAGCTTCTTTTTTAGACACTCCTTCTGTATTAACTGACTAATTGCATTCCAAGATATCTCTGTACCATTTCCAGGAAAGTCAACTATTGGATAAAATATCCTACAATTTATATTAAATTCTTCAAGTAGTGGCAGAAAAGGCAAATACACCTAAATTAATTACCTGTACAACTTGATGTACATTTGTTTATGTGCACCAAGTTGTTGTGTATGAGAACACCGCAAACCAGCAGCCTTCCTTGCACCCCCATGGATTGCATCTGCTACATAATCAACTGGAGTGATTGTTAAGAGTTTGACAGGCTTTTCTCCACTTCCTCTCTGCTTCTACCTCCCCGGGAACCGTATGAAAATGGAACAGTGTGCGAGGCAAACACTTATGCCTGGAGAACCCAGGTAGGCATAGACAATACCAGCACCACTGGAGAGAAGATAGCAATTTTATGCCCTTTCTCTCTCTCACTTATCTTGACTTTCATTGAAATAAGTGAAATTTCCCCCCGAAAAGGGTGTATTTTACTTTAAACCTCAAACTGTCCATTCTTAACAGCGGGCTACTGGTTGGGTTTGAAACATGCTACTCAGAGCCAAAATGTGAACTGTAGCCCATCTTAACCTCCATTTGTGTGGGGTGTGTGAAATGGCAATTGATGCCCAGCTTGCCTTTTGGGGTCATATGGTATCTATCTGTTTTTAATGACTTTCAATGTAGTGGTTTCCAGTAATACTTGCTTGATAAGCTGTGCTGCAGAAGAGGATATTGATATGAATCATAAATATAATTACATGAAAGTCGGTGGGGGAAGGGTTCCAGAGTAATACCCAACAATTTATTGTACAACAGCAATTTTCCATCTTTCTGGGCTATCTTTCCTTAATACTTCAACTCAAAGATTTCATTAAATCCAAAGTTGTGCACATGTTCTTTTGCAGTACGCCTTCTTTCTGTGCTTCATCCTATGTCATATTTTCAAGTTTATGCTTGACATTAATAGGCATTTGACCATATTTCCCAAAAACCTTTCTATAGTTATTTTTATACCACCCTCCTTTATATATTTCTCGTACCCTCGTTTTTCTGCTTGATTTGTTCAAGAGTCTGTTGTGACAGCAGAAGTGAGCTGAGAGCTTCACATTTTTAAAGGTCATTTCCACTTAAAGTTCTCCATTATCAAGCTGGATCTGTCATTACTAGGGGAGAAATCTTTTGCCTCAACCTGCCTACAGCCTAGAACAGACTTTGAAAAGTCTTTCTAATCACGGAGCATATCAGAGGGTGTGATTTAAACACGTAACCACCCAACAACAGCAACAACAACAATCAAAGTGTTTAGGGACTGTCTGAATATCCCAACTTCTTTAATAAAAATAAGACTCAGATTCGTTTTGGACAATCTCTGGCTATGAATGGAGCAGTTAAAACACAAGGACCTTGCTCGGTTTGTGAAATTCACCTTTCCCTTGAAAAGGATGACCTCTTTTTGCACTCTGGCCACAAAGACGTTAATATTTCCTAGTTTTGCTCATAGCACAACTGAGAAAAGTCTTTTGCTTTGAGACAGGAAGGTCACAAAGGGGGAAAACTGGATACAGAGTCTTCAAAGTCAGAAGCAGAGTTCTCCACAAAACAGTGCACACACCTCAGTATAAGGGGATTCACTGAGGTGTGGGATGAAAATATTAGAATTTTCTATATCTATTTTTTATCTCATCCTTTGAAAATTACCATGTATGTATGTGTTCTGTAGTGTGCCTAAAATGCTAGTATAATGTACATGTATATAATATGTAAATAAATACACATAAAGTTGGAGACTCATGTTCAATTTTTTTAGGGGAACAAAACCCAGAATGTTTGAAGACCACTGATCCAGAGTACACAGCTTATAAACTACAGCTGGTTCCCTATCCTATAGGAAGAAAAACTCTTGCCCAAGAATTTCTTCTAGCTCTTGTTTAGCCAAATCTATTGCTCCAGCTGAATGGAGAAAGGAGGGGAAACCTTGTTATTATTTTTAGAGACACATATTCAAAGGGCATAGGAGACACAGTAACCTATTTTTACTGTGGAAGAGTGGAGGTGAAGACTCGAATTCTTCCAGAGATGGAGTGGGAAGGTTTTACAGAAAACGTTTCTCAAAAGAAGTGTGGCATGGAAAGCACTGATAAACTCTTGATAAGAGAAGATGGGTAAGGGACATTTTGAAAAGAAAGAAATAGCATAAATAAAGGAAAAAGGAGGCAAAAATACAGGGCTTGTTTGGTGAATAGTGTGAGGTTCCATATGGCTAAAAGGTATATAGTACAATGGGTAGAAGGGAAAAGACTGGCACAGTGGCTGAGGCCAGTTTATGGAGCCCTTGAATGCCTTGCTAACTTTAACATTATTTAGAAAGCAATGGGGAGAAAAACTGAAGTTTTTGGATTTGTTTTGGTTTTAAAGCTAGAAACTCACTTTTTCCAAGGTTTACACTAGAAAGATTAATTTGGCAGCATTGTGTACCAGTGTAACTGGGAGAAGAACAATTGGGGCACTGATGCAATTGTCTAGATGGAAAACACAGTGGCCTAAATTATGGCAATGAGATGGTGAGAATGGAGAGCATGCATTCAGAAGACATCATAGAGACGCATTTGGAAGGATTTCTCAATTGGATGGGAAGGTTTTGAGTCTAAGATTCTAAGGTTGGGGGACTGGAAGAATGGTGGCACTATTAATTAAAATTGAGTTGTAAGAAAGACAAAGTGTTGGGTAAGAGGTGAGGAGGGGAGTGACTTAGGTCAGGTTTTCTGAGATGATGGAGATTTGCACGCAGGCAGTTTGTTGGGGAGTTAGATGATTCTGTAGTAGGACTCAGAGGACTCAGCATATAGTTGTACTCATAGCTATAATTCATTATAGCAAAAGGGTTTTGAGAGAAACAGCAAAGAAATCAAGAGGAAATCAAGCACAAGCTTCCAAGAGTTCTTTCCCAATAGAGTCACCCAGGACACGTGTGGCAACACGTATGAAATGCTGTCTACCAGGGAAGCTCAGCCGAGACTCTGTGCCCAGGGTATTTATTCAGGGCTGCCCCTGTAAGTATCCTTGGCCTAGCATGTAACAGAATTCCAGACTCATATAAGAAAAGCAGGTGTTTGCCATAAACCATATTGTTTTAACAAACAGTTTAGGCAAGGTGAGCTGCTTTTATCAATTCTGGGAATGGTATGAACGCTATTGAAATCCAAGTTCCTAGATGCCAGCCAAGGGCCAAACTTGTAAGCTTCTGTTTCAAAGAATGGCAGTCCTGGGCGGATGTGCTAACTCTTAGCATGGGCATGCTCCTAGGAACAGTACCTACGTGGAAGAAAGGGAAATAGGACAGGGCCAAGAGAAATTTGCCAAGCACAAAGGAATCTGCTCCGCTGCCAAGTAAAGGTAACATCCTATCCTATTTGCAAGTAATTGTGCATACAATGATATTTTGTTTGACACCTTGGTTTTCACATCTCTTTTAAAAATATTAGGTCTTATGATCGCCTGGAAACTCCAACAGTCTGTGTTAAAATTCTTTTTTAAAGATTTATATTAGATTTATTGTTTTAGATACATAATCTCACTCTCACCCAGGCTGAAGTGGTACAATCATAGCTCACTGCAGCCTCAAGCTCCTGCGCTCAAGCCATCCTCCTGCCTCAGCATCCCACATAACTGGGACTACAGACATGCACCATGACACTCAGCTACATTTTTAAAATTTTTTCTAGAGATGGAGTCTCGCTATGTTGCCCAGGCTGGTCTCAAATTCGTGGCCTCACGTGAGCCTCCTGCCTTGGCCTCCCAAAGTGCTGAGATTACAGGCATGAGCCACTGCACCTGGCCTAGAATTCTTATAATTGAGAAAATTTAGATTTAGAGGTTACAGGATGAACACAGGGACCCTCTGCCAGTGAGCAGCAGATCCAGGGCTGAGTTCTGGCATCTAATCTCCAGCATTCTTCCCACTCCCCTACAAATGTCTCTCTGAGTCACTGTCAAATCCCTCTCCTAGAAGACAGAATCAGGGCTCTGGGTGTGCTTCAGAGAAACTGGAAATTCTATTTTTTTTTTAATTTAAGAAATTAATTTTTTTAAAAAAATTCTATGTTGTTCTATTTGTGACTGAAGTGCCAGAATCACTAGCAAACAAGAGACTAACAGACATAAACTTAATGAACAAGGAGATTATGAAGGTCTGCAAAGAACAATTCCTGCTTTGGGAATTCAAGTATTCTGCTGTATGAGAGAGATTCTGTTGATTTTGGAAATACCGTGAATCATTTCCTGAAAGAGCAAAATAATGGAGGCTTTTTATTCCAAGTTTCCAAGAAATGTTGTCTAAAGGCAGAAGACTCTTGGGAATAGCAGGCTATGTGTGTAGAGGCCGTTGTTGTGTCCTGGTCAGGATTGGACCCTTCCTCTTAAACACCGGACAACTATTGGAGAAGCATCTATGCCCTGGCAGGTGCTGCCTCCTGAGTGGTTGTGCAGTTAAGGGAGAAGGCTTATTTCTCTTTGTGCATTTTAGTAGGTTACATGAGTCGGGAATGCTTACTTTGATGATCAATGAGCAATATCAGAGCCTGGAGACCCAATTTTTAAAACTGCAGTAAGGGTCTTTTCATCAGGGAATTTCCAGTGAAGTCAGCACTTCTGCTGTCTTTCTCATCGAGAAGCCCACAAGAAACTCAAAAGTTCAAGATTCATGTTTGTATCTGTGAGATTAGTACAGTAGATGCTTGTCAGCACCGGTAAAGCCAGAAAGCAGTCAGTATTTCCATTCTAAACCTCTCATGTTCCCCCTCAGTCTGTTAGCCCTTTGTAATTCAACCATAAAAATTCACCACAAGTTGAAACTAGCGGCTGATTTTTTTTTCTAAGGCTGGGAACATTTTTCTCAAATGATAGAGTTGACAGCAGTGGACCATCCACAGGCAGCAGGAGGGAAAGAGCGTGGCGGTGAGACGTAGGACACAACGCAGGATTCTAGCTCCAAGACTGAAATTAGGTTGGCATTGTGTCTCTTAGAACTATCTTTCTGAGTTTTACCCAGAAGATATAAAAAATTATGGAGATTCTGTAGAACCCAGAACAATTTTTTTTCCCAGAACTCCTGGAGCTGCGTAGAAGCAGGTAACAATTGACAAAGACAGTCTTGAAGTGAGTTTTCAAAGACAATCTCCAGTCTGTCATGTTGCCTTTGCTGATGATCAAAATTTGCCTTTTCAGTTTGAGTCAAATTATCTATTTGGTATTTCTATGCTATCTTCTTGTTAGGGGAGAAGACAAAAGGTTCAACTCTACTGATTACATTTGGCCATAGCCCATTTTAAGCAAGTGTCTTAGACGATGTGGGATCCTCATTTCTTTTTGAACAAAAGAACAGTGGGCTGAATCATAGGGTTAATGTGGCAAAAGGTCATGACCTCTACAGTGGAAGTTGTTCAAAGGTAGAACCTAAGTGCTCAGATGTGCTCTAACATGACTATGTTCAGATGTGCATTTTTATATTGCTGCTCATCTGCGTCTCACTCTGAGAGGGAAGAAACCTCAAACTGCTTTTTCTATTCTCTCCCTCAATAGGAATCAACACAGAAGACTTCTGTGACCAAATGAGTGGGGTTTTTTTCCCCCATACACTGAGTTAGCAATGAATCCCACAGCAGACACCATCCTCCATTTCAATTCTGACACTCTCTACCTGGAAATAACATCAGATCTCACAGGTGGAGAGCTCAGTCCCCAAGACTGTCTCCCACTCAGAAACGAGTCACAAGTCTGGGCCTCTGAAACTTCTGATGACCAACTTCAAGTTGGGGTTCCCACAACCCCCTCTTTGGGTTTGATTAATTTGCTAGAGATGCTCACAGAAATCAGGGAAACACTGATGTTTACTGATATATTATAAAGGATATTACAAATAACAAAAATGAAGAGATGCATAGGGTGAGGCATAGGGGAAGGGGTGCAGAACTCCCATGTCCTCCCTGGACGGCCACCCTCAGGGAACCTCCATGTGTTCAGCTTTCAGCAAGCCCCCTGAACTTTGTTCCCATGGGCCTTTCATGGAGACTTCGTTTGGAGAGGCATGATTGACAACCTTGTGGAAACGTAATTGGACAAAAGGGGTATGATCCAATACTAATAGGCTGAGAAGGGAAACTCAGCAATGCCTGTCTGTTCAGATTCTTCTTGGCCTCTCTGTGCAGCATTTCTTCCTCCAGGGTATGGGGTAGACCCCATCCGAAATGGAGATCTTGTGACCCACAATCAGACAAAGTAGGTCACATAATTTCTTTATGGCCAGCTCCAAGACAGGAAGGAGGGAAAAGACTCCTGCCTTGGGGAGAGAAAAAAACAGGTGAAAGGAGTGCAGGAAAGGCCGGGTGCAGAGGCTCACACCTGTAATCCTAGCACTTTGGGAAGCTGAGGCAGGTGGATCACGAGGTCAGGAGTTCGAGACCAGCCTGACCAACATGGTGAAACCCCGTCTCTACTAAAAATACAACGTCAGAGACAGAGGTTCTATTTTCTGAAGCCTGAATCTGAGGCCAGAAGTACCCAGCATTGTAATGAGGGCTATGGGAGTTAAAAGCCAGGAACTATGGGCAAAAACCAATATATATGGATAATAATACACACACACACACACACACACCACACATATAATAATATCACACTCAAGCACCAGGAAGATGTCTAAAGAGAGGATGCATGGGACTGGTGCAAGTGTGTCAAGATTTCTACAAACACTGAAGATGTCTTTGGTGGCTGATAAGGCAGGCTTTCAGAGGCTTCTGACTAAGCTGCTTACCTATATCCTCAAAGCTAAGTGGATCTTTGTTTCTTACAAGTGATACATCTCTGAGCTTGATCAGTTGCATGCAAACCAGTGAACTGGTCCACGGGATATCAGAATCACAAATAAATACTCTGTCCACACATCACAAAGCTGAAAAGCTTAATTGGCACTATCATAAAAATCACAGGCTTTGATTGTAACACCCTGGTGGTGTATTTGTGAAAAGCTGAGTAAAATAGCAACTTTTAATTAGGCAACCTGTTTTTGTATGACACCAAAGCATTTTACAAACCCATTCATTTCAAGAAAAGCCAGGTAATTAATAGAATTATAGATTCTTAGGGTTGAAAGGAAACTATATAGCCTCAAAATGTTGGGACATTCCTCTAATTCCAATGACCCTTAGCACTTGTTCATTCCAGCCAGCATTGCCAGCCATCACTCCATGGATCCTCTCATCTGGAAGTGCTCCACTTCAGAAATCTTAGATTCCAATATCCACTCTCAGAAAACAACCTCCAGACATTTCTGCCGTCCACACAGTTGCTTCTTCTCCCTCTGGCACACGGCCACCTGTGCTATCTGCAGCCTCACCGGCACTCCCTGGCCTTGCCCTCTGCACTTCATCCTGACAGGCATGGAGTCTCCCCCTGTCACCCCAGAGCTATGTGGTGTCTTGATTAGGTGACTTTGCCCATGTTGTCATTCAACTTCATATTTATTGAGCTATCTCTGTGAGAATCACTTGGCTGGCCCTTTTGTCTGGAGTGTCAGCCTCCTCTCGCCTGCCCACAGGAGGCTTCCTCCTTCTTTTAACTCCTGCACATCTTTAAGACTCAGCCTTGGAGACATGTCTTTTAAAAAGCCTTGAATGGGCCTGGGAAGTGGCTCATGCCTGTAATCCCAGCACCTTGAGAGGCCAAAGTGGGAGGATCACTTGAGGCCAGGAGTTCAAGACCAGCCTGGACAACATGGTGAAAGCCCATCTCTACTAAAAACACAAAAATTAGCTGGGTATGATGGCACACACCTGTAATCCCAGCTACTCAGGAGCCTGAGGCACGAGAATCGCTTGAACATGGGGAGGCTGCAGTGAGCCAAGATTGAACACCACTGCTCTTCAGCCTGGGCAACAGAGCAAGACTCTGTCTCAAGAAAAAAAAAAAAAAGACACCTTCTCTGACCACTCCCTCTATTCTTCCCTTTCCCATCACACTAAGTCATATGCGCCCAAAACAATTTGTGCACATCTCCATCAGTGAGTGGTTTTCCGTGATGGTCATCCTCCCCGACTAGGCTGGTGTATTCTAGTGTGCTCATCTTTGGGGGTCTCTACTACTGATTATTTGCAAGACCTAAGGCAATTTACTTCACTTTGTAAGCTTCTGTTTCCTCAACTACAAAACCAGGTTATTAATAGAAATTGTATGTAAGGAACCTAGCACAATGCTTGATATACAGTAAGTGCAAAGTATGTTAAATGTTTAATAAATTAATGTCATAGGAACACGATTAGAAAACTCCTTAAGTGAAAAATATTTATCCTTTAAGCACTTGTAGTGACAAGGAGCTTGTCCCCTTGTTGGATAATTCTAATTATAGTGTAACTGAAGCCATCGTGGTTTGACTCACACTAGTTTTATTGACATAAATGAGTGCCCTCTGCCCCTACTCCCAGTGTCCCTTGTTCTGCTAAAGAATCTTGAGACTCTCTCAGGGTGCTCTGTCATGTGTGTTCAGAAACTGGTCCCTCTAGGGCAAAGCTATTCTCAGCTGGTGCCTGTGGCTGCCACCACTGCTGTGGCCTGAGGACAGAAGTCATAACCCTCCTCTGCTTTGCCCCAGGGCTGGTTGTGGACCTTTCCCCTTAATTCCTCTCAGGACATCAGAAGTCAAAATATTTGAGACACTGATCAGATCACAATAAAGGTTCAGGGACAACGGAAAGGAAACAGAAAACAGAGAATAAGTCAGTGCCAGGCACAGGTCCTTCCCCTCCAGGAGGAAGTGCCTTGGGGACTCGACAGTAACCTTTCCTGGGAAATCCAGTCAGACCGACTCTAGTCCCAGCATTCTGATTTCCTGCCCCATGACTGACCTCTTCTGAGGACAGCCGGCAGTGAGTAGTTCCAGTCCCTTCAGGGGAAACCCCACCCGCATAATCTTAGGGTGATTCATCGCCAGTGCATTTCCCCAAAGCCCCATCATTCAGTCTTGCCTGTTGCCACTCTGTTGATCACGAAAATCGTGGCTACCACATCTAGTTTACTAAACAATCCGTGTTCGTAGGAAGTACAGGCATGAAATAATTTATTTTTCTACAATCACTTACCTTCAGTTCTGCCACGTTCATGATCTCTCTGCTGAGTTCCCTGACAATATCTTGGTTAGATCTCTAGGGTTCCGGCCGGGCGCGGTGGCTCACGCCTGTAATCCCAGCACTTTGGGAGGCCGAGGCGGGCGGATCACGAGGTCAGGAGATCGAGACCATCCTGGCTAACACAGTGAAACCCTGTCTCTACTAAAAATACAAAAAATTAGCAGGGCGAGGTGGCAGGCGCCTGTAGTCCCAGCTACTCGGGAGGCTGAGGCAGGAGAACGGCGTGAACCCCGGGAGGCGGAGCCTGCAGTGAGCCGAGATTGCGCCGCTGCACTCCAGCCTGGGCGACAGCGAGACTCCGTCTCAAAAAAAAAAAAAAAAAAAAAGAAGATCTCTAGGGTTCCAGTCACTTTCAAAGATTAAAAGCCGGACTCAGTATAGTCTGTGAACGCTGAAAGTCTGAGACAGGGCTCGGTTAATTAGAAAGTTTATTTTGCCAAGGTTGAGGATGCACCCGTGACACAGCCTCAGAAAGTCCTGAAGACATGCGCCCGATGTGGTCGGGGCACAGCTTGGTTTTATACATTTTAGGGAGACACGAGACATCAATCAATATATGTAAGAAGTACATTGGTTCCATCTGGAAAGGCGGCACCACCTGAAGTAAAGGCAGGAAGACTCGAAGCGGGGAGGGAGCTTCCAGGTCACAGATAGCTGATACCCAAATGGTTACATTCTTTTGGACTTCTGGTTAGCCTTTGCAAAGGAGGCAAGTCAGATATGAATCTATCTCAGTGAGCAGAGGGGAAACTGCGAAAAGAATGCGAGACACGTTTGCCCTAAGCAGCTTCCAGCTTGAGTTTTCCTTAGTGATTTTGGAAGCCCAAGATATTTTCCTTTCGCAAGTCCACTTTAAAGCTTCCATCTGGGTCAAATGCAATGACCAATGTCCACTCTGCCAGCCCTGGCCAGCCCCCACCAGAGGGACTCAGGGTGTGGAGGAGCACACCTGCTCCCGCAGCATCCTCCTCTATTCTGTGCAGTCCTCCCATCTGTGCGGACCAGTGAGGAGGAACAGGAGGGACAGACAAGTGTTTCTCACCTGCCTGGCCAGGGCTGGCAGCTGGTGGCAGACATCCAAATACTGGCTTCCTCATTGATGCTTATGTGAATTTTCCAGAAGCCCCACAGATGCCTCCCACTTCACAATCTTTACCATCTGCTCCTACGCTTCGTGATTCACCCCGCTGCTTTTTATTGTTGTTGTTACCAGGGTCCACTTTCCTGGCAGCCAGTTCTCTTGGGTGGGATATGGGTGAGACAGGCTCAAGGCTGGCTGCCTTCTATGCGTCCCTTTGATCTGTGAAATCACGTCTCCATCACCAAATGCTAAATGGTAGGCATGGGAGCTGCAGCACTCTACCCTTTCTCTCTTCCTCCTTCCAATTCTCTTTTCTCCTTATCACATTGGACAGAGGTGGGCCAGGCCATCTACGTATAAGCAGACATCAAACCGGTGAGTGAGGAGGGAGCAGGAAAAGCACCTCCTCACTCTGCAGCTCCCCAAGGAAGCAGATGACTTACCAACAGTGTCTCCTCTCGCCCTGATCTGTTTATACGGACTGGAAGCAGGTGGTAGAGATGAAGATTAGGGAAGCAGAGAAAGTTCAGCCACTTCTTAACAAGCCCTAAAAGGGATTCCTGATCCCCATTCATTTACTTTTTTAAATTGTTTGCTCCTTGACACTTCTTTGCCTCAGCTTTGGATTCCAGTTGTCAATTCCAGAGCAACAAGAAAAATGCCTACCAGTGTTGTGTTGTCACTATCAAACCCTAGACATTGTAGTAGGGCCTTTATATACAGAATCTCTATGTGAGCCTCAAAACCTTATATTATTATCCTAATTTTGTTGGTTAGGAAATAGCAACTCAGATAATTCAAGTACATTTCTCAATCACACAGTTAATAGTGGTAGGCCCAGGACTTAGACCCAGTGTGTTAGACTGTAAAGACCTTCCACCCGTCTCAACTGTCTCTTGTGGTTGAGCTGAATTCTGCACCCTTGGAACTTTAAACATCCCAGTCCTAATTCTGTCTCTAGAGTAACACTAAAGAAGTCTAATGCGTTCTACCTGCCAAGAGTTTTGGATGTTGTTTGCTCTAGAATCTGGCATGTGGCTGGCATTATTAGGAGATTAGGTCATTCTGGCTTTCCATTCAAATATTGGAAGACAGTTACTGTCCCTATGGTTTCTTTTCCCCAGTTAAGCACCCCTATCTCCTTCACCTGATTTTCTCATGCTTCCAGACCCTAACAATATTTTACAAACACCTTTAAAGACAGAGAGCCCTTGCCTTTCCATAGCTCTTGCTATTTCCTCATGTTTCCTTTTCCCTTCTCCCTGTCCTACCTTCAGCTCTTATTTTCTTCCTACCCTCTCTATTCAGCTCAGACTTGGTGGCGAAGACCTTGAATGAAATCCTCCTTTCAGGCCTCCAAGCTTTCAGATGGAGCCCAAGATGGAGGTCAGTGGACTACTATTTGGAGGTGAGCATGGAGGGCTTCTCAAATGTTTTCACCATTATTCATTTCTGATCCTACTTTTCCAGAATGAGTTTGTTGAGCCTACTCATTAACTGGGAATACCACCATACTGGCTCTTCCTTCTCTAGGCCAGTGGCCCACAATCTTTTTTTTAAAATAAAATGCCTGGGCTCGCCCCCAAAAGATAATAATTTAATTTGTCTAGGATAGCCCCAGGCAGATATAGGTTTGTGAGGCTCCCCAGGTGAATCTAAGATGCAGCCAGCGTATCTGAGATACAGCTTTAAATGAAATTCAGCTTGTCTCATCCCACCACACACTCATGATGGGGGTTTATTCTGAAAGCTTGTGTAGTCTCACCTAATTTCCACAGTGGACCTCAAGCATATTCTACTTCAGCACCCTCTTGAAATGCCTCCTAGTCTCTGCGTGGAGAGAGATTCTAGTTCTCCGTTAATTTTCAGGGCAGTAGTACTCACTTACTCTGAGACCATGAAATAATCAAGTTCTTCCTAACTCCAGCCACCAGCTGTGTTCACTCTCTCAGAGTCTCTTTGGCCATCATTTTAGGCAGCCTTCCCCCTGGCCTCTGCCTTTCTGGAAGGGTCTCCCTGAATGTCTTCATTAGTTATAAAACAAACAGGTTGGCTGGGCTTAGTAGCACAGCCTGTAATCCCTGTAATCCCTGTAATCCCAGCACTTTGGGAGGCCGAGGTGGGTGGATCACCTGAGGTCAGGAGTTTGAGACCAGCCTGGCCAATATGGTGAAAACCGTCTCTACTAAAAATACAAAAATTAGCTGGGCATGGTGGCAGGCGCCTGTAATCCCAGCTTCTTGGGAGGGTGAGGCACAAGAATTGCTTGAAGCCAGGAGGCAGAGGTTGTAGTGAGCCGAGATCACATCAGCCTAGGCAACAGAGTGAGATTCCGTATATATATATAAAAGTCTAAAACCCAAGAAGGCCAATTCTCAGTGTCCACACCTACATACTTCCTTCCCACAATCATGCTAGACAGTACTAATCAATCAGGCACTGGATTGTTCTGAGCCAAGTCGTGGCTTTGGCATCCTACTCAACCCAGTGCTCCAGGCAGGCACTATTAGCCAATTAGAAGAGGCCTTGAAAATGAAACTTTAAACACTCAGGGAAAATGACTGTAATAATATCCAAGAAGGGAATATGAAAAGTGTCCTCCTTAGTAACTCAGATCCTATTTTTACACCATTCTTATAAAGGGGCCCTCGAAACAGAGAGATACGGGGACAACGTGATCTGTGATACCTCATGTTTGAATGTGATGTGACTGCTGACTGTTTCTTGTCTTCTATTGTGGGCTCACCCAGTTCATTCACTAAACACAGAATAACCGCCCTACATTTTACTTGATTAAAAATTTTAGCTTCTTGAGAAAAGTGTGGTTCATTGAATGGCTAGAGAAATGAGCAGGTCTCATCTAAACTGGATTATAAATTCCTTGAGGGTGTATCTTTCCAAGCACACTTTTTGTCATTTTCTGTAATTTTGAAATGAGTAGTACTAAATTTAAAGCCAAGAAATGTACATGAAAATGCCTATTCTGCCATAGTGCAATAATTGTACTCTCTGGACAGCTCACATTACCAAAAAATTTATTATAAACATAATTGTTTCCATGGGTGATGCGGTTAGGATCTGGAGGGTCTCTAACACAATTCTAACACCTTCATTGTTATTATAGACAAAACACAAAATTGGTATAAGGAAGAGATAAAGAAAAGAAATCAGAGTTAAATGAGCAGCCAGCCACACAGCAAAGCAGTGATGTATTCCCAGACTGTGCTGGCCACAGCTTTTTTATTTTTCTTATTTTGGTGTAGTTCTTGATTGTAACTGTTATGATCAAAGATACCTGTGTTATGCAAAACATGCTCCCTAATTAGCCAATTGTCTTTCAAGCAATTCATGTTAAGAAAACTTGTTTTGAGGAGGAATTGTCTGTACTTAATACCAATAAATGAAAGTGTGGTTCACCTCCTTCTAATCTTTTAAGAAGGTGCAGCCCATCCTCCCAAGCCCTTCAGAGCCTCTGATTTTGACTATTCATCCTATTTTGGTTCCCCATCTTGAGCCTCAGTCTCCCCTCAAGCCCCTGGTTAGGCATCCTGATTTCAGACTTAGCACCTCAGAAGCATCTCCAGGAAACAGTCTCAGGTACTCCACCTAGCCTCAAGCATCCTAACCAGGGATGAGAAGAGATCTGTCCCTGAACACTTGCCACAGCCCCCGAAATCTGCCAGCCTTTGCCCGATTCTCACCTTTTAGGGGAGGGATACTGTGTAGGTGTGACCTGTAAAGAACGCTCACCAGCATTCTCAATTCTTTTCAGACTAATCTGCGAATTACTCATTGATCTGAATGATTAGAACAAGACAGATTCTTGTCCCTCTAGGAGGTTTGATCCAATCTAGTTTAGAAGAGAAGATTTGCACTAGACTAGAATTTCTTCCCATCTGGTGATTCCATAACCTATTCTTATCAGTGCTTGCAACTAGAGAACCAAGTTATTTTGGGTGAGGATTTGTGGTTTACAGCTCAATTCCTTTAGTGTGAACAGCAAGGCTATTTATAGTTATCTCATTTTATTGCTTTAATTTATGTATCTGAAAGAGTCTACTCTAATTGTGGGTGATTATCAGAAGGGAAATGTGCTCTCATGCACCTCAGGGGATTTGTTTGTGGGCCTATGGTTTTATATAGCCCATTTATTCCCTAGTGGGTAGAAAATCAATTTTATGGATCTTCAAACATATATAATAACCATCATAAATAGAAAAGTTAAATATTAAAGTGGTATTAGCACATTATATATTTGCTTTACTGATTTTTCCTTTTGGTCTGTAAACAGCTACCTACGTTTCTACTATGTACTTCCAAGGGTATTTCTAGTGTAATACAAAACAGAGAGATTTTGCCCCTCTCTGTGGATTGCTGGGAGTAGTTGAGATCAGCTAATGGCACTGATGTGGAGACACAAGGCCTCAAGCAACAAAGAAGACTCTCCAACGCATAAGAAAAGTAGGGTTGAATTTCTACTTGCTGCAGGTGGCCTTATGGAAATTTGACATGTCCAAGCAAAGCTCAGCAGCCCTGTCAAGAAGCATTTGATATGTACACCTTTCCAATCTGGTCTTCTCACTGATACTAGAGTTGTATTTCTCAACCAAAATTTAGGTGAGAATATTATTCTGCTCAAAAACTGGAATGCATTTTTGTCCTTAAATTCCTAGCATGATTCTTTACCCATACCGTTTCCCCAACAGTGCCATATTCTCCAACACTCTAGGCCTTTCTTATGTAATTTCATCTGACCCTAATGTCATTGTCCCCAATCAAAACCCTACTCACACTGAAGGATATTAAATGGCATCACATTCAAGAAAACTTTTCTGATCAAAGTCAACCCTCTGCAATCAAAATCAACTCTCCTCCATCCTCATTTGCAACCTCTTAGTTATTTCATTTTGTGCATCATGACTAGTTGCTGACATACTTACCTTGCTTGTTAGCTTGCATACTTCTGAAATTCAGATTATCTCATTTCTTTGTGTATGTACCATAAGGTTCACAGGTATCTTCTGCATATAAGTTGTGAAGGAAAAGTTAAGTAATTGCTGCCTGAGCACAATACTGAGAGGTGGGATGAACTAGAATATCCGTCTCATTGTTCTAACCCTATAAAAGGGAAACTTGGAATTTAAAGCTGATCTAAGCCTAAGCCACCCCTCTCGGACAGCTGGTGTGGTAACCTATTGAAGAAACAAGTTCAATTGGGTGCAGTGGCTCATGCCTATAATCCCAGCACATTGGGCGGCCAAGGCGGGAGGATTGCTTGAACCCAGGAGTTCAAGACCAGCCTAGGCAACATAGAGAGAGACTGTTTCTAAAAAAATAAAATTAAATTCAATTAAGTAGCTGGTTTTTGTAGCTCACACCTGTAGTCCCAGCTAGTTCGGAGGCAAAGCCGGTGGGATTCCTTGAGCCCAGGAGCTTGAGGCTGCAGGGAGCTGTCATCATGCCACTGCATTCCAGCCTCAGCAACAGAGCAAGACACTATCTCTAAGAAGAAATAAAAATAAAAAATAAAGAAGTGCTTTTGACACAACAAACAGTGAGTTCCATTTTTCTCAAAAGGGTAAGAGAAAAGCCAAGCTAACAGAAGAAATAACCGTTTTTAGATGTGAGTTTAGACGGTGTTCTCTTAGGTAAAAACGTGAGAACTTGTTAGGTAACCAGTGAGGAAATCAATTGTAGCTCTCACGGTGGGGAGACTGAACAGCCACTTTCACCCTCATTCAGGGGCCTGGAGCCCATCTCTCCCCTCCAGAGCTGACTGAATAAATAGCAGCGCCCCAGAGAACAATTTTTCAAAGCCTGAGGACCTCAAGCTTTCAAGACTCAAAAAAGGTTTCTCTGGACAAAGCTTCCTCTTCCTTATGTGGAAGGAATTTCCCTAGTTACAGGATGGGGCCCTTAGTGGCAGTGCAGAGAGATGGAGGGAAGAAAGCATGGAAGGATGGATCTCCAAAAGGCATTTTCCATTTAAAGCCCAGGTCAGGAAGGACCTCTCCTCAGGTGGAACAAAGGAATGTGGATAGAGCCACAGCCAGCACTTCTCACACTGCCTTGCAGACAGATCCTGAGATCTGACCCTCCCTTGGGAAAAAGCAACAAAAACACAGGAGTTCCCACAGTCACTGAGGCTCCATTTCGTTTGGCCAAGTTCAGACTGACAGGCCAAAAGGTTGGGCAGAGACAGAACTGGAGGGGACTTTGCCCCCAAGTGGGTTACCAGAAGGGTCCTACCTGGTAATGGCAGTAATGAGGAGACTCATGGCCCACAGAAGCAGGGAACATGATGAGCCACAGAGATGGCCACGCTGGAGTCCTTGATTGTGCCATATGTCAGCAGGGAACATCCTGAACAATTTAACAGGAGGGGCCTTGTCATTCTCTGGTGAGGAGGACTAGGGATTCCGATTTAGGGTACCACAGTTAGACCATTTGCTGAAATAAATCACTTGTGTAATGGGAGAAAGCGAAAAATATCTATGAGGAGGCCATACTGAAGACAGCACTGCAGACCGTCTGATCCCCCTTTCCAGCCGGCTAGTGCCAGAGCGTTGTCCCTCTGCTGGGTTAAGTTTGTCAGGGGATGTCACAGTCTGCACTGTATAAAGCTGGATGCCAAAGGCACCTTTTTAGAAGCTCAATTTAAAGCCAAGCAGGTGCCCAAAATCACTCTCAATCTGAAGGGGCCAGGCAATAAGAAATCTAGGGATGAGACAGCTGGGCGTGGTGGCTTACACTTGTAATCCCAGCACTTTGGGAGGCCCAGGTGGGTGAATCACCTGAGGTCAGGAGTTCAAGACCAGTCTGGCCAAGATGGTGAAACCCTGTCTCTACTAAAAATACAAAACTTAGCCGGGCACGGTGGCGGGCACCTGTAATCCCAGCTACTCAGGAGGCTGAGGCAGGAGAATCTCTTGCACCCGGGAGGCGGAGGTTGCAGTGAGCCGAGATCACGCCACTGCACTCTAGCCTGGGCGACAGAGCAAGACTCTGTCTCAAAAAGAAAAGAAAGAAAAGAAAAGAAAAGAAAAGAGAAGAGAAGAGAAGAGAAGAGAAAAGAAAATAAAAGAGAAGAAAAGAAAAGAAAAGAAATCTAGGGATGAGGCAGCACAGGACAGAAGGTTTGAAGTGCTGGATGCAGGATGCTCTGAGCCAAAGCATATACTTTGTTTTTCCAGTGAGCCAGGGGCTCTGGAATCTGGATAGAGAGAAAACTCAGTGGAACTGACTTAGCCTGAAAAAAATGCCGGCCTAGGGAATTTGGATTGTGTTCTATTAGCAGTAGAGAGTTGTTGACATTGCTTGTTGTATTGTGTTTTGTTTTTCGTTGACAGAGAAAAGTAGTGTTGAGAGAAAATTTTCTAGAAACAATATACAGAATGGAGTGGAAAATAGAAAAAAAGAGAGGTTGAAAATGCATGAGATGAAAAGGACTGAATTAAGGAATGACGATGGGACTAGAAAGAAATAGGAGTGTGTGTGTGTGTATGTGTGTGTGCGTGTGAAAATACAAATGAAGAATTAGCAGGCTTTCATATCTGACTAAACATGAAGAGAAAGATAAGTTTCAAAGATGACTCAGGGTTCAAGTCTGAGTGAAGACAAAAATCTTGGCACCATTTAGGAGTAAGAGTAGTTGGTGTTTCTATCGTCTCCTTCTTCAAGTTTACCCTAAACATATGTTGGTGGGAACAGCTCATTTTATGAAAGTTGATAAGCTTACAATTTTTGAATCAGACCACTGAAGCAGGAGAAAGGAAAGAATGAAACTTTTTCTTTATTACAAAATTCTTCCAACTAGATAGGGAAGATAATGTAAGTGGAGCTCAACCAAGATATACCATCCATTCAAGCCAATATTACTTAAATACTGTTTCATATGTTCAGAGGGAAAAATGAATTTTTTTTAACAAAAGTTGTATACTTTTTTTGTTCAAAAGAGTTGGTTTATTATTTGAACTGTAGCATAAGATTTTCACATTTCAGTTTTTCCATCACTCATGTCAATAATATCAATCACATTTTGTTTGGCTGAATCAATTGGCATTTACTTCATTTAGAAAAGAACATTTCCAATTTCAATCAGCTTTCAGTTACACAGTCATAAAAGTAATTATTTGACCCAACAGATATCCAACACACTGCTTTATTTGATTTTTCCATATCATAATCAGGAAATAAAACCTATTTTGTATAGGAAACTTGTTATTTAGACAGGGTCTTGCTCTGTCACACAAGCTGGAGTACAGTGGCACAATCATGGCTCACTGCAGCATTTAACTCCTGGGCTCATGTGATCCTCCCAAATAACTGAGGCTACAGGCACCTGCCACCACACCCAGCTGATTTTGATTTTTATTTTGTAGAGACAGGATTTTGAGATGCCAAGGCTGGTCTTGAACTCTTGGACTCAATCAGTTTTTCCACCTCAGCCTCCCAAAGCACTGGGATTGCAGTTATGGGCCACCATGTCTGGCCTGTAAAGGAAACTTTTGGAGAAACAGGAAAAAAACGCATTCATTTAGTGCTTTACTCCTGCAGCCCAACGTCAAAACTAAAAAGAAAAAAAAAAGGCAAAAATTATCTAATTTTTCTATAGATTTTTCCCCTCCCTCCCATTAGTCTTTTTTTTTTTTCTTTAGTAGGAAACTTCTTGGGAGTTCTATTACAGGTTTAAATTTTAGACTGAAACAAATTACTTGTTTTGTGTATATGGCACAGTGTCCTAATTGTAGCTGACTGAGACCTCAGAAGACTATCAGCTGATCTCACATGATACGGTTTGGCTCTCTGCCCCCACCCAAACCTCATATTGTAGCTCCCATAATTCCCAGGTGTTGTGGGAGGGACTCAGTGGGAGAGTAACTGAATCATGGGGATGGGTCTTTCCCATGCTGTTCTCTGATAGTGAGTAAGTCTCATGAGATTGATGGCCTTAAAAACGGGAGTTTCCCTGCACAAGCTCTCTCTCTTTGCCTGCCGCCATCCATGTAAGACATGACTTGCTTCTCCTTGCCTTCTGCTATGATTGTGAGGACTCCCCAGCCATGTGGAACTGTAAGCCCATAAAACTTATTTCTTTTGTAAATTGCTCAGTCTTGGGAATGTCTTTATTAGCAGTGTGAAAATGGACTAACATATCATGATTGAGACCCAACTGACATGCATGTGTATGTTGAAAGATACTCCTCAGAGATTTTTGTTTGGTATTTCTTCTCAAGAACACAAAGGAGCAGGACAGCTAACATTTTTCCCATTATGCAAGGAATTCATTAACAAGCACAATATTCTCAATTTGTTATGGTGTGTCCATATGAATTCTTAAAGACCGGGGTCCCAACAGAGTAAAGAAGGTATTTACCTTTTAAACCAGCTCTGAGTTTAAAATAATTTCTTTTGTGGGAAATCCTCAAAAATTAAAGTTAGTTGGTATGTTTCAGAGAACTTTGTTAGGAAATCACATTAAAATGTGGCCAACACACTACCTGTGAGGCCACTGGTCGCCAGCTGAGCTGAAGGTGGAGCTTTTTCTTCTGTTCTGTAGTTTTACAGGATAAAACCAGTGTCTTCTCTTTGTCCCTAAGAAACTACAGTTGTAACTCAGCGAATCTTTTAGTCCCTGATATTAGGAAATCCATAAAATGCAGAGATCTAGAAAGTTCCTTCAGAAAACAGTGTTCTGGTGAATTAGTTTGCTAAGACTGCTGAAACCAAGTACCACAGATTGGGTGACTTAAACAGAAACTTATTTTCTCACGGTTTATAGAGACCAGAAGTCTGAGATCAAGGCATCAGCAGTGTTGGTTATTTCTGAGAGCTGTGAGGGAAAGGTCTGTTCCAGGTCTCTTTCCTTGGCTTGTAGATGGTCTTCTTGTGTCTTCACATCGCCTTCTCTCTGTATGTATCTATGTCCAAATTGCCTCGTCTTCTAAGGATATCAGTCATATTGGATTAAGGCCCATCCTAATGACCTCATTTTGAATTGATCACCTCCTTAAAGACTCTATCTCCAAATATAGTCACATTCTGAGGTCCTTAGAGTTAGGACTTCAATATATGGCTTTGAAGAGGGACACAATTGAGCCCATAACATCTGGACACAAAGTTTTGTGGATCTTAAAGATCTACTCACTTTTAGTCCCTGTTTGAGTTACTGCAGGACCTTGTCCTATAGGGCAAAATGAGTCCTAAATGTGTCCCCTCACCACAACAGCACTGCCCAACATGCACCCTAGCCTTTCTTCTACCTTTACTTCAGCTTCGCTTCGTCCCATCAGCTCCTCACAAGGCTGCTGGGAGAAGAAGGCTTGCTTTGGCCACCAGCCTCCAAGACCTCCAGAGTCCTTGTCCAGGGTGCAGGGCCCATGCTCATGGTTGCTGGTCCTGGGGGTGTCACAGCCATGCTCCCAACCACACCTGTCACCTGAGCTCCTGAATCAACTTGACCTGTCCTCAAGCCTCACAAAGTTCTCTGAATAACTCATGTAGCCCCAGGCTCCAACCCCACACTGCACAGAGGACCCCAAGCCTGCCTAGCCTTGGAGAAAAGACTCCATTCCTCCATTCTGCCCTGTCTAGCCTCTCCTCCCTCTACCACAGCCTGTCCATCCTACAAAACACCCTCTTTCCTCTCAAGTTCAAGACAGAGACTTTAATCCTGAACAGTAGAGACAAGCAACTTCCGGTATGTGAATCTATGTCAGGGTGGGGGTGGGAGACAGTATGGGTGGGTGGGGGCGTGCTGTGTGGTGAGGAGGTGTGCGGCATGTTTGCAGGTATAAAAGGTAATTTTAGAAGAGAATTTGATTTTTCAACATGAACTCTGAATGATCAGCCTGAGCCATGTAGGGGAGGGAGGCTCCCCCTTAAGTTTCCTTTTTGTCTGGGCTTGAGAATTAAATTCACACAAGACAGATCAACTGGAGAAAAGCGTACAAATGAACGTAACAGATGTTTTACATGGCGTGAGAGCCTTGTAATGAAATGAAGACCCAAAGAAGAAATTAGAGTCAATTACTTATATACTGAATTGGCCAAAGATTGGACCAACCAAGTTTTGAAGAAGCAACTAGAGTTCTCGGAAGACTTAAAAAAAATAAGAGTTATTTTAACAAGGTCTGTACAGAATCTCTTGGTCTCAACTTCTCACTGTTGATGATAAGAATGTTGCCTTTTCTTCTCATATAGGGAGAGTGTCTTTCACGTGGGAATTTCATCTCCTGCTTTTTAAAAACAGAAACGAAGTCAGAATGATCTACTTGCACCTGCTGATTTTCAAATGCCTTTAATTCAAAATAGTCAACATGTGAGAGTGGCATATTTTTAACTCCTTCATCATCTAGAGATATGGTGAAATGAAGAGAATCACAGAATCTGAAATAGAGTTATAAGAAATCCTAGAGATACTTTTACCAGTATCTTTATAGTTTAAGTAAAGAAACTGGGACACAGAAATAATGTGTCCAAGTTTACATCATAGTTTATAAAAGATTGAATACTCTAAGTCTAAAAGCTAAGACGTGCAATGGTCTGATACTACAAATTAAAACTGTGGAAAGAGTTCCATATGAAATTGCACTGGGGCCAGGCACAGTGGCTCATGCCTGTAATCCCAGCACTTTGGGAGGCCAAGGTGGGTGGATCACTTGAGGCCAGTAGTTTGAGACCAGCCTGGGCAACATGGCAAAACCTACTCTCTACAAAAAATATAAAAAATTAGCTGGTTATGGTGGTGCACGCCTGTAGTCCCAGCTACTCAGGAAGCTGAAGTGGGAGGATCACATGAGCCTGGGAGGTTGAGGCTGCAGTGAGCCATGATTGTGCCACTGTACTCCAGCCTGGGTGACAGAGTGAGACCTTGTCTCAAGAAAAGAAAAGAAACTGTGCATTGGAGTATCTCTCCAGTTCATAGCGTCTTCCTTAAAGTTCCCTCTTCCCATGCCCAAAGTGGATGAATCTCCATTCCACTTTCCACAGTTGGCTGAACTAGACTGGACACCTGACCCAGGATAAGTCAATCAGAGTCCCTTCTCAGGGAATTTGGAATTAGACTTGGAGATAGACAGTGGCAATTGATGTAGCTAGACCCAGTGACAAGGTCAGATTTGCCACTGTCCAGTGGTACCCAAGCACGGGGCAGTGGCACTCTTTCCCCACAACACTAGCCCTGCTCTGGGATGAGGCCCGCCCTCTGTTGGGGAAGGCTTAGGAATGTCCTGCTCTGTTCAAAAGGCTGCTTGTCCTCTGTGGCCTGAACAGATGGAGATCGCTAAGTCCTGAGTCCAGGAAGCCCTTTTTTTTGCTGGATGGGCCAAGGGTATGTGCTGGCTGCTGCCTGTGGAAGAACTTCTATAGGTCACAAAGCAACAAAACCCAGATAACTGTGGCACCTTGGCAAAAAGGACCAGGGGCAGTGTGGGCTCACTTCACAGTGCTCCCGGATCTGTAGGTCTGGCTAGGCTCCCCAATGTGGCTCCCAGCCCTGGGGAGTGAGGTTCTCGTGGTCTCTGGGTGCCATCCATCCATACGGCTTCCCTAAGATCCTGTTCCTTTATCCCCAGGGCTCCACTGACCTGACCTCTCCTACTCCCTGGGAGAGGGTGGTCACAGTCAGGGTCCTCTTGCAGATTCTTTCTAATGTATTGTTGTTAGGACAGAAATTGTAGACCTTGTTTCCTTCAAGGTCTTTCCTCTCAATTCACAATCCTTTCTTTCTTTCAACAAAACCCACCTCATTCTTTAAATGAAAAGCTTTGGCTTTCAGAACTATTGTTTCTGATAGGTTCTTAGAAAAGAGTCTGTTTTGGCCGTGTGCAGTGGCTCATGCCTATAAACCCAGCACGTTAGGAGGCCGAGGTGGGTGGATCACTTGAGATCAGGAGTTTGAGACCAGCCTGGTGAAACCCCGTCTCTACTAAAAATACAAAAATTAGCAGGGCCTCGTGGCCTGTGCTGGTAGTCCCAGCTACTTAGGAGGCTGAGGCAGGAGAATCACTTCAACCCGGGAGGCAGAGGTCGCAGTGAGCTGAGATCGCGCCACTGCACTCCAGCCTGGGCGACAGAGCGAGACTTCGTCTCAGAAAAAAAAAAAAAAAAAAAAAAAAAGCCTATTTTGTAACAGCCCCTCCCGCACCAACAACAAAAAAGCATTGGCTATTTCTTTATTTTTGCATACCAGCTCTAGCTAACCACTCTAATTCTCTCTTTAAGTCAATGTGGACGGCTCTGGGTGAGCACAAAGAAATGCAAGACAGAAACACACACACACACACACACACACACACAATAATATTTTAAGAAATTACTTCGCTGTGGGGGTAAACTCACTATTGTTGGCAGTCATATTCCACCTTGTAAATTAGGGAGAGGGTATAAGCCAGTTTGCAGAGATGATCATGAAGCTGACTCACAAAGACAAACAGAAGAGATGGTGAAGCCAGGAATAGTGGCTCACGCCTATAATCCTAGCACTTTGGAAGGCTGAAGTGGGCAGATTGCTTGAGCTCAGGAGTTCGAGACCCACCTCGGCAACATGGTGAGTCCCCTGTCTCTATAAAAAAATACAAAAATCTTCTCGGCATGGTGGCATGTGCCTCTAGTCCCAGCTACTTGGGAGGCTAAGGTGGGAGGAACCCTTGAGCCGGGGAGGTCAAGGCTGCAGTGAGCTGAGATCATGCCACGACCCTGCAGCCTGGGCGACAGAGTGAGACTCTGTCACAAAACAAATCAAAAACAAACAAACAAGCAAAACCAGAGGAAACAGTGGAAAGAGAACTGTCTGGGTTCCTGACGCTTCTTAAATTCCCAGTTTTAATCTAAATAGAGCTGTCCTTTGTCCTCAAATCCTTAAACATCATTCTATTCTTAAAATAAATTTATGATTTTTCTTAAGCTAACTCAAGTTTATACTTTTAGCAACCAGAACAGTGCTAATTAATACAGTTTCATGTTTGCAAAGCTAAGCTACATTTTCCCAACTAACTTTAACAATTGTTATAGAGATTAACACTAACAGTTATATGGTCCTATAACTTTTGTTATAACAGTTGGTATTATTTATTGCCCCTCTAGTTAACTTTCCCTGATGAAGATTTCAGAATGTGGTTGCAATTAGTCTTAAATGTTGGTATCCATCTGGAAAGAGATATGACCAAGATAGACTCTCTCTGCCCCTCTTGTTAAATGGTAGTTGCTATGCTATGGGCGTCTTCCCCAGGTAAAGACTTCCTCTCTTTGTGTGTTGGGACCATGGGAGCAAGCATCAGAGGTCCGTGCTTAGCTGGCCACTGCGATGCTCCTGATGCCATTGACTCTCTCGCTTTGATTAGAGGTCTGCCACATGCTACGGAGGAAAGTAATTTCCTTCTCTATTATTTTCACTCTGCCCTGATGCTTTTTTTTTAGGGAACCAATGCAAGCCTCCTCCTTGGGAATTTTGCTCCCATGGCTCCTACTAATCGCTAGCAGGCAGTGATGCAGCCAAATTTCTCCCAGCTCACTGAAATGTATTCCTGCCTTAAACTGCAGCAGTCAAATTCTACCTGCAGAGAATTTGGAATTGGGCTTTAGAGACTCTGGCCAGTCTTGATTGGGGTCTGGATAGAAAGTTGTTGTCAGGCTGGGCTGGGCAGCCATGAGCGTCTTGCAGCAGACATTGCTGGTCTGAGAGAGACAAAGCAAGTGTGCAAAGGGAAGGGAGAATGAGGAACCACTCTGCCTCTCAGAGAGGTATGCAGAGGATGACCTTTTCTTCTGAATTCCCCAGCTTCTTGGACTCCAGTTCCTCCTGAGGCTGGGCTGTACTTCCTGCCCTGGGGTTCCTTAAGATGTCCTTATATTCTTCTCAAAAACTTCCCTGTGCTTAAGCTTATTTGAATGGGCTCTATGCCAGTCAATCACAGAGTCTTGCCAATAGTTCACTATAGGGGTCAGTCATTATATAATTGATAAAGTATGTGACTGTCACTCATTTATGTGATTCTCAAAACAGGTAACATTAAAGAGAGAAAAAGAACACAATTTCAGTTAATTTCTTCCCTTTCCATGTATCTCTTCAGAGTAGAAAATGGCATCTGGATGTATTGACTTTCCTTTTTAATAAGAACAGAGACTTTAGAATTCATTTTACAAAGTTGTATTATATGGCCAGGCACAGTGGCTCACGCCTGTAATCTCAGCACTTTGGGAGGCCAAGGCGGGTGGATCATTTGAGGTCAGGAGTTCAAGACCAGCTTGGCCAACAGGGTAAAACCCTGTCTGTACTAAAAATACAAAAATTAGCCAGGTGGTAGTGGCAGGCACCTGTAATTCCAGCTACTAGGGAGGCTGAGGCAGGAGAATCGCTTGAGCTTAGGAGGCTGAGGTTGCCGTGAGCTGAGATCATGCTGCTGCACTCCAGCCTGGGCAACAGAGTGAGAAAAAAACAGCATTATATATTAGTTGTAGGCATAAATGTGAGAACCAAAAAATTATCAATGCTTAATATATGGGATGACAGATTCAGCAGTCTTGATTTTAAATAATACTGAGGCCATCAGATCCTTTCCCTCACAAATGTCAGCTATTTGTGGAGTGACCCTGTGCTTAGTACTGTTTCAGAAAGCTCCTGACAACTGGAGGAGTTGGGTTGAACTTTAATGAAGAAAAAGCTAACTGAAAATTGAATGTCGTCTTTGTCCAGAGTAGATACAGACAGTTTGGCTGTAGCTTTCCTAGACGATTAAAGCTAGAAGAGATCAAATAGGGCCTCTTAAGCTTGATTTTATTATGTTTTGGGTGAGGCTGTGGACCCACTGAAATTTATGCAAAAGTTGAGGTTAAGTGCATGCACTGTTATAAGGAAAGGAGTAATGTGCTTCATCAGCTAACCAACAGGGCACATGACACAAGAGTTAACAACCAGTTAAAGCCCAATCCCTTTTTAACAGAAAACTGAGGCACGGCAAAAATGCGATTTGATAAGTCACACATAAATACAATGGCCAAGCCAAAGACTGAAATCCACACATCTGAAGCATTATCCAGGGTTCTTCTGCCGCATGACAGTGCCTCCTGAGTGCTCAAATAAAAGCCTCTTTAACGTGGGATTGTAATGAGCAGGCAAAGCATGCTCTTCAACGGCAAGACAAAGGTTGCTGACTCCAAGAATTTGTTTTCCTCCGTAAATATTAGCAATAACTTAAATGTTTATAAGATTCATCTCATGGATTCTTGGGGATATGCATGGAATCAGGTGAGAAAGCACCCCCTAAAAAGGCGGTGACAATTTTATAGCATCTTTATGTCTTGTGTATGCCACAATCTCACCACAATCTCAGGATTTGGAGGGCATCTTTTATGATTCACGTCTTACAAACGAGAAAACTGAAGCTCAAAAAGCTTGAATGACTTGCTTACAAGTCTCATCATCTGAAGATAAAACTAGTTGTAAAATGAAGGGTTTTTGACTCCCCATCCTTTGATCTGTAGCACATGGCTTTGAACTTCCAAAGTGCTCTTCTCTGGATAAGAAAAATGCAGCTATAGATATGGGGATATAAAATGATTTGATGGCAGTCAAATAAATAGTGGATGAGCCAGGACTCAAACTCCTGTTTCCTAAATTATCTCTAACCACTAATAGTAAAAAGTTTGTGTTCATATTGTTGTTGTTTGTTAAGTAATAAAAATCTCACCTAGCAGAGAAGAAGGGTGCCGCAGGGAAACGAGACCTGAACTAGGGAAACAGGGACCTGGGGTCTCTGGCTGTGTCACTTGTTCACTGTGTGAGACCTTTGACAAGTCACTTAACAGCTGGGCCTGGATTTGCTTTGGGAAATGGGACAGGTGACCTCAACATTCTACACTCTTTCAATAGGACAGGCTTTTTTGATTCTTCTGTGTGTGTATCACAGCCCACGTGATAATGTGGCAGAATTCGCATTCTGGTGCCCTATCTGCAGTCAAACAAACAAAATGGACAAACTGTGAGATGTTTTTGAGAGAATGAAGTGAATTTTGAAAGCCATTTTTATTAAGCTAAAAGTAGCAAACTACGAAGGATGGGAACAATTAGTCTAATTTCTTTAACTCAGGGGTCTTTATGAGTTAATTACCTTGCAACTTAGTTCAAGAGTAGTGTATCATAGGCTACTAAAATTTTAAAATATGATAGCTCTTTACTTCCAATTCCAATTTGTGTTTTAGTGGATATTTTCTTCCCCAAATATGTGGTTGAGCACATATTGTTTTCTAGGATTTGTCATGTATAAATTGACTCTCTTTGATGGGAGAAGCTAGAAGCAGATGTAGTTTACTTTCATGGAATTAATGTCATCAAAATTCATCATTTCTGTGAGATCAGGAAGAATATGTTTAGGGTGAACTACTGCTATTAAAGTGTTCTGATCATAAGTCAAAGCTGCTCTTAACAGGAGAAAAACAAATATATTTTAGAGGCTTAAACATATTTCAAGTCCTTTTTTAAAAAATCATTGGTGAATTGTTACTGTTGCCTTCTAAAACTTCTCTTCATGCCTTGATTTTCACTACATATTTTTGAAGCCATAACAACTACAGATAAGCAGTGATAAGATAAGCAAAGTGTTTTAAACCAAAGAAACACGGGCTAGTATATAAAGCCAGATGTCAATGAGGGTGCCCTGGTATCATGAGTCAAGAGTCATTAATATATTGCAGTTAAAAAGTCATTTTACTGACATTTATAGAAAAACAAAGAAAATAAAAAAGTGTTTTCTTTTACACTAATTTGCCGTGCTGTAAAGTTTAGGTGTTGCTGCCTGATCAGTTGTTCTATGGGATTCTTCTTTGACCTTTTTAGGTACAGACAGTGCAAATGTCGTGTGCCTAGTGAGCTTAGATGTATCAAACAGCTGTAAGAAAATCTCTCCAACCTTCTCTGAATAAAGGAGGAATGTGGTGTTTATTGAAGAATAGGCAACCCTTACATTTGAATAAAAGATGCCATATAGTGAGTCCATTACTCATTTTCATATTCTTCCTGTTTACTTCTGTCAGTATGCTGTGTTTTACTTTAGTAAATTAAACTATGGCACCAATTATTCTTCCCAATTACCCTGTTTGGTAGCACTCTCTCAACGTTCTTAAAGTTAACTGTAGCCTCTTTAATAATCCACTTCCACAGCCTGTTTTCACCCTGCTTGACTCTTACCTAGTTTGACATTCCCAATACCCTCTGTTCTGTGGCTTCCTGCCTGTTCTTCCAGGATGTTTCTCTCTCTCCGTTGTCCTCCCATTTCTCTGACTGCTCTTTCTTGGTAGCCTTGGTGGGTTTTGTTGTTGTTCCACCTACCCCATATAGTTAATATTTCCCAGAGATCTAGCCTTACCCATCTTCTCTTTTATTTTCCTGTTGTCTCATTCACTCCCATGGCTTCAGCTGCCAATTAGGAGACTCCAATGACTATCAAATCTAAGATCCCGGTCTTGACCTGAATTCCAGGCTTTCCTGATCTCCAGACTTTTGTCTCCAAGTAAATCCTAAATAGCTCCACTGAAATAAACGGAAGGCGTCTCAAACTCCACACGTCCCAAATAGAATTCATTGTCTCCCTCACTGTGGAAGGCAGTCTCCCGGGTGGCCCCCAGTGGTACCGATTTCCTGGTATGCATTCATGTCCTGGAGTGGAAGCAGAGAATGAGTCTGGGTAGTGGGCAGTTTATAATGCTTTATTACCTTCTTTGTATTTGTTCAGGATAATGCTTGTCTGTTTTAGATTACAACTGTTTCAGGCTCAAAAATCATATTTTAATTTGTTCTTATGGTCACCTTGTCCTTAGACGTGCCTAAAAAGGTTAATGAGGATAATTTTTTGTTGTGTTTAGGAAACTCTTGAGTTTTTAAAAACATTTTCTCCACCTTAAAACAAGACAGTTGGGAGCCATTGTGCCTAATGGCCAGGCACAATGGCTCCCAACTGTAATCCCAGCACTTTGGGAGGCCAAGGTGGGAGGATTGCTTGAGCCCAGGAGTTCAAGCCAGCCTGGGCAACATAGTGAGACTCCATCTCTAAAAAAAATTCAAAAAATTATCCAGACATGTTGTCATGAGCACCTGCAGTCCCAGCTGTTGGGGTTGGGGTCGCAATAAGCCATGGTTACACCACTGCACTCTTCAGCCTGGGTGACAAGTGAGACCCTGTCTCAAAAAAAACAAAACAAAAACAAAAACAAAAACAAACCTCAATTTAAGAAACAGGTAAAATATAATATTTATATTTAATTTTGAATTTCTCTCAAGTCATCAGTATCTATGCTGCTGTGCTGCTGCTTCCTCAGTCCCTGCACAACTGTCTTATTAGGGCCCTCACACTAGCCCACATCAAGGAGCTGGAGAAAACCTATATTTTTAAAATGCACAATCTGATTTTTCCTTCTCATTACAGACAGAAACCAGAGCAAAAATAATACTTATCACCCGCAAACTGATTTCTTCTCTAGGTATCAATGAGTTCCTAAATCTCTTGGTGCAGTTTCTCCTTTCATAAGATGAGGATAATAGTGCCAAATTTGTTGGTTTGTGAAACGGATTAATTAGGTCACAACTAATGATAAAGATAGCCTTGCAACCTTTAAATAAAGGTGTTATTTCTAGAATTTTCCACTTAGTGCAAGAAAGGAGAATAGTCTAGAGTTCACAATTGTAAAATTGACTTGTCTCCTTTGTAATTAATAAATAATTTGTGAGTGAAATCTGGAGATGCAAATTAAGTTAAACCATGGTTTGAAACCTGGCTAATTTGTTTGTTTCCTTCATTTAATCCCTCCTTCCTCCTTGCCCTCTAAATAACACATACAAAAGACACCTCAACCCTTAATCATGGGGTTCTTTAAGGTTTCTTTAGGCCAGGCACGGTGGCTCACGCCTGTAATCCCAGCACTTTGAGAGGCTGAGGCAGGTGGATCACCTGAGGTCAAGAGTTTGACCAGCCTGGCCAACATGGTGAAACCTTGTCTCCACTGAAAATACAAAAATTAGCCAGGCGTGGTGGCATGCACCTGTAATCCCAGCAACTTAAGAGGCTGAGGCAGGAGCACTGGTTGAACCAAGGAGGCAGAGGTTGCAGTGAGCCAAGATCGCACCATCGCACTCCAGCCTGGGCAAGAGTGAGACTCTGTCTCAAAAAAAAGGTTATCAGTATGTCTATAACTAACTTTGCTCTTGGTGGAGCTCTCTAGGAAAATGACTTTGAATTCTCAAAATTCCTCTACTCCAGCTTGGATCTTGTACACTCTCTTTGGTCTGTTATTTCTTGCTGCCTGCAGGACAGCCCTACTCACATATACCAATGACCCCAAAACTGAACTGTCTGACACAAAGTATTATTGAGCACCAAACTCCCTTTCTTTCCTTTCTTTCCTAAATTCTTTTTTGGAAAGCAATGCTACTATTCTTTTCGCTAGGGTCACAACCATTAATTCTTTTTCTCCAATTGGTCGATATGTTCCTTTCTCATGAGCTGGACAATTAACCTGTCATCAAATCCTGCCACTTCATCATCAACAATTTCTGTCTTCCTTTATTAGACGTGAGTGTCCCTAACGGGCAGTTCCTAACACTGTGCCTGGGCATTTTTAAGCAGGTGGCTTAACAAATGCTTGCTAAATGAATGAATGATTGAATGATTGCATATCCTTCACTCTTGTTCCCCTTGGTCTTTATTGTCACTGCTCAAGTTTGACCACCTGAAGGGTGAACAACTGCAACAGCTTCCTAGTCACTGCCTCCACATAACATAGCCAGAATCAAGCCCTTTGGGGGCATCTTGGAACAGCTTATAAACCTTAAAATATTAGCTGAGCACGGTAGCGCACCCCTGCAGTCCCAGCTATTCAGGAGGCTGAGGTGAGAGGATTGCTTGGGCCCAGGAGGCAGAGGTTACAGCGAGCCAAGATTGCAACACTGCACTCGAGGCTGGGCAAGAGAACAATACCCTGTCTCAAAAAACAAAAACAAACAAAACAACTTCTAATTGCTTCCCAGATTGAATGAGAACTTTGTATGAGTTGCAAAGGATTTCATTTAGTAGGCATTCTTTTCTAGATGTTTTATATCTAATTAAACTTTTATTTGAATTTTCTGCTTTAGTCCATTACATTTTCCAGTGGTATTGGAATGTGGCTTTTCTGCTTCCCAACCTGGGCCTTTCAGACATGCTAATCCCAAAGCCGCGCAATGCCCTTTCACTTCTCCGCTTGAGTAGCTGCCTTCAGAATGGCTTGATGTTTACTTTCTTTGGGAAGCCTCTGCTGCAGTCTAGACACCACTAACAACCAGCTGATCAGTACTCACATATGGCCTAGTTCTTTCCACATGTGTGTATTCAAGCTTTATCTATATTTACCATGTAAAATGTCTACACATAGTACAGGCCACTCAGTTCAAAGGATATTTGACAGGATCGGGTGCTCATGGACAAGTGACCGGCCCAAGATCCTACTACTAGTTGTGGAATAACTATTATCTCTTGAGACGTCTGTTTTCTCATCTGCAAAATGGGGGTGATAAGTACCTCCTGGAGTTGCAGAGGATTACATGTAAAGCAGTTGGCCCAATGTGGATTTGTTATATGGCACTACCTACCAGATTAAGAATATAAGCCTGAGTTTTAAATCTTTTGCTTTGCAAGGCAGAACTAGATCCTGTCTTTTAAATAAGGAATCATACAAAAAGTGACTTCCCTTATAAGCCAGCTGTCACATACCTGTGACATGAAATGGAAAAGTCTTGAGAAATGGAATCCTTTCTTCTCACTTTTAAATATTAAAATATATTAAAATTGTTCTTCTCTTTGAATAAATTACGTAACCTCTAATTAATTTCCCCTTTAATGTTAATTTTTAAAGTGGAAATTGCCTTTTATTATCCTAAGAATTGGAATCAAGTACCTGGCTGTACCTGCGATGTCCCTATCTCACTATACAAATTTTTCTGTTGCCTTCTCACCAATAAAAATCAGAAAGATGTGGTCCAATTTGAAAGTTAGCCAATATATGCAAAAGAAACACACAAAAGTCAATGTATGAGCATTTTCTGATGATGGAGACATTGGTTGAATTCAAAAAGAAAATGAATGACCTAGTTCATTTTAACTGCTGATGAAAAACATGCTTACATTATGTCGTCAGGGATCTGGGGGTGGAAAATACATATTTTTGGGGGGAAAAATAATGAAAACAATGAGACTCTGAAGAGCCTACAGTGTAAGAACATGCTACCAAAAAAATCACTTTGTCTTTTGGGAAGGATAATAGCAGGGTATGGTGGGTGCTAGACCACAGATGTTTGGTTTAACAGTTCACAGTCGAAGACGATAGGTAGTCTCAGAAAATTATAAAATGTCTCTGCTGAAACAGTTACCAGTAAGATTCCACCTACGTATGCACTACTTAACTAGCTTCCTACATACTGCAGCCTAAGTGACCTACCAATATAGGGTGTTTGTGACAGTTACGAGAGAATGGCCATGCTTGCTTGGGATTATGTGTGGGTGTTGAACATGGCACTTTAAACAAATTTATGAGGTGCAAGCTTTTAATGCAAAGATGACTCATAAGGTTTCAGAATGTGTACATATGAAGCACATTCTAATTTATACCATCACTAGTGCTCACCCACAGCAAAACTAGGCTAGGTTGATTACCAAATTGTTTGGACTGACAGGAAATTCACAAAATTTGTCACTCTTAGTGAGAAAAATTATTGGGTTCATGATTTTAACGTGTGGCACTACCATCTTGAACCAATGTGATGTACTTAATCTACATTTTGCAACATTATGTTTTGATGGCAACATTCAACTATCACTACTTCTCAGAGACTGTGAAGAAGCTGATTCTTTTAATAAGTTAGAATGGAAAACTTAAATAGAACTGTATAATAAAGCAAACATTTCAATAGAAACTTCTAAAACTTAAAACTGTATTTAGGTAGGTTTCTCGATTTACATAAATGTAGCATAATGCTCCGTGCAGAGGAAATTTTTTAAACATTTTACTGAAAGTTATTCTTTATTAAGATATTTAATAACTAAATTGACTAAACTGCACCAAATATAAAGTCAACAAAAATTAGGAGAGGTAATTTCCCACTTTAGTGTCTTAACTTGATTGTGGTATCAGTATACAATGTACTGGTATAAAAAACCATCATCTTGTATACTTCAATATCTTTTTGTCAAATATTTTAAAATTAAAAGAATAAAATGGAAAAATAATGGTAACTAAGGATTTCATATGGATGTTGAAATAAGAACTAAGATTACTATTTTATGAGTCTGATGTTCCTTGAGGGTTTTACCCCAATTGCTGAAAAAAAAAACAAAACTTATTAAAAATTCCTTTAAGATGAAGTGGTAGAAGCCAGACCTTTAACATTATTGGAGCAATACTTTGAAAGTAAATCACTTAGCAGTCAGAATAACAATTTGGAAATTGTGACCAAATAGTCAAACACAGCTGGGAGACCTAGAATTCAACAGGACATCGTTTTAACACTTAAGAATTGTGTGACCTAACAGATGGGAAGACTGTAAAAGAGTAAGGCTTAATTAACCAACTTTGTAAACACAACCAGTTCACAGTTCCCTTAAAAGTGATTAAGATTTGCTAAACTTAGAAAGTAAAGATTTGTAAGCTGAACTTAACCTTAAGCACAATATATTTTTGCATTGTAACTCTAATAAGTTGATTATGAACTTAAAAAATAAATTTCTGATTAGGCTTTTCTGCACAAAAAATAAAGAACACCTTTGAGGTGATCACAAAAAAAAAATGTCATAGGTCAGCAGAAACATGCCAAAGATTTTTTTTTTTTTTTTTTTTGAGACGGAGTCTTGCACTGTTGCCCAGGCTGGAGTGCAGTGGCACGATCTCGGCTCACTCCAAGCTCTGCCTCCCGACTTCACGCCATTCTCCTGCCTCACCCTCCCGAGTAGTTGGGACTACAGGTGCCTGCCACCATGCCCGGCTAATTTTTTTGTTTTTTTTTTTTTAGTAGAGACAGGGTTTCACCATGTTAGCCAGGATGGTCTTGATCTCCTGACCTCGTGATCTGCCCGCCTCAGCCTCCCAAAGATGTTTTAAAGGTTTAACTGTTGCATACTCAGAAAGTAAGAAAAATCCTAGCTCCAGCATTTTGCTTTTGATCACTTCTACATGAAATAAAAAATTGTCTTACAGGATCACTATGGACATAGTTAACAGTAAGATTTTTGATATTAAATTGTATTTACAATAAAAATGTCAGGCATTGGATCATTCTTTTATTAACTTTGGAGGCCTACTTACAAATTTCATTTATGAGGACACCCACAGATAAGAAGCTTGCATTCCCTGAAACACCACCCATGCACAGCTGGACCATACGGTGGCTTTTAGTAAAAGAGCAACTATCGTATTTGGTCATTCAAGCTGTTACAAACATACAAGGTTTGTTCAATTCTAACTTCAGCTACTTACTAACTGAATTCATTTCCTAAAAGAGGCAGACCTTCTGGCTTCATCAGGTTGGTTAATACCTTGGTTTTCTTTTGAAGACTCGATGTAGTATATTAAGTCACAAGCAAAATGGGCATTGTGTTAATACTTAACCATTTGAGACCCAAGTGGACAGACCATAAGTTAGGAAATCCCCTGCATATTTAGCTTTTAAGTCTTAAATAGTGTCAACTATAGTTGTAAAGGTACACTAGGTGCTAGTAGTCTCATAATTACCAAATCCTAAAGCTTTTACCCAAGTGGTTTCACTAAATAAGGACAGATGAAAAGCACCTTTCCCCGCTGCCTTTTGACAGATTTAGTGGATCTTCAAAGGAATGATTACCCAGGCAAGCAGATCTAACTGCCATGCAGTTTCAAAATAAAATTGCAGTAATTTAACAACAACAAAAAAAACAAAAAAAAGCAGCCTCAAAGTGAAATGTACTGCCACTATGGCTTTTTATCAAATTCTACCTCTGAATGTTTTCAGTCCTGGCCGATCTCTTCTGAATCTCACTCACTAAATGTGCTTTCTCTCACCTGTAAAGTGCCTGCTACCATAATGTCTGCCTAATACACAATGCACTTAAATGTCAGCTCCTCATCTCAATATGTAAGGCACTGAAATTTTTATGTGAGTGGTATTAGTTCCTATCCAACTAGGTTTTGGGCAAGGATCATATATTTCGTTTGTGACCTTTACCTCTTCCCTGGCACCTAGCACAGTGCTTGGCACACTGATGATCTTCATTAATCTACAGAACTCATCAATACTTGTTGAAAGGCTCTTCCTGGTTCTTTACTACAAGTTAGCTCAATTTCATACAATTGACTCATAACACTGAACCCAAATCACATTAATATTATACATATATGTATTATAGATGTTAAATCCTAATGTTCCTTTTATTAATAGTTAGAAATGGTGGAGTTTTAAAAATGTCTTCATAAACTTCTACATAAATGAGAATATAAATTGACCTCTCTCTGCCAGACCAGAGTCTACTGAGAATCTGTTTACCAAATGATTTTTCAGAAATGACGGTAGCTGACAATATTTAGTCCCAACTGAAGACGTTAAGTTCTTGTCCTCTAATACTGAAACCCAGCTTAAATAAGCAGATAAGCGAGGCAGAGTGGGTTAATATTAGTCACTGGAAAACTGCTATGTAGAAAATGCTATAAGCATAAATGTGTGAGGCACAGAAAATCTTTATTGCCACAGGAAGCAAGTGCATTCGTCCCACCTCACCAACAGCTTGAAGAGTCACAAAAACGTGGACATCGCACAATAAAGTGTAAGAGACTCAGGGAGAAATGGTCCCTTGGACTACATTGGCTGTAATACTGAGGTAACCAATTGACCTTGTTCAGTGAAAATACCTCTAACAAAATGAAAAAATCAACTAGTTATAACTTCCAATTCACATATACAATTCAAATAAAAATATATATTATTTGCTTTAATGTATAGCAAGTTTAATACATTAGTGTTTACAAAATAAAAACTGTATTCTACTGAAATTTTTCTTGTGCTTCCACCTTATCACTAAGCTTGAAAGACTAGAAACATAAGATAGTTAAGGAAACTTATTATGAATTTAAAGATGCAATTTGTGGGTCCACAACGAATGGATAAATATTGGAAGTTGGAAGATTACTGCATCTTTTAAAATTGTGGCTTATGAAAATCTACAAACTTGACTGTAAGACACAATTTAAAAAAAAATGTTTCAAAATAGATTAGAATACAGGAAACGTTTCATGAAACTACTGAGATACTAACCAGTGCTATGGCTAATATTAAAAACTGAACAGTCTATTGAAATCGTACTCATACTATTTCTACACACAGTGAACAATACAACCACAATAATCAACCTCAAGCTAGCAACAAAGTTGCAAGGTCCATAAGAAGCTTCTTCAGTGAGCAAAACACTATGGTATAATTAAAACATTTAGGAAGGGGAAAAAAGCCTTTTAACAGTATAAAAGTTGTTTACTGGTGTTTCCTACTGTAAAGTACTTCTACAAATTAAAATGAAGAAGCAATTTATATACGTGACAGTGATCTGAGACTACAGTGCAGACATTTCATCTAACATTTGGCTGACAAATTTTAGTGTAACAGATTATGACTTAATATTTTTTACAGTTATGATCTAGAGCAGAACTAAAAACAAACACATACTCTCTTACACTCGAGTCAATACACTCTTCTCAGTAATATCTGGGTTTAGATGCATCTGTAGGAAGTAGGTAAAGCTGTCAGTTATCTTCTCTTAAACCAACAGAAAAAAACGTATATTGGCAGATGTATGTTTTTTACCATTATGAATTCCAATGTGAAATTCTCATAAGTATGCAAGTACATTATTAACATGTAAGCACACTCCCATATATATGCACATGGTCCATTAATTAAATCTGGGGAACTAAAAACATACTGTCAAGTTAAAATAAATTTTAAGAAAAAACTGCATTCATAAATCTCAAAGGTGTAGAAAAATGAAATCATAAAATAAATACTGAATATAGCTGTCACCTAAACTTCCATAGAAATATGCCTACAGATGTGGATGCAGTGATTGTCCACACTTGTGATGGCTGGGTGGGAAGACATTCCCTAGTGAAAGCATCTAGTCTGACTTCTCTACATAGAGAAGACTTTCTGGATATAAAATAGTACTTAATCTGTTACAGCCTTTGTTAACAGTCGCCATCTTTATAACATGTAGGGTTAACTTACTATGTCTTAATCTATTTAACACATTCTGAAATATCAATGTTTAAGTCAAAGCTTTTATACATGGGTCCACTTATTTCAAGTTCTCTGTCCAAGCAATAGCTTCCTATCTTTGAAACATCTTAAGTAGCTATTAATACAATCTAGGTCAACTAGTTTAAGATATATATTCTACTCTATTGCTCATCTTCTTAACTTTCCTCCACTCAAGTATTTATTGTGTAAATGTGCATTGATAACCAGATGTTATATGAGTGAATGCTAAAAATTTCCTGTTAAACAAAATCAGTTTTATCAAATATTAAATCCACAATATTTTCCTTGGCTTAAACTGAGTATTTGCTTTCTAGTTTTCCATAATCATTGCAATCTTGCCAATAACTACATCACTTAAGCTTTCTTTTTCACAACTGCAGGCAAAGATTCTAAACTCTGACATATATTTACGTTTAACACACAAAGTAGACAACAAAATTTCAAGTAAAATAAACTGTATCCACATCTATTAGACCAAACAGGTCTCAACATCTAGATTTTACTTCTATAAATTACACAAATACATTGTACATTCTTAAATAATGAATGCTTACAATATTGATTTGTAAGCCTTTCCATATAAAATGACTTAACACAGGAATGTGAATGAATCAATATTACTGTTATAGATTGCAACACTCTTGATTTTCTCTTTTGTGGCTGTTGTTTTATCTTCCTGGTTTCCGCAGACTACCGTACCAGTCCTTTTGCTTTGGCTATGAAATCTGTTTGAGCTGAATGAGGCAACACTGGTTATTAAGGCTTATTTCTATGATGGAGTATTATCCTTAAATCTGATGCCATTTCCAGAGAACGGTGAGAGAAATCACAGCTATCTTGAATCTTCAGGCTCTGTTTTGATGACTTTCTTTTCTAAGGTAAAAGCTGAATGAGGGTAGTCTTTCAAAATCCCAAGGCTCTCTACATAAAAATGGAAACAAAGTGAGTTGATATTTTAAATCAATGGACTACAAAAATCAAACAAGGTTTTAAAACAAACCCCCAAACTCCATACCAAATAGTATCAACTATTCATGATTCTGTAATTCCATATAAAATTTTTGTTCATAGAGCTGTTAAGAGCTTGGATTCTGGATTTAAATTTCAACTCTGCCAATTACTAGCTGTATACATCTCTGGGCAAGTTATACACCTCTCTAAGCCTTAGTGTCTTCATTTATAAAATGGGAATAGTATCTACATAAAGTGGCATCAAAGTTAAATAATGAAATGCACATAAAACATTTAGCATACAGAATATATTAATTTTTATTTAATGCTTGATCCAACATGATAAATATATAAAAGGAAGCTGATTATTCATATATAACTGTTACTGGTTAAAATATTTACCATCAATGAAGGAATCAGACTGAAAAATATCTTCATAACCTGGGAACTATTTTTTAAAGTTCTTCCGACAATGACATATTAAGGTGGGAGAAATAGGGATAAAATAATGAACATCTTTTCATAAGAAATCATTCCATGGAGTTCTATGTGTACAGTTATTTCAACTATACACAAACACTACAGAATAACAATCAAATGTAACCTTTATGTAAAGTACAAATACTGGGAGATATGTACACACACATATACATGCAAACGTTCATATCACATACACTCACACCTTGGATTCTAGAAAGTAATCAATACTAATAGCTTATCTGAAATTAAATAGCTGAATTTATGAATCCTCTCTATCTAAACAGAAGGGGATTTTAAGTTCCGCGAAAGAGTAATAAAAAAAAGTAGCTACTATTTATTGAATTCCTGCTGGCTGGAATAGATAGTGTACAATGCAGGTACACTATCTTGTTTAATCCTCATAACTACCCTACGAGGTAGAAATTACTTCTCTTTTACAGATGAAGCAACTGAAGGACGGGTACTTAAGCAACTCAGTCAGGGTCACTCAGTCAAGTATCGGTGCTAAGATCTGGACCAAGGCTTGCACTATATGAAACCTGTATTATTTCTATTCAGTTAAAAATAAAGAAAAAGGCGGCCGGGCACGGTGGCTCACACCTGTAATCCCAACACTTTGTGGGGCCAAGGCGGGCGGATCAGGAGGTCAGGAGATTGAGACCACAGTGAAACTCCGTCTCTACTAAAAATACAAAAAATTAGCCGGGCGCAGTGGCGGGCACTTGTAGTCCCAGCTACTCGGGAGGCTGAGGCAGGAAAATGGCGTAAACCCGGGAGGAGGAGCCTCCAGTGAGCCGAGATTGCGCCACTGCACTCCAGGCTGGGCGAGAGAGCGAGACTCCATCTCAAAAAACGAAAAGAAAGAAAGAAAAGAAAAGAAAGAAAGGAAAGAAGGGAAAGAAGAAAGAAAGAGAAAGAAAGAGAGAGAAAGAGAAAGAGAAAAAGAAAAAAAGAAAAGAAAAAGAAAGAAAAAGAAAGAAAGAAAGAAAGAAAGAAAGAAAGAAAGAAAGAAAGAAAGAAAAGAAAGAAAGAAAGAGAAAGGCAGGCTTTTTCAGGCATTTCTTCATTCGGTTCTACATAAAAACCTAGATCAATTATATCTCTATGAAATATATCTCCATGAAATATGTAAATATGCCCCATGATGAGACACATGATCAATGTAATTGGAGTATTCCTGTTATATAGAGTCTTCTAAGGAATATAAATTGGTAAGAAGTTGTTTTTTGTTCGTTTTCAAAAAAACTTTAAAGAATAGATCACTTTTTTTGTGTTATGGAAAACATAAGACCAGGATGTCATCTTTTTAGGATAATTTCAATTTCTCAACCTCCCTTTGACATTATTAAAATGGCTACAATCATGTATGCAATAGCACGCTTTAAAGTCACAGCACCAGAACATTATTTAGAACTTGTCTTTTTAGCATCTGCTACCAAGAGTATGATCTAAAATTGAAAGACATAAATGCTTTTGATAACACTTTTTTTCTAGTAAATACATAATTCATCCTATCTAGATAACAGATGTAAAGTCAGGTTTAATCCTAATGCTTGTAAAACTACATTTCCTGCTGACTTACAATGCAAATTTGGAGCTGTTTATTTGGCTTTAGCTACCTCATCTATAAAATCAGTGACTTTGATTAAGTGACTCCTAAAGTTACTTTAACTCAAAGACTTGAATGATAATAGATTCTTTCAAATTGTGCTGGTCTCTAATGCTTTAACTAGGTCTAACTCACTTTACTTGGATAAAAATATGTAAATATCTAACTATGATAAGGAGCTGCTCATCCTTTTATGGAATTCAGTTTACTTTTGAAATATGGGTATCAACTCCAAAATACATCTGCATGAAAAGTCTAGATTTTGATACACAAGGTTTTCTCAGTGTCAAACATGTAGTCCATCAATTTCATATTATGTTATTGCCAAAAATGGTAGTAACACAACTCAAACCAGCTATTATTAAACTTTCATATAAACATCACCATTCATATAATGGCTAATCAAAGTAATCTCAACTTTCATGAGTTTTCCCTGTCATTGTTCGGAATATGAAGTTTGCAAAAAGACTAGTGAGAGCAGCCAGCGTTATGGCAATCTATCACTTCCAAGGGGAGAAAAACTGACAATTGAGCATCCCTTATCCAAAATGCCTGGGACAAGGAAGTGCTATGGATTTTGAGTTTTTTCAGATTTTGGACTATTTGCATTATACTAAAGGTTCAGCATACCAAATCTGAAATGTTCTAATGCGGGTTTCCTTTGAGTGTCATTCTGACACTCAAAAAATTTTGGATCCTGGAGCATTTCGAATTTTCCAGTTAGGGATACTCAACCTGTAGGAACACTGTCAGTAATGACATTTTTTTTTTTTTTTTTTTTTTTTGGGAATAGGAGAACAGAATTTAAAGATGCTTTTATTCAAGTGTTACCCTCTCATCATATAGCACATTCTCACCTGATGAGTGGGACTTTGCCTCACTGGGGTAAAGTCTGCTCAGCTCCCCATCCACCACAAAATGATGGGGTTGTCTGTTCTGTAAATTAGGCATTCGGAGATTCAAAGGTCTTTCTCCTAATGAAAAGAAAAAAGAAATATGCATAATATTAAAAACACACAATGATCTTTCTTAAAAATAAATTTTCAAAAATTGCGTGAACACTCCTTAGGAAAAAAGTGAGGAAAGTCAACAAGCACTGAAGAATTTAAATAAGACTTGGAAAAAACATTTTAAATAATAATTTAAGAGGAAAATGGCAAGTCATTTCATGCCAGTCCCAAGGTTTACAATTCTGCCAGGATATTTTTAAGAGCTAAACAAAAGACTGAGAATTCCTGTGAGCCTTCCAGTTTTGGCATATAATACATCTCCTCTATAAGGCATTTTCTTACTAGTGCAACCATTTTACCAAGGCATGTCATTTATCATATAATAACAAGTACTAGAAAGACAGAGAAGGCTTCAAGCCAATTAAAGATTTAAAAAAAAAAAACTACAGCAAAATCCATGAAAAAACAGATTTAGCACAAATATGGGAAAAAATTATACACCCAATCATGTTGTCATGTACTGAAATCCATCACATTAGCAAATTGTCACCCCACACTGAATTATCCCACAAATTAGAGTCACCAAATCTTTAATAATTGCCTTTGCTTCTTAACTGTTAAGGATAATTGGAGAAGTTAAACAAGACCTCAACTCAAAGGTTCCCATAATATTTTTAAAAGGAAGAACTTTCTTCTCTTCCAGTACTCTGATCTGTTGACACATGTAATACTTCAGTCCATGGCTGGAGAATCCTTGTTAAGAGGGTATTCTTACCTAGAAATCCTTTTTTTTTTTTTTTTTCCAATAATAACCACTCTCTAGAAAAGTATAACAATAATATATAAAAAGGAGGCACTATAAAATTATTTTTTTCTTCAAACACTTATTACTATTTGAAACTAGAGGATATATTTATATACTTATAACCTGTACATCTCCCTCCATACTACAGTGTAAGCTCCAGGTAAACAGGGATTTGTTCCCTGCTGCATCTTCAGTGCCTAGGAGAGTGCCTGGCACATAGGAAATGCTAAAATATAAAATGCCTGTTGATTGGGTGAATAACAATGACTTGGGATTTTCCTTATGTGAGGATGTGAAAAGAATGAAGTACTTTTTAGAATGGTAAAAACACTGACGAATCACATGGCTTTCTAAACCTGAGCCGTACTCTGTCATAACACTTTAGATGCAGTTACCATATTCTCTTAAGAACCAAATGTTGTAAATTTCACAAACTTGTTTTTGAAGTCTAAAAAAATATGAAGTTTTGGTCATTTAAAAAGGATAAACATCTCTCCCGGAATCTGCTTCTTTGGGGAAAATAATCTGTACTGTTGACATCTCACACTCCCACCAACCCCTACAAAATAATACATGTCAATCTCAGGTGCCAACTGCTTAAAGATTAAAAAATTTACAAATTAAAATTTGCAGGGTAAATTATCTCCTTTTTAGAAAAATGAATTTAAAAATTCTTGATAATAATTTTGATGAGATAATTTTGATAGGAGAACCTGTAAAATAATCTCTACAAAATATCATAATCTAAAAATCAGCCACTGTCTTCTGTTTCTCTTTGAAGTGCACATAGTGGCCCTAAAGGCGTAGGATATTCTAAATATGTACCTTGTCCATCTGAGTTATCAGAAGTCAAGCCGTTAGGACTGTGCTCTTCTGAGCTCTGCCTGTAAAGCCCTGCAGACAACCTCCTCTCGGCATGCTGCAGTCTCTCATAGCCAGCTTGGTTGCAAAGGAACTCCATCTGCTTTGCCATCACCTTTTCAGGCTGCTAGTAAGTAAAGCAAAAATCAAATCAGTAACTGAAACATTCTAGATTTTTTAATGGTTTAAAGATGCCAATTTCAGACTCCAGCAAATATATTTAGTATTCATTAAAATTAGTTCACACTTCATGTGGTATACAAATTCCATAAATATGCATAGATGTCTATATCATCATGTTAAAACATAAAAGGCTGGATATTGTACAAAAGATAAAAGCTTTCTTCTCAATTCTTTCAAGGGAATTCCATGTCAGCTCAAAAGCAACATAACCTTAGCTTTGTTTTCCAAGGTACTAAGTCCTTTAAAGGATTTTTTAAAACAGAAATCTAAAAGCAACAGCAACATCTGCTATAAACTACTTCTAACACTTGGGGCGAAATCTTGGCATTTTTATTTTAGGATCTGGCAGTACACAGACTCTGATATGATGACAATATGTTTGGGGGAGAAAAGGTGTAAAACGGCTGTCTAGAAGAACAAGACAAACACACTTCCCACTAAAATTAAACAATGTAAATTATGCAGAAAAACATCAGTGCCAATAAGCATCTTCACCTTCATCATGAAATGAAACTGCAGTATTTCACAACCAATCATAAAAAGGCAGATTTTAAATATACGATTAGTCAGCTGACATATAAATTTATCTCTGCATGTGTTTTATAAGTTCCTTTTCAATGCACTGCTCTAAATTACTTATATGTGATATTCAGAGCAGTGTATTTGTGATATTTTGCCAAGGAGATAATAGTCAAAATGCATAGATATGAATCACTACCATGCTATATAAGAGAGTAGGACAAGAAAGCTGCTATATAAAATTGGTTACAAAAAGCCCTGATTCACAATGTAAAAATCAATAGGTAAAATATATTAATTCACAGAATAAACATGATAAACACTTACATTATTTTTCTGAGTGCATATAAACCAAATCAAAAGTAACTACAACTTCATTTCATTTGAACTTGTTACTAAATTGACAAAATTTAAATAAGCATATCTGAGGTAAAAAATGTATTTTTCATCCTAACATGAAAAAAACAAAACTTAGCAGTACTAAATTTGATCAAAAGCAACTTATTACAAGGAAGCTGTTCAACAGGAATAAAAGCTTACAGTGCTTTCTAAAAGATGATGTTTGCAGAAAGCATTTTAAAATTTTAATTTCAGTATACAGACAAAATTAAATAACTTAATGGCCAAAGCACCTGAAACCACATACTCATTTAATAGTTTTTCAATAAATATGAATTTAAAAGATTTAACAATAATTACAATGTTGACTATTAATATTTTATTGAGAACTAGTATTATTTTATCTCAGAGTTGTATTACACACAGCCATGGTCAACATGGCTGGTTTTCCTGATTATCAAACTGTTTAAGTTTTCTTGAGTAGAGAATCTGTCTCACTTCCTACAAAACTACAAGAATAAATAAGTAGCACCATATCAGATTCCGTTCATAAACTGAATCAAACCAAGTTGTTATTGCTCTCATGCTCTCATGTTGATACAGCTGTGGCTCAGATGATGTTTTAAAAAACAAACGGAAATAAAAAGTCAGGCCTCAGATACTTAAAACTGAAGCTAGTTGAAGTAGTCATTTATTTTTTAACCTTCAGATACTATTATGACATAATAACTGGGAGTTTATGTTACCTGTGAACTAAGAGCTGCAAGTTCTTCACTCTTAGCTCTAGCCTGCTGGAAGAGCGTTTGCACAGAATCCTGGAAATCTGGAAACCCATCCTGTGGGTCAAATAAGAAAGCCTTTATATTTAGAGTTTGTAAATAATAAAATATTATCAAAAACTTGAAAATAAAGCAAACTCTTAATCTCACTACCTGAATAATCATGATTAAGATTTTAATGGTTATAAATCTTTCACTGGTTATAAAATATTTCATTTCAGCCTTTTATGAAACATACATTATTTTCTACAGCTGTAACCTCAGTAGAAACATAAATAAGATGAAAAATGTCATCATCCCTATTGTTTTACACTGGAAAGAAGGCTTTATAATCATTGATAATAATGGTTATATAACATTTCACCTAGGCTGGGTGTAGTGGCTCACGCCTGTAATCCCAGCACTTTGGGAGGCCAAGGTGTGCGGATCACCTGAGGTCAGGAGTTCGAGACCAGTCTGTCCAATATGGTAAAACCCTATCTCTACTAAAAAAAAAAAAAAAATTAGCTGGGAATGGTAGCACACGCCAGAAATCCCAGCTACTACAGAGGCTGGACAGCTACTTGGGAGGCTGAGGCATGAGAATCGCTTCAACCCAGGAGGCGGAGGTTGCAGTGAGCTGAGACTGCACCACTGCGCTCCAGCCTGGGTGACAAAGGGTGACAAAGTGAGATTCCGTCTCAAAAAAACAAAAAAAATACATAAAAAACATTTAACCTAGTGGGGGGTTTGACTAGCCACTATCCTCACACTGGACATTTTTTATTCTTTTCCTAATTTTTGGTTTTATGAAAAACACTGCAAAAATATTTTCATGGAGATAGCATTTTCGATAGCTTAGATTATCTACTACAAAAGATTCCCAGAAGCAGAATTACTGCAGAGATGATATTTTTGTGCCTTATGTACTTTCGCTAAACCTATAGGGGCCTTTACTAGTTTATCATACCACAAGCAATATATGACAATTTCCTTGTCAGCACTAAGAATTCTTGTTTTCTTAATTTATGCCAATTTATCTATACTTTTGATACTCAAAAATCATTTAATTTTTATATGCCTGTTTTATATGCTATAGTTGTACATACTTTTATTTTGCGATTTCAACTGCTGCTATAAAGTTTAGAGAAATTCTGCTTCATAAATTTGGTTCAGTACTCAAATCTACCCTCTAATTTTTCTAAAAGTTTGATTTGTTTTTCAAATTTAACCCTCTGACCTATTTGAAATTAATTTTGTTACATGAAATGTGGCTAACGATCCAAACTAAATGTTCTTTAAAGTGCTAACCAATAATCCCAACCTGAATTGCTCAAGGATTCCTTCATGTTGGCTTGTGATTTCTCCTTTATCATATCCTATGACAGGAAATGGAGCTTTGGAATTCGAAAGGCCTGTCACCACTCACTAGCTATCTGACCACCGGATGAGTAACTTAACCTTTCTGAACTTCGGTTTCCTCATAGGAAAATTGAGGATAGGAGAACCTATCTATTAGGACTGTTATGAGGACCAAATGAGATAAAGCAAGCGAGATAATGCCTTCAGCATGTAATAACTACTAAATAGGTATATCAATACATACTAAATTCCTATAATAAATAGGGCCTATCTGGGGGCACTGGACAATACTTCAACTTAAATTACTTCCATTTTATACTTGGTATTCCACTTGCTTTTTTCAAGGTTTTCTTTTTTTGACTGTTTATTGCTCATGATCATTATAACTACAAAATATCATGACAGCACGGTTTTAGTAACTTTAGTGAAACCTCCTAAAGGACTCCTCACAGAAATTAGCATTAACAATTAAACTCCAAAACATTATTTCTCCCCTTCTTTGATAAGCTATATATTTGCAGCAAAGGGCAAGTCCTTAAAAACCAAAGTTCTTACAATACACAGCAGAAAAAGATGTAATAATGTAATAATAACAAAATATTTTACCTTATTTGGGATATAAGATAGTGGTTCAAAAATTTTCCCCCATCAGGGTCTTTTCAATAAATTTCTCCACTGCAGATTTCTTTCAAATATTTTATCTATCAAAATACATTCCCCAAATAATAACTAATTTGCTATTTTTAAAATTCAAAGACATGATATAGAGCCAAGAGCTAATAAACTTAACGTCTTAAGATGGTCCTATGTAGCTTTATCATGGGCCAGTATGTTATTAGCACTTTTGAAGTGTTGAAAATAGCCACTCTTCTAGGTTTCTATGTTGGCTCACAGATGTGTATGGAACATAATCATAAAATAAGCTAAAATGAACTTCATATAAGTGTATACAGTCCAAGCTAAATCCAAAGTTCACTTTTTCTTAGCCATTCCAGTTTTCTTATAAATAAGTTTTCTTATTTATTTAGACTGAAAAATCCAACTTTCTCTTTAGCAAACCCCCACCCCACTGGAACTGCTTAAGTTCTCAAGTTCAGTGAGGTAAGTTAGAACAACTTCAATATGAGCGGTTATCATTTTCCAGGAGTCTACAATATACCAGTCCCTATGTTCTATATTTTATGTTCATTATTTCATTTAATCTTCATCACAGACAAGACTGGGTTTCCTTTTCTTTTTTACAGCTACAACACTAGCTTCTAAGCCTATGCTCAGTCCATAAATTCAAAGTTACTACCTTTATGAAACTCACAGGAACACAGGCATTTCTATAAACAGAAATTACAGCTCTGTTTTTCATAAGCTGAACGGGCTTTAACAGTATGACTTGCACTGAGTTCAAAACTGAACTCTACTACTTATTTGCTGTGATACTGGGTAGATTATTTCATCTCTCTGTGTCTATTTTCTCATCTATAAAATAGGGATAACAATAGTACTTAACTTACAGAATCATTTTAAGGAAGCAGAAAATTCATGAAAAATACTTAACACAGTGCCTGGCCCATAGGAATTACTTGATAAATGTTTGTTACTGATATCTGTTAAGTTCATCCAAAAAGCCACCAGATTTAATCAGGGTAAAGCATGATACTAGGAAAAAAGAGCAATTTTATGGACAATTACAAAGTATTGACATCTTAGAGAAGGAAGAACTCAACATTTAATCTAAAATCAACCAGAGAATATTGAGCACATTCTTGGGGAACTATCTCAGTGAAAAGAACACTGGAAATCTAGAAACATGTGTTTATACATTCAACAAAAATGTCGCATCCACCCAGCTGATTCATACACTGTACTCAATATGGGAATGCAATGGCAAACAAGATGGCCATGCCTCAGGCGCTCCTGACAACACAGTCCAGGGAGGGAAATGGATGGAGACCGACAGCACAGCAGAGGGCGCTGTGGCAGAGCAGGCGTCCCAGAGGCCAGGGTGTCTAGGCTGAGAGTTCTAAAAGAAAGCAGCTGGTACAGACGCCGAGAGGCAAAAAGAACAGGGCACACTCTGGGAAGCCGGAAAATATTCAATATACACTGAAAATGAGGGAGTGGTGAGGGAAGGTGGAAACACAGGGCCAGATTCTGTAAGCCCTTGTAAACTATGTTAAGAATTTTAGATTTTATCTTAAATACAAAGAGAAGCCATTGAAAGTCTCAGGGAAGAGACTGATCGGATTTGCATTTCACAAAGCCCATCACATCTGAATGTGATGGGGAGAATGTACGCGGAGGAGGGGAGTTCAGGGTGGTGACAGGGACACTGGTTAGAGGGCTGCTGGTGAATGCCCAGCCCTGGACAGTGGCAGGTGCCACAGAAATAAGGCAACTGAGAGTTTGTGGTTATGACATTCTCTAGAATAAGGAACTCAAGATCACGAGGTCTGGGAGGGGCCAGAAGGCTGATGAATTCGGTTGAGCTCATTTGCTAGTGAGACCTCCGTGTGTAGATAAGCCAGGTAAGCAGGGACAGTGAGTTTGGAGCTTGGGGTAAAATCAAGGCTGGAGACCCAGATTAGAGGGTTACCAGTTCATCAGCAGAATCCAAGTGGAGTGCACCAATCAGAATCCCCATGAGCCCCAATGCCTCAATACTGTTTCTGGAAGAACTTGGAGGAGAAAGGTGTGATCTAGTCATTTCACATTAGGAACCAGCTGTGTGATCTCATGCAAAAAACTAAACCTCATTATTTCCAGTGATCCAAATTTTTAAATTAGGATTACACCACCTGTGTAACTGCCTACTGGAAGTTTGTGGGGATTAAATAAAGTAACGCAAATAAGTGAACCTTGGAAAAGTACACATTGCCATACAAATACATGGTGGCACTAAAGTCAGGATTATTCAACCATGAGAATACTGAAAAAGCTGGATGGGGTAACCTCAAACTCTACATGTGAAAGTTGCTAGAAAAGGGACACTATTCCACCATTAATAAAGATAAATAAAAGCCTAAAATAAGTAATAAATAACAATATCCAAAGTAATCAGTGATCTCTCTGCAACTGAGTACATTAGTCATTATTTACTCCTACAGTCTTGACAGTTCACTGTGGATGGAAAAACTACAAAATCGAGTAGCAATCACTGCATGTCACATAAAGTAGATTTAAAGTCCCCAAAATATATGACTTAGAAATAAAAGTAAGAACATTCCCAAGAAACCGCTCTCTTTCACATTAGGTGTGGTGCACAATTTCGTTATATGTCTCGTGAGCTTGTTTCCCAGGCACCAGCTAGGTGCACCATACTATGAGCGATCTATCTCCATGTCATATTTTTGGCTGATGCCATTAATCACAGTGTTTCCTTGCTGACGAGACTCTGGGTCTGATCACTGAGAAAATAAAAGCTATAGGACAGAGGCTGGTGCATGACCTAATTACTCTCATCCCATTGGTCTCCATCCCAACGCCTCCTCATCCTTTCTGCCGAACACTAGCAAGCTGCTTTAAAGCCACTGCTTAGCTGTCTCTAGATGACTTGTTACAGCAGATGTTCTCAACCCCACACGTGCATTTTCCTTTTTCCTAATCACACTTTCTGTATGAATAGCATATTGTAATGCTTCTGTTTTTCTCATCCAGAGGGGAAGAGTCTACGTCAAATTAGACCAGCTTTCTTTTCAACAAGCTTAGTAGCAGCGTAGGTGGATATTCTGAACCTCTTTCCTCCCCCTTCCTTGCTCTCCCACCCCCACCTTGCTGGAACTGCTAGCAGATGTTTCCTTTAGGTCTTTCTTCTTCAAGCCCCAATTCTCTGACTTCCTGGGCTCTATTAACAAACCTCATTTCTTTCATCCACTTATCTCTGAATGCTTTGCACCTCTGACTCCCACAGGGTCAAGAATGCTGTCATTTCCCATCTCTGCCCAGTCTCCAGCAATTTCAGCGAATGAAGAAAACTCAAATGAGAAATAGCACTCAGTCCAGTTAGTCAGCTGCCATCACCAGGTCTGAGACTGTAGCTTTATATATCCTTCCTCCCTTCTAAGATGTTACTTATAACATTGGAGTTAACAACAAATTTGTTCATGGAACTGAATGTGTTCTTAATGAAAAAGAAAGGTTACCAATTGAATTCACTTTTAACTAACATTTAAAAAAATTTAGGAGAAGACAAGAGAGCTAGGGACTTTGGCTCTTGATTTTTCATCTCCTTGAATGAGCTGTCAAGCCACCTTAAATATGTTCTTTCATAGGTAGGACATAAGGAAATGAAACTGATTTTTCTGATTTACTGTTTATCTTCCCAACGCAAGGTTTTTACTCATTGTAAACAATCAGCATATCAAATGAAAATTTCTTATATTTAAATATTTTGTAATTATTTGTTAAATTTTCTACTCAAAACTTGTAAATGTTTACTAGATAAAATTTCTTGGATTAGAAAATAATAACTGCCACTATCCACCCTTTTCAAAGACTACCAGTCCTGTACACATTTCGCCCTTCACACGGTACTAGGAGGAAAGGGATAATCCCAATAGTGTTTTTTTCACAGGTAAGATGCTTTGTGAATAATCATTAGCACCTAGGAAGGTGGTACTGCTTTGACATTCAGGAATCAGACATAGATAGGAAGCCCTGGCTCTGCTACTGGATAGCAGTTTGGCAACACAGGCGAAGATACTGAGCCTGTCTGGGTCTCTCCTTGGCTGTAAAATGGAAATCATAAAGCCTCCACATAGGTTAGACAAGAATGTTTGTGATAATGAATTCCAAATGTCTAGTAGGGACTGACACAAAATAAAAGCAATACAAAGTAGCGATTTTTACAATTGCCCCAGAATGAGAAGATTTAATTAGAAGATCTAATTTAAAAGATAAGAATAAACAAAATCTATTTTCATTTCAGCTGAAAGTGGACTCACAGAGGGCTGTTTTCCAGTGAACATGTTATTCATTCCGTCTAAGCAGAAGGATTCCCAACCTCACTAACTAGCTGAAGAAACGTTTCCTTAGAGATTTCATTCAAAATGGTAGGTTCCCTAAGGCACACCTAAGTTAGCAGGCGATCTTTTTCTCCATGTCCATCTCATATATTCTAGGAATTAAAGTTCAAAATCTGTTTTTTAATGTTTAACATACCCTGTAAGGAGGGACACTAGTTAAGGACAACAGATTATCTTGATTACTTCTATGCAATGTGTATACTGCTATTTTTTTTTTTAAATCAAATAAGTCACTAACTATCCTTTAAGGGAGAACAACCTACCACATAAATAAGAGCTTTCCAGGTAGAAAAATCAGACAAGTGAATGAATTAAAACTTCATTCCACCCAAGCCTTCATGTATACATCAGGAAAACACAGTATTTAGCAACGAAAGATCTTACTGAGCTTGAACAAAGCACTACTTGTATTAGTGTACCCTAATGCATTAATAATGACAAGCAAGAAAATGTTTCTCTTTCCTTTACATGTCAAATTATTTTGATGTCATTTTATCTGTTCAACATTACATTTATTTTTGTTCACTGTAAAAATTATGTTTTTAAGATGGAAAAAGCCAGCAATCTGGCACGTATGCTTATCGTTATAAAGGATTTTAGAACGCTTAAAGATTTGAAAAAAGAGAAAAACTTGTCTCATTAGTTTGGGCCTTGTAATTAAAAATCTGTTATACTTTAAAATGGGCTAAGCTTAAGTTTATTTGTACGTTGCTTAAAAACTTTTTTTGCTTTGAGACAAGGTTGTGCTCTGTTGCCTGGGCTGGAGTGCAGTGGTGCAGTGATTCTCCCACCTCAGCCTCCTGATTAGCTGGGACTACAGGCACATGCCATCATGCTTGGCTAATTTTTTAAGGATGGGGTTTTGCCATGTTGCCCAGGCTGGTCTCAAACTCCTGGACTCAAGCAATCTACCTGCCTCAGCCTCCCAAAGTGCTGGGATTACAGTCATAAGCCACCACGCCCAGCCTTGTATATTACTTTCTTTAAATAGAAAATAACAAGCTGAGAATCACAAGAGACTCAAATGAAATAAGAGAAGAAGTATGTTAAAAGAATTCTAAATTCTTTCTAGTTTTATTTATGAGGTCCTTTGTGTCAATCACATTCCCTAGACAAACTTACTATTCTCTAAACATGCTTAGTATTTTCTTACCTCTGTCTTTGCCCATGCTAGTCTATCTTTATAATGCCACCCCAATCCCCTCCCCACATCGCTACCTTTTGAAATTTTACCCTTCTTTAAAAAACCCAGCTCAAATTACACCTTCCCAATAGTCTCCCCTGATCTCTTCTCATACCAGAAATTCTCCCTCTCCCCAGAAGCCGTATAGAAGGTAGACATGAAGCACCAGTACTTGGTGAAAAGTTTTAAGGGAGTGGTAACTTTATACAGCCAGTACTATCTACCTCATAACAGCTTCCGGAAATAGTTCTGGTATCTCAAATTTGACTTATAGTACAGCACAGACAAGGATTCATACCAATACTATATATTTTGCAAAGGATTACACCATCTACATGTGTAGATATACATACACACAAGACACACACATGTTCAAGAGATACCGACGACCTGCAATACAGAAGTGCTTTTTAAGAAAGAGAAACAGAACAAAATTAAAAACAAACCAACAACAAAAAAGTGAGCCACTGTCCTAAATTCAAAGGTATAGTTACTAATTGTTTCTGGGAAGCAAAATCAAGAGTCTAGCGTCTATAAAAGCATTTAAAGAAGGCTGGGGCCGATTGTCGCTTGTCTTATTTAGGAAGGGTTAGAAGAGTTATTCACAGGAAAAAGAAACACTGATTATCTTAATTTTGAATCCAGAGCTGTTCAAGTGGCTTTGTGAACTCCAGTAAACCAATAAACTAACCATATAGAACTATAATTCAAGTATCTCTAGTGGAGTATATCTAAAGGAACAGAAAGGTCACATCTAATGTTACAGCCCAACACTTTGTGCTTCTAATAAGAAACTGAAAGCACTGTAATGAAATACAAGGCCTCTGAGAGGGTCAGAAAGACTTACCAATAAAGCTCATCAAGAAACAACTTCAGCTCAAACCGTCCATGAGATTCATGATCACAAATTTCAATATTGAATAGTGACCTCTAAAGCTAGACAAGTGTGGCTTAAATGTGAGCAGCCTGAATCATGATCACACTTAGGGCCAATGGTGAAAAACAGATAGAGATGTATTTCTAGCCTAGCAACTGACTAATTTTTTGGTCCCTGGGTAGTTTCTGTGCTTTCTTTCCTCTCAACCCTCCAATGGCACATGCTTTCTTAGCAGTTTCTATGTTCACCTGCCTTTCCCTTTCAGTGGCAGTGAGTCACTAACAGCCAAATCCACAAGGACCCTCTGTTACCTGTTATCTGGCGGAGCAAGAGATAAAACATCTCACTAGTTATATCATCATTCAATGTAGCCTTTTAGATAATGTCAACATTTTCTGGGTTAACCATCTTAAACATTATTCCAGAGCTAACAGTAAGGTAGGTTACAAAAATAAGTACTTTTTTTGGGGTAGAGACAGGGTCTACCCATGTTGCCCAGGCGGGTCTCGACCTCCTGAGCTCAAGCAATCCTTCTGTCTTGCCTCCCAAAGTGTTGGGATTATAGGTGTGAGCCACCATACCCAGCCCACATTTCTTTTTTTAATGTGGCTTTTTGTTTTTGACAAAATACTTCTCTTCCTTGAGAATCACTGCTTTAGGATAAAGTGTTTATAAGTCAAAGATGCTTATCTGCAGCCATTCATTATTTCATTCTATAGATTTTATTAAGTGCCTATTAGTTGCAAGGCAGTTAGAAACTCTAAGTATACAGCAGCAGATTCACAGATAAGAGACCTATTCTCATCTAATGGGGCAGACTGATAATAAATCTAAAACAAGTATCTAACAGTTTCAAATACTGGCGAATGCTATGAAAACGAACCAGGAGAATAAGCCTGAGTGTGATTTTGGGGAGAGGGTGCCCCTTTAGAAAGGGAGGCAGGGAAGTCAGGGGAAACTCGGCTGTGACTTGAAGCCATCTAAAGAAACAGAAGTCTAGGTAGGGGAAAAACAGTGAATGTTGAGGCATAAATGAGTTTGGCATGTTCAGGAACAGAAAGTCAGTCAGTGCGGCTGGAACACAGTAAGAATGGAGAGTGTGGCAGCAGACAAGGTAGGAGATGCAAGCTACAGTCAGATCATATGGGGTCTTAGATCCTTTAAAAAAAAAAGGTTAGATTTTATTCCAGGTACAGTAGAAAGCCACTGAAAGGATTTAAGCAAGAAAGGGATTTATGTTTTTATAAGATAACTCTGGCTTTGGTATGAATAAAGGATTACTGCCATATAAATAGATACTCTGTAGATATAACTGATGATAGAAATTTAGGGTGGTCAAGCATAGGTTATTTGCTTTAACTTGAAATTAAGTAATAGGATGGCTAAGAGAACACTGACCTCCATCCCCTGCCTAAAAGAAAAAGAAAGGAAGGAGCCACCTGACCAGATTTCCACTCTGCTGGAAACTAGACTTTTTAAAAAGTATTTGTAAGAAACAATAGTTCTGAAACCATTCTATAGTTTTGAGAGTCCTAAGTATGTTTTTCTTAACTCCCACCTTACCACTTGCGAATATAAAATCAAAAGAGCAGCCTCAACCATGACACTCTAAAAGAGGCTTTAGTTACAGTAAAGTCTCTGTAATTTATAGCTACTAAATTATCATTTCTCTTAGATAGTTAATATAAAGAAATGAAAAGTTAGCTCCTCTGTATTTGATGACTAATGATGTAAATACGATTACAAAAGGAATGGTTTAACCAGTAAAGTTTTAAATCTGTAAGAAACACCAATTGCAAATCAACCTTTGATAAACTGACTGGACTAATCACCATAGTTTTCTTTTAAGAATTTCCTTGGACTAGGCATGGTGGTTCACACCTGTAATCCCAGAACTTTGGGAGGCCAAGGAGGGAGGATCACTTGAGCCCAGGAGTTTGAGTGCAAGACCAGCCTGGGCAACATAGCGAGACCACATCTCTACAAGAAAAAAAGTTTAAAAAAATTTTCCTTGGTCTGCTAATTCAAATTGCTGTAAATACTGTATTTCAAGGTAACAAAATTCTACATTTTTAAAAGATTTACTGAAAGCCATTTTTCACTAGTTTATGGGACCATCTTTTTGGTCTGAACTAGTTAAGATTTTGCTTGATCTTAAAATAAAAGCAAACATTATCAGCATAAGAAAATGTAACATATGACCATACCTCCACTTTAATTCTCTTTGGGGATAATTCATCTCTTTCTCCACATTTTGACCTAAGGGAAAGGGGAGAGGAAAAAAAAAAAAAAAAACTTGAGAAAGTAACTGATTTTATTCCAAAGGCATCTCAGCCTATAACCTTCCACCAAAATATATACCCGAAACTCCAACACCAGAAATGACATATTCATAATGAACATTAAAATAATGAAGAAAAGATCTTTCATCATTTCCAAGTTAACACTAGGGAATGTGTAGATACAATTACACATTTTAAAAGGCCACTACCTAAGAACTCCCCACCTCTGGCTTCGATATGAAAGCCACTCAATAATTTTTTTTTTTTAAAGATGGGGTCTCGCTATGTTCAAGCCAGACTAGTCACAAACTCCTAGGCTCAAGTGATCCTTGTTAGGTAACATGGGCACAGTAAGATGGCACCGGTTCCGGGTTCTTCACCCACGGTTCCCGGTTGTCCATCCCGCGAGCCCACCAAGAGAAGAAGGCCAATCAGGGAAGAACACCTCCTGCCTTTCACTCAAACCCCACCCCTAAGCCAATCACCGATGCCACGTAGCCCCACTAAGTATAAAAACCCAGCACCTAAGCAGCTTGCCCCTTCTTCCTTCTTTCTCCTCCTCCATGTGGTGTCGCCTTGGTGCCTCCAATAAAATCTCTTGACTGCGACCAGCGTGTCTTTGGTTTGAGCCCGATCGGGTCCGACTCTTTGAGTCGGTCCGACTCTTTCAATCCTCCCACCTCGGCCTCCCAAATTGCTGGGATTACAGGCGTGAGCCACTGTGCCCAGCCTAGCACTTAATAAATATTTAATGATCATCACATAATGAAAAAAAAATCAAGGAGGATATCCCTTTATGGTTCAGTAGGAATAATTTAGGATAAAATGACTAAAATGACCACTTAAGATGTATGTTTATGGCTACATGAGATTAAAATGCATTTTGTCTATCTACAGAAACAACAGATGTATTTACCCTGACCCAGCAATTTATCTGCTGGGAAAACCTATCCCAGAGGTAACTACATATATATAAAATGATGCTCCATCAATGGTAAGACACATAATTATTTCATGTACCACTAGGAAATTAAACTATGACAAGCCATCAACTACAAGTTATACTTCAATATAAAAGATGTTAAAATGTGAAAAAGTACATCTCAGAATCAACAAAACATATTATGTATGATGTTATTTATTATGGTTTTACAATAAGAGACTAGATACAACCCCAGTAGCCATCAATAGGGGCTAAATGAATCACGGCACATCCACACAATTCAATACCATGCAGCCGTAAAAAAAAATGAGGGCACCTTAGGAGTCCAAGGTGGCTTCTAAATTATGTAAAAGTGTTAATATATTTTAAAGTACATTTAACTCTAATAGGAAAGGTGAGGCTAGGCCCAGTGGCTCACGCCTGTAATCCCAGCACTTTGGGAGGCCAAGGTGGGCGGATCACAAGGTCAAGAGATCGAGACCATCCTGGCCAACATGGTGAAACCTCATCTCTACTGAAAATACAAAAATTAGCTGGGCATGGTGGCGCACGCCTGTAGTCCCAGCTACTTGGGAGGTGGAGGCAAGAGAATCGATGGAACCCACGAGGTGGAGGTTGCAGTGAGCCGAGATAGAGCTACTGCACTCCAGCCTGGCGACAGAGCAAGACTCTGTCTCAAAAAAAAAAAAAAAAAAGGAAAGGTGAAGGTAAATACTAGAGGAAACGGCTAAAAATTGGTGAAGGCAGTTGCCTCTGGAACGTGGAACTGAGAAGCGGGAAGGCAGAGCACAGGAACCATTGAGTTTCGTTGTAAGCCTTTCATATTATACAACTTCTTTTTTTTTTTTTTTTTGAGACAGAGTCTCGCTCTGTTGCCCAGGCTGGAGTGCAGTGGCGCAATCTCGGCTCACTGCAAGCTCCGCCTCCCGGGTTCACACCATTCTCCTGCCTCAGCCTCTCCGAGTAGCTGGGACTACAGGCGCCCGCCACCACGCCTGGCTAATTTTTTTGTATTTTTAGTAGAGACGGGGTTTCACCATGGTCTCGATCTCCTGACCTCGTGATCCGCCCGCATCGGCCTCCCAAAGTGCTGGGATTACAAGGGTGAGCCACCGCACCCGGCCCAAAACTTCTTGAACTGTGGACATGTATCACTTTGATTAAAGAAAATTATTTAAATAAAGTACTCAGAAAGAAAACAGTGTATAATACAATGAAGAAAATTAAAAATCAGTGAATCAGCTCTTGATTACCCAACTCCAAAAAAAAAAACCTTATAAATATTCCCATAGAATGTTGGTGTATATTCTTACCCTGTTCATTTAGTCTACATGATTTTACTTGTCAGTTATAAATACGCCGGTACTGACGTAGGGCAGAAAATGAAACTGCTGTTGAGTTAGGAAAAATAATGGTAATGATGGCAAATGCCTATAGTGCTGGTTTTCAAACTTAGGATGCACAAGAATGCTCTGGGATGCTTGTGAAAGTTCAGATTCCAGGGTTCCATCCCAAAAGAATGTGATTTTTTAGGGCTGGAGAGGGTGCTCAGAATGTGAATTTTCAACAAAAACTTAGAGTTACTCTAATGCAGTGTTCATCTACATCCAGAGAAGCAGTGGCAGGCACAACACAATGTGGGTTGGAAATCAGGGTCCGTGTGGAATCAAGTGAACAAAATCAAATGGTCCTATCCTGTAGACAATGCTTATGGCTCAAGTAAGGATAAGGTGAAGAAAAATATGCTGTGTTTACATTAAATTTTGAAACCACCATTGCTTTTTAACATCACGTTTTATTTCAAACTTGTGTTCCATAACCCATTTGCTAGTAATGTAAGTATCTTTCAATTTTCCCTTAGATACTAGTCAATAGAGTCGTTTTACATATTCAGCTAATCTCATCAGATTGCAAACACCTTGCAAAAAGGACCATTCTATTTCCTCGGAGTTCAACAAGTTCATGTAGTTAGCGGGTGTACAAACACGTCTATAAATGCTGTCTGACTAAATCCCCTCATCACACTCAAAACCAAAGTGTGTGTGTGAGAAGAATGTCTAAAATCACTACCAGAACAATGCTATAGTAATTAGAGAATGATGCCTTTCAAAAGAGAACGGAGAGAATTAAACAACAAAAGTCATCTTAGCAATGTTTTCAAAAGTCACTGCATTGTTTAGTTTCATAGAACAATAATCATACTTCTACTTTTTCGGAAATGCTTATATTCTATCAATAGATGATGTTTCGAACTCTACTTCTCTCAAGCAATGCAAAAATACTGACAATTGGTTAAATACTTACTTGGTGGTTCTGTAAGTATATTTATAGGTGACTTCTCGAGAAATCTGTCGAGCCAAGGCAAAAAGCTCATCTCTTCTTGTCAGCAGGGCATTATCCTTCACACAGAGTTGAGCAGCCGCTTCATTAACAGTGAGCTGGATATCCAAAACAGAGTTTCAAAATTAACAACATTTTAATTTCATCAAAATGCAAAAGGTTTCACTTAAAATATAAGAATGTTACACCATTATATAATGAAATCATTATTCATAAAAAATCAGAATGGTATTTATTCCTAATTATTCCTAATGCCGAATTTCTGAAGAAAATCAACTGATCTGCCATCTCACAGAGCCCAAATTAATCATAATAGTCATCTTGGTTTTATTTATTTATATGCTTTTTTTGGTTAGATAGGAGACTTTATAGACAACAAGGAAAATAAAAAATAAAAAATATTCTGCAACTCGCTTATTAAAAAAAACCAAAATATTAGAATACAGGATTTGCTGACACCATTTCTCTAACCAAAAATGAATGTAGATGATCTGACAGAATTTTTATGAACTGACATGAAAATTCTTAAAAAGGAATCAAGACCATATGATTTTAAACATTTATCAAATCAGTTAGTAAAAAATAGAGTTATCACATACTAGGGCTATATTGGAAAATCAAGGTGTTGGACTAATCTCTAAGATCCATCTAATTCTACCACCTTTTCATAATTCAATAATTATTAAATGTTGCCAATATAGAGTTGCTAGTTGACCAAACACTTTGTACTAAAATTTTGTTACCTTAAACACAAAATCTGTAATTGTTTAACAAACTAGGAAGTTTTTCACATAATTTTGTCAATAGATAATAGGAAATTGTCAAGAGGTATATCAGACTTTTTTAATATGCAAAAGATGTACTTAACCAAGGTATGATGATTAGCAAAAAGAAAATGGGACGTGATGGCAGACAGACCTGAGAAGAGTCCTGCTCCATCATTTACCAGCTGTGATTCTGGACATGCAAAACTTTTGAGAGGCTTGGTATTTGGTGTTCTGAGAGGCAAAATGGGATAATATCACTATCCCAAAAGGCTCTAACAAGATGTAGATGAGGAGACACACCTGGCATAGGGTTGTGGTTAGTGTTAGTTCTTGTTTTCTTTTCATAAGAAATCAGGTACGGCAGTACCCCCTTACCCACAGTTTTGCCGTCTGAGGTTTCAGTTACCTGTGGTCAACTGGGACCCAAAAATATTAAATGAAAAATTATACAAATAAACAATTCATAAGTTTTAAGCTGTGTGCCATCTCACTCTGTCTCATCCGAGTGATGAATCATCCCTTTGTCCAGTGTATCTACACTGTCTATACTCCTGGCCGTCAGTCACTTGGTGGCCATCTCAGTTATCAGATGGACTCTTCTGATATCTCAGTGCTCATGTTCCAGTTACCCTTATTTGACTCAACAATGGCCCCAAAGTGCAAGAGCAGTAATGCTGGCATATTGTTCTAATTGTCCTACTTTATTATTATTAATAGTTGTTGTTGTTAATCTCTTGCTGTGCCTAATTTATACGTTAAACTTTATCATAAGTATGCATATATAGGGACGAACAGTATATATAAGGTTTGGTACCATTTGCAGTTTCAGGCATCCAACTGGGGGTCTTGGAATGTGTCCCAGATAAGAGGGGACTACAGTAGTCACCCTTTCTCCCTACCCAGGCATCTGAATCCAGGTAAATTATTTAGAATAATTTTTCTTAAAATTTTTGAAAACAAAAATAAATAGCATGCAATCATTCCATCCAGAATGACAATATTCTAATATACATTATTCCAATACTTCAGTGTACATATAAACATTAAGTATATATGTACACACAAATTTGTAATCTTTTTTCAGTTACATATGCTATATTTTTTATTTCTACCAATGTATTAAGGCAGAGACATGGCTTGTTTACATTAGCATCTGGCATGGGCTGGAAGTTCAATATATATCTGTTGACTGATGAATGAATTGAAAAATCCTTTATCACTTTTACTACCCACACATACAATATTCCATTGTAGAAAACAACCATATATTATTTAAACTACCTTCGCTCTGGACATCAAACTACTTCCAGTTTTCCATGGACTATTTTAAAAAAAGCTGCATAAGAGGTTCTTAAATGTGCACCTTTGCACACATATCCAATTATTTCTTTGCAATAAATTCCTACAAATAGACCTGTTAGGTCACAGGGTATACTAAATTTTAAGAAATTTATACATCCACCTAACTACCCTCAGAAAAGTTGCTCTAAATCATAATGCTGTCAATAATGATATGATGAGTCCATTTCCTACAATCTTGACCAACACCAGTTATTATCTTTTTAAAACTTTACCAATTTTATATTTCTAAAACAGCATTTGGTTATAATTTGCATCTCTTTGACTATGAAACTAAAGCTTTTTCTTATATCTTTGACTCATTACAATGTTTCATTTTCTTAGAACTTCAGGAATTCTTTATTAACAGCATTAACTCTTTATCACATGTATTGGGATTTTTTTTTTTAAGTTTGTCATTAGCCATACAGTTTCTATGCCTTGGGTGACAGGCACAGAAAAACTCTTCCTACTCTAATAATATATAAATGTTCCATAATTTAGTCTAATCATTTTACTTTTCCCACCTAAGTATTTAAACGATCTAGAATGTGTTATGGTACATGGTATGATATAGATATTTAACATCCTCCTCCGCAAATTTATAACTGTAATTTATATTGATTTGTTCTGAGACAATTAATTTGGCCACTGATAGCAAGTTATAATAATAAACCCAAGTCTCCTATTTTAAACCCATAGCTAAATATGAAAGCATAATTGAAGGAAGAATTTATTTTCAGCCTTCTCCACTCCTCCTAAAGAGTCATCAATAGATAAATTCCTCCCCTAAGTGCCTTTGAAAGGCACAATGTTATTGGAGTTAAAAGTGAAATGTATACTTTAAATAATGATTTTTAAAATAAATCAACTTCAGTTTCAGCATGGCAGTAGCTAAATGACCTTGAAGAGGATTCTCAAATAGCTTTTTATGTAGCGATTTATTTTTCATATTAATAAATCTAAATTACTACGGAAACCTCTGATTTTCAGTAAGATGTTTTAATTGACAACATTTCAGAGGTACTAGCTTACGCACAAACACAGAAAATAACTTTTCAACATAAACTGAAAACAATATTCTAGTATTCCTTCTATTACCTTTCCAGAAACCAAGAAAAATAAACATAATGCATTCACTGTCACTGAATTCAGGCTCCCACAAACCAAAAAAGTAGACTAAACTCCAGGCCCTCAGGGAACCTGGTAAAAAACTGAGGCTAGAGAAATAACTCTAGCTCACTCCCCAGTTGTAATAAAAAGCTGATTCATGAAGCTTCTCCCTTAAAAACATGTGTTCTGTCAGTGTTACCTAGATTTCATGCTCCCTAGTTGCTAATAATGAACAAATCAATAACTCTCCCTTAAAAACATGTGTTCTGTCAGTGTTACCTAGATTTCATGCTCCCTAGTTGCTAATAACGAACAAATCAATAACTATTATGATATAATTACAAAAGAAAAATGAAAATATTCCCAAGCAGTTCGTCACTTGCAGCAGCACTGTCAGCTTTTTCTGAATGCCAATACTCTAATTTTGTTAAAAGGATAAAGTAACAAGATATTCTCCCTTACTGGTTTACTTATTTCCTCCATTTCCTCTTTCTGTGGCCCAAAATACCAAAATTCCACCATATCTTTATGTGAAAGGTTTCTTAAAGTTTGCTTCCCTTTTTTATTTTTATTTTTATTTATTTATTTTTTTTGAGATAGAGTCTCACTCTGTCTCCCAGGCTGTAATGCAGTGGCGCGACCTCAGCCTCCCAGGTTCAAGCGATTCTCCTGTCTCAGCCTCCCAAGTTGCTGGGACTACAGGCATGTGCCACCATGCCCAGCTATTTTTTTTGTATTTTTAGTACAGATGGGGTTTCGTCATGTTGGCCAGGCTGGTCTCGAACTCCTGACCTCAAGCAATCCACCGACCTTGGCCTCCCAAAGTGCTGGGATTACAGGCGTGAGCCACCATTCCCGGCTTCTTAAAGTTGGCTTTCTATCTTTTATAACTGGACTTAAAAACTGGACTTACTACAGTTATCTTTATCCTTAAGAATGGTAGTTTACTGATTCCTAAAAAAACTTTCTTTACAGGTTGTTAAAATTATAATCTCCAACAATTAAATGATTGTGACTTTAAGTACTGTTGGCACAAAAACACTGTGAACAACTGTGTGATAGGGAGGCTCAAAAGGCAATCAGGACTTTCATTTCCAGCACTGGGAGGGCTAGGTACCATTACTGGCCCCTCTCAGAAGAAAAAACTAAAAATGTTAAATAAAATAGGGAAGGGATCATCTTTTAAATGCTCAGTGAGCTGATGAGCATAAGGACATTGAGGCCAAAATGAATGAGTACAGTACCTCAAAGAAGCTAAGGACAGTTGCTAAACTTGATGAACTTGAGTTTCAATCTTCATGGCCTCATGGGGTTGAGAATGGGAAGGAAAAAAGAGGCAAAGCCCACAGCCCATCAGAATTGAAGAGTCTAAGATGCCTCCTCCATAAAGCTGAAACCTCAGCACACACACCCAATGTAAGGCTGAATTAGAAATACATCTGTACCCCCAGGAGAATGCAAAGAAAATTATCTGTCTTGAACCCTAGTAATGACTGAGAGAGAATAGAAGATACTCTCTTGAGATTTCATAACCCCCAATCAACCATAATTCACACTAAGTGGGCTGAGAATTTATTTCCACAGGGTCTTAGATTTGTAATGTCCCCAGATGCCCAGTAAAAAGAAAAAGCAAATAACCTCTAGGGAATTCACTTTCTTCCCAGGACTCTAAATGTTCTCACAGTTAAAGTTCCAAGAAATATGAATTCACATAAATCATAAAACATTAAAAGAAACAAGAAAACAAAACTGAAAACTAGTAGAAACAACAGACAGCAAAATCAGACCCTCAAAGACTTCATTTGAAGAAACAAAGGGATTTGAAAACACGACTAAAATGCAATACAGTAAAAATAACCAAGAAACTTGAGAATCAGGAGAGGAGGATTGGACAGAAACAAGATTTAAAAAGTACACAAGTACACAATAAATAACAGAATAACCACTAACTGTTTTTTTTTTGTTTTTTTTTTTTTTGAGATGGGAGTCTCACTCTGTCGCCCAGGCTGGAGTGCAGTGGTATGATCTTGGCTCACTGCAAGCTCCACTTCCCAGGTTCACGCCATTCTCCTGCCTCAGCATCCCGAGTAGCTGGGACTACAGGTGCCCGCCACCACACCCGGCTAATTTACACAAAGGTATCTTTAATTACTAAGGGAAAACCACTAACATTATAGAATTTAATACCCCAAATAAATAGTAATTGAAAATGAGGGCAAAACAAAGATATTTTCTAGTAGGTAGGGAAGGACAGAGTTTGCCACCAGTAGGCCTTCATTAAGAAAATCCTAAATGAGCTTTAGATAGAAGGAAGCTAATCCCAGATGATAAATCTGTACAGAAAGAATATCAGGGCTAGAGGGGAGATACAAATAAAATAATGGAAAAAATCCAAAATATTAGTCATATAATAAATGTACATGGACCAAATGTTCCAGTTTCAACTGATCAGTATTTATAAAAGATATATATAAAACATGGATTCAGAAAGGCTGAAAATAAAAGGATGATATAAAGATATAATAAGGAATAGACCAGGTGTGGTGGCTCACGCCTGTAATCCCAACACTTGGGGAGGCTGCAGCAGATAGATCGCTTGAGCCCAGGAGTTTGAGACCAGCCTGGGCAATGTGGAAACCCCGTCCCTACAAAAAAAAAAAAAAAAAAAAGAAAGAAGAAAGAGGAAGGAAGGAAGCAAGGAAGGAAGGAAGGAAGAAAAAATAGGAAAAGACAAGACAAGAAAAAAGAAAAGAAAGAAATTAGCTAGGTGTGGTGGTGCAGGCCTGTGGTCCCAGCTACCCAGGAAGCTGAGTGGGGGAATCACCTAAGCCTGGGAGGTCAAGGATACAGTGAGCTGTGATCTCACCACTGCACTCCAGCTTGGGTGACAAAGTGAACCCTGTCTCCAGAAAAAAAAAAAAAAAAAAGATATAAAGATGTAATAGGCAATGACTAACAAAAAGAGAGCTCATGTATTTATATCAACATTAAATAAAATAGCTTTTTAAAGCAAAACGCATTATTAAAGGTTAATAAGATTACTGCATAATACAAAGAGAAACAGACAACACTACAATCACAGTAAAATTTTAGTATACAACTTTTTTTTACTGATAGAGCAAGCAGACAAAATAATAGTTAAGAATATAAGATTTGAATAACAGAGTTAATAATCTTGTTAGAACAGACACATATAGAACACTCTACTAACAACTGCTTAAGATATCGTTTCCAAACGTAAAAAACACAGACCACAAACTGAATCATAACTGAACCCTCAACAAATTTTAAAGGGTTGGCATCACACAAACCATGTTCTCTTGCCCTCAATGTAATTAAGTCAGAAATCATTAGGAAAAATAAGGAAAAAAAATTACTCATATTTGGAAATAAAGAAACACTTTTAAATAACTCATGGTCAGAAATCATAAAAATAATTAAAATTGAAAAATAATAAAATAACCTCATAACAAAACTTTGAGAATAACACTGAATCAATACATGTGAAAATTATACTTTAATTGTTCATATTAGAAAAAGAATGACTAAAAATTAATGAACTAAGCACCCAAATTAAGTTAGATAAGAACAATAAAATAACTAAGAAAGGAGACAAATATATACACGTGTACAGCACAAGCAAGAATAGCAACTAAGCCTAGAGTGGCTTCTTCAAAAAGATCAGAGGTTGGCAAGCTTTTTCTGTAAAAGGCCAGAGAGTAAATACTTTAGGCTTTACAGGCCAGCCTGTGTCACAACTACTTAACTCACCATTGTAGCTCAAAATCAGCCACAAACAGTACATAAATAAATAGGCCCAGCTGTGTGCCAATAAAAGTTTATTTATAAAAACAGGAGTTGAGTGACACTGGGCACACAGACCCTAGTTTGCAGATCTCTGAAAAAGAATAAAATTGGCAAAACTTTGGCAAGGTTGATCAGGGGCTAAGGAGAGATAAGTGTAAAATCAATATTAGGTCAACATTAGGTCTTAAAAAACTATAAATAACTTTATGCCACTAAGTTTGAAAACTCAGATGAAATGGGTATTCTTAGAAAAATGTAACTTACCAAAATTGACTCAAGAAATAGACTACCATAATTCATTTTTAAAAATCATCAGAAGGAAAAGTCTAGCATTTCAAGTGTTAGATGCTGAAATCGATGAATTCTGAGATTGAGAGTTCAGAATAAAACAAGCTAACTTAATGTGTCCACGTTTATGCGGTTCTCAGATTCAGCATTCCTCCTCTCTCAAAGGTGAAGTTGCTGGCCTCCTGTGAAACACTCAGCCTTGACTTCTCAGCACTACAATGGAAACTGACCTAAGCTTGGCATCACTGTTTATTCTATAGGCCTGGGTCCTTATCTTGGTAACCTGCTCAGCACCCCAATTCCTGCAGAATTTCTTCTGCTCAGCCTACAGGTACCTGCTGACTACATTCTCCTCTTCTGCTTCTTATCTTTCTAGAGCTCTTTGACTGGAAGCTGCTATCTGCTGACAAATATTCTGTAATGCCAAATTATCTACCTGCTTACATTTCTGAGTATTACAAGTTTCTACATTCTCTATTGCCTTGCTGTTCCCAAGTTTTAGTTGCTCTCTCCTCATCCATTCACTGATTTAAGATTGGGGGCACACTGCTTGCCTAGTTTACCACCTACTATCTGTTAACGCCCCTTATGATAGATGCAACACTGCCTGCTGGCTTTTTTCTGATATCGCCTCTGGGTTTGTCCCTTGGCACCTGCCGAACGCCCGCAAGGTATGTAGTTCTAAGCTTCAGCCCTCACTCTCTTCACAATCTGACACCTATAAAACAGACTGTACTCAGCCAGGCTGTAGGACTATTGCTGATTCTTTAGCTTAAAAAAAAAAAAGAGGGGCTTAACAGTAAGTCATTCCATAATTCTTTATGGTGTACATTTGGAAACAAATTATGTTATTATAAATATATAAACAAATATTTTCTTCTTCTTCCAAGAAAAAGAATCTTATGTACTTGAACAGTTGAAAAAAACTTACAGGTATAGATAGCTTCCTGAATTTCATCCACTAGTGACCTACATACAGCTCTATGTCTTGAAAGATTAAAAGAACAGTATCCACACAATTTATATGAAGAAAACCCTCAGAACAGTGAGATTAAGCCAACAATGAATTAAGAGTAAATCACGTATTCCTTATGTGGAAATTGAGTACAAACTAGCAACATTCTTTAATCTCAGGAACTTAGAAGAACTAAAAAAACTTCTACTAATTTTAAATAATCAGGAGAAAAAATACAAAATTCTCATAATACCTAAAATATATACCTAATAGTACCTTCTTTCAATTCCCCCAGGATTCTCTAATTTCTTCCAAGATCTTGGATAGTTACTGGTTTTAAGAAAGCTTCCTGATTCACAAGCATTTATCCTAAACTATATTATTGGACCAGATTCACATACTGGAGTACAAGTAACAAGTAGGCCTAAGTTAAGTTTCAAAAACACAAGCCACAACTTCCAAAGCCCCCACCCCCACATTTCAGCCTACTGGCATTCATTTTGAGTATTTCTTTATTTTGGGAAACCCATGGTCTCATTACTTAAATACCATATGTACCTACTTATCTAAAGAGGCAAAGAGCCCCTTAGCAAAAGCTAAGTGTAAAATAATTCTTTTTAGATTTTTTAAAAGTAGGGTATGATTTTTTTTTTAAGTCAGGTTAACTAGGTTTGTTAATCTTTTAGAAACACTTTTACTCTGATAAAAATACACGTATTTCGACTCAACTTTGTGTTTCATCTGCTATGTTTTAAAAATTATAAGAAAACTAGATTAAAGCATGAAACTAAAATTGCCAACACATTTTGCCTTTTGTTTTTCTACTAATGACAGCCATATAGCCCTTTTAGTGGATTCCTCTACTGGTTCAAAGGATACTCCCAAAATAGATCAAGTCACAGACTGGCTATGACTTAAGTAATTCTGCTAACCAATTATCTGATCTCAAGCTCCAACATTTATGTCTAAAATCATTTATTTAAAAAGATCAGGCTAGGTACAGTGGCTCATACCTGTAATCCCAGCACTTTGGGAGGACAAGGCATTTGTATCACTTGAGCCCAGGAGTTTGAGACCAGCCTGGGAAACAATGGAGAGAGTCCTATCTCTATGAAAAACTTAAAAAATTAACTGGGTGTGGTGGCACACACCTGTTGTCCAAGCTACTCAAGAGGCTGAGCACGGAGGACTGCTTGAGCCCTGGAGGTCCAGGCTGCACCCGCTGCACTCCAGCCTGCGTGACAGAGTGAGACCCCCATCTCAAAAAACAAAACAAAAAAAAATTAGCTATGAAATAGTCTTTTTAACTTCTGAAAATGCATTTATTTTCCAAGCACTTATTGCGTACATTTGACTCTGGGGATATAAAGATGAAGGAGACATTATCTCTGCCTTGAAGAAACCCAGAGTACACTGTGAAGCACAGACCAGTATAAAAATAAGTACAATAAGAAGTTAAAGTTACTGTGACAGAAGTATATGTAGGGATAAAAATGGAAAGGAAAGGTCATTCTACTTGAAGGAAAAGATTACAGAAAACACAAGCTTATTCTTGGCTGAGTTTTAAAGATATGTGTTGACCAGATAGACAAGAAGAAAAGGAGTAAATGCCAAAGTTTATACACATGCATAAAGTATAATATGTTATATGGACAAAATGTTATATCTATACACACATATATACACACATGAACTTAAGCAGACTATGTCTAGAGTACTATAAAGATAAAATAAAAATGTTTAATGCCAAACATCACACCAAAACAATGTTCAAAGTGAGAATTCTTCCAACATTCATCTAACTGTTTTCTATGCTAGCTGAGAATTGCTTTAAGTTCTTGCTATTTTTATAAAATTTTTTTCTTTAAAAAAAGCCTACAAAAATGTTTTTTAAAAGTTATACTTAAAACCTAGTTTTATTTCTTAATTAAAAAACAAACTGCCTCACAAATGCAAAGACTTCATGCTTTCACTGCTTAAATTCTGACATTTTTCTAAAAGTCACCTCGTACTGTAGTTCCAAAGCTCAAACATGTTCAAGTTCAATACAAATATACCCCGAACACAATAAATATGGTCTATTTTCACAAAAGAGCTACATGTTGCTAACACCTCAATGTTTTTAATACTGCTTTCAGGTAGTGTATCACATTTGCGGCAAACTATTACCAAATTTATCTCTAACAACTAGCAACATGCCACATACACACACAGAAAGAACAACGCGGGCTTTGTACCTCATGAAGCGTGAGATGTTTCCCATCCTTCCTCTTTGAGTCAAATCTGCCATATATTGCACTGTATTTCCGAATTTCCTCCTCTTTGTGTGGATCATCATCGTTCATCTCAAAGATGTGACCAATCATTTTGGCCAACTTCTTGTTGGTTTTTAGCAGCTCTTTCACTTCGTTCAAGTCACTTTTTGGCAATGTGGGGGCCATCCGCTCCACACACTCGGCCACAGAGAGCGCAGCAGCAGCATCCAGTGCCTCGCTGCTCTCCTTTGGGGACGCGGGGGAGCCCAGGTCTGCTGGGGATAGGCTGTGCTCACTCTCAGTGGCATGGTGGCCTTGCCAGAGTCTGGACTCACCAACACTCTGCAGTGCTAGGCTCCCGACCACATCTGACTTCCCCTGTCCCAAGCTCTGCACACAGGTGGTGGCAGCACATTTGGGGATTTTTAAATGAGGTTCCCGGGCATTGCTACTCCTTTCATAACTACTGCAGGATATTCCCAGCCATGTTGGTGATCCCTCTGGTAATTTATAGATGGGTATGCTACTGACAGGAAGGGAAGTCAGTGGCTGATTGAAAAGCCCAGGGTTTGTGACCCAGTCTCTCAAAGCCTTCTGCAGCCTTCTAACATGAAGGGGCTTGCTAGCCATGCCCACGAGTGCCATGATTTCCAAAAACTCCTCTTCTCCTGCTTCACAGAGTTGCTGGACATCATCACCACCTTGTTGGATAAAGGCATCAAAATAAGAAAGCAGATTGGCTTTTTGTAATATTCTATACAGCTGCAACTCCCCCAGGGTCCTGGGTAAGGCCGCAGCCATTACTCTGGATGGGTTTAACCTGCCAAAAAAAAAAAAAAAAAAGTAAAAACTCATCATACTTGCTTCAAACTCCTTACACCAAATAGGTTAGACTACAGGTTTTAAGAACAAAAACAAGAAGCATCTGCATCATGACTGCCTGTGAAGGCAGCATTCTCTCTACATACTTTATCTCATTCTGAACTCCTAAAAACCTTGTAAGTCAGTAACTAAACTGACCTATCTTCCCGAAAGAGAATAAATGGTAAGCAGGAATCTGGAGGTTCAAACTAAGGCTCAAATCAAGGGTTCCATGTCCCATATTTTTGGCTATATACTTTGCTAGTGCCAAGGTATGGACACAGGTGGAGTGAAAGATAATCAAATTTAGCAGGAGGAAAGAAGCAGAGTATGCTACCATTTGCTGAATACTTACTTTGTGCCAGGCAATACAATAAACACTTTACATTACATATGTCTAATTCTCACAATGGCCCTGTGACACAGGTACAGTTATTCCCATTTTATAGAGAAAAAATGAGCAAGATGAGTCTGGCAGGCAGAGGAAGATAGATTTCAGTATGAATTGGAGGTGAGAAATAGAAGGTGTTAATTTAGGAATCAAGAAAGAAGAGGTAGAGAAAAATCAAACAAGTAACTGACAAGACTTGGTGATCACTTAGATCTAAGTGAGGAAGGAAGTTACCCTTTACTGACATTTATTGATGCAGAAAAGTTACCGTTTATTGACACTGTGGTTTAAGGAAAGAGTTACAGGTGACTATGAGATTACATCTGAGAGTTCAGAATTCTAACAGGCAATGGGGACACAGAAAAATGAGCATGATGGGATTCCCTTTCAAACACATGGCACTCGCACATGGCACAGGGTAGAATGCTTACGTAGAATGGCCCTGCATGCAAAATAATAGACTAGAATCTAACTATGTATCAGGGAGAGGGCTGTAGGATAAAATAACGAGGGTGGGTGATCCCTCCAAAGCAGCAGCAGAAAGCCAAAGACAGAGCCAAGGAAGAAACATACTTTTAGAGCCCAAGCAAGACAAAGAAGTCTGTTTTTAAAGAGACAGAACAAGACTCAGCAAAGTACTTCTTGACCTCTTAGCAGCCTTTAAAAGTTGTTCACAGTTGCCTGGAGACCTCCCACATACAAAGAGGAGTTGGCCAAGTACTTCCATTTAAGAGAAACAAATAAACTTGTTGTAATCAAATGCACCCTTAGGATTAAAAGTACCCTGTAGCCCTCTATGGAGAAAATAACAGAAGGCTAAAAGAGTATGTGCATCAGAGAAAAACGGAAGACCCGCTGGGCGCAGTGGCTCACGCCTGTAATCCCAGCACTTTGGGAGGCCGAGGTGGGCGGATCACGAGGTCAGGAGATTGAGACCATCCTGGCTAACACAGTGAAACCCCGTCTCTACTAAAAATACAAAAAATTAGCCGGGCGAGGTGGCGGGCGCCTGTAGTCCCAGCTACTCAGGAGGCTGAGGCAGGAGAATGGTGTGAACCCGGGGAGGTGGAGCTTGCAGTGAGCCGAGATCGCGCCACTGCACTCCAGCCTGGGCGACAGCGAGACTCCATCTCAAAAAAAAAAAAAAAAAAATGGAAGACCCACTCTCAACTCTGACAGTATGAAGCAATAGTTAACTGGGACGTCCCTGAAAGCCAAGAAGTCACTGAACTTGGGACTTGTTTTATGCCACCAATCAGAATGCTACACAAAATTCTAGTCTCAGCCACTCCAAGCCAGGAGAATGGGTGTCCCTACCACTCTAAGCACTGACTACCGGAAGCCCCATCTCCTGGAACCTCTGTGTCATCCACAATCTGTTTTGACTCCCACAGATTTTATGTCTCTTTCTTTGCAAGGGCTAGTATGGGCATAACCAGGTTACCTGATGACTTCCCAAAAGACAACAAAGGCTGAATTAGGGCCCAGTAGCTTCTACTAAAACCCAGGAAATCACTTGGGGTGCTTTTGAAAAATACAGTTTCCCAGGTGCCTGAGATGCATCTCAGGAGACTCCCATGATTAGGCAAATATGACAAACTGCACAAGTTCCTACTTAATAAATCCTCCGGGCACCACAAACTCCTACAGGTACTGTGATGACCCAGGTAATTCTTTAGGTCAACCTTCACATTCATGCCACCTCAGTCCTCTGGATAAAAACATTCTTGCATCTTCTAAATCATCTAAAGAAGGCTCTGCGTGTCCTCCCACTCCAGGGAGAGTCTATCATCCACCTGGGCACTAACTCACAAAAACAGAGCTCTCAGGAGTTACAGACCCAAGTTTAGGGCTATATTAAACTACACTATACCAAATAGAAGGGCTGTTATAAAGTGTCGGAGGTGGAAGAAAGGACATTTACTTTCCTATCATACACCTCATGCAATTCCTCCATGGGCTTTCAATGCAAGAATACAAAAAAAAAAAGTACATGTATAATGTGTATATACATACACATGATCAAAATAGACTGTGGAAGACACAGAAGTTCCAAGACATGAGACTTCCCAGTAGTATATACACTATCTTTTTTTTTATAAGAGGACTGTAACTTTGCAAGGTTTACAGGGTGATCGATTAACTCAGCGTATGTACTCCTCACATTATGGAATAGAGGAGAGATTATATGAGGAAATCTGGAAAAATACTTTTTAATCTTTTTATGAGCAATAAGAAAAAATATATGTTAGGCAAATACAAAAGAGAAACTTAAGAACTAAAAGACCCAAGCTTATATTTTATTCTTCTGAGATAAGGCAATGATTTCAGAAAATAATTTTCAAGTTTTATCCTTTCTCATCTTTACCCATTTAAAAAAAAATGAAACCCCCTAGTTCTTAAGAGAAAGCCCTCTGTATGGGTAAGAAAGTAGTTATGAATATAGTATCTCCATAAAGACTGATAGGACCAAGTGTACATTTCCAAAGCCAAGATAACAGATGCAAGATAACTAAGTAGCCGATTCGGTCCCTGGAGGCTTTCTAGAGGCCCACACTTACTACTGGAAAAGGAGTTTTCCTCCTAAGCTTTTGCTTTAAGAGAATGTTTCAGTTTCCTTCCAAAGCCTGCTGTGATAATTTAAACACCCACCCCTTTATACATTAACTTGATGTGATTTAAAAGAAAACTTTTACAAGATTTTCTGTTTTCATAAAATCTAAAACCATTAATGATTCAACATGAAGGTCAAATAAGTCAAAAGAAAGCTTCTAACCTGCATCTCTCCGATCTGAAGTAAATATAAAATGGGTCCTTAACACGTTATATACAGGTAGCTTATAGTATTGTAAATCCATTCAGCTGAAAACTACTGTTACCTGGGCTTTTCAGTCCTGGAACGACCACTCTGAGTCTGACTTTTCAATGAATTCCAGTTAAGAGAAACCAGTTAACTGCATTCAAAAGCTAACTCGGAGGCCTCGCTGCCAATGTACAGTAACTTCCACTTCCACCAGCTTAAATGTTCCTCCCCCTGCTCAGTCCAATAAAAAGAATCCCAATGATGTTAGGGGAAGAGGAATTAAACAATGCATTAATTTAAGACCATTTGTTGTTGTTTTTCACTGATCTTTTAAACGGCAATCATTTGCTCCAAAACTTTTTAAAAAACTCACTTTGGCTCCTTACAGGGTAGCATCAGTCACCCGCCAGATTCCAACTGTGCTAAGTGAAGTAGGGAGCTAGTCTGGCCCACAAAACTACTGGTCAACTCCTGTTTCACTATGGAAAACAAAATTTCCCTGACAGTCTCCAAGCTGGGATGTGAGGATTTTTTGATAGGACAGAGGGCTTTAATTGTCACTAGAGAAAAGAAGAACCATTCCTTCGAATCTGACTCAGGCCAGCTTGTTTTCTGGGCTCACCATTCTATCGAAACTCTGGGCCTCTCTCTCATTAATCTCTCTGCTGCATGGTATCACTCACTGAGATGCTCTTCACCTTACTTTGGTAACGCTATATTATTTGTTTTTCCTTCTTTCTCTTATTATATTCTAAGAATTCTCCAAATTTTTATATTACATCTCTTTTCTACTGTGTGTCCATAATTTTCTTTTGATGATCTCACCCATTCCCAGGCTTTAATTATCACTATAGGCAGATGACCTCCAAATCTGTATTTGTAGCTTGGACCAGGGCCATGGAGTCACTCCAAGTGTTCTCAAATCCAAACACACACAAAGCACTGACTGCTGAGTGAAAAAGATGTCTCTCACACACATCTACTTTGCAAATGAAGGTAAATAGACACTTCTGTTATTTAGTAAAACTCACTTAACAGTGTAGTTGAATTTTTGTTTTGTCTTTATATGTATTCTCAAAAAACAAATACTAAAAGTAGTCATGAATAGTTGCAAGTTTTTATTTAAAAAGCTATCCTCACACCTGAAAAGTTCAGAACCATCAGCCCAAATTGTTCTTCTAAACTTAATTTGGCATTCCACCTGGGCATTGTCAAAACCTCAAATGTGATGTGTCCAAAAGCAAGTACATTCTCTCATTTTCTTCCCTTCTTCCAGATTCCCAAGTCTACTCTTTCCAACTCTCTTAGTTCTTTCAGTTGCACCATTAGTCTTTCAGTTTCCCAGATTTAAGTAAGTTTAGATTCCATTTTTGCTTTTTCTTCTTTCTTCCTCAAATCTACATGTCCTTAGGCTACACTGCCACTTCTTTCTCTGCCTCAAAAGCACCAAATTCTAGTGTTTATTGCTTCTTGCCCCAATTTTGAAAAAACCTCCTTCACCTTCAATAGATCCCACACTGCAATGCCAAGTTCACAAATTTGCGAACTTCTCCGCCAGTGCATAAAGAAATCCAAACTACTCATATAGGCAAGACCCAGACCCAAGCCTACCTTTCCAGCCTTCTCTCTGTTCCTTAACATGCCCACATACTTGTGCCAAGCAGATACACTAGGCATTCCTCAAATATGCCTTCCACTTCCCTGCCCCTGTGCCAGGCATCCTCTCTCCCTCCAACCTCCACAGCCTTTCCCAAAATGTCTTTCCCACTACCCCTGGCTGCAGCTGTCATCTCCCTTCTCTGAACCCCGCAACACTTTGTCTCTTTCTCTTATATTTTGAACTTATTCAAATAACACCAAGAACTAAACCAGTTCTGGGGAATAGAGGAAAGACAGTCCTTCATGGAGAGTCAGTTAAGAGCAGGAGAAAGACAAGAAGCAGAGACTTAAACAATGTGGTAAATGCTGTGCAGCTGTGAAGGAGTCATGGCACAAGGAAGGCAACCTGCCTGGCTCTGCAGAACAAGTCACTGTTAGGTTATAAGCAGCCCGAGGGTAGGAATTAGGTTTCATTACTCTTTTATCCCCCTTTATTCCTAGCAAAGTTTCTATGACGAATAACATCTCTGGAAAGGTTGCTGTGCAATGAAACCCAATGTCTGAGTCAGAATCTGATCAGCAACCTTTCATATTCCAAAGGGGAGGCCTTCTGTGTAAACCAGTATCTCAATGAATTGCCAATCCAATAACAGGGCATCCTGTTACTTTACCTACAATCCTTTTCATTCTCCTTAATACTTCTTCTTTCTTAAAAAGCTATACGGTGCACTCCTGTAACATGGCTATTCTCCCAAGAAAGCAAAAGATGCTCTCCCAATACAAGAACTACAAGTGGTTAGTGTTATACATCATGCATCGAGTCCAGCCCCAACACCTGCCTTTTAAGAATTCAAGTTCAGTCATGAGATCCTAGGTCTTTTTCTTCTCTGTTCCTATAAATTAAACACGGTGTAAGTTATCAAGTATCTATCTCATTAATGATCCATATACTCAAAGGGATTTATAATCACTATTCTTGCATCTTCTCCCCTCCATGCTATGGGAATCATTATTAGATACACATACACAAACATATATAGCAATACACATATGCACACACTTCCAGGAGTGGGAAGACACCAAAGGCAAAATCCTAGTAAGGCCTGACTTATTTATGCATAAGACTAGAAATTCCTTCCCCCAACATGGACTGCAATTTTAACTTTAAAATTATCTGAGTTAATAGCAACCTCTTACAGACTTACAAAAAATGTGAAAAACCTTCGGAAGAGTTAAGAGCTCATGAGTCATTTACAGATTAAGGTAAATTAGTTCCACCAGATTGTTTTCCTCTTAACATCTAGACAAGATCTGATGCACGTTGATGAAAGATTGAGATGTGAAATGGGGACAACGAAAATAGGAACTCTGAGGACAGAAAGACTACACTTAGAGCCTCTGAAGTATTCCAAGTTCAGGAGAGTATGGCTCGAAGGTACAGGGGCCTGAGAGAAGGGTGAAATGGGTACACGAGAGGCTGAAACTGAAAAGGTTTATAACAACCAAGAATTTGACTTAGGGAAGGATGAGCCTCTATGTCAGGGGTGTACAATCTTTTGGCTTCCCTGAGCCACATTGGAAGAATTGTCTTGGGCCACACAAAAAATACATTAACGATAGCTGACGAGCTTTAAAAAAAAAATCGCAAAAATAATCTCATAATGTTTTAAGAAAGTTTACGCATTTGTGTTGGGCCGCATTCAAAGCCCTCCTGGGCTACATGCAACCACAGGCCTCGGATTGGACAAGCTTGCCCTATGCAATTAATTATTTTCGCTTTTATTGTCATCCTAGATCCCAGAACTCAAGATAAAATGATTAAATGTAGTTCAGCTACACTTTATGGGTTACTTAAGATTGCAGGGTTGGCCTAGGTACTAACTCCCATGTATGTGTTTCAAGTTCCCAATGATTTACCTAGGCACACATACTAGTAAGCATTCAGTGGTGTATCATATAAGTCAAGATACTTTTGGATCTTAGCTATGAATTAAATATATACCTTCTAATGAATTGACGGTAATTTGGGAAACTTAAAATGTTGTCTCACTGATTCATTTCTAAATTCTGAATGGAATGAATGAAGCTGGAAAAAAACTTTAGAGACACCTTAAAATTTTAATAAAAATATTCAGTGTGAGGTTACATTTACTTGCCAAAATTAGAAAAAACTAAACCAGATTTATTTTGCTAAATGATAACTATGTATTCATTTAACTATAGTAACAATAGGCAAATACTAGCATTTCATATAATGGCTGGAAATTCTTAACCAACCAACCATCAAGTCATTCAATAAACATTAAGTACCCACTGAGCCCAGAGTATGCAGGCAATATTTATAAGTTTTTTCACCTTTTCAGAAGTTTCTCTGTAAAAATCAGTAAATTAATATACCATGCAAATTAATGGGTCACCCCCTAAATACAATGTATTGAGAAATGACAAACTCTTTGAAAGCTTAATGGTATGTTTTAGCTGTGTGAATTCTCACAAGATTAGGATTACTATTTTTTCCAAGCATCAACTTCCCAAATTTTCCATTTGTTCCATTATTAAGGAGTATACGCTACTGTTGTATGAGTTATTGAACATGTCAGATCGGAAAGGGAATTTGCATTTAATATAATAACTGTACCATTCTTCATCCTACTGTTGAAAAGGATAAAAGAAGCAGGTAAGATAAAAAATAAATCCAAAGCAAAGGGGCTAGCAACCTTCTATTATGCTCAAGTGGGTATTATTTATGCTATAATATGTTTAGCAAATTCCACAATGAAATATGCACAGACGGTTGATTATACATTAACATGATCTTAAACTGTTCAAAACATATTATAAAATGGTCACTTCCATCCAGAACACAGCTTTGTATTTAAAGGTAAATTTTACAAAGATTTCATTTCCAAAAATGTACATAAACAGCACTCACAAAAAACAGCTCCAGGCTTGTTATAATGGAATAAATGAGTCCTAAGTCTTAGGCCAATTAAACCTGACATAACTTCGGAGGCTAAGGTGGGATAATCCCTTGGCCCCAGGAGTTTGAAGCCAACCTGGGCAACATAGCGAGACCCCATGTCTATATTTTCTTTAAAAACTTACATACTTCTGTTTTCATCCAACCTGAACTTTAAATATTTAAAGTTCATTAACAAACTCATCAAAGATGTCCCCCACTTTATAATTTCTTCTTTCAAAGAAGCATCCACAGTGCAAACCCCCAAAATCTTTAATAAACCAATAGGTTCTTAACTATACCGTAATGAAAATACCTAATGTTTTCACTGTTTCTCTAACAAGGAGAATAAACATCTATTAACTTTCTCATACGACAGTGGATGTTATTTGCCACTTACAAAAAAGAGATTACTCAATTGAATTAATAATTTTGAAATAAGATGAGATAAAGTATTTCTTAGATAGACTAAGTTATTTACTAGACATATAAGCTTACTAAATGTCCTTGTAACAACCATAGTAATCCTAAGAATTTCTGTCATTTGAATTACATCCATAATTAGCAGGCAGAATAAAATAAAAATCTACAGTGCCTCAATGTTTTCATTATTACATTATTATTGATAACTTCACAAGTAACAAGAGACCATCAGAGCCAGGAAAAAAACATTTTTAATATCGAAATGGCATATTAACTTTAGTGCAAAATAGTAAAAATAATAAAATTGAAACAAGAAAGCTTCTTCCAGAAGTTCCTTGAAATTTTCTTTCAAGACCTAATGTTCCAATATCTAATACCCAAATCAGGGATAAAAAAAGGCTGACCTAGACAGTCATCTACAAAGTCTCAAGAAAACCCTTATTAGCATGTTAATACCGATGACAAAATATAATCTTTTAAACTTAAAGATAATATTATATGTCTTAAATGACACAAATATGGAGGAGAAAAAGCCTTTCATCTAAGAGCCACTTTTACTGGCACTCAGATTAGATCAGAAGCAGCTCTTTCAGGTCTTCAGGAAAAGCTCAATCTCCACCCAAAACAGAAAAAGCAAATCCTATGCATCCTCTCTTCTCATACTTCTTATAACCCACACACAAATTATGAAATATCATAATTCAGTATGTTGTTCAGGGAAAAATTTTCAAACAAGTGAAAACCTAGGAAGTTAAGTCATTGCGTGAACACTTTAACAACAGCTAAGCATTTCCTACGTGACTAATCTATTTTAAATTCGGTTCCTCTGTTCCTATGCAATCTCATATTATCTATTAAAACTGCCAAAATATTTTTAAACAAGATCTGAGAATTCCTCTTTCAGCTTCTGATCTTTGCACTCTTTGAGTTGGCAGACACGTCACTGGCAAACCAACTGGTAGTGACAAGTTACTCCAAATCGACTCTTTCAGATGAAATTTTAAATTAACAGCCATCCCAAAATTTTCCGTGCCTCCGGAATCTCAGGGAGCGAGGGGTAAGTACATGCAAGTCTACGATTCCTCCCGATCACTTGCTGCAAAACTTGGTCTGCAGAATCTACAAATGCATATTCCATCTCAACTATCCCTTTCCCCGAGATCCTGCAACATTCAGGTTTAACAGAAGTGTCATTTCCTATCTCCAGCTTTGGAAACTCTGAGCTTGCAGACCACAAAGATTTGACAGTATTTTCAGTGTTTCTCCATGATAAGGTCACACACACACCTCTGCATCCAAGGCTTGTATGTCCCACATGTGTTTGCAAATTCCTCATCGGCCTTAGAGACACAAAGAGTTTCTGGCTTCCCTGCACCTCAGTGCCAAGTTTCTGTAAGCCACTTCCATGCAAAACTCTCCTTCCGCTTTTAAAAAGAAAACTACATTCGGAAAGGGAAGATACCCAAGAAGAAAATCGAGACGGTAAGTACAGCACTTTTATAAAGCAAACAAACAAAAAGACTGCCCTGACGAAGGTGGCTGCAAAACTCTGGGGCCGGCGCGCACAACCCACATCGCACACCCCCACAGCGCCCCGCGGTTCCTCAGAGCGCCGCGTGACGCCCCCAGCCCCGTTAGCAGAACGGACTCGGCACCCCAACCTTTCTCGGAGGGAAAATGCACGAGTCAGGGCCGCGCTCCGCGCTCCCCGCGCTCCTGGCACACCGAATGTCTCCGGGAATCGCCCACACGAGCCCGGGGCCGCCCTCTCCTTCCGGCGGCGGCGGCACGGAACCCGCTCCCCCGGACACCGCCCCCAAAGTGCCCGCGCGGCCCCGCGACTCAGCCGCCCCAAGTTCGCCCGCGGCCGCTCCGCCGCGAAAGTGTCCCGCACTTGGCGGACCGGGAGTGGCGACCGTCCGCTCCGGTACGTACTCAGCCAGCGGCTGCAGCGGTCTTGGCGCGCTCTCCCCGAAGACTGCTCAGCCCCAACTCCGAAGCAGCGGCCCCCGGCTCTCCCTCCTCTGTCGGCTGCGGGAGCCGGGACGCCCCCGCTCCCATCGAGGGGGGAAGGGAAGGTGGTGGGCGCGCTCTCTCTGCTCCCCCCCAGCTCGGGCCCGCCGCTTCTTCCCGCCCACCCGCCCCGACGGCGCTCGCTTGGCCGCGGCGGCGGCGGCGGCTCCTCCGGGCTGAGGCGCGCGGGCGGCGGCGGCGGCAGCGGCAGCGCCTCCCCCGCCGCGCCCTGCCCTCCCCTCCCCTGCTTTCCCCGCGCGCGCTGCACCCTCCTCCCCCTCCCCCGCCCGCCTCCGCCGCCTCCACTCCCCCACCCCGCGCTGTCACATTGGGAGATTCCGCTCTTGCTACATTCGCCGCTCCGGCTCCCGCCCACGCGCGGCCGAGTGACGCAGATCCCGGCGTGGGCCGCGCCGGGCGGGGGCGGGGGCGGGGGCGGCCGTTGGGGGCGGCCGTTGGGCCCGGGGCTCGGCCCCTTCCTACCGCCCCCTCCGCGGAATCCGGAGGACGGCCCATTCACACGGCAGCTGGGAGAAACCAAGTGGGCGCCGGGAGTGGGCGGCTCCCGCGAGTCCCGCTCCGGGCGCGGGGAGGGGACGACCCGGAGGGAGACGGGTGGGGGACGCCGCCTCGGGCCTGCTCTCCAGCTGCGGAGTGAACTGGGAAGGTTTGCAATTAAAAAAAAGAATTATGTGTGAGGTTCCCGATATAGTATTTCAAAGAGCACACCCGCCAAATCCAACATCCTCTAGGAGGCTGACTTGAAAAAAAAAAAAAAAAAAAAAAAAAAAAAAACAGCGCGCCGGGCTCCCCTCGCCCCCGCAGGCTCGAGGCAGAGGCGGGGAGGCAGGTGATCCAGGTGCGCCGCTGCCCGGGGGGCGAGGCGTCCGGCGGGAAGGCGGCAGCGACCGCACGGAGGAAGGGGCGGCAGGTGCGCGGCGCTGGAAGAACCGGCGGCTGGGGGAGCATCTCTGCCTCGCCCATCTTGCCCCCTCCCCACCTCCGCTCTGGCGTTGGGACGGGAGGAGGAGGGAGGAATGGAACCAGGGAGTCCGAAGTACAGCTTTGACAACTGTCGCACTGGCCGGGTAATTTAATTCCAACCTTTTTAACCTCCTGAAAATCTGCCTTTTATTTTACTGTTTAATGTTTTCTGTGTCCATGGTGTAGAAAAACTACGGCTCTAGTATAGTGCTGGTGTGTGTTAAATTAGAATTCCCAAGGCACAACATAGAATTTTTTGGTTTGCATAAACTTTGCTAACCAAAGTGTTAAAGCACCTTCAAAAATGTACTTAGGCTGGCCAGGGCTCACGCCTGTAATCCCAGCACTTTGGGAGGCCGAGGCGGGCTGATCACCTGAGGTCAGGAGTTGGACACCAGCCTGGCTAATGTGAAATCCCGTCTCTACAAAAAATACAAAATTTGCCGGGCGTGGTGGCGCATGCCTGACATCCCACCTACTTGGGAGGCTGAGGCAGGAGAATAGCTTGAACCCGGGAGGCGGAGGTTGCAGTGAGCCAAGATCGTGCCATTGCACTCCAGCTTGGGCAACAAGAGCGAAACTCCGTCTCAAAAAAAAAAAAAAAAAAAAAATGTACTTAAGCTATTGCCAAAAAAATTTTGGAAGTCTGTTTTTTAAATCTATATTTCAATTCTTTGCAAAAATGGAAAAATTAAATAATTTTAGCATTGTGTTCTTGAAGATTAGAGAGCATTCATTAACATAAAACTACTGCAAAGACAGGTAGAATCCCATTTTAACATACACATAAAAATCGAGTTTTATAGGAGGCCATTCCCACACCCTGGCTGGCCTCCCAGAGTGTGCCTACTTCGCTGATGGGGATACAAGGCATTCTTTGAGATGGGAAATTCTTCAAACCACATCTTTATGTTGCAGCAATGGATAGGATGATGATGACATTGAAAGAAAAAGACTTTAATGAAGTACAGAACCTTTTTTTTTCTTTTTGCGAACTCATGTTATAGAAATGAGTAATGCCACAATGGAATACATATAATTAAAGTTAGATCTTTTTCTTCAGTATTAGTGACAGGTTTTGTCTGGAGTAGTTAAGTTGATATTTCAAATGAATAAGTCTGCTTAATTCCTGAAATTCTTCAACTGCAGAAATCACTGCTGGAAGTTTCTCTTAGTCTTCCTAATTGTCACGGTTTTTGCAGCCGTGGATCCTGTTCTACTAAAGAGAAAGTTAGATGGTTATGTTAAAGACGATTTAGGCAATTTCTTGGCTGGTGGGGAAGGTAATGTTCAGGCAGCGAAATCTGTAAAATTCTCTTCTAATTCCTATGTGGAATCTTGATGTTTTGCAAACACTCTTGGTTCTGAACAGCTAGAAAAAAAGAACTTTTTTCCATAAAGATGTATAGTCACTGATTCATGAGTCACGAAATTAGTGGTCTTACCTGAACTATGGAGCCTTAAAGTGGAATTGTTTCCAGAGTTGGAAGAAACAACATTAAATCCTCTTCCCAAGCTTGTCTGTGTCTGGCTGAACATGATGCTGAAAAGGAAATGTGTCAGGACAGATACTTTTTCTTCTGAGTTGTATCTGGTTTCTACAGTTAAACAGTGGAATCTATCCTTGTTTGTTTTCTGGGCACATTTAGATAGTATATTCTTCCCACATTAAGAATGGCATTTTTGGCCCACTTTACTCTGCCTTAAATGCCCTATGGTGCTGGGGGAAGTGGTGGGAGGAAGGAAAATGAAGGAAAGATAAAATTTTAAGCTTTTAAGCATCCAATTCTGTATGTCTGTATGACCACACTGTAGTCAATATGGTAGCTCAAAAAGAACTGAAGCATTCGCCTGTATCTGAGACAAGTCAGACGATGCATTTTTTTTTTTCCACCTTACCAGGTTTTGTCACTCACGCCATTCCTAATACCTCCTCCCGACTCCAGCACACACACAGTCTTCTCCCACTCCCACACCCTGAGGATTTGTTAGAGGAAAGCAAAGAGATGCACATTCCATCCTGGAAGGTAACAATTATGGTGTCTGATTATCCTCTGAAGGCCCTCTGGAAGAAATCAAACAGTTTCAAGGCTTTAGAGTGTTCTTGGACGCATCCCAGACAGGTGTAAGAATGTGGTAACACAAATAGTTCCCATTCAGACCACTTTGGTTATCTTTTGTTAAACGTCCATGCAATAGTTTTGGTTTCTCCTGGTGTGATTTTATTATAAATACCTGTATATTGAAATTATTCATTTATTCAGTACAGCTTGTTGAGCACCAAGAATGTGCCAGGTTTAGGGTTGGATGCTTGGAACACAAAGACAAGTAAGTCATGGATGGTTCCCTGCCCCCAGGGCCTTGCTGTAAAACAGTGAAAATAAGGAGAACAGAAGGAAGTCTAAAAGACAAAGGAAAATGTTTTGTCTCTGTTTATAGTTTTTAATTGTCTTTTCATGGACTCTAAAGGATGAATATAAAAACTACTGAGGAATGAGACTATATTGTTTTTGTAATACTTCATCAAATGCAAATAGTAAAATAAAAATAATTTTCTTATAAATGGAAAATCACATTTCATGTTACATTTCAATAAGAGCCTAAAGGACACGAATGTAATTTCCAAGAGGGCAGAATTTTTTATTAACTGCTGTATATTCAGTGGCTAGAACATTGGCTGACGCATACTAGTCACTTAATAAATATTTGCTGAATAAATGAAATGGAAAATATGAACTAACAGAGTTTTGTATTTTGTAGATGTTATTAGTATGAATTGTATTTCCTAATAGAAGTGTCTAAAATATGTGATGCCTACTTCTGATTAAATATATAACATTTTCATTAAAATATTAAGAGTTAGAACTATGTTTTGAAGCAGTGTGTAAATTGTGAAGTAATTTTAGAATGTTCTTAAAGTAATTCATATTAGATTTTCAGGCACAAAATTTATGTTTAAATAAATTACAAAGGGTTAATAAATACACCAGATTCTGAATTTTTTTTTTTTTTTTTTTTGAGACGGAGTCTTGCTCTGTCGCCCAGGCTGGAGTGCAGTGGCGTGATCTTGGCTCACTGCAAACTCCACCTCCCGGGTTCACGCCATTTTCCTGCCTCAGCCTCTCCGAGTAGCTGGGACTACAGGCGCCTGCCACCATGCCCGGCTAATTTTTTGTATTTTTAGTAGAGATGGGGTTTCACCGTGGTCTCGATCTCCTGACCTTGTGATCCGCCCTCCTCGGCCTCCCAAAGTGCTGGGATTACAAGCGTGAGCCACCGCGCCCGTCCCAGATTCTGAATTTTTAACACCATTTGGAAAGTGGTCTGAGAAATATATCAAATTCTGTTTTTTATCTATTATTCGTGTGTTTATTCTTAACTCTATCTCTTGCAAATATCATCCCAGGCTTATTCCTTATCTATAAAAGTAAGGGCAAGACAGAGCTACTTCTGATGTCTTAAATAAATATCACTTGTATGGTTTTAAATTTTGAAAACACTTTTTTAGAAATTTCAAAGCCTTCTTTCAGGTTGTTGACTTAGTTTTTGTTTTTACCTGTTAGTAGATTTGGGAGAAGCTTATTTTACAGGCCTGTTCATAATTTTAATCCGTATTGTAGAGTGTGTCCCGGTATACAGCCAAATTACCAGGTGTATTTCCCCTCTCAGAAAACCAGATTTCCTCTCTCAAGTTTTTTTTTTTTTAACTTTTAGGTTCTGGGGCACATGTGGTTTGTTACATAGGTAAACTTGTGTCACTGGGGTTCAATGTACAGATTAATTCATAACCCAGGTGTTAAGCCCACTGCCCAATAGTTGTCTTTTCTGCCTCCTCTCCCTCCTCCCACCCCTCACCCTCAAGTAGACCCCAGTGTCTGTTGTTTCCTTCTTCGTGTCCATGAGTTCTTATCATTTAGCTCCCACTTGTAAGTGAGAGCATGAGGTATTTGATTTTCTGTTCCTGTGTTAGTTTGCTAAGGATAACAGCCTCCAGCTCCATCCCTGTTCCCACAAAAGACGTGAACCTGTTCTTTTTTATGGCTGCTCTCAGGTTTAAAAATTAGAGAAAAAGAATATTTTTTTTCTGCTTCTGAATGGAAGTTGTAATTCATGGAAAATAGAATATAATGTATGCCACTGACAGTGTACAGTCAGTATATATGACACACCTTTGAACACAAGACCAGTCAATGGTAAATGAATACTGCTCCTTCACATTGTCTTCCGATGGCTCTGTCAAAGCACGGAAGCATGCTGAGATGATTCGAGGTGGAAGATGCACGTTGGCATTAGAGAGCAGTAAACCACATACTGAACAAGCTATTCCCTTTTCAATTCTTTCAGTCCTTCGAAGGAGGAAATTTAAATTGGTGCCAGTATGTCTGTAATCCCTCTAATACTTGCTGAATTCTGTTTTTTTACAACGAGGAAACAGGCTTCAGCTCAGAGCCTTAGCAGGCCTCAGTATATAGCTAGAATTTAATAGCACTGTTTTCCTTGTATTTGATTTTATGGTTATCTTCTGTTGAGGCAAATGAGATTCATTATGCATTTAGAATAATGGTCTCAAAATACCTTTTAAATAGATTTCCTTGAGCAAAAACCCTTAATTTTAAAATGAGAACTATTAAGTAAACTCTTTTTTTTGTTGTTTTTGTTTTTGAGACAGGGTCTCACTCTGTCACCCAGGCTGGAGTACAGTGGCACAATCATGGCTTTCACTGCAGCCTCAACCTCCCAGGCTCCAGTGATCTTCCCACCTCAGTCTACTAAGCAGCTGAAACTATAGGCGTGCCACCACGCCCAGCTAATTTTTCTATTTTTTATAGAAATGGGATTTCACCATGTTAGCCAGACTGGTCTCGAACTCCTAGGCTGAAGCTCACCTCCCAAGGATAAATGCTATTTTAGTGGTGCAAGAAAATAATAACTAACATGTATCGAGTACCTAATAAGTGCTGTAGCACTTTATCAGTATTAATTCATCTGATTCTCGCAACAGCGCTATAAAGTATGCACTGTTATTCACTTCATTCTCTGGTAGAACTGAGGAAACTGAAATATGGGGTACTAAAATTACCTGTTTAGGTAACATGGGAGAGCCAGGCTTTGAGGCCAAGATCTGTGTCCCACAGCCCATGTCTGGACCATTAAACAGATAGCTCTAAGCAGCGAAGTCAGTGCTGGAGGTTTCAGAAACACTGACACAAGTGTTTCTCCCATCTTTAAAGGTCCAGTTTAACTTCCTTGAAGATCACCATGAGCTCCACCTCCCTCAGTAGCTTCTGCTTTCCCTAACTCCCATTCCACTTCTCTTTGGTACCACATGGAAGGCTTATAGTTTATGCATCTTTAGTTACTTAATTATGTTCATCCTAAGTATACAGTAAGCCCCCTTGGAAGGAGCAACTGTGTGTTATACTTCTCTTGAATTCAGTAAATATATGTTTAAAAGGAGTTTTAAGAAATTGTTATTCTGCTTCAATGATTAGTGCATTATTTTAGCATTTGCAAAAATAGGGGATTCTTTTGACAAAAAAAAAAAACCCAAACCATTTCCATTCTGAAACAAAAAAATAGTTTTCAGTGAAAAAAAAAATGTAGGAAGTTGTAGTGATTTTGACATTTGAATGAGAATTTCACTGAAAGGGCATTAATTTATTACTTTCGGAAAGATTTCTTACTTTAAAATGCTTCAGTAATTCCAAACAAAAGAATAGATTTAAAATGTTCTTAGAGGAGAGGAAGAATAACATTATGGCTTATGACCTACAAGATCTAAGATACAATATAATTCTCGCCTATTATTGCCTCAGAACAATTCTATACTTAACAAATTTTCCACTCTGTGTGGTGGTAGCCCTACAATTAACTGAGTCATGTACAATATTCATATTACCAGAAATATAATTAAAATTTCCCTTATTTTGCGATATGAAATTCAAAGCTTTGGAATTGTATTGTAGACTAAATAAACTTTTAAATGCATGGAAATTTGAATATTTTTAAATATATAGAGATTATAAACAAGTTTCTTAAAGACAATAGGAATATATAATAACTCATAATTTCAAGAGCCACGACTTTAAAAATAGCTGCTCTTCTGAAAAATAAGCAAACCTTTATCCATTGTATTTTATTACAAGATACTATAGAATTTTAAGCTATAAAGGATTATAAAGTTTACCTAGTTCATCCTCTTTTGTATGTTCAAAATATATTCAAATACCTTGCAGAAATTCATCATACAACTAGTTTAGTTTCCAGTTGTTTATTTCTTTATAAGTTGGTTATTTTGAACTTATAATGCAATCTCTGTTGTAAGAAAAAACAAACAACAACAACAAAAACCCCGAGATGGTTAGATTCCCAGGATGGGCTACTAGTGCTTATAAAATACAAGTGAAAATACAAGTATTATAAACTTTGGGGGGATTAGGTGGGATCCTAGAAATCATCTAATCCAATTGACTTCTACAGATAAGCAAATTTATACTACACATTGCTTATAGAAAAAGCAGAAAAATATAATATTAGGCAGTAAGTACAACCAAACATTTAATTGACTGAATAGTAATTGTGGTTAAAATTTGTGTTTAAGACAGAAGAAACGTAAACGGAAACTTTTGAAAAGACTTTCTTAAGAGAATTTCGGGAAATTTTTTAAGGATTAGAGCCTTGTTTTTCTTTCTCTTCTATCCCCTATCTTTGGCAACAGTGGTTAAAACTCCGCAGCTCTATCTTCTCTTCCCACTCCTTCCCTTTTTTTTTTTTTCCCCAGCATCCACTGTGCAGGACTTGTATAGTTAACTGATCTGTAACACTGTTTTAGGTCTCAGCCACACTGACTACTGTCCGCTCATTCATGGCCATTAATAATTGTCTATTAACAACACAAGCCAGGGTGGAGAGTATGTTAAAGTGCTCTGCTCCCCATCTCTGGAATGTATTCAAACCGTCTTCCACTGCACACTGCATTCTTGGCTGCCTGTTCCTCACAGTCCCAGCTTTGGCTTTACCCTTCTCCACCCTATTTGCTGAGATGAATGTCAAGTCTGTGCCCACTCTCCCAGCTCAGTCTCTGGGCTTCTCTCTTCCTGTAGGTCTACACTGCAGCCAAAGGACCCAGCAGCTGGAGTACCCCTGTGAAGCACTCCTCATGAGGGTGGATGGAGGATTTTGTTTGTTTCCTTGACAAAGGTGTGTGACTTGTCAGCCAAGATGTTGGCTTTTTCATGAAAGGAGCAAGGAAATAGGAAGAGAGCATGTTAAGGAAGAGAGCCCTTCTTGAAGCAAATGGGCAAGAATTGGAAGGAAGTGGGGAAAGAGGATGGAGACTACAGAAGATGTGCCTGTACTTATGAGAAGTGACTAAAGTAGACATAGCTATTTTGGGAGAAGTGAAAAGCCAAAGAAAAAGTACCAAGTGAAGGGCTCCCCTGAAAAAAAAATGGAAAGAAAAGGCAGAGGGGGCAAAGAAGAGATCATCCTCACATAAACTCCTCTAAACCAGCCTCTTGACATGGGACAGATGGGAGCGTTGGGATGGAGTAGTTGGGACAGATCTGCATGGAGAAGGGGCAGAGAAACAGCAGCCAGTCTTCTCTCTTCGCCTGGATTGCAAGAGGTAAGTGTCAGGGAAAGGAAAGAAAAGCAGAATGGGTTCAAAAACTACCCCAGCACACCAAATACTTTACCATGCTGATTCAGAGAGCATCCTGAGTTGCAGTATCACCCATCTAGCTACAAAAAAAAAAAAAAAAAAAAAAAAAAAAATTGAATGTGTTAATATTGATGAGTTGGCGAATTGTCACAACAAATTGCTCAACACTACCTTCTAGGAGCAGATACTTTGAAAGGACAATGCATATATCCTACAATGAGAGAATTTTAAACTACTGAAATACAGATAAATCAAACGTAGTTCTGTTTGCATATAACTGCAAAGTTACATCTTTACAGTTTGAATTATATTGTTGTGTACCTGGACTTATACATCATAACTCAGCTTACCCAGGACTGGCAATAATATGTGGTAGTCAAAAACTTTAAAGTTTTCTGTCTATTATTGTAGTTTTTCATTCCTTACTATAACAATTTCTCATAGTGGCAGAGTAAGGATTTTTTCCAACTATAAATTATATTCCTTAAATAAACTGTTCCAAATAATCACAGTGTTGCAGAGGTTAGGGGCTCATCATTGCTGGTAAAAAAAAAAAAAAATAACCTTTAGAACAGCAGTTTGGCAAGTCAAACCAAGAGTTTCAACATGTCCATATGATTTCAGCCAACAAATTCACTTCTAAGATATTATGCTAAGTTTATACATTTTTATTCAACATTATTTGTGAAATGGAAAAAAAATCAAAAATAATGTATTAGTTAAATAAGTTATATCTATATGTTGGAATATATTCAATTAATATTTAATAATATTGGAAAATGCTCATAATGTTATGGGTAAAAATAGAACAGAGCAAAACAACCTGTAATCTCTCTACCTAAATAAACATGGAAGGAAATTTACTAAATGTTAGCAGTAATTATCTCTGGGTGATGGTATTATAGATAACTTTTGTTTTCTTCTTTATGCTTTTTTTCAATTTTTAAAAATTTTGGCCAGGCACAGTGGCTCACGCCTGTAATCCCAGCACTTTGGGAGGCCGAGGTGGGCGGATCACAAGGTCAGGAGATGGAGACCATCCTGGCTAATACAGTGAAGCCACGTCTCTACTAAAAATACAAAAAGTTAGCCGGGCATGGTGGCATGCGCCTGTAGTTCCAGCTACTCAGGAGACTGAAGCAGGAGAATCACTTGAACCCGGGAGGCGGAGGTTGCAGTGAGCTGAGATCATGCCACTGCACTCCAGCCTGGGTGACAGAGTGAGACTCTGTCAAAAAAACAAAAACAAAAAAACAAAACTCAACAATAAACATGCATTACTTTGAAAATCAGAAAAAAAATAAATGTTATTTAACAAAGATCCGGCTTCAAAAGCAGTTTACAAATAAAACTGAAAACCAAATTGTATGTATTTATCCACTTGTTTGCAGAGGGCAACAAAAACCAGGAGGTCAACAAAAACTGTGAGCTAAAAACTATGTGTCAAGCACTTAATGTCATCTGTCCAAAAATTGTTTTTATCCACTTGTTTGCAGGGGGCAACAAAAACCAGGAGGTCAGCAAAATCTGGGAGCTAAAAAGTATGTGTCAAGCACTTAGTATGTCATCTGTCCTGTATAACTCCATGTCTTGAGGGTCTACCATCTGACACATGGTAGACCCTCAAGACATAGATACCCCACCACACCAAATACTTTCACCATGCTGATTCAGATGCCATCCTGAGTTGCCTTATCACCCAACTAGCTACAAAAAAAATTGAACTTGTTAATATTGATTTTATATATATTTATAGATATAGAGCTGGCTTCAACTGCTTTAATCTGATGTCACAAATAAGTCTCTTTTTTCCTGATAAATCATTCAAGCATGTATCGCTTTATATCTTCTTAAGGATCCTCCTGTTCCAGGGACCTATGCAGTCCCAGAGCTTTTGTAGTTCAAAATGTGACATTCACTGTGCTTTCACACCCAGTGACAGAACTGGCATCTGGGCCACATCTGATGCCCTGTTTGTTTGTTCCACTCCCTGTTTAGCTGCAGAAAACTGGCCCACCAGGTGCCGAACTGGTCCAGTGCTGCTTGAGACCCATCTGCTGCTATGGTTCCTTAGGGGAGGATAGCAGAGCCCACTTTCTCTGAGACTGCAGTTCTTTCTTCATTTTGCAGATGCAAGCATCTCCCAAGTGTGGGCTCTAGACCTGCCTTGATCATCTCCACTCAAAGCTGCCCTCACCCCTTCCCCAGGTATCAAACCACCGGTGATGGCTCTCTTTCAGACCCATACAGTAGAAGGGGCCTAAACTTATTAACTACTTTTTGATTTTAAATTCTGCTTTACAATATCTTTTCCAGCATCAGTAGATTTCAAGTGATGCTCATTCCTGTCCTTCCACCCTCTAAGTTTGCCCAACAGTCAAGGTTCGTTTTCGTCAGGACTATTGACATTGCTATGAAGTTTCCCGTGGCAGGCTGCCCAGATGCTTCTGTCCAGATCCTCTGAGCACCAAGCAGTTACACAAGGCCCCTCTGTGTGGCTTATTGTCGCCTTCCACTCCCACTCACATACTGTGGATGGATAGGAGTTTTGATGCTAAGGTCAAAAATACTCAGGTTACTTACTTAAAAGGTGGCATTTTGCAAGCAGAATGGATACTCGGAGAAGAAGATGGACAATGTGAGGACAATCGGAGGCAGGAAAAGGTGTAAGGAATTTGGAACAGTCCAGGCTCCCCATGCAGCACGGTGGTCTGACAACTGGGAGTCCTCTCTGAGAAAGAAGGGAAGGCTTAGTGCTGCCGGGAGCACTCTGATTGCTCCTTGCTCTGTAGGCTCTGGCAGCCCTTCAGACAACATCACTAGCTCCCCCGCTCCCGCTCCTTCAGTGTTTCATCCCTCTTTCTTCACTTACTTTCACCTCCCTCTTGGGCACCCAGTGTGTTACTGATGTCTGCATTTGTTTCCTGAGAAGGAAGAACGTGATCTGATCCAAATATACCCAGAGGTATTAAGGTTGCAGTGTGCTACTTTTCCAAAGATGTTTATACCTGGAGACTATTGGCTTGTTCAACAATTAAGCACTGACTGAGGGATACACACTAAGCCTATATGCACAAGAAAATTAAATCTCTGCCCTATTTCCTGGTCTAGAAAGTGGAATACACATGTAAACAAGCACTTGCACACATTATAAGATGTTCTTAGTCACACAAAGAAAGAGTGATGGTTCTGGTTTGGGTAGGGCAGAGGGGTGAAAGTCAGTAGGCCTTGTAAGCAAGCAACATTTGGACAGGTCTGGAAGGATGAAATTAATAGACTCAGGAAGTGCAGGCACTCGCCAGCAAGTACAGAAGCACAGAGGCAGTGAGGCAGCATGAATATGAGCAGTAACTTAGGGAAATTATTGTAAAATGAAGCATAACCGATTCCAAATGACTTGAGAATTACATGTGAAGAGGGCAGAGGCAGAAGATGAAATTGTAGAGACCAAATTGTGCAGGAGCCATCTCTGACACGCTAAGCAGTGTGGACTTGTAGCTGTAGTTCTCACCACCAGTGAGTGCAAGAATCAAGCTGTGAGTGTCAGACATGAGAATAGTAGATACAACTAAGAGAAGAGAGAAATGATTGAAAGGGGAATAAGGGGGCTTCTGAAGTGCTGGCAAGCAAGGCCCTCTTTCTTGTTCTGGACCATGGTTATGTGGATGTTCACTTTGTAATCATTGAACTGCACATTTATGCTTTCTGTACTTACTGTACACTATACTTCTCAATTGTGAAAAAGTCTTTTTAAGAAAATCAAGCTGGGTTATTTATTGAAAACAGATTCCGGGATCTCCCTGTCAGACATACTGATTAAGTAGGCCTGGGCTGGCACTTGGGAAATCTGTACTTTTTAAATGATTACCTTAGTGAAGGATCTGAAGCCAGAAGGGACCCCTAGACCACACTTGGAGAATACTGCTAGCCCTTTTGGGGAGCCATCCAAAAGATTTAAGCAAGATGCTAAGAACAGAGATGTGTCTGTCTGAATGTTCTGGATAAAGGGAAAGGAAGAAGTTGAGGGTGGCCTCCACCTTATGCCTTATTAGCACTTGCAGGTTCTGTGTCCCATTCCTTTTGTGTTTTTAAGAGATGTGACAAATAAGGTGCTAATGACTTATAAGTACTAAGTACGATTTTTGAGTTGTGTTTTCTTCTGGAGTTTTCTTAAATATGAAAATTTTGGACTTCAGTACTTTAGTAGCTGAATTTGAGACATGGAACCAGCCCCTGGGGTAGATATTCTGGGGTAGGGAGCAACTTTGTAGAATTTCTTAAATGAGGGCATTCTCAGCCTGTGAGTCATAGTTGCTCCACTACTGACCTACCGTCATTACGACATACGCTTAGTGAGGATTGATTTGCATGGATGCAGTTAAATTCATTTTCTTATGCCCCTGTATAATCAGAGGGATATTTTTGAGACTTAAAGCCTCCAATATGGTATTCTTCCAAACTTTAATCCTTCTGAAAAAAATATAACAAGTTTTGTTGCAAAGTTTTTCCTTGGGTGCTGACAGTGATGGAAATAGAAAGAGGAAACCTTACTTGGCCTTAAGCAGAGAATGAGAAAATCCAAAATTCTGACACAAAATTTGCACAGATTTTTTTCCCTCATAATTAAAGTACTGAGGAAATGCCATAAGATGATTCTTTGTGAGCAAGCTCATCCATTCATCAGATCAGTAAAAATTTTAAAGTCTGACAGCACAAAGCATTGGCTAGGATTAAGAACATAGGAACTGTCTTTAATTCCAATATTTTGGGAGGCCAAGGCAGGAGGATCACCTGAGTCCAAGAGTTAGCAACTAGCCTGAGCAATATAGTGAGATCCCGTCTCTACAAAAAATAAAAACTTAACCAGGCGTGATGGCACATGCCTGTGGTTCCACGTACTGGGGAGGCTGAAGTAGAAGGATTGCTTAATTCTGGAGTCCAAGGCTGCCGTGAGCTATAATCATGCCTCTGCACTCCAGCCTGGGCCACAGAGTGAGAGCCTGTCTCAAAAAACAAACAACATAGGAACTTACTTCTGGTAAGAGTATAAATTGGGACAAACACTTTGGAGAGCAACTTGGCAGTATTTAGTCAAGTTAAAGGTGTGCATACTCTGTGACCCAGAAATTGCACTCCTAGGTATAGTCTCTGAGAAGCTCTCTTACCTGTGCCCAAGGAGATACATACAAGAATATTCACAGCAGCATAGAAAAAAATTGGAAATGATGTATATTAGATCAACAGAAGAATTTATGGGTAAATTGTGAAATATTCAATGAATATAGCTATGAAAATGAATGAAATAGATATGTGTATCTCCCATGGAAGAATCTCACAAACAAGATGTTGATCAAGTTGACCAAAAATCAAGTTGCAAGACGAGACACAGTGGCTCATGCCTGTAAATTGGGAGCACTTTGGGAGGCCAAGGCAGGAAGACTTCTTGAGGCCAAGAGTTTGAGACCAGCCTGGGCAACATAGCAAGGCCCTGCTTTACAAAAAATAAAATTAGCCAGGCTTGGTGGCACATGCCTATGGTCCTAGCTACTCAGGAGGCTGAGGTGGGAGGATTCCTTGAGCCCAAGAGTTGTAGGCTGCAGTGAGCTATGATTGCACCAACGCACTCCATTCTGGGTGACAGAGCAAGACTCTTGTCTCTTAAAAAAAAATTGCAGATGAATTTGTAGAATATATTTCTGTCTAGGTTAAAAACTTGCAAATGCTATTGTTGTGTGGGAAACAACAACCATTGTTGCTGCAATGGTAGCCTGTAAGTACACTTAACAGGCAGGCTATTCAAGGGATCACAGAACAAGAAAGGCTCATGGACCAAAACCAAATCTTCAAATCACGTGGCTTATTAAATCAATTTAAAACACACCATAAGAAGCTAGGTGAAAGACATGGAGTGGGTTAACACATTTCAGATGTGTCACAGGAGGCAGGGTGGAAAGATGACAACACCTGAATCCTCAGTCCTGTCTCTCCCTGCCACATCAGCCTTCCTAACCAAGGGTTTGCTTGCAAAGATCAGAGTTGAGATTTAACCAAAGCAGCCTAACAGACAGGGGTGTTTGGGGTCAAAACACACAGTTGTTCTAAAGTCTTGGGAGCAAAATGGGTCTGGCTGACAGCAGTAGCTCGTCAGTTAACCTCATGAACAGCTATGGATTTTATTTATATTTCTTTTGCAGAGGATATGAGGAGCCAATGGTTAGCCAAATTAAAACCTTTTGAATAGGGAATGCCTGATATGCCTTAAGTATCTTCAGTGCGTCATGAAAATTGGATGATTCAGGGCCTCACATGTGTCATGACTATTAGGTGTTTCTTGTTCTTTCCATCTCTTTCTAATTATGTTCATTATGCAAATGCACTACTACATTTTGTAGGAATTTTGCTTGTTTCTTAAGCTACTTGCTTCAATTCTTAGTTTCATTTTTTTCTCCCTATGTGTTTATTTCTCTTATTTTGTATAGCAGAATTGAATATTCTTAAATAATTCAACAAACACGCATTATAAATACATGTGTAATATGGTTAAAATAAAACTAAATGCTTAGAAAGATTAATCCCCAAGTTCAGGATTTGCCTAACTATGATAGAGTCATAAAGGGGTGCATTAAGGATGGAATTTATAGGACTTCAGTTATATTGGTAATGTTTTGTTTCTTAATATGGATGCTGGGTATGTGGGTGTTTATTATGTAAAATTTTGTGCATCTGAACTTTTTAAAAATAAATTTAAGAAAAGTTTGAAATAGTAAATACCTGGAGTCTTACAACAGACATTTGATACTTTTCTTTTTTTTAAGACACAGAATCTTTCTCTGTTGCCCAGGCTGGAGTGAAGTGGCACAATCATAGCTCACTGTAACCTCAAACTCCTGGGTTCAAGCGATCTTCCTGCCTCAGCCTCCCAAATAGCTACAACTATAGGCATGTGACCACCATGCCTGGCTAATTTTTTAATTTGTTGTGGAGACAGGGTCTTGCTTTGTTGTTTAGGCTGGTCTTGAATTCCAGGCCTCAGGTGATCCTCCTGTATCAGTCTCCTGAGTCACTGGGATTACAGGTGTGAACCACAGTACCTAGCCCTATCATTTTTTATTTTAATAAAGTTAAAGAATTTGACTAGGCCAACTTAATTGATATGTTATCTCTCTATTGCTAGGTACACACATGTATTTTTTAACAAACATTTGCTGAGTACATACTATTTGCAAGGAAGGCATTGTACCAGTTGACATGGGAGATGAAAAGTTGAATACAGGCTGGGCGCAGTGGCTCATGCCTATAATCCCAGCATTTTGGGTGGCTGAGGCAGGTGGGTCACCTGAGGTCAGGAGTTCGAGACCAACCTGGCCAACATGGTGAAACCCTGTCTCTACTAAAAATACAAAAATTAGCTGGGCATGGTGGTGGGTGCCTGTAATCCCAGCTACTCAGGAGGCTGAGGCGAGAGAATCACTTGAATCTGAGACGCGGAGGCTGCAGTGAGCCAAGATTGCGCCATTGCACCCCAGCCTGGGCAACAAGAGCGAAACCCTGTCTCCAAAAAAAAGGAAAAGTTGAATGCAACAAAATTCTTACTCTCAAGTAGGAATTGCTCTCAAACCTTCAATTTAGTCATGGAGTTGACACTACTGCAAAAATTAGTACAGTTCAAAGGCATGATATATGTGCCTCAAGTAAAGTACAAATTGTGGGTGGTCCGAGTAGGTGGAGCTTCATTCAGAGGGTGTGATCAGAATGCATTTAAGCAGAAGGTGACATTCAATCTGGACCTTAAAAGAAGTAGATTTCAACAGGCAAAAATAGAAAGGAAGGCATTGCAGGACAAGGAAATACAATGCACAAAGAAGTAAAAAATGGAGTGTTCAGAGCAGCAATGTGTCTAAATTGTTGGATGGGCATGGAAGAGTACTGCAAGGGTGGGTGGGAAGGCAAATTAGGACAAGAGTCCTCTACAGCATTAACAGGTTATCTGTGGATGGGATTATGAGGGATTTTTATTTTCTTCTTTGTAATATTCTATATATTCTACAATGACCACATATTACTGCTTGGTCATGGATTTTTTTTTAATTGACATAAGGGGATTTCATTTGTAGCCTGCCAAGTCATTCCAGTTGCCCCCTTAGTTATGGAAATGTTGGGAGTAGAGTTTACCCATCCTTCTGGTATTATGCCATTCTCTGAAACCCAAGGTAAACAAAATTGGTCCCTGATGAAGTGGTTGGATAATAGGAGGATGGAGCCCTGACCATCTGGAAACGCAAGGACACATATTCTACCCTGCTCTTTTCAAGATTGATCAGGGTAACCTGGCCAAGGCCCATTATCAGAGAACAGTAATGAGGACCTGAAATAAAATTATTAGGAATCAGCAAACCTAAGTTGACATCCTGGGATAAATTTAAGGGCCTAGGCATTCTTGGAGGAAGCACAACATGTGGCTAAGTTAGGGATCCAGCTACTCTGGTCCTATGCTGAGAATATGGGAAATGGTGACTAACATTGACTGAGAGGGACTCCAAGAGAGCTATAATTGTAGGATCCCAGGTTGGGGCCCCACCATGGCTAGGCACGGCCAGATGCAGCAAGGGCATTTGCCACAGCATGGACCATGCAGGACCATACTTCACAGAGCCCTGTGAGGCTGCAAAGAAGGAGAGCACTAGTGAAATCGTCAAGCTTCCCACTTCCCTCTAGACCTAGCAATGGAAACACAACTAACCCTTGTCACTCTTTGGATCCAGTAAGACCATAGTGTCTTTTGCTTTTCTTTTCTTTTCTTTTTTCTTTTTTCTTTTTTTTTTTTTGAGACAGGGTCTTACTCCAGTTGCCCAGGCGAGAGTGCAGTAGCATTATCTCAGTTCACTGCAGTCTCTACCTCCTGAGCTCAGATGATTCTCCCACAGCCTCCCGAGTAGCTGGAACTACAGATGCGTGCCACCATCCCCAGCTAGTTTTTGTATTTTTAGTAGAGATGGGGTTTTGCCATGTTGCCCAGGCTGGTCTTGAACTCCTGGACTCAACAAGCTGCCTGCTTGGGCTTCCCAAAGTGTTGGGATTACAGGCGTGAGCGACCACGCCCAGCCCATAGTGTCTTTGGACAATTTGGGGAAAGTCTATATTGGACTTTCTCCTGATAGGGTAAGTGAGGATTTGAGAAATTAATTACAAAAATAAAAGTCATGACTATAACAATAAACTGGTTTTGTGGATTAGGTCATACAGTATTGATCTATATTATCCAAATATTCTGCAATCAGCATGTTAATATATAATCTGAAAGAAGTTGCTTTTATAAGTCTTATTCTAAATTACCAAATTAGCTTTAAAATATAACATATGCTCTTTGGTACATATTCAAAATAAAAGTAGTAAAATATTAATATAAAGTTTTTTTACATTAATCTTATAAAACCACTTGATACCTTGTAACTGGTCTCTGACAATGTCTAAGGTTTGTTTCCTTGACCAAAAGGGCTTTGCTGTACTGTCAACACTGAGAGCCTAGTTAAAAATGCAACACGATTGTAGCAAAGTTGATGGTGTCCTGTAAGGCCCATTCCACACAACCAGCAAAGTGAAACTATGTTGTGTGATCATCCTGCTGTTTTCTAATCTACTTCCTTTGGTTGGATATGTAAGCATCTTGGAAACAGTTTCTTCCCCATCTAGAACTCCGCAAGTCTCATACAACATCTTCAAATAATTTAAGTTTGTCATATCTTTAAAATTCTTGAGATTTTTGTAGCTGATACTCATGCTTGGCCTGTTGAAATATTAAACAGATAAAGTCTGCAAAGTAGTATTATCATTTTTTATATATTTTTTTCTGCCATGTGACTCAGATCTTTTTTTTTTTTTAGTTAGAGACAGGGTCGCACTATGTTGGCCAGGCTGGTCTCAAACTCCTGGCCTCAAGCAATCCTCCTGCCTCAGCCTCCCAAAGCACTATGACTACAGACATGAGCCACTGTGCCTGGCCAATACTATGATTTCTTGAACAACACTGAGATTTAAACTGAGTGAAGTTAAATTAGAAAATTCTCTTACTAGTTCAAAAGGTTCATGAAAAAATGGAATTAAAAGATAAAAATAGAATACATAAACTTCATTTCTCAACATAAGCTCCAACAGGTTCAAGACATTTTTATAAGTGATAATAGCCATTGAGTCTATCCCTAAAGAACTGAGGGTTCTGGGAAATTAACCAGGTCAATGTAGTCTTTTTTACAATATTAACTGAAAAAAAAAGATTTAAAGATTTTTTAGGAAACAAACAGTCAGAGGGAGCCATATCAGGACTGTAAGGTGGATGCCTAATCATTTCGCATCAAAACTCAAAATATTGCCCTTATCTGGCCGGGCATGTTGTAATCCCAGCACTTTGGGAGGCCCAGGCAGGCGGATCACAAGGTCAGGAGTTTGAGACTAGCCTGGCCAACATGGTGAAACCCCGTCTACTAAAAATACAAAAATTAGCTGGGTGTGGTGGTGCGGGGCTGTTAATCCCAGCTACTCAGGAGGCTGAGGCAGGAGAATGGCTTGAACCCAGGAGGCAGAGGTTGCAGTGAGCCAAGATTGCTCTGGGCAACACAGCGAGACTCCATCTTAAAAACTAAAACAAAAATTGCCCTTGTCTGATGAGAGGAATGAATGAGCAGGAGCGTTGTTGTGGTGGAGGACTCTCTGGTGAAGCTTTCCTCGGCATTTTTCTGCCAAAGCTTTGGCTTTCTCAAAACACGATCATAATAAGCAAATGTTACTGTTCTTTGGCCCTCCAGAAAGTCAACAAGCAAAATGCCTTGAGCATCCGAAAAAATCCTTCACCACCATCTTGGGTCTTGATGGTCTGCTTGTGCTTTGACTGAAGCACATCCCCCTCTTGGTAGCTATTGCTGTGATTATGTTTTGTCTTTAGTATTGTACTGGCAAAGCCGTGTTTTATTTCCTGTTACAGTTCTTTGAAGAAATGCTCTGCGATTGTTGATCCCACTTGTTTTAAAATTTCCGTCAAAAGCTCTCCTTTTGTCTGCAGCTGATCTGGGCACAACGGTTTTGACACCCATCAAGTGGAGAGTTTGTTCAACTTTAATTTTTCAGTCAGAATTGTGTAAGTGGAACCAACTGAGATGTCTATGGTGTTGGCTATTGTTTCTGCTGTTAATCATTGGTCCTCTTCAATTAGGGCTCAAACAAGATGAGTTTTAACTCACAAATTGATGTGGATGGTCTGCTGTTCTAGGCTTCAGCTTTAACATTGTCTCACCCTTCTTAAAATGAATTACTGTATTTATAAACTGCTTAGTTTTGGGGGGCATTGTCCCAATAAACTTTTCATTAAAAGTTAATGATTTCATCATTCTTCCAACCAAGCTTCACCAAAAATTTAATGTTTGTTCTTGCTTCGATTTTAGCAGAATTCACGTTGCTCTGATAAGGGACTCCTTACAAACTGATATCTTAGTGCCTCGAACTAGATCCTTTTCAGACATGTTATAACAAGTTAGTAGAAGTTTATTTTGGTGCAAAAAAATTTTGACATCTATGCATAGTTTTTTCATAATACGTATTTCAATGAACTTTTTAAAGACCCCTTGTGTAATGTGTTTTACTTGTCTAAGTTCCCTACTAAATTGAAAGCTCATGGGAATCGAGCTGTGTCATGATGGCTTCCAAAACATCAGCATTTGACCTGGTGCAGAGCATATAGCAGCTGCAAGATAAAATTGATGAATTGTTTTTTGAGGAGGAGTTAGTGAGCAGGGCCAGGCGCAGCTAGAACTGACGCTCTGCACAATTCTGGACCAAAAACATAGCTTTCACTATTTGGATATGTCATCTGTCTACTTCTGGTTTCTTAATTGAGTTTGAGATTCTCGAGATTTTGGATAATTAAACTCAGTGAAAGAATTATGATTGTGCTTTGTGGTCAGAAGCCTTGTGGAGTAAACATCTTAGGACAGGATTTTTGTTGCATGGAAGAGAAACTAACTACAGGCGAGGAAGTAGCCCAATCTCCCCGGGGACTAAAACCAAGAGCCAGGAAGCTTCTGGGAAGCCGGGAAGCTGGCTTTTTCTCATGTCTATTTTTCTCACTGTAGATTTATTTTTCTTTCTCTCTCTCCTTCACTGCCTGCAGTATCAGCAGATCTGTTTTCACTACTTCAAGGTACACAGCCCCAAACACTGCCCATCCCCAGCTCCCCATGCACATCTTTCCTGTAGGAGAAACCAGGAGAGAGATGAGCATTTCTGTCCCAGTTCCAAACTCCCCAGAGAGATTCTGATGGGCCCAGCTTAGGTCAGGGGATAGTCTTCACTGAAGAGTTCCTGAGATAACAGAGACTGTAGTAGCAGGGATTGCAGAACTGATTTTATAAAGGAAGAACGTGTACCATATATATTGCTAGTTAAAAGCATGTATACTGTTGATTTCTACCTCCTCAGAAGTCTAGAAGGTTTCCTTCCTTTGAGGGTGAAGAAGCAGTAACAGGCGTCCTCCATCAGACCCCTCTCTGTGGGCACCTAGAACACTTCCCATTGACGTCTGCTTCAAGAGGAGGTCACTAAAAGTGACCCACATGACGCAACGGACACTCCGCTGTTCCCAGTGCCCTCTCCAAGACCTTCCAGATGGTGAAGTGTTAAGAGTCTAAAATGGAGTAAATGATCTGCAGAAATTCGGTGGTGCCAGAGGAGCCAGTCCAAAGCCACTCGGCTCTAAAACGCTGCGATTCTATTATTTTAATGATGCCCAGGAACACAACGCAGCACGACAGACCCAGAGGCGAGTGTGCAGCTGCCAGAGGAGCAGCTGGAGGGGCTGCGGGGTGCTGCTGGCCGGCGAGTCCCCAGTGGGAGGAGGGACGCGGTAGGCGCGGGAGGAGGAAGAGCGCGGTGCGAGGGCGGAGCCGCGGTGGCCTGCGCGCTGCATTCTGCTGCGCTCGGCTTATTAGCTTGGCACACGGATAGAAAAATGTACGTTTGAATCTATTTCTGGCTTTCAAATGTGCGAAGAAAACACGTAACTTTATTATTTTATTTTTGTAAAGTTAGAGACAGATGCCCCTAAAGCGTATGCATTCTATAAGAAATTGCTGTTCTTTGGTGGTGCATCTTTGGAAGCAAAAATCAAGGACAAATAGGTCATCTCTAAGTTTTCTGCAGGAATATTGGCAATAAAAAGAATAGAGTCAACACTGGTAACTAATGGAGATGAGGGAAATACAATCTGGGAAGATGTTAAGGTTTTTTTTTAAGAACTTTTAAAGGAAAAACAATGAAGTAAGTGTTGATGTAATATGAATATGTTATTACTTGTTAAGTGCCAAAAATACTGCAGATATAAATAACCTTTTAAAATGTAGTCAAGAAACATTTGAACACTTATAGAAATTCCCTCACCAGAGGTGTTTGGAAATCTTCAAATCTTAATATCCTTTTGTGAATGGTCAGAGTAAATCAGAAATGAAAGAAATCTGGAAAAATAAAAACACATTATCTGTGCAACAAAAGCATTGCTAGAAGGGGTTGTTATGATAAATAGAGCTCCAACTGGAGTGCCATTAGTCAAAGAAAAGTCTTATAAAGCAAAATGTTGCAAGATTTATTTATTCAAAAACTGTTGTTGAGCACATGCTATGTGCCAGGCACGGTGCTAAGCTTGGGACGACATGGGAAAATAAAATGGACGTTGTCCCTGCATGCATGTCCCTCCCCAGGCTCTTGGCTGTGTAGAGAAAGTACCGTAACTGCCAAATAAGTAAATAGTTGGATGGGGCCTAAGAGATCAGTGTGACATAAAACAAGTGTAGATGTTAATCCATTTCAAAATACTCTTCACAGACTTTGAGTATTCCTATGATTTTCTGGAAATGAGACAGGAAATCAAATTTTTTTTGAAGAGCTGAGGTCCAATTTTCAATATGTAATCCAGTTCTTTTCAGGAAGTGTTAATCATGTGATTCCTATTACCATTAAAAACAGTCATCATCCTGTAATACTGACCATCTGTTTCAGATATGGCAGGCACACTTAGGAAACCCAGAATAATGGGAACTCAAAACTGTTATTCATTCGAGAGCTTATCAGTCCAAGAAGATGCCACCTTGGTCAGATGTGGATGAGGCGTGACTGGACCGACCCTATGGGCTCCGCACCCATCTGTGCTATAAACTGTTCATGTGATAACTGTGTGTCCCTGGGTTGTCTGACCTGCAGCTGTACTGCACTTTTAGTACAATGCCTGCCACCCACAAGAGTGTTGTCACAATTGAAGTGAATGCTATAAAGCATTGTGAGCAACTCAAAAGACAGGTGCTGCTTAACTACCCAAAATCATTATACACCCACAGGTAAAGCTCTCTCTCTCTCTCTCCTTCTCTCTCTCTCAACACTCTTAATATGGTAATATAAAAGGGCATTCCTCAGGGTACATTTAAATGTCTGTGTGTGTTTCATTCCATTTGTTATTCATTTTAACTTTTAAATTAATTATTATTTTCAGGATGTTATCCTTGCACTAAAGGAAACCTATTAATTTAATGATTCTATGTCACTACTATGGACTGAATATTTGTGTCCCCCCAAAATTCATATGTTGAAATCCTAACCCTCAATGTGCTGCATTGGGAGGTGTGGCTTTGGGGAGGTGATTAGGTCATGATGACAGAGCCCTTGTGAATAAGATTAGTGCCCTTATAAAAGAGACCCAGAGAGCTCTCTCACCCCTTTTTGCTATGTAAGGACATAGTCAGAAGACCACAGTCTATAAACTGGTAAGCTGGTCCCTACCAGACGCTGAATCTGCATCTTAATCTTGGACTTCCCAGCCTCCAGAACTGTGAGAAGTAAATGTAGTTTACGCCACCCAGTCTATAGTATTTTTGTTACAGCTGCCTGAATGGAGTAAGACAGTTACCATGTTTGAAAAAGAGACATATTTGGGTCTCTAGAAGCTGCCTGTCTGTTAATTTATGACTAAAATTAATTTGGTCATGATTTCCTCTCTAAATCTAGATTATTTGGCCATGTGTCAGAAACACATGTTTGGGAATTTATTTGGCTAGATGGCTTGGATTGAAGCCTCAAATTTTAAAAAGAAAAGAAAAAAAGCACAACTAAACAGAAGTTAATCAATGTAAATACCTGACAGCATTGAAGCAGCCAGGGACGATGGTGGCCTAAAGCATCATAGATAGCTGTATAGCTGTCTTTTTCTGTATAGCTCACTTTTTCTTTTCCTTTCTTTCTTTTATAAAATAACAGCTTTATTGAGATGTAATTCACATATCAAATGCATGGTTTCGACGTGTGCAATTCAGTGTTCTTAGTACATTCACAAAGTTGTGCAACCATTGACACCAGTTCCAGAATATTTTCATTACCCAAAAAAGAAGCCCTATGCTTATTTGCAGTTACCCCTTTTCCCCCTTTCTGGAGCCCCTGAAAACCATTAATCTACTTTCTGTCTCTACAGACTTGCCTATTCTGGACAGTTTATATAAATGGAATCATACATTATGTGGATTCTTTCATTCAGCATAATACTTTCAAGGTTCATCTATCTTTATTCCTTTTTATGGCCAAATAATATTCCATTGTATGGCTATAAGACACTCTGTCTATTCATCAGCTGGTGGACATTTGGGTTGTTTCCACATTTTAGCTACTATTAATCATGTTCTGTGAACATGAGTGTACAAGTTTTTGTGTAGACATGTTTTCAGTGCTCTTGGGTGTATAGCTACCACTGGCATTGCTAGGCCATATGGCAACTCAATGGTTAACTTTTTGAGGAACTGCCAAGAAGTTTGCCAAAGTGACTGCATCATTTACATTCTCACCAACGATAAATGAGGATTCAGATTTCCCCACATCCTTGTCAACACTTTTTATTGTCTATCTTTTTGAGGATAGATGATTTAATGGATGTGAAGTGGTATCTTGTGGTTTTGGTTTGCATTACCCTAATAACTAATAGTGTTGAGAATCTTTTCATGTGATTACTAACCAACCTTTCTTTGTCTCTCCCTCACCCCTACTATTCCCGGCCTCTGGTAACCATGAATCCACTCTCTACCTCCATGAGATCCACATTTAGCTACCACATATGAATGACAGCATGTGGTATTGTCTTTCTGTGCTCAGCTCATTTCACTCAACATAATGACCTCCACGTCCATCCATGTTGCTGTAAATGAAAGGATTGTATTTTTTATGGCTGAATAATATTCCACTGTGTATATATACCACATTTTCTTTATCCATTTATCCATTGATGGACACATAGGTTGATTACATATCTTGGCTATTGTGAATAGAGTAATAAATATGAAAATCCAGATACGTCTTCCATATACTGATTTCCTTTTTTTTTGGATAAAATGTATTAAAGACTTAAGTCTTTAGCAGTAGGATTGCTGGATTATATGGAAGCTCTATTTATAATTTTTTTTGAGGAACTTCTATACTGTTTTATAATGACTATACTAACATTCCCATCAACAATGTATGGGCATTCCCCTTTCTCCACATCCTTACCACCATCTGTTATTTTTTGTCTTTTGGTAAAAGTCATTTTAATTAGGGTGAGATGATATCTCATTGTGGTTTTGCTTTGCATTTCCCTGATGATTACTGATGCTGAGTATTTTTTTTTTTATACCTGTTGGCCATATTTATATCTTCTTTTGAGAAATATCTATTTGGGTCTTTTGCCTCCCACTCCTTTTTTGAGATAGGGTCTCACTATGTTGCTAGGCTTGTCTCCAACTCCCTGGCTCAAGCAATCCTCCTGCTTCAGCCTCCTATGTAGCTGGGATTACAGATGAGTGCTATGTGCCTGGCTCTGCCCATTCTTTAATCAGATTGTTTTTTGCTATAGAGTTGAATCTTTACATATTCTGATTATTAATTCCTTGTTGAGATGGATAGTTTGCAAATATTTTCTCCCATTCTGTAGGTTGTATCTTCACTTTCCTGATTGTTTCCTTTGCTCTGCAGAAGTTTTGTGTTTTTTTAAAACTTGATATAACCCTATTTGTCTGTTTTTGCTTTGGCTGCCTGTGCTTTTGAGGTCTTTTCCAAAAAATCTTTGCCTAGACCAATGTCCCAAAGCACTTCCCCCAATGTTTTCTTCTAGTTATTTCATAGTTTTAGGTCTTAGATTTGTCTTTAATCTACTTTGATTTGATTTTTGATATGATGAGATATAGAGGTTAGCTTCATTCTTCTGCATCTGGTTATTCAGTTTTCCCACCACCACTTATTGAAGAGACAGTGATATATGTTCTCGGCCCCTATGTTGAAAATGGGTTAGCTGTAAATGTATGGATTTATTTCTGAGTCTCTACTCTGTGCCATTGGTCAATGTGTCTGTTTTTATGCCACTAGCCTTTCTTTTGGCTACTATAGCTTTGTAGTATATTTAAAAGTCAGGTAGTGTGATGCCTCCAGCTTTGTTCTTTTTGCTCAGGAATGGTTTGGCTATTTGGGGTCTTGAGTGGTTCCATTAGAATTTTAGGGTTTTTTTTTTCTATTTCTGTGATGAATGTCATTGGCATTTTGATAGAGATTGCATTGAATCTGTAGATTGCTTTGGGCAGTATGGTCATTTTAATGATATTAATTCTTCCAATCCATGAGCATGGAACATTTTTCCCCTTTTTTTGTCCTCTTCAATTTTTTCATAAGTACTTCATAATTTTCATTGCATAAATCTTTCACTTCTTTGGTTAAATTTATTCATAGGTATTTTGTACAGTAAATAGGATTGCTTTCTTGATTTATTTTTTAGACTGTTCACTGTTGGCATATATAAATGCTACTGGTTTTTGTATGTTGATTTTATATCCTGAAACTTTACTGAATTGGTTTATCAGTTCTAGTTTTTTGGTGGAGTCTTTAGATTTTTCTAAATCTAGTATCATATTGTCTGCAAACATTATAATTTGACATCTTTTTTTTAATTTGGATATTCTTTATTTATTTATTTTTGCTTAATTGCTCTTCCTAGGACTTCCAGTATTATGTTGAATAAAATTCTTTGGCCATTTAAAAATTTTTAAAAATTTTTGATTTTATTTCGACTTGTAAGAATTCTTTATATATTCTGATGCAAGTTCCTTATTAGATAAGGTTCTGTGGTGTGTCTTTCCCCTTATTGAAGCACAAAAGTTTTTTATGGTGATGATGTCCAATTTTTGTTGTTGTGCTTTGGTGTCATATCTAAGAAACCAGTGCCCAATCCAAAGTCACGAAGATTTACTCTAATGTTTTCTTCCAAGAGTTTTATAATTTTTACCCTTACATTTAGGTCTTTGATTTATTTTGAGCTAGTTATTCTATAAGGTGAAAGCTCAGAATCCAACTTCTTTCTTTTGCATGCAAATATGTAGATGTCTTAGCCTTTAATTTTTTTTTTTTTTTAAGAGACTGCACTCCAGCCTTGGTTTTTCTCTGTCACGCAGGTTGGAGTGCAGTGGCATGACTATAGCTCACTGCAACCTCAGCCTCCTGGGCTCAGGAGATCCTCCCACCTCAGCCTCCTAAGTAGCTGAGACTGTAAGCTCACACAACCACACCCGGTTAAATTTTTTAATTTTTATTTTCCTGGAGACAGGATCTTGCTATGTTGCCCAGCTGGTCTTGAATTCCTAGCTTCAAGTGATCCCCCAACCTCAGCCTTCTGAGTAGCTGGGATTACAGGCATGGGCCACCATGCCCAGCTTCTCAGCATTTTATTTATTTATTTTTGAGACAGAGTCTCACTCCCCAGGCTGAAGTGCAGTGGCGTGCTAACTACAACCTCTGCCTCCCAGGCTCAAGTGATTCTCCTGCCTCAGCCTCCCAAGTAACTGGGACTACAGGTGAATGCCACCCCGCCCAGCTAATTTTTATTTTTAGTAGATACGGGGTTTCACCATGTTGGCCAGGGTGGTCTCGAACCCCTGACCTCAGGTGAGTCACCAGCCTCGGCCTCCCAAAGGGCTGGCATTACAGGCATGAGCCACCATGCCCAGCCCTCAGCAGTATTTATTAAAAAGAATAGTCTATCTCCTTGAATTGTCTTGACAGGTTCCCTTGTAGAAAATTAATTGATCATCGTGTGAAGGTTTATTTCTAGACTCTCAATTCTATTCCGTTGATATTTATGTCTATACTTATGCCACTACTGCACTGTCTTGATTATTGTAGCTTTGTAGTAAGTTTTGAAATAGGGACATATGAGCCAATTTCTGCAAAAAAAAAAAAAAACCAAAGACAGATGGAATTTTTTATATGCATTGCATTGAATATATAGGTCAATTTGGGGAGTACTATAATCTTAACAATATTAAGTCTTCCAACCCATGAACATAGGATGTCTTTCCATTTACAGTCATGTGCCACCATAATGACATTTTGGTCAATGACAGACCACATATATAATGGTGATCCCATAAGATTATAATACCATATTTTTACTGTACCTTTTCTATGTTTTGATATGTTGAGATGCACAAATGTTTACCATTATGTTATGGTTGCCTACAGTATTCAATGCAGTAACATGCTGTACAAGTTTGTAGCCTAGGAGCAATAGGCTATGCCATATAGCTGCAGAGTGTATAGTAGGCTATATACAATCTAGGTTTGTGTAAGTACACTCTGATGTTCGCATGACAACAAAATCACCTACATCTAACAACACATTTCTCAGAATATAATCCCATCATTAAACAACTTATGACTGTATGTAGATCTTCTTTAATTTCTTTCAATGGTATTTTGTATTTTTTGGTGTAGATCTTTTAGATCTTTTACTCATTTTGTTAAATTTATTATTTTATCCTTTTTGATGCTACTATGAATGAATTTTTGAAATTTCATTTTCATATTCATTGCTAGTATATAGAAGTATATTGATACTTGCATTTTGATCTTGTATCTTGCAACCTTTCTGAATTTCTTAATACTTCTAATAGTTTTTTAATAGATTCCTTAGGATTTTCTGTATACAATATTATGCCATCTGTAAATAGAGATGGTTTCATTTTTTACTCTCCAATATGGATGCTTTTTATTTCTTTTTCTTGCCTAATTGCCTTGTCTAGAGCTTCTTGTACAGTGTTGAATAAAAGTAACAAGAGTTGGCCTTCTTGTCTTTTTCTGGACAAGGAAAATCATCTAGTCTTTCACTATTGTGTATGATGCTAGTTGTGAGGTTTCTGTAGCTGATCTTAATCAGTTCATTAAATTCCCTTCTATAACTCTCTTTAAATGCCGTTGGTGGTCAGGGCTGAATTGTTAAAACAAATGAGATCTGAAAGTTCATTTGGGATTTTATGTCCTTTTTCATTATTTGTAATAAGGTGTGGAAACAATGCCCACTAGAGACAGATTCTCTGTTTTTTTGTTTGTTTGATTTTGTTTTTTTTTTTTGTTTTTTGCTTTTCTTGGAAAAGGCTGGATGTTGCAGAAGAAACTTTTCTCTCTTTTCCTTTCCCCTGAGCATTCTTCCGTATCTCCCACCACATGAGAGCAAACAACTGATTGGGGTGGGTAAATATAATAGCTTCTTTCCATTCTATCCTTATGCTTGTAGCATGCAATATGTTTGTGCATGAATTTTGATAGTGCATATGCCATGTCTGTTACATAAAATAGCAGGAAGTCAGTAAAGGTGTCAACTCTAGAAAACTGTCTCAACAAACTTCTAAGAAGAGAAGACATTATCACATCCAACTGAGAGCTTAGTTCCCCAGGGGAAATTAAGAAAATTAGGACATGGTCTGCATCCTGGAAGAGAATTGCTGATTTGATGACAATGATGATACAGCATCAATTTACAGAATAAGAACTACCAGGTGCTAAGTGGTACCTTTAAGAATCTGAGACCCAAGAACCAATGCAGGGCTGGCCACCGAGGTAAAAACAGTCTGAGCCAAGGAAAACACAGTATGGCAGATTCATTGAATGGCTTTGGTGACCGTTCTCCAACTTCCTATTGCTTCATAGCTTGCCATTTTCCTCAGTGGCCTATATTCATCTCCTACTCTCAACTTTTGGCACTTTGCCTTTAGTATTATATAATGTCTAGGGGCCAGTAAGTTCTGCCCCTGGCTGCCCCATGAGCCTCTCCCTTAGATAGCAGAATGAAAAATCATGTCTCCTGATTTTTGGAACGGACCATGCACATGCCCCAGGTTCGACTCTGCACAGCCTTGCATTATTTGTATATAACAATCACAACTGGAAAAGCAAAGCATAACATTTTTTAAAAATCTTTTAACTTCATCTTGTGATTTCAGAGCCAAGTAACAAATGGGTTGCTATGAGTCTTTTTTTTTTTTTTTTTTTTTGAGACAGGGTCTTACTCTATCACCCAGGCTGGAGCACACTGATGCAATCATAACCCGATGCAATCATAACCCAATGCAACCTCAAACTCCTGGACTCAAGGGATGCTCCCACCTCAGCCTCCCAGGTAGCTGGGACTACAGGCTCACACCATCATATCTGGCTAATTTTTTTTTTTTGGTAGGACAGGTGTCTCCCTATGTTGCCCAGGCTGGTCTTAAGTGATCCTTCTGCCTCAGCCCCCAGGCAGCTGGGACTACAGGCGTGCACCACCACGCCCAGCTAATTTTTTATTTTTAGTAGACACAAAATCTCACTATGTTGTCCAGGCTGGTTTCAAACTCTTGCTCAAGCAATCCTTTGGCCTTGGCCTCCCAAGTACTGGGATTATAGGTGTGAACCACCACATCTGCCCTACTATGAGTCTTAATAGAAAGTCCATTTCTGCTGTTTGAGTTGAGAAGTAGCTTTGCTCTCTCTGACAGAAGAGAGATTATTCTTTGCTTATTTCTATTTCACCAACTTCAGCATTTTTGGCAAGAATTACGAGTTAAAAAAAAGAATTTTAAAAGAGCAAATAATCTTCTTTCATTTCAGATGACACTATTAATAATGCAATCACAGAGTATGTAAAAAGTTAGGCTGGGTGCTGTGGCTCACACCTGTAATCTCAGCACTTTGGGAGGCCAAGCCAGGAAGATCGCTTGAGTCCGGGAGTTCAAGATCAGCCTGGGCAACATAGTGAGATCTTGTGCCTATTAAAAATCAAAAACTAGTTGGGTGTGGTAGCACGTGCCAGTAGTCCTAGCTACTTGAGGGGCTGAGGCAGAAGGATGCTTGAGCCCGGGAGATTGAGGCTGCGGTAAGCTATAATCGTGCCACTGTACTCCAGCCTGAAGAACAGAGTGAGACTTGTCTCAATTAAAAATAAAAAAGGTAGATAATTGGGAATTATGTTCTTTGTCCAAAGATAATATCATCTATCCCTAGCTAATAATTTATCTTTAGTCAAAGAGAGGGAAGGAGGGATGAGAGAAGCAGAAGGGATTGAGATACATGAAAAGTCACAATAGTGCTCTACTTTTTTTTAAGTTTTGGTGGGAGAGTTTAGGTGTTTCTCATAAAGTGTCATTGATCCTTGTGAGAGATATACTGTAGTGCTCCATGCTGACCTTGAGAGTCCAGGAACTGCTAGAAACTGACAGTGAGAGGCAAGAAACTGCTTAGAACACCTGGCAAAGGGGAAGAACTGATTGACAAAGTAAGATAAGACTTGATTTGTAACTCGGTCTACACTGAACAAACAATGATGCAAACAGCCAAAAGGCACGATGATTTTGCTAAGGCCTTGATGAGTTACCACACTGATAAGCTGCAAGCAAAGTAGAGAACCTGCTCAGGTCTTGGGCTTCTGAGCCAGCTCCGTAATGAGACAGAATACATTCAGAGATCTCTCCTACGCCCCTCTAAGAATCCTGGGAGACTGATTTTCCATTTAGCTACTTGATAATAAAATTCAAGTCCTCATTTTCAGGCAGTTTAAAGAATGGGCAGTAGCTAATGTCATAGTAAAAGCCTGAAAAATGGAAACAATTAGGGAAATGATCATGAAACCCTAAAAACCATTTCCAAGATTGAATCATAAAAATGTGGGCTAAATACTTAATAGCAGTAATCGTGGTGATGAGGTTAAAAATGACTACTGCAACCAAAGAAATTTCAATTTCTACATGGATACCCTAAGAGAAATGAGGCTTTAGCCCAGAAGGAATATCAAAACTTGTTTTTAAAATATATAATCTTGTTAAGTTATTTTCTAGAAAATTTGCATTTGTGGGTTTATTCTGAGTAAATTTCCCCAGAGAAACATCTGAGGATTTAGAGAGTATAAATAGGGTTGGAGCAAGAAATGAAAATGACACTCAGAAATTAAATAGGGGTCAAATGGAAATTCTCTGTAGGTGAAATGTTTTTCATTCCATTGGATATTCCTAGTTTCTCTGAAAGGAGTAATTTAATTTTGGGCAGGAATAATGTGGGAGGTGGAAGGGTAGGGGTGGGAGAAATCCTGGTATTCTTTAATGAGGAGACTAGAAAGGGAAAGGAAGAATATAAAATCCAACTTTCGTTCCTCCATTTTGATTGTCCTAAAGCATTTCCAAATAGCTAAGACCTCTTCAAGAATACTTCTCTGAAAAAAAGTCACTCAGCCTCCAAATAGACCTTGACTTCAGATGACACAAAAGCTTTGGGAAGGCCCTTGGGTAGTGGATTTTAATGAAAACTGAAGTATAGTAAGTTACCTATGGGGTAGGAATAGAAATGTTCATGAATTCCATGATGTAAATATTTTTTAGGAAAATTAAAAATTCAGTGTGATTTCAAATATTCTTTTTTTTTCTTTCTTTTTTTTTTTTTCGAGACAGAGTCCTGCTCTGTTGCTGGGGCTGGAGTGCGGTGGTGCAATCAGGGCTTACTCCAGCCTCGACCTACCAGGCTCGGGCGATCCAACCCCCTCAGTCCCACCAAGTAGCTGGGACTACAGGTACAAGTCACCACACCTGTCTTTTTTTTCTTTTTGTTTTTTCTTTTTAATTTTAGTAGAGATGCTGTGTTCTCTGTTACCCAGGCCAGTCTCAAACTCCTGGGCTCAAGTGATCCTCCTACCTCGGCCTCCCAAAGTACTGGGATTATAGACATCAGCCACCACACCTGGCCTAAATATTCTTTTTTTCAGGAAAAAAATAGGAAAAAATGTTATAAAACATTACTACAGTATAGCAAGAAGTCTATTAAAGAGACATTTTTATGAGAAACAAGTCTTAGAGTTTAGGTTAGGAACTCAGCATGAGTCCTGTATCTGTGAGCCCCAAGGGGAGAGAGGGATCCAATACAGTTTCCTTCTATTCAAAAGAGGATACATTGTAGTAAGCATGCCCTCTGATGTTTTGGGGTGTGAGCACATCTCCATGCTGTGTAAGCCACTGTTTATAAAGCTCATTGTTTGTCAGAGTTTACTATTCTAATGAAATACAGCTTGAGAAAAATTTAGTTTTAATACATTTAAGTTTTATTAACACATTATATATAGAAATATACTGCATAATAATTAGACATAAATATTAACTCTCTTAATTTTTCTATTCGTTTCGTCATTTCTTCAACATCTAAAACCGAGGTCAATTTTTATGATGTCCCTAATGCCAGTACCATTTTACTGTCATCCTTTTTTTTCTTAACTTTCTCATCATGTAGGTGCTTCTGGTTCAGGTTTTGCCCCTCAGTATTTGGGCCCATGCCCCTGGGCTGGGGTTTTTCTCTAAGTATTTTATCCCAGCATCCCTCCTCACTCCAGCCACACATACTGGAGGATCTGAGCAGCTGCTTTCTCCCCTTGCTCCTGCTCATTGTCTCAGGTGGTGAAGTCTTGAAGTGGCGGGAATTCGGGCCTGAAATTAAACTGCAGACTTTAACAGAAGGGCAACAGTTACATGACAAAGTTGTAGGTGAGGAAGAGAGCAGCTAGGGAGGCAGAAAGAAAAATGAGGAGGGAAGGAGGGAGTGGGCCTGGTGAGAATAGGCTGGAGCTTCCTGGAGACCTTAGATTCTGCTCTAAATTATATTAAAGTGGCAGTGACAGCCCAGCACCAGGAGACCAAAGCAAGCAAGAGGAGATGTGCCATAATAAGAAATAGATATATTTGGTCTCTCCTCTTATTTTCTGGCTCGCGGCTCCTAAAATGCTTGGACTCTCCTAAGTGACAGGTGTCTTTTTGTGTGCTAATGAGATCACTAGGGGGTCCTGGAAAGCTTCCGGATGCTAGCTGGTTGCCACAGGAACCAACCTAGTGATTACAGGTTTGGAACTTTCAACCTCACCCTCTCATCTCTCGGGAGGGGAGAGGATAGGGGCTGAAGGTTGACTCAGTCACTGATGGCCAGTGATTTATCAATCATGCCTGTGTAGTGAAGCCTCCATAAAACCTCCAAGGACAGGTTTGGAAGATTTCCAGGTTGCTGAACATGTGGAGGTGCAGGGAGGCCGGCACACCAGAGACGGTGTGGAAGCTCCGTGCCCTTCACATGTGCCCTGCCCTGGGCATCTCTTTCATCTGGCTGTTCATCTGTATCCTTTGAAATATCCTTTATAATAGACCAGTAAATGCAAGTAAATATCTCTCTGGTAAACTGATAAACATGTCAATTTTTCCCTGAATTTTGTGAGCCACTCTAGCAAACGATCAAACCTGAGGAAGGAGTGTGTGAACCTCTGATCCGTAGCTGCTTGGTCAGGAGCACAGGTGCCAACCTGGAGCTTATGATTGGCATCTGAAGTTGGGGAAAGTCTTGTGGGACTGAGCCCTTAACCTGTAAACTAACTCCAGTTAATGTCAGAATTGAGTTAAATTGTAGGACACCTAATTGGTGTCAGACAATTGGTCAATGTGGAGAAAACCCCATACACATTTTGGTGACTGAAAATGTCCTGTGTGTTGAGAGCACAGTAGGAGAAAACAGTTTGCTTTCCTATTGTACAAGAGACCTCTTTGGAACTGTAATGTATGATATTATATGTCACCCAGATCTCCTTCACGGCTTAAACCCCATTCCCTCTAGATGCCAGGAGTGCCGCTGGCTGGCAGCCCCGAGCTGGCAGCCCTCTTTGGAAGTGCCTTGCCCATGGTCACACTCCATTTTTGCAGCACCTTGTATACAATGACCTGTCAAATATAAAGACCATCACCTCACCCCAGGAAAGGACATCTCTGAAAGTTCATCTCCGCTTCAGAGTTTGCTGTGGGGTCAGCTGAGGCTTTTGTTGAGACTTCATCACAGCCCAACTTCTCCCTCTGCCCATGCTTTCTTTCTTTCCCTTCCACAGTTGGTGATGCTGTGACAGGCCGGGTCTCACTAATGCAGGCCTCCATTACAACTGTCCCAGCACTGACTGAGTAGCTAGATTAAACATTAAAAACTGATTATGCCAGTGCCCTTATACAAAGGCTGGAATGTAACAAAGAGCCCACCAAGAGTTTTGCCTAGGCTTTTCATGGGCCTTGAAGTTTAACAAGATAACGAAGGAATTCTTAACAGGACCCTTTTAGAATTAAACAAGTTTTACAGGGGTCTGAAGAAACTCCCCAAGCCTCTACAAACAAGTTTATTGGGGTCTAAAAAACTCCCCAAACCTCCATGATTTAGCAGGAGGCAAGATAAGAGTAATCACCCCAGTACCTAGACCCATTTAGATTAAAAATACACTTACTGAGGCTCCAGAAAAAGGTCTTCAGGACTCAGACCTTAGTTATAGGTTAAAAGAAGTTAATCACTTATGTCTTTGGATGAATGCACACGTACACATAGACATATAGCTTAGAAGGTATATAAGCTCTGGAAAACTTTGTAATTTTGAGTTGGTCTGGCGATAATTACGAAGCTTCTCCCTATAACCGGTTACAGAAATAAAAACTCTCTTCCCCCCCAGTTCATCTGCATCTCATTATTGGGCCACGAGAAATAGCAGGCTGAACTTCAGTTTGGTCCGGGAACAAAATTTGGCTTGCCAGCCAGGAGAGACCAGGACGGTGCTGTGTTGAGTGGCCAGCGGCTTGTGATGAGACAGTCTTTAGGAGAATTCCAGCAGCTGCTGGTGAGATTTTTTCCCGTGGACCCTCCTGAAGGCTGTACCATGCACAAAAGGGCATGCATGTCCTTTTCACTATTGAGGAAAAATGGAGATCAGGAGCAGACTCACTCAAAGGGTGAGTTAACTGGGTTGTATGCTGGGAGCCTATTGTTTTCCTGTCTGGTCTTGTTAAGCCATTTGTCTGGTACCTCTAAGGGAAGCAATAGGGCTTGCTCATACACCTGCTTTGCATTTTGGTTGAGATCATGTTTTGAGTTGGTTTTGAGTCTGTTTTGCCTAAATGCACTCCCCCTTGTGTTGTTCAAAATTTGCCTCCGTTTATTTGTTTATCTGTCTTATTCCCTTTCATATCACGTAAACTTGAAAATGGGAGGTATTGGGTCCATTCCTGTTGAGAGGCCTCTGGGAAGGAAAAATATTTTTTAGAAGCTCAATGATTGAGAGTCAGCTTAACTAAAAGCTAACATCCAAGATGTCTTTATGTATGTGTGCATGTGTGCATGTTTGTATTTTAAAGGCCTTCGTGTTTTTGTTTTTGTTTTTACTTCTCTCCTAGGATCTTGTCGTTTTGAGCAAAAGTTTTTATTTTTCTTTTCAGTTGAGTGAATTGTGTTTTCTTCATTAATAGCTATTGCAACAGAAGCTACTCTGGGGTTTTTAAGAAAAAGTGTAATTTAGACACTTAGAAATGTCTTTGTTTGGAAAAAAAGGTTTTTTTAAGTGCACTGTCAAAGCACCACATGGTCTAGCCTAATAATAATTCTCCCTTTTTGAAAACCCAGGATTCAGTGTTGGCTCTGCCCAGAGCTCAAAGATCCAGTTAAAAGATAGGGAAAAGGAGGTCTTATGAATCTATAAAATATACTTCTATTGGCATGCCTAATATGTCTATGTATTTATGTCTTGTGTATACCATGTTTCAGTACTGAAAATATATAATAGAGTTCTAATTAATTGGCTCAAAGAAAAATAAAAGTGCTTAAATACTTCAACAGAAAAAGGAAAGACTAGTCAAATGCTTTCTCAGGTTTATATGACTTAAGTAAAATCTTTAATAAATAAGCTAGCTTTAAAAATTATTGGTGAAGTAATGGCTGGGCACGGTGGCTCACATCTGTAATCCCAGCACTTTAGGAGGCCGAGGCAGGCAGATCACCTGAAGTCAGGAGTTCAAGAGCAACCTGGCCAGCTTGGTGAAATCCTGTCTCTACTAAAAATATTTTAAAAATTAGCTGGGCATGGTGGTGGGCACCTGTAATCCCAGCTACTTGGGAGGCTGAGTAGGAGAATTGCTTGAACCTTGGAGGCAGAGGTTGCAGTGAGCCAAGATCTTGCCACTTGCACTCCAGCCTGGGCGACAGAGTGAGACTCCATCTCAGAAGAAAAAAAATTATTGGTGAAGTAATGTGTCCAGAATTGGTGGGTTCTTGGTCTCACTGACTTCAAGAATGAAGCCGCAGACCCTCGCAGTGAGTGTTACAGTTCTTAAAGGCGGCGTGTCCGGAGTTTGTTCCTTTTGACATGCGGATGTGTTCAGAGTTTCTTCCTTCTGGTGGGTTCGTGGTCTCGCTGGCACAGGAGTGAAGCTGCAGACCTTCACAGTGAGTGTTACAGCTCTTAAGGCGGTGTGTCTGGAGTTTAGGAGTGAAGCTGCAGACCTTCGCGGTGACTGTTACAGTTCATAAAGGCAGTGTGGGCCCAAAGAGTGAGCAGCAGCAAAATTTATTGCCAAGAGCGAAAGAACAAAGCTTCTACAGTATGGAAGGGGACCCGAGCGGGTTGCCACTGGCTCCGGCAGCCTGCTTTTATTCTCTTATCTGGCCCGACCCGCATCCTGCTGATTGGTCCATTTTACAGAGAGCTGAGTGGTCTGTTTTGACAGGGTGCTGATTGGTGCGTTTACAATACCTGAGCTAGACACAAAGGTTCTCCACATCCCCACTAGATTAGCTAGATACAGAGTGTAGACACAAAGGTTCTCCAAGTCCCCACCAGAGTAGCTAGATGCAGAGTGTTGATTGGTGCATTCACAAACCCTGAGCTAGACATGGGGTGCTGATTGGTGTGTTTACAAACCTTGAGCTAGATACAGAGTGCCGATTGGTGTATTTACAATCCCCTAGCTAGACATACAGGTTCTCCAAGTCCCCACCAGACTCAGGAGCCCAGCTGGCTTCACCCAGTGGATCCCGCACTGGAGCCGCAGGTGGAGCTGCCTGCCAGTCCTGCGCCATGCACCTGCACTCCTCAGCCCTCGGGTGGTCCATGGGACTGGGCGCCGTGGAGCAGGGGGCGTCACTCGTTGGGGAGGCTCGGCTGCACAGGAGCCCAAGGGCGGGGGGGTGTGAGGCTCAGGCATGGTGGGCTGCAGGTCCCGAGCCCTACCCTGCAGGGAGGCAGCTAAGGCCCGGCGAGAAATCGAGTGCAGTGCCAGTGGGCCAGCACTGCTGGGGGACCCAGCACACCCTCTGCAGCCGCTGGCCCTGGGTGCTAAGCCCCTCATTGCCCGGGCCGGCCAGCCGCTCTGAGTGCGGGCCACCAAGCCCACACCCACCCGGAACTGGCGCTGGCCTGCAAGCACCGCATGCAGCCCTGGTTCCCGCCTGCGCCTCTTCCTCCACACCTCCCCTGGAGCTGAGGGAGCTGGCTCTGGCCTCGGCCAGCTCAGGAACGGGCTCCCACAGTGCAGCGGCGGGCTGAGGGGCTCCTCAATCATAGCCAGAGTGGGCGCCAAGGCTGAGGAGGAGCCAAGAGTGAGCGAGGGCTGTGGGGGCTGCCAGCACGCTGTCACCTCTCAGTAATATTAGAAATGTCTTAAGAGTTGCCAGCATACATTTTTGTTTGCATTTATTGATCAAGCAACTTCATACTTAGCTCTGTCAAATACCATCAGGTGTCAAAATTTGGCGTAGAGGCTACAAAACTATAACTCAGCCCAAAACAAAATGATATTTGCTTGTGTAATTTTTAATAAATAAAACATTAATATTGGTTTAATGAAGATCACTACATCTTGAATTATTTAGTAAAATACCCTAATCTTGTGGCCTTAGGCAGTGTAGTCCACAGACATAAAGAAAGTTCATCCTGGGAAAGGACTGTTATCATCTCTGTTTCAAAACTAAACTATAACCTTAGTTAATGAATAAGAATAGCTTGAGGTAAGAAGCAAGATGGAGTCAGATAGGTCAGATCATTTTCACTCTCTCAGTTATAATTTTGCATTGGTGATTTCATAACTTTAAATGATGACTATCGCAGTTTTCATAAATAACCTAGGTAAACGATTAAAATAATTAGGTAAATGTAATGGGACAGATATTTGCAGAATCTAAAGTTATATTAAATTAAACAAAAGATATTTCATTATTTAGGTATTTTCCAATAAAAATATATTGTAGGAAAACGTTCTTTCTAAAAATTTTGTCCTTTTTAAAGGGTAAATAATTTTTGTCTAATTCAAAGCTTATTTAAAGGTTTTATATATATAAAACAAGGTAAAAGAAACCAGGAAATAAGAGAGATATAAAGTAAGTTATGAAAATAAAGAGAGTTTTAAAGTCTGTTGGTAAAATAAAAATATCCACAAAAATGTAAACATTTGGTCTAAATTATGCAGGTCAAATATTAGGTTTGCTAAATGCTTTAGGTCATAAACTGTTTTTTTGACTTAAAAAATTGTTCAATTTATTTTGGAGTGTTAAATTCTAGATAAGCCCTCGGGATACATGAAATTAGCCATGGCCCTAGCTATGTAAAAAAGGTATTAAAGAAAAGATATTTTATATAATGAAGGATCTTGTGTAGTAAATTCTTGGCCTAAAGTAAAATAACTGATTGTTTAAAAAGAGGGATGTGGCCAGGCACAGTGGCTCACGCCTGTAATCCCAGCACTTTGGAAGGCCGAGGCGGGCGGATCGTGAGGTCAGGAGTTTGAGACCAGCCTGACCAATATGAGTAGAGAAACCCCATCTCTACTAAAAATACCAAAATTAGCTGGGCATGGTGGCGCGCACCTGTAGTCCCAGCTACTCAGGAAGCTGAGGCAGAAGAATCGCTTGAACCTGGGAGGCAGAGGTTACAGTGAGCCGAGATCACGCCACTGCACTCCAGCCTGGGTGACAGAGCGAGATTCCGTCTCAAAAAAAAAAAAAGAAAAAAAAAAGAGGAATGTTTAGGACCAGTCAGAAAGTCAACTCAAGGCATGTCGTAGCTTGTCTGTGTAGTCATGAAAGAATTTATGAAAGGGAATTTATGAAAGGAAAGAAATGTACAACTTAAAGGTGATTAGGCCACCTAAATGTTTTATAAAAATGCTACTAAGACTCTTAGCTGTACAACTTGTCTGGTTTACAGCTAGGTAAGGCCGGAGACACATGGAGTTTGAAACTGGAATAAGTCAGACCTTATCTGCACTTCTGCCTAGGTCCAAGGCTCCACACCTAGTACATAATTAAAATCCCAAACTTACCAAGGTTTTCACCAAAAGTAAAGGTTGCTAAAAGTTAACAGTGTAACATATATTTAAAACTATTGAAGAAACAGTTTACATGCAAGATGTGTAAGGAAAGCAAAATATACTTCTAGTAAAAAGATTATAAGGAGGCATGAGAATGTGGATTTTTGCCTAGATTAAAAGGTTAAAGGACTGTTTTAAGTTGGATAAAATAAAGAGGAAGGTTTAAACAAGTTGTGGAAGGTTGATTATAAGGGAAATTTTGTGTGTAAACATATTGGCTAAAGTTAAAGGGGTATCATCCAGTTTTTCTGTAAATTGAACATTAAAATAAAAGCACAATGGGTTTCTCTTAAAGTACTAACCTGCTCTTTAACAAAAATTGTAAAGGGTTATAAAAGGTCTATACGAAATCTTACCTTATGGTCAAACATTAAAATTGGGTAAATCTATCTATAAGGATTTGTTAAGAATTGGGTTTAACATTAATAGTACACTAATGTAAAGGTAAAATTTGGTTTATTTGGTATAAATATTATACAGAAAGCATTGTCAAATATGAAATGGTGTTTGGCTTTCTTCGGGCTGTATTTGTATAAGTATGTTATTTGTATGTGTTCCAAAGTTATGGGAGACTCCTATAATTCTGATACATCTTAGTGTATGTTATGAGTAATAATTATAATTGTTGTGTTAAATTATTGTGTGCCACAGAGGTAACAGATATCCTTGTCAACTGTGTCTTTAACTATGGCTACCCTAAAACTTTTTGTCATCCATAATCAATTGTTGTCTTGTTTTGGTCCTCTTTAGAAGGTGGTTTTATAATCAGCTGTAAAGCTCTAACAGGTGCTCTTGAATGCAGGTTTCTGATAACTTTGGAGATGTGACATCAGAATAGAGGATAAACGTTCAGGACTCTTGAAGAGTTAAAATGTTCATTAATATCAAGCAGGACAGGAATTAGCTGCATGAACTGAACTAATAGGAGACTGAAGTGATCTTTTTGACTTTTTGTGTAAAATGTTGCTAATCCTTTGTTTTGCTTTTCAGAGTCAAGGAGACTTTTCTTTTGAGCTGTTGACAGCTTTTAACAATTAAGTATACTCCTATGAACAAAATTTGGAACACATTTGTTTCTCTCTACCTGATTCCAAAATTTGGAAACTATCTGCAAGTATTCTTAATTTATGGCAATATAGTTATTTGCATAAGTGCAATAAGAATCTGTTTTCTTTTGTAACAGGACACAGTTGGAAAAACCAGTTATTTTACCAAGGCTTTGACTGGAATGGTATGCTCTCCTTTAAGGAATCAAACTTGACTTATGGAGCCAATAAAGCCCTTGGAAAACTGGCCTCATATTTTGCATACACAGTCCCTGTACAGGGTTTCTGATCTGTGGTAAGTAAACAATGTCACTTTCCAAGAGGCCAGGAACCCCAAGTTATCTTGGAACCTCAAGAGGAGTGGAATTCACCCAACTCATAGGTATTTGATGGTACAAATCCATGACTGGGCTTGGCTTTAAAAAGGTCTCATCTTAGATTCCTTCTATGGAACAAAGTTCCATCAAAGCCAATTTAAAAGACCTATGTGAAAATAATTATTCTTGCTGTACTTTATACAAATAATCTGGCCAAATATAATAAAGCAAACCAGTCCTACCATGATTTGTCTTTTAATAAAAATGGGAAACTGAAGAGAGAAAAATTATGTTTCAAAACTATAGTATACCTGTTAAATTCTAGTCTTGCCTGATGTTTTTCAGTTTTTATTGTTTTCTACAGTTTGGATTAAATTCTAATTTTTTGGCTACAGGTCTCCAAAATAATGTTTTCAATTTTTCCCTTTTTCTTTTCCTTTTCCCCCATTCTTCCTAATAGGAAATCACTGAAACCTGAGTTGTGCTTTCTTAAAGCCCTGCAAACTGAAGACTAGACAACTTAAACTTCAGAAGAAAACAGCAGCAACCTCTTTATATGTGTTGCTGTTGCATACTATTCTAAGCCCCCGAAATAGAGCCAATAGAGGGAACAAATCAACCACCTCCACTCCAGCGCTTCATTCAGTCCCCATAATGATGACCCTCTCTCAGCAGGAAGTAGCCAGAAAGATTATGATGCCCCATATCTCTGTGATTCTTGTGATAAATAAATATACAAGCATGACAGAAATCATGCACAAATTGACAGTGGTGATTATGGCAGACCAGGTCTCACTAATGCAGGCCTCCATTACAACAACTGTCGCAGCTCTGACTGAGTAGCTAGGTTAAACACTAAAAGCTGATTGAGCCAGTGACCTTATACAAAGGCTGGAATGTAACAAAGAGCCCATCAAGAGTTTTGCCTGGGCTTTTCATGGGCCTTGAAGTTTGACAAGATAATGAAGGAATTCTTAACAGGACCCTTTTAGGATTAAACAAGTTTTATTGGGGGTCTGAAGAAACTCCCCGGGCCTCCACAAACAAGTTTATTGGGGTCTAAAGGAACTCTCCAAACCTCCATGATTTAGCAGGAGACAAGGTAAGGGTAATCACCCCAGCACCTAGACCCATTTAGATTAAGTAAACTTACTGAGTCTCTAGAAGGTCTTCAGGACTCAGACCTTAGTTATAGATTAAAAGAAGTTAATCACTTATGTCTTTAGATGAATTCATTCACTTACACATAGACATATAGCTTAGAAGGTATATAAGCTCTGGAAAGCTTTGTAATTTTGAGTTGGTCTGGCAGTAATTTCCAGGCCTTCTCCCTGTAACTGGTTACAGAAATACTCTCTTCGTTCCCAGTTCATCTGCATCTCATTATTGGGCCACGAGAAATAGCAGCCTGACCCCCACATTGGTTCAGGAACAATGCCAAGAGCATGCCGTAATCCCCTCTATACAGTAGTCCCCCTTATCTTCATAGAATACATTCCAAGAACTTCAGTGGAGCCTAAAGCTGCAGATAGTACCAGACCCTATAATAACGTACTACAATGCTTGTTTTCATTGAGCCTGTATGAAAATAAGCATTGATCCCTACAGCAAGGGATCCCCTGAAACAAGTGACACCAAGCCATTTATTGCAAGTAAGGGATAGTTACACAGATTCAGGAATAGGTTTGGACTGAAAAATATATAAATTACCAGAGAGGCTGTGTCTGCTAATGAAGAAGCTGTTGCCACAGGAATACAGAACAATGGGATATTTTGAAAGAGAGAGTGAGAGAGACCACATGCATATGATTTTATTGTAGTATGTTATTATAATTGTTCTATTTTATTATTAGTTATTATTGTTAATCTGTTAACTGCACCTTATTAAGAAAACTTTATCAGAGGTATGTATGTATAAAAAGAAAATATATATAGGGTGCAACATGTTGCCAATCAAAACACATTTCTTTTAATGTCTCCCACTCACAAACTGAATGCCTTTTTCATCTTAACTAAGCACTTACCAAACTCTGTGGCCATGACGTTTACAATTTGAGGTGCAGTAGCAAAAATAGCACAAATATATTTTTCTTTCTTTACAAATTCATGGGTAAAAGATTTGTTCTTATAAATTTTGTTAATTTCGGCAATTTTTTTTCTTTCCTTTTTAAGAACTTTCACCTTTTCACTTAAGTGAAGCACTTTATAGCTTCTCTTTGGCATATACGAATTGCCAGCATCACTACTCTTGCACATTGGGACCATTATTAAGTAAAATAAGGATTACTCTAACACAAGCACTGCGATACTGCAACAATCTGATAGCCAAGATGGCTACAAAGTGACTAACGGATGGGGAGCGTGTACAGTGTGGGTACGTGGGACAAAGGGATGATTCACATCCTGGGTGGGACAGAGCAGGACAGCTCGAAAGTTTACACTGTACTGAGAACGTTACACAATTTAAAACTTATTTATTTCTGGTGTTTCCTATTTAATATTTTTGGACTGCAGTTTAATAAAGATAACTAACACTGCAGAAAGCAAAAGTACCAATAAGGAGGGACTACTGTACACCAGTCTTCATCTCAGAGTCTGTTTCCAGGGAAGCCCACCCTGAGGGAATGAGTGTGCACATCTATAAAATACAGGGGTTATGCTATCAGAAGCATGAGCAGCAAAAGAAACATAGATTGTACTTCAAAATGAAAAGCCTTTGTAATTTTACCTGGAAATGGCTGGAGGTGATGATTGCACAGCAAGTGAGTGTACATAATGCCACTGAACTGTGCTCTTGAAAATGGATGAAATAGTAAATTTATCTTATGTGTAATTTTGCCACAATAAAAATTAATTAATTTTAAAAATACAGGAGTAAGGTTGGATGTGCTTTTGGTTTCCTGCCCATGCTAAAGGTCCACAATTACTCTGAGTTACTTGGCAGCCAAATCTGGGTTGGTGTGATTTCAGGGGCTAGACTGTAGCATTTCTCAATCTTGGCTGTGTATTAGAATCACTTTGGATTTTTAAAAAAATGATGCGGCCGGGCGCGGTGGCTCACGCTTGTAATCCCAGCACTTTGGGAGGCCGAGGCGGGCGGATCACGAGGTCAGGAGATCGAGACCACGGTGAAACCCCGTCTCTACTAAAAAAATACAAAAAAAAAATTAGCCGGGCGTGGTGGCGGGCGCCTGTAGTCCCAGCTACTCGGAGAGGCTGAGGCAGGAGAATGGCGTGAACCCGGGAGGCGGAGCTTGCAGTGAGCCGAAATTGCGCCACGGCACTCCAGCCTGGGCGACGACAAAGCGAGACTCCGTCTCAAAAAAAAAAAAAAAAAAAAAAAAATGATGCTTCAGTTCTGCCCATAGTAGTTCCTGTGTAATAGTCTGGGGTCATGGCTTTGGTATTTTTAAAAGCTCCCAGTGATTCCAGTATGCAAACGCAGTTGAGTTTACTGGGCTAGAAGAACCGCAGCCCACTCCTTCCCACCCACTTGCTGTTGCCCCTGAGATTTGGCCACCTGCTTATCTTTCCAGCCTCATCTTTCTGACTCCCTCCTACACATACCCAAGCTGCAGCTGAACCAAATGACTTGTCATTTATCCTCTCCTGTCAAACCCGGACTCCTATTCCCTTGCTCATGTTTCTGCTGACAAGATTACCCTCCTCTGACTGATTCCAGCCCTCGTGGACCCCTTCTTGGGAAACTTGCCTTCAGCACCCGCCATGGGCTGTTCAGATGCCTCCACTTTGAACCCTGGAAATGCCTCACATGTCAGCACCTATACCGAGGACTCTGGATCAGCACACTTACCGGTGCAGGGATCAAGTCTTCCTCCCTGCATTCCCGGTACAAGGTAGGAAGCCAGGCACCAAGGAAGCTGCCAGTAGGTCTTAGTTGAATAAGATTTCTTTAATAAGAGATCATTTGCTCCACAATTAAATAGAAATTCTTAAAGTAAATGCATTGGGAAAAATTAGCATATCAGTATAAATAAGGCATTTTTAAAAAAACATTAATTGAGCTATTATTATATGCCTGGGATTGTGCTAATGCTTTACTTGGAGTTTCTTGTTGAATTTTCTGTTCTTTTTTATTTTTTTGAGTCAGAGTCTCGCCGTGTCGCCAGGCTGGAGTGCAGTGGCACGATCTTGCTCACTGCAACCTCTGCCTCCCAGGTTCAAGCAATTCTCCTGCCTCAGCCTCCCAAGTAGCTGGGATTACAGTCCTGCACCACCACACCCGGCTAATTTTTGTATTTTTAGTAGAGACAGGGTTTCACCATGTTGGCCAGGCTGGTCTTGAACTCCTGACCTCAGGTGATCTGCCTGCCTTGGCCTCCCACAGTGCTGGGATTACAGGCATGAACCATCATGCCTGGCCTCTTGTTGAATTTTCACAGCAACCTTAGGAGGCAGATATTATACTCTTCATGTTAGAAATGAGGAACTAATTTCAGACAAGTGAACTTGGCCAGGATCACAGCTAGTGTGCAGCAGAGCTGGGAGTTTCAGTTGGTACACAAGTGATGTTTCCAGAGCCTTCCTGATTTGGGGAAGAGGACAGGAAAAATTTAGGTCACTGGGAATCCAAAAGGAGGAGAGGGGCTGTAACTAGTAGAAAAAAGGAAGTTAGAAAAAAAGGCCACCGACAGAAAAGACAAACTGTAATCTTCCCTATTTTGGTCCCGCCTCAGCTTAACTGTGAGTGAGTATTTAAATCACAAGCGCCAAGACTGGAAGGTGGACACTGTGAAACTCTTGTTCCTCAGATACATTCCGTTGGATTCACCCCAACAACATTTATTCAGGATCTATGGTGTGCCAGAAATAGTGCAAGATGTCTGAATTCCAAGTACAGATAATATAGATCTTTGACCATAAGGAGTTCTCACTTTAGTGGGGCCAAGAGGTACACTGTCAACAGACGCCCCAAGCACGGTATGTGTTCTATAATCTAGGTATGTGTTAAGAACTGTGAAAGTGCAGAGAAGCTAAGTTTCCCAGAGAAATCTGAGAGGGTTTTACAGGAGAACTGACATTTGAACTTGGCTTTGGCACATAGAAGATGGCCATGTGGAACAAGAAATGAAAAGTTGAGCAGCTGCAAAAGCATAGACTCAAAAGACATGGTAGGGCTGGGTGCGATGGCTACACCTGTAATCCCAGCACTTTGGGAGGCCGAGGCGGGCAGATCACCTGAGGTCAGGATTTCAAGACCAACCTGGCCAATGTGGTGAAACCCCATCTCTACTAAAAATACAAGAAAATTAGCCGGGTGTGGTGGCTACTCCAGAGGCTGAGGCAGGAGAATTGCTTGAACCCAGGAGGTGGAGGTTGCAGTGACCTGAGATCGCGCCACTGCACTCCATCCCAGGTGACAGAGCGAGCGAGACTCCATCTCAAAAAAAAAAAAAAAAAAAAAAAAGGCCTGGTAGATTGGGAACAAGCGAAGGAGTTGGGGTCATGGCAGGGAATAGTGGGGCGGGTGGGGGGCGGGACAAGATTGTGAGGGGTTGGTCCTCTATACCGTGCCAAGGAATTCTGACCTTATTCTGTGAATTTATAAGAAAGAGGATGACATAATTAAATGTGTATTTTAGAAAAAATTACTTTAATGGCAACATGGGGGTTTCAGTGAGAGAACAGTTAGGATTCTTACAAAATGAAGAATGAGAGTTCAGGGGTAGACCTGCACTGTATATGTATGTGTTTATGTTTATGGATATGTATGTGTGAGAAATAATCTGTAGGACTTGGTGACCAACTGAAACAGGAGAGCATGAAAAAGGGAAAAGTCAAGGGTCCCAGGCTTCTGGTTTAAGCAACTAGGTGACTTAATTGAATTAACAAAAACTGGGAACACAGTTTTACGTTCGGTTTTGGTCACAAGGCATGTGAAGTGCTAAAAGGACATTTTTGTGGAGGCAGAAATGATATAGGAGGCATGACAATGTGACCCAAGAAGTCAGGTTAGGGAGAGAGCCGAATAACAATATTATCATTTTTTAAAAAATGAATGCTGGACTGCTGGACAACATTTAAAACACATCTGGGAGGCAGGGTAGTGCAGTGGACATGAGCTTTGGAGCTGAAGAAACCCAAGCTTCTTGACTTTGCTACTTAGTGCTGTGACCTTGAGAATGTGACCTACCCTCTCCGAATCTCACATGTGAAATGAAGGCAGTATTAATCTGTCTTCAAGGTTGTGTTCAGACTAGCAATAATGTATGCAAACTCCCAGCGGCGCTGGGCTGAGTAGCACATTGTGGTTTCTGTTGTTGAAGCACACAGATGGAAGGGGTTGGGTTAAGGGTGAGGAAGCCGACTCACCTGTGTTCAGTAGAAAGAAGGGAAGAGACTATTTGCCGGAAGCGCCTGTAGTAAGGCAAGGTGCTTTTACTATCCCTAGAGAAAGGGATCTTCAGGTCCCAGAAGTAGGTGTTGGGGTAGGAAAAAGTCCATACCACCTTTTCCATTTGATCCCTCTAGTCACCCTCAAAGGGATGAAATCATTGTACTGTTCAGGTTGGTTTTCAGGGTAACCCTGTCTATGCCCTTTTCCCCCTCACTCTCCAAGAAAGAATAAAGTGGGGGAGAGAAGGAAGGAGGCACCTATCGATGGACACGTAGACCATCCCTAGCTGCTTATTCACATCTGGATTCTCTTTCAGGTGCGACACATTCTTTCATTTTATAATAGAGAAAGAAGTAAATGACATTCATTGATTTCAAATTATAATCAGTTCATTAAGTAAAAATGATTAAAATGAGGTCCTTTCCTACTTTGATTAGAAGAAAAAATGAAAATGGTAAGGGAGATTTGAATATGGAAAATGTATGGACGGGTTGGGAGGGTTGTTTAAAAAAGGTGGGGGATGTAAAGAGTAGGAACACAGAAAACATATTTCAGAGTTTGCCCAGTGTTGGTTTCCAATATTTGACAGACATTAGCTGCATGTAAGATTTTTGTTGTACAAAGCTGCCAACCATGGCAAATATGCATCTAGAAATTTGTGACGCTGTTGTTATAATTGTTGTTGACTTTGTTCTAAAAGACTTTCTTCTCTGAGAATCTACAGAACTATCATAGCTCTACTTTCCTAAATGCCAGAGCTCCCCAGGTGTCAACGTTCAGTGCAATTCAGCACACTCTGATGCATTGCATACTAGATGCCAGACAGTGCCCCAGGAGTAGGATGGATAAAAGGGAGCCACTGTCTCAAGGAGCTTCCAGTGTGGAGAGAGTGAAAGCAGCTGTGGGGATGGGAGAAGATGAGGATGAGGGAGGCAGATGAACAATGGCTATAGAAACAAATATATTTATTATTTCCCACAAATGACCTGGGCCTTGACCCATTTGCAACCATTACGTAATCACTGAAACAAGTTCAGCTAAATTATTAAAAATATCTGAATGTCAACTCCATTTAATTTTAAATAAGCATCTCTGAGAGGGATGATTTTTGGAACAATGACTAAGGGAAAATATTTTTCCAGCAGGGTTTTTGCACAGGAAAAAATTCATTGCTTCCATCCCCACATCCCACACCCCACATTCCACACCCCTTGGTGTAAAAATATTTGTATTTAAATAATTTTAAATGTCATACATTTATAATTAAAAGCAATTCTGTGCTCAGAGGAACAGAAATTACTGACTTTAAATCAATGAGAAAAACTAAATTTTCCTCAAAGGAAAATTTCATGAGATTCAAAGTGGTTTAAATCAAGCTAACGGATATAAGGCCATCAGTTACATATAGTCTCTGGTGACCACTGATGTCACTGCCCACCTCCAGCAGCAGGAGTATATAAGGCATTCCAGCAAGGACTCTTCATTTCTCCCAGACAAGTCTCTCCTTTCTCCCTCTTCCTTCCCACCTTTCAGTATCCCAGGGCTGGTTTTGCACAAAATGTTTTTGTTTCCTTCAAAAGTATACTTGCCTACAGCTCCTGATTTTGCCTGCCTGACATCCCTTCTTCTAACACAACAGCCTCTCTCCCCACTCTCTGCCCCAGCCAGAAAACTGCACTCCCTTGGCCACAATGACTGGTTCAGGCATGGGCATGTACAGGAAGACAGGGCAGTCACAGCCTTCACTGAGGAAGAAGTAGGGTGGAAAGATGGGGAGGGGTAGATTCCTGGTGACTGAAGGGCACTCCCTGGGTTCCACTCAGCCTGTCGTGGTTAACTCTGAGTGTCAATTTGCATAGGCTGTGGAGCCCAGTTGTTTGGTGAAACACCAGTCTAGATGTTATTGTGAAGGTATTTTTAAAAGATGTGAATAAAATTTAAATTAGTAGATGTTGGGTACCTGCCATAATATGTGTGGGCGTCATCCAGTCAGTTGAAGGCGTTAAGTACAAAGACTGATGTTTCCCAAAGAAGAAGGAATTCTCCTCCATTCTGCAATACAGAAATGCTGCCTGCGTTTCCAGCCTGATGCCCTGCAGAATTTGAAGTCATGACTGTAATGTTAACTCTTACCTGAATTTCCAGCCTGCCAGCCTGCCCTACAAATTGCCCCCACAATCATATGAGCAAATTCCTTAAAATAAATATCTTTCTTTCTGTCTCTCCTTCGTTCTCTGCCTTTCTCCCATGTCCCTATCTCAGTCTCTCCTTCCCTCACTGTCTCCTTCTGGTTCTATTTCTCGAGAGAACCCTGACTAATACATTAATAAAATCATATTTTCACCCTCAAATTAGTCAGGGTTTTATCTGTGTGTTCATTTTAGCCAGCTTGAGTTGTATTTCCATCACCTGTAACTAAAAGAGTCTTCAACAGTCCTCGGTGTAAGTGGATGGAATTCCCTATAGGTTAATAAGTGAAAGATTCTTCCAAAATTCTACCTTTCTTATTATTTACTATGCAGCAAGCTACTTAATGGCAAGGATTGTGCCTGATTTTTTTTTTATTTCTACTGCCATTGCTTAGAATTCTTAGCACTTGGTCAGGTTAGTAAACATTGTTTAAGCTGAGTTATAGAAGGAGATGGCCTGGAGTGCTTAGCTCCTGGGATTGCCCTGGTACCTGGAGAAACAGATTCTTTGGCATGTAAGAAGCCCAACAGTGACCACAGGTTTTTATCATTCACGTTAAGTATCATAAAAAGTAGTTTCAGCAATCATTATTTTCATGGAGTTGCTCGGAAATTGTATTTTTATTTCCTTATATGTATATGTCTATTATCAACTTACATAGGTTTCATTCTAGATGTTTGGATTTGGACAGTACACACTTCTTAGCACCATCAAACCAGCACCCTTCCAGGAGCTTTGAGTCAAGACCAACGTAGGCCTGCCATTGCTACATTGTTACACAGCATTAGTTTCCTAGGGTGGCCATAACAAGGCACCACAAAACGAGTGGCTTAAACAACAGAAAGCTATTGTCTCACAGCTCTAGATGCCAAAAATCTGAGATCAGGGTGCAGGCAGGGCATGCCTCCTCTGAAGGCACTATGGAAAGATCATTCTGGGCCTTTCTCTTAGCTTCTGGTGGTTCCTTGGCTTGTGGCAGCATAACTCCAATCTTCACAGTGTTCTCTCTGTATATGTGACTGTCTCCAAATTTTCCTTTTTATAAGGACACCTGTCATATTGGATGACGGGCCCACCTGACTCCAGTATTACCTCATCTTAAACTAATTACACTTGCCATGACCCTATTTCCACATAGGGTCACATTTTGAGGTGCTAGGGGTTAGGACTGCAACATGAATTTTAGGGAGATACAATTCAACCCACATCAATTGTTTGTACTTGCTCAGCTTTCTGAGCAGCCTTCTCAGAAAGGTACTAGCACTGTGTGACAAGTGGGCAGGGACGCTGGCTGCCAAGGTTGGGGAACACACCACTAAGACCCGACCACATGTTGGGCCATGGCTGCCACCGCACATTCCTGCACTGTCTGAGTCTGTTTCGTGTTGCTATAACAGAATACCTGAGGCTGGGTAATTTATAAAGAAAAGAGGCTTATTTGGCTCACAATTTTGATGGCTGGAAGGTTCAAGACTGGGCATCTGCGTCTGATGAGGGCCTGAGGCTGCTTCAACTCATGGTAAAAGGTGAAAAGGGGGCTGGCACGTGCCAAGAGATCACATGGCAAGAGAGGAAGCAAGAGAGAAACCAAGGAAGCCAGACTCTCTTTAACAACCCAGTCTGCCAGAAACTAATCCATTCTCCAGGAAAGCAAGGATTCACCCTCCCCCAGGAGGGCATTCTTCTCTGCATAAAGAATCCACACCCATGACCCAAACACCTCCCACTATGCCACACTTCCCAACAGGGCCACACTGGAGGGTTAAATTTCAACATGAGTTTTGGCGAAGACAAATGACATTCAAACAATAGCACGTGCCAGACAAATAATTTCTAGTCTGGCAGCACTAGCCTCATTCCAAGACTAATGCTGATAACCTACCCCTTGTACTCTAGTCTAGTGAGTCCCCTTTCCTCCCCCAGTATCTTCTAGTTGGCTTTTAACCTATTTCTTCCTTCTCCTTGAAGAGCCAATAATCAAGCAATGAGAGTTAGAAACAACAGAAAAAGGAATGAGAGGAAGAGCAAGAGGGAATGTTTGTAAAATATCACTTTTAAGATGGCAAGTGTGTTGTGTACTGTGACATACAGAACTAAGATAAGAAACCGTCGAAAAGTAATTTTCTAAGGTTCTAGTTGCTCTGTACCGCTCAGACCAGTGAGAGATGTAGGAAGTGACACACACAGGGGCAGCCAGGATGGTGCTGTACAGCAGAAGAGTGTGTGTGAAGGCCACTGTGCTCCCATAAACTCTTCACAGCAGTGAAGGAAGAGGCCGTTGGATCTGACTCTTGCCAACGATGGTCCTCCCAACATGATTGGGTTAGAGGGATGGGGCACTGCAAGGTCAGTGAGTTTGTTAAGATGACTTGCCTAAGGGACAGTGAAAATAGGCCCACGTGCCATCTTTGTCATCCCTGCTATAGGTCACAGACACCTACTCTTGGAAAGCTTCCAGTGTAGTCTCGATGCATAGCGAGCTGTGAACACCTGGCTTATATCATTTGGAAATTTTTACATAACTCCTACACAGCCAAGTAAACTGACTAGGGGCACAGCACCTAAAGTAAAAGATACAGAATCAAAAAGCAAGTAAAAATTATAGTTAAAATTAAAATTTTTAAATGCATTGGCAATATTAATACTGTTCCTACTGACTGATACTTAATATATTACTAATCAGTAGCAAATATGGAAAAATACAGTGAACAAATTATAGGCCAGAAAGTATATATTTTGTCCATAACTCATCTGAAGTTATAGACATTTCAAGAGTTTTACCTGTGATGTTCCTCGAGGCCTGCCATCTATCCAGATGAAAATAAAAGTTTAGCCCAAAAGCTTCAGCTTTTTTTTCATCTACTTGATGCCAAGTAGTAAAGTGACAGGAAACAGAATTCTCACCACATCTTTGAGTCATATAAGCTAGATGTTTAGTTTTGTACAAATCTAGCCTGCCTTTTATAGCTTCTCTCTTCTATTTCCTGATTTCTGTCCTCTATTTATAGATGGAGAAACTGATAACTTTTGCAGTAGTTAATCTTCACTAATATCAAAATAATGGAGAATAAATTACAGCATGATTTTAGAAGAAACACATTTGATTTTATGACTAAAATCTGCTTAAAGTTGGCACAAGTCCTGGCCCATACTCCTTGTTTGATAAATGTTGGTTGAAACAAATTGAGAAAAAGGGGCCAAGAGAGCCACTAAAAACAAAACAAAACACAATTTGCAGTGTTTTTCTATTATTTAGAGAAAAATATAAATCAAGATAAGATGTAAACGCTGAATAAGGGAGTACTCTTAAACTTCAGATTAAGGTATATTAACTTTAGTCACTCTTAAGATATGAGGTTTGGTCATAAGGTTATTTGGCAAGGTTAGTATTATATGCAAAGTACAATTTCACTGGTAGTAAAATATTTTAAGTCTGTGCAGCAACATGGCAACATGGATCTAGGTAACTATTACATTCCAATTTAAAATGGTTGCTTTGCTAGCTAGTAGATAAAATGGGTTCTTAAATTTGAGAATCGCAGTAAAGCCTAACTTATTCCACTAAAATGTATTTTCAGCAATGCCTCAAAGTAGTTTGCAAAGTTTTGGGGATGAAAGCAAAACACGACTTGATGCCATTCCAAGTGGAAGGCTGGCAGCGCCACAAGTTATGAAAACAATGAATGAATCAATAGCATTCTTTAAGACAAAGGCTTACATCCATTAAGACATGTAGAAAAGCAGTTATGTTACAGTTTAAAATAACATTTGTGATATTGGCTTGCCTTGGAATAAGATCAATTTCCTAAAATCACTTGTAAGCATCTTTGAGTAACTTCCATAAGTAGAAGAATTTGGAGAATAAATATCTGAATTCTGGAGGAAGCCCTCATTTTCCTTATTCTCCCAAGAGTCTTCTCTTCCCTCTCACTAAAGGTCTTCATCTCAGCCTTAAACAGTGGTTTTCAACCAGGGGTGATTTTTGCTCTCCTCCCCAGGAAACATTTGGCAATGTCTGGAAACATTTTTGTTTGTCATATGGGGGTTGTGGGTAGGGAGAGAGGGAAGGTGCTACCGGCATCCAGTTGGTGGAGCCAGGGATGCTGCTAAACATCCTACAATGCACAGGACGGCCCCACAATGAAGAAGACAATGAAGAGGAATCTGTCCCCAAATATCAATAGTTCAGAGATTGAGAAACACTAGCCTAGAGGTATAAATGGGATGGGTGTGTGTATGGTATTGGAACATAAACAAGTAGAATATTTTCATAACTGAACTCTTAAAGCCCTTTGAAACCCATGTAAACTGGTGGCCTTACAAATCAGCAGTTCTAGTAGAAAAATTCCACTTTCAAATTGGATGAGCAAGGAACGCTCAGAGTTGTTTTTTTTTTTTAATTCCTTGCCTACCCCATCTCCTCAAGTAAAAGTTCTGAAGAAAGCATCGTGATAAATAATCAGAGGGACTGTTTCTTTTATTCCAAGGTTTTAGAAGTATGGCCATGCCTTAGCCTGGGATTCGCGACTACTGTGTTGGGCACCTCCATCAGTTTGGTTTTTATTCTGTCCTGGAAGTTTTTACTGTACATTTTAATATTGATTGCTACATGGACATTCTTTCTACCACCCCTTTCAGTTAGATGCTCTTTTTGTCTTCTCATTCTCCAGGCCCTCATCAACACAGCAGGTAATTTTCAGGTAACATTTTTTTTTCAAGAAAGTTATTTTGTGGATAGTAATGTAGTCTTTATTATTCACAAGCTCTAAGAGACTTCAGCCAAAAGTACAAAAACTGTATTTGTACTCAGACTTTTCCAATTCTTTTCCCAGGGCTTTTTTTTTCTCCCCTTTATCTCTTAGCCCAAATTCCTAACTCCTCACACAGTCTATTTTAGAAATTAGAAAGCTTTTTTTTTTTTTGGAGAAAGAGTCTTGCTGTTTCCCAGGCTGATGTGCAGTGACATGATCACAGCTCACTGCAGCCTCAACTCCCCAGGGCCCAAGCAATCCTCTTACTTCAGCCTGCTCAGTAGCTAGGACCACAGGAGCACACCACCACACCCAACTAATTAAAAGAATTCTTTTGTAGAGGTGGGGTCTCCCTATGTTGCCCGGGCTGGTCTTGAACTCCTGGGCTCAAGCTCTTTCCCTGCCTCAGCTTCCCAAAGTGCTGAGATACAGGCATGAGCCACTGTGCCTGTCCAGAAAACTTTAAAGAAAATGCAAATAATGCCTTTTTAAAAATTTGTAAACACCCACAACATTTTTATGCTTAGTGACTTCATGCCAAATATATATATTCATAGGTGAATGAGTATGTTGGGATCTATAAATGTCATTTGTATATTTATATGCATTTGTATACCAGATTTCCAAATCTAGTTGTTTTCTCTTACTACCCAGAGACAGCAGCACCCCTGACTGACATCACCATACAATTTCATCAGAAGAGTTTGAATTATACATAAATTTATAGTAAAGATAAAAATATGTATCTTGATAGTTTCCTTCCAGTAATATTCACCAACCTTTGCTAGAAGAGATGAAAAGACAAGCAACCAGTGTTTTTCTATGGGAAGGAAGAAGATTTAGATCTAAATAAAAATAAGTGGCATCACAGGCTTGACAAACTTTTCTAGAGAATTCTTTTTCCCCTGCTCTGCAGAGGGCCCCTGACATGGGGCACAGGTCCAGCTGCTGATAGATATGTCTATGCAAACCTTATTCTGTGCTTTCCATAATCACCACCTAAAATACATAAGTGGTGGTGTATACAACCTAATTTTTTAATTATTATTATACTTTAAGTTCTGGGATGCATCTGCAGAAGATGCAGATTTGTTACATAGGTATACACATGCCATGGTGGTTTGCTGCACCCATCAACCTGTCATCTACATTAGGTATTTTTCCTAATGCTATCCCTCCCCTAGTCCCCCACTCCCCAACAGGCCCCAATGTGTGATGTTCCCCTCCCTGTGTCCATGTGTTCTCATTGTTCAACTCCCACTTATAAGTGATAACATGCAGTGTTTGGTTTTCTTGTCCTGTGTTAGTTTGCTGAGAATGATAGTTTCCAGCTTCATTCATGTCCCTGCAAAAGACATGAACTCATCTTTTTTATGGCTGCATAGTATTCCATGGTGTATATGTGCCACATTTTCTTTATCTAGTCTATCATTGATGGACATTTGGGTTGGTTCCAAGTATTTGCTATTGTGAACAGTGCTGCAGTAAACATATGTGTGCATGTGTCTTTATAGTAGAATGATTTAGAATCCTTTGGGTTTATACCCAGTGATGGGATTGCTGGTTCAAATGGTATTTCTGGTTATAGATCCTTGAGGAATTGCCACACTGTCTTCCACAGTGGTTGAACTAATTTACACTTCCACCAACAGTGTAAAAGCATTCCTATTTCTCCACATCCTCTCCAGCATCTGTTGTTTCCTGACTTTTTAATGATCACCATTCTAACTGGTGTGAGATGGTATCTCATTGTGGTTTTGATTTGCATTTCTCTAATGACCAGTGACGATGAGCTTTTTTTCATATGTTTGTTGGCCACATAAATGTCTTATTTTGAGAAGTATCTGTTTATATCCATCGCCCACTTTTTGATTGGGTTGTTTTTTTCTTGTACATTTGTTTAAGTTCTTTTTAGATTCTAGATATTAGCCCTTTGTCAGATGGATAGATTACAAAAACTTTTTCCCACTCTATAGGTTGCCTGTTCACACTGATGATAGTTTCTTTTGCTGTGCAGAAGCTCTTTAGTTTAATTAGATCCCATTTGTCAATTTTGGCTTTTGTTGCCATTGCTTTTAGTGTTTTAGTCATGAAGTCTTTGCCCATGCCTATGTCCTGAATGGTATTGCTTAGGTTTTCTTCTAGGGTTTTTATGGTTTTAGGTTTTACATTTAAGTCTTTAATCCATCTTGAGTTAATTTTTGTATAAGGTGTAAGGAAAGGGTCCATTTTGAGTTTTCTGCATATGGCTAGCCAGTTTTCCCAACACCATTTATTAAATAGGGAATCCTTTCCCCATTGCTCGTTTTTGTCAGGTTTGTCAAAGATCAGATGACAACCTAATTTATTTTAATGTACATCTCCATACTTTAAAATAAGCATTATTTCTTGGCGAGTGTACTCGGCAAGCTTTCTGTTTAAACTGCATATATGATATGTTACCAATTTTTAAAAATTGTATGTGTGGATGCATATAGGAAATAAGTCTATATAAATACTTACCAAGATGTTAATACATTTGTATTTTTATTTAGAAGTGGAACTTTTCTTTATACTTCTCTGTATTTTTTACACAGCTCATTTAATATTCAGAAAAAGTACTAATTAAGCACAAAATGTTTAGGTAAAGACTTCTCAGATGGCATTCCTTGTCCCTCTGATTCACTGGGATTTGCAGCTAGCTCTATTCATTCAATAAATGTTTATTAGCCGGGTGTACTGGCACATGCCTGTAGTCCTAGCTACTCAGGAGTCTGAGGCTGGAGGCTCTCTTGAGCCCAGGAGTTCAAGGAGCTGTGATCACACCACTGCCCTCCAGCCTGAGCAATAGAGAAAGATCCTATCTCTAAAAAGAGAAAAAGCATAAAAATGTAAATATTTTTTGAATACCTACCATGTGCAAGGCCCTGTGCTAATGGCTGTTGGATAAACAGTTTTGCCATTTTACAGAGATCAAACCTTTCCATTAACAGATATTCACTGAGTGCCTATAATGTGTTTAGAACTGCTGAGAGCTCTAGATACAGGGTCAAACAAAACATGTTTCTATACTATAAACACGTAAACCAAATAATAAGTAATAATGATCGTGATGTATGTTTTAAAGGAGATACTTTTGGGTAACATCACAGATGGTGACTGGGGTGGGTGTGGCTGCTTTAGTTATGGTAGCTATGAGAAGTCCTTGCTCAAGAGGTTACCTTTGGATTGAGGCCTGAATATTAGAAGGAGGCAACTTTGTGAAGATAGGGCCTCAAGCAAAAGGAATAGCAAGAGAGAAAGACCCAAGATGAGATCAAGCTCACTATATTCAGAGAACAAAAGCAATGACAAACAAACAAAAGTCAGTGGCAGAGAGCAGAGAAGGAAGAGAAGTCAGCAGAGCCAATAGGGCAGCCTTCAGGCCACGGCAACGAGTTTAGTTTGAGTCTCATCACATGAGAAGTCATTGGTGAGTTATAGGTGGAGAAGTGATGTTGCCTAGTTTACATTAAATAAAGATCCCACTGGCTTCTGAGTCAACAGTAGATTTTGGGAAAACAAGAGTATAGGCAGGATGCCAGTTGGGATGCTGTTGAGGACACAGCTAGAAGCTACCATGTAAGAAAGATGATAGTGGGAGAGAAATACTAAAAACTTTAAAATTGGAAAAATACCTCCCAACTGGGAACAAAAAAACAAGGGTTGGGGAAGTTCCAATCTTCCATTACATAGCAACGGTTCTGTTTCAACTTTTGTCTTAGAGGGAGTGGCTGAGATTACTATCTCTCAGTGTCCATTCTTTCCTGACTTTTGTACTAGAACTCTCTGAGTTCTAGCTAGAAACATGGCCATTTGGTTATAAAGGAATGATCTTATGCCTAAGCTCAGAACATTGGGAAATGAAGACAAGTAATGTATGCAGCTTCTTGGTCATCTCCCGAGGGACACAACCACAAGAGAGAAGACTCTTCACTCTTCTCTCAGGCTGGAACTCAGACATGGCATCAACCCAAATTTGACCAGAAAAATACACTGGGGCATGGTGGAGAAGATGGAGGCACCTGCTTTCCTGAATGACCACATGGGACAGAGCCCCCTGGCTGGCCTCCATTGCTCGCCTTCAATCTATATCACATGATAAAATGAACTTTCTTTTTCAAGTCATGCTGTATTCTGGGATCTTTTGGTTAGAACCACTTCTTCTGTACCCTAGTACTATGGGAAAGCCAACAGAAGCATCTAAGCAGAGAAGCTAGGGCATGGCAGATGACTTTGTGGCTGATCAGGAGTTTTACAGAGATAAGTGAAAAAGTCTTCTTTTCAATGTCTTCTTGCCTGAGATAGCAGAAGACATAGCCAACTGAGAGAAAAACTATTTTGATACTAATTTTGTCAGGAGACTTCTGGCCATACCCAAGCCTTGGGAGGGTTCTGACCCTCAGCTAAGACTCAGGATGAGTAATAAAGGAACAGTCTGATCATGAACTCTGAATAACATTAAGTTTGTGAAAAAGAAACTAAAAGATAACAGATTTATTTTCTATACCAGTTATTTTTAAGAAATTTTACATTTTGAATTAATTACTCTTAATACAGAAGTATGTCTTCACTATACAAATATGGAAAATATACCAAGCTCTAAATCAATCAAGCACATTTATGCTAGGCTTTATTGCTCCATCTGTATTGGGTGGATACAGCCAACTATTCTCATCTGGTTGCAGTATACCGAAATTTGGGAGCCTTTCTAACAAAAAAGAGCCTGTCTCTAGGTTTTGGAGAGTAACATACACAACATAAAATGAATTAAGCCATACTAAATATTACAGTAGATAAGGAAATTATCATCAAATATGGGGAAAACACGATCTCCCTTATGAAGTTTTTGTGAAGATAAAAAAAAGAGAATATATGTAAATCCTCCAGCAAAAAGTATTGTTGTTGTTACTCTTAGTTTCTCTATTTCCTATACTCAGTCAATTATTTGGCTTTCACAGTCCAAAATACTCTGAGATCTGCCTTGCATCCCCTTAAAGAGCAATCAGGTGATTATTCCCAGTAAACAGATAACTTGACTTTTCTATATCACTCAATGTAGGGATGAGAGTGAAGCGTAGAGAAGGGAGAACAACATTTATGGAACTACTATACATATACTTTAGATTGGTTATCTCCTTTGATTTCCATAACTCAATGAGGTGATACCATTTCAATGGTTAAACTGAATTTCAACAGAGGTTAAACTTGTCAGTTACATAACCAAGTCATTGTTAATGGCAGAGCTGAAATTCAAGCCCAGAGCTGTGTATCTCCAAAGCTTACCTTTCCCCCCTGCACCTCTAGGGGAGGGATCTGAGCCTCATGGTGCATAGAATAGAGGGCTATATGCAGCACTCTTAAACATAGTAGAGGACCTCAAAAGCACTTTGCATTCTCAATTTTCTTTTTTTTTTTTTTTTTTTTTTTTTTTTTTTTTTTTTTTTTTTGAGACGGAGTCTCGCTCTGTCGCCCAGGCTGGAGTGCAGTGGCGCCCTCTCGGCTCACTGCAAGCTCCGCCTCCCGGGTTCACGCCATTCTCCTGCCTCAGCCTCTCCGAGTAGCTGGGACTACAGGCGCCCGCCACTACGCCCGGCTAATTTTTTTGTATTTTTAGTAGAGACGGGGTTTCACCGTGGTCTCGATCTCCTGACCTCGTGATCCGCCCGCCTCGGCCTCCCAAAGTGCTGGGATTACAAGCGTGAGCCACCGCGCCCGGCCTCAATTTTCTTTTTTAATTGCAAGAAGAATTAATCATTTCCTCCTCCATATTCCCATTTAACATTTTATAGTTATTGGTTTATAGGCCAATTTATGGTTGCCGCCACTAGCCTGCTAGCCTTTCATGGGCAAACATTTTAGCATCTATGTATCTTAGTGTCCAGTAAAATACCTGCAAATAGTAGACACTCAACAAATGCTTATTGAATCATCCACAAATTCCCTAACAACAATAATGTGTTATGTCCAGTTGCTGGGCTGCTGGCCATGGCAATTTTCAGGTCTGTCTGTGAGCTCTTTTTAGTCTCCAGGCCCTAATCCTCACAAGGTTTCCATGAGCAGTAGCTATCGCATGTGTGTGAAGACATGTGAAAAACTGCATATCAGAACTGGCACATATTGACTAGTATAAATAATCACTTTTGGAAGTCATGCTTTATAGTAACCACAGAAACCTTTGTTAATAAATGAGAAAACAGCTTTTACTTTACCTGAGTTTGAGTGCATGAAAAGGTTCTGAAGGTGGCGGGCGCCTGTGGTCCCAGCTACTCGGAGAGGCTGAGGCAGGAGAATGGCGTGAACCCGGGAGGCGGAGCTTGCAGTGAGCCGAGATTGCGCCACTGCAGTCCAGCCTGGGTGACAGAGCGAGACTCCGTCTCAAAAAAAAAAAAAAAAAGAAAAGGTTCTGAAGGGCAGCACACACACACACACACACACACACACGCACAGCAAGCTAGCATTATCCCTACAGTAAGTACTAGGAAACTTCTGAACTGTAATCTCACTGCATGGAGGTGGAATCACAATAGTAAAGACGAGAGGCGCTTTCACAACAAATTCTTTGAACATATTCATAGCTATCAGCAGTGATATTAGACTCAATTAGGCAACTCTGATTTGAGCTGCAGACAATCTTTACTGTAATTAGTTTCTTTGTTGTACACATTGTCACCACTGTGGAAGGGTCATTAAGTGGCACACACTCCTATAAGTCATCACACCCTGGACCCTCTAAGTATGATGGCAACTAGCAAAGAAAACACAAAATTTCTCCCCCTGCATGGCAATACAAGGGGGAACAAATAGTGCCTGAATCCTACTTATTTCCATTTTTTGTCAAAATGTTCTTAGTATGATCTTGCTGAGTCCATAAAAGCATATGTCACAAAGTTATCACTGTCAGTTTGGGCAGCACTAGGCAGAAAGGTAAAATAAAAAGCAAGCCTCATTCTGTACAGCTCTGTGCTGTACATGTTTTATAATCCACGCTGTTCTTCAATGTGGGAATATAGCCAAGAACTATGAAGAGCTGATATTTTACCCTACTTGCAAGCTAACAAGTTAGCCCACCATAGTTTTATGAATTCTGGTAGAAGAAATAAGAAAATAAGAATAAGAATCTGGTTAAGACAAAAGGCCTTATTACTCACAACAGTTAGCAGATGAACCAACCAGACTGGCTTGGAGTTGTCATTAGGATAAAAATAAAAACATCATGCCCAGGAATGATTTGGGCAGAGTCCTGAATTTTTAAAATAAGTCTATATAACTCTCTACCTCTTTGCTCCTAATCATTACCCAGGAAGCAACTGAGAATAAATGATCCCTTCCCAGTAAGAGTGGCATTGAATGATCAATTGTCTTACTAAGGTGTGTGGATCAGGAGAAGGTGAGGGAAGAAGAATAGGAGATGTTAATGAGGAGACCATTCCAATGTTCCATAATACCAGATGCCCACAGATGGCTCAGTTGACAAGCATGGAAGGTTCATCAAATAACTTGAACATCAGCACACTGTTGAATGACTTTTGTGATAAAAGGCACACTAGTGTCAGATTTCAGATCATTCAGACAGCCCAAAACATGGCATGGATTAGTTTCAAAGGCCATAATGGTGTGGCCAGAATTGGATGATCAACTGGAACAAAAACACCATAATCTGGAAAAGAGTCCACAGCAGTGAGGTCCCACGGACAGCCCTGAGAGGGAATCAAAAGTCAAATGTCAATCTGCCATCACAGGTGGGTCAATGCCCAATGTGATGTGATGTGTCCTCCCTTTGTTGCAACTTTTGGCAGAAGTTCCAAGTCTGGCATGCAGTCATAGTGTCTGTATCAGGAACATAGAGACCTTTACTTTGTGCTCAGTCTGTGATCGTGGATGTGTTTCCTTGTCCATTATGGTGATGGACCCAGGCAGCAATGATGGCAATCTGGGCAGAACAGGCTTAATCGGCAACCTGAGTCCTGGCACTCTCATCAGAGACTGGATTCTTGTCAAAGGCTTCATCCAGACAATTCCTTCAGCAGCCACAATTTATCTCCACAGTTTGCAGCTCTAAATAGGGGTATTTGAATCGGCCAGTCTTTAGTTTCTAAGTGGCAGACCAAACATGTAGGCCATTGGCAATGGCTCGAATCAGTAAAAAATATAACAGGGTTCTTCAAGGATAGCATTGGCCAGAGTCATGAGAAGAGCTTGAGTTCTGTCCATGGAGTGGAGCAATCTCCTTCATTTTTGGTTTTGTGTTGCTGACACTGAGGTTGAACAGCCACAGCAGCACAGTGAGTACCACCGGGTTTCGGCTTAAATGAACCAACCAGGCCCAGGATTCTAGGAAAACTGCTGTGAATTGAAGACCGTGTAGAACCAGTGACTCTGCTTCAGTTGGCAGTGTGGATAGAGTATTCTCCCAAAGCAATAGGTACCAATCTTACTGGTAAAGGCTAGATGCTACTGAAGTCATGCTGGTTGTGTTCTTGAATGTGGCATTTTCATCACATTTGACTAGTGAAGCTTATTGGGTCCTTCCCCACTTGTTAGTCGTTGAATCCAAAAGACTCACCCCAAAATAGGAATATCACTTCAGAAAGGCACAAAGCTTCCAAGGGTCAGGCACTCAGTGTTGACAAGAGCACATAGCAAGCTAATAGCCACTTTTTCAAAAGGGGCGTTCCTGGTAGCTGCATCAGGGAGGTGATGAGTCTAAAACCTCAAGGGGGAATCTCTGGGTAGAAATGACCTCCTTTTGCTAGAGGCTCCAGTCAACAAAATCATCAGTCAGAGAGACTTGTAGTCCAGAAGGGTCATTAGGGTGATGGGGCCCCAAAGTAGAGAGTGTGTTATAACTTGCAGGATAGCCTCCAATGCAGCTTATTCATTTGGGTCCCACTCAGAGGATGCTGATTTGAAAGTTAGCCCATATAAAGATATTCAAATAGAATTCTCTAGTGAGGTACATACCGTCTCTAATACTTGGTAGTAGGGATCAAAGAGAGCAGTTTTTCCTTGACTACAAAAGAAATTGAGTGATATATATCCCACCACATAGTACTGAGAAACTTTTCTTGGTCAACAGGCCCGTGAATTTTGTCAGAGTTTATCAGCCACCTCTGATAAGGGTGACTAAACTGAGGCTTCTGACTTGTCAATCAACAAGCTGTCATCTATATAATGAGGGCTTTGGACAGCTTTTCTCAATTAGGATAATCTCTTTTCTGGCAGTTATGAGACAGGCAAGTACAAGCATCAATTCCTATTTACATTGTGATGTAGAAGCAGCAGCAATAGCACAGTGAATTGCCCCAAAGGACCACATCCACAAGGTCAGGCTAGATTTCTTTCCCCACTGTGAACCCTGCCTAGCCCCACTAACTGAATTTGCATGCCTTTTCCTCCCACAGGTCTAGGTAGGTTCTGTATCCAACAGAGTCATAAAAGCTTGATTCTCTCTCCAAGATTCCCCATCATACTGCGACGAATGTATATGGTCTCCCCTTGAGGACAGGAAGACCTTGGCCTCATCTCTAATCATTTTTCCTTAACCTGGCTTAGGTCAGGGGAAGAAAGAGAAAGAGACAGAAAGATTGAGAGATTATTTTCTCATTATCATCCACCAACATTATAAAACCAATCTAGGCCATTAAAAGCCTGGATCCTAGTCAACGCCTCATCTATGATTCCCCACAGGAGTTTTTCTTTTTCAGGAAAATCTTCCAAAGAAGGCCAAAGTTCCCTTTTAGCCACTAGGACTCACTGCAAAAATGTCTGAGACTTTCTACTGCCATCTCCAACTGGATTTAAGATCTGTGTTGGAGATTACAGGAGGTTTTGAGCTATAAAAAAGCCCAACTTTTGCCTTTTTTTCTTAATAAGCTTTACTTACCCAATGCCTCATTTGCTAAGCTAGCCAGCCAAAGTTCCAAAGATTTGTCTGGGTTTTGCCCACACTGGTAGGTAGATTTTCCTCCTTTCATGCTCAGTGTAGATGTGTGTCTCTAACTTGTCTGAAAGAGAGGGATCTTAGTGCTGGCTGTTACAGTGGGAGGGATTTGAGGTTGACCCCTCAGTTGGTGAGGAAGTTCCCTCACCCAGAGGAGAGTTAGCAACAAGCAGCGCACCATTTGAACAACTATTTCTGAGCCTACTTCCTGATACTCAACCTGCAATTCCTACAATTTACCTTCTCAATTCCTTCTCACTAGCAATAGCAGTAAAGTAGAGGACAATTTATTCCCCAGCTGGCCATACAATTTGGTCAATTCACTACTAAGTCCTATGAACTTCCTCAAATCCTATTAATAGGCTTGTGGACTACTCATCTTTCCTCTTCCAGAAAGCCATGTCTTTGTCAGCATCTCACCGTCATTACCAAGCTGTGAAGAACTGTGAAGAGTCTGACCTTTGTCCTACTTGCAGACCAAGAAATTAGCCTGCCATAGTTTCATGGAAAACCCAAGATTCCTAGATCAGTGATGAAGAATGGCTTATTATTCACATCAATAGCAATAGCCAGAGTATCCGTGTTTTTGCCTTTGTTCCTCAAGTCCCAATTCCAACAGGTGGCACAGAGGGTCAGGTGACATCATCCCTTGCAGCAGCTCAGGTTACAGGAGGAGAATCTGAGCTTAGGGAAACTGAATCTTTTATAATGGTCAGTAAGTACGCCTGCCCTTTGCTCCAGAGAGAGACACTAGCTCCAGCTTTCAAGGCTCTTCACTATACAAACATCCTTTTACAGGAAGAAAGAGCAAGTTGGTGCTTTGCTCACAAGGTGTGCAGAAATATGAGAGATCCACAGAAAAGTGTCTCGATCAGGACAGAGAACTATCTAGCAGCAATGTGGGAATGGCACTTGAACAGCCTGTGACTGGGAATTGAATTAGCATCTCATATCATTATGTGTATGATGTACACGGAGGTGGTGGGAGCTTATGTGATTACATAAATAAATTTTCAACCTTCCACGAGAGATAAAAATGAAAATTCTCACAAGAGGAGAAAGAACCTGAAAATTTCCACCTCAGGAGGGACAATAGAAGTCGGGGCATATATTTTTAAAATAGATTAAATTCAAGCACTATTGATTATTGTTGAATCAGGATGATAGATATCTGTTAGTTCCTTTTACTATTTTTAACTCTTTTTATGTGTTTAAAATTTTTTGTAATAAAATTTTAAAACATTTTTTAACTGAACAATTTGAAGTAGCAGAATTCTTCATTGAAGAGAAGGTGCTTAGGATAAAAACCTCTTAGTTGGGGTTGGTATTGAATGTTTCTCTCCCCAAAAATCTCTACTATAGTAGAAGGAAGAAAAATATGTAAACATTTTATCTACTGATATAATCAAAACTGAAAGTTTTGTTTTAGAAATACTTGATATATTTTAAATACGGGGACAAAGACCTGAGATGAAAGAATGTTAGACAATCACATTAAATTTCACTAGATGACTAAGTGCTATACTCAACGTGCTAAAAGGATCTAATACATGATCCATGTATCACTAAAGTTCCAGTGATCACTGAGAGAACAAGGAGAATGCAGGTCTTGCAAATGTTTACAACAGACTGTTTATATATAAACAACAAACAAAACCAAAACAAAACTGACTTTGAGGGTACGTAGCCATTCATTCGTCATTGAGTATCAATCATGTGTCAGACACTGTGCTAGGTGAGTGAATCTAAAAAGAGAATAGGGTTAGACTTTATTAAAAAAATCATGATCTTCAGTATTTTTTAAAAGTCGTATTGTCCTTATATTATTGCCAGTTATTGTATGATTTAGGCATTGAATATGTTTCTGAAAGGGGAATACAGAACAAATTCTGATAGGTGGCAGTTGGCACAGTTCTGAACTGATGGAGAGAAAATGAAGAAAAACCTCTCCAAGCTTAGATAAGGGATAGAAAAGTTTCCGACAACTCTCTGTGTGGGCAATAAGCAAACGGTGTGTCTAGAGGACATTAACCTAAGCTATGATTATAAGATGATCCTCTCTGGGTTATTTGTTTGAAGCTCTACAAATGGAATCCATTATTGACTGTTTCCTCTGACCCCTGTTTTGTAGCTGCCCTAGAGCCCAACAGCCTGGTGACTGTCCCTGGATCCAGAGGGTCCCGAGGAGAGCACAGAGTGCCTAGACTGCCCCTCAGCCTGAGCCCCATATCTCGAGGAAGGCAGAGAAGGACCAATAGGATCGAAATTAGGAATCAACAGAAAGACTTTAGGGAGATGATACCTGAGAGAGGATATGACCAAAATCTGTACTCTTTGTAGGACCTCTGTGGTGAGGCCTGGCTGCTGTATATGGCTGTACCAGTTGTACTTTGCAAGGGCACCTAGCCAAGGGCATGACATGGGGGTGGAGGACTAGACTGGGGTTGAAATCTAGCCCATGCTCCACTCAGTGAGCCATGCATCTGGCTTAAGGCTATATCTGTCCGAAAGAGGGAGCACCCATTCTAAATTAAGCACCCAGAGTGGGTGCTGTTTCTTATCTGCATAGAGGCCTGTATGGGCTACAGGCAGCCCTAAAGTGAGAACATATTCAAATCCTGGAATGCTAAAATTCAGGGGCACCCATTGAAATTCTATGAAAGTAGTTTAAAGATAAATAAAAGATGGCATTACTTTATACAGTGGGTAGTAAACATATGGAACTCATTATCCTCAAGATGTTGCATAGTCCACAAATATAAATAGGATAAAGAAAGATTTAGATAAATTCATCCTTGTTAGATTCATATGAGCTGCTACAGCATTGTTAGAAACACACAGGGAACGTTTCCAAATGCTTTCAGGGAAAATACCATGTTTGTCTTCAAAATGTCCTGCAGTGCCCGTGCCATGGACTGAACACAGCAAATCTCTGGTTATGCAGATTTCTCAGGGATATCAACATCTACAGTAACCAAGCTTTCCAACTGACTGGAAGTTAAGCTACTACATTATATCTGTCTGTCTTTCTGTCTGTCTGTCTTTCTTTTTTTTGTTGTTTGTTTGTTTGTTTGTTGGATTGAGTCTTACTCTGTCACTTAGGCTGGAGAGCAGTGGTGTAATCATAGCTCACTGTAACCTTGAACTACTGGGCTCAAGCTATTCTCCCACCTCAGCCTCCCAAGTAGCTGAGACCACAGGTGTGTGCCACCACACTCAGCTAATTTTCTAAATTTTTTGCGAAGATAGGGCCTTGCTATATTTCCCAGTCTGGTCTTAAATTCCTGGCCTCAAGTAATCCTCCTGCCTGGGTCTCCCAAAGTGCTGGGATTATAAGCATGAGCCACCATGCCTGGCCATATTTTCTTTATATTAACAAATTGTGTAAAAGTCTTTCTCAGTGGTGGCATGAATTTTTATGTGCTCTTACACAAGTTTGACAAACTTAACATTTTCTGGAGGACTTGGAGCTGTCATGATGAACACCCATAATTGTACTGAGTATGAGTTCTAGGAGAAAGTGATTTCTTAGGACCCAGGATATCAGCTGAGATTGGCGGCACTATTTGACCATGACCTGGTTCCAGGGAGCTATGGTGGATTTTTCCCTTCATTTCTTTCAGTGTTTATGCTTGCTTCAAAGAAAATTTTTGGTCTTCCATGTTCTTCAGGCTTCCATATTCCCTATTGTGAATGTGATTGCAGAAAAAAAACCTTTCACTCCTCATTTGCCACTCCTACCTCTTTTACCTCAGAGGAAAGCATTCTACTTTCCACTTTGTCATGTCATCTCAGTGTGAAACAGACCTTTGCTTACTTCATTCTAGCCCCCAGAGACAAAGTTGCACTTTTAACAAGTTTAACTGAAGGCTGGGGAATAACAGAGGAGAAGCATATTTTGGTACTACTACTGCTAGCTTACTCCTGAACCCAGAGAGGCTGGAACCCACTCTCAGTCCTCAATAGGGTTATGCCTGTTTAGTTCCCATCCCTATCAACCCAACCTTGGAAGCAGGCCAAAGATATCCATAACTCCAAGCACAGATCCATGGCCAGACTCCAAAGAGGGAACGGCCTACTTCTTCACTCATCATTTATTGGCACCAGCATCTTAGTACTTTTCCTAAAATTACAAGACCAGCAAAACCATGAACATGTCCCATGGCACCCATTAGGACAATGCATGAAAACACAACAGTCCCACATCAATACACTGTAGATGATTCAACCTGATGTGGCTCTCAGACATTGACAGTCCAGGCCTGGTTGAGCTCTACCAAGTCCAGTTCTGCTCTTCTATGTGGTCTGTCTGATAGCATGAGATGCAAATCTTGCCTGCACATCCTACATGAAATCACCAGATTTTTCTTCTCAGTAAGAATGTACACAAATCTCCAAATGAATATGTGATACTTTAAGTCCCAGTATAATCCAAATTTACACTTTGAAGAAAATCAGTATTTATCTAAGGAAGACGCAACATGCAGAGATACATTCCTGTGATTACAAAACAGGCATTTAAAATCTGTTGAGTTGGGTCAAATGGTATTTCTAGTTCTAGATCCCTGAGGAATCGCCACACTGACTTCCACAATGGTTGAACTAGTTTACAGTCCCACCAACAGTGTAAAAGTGTTCCTATTTCTCCACATCCTCTCCAGCACCTGTTGTTTCCTGATTTTTTAATGATGGCCATTCTAACTGGTGTGAGATGGTATCTCACTGTGGTTTTGATTTGCATTTCTCTGATGGCCAGTGATGATGAGCATTTCTTCATGTGTTTTTTGGCTGCATAAATGTCTTCTTTTGAGAAGTGTCTGTTCATGTCCTTTGCCCAATTTTTGATGGGGTTGTTTGTTTTTTTCTTGTAAATTTGTTCGAGTTCATTGTAGATTCTGGATATTAGCCCTTTGTCAGATGAGTAGGTTGCAAAAATTTTCTCCCATTCTGTAGGTTGCCTGTTCACTCTGATGGTAGTTTCTTTTGCTGTGCAGAAGCTCTTTAGTTTAATTAGATCCCATTTGTCAATTTTGGCTTTTGTTGCCATTGCTTTTGGTGTTTTAGACATGAAGTCCTTGCCCACGCCTATGTCCTGAATGGCATTGCCTAGGTTTTCTTGTAGGATTTTAATGGTTTTAGGTCTAACATTTAAGCTTTAATCCATCTTGAATTAATTTTTGTATAAGGTGTAAGGAAGGGATCCAGTTTCAGCTTTCTACATATGGCTAGCCAGTTTTCCCAGCACCATTTATTAAATAGGGAATCCTTTCCTCATTTCTTGTTTTTGTCAGGTTTGTCAAAGATCAGATAGTTGTAGATATGCAGCATCATTTCTGAGGTCTCTGTTCTGTTCCATTGATCTATGTCTCTGTTGTGGTACCAGTACCATGCTGTTTTGGTTACTGTAGCCTTGTAGTATAGTTTGAAGTCAGGTAGCGTGATGCCTCCAGCTTTGTTCTTTTGGCTTAGGATTGACTTGGCGATGCAGGCTCTTTTTTGGTTCCATATGAACTTTAAAGTAGTTTTTTCCAATTCTGTGAAGAAAGTCATTGGTATCTTGATGGGGATGGCATTGAATCTATAAATTACCTTGGGCAGTATGGCCATTTTCATGATATTGATTCTTCCAACCCATGAGCATGGAATGTTCTTCCATTTGTTTGTATCCTCTTTTATTTCATTGAGCAGTGGTTTGTAGTTCTCCTTGAAGAGGTCCTTCACATCCCTTGTAGATTGGATTCCTAGGTATTTTATTCTCTTTGAAGCAATTGTGAATGGGAGTTCACTCATGATTTGGCTCTCTGTTTGTCTGTTATTGGTGTACAAGAATGCTTGTGATTTTTGTACATTGATTTTGTATCCTGAGACTTTGCTGAAGTTGCTAATCAGCTTAAGGAGATTTTGGGCTGAGACAGTGGGGTTTTCTAGATATACAATCATGTCATCTGCAAACAGGGACAATTTGACTTCCTCTTTTCCTAATTGAATACCCTTTATTTCCTTCTCCTGCCTGATTGCTCTGGCCAGAACTTCCAGCACTATGTTGAATAGGAGCAGTGAGAGAGGGCATCCCTGTCTTGTGCCAGTTTTCAGAGGGAATGCTTCCAGTTTTTGCCCATTCAGTATGATATTGGCTGTGGGTTTGTCATAGATAGCTCTTATTATTTTGAGATACGTCCCATCAATACCTAATTTATTGAGAGTTTTTAGCATGAAGGGTTGTTGAATTTTGTCAAAGGCCTTTTCTGCATCTATTGAGATAATCATGTGGTTTTTGTCTTTGGTTCTGTTTATATGCTGGATTACATTTATTGATTTGCGTATGTTGAACCAGCCTTGCATCCCAGGGATGAAGCCCACTTGATTATGGTGGATAAGCTTTTTGATGTGCTGCTGGATTCGGTTTGCCAGTATTTTATTGAGGATTTTTACATCAATGTTCATCAAGGATATTGTATATACCCAAAGGACTATAAATCATGCTGCTATAAAGACACATGCACACGTATGTTTATTGTGGCACTATTCACAATAGCAAAGAGTTGGAACCAACCCAAATGTCCAACAACGATAGACTGGATTAAGAAAATGTGGCACATATACACCATGGAATACTATGCAGCCATAAAAAATGATGAGTTCATGTCCTTTGTAGGGACATGGATGAAACTGGAAAACATCATTCTCAGTAAACTATCGCAAGGACAAAAAACCAAACACCGCATCTTCTCACTCATAGGTGGGAATTGAACAATGAGAACTCATGGACACAGGAAGGGGAACATCACACTCTGGGGACTGTTGTGGGGTTGGGGGAGGGGAGAGGGACAGCATTAGGAGATATACCTAATGCTAAATGACAAGTTAAGGGGTGCAGGAAATCAACATGGCACATGGATACATATGTAACAAACCTGCACATTGTGCACATGTACCCTAAAACCTAAAGTATAATAATAAAAAAAAATAAAAATAAAGTCATCTGTTTTAGCCACAAAAAAAATAAAATAAAATCTGTTGAGTTAAAATACAGATATTAGCCACTCAGAGTCACCCTGGCTGAAAATCACCAATTCAGAACAAGGCCTTCACTTATGTTTGAATGCCTAAATGACTCATTTTGATCGTTTTCTCAAAATGAAAGAACAATCTTCCCTAAAAGTGATTGCCAGCTGTCATCTCTAGGGATTAAAAAAAAAAAAAAGACCTATGACTTTCAAATCACAGAGGTTGCCCTCTCTCCTTCTGCTCATCAAGTTTTTAAAAATCGTTAAGGCTGCATTTCAGTTCAAGCTCCCCTTAGGTAAGTATGACATTTAATAGATTCCAAACACACTCTATTTATTTTTACATCTCAACATCTCTGACTTCAGGATAGGTCTTATAATCTATGACTTCTCACAATCATATTTAGCCAAGCAGCATTCATGAGATAGTTGTCACTTAGTTATATGAGAACTTGGTCCATTAAATAACAAGCTTGCTGAAAATGTAGTGACTTGGCTGTTAGTGTCAGGGCCTGAACAGACAGCTGCAAAGCTCTAAACAATGGAACTTTTGAGGCCAATTGAGGAAAAAGTGAGGATCTGTTATTGTTAGAAAACCTCCATGAACATCTTCATAGGATCGATAAAGCTCCAGAATTAAAACTTGCATACCGTGTGACCATGGTTTAGACAAAAGTCTTAGAGACTATCACAGAGTACTCTTTTAAGAAACGCTTCCTCACCCCTGCTCTTGCTCGTACAGAGTCTGATGCTCTGTAGAAAAGCACATACCAGCGATTCTGAATCAGAAGTCAACATTCTTCCAATGTGCAGAAGTTTTAAAGAACACTTCAACCAATTTATTTTGATTAATTTACCTTCTTTGGTATGCAAAAGAGAGATAAATGATTTTTTTAAGGTCTATGTCCAAATATCTAATTCTAAGAAAGCCTTACGTCACAGTTTAATTGATAGTGGGTTTTTATTCCTTAGAGGCATATAACATAATGGTGTATATGTAAAAGGAGTATCAGTGGTCTCCCAATATTCCATGTGTTCCCTCATGTGTCGCAGCGCTCTTATAGGTAGGCTGAGTTATGTGTTGAGTTCTGGCCAGAGGGATATGGTTGGAAAAGGAATTGTTATTTGTGGGTCAAAGCATAGAAAAACTAGCTCTTGATTCCAGATGTCTTTGCTCACACCACAGTAAACCCTGAAGCCTCTTATAGGGATAATGGAGCCTCTATCAGCTTATGGTTCCTGAGTGACTAAGTAGAGCAGAGGCCTCAATTGACTCTCATTGCAGCATGAAATAAACTTTTGTTGTGTAAGCCACTAGTGTTTGGAGGTTGTTTTTATTATAACACAAGTCTAGCATATCCTTACTATGATACAGTCCATCCAGCAACCTGTGACCTCTTACATTTGATAAAATAAAGTATAGGAACACTCAGTGGAATGCTGGTAAATGCCTCACTACCAGGAGCTGGAGGGAATCCCCGATTTATAGCATTTGCCTATTTTTGTGGTGTAAAATACTCCCATCGTGGCCAATTTCAAGTTACCAATATGACTTTTTAGGAATTGCAAATCCTAAAACTTTAACAATCATCTCTTGGGAACCAATATAAATGGGCTCCAGCACGGCACTAGACATGTACTGCAAATATCTCCCCAGTTAACATTTTTCCCATAGAATATTTATTGGTTTTTAATACCCAACTTCATAGAACATACATATCTCTCAATATATCATTTTTTGGCTATGTTTTTATAGGAAAAAATGTGTATTTGCATATTTATAACTCAGAACATTTTTAACAAAGCAATAAATACATAAGAAAAGAAATATAATTAGTAGAATGTCAGAATCATGTGCACACACTTTAAAAAGTGTACATTATCAACAAAGGTAAGTTTCTCTGTCACTGGTACTAACAGAGACATCACAGCATATAAAGTAGCTATTAACTGTATCAGTCCTTAGATGATCAGCAAACATGGTTTGATCATTTTACATAATAATATGGTAGTTTGTTACTTACATATACACACTTTTCTGTGTTTTAGTTACTTTTTAAGAAATTTGTTGGTTTAAAGCTGATGTGTAACACATTATCTTCTTTTCCATTCCAAATAATGGGAAATAGGTTTCTAGTCAGCTTTTAAAATGTGGAATATCTGATTTTCAGTAATGGATTACTGCCATTAAGTGGGAAATGTTGATTATTTAAATACTAAAACCTTGAGCTCTTATGAGCTTTAGTGCATGAATTTAAAATGACATCTATTTTGCCTGCTCAGGGAACTTTTTGCATAATTCCTGGTTTTTAGTTATGTTCCAGATGGACAACACTGCTGGTGAGCTAAGTTGTGGATGGTTGAAGCAAGTAATTCTTATATTCTTAGTATAGTTTAAAATATACGGTACAACATTAGTTACTATCTGTTCTGAGAAGAGAAACAGGGTGGAATCCAATTATTTCTGATTCATTGAAGTAAAATAAATAAGCGTTTGGAGAATGGTTAACAACCTTAGCTACTCCATGTCCTCAAATGTCTTTACTTTGCACCAATATTTTAATCCTACAACCTTCTCAATTCTAATCAGTTAGAATGAGATGGAGACCCTTCTTACAATCCTTCCCAACACTGACACTTCTCTCCACTCCTGTTATCCTGGGTAATGTCAGTCTGTGGAGGAATCAGAAGGCCATTTAAGCAAACCTGCCCATCACAATATTTTTCTACCTGTCACAGTTTGGCATTTTGCTGATAGAGCTTTATCCTGTAGTGTCTTGAAAATTTGGAGTCTTAAAGACTTCCATGGGAAAGGCCACACCTTAAATTCCTTCCCATCTGATTCTGTAGAGGAAATTAAGGCAATTTGTTGAGGTCTGTCCTAAAGAAAAGATCACAGTTTTCTCTTAGGAAAAGTCATGTTTTAAGAAGTGTGAGACCAGCAGGGAAGACGGGACCAAAACAAACTTTATCTACTTGACAGCAGAACCTGGAATTTCCAAGAAGTCCCTGACATTTACCCTAACAGACCATATTATCACCACCCTAAGGAGACTCCAATCCAGCCCACACAGAGCTCTTATATTCGCCACTAAAGAGCCAAATGATGGTTTTTAGATGGCATCACAGGGCTTCTCTCCTTTTATACTCTTAATTTTGTGATTCTGTGGATGGGATAGTATTGATCTCATTCCCCTGATGCATTGTCTGCCCTTGCCCAGGGTACCTAGAGTTTCCTATCTGCTTTCACCTATAGCCTTGCTTCTGTGAGTGGCCTGTGGACATGCGTCATCAGCATCTCTTAGAAGTGCAGAATCTTAGGCCTTGCCCCAGGCCTACTGAATCAGAATCACTTTTTAATAGATCCCCACGTGATTCGAAGTACATTAGACTGAATGAGAACACTAAGACTCAACAAGACTGTTGAGAAGTCTTAACAGCGTTTGGAAAGCTAAGGAAGTTCTGAGGACTCCTCTACCATCTCTCAAATGGAGACCTGGGATATGTCTGAACTGGGTGGTCAACAAACATCTGAAAGTTTTTAATCACTGAAGAAAACACTTCTAGCATTCTTTCAGTACTCCACTAAGTTGGACTGGATCTCTCATAGAAATAGATAGAGGCTATGCAGGAACGACTGATCAGAGTTTCAGCCTGTTTTTATTGAATACTTCTCTCTGCTACACATAGCCTTCTTTCTCTGTATTTAGTTTGTTTTGGGGTTACTGTGGAAGACTTGGGCCCCAAGTTCTTTCTGCATTTATATGCCATACATCTTGGTTGCCCAATAAAGGTGCTAATCATGCAGTGGACATTTGTTCCTTGGTCATTTTTTGTATTGATTATTTCATATTTATAACACTTAAATATTCAAGATAATTCTGTATTGCTTAAGCACACTATATTCCTAGAATCATAACATCTCAGAGTTTTTGCATAATTCTTCAGGCATCTTAAGTATACTGTTATTTGCTGCTGGAATTCCCCCTAAACACCCTACAACTGGTCATCTTCACTCCACTTGAATATGTAGAATAGTATGACACATATCACATTTTATGCTAACCTTTCCTCGTTTTGAACAATTCTAATTAGTAGAAGTTATTTCTCATACTAGATTAAAATCTGTCACCCATGTGTCTTTAAAATTATGTATTCATTGCAGTTATTAATTCTACACTATATTTCCTTATCTAGCTGATGTTTTCTTTCTTGTTACTAGAAAAATCGGGAAGCAAAGCCCAGAAGTACTATCGTAGGGTTTCAAAGGCCATCAGAAAGGACACACGCGCACACACACACACACACACACACATACACACACATACACACACAAACCGAGACTGGAAAGTATTTATTTCTAACTTACAGTTCTATTCACTAGACTGTCTGTCAAACAATGCTGCCCTGTGACCAACACTATGATAATATATAAAGAAACACATCAGTCCCTGGGAAACAGCATGGATCAGGGTGTGGTAAAAATCCAGAAACTGTGTCCCTCCCTTCAGGGGTCAAATATCTGGCAAACATCCTGGGGTCAGATCAGAGGCCAGAATCCACTGTAGGGAGCTGATCCGTTCCCACAAAGGAGATTTGACTTGCTGGCAGCTGGCAATTTTCCTTTGTGAAATGGGTGTTCCTGGCACTCCATAAAAGTCCTCCCTCCCTCTGCTTTTTTTTTCCCTCCACCCCTGCACTCCACACCCTGCTGCACACACCCTCCCACTCCTATACCAATAAAACCCCTCCCTAACATACATTCTGCACACACACATGCCCCCACAACTTCCTCTGCAAACACACCCACGTATCTCTCAGATAACACGCCCAGGCAGTACAGGGCTTTCTGTCTCATGCCCTCAGTCTTCTCCTAGCATCTTAACACTATATATACTACCCCACACTTCCTCTTCTTTTCATTATCACCTGTACTTATTTTATTTCATTTTAATTTTCCTTCACCTCATCCCGGCCCACCTGCCTTTGCTCCCTGGGCCTGGGAATGCTGGCACTGTAATCTTGTTCTGCACATTTGTAATCTGGAGCTGTCACAAGCAGGAAAGTCATCAGCCTGCATGTGCCTGCCTGTTCTTCTCCTGCAGCTAGGCTCAGAGGGAGGATGGAAGGAAGCTGGCAGGCAGTTCTATTTCTGGAAACTACAGAAACTCTTGTTTTCCCTCCTTAAATTCCCAAGGGAACCATTCCAGGCTTTGCAATAGTCACCATCATTTCTTCTTTCCTCTAATTCTGTTGCAAGTTTTCCTCTGTCCATTCTTCAGATTTACAATATGGTGTCTGTCTGTGGTAGCATCCCTCACATCCTGTCCATTATGACAAGTTACACAAGCCCAGGAGACCCCACAGAAGATATAAAGGACAATGAAAGAGAAGGATAAGATTGTTTATGTCCAACTGGAAAGTTAGGTAATTTAAATATATGTTAACCCCCTGGGATCTGTCTGTAGACAAAACATTGAAAAAATGCTGCATCAATAAAATACGGAATGTATTGGTTTATAGCATTTCCATGCTCTCCAATACCTGATAGCTTCACTAAGTGTTTTCTTTTTTTTTTTTAGATGGAGTTTCACTCTGTCACCCAGGCTGGAGTGCAGTGGTGCAATCTCGGGTCACTGCAACCTCCACTTCCCAGGCTCAAGCGATTCTCCTGCCTCAGCCTCCCAAGTAGCTGGGACTAAAGGCGTGTGCCACCACACCTGGCTTTTTGTATTTTTAGTAGAGGTGGGGTTTCACTATGTTGGCCAGGCCGGTCTTGAACTCCTGACCTCAGGTGATCTGCCTGCCTCAGCATCCCAAAGTGCTGGGATTGCAGGCGTGAGCCACTGCTCCCGGTTTCACTAGGGTTTAAAAGTGATCCTCTTGGGCAAATAATTTGCCACAGTTGCCTAGGTTTCTTGTTATTCCTTGGTGAGGAGGATGATGGTTTAGCTAAATAAATATTAAGAAAAATGAGGGTCCTTTATTCATTCCATAATAAAAACATGTGAATTTTTAAGAACAGCCATTATTTATGTGAACCTAAATATTACACATAATCTACGACATTGCACTGGACATTAAGCAAAATAGATACTGTTTTCGTTCACTGAAAATTTACTATCTAAAAAAAGATATCAATGGGACCAAAAAAATGTGAATAGCCAGAAACAGATTTGATTATTTTCTTTTAATGTTAAAAAAATTGAGTAAGTCCCCACTTTCCACATAATAGCATCCTAACATATAAATTTTGCATTCAAAAACCTAACAATCTGGGTCCAATATACCTTTCAACTCTGTATTCCATTTTTCCCCACTAACGCTGTCGTCTACACACTGGACTTACTGATTCCTGAACACAGTCTGTGCTTTTCAATGGCATCTGAAGACCAGGGGCCCTGTCGTTTCTATATTGTATCCCTCACAGTTCTCAGTCCAGTGTATTATGCATAATATTGTACCTGGTGAATAAACAGTTGCTGACAATGAACTTCATGAGAACAAGGCAGTTATAATTAGGGTGGAGTTAGAATTTGCAAAGCTCATTGCATACAGAAAAGGCATGTCCTCTTTGCCTATAAAGTGCCTACTTACTCCCTATATTAACACTGTTTTTCCGTTGCCATAACTGCCCAACAATGTTAATGTATTTCATGGCTCTAGGACATCCTTATTCAGCCTCACATGTCCAGGCTTTACATATCTTTGGACTGGGTTTTACCAGAGACTAACAGGTTGCTATCACCACATGTATTCAAAACACACACGAAACAAGTCAGCACAGCACAAGTGGAGAAAAGAACCAGGCCCCACCCCCTTTAAACTAGTAAATTCACCCTCAATTCCGTATGTTGCAGAAATACCATCTTCAGGGATACATTAAGATGCACATTTCATTAATTTCTTCTCTCCTAGGGAATCTTTTCTCTTTTTCATTTTCTTAATGCTTAGCTGCATTTTGATGTTTCCTGTTTCCTTTAACAAGTTACATTTATTAGCTTAAGTACTCCCTTCCATCAACAAACCTTGAAAGCTGGTGCTAGTTCTAGAAATCATTGTTTCCAACCACATGGTTCAGATAATTTAAGAGTCTCATAGTAACAAATACAACTGATTCAAGTTGTCATTAATTTTCCACGGCAATAAACATTACAAAAAGTAATGCAGGCAGGGCATGGTGGCTCACTTTTGTAATCCCAGCACTTTGGGAGACTAAGGCAGAAGGATTGCTTGAGACCAGAAATTCAAGACTAGCTTGGGCAGCATAGTGAGACCCGGTCTCTAGAAAAAAAATTTTAAAATAAGCCAGATGTGGTGGTGTGCACCTGCGGTCCCAGCTACTCAGGAGGCTGAAGTATTAAGATCACTTAAACCCAGGAGGTTGAGGCTGTAGTAAACCACGACTGTGCATTCCAGCCTGGGTGACAGAGCGAGATCCTGCCTCAAAAAAAGAAAAAAAGTAAACCAGAAACGTTTCACAATACTCATGAATATAGGTCACTAAAATTCACAGATGATCTGTAATGTTCTTTTTAACCATTCATTTCAATTCTCTTTTTTTTCTTTTTCCTTTTTTTTTTTTTTTTTTTGTTGAGATGGAGTCTTGCTCTGTCACCCAGATTGAAGTGCAGTGACACGATCTCAGCTCACTGCAACCTCCGCCTCCCTGGTTCAAGTGATTCTCCTGCCTCAGCCTCCCAAGTAGCTGGGATTACAGGCGTGCACCACCATGCCCAGCTAATTTTTGTATTTTTTGGTAGAGATGAGGTTTTGCCATGTTGGCCAGGCTGGTCTTGAACTCCTGAACTCAAGTGATCTGCCTGCCTCGGCCTCCTGCCTTTCCTTCAAGCAATATTCTTTAAAACCCAGAGTTGTATGTGAGAGCAAATTTAATTTAATCTCATCTATTTGACTACTTTATATTATCAAAGTACTAACAAGCTGTGAAATGGCTCAAAAGAGACAATGAAAGAAAGGAAAAGTTTTTTTTAAATGCCACAAACTGGCTAATCAGATCATGAACAGATGAGAGCTTTAAAAAGAACACACTTTTTTTTTTTTTTTTTAACCTTTAGTATTATACTACAAGGAATTTCTAAGTTTAGCGAAGTAGAAAAAAAATTAGAAAAAAATAGTCTATTATATCAGATACTTTAGAATTTGAGCTTTGAATTAAAAATAATTGAGCAAAGCTTTGCAGAGTTAGGAGTGGGACGGCAGTGGGAGGGAGGAAGAACCACTTGTTGGGGATGGTGGGAAACTGGCATTCTGGGAGCTCCTGTAAAAAGAAACAGAGTTGGCTGGGCATGGTGGCTCACACCTGTAATCCCAGCACTTTGGGAGGACGAGGCGGGCAGATCACAAGGTCAGGAGTTCGAGACCAGCCTGGCCAACATAGTGAAACCCCATCTCTACTAAAAATACAAAAAAAAGTAGCCAGGCATGGTGGTGGGCACCTGTAATCCCAGCTACTTGGGAGGCTGAGGCAGGAGAATCGCTTGAACCCAGGAGGTGAAGATTGTAGTGAGCCAAGATTGCACCACTGTACTCTAGCCTGGGCGACAGTGTGAGACTCTGTGAAAGCAAAGCAAAGCAAAGCAAAGAAAAGCAAAGAAAAGCAAAGCAAAGAAAAGAAAAGAAAAAGAAGGAAGGAAAGAAAGGAGGGAAGGGAGGGAAGGGAGGGAAGGACATAGAAAAGGAAGAGAAAGAAAGAAGAAAAAGAAAGAAAGAAAGAAAGAAAGAAAGAAAGAAAGAAAGAAAGAAAGAAAGAAAAAGAAAAGAAAGAAAGAAAAAGAAAGGAAGGGAAGGAAGGAAATAGAGAAAAAAAGTAATTAGCTACCTAGGGTTGGGAGATGGGTCAGGTGATGAGAAGGTTTGGGAGTGTTGGTGGAGGGATATAGGCTTTTTTTTTTGAGATAATGAAAATATTCTATAATCAATTGTGATGATGGATACACAACTCTGTGAATATATTAAAAGCCACTAAATTACATACTTTAAATGGGTGACATATGGTATATGAATTATATCTCAATAAATCCATTAAAAAGAAAGAATCTGTAAATGTTAGGGTTTGAGAATTTATGGAATCTAGCTCATTCTAACCTGACTCACTCCACTCCAATTGTGAAACACTTTTTTTTTTTTCCGTTCATAAGCACATATATCTTAACTGCTTTCAGGCATATTCAAGCCAAGAAAAATGAAAAAGTGCTTGAGTTCATGAACTTTCTGGAGCAAGGGATTGAATTGTAAGCTACTGTACCTTTGACTCAATTTATTTCTGTTCATCTCACAATAAATTTAAGAAAACAGAGGTTTTGTTGCAAGAATAAGTGTGAATTTCATAAACAAATGTTGCAAAGGAATTCACACAATGATGTTAATAGCAATAAAATAAAATAATGACATAAACTTCCAAAGACAAGGAAAAGAGAAAAAGAGGGGAGAAATGCTTGAGGTATGAAAGCCAGCTCTGCAACTTCCTAGCTGGATGACATTTGGCAGAATGCTAACCATTCCAAGCTTTGTTTTTTCTCCCTTATAAAATGGAGATTTTTATAATATTTCAAATTTATTCCAAAGATTAGTGATAATGTACACAAATGCCTGGCATATGGAAGGCACTGAATGAATAAATGGTATTAATAATAACTCTGAAACTAATGGCAAAAACCACAATTACTTTTGCACCAACCTAATATTATTGCAAAAGGACCCATATAAATACTGTACCCATTAGTCCAACATCTTATGCATATTATCTCATTAATCTTGAGAAAACCTGCAGCAGTCAGGGTAGGCTAGGTTATGTTGCAATAACAGACAACCTCAAAGTCTCAGGTGCTTCAAAACACCCAAAGATTTATTTCTTGGTCTATTTGCATATATGTCACATGTTGGCTTGGGGCTCCACTCTGCCATCTTTACTCTAGGACTCAGGTTTAAAGAGCTGGTACTATCTGGAACATTTCCAGTCTATTAAAAGGAAGAAGTGGGAGAAGGGGAGGGAAAAGAGACAAACCAGGCATACGGCAAAGGGAGAAGAGTAGCAAATTAGACACAGACTTTCAAAACATATACCTGGAAATTACACGTTACTTCTGCTTCCATTCCACTGGCTAAAGCAAGTCCCAAGGTCATATCTGTCCTCAAAGAGACAGGAGATTACATTTCTAACATGTGCATAGAAGATGGGAAAACAGAGTATTTGTCAACAGCCTTAATGATTAACACACAACTTTATGAGGGAATTACTTGTTTCCTCAACTTTAAGAAATCAGAGGCATAGGGAGAGTGAGTACTTGCCTGCAGCTATACAGCTAAGAAGTGACAGAGCAAGGGATTCGGACTCAAGTCCTGTGCTGCCTTGTGCTGTTTCTAGCCAGACCCTGAAAACTGAAAACAACCTACCTATAAGGATGTGTGAATGTGTCTTCCACCCACATTTATAGGAAAATGTCCACATTTTCTTTTGGGAACAAATTGGTAACTGCCTTCTCAGAAACCAATTTGGAACAAAAACATTAAGACTCATAAAATGTTTACACACCCTTTGACCTAGTAATCCTAGTTCTGGGAATTCATCCTAAGGGAATTATTCCCAAAAGATAAAATATATATATATAAACTCATGAAAAGATCTAGTGTGACGTTGTTTGTAATAGTGAAGAACTGGAATCTATACTTTTGACAACAGGAAGAATTAAATAATTATTGATTATACACTCAACACATCATTACAAAGCCACTACTTTATAATTCTGAAGACCATGTAGTAACATGGGAAAAAAGCTCTTGATATAATGTTAAGTAAAAAGCAATATAAAATTATCTTACTATATTGCAACTGTGTGATACATTTGTGTGGCAAAAACTGCTAACATGCTCCATATTTGCTCTCCCTTCCTCCTCTTAGTAATAGAGTTCCTACCTGCCAGGGATGCCCAGCTATGGACTACATTTTCCAGCCTCCCTTGAATCTAGTTATTGCCATATGACTAAGTTCTTGTCAATAGAATATGAGCGGAAGGAATGTGTGTAACTTCCCAGTTTTGCCCAGAAAAAAACATGTTGAGGCACATGTTCTATAGGTCTTACTTACCCCTACCTCCTAGAAAGGAAAGAGCAATAACTGAAGCAGTTGCCTTAGGTCCAAAGATGAAAGTCACAAGTTAATGGAAAGATACATTTTTTCCTTTTTTTCCTGAGATTTCTTTATTCTAACTTTTATTATTTAAAAAAGCTGAGAAAGTACACTAGCTATAGTTTAAATGCAACTAATCATCAAAATTTATCTTAAATATTGCTTTTCTGGAAGGAAAACAGACCTTCTCTATTTGTGGGAACATTTGAGGAAACTTAAAAAAAAAAACCCAGAAAATAATAAAGCAGCACATAGAAATGGCTTTTTGAATGGCCCCAATTTGGGCAATTTCATCATTTTGAACAGCCAGAAATGATTAGAGAGCATAAGTGAGAAGGGCTCCGGGCAAGGCACGCTGTACTGCAGGGGATGGGGAGGGGAGAGGTGGAGAGGGTAGAGAGACCAAGAATCTATGCAGCCCTGGGGCAACAGGAAACTCAGACTGTATGTGTGGAGGGCAGGGAGGTGATCTCATTAGTACAGTCTATTAAAAGGAGGAAGTGGGAGAAGGGGAGGGAAAAGAGACAAACCAGTTATTGTTCAATTTTACCAATGCCAACTCCTTTCCCTTTCATAATGCTACTATGGAATACAACATTTATTAGCTCAAGTAAAACCCTGTGGTTTGACTCTAGGGATCAGCATATCTACAAATGCAAAGCCAAGAAAATACTGCATACCTGGAAATTCTTAAGAGAGTGAATCTGATTGTCACAGCTACTTATGAGTCTAAAGGAAAAGGTTTATTATTATTATTATTATTATTTTATTTTTTGAGACAGAGTCTCACTCTGTCGCCCAGGCTGAAGTGCAGTGACGGGATCTTGGCTCACTGCAACCTCCGTCTCCTGAGTTCGAGCGATTCTCCTGCTTCGGCCTCCAGAGTAGCTGGGATGACAGGCGCCTGCCACCACGCCTGGCTAATTTTTGTATTTTTAGTAGAGACAGTGTTTCACCGTGTTGGCCAGGCTCGTCTCAAACTCCTGACCTCAGGTGATCCACCTGCCTCAGCCTCCCAAAGTGCTGGGATTACAGGCATGAGCCACCGTGCCTGGCCAAGGCAAAAGGTTTTAATTCAAGAGAAAGATGTATTAGTAGCTAACTCTATTTTAAGTACTTTACATGTACTGTATTAACTTATGTAATCCTCCAAAATTCTATTAGGTGGGTACAATTACTATTATCTCCATCTCGCAGAAAATAAAACTAAGGCACAGAGCATTCAAGCAACTTTCCCAAGGTCACACAGCTAATAAATGGAAGCCAGGCAGTCAGCTTCAGAATCTGAGTTTTTACCCTCTATCCACAGTGCCTAAATCATTAATAAATCCAACAAAAATATGTAATCGGGACTCCAAACAATAAATTTGCTAACTGGTCTTCCTTAATGCTTATGTTAACCTTTCTAGCAGTATATATAAAATGACTAATGGACAGATTGTTTTTGTTTGAAGTGAATTACATGGCAGTTACTAAAACATGTAAAGACACGGGTGCCTACTAAATATCCCTTTTCCCTCTTCTCTCTCAAACTAATAGTACTGCTATTTTAAGCTGGACATAGCACTACCCCGCTAAAAGAACACATTTTGCATCCATGCTTACAGCTTTGTGTGGTCATGTGACTAGGGAGACCCAAATGGAAACAGAATGGTGATTTCTGGGAATTCTCCCCTGGAAAAGGGTACACTGTTCTTCTCCTCCTCCATCCTGTTGCTCCATCCTGCTGCTCCATCCTGTCTTTGGGGTGTGGACATACTGGCTCCCAGCTCCCTGAGGAGGAGGCTTAGCTTCCTGCTAAGAAGATTACCTTGGCCATGTAAGAGCAAAAGCTGAAAGGAACCAGGATCCCTGAAGACAATGAGGCCACCATGCTACCCTTGGGCTGGCTTTCTCCAGAGTTCTTTTTACAGGAAGGAATAATGATATAAATTGTTTCAACTACTATATTGGGGTCTCTATTAAGTTACTTGTACTTGAACTTTATTCAAACTCATTCATAAACCTAATGTTACATGTTTCCACTCAGATTTGGAAACATCAAAAACTCATTTAAAGATACGCAAATTTTCTTATACATTTTGTAAGTAAACAAATGAACAAGACTTTACCTAAATGACTATCAGACTATCAGTCCTTATAAGGGATTTTTATGGCAACTGTTCAAGGCAGTGCTTCCCAATCTTTTTTGTGATATGGCAACCAAAGACAATCACAATTGTACAACACTGGGTAAAACAATTTGGTTGCTCTTGTCCAGAGGCTACTGATCCAGGAGGGCTGCCTACCCCAAGAGCTGTGGGGATCAATTTCTCAATTCCCTACTCCTAACTCATTCACCACAGCCCAGCTCTGATGGCATTCCACAATGAATGGATTGGTTCTAATTACTGTTAAATAAAAATGGAATCTGGGACTCATTCAAAAATCATTAAAGCTTGAGAAAAGTCATGTGAGTAAATTATTTATTGCACTTTATTGTTGGAGAAAGGGTCTTATTGCAAGACTAGTTGAATTACACAGAGGTCATTTCTTATTTCACATAGGGCATTTTAAAAAATGACTTAATTATTCACATGTACACTAAGTATTCCTTTTATATCCAAGGTGTCATGGAAGCACCCTTGTGAGTCTAGGGAAAGAGGAGGGTTTTTCAAGGATTGAGTTTATACTATTGAAAACCAAGTTTTATCCGTAAGAGGAAAGAAGGGAATCTCCCTTAGTTATTTTCAGTCTACCAAGAGCTTCCAAATGTGTTCTCTCATTTACTGCTTATCTCCTGGTATGGAAGATGTTAAAGATTTTTAAAATTGGGAAACTACAAGCAACAGAGCTAAAATTCAAAGCTCTTAAATGTCCTCATGCCTGAATTTCTTCCTGGACTTTCCTTTTTTTATTTTTTAATTTAAAATTTATCTCAAGGTAATGTCCTCACAACTCTATAAAATCAAATGGCTTAGTAATAATTACAGTGAAAATCAACTCCTGTCCTGCTCCCCAAAAGAAACAACTCTCAAGCTTTTCTCTTTTTAGTGTTTAGAATGTTTGCCTCCATATCTCAAAAATACATATATTGTCATTTTTCTTTCTAAAATTGTTTATATTTTCCATCTAAGTTATAAATGCACAGAGCTTTAAAAGCCAAATAGCTCCTCAAAGTCTAAAAGACAAAGAGCAGCCCTTTTCCCTGTACAACCTGCACGTTCTAATTCCATTTCCATTCCCAAAAGCAAACATGCTCAAGTCTTTCAGTGTGAGTCACCACACCTGGCCTCAGCTGTTTCTTTTGGTGTTTATCTCCACATTTTAAACTGCTGTTTCTTGATTTTTTTTTCAGTTCCAGATATTATTATCTATGACTCCCTTCTGTGAGAGATACAGATTTAGCCTCTTATATTCTCTTCTTATTCTTTCAATATAGTTATACTACAGTGTTTTTCTCTGATAATTATTCAGATTTTTGTTGTTTTGTTTTGTTTTGAGACGGAGTTTTGCTCTTGTTGCTCAGGTTGGAGTGCAATGGCGCGATCTTGGCTCACTGCAACCTCCACCTTCTGGGTTCAAGCCATTCTCCTGCCCCAGCCTCCAGAGTAGCTGGGATTACAGGCATGCGCCACCACGCCCAGCTAATTTTGTATTTTTAGTAGAGACAGGGTTTCTCCATGTTGGTCAGGCTGGTCTCGAACTCCTAACCTCAGGTGATCCACCCACCTCGGCCTCCCAAAGTGCTGGGATTACAAGCATGAGCCACTGTGCCTGGCTGATAATTATTCAGTTTTTACATAATTAAAATGACAAATATTATTCAAAGCTGAGGCATATATATATAAGATTATATTGATACTTTTGGTACAAATTCCTATTTTCCCAGGAGTTATTATTTTATTTGTTTGCTTAATTTTCTACATGCCTATCACAAATTCATTCCCTATTCTTCACCAGAAGTGTAAACCTCCTCTTACTGCATTCAGATTCATAACGTATTCTACAACAAATGATTTTAATTTCCTTGGTGACATCCTTACTGGAGCTGTGTGTCCTGTATTAATCTCACTTGTTGCTCTTCAGGTTTCCTGCAGAGCTGCTATGCTCAAATCACCTTCACAAAGATCATGTAGATTCCCTTTTCATCTGTAAGGTGATAGATCCCCTATTTCTTGGATCCAATGTCTTCCTCTTTCTTGTTTTCTTCCTCTTATTTTCTTAGATCATATCCTGCAATAGCTTCCTATAAAAGGATACATGAGACCTAAGTTTTCTGAATTCCTCTGTTTGAAATTATCTTTATTCTGCTCTCACACTTCATTGATAGTTTAGCTGGGTATTGCATTCTAGGTTTAAAAGAAATTATCCTGGCTGGGTGCAGTGGCTCACACCTGTAATCTAGCACTTTGGGGGACCAAGGTGGGCAAATCACAAGGTCAAGAGATTGAGACCATCCTGGCCAACATGGTGAAACCCTGTCTCTACTAAAAATACAAAAATTAGCTGGACATGGTGGTGCATGCCTGCAGTCCCCGCTACTTGGGAGGCTGAGGCAGGAGAATCACTTGAACCCAGGAGGCAGAGGTTGCAGTGAGTCGAGATCACGCCACTGCACTGTAGCCTGGCGACAGAGCGAGACTCCATCTCAATAAATAAATAAATAAATAAATGAAATTATCCCTCATAATTCTTAAGGCATTGTTCATTGCTTTCCCTAGTCCAATATTGTAGTTGAGCAAGCAGTCTGATGCATTCTGATACCTACTCTTAGCATAAAACTAATTCTTTTTTCTTCTTCTGAAAGCTTTTGGGATTCTCTCATTATTCCCAAGGTCTGACACATCTCAATGGTGTGCCTTGGTGTGGGCCGTTTTTTATTTGTTGTGCTGAGTACTTGGTACCTTCAATTTTTAGACATAGCCTTCAGTTCTGGGAACTTTTCTTGTACACTTTTTCCTCCATTTCTTCTCTTTCTTGAGCTCCTTGTAGTCAGATATTGTTCCTACTGGATGGATAGTCTAAGTCTCATACCTTTCCTTTCTTATTGTTTATCTACTCATCTTTTGGTTCTATTTTCAGCAAACTTCCTTAACTTTATCTCCTACTCCTCCTACTGAGGTTTTTAAAATTATATTTTTAGTTTCCAAGAGCTCCTTCCTTTTTTTTCTAATTGTTCTTTTATCATCGCATTCTGCTTTTATTTTATAGATACAAATCTTATAATTTTTGAGGCTATAAATTAGCATTTAAACAGTATTTTTCTATTTTCTATAGTTTCCCTTTGTATTCCATTTTCTGTTTTTCATGTTTCGTCCTCTCTTTTAGGTTAGAGGTATGATTTACATGCCTCATGGTATTTTTTTGCCGACTTATATTTAAGAATAGAGCACTCAAAAGCTGATGAAGAGCTCTGTGTGGGTAGATGGGGTTTGTAGAGTGATGCATTTCACTTTTGTATGGTAGAGAAAGCATTTTATCTGTTGTATATTTAACTTTTTTGGGGAAAAAAACCCCTTTAATTTATTTCCTAGGTGAGTGACTTCTAAACCTTTCTTTCCTTCCTTCCTTTCTCTTTTTCTTTCTTTTCTTTCCTTCCTTCCTTCCTCTCTCCTTCCTTCCTTCTTCCTTTCCTTTCTCCTTTCCCCTTTCCTTTCCTTTCCTTTTTTCTTTTCTTTGTTTTCTTTCCCATTTTAAGACAGTCTTACTCCTGTAGCCCAGGCTAGAGTCAGTGTTGCAATCACAGCTCACTGCAGTCTCGACCTCCCGTGTTCAGGTGATCTCACACCTCAGCCACCACACCCAACTAATTTTTTGTACTTCTAGTACAGACAGAGTTTTGCCATGCTGCCCAGGCTGGTCTCAAACTCCTGGGCTCAAGTGATCCTCCTGCCTCAGCCTCCCAAAATGCTGGGATTACAGGCATGATCCACTGTGCCCAATAAACCTATCTGACAGTAAGAAATTCTTTTTCATCAAGTCCCAGTCAACACACTCACATATATTTATAAAGACAAAAATGTTTTGTGAAACAATATTTACTTTCTCTTCATAGAATGCTCTCTGACATTCTCTACTTAGTCTACTGAATTTTATTTTCTTTAATGTTTGTGATGGACCATTATATATCCATTAGATACACTGCAATGAGGGGACTAGTTGCCCCAGACTCTGAGACCGCTGCTGGTGGGGACTCTTCAGTTGTTGGCCTTTTCAGGGATTGCTTCAGTGCAGAGCTGCCTTGCCCAAGGTCATACTTCCTGTGGCCACATCCAGTAAGGGTTGGGGGGTGGGGGGATATTAGTTTTCTAGGGCTGCCATAACAAAATGCCACAGATTTAGTGGCTTAAACAACAGAAATTAATTTTCTCACAGTTCTGGTGGCTGGAAGTCTCGCTGTTCTTTGTACATGTAGGTGCCTCTGTGTGTCTTTCTCTTCTTACAAGGACACAAATACTCCCGGATTACTGCCCTATCCTAATGGCTTTGTTTTAACTTAATCATCCTTTCAAAGAGCATATTTCCAAATAAGGCTACATTCTGAGGTTCTCTGTGTTGGGACTTCAACATATGAATTTTGGGGAGATGCAATTCAGCCTATGACAGAGAATAAAGTCCTGGATATCTTGGCCTGGTGTGGGACAACTCTGAAAAGCAATTCTAGCTTCAGTGCTCCTTGTGCGGTTGGGTGAAATAGTCACTGGGTCTTGCATCACAGCTCGCATTCTCTTTTTGTCCAATTCTATATCCTTCCACAGATATTGGTCCCAAGGACAAACTCTAATAAATGTTCTGAACTCTCAACTCCACCTCAAAGTCTGCTTCTCAAGGAACCCAACCCATGAAAATGTTGGTTATGACCCACTAAACAGATTTTATACTCCACTAATCATAACTGAGTTCATAACCCACAATTTAGAAACATTGGCCTAGGGGTTAGTTGCCTGATTAATAGTGGTTTGATTATGTAGCAGGGGAGAGAGCACAGATAATCCAACCATTCCCAGTGCAGACCTGCAATTCATTTGACTGTTTAGGTCCTCATGCCTTCTTTCTTCTATCAGGCTTGGTTTTTCTGATGCTCAGGCCATTCCTACTGGGTGTCTCTTGATTTAAAAAAAAATTCTCATTTCCTCCTGGAACAGGAGAGAGTAGCTTGGCTGCTGATATTCTGTATCTGGGGCACAAGAGTAGTTGACTGTTCCATACATAAGCTTTGAACTTATCTCAAACTTTGCACTCCGTACCTCGCCCCGACTCTCTGCCAAGACTGATGACTCCAAGTCTTGAGCTTCCTTCAGGTCTTCAAGGTGAAATGTCTTATTTATCTTCAGTACACCCCACTGCACACACTTTAGACTATGGCTTTCCCTCCTTTTACATCAGTTAACCTTCCTCCATTCTCTTTGCAACAAATGTTTATGAAATGTCTCATCTACTCATCACCCCTCTCCTGTTCTCTATTGAGAGAAGAGATATAAGAGATATGCCTGTGTTCATTCTGCCGTCTTTAGCGAGAATCCAGCAACTAGAAACTTAGTGGCAGTTCTATCACCATGTGGCAGTTGAATGAGCCAAGAGGTACTTTCTTGTCTCTTGCTTTTGCACCCAGCTTGCACCTTTTTATATGTGGAGATTTTTATATGAGAAGCTTTGCTTTAGGTAGGGATACAAAGTTAAATCATGTAGATCTGCCTTAAAAGTCCTTTGGAGCCATTAAGAGCTTTAAGATTAAATATGATTCAAGAAAGAAAGTGATAAAATACATAAGAGGGCATAGCAAATTTTTGTGGAAATTTAAAGGAAAGAGTAGTTGTATTCAAAATCAAGAGTAAGAGACTGGTACATATAAAATTCAATAAAATTGGCCCTAAAGCTTAGTGCTGACAAGATAAAACGCCAGGGATCTGAAGCAAGTTTCTAGCCATGGATTGAGTGCTACTACATGTCAGGCGCCATGCTACACCTTGGAGAGATAAAAGAGAAGGACAAATGGTTCCTGGAGTTCACATTAGCTATGATATTTAAAAAGCAAAAAATAAATAAATAAACAAACACAAATTCAGTAGTCCACTTCTTAAAATCCACTATTATACACATATTTCCTCTTCAAGATTGGATTCATAATATTGCAGAATAGATTCTGTTCACACCATGTGGCATATGATCTGAGCTCCTTGAAAGGATAAAAATAGTTGCCATGAATGGGAAGAACCTGCAGTAATATCTTTCTAATTCTTCATACTCTAAATACTCAGAGGACTCAGGAGGGACTTTAATTCTGGAACATTAGGATAGCAACATTAGGGTGATTCAGGGAAGTCTTTCTAGTAGCCTTAAAAACATAAACAAGTAGCAGAGATTGGCCTCCCCACCTCCCCTGGGGCCAGCCCCACAGAGTAGAGAGGCCTTGGCAGGGCTTTGATGAGTGGGCTGGCCGTTGTTTCTGGTATTGGCTCTGGAATTGCTCCGGCATAATTCACAGCCAATTAATCTTGTCAGGCAGCCTATTGATTCCAGCTATAGCTCAGACACCATCATTACAAATAACCATCCCAATAAGCCATTATCTCATTGGTGCACCCGTTCACTTCAGAATGTGAGTGAAATATTTCAATTTAGACAAAAGATGGGGCGTGTGTTTTCACTGAAACAAGTTACAATGCTCTAAGTGTATACATATACGTTGTGGTAGAGTTTTCAAAAATAGAAAATCCAATTATTGAGTAGAGGAAGTATTGAAAAAATAATCTAAGCATAAAAATGACTTTATCAACTACTCATTTGTGAATAAGCTTGTTGATCAAGGAAAAAAACATAATGGTCATTAGAAAAAAATTATTCTCCCTCGCCCCGCCACTACTGCCCAAAGCACATTCTTGAGCTTTGTCTGCTGAGCAGTGGGAGTGTGAAAACATCTACCTGTGTGAAGGAGAGAGGATGAGTGGGTGGGTTTGTGGGAGAACAAACAAGAAAGTGGTTGAGTGGGTGCCGGGTCACTGGGCCTGTGTGGGAGGAGGCTGGGCCACTGAGTTAGCGGGGAGCAGGAGGGCAGGTGCGTGTGGGTGATGAGTGGGTGGGAGGAGAACACAGCACAAAGCCACCTTGCATATGTGAATGTCTCAAGGAAATACTCCACAGGGCTGTACAAAAGAGCATTAGAAAACAATTAGCAATTATAGTCAGAAGAGGAAGAGCAAAACTTTGCTGATAATGCTATCATATAGATAGTCATTTTGCGTTTATAAAATTTTACTTTTGAGAATTATATTTGTGTTTTATAGCCTGATCACTGGAGGAGAACCTGCCACTGACATTGATAATGAATATTTCAGCTTATACATAGTTTTAGGGTGATCTCAGAGTTACCTCTATAAACAAGAGTGGCCCAAAACTGAGCAGGGGAATGAGTTGAAAACTTAAGGTTGAGGTAAACTCAAATTTCCCATCTAAAATAAGCCTTAAGACCCTAGGAAGAAAAGGGTACTTTTCTTTCCTATGTGTTAGTCGATGGCATTTATAGTTTCTTTTGTAGCTATACATGATATTTAAAAAAATATGCCTTAAAATCTGAAATTGTAGCATAGATTTCTATAAAGTTAGGGCAAAAAAGAGTCATAGAGACCATCTTTATGAATTCCCATATTTTGCAGAATTAACTGATACTTAGCTTAAAAGGACTTGTCCAAGGGGTGGGATGGGAAATCTGTAAAGTCTGATCGATCAATTGATCCATCAATAAGCAAACATGGATGGAATGCAAAGGTGCCAGCCCCAACCCATGGCAGCCTCCAGGGAGAGATGTAATGTGGGAAACTTGGAGGAAGAAGCTAGGGAGTTCTTAATGCTCCATGGAGAAGTGAGGCACTCTGTGGGCTGGCACAGCTGGTTGCAGAATAGCAAGAGCCCCACCCTGGTGCTGCTGTACATATCTATGGGCAGAGGGGAGGGACTGGGAACACTTAGCTCACTGTGTAACAGTGTGAGCTTCCTGGCTGGGAGGTCACTTTATCAGACCAGAGCTTAACTATGGAGTTCACACCCCATTTCTACTAGGTCTGTTTTCCCTTTGAGCTAATTCAGATGCTGAGTTTGCTTCTTGGTTGACTACCCAAAGAGGGAAAAAACTATTTGGATTTTCTCTTTTCAGCCATCCAAGTCATCCTAAATCAAATTCTTGTCACTCTCTTCCTTTTTACCAAAGTCCTTTAATTACCCTTTGAAAACTAGCTTTTCATTTACATTTCTATGTATTAAGAATATCCAGTCAACGGCAAGATGAAACAGTTGGGCAACAGTAACTACATAGTAAAATAAAAATTAAGATCCTCTTATTTAAAAAAAATTTTTAAAGTTGGTAGCCTCTGAGACTCTTCCAGGGGCCATTAAAATAGAAAATCCACCTTTCTACCATGCAATTAAGCAACTGAGCTCATTATATTATAAGAATAACTGTGACATTGATTGTGGTACTTGTATTTTGGCATTTATTTTGCAGAATATATAAATGCCTGTATTTGATTTTTTAAAAAGATAGACATATATGGTGTTATGGACTGAACTCTTCCTACCTCTCCTGCCAACCCCCCTCCCCCATCCCCTCTACTAAAAAGTGTATGTTGAAATCCAAACCCTAGGACTTCTGAATGGGACTATATTTGGAGACAGCTTTTATAGAGGTAATTAAGGTAAAATGAGGTCATTAGGGGTGGGCCCTAGTCCAAACCCACTGGTTTCCTTATAATTAGGACATAGACTTGCATAGAAAAAGACCACGTGAAGACAGAAGGGGAAGACAAGTCAAGGAGAGAGGTCTCAGAAGAAAAACCTGCTGACACCCTGATCTTGGACTTCTAGCCTCTGGAAGTGTGAGAAAATAAATTTCCTGTTGTTTAAGCCACACTTGCTCGAGCAGGCCAATACATATAGTTTTCATTATTTGCTACACGTTGTCCCTAGGTGTTCCCTATTTGAGACAGGGTTAAGGTCCGAGACAGGGTTAAGGTCCAAGACAGGGGTTTCTCTCTCCCACTTCCTGACTCTTCTCAAGTAGGATGATTGGAGAAGAAGGGCCTGTTTGAAATAAATTACTCTAGGAGAGGAGGGCAGGCCACAGAGAATGAGTGGTCCTGATGGGAGCAGACAGCATCAAGCCTCATCATGGGAAGGTAGTAATGGGGCCTAGGAACCTCCTTCCCACTGCTCCATATTTCTCCTAGTCCTCGAGGAAGAAGCACTGGGCACACCTCTGCTCCATGTGAAATATTAACATAGTGTATAAATTCTCTGAGTACTTCTCAAAACATAAATGGTTTTGATTTCTGATATGTTAGATATACTAATCTAATGATATTGTACCAACAAATACAGTATTTTGGTATTCAAAAATAACCTGAGATATAAAAACTGGTATTTGTATTTCTAATTCTACCCAGAGCTCAGCTCATTAAAGCTTACAGTTTACAGGACTGAGTCAAAGTGGCTAATCTTCCTACACACCTTGAGGATTAGTTATAGGAATGAACCAAATGCACAATAAGTCGATGGCACTTCAAACAACAGACTAATTAACATTTTTTGGTTAGAAGTTAATAAACTCCTTGTCCAGAGTAGGCTCTCAATAAATATTTGTTGAGGTAAAAAGAAAATATCACCTAAGATCAAGTGGCATATTGGTTCAGATGTTCAAAAGTTTAATCCAGATGCTCAGTTTGTTTTTAAAAGAAAGTGATCCAAAATAATTAGGACAAATGTCATATTTCCTTTAATTTTACATTATGTATGCTGTTAGAGTATAATTTTTAAAAAGATAAAATGACTAACATGCAAGTAGAAATGAGTAGATATAAAAATTGTATTTAACACACTGAGATGAAAGAACAATGAGATGTTAAAACCGATGAGCATTTGAGAAGCTAGTCATATAGGCAGTTGAATAAAGAAAAAAAGAAGTGTGATCCAGTGGTGAATACCAGCCTGGAGACCACTGCATTCATGACTTGCCTCTGCCTACTGCTTTCAACCCTCTGAAGCATTCCTATCCCAGTAGCAAAACTGCTTGACTCCCACCTGCAGGCTCCTACCTTAAATCAGTCCTCTTTCCAGGCTGAAAAATGGAAGTAGTTTTTATCTCTAACATAGCAACTAACTCACCTGGCTTCTCATTTTTGCCCTGAACTTCTGCAGCAGTACTTACGGGTGGTCCTCTATGTCCTGAGTCTGGCCCACACATTGCACACCAGAGCTGATACCAGCCTAAATCCCTGTGCATCAACTGCAGGCTTGGAGACCTGGCCAGAACTGTCACCCTTTTAGGACTGAGCTTCTGCCTCACTCACATCATCCTCCTTTTAGATACTGCCTATCTGCATCTGAATCCCAGAGCAAAGCTTGCAACTCTGCAATGGCTGACAGATTTCCCAGGTGCCAGCTACCTCCCTGGAGCAGCCAAACCTCACCTACTTCTGGACCTGCTTCCAGGGGCCAGGATACTCCTCTCCACTCACCTCCCAGGACATACCTGTTATGTTTACCACCCTTCTCCTCACAACTGCATGCCTAAACCACCACCTCTTTTTGTTGCTAACTCTGAGAATATAATAGCTTCCTAACTGCTAAACCTTGCCTTACCAGACCTTCTTCCAGCATTGGACACTGCTGACTGTTCCCTCCTTGAAACGTCCTCTTCTTTGGCTTTGTGACACTCCACTCTCCTGGTTTGCTTCCCTATTTCTGTTGCAGGCTCTTCTTTTTCTTCATCCTCTGAAGTGAAGGTGTTCTTCAGGGTTCTCTCTGTTCTCTCCTTGGCCTTCTCATTTGACTCTCTACATTCACCCTGACAACCTCATCTCTATTCCCTTGGCTTCCATCAGAACTCATACGCTTAAGGGTCCTGAATCTTTCATCTTTTTCTCCCACTCACATCTTCTTCCTGAGCTGCAACTCTCCTATCCAGTTACCTATTAGAGGTTTTGCATATACTTCAAAATCACTTCCAAATGGAAGTCAATTATCTTTCTTTCCAAACTTACATTTTCTGCTTTCCTAGTCTCAGTAAATAGAATGGCCATTCAATCAAGCCAGAAACCCAACATTATCTTCATGGATAATTGGTAACCAATTCCGGTGGATTTTAGCTCCACCCATTGCCACTGTCTTGCTTTATATTCTATTATTCTGGCCTATCTTCACTTTGAATATTCTTGCTATTTCCCTTCTACCATCCTTCTTACATACTGCCACCAAAGTAAGAAAACATTGTGAGGTGCAACCTATTCAGTGAATCACATTAACTTTTCTAGATGAAATAGATTAAAATGGAAAATATAAGGGTAAAAAAAGTTTCATCATATTTTCTTTACATATAATATTCATATATACAGATATATATGCTATCCATAATCTGTGTATGAATTAGCATGCAAAGTGTCTTCCTTATTAATAGATGATGGTGAACAAAGAAGTTCAAAAGCCATTCATCTAAAACACAAATCCAATCAGTTTACTTTTTTTTTTTTAAAAATACTTCATCGGCTCCTCTTTTTCGACATACTAAAGCCCAAATGTTTAGCAGAATCTTCAAACTCCCATGATGAGTCTGCAGCCTACTTCTCTTCACTCCTTCTCTTGCTTTCAAACTTAGCAACACTTTAGGGTTACGTGGTGGTATGCCAGAAGGTACTAAGATCCACTGGATAAACCTTCTGTATTTTACCTTCTGTATTATTACCAGCTATAACAGTTTTACTTGCTGGCAAGTAGTGCAAAATATTCTTTTAGTATCTAAATAGCACAGATATATTACAAAATGGTATTTAAAGTTGGCATGACTTTTTTTTAATTATACTTTAAGTTCTGGGGTACATGTGCACAACGGGCAGGTTTGTTACATAGGTATACATGTGCCATGGTGGTTTGCTGCACCCGTCAACCCGTCATCTACATTAGGTATTTCTCCTAATGCTATCCCTCCCCTAGCCCCCAACCCCAAACAGGCCCCGGTGGGTGATGTTCCCCTCCCTGTCTCCATGTGTTCTCATTGTTCAACTTCCACTTATGAGTGAGAACATGCAGTGTTTGGTTTTCTGTTTTTCTGTTCTTGTGTTAGTTTGCTGAGAATGATGGTTTCCAGTGTCATCCATGTCCCTGCAAAGGACATAAACTCATCCTTTTTATGGCGTCATAGTATTCCATGGTGTATATGTGCCACATTTTCTTTATCCAGTCTATCATTGATGGGCATTTGGGTTGGTTCCAAGTCTTTGCTATTGTGAACAGTGCTGCAATAAACATATGTGTGCATGTGTCTTTCTAGTAGAATGATTTATAATCCTTCGGGTATATGCCCAGGAATGAGATTGTTAGGTCACATGGTATTTCTAGTTCTAGGTCCTTGAGGAATCACCACACTGTCTTCCACAATGGTTGAACTAATTTACACTCCCACCAACAGTGTAAAAGCATTCCTATTTCTCCATATCCTCTCCAGCATCTGTTGTTTCCTGACTTTTTATGATTGCCATTCTAACTGGCATGAGATAGTATCTCATTGTGGTTTTGACTTGCATTTCTCTAATGACCAGTGATGATGAGCATTTTTTCATATGTTTGTTGGCCACATAAATGTCTTCTTTTGAGAAGCGTCCGTTCATATCCTTTGCCCACTTTTTGATGGGGTTGTTTTTTTTTCCTTGTAAATTTGTTTAAGTTCTTTTTAGATTCTGGATATTAGCCCTTTGTCAGATGGATACATTGCAAAAATTGTCTCCCATTCTGTAGGTTGCCCATTCAGTCTGATGATAGTTTCTTTTGCTGTGCAGAAGCTCTTTAGTTTAATTAATCCCATTTGCCAATTTTGGCTTTTGTTGCCATTGCTTTTGGTGTCTTAGTCATGAAGTCTTTGCCCATGCCTATGTCCTGAATGGTATTGGCTAGGTTTTCTTCTAGGGTTTTTATGGCTTTAGGTCTTACGTTTAAGTCTTTAATCCATCTTGTATTAATTTTTTATAAGGTGTAAGGAAGGGATCCAATTTCAGCTTTCTGCATATGGCTAGCCAGTTTTCCCAACACAATGTATTAAATAGGGAATCATTTCCCCATTGCTTGTTTTTTGTCAGGTTTGTCAAAGATCAGATGGTTGTAGATGTGTGGCATTATTTCTGAGGCCTCTGTTCTGTTCCATTGGTCTACATATCTGTTTTGGTACCAGTACCATGCTGTTTTTATTACTATAGCCTTGTAGTATAGTCTGAAGACAGGTAGCATGATGCCTCCAGCTTTGTTCTTTTTGCTTAGGATTGTCTTGACTATGTGGGCTCTTTTTTGGTTCCATATGAAATTTAAAGTAGTTTTTTCTAGATCTGTGAAGGAAGTCAATGGTAGCTTGATGGGGATAGCATTGAATCTATGAATTACTTTGAACAGTATGGCCATTTTCATGATATTGATTTTTCCTATCCATGAGCCTGGAATGTTTTTCCATTTGTTTGTGTCCTCTCTTATTTCCTTGAGCAGTGGTTTGTAGTTCTCCTTGAAGAGGTCCTTCACATCCCTTGTAAGTTGTATTCTTAGGTATTTTATTATCTTTGTAGCAATTGTGAATGGGAGCTCACTCATGATTTGGCTCTCTGTTTGTCTGTTATTGGTGTATAGGAATGCTTGTGATTTCTGCGCATTCATTTGTATCCTGAGACTTTGCTGAAGTTGCTTATCAGCCTAAGGAGATTTTGGGCTGAGACGATGGGGTTTTCTAAAGATACAATCATGTCTTCAGCAAACAGAGATAATTTGACTTCCTGTCTTCCTAATCAAATATGCTTTATTTCTTTCTCTTGCCTGATTGCCCTGGCCAGAACTTCCAATACTGTGTTGAATAGGAGTGTTGAGAGAAAGGGAATGCTTCCAGTTTTTGCCCATTCAGTATGATATTGGCTGTGGGTTTGTCATAAATGGCTCTCATTATTTTGAGATACATTCCATCAGTGCCTAGTTTATTGAGAGATTTTAGCATGAAGAGCTGCTGAATTTTGTCAAAGGCCTTTTCTGCATCTATTGAGATAATCATATGGCTTTTGTCATTGGTTCTGTTTATGTGATGGATCACAATTATTGATTTGTGTTTGTTGAACCAGCCTTGCATCCCAGGCATGAAGCCAACTTGATCATGGTGGATAAGCTTCTTGATGTGCTGCTGGATTTGGGTTGACAGTATTTTATTGAGGATTTTCACATCAATGTTCATCAGGGATATTGGCCTGAAATTTTCTTTTTTTTGTTGTGTCTCTGCCAGGTTTTGGTATCAGGGCAATGCTGGCCTCATAAAATGAGTTAGGGAGGATTACCTCTTTTTCTATTAATTGGAATAGTTTCAGAAGGAATGGTACCAGTTCCTCTTTGTACCTCTGGTAGAATTCAGCTGTGAATCCATCTGGTCCTGGGCTGTTTTTGGTTGGTGGGCTATTAATTGTTGCCTCAGTTTCTCTGTGTTTCCTGAATTTGAATGTTGGCCTGCCTTGCTAGGTTGGGGAAGTTCTCCTGGATAATAACCTGAAGAGTGTTTTCCAACTTGGTTCCAATCTCCCTGTCACTGTCAGGTACAACAATCTAATGTAGAGTTGGTCTTTCACATAGTCCCATATTTCTTGGAGGCTTTGTTTGTTCCTTTTCATTCTTTTTTTTAGCATGTCTTCTCACTTTATTTCATTAAGTTGATCTTCAATCTCTGATATCCTTTCTTCGGCTTGATCAATTTGGCTATTGATACTTGTATATGCTTCATGAAGTTCTTGTGCTGTGTTTTTCAGCTCCATCAGGTCATTTATGTTCTTCTCTAAACTGGTTACTCTAGTTAGCAATTCTTCTAACCTTTTTTCAAGGTTATTAGCTTCCTTGCATTGGTTTAGAACATGCTCCTTTAGCTCAAAGGAGTTTGTTATTACCCACCTTCTGAAGCCTCCTTCTGTCAGTTCTTCAAACTCATTCTCTGTCCAGTTTTGTTCTCTTGCTGGCAAGGAGTTGTGATCCTTTGGAGGAAAAGAGGCATTCTGGTTTTTGCAATCTTCAGCTTTTTTTGCGATTGTTTTTCCCCATCTTTGTGGATTTATCTACCCTTGGTCTTTGAAGTCGGGGACCTTCAAATGGGGTCTCTGAGTGGATGTCCTTTTTGTTGATGTTGACACTATTCCTTTCTGTTTGTTAGTTTTCCTTCTAACAGTCAGGCCCCTCTGCTGCAGGTCTCCTGGAGCTTGCTGGAGGTCCACTCCAGACCCTGTTTGCCTGGGTATCACCAGCAGAGGCTGCAGAATAGCAAAGATTGCTGCCTGTTCCTTCCTCCGGAAGCTTCATCCCAGAGGCGCACCCACGAGTTGCCAGCCAGAGCTCTCCTGTATGAGATGTCTGTCAGCCCCTATTGGGAGGTGTCTCCCAGTCAGGATACACGGGTGTCAGGGACCCACTTGAGAAGGCACACTGTCCCTTATCAGAGCCTGAACACTGTGCTGTGAGATCCACTGCTCTCTTCAGTGCTGCCAGGCAGGGACGTTTAAGTCTGCTGAAGCTGCATCCACAACTGCCCCTTCCCCCAGGTGCTCGGTCCCAGGGAAGTGGGGGTTTTATCTATAAGTCCCTGCCTGGGACTGTTGCCTTTTTTTCAGAGATGCCCTGCCCAGAGAGGAGGGAACGTAGAGAGGCGATCTGGCCGCAGAGGACTTGCTGAGCTGCAGTGGGCTCCGCCCAGTTTGAAATTCCTGGTGGCTTTGTTTACACTGTGAGGGTAAAACTACCTACTCAAGCCTCCGCAATGGTGAACACCCCTCCCTCCACCAAGCTCGAGAGTCCCAGGTCAAGCTCAGACTGCTGTGCTGGCAGCAAGAATTTTAAGCTAGTGGATCTTAGCTTGCTAGGCCCTGTGGGGGTGGGACCTGCAGAGCCAGACCACTTGGCTCCCTGGCTTCAGCCCCCTTTCCAGGGAAGTCAACGGTTCTGTCTCCCTGGTGTTCTAGGCGCACTGAGGTATGAAAAAAAACTCCTGCGGCTAGCTCGGTGTCTGCCCAAACAGCCACCCAGTTTTGTGCTGGAAAACTAGGGCCCTGGTGACGTAGGCACCGGAGGGAATCTCCTAGTCTGTGGGTTGTGAAGACTGTGGGAAAAGTGCAGTATCTGGGCTGGAGTGCATGGTACAGTCCCTAATGACTTCCCTCGGCTAGGAGAGGGAGTTCCCCTGACCCCTTGTGCTTCCTGGATGAGGCGATGCCCCACCCTGCTTCAACTCGCCCTCCTTGGGCTGTACCCACTGTCCAACCAGTCCCAGTGAGATGAACTGGGTACCTCAGTTGGAAATGCAGATATCACCCACCTTCTGCATCAATCTCACTGGAAGCTGTGGACCAGAGCTGTTCCTATTCAGCCATCTTGCCAGCAATCTCTCTCAGCATGAATTTTAAGGTAAAAATATTAGAATGTAATGAAAGAGTCCATGGAGATATAGGACAGGATCCTCCTCTCTGACTCTCGGAGAACTCAGGAGTAAACGTTTGAGAAATGCTGCCACAATCACCAGAAATGTTCTCACATGGTCCTCTCACACCTACCATGAATCAAAGCTACTCATGTTCAGCAACACGCAGATTTCATGATGCCACCTGGAGCTGCTCAAGCTACAGGCTCCATAAAGCTCTCTGCTGAAGTGGATGTTAGCTAGCAAGAAAAAGCAAACCAGAGGGTTTATAGTCAGAAAATCTCAATTCAGATGCCACTCCTGTCACTTACAGGCTTTAAGGTGCTAGACAAAGCTTTTAGCCAGACCATGAGAGTGATCTGCCTGCAGCACCTGTCACCCTGTGGGTCCTCTGGGAGTATATGACTGATAGAGCTGACTAGGCAGGTTTCTACTTCTTTCCACATGCTACACAGGGATCTCACCAAAGCTGAGCCCTTGGTGGAAAAGTGAACACTTTGCAGGTAGAGGTGGTAAGAGTCCTTCTTGCTACAATCTTAAATCAAGTCATTTGAGTTCTCTAAGTTCAATATTTTTTTCTGACGAAGAATGTAATGCATAATAACAATATCTCCCTAAGAGGACTATTTTGAGGGTTAAATGAGGTAGTGTATGTGAAAACACTGTGTAAATAGACCTCTTCCTCTACAATAATAATTGTTCTTTTTTAGTGTTACAGCTCTTTTAGAATTTGTCTAGCAGCTCTTCCAGGAAAACCCCTCACAAAAAAAAGAAATTGTTATTTTTATAATATTCTGTTTACGAACTGCTTTGTACCAAAGTTTTGTGTAAATTTGTTTCCATTAATACTTGGAACACTTAATTTTTTTTAACTGGTTCTAGGACACAGATATTTTCTCTCTTTAATCATACCAGAAGTAGACTGAAAAAAATACACTGCTATACAATTCTTAGAGGATTTTATAACATTGAGAACACATTCCCTAAACTCCTTTGAAGTTACAATTACATTATCAAAGCTTAGAAAGTTAATACCAATTTACCATTTCTGATTCTTGTGAAAATGGGGATTCTATGTAGCAAAGGGAATTTTTTTTTTTTTTTTTTTTTTAGGTAGGTTCACACTCTATTGCCCAAGCTGGAGTGCAGTGGTGGGATCATAGCTCACTGCAGCCTCGAACTCCTGGAATCAAGCAATCTTTCTGCCTCAGCCTCCCAAGTAGCTGGGATTATAGGTGTGTGCCACCACTCCTGGCTATCTTATTTTTATTGGTAGAGATGGGGTCTTGGTATGTTACCCAGGCTGGTCTTGAACTCCTGGCCTCCCGTCTCAGCCTCCCAAAGCACTGGGATTACAGGCAGGAGCCACCTTGACCGGCCAAAGAAGAGAATATTTTTAATCTATTCAGTGGGTTCTGGGAAGATGACAGTGGCAGCAGTATATTTTAAAATCCAAATCTCAACATAAAAACAGATTACTTAACAAAATAAAAAACTCAGGGACAATATTTACAATGACTAGTTACCAGGCATCCACACTGACGAATGAGGACAAGCCACCAAACAGCCACAAGACCTGAATTGTATCAGCATCTGAGCAGGAGGAAGCAAGCGGGGAAGCAATGAAACTTGACAGGCTTTGACAGACTTGAGAATGAGGGAAGCCCAAAACAGCAACGGCTATTTACTGGGAAGCACGTGGGTAGGTCTTGCCCAACCCACAAGTTGTGAGTGCAAAAGGTCTGCTACAAAGACTGAGAGTGCTTAAGCAATCTAGACTTTATGATTTCTCTCTAGAAACATGACCTGCCGGGGCTCCCTTCCAGGATTCCCTTCCAGGACCCCCTTCCAGGACTGCGTCACACTAAAGAGAAATGCCAAGTGGAATCAAAATTGAGCTGGACAGAGACATGGATAGTACAACGACTGATAAAGGAGGCCCAGATAAAGGGGGAGGAGGGAACAGAACCAGGAAATCTTATAAGGCAATCTGACTCTTTTTTTTTTTTTTTTTTTTTTGAGACAGAGTCTCGCTCTGTCGCCCAGGCTGGAGTGCAGTGGCGCAATCTCGGCTCACTGCAAGTTCTGCCTCCCGGGTTCACACCATTCTCCTGCCTCAGCCTCTCCGAGTAGCTGGGACTACAGGCGCCCGCCACCACGCCCGGCTAATTTTTTGTATTTTTAGTAGAGACGGGGTTTTACCGTGGTCTTGATCTCCTAACCTCGTGATCCGCCCGCCTCGGCCTCCCAAAGTGCTGGGATTACAAGCGTGAGCCACCGCGCCGGGCCCTGACTCTTTTTAATACATAAAAACAACAGAAGAGGGAGTTTGTGTGAAGTTAGAGAAGTTACCCAAAAATCACTAATCAGTCCTACTAACAGTTATGGAAATCCACTTTCATGTAAAAATTTAAAACAGAAAAGTATTGAAGCGAAATCTCTTGTAGTTATTCCTAAGGGGAAAAAATGAGCAGAATAATCCCTACACAAGAAAGACATGCTCACAGAACAAATCTAAACTATAACTTTCTATTTCAAAAGAAGCTAAAATACATTAAGAAAATGATACAAGAAATGAAATGCAAACATTAATCCAAATTTTAAAAACTCAGAATTGAGGTAGCAGAACTCAGGAGACAATTAGAAATAAAATCAAAATTATTTCAGAAATGAAACTATACTAGAAGAAACAGAAGAGCAAAGAAAACAAAACAAACTTTGCCCTAGGATAAATAGAAAATTGAAAAAAGAAGAAAAAAATTTAAATGAAAAAGAAATAAAGAAAAAGATTAAAACCATTAGAGAGAAATTGACAAATATTGAAGATGGATGAGAAGATTCAATCACAAATAACCAGGATCTATGAAGAAGAAAAGTAAAACAAGGGGACAAAACAAATATTTAAAACCATAGTTGGAGAAAATTTTCCCTATACAATAATATGAAACTATATCTTGAAAAAGCATACTATGTAGCTGAGAATATTGACCTAGAACAACTAACACCAAGATGCATTTCTAGTAAGATGGATGAACTTAAAAAAAAAAAAAAAGAAAATATTCCATTGGCTATGAAGTCAAAACCAGCAAGTGATTTGTAAGGGTAAGAAGATTAGATTACCATCATATTTTTTACAACAATACTTTATGCCAAAAGAAAACAGAATAACATACTAAAGAGACTCAAGGAATACAATATGAACCAACATTAAAATGCTCAACTATAAAAGCCACTGAACAATATTTACAATGACTAGGTTACCAGGCATCCACACAAACGAGTGAGGACAAAAATTTTGAGAATATTGTTTTTTAGCCCTTCCTAAAGACTCTACTAGTGAATGAGTTTCAGATCATTAAAAGATATATCAACATGAGAACTGGTGGTATACATTAAAGACAGTTACCTGAAACTAACAAGTGTGAGTTAAGAGAGAGCATAACATGTAAAGGCTACATTTGTACACAATGCAGATATAGCACTGCTATTAAAAAATAGAGAAGGGAGATCATATGAAAAAAGTATTTTAAGCTGTTTTTTGTTCGTTCGTATGCTGTTGGTAGTAGTATGTGTATTATTATTCTGATCCTGTTGTCTGTGTAACGTGGAATAAAGTTAATGAGTAATTACGAGATATTCTAATTTCATCTGCTATGGTTTGAATGTTTGCATCCCCCCAAAATTTATATGTTGAAATCTTAACCCCCAAGGTGATAGTATTAGGAGGTAGGGCCTTGTGGGGGGTGATTAGGTCATGAGAGCAGAGCCCTCATGAATGGGATTAGTGCCCTTATAAAAGATGCACCAGGTAGCTTGTTCACCCCTTCCACCAGGTGAGGACGTAGTAAGAAGGAGCCATCTATAAACTGGGAAACAGGCCCTCACCAGACATGGAATCTACTGGTATCTTGATCTTGGGCTTCCCAACCTTCAGATTTGTCAAAAATAAATATCTGTTCTTTGTAAGCTATCCAGTTTATGGTATTTTGTTATAGCACCCCAAACAGACTAAGACACTGTCATCTACTGTATACCTGGGAACTAGGAATCTTGATATGAGGAAAAGAGATGCAATGTAGTAAAAAGAAAGCTAAGTAAAAAACCCCATAGTCCTGAACTTTCATTAGAAATATCAGTGTGATCATTAGATATTTTATTTGTAGAGTTATATTAATATGTATACTTATCAGTAGACAGGTTTTCTAGTTCTGCTACTGAAAAGCTGCAGAAACAATAACCAACCAGGTAGAACCAAGCATTAATGCCTGGATTGTAGTATTGAAATTTTATTTCCCAAAGGTTTTGCTTTGAAATCTAATTTCAAAGATATCAGGACTTTTTGGAGACATGACAGATTCCATGTCTAGGGAAGGAACCATACAAATGAGCCTGGAACATCTGATATCAGATATCAAAGAAACTGGCAAAAATTTACTAGGATATGTCAAAAGGGCTCAGGAGCCAACTTGAAGAGAATCCTATTGGCTGAAGATAGGAAAATTTGAGCTTCAGGAAAAAAAAAAGTAATAATTGCTATTCATTGAAATCTTATTAAATATATAGAAATCCATGAGTTCATGATAATATTATTCAAAAAAACAAAGAATTGTTCAGCTTCGGAGGATGAAAAGGAACCGATTAATTATCTTGAAAACTGGTAAATTAGGGGAAAAGAACCAATCACTTATCCTGCCTTTTCTACATGAATTGCACCATTGGGTAGCCACATAGTAGATGAGGAGATCCATTTCCTTATAAAAGTATTCCAACTAATACATGAAAAAGAAATCATAGAATTTGAGTGTCAACATTTTGCAACCTTCAATGAATTAGTGGATCTAGATATCAATAGTTTCTAATGTCACAAAAAGAGAGTCAGCCAGACATTTTATGAAAGAACACACACAAAACCTATAGCCTCACTGAAAGGGATAAAACCCAAGTCTGCGGAAGCCTTTGAATCCAGTTGCCAGTTTTCAGGAACAGAGAACAGGGGCACATGCCAAACTGCACCATAAGTATGAAAACAGTGATACTCAGCTGTGGGAAACTACATATCAGACAGCTCTAGTTTTTCAATAGACATATCATAAGGAAAAGAGAAAGTGGAAGGGTGAACAGGTAGATATGAGAGACTTAAGGGACAACCAAAACAATTATTAATGGGCAAAAATATAGTGTCTATGGATGTACACTTGGTTCATACAACTATAAACAAACACATGAAAGTGATTATTATGAAAATCAGGATGGTGGATATTTTTGGAGGAGGAAGAGGTTTGAAATTGGGACAAGGCACATGGAGAGCTGGAGTAGCTGGAAAATTCTACTTCTTGATTTGGGTGATGGCTACCAGAATGTCTGCTGTATAATAACCCACTAGAGCACACATTTATTTTTGTATAGCTTTCTAAATCTGTTTTACTTCACGATAGATATAAAGATTAAGAGTAACAAAAATCTGTTTAACATAAAAGATCGCTATCACAACAAAGAATTTTAACAAGATTCTCTCATTGGTATTACTCAAGATTGAAAAATAATGAAAAGTACCTATAATATTTCAGTGCTTATTATATACAGCAAAAAGTAGAAAGAGGGAAAACTAGGAAAAGGCAAGAATCAGGTGAAACAGTGAGATGGAGTAACCTCTAAATCTTAAAACAAATCCAAGAAAATTAGTATGTTTAGATGAGCTGTTTGCCCGAAAGTGGGCTTAGATTTTACATAGAGGAATACATATTTATGAAGCCCTCATTACTTAGAAGGTCTGGCCCTTTGAAACTCAGGGTATAAAATTTTCCTTGGCCTATTCTAACCTTGCTTTAATTATTGCTGAAATAAGTTAAGAGGCTTAAATTTTAAATGGATTGTTTTAAACATCAGTGTTAGGCAAATTATCTTTAAGTGAAAAGAAAAAAAAAAAAAGGAGTGCCATCAGAATCCTAATGCCAAGATATACCAACATGCAGTTCCAGGGACACACCCACAATGTGGTTAGGAGAGACAAATTCTAACCTGCAGAATGCATGCCTGAAAAAGGAGTCTACATCTTCCCTCTTTCTTCTGTTTGCTCCACTGTCTTAATGGCTCATCCTGCCTGTCATTCCAAGTGGCAAGTGACCTAGTTAACCTAGCTTTCTCACACTGGACCATCTGGATTAGTCACTGCTCTTTCCACCCCACCTCTCCTTTTTTACCTCCTCTTTCTTTTTCTGCCATTCCTATTATCTTTTCCTTACTTTCCTCATGATAACCCATCCTCCTTTGTCGAATTTTCCTTATTTTATTATAAGAATAAAAAGTATTTGTGGATGGGCATGGTGGCTCATGCCTGTAATCCCAGCACTTTGGGAGGCCAAGGTGGGCAGATCACCTGAGGTCAGGAGTTTGAGACTAGCCTGGCCAACATGGTGAAACCCCATCACTACTAAAAAAATACAAAAAGAAAAAAAATTAGCTGAGCGTGGTGGAGTGCACCTGTAGTCCCAGCTACTCAGGAGGCTGAAGCACGAGAATTGCTTGAACCCAGGAGGTGGAGGTTGCAGTGAGCCAAGATGGCACCACTGCACTCCAGCCTGGGCGACAGAGCAAAACTCCATCTCAAAAACAAAAGAATAAAAAGTATTTGCAATTTGGCTATTTAGGAAATTGAATGATTTAAAATAAAGATGTTATCTCCATCTACTCAACAGGATTAATAGGGGAAAAATACGTAATTGGTATAGAAGCAACTCCCATTTTGAGTCAGTGTGTATATTTCAAAATAGAAAACACATTTGTCAAAGTTTAGAATAATGAATAAAACTCATTTATTAAATCACCATAAAATTTCAGATTACCATTTTCACACATTTATGAAGGCTCTGGGGAGCTGTCAAAAATATCACCATAGTGATTTTCTCCACTGCCTATTACTATTCCAGTTTTTGTCTTCTATGAAACCACTTCCCACTATAAAGACTAAAAATACCAGACACTCGCTCCACTGCTTTTAGCAAGGGTATAGGCTACCAAAATACATGGGACCAGAAAGTCTGAGGAGTCTGACGAGAAGGTGAAGGTGAGAGCTTCCAAGAAAGTCTTTTCTTCCCCATTCAAGAGATGAAAAGGGAGATAGTCCTCCCTATATTTGGTTGTGATTGTGTGAGAACCCAGTATCAGCAGCGAGGACAGCCTTTTTCAATTATGAAGGCAAAAGCTTAAGGACAAAGTCCAACAAGTGAAGAGTGGTGGAACAGAATGCTGAAAACAGCCTGGGTCCTTGGGAGCATGCTTAAGCTACTGAATCAACTGGCTTTGGGACTTCCGTGCACACAACATAATAAATGTTTTGTTTAAGACACTTTTAGTTATACATTTTGTTACTTGTAGTTGGAAATATCCTAGCTAATATATACCTTGATAATACAGGTAGATTTCTTGACTCTATTGCTAAGAACAGGACCTATAAATCACAGTAAACAGATGTAATAGAATGGGGGTGGGGGTAGGGGAAGTAACTGAAATGTACCAAATAATAATTATTATTCATTTTCATCTAACTTTAGAGACTTTGCATAGTGCAAGCAAAAATATATCTAATTTCGGGTAGATGGACTTTATTGGCAAAATATGATTAACGACATTAGCAAAACTTAGAGGTATAGTTGTCCCTCAGTATCTGTGGGAGACTTATTCCAGGACCTCCCATGATACAAAAATCCAGAGACAGTCAAATCTCTGATATAAAATGTTGCAGTAAGTACTTGTATATAGCCTACATTCATCTTCCCATACACTTTAAATTAGCTCTAGTTTACTTATAATACTTAATACAATATAAATCCCAAGCAAATTGTTGTTATACTGTATTGTTTAGGGACTAGCAAGGGAAAAATTTTTGTATATGTTCAGTATAGATGCAGCCATCTTTTCTTTTTTAAAAAAAAATATTTTCTGTCTGTGGTTGAGTAAGGCCATGGATGCGGAACGCACAGATATGGAGGGGCTGTGTATTTGTTGAATTATTTATACATTCCACTTTCCACAGTCTCTTTTGAAACATGACTAATCTAGAAATTGTGATTTTGTTATAGAAACAGTGTAGAACAAATCGATTCTATTATGTCAGTTTCCTTTGTAAAATAAAATACTAGGAGTATTTAGATTATAAATTTCTTTCCCACACTGGGTTGCGTTTTCTTTGACATTCCACTCCTATGACCAGCAATAATATGCTAGAAAAATAGGGAGTGAAAGATTTGTATAAAAACTCCGTAACATACTTGAATGTAGCTAGATATAGAGTATAAAGAGACAGCAATAATGAAAACAGAGGCTCTGGAGAACTGACTTTAAAAAAAAGAAAAAGAAAGAGAGGGAGAGGGAAAGAGAGAGAGAGAGAGAACATACAAGCAGAACAAAATCTGAGACACTGTTATATTTATCTCTGTTCCCCAACCTCCACCCACCCCTTTTTAAAAATATTTGAGTTCTTTCCAAAAACACATGAAAGAAAATAGATTGAAGAATTTTCTGCATAGATTGTGATTGCTGGGGATATTCTGAAGTGCATGATCGAGAACTGAAAGCTAGAAGAGACAATCCCGATGTCTTAACTGAATTGAAAGGCTCCTGAATCATCCATAAATCTATTTCATTATCAAAAAACGACTAAGAAAGGCAGTTAAGTAACTTAAACTAAAAGGACATCTGCTGTTTGTAGGTTTCCCTGAAAGAAAATAACCTTTGAAATATAATTCATCTTCTCTCACTGTAAATCATCTTAAAAGAAATTACCCCAGTGAGGGGAAAAAAGAGAACGCTAGATTGTAGAGAATGGCTGATTGAAAAAAATGTTTCCTAATGGTGTGTCAGTTGCAAAGAAAAATTTGGCAGAGGCTCCTTAGGAATCAAGTGAAGTGGAGTGGTGGGATCGGATGGTGTCAAAGCAAGAGATAAACTAGAGTCCCAATGCTGGGAAATTTTATTTATAGTATAATCCTAAACTTACTAACTGAAAAATAAATTTTTTTTTTTTACTTTTTTGTTTTATTTATTTACTTATTTTTGAGACAGGGTCTAGGATCTGTTGCCCAGATTGGAATGCAGTGGCATAATCATAGCTCACTGTGGCTTGAACTCCTGGCTCAAGTGATTCTCCCACATCAGCCTCCTGAGTAGCTGGGACTACAGGTGTGTGCCACTACACCCAGCTAATTTTTTTTTTTTTTTTTTTTTTGCGGGGGTAGAGACAGTGTCTCACTATGGTGCCTAGGCTGGTCTCGGATTCCTGAGCTCAAGTGATCCTCCTGCCATGGCCTCCCAAAGTGCTGGTATTACACGCATGAACCACCACACCTAGCTAACTACTTTTTAAAAAAATAACAAATAACTGGTGACCAGTTTCCTGTATCTTAGTTACCTTAAATGCGCTCTTAGATGTACTGTATTTGTTCAACTTTGCTTTTTTCAGATTAACTGATTATACTATTTTTCCCATTAATACTATTTTCCAGCCATGATTCAGTAATCACCAATCACTTTTGAGTATTTTTTCTCACCACTAATACAGTATAGTCAAAAGAATATTTGCTTCAGAATCATAAATGTAAATCCCCAAGCTATATATCAGACCTACTGAATAAGAATCTTTAGAGATGGGACTCTCATTGACACCAAAATTTGAGAACCATGACTTAAAAAAATTCCACATCTCTCAACTTACAGGAATTTAACCAATTTTTTTTTTTTTTTACCAAGAGCTTTAGCAATTTATTATAGAGGACATATTACCTTTTTCTTAATAAATTATATTTATTCTAATCCTTTACAATATTATTTATTTTTATTGAAATAACCTATTTATTAGTTTTGACGTGACTTATTAAAATTACTGAACTAGTATATGGCAAGTCAATTTCAAAATATTTTCTAAATGAAATATGCTAAGAAAAACGTGATACAACAAATCAACTTCTATTTTTATTCTTTTATGGAGAAGTCTTGGATACTCCGTCTTTTCTCTTAATGAGTAAAATTCTAAAACTGGGGATTTTTGAAAGAAAGAAATGATGACACATAGCCTCTGTAATCTTTATGGCATTGGCTGGTATTATTGCAGTAACAGACTAAATTTTTCTTCATCAAAGAACCTAAAATAGTAGAACTTTTTCTATTTTCTTTTAACTTAATTAAATGTTCTACCTAAAAGCTAAGTGAAAGCTCCTAAATAATTTGTCGCATGAGCTGAATTTTACTTCTGATTCATAGTGACTGATTATAGCCCATGACAGTTACTGAAAATTAATCAGGTATAAAGAGCAAGAACCCTAGAAATAAAAAGGCAGAGGCTGAAAATTGAATTGTCATCTTTTTCACATCAAATGGAAATAGTCTAATGGAATGAAAGAATTTATGAGACTTCTGGTTCCAAAATGGTGGGTTACAAGCAAGCTGGCTTCACTTTTTTTCTATAGAAACCCAAAAACAAATATACAGCCCCTAAGATTATCACCAGCAAAATTCCTGAACTCCAGTAGGAGGATGAGACAGTTCCTAAAGCCACAGAGAAGTGAAAAAATTACAAGCAGGTGGTAAGAGAATTGAACTTACATATTTACAGTGCACCTCTCCTCAATCTGCCTGTCACCAAGTGTGTGGTATTTCAGGCACTGCTCATGCTTCCCAAGGGTTGAGGCAGGAACAGGACTCCTGCCAGGGAACCCAAGATGGTAAGAAAGCTGATTGTCCACCTCAATCTCACTTTTCCAGTGTAAAAACTGTGAGCCTGGGAGAAATATCCTTGAGAACAGCCAGAGACAGGGGCAAAAAGAGAGGACAACCATCCCACCTAAAAACTCTGCTCAGTGACTTGGCCAAAAAAGATATCAAATGAGAGTGACTGTTCATCAGCACTGTGCTGTAGGAGGCTTGTTCCACAGGTCCCCTGGGCACAAACTCCTAGCCAGCCTCTTCACAGTAGCAGGTTACCCACTTTGGGACCTCCCTCATTTGGGACAGGTGGCACTCTGGTTATTTACTAGTGCCAGGCAAACTGGGCTTAAGGCACCATCCAGGGCTGAAAAGAAGACAGCAGCCTAGTCGGGGGTGGAGGGAAGACTATCAATAAATAAATTACAAAGAATCTGAGCAAACATGTATGGTAAAAACCCAAACAAGCCAGACAGAGAAAACTGGAATAAGTAACTAATTCTTCAATACAAAGACATAGATATAGATTCACAAGAAACTATAGTAAACAGGGAACCATGACTTCTCCAGACACACAAAGCAAGGAACCAGTGACTAAACCTACAAAAATAGTGCTATGTGAACTTTCTGACCAAGAATTCAAAATAGTAGATTTAGGGAAACTTAGTGATCTCTAAGATAACACAGAATAGCAATTCAGAAATTTATCAGAGAAATTTAACAGAGATTAAAATAATTTTAAGAATCAAATAGAAATCTTAGAACTGAGAAACACATTTGCTAAACTGAAAAATTCATGAGTGGTTCTCAATAGCAGAATGGATTCAGCAGAGGAAAGAATCAGTGAGCCTGAAGACAGGCTATTTAAAAAGACACAGCCAGATGAAAAAAAAAATTAAAAAAACAATGAAAAGGAAGATCACCTATAACATATAGAAAGTTACCTCAAAAATCAAATCTCAGGGCCGGGCACAGTGGCTCACACCTGTAATCCCAGCACTTTGGGAGGCCAAGGCGGGCAGATCACTTGAGGTCAGGAGTTTTAAGACTAGCCGGGCCAACATGGTGAAATTTTATCTCTACCAAAAATACAAAACTCAGCTGGGTGTGGTGGTGCACTCCTGCAGTCCCAGCTACTAAGGAGGCTGAGGCAAAAGAATCGCTTGAACCCGGGAGGCAGAGGTTGCAGTGAGCCAAGATTGCACCACTGCACTCAAACCTGGGCAACAGAGCAAGACTCCACCTCAAAAACACAAAACAAATCTAAGAATTATGTGTGTTCAAGAGGGAGTTGGGCAAGAGCAAGAGGTAGAAAGCTTATTCAGAGAAATAATAACAGAAAAATTTCCAAAATAGAAAGAGATAAATATCCAGGTACAGGAAGGTCAGAGAACATCAAACAGATTTGACCTTAGTAAGACTACTCCAAGGCATGTAATAATCAAACTCTCAAAGGGCAAAGACAAAGAGAGGATCCCAAAAGCAGCAAAAAGAAACAAATAACATACAAAGGAGCTCCAATTTTTCTGGCAACAGACTTCTCAACAAAAACCATACAGGCCAAGAGGAAATGGGACATTTTCAAAGTGCTGTTAGAAAAAGAAAAAAAAAAAAACTGCTATCCAAGAATACTGTATTCTGCAAAGCTATCTTTCAAATATAAAGAAGAGATAAAATCCTTCCCAGAAAAATGTTCACAGAATTCAGCACCAGCCCCATCTTACAAGAAATGCTAAAGGGAGTTCTTCAATCTGAAAGGTAAAAACACTAAGTTGCAAATAGAAAATATTTGAAAGTTTAAAACCCAGTGGTAAAATTAAGTATGTGGGCAAACCCGGAATACTCTAATACTGTAACTGTGGTGTGCAATCTGCTAACAGCTTTAATATCAAGCCCAGAAGACATATCTATGAAAAACAATAATAGTTACATCAACCTGTTAAAATTAAACAACTTGCTTCCAAATGACCAATTAAAAATGAAGAAATTAATGAAAGAAGAAATTAAGAAAGAAATGTAAGAATTTCTTGAAACAAATGAAAGTATAAATACAACATACCAAAATCTATAGGATACAGCAATAACAGTAGTAAGAGGGAAGTTTATAGCAATAAACACCTATATCGAAAAGTAGAAAGACTTCAAATAAACAACCTAACAATGCCCCTGAAGGAACTAGAAAAACAAGAACAAACCAAACCCTAAATTAGTAGAAGAAAAGTAGTAAATATCAGAGCAGAACTAAATAAAATGGAGACCAAATATATATATATATATATATAAAATGAAATTCTTTTTTTGAAAAGATAAAATTGACAAACTTTTAGCCAGACTAATTCAGAAAAGAGAGAAGACCCAAATAAATAAAATCAGAAATGAAAAGGAGACATAACAACTGAGACCACAGAAATACACGGAATCATTAGAGACTATTGTAAACGAGTATTCACCAACAAATCAGAAAACCTAGAAGAAATGGAAAAATTCCTGGACACATAAAACATGCCAAGATTGAAGAAATTAAAAACCTCACCAAACCAATGATGAATAATGAGAGTGAAGCCATAATAAAAAATCTCCCATCAAAGAAAAGCCCAGGATCTAATGGATTCACTGCTGAATTCTACCAAACATTTAAAGAATAACTAATACCAATTCTACTCAAACTCTTTTTAAAAACTGAGGAGGGAATACTTCCAAACTCATTCTAAGAGGCCACCATTACCTTGACACTAAAACTGGATAAGGACCCACTCACAGAAAAGAAAACTACAGGCCAATATCCCTAATAAACCTCAAACCCAAAAATCCTATCAAACTGAATTCAACAACATACTATCAAACTGAATTCAACAACATATAAAGATCATGCATGCTGGGTATGCATGCTGGCTCATGCCTGTAATCCCAGCATGTTGGGAGGCCAAGACAGGAGGATTGCTTGAGCACAGGAGTTTAAGACCAGCCTGGGTAACACAGTGAGACCCTATCTCTACCAAACATAAAGTAAAATATATTATCTGGGCTTGGTGGCACGTGCCTGTAGTCCCAGCTACTCAGGAGGCTGAGGCAGGAGGATCATTTGAGCCTGGGGGGTTGAGGCTGTAGTGACCCATGATTGTGCCACTGTACTCCAGTATGGGTGATAAAGTGAGGTTCTGTCTCAAGAAAAAAAAATCCTTCACTATGATCAAGTGGAATTCATCCCAGGGATGCAAGGATGGTTCAACATATGCAAATCAATGAATGTGATACATCACATTAACAGAACCCAGAACAAAAACCATATGATCATTCCAATATATGCTGGAAAAACATTCAATAAAATATTCATCCCTTTATGATAAAAACCTTCAACGAACTGAGTATAGGAAAAACATCTCAAAATAATAAGGGCCATAGGTGAGAAACCCACAGTTAACATTATACTGAATAAGGAAAAATTGAAACCCTTTCCTCTAAGATTTGGAACAAGACAAGGATGTCCACTTTCACTACTTTTAGTCACCATAATACTGGAAGTCCTAGCAAGAGCAATTAGGCAAGAGAAAGAAATAAACGGCTTCCAAATTGGAAAGGAAGAAGTCAAATTAGCCTTATTTGCAGATAACATGATCTTTTACTTAGAAAAAGCTAAAGATTCCACAAAAAAACCTGTTAGAAGTAGTAAATGAATTCAGTAAAGTTGCAGGGTACAAAATCAACATACAAAAATCAGTTGTATTTATATATGCTAAAAGCAAACAATCTGAAAAAGATATCAAGAAACCAATCCCATTTGTAATAGCTACAAAGAGTATAAAATACCTAGGAATCAGTTTAACCAATGAAGTGAAAAATCAATGTAAGTAAACTATAAAACACTGATGAAAGAAACTTAAAATGTCATGGATTGGAATAATTAATATTATTAAAATGCCCATACTGCCCAAAGTGATCTACAGATTCAATACAACCCCTATTAAAATACCAATGACATTCTTTACAGAAATAAAAAAAAATCCTAAAATTTGTATGAAGCCATTCAAGATTCAAAATAGCCAGAGCAATCCTGAGCAAAAAGAACAAAGCTGGAGACATCATACTACTTGATTTCAAAATATGTTACAAAGCTATAGTAACCAAAACAGAAGGGTACTGGCATAACAAAAGACACATAGACCAATGGCACAGAATACAGAACCCAGAAATAAATCCACATGTTTAGAGCCAACTCATTTTTAACAAAAGTACCAAGGACATACAATGGGGAGAGAAGAGTCTCTTCAATAAAATGTGCTGGGAAAAATGGATAACCATATGCAGAAGGATGAAGCTAACCTATAGCTTACCATGTATAAACATCAACTCAAGATGAATTAAAGGCTTAAATCTAAGACCTGAAACTATGAAACTACAGGAAGAAAACGTTTCAGGACATTGATCTGGGCAAAGATTTTTTGCTAAGACCATGAAAGTACAGGCAACCAAAGAAAAAATAGGCAAACAGAATTACATCAAGCTAACAAGCTTCTGCATAGTAAAGGAAACACTCAACAAATGGAAGAGACAACCCATAGAATGAGAGAAGATATTTGCAAACTACTCATCTGACACGGGATTAATAACCAGAATATATCAGGAGCTCAAACAATTGAATAGCAAAAAACCCTAAATAATCCAATTTTAAAATAAGCAAAAGATCTGAATAGACATTTCTCAAAAGAAGACATACAAATAGCTAACAGGTATATGAAAAAATGTTCAACATCCAAAATCATCAGGAAAATACAAATCAAAATCACAATGAGGTATCTCACTTCAGTTAATTTTTTTAATCAAAAACACAGGGAATAACATATGCTGTTAAGGATGTGGAGAAAGGGGAACACTTGTGCACTGTTGGTGGAAATGTAAATTAGCACAGCCTTTATGGGAACTATATGGAAGTTTCTCAAAACTAGACCTACCATATGATCCAGAAATTCCACTGCTGGGTATATCCAAAAGAAAGGAAATTAGTATATCAAAGAGATATTTGTATTCTCATGTTTATTGAAGCACTATTCACAATAGACAAAACATGGAATCAACCCAAGTGTCCATCAAGAGATGAATGGATTAAAAAATGTGGTATATATTCATAATGGAACATTATTCAGCCATAAAAAAAAATGAAATCCTATCATTTGCAGCAACATGGATGGAACTGGAGGTCACTATGTTAAGTGAAATAAGCCAAGCACAGAAAAACAAGTATCACATGTTCTCATTTATATGTGGGAGCTAAAAAAAAAAAAAAAGTGGATCTCATGAAGATAAAAAGTAGGTTGGTGGTTACCAGAGGTAAGGGGAAGGTGGGAGGGGATGAAGAGAGATTGCCTTTTTTTCCCTTTCTGTTTTAATTTGGAAGGCTAGAGTGGATTAGTCACTTTAGACCATCGTGAGACAGGTTAGTTTTACCCTACTGTTGATGTGTTGTTGCCATGGTAATCCTGCTCAGTATAAAAGGAAACACAGTTTCAGACATTTGTTGTAAGTGCTTGGCTGAGGAGCCAATGGGGTGAAGTGCCCTAGATGCAGCCCATGATACTATTTTTCCCTCCTAGGCCTCTGAGCCTGTGATGGGAGGGGCTGCCGAGAAGGTCTCCGACATGCCCTGGAGACATTTTCCCCATTGTTTTGTTGATTAACATTCAGCTCCTTGTGACTTATGCAAATTTCTGCATCTGGGTTGAATTTCTCTCCAGAAAATGGGTTTTTCTTTTCTATTGCATCGTCAGGCTGCAAATTTTCCAAACTTTTATACTCCGCTTCTTCTTAAATGCTTTGCTGCTTAGAAATTTCTTCCACCAGATACCCTAAATCATCTCTCTCAAGTTCAAAGTTCCACAGATCCCATAATTTATAAAGGAAAGAAGTTTAATTGACTCACAGTTCTGCATGGCTGGGGAGGCCTCAGGAAACTTACAATCATGGTGGAAGGGGAAGCAAACATGTCCTTCTTCACAAGGCGGCAGGAGAGAAGTGCTGAGCAAAGGGGAAAAGCCCCTTATAAAACCATCAGATTTCATGAGAACTCACTCACTAGCATGAGAATAACAACCCCCCTGATTCAGTTACCTCCCACTGGGTCCCTCCCACGATGTGTGGGGATTATGGGAACTACAATTCAAATGAGATTTGAGTGGGGACACAGCCAAACCATGTCGACCTATATTCAGATTCACTGGTTCTTTCCTCAGCTATGTCCAGTCTGCTGATAAGCCCATTGAAAGAATTCTTCATTTCTGATAAGGTGTTTTTAATTTCTAGCCTTTCCATTTCACTTTTTAAGTAATTTTCCTCTTTCTGCTGAAATTCTCTATATATATTCATGCATGTTGTTCACCTTTTCCACTAGCTTTTTAAGCATATTAATTCTAGCCCAATATATGGGTCATTTCTGAATCTGGTTCTGTTTTACCTCTTGATTTTTTCTCCTCTCTGCTTTTTTGGGTGTCTTTTAATTTTTGATCAAATGATGGATATCACATGTAGGAGAATAGTAATGACCGAGGTAAATAGTATTAATGTCCAGAAATAAACATGCCTCTTCTGTCCAGTCAATAATGTGGGTAGTTGAGTCAATCTAGTCAAGAGTTGTGCTGAATTTGGGTTTTATTGTTGTTATCCTTGCCTTCACTCTGTACCACAGGCTTCATTCAGATTCCTCTAGCAGGGGGTTACTATAGCATTGTATTAGTGTGGAACCTAGAGTGCTGGGGAGTTTTTCTCAGTGTCCCTCACTCAGCTTTTAGCAGTGTTTGCATGCCTGTGTTAGAGAGCTCTCTCCCCACACTCTTTTTCCTCCTCACTAGTTGACTGGTGTTGTCATTGGTGCTTGGCTTGTAGTGGGGAAAAGGGGTTTTTCACACTCCTGGTCCTGCCTTGGTTTTAGGCAGGCCCTGTGCACCTGAATCTTAGATGTGGAGCTTTCCCAGTAGTCCTGACACTTTCCCATTGCAGCCAAATCCTTCCTTTATCTGTGGTGAGTCTTGAGTGAGAGAGGGTTTCCCAGCAGTAGCCAACTTCAATTTTCTATTGGTTCAGGACAGGGAGCTCTAGTGTTTCCTGCTCCTGCTGCTCCCCAAAGGGCAAAAGGTTTGTGCTTCTATCTCTTCTCCAGAAGCAAGGGGGCTTTGCCAGGTTCCTGTTGGTGGTAATGTTTCCTGCCCTTCCCCCAGTGGATAAGGTTTTCATACAGAAGAAAAGTTTGGAGAGGTTAAGTGGAATTTCATGATTGTCCCCCAGTGACAGAACTATCACCTCCTAACATTCTTGTTATCTCCAGAAAAATATTTATTGCTTAAAGAGAGAAATGTAGTGTTTCAATATAGCTTCTTTACAGATATTTACTAAGGATCTGTGATATAAATAGCACTTTAAATATTTAGTACATTGCTGCCTACCCTTTTGTTTCTCCACCAGATATATCTGCAGGAAAATACATTCGTCATTCAACAATCCACCTGTTTATTTTAGCTACTTTCCATAGTGCCATCCAAAATTAAACCAAATCAAAATGAATGTGGTTAGGTACAAAAGCTGTCTTGCAAGAAGCAAGTGCACACCTCACCTGGGAATACAGGAGAGAATTGGATCAGGGCTCTGCTGTTTCTCTGAAGACAGGCTTCACTCAAGTAATGATGGTTTATTTTTAAAAATCATCCCTCTGAAGAGTCCCTTACAAGGAAATTTCTTAACTTTTTAAAAGCCATACATGGTGTACACATGGTGCCATGTGCTTAAGGGCAGTTGGTTAAACCTTCCTTTGAGGGCAAGGAAAGCCTAGTCCATCCTACTCAGACTTTTATGAAAAATGAGGCTTATCTATTTTTAACAGGATAATTTCTGTTACTTTGGGTTCTCTAAGATATCTCAACAAAAGACCAGAATTAGAGAAGACTGTCCTAGTTAAGTATGGAATATTGGGTCAAATTAATGGGTTCCAGGGCCTGTGGAGGGAATGTTCTTTAAAATATATATATATCTCCTAATTATCAGTATTAAGATCATTCGAGTTATATGTTAATTTAAAAATATATCTATTACATTAAGAAACTTTTTTTTTTTTTTAACATAAGGTACTTTTAAGAGAACCTTGTCATATTCGTGAAGGAACATTTTACAAGCCCCTCTGTACTCCGAAATGTGGTGTCGGAGATTAGACATACAAGTCAGTGTTCAAGCGGCCAAATTTCCAATTTGTTATTGCTTGTTACCAAATGAAAGTAAAAAGGAAAACAGAAGGGTAAAATAAAGAAACTGGCTTTTATGTATTTTATTCACAAAAAGGGCGTTTGCCGAAGGACCTTCCCATTCACGGGCTGTCACTCACAGGTGCTCGGAGAATTCAGCCTCCAAATCCCGCAGGTCACAGGTCAGCCAAGTTTTAAGAAACACTCCGGGTTAGCGACTCTTCCTCTCCGCAACTCCCACCCCTGCGCCGAGGGCAGCGGGACACTGCCGGGCGGTCCCCAGGGGAAGATGAGGCCCTGGACGCCCCGCGTGCGCTGGAGGCCCGGAGGCCAAGGCCGAGGCCGGGAGCATGCCACTGGGGTCGCGCCACCGAAAGCTCCTCCGGCCTGGGCCCGCCGTGCCCCGAGGCCGCGGGCGGAGGCTGGAGCAACGGGCCCAACTCTCCCTCCGCCCCGGGGAGGCGGGGTCTCCGCCTTTCCCGCGTTCGGGCCTCACCGCCCCCTCCGCCTTTTCTGAGCCCCCGCGCCACTTCCGCTCCTCGCGGCGGAGCCAGTCCCCTAGGGCTTGGGTCGCACGGAGCTGACCCCTAGCGAAATGCAGCGGCGCCAGGGGCGGTGGTGGCTTCTGCTCTGGCTGCCGCCCCTGGCCACACTGCCCGTGCGCGGGGAGGCGGCGGCGGCGGCGGCGGCGGCAGCGGCGTTGTCAGGTAACCGGGTCCCGGCGGCGGCGGCGGCGGCGCGCGCGTGCGTGCTCGCTCCCCGGCTTCGCGGCTGCCCCGAGGGCGCGCTCTTTGGCCCGGGCGGCACCGCGAGGCCGAGCCGGGCGGGCGCTACCTTTTCTTGCTTTGGGGTCTCCCGGGTAGGCCCCGCCCGCCCTTCCTGTCTTCTTGGGCTTCCTTGGTCTCTCTCCTGGCAGTTCGACATTTTGTAATTTTAGAACTAGAAGCAACGCGCGATCCAGTCGCCCAATACCCTCGTTTTACAGAAGCAACCGAAACTCAAGAGAGGTTTTGATTTGCCCAGGGTCACACAGCTTGTCACTGGCACAGCTGACCCTAGTCTCCAGACTTTCAGCACACGGCCTTTTGTACAGTACATCAATGCGTGTTGAAATCCTTGTTATTTCACTATCTCGCATTCCTTTGGTCTCAAGACTAGAAAAGGTAACAGCTTCAGCTTCAGAATCAGAGCGAAAATTCTCCTGCCCCTGACTGGCTGTCGTGACCTTGAGCGAGTAAACATAACGGTCCCACGTGAGCGGCAGGTAATGAGGCCTCACAAGGTTCTTGTGGTGTTCGTGTGCACAATGCCTAGCACACAGGAAGCAAGAACTGGTAGCGGCTGCTAGCTTTAGGGGCTCGCCACGGAGTGGGCTCAAGATGCTGGCACACTGGGGAGGATCTGGGAAGGACACCTGGGGAAGTCAGAAACGTAGAGTTCCAACTCCAGACCTGCCGCTAACTTAGCATGAGCTTCACATTTCTGTTTCTTTTTTTTTTTCCCTCATAAAATCTTTTAAAAGATTTCCTGGGTGCACCGTCTACCAACTTCCCTTCCTTGCTTTGGCTACCCTGGTTTCAAGGGAGGCTGCCAAGTGTATTCTTTTAGCTGGGCATGGCCCTCCCTCCAGTTATACCGCGGTTTATTATCTAAGGATGAATGAGAGACTGGACGTTGATGAGGTCATTATCAGATTCTGCCACAGCTCCCAACTGAGGGAATCTTGCAGTGAGTTATATGTTGGGGAAGTGTTGGATTCCAGTTTTCATTGAACAGAAATTTTTTGAGTGTTCATTATGTGCTAGGCAGTGTTATAAGTGCTTTAACTGCAGTATCTATCATATTTAATACCCATAGAAGCCTATGGGAGAAAGCACCATTTTATACCATTTTACAGATGAGAAAACAAAGGCTTGGTAGTAAGAAATACAACAATTTTATGCTGGTGAAAAAATAAAACACAAATCTGTCTAAGCAGGAAGGTTTCTGGGCATGGCAACAGCGAGAAAATTAGAAGTAGCCTTAGACCAGCACCCAGCACTTTGGGTTCTAGACCACTCATTACCTTCAGCCACAACTTGTGGTATAACCATGGTCCAGGCACAGAGTCTTTATGGACTGTAGTTTTCACTTGAGTAAAATGATGATGTTTTTACTGAAGAGTTTCCAATATTTTTCTCACCTCAGTGAACCTGGTGTTTTTAAAGTTTTTATGTTACCGCATTTAGTATAATAGTAACAGCCTGCTTCTCTGCTTTGTTAATCAAAGACACACATAAATACTTATTGGAGCTTCTGTTCTGCCTGAGACATGCAGGATGCCCACTGACTTGATAAAACTAGTCCACAGCTAAGAAGAATGGCAACTTTTGTAGCCTTAGAGGGATGCCTGCCATTCCAGTAGGCTTTCCAATACGGACTGTGAAGCGCCCAGCATCTGGTAGTGTGCCAGTGACACTGTGTTGGCAGCCCTAGATTAGACTAGGCTTAAGAACCATTGCTGCTCTTTAAAAGTCTATGGTTTCATGAGGACCCTGAGAGGAAACAGCTGGTACTTCCTTTAAGCGAGGGGCTTGGATTAGGTGATACTTAAGGTGCCTTCCTGTTCTAAAATTTTGTCTTGAATAACACACACTTCAATGGAATGGAGAACATTCAGACCAACCCCAGCTTTCTGTCACTCTATTTGGAGGAAAGTCAGAGACAGTTGACACAGGAGGAGCAGGTAGTTGTCTAACTGAGAGGAGGAGAAACTTCAAGAGTTTCCCATAATTTTCACCCAGTTAATGAGGTCCCTAGAAACCATGTGTTGTCCTGAGATGAAGTTCAGGCCCTGGCAGTGGCTTTCCAGGCTTAAACTATGATAACAGTCCATTTGAAACCACAGCTTTCAGATTCATCTGTGAAGATTTGGGCTTGAAGTTAAAGACCTGAGTGTGCATTAATATATACTAATTCCAGTTTCATTCTCATATTCTTGGAGAAATAAAAAGATGAATATTCAGGTTAAAAAAACTGAGGTTAAGAGAATAGTTACCTTTATCACTTTGGTGTCTCATGTTAACTCCTTTGAAAATGTGTATTTACAAAAAACAAATAGTAAGAAAAATCCTGAGTCCATTTGACTTCTCACAAGTTAAGACTTGTTGGTTTTTTGCTTTTCGTGTTTCTTACTCTTCTCCTTCCCCTTCCTTGTCTCCAAAGAAAAACAGTTATAGGGAAAATGGAGAAATTTGTCATATAATTTAATAAGTGTTTATATCATGATTCCATTCTAGTTTCATCTGAAGATTTTTTTTTCCCCATATGAGGGCCATGTCAGTTTTCAGGAGGAGCATTGGTGAGATATTTTTGTGTTGGGAGTTAGGTTCTGCTAAGATTTGAGGTGTTTGTGCTTTTTATTTTTAGCATATTCTGTAAGTAGGTTTAAGTACTACCTGCTCTTTCCCGATGTTTTGACTGAGTTTTTTTTTTTCTGTATATATGACTCAACTCTAACTTAAACATATACTTACATTTAGGAAAACTAATAAATGACAAGAGTACTACAAAGGAGATAATTGAGTTTATAATTAAAGTAGGTGATATGTAGCTGTCCCTTTTTCATATTAGATATGTAATTCTAAGATTAGATTAATTGAATATTTATAAATTGAGTGGTATTTAAAATGAACTAAGGAATCTATCTCATTGGTTAAGGGAACCCTGACTTTCTGAATCCTTTGGTAATGTAAATAATTAACGCCTCCTGTAGCGTCTTAGCAGTTTGGGCACAACTATCCAGAAACATACTGTTCTCTAGAAGTCAGGTTAATTGAAAGGATCGAAGAGCCTGCTGAGGATTGCAAGAAGTTAAGGAAAATGATGCCCTTCCAGGCTTAGAAACCTGTCTTTCCATAGTAAGGATGGCATTCAGGGTTGATCCCACAAATACTCCTCAGTCCTTGAGAGTTGAGGCAAACCTGGGATAGCCTACAATTCCAGATCTTTCTCCTGATCTGATTCAGGCTTGAGGAAGTGATTACCTAGGTTATGGAGCACCTTCCAGGGTACGGACATATTAAATACCTCAGCCTCAAGTAGAAGCAGTAGCTTTCCCTAGGCAGGTATTGTTCCCTTTTGACCAAATGAATGATTTTTGTTAGATTTTTTAAAATTCTTAGAAATTCTGTTTCATTTCCTGGATTGCATTGTAAGGGGATTGTTGTTGTTTTCATTCTACTTTTTAAATTTTCATTTATTTATTTTTGAGACTGAATTATGAGACTGGCCAATTTTTGTATTTTTGGTAAAGACAGGGTTTCACCATGTTGCCCAGGCTGGTCTCAAATTCCTGGCCTTAAGTGATCCACCTGCCTTGGCCTCCCAAAGTGCTGGGATTACAGGCATGAGCCACAGCACCGGGCCTGTTCTTGTTTTGGTACGTTTGAGTTTGCCTACATCTGCTACCAGGAGGTTCTATCCTAGTAGAATTAACCAGCAATAACTGGGGCCTCATTAATAAATGAAACCCACAGACATGCAGGCAGCTTCATAGCCTTCAGTGTCAGGGCATAATCAGCCATAGAGTTCAAATAAGCAGTCAAACTGGCTCTGTTTCCTATTTCCATTGGACATGATTGAAACTGAGCAGTGAAATGGCTCTAGAAGAAGATTGCTGAAGGGAGGAGAGACCTAAGAAAGATGCAGCCTTTATAATCAATCTAAGATTAGAAGATATGTTCTCTCTAGGAAGGCGGAGGGCCAGCTGTGATAACAGTCTTGTGACAATCACTGTCTTTTGCCTAGTCCAAATAGCCCAGGGCTTAATGAACTGACTTGAAGCTAGGCTTGTGGCTTCTTATGGCTGAATTTCTGGTCCGTTGGATATTTAGGAATTCCTGTGTGGGTTGTTTAAGACTCATTCACCTTGGGAGAGAGGTGATAAGAAAAAAGGGCAGCCAGAGGACACCATGAAGCACTGACACTTTGTGGAATCTCATGGATTGTGTAAATTCCACATCAGCTTCACCTCAAAAGCCAGAGGCCACTCTGGAGAATTCGAGGGAAAACACTGTTTGCAACATGCTTTTACTAGCGTGTCTATAGGTATGAACAGTCAGGACAACCTCCTTCCTTCTATGCTGTTCTTAATCTGGTTGAAGACTGAGGGGAAATGCAGAACAAGTTATTTTCCTCTAACTGGCAGATCCCTTACACAGAATACACTGATGTATCATATATGAGTCAAACAAAAGAAGCTTAATGCCACCTATTCTTTCTGACCTCCTCTATCCAGTGAGGGGCAAGAAGATGGTCCCCAGCCCAGAGGATGTTAAGGGTTACAGTACTCAACCCTCTAGCTATGGATATATTGACCATGGGGTAGGGCAAGGGGGAAGGAAGTGCAGCCTGTGGCTTCCAGACTGGCCCTCATGCTTTGTCGGTTCTGTAGATGGGATGGCAGTGGCACAGGCTGGCAAGGGCATCCTACTATGTCAGGTGGTTTCAAGGGAGGGCCAGAGTGCACCTCCTTTTATGGTGCTGACTAGCCCTGGCCAGGCTTTTACAAAGATTGGCTGGACTTCCATTGGTAGGCCACACATGCCCAAATAACCCACTAGTCCTCTCGAACCACAAGCTACACACAAAAGATAAATATTTAAGTTCTGGGGGTTACAGTAATAAATATGCAATGTCCCTGACTTCATGGAGAGACAGAGTATAAGCTAATAAATATATATGTATTATGAAGAAAGAATAAAGCAGGTGGAAGTGGTTGGGGTGTGTTTGTTTAGATAGTGGGGTCAAAGAAGGCCTTTCTGAGAAGGTAGCATTTGATAGAGTACATCAGTGATTGGAAGGGATGAGCTCTGCCAAGATCTGGGAGAAGAAGGTTGCAGACTGAGGAAACTTTACGTGGGGGCTGGCTGGCATCTTGAGGACAGGAGGGCCAGGTGTGGCTGGAGCAGTGGGCTGGGAGGGAAGGTGGAGGAGGGAAGGTCATAGAGGCACTCAGGTCCCTGGAAGGGAGGGGGATTTTATTAATGGTGTAAAGGGAAGCCATTGGAGGATTTTAAGCAGGTAAATGATGGGTTCCCATTCATGTTTTTGTTTGTTTTTATTTTTGTTTTTGCCTTTTTTTTTTTTTTGAGACAGAGTCTCACTCTGTTGCCCAGGCTGGAGTGCAGTGGTGCGATCTCAGCTCACTGCAACCTCGCCTCCCAGGTTCAAGCGAAATTACAGGCATGAGCCACTGTACCCGGGCCCGATTCATGTTTTTAAAAAGATCTGTTTGCTAATTGAAGAGTAGGTTGTAGGGGAAAACGTGGTGGCTGCGGGGGCAATTCTGGAAGCAGGGAGACTAGCTAGATAGAAGGCTATTACAGTCATCCTAGTGCAAGAGGAATGTACCTTGGGTAAGAGAGAAGCATTTACTCCTATGTTGAAACTGCAGTATACACTATACTTAAATTGCATCATCTTGCTCTTAAGAGCTCCAGGTTTGGAATGATTTAGGAGACAGTCTTAGGATCAAGTGGAAAGAACCTTATTTGAAGAGAGCATTTGATTGCAAAACTCAGGCCCCACCAAAAGGCTATTTCCTCAGACCATTAACAAAAGGGAACTGTTCTATGGGAGCTGATTTAGCCCTTGAAGTAGCAGCACTCACTAGGAGAAGAATTGCAGTGAGGGGCCCTTGGAGGCACCCACAAGAAATGTCCCTCTAGCATTGAGCACATGGGTGGTGATGAAAGACCTGTCTGGAAGTAAACATTCTTTCTTATAGTTTGGGCTGCTGGGTCTGTGTACTTGAGACTTCATGCTCTTCACCCGCCCTGCTGGAATGCACTCCCTTTCCAACGATGGGTAGGAATCACTTTTATTTGAGGACTCCCAATATAAAGTTATCAGCTCTAGCCATGCTCAGAGACCCCCCCGACGAGGCTGTGCAAAGGCAGAACATGGCAAAGTGAATCCAGAGACCTGATCCCACACCTCTGCTGCTCACTAGCTGGGAGCATTTAATGTGTTCTCATGTATTCTCATTGCAGTTGCTCAGGATCTTCCAGGTTATATACTACATTCCTTGACATTCATCTTTTCTATAGGTAGCTGTCAGCCCTTTGATATCCCTGGGACTGCACTTCCCCCTATGCTGCCTTTGGCCAGAAGTTATTTGCATCTCAGATATATCCAAAAATGTGCCTCAGCATTGGTTGCTTTGTGTGTTCATAGCCTTGGTTGTGAATTCTTTTGGCTCTTGTGCATGGACACACCATGCAGGAGCACATTTTTCATTTTTAGTATCCTGTATTTAAGAGAGAGCCTGTAGAACAGTGGTCTTCAACCTTTTAGCAACAGGGACCAGTTTTGTGGAAGACAGTTTTTCCACAGGATAGGAGTGGGGTTGGGGGTGGTTTTGGGATGAAACTGTTCCACCTCAGATCATCAGGCATTAGTTAGATTATCATAACAAGCATGCAACCTAGATCCCTAGCATGCTCAGTTCACAGTAGGGTTCACGCTTCTATGATAATCTAATGCCACTGCTGATCTGACAGGAGGTGGAGCTCAGGTGGTAATGATCACTCACCTCGCGCACCGCTCACCTCCTGCAGCCCTGTTCCTAACAGACCATGGACTGGTATTGGTCCTTGGCCCCAGGGTTGCGGACCTTTGCTCTAGAGGTTCCTTCTTGTGGTTTTTCCTGGCTTTTCACCTGGATTCTTGTATTTGCATCTTGGACTCTCAAACTCTGCAAATTTCTTGATATATTTAGAAACATATGCATTTCATCATAATGTGAAGAGTAAAGATGACTGATTTGACTGTCACAGTTGAATACACTGGGTCCTTGTGTAATTTTGCTGCTTTGTGTGGCCACCGGAGAACCCTCCCTTTTATGGAGTTGTGTTTTGGGAGATGGCAAGCATTCCCAGGATCCTTTCCCCAAGTCTATCTTCACTTTTCTCCAACTTAATGCTAAGGATATTTCAGGCCAGGACCAGGGACTTGTGTGAGCATATTCAGTATTATTCCCTACATGGATGTGATTGTTTACTAGTTGTTACTGGTTACTCAGTCTTTCCCCAACTTCGGTGTAGCAAGTTGTTCTAGCTTCATTTCAGGTTTTTCAGGAGGAACAGCTGACCACACTTTCCTTAAAGGTGTCAGGGGTTGGACGTAAAGCCCATTTCTTTGTGTACCCATAAGTGTTCCTTGTTCCTGTTCCCTGTTGGACAGATGTGGAGGTGACACTCTATCTTGAATCCAGAAGAACTTATGACTTTCATTCCACTTCATTTAAAATCCAAATACAGCAACGACCACAGAAGAAAATGAACATCATTACTATCTAGTTTTCTTGTGACATTTTACATTAACCCTCTGTTACACAGAGGGTTAATATATATTTGTCTTTCTCTCAGTTATGTTGAGTTGTATTATATATTATATATAACATACATATATATTTAGGTATCTACATCTGTCTCCAGCCAAATTTCTCCTTGATGGAGATGTGAAGATCTGTCCGTCTTCACAGAATCCCACCAGTGAAAACTCAGTATATCCGAAATTGAACTCACCCCCACTTCCCTGTACAAACTTGCTTTTTCTCTAGTATTTCTTATCTGAGTAAAGGGCCTCACTATCTCTCCGCTTACCAGAAACCTTTACATCATCTCTTCTTGTTTTCCTTGATAAAATGAATCTGTAAAGCCTGTTGATTTAATTTCCTAATCTGTTATTTCTCCTGCCTCTGTTAGTCCATTTCTTGTTTAGATTGCTTCAGTGGCCTCCTTAGTGGTTCTTCTGCTTTCAGTTTTGTTCTTTAATATTGCACACTACTTACAGAATATTCTTTCTGAAATACAAATGTGTTTCTGTCACTTCCTTATTGAGCTGGTATTCCCTGTTTGTTGCTGTAGATCTATTCTCAGCCCTTCTCTTCCCCGCTTAGTGCCTGGAAGCTAACTTCTATGGAATGCATTATATGGGCTTCGTTGCCCTCTGTCTTCCTGTCGGGTTTGGCTGATTCAGGGCACTGAGGGGACAGCAGGAGAGACAGGTCAAGGTACCCATACCTTCACCCTGCATTCCACGGGACTCCTGGCAGTGACTGCATTCCTTTAGACTACTGTCCTCCCAGTTCCAATGACTCCAGTAACATGGGATCCTCCTTGCCATTTTGGTACTTGGGCTGCTAAAAGCTTCCTGCTGTTGTTGGTGCCTGGGAACTTCATAGTGCCTTATTGTTAGTGCCTTAACCCTGTCCACCATATCTTTACTGAACTATTTTCAGTTAAATCCTTTTGAGTGTCAGTAGTTTCTTGCTGAGACTGATGCTTACCGAAAATCCTCCAATGCTCTGCTTTCAAGATGGAGTCCACATGGTATAGTAGTAGCTATAGTTTACCACTCCAGCTACAGGTGTTCAAATGTCTTCTTGTATCCCTATACCTTCCATCCATGCTCCCTCACCAATATAAGAATCCAATATCTCTAAACTGAATTAATTCCATAATTTGTCTCATCTTCATGATTCTGTACACACTTGCTGGTCCTGCCCACCCCCACTCCCACCTCCTAACTTCTGTCTTATTGCCTTTACCTTGCCCTTCAGCCCTTTACTCATATTTTTGTCTTTTCTGAGAAGGTGCCCATAATTCTGGCTTCTGCTTCAGAACTGAAGAAGTACTTGTTCTCTGTGCTCTTATAGTGCCCTCCAATGTCATAAATATTGACACTTGGGCTATAGTATTTTCTGTCTGTCTCCTCCTTGGTTGGAAAGACTGAAGGACTATAATTATCATATAGGAGAATTTCTTGGCCATAGAACGTTAAAACTGCTACTGTTACCTCCCTGCAAACTTTTTTTTAAAAAAGATTCTTGGCAATTAAACAGTTAGAAAATGTATTCCCTTTTCCATCTCTTAGTTCGTAGGTGTAAAGCTTTGAAGGAAAAAGATTTAATTAGAACGCCTGAGTCAGACTGTTACTGCTACAATCAAAATTCCCAAGTGGAGTGGAAATACATATGGTCAACTATGCAGGTAAGGGCCTACTTTTAAATCATGTCTTAGGGACAGAGAATTACCATGTCCTAGGGACAGGAAATGTACCATTTCAGGAATAGAAAGTATTTTTGGTATGACACAGATCTGTGTATCACTATGAAAGCTGACTTGAGGATCACACACAGTGGTTCAATGGGTGAGCAGTGTGAGAAAAGGGCACTAACTCCTTCATACTCTCCCTCAGCCCCTCCCAAGCCACTCCCAATGAATATACTATCTAAATGTATACAGCCTGCCTGCTGTTCAGGCAGTCTTAAGACAACATGTTCCTCCTACTTTCCAAAATTGCTATCCAAAGCCCCTCCAAATAGAAATTCTGGAATAACCACTTATCTCAAATATGGCCAAGATAGCAGTTGCTCTTAATTGCCTAGTACTTTCCTTCATTCAGCATTTAACAAATATTTATTGAGTGCCTATCTTGTAAGTGCCAGGAACTATTTCTAGACTCGTAGGATACATCAGTGAACAAAATAGGTCCCTGCCATTGTGGATATTTACATTATCTAGGGTGGGGAATAGTAAACAATAAATATAATAAGATGAAAATGGTAAAACTAGTAAGTACTATGAAAAAAGAAAATGTAGAGTAATATCAGTGGGATGAGAGAAGTGGGAGCAAGTTGGCCAGGGTAGTTCTCGTTGAGAAGGTAACATTTGAGAAAGATTTCAGTGGAGTGAGTTAACCAAGAAGGTATTGGGGGGAAGGGTGTTCTAGGCTGAGAGAATAGCTGGAACATTGTATCAGCAAGCATTTGATGTCAATTGATACTATTGCTGATAATATGCACCACTTTGATCACATGGTTAAGGTAGTGTTTGTCAGGTTCTTCCACTAAAATTACTATTTTCTTCCCTTTAATGAATATTTTGAGGTGATGATTTGAGACTGTGTAGATAACCTCTTCCTCATCAAACTTTCTTCCCTTAGTTTATCATTCATTGATGATGCTTTACTGAATCAATAATCATGATGATATGTATCAAATGTTGATTTTCTATATGCGTTGTTTTTTTTGAGACCGGGACTCACTCCAGTTGCCCAAGCTGAAGTGCATTGCTGCGATCTTGGTTCACTGCAGCCTCAACCTCCTGGGCTCAGGTGATTCTCCCACTTCAGCCTTTCAAGTAGCTGGGACTACTTGAAAGGTGTGCACTGCCACACCTGGCTATTTTTTTTTTTTTTTTTTTTTTAGTATTTTTAGTAGAGATGGGGTTTTGCCATGTTGCCCATGAGTCTACTGAACTCCTGGACTCAAGCAATCTGCCTGCCTCAGCCTCCCAGAATGCTGGGATTACAGGTGCAAGCCACTGCACCTGGCACCATTATTCCATTTACATTCATTGGCATTCTACTATAAGGAAGAGATTTTCCTCCTCTCATTTATTTATTTATATCCATATAGTCTCACAAATTGCCAATTATTTCAGGAAACTACAATCCATTACTCATTATTTATTCTGATACTCAAATTGTCCTAGATTTAGCCAGTCAGAGCCCCTTCAGACTAGCTCCTGTGTCCTTCTGCCATGTGCCTAGCATTTTTGAGCACTACTTTACTTTCTAACAAACAAGATGTTCTAGGCTTGTGTAATTTCATAGACTCAGCTCTGGAATCATACATTTTTTTTCCAAAGAACAGTCAACATTAGGTATGTTCATTGCTACTGGCATATCGTCATGTGTGTACACACACATACACACCCACAGACCTGCACATACATCTATATCTACCTATTAGAAACCACGAGTTCTGAGATCTCCAATACCACAGGGTTCATGCTAGTTTTCCAGTTTTCGTATTTGTAATTCCCTTCTCTGATAATGAGAAACTTGGTTCCCATTATCCTCAAATATATTTATTTATTTGCCTAATGCCAGAATACACTAAAAGTAGTTTCAGAATTGCTAAGTCATACCATTACAAAAAAAACCCTAGCAACAGGAGTTCAATATTTATTTATAGTGTTTTTTAAAAATCTTTTTCTGAGGTTGTGTATTTTAGGTTAATTCATCCCAATCCACTCCCCCTTCAGTATGGTTATATTATTCATTCAAAATATAGTTTGTTTTTATTTGTTTCAATTTCAGGGTTTTCCCCCATCCTGGTCAGTTTTATTATCTTTTTTTTTTTTTTTTTTAGTTTGTTGACAAAAAGTCACTCTATAAAATATTTGAAGAGATTTATTCTGAGCCAAATATGAGTGACCAATGGCCTGTGACACATCCCTCAGATTCTGAGAACATGTGCCCAAGGTGGTCAGGGCACAGCTTGGTTTTACACATTTTAGGGAGACATGAGACATTAATCAAATACATTTAAGGTATACATTAGTTAGGTCCAGAAAGGCGGGACAACTTGAAGCAGAGAGGGGTGCAGTGTTCCAGGTTATAGGTAGATTTTAAAATTTTCTGATTGGCAATTGGTTGAAAGAGAATAGGAAGGAATGTCTGGGTTATCATAAGTAATTGTGGAGACCAAAGTTTTATCATGGAGATGAAGCCTCCAGGTAGCAGGCTTTAGAGAGAATAGATTATAAATGCTTCTTATCAGAATTAAGGTCTGTATTGATATTAAATGCTGGTTGGTTTTTCCTGAATTCCAAAAGGGAGGAGGGCATAATGAAGCATGTCCGACCCCTGCTTCCTGGCATAGCCTGAACCAATTTTTCAGGTTAACTTTGGAGTGCCCTGGCCGAGAAGAGGGTTTCATTCAGATGGTTGGTGGGGTTGGGGGTGTTAGAATTTTATTTTTGGTTTACAAGTTTTGTTCACCTTTTTATTCTCAGAAAAGATCATAGTGGGTTTTTTAAATGAGATTTTGTTTTTTACTTTTTAAAAAACCTTTTTAATTTTTAATTTTTTAGATTTGGGGGTACATGTGCAGGTTTGTCATATGGATATATTGTGTAATGCTAGGGTTTGGGCTCTACTGAACCCATCCCCCAGATAGTGACCATAGTACCCAATCAGTAGATTTTCAACCCTTGCCCCTCTCCCTCCCAACCACCTTTTGAAGTCCCCAGTTGTCTGTTGTTTCCATCTTTATGTTTGTGTTATTATCATTATTTATGAGTATCTACATCATTAATATGGCTTAAAAGTTAAAACTCTATACAAAGGTATTTTCAGAGAAGTGTCACTTTCCCTCCTCCCTCTATTAATTCCTATCCAACCCTTGTAGACAATCAGTTTAAGTAGTTTCTGGTATATCCTTCCTGTGTCTTTTTTTGCAAAGTAATTAGCGATGCATATTTATATAGATGGTGCCTAAAGCCATGAAACTGAATGAATTTAGATGGAGAAGAGAAGAGAACCAATGGCTAAGCCTGGGTCAGTCTTATATTAAGAGTTCAGGGAGAAAAAAGGAGTGAGCAGAGGAGAAACAAAAGGAGCGACAATGAAGATGTCCTGGAAGCCCTGGGGAGAAGCATAATAAGGAGAAGGGAATAATCAGCAGTGCCAAGTGCTGTTGACAGGTCAAATAAGATGACTGAGAATTAATTGGGCATTTGAGTTAGCAACATGGAAGCACCAGTGAACTTGTCAGGGCAGCCTTTTGGGAATGAATTCTTGATTGAAGTGGATTAAAGGGAGAATGGAAGGAGAGGAACTAGAGATGGCAGGCACAGGCAGCTTTTTTAAGGAATTTTATTGCAACAGGAAGCAAAGAAATGGGTGGTAGCTGGAAGGAAAAGTGGAGTCCACAGAAGAATGTTTCTTCTTTTTTAAATGTTGTATGCTGAGAGAAATGATCTTGTAGAGAGGGAAGAAGTGCTGCTGGGATGTCCTTGAGTAGGCAAACGTGGATAGCATCCTGTGCCCAAGTCGGGACTTACCTTTATGGAGCTTGTAAATTTCCTCTGTGGAAGAAATTTCCTCCCCACAGGCAGGAAGCAGAGCATGTGCCTGCAGGTGCTGACAGGTAGGTGGCTTTGCAGATAGGAGCTGGTGGACATTCACTTCTGATTTCTTCCATTTTCAGTGAAGTAGGAAGGATCAACAGCAGAGAAGAGGATGGGGAGGAGGTGTTGAGTATTGAGGAAGAAGTTGTGAAATCCTTTGTTGCAGAGGGTAGAAGAATGAATGAATAGTAATATGTGGTATGAATGACTGCAACTTTCATGTCCCTCTCTTAAGTTCACAGTCATGGATTTGAAGTGAGACCAGTGTGCATTTCTCTAGCACACTGGTGATGCAAATGCAGGAGTAGAATGGTGGAGAGTTGGATTTTGCAAGTGAGCATGACAAAGCAAGAGGGGTGCAAAGGAGTCAAGGGTATGTGCCAGGGAATGGTGTATAATAATTGATCATGGGGTTTAGGTGGCTAAAAAGAGATTGAGGATATTAGGAGGGTAAGGAGCAGGAGAAGGATGTTCAGATCCTTGGTGGGATTGGGGCACTAGATGGGTACACTGGAAAGATAGGAGATGGTGGTCACACAGTGAGATGAATGAAACACAACGTATGGAGGGGCTGCAGTCTGGTACTGACAAGGTCCAGGGTATAGCCATGGAGTGATGAGCTGAGGTAGGGAGGACAAGAGCATAAGAGGAAAGGAGTCCCAGGAACTGAGAGGCCAGGATACTGGAAGGATTGGTGTGTATATTGTATATACTGAAATGCCTAAGAAGAATGACAGGAAGTAGTATTGAAGAGAGAGCCACAGTGAGCCAGAAGCCAAAGTCAGAGAAATGTGGGGGTTGGTAGATAGATAGTGTGATATTACCTGATGCCTGAGATTCAAAGCTGGTGCTCTTACTCCCCTTTTCAGGGTTGCCCTACTCTTAGAAAAAGAAGAGGAATAGAGAGAAGGACAGACAAAGGCAGCAGCGAAATTGTCATTTAATGACCATTGGGTTGTCGCCATCGGCTTGTAGCTAGTGCTTTGTTGTATGATGTGAATAGGACCTGAGGTTGGGATCTGGTCCTTCAGCAGGCATGGTGAGAGAAGCCTGAATTACAGATGCTCAGCTGATCCAGAGAAAGGAAGTGCTTTTTCTTAATCATAGTAGAAAATGGTGTAGATATAAATCCTATTTTCAAACTATGCCTACTCATATAGTTTGCCACTGATTACAGGCATACTTCAGAGATAATGTGACTGTGGGTTTGGTTCCAGAACACTGCAATAAAGCAAATACCCCATAAAGCAAGTCATACAAATTTTTTGGTTTCCTAGTACCTATAAAAGTTATGTTTATACTATACTGTTAGTCTATTAAGGGTGCAATGGCATTATATCTTTAAAAAAACCCTACATACCTTAATTTAAGAAATACTTTATTGCTAAAACATGCTGACACAAAGACATGAAGTGAGCACGTGCTGTTGAAAAAATGGTGCCAGTAGACTTGCCCAACACAGAGTTGCCACAAACCTTCCATTTGTAAGAAATGCACTATCTGCAAAGCACAGTGAAGTAAAACAATAAAATGGGTATGCCTGTACATTCTTCTTATCCTTTTTAATGTCTCTTGGCCACAATAACTTGCTAGAAGAGGGACTGAAATCAGCCACAGCTTGGGGGGAGAAGCATTCACTTTCAATTCAGTGTGTGTTTGGACTAAATACAGATCTGTTGAGTCCACCTCTGGGATCAGAACATAGAACACTACCCTGCGCGTTTGAGTATTCTTTTTTCAGCTGACTTTGAGTTATCTTTACTCCTCTGCTCATGTTTTTAAGAAGCTTTTAAGAAGTTTTGGCTGGACGCAGTGGCTCATGCCTATAATCTCAGCAGTTTGGGAGGCTGAAGCAGGCAAATAGCTTGAGCCCAGGAGTTTGAGACCAGCCTGGGCAACATGGCGAAACCTCATCTCTACAAAAAATACAAAAATTAGATGGGCAGTTGGCATGTGCCTGTGGTCCCAGCTACTTGGCAGGCTAAGGTGGGAGGGTCACCTGAGCCCTGGAGGCACAGGTTGCAGTGAGCGGAGATCCTGCCACTGCACTCCATTCTGGGCAACAGAGAGAGACTCTGTCTCCAAAACAACAAAGAGAAGTTATTCTGTTTATGGATTTGTTTGTTCTTGTTTTACAGGTGAAAATTACCAGTCCAGGCCTGTTCAGAATTGTATATATCACAGAAAGACATGATTGCCAATATCCAGAAAACATTCTATCTTTTATCAAATGTGTGATTCATAACTTTTGGATACCAAAGGAATCTAACGAAATAACCATAATCATCAATCCATACAGGGAGACTGTGTGCTTCTCTGTGGAGCCTGTCAAGAAGATATTTAACTATATGATACATGTGAATCGAAATAGTAAGTCCGATTTTATTATACTTGACTTTCTGGATTCAGTTTTTCTGGAGTAACTTTTCAATAAATTGACTTTTTTCTTCTTTTACCAACACTACATTGATAAAAAATCTTTGTTATGTGTTTGTGTGTCTTTTTTACTCCAGTCATGGATTTCAAACTCTTCCTTGTGTTTGTGGCAGGAGTTTTTCTTTCCTTTTATGCAAAGACCCTGAGTCAGTAAGTACTCCTTTTTATATTTTTAACTTTGTGAATGTAAAGGGGTTTAGATCATTTTTTACCACATGCTAAGTATTTTCACACTATTGTGCATTTGTAATTCTTACTTCAGGTTTTGCAAACAATAGGTCTAAAGATGGTATTGGAAAGGCCTTTGAAAACAGTAACAGTTATTTGTATAGTGTGATATGTATATGTTACAAAGTGCTTTCACATATTTTATATATTAACGTATTTTATTAGATCTTGATAACTATGCAAGCTCTGTATTATTGTTCTCATTTTATAGATGAGAAAAGCAACATCCTTCATCACACTACTAGTTCTTATCAGGGCTGGAGATTTGTTCCCTGGTTTTCTGGTCCACACACCTTGCTCTATTACATTAGAGCCACCTACTAGATTTATGACCATGATACAGAAGGCTGAATATAGCAAATAACTGACTCTTAGAGAAACATTATCATTTTCGTTTTTATTACTGACATGTTCTCATCTGAGAAACATATTATTCTGATGTTTTGCTTCTTGGAGTTCTCTCATGAGAAAGAAATCTTTTTTCCCATATTTTACTTCTTAGCTTGTGGATTCTAGGTTAGTACCCAACACTCGTCAGCTATTCTTAACATTGTTCATTTTGAAGCTTTTCCTTATAGTATTACCAAGTGTGTTTAATGTCATCCATGAACTTTATAAACCAGATGATGCATACATAGCATGAAGAATAAAGCCTGGACTCTGAGAAGCTGGGCTATAATCCTTAATCCTCCAGTGGGCAGATACTGACTTAGGGAAGATTTTTTTAACTTTTTGGTGCCTTAATTTTCTCCTTTCTAAAACCTGGACAAGTGCCTGCTACATGATAGGTGTTCAGTAATTATTGTCCGATCAGATCCTGAATATGAAAAATAACTCATTCTGTTTTGAGTTAGTGGCAAGCAACTTACCATAAATTTCAAGTACCCATTTTTTTTTTTAAGAGTATAGGATGTAATGAGAGCTGCCATCTGAGTTTTTTGTTCTTAGTATTATTTATGACTGATGTTGCCAGGTTAAACATGTTTTTCATACTCAAAGTGCTGTTTGGCATTTAAATGGCTTTTATCTGCTTATCTTGACAGAAGCCCTACTTTCTATTACTCCTCGGGAACTGTGCTAGGTGTTCTAATGACATTAGTCTTTGTCTTGCTGTTGGTGAAAAGATTCATTCCGAAGGTAGGCATACTATGTGAAAATGAGTAAAAAAGGGAAATCATGATCTTACAGACATGAAAAATTGATCAAAATTAATTCACATTATGATAGGTTCTAATTTAAACTATGTTTCTTCATTATGTAAACTGGCTCTAAAATGTATCTTTTTCTGGAGTTCCTGATTTTATTTATTACTATATGTAGCCTTAGCTGAGTATTAAGTTTTCATGATACTTTTTTTGAGACCCCTTTGCTTTCTCAGTAATGTGTTTTTCTTGAGTGATAGGAAGCTATTTCTATATTGAGTGAAAATTTCTATTATCTTTATAGAGCTGGGAATCTCACGATGCTGAACCACTGGGGCCTTGAATAACAGCACTGCTACATCTGGGAATTTCTTTATTATTATTAGTTCCCCAGCCCACCTTAATTTTTTTTTTTTTTTTTTTTTTGAGACATGGTCTTGCTCTGTTGCCCAGGCTGGAATTTAGTGGCATGATCTCGGCTCACTGCAACCTCTGCCTCCTGGGTTCAAGTGATCCTCCCGCCTCAGCCTGCCCAGTAGCTGGGACTACAGGCACACACCACCATGCCCAGCTAATTTTTGTATTTTTTGTAGAGACAGGATTTCACCATGTTGCCCGGGCTGGTCTTGAACTCCTGAGCTCCAGCGATCTGCCTGCCTTGGCCTCCCAAAGTGCTGCAAATACAGGCATGAGCCACCGTGCCCGGGCACACCTTCAATAAAATAACACACTGAACTTAGTTGAGGATAAATAAATAATTCATGATGGTGGTGTTGCAGTTACACTGATTAACGTTTGTAACAGCAGCATTATTTTAAGATAAATTTATTCTTTATAACAGTGCTTATAACTCTAACTTCAGTGTACATGCAAGCCACATGGGACTCTTGTTGAAATGCGCGTTCTGGTTTAGCAGTCTGCAGTGGGGCCTAGGACTCTGCCATCCCAGCAAGCTCCATGTGATGTCGATGTTGCTGATTTGTGGACCACACCTTAAGACCCTAGGGAGTTTCTTAAATTGACTTCAAATCATTTTGATGTAGGAGTTTCTAATACAAAAGGTTTATGTGTTTGCTTTTATTTTTATGAGAGTGAATGAACCAAAAAATGTGTCATTTATTTTCTTCCACACACAGTATAGCACCTTTTGGGCTCTAATGGTTGGTTGTTGGTTTGCCTCAGTTTATATTGTATGCCAGTTGATGGAAGATCTGAAGTGGCTGTGGTATGAGAACAGGATATATGTATTAGGTAGGTAAATAGAAAAAACAGTATGCTCTGTGATTGGTAAAACTGAGATGTACAACTAGAGGCCTTCTTTCTTTTTTTTTTTTTTTTTTTTTTGAGACGGAGTCTTGCTCTGTCGCCCAGGCTGGAGTGCAGTGGCGCAGTCTCGGCTCACTGCAAGCTCCGCCTCCCGGGTTCACGCCATTCTCCTGCCTCAGCCTCTCCGAGTAGCTGGGACTACAGGCGCCCGCCACTACGCCCGGCTAATTTTTTTGTATTTTTTTTTAGTAGAGACGGGGTTTCACCGTGGTCTCGATCTCCTGACCTCGTGATCCGCCCGCCTCGGCCTCCCTAAGTGCTGGGATTACAAGCGTGAGCCACCGTGCCCGGCCAGAGGCCTTCTTTTGATAGATGTTTCTCTCCAACGTCTAAATTTTCATTTTGAACTAAGGAAAGGTGCTACTAAAAATAATATTTTGTTCATCTTATTCCCATTGTTGTTGATTTCAGTTCATTTAGATCTCATTTTAGATGATTTCCCTATGACATGTTTCTTAGTTTTCTGTAGTAATGATCAAAAGAGGAAAAAAAAGTGTTTGTCTCTTTTGAATGCACATGCTTCTGAATTGTGGTTAAGCTCTAACCACATCTAACTGGTAATGTAAAAGCTTCTCTGAAAAGTGGCTGTTTCTTTCTTTCCCTTAAGTATTCATTAGGAAAGGTGAGAAATCCTAACTATAAATTACTGATGAAAACTTGACTTTTCAGAAACACAGAGGCTAAGAAACCATTTATTTTCCTTGTTTTACGTTACAAAATAAATATTTTTATTGTTTATTTTAACTAGAAAATAATGGACAATGAGAGAATCAATTTTCTCCTAACCTTTAGCACCAAATTTCTCACATAAGTTCACTTCCCTCAAAACAAAAGCAATTAAGTTTTTTGTTTTACTTGAAAATTATATATTTTTAGCTTGTTCTTCTTTTTTGTGCTACTTTTAAATTACCAGTATCATGGTATGCTCCCCTGAATACTGCACTATTCATCTCTAAAAAACAAGAGCCTTTTCCTATATAATCAGTTAATTATTATCCGAAAAATAATTATATAAAATAATCTATTACCCAGGCCATGATAAAATTTCCCATTCTTGATGGCTTATATAAACTAGGATATGGTCCAGAACCACATTTAGTATCTGTTTTGTCCTGTAAACTGCTTTTAATCCGTAGCAGTTCTTTTTTCATCATAGTATTATGCTAAAGAAACCAAGCTTGTCCTATAGAATGTTCACCTTCTAGATTTATCTGATGACCCCTTTATGGTAGAATTTAACATATTCTTCTCTTCTGTGTATTTTCTGTAAACTGGAAATTAGACCTCAAGGCTTGGTTAGATATAAATTAAACACTTAAGATAGAATACCTAAGAGGTGATGGGCACTTCACCTTGGATCATACCCAGAGACACAGAATAGCTTATAGTCTCACCATCGTAATGATGAGACTGAACATTGGATTCAGAGGGTGACTCCCTCCACTGTAAAACTACCTTTTCCTTTTATGACAAGGTAAAAATAAAAAATAAGGTTTGTAGCCGATGGTGACATACAACTATGACTTCTTCCTGACCAAAGTAACCATGATAACATTTTAGTCCAGCGTGGGTGCTGGACTAAAACACAGACATACTTAGGTATCATCATAATAATGAGTGTACATCCCAAATTATTGCGAAAGTCAGCCTAGTATCTCATATGGAAGGAGTAACACCCTATGTGCATTTTTCAACCTTACTTTATGGGGTAAAAAACACAAAAATTAAGGTTCTCTAATAGTTCTTACCTTTAAGTCAAGGCTCTGCCAGGTTTTTCACATAATGTCTCAAATTCAAATTTATATTATTTTACCTCTTCCACTTTTCCAGGCTATGTCTTGATAGTTGGATTTTTCAGCTTTGTTGTTTGTTACAAGCATGGGCCCCTTGCAGACGACAGGAGCAGAAGTCTTCTGATGTGGATGCTGAGATTCCTCTCCCTGGTTCTGGTCTATGCTGGTGTGGCCATGCCTCAGTTTGCCTATGCAGCCATAATCCTCCTCATGTCCTCCTGGAGTCTGCACTACCCACTGAGAGCATTCAGTTATATGAGGTGGTATGTATCATTTTTTCCCCCGGCAAATTTGACATTTTGAGCTCTGGTTTTATTATTTGGGAGAGTTTTTGCACACATCATGTTAATCTCATAATTACATTTGATCTGGAGATTTCATTCTGAGCAAGATTGGGGGTGTAGGGGAAGAGAGCTCCAAGCATCTGATCCCATCTTCATGCCTAGTCTTCATTAATCGTTCAGAGCTGTACCACCAATTACCAGGTAATTAGAGCTCACTCAGAATTCACTAGAGTCAGTGGCAGAAGTACTTGGACTCTGGGTTACCTAAAATATCTTCTTTTATTCAACATTTTCTTTAATTAGAGTCAAAGACCGCTTTAGTGGTATCAGCTGTGCTTATGAGATACGAATTAGGAAACAGAAATGAATCATAAATGATTGAAAGGTATTATTTGTATTTAGGACTTTCTTTTCTCTTAGGTTTTAAGTTAAGGCTTATGACCTTTGAAGTATAAAAAGAAAAATGAAGTAACCTCTATTGTGACAGTTTTGTTATGTTTCTCCTCAGTCATTGAGTCTGAGCAGCTGTTTTCACGTCAGGTGCACAGATAGAGATGGTTCTTGCTCTTGAGGTATACTTGCTAGACATAGGCATGCATTTCTATCTCTTTTAAGTATTAAAATGGAGACTTGCCCAGGAACCAAGGGTATATAGAGAAAGCCAGGAGAGCTTTCCTGGAGGAGATATTACTACACTGAATCTTAAAGAATGAATAAAAATAACCAGATGAATAAACGTGGAGGGCTTTCCTGATGGAGAGAAAGCCCAGTTTGGTACCATCAGGAGGTAGGCAGTGCTGTCAGTGCAGCAAGCAAGGTGGGCATGGGCCAGATGCATGGCAGCCATGCTAAGCAATCTAGTCCAGTCCTGTACACAGTGGGGTTTAACCATGAGACATTTTAGTTGGTCCACTCTGACTGCTGCCTCTACAGCAGTTATCAAACCAGTTGCTTAGGACCCAGGCAGATACTATGGTGAGTGAGGCTGAGCCAGGGGTAAGGCAGCAGTAACCAGGAGGACTGTGGGAAACTCCGCAAAGCAACCTCATTGAAAACGGGGCTGTTACCACTCAGCTTGAGCTGATTGCTCTCGTGTGGGAATACAAGTCCTGTATTGCCAGATCTGCTGGTTTTCTAGAAAAATTGGAAATGGGAATTACGATTAGAATGTGAAATCTCAGGATTTTTAAATGTTGGCATTTAAAAATAAAAATTAAAAATAAAAAGACATTGAACAAACAAAAAATCACACCAGAGACCATAAATACTCATTGGCCGGTGGGATGTGGCCCATCTGTCTTCTGGCACAGCAGGTGGATATAAAGGGGAGGCCCCTGTGGCAGAAGAACAGTTATCAGACATCACAGTGGTCCAGGTGAGAGATGATGAGGCCCTAGGGTAGGACCGTGAGACCAAGGCTAGAAGAGGGAGTGAATAAATGTTCAAGAGGTAAAATTGGCTGTGAGGAAGGACACTATGGTGACTGGTAGTTTATGGAACTGGTGACTGTGTGTGTGTGTGGCAATATCACAGGGTTAAAAATTGTACCATTGACAGGACAGGGAGCCCACACAGAAGATGCTGGTGGGGCTGAAAGGCAGCAGGGCAGGGTTGGAGGGTTGATGCTGACTGGGTCTCTCTTTGCCCCATCTGCCCGAGGCAGACAGTGACTCAGAACACGAGAGGTCTTTCAGTGAGGCTGGTCCCCCAATATCTTCCAGGTCCCTGGCCCTTTGCCAGGCTTGTGGCCTGAGGAACTCAGGATGAGTTCCTTCTTCCTTCCCTTTAACCACCCAGCTCCCTGCCAAGAGCAAAGTGTGTTCTGCACAATGGTTCTATAATAATCAAAATGTACTATAACTTCAACTTAAAATTTTGCTAGTGAATAATTATATAAAGAACTAGGGAACGAAACAGGAACTTATAGGTTAAATAACACACCAGAGAAATAATACCTTGATTTTGTATAGTACTTTCTAGTTGCAAAGAGCTGTTTACTTATATTTTAAGAGTATATGGTAACTACTCCTTTGATTATCCTTATTGAACACCTAGTATAGGCCACTTACAGTGCTAAGAACCCTACACAAAATATCTCATTTAACCTGTACAGTGACCTATGAAGTAGATGAGGGAGATATTATTGCTTTCATTTTTAGTATTTTTTTCATATGAGCAAAGTGAGGCTCTGAACTGTTAAGGAATTCCCCAAGTTCATATAGTGAATAAACCTCAAAGCCAGGACTGTGTCCAGGTCTTCTGGCTCAGCATCCAGGGTTTTTCCTTCAGGGAAACCAAGCACAGGTATTCAGAAAAGCAGAAGGAAATTATATCACTGTTTCCTTGATCTAGCTCAGCAAGTATAAGATCTTTAAAAGATAATAGATTTATTCAGTCCCAACCCTCAAGAAAAAATATATATATATTTAAATATATATTATATAAATATAATATCCTAATAATTGTGATGCTCATTTATATTTGGAAATCTCTGGTTAAATTTAAAACCACCCCAAAATATTTTTAAAAACTCATTATAAATAAAACAAATGTTTTAGGCTGGGCACAGTGGTTCATGCCTGTAATCCCAGCAGTTTGGGAGGCCGAGGTGGATGGATCACGAGGTCAAGAGTTTGAGACCAGCCTGATCAACACGGTGAAACCCTGTCTCTACTAAAAAATACAAAAATTAGCTGGGCGTGGTGGCATGCGTCTATAATCCCAGCTACTCAGGAGGGTGAGGCAGGAGAATTGCTTGAATCCCAGAGGCGGAGGTTGCAGTGAGCTGAGATCGCGCCACGGCACTCCAGCCTGGGCGACAGAGCGAGACTCCGTCTCAAAAAAAAAAAAATTAAATTAAAAAATAAATAAAACAAATGTTTTAAAAATCTTATTATTGTTACTATTTTTATGAGATTCTTAGATTCCTAAATTTTTATGAGATTTAGGATTTTCTTGGTTGGAAAAAGAAAGTTCTAATCATGATCCACTCGTCAGGTAATAAAGGAAAAATTACTATAAATTTTGTACAATATTTGCTCTTTCTCTCTAGGATTAGTCAGAATCACCACCACTAGGTGGAAGTGATATCCCACAAATCCTCCCAGGTTCTTGATGTGGAGAGTAAATGGTCAATGTTCTAGAGGGTCTGCATAAAAGGACATCTCAAAAGCTTGCTTCTATTAGTGCCCAAGAAAATCAACAGGCCAAGCATAAAAAAAAAAAAAAACAAGCTTTTAATTGCCTCTGTGATTAGAAATCACCGAGGAAGAAAAATACAATTAACATCTGTATCAGAAATTGATTCTCAAATGCCTTAGGACATTATTTATGATAGTCCAAGAAATGGAGAAATACACTATTAGGCCCAAACTACATGTTCTCTATACCTCAGTCACGATAAAAGCAATAAAAAAGTATAGATATGATATAGAGGAAGTTAAGAGGTATTATTACTGTTACCATCTAAGAAATGTATTTTTGTAAATTTTTTTTTTTTTTTTTTTTTTTTTTTTTGAGACGGAGTCTCCCTCTGTTGCCCAGGCTAGAGTGCAGTGGCGCAGTCTCGGCTCACTGCAACCTCCTCCTCCCGGGTTCACACCATTCTCCTGCCTCAGCCTCCCGAGTAGCTGGGATTACAGGTGCCCACCTCCATGCTCGGCTAATTTTTTATAGTTTTAGTAGAGACAGGGTTTCACCGTGTTAGCCAGGATCGTCTCAATCCCTGACCTTGTGATCCGCCTGCCTAGGCCTCCCAAAGTGCTTGGATTACAAGCGTTAGCCACCGCGCCAGGCCTGTTTTTGTAAATCTTAAGGATTGAATTAGGCAGTAATCCTGCAACCACATGCCATATTTTAGGAAAATGAAGCAGTGGTTTACATCAAAAGAGCTGGTGGTGAAGTATCTTACAGAAGACGAGTACAGGGAGCAAGCTGATGCTGAAACGAACAGCGCTCTGGAGGAGCTACGCCGGGCCTGCCGAAAACCCGACTTCCCCTCGTGGTTGGTCGTCTCCAGACTCCACACCCCTAGCAAGTAAGTCCCGCTCTGCTGCTCGGACCATAGTTTAGTTCAGAATGACTTTAAAAATAGTATGATGGTTTGGTACAGGCACTTCAGGGAAGAAATAGACTATTTCCCTGGATAACAGATGATGTGGAAGTTGTCAGAGGTTCCTTTTCTCAGTACTGTGACTGCACAGTGGAACTGCTGATGTCAGAATAAATATTTATCTGATGTTTTATAGGGAAGGCTATAAAGATAACATCCCTATGCAAAGGGAAGGTGGAATAGGATGCGTGACCTGCTTCTCATCCTATTGGTGGGGAAAGTCTTTTTTGTTTTGTTTTGTTTGGTTTGGTTTGGTTTTAGACGGAGTCTTTCTCTGTCACCCAGGCTGGAGTGCAATGGTGCGATCTCAGCTCACTGCAACCTCCGCCTCCCAGGTTCAAGTGATTCTCCTGCCTCAGCCATCTGAGTAGCTGGGATTACAAGGTGCAGGCGCCACCATGCCCAGCTAATTTTTGTATTTTCAGTAGAGATGGGGTTTCAACATGTTGGTCAGGCTGGTCTCTAACTCCTGACCTCGTGATCTGCCTGCCTTGGCCTACCAAAGTGCTGGGATTACAGGCATGAGCCACCGCACCCAGCTGGAAAATCATTTTTAAAGTTCACTAAGAAAGACGTCTGTCCCAACATTTTTCCTTATTGCTTTCTCTTCCTCATAACTTTATCCAAATAACAGTGCCCTCAAATTAAAGATGGAAGGGGGAAAGTATTTGATGCAAAATAATGAATAATAATAAATTCAAACTAATAAAAAATAGAGACAAGGAAGAATTAGAAAACAGGAGTGAGTACATTTGGCTTATTTAGTGCTTATACATCTGCCCTAATTCTCTGCCCTTTCCATGAATAGCTGTCTTTAGAGGGATCACATAAGCCATTCCCATTTTTACACCTACTGTGTAAATGCCAACCTGTATTGATGCAAAGTCAAATTTAATTAAAGGGGATAAATATCAAGGGAACATGTTATCTTTCAAATAAACCTTCCTGAGATAACATTAACTTTATTTAAAACAAAAAACTTATTAGATTTGCAGACTTTGTTCTTGGAGGAAGCCACTTGTCACCTGAAGAAATCAGTGTGCATGAAGAGCAGTATGGCCTTGGGGGTGCCTTCTTGGAAGAGCAGCTCTTTAACCCGAGTACTGCCTGACATGCGACCTTCAAGTTGACTTCGTTCTGGACAAGGAAGTGGGCAAAGGGCAGGGATTCTATTAAAGTTAGGCAGAACTGTTCTAGCGAACAGTGGCAAAAACATTTGCTGTGGAGAAAAACAAGTCATTCTGGAAAGGAAAACCAACCGATTTTGAAGATAACTTAGCTTTCTTGGTGAGTTCTGCTACTTATTGTACTGTAGGTGGATACCAAAATTCTGTGACAGCCACTACCACTTTCCTTGAATGAATGCTTTCATTAGGAACAGGGGAATGGCGTTGTTCTTCAAGGGGCTAGTAAGCATGAACAGGTGCTTTGTCGACACTAGGGCACTAAATCCGCTCTTAATCCCCTGAACCTGTGTCAGAAGACGCTGTAATACGCTTCCTATATTTCATCAGTATAAGTCCTTAAAGAGACCTGAGACATGCTGGACCAGTGTTTTCCAAAGTACAGCTCACAGGCTACTACCAATTGTTGGTCAAAAAAGGTATTCTGAGGTCAACTAAGATTGATATAAAGTTAAACTAATGTATTTCAGTACCTCTCGGAGGCATTCATAATGCTTATGTGCACTGTGAATCTCCCAAAGGGGAGAAATTGTGTGCTGCAGTTTCTCGCTTAATTTGACCACAGAACTCTTTTTCATGAGATTAATATTCCTTGGAACACATGTTTGGAAAATGCTACTGGTGGTGGAACTGAGCTCTGGAGAGGTTAAATAACTTGTGCAAGACCACACTGAGATGCAGCACTGGTAGAAATCCAGCCCTGATGTATCCTTTGACTCAGGTAGGCAAGATCTTCAGGTGCAAGCTTAGGAGCCATCTCCCTACAGCCATGGGCCTCACAATGTTGGTGGCTTTACTTTTTATTTTTCAATAATGGCCGACTCACTATTTAACTGTGATAAAGGGAAATGTTTCTTAAGACATTTTAAAGATTTTATACATACATAAGATTTTTATATACATACGTAAGGATTAGATACTATGATTACTTTTTTGTATTTTGAAATTGAAGGCACTTAAGCTGTTGTGACATTTTGAATTGACTGATCCATTTAAAAAATTGTTTAGCTATAGGTGTTTGTAACAATTTCTTAAAAAATGATTTTTTTTCTTGATTCATGGTATTAAACTCCAGAGTGAAATGAGGGGCTATGAGCTTTGACCCTGAGGAAAGAAGGCCAAACATAGATCTGAGGAAAGATTTGAACATGGCAAGACAATCTCAGGGTTAAGATGTTGCTAAGTTTATTCTGAGAATCAAAATCAGGCTTTTTTTCCTGTGATGGGATCATAAAAATAATCTTTTTATCAGGACAAGGGTTATGGGGGAAGGATAGACAGAATTTTGGCACTGCTGCTTTCCTGAGCCAAATTTAGTAGTTTTTCTAAATCATGAAAAAAGAGCATGACTATCCATCTGGAACTTTCTAGATTGATTTTCAAATGATAGTTCCTCTTTGAAGTATTTACAGGTCTGTTTTTTGCCAGACATCTTTTCATACTGGGAACTTTTTTTTTTGTAATATCCACTAAAGTTAATCTGCCTTTATATAGACTTGGATTTTTAAAAAACCAAAGGATATATTTCCCATTCAGATTTATGGTAACTATTTTATGAGTAAACAGAAGTTTGAACATTTTTCTTATGGTTTAATCTGTTTTTTTAAATTATATTTATTGGTGATATAAATGTATCAGATGTATCAGTGCCTGTGCTCACCAAGTTCGTCTCCTAAGAGGCAGTTTGTGTGGTACAACATATGCGTATGAGTAAATAACACATGAACAATCTGCTGGGGCTGCCAGGTACATCCCAGCCAGGACAGCTGCTGGGCCAGGGGGAAGAGGTACTGCTGAGGGAAGGAAGCAGCTCTTCATGGGCAGCTAGCCAGGTGTAGCCATCACAATAAAAACAGCCAAAGAGAGAAGAACAACAGCAGTCCTTGAGGATATTGTTTTCCATGTTTATTTTTAGAGGAAATCATAGGTTTGTCAGTTTCTGCTTTGTGACTACTGTGAGAAGCTAAACCATTGGAAGCATTACTTGTGATATTTTTAGTGTATTTATGTTGTTTTCATTTGATTTGGGGGTGTATTATAGTACTGATCACAATTCTAATCCCCATCAAGCAATGTATAGATAACTCTTGTAAGAAATGTTTCTCTCCTTTCTTTCGTCCCTTCCCTTCTCTTTCTCCCTTACCTCCTCTCTCCTCTCCTCCTCCCTTTTTAAAGGCCTTTGAACAGTTTAAACGACCACTCAATAAAATGGCCCTGCCCTTCACAGGTGGTTGGAAGTTGGCTTTGTGTTTCACACACCATAGGTGTATAATTATGGAGACTGACAGATCCCTTTGTTATGTTATTGCTTATGCTTGGTGCCTACAAAAGCTTACTGTTGTTAGCAAGTTGGACTGTTTGACACCAGATGTGTGGGTGAGATATAGTGTAGGTGGCTATGCTTAAACAATCGTATCATTCAAGTGTTATTTTTAAAAGGTTTTAAAACACATTTTACATATCACAAAAAATGCTTTGTGAATTAGTTGTATGGCTTGCCAGTAATACCTAGGGCTGAATTACAGGGGAATGTCCATCTGACATGAAGGACAATATTTCAATTTATGACTTTTTAAAAAAATCTGGAAATTTCAGATATTCAGATTTTAAGAGGGTTTGGAATAGATGATAGATTACATAAAAATATCTAAATATGTGGAGGAATTAAGATCCTGAAATGATGTCAACTAAAGAAATGCTCTCTTACATTGTAAGAGAAATGATTGTTTCCCAGAGTGAGAGATGTACAATTTTATAAATTAGCTTTTCTTGTCCAACTGAAAGCAAGATAGTCAACATAATGGATGTGGAAGTTTGAAGACACCTGCGAGAAGACAGAGAGGTACTTTTAGGTGACAACAGGAGCAAGCTGCCTTCTGAGAGAGCTTGCTGGGTGGCATGACATTGAAGAGTGAACTATTTGGGTGTGACTGTTAGCCTTATTGACTCAGAACCCTGCTTTTTGTTATTGCACCATAAGACCTGTCTCGTTAGTCAATTCATATAGTTGGTACAGGTAGTGATTCACAACCAAAAATATAACTAGCATAAGAATAAAAACACTTGAATTGATATGACCAGCAGATTCTTTCTCAGAAGACAGATTTACAAGGGGTCAAATTATAATAAGGTGGCTACTTGGTGAACTGAAACAAAACAAAGGGAGCTTGTTATATAATTCACATGGTTAATGTCGTGAGGCCAAAGAGTTTGATGCAGATGCTACCCCCCACCCCAATGGGGCTAGCCTTGTTAATGGGATGAGATACCAGGTCTGTTGACAAAGACCACCCCTTCCTTTATGCAGGTCCTGCCAACTTTTTCCTCTCTGTGACTGCTGTTTTTCTAATCTTCATTATTGACCAACATCCCACCCCCTCTGATGGGCATATTTTTACTCAGATATGTTAAAATCTTTAGTCTTTCTCTGGCCTAGGAGTTGGATTATCTTTTAAAGGTAACTGTATTTTTTTTGTTATGATCCCTGAATGTGAAACCTTAATAGGTCACCAGAGATTTGAAATGAATACTATACTTATCTAATATAAATCTTGGAAGATGCAGTTAGTGGGTAGCTTCTCTTTATTATTTAAATAATTTGAGGCATCTGTTTTTTTAGATTTGGTCCTTTTTCCAAAAAAGACTGATTGAAAAGAGAAAGGGAAAGAATACCAACATTGACTAGAGATCCATCAGGCACTATATGAGGCACCTTCGATACCTCTTAATTTGCACCTCATGACCACTCTGTGATATGTTTTGGTATTTTCATTTTACAGATGAGGAAAGACCCAGAGAAGTAGGAGAAAGTTGCTGAAGGACACATATAGCTAAAGTGGTAGAATCAGAATTCAAGCCCCCATATGTCTGCTTCCAGGGCTCATATTCTACTTCCTTTATTACCATCTTTTTAAGAAAGTTAAGGAAATGACCCCATGGATAATGCATTCAAGAGGTGACTACATCTGCTGATGTTATGCACATACCAGTCATTTGTGCCCCGCAGCGACGGACACTGTAGTCTGTGGCTCTTGTCAGTGCTTCTCAGACTGTCTGGGGTGATGGACCAGTTTCTCTCTAGTTCATCACAAGTAATACTTTTGTAAGATACACTAAATTATTAGAAAAATGAAATAATCTTTAAAAGAAAAGACATACAGAATATGAGCACGATGATCATGTCATGACAATGTCAACTTGCCTTACATATTTTGAAATGTTCTAATTTCTATGTTGTCACATACCAGCAGTAGTTTGACAGCACACTTTGAGTAGCACTGGTCTACATGTTATTTTTCTAAGATGCCAGTGATCTTTTCAGGAAACAAAAAAAAATCCTGACCTTTTTCAAATGTAAGTTTACAATTTAAAACAATAGCATCCTACGCTGACTATTGGAGACAGTATGGTAAATAATTTGTTAAATGATTATAAAATTGTTTACTTTTGTTGACACCTCTAAGAAGAAAAAGAAAAATGAAAATTATGGAACTTATAACCTCTCTCAGCAGACTTTTGCACTTTATGGAATTGTCATCGTCATCATTTTTTTCCATCCTCTTCAACTTATGTTTTGCTTAATTTTATCTCAACTAACTCATATCCCCAACCACTTAATGTTTACAATGCATGTTGGAATGAATGCCTTACTGTACAGCTTACTAGATATAGGTAAATATATAAAGAATGGCACTGTAGATTGGGAGAATGGAATATGATTATAGATTTAAATGGCAATAAAATAATAGAACTAGACCCTGGTTGGGGAAATGAGACAGCACTCCTCCTGCCCCGGGCTCTTTGCTACACAACAATGGCAGTATTTATGGAGCACACACTGTGTGTCAGATAACTCATTTTAAACATCAACCTGTAACGTACCTATTGTAATCACTTCCGTTTTACGGAGGTGGGTCCTGAGGCCCAGAGATATTATATGTGTGTGTAAGTTCTCACTGGCAGAGCTGGGACTCAAATGCAAACAGCGTGACTCCAGAGCGCACACTCCTAACCCCAACATTGTAAGGTCCTTGGGTTGCCATCTAAAAACTGGGACTTTCCTGGAGCCACAGTGGGGGACAAGTGGTCCTATATTAGCTGCTTGAAGCAGATGGCAGCTGGTTGAGAGTTAGGTACACAGCTGGACTGGCACTTAGCTGGACTGGCTCACTTTCCCCCCCGTTAGACATCAGCAAGTTTCCAGTTACTCCCTTATAAGAAGCCACAGTTTGTCCTGGCATAATGTAAATTACTTTCTGAGATCTGACAAACCACTCCCCCTTTCACCCCTTTTCTGTCCCCACCTAGGCACCAGCCTCTCTCCCAACTGCTCCATGGTTTGGAATTCTTAAGCCAGATATTCTCAAGGCTTTGCTAAACAAGCCCAGGAGTGGTTTGGGGCTTCAGAAATAGCCTTTGTCTTGTCTCCATGCTCCAAAGGGCTGAAGAACTTCCAAATGGAAAATCACCTCTTTCTTCCCTACAGTCACTGTCAAAGCATACCCTCATTTTCACAGAATTAGCATAACTTTAAGCTCTAACCTCTCACACTGAAGCTGAGGAAACAGGCCCAGAGATCTCCCGAAGGGATCTCTTCCTGTATACCCGTGCTGTCCAGTGTGGTAGCCTTGAACCACGTGTGGCTATTTAAAATTAGAAACCTAATTAATTCCCCCAGAAAATTAGCCACATGTCAGTTGCTTAATAGCCACATATGGCTTATGGTTACCATACTGGACAGTGGAAATAGAGAACTTCCCATCTTCCCAGTAAGTCCTATCGGACAGTGCTATCCTACGATGCCATTGCCTAGGATACAGAGCTGTGGGTATGTCTACTTTCCCTTCCTGATTCCCATGGCCCTGGCCAGAGTCCCTACCAACCTCTGGGTTTCCTGTGCAGAGTTATCAGTCCAGCCAACTCACCTGCAGAGTATAAAGGGTCTGCTGTACCTACATTTCACAAAGCATCAGGAATTTGAAGGATTTCTAGGAATCTAGGAATATCTAGAAATCTAAATGGAAATACAACCACACACATACACATATCAGGCATGTATGGTAATGGTTCAGGCTGGGCTGCTTTATGGCTTCCTCTGCCACAACAGATGCAGGGAATGGCCTCCCTGCCTCCTGGGGTGGGGGAAGGTGCTAAGTGGACCAGTGCTTTGACATTAGGAAGATTTGAGTTTGAATCCTGGCTTTGTGACCTTGATATCATAACTTAAACTGTTAGCTTCAGAATTCTCTTGTTTAAAATGGGGATAGTGATAGGAACACCTCCAGTTTTTGTTACGGGCAAAATGATAATCTCATCAGCACACTACAAGCACCCAATATCCACGGATGTGGTTCCCTTTTCCTAGATTCCCTGCTGAACTCCAAATTGGCGGAGAGGAATATTGCCTAAGTAATGGTCTCAGTACCTCAGCAGTACTGGAAGGAACTGCCAATTAGAGGGAAGCTATTAGCCAACTATCCACTTCATGTGACCCATGGCAGGATTAATAAGCCAGTAAAGCAGGGTTGCTCTTCCTGTGAATTCCTTAACACTTTTCATGAGGTTTACTGCCTGCTGAACAATTTATGTATTATAATCTATTCCTAAGACTTGAGGAATAGTTTAATAATTAGCAATTAACAGCTTTGGATCCACACAAGCTCAGCACTCGGTAATTTACTGTTTCTACAACCATAGGAGAAAGAGTAGGAAGTAAGTCATTAAGGCAGTGATTACCAGCCTGGGCTCTGTGACACCCCTGCGTGTTTTGAGGGATCTCAAGAGGGGTTACAAAATCTCAAATCAAAATTTAATTTGAATTCACTTTAATATTTTTTAAGGTAGCATATGGCACTTTAGGGACAGGAAGAAAAAGTCACAAAGTCCACAAACCCACGAAGGTGTCAGCTCACAAGGCTGGAAATGACTGCATTATCGATTCTGCTGTCACAGTAAATATTCCGTAACAAAGGCATGTTGAATTTGGTCTCATTCATTACAGAGTATAGGACTTTTGTTTGGTCACATCTTTATCATTTAAGAAACATTTAAAAATGGTATTTATTTTTATTTCAACGTGTCAACTATGCATTTCCAAAACAGCAAGCTTTTCAAAGGAATAAATCAGAACTGTAAACACAAGATACAGTATAAGTTTTTGACTTCCTACAGTCAGTTTCACAAATCCACATACTGTACATTCATAGGTGAGGTTAAGCCTGTCACCCATTTCTTTATTTCTATAATTACACAAGCATAATAAATACATCTGATTTTAAAGGTCACTTAAAATGAGTCATAATTTACAGTACAGTACGTTTCAGTTCAAGTGCAAAAAATAACTATTTGCTCAATTCTATTTCTTTCAGTTATTTTATTTTTAAGCTGTGTTTTGTGGTGAAGCTAGACATCCAAGTGTAGAATTTCTTATCCCAAATGCAGTATTGGGCAGAACTATGGTGTCATGGAGAAGCCCTCACTTTACAATTGATCCTGTCTAATCAGGGTCAGAGGGTAAGGTGAGTTGCTCATTTCTAACTGTTCTTTTCTTTCCTCTCTCTCCTGTGCTCATCCACAGCTATTATAAATTATATAATTCACCTTTATTCAGCTAAAACAGTGTTCCCTTTTCCACACTCCCCCCAGGTTTCCTGTTAGCCTCTGCTTTGATTTTTAGTGGCAAGCTTTACGTGTGATCCACCCAGCCATTGTTCTGGCTGCAGTTGTAACATTTGCAGTTGCATACATTACATTGTCCAGTGTCTGACTGTGTCTTCATGAGAACGAATATACTGAGATTTTCTTTCTTTAGTCATTGGAAAGTATAGTTGCTACTTATTGCCATCCTTCCCATTCATGGTTTCCTATTTACCACCTTTTCCTCACCAAAAACAAAACAAAACTGACCCAATATGTAATTTCTAAAAATTGTATCCCTCCCCCAGGCACTTAAATCTTATACTGTGATTTGTAACTAGTACTGCTTATTTAAAGGAACTCTTAGGAATTCAGTGATTTTTGTGTGTTTCATTCCCTCAGCTAATTAGAGCCTGAATAAGATAGTAAATAGCAAGAGAGGCTATTTACAGTATCAATATATTTAGTAAACTCTTGTCTATCAAGCCATAGGATACTGAGTTGGTTGGTTGATTTGAAATAATCCTTTGTTTCTGTTTTTTTCTCAAAGCCCATTTAAAACAAAAGGCATTTTTAAGCTCAGCTTAGCTTGCAGTAGTTAATAATAGCTTCTGTTGCTCAAAGAATTATTTCCATTATATACCATACACATATAAAAATATATTTGCTAAAGATATGTAAAGTTTCTGATGAAACTTTTAACTTCATTTTTTAACTTTAACTTTTAACTTTATTTTTAACAAAAGCACATGTGCTACTAACTTTTATCCGGTTACTTTTTAAATATATCTTGTAATTTTTTTAAATGGTTCTCTTCAAGAAAAAAGAAAGTATAGATGAATTCTATCTCCTCCCACTTTGTATTAAGAACCAAATAAGAATAAATAATCAGAAGAGGGAAATTATATCCACATTCACCTCAAAACACTTTCATTCCCTCCACTTACTTAGTGTAACTGCCGGTTTCAACTCTTACTGCACTGGCAGAGAAATTCTATCATCCTTAACCTAACCAAGCAAAGAACTGAAAGTCCTCATTGAACTCCATTTCCCTGTTGTAATTCCAATGAGATTACGAAAGTTTACCTTTTCCTGCCAATATGTACTGTAGCTCCTGTGTGTGTGTTTCCATGTTAATGAGTTTAGATATTTAGAAGCATATGCAGTGGTGTGCTCCTCCAGGGCAGGCATATCCTGGCTGGGGGGCCTCACCCTGTGTCCTGGCTGAGGAGCCTGATTCCATGCAGGGTGTGAGATGAGCAGGATGCCCTCAGTGTCCTCCCGCCGCCAGCTGAGCCTGCTGCTCTTCACTCTCCTCTGTGCGCGGGTGCACACTGGGGTGAGCGGGGCTGGTCTGCGTCTGAGATGCTGCTGCGTCAGGGGATGGCTGGTTTCTAGATGGGTCAGAGTGAGTTTCACATGGAACAGGCTGGGCTCTACCAGCAGGAGAATTTTCCCTGTTCTCATTGGTCCCCTGGAGGTAAAAAAACAGGAGATGCCCCATGATCAGTGATAGCAAATAAATCCAGCTTTTTATATATGCTTTCAAGTAAGATAGGAAACATGGGGAGATCATCCAGAAGTGCCCATTTCAGGGACCAAGTAATAGGGGAATAAGGATAGAATGTCTTACCTTTCATCTCCTTTCCTATGTGCAACTGCCAGAGCCGCATGAAAAACACAAACACTATAAGCAGACGTGTCTTGTGGAAAAAGGAACATTACTACCAAAATGTCTGTTAGTACTTGGTAAACAGTTTACATCAGCAAATATTTACCGAGCCCCCCAGCCATGTGGCAAGTCGCTGGGCAAGCACTATGGAATAACTGAAACGCAGGCCGCTTGCTAAGACCACAGAATCCAAGAGCCAGAAGACACTTTGTCTAACAGGAAATAAGTAAGGGGTTCTCATCCTTAGAGACAGAGCTGGGAAAGAATGTCCTGTAATTAAGAGTCCTGATATATATTTGGTATTTCAGAATGTGCACCAAAAGTTAGATAAGACAGAACATCCACATAAAAAAGTGAATGTAAACAAGCACTTGTGTAACCAACTGTAAATAACCATGAGTAGAACATCACCAGCAGCAATTTCCATAAATGCCATATTGGTTGTACAAATAAGAAAAAAAAATTTAAATGGATTCTCCCCCAAATTAGTACCCATCACTTTTTAGCTGAACACCCAAATAAAAATGTTCATTTCTGTGATTCTACAATGAAGGAAAAAGAAACTTAGTGTAATGACTTCTAAGAATAACTACAGCATACCTGCCAGTTTTTATTAATCCTAACATACCAGAAAAATTTTATTTATTTATTTATTTATTTATTTATTTATTTATTATTGTTATTATTATTTTGAGATGGAGTCTTGCTCTGTCGCCTAGGCCAGAGTACAGTGGCGTGACCTTGGCTCACTGCAACCTCCGCTTGCCGGGTTCAAGCAATTCTCTGCCTCAGCCTTCCGTAGTAGCTGGGATTACAGGTACCCGCCACCATGCCCAGCTAATTTTTGTATTTTTAGTAGAGACGGGGTTTCACCATCTTGGCCAGGCTGGTCTTGAACTCCTGACCTCGTGATCCACCCACCTCGGCCTCCCAAAGTGCTGGGATTACAGGCGTAAGCCACCACGCCCAGCCCAGAAAAATATTTATTAATCCTAACATACCAGAAAAAAAAAGCCACATTAAAAATTTTATGTGGCTTCTGTGAAAATGAGGATGAGTACACAAAGTAATGAAAATATTGCTACTCAAGCAGCAGATATTAAAATCATCCTTTCTCCTGTTTCATCTTCTTGCTTTAAGGTATTAAAATCCTGTATATGCTTCTCCCACCACAATGTCTGGTTCTTGACTGAGCAATGATGTGAGTTTATTATCTTGATAAATTAATAAATAGGATCATGCATGGACTGGCATGCATATGGTTATCAGTAAAGAACCAGATTTGGTTAAAATTTCACAAAGATTTTATGTTAGCTTACAAAGTAAGATTAATTAACAGTTCAACAAATTTTCTGAAAGGGGAATTACTCAAATGACCCTTATTTTTAAATCTTTCCCCCTTTTTTTTTATATGTCCTCTGAAGCTACTCCAGACAAAGCTGACATGACTTACCAAATAAAAGGGAGTGATTATTGTAAGATGGGGGAACTGGGTCTATTTCTTTGGCTAAATGGTTTATAGAAGTTACACTCATTTTCCAAAGTCGGGATACACCTGTACAATTATCCACACTTTTATCAACATGATTTAACTTTACTCAGGAAAGATCACTCCTCTGGGGACAAGAAAAATCACACCTTTAGACTTATTTTTCAGGTGAGGCCACCTGTATAACCATAATTCCACTGACTTAGGTGTTCTATTAGACCCATACAGTGGCTCAGATTAATTAATTCAACAAATATTTATTGTGGTCCTATAATATATAATGCCCCCACTAGAATTTTGGAATTACAGAGATTAATAAATATGGTTCCTGAAGGCATGAACCATATATTCTTCCAACTGGCAACCATCAATACTGAAATTTAAAACAAAAATACAATGAAAGAATGGATTTATTTATTTTATTTCTTTCAAGAGGTGAAAGAATCATATCCTCTGAAGTTTTCCTGAACTCCATACGGCAGAATATTCTCTCTATGGGACCTTGTATACACCCTCTTTAACTTAGTGCTCACAGAGTACTGAAATTGTTTGCATGTCTGTTTCCCCCACCAGACTTTCAATAAATCTTGTTGAATGAAAAGTGAGTAATTAAAACAACTGAGCCCAGTTAAGGTATCTTGAGTGACAGGTAATATTGCTAGCCCAGCAAAGGAACTGTACCTGTAAAGGCTGTATCTCAGAAGCACGGTTGTCTCTTGTGAGTTGCATCATCTCTTTAATTTGGTAGAGTGCATACACAAAGGTCACCCAGGGAGAAGAGCTGACTCCCCAGGCTGGTTTGTTCACATCTTCCTGTTCTTCCTGGTGCTTAGTTTTCTTGGGTGGAAGTCTGGGCTCAATGCGTGGCATGACATCTTCTGTCTGTTGCTGTACCAAGTCGATGGTTGCTATAGGAACGGGACTGGAGGGAACAGGAATTCTTTCTGCCAACATTGTCTTGTCTGGGGAGGAAAGAATGTTTAAACTATCTTTTCAGCATTTTCTACATATTTGAACAAAGGTAAAAATAAATAAATAAACCAAGAATCCCATATGCCCATTCCAGAGTGCTTGGTAATATTAATAAATTGCTGGTTACCAATGACTTCATTACTTGATGCAAGTACTGAATCAATGAATGTGATATTTATCTTTGGGTATCTTTATAGGGCTTAATAGACATTAGCATATATACTTAAGAAATAGGCCGGGCGCGGTGGCTCACGCCTATAATCCCAGCACTTTGGGAGGCCGAGGCGGGCGGATCACGAGGTCAGGAGATTGAGACCATCCTGGCTAACACAGTGAAACCCCGTCTCTACTAAAAATACAAAAAATTAGTCGGGCGAGGTGGTGGGCACCTGTAGTCCCAGCTACTCGGGAGGCTGAGGCAGGAGAATGGCGTGAACACTGGGGGGGCGGAGCCTGCAGTGAGCAGAGATCGCGCCACTGCACTCCAGCCTGGGCGACAGCGAGACTCTGTCTCAAAAAAAAAAAAAAAAAAGAAATATATTTTTCAGTTAATTTAAAACATTAGTGGGGTATAGGTTATAATGAGTGTTGCCTTAGGCCCATTTACAGGACTATGATTAAAAAGACGTCAAAACAGGAAAAGCCACATGATAGTTATTTTTAAAAAAATTTTTTATTCCCACAGGTTTTGGGGGAACAGGTGGTATTTGGTTACATAAGTTCTCTAATGGTGATTTGTGAGATTTTGGTGCAACCATCACCCAAGCAGTATACAATGAACCCAATTTGTAGTCTTGTATCCCTCACCCCCTTTCCACCCTTTCCCCTGAGTCCCCAAAGTCCATCATATCATTCTTATGCCTTTGCATCCTCATAGCCTAGCTCCCACTTATGAGTGAGAATATACGATGTTTGGTTTTCCATTCCTGAGTTGCTTCACTTAGAATATGGTCTCCAGTTCCATCCAGGTTGCTGTGAGTGCCATTAATTCATTCCTTTTTATGGCTGAGTAGTATTCCATTGTGTATGTATGTATATGTGTGTGTGTGTGTATATATATCTACCCAGATATATATATATCTACCCAGATATATATATATCTACCCAGATATATATATATCTACCCAGATATATATATATCTACCCAGATATATATATATCTACCCAGATATATATATATCTACCCAGAGGAAAAGAAGTCATTATATGAAAAAGATACTTGCACAGGCATGTTTATAGCATCACAATTGCAAAAATGCGGAACCAGCCCAAATGCCCATCAATCAATGAGTGGAAAAAGACACTGTAGTGTGCGTTATGTATGTATATATGTGTATATGTATGTATGTGTGTATATATATACACACACTATATACACACTATATACATACACACACACTATATATATACACACACTATATATATACACACACACTATATATATACACACACACATACATATATATACACATACATACATACACACACTACAGTTTCTTTCTCCACTCATTGATTGATGGGCATTTGGGCTGGTTCTGCATTTTTGCAATTGTGATGCTAGAAACATGCCTGTGCAAGTATCTTTTTCATATAATGACTTCTTTTCCTCTGGGTACACACCCAGTAGTGGGATTGCTGGATCAAATAGTAGTTCTACTTTTAGTTCTTAAGGAATCTCCACACTGTTTTCCATAGTGTTTGTACAGTTTACATTCCTACCAGCAGTGTAGAAGCATTTCCTTTTCACCACATCCACACCAACATCGATTATTTTTTGATTATTTGATAATGGCCATTCTTGTGGGAGTAAGGTGGTATCACATTGTGGTTTTGATTTGCATTTCACTGATCACTAGTGATGCTGACCATTTTTTCATGTTTGTTGGCCATTTGTGTATCTTTGCTTGAGAATTGTTTATGCATGTCCTTAGCCCACTTTTTGGTGGTTTTTTTTTCTTGCTAATTTGTTTGAGTTCCTCATAGATTCTGGATATTAGTCCTTTGTCGGATATATAGACTGAAGATTTTCTCCCACTCTGTGGGTTGTCATTTACTCTGCTGACTGTTCCTTTTGCTGTGCAAAAGCTCTTTAGTTTAATTAAGTCCCATCTATTTATCTTTGTTTTGTTGCATTTGCTTTTGAGTTCTTGGTCATGAAATCTCTGCCTAAGCCAATGTCTAGAAGGGTTTTTCTGATGTTATCTTCTAGAATTTTAAGTTTCAGGTCTTAGATTTAAGTCCTTGATCCATCTTGAGTTGATTTTTTTTATAAGGTGAGAAATGAGGATCCAGTTTCATTCTCCTACATGTGGCTTGCCAATTATCCCAGCACCATTTGTTAAATAGAGTATCCTTTCCCCACATTATGTTTTTGTTTGCTTTGTCAAATATCAATTGGCTGTATTTGGCTTTATTTATGGGTTCTCTATTCTGTTTCATTGGTCTATGGGCCAATTTTTATACCAGTACCATGCTGTTTTGGTGACTATGGCCTTATAGTATAGTTTGAAATCAGGTAGTGTGATGCCTCCAGATTTGTTCTTTTTGCTTAGTCTCACTTTGGCTATGGAGGCTCTTTTTTGGCTCCATATGAAATTTAGGGTTGTTTTTTCTAGTTCTGTGAAGAATGATGGTGGTATTTGATGGGAATTGCATTGAATTTGTAGATTGCTTTTAGCAGTATGGTCATTTTCACAATATTGATTCTACCCATCCATGAGCATGGGATGTATTTCCATTTGTGTATGTCATGTATGATTTCTTTCAGCAGTGTTTTGTAGTTTTCCTTGCAGAGGTCTTTCACCTCCTTGGTTAGGTATATTCCTAAATACTTTATTTTTTGCAGCTATTATAAAAGGGGTTGGGTTCTTGATTTGATTCTCATCTTGGTCACTGTTGGTGTATAGCAGAGCTACTGATTTGTGTACATTAATTTTGTATCCTGAAACTTTGCTGAATTCATTTATCAGTTCTAAGAGCTTTTAGGAGGAGTCTTTAGCGTTTTCTAGGTATACAATCTTATCATCAGTAAACAGCGACAGTTTGACTTCCTCTTTACCTATTTGGATGCCCTTTATTTCCTTCTCTTGTCTGACTGCTCTGGCTAGGACTTCCAGTACTATGTTGAATAGAAGTGGTGAGAGTGGGCATCCTTGTCTTGTTCCAATTTTCAGAGGGAATGCTTCCAACTTCTCCCTGTTCAGTATTATGTTGGCTGTGGGTTTATCACAAATGGCTTTTATTTCACTGCGTTATGTCTCTTGTATGCTGATTTTGCTAAGGGTTTTAATCATAAAGGGATGCTGGATTTCATCAAATGCTTTTTCTGCATCTACTGAGATGATCATGTGATTTTTGTTTTTAATTCTGTTTATGTGGTGAAAGACATTTATTGGCTTGCATATGTTAAACCATTCCTGCATCCCTGGTATGAAATCCCCTTGATCATAGTGGATTATCTTTTTGACATGCTGTTGGATTCGATTAGCTAGTATTTTGTTAAGGATTTTTGCATTGATGTTCATCAGGGATGTTGGTCTGCAGTTTTCTTTTTTTGTTATGTCCTTTCCTGGTTTTGGTATTAGGGTGATACTGGCTTCATAGAATGTTTTAGGGAGGATTCCCTCTTTCTCTGTCTTGTAGAATAGTGTCAATAGATTGGTACCAATTCTTCTTTAAATGCCTGATAGAATTCAGCTGTGACTCCATCTGGTCCTGGAGTTTTTTTTGTTGGCAATTTTTTTTTATTACTGTTTCAGTCTCACTACTTAATTGTCTGTTCAGGGTTTCTAATTCTTCCTGGTTTAAGCTAGGAGAGTTGTGTCTTTCAAGGAATTTATCTCCTCTATGTTTTCCAGTTTATGCATGTAAAGGTGTTAATAGTAGCCTTGAATGATCTTTTGTATTTCTGTGGTGTCAGTTGTAATATTTCCTGTTTTGTTTCTAATTAAGCTTATTTGGATTTTCTCTTTTCTTCGTTAATCTTGTTAATGATATATCAATTTTATTTATCTTTTCAAACAACCAGCTTTTTGTTTCATTTATTTTTTGTATTTTTTTCTTTCAATTTAATTTAGTTCTTCTCTCATCTTGGTTATTTCCTTTCTTCTGCTGGGGTTTGGTTTGTTCTTGTTTCTCTAGTTCCTTGAGGTGAGACCTTAGATTGTCTATTTGTGTTCTTTCATACTTTTTGATGTAGGCATTTAGGCTATGAACTTTCCCCTTAGCATTGCCTTTGCTGTATCCCAGAGGTTTTGATAGGTTGTGTCACTATTACTGTTCAGTTCCATTTTAAATTTCCATCTTGATTTTGCTGTTGACCCAATGATAATTCAGGAGTTTATTTAATTTCCATGTATTTGCATGGTTTTGAAGGTTCCTTTTGGAGTTGATTTCCAGTTTTATTCCACTGTGGTCTGAGATAGTACTCGATATAATTTCAATTTTCTTAAATTTATTGAGACTTGTTTTGGGGCCTATCATATAGTCTATCTTGGAGAAAGTTCCATGCACTGATGAATAATAGAACGTATATTCTGCAGTTGTTGGGTAGAATGTTCTGTAAATATCTGTTAAGTTCATTTGTTCCTGGGTATAGTTTAAATCCATTGCTTCTTTGTTGACTTTGTCTCGATGACCTGTCTAGTGCTGTCAGTGGAGTACTGATGTCTCCCACTATTATTGTGTTGCTGTATATCTCATTACTTAGGTCTGGTAGTAATTGTTTTATAAATTTGCGAGCTCCAGTGTTAGGTGTATATATATTGAAGATTGTGAAATTTTCCTGTTGGGCAAGGCCTTTTATCATTATATAATGTCACCCTTTGTCTTTTTTAATTACTGTTGCTTTAATGTTTGCTTTGTCTGATATAAGAATAGCTACTCCTGCTTGCTTCTGGTGTCCATTTGCAAGGTATGTCTTTTTCCACCCCTTTACCTTAAATTTATGTGAGTCCCTATGTGTTAGGCAAGTCTCTTGAAGGCAGCAGATACTTGGTTGGTGAATTCTTATCCATTCTGCAATTCTGTATCTTTTAAGTGGAGCATTTAGGCCATTTACATTCAATGTTTGTATTGAAATGTGAGGTACTATTCCAATCATTGTGTTATTTGTTGCCTGTATACCTTGTCTTTTTTTTAAATTGTATTTTGTTTTATAGGTTCTGTGAGATTTATGCTTTAAAGAGGTTCTGTTTGGATGTGTTTCCAGGATTCGTCTCAAGATTTAGAGCTCCTTTTAGCTCTTGTAGTGCTGGCTTGGTGGTGAGTGGCAAATACTTGTAGCTCTGGCTTGGTAGTTCTTGGAGTGCTGGCTTGGTAGTGGCAAATTCTCTCAGCATTTGTTTGTCTGAAAAAGACTGGATCTTTCCTTTATTTGTGAAGCTTAGTTTCACTGGATACAAAATTCTTGGCTGGTAATTGTTTTGTTTAAAGAGGCTGAACATAGGGCCCCAATCCCTTCTAGCTTGTAGGGCTTCTGCTGAGAAATCTGCTGTTAATCTGAGAGGTTTTCTTTTATAGGTTATCTGGTGCTTTTGCCTCACAGCTGTTAAGATTCTTTCCTTCCTCTTGACTTTAGATAGCCTGATGACAATGTGCCTAGGCAATGATCTCTTTGCAATGAATTTCCCGTGTGTTCTTTGGGATTCTTGTATTTGGATGTCTAGGTCTCTAGCAAGTTTTCCTTGATTATTCCCTCAAATGTGTTTTCCATACTTTTAGATTTATCTTCTTCCTCAGGAACTCCAATTATTCTTAGGTTTGTTTATTTAATATAATCCTAAACTTCTTGAAGGCTTTGTTCATTTTTTAAAATTCTTTTTTCTTTGTCTTTGTTGGATTAATTCAAAAACCTTGTCTTCGAGCTCTGAAGTTCTTTCTTCTGCTTCTTTGATTCTGTTGCTGAGACTTTCCAGAACATTTTGCATTTTTCTGTGTCCGTTATTTCCTGAAGCTGTAATTGTTTTTTATTTATGCTATCTATCTCATTGAAGATTTCTCCCCTCAGTTCTTGTATCATTTTTTTTGATTTCCTTAAGTTGGACTTCACCTTTCTCTGATGCCTCCTTGATTAACTTAATAATGGACCTTCTGAATTCTTTTTCAGGGAAGTCAGGGATTTCTTCTTGGTTTGGATCTATTGCTGGTGCTAGTGTGATTTTGGTGGGGCAGGTTAAAGAACCTTGTTTTGTCATATTACCAGCTTTCCTGGTATATTCCTGCAGTAGTTCTGGAGCAAAAGCATGATGCAAGTCTCCACATGCTACTCGGTCCACCTGAGTGGGAGCTGCAACCTAATCCTGCCATTTTCCCAATAACACTCTCTCCAGAACACAAGTATTTTAAAAACTAACCCAGTACCATATTCTCACTAATCAAAGATGAGTTAAAATTTGATTGCTTATTTTTATGTTTCTTACATTGAATGTTTAATGATTTTAAATTTTTTTGTGATTAATAGCAAAGATATTCAAGTCCATACATTTTTCTCAAAATACAACTTTAACTACATCTTATAACTTTGGGAGAGCCATGATAGCTATTTTTATTGGTCTTTTACATGAGTCGTGGACTGAGGCTGTGTAAGAGAGAGAATCCATTTAGGATTATAAAAGAACAAAAGTAAGAAAAAACAGTATTGGTCTTTCTGAGTAACTCATTGAGATTAAAATCTGTCTCTGAGGCTTCTGTAACAAGCAAGTTTTTCTCTTCACAGAAGCATTTCAGGAGCGTGAGGCTAATGCTCCCCAAAGGATAGGACACCCAAAGAAGACGAGCTCTGTTCTGGGACCAAAAAACTGAGCAAAAATATTTTCATCGTCCTGGTTGACCTTTTTCATAAACAGTTGAGTCAGCTCATTCTCATCTACACATTAATATTTGATATAACCTCCTTTTTGTAGAACAATCTTAATAAAGGCCATCCCTGGTTCAGAGAAAACTTCAGATTTCAGGTCTTGACTATTTTTTTTTTTTTTAACAAATGAAGATAAGGCATAGAGAAGATTACCACTCGCTCCCTATCCCTAGTAGCAAAATGACTGTATAGCCTTATATGTATTTGACTTAAATTTGAAAAACCTTTAGAATACCAGAGAAATTGAAAACTAATACTTCCCTAGTACCTTGTATTATGAAACAAAACAAACAAAAACAAGAAAACCCCAAGCTACTTAAAACAATATTTTTTCTGCATAGTAGGTGGATCTCTTTAACAATGGTCCACATGAATTCATCGATATGCCACTCAGAAAATCGAGCCAAACAGGCCTGTTGTATACTCTGTACCACTTCTAGGCTTCTCGGGGGCATGTGTTGACTTCCAATGGCCTGAACTGTTAGGAATATTAAGAAAGAATGGAAATAATTACCTTCTTCCTCATCTGGCACTGCCAGCCACTGGATCAGGGCAAAGAGCAGTAGGATCACCAAGCAGGCCATGCCAATTCCTCGGAAGGTTGCAGCAGCCCCTATAAAAACAAACAGCACTCTCTATAGAGTAATTCCAAGAAATGCAGATAGCACTCATCTAAAACCATCAATTTTCTAAAGATCAAAGCAAAGGAAGCACAGCTTGGTACAAACCAGAGAAAAGTGGTTGGGTATTAGCTCCACATAAGGGAAAAACACAGGGCTGGGTACGTCTCAAGAGACCCAGGGCTGATATTGGATCTGTCATCGATCGATTATAAAACTGCATTTATATAGGATTGTCTCTCAGTGCCTTTCACCATGACTCATACAATTCAATGGTGCTCTCCTCTTCATATGAAAAGACCATTTACCCAATTATTAACTAACTGCTATTAATCTGTAGTTGGAACAGCAGTGCTCAAATAGTGCTATAAATGCACGCATTTCCTGGGGCCCACCTTATATATTAATAGATGACTGAGCAGTTAAGATTCCTGGAGCAGAATAATCTCATTCCTATTTCAGCTCCTATGTTTCTAATAAGGAAGATATGACAAGACAGACAGATTTTGTTACCATAAATGTAGTAGCATTACCAAAGCCAGCGTATGGTTAGATTCTTCTGGTTCAAAATCTCCTAATGGAATAACAATGATGAATTTTATTTCCTTTAGGGCTATTATTAGCAGGTTTAAGGTACCTTATTTTAGACCAAAAGCACTCATGCTAATTCATTTGTTTGGCTCCTTTGAGGGATCTCTGTAGCATCTCATTAAGCTGATTGTCAGAGGAGTGTGCACAGTTACAGGCTAGCTCAAATCAGCTTAACAACGTAAGCACACTGCTTTACAATTATGACTACCATGAAATCTAGAAAGAGATTATGAATACTGGAATTTAGCTTTGGGCAATCTTCAGTAATAATTGGATTGTTTATTGAGGTATTGCTGGAAAAAATCATGTTTTAATTATAGAAAAGAAAAAAAAAGGAGAAAGCCATTCTTACCAAAATAATTGACTAATACGCCTCCGATCATGGCACCACAGCCTCTTCCCAAACCCAGGTGAAGGCCCTGCAGGATGCCCTGAGCAGATGTCCTCAGCTCAGGGGGAACAGCTGCACTGAGGTAAGAAATGCATGCTGCCCAGATGGCTGCGTGTGTCACTCCTGGAGAGGAAGAAGAGCAGGAGGGATTAGTTGGTTAGCATTTCTTAGGCTACTCTGTTTTGAAATGTGAATTATTTAACTAGGCACCTATTTTTAAGATTTGTTGTGGGAAAACATACACTAAAAATTTACCATTTTCACATTTTTAAATGTACTGTTCAGTGGCACTGAGTACACTCACAATGTTGTGCAGCTGTCACCACCATCCATCTCCAGAACTTTTTCACCACCACAAACAAAAATTCTGTACCCATTAAACCATAACTTACACTCACCCCTTGTCCCATCCCCTGACAACCACCATTCTACTTTCTGTCTCTTGAATGTGACTCCCATTCATTTTGTTCATCTTTTCATCTGTGAATAGACATTTAGGTTGTTTCCTTCTACTACTTTGATTAATGCTGCTATCAACCTGGTATGCAAGCATCTGAGTCCTTGATTTAAATTCTTTTGAGTGGCCGGGTGCGGTGGCTTACACCTGTAATCCCAGCACTTTGGGAGGCCGAGGCGGGTGGATCACAAGGTCAGGAGATCGAGACCATCCTGGCCAACATGGTGAAACCCTGTCTCTACTAAAATACAAAAAATTAGCCAGGTGTGGTGGTGCACGCCTGTAGTCCCAGCTACTCGGGAGGCTGAGGCAGTGGAATCGCTTGAACCCAGGACCCAGGAGGCAGAGGCTGCAGTGAGCCAAGATCACACCACTGCACTCCAGCCTGGCGACAGAGCAAGATTCTGTCTCAAAAAAAAAAAAAAAAATTCTTTTGAGTATGTAACTAGAAATGCAATTGTTGGATGATATGGTCACTATATGTTTAATACTTTGAGGAACTACCTTTTTTCCAAAGTAGCTGTACCATTTTACATTCCCACCTGAAATGTATGAGAGATCCAGTTTCTCCACCTCCTTGCCAGAACTTATATATATATATTTTTAAAATAGCAATGATAATGAATGTGAAGCAGTTTCTCATGTTGTCGATTTGCTTTCCCCTAATAGCTAGTGATGTCAAGCACCTTTTAGGTGTTTATTGGCCATCTATATCTTCTTTGAAGAAATGTTTATTCAATTCCTTTGCCCATTTTTTAATTGGGTTGGTTTTTATTATTGAGTTGTAGGAGGTCTTTATATATTCTGGGCATTCATCCCTTCTAGGGCACCTACTTTAAGATTATTTCTACTTTTCCCCATTATAATTAGCATCATGATTGCTTTTTACATACCTTAGATTATTTACATTGGCTATAATTCTACAAGTGGGGTTAATGATTCAAAGGATATAACAATTTTTATGTTTTGTTTTGTTTTGTTTGAGATGCAGTATTGCTCTGTTGCCAGGCTGGAGTGCAGTGGCACGATCTCAGCTCACTGCAACCTCTGCTTCCTGGGTTCAAGTGATCCTCCTGCTTCAGCCTCCCAAGTAGCTGGGACTACAAGCGCCCACCACCACCCCCAGCTAATTTTTGTATTTTTAGTAGAGACAGGGTTTCACCACGTTGGCCAGGATGGTCTTGATCTCTTGACCTCGTGATCCACCTGCCTCAGCCTCTCAAAGTGCTGGGATTAGTGAGCCACCGCAACCAGCCATGCTTTTTAATATATAGTTCAGTTAAAAAAAAATGAATGCAGAAACAATTTACCATGTCCCATTACCTGTTTTATATCTTCACCATTTACGGGAATGAGAGGAAGACAGAGATAACAGGTGGAAAAATGGTCATTATTTTATTATGTAGTAACTGCATTGTCTGAATTAAAACCTTCATTAAGACACTGCTTTAAATGTAAAAACCAGATATTGTCACAACAGGTTTTATAGCTAGACGAGATTAAGAAATCATCTGGTTCCATCTAGATTATTCCCTGAGAAATAGTCTCCTTTGGAGATAATATCATCAGAGACTCTTAACTCATATTTTGGAAAATTAAACTAAAAGATCAAAATTCTTTTAAAATTTGATCTGACAGTAGTCTGCCTCTGGCCAGAATGGAATAACAGGGCCTAAATTTATTCTCCTTCCTCAAGTAACTAAAAAGCCGGACAAAATATATGAGACAGTGGTTCCTGAGGGACATCAGCAACAAGGACAGTGATCCCTGAGAGATGGGAAGCAAATGAAAAGCTTTAGTTTACTGACTGATGAGAGTCTGAAATCTGCAGGGCAAAAAAGAGAACTGCCAAGTTGAAGACTTTAGCCAAGAGTCTAGGGAGCCAAGATGGCTAGAGTTCCAGGGCAGAATGCCAGAGAGGAGATAGTATCATAGGGAGAAACCTCCAGAGATCTATAGAGGGCTCCCCTAACGTATTCAGCAGAGTACTGATCAGCAAAACATGTGCAGACACTATTCAGAGTGAAGGAAAGAACTACCCAAAACCATTTCAGAGAACAATACCCAGAACCCACACAAGGCGGGGAACACTTCTTTCCACCAGCCAAACTGGAACAACTCATGATTCCTAGGACTGGTAGAGTACTCAACAAGGTCTTTTGTTAGTATTATGAAATAATTAGCCCTAGACTAAACACTGCTCTGGTCTCATCTATGTAATCTTAAAGGCAAGACCCAAAGGATCACACTATTTCCAAGTAACTTAGCTGTGTCCCAGAACAAAGCTCAAGAATATTTATAGGAAGACAGAAATAGCCAGCACCCAACCAAGTACCATTCACAATATCTGGCATATAATAAAAAAATTATCAGGGATGATATTACTTAAGTCAGTCCATAACGGAATAAACACTGTTTTTACTGGGTACATTAGACTGTATGCCTCACAGTTGACTAAGAAACATTAAAATAACTTTCTTAGGTTTTATATATGTTTCAGTCATCATTTTAACTAGGTTTTTTTTTTTTTTTTTTTTAACTAGTAAGATGGACTACATGATTAGCAGTAGCATACACAATTAATTTCCTAAGAAGTCAAATAACGTGTTTGCTTTATCTGGCAAAACAATTGCAATACCCTAGATAATGCCAGCTTTCTCAGAATTGAATAATGCCTGGATAGTCTTAATTATGAGTGTTGACACCATAGTACATAATGGGAATAATTGTAAGTATTTTCATTTCTATTATTAAAGATGATTCTAATTCCATTTCTTTTCACATATGCAGATTTTTTTTCATTAACCACTCTGGGGGAAAAACTCAAAAATATTCCAAGAAATAAATTAATTTATTCAAAATTAATTAGATTCAATAGCAGAATCCAACATAGATTTGGAAATCATTTCTTAAAGATGAATTACTGAAGACCTGAAACCACATCAAATGGTAGTAGATTAACTTTAATGCTGACGCCAAACCTCTTGTTTTGTGTATGTCTAAGCAATCAATTGCAGGATTTACAAGCAACCAAAACATTAAAATATATTTATTATAATTCTAGATAAAAAAACAATTCTAGCAGTTATTCTTTTAAGTGTTTAGGCTTGGGCACACACAAACTCTTCCAACAATAGGGTTTGTCTCTTTTTTCCCCCCCAGAAATTCTAATCATTTTCTAAAACTTTGAGTGTTCTAAGATAATTAAAGCATTTTCCAGTGGGATGACTTAAGTCAGGATGCTTTTAAACTATTCTTAGAATTTACTGACTAGTATTAGGTGGTAGTTGTAAAAGATTCTCTACAGTTAGACTTCTAGTTTCTATATTGCTTTTGAGACTGATTAGATAATTGGGAATTACATTCTTTAACTCTGGGCATTAAGTGAAGGAAAAAATAGTAAAGCACAAAAACAAAATTTCTGATACTAAAAGCAGAAGAATGAAAGCCACTCTGCATGTATGCTCTGACATTTTCCAGGGAAGATTTAGGATTAAAATTGATTTCCCTAAGATAATTTATTTTAAGATATCGTATAAGTGGAAGAACCAATTAAATTCATCTCATTTCTTAGATAGGAAACCAGCAAAACGTAGCAATCCATAAGAAGAGACTGAATTAGAACATCATCTGTGTATACAAAAGACAGTTGTGGAGTTGCAGTTCTCGTTCATAAACTGGAACATGCAAATTTCTATTAATCTTAATAATCTGAAACTCTTGCCAATGTTTTTACTACATTTGTGTTCTGATTCTCTAGTTTTAAAATAACAAAAAAAGCAACCTAGAAACTTGAAAACCCTCTGCCATTTCCCATATTTGTAAGAAAAGATTTAAGAGGTCTTAGGAATTGTGCTACTGAAAACGACATTCCTGTAAAGTTGAGGGGACAAAAGATATTATAAACTAGGAAAAGAAAATGCTTCTACTTTCTTAGTTATTAGAGAACTGTGAAAAAGCAGTAGATGATTATTCTTTATGTGATGAAATAAGCACATTTACTCAGTGGCATGGGTAAATGTGTTTACACTAGAGTTACAAATTTTTAAACCTTTTTAAGTATGAGATAACTAAGTTGGTAGATCAAACAGTCAAAATAAAAGCTATTACTCCCTGACTGACAACAGTAACAAGGGCACAGGAACTGACTCTCCTTGCAATATGTGTTAACCCTTCCATGGCTACTTGTCATAAAACCACTGAGCCTTCAGTGGCAATTCAATACCAACTCACGTAACAGGTGCTTAAATATATTGATTGAGAACGAATGACTCTCAGAGACCAAGTAGTCCACACAAACTTAGTTTCTCAGTCCTTCCTTACCTTTACTGGGATCCCCCAGGATTGGCTTTGAGGCACAGTGAAAATCAAGAGATATATCCACACTACCTACTGCCAAGACTTTACTTGGGATACATTACATTCGAATAACCTAGAATCATTAAAAATAATATGAGTAACATTGATTGTTTTCGTTAACCTTTTTTTTTTTTTTGAAAATGAGTTTCGCTCTTGTTGCCCAGGCTGAAGTGCAATGGCGTGATCTCGGCTCACTGCATCCTCGGCCTCCTGGGTTCAAGCAATTCTGCCTCAGCCTTCCGAGTAGCCGGGACTACAGGTGTGTGCCAACACGCCCAGCTAATTTTTGTACCCTTAGTAAAGACAGGGTTTCACCATGTTGGCCAGGATGGTCTTGATCTCTTGACCTCGTGATCTGCCTGCCTCGGCCTCCCAAAGTGCTGGGATTACAGGCGTGAGCCACTGCGCCCGACCCTGTTTTCGTTAATATTATCACATCAGCTTACTCTACAAGGAATTGTGCTAAGTGTTTACACAGATTATTGAATCTATTCCTCCAATAGGTACAGTACTATTTTTTCTTCATTTTTCAAAAAGGAAACCAAGGCACAGAGATATTAGATGCCTTGTCCAGAGTCACACAGACAACAGAGTTGTTGAATAGGATTTGAACCCAAGGTGTCTAAGTTCAGAGCTTGAGTGCTTAAATACTACACTATATGTTCTCATAACAATTGTTAGAAGTATTCTATAGTAAATGTAACTATCTACTTTGAGAGATTTTGTTGTTAATATCAAACATGCCCCACAATCTACCAGTTTAAAAGATGATATTCTTAATAACTCTTCTCCACCCTTTCTAAAGAGCTGACATGTCATCTGTATTGTTTTTTAAATGCCCCAAATAACTCTTTACCTTATAACACTCAACACTGGTATCTGATTCTACAACATGCATTTCAAAATTGTTCAGTCTTGGCCTACAAGAATGCTCTACTGAAATAAATGGCATGTATGAGCAGGAAAAAAAGTCCTTTCTTCTTAAGGAGACAGCTGCTCTTTGTAAAATGTTGCTTGGCTTGGGGAAATCACATTATAATGGCTGGGAGGAGGGAGAACTGACACAGTACTAGGGAACTAGGATTGTTTTGTTTTTCTTCCTTCTGCCACTGACTTAAGCTTACTGAACAAAACATAACTATCCCTTTAGCATTGGCACACAGAATCAGCTGTGACAAACCTTTTCCATGAATAAACCAAAGCATACATTTCAATTAGTTCTGGGATTAAAAAAAAAAAAAAAAAAAAGCTTCCGAAAGATCAACTTGGTGAAAATCAGTAAGAGAGACTATTCTTCCTAAGGAAAGGCCTCCATTGAGCAGGCAATAGAAGAAAAAGTCTATATTGGAAATCTTAGTGGTTTCACACATTAAATGTTTTCTTGCTCACACAAAGTCCAATGAACAGGAGACAGGAGTAGTAGCAGCTCTGCTCCATAGTCATTCAGAAATCCAGGTTGCAGAGAATCTGCCATCTGCAATGCCTGGTTACCCTAGGTATCAACATCCAGCTGACAGAGGAGGGAGTGACACACTTCTACACCTGACCCATACAACTTCCCATGTGCTATCCTTTCCTCCTATCATTTCTGCTTTTATTCCGCTGGCCAGAATTAACCACATGGTCATACCTAACTGCAAGGGAGACAGGGAAATAAAATCTAGCTGCATGCCCACGAAGGAAAGGAAACAGAGATGGTGAGTAGCAAGCTAGTCTCTCTGTCAGAGTTGGGGCTACTAACAGCAATGGACCTCCCACAAATGGCAGAGGATCCTACAAAGAGCAATGGACTTAGCAGCAGCAGCAGCATGGATCTGTGTGCTGCACAAAAGAGAGTTTATATAAGACATGCAATAATTTGTGTTAAAAGCCAACATTCCACACCTATCAATGTATAGGACTGCAAGAATCCCCTTCATGCATTCAACAGTATTTATTGTGCATCTATATTATGTGCCAGATACCCTGCTAGGCTTTGAAAATATGATAATATGCAAAATAATGTCCCCAGCCACCAAGGAGCTTACAGTCTGGCAGGTGAAAGGGGGAAGGATTTATCTAAAGGGGAAGCAGACTGAACTTGAGAACAGACATATCCAGCACCCAGCAGAGGGCTGACATGAAACAGCAGCTGAACAAAAGGACATTGAACTGAAACAGGGTAGGCAGTGGTCTACATGTTGGGATATGACAAAGAAAGCATTTATGGATAAAAGGTACCCTGGGTAAGGTTGGAGAAAACTTCCAAATCCCATATATAAGTAAAAGTGGACAGAGGAAATAAAATAGTAGATCTCTTCTATAAGCTCTAGCTTGCAAACTTAAAAAAAATATGAGTTGCTTAAAAAAAGTCTATAACTGATGCAACAATGTTCTGGGGGGGCCTCGTGAATTTTACATGCTGGCATTATGCCTTTGGCATACCTTTAAGTAGGTTTTAGGGGACTACCACCCAAAACCCAGGGAGTTTAATGTTAAGACGTGGCAACATTATACTACACACCCAGTGTTTTCCCACCTGAAGCCACACATGAGAACTGCTTTTCTATCAGCCAATAAAGATTTCACTTATCTTCCCCAAAGATAACTTTATTAACAGTGTGCACTGACTAGTCACGTTTCCCTTACGCTTTGGTCATTAGGCTTCAGCTTAATTCACAGCCAGGCTTTAATGCATAATTGAAGTTTAACTCCTTAGAATAGAATCTTTTAAATTATATTTTCTCTGATCCTGATTTATATTTATTTACAATTTATTTTACTTTTTTGTATGTTTTCTAACATTTATTAGAAGCTAACTGTGGATCAGGTACTGTGCTAAATACTTTGCATGGATTAGTGTATTTAATACTCATGTCAACCTGTCCTATAACTCAAGAGTCTGTGGCTTAGAGAGATTAAGCATTTTGCCCAAAGACACAGAGCTTATAGGTAGGGGAGTTAGAATTCAAACCCAGATAGTCTAATTCAAGCCTTAGCACTTTATGGCTTCTGGATTATTGCATATTTTGGTAATCTGCCTCAGCTAACCTATAGAGTGAGGAAAGGGTATAAGTACTAATTAACATACATGGATGTTTTTACAGATGTGTTATGGATGGCAAGATGTCATCCTAGGAAGAGCTATCATAATCAAGGTTCAGCTTTAAATTTAATTTTCAAATTTTCTTCAGATACTTATAAGTTTTTGAGATAGAATTTCTTACATCATTCAAAAGATTTAAAAATTATAAACTACTAACTATAGTACATGATACAGGGGGCTGAAAAATGAATTAAGCAACAAGCATTAATAGTGTATCTTCCTATGTGTACATCTCTTTGGAGAACTGAAAAAGTATAAGCATTGCCTTTATGTTCAAGGGTTTAAACTAAGTTAGAAAATAAAACTAGTATTTCTTCCCCATGCTCTTCCAGAGCATAAGAGGAGGAAAATGTGCTTTGTTTGTTGTTGCTTTGAGACAGGGTCTCACTGTGTCGCCCAGGCTGGAATGCAGTGCTGCAATCACAGGTCACTGCAGCTTCAACCTTTTGGGGTCAAGCAATCCTTCCACCTGAGCCTCCCCAGTAGCTGGGACCACAGGCGCACACCACCATGCCCAGCTGATTTTTAAATATTTTGTAGAGACAGGGTCTCCCTAGGTTGCCCAGGCTGAAATCATGGTTCTTACTTGGCTGAATAAGCATGCTAAATAAGACAACCAGAATAACGCTTTATAAATGTCAGCTCAAGTCCCCCTAACTGATGACATTGAAAAAACATCTTTCTTCAAAATCTTAACCCGACTCCCACTGATAGAGCATCCTACAGAGAGAGAGCTGACCCAGACCTCGTTTTCACTTCTCAGTGCTGGAGTCATTAATTCAAGTTAACTCAAAAGTACCTCTTTAGTTATAGCAGCCCCTAGGTGAGTTTTACTCTCCTGAGATACATTTTAATAGCAAGGATAATTCTGATTCTTGCTCAGAACTAACACTAACACTCATCTCTGAGTTTTGCAAGGATTTGCAACCAACACCCACACAGGAAGGAGAATAACAAGTTTGGGCTTTATTTTAATCAAATATTTATATTCTTGATCAAAATCATGAATGTTTAATTGTTCTTTGTACAAAACAAAAGGAGAAAATTCCTATGGGTTTTTAAAATGAGATCTTGAGAAATAAATATAAACTATTCACCACCACTACCATCCAGCAATGCTTTTAGGCACTTAGACTCCCTGTCTCTTTTTTAAATACACTGCAGATTTCTTATAGGGAGGAAATATGTTTTCTGCCTCTTTATATGGTATTACGTTGCCTACTGAATAATGTTTGCTGCAAATGGTAGCTGAATTGCTAAAAAGATATAGCTGCAAGAGAATATTTACTGAACATGAGAAAGATCATGGGAAAGAAATAACCTCACAATTCCAAACAGCATCCAGGAGTCTTACCTTGATCCCCCAATAAAGGCCTGAATAGCCTCCTTCCTATAGGCCTGGGGAAGAGGAAATTTGTTTCTTCACAAACTCTTTTGCTAATTATTATGAACATGGCCTGAGAGGACAATCAAGAAACTCCAAGACTGAAGATAACAAGGAATCCTCCACCAGCAGTTACATGCAACCCCAAAGAGGAAGGGCTGGGTAGCGGGGGCTATAGAATGAGGGACATCTTTTGTGTCCTCCCTTTCAGCTACTCACTAGATAGTACTAGTTCTCGTGGTGTTTTGGGGATAAAGCAAGGGTGGTAGGATAAAGAGACGGACTTTGCTTATTTTTTTTTTTAAGGAAGACCCTCTTGTATGGTTCTGGCTGGGAACCAAAAAACAGAAGTGCTGATTTTTCAGAGTCAAGATGCCCAGTGATGACAGACAACATCCCATTCCCCAGCCTTCCCCTTCTCCAGACTAGGTCTTTGGCAATCAACAAGTAACATTTCCAGTCAAGGAATTAAGGGCTATATATTGTGAGAGTGGGCTTGTCCTATAATGAAATCATTCAGTGTTTTGTTTTAATCATGTCCTGCCTTACTGTATCCTAAATAGAGTCTCCTTTAAGCACAGGGACTTTAAAGCCATTTGGACGAGCCTTGTAAAGACAGACGAATCCAAACTAGCAAAATAAACCTCTTCAGTCAGAAATGTATTTCTGTGATGCAGGGTTTATTCCACATGAATAATCCACTGTTTTCCATGGGGTGGGCATGGGTCAAACAAAGGCAAGGGATTTTGATTTTGTTGTACAGTCAAAATACTCAGCACTCACTTCTGCCAGGGAATGAAACCATCTCCTCCAGCATTAGAAACAAAGAGCTCTGTGGAAAGTGGTCACAGAGCCCTCTGTTGGACTAGCAGGCTGTATTTACAGATCCTCTTCCCTGGCTTCACACCAATAACTAGGTTTCTACTGGTATAGGGGAGAATAAAATGAAACACAGAAGTATGTATCGTAGCCTGCCCTAGGAAGCAGAATTCCTGTTTAGATTCAGAACATGGCCAGCTCCCTAAATCCTGGGATAATATCCCTGAGGTGCATACAAGTATTATAAAAACATGTCCTATGTTGGCAGCTTGAGATGATAAATGCTTCAAGCCCTAGCCCCAGCACACCACTTATGCTCCCTGAAGAGGCCATTCTGTTCTCTTCTGTGCCTTCGCACACAGCTCTTCCCCCATGCTGGAATGCCTACTCTCTTTAGGCTACCTGGTAGATTCCTATTCGCTCTTCAGAATCTGGCTTATGTGATTTTTGTAGGCAATTTTTCAATACAGTCTTCATCCTCCCACTCCCTGCTTCACAAAGTTAATTATTCTTCTTAGGGTAAGCTCCTTATCTGTTACCTAGCAAATTTTTCTATGATTCCATCTAACATGCTGTATAGTTATTATGTGTTTACACATCTGGCTTCCAGAACAGATGGTGAGACCTTGGGGCCTGAGTTAATATATGTATGTATTTTATTACATTCTCAGCACCCAGCATGCTGCCTGGCTCTTAGTCACCATTTAATACGTCTTTAATAAATTAACAGGAAAAATGCGTTATTAAATTCACACAGCATTTGTTTTTTCCTCTTATAAAATTATTCTGTTGTTCTTTAATCATTTCATGAATGTTCTCTTTTCTTGAGTCACTTATGGAAACCGTCCTTTCCCACCTAATTCATTTTAAACTAAAAGGATAAAAAAGTTATATCCATGTATTATTATAATATATAGTCGTTTCTTTTCTGTAGGTATACAAATCTTTATTTATTGAGTCTGCACACTGTAGCATACCAATAAATAAAGTGATTAAGCCAGGTCAGGATAGAACAGGAACCAGAGGTGGGAAATCCTAAGAACTGTGTTGCATATATTACCTTGTTATTGAATCATTCTTACCTGCAGTTGCAGTTTAATGCATTGTTATTCTTTTTTATTATTATTACTATAAGTTTTAGGGTACATGTGCACAAGGTGCAGGTTTGTTACATATGTATACATGTGCCATGTTGGTGTGCTGTACCCGTTAACTCGTCATTTAACATTAGGTATATCGCCTAATGCTATCCCTCCCCACTCCCCCAACCCCACAACAGGCCCCAGTGTGTGATGTTCCCCTTCCTGTGTCCATGTGTTCTCATTGTGCAATTCCCACCTATGAGTGAGAACATGCAGTGTTTGGTTTTTTGTCCTTGCGATAGTTTACTGAGAATGATGGTTTCCAGCTTCATCCATGTCCCTACAAAGGACATGAACTCATCATTTTTTATGGCTGCATAGTAGTCCATGGTGTATATGTGCCACATTTTCTTAATCCAGTCTATCATTGTTGGATATTTGGGTTGGTTCCAAGTCTTTGCTATTGTGAATAGTGCCACAATAAACATACGTGTGCATGTGTCTTTATAGCAGCATGATTTATAGTCCTCTGGGTATATACCCAGTAATGGGATGGCTGGGTCAAATGGTATTTCTAGCTCTAGATCCCTGAGGAATCGCCACACTGACTTCCACAATGGTTGAACTAGTTCACAGTCCCACCAACAGTGTAAAAGTGTTCCTATTTCTCCACATCCTCTCCAGCGCCTGTTGTTTCCTGACTTTTCAATGATCACCATTCTAACTGGTATTAGATGGTATCTTATTGTGGTTTTGATTTGCATTTCTCTGATGGCCAGTGATGATGAGCATTTTTTCATGTGTCTTTTGGCTGCATAAATGTCTTCTTCTGAGAAGTGTCTGTTCTTTTCCTTTACCCACTTTTTGATGGGGTTGTTTTCTTCTTGTAAATTTGTTTGAGTTCACTGTAGATTCTGGATATTAGCCCTTTGTCAGATGACTAGATTGCAAAAATTTTCTCCCATTCTGTAGGTTGCCTGTTCACTCTGATGGTAGTTTTTTTTGATGTGCAGAAGCTCTTTAATTAGATCCCATTTGTCAATTTTGTCTTTTGTTGCCATTGCTTTTGGTGTTTTAGTCATGAATTCCTTGCCCATGCCTATGTCCTGAATGGTATTGCCTAGGTTTTCTTCTAGGGTTTTTATAGTTTTAGGTCTAACATTTAAGTCTTTAATCCATCTTGAATTAATTTTTGTATAAGGTGTAAGGAAGGGATCCAGTTTCAGCTTTCTACATATGGCTAGCCAGTTTTCCCAGCACCATTTATTAAATACGGAATCCTTTCCCCATTGCTTGTTTTTGTCAGGTTTGTCAAAGATCAGATAGTTGTAGATATGTGGCATTATTTCTGAGGACTCTGTTCTGTTCCATTGGTCTATATCTCTGTTTTGGTACCAGTACCATGCTGTTTTGGTTACTGTAGCCTTGTAGTATAGTTTGAAGTCTATTAGCATGACACCTCCAGCTTTGTTCTTTTGGCTTAGGATTGTCTTGGCAATGCGGGCTCTATTTTGGTTCCATATGAACTTTAAAGTAGTTTTTTCCAATTTCTGTGAAGAAAGTCATTGGTAGCTTGATGGGGATGGCATTGAATCTATAAATTACCTTGGGCAGTATGGCCATTTTCACAATAGTGATTCTTCCAACCCATGAGCATGGAATGTTCTTCCATTTGTTTATATCCTCTTTTATTTCATTGAGTAGTGGTTTGTAGTTCTCCTTGAAGAGGTCCTTCACATCCCTTGTAAGTTGGATTCCTAGGTATTTTATTCTCTTTGAAGCAATTGTGAATGGGAGTTCACTCATGATTTGGCTCTCTGTTTGTGTTATTGGTGTATAAGAATGCTTGTGATTTTTGTACATTGATTTTGTATCCTGAGACTTTGCTGAAGTTGCCTATCAGCTTAAGGAGATTTTGAGCTGAGACAATGGGGTTTTCTAGATATACAATCATGTCATCTGCAAACAGGGACAATTTGACTTCCTCTTTTCCTAATTGAATACCCTTTATTTGCTTCTCCTGCCTGATTTCCCTGGCCAGAACTTCCAACACTATGTTGAATAGGAGTGGTGAGAGAGGGCATCCCTGTCTTGTGCCAGTTTTCAAAGGGAATGCTTCCAGTTTTTGCCCATTATGATATTGGCTGTGGGTTTGTCATAGATAGCTCTTATTATTTTGAGACACGTCCCATCAATACCTAATTTATTGAGAGTTTTTAGCATAAAGGGTTGTTGAATTTTGTCAAAGGCCTTTTCTGCATCTATTGAGATAATCATGTGGTTTTTGTCTTTGGTTCTGTTTATATGCTGGATTACGTTTATTGATTTGCATATGTTGAACCAGCCTTGCATCCCAGGGATGAAGCCCACTTGATCATGGTGGATAAGCTTTTTGATGTGCTTCTGGATTCGGTTTGCCACTATTTTATTGAGGATTTTTGCATTGATGTTCATCAGGGATATTGGTCTAAAATTCTCTTTTTTTGTTGTGTCTCTGCCAGGCTTTGGTATCAGGATGATGCTGGCCTCATAAAATGAGTTAGGGAGGATTCCCTCTTTTTCTATGGACTGGAATAGTTTCAGAAGGAATGGTACCAGCTCCTCCTTGTACCTCTGGTAGAATTTGGCTGTGAATCCGTCTGATCCTGGACTTTTTTTGGTTGGTAAGCTATTAATTACTGCCTCAATTTCAGAGCCTGTTATTGGTCTATTCAGAGATCCAACTTCTTCCTGGTTTAGTGTTGGGAGGTTATTTGTGTCGAGGAATTCATCCATTTTGTTTAGATTTTCAAGTTTATTTGCATAGGGGTGTTTATAGTATTCTCTGATGGTAGTTTGTATTTCTGTGGGATTGGTGGTGATATCCCCTTTATCATTTTTTATTGCATCTATTTGATTCTTCTCTCTTTTCTTCTTTATTAGTCTTGCTAGCGGTCTATCAATTTTGTTGATCTTTTCAAAAAACCAGCTCCTGGATTCATGGATTTTTTTGAAGGGTTTTTTGTGTCTTTATTTCCTTCATTTCTGCTCTGACCTTAGTTATTTCTTGCCTTCTGCTAGCTTTTGAATGTGTTTGCTCTTGCTTCTCTAGTTCTTTTAATTGTGATGTTAGGGTGTCAATTTTAGATCTTTCCTGCTTTCTCTTGTGGGCATTTAGTGCTATAAATTTCCCTCTACACACTGCTTTGAATGTGTCCCAGATTCTGGTGTGTTGTGTCTTTGTTCTCGTTGGTTTCAAAGAACATCTTTATTTCTGACTTCATTTCGTTATGTACCCAGTAGTCATTTAGGAGCAGGTTGTTCAGTTTCCATGTACTTGAGTGGTTTTGAGTGAGTTTGTTAATCCTGAGTTCTAGTTTGATTGCACTGTGGTCTGAGAGACAGTTTGTTATAATTTCTGTTCTTTTACATTTGCTGAGGAGTGCTTTACTTCCAACTATGTGGTCAATTTTGGAATAGGTGTGGTGCTGAAAAGAATGTATATTCTGTTGATTTGGGGTGGAGAGTTCTGTAGATGTCTATTAGGTCTGCTTGGTGCAGAGCTGAGTTCAATTCCCGGATATCCTTGTTGACTTTCTGTCTTGTTGATCTGTCTAATGTTGACAGTGGGGTGTTAAAAGTCTCCCATTATTATTGTGTGGGAGTCTAAGTCTCTTTGTAGGTCTCTAAGGACTTGCTTTATGAATCTGGGTGCTCTTGTATTGGGTGCATATATATTTAGGATAGTTAGCTCTTCTTGTTGAATTGATCCATTTACCATTATGTAATGGCCTTGTCTCTTTTGATCTTTGTTGGTTTAAAGTCTGTTTTATCAGAGACTAGGATTGCAACCCCTGCTTTTTTTGTTTTCCATTTGCTTGGTAGATCTTCCTCTATCCCTTTATTCTGAGCCTATGTGTGTCTCTGCACATGAGATGGATTTCCTGAATACAGCACCCTGATGGGTCTTGACTCTTTATCCAATTTGCCAGTCTGTGTATTTTAATTGGAGCATTTAGCCCACTTACATTTAAGGTTAATATTGTTATCTGTGAATTTGATCCTGTCATTATGATGTTAGCTGGTTATTTTGCTCGTTAGTTGATGCAGTTTCTTCCTGGCCTCGATGGTCTTTACAATTTGGCATGTTTTTGCAGTGGCTGGTACCAGTTGTTCCTTTCTATGTTTAGTGCTTCCTTCAGGAGCTCTTTTAGGGAAGGCCTGGTGGTGACAAAATCTCTCAGCATTTGCTTGTCTGTGAAGTATTTTATTTCTCCTTCATTATAAAGCTTAGTTTGGCTGGATGTGAAATTCTGGGTTGAAAATTCTTTTCTTTAAGGATGTTGAATATTGGCCCCCACTCTCTTTTGTCTTGTAGAGTTTCTGCCAAGAGATCAGCTGTTGGTCTGATGGGCTTCCCTTTGTGGGCTACCTGACCTTTCTCTCTGGCTGCCCTTAACATTTCTTCCTTCATTTCAGCTTTGGTGAATCTGACAATTATGTGTCTTGGAGTTGCTCTTCTCGAGGAGTATCTTTGTGGCGTTCTCTGTATTTCCTGAATTTGAATGTTGGCCTGTCTTGCTAGATTGGGGAAGTTCTCCTGGATAATATCCTGCAGAGTGTTTTCCAACTTGGTTCCATTCTCCCTGTCACTTTCAGGTACACCAATCAGACGTAGATTTGGTCTTTTCACATAGTCCCACATTTTTTGGAGGCTTTGTTCGTTTCTTCTTATTCCTTTTTCTCTAAACTTCTCTTCTTGCTTCATTTCATTCATTTGTTCTTCCATCACTGATAAGCTTTCTTCCAGTTGATCGAATCGGCTACTAAGGCTTGTGCATTCGTCACCTAGTTCTCGTCCCGTGGTTTTCAGCTCCAACAGGTCCTTTAAGGACTTCTCTGCATTGGTTATTCTAGTTAGCCATTCTTCTAATCTTTTTTCAAGGTTTTTAACTTCTTTGCCATGGGTTCGAACTTCCTCCTTTAACTCAGGGCAGTTTGATTGTCTGAAGCCTTCTTCTCTCAACTCGTCAAAGTCATTCTCCATCTAGCTTTGTTCTGTTGCTGGTGAGGAGCTGCGTTCCTTTGGAGGAGGAGAGGTTCTCTGATTTTTAGAGTTTCCAGTTTTTCTTCTCTGTTTCTTTCCCATCTTTGTGGTTTTATCTACCTTGGGTCTTTGATGATGGTGACGTACATACGGGGTTTTGGTGTGGATGTCCTTTCTGTTTGTTACTTTTCCTTCTAACAGTCAGGACCCTCAGCTGCAGGTCTGTTGGAGTTTGCTGGAGGTCCACTTCAGACCCTGTTTGCCTGGGTATCAGCAGCAGAGGCTGCAGAACAGCAGATATTGGTGAACAGCAAATGTTGCTGCCTGATCGTTCCTCTGGAAGTTTTGTCTCAGAGGGGTACCCGGCCATGTGAGGTATCAGTCTGCCCCTACTGGGGGGTGCCTCCCAGTTAGGCTACTCAGGGGTCAGGGACCCACTTGAGGAGGCAGTCTGTCCATTCTCAGATCTCAAGCTGCGTGATGGGAGAACCACTACTCTCTTCAAAGCTGTCAGACAGGGACATTTAAGTCTGCAGAGGTTTCTGCTTCCTTTTGCTCGGCTATGCCCTGCCCCCAGAGGTGGAGTCTACTGAGGCAGGCAGGCCTCCTTGAGCTGCGGTGGGCTCCACCCAGTTCGTGCTTCCCAGCTGCTTTGTTTAGCTACTCAAGCCTGGCCAATGGTGGGCGCCCCTCCCCCAGCCTCGCTGCCACCTTGCAGTTTGATCTCAGACTGCTGTGCTAGCAATGAGTGAGGCTCCGTGGGCGTAGGACCCTCCGAGCCAGGTGCGGGATATAATCTCCTAGTGTGCTGTTTGCTAAGACCGTTGGAAAAGCGCAGTATTAGGGTGGGAGTGACCCAATTTTCCAGGTGCTGTCTGTCACCCCTTTCCTTGGCTAGGAAAGGGAATTCCCTGACCCCTTGCACTTCCTGGGTGAGGCGATGCCTCGCCCTGCTTCAGCTCACACTTGGTGTGCTGCACCCACTGTCCTGCACCCACTGTCGACAATCCCCAGTGAGATGAACCTGGTACCTCACTTGGAAATGCAGAAATCATCTGTCTTCTGTGTCGCTCATGCTGGGAGCTGTAGACTGGAGCTGTTCCTATTTGGCCATCTTGGCTCCACCCTCCTGTTATTCTTAAATGACACAAAGCTGAGATGTGTGCCTCCCCTCAAGACTCTTCCAGAGTTCTAATTATTAGAAACAATAATTTCCTATTATAAGACCAAGTTTCCATTTTCTATATATTTGTAAACAAAATCTCCTTTCACTAGCTACACCATTGCATCAAATCTGAGAAAAGCATCTTAAAGTATATATATATATATATACTTGAATTTTATAATTATAATGTGAATATAAATTATATCTCCTTTCAATTAGGATAAGTTCTTTTTTCATTGTTATGATGGAATTTGATGAATGAGCTGGCATTTTGTACATTCTGTTTAGATGTATAATTATGAATCTTTCATCTTAAGAGATTGAAATTCTCAATCTTTCATCATGACAATTAATCACATTGATTATACCGCATTTGTCTCCTTCGGGTAAGGGAAAATGATAATGGCAATCTATAAAGCTAATGAAATTGTATATAATCACAGACTGTTTAGTGCAATTAAGGATTTAGTAGCCTGGGCTGTCACTCAACTCCAGCGATCTTGTCCTGAACCTTTATTTTAATCATGATGCCAATTAAGACTTCAGGATGTAGTCCGTACTATATGAGCTAACATGGTGATGAGCTTTGAATAGTAATCCATTTTTTCAGCACTCTTCAGCTACATGACAAGAGCCTTCTAGAAACTTTTTCAGTTGTGGGAAACAGTACACTGAAGCAAAGAGAAGAACTCAGGGCAGGACATTTGAGCAGAGATTTTTTAAAGTTCACGGGAAAACAACAGTGTGGCTATAAAGCTTTAGTTATAAGTCACCAGATGTGATAAAAATAACTGAAGAGATAAAATAATTATGACAACAATCTTTTTTCAGTAACTATAGTTAACTTACAAAATTAAGAACACCAAAAACTTTAAAAGATAAATATTTTTATATCTTAAAACCACTCCTGGATGTCCATGTCTAATAGTTGTGCACGAGTTTATTCTAGAGTTCCTCTTCCTTTGTTTAATCACAAGGGTGTGGGTCAAGTCCAGCTTTGTTTGGCTGAACACAGAGCAGCACTCAGGTAACCGAGGAACCATCCCTCCTGATGTCATCTCTTCCTTAACAACCACTTCAAAATCACATGAAACAGTAGGCCTGCCCTTCCTTTATAGAAGCAGATGCTGAAGGCCACTGGGCTTTTAGCCACAGCTCAGGGAAGGCAGAGAAATAATTTCAATCCCAGCTGTTAACTTACCTTGAAGAACTTCCATGGGGAGAACAGTCCAGGCATTCTCCAGGTAGGAAATATAAATATAGCGAGCCGTATTGCAGGCCAGGCCAATGTACAGAACCCTAGAAAAAAAAAAAAAGCAAAGGAAAATAAACTGAGGCCCTAATATACAATCTAATATGCATACAAAACATACAAATATTACCTACCTTTTCCTTCCCCAAACCACCCATCATCCAGCAGACTCCAAACTCAGGAGTGGGAAAACTGAAGGACAATTACATTTAAGCATGAATTTAGGAATAAGAAGATGGCTTCTAACATATCTGCCCTCAGCCTTTTCAAAATGCTTGTGAATATAAAAGCGAACATCACCCTTCCTGAAACTTAATTTGTAGCAGAGATGATGCTTTTTTAAGATAGTCTGGGCACACTGCCATCTGTAATGACATTACTGGCTTCCTTCCAGGTGGCTGTAGGAGAACTATGCCTGGGATTGTAGCCACTTCACTACAATGGGGGAAAGAAGGATAAAAATGAGAATATGTAAACATGAATGTCGCCTTGCTCACAACACCCAACGATACCAAGCAGTTTCACAAGGAGACTCTCAAGGTCAATGAAAACTATCATTCACTAACTACTATAAACTATTTGGAAATCAAATAGTTTCTCCTATCAGTTCAATGGATACATGTTCATCTTTTAAAAAATCCATGGTATCATATGTTTACAAAACTAATAAATATACATCAACCTCTTGGGTTCTCTCACCCCCACCATTACTGCTGCCAAAAGTATAAGTAGAAATAAAATAAGCAAAGGCCTAAAGTGGTGCACCCAAGCGTGAGGTTTCAATCTCTCGTTCTGAACTGGATGGGTTGGTTTGGAAGCAAACAGTAGCTACTTCTCTGCACAAAATACACCCTAATGGTAGGGATTTATCTTTCTCCCTTGTTTTCTATTTTCTGTTAATTTTCCTAAACTTAATGCTCTGTTTTCTGAATCCAATTTGATGAAAAGTAAAAGGTAAAAGAAATAAACCAACATGACAATCAGTGGTATTTTCCTAATCTTGCTTTTTATGTTAAAATCATTCCTGACTGAGTGTATTGACTCATGCCTGTAATCTGAGCACCCTGGGAGGCTGAGGCAGGAGGATCACTTGCGTCCAAGAGTTCAAGACCAGCCTAGGCAACATAGTGAGACCCTGTCTCTACCAAAAAAAAAAAAAAAAAATTAGCCAGGCTTGGTGGCGCACACCTATAGTCCCAGCTACTTGGGAGGCTGAGGTAGGAGGATCCCTTGAGCCTGGGAGGTCTAGGCTGCCCTGAGCCATAATCCCACCACTGCACTCCAGCCTGGCAAACAGAGCAAGACCCTGTCTCAACAACAACAAAAAAAATCATTCCTATAAACACTGTTCCCTTTTTCCCAACACTGAATCAACAAAGGGAAATGCTCTCAGACACCCAGCTATCACTAATCTCACATATGGAAAAGAAAGATGAAGAAAAGACAAAAAAGAAAAGAAAAGGTTGAGGGGTGAGGATGAAATAGGCAATAGATATTAGAGGGATTTAGCAGATTCTCAGTGAAGTATTACAAAAAGTCTGGGTCATCTTGTTCTATGGACATTATGTTCTTCGTACTTGTGTGTTTTGAGGAGAAAAGTATGTTTCAATCTGCTTTAATGAAAATTTTATTGAACAAACTTGCTATAGATTCATCAATTTCCCTCTGCTAGGGAAAAAAAAGCCACAGGAAATTAAAATGCAAAATATACTACATGAACACACAAGTTACACAAACCTGTGCCTCCTTTTACAAATTCTAAGCCAGCCCTGTGGGTGGCCTCTCTTTACCCTAACTCAGGGGTCAGCAAACATTTTTCTATAAAGGACCACACATTAAACAGTTTAGGCTTCACGAGCTACATGGTCTCTGTTGCAACTCCTCAGCTCTGCTGCAGTAGCATGAAAGCAGCCACAGGCAATATGTAAATGAATGAGCATGGCCATGTTCCAACGAGAGCTGAATTATGAACACTGAAATGCAAACTTCATAAAATAATTTTCATGTGTCACAAAATCTTATTCTTCTTGTGATTTTTTTTTCAACCATTTAAACATGTAGAAACTATTATTCTTAGTTCACGGGCCATATAAAAACAGGCAGCAGGCCAGATTTGGTCAGTGGGCCACAGCTTGCCACTGACCTGGCCTCGCTCCTTAATTCTTTTTCTTTCTTTTTTTTTTGAGATGGAGTCTCGCTCTGTCACCCAGGCTGGAGTGCAATGGTGCGATTTTGGCTCACTGCAAGCTCCGCCTCCCAGGTTCACGCCATTCTCCTGGCTCAGCCTCTTCGAGTAGCTGGGACTACAGGCGCCCATCACCATGCCCGGCTAATTTTTTGTATTTTTAGTAGAGACGGGGTTTCACCATGGTCTCGATCTCCTGACCTTGTGATCCGCCCGCCTCGGCCTCCCAAAGTGCTGGGATTACAAGCGTGAGCCTCCGCGCCTGGCCAATTCTTTTTCTTTTTTTGAGACAGAGTCTCGCTCTGTTGCCGAGGCTAGGGTGCAGCGGCAGGATCTCGGCTCACTGAAACCTCCGCCTCCCAGGTTCAAGCAATTCTCCCGCCTCAGCCTCCTGACTAGCTGGGATTACAGGCATGTGCTACCATGCCCGGCTAATTTTTGTATTTTTAGTAGAGACAGGGTTTTGCCATGTTGGCCAGGCTGGTCTCAAACTCCTGACATCAGGTGGTCCGCCCACCTCGGCCTCCCAAAATGCTGGAATTACAGGCATGAGCCAGCTCCTTAATTCTTAACCTTGGCTGGACATCAGATTTACTCTGGTAACTGTTTACAACTACAGATGCCGAGGCCCACACCTATCTCAATAAAGATCTCTATGGTTGAAACCCAGCCTTTTTGAAAGTTCCCCAGGTTGTTCTCTTACTGAGCCAGGGTGGAGAACCAGTGGTCTAACTCATTCCAAGCTGTCCCCAGTAATACTGTCATATAATCCCATCATAAAACAATTTTGGTAATCCACTTTCCTAGTGTTCACAAATTGTCTATCCTGAAGCTGTCTTTTGAGCCCACCTCTGAATCAGGGTTGCCATGACAACCGTAATTCAATCCAGGCCATAGTCCAAAACTCCTGGCTTAAAATAACCCAGTGTCAATTGATCCAGTTTAGGAGGTAGATTGTGCTTTGCCTTCAAACCTCTCCCCAGATGGAATTCAGTCACTAGAGTGACTGGTTCACAAATTCTGGGACCCTTAGGTCTCAGATTGCCACCAACAAGCTGAGTGGTTATGAATTTGTTATAGCCTTCACTTCTTTCCCACATTTCTACTTTCACAATTGATAGTCCTTTAGGAGCAAACAGGTACCCTAAAAAACACAAAATAAGAAGTATCCAGGTCAAGCTTACTTCATCTCTCTGAGCCTCAGTTTCCTCATATATCAAGCGGGGATAAAAACATGTATTCTGTAGGTTTGTTGTGAAAACGACGACACAATGAGTTGCCCAAAATAAGCACTCAATAAATGATTCATCATCATCATCATCATCATCATCGTCATCATCATCATCATCGTCATCTTAAAGAAAATTATCCAAATAAATACTCTTTGGTTTCTGACAAAACTTTTATCCCAGAATTCCAAAAGACAAGAGCATTCGCATTCCTTCCTCACCAACCATTTTCAGGAAGTCAGTGGCTTCAAGAAATCAGCCGGGGTAAAATTGTGAGCAGAAAGAAAGACAGAATTTGGATCTATGAAAAGGCAAAGAAGTACACATATATTTACTGAATAGTCACTGAAAAGTACTTCAGTGTCAGAATGGGATATTTAAACTGCCATGGTGCGTTGTTATGACTGAACCATGTGTTCCCCCAGTTCATGTGCAGAAGTCTTAAATTCTGACCCCCAGTATCTCAAAATGTGACTGTATTTGGAAATAGAGCCTTAGAAGAGGTAATTAGGTAAAATGATGTCATATGGATAAGTCCTAATCCAATATAACTGGTGTTTTTACAAGAAGAGATTAGAACACAAACAGGCACAAGGAAAGAAGTAAAAACTCTGGAAGAAAACCTAAGCCAAAGAGAGAGGCCCTTGGAAGTAACCAACCATATTGACAATTGATCTTGGACTTTTTGCCTCCAGAACTGTGAAGAAATAAACTTCCGGGTTGGTTTGTTTGTTTGTTTTTTGCAATGGCATGATCTTGGCTCGCTGTAACCTCCGCCTCCCGGATTCAAGCGATTCTCCTGCCTCAGCCTCCCAAGTAGCTGAGATTACAGGTGCATGCTACCATGCCCGGCTAATTTTTGTATTTTTAGTAGAGACGGGGTTTCAATATGTTGGCCAGGCTGGTCTTGAACTCCAAACCTAAAGTGATCCACCTGCCTTGGCCTCCCAAAGTGCTGGGATTATAGGTGTGAGCCACCACGCCCGGCGATAAACTTCTGTTTTTTAAGCCACCCAGACTGTGGTACTTTGTTATGGTAACCCAAGCAAATGAACACATTCACTCTAATAAAGTTAGGGATTTGCTAATATAAAGGAATTTAAAGCATATTTTACTGGATCATTTTCTAGACAATCAAATTCTTTTTTATGCTGAATATGAGCACATGTTCAGGGTCCTAGAATTTTTTTACATAAGATTATACATAAGATTACTGATGTATAATCAGTAATCTTATGGGCACTGATGTCTGGAAATACAAGATACTGAAAAAAAAAGTCTCTCCACAAGATACAGATACCTACTGAACACCTATAATGATAAAACTCAAAAACAACATGACTGTCCTATTTCAGAACAGGAAGTCAGTAGTAATAAAAATAGACAAGAAACAAAGGCAATTTTAGAACAGGTGGTTGGTAAACTGAAGTTATCTATAAAGAGGAACACAATTTATGATAAGAAGCAAATGATGCCGGAGAAAACACTACACTGTGGAAAACTCAAATCATCTGCCAGTCATTTTTATCCTGTATTTGAGCAAACTACAAGAGTAGGAGAAAAAAATTGTTATAGATTCTAATTTCTTATATAAGCACAATTCACAGTATTAGCAGTTTAAGCTGATTTGTGGTTATCTTATAATAAAACTGGTATTTTTTTCAAGAGTGTTCAAGATATAGATACAATGAATTATGAGTCATTCTGTAATTCCTAACAGTGTAGTTAGTTGTGAGACCCTACTTTTCTAAATTTAACCAACTATAATATGGCTAAATCCACCCTCCCCCACCCCACCAAGAGCCACTAAAAACCACAATGAACATAAATTTTGCTCAATAAACATTTATGAAGATGCCACTATCTACCTTGTACTGTGAGGGGAGTAAAAATGAAGAGGAAATCTACCTTGTCTTCAAGGGACTTACAGCCTAGTGGGGGAGACAAACACATAAACAAATAAGTTAAATATAATACATTAAGAGATATCCAAAGAGTGCAATGGGACCACACAGGAGAGACCCTTAGCTAACTCTGGGGGTTGAGGCAAGTGGTTGGCCAAAGGCCACCTGAGTTAGAAGTGGTTGGCCAAAGAGGGCAGAAAGAGCATCACAGGCAGAGGAAACAAAGCGAACAGGGGTTCACCGTAGAATCTCAAGCATCTGTGGCCAGACATGGTGATTGAAAGACACAAGAAGGATTACAGTCTAAGGATTTTTGAAGAAAGAAGTGAACTTTTCCAGTCCAGATACAGTCTGGGTATTACTCCAGAAACAACACAGGGTGTGAGCAGCAAAGAAAGACCTAAGTGGAGTTATCCTACAATGCCCAGATCTGAGACACAAAAGAGCAGCACCACCAGAGAACCCATATTCACCTAATGACTGATGGCAACAGGCATTTTGCAAAGCCCCTGGCAGAGAAACAAAACTTTCCAAAATAATTATAATAATACACTGGATACAAATGAAAGACCCCAGATGAAGATTGTTTTTTATCACTTGGAAGTTCAGTATTTGCAGTTAGACTGACAATTGTCTACAATGTGTGTTGCAAGCCCTCACACAAAGATGCACGCACACCAATGCATACAAGGTTGCTCGAGGCCAGGGTGGGAGATGAAGACAGACCAGCAACAAACCAAGATTCAAAAAGCAATGTTTCAAACAGGTCACAGACCACTTGGGCAATTTCCTCAGCTATACCTGGCTAGAGTTTTTACTAGATTTCCTAATGAAAAGAACTGGTTGTTGACACCAGATCCCTACTGCACAGTCTACAGTCTGCCTCATATGTGAACTGGATTAAGTTTTCTGTATGGTAGACAGTATATGGTGCACCCTTAGATTGGGCTCCATCGTTCTCAGATTTTTTATTTTTATTTTATTTATTTATTTATTTTTGAGACAGGGTCTTGCTCTGTTACTCAGGCTGGAGCACAGTAGCATCATCACAGCTCAATACAGCCTTGACCACCAGAGCCTAGGTGATCCTCCCACCTCAGCCCCGCAAGTAGCTGGGACTACAGGTGTGCACCATCATGCCAAGCTAACTTTTGATTTTTAGTAGACACAAAGTCTCACTGTGTTGCCCAGGCTGGTCATGAACTCCTGGGCTCAAGCAATCCTCCTATCTCAGCCTCCCAAAGTTGCTGGGATTACAGGCATGAGCCATCCACCTGGCCCCAGATTATTCTTTTATGTTCTATATAAACTTGTCCCTAAAAAAATTTTTTTTCAGAATTGTTATAGATGTCTTCCTAGAGTAGGCAGAGTGGGGAGACATCAGCTGCTGATTAGAGTGGAGACTCCTGTGCTCAGCGCAAGCACTTGATGTACCCTCCTCCCCAGGAATGAAGCTTATTTCTACATAATCACTGATTCACACTTTTGACCTGAGTAAGATGACGTTCTCTATTGTCAGTTTAAGAGAGTAAGAAAATATATATCCAAACTCTTTAGAAAATAATTAAAATATAAAGGACAGGCCTTGAAAGAATTAAATCTTAGTCTAGAAAATTTGTTTTCTCATAACTGTCCGCCTCCTCCCAGCTATCTTCCATGATATAATGTTACTGTGGATATCTTGCCAGGATTTCTGTGTCCCTGACTAGTAGAATAGGGTTTTGCTGTAACTGTCTGGAATCTCTTGTCTTCTCTCCCCTTTTTTTGTCCTCTCCATGGCATCTCCTGCATCCTGTGTCCCACTCCAGGACTGGCTGGTTTGAAAGAATCACAGCTGGCATTCCTTGGGATTCCCATCCCAAGAAGGTGGCCTGAGTTACATCATGGTACCCTCCTCTAATGCTAGAATGGTAGCAAGAGTGGCCAGAGAGGAGAGGAGACAAGGCCACAGAATCAGTGACCTGAGCAACAGGCAGGAGCTGCCACAGCTCATGTTCAGACGAAGTGCTTACCTAGAAGTAGCAGGGCTGACAGCATCTCTCTCCCTTTTTCCAAGATATGACTTGGGGCACTGGTACCTCTGATTTTGAGAGTCCCACTGTTGAAGGGGATCATCCCTTCCAAGAAGCCTCCCAAGATGTCTCCAGGTATAATTAGTCCTCCTATCCCCCCCGTTCCCCTGCTACACTCTTTGTTTCCATTAGAGGACTCATCACAGTCTGTTGCACACCGAAGACTGAGACCCTGGGAGACAATGGCTATGTCTTCTTCTCTTTGTACTCAAAAAGAGCCTGCCTTGCTCAGGCATTCCATGAATCTATAACATCATTTAATATAATCTTATGTAAACTGATAAAATATGAGGGCAAAAGGAAGCATTATTCTCATGAAAACAGTATTTCTCAACAAGCTACTATCATTTTGGATGGTGCAATTCTTTATTGTGTGGGATCTACCATTCACTGTGGGATATTTAAAATCCCTGACCCTTGGGTGCTAAATGCCAGTGTCTGAAACACTAAAATTTGTCCTATGCACATTTTTAAATGGCCCCTGTTGAGAACCATGAGGTAAATCTCTTAAAACAATGGTTATTCTGTTCCCATTTCTCCATAAAATGTCTGTAGGTGTATTCAATATGGAATCAATTAATATCCATATTCACATTATATTAATACAAAAACAAACCAAGAAGGAGACAGACAGCAAATCATGAACAATGATCATCCTGGAAATCTGCAATGACAGGGCCCTTCATTGCCTAAGGAGTATATTTCTGTAGATTTTGAGTTTGTATAGTGAGTTATGTACTTTTTAATAATCACATAATAATAAAGATTTAAATGGTGGGGAAAAAACTACTGTCAAATTAGGCATGGGAAAGGCAACCTTTAAATTTTTAAATTAAAAGACTTCTGCTCTCAGATTGTTCTGAAAGTATATTAAGGTTCATGTTCCACACTAAAAAAAAATTAAAACTGGTAGAAATCATAGATTGTAGATACTGCAGTTTAAATGTCTGTATACCCTCCAAAATTCATATGTTGAAACTTATTCACCAATGTGATGACAGCATGAAGGAGGTGATTAAGAATGAGAGTGGAGCCCTCGTGAGTGGGTAAAAGAGGTGTGAGGGAGCTGTTTCCCCCTTCTGCCCTTCTGCCTTCTGCCATGAGAGAACACAGCATTCAAGGCGCTATCTGGGAGGCAGAGAACGAGGCCTTTACCAGTCACCGAACCTGCCAACACTTTGATCTTGCACTTCCCAGCCTCCAGAACTGTTTGGCATTTAAAGACATTGCAGAATATTAAGTATAGTATTGTAATATTTATGTCAGAAAAAGGAAGTGACACATAAAGCTACATACTTACACATGAACAGAATATCTATAAAAGGATACAACACTAGAGCCTCGTATAATGGATGGTCTCTAAGGAGAGGAATTGGGGGACTGCCCAAGGGGTGGGAGAGAGACTTTACTAAATACCTTTTGAATGTTTTTCCAAGTGCATGTCTACTTTCTCAAAGAATGAACAGACATCAAGTCACTGTGTTTCATGCAGTATAAACAGACACATTAAATGATGTGTGATGTCTGACCCATGGTTCTCAACCTGAAGGGATCACTGTCTGGGTTTCTATTTTGGCTTCAAAACCATACAACATTCTAGCTAAGTTCATATTTAAATTATTCCTTTCTTTTGAAACTCTTGGGAGATTGGGTGTGGGTAAACCATGTAGTTGTCTAAATAGTTAAGAAAGACATAGGAAATAGTGTTGCCATAATCATTTTCTTCCTGGACAAAGAAATGGTGTTCTGTGTCGGACTTAACAAGAGTGCTTGTTTGCTTCAAGAGCTGCATGGATCATCAGAAAGTCTATGTAACACAGTAGGAACGTCTGCATCAAAATTACTGATATAAAGAAGATTCTATTATAAAACATCTTTCCTTGTCACCTTGTCTGGCACAACACTGCCTAGCTCTCAGTCCTCCCACTCACAGGGATGACAAATGAACTCACTCGGCCACCATCCCCACCTGTCTCTGTGTCTTGATATTCTTCAGCTTTCACCCAGCTCCATCTCATGCCTGGTCCATTCCCTTTAATATGTGATTGCAGCATCACGTGCCTCTCCTCACAACACTTATCTTGGTTGTAACAGTGCACCTACAACCTGACTGCATTCTCCATGCAGGGTGAGGACTTTCATATTATGCTGGCTCAGTTTTATCCCCAATGCTTGACACATACCAGGTACTCAGTAAATAGTCCTGAACTGAAGAGAAAATATGAATACTTCAAATAGAATATCAATTAACAAATACTTATTGAACATACTCTATGTTAAGTGCTACGGATATACACTATGCACATATTATACGTGTGTGCATACGCGAGCGTGTTTATGCTTAAGATATCTGATTATGGTATAGGAATAAGTGATGGGTATGTGAAAGAATGAATGGACTTAAAAAACAGGCCTAGAAATATATTTAAAAAATAGATGTCTATATTCTGCAACATTTTTGACTATCATTAACAGGCTATGGTTGAAAATAAATATTTTCATTTATGTGGACAAACAATAAATAGCTCAATGAGTAGCTGATTACAGTTTGTTTATTTGGAGCATCCTGAAGCACTGTGCAATGGAACTTCAGCACATGCGCTGAGCAGATAACAGGGTTCTGCTCACCACAAGCCTATCTCACCAGAAGAGTAAGAGCTAGGATACAAGCCACAAAGCTCAGAGTCAGTGGTAGTCCCACATCATAGCTGAAGGGACCACCAAGGAGATCCTGGGAGCCACTAAGCTTCTATCAGCCAGCAGGTATGGCTGGCCACTGACCCATCCTTGTAGAACAGAGCATAAGAATCACACTGTATGTCAGAGAGTGAATTAGAAATAATATTTAGCTGTGTATGTTTTCTGCAGCTACTAATACTTCCTTCTATTGTTTCTGCTAGAAAGAGAAAAGGTAAAAGTAGTTTGGGTCTGAGTCTCTACTAGCCAGAAATCATTCTGTTGTGTTCAGATTCTTCCCTCTAAAACGACTGATAAGCTAAGAGTGTAACTATGGTCACCATCAGCAGGATCACTGTGCTGGTCACTGTGCTGTGACCACGTTTACATCTCTCCATTGTTATTTTAGTTTATCTGTTTTTTTCTTAAGTTGTATGTATCTCCAGGTAGAAAACTAGAGATGTTTAAAACAAAATAGAACCTTGATTAATGGAACCCAACCACTTAGAAGACACAGTATGTTGTTTTGTTGTTATATTTTTCTATTTAGTCAAATGACTGAACATATACACACACACATACCCCACAATTTTGTTTAAAAATTTCCTGGGATATGGCTTAAGGTATACATATGACACAAACACTGTAATTTCCTGAGAAGAATCACTGACATTTGGCATAGCAGTTAATTTTAAAAAGGCCTCAAGAGTTTTACCTGACCCTAAGCTAAATTTGACGAAGCTGAACAAGTTCATCAAAACTCAGGTTGAAGGAATGTCATGACCAAATCAAAAGCAGATACTAATCCTGCTATTCCTGACTGTGGCCAGACACAGCAGGAATGGGTACAGTTAAGGGCATCACATTTTAAGAGATCACCGACAAAAACAAAAGAGAAAGGAGCCAGAATACGGAGGGAGGAAAAAAGGAGTCTTGGATAGGATGTTCTGGGAGAAACCCCTAGGGAGTTGGAGAAGCAAAGCTGCAGGTGAGACTCAAGGATGGGAAGGGCTTTTCTACTGAAGAGGGGATGGACCCACTCTCTACATCAGACTTGGGAGCAGTCGGTACAACAGATGTTGTTGTTTTACCTTCTGCTAAGCAGAAACTAGGGTAGAGCATGATTCTCTGTTCTCAGCTGAACTTGATCCTAGAGCTGCCTGGGACCTCTGGCACAGGCCTGATGAGTAAGTCTGTCCAAAAGGAGACAGAGCTAATAGAGGGAGAGATGCAGGTTCTGATCGTGTCATCTGAGACCTGGTTAAAGCTACACCTCCGGTCATTTGCTGGACTTCTCAACTGGACAATACAGTCCCCATTTTACTTCAGCTGCTCTGGGTAAGGTTTTTTGCCACTTCCACTGAAAGAGTCTCAACTGACCTCCACTGCCTTTGGAGATAGGAAGTTCCATATCTCTAGAAATGGTCAAGCAAAGGCTAATAACCATCTGTCGAGCACTCGGGGGAAGGGAATCTAAAACTGGGGTGAAGCTAGGCCTACGGGACTGTATTAGTTTGCTAAGGCTGCTGTAACAAATACCACAGACTGGGTGGCTTCAACAACAGAAATTTATTTTCTCACAGTTCTGGGAGCCAAAAGTCCAATATCAAGGTGTTGGCAATGTTGGTTTCTCCAGGGCCCCTCTCGTTGGCTTACAGACAAGTCATCCTCTCCCTGTGTCATCTCCTATCTTCCCTTGTGCCTATCTGTGGCCCCAATCTCTTCTCACGAGGACACTGCTCATAACAGATGAGGGCTGACCCTAATGACCTGATTTTAATTTCGTGACCTCCTTAAAGACCCTAACTTTAAATATGGTCACACTCTGAGGTACTGTGGGTTAGGACCTCAACGTATGAATCTTCAGGGGCCACAATTCAGCCCATTAAAATGCCCTTCGAAGTCACTTACAACTCCAACATCAAGCAAACTTGAGTAAAGAATGCCAGTATTTTTTTCCAGAGCCATTTCCCTCCCTAGACTGGCAACAGAGTGTGTGACACCGCTGGCAGCTTCCCCGGGCCTCGACAGTCAGAGTGAGGCTGTATCCTTAGAGGAGGACTCTTCGCATTTTGTACAACCTAATCTGACCATATTTACTCATTTACTTTATTTCATGAATTGCTATTTGCTTTTCCAGTGGTTGAGGTCAAATGAAAACCTTCTACAAACAGTGCTAATTAATCTGGTTTTAAAATGGGCAGCATGGTGGGGCATATGCTGCACATTGGCCGAGGTGGTGGCATCCAGGGCACATGCATAGTTGAGGTGGACTTTCTCAGGAGTGGTCATAACTGCTTTGGTTATACTACAGAGTTCTGAAATGATTAAACAAGCATGTAAAGAAAAACTGCAAAACACTGTGCAAATATGTAAGCTACCATTAAATTAAATGCAAATATTTCAGTGAGAACAGCTACATCTTTTACAAATTCTGCCTGAGCCAGTACATGCAGAAGTGTCTGAGATTTGGGGTCCTAACTTCCATTCAGGTCAATTGGCTTCAAGGAAATAAAATTCTCTATGTAGATCCCAGCAATTGTTATCATAAAACACATCCCCTATCACTAGCTAGATGGTCTGTTTGAATGGCTTTGTGCACATTTTTGACTTGTCAGCAAAAACCACTCAGTCTGAGTCCTGGGGGTAGGGGGCCAACAGGAAGAAGTGGGGTCTGCTAGGTGGTTTTTTTTTCACATACTAAAACCAGCCAAAGAAGAAAGTTAGATCATTAGAGTCAGAACTGAAAGGAGCCATAGCATCCAGCTCGCTCTTTTCACAGAGACAAGGAAGGAGGGGGCCACAGGGGTGGACCGGGGCCACAAAGTCGGTTGGCTAGTGGAAGGTCAAGGTCCCCATCCCCCTGCCAGACTGTGCTCTTTCAGTAGGTAACAGCAATGTGCTGTTTTCCACACTCCAAGCTCCCTATGTGAAATCAAACCTAGACAAGGGCTTGAGGAAATACCTCTGGATTGGACCATAAGAAACGGACTAGCAGTGCTAGTGTAGATAGACTTCTGAACTCAGCTGTGCGCTCGGATTAAGGAAGCTGGATGAATGTTTATGTTGGCATCAGAAGACAGTTGACATTTTAAACTTTGATGAGTCATTGGGAAGACTGGGGTAGAGGAAAGGAGAAAAGCAAATGCCACTCAACAGCTGCCCAATATCCTGGTCACAGGAGAAACGCTTACCCGGAAGCGAAATTCTGTGTTATGAGAAGAAATGCGCTGAAAGATCATTTCTGCTGAGGTAGCCACAGAAACTGCAGGTATTGATGCTGAGGCAGGACGAGGGGTGAGCCAAGGTTTCCACCTCTTACCTGCAGCTGGACGTGAGCTGCATCAAGCAGGCAGACTTTGAAACTAAATAATCAGAAGTGGATGCTTGCCTTGTGGGGGGTGGGGCACCATACACAGGATTGTGAAAGGAGAGGGGTGTGAACAGGCCACAGAGAGAATGGCAGGGACAGGGCTGTCCAGAGTCTCTCTCTTGGGCTTAGGCAATGCCATCAGCCCTGCAGGTTCCTAGAGCAGCCAGGGAGTTCCCAGAGTGGGGCTCGTATCACCAGCAGGTTGAAAGGAGCCCCGATCTTTTCCATTCCTCAATTCCTGATGCGGCTCCACAGATCTCACAACGAAGAGTCGGAGCCAGGCCAGAGGCATCACTGGCTTTAGGGTCATCTCCCTCTCTGTCATTCCTGAACATTCACTAGCACTCAGACTGAAGTCAATGCAGTTCCCACTCACAATGCTAAACACCTTCTCTGTCTGAAGTGAAATTTAAGTCATGGATTTTTCAAGTAAGGAAAAAAGTAGAGCAGGCCAGGCACAGTGGCTCAAGCCTGTAATCCTAACACTTTGGGAGGCTGAGGTGGGTAGATCACCTGAGGTCAGGAGTTCGAGACCAGCCTGACCAACATGGTGAAACCCCATCTCTACTAAAAGTATAAAAATTAGCTGGGCATGGTGATGCATGCCTATAATCCCAGCTACAAGGAAGGCTGACACAGGAGAAATGCTTGAACCCGGGAGGCAGAGGTTGCAGTGAGCCGAGATCATGCTGCTGCACTTCAGCCTGGGTGACAGAGTGAGACTCAGTCTCAAAAAAAATAAAAAAAAGCAGAGTAAATACAATTACAATAAACTCCTTCCTACATCAAACCTGTCAACTTGAACTTTTATGGCTAGAAATTTTGCTCTATTCTGTTTTTAAATGAGGAACTGTAACTGATATAGTTTTTTCCAACCACTCGTGTCCTTTCTTTTGTGACACGAGTCACAAAAAAAAAAGTAAGGGCATCAGTTCCAGCAATCTCTGAGACCTCCGCACGATGCCCCTGCACCGTGCCCACCCTCCATACTAACAATTCTATAATGTTCTCCAATTTTTAAGCACTTTTTTCCACATCATATCTCATGTATTTCTGCCAATAATCTTCTGAAATAGGAAGGATAAGCGTTGTTATTAATCCTCCTTTACAGCTGATGAAACCAAGGCCCTGAAAGGTTCACCAAGTTGCCAGGGTTGTGCAGATCAACAAACTGCAGAAGCAAGACTCAACCAGGTCTTCTGCTGTCAAATCCTGTGCCCTTCCCATGGCCAGCAGAACCTCCCCCAGCCGGATCAGAAACCTTTCAGGGAAATTTAGAAGGTGCTTTCTTTCATACACACAAAAAGTAGTGATCACTTAACCTTAAAATCTTGTCTCACAAAGATGTTGTAATATTATACCTATATTTGAAACATGTTAGATTTCTAATAAAATTTAATTAATAGAGCTATGAATAACTTAATAGTAATAGTAATGAAAGTCATAGTAATTAATAGTAACTTAATAAATAGTAATAAAATAGCAATAAAATAGCAATGATACTAGTCTCTATTTTGATGATACCAATATTAGTGTCTAATATATACAAAAAAGCATGGGGTTATAAACTAGACAACCTGGGCTAAAGTCTCCAACTCCACCACTCAGAAGGGACTTTGGGCAAAAAGCAAATCTGTTCCTTTCCAGGCTTGCATGGTGGATCTGCTAACCAACACACATGCTACCAGGAACGCATATACATACAGAAAAATACAAGTCTGCCATTGCCGGACCCACTCCTACCATCATCCCACTATGTTAGGCCATAGGTCCCTGTTCTAGTGTCTTCTGACTCTTAGAATCTTTGGGGATCCCATCCCTCTATACTTGCCTCAGGCTCTCCTTGCTCTATTTAGACACATGTATTAATTTGCTGGGGCTGCCATGACAATATGCCATAAACTGGTGGGTTAGGCAATAGACATTTATTTCTTATGGTTCTGGAGCTGGAAATCTGAGAATAGGATACCAGCATGTCTGGATTCTGGTGAGGGGTCTCTTCCTGGCTTGTAGATGACCACCTTCTTACAGTGTCCTCATATGGTAGAGGGAGGGTGGCAGAGGGGAAGAGGGAAGGGTAAAGAAAGAGAAAAAGAGTTGTACACAAGCAACCTCTCTAGCATGTATTCTTATAAGGGCACTAACCCCATTATGAGGGCCCCACTCTCATGACCTCTAAACTTCATTACCTCCCAAAGATCCCATCTCTAAACAGCATCACATTGGGGGTCAGGACTTGAATATATAAAGGAGGTGGGGGACACCATTCAGTCCACAGAAAAATGCTTCTCATCTCTATCTTTAATACCTTCACTCTCTAACACAATTGGAAACCTCCCCAGGGGCTCCATGAACCGTGGCTGCAGGCTCTCAGGTACTCTATCCCAGGACCACAAGGAGTTAATTTGATATTTCCACCAATGGAGGGTATCAGGCTCTCATTAAGCCATTGTAAAATGGATGTAATAAAACAACTGTTTTCTAAGATTATTGTAACAATAAAAATATTTGTTAAAACTATAAATTGCGAGGCCTACAATAATTTTACTGGTGATCTGGAAACTAAAACAAGGACTGATGTAGTCTAATTAGGAAATTGAACACAAACATTTTCCCTATAAAAGATACAAGAATCTTCTCTGTGAAATATATTCCAGTTACCAGTAGCATTTCTGAGGTAAGGCAATATAGAACAATGCCACTCTCTGACATGTACGATAATGATTGATTTGTTTGCTGGTCAAGTCTTGTTTTCTTTCTCAATTTACATTGCACTTCCCAGATAAGCCCAAGGCACAGACAGTGACACCTAAGTCATTAGGCTATTTGGGGCAACATATTCTCTTCTGTTCTGTGCTTCTCCAGTCCCACAGAAATGCCCAAAGGGAAAATGGAGGGTCTAGGATAAAAGCCCTTGAGTTTTCAGTGAGTAACATTAAAAGAATATCAGTGATATCTTCATCCAACACTTCAGGTTCTGACATTAGGATGTAATTTTTATGCCCACGTTAGAAGCACTGAATTTGTCTCTTCCCAACAGTCCTGCTATATGGCACTGCTTCCAGAAGTAACACTGATAATGGCATGTTCCTTCTTTGATGAAGAGTTCCCAAAGTGGATTGACCAGGTGAAAATAAGAAAGGGGAATAGAGAGGAGGAAGATGCAGCTGTTCTCTACATGCCAATGTTTCCGAAAGACATCTCCAACTTCATCCTTTCTCTAAGATCTAGGCTTATCAATGCAACTTTCCAATGGGCATCTTCCCCATCTCATAGGAATTCCACAAGTTCCAAACTCCAGGATCCTCTTCCCCTACCCAGAGCCCACACCTCTCTTCCTGGGTTCTTCTCCTTGGTGAATGGTACCAGTACTCATCTGGTACCTAATCCATAATATAACTCCTCTCCTTCATTACAGCTACGCAAGGTCCTGCTCAGAAGAACTCTGGCTTTTATTCATTTTATATCCACTCCCAATGTCATAGGCACCTAACCTAACATTTCTGTAGCATCTGACATTTTCTTTTCTGTTTTACTGTCTTCCACCTCCAACAGAACATGAGCTCCATGACAGAGGGATATATCTGTCATATTCAACACTGCAACTCTAGAACAGTCACTGATCATTTAATAAAGTCTTCTTTAAAGAAATATTGAATGAACACAATATTTAATTGTGAATTAATTCTTCCTAAGTGATATGGGGTCATCATTAGAAACATTAGTTTTTGCCACTTATATTCAGTACAAGTTAGTTTAATCACATTACTCTCATCCTAACACTGCTAAGAGGAGCTAACCCTGAAGGAATAAGAGTTTCACTGGGGGTAAAAGGAATAATTTGGGGACGTGGGGGCACTTTAGAGGGATGGAGATCTCACCAGGAAGAGACATAGGAGGGTGGTTGAAACCATTGAAAAAGTGATACTAGGCATTAGTCATTCAAAGCAGAAGTGAGTAAGACTAAGAGGTGAGACTGGGTTGCATAAAGGAACAAAATAGTTGCTAATCTAACCCTGTGCCTATGAAGCTATAAGATAGCAGCTGAGAACATGACTTTGGGGTTTAAATCCTGTGTTCATTATTCACTGGCTGTGTCATCATGGGAAACTTAATCACTCTACAATTCTCAGCTCTAAAATGGACATAACAATGCCTAACTCACAAGACTGTTAAAAAGGTTAAATAGGGCTTATAGGAAAAGCATTTAGCACGATGCTTTTGTAACTTTTATATGTAATAAGCAATCAAATGGTAGTATAATTACTATTTTTTAAATATTATCCCATAATTATAATTTTTGTTAAGATTAGAGTTTTGTTATTGTTGTTGTTGTGTTGTTTTTGAGATGGAGTCTGGCTCTGTCTCTCAGGCTGGAGTGCAGTGGTGCAATCTCGGCTCACTGCAACGTCCACTTCCCAGGTTCAAGTGATTGGAGATTTTTAAACTTATTTTTGTATTTTACTTTTCTTCTAGATTATTTACCTATTCTGATATTTTTGAAGTTGCTGAAAAAAAAAACAAAAAACTTTCATCTGGATTGGTAGGAATCACTAAATCAACAAAGATAGTACATGAATCATCAGCTGATGACTCAAAAAAACAGCACAGCTTGTAATTTCTCTAAAACACAGAGAATAAAGAAAAATGGACCTTTGTAAAGTAGGGTGAGATAAATAATAAGAAATCCCCTGCCCAAGCAATTGCCTTCAAAAAACATAAAAGCAGAAATCAGTTATATCACCTCCTGCTAAAACTCAGCTTCCCTTAGAAAAACATACCAATTCTTAGTATGATGCTCGAGCCTCCCAGGATCCTTGCCCAGTGCAGTGGTGTCCTTTTATTACCCTCTCCCTGGCCATTCACATGTGTGGTTTTCTTTGTCCCCAAGATCTTCACTGGGGGCTTCCATTCAGGACTCTGCTCGAATGCCACTTCCTCAGGGAAAGTCTCCCAGCCTAACTAAGCTGAAACAATTGCTTCTCCTCAGTCACTCTAGGACCCTTCACTCTGTTTTACTTTTGCCCTAAATCACCCATCATTATCAGAAGTAAAGTCATCTATTTACTGTTCATTGTCTACCCCAATAGAATGTTAGTCCCATGAGGACTGACCTTTGTCTTTCTTATTACTGATTCCATATATCCCTAGATTATAGCACAGTGCCTATCACCCAGTGTGTGCTTAATAAATACTTGTTGGAGGAATGAATTAGTAATAATACTACCTACTGTTCATAGTTGAGGACTTACTATGTGCTTGCTAGCATTATCTCGTTTAATCTTAAGGACAATGCTATGAAGTTAGGTATAATCATTGCCCCGTTTTACAAATGAGGAACCTGAGGCTTAACAAAGCTAAAATTACTGACTTATCCAATGTTAGAGAGGACTAAGTTTGGGATTTGAATCTAGATCAAATGCACACATGTACATATACACACACATACACTTTTTATAGGCAAATTGGCAAACAGAAGGAAAAAAGAAAACAGGATAACTACTACACTACTCAACGATCCTACCAGGGCTTAGGATGATGACTGCAGTCAAGCCTAGACCAACTTGCTCTCTTGTCATTCTCCTCAATGGAATGAAATTCTTGGCCAATGGTTATAACCAAGGACCACTGGCCAACACTGCATCACTGAGGATTCCTCACTGTACTCAGCAACCACAATGCATAGGAGATGGTCCAAAGATATAGTACACCTGGACAAATGTAACTGAAAGTTTATGCTTCTTTTCGATAATGTCAGAGCTTCAATCTATATGTTAACTTTTTAAAGGAAAGAAAAAATCAGTGGCTGGGCACAATGGCTCATTGCCTATAAACCCAGCACTTTTGGAGGCTGAGGTGGGCAGATCACTTGAGCTTAGGAGTTTAAGACCAGCCTGGCCAACATGACAAAACCTCATCTCTACAAAAAATACAAAACTTAGCTGGGCATGGAGCTGAGATTGCGTCACTGCACTCCAACCTGGGAGACAGAGTGAGACCCCTGTCTCAAAAAAAAAAAAAAAAAAAAAAGGAAAAAGAGAAAAAGAAAAAGTTAGCAAGTTACTGTTTGTCTATAGACTACTATTTAAAGATGTTTTCAGCAGAAAAAAAGGTAAGAATTGCTCAGTATTTCAGAAATAAGAATGGAATTATTACTTCTTCAGGGTGGAAAGGCTTTGGAGAGGTATGCTATGAAGTAAGCTTCTGAGAAAATTTATTTTCTTACCCACTCTTCCAAAGTATCCTTCAAAATTATATAATTGCAGTCTGCCAAATATTTCCATGTATATGTAGCAATATAATTAGCCAAATTAGTTAAGACTTTTGACTTGTACAATAAAAAGGCAGTAAACTGATGCTCTATTACTCAAGATAAACAGCTGGTACAAACACTCATACTTGCACTTACTGCCAGTAATAAACTTTATGAGCTTTGGGACATCACTTGGCTTTTTGGTATCTTGATTTCTTTTTCTATAAAGAAGTGTTATAATTACTATTCAAATCAAAGTTGTTGGACACAGTTTGATATTAATTTTTTTTTTTGAGACGAAGTCTTGCTCTGTCACCTAGGCGGGTGTGCAGTGGTGCCATCTCGGCTCACTGCAACCTCCATCTCCCGGGTTCAAGTGATTCTCCTGCCTCAGCCTCCCAAGTAGCTGGGACTACAAGTGCCTGCCACCATGCCCAGCTAATTTTTGTATTTTTAGTAGAGACGGGGTTTCACCATGTTGACCAGGCTGGTCTTGAACTCCTGACCTCAGGTGATCCACCTGCCTCAGCCTGCCAAAGTGCTGGGATTACAGGCATGAACCACTGCGCCCAGCTAATTCTTAACAACATACTACGCATTTGCACCTGATCTCATTTTAAAGAGAAGAAAATAAGACCTGAAGCCATGGTTGTTATATAAAGTAGACTTGTAATCATTTATGCCATTTAGGGCAAAATATAGACAGACAATATGCATATTAGGGACACAAAATCTCAATGTTTACCTGAGATATTTGGATAAATGTTTCTTTAAAACATATACAGCTATAACTATGCACACACATGCATATGCATATACACATACACACATTTGGCTCTTCTACAGGAGGAGGATTATATTGATCCACTGTAAGGAGACATGGGCTTCAAACTATTTCCCAGTAGAAAATGCCAAAAAAAGGTAGAGACTGTCTAGCACCAATAATGGAAAATTATGAATATTTTGCCATTATTTCCTTAAAGAAAAAAATATTACAGATAATGTAGAGGTCCCCTTTGTTCCCCATCCAAGTCCCTTTCTCTTTTTGTCCTGTCCAGAAAGCTAGGGCAACTGTGAATTTAGAGTGTATTATTCCTCTCCAAATTTAAATGTCTTTATATATATGTAAATCCATAAAAATATGCTAAACTTTTAAAATTTATTGTTAACATTTGTATAACTGTACCAAATTGTGTATTATTTTGAAACCTGCTTTTTTCCCCAGTCAACATCATAGTGTTGACAGCTTTCCATGTTGGCATATTGATCTAGTCTATTTCTTTTTATTTTATTTTATTATTATTATACTTTAAGTTTTAGGGTACATGTGCACAACGTGCAGGTTTGTTACATATGTATACATGTGCCATGTTGGTGTGCTGCACCCATTAACTTGTCATTTAGCATTAGCTATATCTCCTAATGCTGTCCCTCCCCCCTCCCCCCACCCCACAACAGTCCCCAGAGTGTGATGTTCCCCTTCCTGTGTCCATGTGTTCTCATTGTTCAATTCCCACCTATGCGTGAGAACATGTGGTGTTTGGTTTTTTGTCCTTGCAACAGTTTACTGAGAATGATGATTTCCAGTTTCATCCATGTCTATTTCTTTTAACCCCTGCATTAACATTTCACCTTATGACTATACCACATTGAATGTATCCATTCCTCAATTGATAGCCATTTAGACTTTCTCTTTTTCACTGTAAGAAAGCCACAAGTCAGCAATTAAGCATCCTTGTACACATCTTTCTGCGTGTGTATGAGTTTCTCCAGGGAGGTATTTACCTAAAAAATGTAATTTTCAGGCCATAGGGAGTATCTAGCTTGAGGCTGAGCATAGACTGCTACATTGGTCTCCACAGTGGTTGTCTAGGTAATGGAATTTGCAGGAACCATATTTACTCGTCTGCCACACACTTTGACCATCACCTCAGCCTGTTAGATGGTGGCAGTCTAAGGGCAGTCTGCAATCACAAAAGGTACAGTACATATGGTGTTTGTCCTCTCTTTAACTCAGCAAGTACCTCAATCAACCCAGCCACTGAAGGTGGAAGAGAAAGAAAACCATGTGATGCCAGTAAAAGCCCTGGATCCATTTATACTACCTTGCAACAATGGCCTTTTCTTCTTAACTATGAATAGCTCAATTATAAGTAATGCTGTTATTAATAAGTCAGCCTTGTAGCTATATTACATGGTAAGATATTTCTTTGCAAAGATGTTCTTTTCAAGAGACGATAAAAACCAAATGATTATCTTTCAATTCCTGATCATAAATTCTTCAATTTTTGAGACTTCATAGCTTACAATGTGATAATGAGAACCTATATTTGAAATAGCTCCAAGGGGCTTTTCCTCCAAAAATGGGTATCAATGTCTTTGGAGGTAAAATGTGAAAGGAATAGGAAAATAGAAATCTACCCACATATAAATAATAGCTGCAATTATAATTTTCATATGCCAGCTATTATGAAGATAGTAGCTTATAATGCCTAAAACGTGGCACTAAGAAGTATATAAGCAATTTATTTTTTAATGTGGCTTCTTTATATCACTAGGTAGGTCATTTTTTCATATGTGCTATGACACAGACTATATGTATAAGATAGGGCCTATGTGTCCTCCATATATTAGCAGAGGACTTAGCAATACAGGAATAATCCGTAAATGCTCATATTTTAACAAATCCAAAGCTCTCTAGTTGGCACAAAATGAAAAATGAAATCCACTGGTGATGGACTTACACTGACCTATCCTCACAGTCTCGCTCAATCACTCATGTCTAACAGAACATTGCCAACTGTCCTTTTGGCTAAAAGCAAAACAAGACAAAATCGAAATCACTAACTTTGTGTTCTCTGATTAGAAAAGCTCTAATTAGCTCCATTCTCTAATACTCATGGTGTTAAAATAATTCCATGGCAGACACCTTGAGTGCACTAATATTTTTATATTTTGTGTGTCAAGACATCCTTTCAAGTTATTTTTTTTTACTGAGCCTATGAATCAGAGAGAGACTGCATATGTTTAGTTTTCTCTGAAACATTTAGGATTGTGCTAAACATGAACTCTCTGGATAAATGTTTGTGGTGATGGCTTGTGACCTGTCCCAGCAGCTGGCCCAGGCCTACCATATTTTCAGAGCAGTGCACTGGGAGAGATCCTCAGAATCCCTAAGTCCCTCACCCCTGAAATTTGGTCTGTTCTAAAATAGAATCAGTACAGTCTTAAATGGCTCTGAAGGTGGTTGACATTTAAGCCCAGCTTTAAAGCCAGGGTATAAATGCCAAGGAGACCAGAACCGAGTATTCATCTCTTGTATTCCCACCAGTACGTAGTTTTAAGTTGAGCAGACCCAGAATGAACATCCATAAATGTCTAGCTACTGTAGATTCCCTATCTCTGGCCAACTTGGAATTTCTAGTTCATAGTCCATGTTTCATTAGCTTCTTTATAAATGAATATGCCTTTCTAGTTCCTCCCTCTCCCTGATCCCCCATATTTTAAAAACTTCATGACATTGCCAGATAATTTTTTTCCAACTCAGATCCCAGTGAGTTATTAGGCAGATTTTACTGCTAACACATAGCTCTCCCAGTTTAAACTACTTTTCAGTTGGGTTTTTCAAAAAGCTAGGGAGCTGTAGCAGTTGGAACTATAGGATTTAGCAGAGTAAAGTGCCTGTCCCTTTCTGTTGGACAGAACACTCTGGCAGGCAGTCAAGAAAGAGATCTGGGGGAAATTCCCAAACAGTGCAGCCTTGGATACACCCTGCGTCCATCCACCTGGCTTTTATGTTGCTAAAACAGTATACTCTTATAATCTCAAACTCTTTCAGAGTTTGTAATAATTCTGTGATTATTAAAACTCAGATAAAGTTCAGCAAGGCTGAATGTCATTTTGGTCTCAGGAAACTAAACCTCATCACAAGACAGGGGAGAATCCTGAAGATCATTTGACAGTGGCAAAATCATTCACTTTTGGAGAGTGCTATTGTTTGGGTAGGATTTTTAAAGCTTAATTCACAAAGACTTTTTTAAATATTAAAATTCATGCCCTTTGATTGATCAAGGAGGAGGCAGGATAATGTATTTTTTTTCCCTCGTACCAGAGTTTAATACAGGCTATATCTCCTTTGGCAAATCATCTATCCCGATAAAAAACAAAACTGTTTTTAAATCTCAGCTCTGTAATCCTTAGAGCTTAAAGATAAAGGAAAAAAAATGACCTTCTTTTTGTCCATTAGTCAATTACGGGAAGCATTATTCTTTCCATATTACCATGTTATGAATCTGATTTCAAAGTAAGTATTCTAATGAAAAGAGAAGTATTTAACTTTTTAAAAAAATTCCAACTGATTCTGCAAATGAAATTTTTAAACCAAGGTACCAGAAGAGGAATAAGACCTTATGTTCTAAAGCCCCCATCATATGAAATAAATTATTCTGTCTTTTATGCATCCGAATGGTAGTAGTTATATGCCATCCTTGGGAGAATTGAAGAAATGGTCACTCAAGTCATTCTGTATGTTTTGTGTTTCTGAGGAGCCCTCGCTGAGAAAGGCTGGCAGAGTCAGAAAAAAAAATTTGTATTCTTTAAACAGGGTATAGTCGGTGTTTTGTTTTGTTTTGTTTTGTTTTGTTTTGTGATTGGGGCTTTTTAAAAAGAGAGGTACTCTGGAAAAGGAGACAGAACATATTTAAGTCCTACTTTTAGCATGTGAAGGAGCTAGATTCTACATTTTCTTAAATACTCTGATGAGTTAAATGGAACTAACACTCAAATGCCATCAAATCCCCCCACCACTGATAGTTAACAATGACAGCATCTCCAACTGCTTCTTGCATCTTTGCTATCTGCCTGACTCCATTCTAAGTGCTTTGCATCAGTTCTCCTGTAATTCTCTTTAATATGAGGTAAGTATCCCCAGATTTACAGATGAATAAAACTGAGACTCAGCTCACACAGCAGGCCCAAGATTGTCCAGTTAAATAAGGAGCACAAGCAGGATGGAAGCCAGGCCAGTTCAACTCAAAGGGCCTCACTTAACACCAAGGCCTACTCTGAAGGGTGCAAGACTTCAGGCTTGTATCCTCAGGTGGGCTGTAAAATAAGGGGCCTAGACTACACTAGCTCTAAATTTGTTACCCAGTATGCTAGAGTTAATTTACCAAGATACATAGTGCAAAAACAAGGAAAAAGCTTAACGTCACTTTTTACTATGATTTTGTATAAAATAATTGGAATTTAAAATAGGGCACAAAACATTATCTTTATGAAACACTTGTTTTTGAATGAATGGAGGATGGTTTTAGCACCCTAATACTCACTTTCAAAATTGTAACAATAAAGTTACACAAGATGATATAAATTCTAACCCCTGTAGAAATGCTGAGCTGATTATCCAATTTCAGGAGTTACAGTGTGGCTTTATGTTTGTTTTCTTCTGTGCTTTACCATGGTTTTTATATAATAAATGAAAAACACAAACAAAAAAACACAAAACTGAGTTGTGGAGAACGATGACTTCAATAGAACCATAAAATCTCCCCTACACTAAAAAGAAAAGAACACACAGCCACTTTACATCTGCAATCCACCTTCCTCAGACCTGGTGAGTAAACTCCTATTCCACTGCTACAGAGCACTCATTTATTTCACATTTTAAAAACTGACACTGATATTACAGTAGAACTGATGTTGTGGCTAAACTATATTCTACAATGCCTATAAGTTGGCTGGCAGGCTTCCCCATGGAATCTTCCTACCTCTGTGAAAAACTGGGCCATGACCAAGAATACTCATACACTGGGCTTAAAGCCACAGTCAATTACTTGTACTGCTCTGGCAGAGAAAACACAGGCCAAACAGGTCTCATTTCACCAGTGCTAAGAAAAGTTATTACCTTTTATTTCATTAACTAGTCAGATGACATCAAATCAACAGTTTTTCTTACACATATCCTACAAAATTGAAAGTATAAAAGTACTTCATTTTCTAGTACTGATTAACTTAATTAGACTACTCATTTTTTCTCCTTTTCTTTTTTGAAACAGGGTCTTGCTCTGTCACCCAGGCTGGAGTGCAGTGGTGTGATCACAGCTCACTGCAGCCTTGACTTCCTTTTGGGCTCAACAGATCCTCCCACCTCAGCCTCCCAAGTAGCTGGGACTACAGGCGTGTGACACCATGCCCAGTTAATGTTATTTTTTGTAGAGACAAGGTCTCACCATGTTGCCCAGACTGATCTCGAACTCCTGGGCTCAAGACATCCTCCTGCCTCAGCCTCCCAAAGTGCTGGGATTATAGGTGTGAGCCACACCCAGACTAGACTAATCTTTAAGAAGACAACCTTTGTTTATAAGAACAAAAGATTCTATTATATAAAGGCTGTATCAGGAGTGCACTTCCAATTTGATATAACTCCATTTCATTTGAAAATCTATGGTCATCACAAATTTGGGGAGAAAAATTTCAATTTGACTAAGATTTGTTTAAAGGGGAATGTTAGTTATTTTGAAAATCACAAACATCTTGACTTTGCAGGTTTAATCATCTGTACACTTCTGATATTGTACTGTCAATTTGTATTTTTATCAGATTCAATGGGTCTTGTAGTTATAAACAGCATAATATATCAGACTGACAGAAAAAAAGTAAAATAAGCTGAACTCCTAATATATGCTGGTCATTGTTGAAGCAATTGCCATGTTTTATCTCATCTAGTCTTCATAAAAAACCCTAAGAATCAGGTACTAATAATATCCCTATTTATAGATAACAATACAGAGATGCAAAAAGTTCTGTAACTTGTCCAAGGCCATATAGTTCCAAGTTGCAGAGCCAGGCAATCTGACTCAGCCTCTGCTCGTAACCACCATGCAATCCTTAAAGTCCTGTTCCTTTTATTTTTTCTCTCCCTTGCTTATGTCTTAGGCCCACCTAGGAACACCCACAGAGGGTGCCTGGCTCAGGTGATGATATTGGGGGGTGCTCAGAAAGGCCGTTGCTGCTGAAGCAATATATAGAAACAGGTTATAGTAATACCATAATGACACAATTCCATGTAACACAAAATATTCTCAAACATAAGGATACTTACTTTAAGCAATAAAGCACAGAACAACATTTCAATAAATCAGAAACTTGAAATACTATCTTGGAGACAATTATAATTGATTTTCCTCAGCCCATTTCTCTTCTTAGACCACAAGATTTCCTTGTTGATCTTACCCACATTTCTGATTTTCACTGCTGCAAATCTGCATCCCCTGTCCTAACCTCTCCCATAAGCTTCAGACTTAAAATAGTCAACTGTCTGCTAGACATCCCCATCTAGATGTTTCAATTTCAAACCAAACAATCACACCCCCACCCCATTCTACATCTCCTTTCTGAATTTCCTGTTAGATTTTTGGAATTACCATACCAAGATGGAAATGTGGGGGTCTCTATCTCACTTCCACATCCAAATAATTCTGTCAATTTTACCTCCCAGATCTATCCCTTCCCTCAATTTCTGTTGCTACTGCTGCAGTTCAGGCCTGTACCGTCTCTTCCTTGGACTATTTTAAGAACCTTCTCAGTGGGCTCCTGGCTTCAAAGTTACCCTCCATAGCAAGGTTCAAAGCAGGGAGGAACATATGAAAATCTATGGCCCTCCCTGCTTTGAACCTTGCTATGGCTCCCTACTGCCTCCAGATGAAATTCAGGTTACTGATCTCAGCATCCATCTGGCCTCAATCTCTCCTGTTTTTTCCAACACGCTTCCTTTTAGTATTCAGCTCCTGCATCTTACTAATCTGAGGTTCTTCGGGCCTAAATAACTGTTCAACTAAATTGAACAAATGTCTAGGATTTTGATTTTTAAGTAATATAGAGTAATACTTGGTCCTCTAGAGCATGTAGAATTCATAATTCCAAATTTACTATGAGAATTAAGTCATCTTTTAAAACATTTTTATTGTGGTAAAAACCATTTTTAAAGAAGAATTAATCCTCCCTTAAGGAATCAGAATGGGGAAAAAGTTATTTGAGGTCCACCATCTTTTTGCTTTTTAATCAATAATTGAGTTATTCTATTTGTATTGTTTCTTCACAGTACCAATTGCTATCAGGAGTCTTCGTAAGTAGTGAAGAGTGGTGTATGAGTCAGGATCTCATCAGAGGCAGGCACCAATCTGACTTAATTCAGGGACTTGGTTAGGTAGGTGACAGAAGAGCTGGGAAGCCAGACCACTGTGAGAACCACAGGCAGCCTCTCCACGGCCTTGGGCAGAAGAATAAAGAGAGGAGAGAATGTTGTTGGAGCTCAGGGCCACCCACAGTGGGTGGAGCATAGGTGAGACGCAGCAGCTCACGGAGGTCTCTAGAGCTGAGGAGACAAGGCTGAGAGTCTGGGAAGCAGGACAGAGTACCCAAGTGGAGAAAGCGATAAAGAGAGAGGGCTGTAGAGATCTGTAGCTTCCCCTAGAGTCTTCAGCTGAGTACTGACCAGCACATGTACATAAGTAAACTACAAGAGGCGAGAGAGAGGACTAGAGGGAACCATCTCCAAATCTTACACAAACACGCTGCATGAGCTGGAAAGAGAGAAATAAATGCCCTGCTTCCTCCCGCCGCCTCCTTTCCTGTAATCCTCCCCTTACCTATGCCTCTCATTAGACTGGTGGTTCTCAACCTTGGCTGCATAAACTAGAATCAACTAGGAAGCTGTAAAAACGTTGAATGCCTCGGTACACCCCTAGAAAGACTGATGTAATTGGTCTGGGTGCAACCTGGGCATTAGGAGCTTTAAAAGCTCTCTTGGTGAGTTGAGAACCAATACATTAGCCGAACCCAGGTAGAAGACACGAGAACAGACCTTGAAAAACACAGCCTACAGAAATCAGCACCCTTTCATACAGGGCAAGGAGAGGATCTGAGAGTCTGTGGGCCTAAGATCAGCAAAGATGGCACAAAGAGATGGGTGGAAATAAGATGATGAGAAGAAGAAGAAAAGAAAGTAGGCATGATCTTCCTTAAACCCTTCAGTGGCCAGCTCACATTGAACACCCAGCTGCAGAGTTTATTCCCTCTTATAATACTTACTGCTATTCCTCCAGCCAGACTATCATGTGCTACCTCCCATGTGTCCTTGGCTGTGCTGAAGCCCAGCATCTTGCTATCTGTTCTGGTTCATCCTGCAGTATCCCATCAGGAAACCCTGGTGTTCCTCCTCTTACTAGCTGCATCAGGTATTTTCTTCTTTCCCAAACTGACTGGCTAGTTCATTTGTATATTTAGCTAATATTAAGTAGTAATTGATGGCTAATAATAGGTAATGATACCCCCTCGGATAATATTTGCATGGCAAAACAGACCTTGAGTGTAAGAATTTCAGGGCAAAGTCACAGATTGATTGAATAGATTTTTCTGTGTCCCTTAAACTGTAAATAAATTTAAATCAAATAACATAGGAGATGGCCTAACATTGGAAAGTAATGATTTACAAATTTACAAATGATTTACTGCAATGTATTTTGATTATAATCCTATTTATGGCTGCTAAAATGTTAAGCAATGTGAAGATACCTTAAGATACATTTATATCCTGTTAATCATTTATAGCCTAAAAATATACTTGCTGTAAATGATTATGATTTTGAATCAAAAGAAATTTATTTTTAAAAGTGGAAATATTTAGCATTATTATCCTATTTGCCTGAGAAAGTCACCGTCCAGAGAAGAACAAAATCCAAGGTCAAAATCAGAAATCAGATACTCTATGTGTGTGTGTTTAGACTGACAGGTCAGTCCCTGAAAAACTGGTTGTATATTGTGAAACTGTTAAAATACTGAGTTCAAAACTGGACATGCTATTTTTAAAAAACTATTTTCTGGTATGAATCTTTCTTATTATTGCTCTAGATGAAGAATTTGTGAATATCCACAAATATATGATAGTGCCAACTCCTAAAAACAAACTTCCAATAGGACAACCACAAAGTACTGAAATAATATATATGCATGCATAAAGGCCATGGGCAGATCTACTTCTGTGATCCTACAAGCAACACATCAAGGCTCATAATTCAGAGATCATTTCTCTTCACCAACTACTTAATGAATGGTATTCTTCCAGTGGAAAGTTTAAATCCCCAAATCACAACCAATACCACCTGACTGAGCTCCCAAAATTATCACCAAAAGGAACAGATCCATTCTACCTAAGTATGTGGACATGGTCTCACTTTAGCTATCAGACTCTTTTAAAAGCACCTGAAATAATTAATACATTTTAATGGACAGAATTAAAATTCAAAAGAGGTAAATGACCACATACTGATGGAATTCCCGCAGACTCTTGGGAGCAATATGACCATAACAGCCATATCTTCCATCACATTATTAAACAAGAAATGGAAGATGCTTTTTGTCCGTAAAAACCAGAAAATTAAGGTTAAGTGAACTGTAGGTTTTGAAATAATGAGTAACTAATACTACACAGGAAAGAAACATACAAGTCTAAGCTTACCAAAGGAGTAGTAAACCCACTAGGATTTTATCATGAAAATGCTGCATATGTCTCAGACAAAAGGCAAAGGTAAAAGAGAACCATCTTTTCTTAGCATGTGGAAAGAACCTAATGATTCCTTTGAAAATAGAACCTATACACATATAACAAATCTGCATGTTGTGCACAGGTACCCTAAAACTTAAAGTATAATTAAAAAAAAAAATAAAACGTGAAAAAAAAGAAAATAGAACCTAAACACATACTCTGTACTGAGTCAGTGTTCAACTCATGCTGTTGACTTATTAAATAATGATGTCTAAGAACTCTACTCATTGGTAAGACCTAACGGGGTACCTTTCTGGGAATGAATAACAGTGATTTTAAAGACATTATTAACTGCAGTGAGATTTGCTCATCTGCAAGCTGAAGGGAGGCATCTGATTCATCTCGGTCAATTCAAACAGCTCAGATAATCTAAACATGGTGTGGACAAACTTAAAGGGCATTCCGAGTCCTTAATATTATGTGGGCTCTCTTTTGGAATGGTCTTAAAAAATGTGCCTTAGGGGTTCTGTGGGTCCAGGAAATATTCACACAGTGCCTGACTTTGTTAGTGACAACAAAGGGATCGAAGATCTGAGAAAGGGAAGGAACAGAACACCACCTCCCCAGGCAAAACCAAACCAATGAGAAAAAATACTCACAATTGCTTAAAGAAATGGTTGATTCGAGGTTGAAACTTTAAATTAGAAAATATTTTCTTCAGTTAATAGAAAGGAAATAAAGGATTGTCAAATCTTGTCATTGTCTCTTTCTCCTCTTTAATTTCTTATAGAAACAGCAGATTTAAATACACACAAACACATATGATTGCTTTTAGTTATAGCAACTTCACATTTTAGGAATAGACATGGCATACTTTTCTGTAAGGCAAGAATGCTTAAGTGGAGCTGGCTCCATATTTAGAGCCAACAGAGCAGAAAGATCTCTAAAGAGCAAGGTGCACATTAATGGTGAGAAGAAATAGTACACAACAAGAAACACTAGGCACTTATAGGGTGTTTTCTTTTTTTAGATGGAGTCTCACTCTGTTGCCCAGGCTGGTGTGCAGTGGTACGATCTTGACTCACTGCAACCTCTGCCTCCTGGGTTCAAGTGATTCTTGTGCCTCAGCCTCCCAAGTAGGTGGGACTACGGGTACATGCCACCATGCCTGGCTAACTTTTGTATTTTTAGTAGAGATGGGGTTTCACCATGTTGGCCACGCTGGTTTCGAACTCCTGACCTCAGGTGATCCACCTGCCTCGGCCTCCCAAAGTGCTGGGATTAACAGGTGTGAGCCACTGTGCCCAGCCTATAGATTTTTTTTATAACTAAAAGAATTACATGGGAAATTTTAGGTGGAAGAAAGATTTTCAAATATCCTGTGTCTTCATGGTGGACAGAAATGCAGGGAGTCATGTAATAATCCAAAAAAAATACTTAAGAACCTCATCCATGTAATATCATGGAATTAGGGATTACAATGGGTTACATCACAGTCTTATTAGATATAATGGACATCTTTAGATGCCATATATTCAGGCTCTATCTATGTCAGCAAGTGGCTGAGAATAAAGGCTTTAAAAAAGTCCACTTTATCTACTTAAGCTCTGCTTCATAAATGCCTAGGACAGGTGGACCCTCCATGGAATAATATGTTCACTAAGCTAGTGTTCCTATACCTGAAAACATGTATTGTGAGAGTCTCTTAGCACACAGCTAGGTAGCCTGTAGGTCTTTTCTGTGGGGTGGGAGAGCAGAGGAAGCCATTCTTTGTTTATTTGAGATAATCTAACCAGGTTCATGACCTCCTTTCCTTTGTTTCTATTTTAAGGAGGAAGAGAAACAGAAATCCCCATTTCCACTCCAACCTTATCCTCAACACAAATTATAATACCTTAAAATTGTAGTAGAAGGAGCTATAAACTATAAAAAGATAAAGTTCAATTGCTGAGGGGCAGCAACTGTAAGCATGTTCTTACCTGATGTGGCCAATCAATTCAATAAGCTTGTGACTAAAAAAATACGCTGTCAGCTCAGACACATGACTCAGGACTGAACAGACCCCAAAGAGGGTTGTAGTTCCATTGAGGTCTTCCAAATGCCAGTAGAGAAAGGTGAACACGAAGCCGTATCCAAAACCCATGAACCAAGCCACAAACAGCACTGAGCCATACTGCACGCTGCAGAGCAGCTTGATTAAGTCCCAAAAGTTGAAGGCCTGCGAGTGGCTTATGGTGGTTGGTGTCTCCTCAGAGGACTCTGTGGAGTTGTTCCTTTCCACCTGCGGGATCTCCACCTCTTTCCCTTTAGAATCATTGTTTTTGAAATGGTTATAGCGGAACCGGAACTGAGTGGCAACGATCAAGGCCATGGTCATGAGAACGCCGAAGACGATGAAGACGATCTGGTAATTCCTGTACTCGGGGGGCTTACACCCCTTTCCATCGATGAGCACTTCAATGTGGGTGTAGTCGATTCCAATGCCCACAGACAGCATCGCCAGGCCCCAGCCCAGGGAGCCCCACATGCGCTGCAACCCATAGCGATCTCTGTGTTTTCCCAGATACTGGAGTGTGACTGTGTCTACAATTGTGACAGAAGAGGCACTGAAAAATTCTCCTATTATGACAACTACCAAGATCACCAAGAATATAGCTTCAACTTCTTGTTGATCATAAACAAGCATGACTTGGTCAGAAGGTAAAGATTTGGTGGTGGTAACAATAACAGTGGTTGTCTCCTTGGTTACAGTTCCTGGGGAGACAGGGGTTGCTGTGCTTGAGTTCAAAGTCAAGTCCATCATACGGTTAGTAATTTCATCTGTCTGGGGCTGTAGAGTGGGTTCACTGTTCATGTTTGGAGCTGTTGGCAAAGTAACAGTGTCTGAGACATTGAGCCCTGTTTCCAAAAACGTGTTGTTTCTTTTCTCACGCATTTTTGGTGATATGGTGAGGAAAGAGGTAAAGGAAGAATTTGTTGGCAGGATAGTTAACTGGTGACTTGCATTGGTGGGGTGAGCTGTTGGGGGAATCTTTGGTACACATCTCAAAGTAGCAGGTTTGACAAATCCAATGCCCAGGTTGAATAAAACCCAACACAAAAGAGAAAAGAGGAGGACAATTTTGCCTTTTTTAAAGCGGTCTGCAACTACACCCCAAAAGGGGGCACTGCAGAATTCAATGAAGTAACGAATACCTACTAGTAGTCCACTCTGACTTGGAGACATTCCCAGCTGTTTGTAATACACAGGCAAAAGGGGATAGAGAGAGCCATAGGCAGAGTAAAAGAAAAAATAAAAGACCTTGGAAATTAGAAGATCATTGTTTATCTTAACACAATGTTTCTCTATCCAGTCTATTTCCTCCTCAGGAATAGCAGATGTTTCTGTGGAGGAAGGTGTTTCATTCGAAGGTGGTTCTGGTTCCCTGGAAATACCATTAAAGGGATCTGCAAGCACATACTTTCTCTTCTGTTCCTCTTCATCATCCGTTAAGATAGCAACTTTATCATCTGCCATGGCTTACCACCACCATCAGCAAGTTTACAACCTTTGGAATTTGTATTGTTGATCTGTAAAGTAAAATTTAAAAGATGGCTTAGTAATGAAAATCATAACATGTAAACACAGAACTTCATCTTGCAGGAAATTAAGCAGTTACAAACTAAAATAATAATTGCAAGAGAGAATTCTCATCATTTATCACTTGCAGCCACACAATACTGGTAAGGAAAAATAGCTTTTAAAAAAATTGAATACTCTTTGTGGCCACTGACTGACTAATTACATCTTCCAATCGCAGGTTTACAGCTCAGATTCATTCCCAGTCTTTTCATTGATTCCCAGGGAAAATGTACAAATAATAGGGATTATGTCTAAACCAAATACAGAGAGTTGAAAATAAACACTGTTTATAGTTTCTTGATTTTTACTGTTCAAACAAATCCACTACATTATGAAGTCTAGGATTCTTTAGAAAATGAAGGTAGCAAAACCATTCTGTTTCTAAGGAAAAATAGGTTGCACTTAACCACAACCACAAATGTAATGAGAAAGAGGAAGCCAGTGGCACTGTTGCAACTACAGTGCTCACTGGAGCCATGACAAAGATACCCTGGTAATGAAGTAGCCTTCACATTGCATATATGATGTACAGTTCTCCAGATGTGCTTTATAGATAGCAGTTTAAGAAAATGGCAAGAAAAAAGAGCAGATAATACTTATTTAGCACTCTGTACCAGATAACATTAAAAGATCTTTACATGTATTCATTCATATTAGTCACAGTAGCCCTATTATCTTGTCCATTTTACAGATGAGAATAATGAGGTATGGCAGGTTTAATTAATAAGAGGCAGTGCCAGGATTTGAACCCTGATATTACAGCTTCAGGACACATGCTCTCTATGATGGTAGTCCCCAACCACTTTGGCACCAGGGACTGGTTTAATGGAAGACAATTTTTCCTCAGATGGGGAGAGGGGGTTGGTTTTGGGATGAACTGCTTCACTTCAGATCATCAGGGTGATTCCTAGGTTCTCATAAGGAGCACACAACCTACATCCCTCGCATGCACAGTTCACAATAGTGTTCATGCTCCTATGCAAATCTAATGCCTCTGCTGATCTGACAGGAGGCAGAGCTCATGTGATAATGCTTGCTGGCCCGCTCTTGCTGTGTGGCCCAATTCCTAACAGGCCACGGAGTGGTAGCGGTCCATGGCCCAGGGGCTGGGGAACCCTGTTCTAAGACACGCTAAACTGAAAAATAACACATTTTAGATAAGATGCCAGTAAACCTTTTTGAAAAACAGTGTTTTGGCCGGGCACAGTGGCTCACACTTGTAATCCCAGCACTTTGGGAGGCTGACGGGGGCGGATCACGAGTTCAGGAGATTGAGACCATCCTGGCCAACATGGTGAAACCCCACTTCTACTAAAAGTACAAAAATTAGCTGGGCCTGGTGGCACGCCTGTAGTCCCAGCTACTTGGGAGGCTGAGGCAGGAGAATAGCTCGAACCCAGGAGGTGGAGGTTGCAGTGAGCTGAGATTGCGCCACTGCACTCCAGCCTGGCGACAGAGTGAGACTCCATCTCAAAAAAAAAAAAAAGTTTTTCATATACGATATTAGCAATATACATTTATATAAATTTATAGGAACTGTGCCACCATCCCATCAGAATTTCCCTTTCTTCTGTTAAAGATTGAATGATTAAAGTGTCAAAAGGTCTTGTGTGCATCAAGAATTATGTTGTTCCAATGAACAGATTCTGATGGTAGGAGGTATATACATTAAATATGTGTTAATTCCTTTCACCTTCTTTTTTTTTTTTCTTTTTTTGAGAGACAGGGTCTTATTCTGTCACCCAGGCTGGTGTGCAGTGGTGTAATTATGGCACTGCAGCCTCAACCTCCCAGTCTCAAGCAATCCTCCCACCTCAACCTCCTCAGTAGCTAGGACTACAGACGTGTGCCACCACGCCCAGCTAATTTTTGTAGAGATGGAGTTTTTGCCATGTTGCCCAGGCTGTTCTCTAACTCCTGGGCTCAAGTGATCCTCTTGCCTCAGCCTCCCAAAGTGCTGGGATTACAGGCGTGAACCACTGCACCCAGCCTCCTTTCACTTTCTTTACTAGAGAAAAATATCAATTTCACTTGCCACCCCTTGGAATAGATCTTGCTCTTTGTTTTCCCAAAATGAATAACATTCTGCAAAACCTTCTAAAATTATGCTTGTAAGCGTGTTTTAATCTCTACAAAGCTCCTAGGTAGACAATGGAACACAGCCTAAGGAGACCTATGTAAGGAGTCAATTTATCTGTTATCCCCAAAAGCCAGATGTCAATGTAGCTGTAAGCTTTGAAAATGTTCATGTCGGATTTTTAGGTTAAAAAAAAATTTAACTGAAGTGAAATTCACATAACACAAAATTAACCATTTTGAGAGTGAACAATTCAGTGGTATTTACTATATTCACAATGCATATGGCCACCACCTCTATCTAGTTTCCAAATCAGGTTTTTCTTAATAGTGAAAGGAAAACATTTTTTTCCTCCTAGAAAACATGAAGGAAAAGCAAAATCCAATCTTTTGCTGCTTAGCTATAAATGACTTTCTTTAATGTTCTATACCTATTTTTCCTTCATCATTAGTGCCTTCACCTATCCAACTCAGCGGCTCCAATTCCATTTTATCATCTGAAAAGAACAAATAATTTGCCCTTAAATCTATTTTCTAAATTAATTTAATTCCTGAGCTCAAAATTGAAAGAAACATTTCTTGGGTTTCAAATGTATAAAATTATGTGATACTTCTGGGTAAAGAGAGCAGATTAAACACATGTAGTTTGAATCCTTCCCTGAACCCACTAAAATGACAATAAACACACATACACAAACATACACACACACTGTAAAAGTCATAATTCAAGCTAGAAAGATTAAAGGGCACATAATAGCAATAAAATAAAATTCTGGAAAGCAGAAAGTAAACAATTGGTAAAAGACTTGGTAGATCTGAGAAAACTAAAACCTTGGTTGATTATAGGGAAAGCCAAGAACTAATAAAATTTACTACTCAGAATCCCTGAAAGGCTCATGAGTTAGCTATATTAGATTTATCTGCAAGTAAGAGAAAGAGTGTATGTGTGAGTAAGTGAGAGAGAGAGAGAGTGTGAGTGTGTGTGTGTGTGTGTGTGTGTGTGTGCGCGGGGGGGTGGTGGTGGCAGGGGTTGGGGAGGTGCTCAAATAGAGCTGACTGAAAGTCTAAACCCCAAACAAATGCAGGTTATTTTCCTCTGGAAAGTAAAACACAGAGGTTTTGGTCAGGTGCGGTGGCTCACGTCTGTAATTCAAGCACTTTGGGAGATTGAGGTGGGTGGATCATTTGAGTTCAGGAGTTCGAGAGCAGTCTGGCCAACTTGGCAAAATCCTGTCTCTACTAAAAATACAAAAATTAGCCAGGCATGGTGGCAGGTGGTGCCTGTAATCCCAGCTACTTTAGAGGCTGAGGCGAGAGAATCACTTGAACCCAGGAGCCGGAGGTTGCAGTGAGCTGAGATCACACCACTGCATTCTCCAGCCTGGGTGACGGAGCAAGACTCTGTCTCAAAAAACAAAAACAAACAAACAAGAAACACAGAGGTTTTCTGGCCATAGAGCACCAAGCAGAGTTGTAAATGGTGCCATGCTGAAAGCAGGGCATCAAGTGAACATACACATCCTGGATTCTGAGCCTTGGCCCCTTTCCCCATGCCACTTTCCTCAGGAGGTTCCCAGAGGCTGGCAAGACTTCCGTCCTCTAGGCAGGAAAGTTAAAGCCTCTTCTCTACAAAATCTGGTTAGCCTAAGAGGAATGACTTCTAGATGCTTATATTGAAGCCTCTCCAACTAAACAACACAACCCAATGACCCTACACAGGAGCTCAGAGTTATCAAGACCTTCCACTAAATATGAGTAATTACCAAGGATTATTTGACATTTGAGGAAATTTGAGGACATTTGAGGAAAGTCTGTTACATGAAAAACAGAACCAAAACAGGAAACACTATCAGTCCAGAGAAATCAGAAGCCAAGTAAAAATGAAAATACTTTTGAATATATTATTAATATCTTCAGAAATAACAGAAAATCATGCAACTATGAAACAATACCAGAATAATATATATTTTTAAAGAAGAAGAAGGATGGGCAGATAAAAGGAATGCTTGAATAAAAAGCTCTGGAATTTATAAGTATTATAGCATAAATGAAAAATTAAGAGATGATATGAAAGAAAAGTTTGAGGCAATTTCTTAGGAAAATAAAGAACAAGAGCAACAATACACAGATATATGTATCTCACATCATATACAAAAATCAACTCCTGATATATTACAGGTTTAAAAGTCAAACATTAAATAACATAGCTTTTAGAAGAAAACATAGAAAAATATCTTAAAGATTTATAGATAGGAAAATATTTACTAAATAAGACACAGAGTATATTAAACATTAAAGAAGAAAAAATAATTGAACTACATTAAAATTAAGAATTTCTAGGCTGGGCGCGGTGGCTCACGCTTGTAATCCCAGCACTTTGGGAGGCTGAGGCGGGCGGATCACGAGGTCAGGAGATCGAGACCACGGTGAAACCCCGTCTCTACTAAAAATACAAAAAAATTAGCCGGGTGTGGTGGCGGGCGCCTGTAGTCTCAGCTACTCGGAGAGGCTGAGGCAGGAGAATGGCGTGAACCCGGGAGGGGAGCTTGCAGTGAGCTGAGATTGCGCCACTGCACTCCAGCCTGGGTGACAGAGCGAGACTCTGTCTCAAAAAAAAAAAAAAAAAAAAGAATTTCTGGCTATGTGCAGTAGCTCACACCTGTAATCCCAGCACTTTGGGAGGATCACCTGAGATCAAGAGTTCGAAACCAGGCTGGCCAACATGATGAAACCCCACCTTTACTAAAAAATACAAAAATTAGCTGGGCATGGTGGTGGGTGCCTGTAATCCCAGCTGCTTGGGAGGCTGAGGCAGGAAGATTGCTTGAACCCAGGAGACGGAGGTTGCAGTGAGCCGAGATTGCACCACTGTACTCCAGCCTGGGCGACAGAGTGAGACTCCATCTCAAAAAAAAAACAAAAAGGAATTTCTGTTCATAAGCTACCATTAAAGATTGAAATGGCAAGTCAAAGAGTGAGAGAAGATATTTTGATGAGAGATATATATATACACACACACACACACACACACACACATATATGTAACAAAAGAATGATCCAGATATATAAAAATTTATTCTTTAAAATCAATAGAAAAAAATCAGTAGGAAAATATGAGGTAACCCAACAGGAAAAATAAGCAAAAAGCTTGAATAGGCACCTCACAAAAGAGCCTATACAAATGGCCAATAAATATGTAAAAAGATGATAAACTTGATTAATCGCCAGTGAAAGCATTAAAACCAGAATACAATAACGTAACATACTCTAAAAATGGCTAAAATAAAAAAGATTGAGGCTGGGCATGGTGGCTCACACCTGTAATCCCAGCACTTTGAGAGGCCGAGGGAGGTGGATCACTTGAGGCCAGGAGTTCAAGACCAGCCTGGCCAATGTGGCAAAACCCCATCTCTGTTAAAACTAAAAAAATTAGCCAGACGTGGTGGCAGATACCTGTAATCCCAGCTACTCGGGGGCCGAAGCAGGAGAATCACCTGAACCCAGGAAGCAGAGGTCGCAGTGAGCTGAGATAGCGCCACAGCCCTCCAGCATGGGCGAAAGAGTGCAACTCTGTCTCAATCAACCAATCAATCAATCAATCAATAAATAAGCATCTCTAAATGTTTGAGTGCCAACATGATACTCAAAGGAAATGCACATTGTAGCATTTTTGATTTTTGGATTTAGAAGGCTGAACAGGTAAGTATAAAACAATATTCTAAAATTTGAAAAAATTCTAAATCCAAAATACTCCTGGTCCCAAGCATTTTAAATAAGGGATGCTCAATCTGTAATATCAAATGTTGATGAGGATGTGGAGCAACTAGAACTCTCATAGATTGCTGGTGGGACTGTAAATTGATACACTACTTTAAAAACTGGAATAGCTACTAATCTTGAGTGTAACACCCTATGACAACCAAAAGACATGTATATTCACCGAAAAACATCTATAAACATGTTCACTGCAGAATAATTTTAATGGCTCAAAACTGGAAGCAACCTGTCTATAGCACATACATAAACTGTAGTATTTCCATCCAAAGAAATACTGTGCAACAGTAAAAACGAACAAACTACAACTACATGCAGTGACAAGGATGAATCTCACAAACATAATATGGACTAAGAGAAGCAGGAAACAAAAGATCACTGAACATGATTCCACTTATGGAAAAATAATAAGCAGGCAAAACTAAGTTATGGTATTAAAAGTGGTAGACATGGCAGGGCACAGTGGCTCACGCCTGTAATCCCAGCACTTTGGGAGGCTGAGGCGAGTGGATCACCTGAGGTCAGGAGTTCAAGACCAGTCTGATCAACGTGGTGAAACCCCATCTCTACTAAAAATACAAAAATTGGCTGGGCATGGTGGCAGGTGCCTGTAATCCCAGCTACTCAGGAGGCTGAGCCAGGAGAATCGCTTGAACCCAGGAGGTGGGGGTTGCAGTGAGCCAAGATTGTGCCACTGCACTCCAGCCTGGGTGACAAGAGTGAAACTCTGTCTCAAAAAAAAAAAGAAAAAAAGAAAAAAAAAGTGGTAGACTTCTGTTCCAAGAAGATGGAGTAGACACAATTTTCTCTATCACTTCTGCTAAGTACAACTAAAAACCCTAGACAACAATATTTAAAGTAAACGTAGAAGACTCTGAAAGATAGACAAAAAAAGGCAGACCAGCTATGGACCTTGGTACCCAAGGAACAACACACATATGAATGGAGCTGAAGAACCAAGAAATACTGATGGGTGATGATGGGTGCAAACAAAAAGCCCTAACAAGTGCCTGCTTGCTCTATCTAATGAATCAGGAAAGGGGCAGTCTAGAAAGACAGAGAACTTTAGATAATAACTTCGACTGCAGCCAAATACCACAGAAAAAATGACCATAACCCTATTCCCACTCCTGCCCACACCATCAAAGGCTGAGCGGGGAGCCTACAATTCTGCCCTCACCAGGCTATAATGGGGAGCCCCCAACCCCTCAACTAAGGTGGGATCAGAGAAGATAAAGGAGCAAGGACTTTCATCCCTGCTAGGCAGTAATGAGGCCACAGTATCAGTGGAGATCACATGGGGAGCCTGGACTGCCAACCCAACTGTTGGTAACAAGGCATCCTTACCCTTTCCCCACTGGGGTGATGTCAGGAGTTATAGTAGAGAATCAGGACTTTTACCACTGGCCAGCAGTAAGGAGGTCCACCCCTCACTCTCAATGGGTATCACTGAAGGCCATGTGAGGAGGCCTGCTGGGGAGCTGAAATGCCCATCTCCACTTCACAATAATGAAAAGTCTTTCACCTTCAGGTATCCAGAGAGGCTGAGTGAGGAATTTGGACTTCTACCTCCAGCTGGCAGTAATAAAGCAGCATCCTCCCTTCTCTTGCCAGAGCATTTTCAGAAAAAGTCAGCTAAAGCAGAAGGTCTAAATAAGATCCACAGTCTCATAAAATAATACCCAAAACGTCTTGCTTTCAATAAAAAATCATGCATCACACCAAGAACCAGGAAGATCTCAAACTGAATGGAGAAAGACAATCAATGGATGCCAACATTGAGATGACAGGAATGACAACCATTTTAAAAACAACCATCATTTGGAAATAATAGACACTGGGGACTCCAAAAGTGGGGAGAATGGGAGGGGGATGAGGGCTAAAAAATTGCCTGTTGTGTACAATGTTCAATAATTGGGTGATGGGTACACCAGAAGCCCAATCCTCACAACTACACAATATACCCATGTAACAAACATGCATTGTACCCCCTGAATTTAAAATATTTTTTAAAAGCCATCCTAAAAATGCTTAAATAGGCAATTACAAACATGCTTGAAACAAAACAAAAAAACAGAAAGTCTCAGCAAAGAAATGTAAGAAAAAATGGAAAACTTAGAACTGGAAAATACAACCACCAAAATAAATCTTAATGGATACACTTAATAGCAGAATAAAGGGGACAGAGGGATTAATGAGTGAATTGGGATACAGAACAATAGGAATTACACAATCTGAACAGAGAGAAAATAAAGTGAAAGAGCCTTAAGGACCTATGGGACTGTAACTAAAGATCTAATGTTCATGTCATCATAGTCCTGGAAGGTGAGGAGACAAAAAGGGAGTGAAAAAGTTGTCAAAGAAGTAAAGGCTGAAAACTTCTCAAATTGGCAAAAGACATAAACCTACAGATTCCAGAAGCTGAGCAATCTCGACAGGATAAACCTAAAACAAAATGCCCACACCAAAACACATCAGTCAAACTTCTAAAAACTAAAGGCAAGGAAAAAATTTTTGAAAGCAGAGAGACACAACTTACCAATGGGAGAAAAACAATTGAAATGATAACAGATTTCTGAGAAACCATGGACACTGGAAGTGGCACAATTTTTTTAAGTCCTAAAAGAAAAGAATTGTCAATACAGAATACTATATCCAGAAAAAAGACTGTCCAAAAAAACAGAAAACTACTAATATCCCTGGTAAATCTAGATACAAGAACCCTTAAGAAAATATTAGAAAAGAGAATTTAGCAACATATAAAAAGAATTATACACCATGACAAAGTGTGGTTGATTCCGAAAATACAAGGCTGATGCAATATTTGAAAGTCAGTCAATTCAATCTACCATGATAATAAGCTAAAGAAGAAAAATTATTTCAGCTTACCAATCAATGCAGAAAAACATTTGATAAAATAAACATTTGAAAAAGTCTCAGAAAATAGGTTCTGAGGTAAAAAGTCTCAGAAAAATAGGAACACAGGGGAATGTTCTCAATTTGATGAAGATCACCTACGGAAACCCATGGGTAACACTGCACTTAATGGAAAGATTGAATGCTTTTTCTCTAAGATAGGGAACAAGGCAAGACTGTCTGTTCTCATCATTCTTACGCAACACAATGCTGGAAGTTCTCACCAGTGCAATAGGAAATAAAAGAAAACAAAAGACATACAGATCAAAAACAAAGAAACTGTCCCTATTTGCAGTTAACATGACTAGGTAGAAAATTCCAAGAAACCTATAAATAAACTTCTAGAACTAATAAGTGAGTTCAGCAAGTTCACAGGATACAAGATAAGCATACAATAATTAATCGTATTTCTATATGCTAGCAATGAACACATGGACACCAAAATTATAATACCATTTACAATTGCTTAAAAAAGAAACACTTGGGTATAAATTTAAAAAATGTGTACAAGGACTTATGCTGAAAACCATAAAATGCTGATGAAAGAAATCAAAGAGCTAAATAAATGGATCCATGTTGATGAATTTCAATTCTCCTCAAACTGATATACAGGTTTAACACAACTCCTATCAAAATCTCAGCAACATATTTTTGTAGATATAGACAAGATTTTAAAATTTATACAGAAAAGGAAAGAAACGAATAGCTAAAGCAGTTTTGAAAAAGATCTTATAGCTGTGCATTAATTAAGACTGTGGCATTAGCAGAAGGACAGACACATAGATCAGTGGAACAGAATACAGAACCCAGAATAAATCCACCCAAATATGCCCAACTGTTTTTTAACAAAGATGCAAAAACAATTCAATGGTGGAAAGGTAACCTTTCAAAAAATGGTGCTGAGGTAATCAGACATCCATGGGCAAAAAAATGAACCTTGGCCAGGCACGGTGGCTCATGCCTGTAATCCCAGCACTTTGGTGGCTGAAGCGGACGGATCACTTGAGGTCAGGAGTTCGAGACCGGCCTACCAACAGGGAGAAACCCTGTCTCTCCTAAAAATACAAAATTAGCTGGGCATGGTGTCATGTGCCTGTAATCCCAGCTATTCGGGAGGCTGAGGCAGGAGAATCACTTGAACCTGGGAAGTAGAGGTTGCAGTGAGCTGAGACAGAGCTGTTGCACTCCAGCCTGGGCAATAAGAGTGAAACTCTGTCTGAAAAAAAATAAATAAATAACCTCTAACTAAGTCTTACACCTTATACAAATATTAACTCAAAATGGATCATTAACTTAACTATACAATTTGAAACTATAAAACATTTAGAAAAAAAAAAGAAGAAAATCTTTAGCCTCTAGTGCTAGGCAGAGTTTTTAGACTTGACACCAATAACATGATCCATAAAAGGAAAAACTAATGTTAGACTTCATTAAAATTTAAAACTTTTGCTCTACAAAAGATCCTGCGAAGAGGATGAAAACACAAGCTACAGACTGTGAGAAAATACTTGAAAACCACAAATCCAGCGAAGGATTAGTTTCTAGAATATGTAAAGAATTCTCCGAACTCAACAAACAATCCAATTAGAAAATGGACAAAAGACATAAAGGGACATTTCACTGAAGAGGATAGACAGGATATATAGATGCATAGATACAAATGAAAAGATGTTCAACATCACTAATGATTAGGGAAATGTAAATTAAAACCATGAGGCTATATCACTACACGTCTGTAAGAATGGTTAAAATAAAAATAGGGATAACACTGAATTCTGATAAGGTGGCACAACTACCAAATTACTCATACACTGTGGGTGGGGATGTAAAATGGTACACCATTCTAGAAAGCAGTTTAGCAGTTTCTAATAAAACTAAATACATGATTACCATAAAAGCCAGTAATTACACTTCTGGGAATTTATTCCAGATAAATGAAAACTTATTTTCACACAGAAACCCGTGCATAAATGTTTACAGCAGCTTTCTTCATAATAGCCAAAAAGTGGAGACAACCCAAAAGCCCTTCAAAGGATGGAAGGACTAACTGAACAAATTGTACTACAGCTTTCCTATGGGATATTATGCAGCAATAAAAAGGAGCAAACGACTGATACATGCAATAACCTGGATAAATTTCCAGATAATTATAGAATGAAAAAATCCTATCTCAAAACATTACATACTGTATGATTCTATTCATATAACATTCTTGAAATGATGAAATCATTGAAATAGAGACAGACAGGTGATTGCCAGGAATTCATTAGAGAGTGGGAACAGGAGGGAAGTAGAGGTGGCTACACAAGGGCAACAGGAGGGACCTTGGTGGCGACAGAGAGAAATGTTCTGTATCTTGACTGCCTCAATGTCAATGGTGCTGTTGTGCTATAGTTTTGCAAGATGTTATCACTGGGGAAAAGTCAGGGGGTACAGGATACATGAGACATTGCTCTATTATTTCTAACAACTACATGTGAATCCACAATGATCTCAAAATAAAGTTTAATTAAAAGAAGTTAGGATAGGGGTTACCCTTAAGGGAGATAGTGACTAGAAGGAATTTTGGGGTGCTGATAATATATTTTCTTATCTAGGGCTTTATTTCATGACATGTTTACTTTGTAAAAACTCACTGAACTATAGTATTCTACAACAAAACAACTTAATATGAAGAAAAAAAAGATGAAAGTAGGAGAGAAAAAATAAGACATATACAGCATCTCCCAGGAAGTCAAACATCTAGAAAATAATAACTCCAAGAAGCAAGAACAGAAAAAAATTAAGGGAAGAAAACTTTAAAATTTCAAGAAAATGCCTCAAAACTGAAAGATAAGAGTTGTCTGAGTGAAATGACCCACCTAGTACCTAACACAATGGATAAAAATAGACACAAGCCAAAGCACATCATCAACATTTCAGAACACCGGGACAAATGAATTACCTTACAAACTTTCAGAGAATAAAATATTTCAGATAGTAAGGATCAGGAATGAGAATGGCTTCAGATATCTCAACAATATCACAATCTATATGTAGCCAAATTATTACTTGAGTTTATGGGTGAAATAAAGACATTTTACACACGCAATTTCTCACAAAATTTATCTCTTATGTACCCTTTCTCAGGTTGTGCTCCACCAGAACAAAAGGATAAATCAAGCAAAAGACAGACATGGGATATAGGAAATAAGAGATCTAACATTAGAGAGAAGCAACGGGAATACAGGGATGATAGAACTGGAGATCCCAGGATGACAGCTTTGCACCAGACATAAGGGCAACCAGTATAGTGGGAATAGGACTGAAGGTTTCAGGAGAGACTGTCAGAAAAATGACACTGGTAGAATACCAATACACCTGAATGCCCTAAGAGGAAATTTAGATGGCTGGTGAAACATTCAGGGATGAATAACTGATAAATACAGAGAAAGTTAAATAAACAGAACATACAAGAAAACAAAGAGTTGCACAGAAAAAGAAAAAATGCAGTTTACTACATGTCTCTGTTATGATTACACAGTCATACAAATGCAAACATGAATACTGAACTAACCAAAATTGCCTTATAGCTACATTGGGAAGTCAGAGAAATGAGAAAGTTGGGCTTTCTCATTAGACAGTCAGGAGCAGAAGAGTTAACTCGGTTTCTTCCATAGTGGGAAGACACTAGACATTATCTAGTGTCTTTAAATAAAATTAAAGTCAAGAAATATAGATACAAGAATTTTATTTAAAGACATACAGGTGATAATCCTACTATTTTGGGAGGCCAAGACAAGAGGATCAATTGAGGTCAGGAGTTCAAAACCAGTCTGGGCAACACAGCGAGATCCCATCTTTAAAAAAAATTTTTTTTTAAGTTAGCCAGGTATGGTGGTACATGCTTACAGTCCTAGCTACTTGGGAGGCTGAGGTGCCCAGGACAGTGAGCTATGATCATACCACTGCACTCAGCCTGGGTGACAGGGCGAGACCTGTCTCAAATAAATAAATAGGTGAATATCAAAATAATTGCAGAAAAAGTAGTTGCCTCTGGGAGGAGAAATAAAAAGAGCACAGAAGTCTGTTTTTTTGTTTTGGTTTGTAACAAACCTTGTAAACATGTTCATTTTTTTAACTTCAAACATCCATAACTCTCATTTTAAAAATAAAAACTAAGAAAGAAATATGCAGTCATGTGGGTTTTGTCTTTACAAACGACATTAAAGCCAACTACTAACACCCTTCTATCACTGACTAAACATTTTTCAGAGTTGTACAGAATGTCTGACCACATCAATTCTAATCAGGGGCCTTAGAGTGAACTTTAATTAATTATTCTACATAAATCATCTGCTGAATCTTCACCAGGTAGATCAGAGACGGACACAAAGTCCTCTTTAACAGGCATAATTTCCTGAATTGTCCAAGTGATTGTGAAGAACTGATGCCCATATGCTAATTCGAAAATGGAAATATCTTACATTAAGATATTGATGTAAACCTTGATGAGTGACTTTCTCCCAAAATATTCTTTCCTCTCCACCTTATGCAAATGATTTTTGAGTATCATAAGGTTACACAAGGTTTCTCTGGTTACATAAGTCCAGATGTTAAGTAGTTCTCACAGTATCAACAAATACAAAGTCATTATGGAAATGTTTCGGTAATATGACATTCAGTATCACATATATAAATGTCATACTCAGTAACTTTTATATGAATTTCAAATCTCAAAAGACAAACAAAACTGTTAAACTCAGGTCATTATTTTTTTTTACTCAATATTTTCAGGTCATATTTAGATTTTGGTGAAAAGGAACCAAAACATGCAGAAATCACATTACAAACACGGTTATGAAATATAGCATAATAAATAAAGTGTAATCACAGGATCAGGGAGAAAAAGAAACCAAAAACAAGTATATCCCATTGTAGGGCATCTTTGGCTGAAGTGGATTGTATTTAATTTGTCATAAGGAATGACAGAACAAGTACAAAGAGTAGTAAAAATATTTATATGCTGGATGAGACAATCTGTTTATAAAGTGAAAGATTTTGTTTATTGAGAGGTTGATGTGGGCTAAATGTCTACAGCCCCTCCAAAATTAATAAGTTGAAGCCCTAAACCCCAATATGATGGTATTTGGAGGTAGCCCCGTTTGGAGGTAATTAGGTTGAGAAGAGGTCAAGAGATGGGACCTTTTTCATGGGATTAATGCCCTTATAAGAGGAGGCAACTCTCTCTCTACCCACATAGCAAGAAGGCGGCTATCTGGTAGCCAGGAAGAGGGCCCTCGACAGGAACAGAGTCTACTTGCACCTTGATGTTGGACTTCTCAAGTCTCCAGAACTGTGAGAAATAAACTGTGGTTCAAGAAACCCTGTCTATATATGGTATTTTGTTATAGCGGCCTGAGCAAACTAAGACAGCGGGCAATGAACATGAATCAATTCAGTTAATATTTTGTTTTTAATGTCTGAGTCTTAATGCTTTTTTTAAAAAAGAAACTTGAAAACCTAGAGTTAAGAAGACATTTAGAATTATATACAGAATTAACTTTATGATCTTCTCTGGGAAATATTCTCTATTGCAGGTTTGCAGTTAATCCTAATCAGATAAGGAAGGCTTTGTTTACTTTTTAGGAAAGCAGAAGTCTTCTCACCTAGCACAGTCTTATGACAGTAGTCAATACAACTATTGTGAAAATATAACACAGATTTCTAAAACCTGGAAAGCTATCCTACCAGTACCTACAATGAGTCATTCAAATAGCAGGTATTTCTGAATTATTGATGAGAGGCAATGAAATCATTCTTGTTAAAACTGATAGCTTTCTTCGTTATGTATTTAAATTAAAACTGCTCAAACATATATCGAGTTATCCACAAATATATGAGAGTATGAAAACGGATTCAACTTTTGAAGAAAGAAACCCTGAGATCGAATACATTATTTGGAATAATTGCCAAAGGTTAGATTTACAAACATGACGAGAATGTGTGCTATAACACAGCAGTGACATAATTATCAGTGATGGAGAGGAAACAATCCCTGGATACCACGGAAGGGACACTCTTCCTTGTGCCATGGCCATCATAACTCAGTATTGCCTAGTGACGAAGGCTGAAGCTGCGAAGCAGGGAAATCGACTTTTCAAACCCTTGCAGCCAGCTCTGTCTTGTCAACTGTTATTGGCCAACATTCTCAATGGCTTTGGGAAACGTGAGTCCTGAGAGCTGGACTCTAACATACTGCTGCAATTATGACCAGTATAGACACAGGGAAATCACTGTAAAAGAGCGTTAGAATCTAGGTATTCACACACCACACTCGAACATTCAGTTCAACCCCCAACTTCTTCCAGAATAGAGCTTTTTCCAGAGAAACAGTGTGCAAGGTCAATTCCCATAGATTTTTTTTTTCCATCAGGATTGCTTTAGCATCTGCTAGACATTTAGCCAATGTCATGAAAAGAATATATAAGGTTAGTTTTATAACAGTCACACAGGCTACAAGGGCACTGATCTGTACAAAGATGAATGACTATTTTGGAATCTTCCTCTTCCTTTCAGAGTATTTTGACATGGTTCCTTTATGGCAAAGCCAAATGATGAAAGAAACAAAACTGGTCTGAGTCCTGTCAGCCCAGTTTCCAGCTTGAGCCCTCCAGGCACTCAGCACTGCCCATGGGCTCCCCAGAGCTGCTACTAGCAGCATTCCACTGGGATTGAAACTCCTGCCAGAAACTAGAACCTGGCACCCTTGTCATTCTTTTTTTTGTTTTGTTTTGTCTGTTTTAGACAGGGGCTCCTTCTGTCACCCAGGCTGGAGTGCAGTGGCACAATCACAGCTCACTGCAGCCTTGACCTCCTGGGCTCAAGTAATCCTCCCACCTGAGCCTCTCAAGTAGCTGGGACTACAGGCACATACTACCACTCTCGGCTATTCTTTTTAGTTGTTTGTAGAGACAGGGTCTCACTATGTTGCCCAGGCTGGTCTTGAACTCCTGGGCTCAAGTGATCCATTTGCCTCAGCCTCCTAAAGTGCTGGAATTACAGGTGTGGGCCACTGTGCCCAATCACCTTGTCATTCTTGGTGGGCCTTTCCAAGTCTCCTAGTAAAACCTTACTGCTAGATCACAAGCAAGCTGATCCACAACCTTGGTTGCCCCATCTTGACAACATATTTGCACTTTAATAGGGGTTCAGTGGATTATACTATCATATTATTACCAACTACAATACAATAACACTTAAGTAACACTTGCTAAGAATCTAGCATGTATTAACTCATTTCATACTCACAACAGTTCTCTGGGGTGGAAATGATTCCTTTCCCAGTTTTACCGATGAGGAAACTGTGGCACAGAGAAGGCAAACAACCAGCCCAAAGTCACATAGGGAATGAGTAGCAGTGCTGCTCTTAGCAGGTACTGACTCTCAATGCACTGTGCAGCTATGAGACAGGGATGCCAAAAGTTAAGTCTTAGGCCTCAAAGACTTGCTTTATCATTGACAAGATAAGCCTAAAACACATCTCTCTCTCTCTCTCTCTCTCTCTCACACACACACACACACACACACACACCCCACTAAAGGGTTAAATGAAAAGTCTAAATAATAATGGAAGAAAAGCCACATAGCCCTATATAATTTATTAACTAAAAGATATTAGGGACAATAGGCATGCTTCTGGAGTTCCAAGTAGGGTGTCCATACTTCAGACAGGGGTTGTCAAGAAAACGAGGGGCTTAAACTGAACTCTGAAAGATGGGCAGGATTCACTTAGGCAAAGATGAGTGGGAAAACTATTCCAGGGTAGAGGAAAGAAAAGGCAGCAGAAGATCCATAAAAGATTTATCTCAGGACTAAAGGGCATATGAGGCCACCCAGACAGCAACAGATGGCACAGGGCCTTGAATACCAGGCTGAGGGACGACACAACACAAAATACAATGGAATTATACTGAAAAAAAGACATTCATTTGAACAACCAAAAAAACCCTACAGCTATAGATCGAGCACCCACTAGTAGGTAGGACACATGCTGGAGGCCACACAGTCCTAGTCATGACACCCAGAGGCGAGAAGAAGACGGGGGCACACATAATCACAACACCCTATGCTAAATGTTCAAACAGGAGCAAGCACAGGTGATGTACACAGAGGGTCTGTGGGGTGGGGCCTCGAGCCAATCTGAAAGGATGAATAGATTGGCAGGGTTTTGCTGCTGCAACCTTGCTAAGGATTTCCCAACATTTGAACTTTTATTTTGGTGTACTGATCTTATCGCTAATGATCCAGTACTGAAGTCCTGTGATGGTATCATTTCAGAACAAACAGTACTTTATGAATTCACTATATCTAATGGGACCTTTCATAACATCTGGAAATAGAATACACTTGAAACATTTTCCTGACTCCTTCCTCTACTTCTAGAGATTGTTCTCACATCTACTGTAGGATTTATGGGTAATTTTATTGCTATCTTTTTACAGATAACTCGTCTGCCCAACAAGACTGTATACCCCTTGAGGGAGGAATCTAGAACATAACATATTGCCCTTTACCCCTGTAAGCTCTCAATACTGTTTATTTTGACAAGTACCTGATGACAATATACATATAAATTTTTATTAAAGTTTAATGTGATCAAAAATTAGTTTTAGGAAGTAGAGTCAAAAGAAGTCCCAGTAGCATCCCCCTGGCTTTGATAAATCAGTGCCTCTTTAAGCCTCCTTTTCCATACAAACTTAAGTCAATTAACTCCCAGAAGGGTTCTAGAGCTTAAATGAAATAAAGTATCAGAAAGCATTCTGTTAATCTAAAAGCAATATACGAACATTTGGTGTTGGTGGTAGTTGTACTTTTATTCCAGATATTTCATTAAAACTCTGGGTCTTATTTTGCAATTATGCCAAAAGCACTTTTCCCAGAATTATCTGGCACCACCCTTGAACTAGGCTAACATTTTATCCATCTGTGCTCATGAATTTATGTTCATGTCTGCTTTCATGTCTACAGCCTGATGGGGGGCTGTGAGGCACTGGTTCACTGGAGAACGCACTATTGTAATATGGACTGGAATGATAATTCATTATCTCCAGGAAAGAAATAACTATTCACTTAAAATAAAATATTCTGTGGAAACATTTCACTTATATTTGTAACATCATAAATCTGAAAGAAAGGACTTGAAATCCTCTCTAACATTTCCTTTCAACCTGCTAACAGGGTGAAAAAGGAACAAATTATTTTGATCTCTTAAGGGTTAGAGGAAATAGCTTATAACCATAAAGATGGCTTTAGTAATAAAGACCAACTAGATTTTCACTTTCACTTTGTGGAAGAAAATAATCAAATGTCAATTAAAAATTTATAATTTAGGTTCCTCAAATCTTATCAGCCATCATGAAGCAGATTCCTATTTGTTTTAGACTCCTGATTAAATATTGTGCCAATCTATAGCATAATTTATAATATAAATTTGAAGCAGGCCCCAGAACTTCATTTCCTTCTACATTTCAAATAAGCTTCCTGTCTTAGAACAAGCCCAGTGGGAGGAACAAGTAACAGTTCACATTACAGAGCTATTCTAACACTATTAGACACTGAGGGAATTAAGAGGGTTAAATAAAGCACAATCTACACACGAGACAAGGCAGTTTAAACAGAAATGTGTGGGTGCTTCTTTCTCAGACCTTTTATGAGTTTACAATTGAGACCAGAATATAGATCTCAAGGTTTATAATACATTTTCCTATAGCCCTGGACTATCATCAGTTATTTTTACTTACATCCCCTAAATGTGCTATAGTCTAAAAGAATAATTTATATCCTTAGTACATTCCCATATATGTAATCTAAAATTGTTTTATTTTGCTGTTAGGGTTCTGATAACTTGAGAATTACCATAAGCTATCAATTCTAATGATATAATTACTTTCAGAAAAAGGTTTATTACTTAGCCCATAAAAGAAAAAAGTGGCTGAGCACAGTGGCTCACATCTGTAATCCCAGCACTTTGGGAGACAGAGGCAGGCGGATCGCTTGAAGCCAGGAGTTCAAGACCAGCATGGGCAACAAAGCAAGATCCCATGTCTACAAATTTTTTTTAATGAGTCAGGCATGGTGGTTCACACCTGTAGTTCTAGTTACTCAGGAAGCCAAGGCAGGAGAATCACTTGAGTCCAAGAGTTCAAGGCTGCAGTGAGCTAGGATCACACCACTGCACTCTGGCCTGGGTAACTGAGAGAGACCCTGTCTGTAAACAAATAAAAATAAAAAAGATAGATACTTTAACATACATACCATACCAATAATTTTTAAAACGGAAATATTCAATGCTGGTGAGTATGAGAATTGACAGGCACTGTCATTCACTGAGAGTAAAAACATAAACTTTCTGAAAAGGAAAGACTTAAATGTAAAGATTTTTATTGCAACAGTTTTCACAACAATCACAACTGAAACAAAGTAAGTGATCAATAATGACAGTTAAATAAGTTATGGTGAAAATAGGTAAATAAGCTATAGAGAAAAATAAAATCTTATATCCATATCATGGGAAAATAGAACTTAACTACATGGGAAAATGCATCATGTTAAATGAAAGAGCAGGACACAAACCTCTAGATATAGTACAGCTTATATTTGTAAATCTATGTAGCTCAAATAAAATGTATTTTAGAAAAAGACTCGATGAAAATGACACCAAAATGTTATCACGGATTATCTCTAAGTAGTAAAATTAGGACTTATTTAATTTTTTTCTTATACTTGGCTGGATTTTTAAAAAATTATTATTTATCACTTTAAAAATACATATTTAAAAAGGAATTATTTTAAATATAAAACATTTGAGTGACAATTGGGCTGTCCTTGTTCCCAGAGTTCCTGAAAAATTATAGAGTTACTAAATTGAGGTCTGATCATTCATCTAATGCCTTGTGCTTCCCAGTATACGGAATTGAAAGGGACTGTCACAAGGACTTTGAGACACTCTTAAAAGATATGGACACCTTTTACAGGGAGCCTCATTACACAGAAAATAAAATTGAAACGTGTCATGTTTACTCATTCAAAAGAATGATAATAAAGTCTTTTATTTAAACTCCCTTATAAATGTGAATTGGGGCATATTTGTTCATTAGTTAAACACAATTGCACAGGCATGATTTTGAAATAGAATTAAGAAAGGCACTCCATAATAGCTAAAGAAGCTTGCCTTTGCTGGATTGGAGCATGTTAATCAAGAACACAGCACTTCTTTATTTTATGTTCCAGGACACATGTGCAGGACATATGGATTTGTTACATAGGCAAACGTGTGCCATGGTGGTTTGCAGCACCTACCAACCCAACACCTAGGTATTACGCCCCACATGCATTAGTTATTTATCCTGATGCTCTCCCTTCCCCTGCCACCCCACCCCCCAGACAGGCCCCAGGAACACAGTACTTCTTAAAAGTCATAGGCAGCATGCATGTCACTTTGTATGATTCTGCTTTATGTGTTTGGTGTGGTGGCTTCTTCCTTTGCTCTACATGACAGAAACCTTGTGTACCTTGAGGCCAAGTATGTTCTACCTTAACTTTATCCCTAAAAGTGCCCTGAACAGTTAAGAATTCCCAGCATGACTCACAGGGACCCACTCCTGTCACTGCTCCAGTGCTCAGTTTCTCCCGGAATCCTGGGCGCTGCCTGCCATGTCTCTCCTCTTCACCCTACAGTATAGCAGGGCTCACGGTACATTGGTTTATTGGAGCTCAGAGAGAGCAGGCCCCGTGCAGAGTGGAGTGCACCTGTCTGTGGAAGAAGGTCTCTCTACATAACCAACACAGACTGCTAACTACCAGTCCAGGCTCGTCACTCACTTTCCTTTGGCACGGTTAACCCACACATCGGGCTTGTTCAGGCAGCACCAGTTCCTCCTTTTTATCCTCCTCAAAGCCACACACCAGAGCTCACTCTGCCCACTGCTGATTCATAGTGTCCCTGTCTTTCCCCCATCCCACTCTTGGTCTCAGATCAAAATGCTTCCAAACATTTCCTCAGAGTCATTCAGAGTTGGACTTTCCTGTTTTGTACTTGCCAAATGTTTCCTGAATTGGTCTCCCATTCTAAAACATGCCCCACAACAAATGTCAAAGAAAGACGTCTCTGCCCCCCTTAATTCAATTTTTTTCCACATCTCTTGAACATGGTTTTTTAAGGGTCTGAATTTCTTCCCATCTTTGCCCTATTCTCTCCCATTCTACCCCGCCCCTCCCATCCTAGAATGCAGCAGGACCACCAGGTCACAAGGTAATACAGAACTCTCACTCACATCTCTTCAACATAATCATCAACACGTGGCTCAACTAGATTTGCATCATAATGGATCAAGGCAGAGAGAGGCTACTTTGAATACATACAACATTGGGATACAGTTTTTGTTGGTGCTGAGGTAGAGGTGGGGGTTTGGGAGGGTGTGCTCTTTTTAAAGCCATAACATAGCAACCAGTAACTATAGCAGACACATATTAACACATAGGCTCAAGGTTTAGGTGTTCCATGTTTGTAATTATTTATTATTTGGTTGGCTTTTCTGTTTTGGCCCCTGCACCAACAAATCAAACATCACTTGTCTGAACAAATGACTCTGGTAGTTTCCAAAAGTTGCCCAGCCAACTTGAGACAATGCCATTTTGCAAAAACAGTAAATAAATATCATCCAAATGTGGGCAATCAAAAACAGCTACAAAGCAAATGTTACTGAATCCAGCAGTGGGGCTAAGTACTGGATAACATATCATTCAGAATTTAGGAAAACAAATCAGGCTGACACAAGCCCCTCTCACCCCCCAAAATGCCAGCAGAGTAAATGGGAACAGATAGCTAATGTTGGATAATTAAACATGGAGGAATTATAAACTCAAAGGAAATGTTCTTGGTGGAGGCATTAAGGTGTTTTCATTGCCCCACACAGAATTCACATCAGATGTGTTTGCTTTTCCCAGGAATCAAAAATGCTATGCCCAGGGAAATGCCATGTTAGTTGAGTTTGAGGAACAAATTTTACCCAAACTGGACTTGTAGTAGGGTAGGACTTTGCACTTGATTTCTGCCTTTAAAGACAACCTATTGAACAAAGTTTCCTAAATTAAAAGATGGAGATCTCCTTCTGCCTAAAACATAATTAGAACCTAAAATGAAATGTTGGCTAATATCTAAAATTGTGAGAATATCTCTTCTGTAAAATACTTTTACAGTTCCCTATTTCTCAAGATTACCTACTACCATAGTGATAATTAACCAAGTTTAAGCATGTGTTTTCTTGATTCTGAAAAGTCTGAATGTATTATGGCTCTGGATTTCTGAGTCTGGGCAGGGAAATGTATTAATTTTTAAGGATTCTAAGCAGTGGTTTTAGTTAATTTTACATAGAATTGGATAGAACTATGGGACTGTATTTAACAAGTACATATGCATCAGATTAGATTAACTTTATGATAACTTGCTGCTCCTAAATTGTTACTAAAAATAATTATACCTAAAGTCATCCAGAATGCCATAATTTCATGAAATGACACAGCAGGTAAATTGGTTTCTCCAACTCCTACCTTCTACCAGATTGTTCTGTACAGAACAATCATGCTTCCAAAGACAGCCATCACTAGCAAGACCAGGAAGAAAGAAATTCTTATCACCCCTAATCAAGCAGATAAATTGTGTATGCTCCAAAGCATTCTTATTGAGGAGGAAAACAGGAGTTGTAGAATATGCTACAGTTACTATTAGAAAAAGTAAAAGCCAGTCACCTGAGACTCTTTACCCTTTGCCCCCCAATTCTCAGTATGCCACCTTTCACTTTGATCTCCTGAGTCTCATTTCACTTTCCTAACATAAGAGTTTAGGCAGATTCAATTTTATCTTACTTTGGATTTTATAAAATCAATTAATTCTAGTCTTCTTTTGTTTTCCTTTTTAGTTTATATAATAAGAGAACACATGCTTGTTCCAAAAACAAAATTTTAAGCCCAAATATAACTTTATAAGGTAAAAAGCAAAAACATCCTCTTTTCTCCATCTTGTCTCACTTCCTGAAGATAGCCACTGTCGGCTGGGCGCAGTGGCTCATGCCTGTAATCCCAGCACTTTGGGAGGCCTAGGCAGGGGAATCACAAGGTCAGGAGATGGAGACCATCCTGGCCAACATGATGAAACCCCGTCTCTACTAAAAATACAAAAATTAGCTGAGTGTGGTGGCATGTGCCTGTAATCCCAGCTACTCGGGAGGCTGAGGCAGGAGAATAGTTTGAACCCGGGAGGCGGAGGTTGCAGTGGGCCGAGATGGAGCCACTGTACTCCAGCCTGGCAACAGAGCGAGACTCCGCCTGCAAAAAACAAACAAACAAACAAACAAAAACTACTGTCAACAGTTTGGGGACAAAAAGGCATATGTGTGCCTGTATGCAGGTTTAAACAAATGTATATAAATTTCTTCTGATGCTAGTTTTTTTTTTTTTTTTCTTTTTTTGAGATAGAGTCTCGCTCTGTTGCCCAGGCTGGAGTGCAGTGGCGTGATCTCAGCTCACTGCAACCTCCACCTCCCAGGTTCAAGCAATTCTCTGCCTCAGCCTCCTGAGTAGCTGGGATTCCAGGCGCCCGCCACCACGCTCAGCTAATTTTTATATTTTTATTACAGATGGGGTTTCAACATCTTGTCCAGGCTGGTCTTGAACTCCTGACTTCGTGATCACCTGCCTCGGCCTCCCAAAGTGCTGGGATTACAGGCATAAGCCACCTTGCCCGGTCATTTTTTTCATTTAATAGACAGCATGTTGATTTTTCAGCCGATGTACAAAATAGCTAGCAGACACACATTTATTGCATTTCTTCCTTTCCCTACAATGAGATTGCCAAATTAAGATTTACTGTCAAAGGAAGTAAAACAAAGAAACCTGTCAGCCTCATATTGCCTTCAATCTGTAACTGGTGAGGACAAAAGGGTAAATATACACACATTAATATACATACGTAATAAATATATAAATTATCCCACATGGCTAAATGTTAACATAATACATGTACATTGAAATCAAGTTAATTTTCAAAGACACAAAGCTAAGGAACGCATCTGCGTAGGTGGAGAGACTTAATGGGTTCTGATTAGGGAAGGACACCATGTGGAAATTTCCTGGGCATTGGAGCCAGAAACGTGAGGTCAAATTTAACTCCACCTCTTACTGATTATGTGGTTTGTGTAAGTTGCTTAACCCTTCTGAGCTTCCTTTTTGTCATGCACAGAACTAGGGGAAAGACTTATCTTACAGAGATTTAGATATTAAATGTTTAAGATGGTGTCTTGAACATAAGTACTCAGAAAAAATGCCTTAATACTGTTAATAATCCAGACACTACATATGACGGAATTGGTGATCCAATACCCACACCATCAAATACCTGTGAACTCTGCTTTTTGTCTTTGTGTTTTATTTGCCTTCACGCTTTTATATTTATTTGTATATATATGGAAAGTGCCTTAGAAATAAACTGCTGTAAACATGAAGGACACACAACTACTTAGTAGCTTTAATGCATTATTAAAGTGATGCTCTCTCCTATTTCCCCAGAGCATCCTGCACTGCGCTCATTAACAATGTCCCATCCTTCCCCTAAGCAATCCTAAATTTTACTTACACCTTGTGATAAATACAAGCCATCTGACTACCACTACACAACTGACAATATCCTCCACCTCTGCTTAGCAGCTTGACGTGTCAAAAGCCAAGCTTCCCAAAGAGGAGGATCCTATCCTCTTTTACTTAACAAGGCTAAAACAGATGCATATACTTTTAGCTGGCTAGTGCCCACATCTTGGGGAAAGGACCTACCAAGTACACATCTCCTTGTATTACATATGTTAGTCAACTGTATGTCTACCTACCCTTCACATTCATCTATACTTAAGAGGTTAGATTTCTAGAAAACCATGGACTTCTAGAGGATTAGGGGAAATTTTGGCCACTATACTATCCAACCATCCTCTTTTCCATGTGAGAAAACTGGGGCTCAGGAAGATGTGACATGCCCAAGGACACACAACTATTTAAATACCAGTTGAGATTAGAACCCCAACTCTTTAAGTCTTTTGTACACTAATAAGCAAGGTATTATATGTTCCAGTAGTTCTGTGAGGTGCTTAGTCAATCTTTTTGGGATGAAAAGAAACGTAGGTGGTTGCGAATGCATAAGGGTAATTAACCCATCTGTCTGTCCATGTGGAGATGGGATTAACGAGGGGGAAAGTTGCGTTTGTAATTTTCCACCATCTTACCTAAATTTGCAGGAAAATTGCTCTATGGGCAATAAATATGACCCAGAAAGACTAGCAACCCCCAGTAGTATCTCAAAAGGGCTCCAGAGACATGTTAGACCAAGTGGAAGTAAAGCACGAGGTGGGGGATGTCTGCTAGGATGGTGGCAGGCAGAGGAGAGGTATTTTTTTTCCGTATTCACCTGGGAGGGCAGACGTTGTCAATTTCCTCCTCCTGCCACACAAGTGGCCACGTCCTTGTCACTGGGGCTGTGTGGAGGTTCTCACCTCCTCCTTTTTCCCAGGGATGTTTACGGCGAGTGCGCGGGTCGGCCTGGGCTGAGGAGGACCCGGGCATCGGCGCCCACCCCCCCTCCCCACCCGCGGCAGCAGCTGTGGGCGCCCAGCGAGGGCTCCCTGAGCAGCGCCTTTGTTTTCCCGACTCCAATTACGTTTGCGGAAGTGCTGCCAGTACCGGGCGCGCTGGGGGCGCAGGCGGCATCCTCCCCCAGCACCCCACAAAGATGACACCCGACACGGAAGCCGGGGGAGGGAGGGGGGGAGCGGCGGGCGAGCGAGGCCCGAGCGGAGACAGCGGCGCACGCTCGGCTCCGAGCCCCGGCCCCGAATCCCCTTTCCCGGCAGCAGGTGTGCGCGGCTGAGGTGCCTACCCGCCCTCCGGCTGGGCCCGTCCGGGGCGGGGGAGGCCAGGGCGGGTCTGCGAGCCCCTTCTCCGCAAGCCGGGCCCGACTCACCTGCTGCGGCGGCGGCAGCGCTCAGCTGCGCGGGGCGCGGGGAGCCCTGTCCCCGGAGCGCGGGGCGGCGGCTCGGGGCCCCGGGGCGGCGGCTGTCGGGGCAGCGCGCACCATCCCGGGCTGCTCGCGCGCTCCTCGGGGGCTGCGGCGGGCTGGGCGGGGCGCGGCGAGGCGAGGGATGCGGACCGGGTGGGGCCACGGAGGACGGAGGCGGAGGGCCCAGCGCTCCCGCCGGCGCGACCTTCTCTCCGGCTAGGGCTGCTCCTCCTCCCCGGCCCGGGCCTCACAGTCGCCGCCGCCGCTCACTACCGGCTGGACCCGTTTCAGGGCCGGGCGCTGAGGACCGGCCGCCAGGTGCAGCGCTCCGCCTCCTGCGGCGGCGGCGGATGCGTCAACTACCCGCTCCTGGCCTCCAGCCCGCCCCAGCGGCCCGGAGGGACCCCTGAACCCAGCCGGGCCGGGGGAGCGCGCTGAGGAGGCGAAAGCACTGGGCGAGGCTCCATCCCTACCGCACCCTCCACCCCCCCCCCGCCCCCACGCGGCTTCCGCTGAGCCTCCAGGCAATGAGTGCGGGCCAGGAAAGGTGAGGGAAAATGTACTAATATCCCTTATTCCTTGAGTGCCTTTTAAGTGGCACACACAATGCTAACGCGGTCAGTGCGTTATCACCGCGTCTGTCCCAGGTTGACCCGGGAAAGTGGAGCCGGCGGGGTGCGGGAGACAAACGATCTGTGAGTTTCGGGGCTCACCAAGAAGGGGGAACACTGAGACGAATGCACCCTTTTTCAGGAAGGTGCTACTGGCATCTTGCTGAAAAGCCAACCGTGTGTGTGTCGCACTAAGAATATAATTAAAGTTGTATTTCTAGTTAAACACGCAGAGAGTGGGGGGAGAGTGGAGTATTCACTTGGCAAGTATGTCTCTGTGCCTGTGATGGGCTTTGGGGGATGCCACATCCTGTTCTTAAGGAGTTTATTGTCTTGTTCTGGCAACAACAAGAGTGACAATGGTAGCTAACGCTTATAAACATCGATTATGTATGGGGCATTGTGTAGGTACTATTTGAGCCTTATAACCCTATAGGTGTAGGAAACGTTATTCCCATTTTACAACTGAGGAAAGCCGAGGCTGAAAGTTAATGTGACCCATCCAAAGTTACTAAACAGCGAAAGGGAAAACAGGCTTCTTTTGTCTCCAGGCTTTAAGCTCTTAACCATGAAATCATACTGGTAAGAATTTGATAGGCCCTGAAGTTTCCGAATTTTGAGTCCCTCTTTAGGAGGAATAAAACAATTACAAATACGAAGTTTCTAGGGCCCCTTCCTGAGCTTATGAAGGGTCCCTGAAGCTTATACTGTAGTAGCCTCATGCTAAATCCACTTTCAATATTGACGTAGATATTCAATCATTTCTTTCTCCAGGCATTTCTTTCTCCTGTCAGGAACACGAGACACTGGTCCCCTCCTTGAAACTCTTCCCTTCTCTTCTTTTGGTGCCCCATAAGTGTTGGATTTTCCTCCTTGAAACTCTCCCCTCCTCTGCCTTCTGTGACCCACAAGTCTTGGGTTTTCGTCTTCCTCTCTGGCCACTCCCCTTAGCTCCACTTGAGTTTTAGTTTTCCTTGAGTTTTGTTCTAGGCTTTCCTTTCTTCTGATTCTGTTTTTTTCTGCGAATGCTCTCACTACTTGGCTTCAATCACAGAATATGTGAGGATGCTCCAAAAGCCCTCTCTTGGAGTCAGCTTCTCTCCTGAGGGCCAGATCCTTATGGCCAGTTGTCCAGTGGGATGTGTCACAGGCACCCCAACCTCACTAAGTGCCATATCAATGTTTCTTTACCTTCTGTTCTTCCTCCACTCGTTTTTTGTTTTTTTTTTAAGATGGAGTCTCACTCTGTCACCCAGGCCAGATTGCACTGGCGTGATCTCAGCTCACTGCAACCTCTGCCTCCCGGGTTCAAGTGATTCTCCTACCTCAGCCTCCTGAGTAGCTGGGATTACAGGCACATGCCACCATGCCTGGCTAATTTTTGTATTTTTAGTAGAGATGGGGTCTCACCATGTTGGCCAAGCTGGTCTCAAACTCCTGACCTCAAATGATCCGCCCACTTCAGCCTCCCAAAGTGCTGGGATTACAGGTGTGAGCCACTGCACCCGGCCCCTCACTCACTCTTGCTTCTGGGTTCCCAGACTCTGGGGTCCCAAACAGCCATCCACCCAGTTGTACAAGGTCTTTCTTCTCAATGCTCCTTTCACTCTTATACCCATGCCCAGTGTATTAGTTACCTATTGCTGCTGTAACAAGTTGTCATAAACTTTGTGGATTAAAACACACATTTATTATCTTATGATTCTGGAGGTCAAGAGTCCAAAATGGGTTTTAGTGAACTAAAACCAAGGTGACTACAAGGCTGCATTCTTTCTGTAAGCGGTAGAGAATAATCCATTTCTTTTACCTTTTCCACTTCTAGGGGCTGCTCACATTCTTTGGCTCATGGACCCTTCCTCCATCTTCAAAGCACACCATTCTAACCTCAGCCACAATCCTCGAATTGCCTTTTCTGACTCTGACCCTTGTTACACTGGGTTCACCTTCATCATCTAGCGTAATCTCCTCCTTTCAAGAATCTTAATCCCATCATCAAAGTCCCTTTTGCCATGAAGCATATTCACAGGCTCCTGGGATTGAGACATGGACATTTACAGTGGGCCATGACTCTGTCTATGACACCCAGTCAGATGCCAAACACTTGATTCCACCTTTTCAAATATCTCTAGCACCTGTCCTCTTCTCTCCATCCTTGTGCTATCCTAATCTCTGTTATCTCTCCTTTGCCTATTGCAAAATTTCTCTGGTCTCTCTGCCTCAAAATGTTCTCTCATCCAATCAACTTTTCACTTTGCCACCAAAGTAATCTGTTTTCTTTTCTTTTCTTTTCGACAGGATCTTGCTCTGTCACTCAGGCTAGAGTGCAGTGGTGTGATCATAGCTTACTGTAACCTCAAACTCCTGGGCTCAAGGGATCCTCACACCTCAGCCTCCCAGGTAGCTGGGACTACAGGTGCATACCACCATACCCAGCCAATTTTTAATTTTTTTTTGTGCAGGTGGAGTCTCACTATGTTTTAGGAGAGGAGCAAGGTTGGCTGGTAGCACAGCTAGGAGGTACAATACAATGTGAACGGTGCCTCATGGTGTTGCACAATCCTATGAGACAGCAAAGAAATTACATGGTAAGGTGTTTGTAAAGATTATTTTGGTGTTGGGCGTAGTGACTCATGCCTGTAATCCCAACACTTTGGGAGGCCAAGGTGGGTGAATCACTTGAGCCCAGGAGTTTGAGACTAACCTGGGCAACATGGCAAACCTCATCTCTCAAAAAGTACAAAAATTAGCCAGGTGTGGTGGCATGCCTATAGTCCCAGCTACTAGGGAGGCTAAGGTAGGAAGATTGACAGAGCCCGACAGGTCAATCTCCCAACCTTAGCAGTGAGCCATGATTACACCTCCGTACCCCAACCTGGGTGACAGAGTGAGACCCTGTCTCAAAAAAAAAAAAAAGTAACTGTAACCAGTAGCAAGGAGAAAGGTTAATAGTGGCATGGACCACAGTGGTAGTGGCTGGGATAGAGAGAAACAGATAGATTTGAGAGTTTGGGGAAGTATATGAGCATACTTGGTGATATGTTGCATGTGGGAGGCAAGGGAAAGGAGGTGTTAAGAATGACTCACAGGTTTCTGGCTTGAGCAACTAGGGAAGATTGTGATAACCTTTACTGAGAGGGAGGAGACTGTGGGAGGAGCAGGTTGGAGGGGAAAAAGGAAGAATTCACATTTGACTCAGTGAGTTTGAGATGCCTGTGAGCCTTGCAGATGGAGCTGTGAAGTAGGCAATTAAACTTGAGTCCACAGCCCAGAAGAAAGGACTGGATTTGGCAGTCATCAGTATTGAGGTACTATTTACAGTCGTTGGACTGAAGGGGATTACTCAGGAAGAGAATAGGCTCAGAGAGCCCAGAGAAGGGCCAACATTTACCAGTTGATATAAGAGAGGAAACCAGGAAGGATCATTCAGAAGTAGGAGGCAACTCAGGAGGATGTCACTGAAGACTGTAGAAGAGTTGTTTCAAGCAGGCATAAGTGGTTTGCACTCTCTCTCTCCTCCATATCCTAGATAAAGCATTATGTCCTCCATAGACTGGCTTTATCGCCGCTCGATGGCTTCGTTTATCATATGCCTTCTCTATCATGGCATACATATATCGTGTAATCATTTGTTTAACTTCTATGATAGATTGCAAGCTCCTTAAAGACAGGGGGAAACACTATGTTGTTCAACATTTGTATTATTTAGCATAGACAGTAGTCCATTGGAACAGCCCATATACAGTGGTTTAAATTGTTTTAAAAAGCATGATTTTCCCTCACATAAAAGTTTAGGTAAACATATGTAACAAACCTGCACATCCTGCACATGTACCCTGGAACTTAAAAAATCATAAAATAAATTGAAAAGTTCAGGTAAATAAGTGAGCCCATCGTGTTGGGACTCAAGATTTATGCTCTTTTGATCTTTTTGCTCTGTCATCAAAACCCAACATGGCTGCCCCAACTCTTACTATCATGTGCACATTCCAGCCATTGCAAAAGGGAAAAGGGGAAGGGGAAGGCATTTTCCTTCCTTTTAAGAATATGGGCCAGGCGCAGTGGCTCATGCTTGTAATCCCAGCACTTTGGGAGGCCGAGACGGGTGGATCACCTGAGGTCAGGGGTTCAAGACCAGCCTGGCCAACATGGTGAAAACCCGTCTCTACTAAAAATACAAAAAATTAGCCAAGCGTGGTGGCAGTTGCCTGTAATCCCAGCTACTTGGGAGGCTGAGGCAGGAGAATCACTTGAACCCAGCAGGTGGAGGTTGCAATGAGCTGAGATCGCACCACTGCACTCCAGCCTTGGCAACAAGAGTGAAACTCCTTCTCAAAAAAAACAAAGAACATGACAAGAAGTTGTACATATGTACATATTACTTGTTTAAATTCCAGTAGCAGAACTTGCTCATATGACCACATCTATCTGCAGGGAAAGCTGAGAAATATAGTCTTTAACTCAGTAGCCATGTACACAGATAAAAATTCTATGACTGTGAAAGAAGAGAACAGACACTGGGTGCAACCAGCAGCCCTGATATACCATTGTAACTGTATCATAGAGCCTGACTGTTGGAATATGCTTGTAGAGCATAGACAAAGGAAAGGAAGGATAAACACCCCACTCTTGACATTAATTACCTTGCGGGGAGGAAATGGAAGGGGCATGGAGGGAGAGTTATAAATTATTTATTGAATGAATGGATGATAATAAATGGATAAATCCAATGGCGACAGTAGTGATGAGGTGAGTTCTTTTTAGCTCCCTCTCCCACCCTCCCTCCTCAGCATTGGCTTATGAAGGAAGAGGGACTTTCACTAGACCAAAAAGATGAGTTATGTAAACAGAAGGAAAGAAGGCTAATTTATTTAAATCTTTTATTCTGATATCTTTTTTGCTTAATTCTCTTGAGTTTTCCAGGTGGGTGATCATATTAAACTATAAACAATGATACTTTAGTCTCCTTTCCAATATTTATATCTATATTTAAAATCTTACTACATTGACAAAGTAATAGTAAATATTGGTGATGATCAACAATTGTTCCTTTTCTTACTACTTTCTTTACTACAAATATCTCTATTGCTTTGCCACTGAGTATGAGGCTGGCTATTGTTTTGACATAGCTATTTTTCACTAGGTTAATCAAGAATTTTTCTATATATGGTTTAATACAAGTTTTAAAAATTAATAATACATATTTTAATATCATTTCATTCATGTACTTTCTAAGATTTTTTTTTCTTGTTCATTCCCAATCCAGTTCCACATTATATGGTGTTTACTGTCTTCTATTTATGGACTTAAATGGCAATAAATCTACTTTAGTGAGGCAGAGAGTTAGGCCCTGGATATAGAAGCATAAAATCAGGTCCCTTCCGTCAAGAGGCTTGTGATTTACTAACAGGGACATGTCTACAAATAGATCAGTTATAATTAACATAATTATAATAGCAGGGAACATATGCTATGAGTGGTACACAGATTAACTTTTCAAAAATATCTCTTCTACCATGTTCCTCCTCCCCTGAGAAAAATCCATTTGGTCCCTATGGCTTAAAGCAGATAGTCCAAAATCTTAAATCATCTTCAATCAAGCACTAAGTTCTGCCCATTGTATCCTCTCGGCATTGCTATGTTTCACCTTCCCTATCCCTACACACACCACTCCAATTCAGGACCTAATGCAGCTGTCTCCATAGTGGCTTCCCTGTTTCCAGCCTTGCACCTATCTAATAGTAAGCAAGGCACTTCAAATGTATCTCAGTTATGTGGTTAAAAAAAAATTAAATTATATTTTAACTTTTAAAACTTTTTATTAGAGTATAACATACATACAAAAAAGTACACAGATCTTAAGAGTACAACTGAGTTACAATAAATATAATAAAAACTGTGTAATCACCACTAATTGCAAAAAACAGAACATTACTAGCACTCCACAAGATCCCCTTGTGACCTTTACAAATTACTACCTCTTTCTTTCTCCCCAAAGGTAACCACCATTCTGATTTCTAACCCCACAGAGTAGTTTTGCCTGTTTTTGAACTTTATATAAGTGGAATCAAAGAGTATAAAATCTTTGGTGTTTGATTTCTTTTTTTTTTTTTAATTAGAGACAGGGTCTTGCTATGTTGCCCAGACTGGTCTTGAACTCCTGAGCTCAAACGATTCTCCTGCCTTGGCCTTCCACAGTACTGGGATTATAGGCGTGAGCTGCCACACCTGGCCTTGTGTTTGATTTCTGGTATAGTTTAGACATCCCCACCCAAATCTCGTGTCGAAATGTAATCCCCAGTGTGGAAGGTGGGGCTTTTCGGAGGTGTTTGGGTCATGGAGGTGGATTCCTCATGACTTGGTGCTGTCCTTGTGATACTGAGTTCTCTCAAAATCTGGTTGTTGGCCAGGCACGGTGGCTCACACCTGTAATCCCAGCACTTTGGGAGGCTGAGGTGGGCGGATCACGAGGTCAGGAATTCAAGACCAGCCTGGCCAACATGGTGAAACACCATCTCTACTAAAAGTACAAAAATTAGCTGGGCATGGTGGCGCATGCCTGTAGTCCCAGCTACTCGGGAGGCTGAGGCAGGATAATCATTTGAACCCAGGAGGTGGAGGTTGCAGTGAGCCGAGCGTGCAACTGCACTCCAGCCTGGAAAAAAAGATCTGGTTGTTTAAATATGTATGGCACCTCCACCCTCCTCCACCCTCCCCTTGTTCCTGCACTCACCATGTGATACTGGGGCTACCCTTTTGCCTTCCACCATGACTGTAAACTTCCTTAGGTCTTACCAGAAGCTGAGCAGATGCTGGCACCATGCTCCCCATACAGCCTTCAGAACTGTGAGCCAATTAAACCTCTTTTCTTTATAAATCACTCAGTCTACAGAATTCCTTTTCTTTTCTTTTATTATTTTTTAAATTATTTTTTGAGACAAGGTCTTGCTGTGCCACCCAGGCTGGAGTGCAGTGGTGCAATCATGGCTCACTGCTGCTTTGACCTCCCAGGTTCACGTGATCCACACACCTCAGCCTCCTAGGTAGCTGGGACTACAAGTGCACCACCATGCCTGGGTAATTTTTTTTTTTTTTTTGAGAGGGAGTTTCACTCTTGTTGCCCAAACTGGAGTGCCATGGTGTGATCTCAGCTCACTGCAACCTCTGCCTCCTGGGTTCAAGCGATTCGCCTGCCTCAGCCTCCCGAGTAGCTGGGATTACAGGCGCACACCACCATGCCTGGTGAATTTTTTGTATTTTTGGTAGAAATGGGGTTTCACCATGTTAATCGGGATGGTCTCGAACTCCTGACCTCAGGCAATCCACCCGCCTCGGCCTCCCAAACTGCTGGGATTACAGGCATGAGCCATCACGCCCAGCCTTTTTTTTTTTTTTTTTTTTCCAGAGACAAAGTCTCACTATGTTGCGCAGGCTGGTTTTGAACTCCTCGGCTCGAGGGATACTACCACCTCAGTCTCCCAGAGTGGTGGGATTACAGGCAGGAGCCACATGCTTAGCCTCAGGTATCTTTATAGCAATGCAAGAATGGCCTACTATAATTTCTTTTGCTCAAAATTATATTGCTGTATGTAGTTATTTCATTTTCAGTATACAAACATTTCACTTTATTTTCTTTTATTCTTTCATTGATGGATATTTGGATTATTTCCATTCATTGACGTTTACAAATAATGCTGCTATGAACATCCTTGTTCTTATCTTTGGTACACATAGGTATGAATTTCTATTGTATATACCTAGAAGTGTAATAGCTAAGCTATAGGATATGCAGGTTTTCACCTTTGTTAGTTAATACCAAACAATTTCCAAGGTGTTTGCAAGAATTTAACTCTTGTTGGCAGTTCTCTTGTTTCACATACTTGCCCTCACCTTATATTGTCAGTATTTTTTCTTTTTAAAAAATTATTTTTAAATAATTTATGCCTATTAATTTTATTAATAAAATAAATTTTATTCATTAATTTTAGCATTCATTAGAGAAGTTGCAAGGACAGTACATAGAATTTCCACACATCTCTCACCCAGCTTTCCCCAGTGTTAGCATTCTACCATAGTACAAGTATCACATCTAAGAAATTAACATTGCTACCAATACCCTAACAAAACCCTAATTCAAACCCTATTTGGATTTCACCAGTCTTTCAACCAATATCCTTTTTCTGTTCCTGGATCTAATTCAAGATTCCACATAACATTTATGTCCTTTTAGTCTCCCTCCATCTGTGACAGCTCCTCAATCTTTCCTTGTCTTTCATGACCTTGATACTTTTAAAGGATGCTGGTCAGGTAGCTTGTAGAATGATCCTCAATTTAGGTTAACTGATTTTTTCTCATGGTTAGATCAGGGCCACATATTTTTGGGAAGAATGTCACAAAGATAATGTGCCCTTCTCAGATCATATCAAGAGCACACTCATCATATATTCCACTACCTGCAATGTGAATCTTAATCCCCTCACTGAAGTTCTGTGTACTAAGTTTCTTTGCTGTAAAGTCACTGTCATGGTTTGAATGTTTTTGTCCCTTCTAAAATTCATGTTGAAACTTAATCCCTAATACAACAGTCTTTAGGGGTGGGGCCTTCAGCAGGTGCTTAGTCCATGAAGGTTCCACCCTCATGGATGGAATTAGCACCTTATAAAAGGGCTCAGGGGGCAAGTTCACTCCTTCCATCCCTTTCTGCCCTTCCCTCCCTTCTGCCATGTGAGGATGCAGCACTTGCCCCCTCCAGAAAATACAGCAACAAAACGCCATCTTGGAAGCAGAGAGCAGTCCTCACCAGACACCAAATGCTTGTACCTTAATCCTGGACTTCCCAGCCTCCAAAACTGTGAGAAATACATCTCTATTATTTACAAATTACCTGGTCTCAGGCGTTATAGGCAGCACAAACAGACAAAGATAAGTCGCTATCTTTCCCTTTATAATCAACAATATTTAGGAGGAGATACTTTTGATGTTCTGCAAATATGTTATTTCTCCTTAAATTTTTATTTATTATTTTTTGCATTCATCGATTGTTCTTGCCTGCAGCCGTCATTACTGTGGTATTCTAATTGAGATTTTCCATTTTCTTCATTCCTTTTATATTTGTTAATTGAAATTCTCTTATACAGAAAATTTTTTCCCTTTTCTCTCTTTATTTACTCATTCAATACTTGATATTTGTATGAAGTCATGAATACTTATTTTATTCCTTGACTTAAAATCTAATACTTTTATTTTCTTGCTTAAATTGTTCCAGCTTTTGCCATGGTGACTCAGGTTGGTTACTCTCCTTTTTGTTCTCTCAGGATGGAATTTGAGTCTAATTTATTAGTTTCAGCAGAATTTTAAACATACAAAAAGGATAATTTTGCCATGGATTTCATCAAAATATCTTTGCAAATTAGTCTTCATATGACTTGCATTGTAAAACTGTTTTTAAATTTTTGGCAAAATACACATAACATAAAATTTCTCATGTTAGCAATTTTTTTTTTCTCTTGAGACAGAGTCTCTTTCTGTCGCCCAGAGTGGAGTGCAGTGGCGTGATCTCGGCTCGCTGCAAGCTCCGCCTTCCAGGTTCACGCCATTCTCCTGCCTCTGCCTCCCCAGTAGCTGGGACTACAGGCGCCCAGCTAATTTTTTTATATTTTTAGTAGAGACGGGGTTTCACCGCGTTTGCCAGAATGGTCTCGATCTCCTGACCTCTTGATCCGCCCGCCTCGGCCTCCCAAAGTGCTGGGATTACAGGCGTGAGCCACCGCGCCCAGCCCATGTTAGCAATTTTTAAGGTATAGCTCAATAGCACTAAGTATATTCACAGTGTTGCACAAAAATCACCACTTTCCATCTCTAGAACCTCTTCATCTTCCCAGGCTGAATCTCTGTGTTCATTAAACAGCAACTTCCTATTGCCTTGGCAACCACCATTCTACTTTGTCTCAAGATTACCTTAGGTACCTCATGTAAGTGGAATCACACAATATTTGTCCTTTTGTGTCTGGCTTATTTCACTCAACATGTCTTCAAGGCTCATCCATGTTGTAGCATGTGTCAGAGTTACTTTCTTTTTTAAGGCTGATAATATTCATTATATGTATAAACCACATTTTGTTTATGTCTGTGTCTTTTTTACATGCCTATATATATATATATATATATATATATATATATATATATATATTTTTTTTTTTTTTTTTTTTTTTTTTTTTTTTGAGACAGAGTCTCGCTGTCGCCCAGGCTGGAGTGCAGTGGCTCGATCTCGGCTCACTGCAGGCTCCGCCCGCCGGGGTTCACGCCATTCTCCTGCCTCAGCCTCCCGAGTAGCTGGGACTACAAGCGCCCGCCACCACGCCCGGCTAATTTTTTGTATTTTTAGTAGAGACGGGGTTTCACTGTGTTAGCCAGGATGGTCTCGATCTCCTGACCTCGTGATCCGCCCGCCTCGGCCTCCCAAAGTGCTGGGATTACAGGCGTGAGCCACTGCGCCCGGCTATTTATTTATATTTTTAAGGAGCGTTGACATCACAAGATGCCCTGCAACAACACTGGAATCAATCGTGTCTCCAGAGAACCTTGGTTCTTTTTATTAGGAATGAACTAAATGTGCTCATTATAACTGAGGTATCACTGCTTCTAGATCCATTCAGTGGACAGAGGAGAAAATGTATGTATATACTAACTCATTTATACATACATATCAATATTTATTTCTGTACCTCCCTAACTATATACAATTAAAAATAAAGCAAAACATGAGTTCATGCTAACACCTCCAACTCCAGTCCAGAATCATAGAGTTTATTCTTACATTCCCTCTTTGATTATTTGTAACTATTCTCTATCAGTGAGAAACCTGGCTTGCATTGTGTGCAGAATAAGTATTTGTTCAAACCTAGTATACACATCAAGTAGTTTCAGAGTTGTTCGCCAGTACCTCGGTGTGAAACAAATTTGCCAACTAGAGTACTGTGTTTTGGAATAAATTTTTTTTAGCTCTATAATATCCAATCAAAACACTGTTTTCCAAAGTTACTTAGATCAGCTCCTTTCTTAACCTTTCAACGTAGTCATTCATGTGTAATGTAATTGGATTCATCTGTAATGCAATTAGATTCATTTGCCAAAGTTCTGCATTTCATCTCCTACTTTTCATTTGCATACAATACAATTCAGTGATGCTGGCTGGTGTATTGTTCCATGGATTGTGAAAATGCACTGTCTTATATCCATCAGCACAGTAACATAAAAAGTGGTTCCATCGCCTCAAAAATTCCCTTGTGCTGTGCTCCTTTATAGTTAACCTGCCCCACCCTGCAACCATGTATTGGTACCCTGTTCCTATAGTTGGCCTTTTCCAGAATGTCATATACAGTTGATCCTTGAACAACGTGGCAATTAGGGGTGCCAGCTCCCTCCTCCCATGCAGCTGAAAAATCTGTGTATAACTTTTAGCTGCCCCAAAATGTAACTATTTGAGTACTTATTATATGCAAGGTGCTATGCTAGATGCCATAGAAACTATAGACATGTCTTATCCCTTCAAGAGTTCTCATATGATCAGGAAAACAAAACATAAACAGTTTAAAAGTGAAATAAAGTTGCCTTTTGAGCAACTCCGGGGTAAGGACACCAACCCCCACACAGTTACAAATCCACATGCAACTTTTGACCTCTGGAAAACTTAAATGCTAATAGCTACTGTTGATGGGAAGCCTTGCTGATAACACTAACAATTGATTAACACAAATTTTGTATGTTATATGTATTATATATTGTATTCTTGTAATACAGTAAGCTAAGAAAAATGTTAAAATCATAAGTAACTGAAAATATATTTATTATTCATTAAGTGGAAGTGGATCATCGTAATGGTCTTTATCCTCATCATCTTCACGTTGTGTAGGCTAAGGAAGAGGAGGAAGAGGAGGGGTTGGTATGTTTTCTCAGGAGTGGCAGAGGGGGAGGAAAATCTGCATATAAGTGGACCCACACAGTTCAAACCTGTGTTGTTCAAGAGTCCACTATAAATGGAGTCATATAAAATATAGCCTCTCAGGTCTGGCTTCTTTCACTTAGCAATATCTGTTTAAGGTTTATTAATATTGTATGAAACAGTAGTTTATTCCTTTTTATTGCTTGAGCAGTATTCCATTGTATATACAGAACAATTTTTTTTTATCCATTCACTGGTTGAAGGATATATGGGTTGTTTCCAGTTATTGGTTGTTGTTAAAATCTTTCTGTAAACATCTGCATACAGGTTTTGTGTGAACAAATGTTTCCAATTCACTTGAGCAAATACCTAAGAGTGGGACTGCTAGGGGCACATGATGAGTATATGTTTTAAGTTTGTAACAAACAGCCAGTTTTCAAGGTAGCTGTAATATTTTTCATTCCCACAAGCAATACATGGCAGTATCAGTTCCTCTGCATCTTTGCCAATACTTGTTGTTTGCAGTGTTTTGAGTTTAGTCTTTCTAATAGGTGTACAGTGGTATGTCACTGTGCTTTTAATTTGCCTTTCCGTAATGACTAAACATGCTGAGCATCTTTACACGCACCATTTGACATGTATCTCTTCTTTAGTAAAGTGTCTGTTCAGATCATTTGCCCATTTTTTATGGTGTTGTTTATATTCTTATTGTTGAGTTTTGAAGGCTGTTTACATATTCTGGATACAAGTCCTCTACCAGGTATGTGATTTGCAGATGTTACTCCAAGTTCATTGCACATCTTTTCATTCTCTTTGGCAGAGCAAAGTTGTTTAATTATTATAAAGTCCAAATTAACAATTTTATTTTATGGGTTATAGTTTGGGTGTCATATATAAAAGGTCTTTGTCACATCAATAAAATTCGAGGCTGGTTCTTTGAAAAGATCAATAAAATTGTTAAGTGTCTAACCAGATTGGATAGGAGATAAAGAGAGAATATACAAATTACTAATACAAAAAAAAGGGAGAGAGGATATCATTACAGATCCTATTAAAAGGATAATAAGAAAATATGAACAATTTTAAGCTAATACATTTGTCAATTTAGATGTAACACACAAATTCTTTCAAAGACACAGACTGTCAAAGCTACCTCAACAAGAAATAGATAACATAATAGAAATATGCACATATCTATTAAAGAAATTTAATATGCAGTTTAAAACTCTTCCACAAAGAAAACTCTAAGCCCAGATGGCTTTATTAAATCCTATCAAACATTTAACTAATAAATAATACCACTTCTGTATAAATGCTTCCAGAAAATTATAGAAAAGGAAACTCTTCCCAACTTAATTTATGAAGTTTATGAATTTAATGAATTTATGAATTCATTACCCTGATCCCAAAACCAGTCAAAGATAGTATAAGAAAACCCGTCAGGGCCAATAGTTCTCACATGGATGTAAAAATTCTTAATCAAATTATAGCAAAGTTGAATCCAGCAATATATTTAAAAGCATAACACATCATGATCCACTGGGTTTATCTCATGAATGGAAGCTTAAAAAATCAATGTAATTTTCCATATTAACAAAACAAAAAGATAATATCATATTATCATCTCGATACTATAGAACAAACATTTGATAAAAAGCCAGTGTCTCTTCAAAATTGAACTAGAGATTCTATTTAATGTGATGAGGCAAAAATAAATAGCATCTAGATGAGGACAAACTAAAACTTTATTCATAGATAATGTGTTTATGTGGCAAATCCTCAACAATCCACAAACAAGTTTGTAGAACAAATAGACCTAATAAGTGAGAGTATCAAGTTTGCAAGATACAGAATGCAATTTAAAAATCAAGTGTACTTTTCTGTATAGACAAAAAACAACACGAATTTAAGTTTATAAAACATATTTTCCATGGTATCAAAAATACCTGTACACTAAAAACTATAGTTGAAAGAAATTAAAGAAAACCTAAATAAATGGAAATGATTCATCATATTACCAGATTAGAAGCCTAAATGTTATTTAAAATGCCATTTCTTTTTTTTTTGTTTTTTGAGATAGAGTCTTGCTCTGTCAACCAGGCTGGAGTGCAGTGGCGCAATCTCAGCTCACTGTAACCTCCGCCTCCCAGGTTCAAATGATTCTTCTGCCTCAGCCTCCTGAGTAGTTGGGACTACAGGCGCACGCCACCATGCCTGGCTAATTTTTGTATTTTTAGTAGAGACGGGGTTTCACCATGTTGGCCAGGCTAGTCTCGAACCCCTGACCTCGTGATCCGCCCACCTCGGCCTCCCAAAGTACTGGGATTACAGGCTTGCCATTTCTTTTCCAATTTATAGATTGAACACAATCCCAATCAAAATCCCAGCAAGCTTATTTGTAGAGATTGACAAGCTGATGCTAAAATGTACATAGAAATTCAAAGGGTCAGCTAGGCGGGGTGGCTTACACTTGTAATCCCAGCACTTTAGGAGGCTGAGGCAGGAGGACTGCTGAAGTCCAGGAGTTTGAGACCAGCCTGGGCAACATAGGGAGACCCTGTCTCCACAAAAAAGTTTAAAAATTAGCTGGGCATGGTAGCATGCACCTGTAGTTCCAGCTACTCTGGAAACTGAGGTAGGGAGATTGCTTGAACCTGGGAGGTTGAGGCTGCAGTGAGCTGTGATCGCTGTACTGCACTCCAGCTTGGGTGACAGAGCGAGATCCTGACAAAAAAAAGGAATTCAAATGTTCTAGAATATTCAAAGAAACTTTGAAAAAGGTCAAAGTTGGAGGATATACACTGTCCAAATTCAAAACTTATTATAACCTACAGTAATCAAGATACTGTAATATTAGTATAAAGACAATCAAAGAGATCAATGGAATAGAACAGAGAGTCCAGATATCAGACGTATATATATATATATATATATATATATATATATATAGTCAATTGATTTTCAACAGAGCTACCAATGCAATTCAATAGAGAAAGATAATGTTTTCAACATAAGTGCTGGGGCAAATGGATATTCTTATTTAAAAAGTAAAGCTCAATTTTATGTCATGCCATATATGAAAATTAACTGAGAGCTGGAGCAGTGACATATGCCTGTAATCTCAGCTACTTGGGAGGCTGAGCTGGGAGGATTGCTTGAGCCCAGTAATTTGAGACCAGCCTGGGCAACATAGCAAGACCCCTATCTAAAAAAATGTGCAAAAAAATTATAGACCTAAATATAATAGCTGAAACCATCAAATTCCCCAAAGAAAACACAGGGGAAAACTTGTTACCTTTGTCAAGCTTTCTTAAATAGGATATAAAAACACAAACTATGAAAAGAAAATAATCAATACATTGGACCTCATCCGCATTAAGAATGTTTGCTTTTCAAAATACAGCGTTATAAAAATGAAAAGGCAAGGCACAGAAAGGGAGAAATTAGTTTTAAACATATAACCAACAAATGACTTTTATGTAGAATATGTAAGAACTCTCACAACTCAACAGTAATAAGACAAACAACAAATTTTATTCTTTTGTTTAAAAATGAACAAAATTTTTTCAAATTCACATGAAGACGTATATGATTGTACATAGCAACTTTATTTGTAATAGCCAAAAACTGGAAACAAGCCAAATGTCCATCAACATGTGAATGGATAAGCAAATTGTATATTCATACAGTAGAATACTACTTAGCAATAAAAAGACACTTTACCAAAGAAAACATATTGATGGCAAATAAGCACATGAAAAGTTGTTCATTATCAGTGGTCATTAAAGCAGTATTTTAAATTGGGCACAATTTTGCCCCTACACCCCAGATACATTTGGCAGTGTCTGGAGACATTTTTGATTGTCACAACTGGGGAGTGGGTACTTTTAAATGGCAAAAACTGCAATTACTTTTGCATCAGCCTAACAGCATGTAGTGAGTAGAAGCCAGAGATGCTGCTAAACTTCCTACAATGCACAGGACAGCCCCTCCCTATAAAGAATTGTTTGGTCCAAAATGTCAATAGTGATAAAGTTAAACCTACATTAGGGAAACATGTCAAAACCACAGTGAGATACCGGTACGTATGAAGAAGAATAGGTGAATAAAGAAATAGGTAAATAAAAAGCAGCACACCAAGTGATGAAGAGAATGTGGAACAAATGAAACCTCAGACAAAGCTGGTGATTCTACCACTTTGGAAAATAATTTGGCAGTTTCTTGAAAAGTTAATCATAAATCTACCCCGCTATTCCACTCCCAGGTATATCCCCAAGAGAAATGAAGACATATGTTCACATGAAGACATGTATGAATGTACATAGCAACTTTATTGGTAATAGCCAAAAACCAGAAACAAGCCAAATGTCCACCGACATGTGAATGGATAAGCAAATTGTATATTCGTACAGAATAATACTCAGAAATAAAAAGAACTACTGATGAGTGCATTAACGAATATACAAACACACAGAGATGAATATAAAAATAGTTATCATCAGTGAAAAAAGCCAGACACCACTACACCCCCAAAAAGAGTCCGGTATAATTCCATTTATAAAACTCTAGAAAATTCAAACTAATCTATAGGAACAGAAAACAGATCAGCAGTTCCCCAGGAATGGAGGTCGGGGTAGAGCAGGGAGGGGTAAGAGAGAAAAATTACGAAGGGGCATGAGGAAATTTTGGAGCACCATAGATATGTTCCTTACCTTGATTGTGGTGATCGTTTCAGGGGTAAAACTTACCAAATTGTATACTTTATGTGCAGTTTATGGTATGTCAGTTGTAATTCAGTACAGCTGGTGGGGGGCTTGACTCGTGTTTTGTTTGAGTAAAATCTTTCCATTTTCCCGTTGTCACTACTGACTGGATCATATCTTTTTTATAAGCCAAGCACAACTCCACCCATGCCAGGGGAGGAGGCTGACACCTACCTGTAGTCCCAGTGACTCAGGAGGCTGAGGTGGGAGGATTGCTTGAGCCCAGGAGTTTGAAGCTGCAGTGAGCCATGATCATGCCATTGCACTTCAGCCTGGGTGACAGCAAGATGCTGACTCTAAAAAAAAAATCTCTGCCCAGTAGGAGTGCCACATGTTGAATGCTACCAAAGGACCCAAGATGTCATACAGCAAATTAGGAAATTTTCCTTCCTTGCTAGATAAAGTTACTGTTTATTTTTCATAACAAGCTCTCATTACTAAGGATAATCGGTGCATGTTAAGGAGCCAGAAAACTACCTACTTAAACTCATCCTCCACATTCTTCCAGAAATTCTAGCCAATGCAAAGAAAATAAAATATGGATTATACATGTTGGAAAGGAAGAAACAAAATTATTTGTGCTATTTGATTGTATACCTAGAACATTCGGGAGAACCAAACTGAAAAATTATTAAAATTAATAGATTTCTATAACACAACAAGGCACAAGATTAATATATGGAATTCAGTATTTCCTAAATATTATTCTAAAACAAACACTGTGGGTGTGGGATGGGGGGAAATGACACCATTTGGAATAACAAGAAAATCTTCACTATCTGGTCACTTTCTGTAGACATTTTCTAGTTTTTCTGTATGCCTCTCAAAGTGTTATATTGGCAATAAACTAAAATGTATTTATTATTCTTTCTTTCTGGGGAACCTATTGCTGTGACATCCAGAGTGTCACCATTTCCTATTGATTCAGCATAACACACTAGTTTCTTTTCCATTCAGGAAATCACATAAAACAATGTTCTATATGCCGTAAGCTATGGCTTGATTCATCTTACCATTTGGTTGTCTGGGAATTTACTGAGTTAATTCAAACTTAAATGATCCTTCTTAAAACTAGATATTTTGCTATGTGATAATAGACATGTAATTCAGGAGGAGCTGTGTAGGTAAAACAATATCTTAATAATTGCAGATTTAAGTTAACAATAAGGAAATAGATATTTGTATACTCACTGACTTGTACAAATAGCAAATAGAATTTGGGTGATTTTACTGCATGATATTTTAAAATATATCTCAACATAAAAGCCTTAAACAATTAAAAATGCTTTGATTACTTAAAACCAAACAGCATTTATTATTAAAAATATAACAACTGTTCATGGTGAGACCATTAGTCTGAGGGCACTGAGTCCCCTCACTGTGCACAGATTACTCAACTTTTCTAGGTCTGAGAGGCTGTAAAATAAAATAAATGAGCTGGAAATTGGTATCTGAAAGGTCTCTTCAGCTAAAAATTTTACTATTCTCCATAATCTGTATAAATCAAGTGTTTTCATCTTCTTGGTTTTAAAATATTTTGCAGTAAATAAAGTTTCCCTTCAAAGCAAAAAGCCCTGAGTGGTAAACATAAGTTTTGTGTTGTTGCTATTGTTGAAAATTTGACTGTAATAGCAACATTTTTCTGTGTATCCTACATTAAAAATATTATGATATAGCACATAGAGAATGTAAAAGGAACTATATTCCATCCTCACTCAGCTTGATTGAAAGTTGACACTCTAAGTTTAATGTTGCTGAAATCAAATAGAAATAAAGTTTCCATCCTTAAATACCAAGACATTTTTTTCAAAATTTATTTTTATTTTTATTTTTTTGAGACAGGGTCTTGCTCTGTCATCCAGCCTAGAGTGCAATGGCATGATCACGGCCACTGCTAACTACAGCCTCGACCTCCCAGGCTCAAGTGGTTTCTTTACCTCAGCCTCCTGAGTGCTGCGACCACAGGTGCATGCCACCACGCCTGGCTAATTTTTTTATTTTTTTGTAGAGATGGGGACTCCCTATGTTGCCCAGACTGGTCTTGAACTCCTGGGCTCAAGCAATCTTCCCACCTCGGCTTCCCAAAACGCTGGGATTACAGGGATAAGCCACTGTACCCGGCCCCAAGGCATCATTTTTTATCATTGATAATAAATAAGTAATGAAATATCAATAATTGAGCAATTATTCAGTTAATTATTAGGCACCCGAAGTTCTGGTACAGTCCTTATTGAAATGGAGTGATACAGAGCACAGAAAGAATACGCCATGATATTAAGGAAATTGCAGTTTCAGCAGAGAAATAAATAGATAAATAAATATGTTTAAAGCATATTCCAGGCCGCGTGGTGGCTCATGCCTGTAATTCCAGCACTTTGGGAGGCTGAGGCAGGCGGATCACAAGGTCAGGAGTTCGAGACCAGCCTGGCCAATATGGTGAAACCCCGTCTCTACTAAAAATACAAAAAAATTAGCCAGGCGTGGTGGTGCATGCCTGTAATCCCAGCTACTCAGGAGGCTGAGGCAGGAGAATTGCTCGAACCAGGGAGGCAGAGGTTGCAGTGAGCCGAGATCGCGCCACTGCACTCCAGCCTGGGCAACAAGGTGAGACTCTGTCTCAAAAAAATAAATAAATAAAAATAAAAATAAAAATAAAAATAAAATAAAGCATATTCCAGGAATGTTTATTTGGGGGAAAGTACATATCAGTATTCAAGTAACTCCCCTTAAAATATTCTTGCATAATACCACATGTAATACTAGATATAGGAAACTCTCTCCAGTGTCTTAACATTCATGTCAAATAATTCGGGTCATATTCATTCATTCATTCATTTATTAATTCAACTAATATTTACCAAGTATCTACTTTGTGATTTACACTGTTCTAAGTGCTGGGAACACAGCCATATATAAAATAGACAAGGTCTCTACTCTCATCAAGTTTATATTCCAGAGAATATATATAACTTGTAGCCCAAATGTTACTTTTTTCTAAATGAAATGTTGTATCAACTTTTATATCACTGTTTTCCCTAGTTATAAAAGTAATTCTTGCTTATTGCAAACAAACAACAACCATAATAGAGAAAATGAAGATACTTTTATAGGCCCTCCCTTTAGCATAATTACTATGAGTAGTTTGTTGTGTATACTTAGATTTTTAAAAATATTTTTTAAATTTACAAACTGGATCACTCTTCTATAAATTGCTTGTTTCACTTAGCAACACAGTACACCATGCATATCTTTTCATCCCAATGCATCTAGATCTAACTCCTCTTTCTTATTGGCTGTGTAATATAGCATTATATTTAGACATTTTATTTCAACCATTCTTCTATCGATGATCATCAAGGTTATTTCCTGTTTCTTCATTATGATTAGTGCTCAGTATTTTGCTTAAAAAATCATTGCCTAGCCCAAGACATTTGCAAATTCATATTGAGGGACTTAGAGACAGAGAAAGAGAACTCCTGCTTGCAGCTGCCTCACTGGCCTGGCGAGACAGAAATTGGAGTTTCGGTACTTCGAGCAGCCAACATCGAAGGGCTTCAGATCTCAGAGAAAAGAGGAGCATAGAGCACTGAGCTTGGTCCTCGGCCTGCAATTTCACTGCCTATCTGTTATTCTTTCAAATCCCTTTTTGTGGGGGACGGGGTCGAGCAGGAAGAAGGCCTTGAATGCCAAGCTAAAGCCTAGGAGCTAGCAGAAAAGTCACCAGAGTTATTAGGGAAATAAGGGCCTAAGAATCAGTTATACAATGTTGGCATTGGAAGGGCTTCTTGTGACTATCTTACTAATGAAGAGACTGCAACACAGAGAGTTGTGCCCTACCTACAGTCATATATATACATATATACACACACATATATACACATATATGTATATATACACATATATGTATATATACACATATATGTATATATACATATATATGTACACATATATGTGTATATATACATATATATGTACACATATATCATCCATGGCAGCAGAACACCTAATGTAGGCTTCCTTAAACGACTGCCGATGCTCAAAGCCCTGCTGGCAGTGGGTGTGTGTGTCTTAGTATGTTTCTGCTGCTATAACAAAATACCTAACACCAGGTAATTTGCAAAAAAGAAAATTTATTTCTCACAGTTTTGGAGGCTGAGAATTTCAAGATCAAGGCACCAGTAGATTTGGTGTCTGCTGAGGGTGGTGCTCTGCTTCCAAGATGGTGCTTTGTTGCTGCATCCTCACATGGAAGAAGATAGAAGGGCAAAAAGGCAAAAAGGGCCTACCTTGTTTCATTGCGCCCTTGACTTTTTTTTTTTTTTGAGATGGAGTCTCGCTCTGTCGCCTAGGCTGGAGTGCAGTGGTGAGATCGTGGCTCACTGCAACCTCTGCCTCCCGGGTTCAAGCGATTCTCCTACCTCAGCCTCCCGAGTAGCTGGGATTACAGGAGCATGCCACCACAGCTGGCTAATTTTTGTATTTTTAGTAGATACGGGGTCTTACTAGGCTGGCCAAGCTAGTCTTGAACTGACCTCAAATGATCCACCCGCTTTGGCCTCCCAAAGTGCTGGGATTACAGGCGTGAGCCACCGCAGCTGGCTCCTTGACTCCTTTTCTGAGGGCACTAATCCCACTCATGAGGGCAGAGCTATCATAACTCCTTAAAACCTCCTAAAAACCCTGCCTCTTAATATTGTCACTTTGAGGTTTAAGTTCCAACATATGAATTTTGGAGGGACGCATACATTCAGACTGTAGCAATGTACTAGTGTGGGTCAGAGGCAAGGAGAGGTCTTGCCAAAGTGGTGATGTGGAAGTTGAAATGAAGAAAAAATGTTGGAAGTCAGGAAATGGGGAGAGAGCAGGGAGAAAACCCCTACATGAGAACAGAACTTCAGAATTTTTCCTCAGGGAAGAATATAAAGGGGAGACCTATGATCAGAAAACCATAATACTTGAGTCTAACTGGGGGCCAGGGTGAGGGGGAGAGGGAAGATGATTACTTTGGGACCTGTCGTGTTCCATGGACTGGCAAGACATGGAGGTGGAAATGGCCAGTGGGCAGTTGGAAATGTGGGTTTGGAGTTGAAAAGAGACATTAGGGCGTTTTCCTATTCCAATTTATGCCTTCCTTCCTTTCTTCCTTTTATAAATTTGGGGATCAAATATATAGTCATAGTTGAAGCTACAGAAATAGATGGTATCTTTAGGTGAAAATGCATAAAGAATATATATATTTTTAAGTATACATATTAGGCCTGGCATGGTGACTCGCGCCTGTAATCCCAGCACTTCGGGTGGCTGAGGCAGGTGGATCACCTGAAGTCAGGGGTTCAACACCAGCCTAGCCAACATGGCAAAACCCTATCTCTACTACAAAATATAAAAATTAGCCAGGTGTGTTAATGTGTACCTGTAATCCCAGCTACTCAGGAGGCTGAGGCATGAGAATCGCTTGAACCCGGGAGGCAGAGGCTGCAGTGAGCCGAGGTCACGCCACTGTACTCCAGCCTGGGCAACAGAGCGAGACACTGTCTCAAAAAATAAAAATAAAATAAAATAAAAGTATACATATTTGAATTTTACAGCTGGGAGTGGAGGCTCATGCCTGTAATCCCAGCACTTTGCGAGGCCGAGGCAGGCGGATTGCTTGAGCCAAGGAGTTCAAGACTAGCCTGGCCAACATGGCGAAACCTCATCTCTATAAAAAATATTTAAAAATTAGTGAGGCGTGGTGGCATGCACCTGTAGTCCCAGGTACTTGGGATGCTGAGGTGGGAGGATTGCTTGAGGCTGCAATGATTAGGTCACTGTTCTCCAGCCTGGGCGACAGAACAAGACACTGTCTCAAAAATAATTTTATACTTAAAAAATTTAACATAGGGTATCTGATTCATCATGAAAACTAGATGTCATGGCTGGAATCCCAGAAAAAAAGGTCATCTAGATTTTACTTAAATGTGTCTAATATCTGTAGGATTAACAGTAGTTAGAATGTGACTCACTGTGTGGCTGGACAGCTCAAATCCTTCAAAAGCTTCTTGAAGTTCAAACTTCTATTGAGTTCACACTTCTCTATAATGTTTCTCACTGACTGTAAAATACAACTATTTAAACTTTTTTCTACTTTGCATCATAAAATCATACAATTCAAATAACACAGTGGACTTCACTAATTACATACAATTGGCCAACTAATTTCATCAGCACATAATTAGTTCTAAAGAAAGCAATAGAGTATTAAAACAATCTGATCTACCTTTTTTACATATTAGATTTTGAAAGACTGATACCATCTAGTGTTGGCAAGGATGTAAGTAATGAGCATTCTCAACCTCTGTTGATGAGAGGTTGTTTTGTTTTGCTGCTATGTTGTCCAGGCTGGTAACTCCTGGGTTCAAGAGATCCTCCTGCCTCAGCCTCCTAAGGTGCTGAGATTACAAGCATGAGTCACCACACCCAACTGATGAAGCGTTAATTGGTGTACCTTTTCTAGAGGGCCCTTTGTCAATAGGTACCCACATTTAAAATGTACATATTTGATCTAGCAATTTTACCTCTAAACATTTATCTTGGCCAGGCGCAATGGCTCACGCCTGTAATCCCAGCACTTTGGGAAGCCAAGGCAGGCAGATCGCCTGAGGTCAAGAGTTTGAGACCAGACTGGCCAACACAGTGAAACTGTCTACTAAAAATACAAAAATTAGCTGGGCATGGTGGCAGTCACCTGTAATCGCAGCTACTTGGGAGGCTGAGGCAGGAGAATCACCTGAACCCTGGAGGCGGAGGTTGCAGTGAGCCAAGACTGCGCCACTGCACTCCAGCCTGGGCGACAGAGCAAGACTCCGTCTCAAAAAACAAAAACAAAAATAAAAACATGTATCTTAATGAAAGAGAGAATTGTTCAAGTATGTACATTATCAAGCATATTCATTGGCTCTTTATTTCTTGTAAACTTTTGAATTGATTTAATTATTCTTCTAGACACAAGTCCTTTGTCAGATATGTATTACAAATATCTTCTGCCACTCCGTGGTTTGAATCTTTATTCTTTTACTCATAGAAGAAAAACAATTCTAGGAAAATTGACTAAAATGTTCTCAGTAGTTATGTTTGAATGTTGGATTTTTCTCCTCCTTTTTACTTCTCCATATTTTTCCAGTTTTTTAAGGATTATTTAGTGACAATTTAAAACACAATAAAAGGAATGAGTTGGTTAAGGAAGATGGTTTATTTAAAATGATGCAAGCTGGGCGCCATGGCTCATGCCTGTAATCCCAGCACTTTGGGAGGCCAAAGTGGGTGGGTCACTTGAGATCAGGAGTTCGAGACCAGCCTGGCCAACATGGTGAAACCCCATCTCTACTAAAAATACAAAAATTAACCAGATGTGGTGGTGTGCACCTGTAATTCCAGCTACATGGGAGGCTGAAGCAGGAGAGTCTCTTGAACCTGGGAGGCGGCAGTTGCAGTGAGCCAACAGAGATCACACCACTGCACTCTAGCATGGGCAACAGAGCGAGATTTTAACTCAAAAAAAAAAAAAGGGTCGGGCGTGGTGGCTCACACCTGTGTAGTCCTAGCATTTTGGGAGGCCGAGGCAGGCAGATCACGAGGTCAAGAGATCAAGACCATCCTGGCCAATACGGTGAAACCCCATCTCCACTAAAAATACACAAAAAATTAGCCGGGCGTGGTGGCAAGTGCCTGTAGTCCCAGCTACTCGGGAGGCTGAGGCAGAGAATCACTTGAACCTGGGAGGCAGAGGTTGCAGTGAGTTGAGATCGCGCCACTGCATTCCAGCCTGGGTGACAGAGTGAGACTTTGTCTCAAAAAAAAAAAAAAAAAAAAAAGAATAAAAAAAAAGTCAGGTGCAGTCTCACGCCTGTAATCCTTGCACTTTGGGAGGCCTATGTGGGTGGACTGCCTGAACTCAGGAGTTCGAGACCAGCCTGGTCAACATGGTGAGACCCGATCTCTACTAAAAATACAAAACATTAGCCGGGCGTGGCAGCACTTGGCTATAATCCCAGCTACTCGGGAGGCTGAGGCAGAGGAGAATCACTTGAACCCAGGAGGCGGAGATTGCAGTGAGCGGGGATCCTGCCACTGCACTCCAGCCTGGGCAACAAAGCCAGACTGTTTCAAAAACAAAAACAAAAGAAACATGATGCAGTTAAAAAGTGACCCATTGAAGAAGTTAGCCAAGACAAGATGTTTGCCACAATTTGCCTTTAATGTTACATCTGCACCTGCACAAATCTGCTAGAGACACCTGGTGGAGAGTGTTGATAGGTTTACAGCAAGTGTTAGAATGTGCTGAATCTGTTTGCTTACTTACAAGGTGAGAAATGTACTAATGCACATCCTGGTTCCCTTATTAACTCAACTTTCAAATAACTGGAAAGAGCCTTCAGATGGGGCAAGCCTAGCTTGCCAGTGGGCTGTGTTTGGGCCTCACTAGCAAATATGACAAAAATTTAGATAGAACAAAAGACAGTAAATTTAGAAGTAGAACTGGGACTGATTCGGGGCTGGCTACATAATTTGTGAGACCTAGTGTAAAATGAAAATGTGGGGCTCCTTGTTCAAAAAGTAGGGAGAAAAGTATCCTTAAAGGCACATAAAGGAAAAAGAGTTTTACTCTCTTCCGTGGTCTCTCTCAACTTGACATGGTTTTTGGGTTTTGGGGGTTTTGTTGTTTTGTGTTTGTTTGTTTGTTGCTATTTGATATCATTATAGATAAAGAAAAATAACAATTTTAATGATTAGTCTGAACTTTAATATTCATGTTTACCTCATGCAATGCCAATTTTTCTTTTTTTCTCTCTCTCTTCTTGCTCTGTCGCCCGGGCTGGAGTGCAGTGGTGCCATGTTGACTCACTGCAACCTCTGCCTCCCAGGCTCAAGTGATCCTCCCACTTCAAACTTCTGAATAGCTGGGACTACAGGCATGTACCATCACGCCCAGCTAATTTTGTATTTTTAGTAAAGATGGGTTTTGCCATGTTGACCAGGCTGGTCTCCAACTCCTGACCGCAAGTGATCCGCCCGCCTCGCCCTCCCAAAGTGCTGGGGTTACAGGTATTAATTAGCCACTGTGCCCAGCCCAATGCCAGTTTTAAATGCAGACCAGAGAGTATTTAACTCATATGTGGTATCACCAAAATTACATAAATCATTTTTCACAGTTCACACATGAATATATATTTTGTTCTTACCATAAGAGTGAAAACATTGCAGGAAACTAACTCTACTCTTTTTATTTCACTTCTTGATACCCCGGCATTCTATCAGCCCTCTCTACCTTCAGCTTACTGGCAAGGAAGAACTGAAAAGAAAAGGAACTATGGATGGTCCTATCTTTCCCTTTCCTTTTGTGCCATCATTTCAGTCTATGTGATTGGCTAATATAGGAAAATAGCACAAATAAGAAAGGACATGGGAGGTTTCCTTAGTTTTTCGTGCTTCTTAGAATGCCATTGCCTTGTTTTTGCATTGGAAGCAGGTTCTGGTTCTGGGAACTGTCAGCGCCCCCACTTGCTCAGTCATCAGCAATGTAATGCACTTACCATGTACTTGCTTTGAGTCTCATTGAAACCCCATACACCACAGGTCCACGGGAATTCTGTGCTCACAGGTGCTGTGAACACTATGTGACCAGAACTGCAAGGAGACAAAGCACACACATGTTGTACATTTCTCCTCCTATGTGGTATGGCTATAAGGAGATGATCAAAGTATGATTTCAGGAATCACATGGTTTATTGCCATACAAAGAGATTCTTTTTTTTTAATTCTCAAAGAGGGGGAAAATAACAAGAACAAATCTCACAGAGATTATACTCCACAGATGAGGTACATTATCCACATAATTAGTTCTAATTTCATCTCAAGTCCAATGATTACAGTTTAGTTGCTTAGAATGGAAGTAGCCCTCTGTGGATGTGAGGGAGATCCGAGACAACTTGCAAGATCCCTGGACACTAGCAAGTGGTGCCAGTGCTGTGTGGGCTGGCGAGGCTTTGAAAGCTAGCTTAAAGGCTGACAGAGATTAGCCCTGTTGCAGCCTGAGCTCTCAATCTGTCTGCCAAAATCTTGGGTTTATATGTGTTTTGGAGTCTAGTCGTTGAGGCCAATAACTCACATATGTGGTCTGAAAAAGTGTGATGTAACATTGTAACAGGGAAGCGGACTATGCCCTATGTTCTTATCACAGCAAAACATCTGTCACTTAATGCAGAAAGTGTTTGGAATATTTTCAGAGCTACGTAACACCTTCATTCATGCATATGCTCCATTGCCCCTCTATTAACTTACAAAACTTACAAATTTGAAGGTAAAATTTTTAAGAACTTCAACATGGCAATAGCAGAACCAAGCACGGCACATTTTTGAGGGTGGAGTTTGTGAGCCGGCGCAGGTCATAAACCCATGAAGCCAGCCCAGGACTGGTTTGCCTTTTGCAAATGGGTAAAGGGAGAAAGCTCTTAATCCTGCATGTTCAAGGCTCCTTTAAGATGAGGAACTTTGAAAATATAGGCTAGAAAAGAAAAATCGTATTTAGAATTACAGGCATTTTGTTAGAGCCAGAACTTGGGCTAGCTTTGAGTATCAGATAGAAATAATAAATACATAAAACATTTTTTGGCCGGGTGCGTTGCCCCACGCCTGTAATCCAAACACTTTGGGAGGCCAAGGCGGGTGGATCACCTGAGGTCAGAAGTTCGAGACCAGCCTGACCAACATGGTGAAACCCTCTCTCTACTAAAAATACAAAAATTAGCCAAGTGTGGTGGCGCATGCCTGTAATCCCAGCTACTCTGGAGGCTGAATCAGGAGAATCACTTGAATCCAGGAGGCGAAGGTTGCAGTGAGCCGAGATCGTGCCATTGCATTCCAGCCTGGGCAACAAGAGCGAAACTCCATCTGAAAAAACAAACAAACAAAAAACGTTTTTTAAAGGTGTCCATGATCAAAACAGCAGCTCCATCAGACCAGTTTCAAAGGTCTATTTGGCATGCATACCCAGGCTTTGAGTTCCCTGGCATTTTTTTTTTTTTTTTAATGTGCATTTCTTTTTTTTTTTTTTTTTTTTTTTATTATACTTTAGGGTTTTAGGGTACATGTGCACAATGTGCAGGTTTGTTACATATGTATCCATGTGCCATGTTGATTTCCTGCACCCATTAACTCGTCATTTAGCATTAGGTGTATCTCCTAATGCTGTCCCTCCCCCCTCCCCCCACCCCACAACAGTCCCCGGAGCGTGATGTTCCCCTTCCTGTGTCCATGAGTTCTCATTGTTCAATTCCCACCTATAAGTGAGAACATGCAGTGTTTGGTTTTTTGTCCTTGCGATAGTTTACTGAGAATGATGTTTTCCAGTTTCATCCATGTCCCTACAAAGGACATGAACTCATCATTTTTTATGGCTGCATAGTATTCCATGGTGTATATGTGCCACATTTTCTTAATCCAGTCTATCGTTGTTGGACATTTGGGTTGGTTCCAACTCTTTGCTATTGTGAATAGTGCCGCAATAAACATACGTGTGCATGTGTCTTTATAGCAGCATGATTTATAGTCCTTTGGGTATATACCCAGTAATGGGATGGCTGGGTCAAATGGTATTTCTAGTTCTAGATCCCTGAGGAATCGCCACACTGACTTCCACAATGGTTGAACTAGTTTACAGTCCCACCAACAGTGTAAAAGTGTTCCTATTTCTCCACATCCTCTCCAGCACCTGTTGTTTCCTGATTTTTTAATGATGGCCATTCTAACTGGTGTGAGATGGTATCTCACTGTGGTTTTGATTTGCATTTCTCTGATGGCCAGTGATGAGTAGCATTTCTTCATGTGTTTTTTGGCTGCATAAATGTCTTCTTTTGAGAAGTGTCTGTTCATGTCCTCTGCCCACTTTTTGATGGGGTTGTTTGTTTTTTTCTTGTAAATTTGTTTGAGTTCATTGTAGATTCTGGATATTAGCCCTTTGTCGGATGAGTAGGTTGCAAAAATTTTCTCCCATTGTGTAGGTTGCCTGTTCACTCTGATGATAGTTTCTTTTGCTGTGCAGAAGCTCTTTAGTTTAATGAGATCCCATTTGTCGATTTTGGCTTTTGTTGCCATTGCTTTTGGTGTTTTAGACATGAAGTCCTTGCCCACGCCTATGTCCTGAATGGTATTGCCTAGGTTTTCTTGTAGGATTTTAATGGTTTTAGGTCTAACATATAAGTCTTTAATCCATCTTGAATTAATTTTTGTATAAGGTGTAAGGAAGGGATCCAGTTTCAGCTTTCTACATATGGCTAGCCAGTTTTCCCAGCACCATTTATTAAATAGGGAATCCTTTCCCCATTTCTTGTTTTTGTCAGGTTTGTCAAAGATCAGATAGTTGTAGCTATGCGGCATCATTTCTGAGGGCTCTGTTCTGTTCCATTGATCTATGTCTCTGTTGTAGTACCAGTACCATGCTGTTTTGGTTACTGTAGCCTTGTAGTATAGTTTAAAGTCAGGTAGCGCGATGCCTCCAGCTTTGTTCTTTTGGCTTAGGATTGACTTGGCGATGCGGGCTCTTTTTTGGTTCCATATGAACTTTAAAGTAGTTTTTTCCAATTCTGTGAAGAAAGTCATCGGTAGCTTGATGGGGATGGCATTGAAACTATAAATTACCTTGGGCAGTATGGCCATTTTCACGATGTTGATTCTTCCAACCCATGAGCATGGAATGTTCTTCCATTTGTTTGTATCCTCTTTTATTTCATTGAGCAGTGGTTTGTAGTTCTCCTTGAAGAGGTCCTTCACATCCCTTGTAAGTTGGATTCCTAGGTATTTTATTCTCTTTGAAGCAATTGTGAATGGGAGTTCACTCATGATTTGGCTCTCTGTTTGTCTGTTATTGGTGTACAAGAATGCTTGTGATTTTTGTACATTAATTTTGTATCCTGAGACTTTGCTGAAGTTGCTAATCAGCTTAAGGAGATTTTGGGCTGAGACAATGGGGTTTTCTAGATATACAATCATGTCATCTGCAAACAGGGACAATTTGACTTCCTCTTTTCCTAATTGAATAGCCTTTATTTCCTTCTCCTGCCTGATTGCTCTGGCCAGAACTTCCAGCACTATGTTGAATAGGAGCGGTGAGAGAGGGCATCCCTGTCTTGTGCCAGTTTTCAGAGGGAATGCTTCCAGTTTTTGCCCATTCAGTATGATATTGGCTGTGGGTTTGTCGTAGATAGCTCTTATTATTTTGAGATACGTCCCATCAATACCTAATTTATTGAGAGTTTTTAGCATGAAGGGTTGTTGAATTTTGTCAAAGGCCTTTTCTGCATCTATTGAGATAATCATGTGGTTTTTGTCTTTGGTTCTGTTTATATGCTGGATTACATTTATTGATTTGCGTATGTTGAACCAGCCTTGCATCCCAGGGATGAAGCCCACTTGATCATGGTGGATAAGCTTTTTGATGTGCTGCTGGATTCGGTTTGCCAGTATTTTATTGAGGATTTTTGCATCAATGTTCATCAAGGATATTGGTCTGAAATTCTCTTTTTTGGTTATGTCTCTGCCAGGTTTTGGTATCAGGACGATGCTGGCTTCGTAAAATGTGTTAGGGAGGATTCCCTCTTTTTCTATCGATTGGAATAGTTTCAGAAGGAATGGTACCAGTTCCTCCTTGTACCTCTGGTAGAATTCAGCTGTGAATCCATCAGGTCCTGGACTCTTTTTGGTTGGTAAGCTATTGATTATTGCCACAATTTCAGAACCTGTTATTGGTCTATTCAGAGATTCAACTTCTTCCTGGTTTAGTCTTGGGAGGGTGTATTTGTCGAGGAATTTATCCATTTCTTCTAGATTTTCTAGTTTATTTGCATAGAGGTGTTTGTAGTATTCTCTGATGGTAGATTGTATTTCTGTGGGATCGGTGGTGATATCCCCTTTTTCGTTTTTTATTGCATCTATTTGATTCTTCTCTCTTTTCTTCTTTATTAGTCTTGCTAGCGGTCCATCAATTTTGTTGATCTTTTCAAAAAAACCAGCTCCTGGATTCATTAATTTTTTGAAGGGTTTTTTGTGTCTCTATTTCCTTCAGTTCTGCTCTGATTTTAGTTATTTCTAGCCTTCTGCTAGCTTTTGAATGTGTTTGCTCTTGCTTTTCTAGTTCTTTTAATTGTGATGTTAGGGTGTCAATTTTGGATCTTTCCTGCTTTCTCTTGTGGGCATTTAGTGCTATAAATTTCCCTCTACACACTGCTTTGAACATGTCCCAGAGATTCTGGTATGTTGTGTCTTTGTTCTCGTTGGTTTCAAAGAACATCTTTATTTCTGCCTTCATTTCATTATGTACCCAATAGTCATTCAGGAGCAGGTTGTTCAGTTTCCATGTAGTTGAGCGGTTTTGACTGAGTTTCTTAATCCTGAGTTCTAGTTTGATTGCACTGTGGTCTAAGAGACAGTTTGTTATAATCTCTGTTCTTTTACATTTGCTGAGAAGAGCTTTACTTCCAACTATGTGGTCAATTTTGGAATAGGTGTGATGTGGTGCTGAAAAAAATGTATATTCTGTTGATTTGGGGTGGAGAGTTCTGTAGATGTCTATTAGGTCCACTTTATGTAGAGCTGAGTTCAATTCCTGGATATCCTTGTTAACTTTCTGTTTCGTTGATCTGTCTAATGCTGACAGTGGGGTGTTAAAATCTCCCATTATTATTGTGTGGGAGTTTAAGTCCCTTTGTAGGTCACTCAGGACTTGCTTTATGAATCTGGGTGCTCCTGTGTTGGGTGCATATATATTTAGGATAGTTAGCTCTTCTTGTTGAATTGATCCCTTTACCATTATGTAATGGCCTTCTTTGTCTCTTTTGATCTTTGTTGGTTTAAAGTCTATTTTATCAGAGACTAGGATTGCAACCCCTGCCTTTTTTTGTTTTCCAGTTGCTTGATAGATCTTCCTCCATCCCTTTATTTTGAGTCTATGTGTGTCTCTGCACGTGAGATGGGTTTCCTGAATACAGCACACTGATGGGTCCTGACTCCTTATCCAGTTTGCCAGTCTGTGTCTTTTGATTGGAGCATTTAGCCCATTTACATTTAACGTGAATATTGTTATGTGTGAATCTGATCCTGCCATTATGATGTTAGTTGGTTATTTTGCTCGTTAGTTGCTATAGTTTCTTCCTAGCCTCGATGGTCTTTACAATTTGGCATGTTTTTGCAGGGGCTGGTACCGGTTGTTCCTTTCCATGTTTAGTGCTTCCTTCAGGAGCTCTTTTAGGGCAGGCCTGGTGGTGACAAAATCACTCAGCGTTTGCTTGTCTGTAAAGTATTTTATTTCTCCTTCACTTATGAAGCTTAGTTTGGCGGGATAGGAAATTCTGGGTTGAAAATTCTTTTCTTTAAGAATGTTGAATATCGGCCCCCACTCTCTTCTGGCTTGTAGAGTTTCTGCTGAGAGATCAGCTGTTAGTCTGGTGGGCTTCCCTTTGTGGGTAACCCAACCTTTCTCTCTGGCTGCCCTTAACATTTTTTCCTTCATTTCAACTTTGGTGAATCTGACAATTATGTGTCTTGGAGTTGCCCTTCTCGAGGAGTATCTTTGTGGCGTTCTCTGTATTTCCTGAATCTGAATGCTGGCCTGCCTTGCTAGATTGGGGAAGTTCTCCTGGATAATATCTTGCAGAGTGTTTTCCAACTTGGTTCCATTCTCCCCATCATTTTCAGGTACACCAATCAGACGTAGGTTTGGTCTTTTCACATAGTCCCAAATTTCTTGGAGGCTTTGTTCATTTCTTTTTATTCTTTTTTCTCTAAACTTCCCTTCTCTCTTCATTTCATTCATTTCATCTTCTATCAGCGATACCCTTTCTTCCAGTTGATCGCATCTGCTACTGAGGCTTCTGCATTCTTCGCGTAGTTCTCGAAACTTGGCTTTCAGCTCCATCATCTCCTTTAAGCCCTTCTCTCCATTGGTTATTCTAGTTATCCATTCTTCTAATTTTTTTTCAAAGTTTTTAACTTCTTTGCTATTGTTTTGAATTTCCTCTCGTAGCTCAGAGTAGTTCGATCGTCTGAAGCCTTCTTCTCTCAACTCATCAAAGTCATCCTCCATCCAGCTTTGTTCCGTTGCTGGTGAGGAACTGCGTTCCTTTGGAGGAGGAGAGGTGCTCTGTTTTTTAGAGTTTCCAGTTTTTTTGGTCTGTTTTTTCCCCATCTTTGTGGTTTTGTCTACTTTTTGTCTTCGATGATGGTGATGTACAGATGGGTTTTTGGTGTGGATGTCCTTTCTGTTTGTTAATTTTCCTTCTACCAGACAAGACCCTCAGCTGCAGGTCTGTTGGAGTTTACTAGAGGTCCACTCCAGACCCTGTTTGGCTGGGTGTCAGCACCGGTGGCTGCAGAACAGCGGATTTTCGTGAGACCACAAATTCAGCTGTCTGATAGTTCCTCTGAAAGTTTTGTCTCAGAGGAGTACCCGGTTGAATGAGGTGTCAGTCTGTCCCTACTGGGGGGGTGCCTCCCAGTTAGGCTGCTCAGGGGTGAGGGACCCACTTTAGGAGGCAGTCTGTCCGTTCTCAGATCTCCAGCTGTGTGCTGGGAGAACCACTACTCTCTTCAAAGCTGTCAGTCAGACAGGGACATTTAAGGCTGTGGAGGTTCTGGCTGAGTTTTTGGTTGTCTGTGCCCTGCCCCCAGAGGTGGAGCCTACAGAGGCAGGCAGGCCTCCTTGAGCTGTGGTGGGCTCCACCCAGTTCGAGCTTCCTGGCTGCTTTGTTTACCTAAGCAAGCCTGGGCAATGGCGGGCGCCCCTCCCCCAGCCTCGTTGCCGCCTTGCAGCGTGATCTCAGACTGCTGTGCTAGCAATCAGCAAGACTCTGTGGGCATAGGACCCTCCGAGCCAGGTGCGGGACACAATCTCCTAGTGTGCCGTTTTCCAGGCCTGTTGGAAAAGCGCAGTATTAGGATGGGACTGACCCGATATTCCAGGTGCTGTCTGTTTCCCCTTTCTTTGACTAGGAAAGGGAACTCCCTGACCCCTTGCGCTTCCCGAGTGAGGCAATGCCTCGCCCTGCTTCGGCTCGCACACAGTGCGCTTCACCGACTGTCCTGAACCCACTGTTAGGCACTCCCTAGTGAGATGAAACCTGTACCTCAAGCAGAAATGCAGAAATCACCCGTCTTCTGTGTTGCTGGGTCTGGGAGCTGGAGACCGGAGCTGTTCCTATTCGGCCATCTTGGCTCCAACCTCCGAGTTCCCTGGCATTTTAGGAGGACATTTGCAGTTACTTAAGTTTGCTTTAGAAACATGTTTTTCAACCTAACTGCCAACCCAGATACAATTAGAGCTGCTCAGCATGAATGGTAAAAGTTACAACTTACTGTTTATGCTCTCTTTTTGCATTTAGCACTTAAAGAAAAACATAAAAAAGAAAACTTAGAAAGAAAAATGTAGAAAATGTTTGTTTGTTTCTTTCCCATTTGGGCAAACAGCAAATATGTGCCTCTGTATTTTATCTTTTCTGCCATGGGATGGGCAGTGCTGTTTTTGGTACAGTAGGGGTGGTTAAAGGCTGATGAAAATAACAACATACTCCGGGCTGTGAATACGAGGCCAGGAGTCATGGCCAGTTTCTGTGGCCTGGGCTGAGTGAACAGACTCCTTAAGTGGAATAGCTCAGTAGAGTGCACACAGTAGAGACGTGACATAAGCTCGTCTGCATTCTGAGCACTCAACACACAGAGGCGGAAGGTGTGTTTGCAGAGGAGGGGTCAGCATGCGTCCAGGCGAGTTGCCAGGGTCAAGATTCTCAGCGATTTCTCATAGGTCTCAGGAGAGGAATAACTGTACTTGCATTTCTCTTTTATTTCCATTATGCTTTTGTTGCTAGGAAGTTCCTTTTCCTTATCATCTTGATGAATACACATATTTAGGGCACTTTTAATTCTTTGGGGGATGAAGTGGATAAATGCATCATAAGTAGATAAGTAAGTGTGGGTAAGAGTTGAAATTATCGGGCTATGAATGTCATGAGGCCTCAGTGATAAGTCCAAGGGAGTAATCAGAGGGTAAAAGCTGGAACAGCTCAGTTGTGGTAAGTGATAGAGATTGCTAGTTGTCCTCAAATGCCTGTTTCCCGGGTGCTAAAACTCCTAGTTTTTGGCTGCGTACATGGCTTCTCAGAATGGAAGCTTCCCTTGTAGCCACGTGAACTCATGTGACAAGGTTCTGGCCAATGGAATGAAAAATCTTTCACCCTTTTCTTGTTCTTTGTCTTTCCCTCTGTCTTGCTGCCCAAAATGGAGATCCTGTTGTCACAGTCTGGAGATGGGAGAGCAGTGAGATGGAAGGAGCGTGAGTTCCTGAGGACTTTAGGACAGAGCCACCTTTCAGCTCTGGACGCACTTACCACTCCATTTCCCTTAAGCGAGGGAGAAATCACTTCTGTCTTACTTAGGCCATTGTTATTTTGTCATTTCTGCCTCTCCTAGATAAGCCTATTGGTTACTGATACAGAGTATTACTGCAGACTTATTCTTGCTGGACTTCCTCCAGACACAGGGCTCTCTTAGGGACCTTACATTGAGGTTCAATAGTCTGTTTTTCATACTGCAATCATTTTAACGCAGCAGAAAACCCTTTACGAAAATACTCATGCCTTGGCACTTCACAATCTTATGCCAGGAGCCTGTTACAAAGGGGTCCGGGGCCACAGCAAAAGATTGGCAACTGATACCCAGTACAATGATCTTCAGACTCTACTGAGTGTAGGACCCAGTTCTTAGGAACAGTTGGGCTGAGTCAGAGATGATGCTAAGTAGAAGCAGATGGCTGGTGGAGTAACAGGCGAAAGGAAGTGCAGAAAATGTATTAAAGGCTGGGCGCGGTGGCTCACGCCTGTAATCCCAACACTCTAGGAGGCCGAGGCGGGTGGATCACGAGGTCAGGAGATGGAGACCATCCTGGCTAACACAGGTGAAACCCCGTCTCTACTAAAAATACAAAAAATTAGCCGGGCGTGGTGGCAGCGCCTGTAGTCCCAGGTACTCGGGAGGCTGAGGCAGGAGAATGGCGTGAACCCGGGAGGCGGAGCTTGCAGTGAGCCAAGATCGCGTCACAGCGCTCCAGCCTGGGCGACAGAGCGACACTCTATCTCAAAAAAACAAACAAACCAAACAAAACCCTACAAATGTATGATTCCATTTATCTGAGGTACCTAGAATAGTCAAATTCATAGAGACAGAAAGTAGAATGGCGGTTGCCAGTGCCTGGTTGGGGGGATGGGGGAAATGGGGAGTTATGTAATCAGCATGGAGTGAGGCAGATGAAGAAGTTCTGGAGATGAATGATGTCACTGGTTGTACAAGAATGTGAATGCACTTAATGCTACTAAACTACACTTAGAAAGGGTTAAAGTGGTACATTTTAGGTTATGTATATGTTACCACAATTTTTTTAAGTGAAAAAATTGGCTGGGAGTGGTAGTTTATGCCTGTAATCCCAGCATTTTGGGAGGCCAAGATGGGAGAATCACTTGAGCCCAAGAATTCCAGAACAACCTGGGCTACATAGTAAGACCCTGTCTCTACAAAATATGTTTTTAAGTAAAAAAAAATTATCAAAGATGCTTAGAGATGAGCAAATCTGAATGATTTGGGTTTTATACTTTTCTTTAGCTAGGTGGTTTATTGAAAGACCAAAAAAAATAGTAAAATGGACATGAGTCAGGCACTAACAGACAAAAACTGAGGGTTTAAATCAGTGCTGTATAGAAATATAATGCAAGCCACATATTCAATTCTAAATTTTCTTGTAGCTATGTTCACAAAAGCACAAAGAAACAAGTAGAACTAATTGTGGCAATATATTTGATTTAACCCTACATACCCAAAATACCATTTCACATTGGAACCAATATAAAGGATTATGATGTTCTTATTTTTAAATAAAATTTAAACATTATTTTAAAATAAAATCCAATGTGCATGTTCACAGCACATCTCAATTCAGACTAGCCACATTTCAAGTGCACGATAGCCACCTGAGGCTAGCGGCTACAATTTGGGCAGTGTAAGTCTAGAATACTTATAGATTAGATAATGATTCTCAGGATAATCGGCATAATCAGATCATAATCATTAGAATTTAAAGAACCATAGAACTAAACTGCCACATGCATGGCCTACCTCATGGTATATTAGTGTGAAAAATTGATTTTTAAAAATCTGTCCTGGTGGAAAAAGAAAAAGCTACAAATTTCCCAGTTTAATGACACTCCTGCCTATATCCTAAGGGAAATAATATATTAACTGTCTTTTCATTATTTTGCCTACCTTGATATGGCTATTTAACCACATGATGAGTTTGTCCCAACACCTGTCCTACTAATTTACATCACTATGGTCATAGTTTGAGCTTGTTTGAAAGATTGAGGGTGATAAGCCGTCTTGACATAGAGCTTCCTGCTTTTAGAAATACTTGACCCAAGGTGAGTGAATTTAAACATTGCGTCTCAGGCAACCCATTCTCAAATCCAGCTGGAAGGGCTGAGCTTTTGTTATAGGGAGAAATGGCCAGTTTCCTTATATTCTAGCTATTGTAAGCTCTCATTCTTTCTCTGTTCCATGAGAGTGGAAGAAAAGTGGCTTAACCATTGTTTTCCCCTCTTACCTTTTTATAGGGCTGATAGCCAGGACTTGAATATTAGCTTTGGTAACATGCCAATGCTTGTTCTGTCACAAAAGTCCATGGCTTACTTTCAACATTAAAGTGGTTGTTTGACATTGAGAATTTAACTGACCAACTGTAGGACTAATTCTCAGCATTATAGCAAAGGTTTCTGAAGTGTTTTGGAAATAATGGGTAGAAGTAAAGATGTAGTTGATACTGCATATTACTTCTTGTTCAGCTTCTGAGCCTAATTCCTTCCGTCCCCACTTATTTAACACTGACAATGTGCCTAGGCAATGGAGATACATGATATATGAGAATCCCTGCCTTTGTGAAGCCAACATTCTAGAGGGAGAGACTGACAAAACAAATTGTAACTTCTATAAGGAGGCTGTGGGTAGTATGGAGGGCAAAACAGGGAAGGAGATGGGATGTGCAGGATGGGGTGGGGAAAGGTGGGTTGCAATAAGTGAAGATCATACTGATACAGTGACATTTGAGCAAAGTTTTGTTGGAGATGAGGGAGGGAAATGTGCTGATATCTGGAGAAAGTTTTCCAGTTAGAACAGCAAGTGCAAAGGTCCTGAGGCAGAGGAAGCATGCTTGGCAAGTTCAGGGCACAGCAAGAAAGGCAATGTGGCTGGAACAATGTGAACAATCTTAGCCTATTGGGCCGCTATAACAAAATATCATGAACTGAGTGGCTTTTAAACAACAGAAATTAATTTCTCACAGTTCTCAAGGGTGGGAAGTCCCAGATCTAAGCAGATTCAGTGTCTGGTAAGGGCCTGCTTTCTGGATTACAGACTATACCTTCTTGCTGGCCCTGACATGGTGAAAGGGTCAAGGGGTCTCTCCCAGGCCTCTTTTATAAGGGCACTAATCCCAGTCACAAGGGTTCTACCTTCATGACTGGATCACCTCCCAAAGGCCCTGTCTCCTAATACCATCACCCTGGGGGTTAGGATTTCAACATATGAATTTGGTAGAGGAGGGACACAAATATTTAGACCATAGCAGAGAGTAAGAGCAGATGAGAAGGAAGGGTGGAAGGTGGGCCTTATAGGCTATATGAGGACTTTGGCTTTTTCCCTAAGAGAGTTGAGGAAACATTTGGAAGCATTTTTTGCCTTTCCTTTTTAAATTTATTTCTTTTTTATTTTTATAGGTTTAGGGGCATAAGTGCAGTTGTGTTATTTAGATACATTGTGCAATGAAGTCTGGGCTTTTAATGTACCCATTACCCAAATAGTGCACATTGTACTCCATAGGTAGCATCTCATCCCTTACCTCCTTCCACACTCCTGCCTTTTTAAGTCTCCAATGTTGATTATTCCACTGTGTGTCCATGTGTATCCATTATTTAGCTCCCACCTATATGTGAGAACCTGCAGTTTTGACTTCCTGTTTCTAAGTCATTTCATTTAGGATAATGGCCTCCAGGTCTATCCATGTTGCTATAAGAAAGGCTGAGTAGTATTCTAGATGTATATACCGCATTTTTAAAAAATCTATTCATCCATCGATGGACACTTATGTTGATTCCTTAACCTTGATATTGTGAAGAATTCTGTGATAAACATGAGTGCAAATGTCTTTTTGAGGTGATTATTTTGTTTTTCCGTTGGGTAGCCCAATAGCGGGATTGCTGGATCGAATGGTAATTCTACTTTTAGTTTTTTGAGAAATCTCCATACTCTTTTCCATGGAGGTTGTACTAATTAATATTCCCATCATCAGTGTATAGGCATCCCTTTTTCTCCACATCCTCGCCAACATTAGTTTTTGTTTTTTTACTTTTTAATGATGGCCATTCTGACTGGTGTAAGATGGTATTTTATTGTGCTTTGGAGAATTTTGAACAGAAGAGGGACATGATCTGATCTGTGTTTGAAAAAGATCACTCTGGCTTCTGTCTTGAGAATGAACACTATGCAGGCAAGTGGAAGTTTATTGCAATAATCCAGGTGATGCATAAAGAGGTGTGGAGCAGGGTGGGGTATAGGAGAGTGATGTGGAATGGCTGAATTCTGGATATATTTTTGAAAGTGGAGACCAGAGAGTTTCCTGGGTGATTGCATATAGGTTGTGAGAGCAAGAAAGGAAGGGATGTTGATTTGGATTCCCAAAGACTGCTCTTCTTGATGTGCAGTTGAGGCTCTCTTTGTACTACTCTGTGTATAAGTGACCTGGCAGACTAATCTCTCTATCCATCCTCCTATAAAACACAGACTGATGCAAAAGGCACTTGACTTCCATGGCCAAGAGGCTCCTCTGTAGAACACCCCTCCATCACTACCTCCAACTCCTGTTCCCATCAAATGAGTTGTCTGTGTACAAGAATTGTTGACCGGGTGCAGTGGCAGCACTTTGGGAGGCCAAGGCGGGTGAATCACGAGGTCAGGAGTTTGAGACCAACCTGGACAACATGGTGAAACCCTGTCTCTACCAAAAATACAAAAAATTAGCTGGGCATAGTGGCAGGCATCTGTAATCCCAGTTACTAGGAAGGCTGAGGCAGGAGAATTGCTTGAACCCAGGAGGTGCAGGTTGCAGTGAGCCAAAATCACGCCACTGCACTCCAGCCCAGGCAACAGAGTGAGATTCTATCTCAAAAAAAAAAAAAAAGTGTTTACTTCTTTCCAGAACTCTATATTCCAATTTTATTTCTAATAATTAAGTTAATATAATGTAAAGTAATGGAGTGTGGGTTTGAAAACAAAGAACTGGAGGCTTTAGTAAGTGTGGGTAAAGGTGAACCAAAAAATTAGTTGGTAAGAAAACTGTGGCCGGGCGCAGTGGCTCATGCCTGTAATCCCAGCACTTTGGGAGGCCAAGGTGGATGGATCACCTGAGGTCAGGAGTTCGAGACCAGCCTGGCCAACATGACAAAACCCTGTCTCTACTAAAAATACAAAAATTAGCTGGGCATGATGGTAGGTGCCTGTAATCTCAGTTACTCAGGAGGCTGAGGCAGGAGAATCACTTGAACCTGGGAGGCGGAGGTTGCAGTGAGCCAAGATCGTGCCATTGCACTCAAGCCTGGGTGACAGAGCAAGACTCTGTCTCAGAAACAAACACCACTGTAAAAACAGAGGGAATATTTTTAAGTTCTTCCTCTACAGAAATTAAAACTAGAAATCATACTCACCTGGTTGTGGCTTCCTCAAGAAAAACAATGCAGACCCATCAGAAGCACATGCTTAAAGGGCTTTGGCTTTTCTGCAAAGATTGACGGTGAATAATATACATTATAGATGTTCACAGAATATAATGATTCCCTCTTCCATCCAGCTTTTTCCCCCTCCAATTGAGAAATGTGAGCCCCAAGAGTTCGAGACCAGCCTGGGAAGCATGGCAAAACCCCATCTCTACTAAAACACAAAAATTAGTCAGGTGTGGTGGCATGCACCTATAGTCCCAGCTACTTAGGAGGCTGAGGTGGGAGGATCGCTTGAGCCCAGGAGGTCAGGGCTGCAGTGAGCCATGATCATTCCACTGCACTCCAGCCTGGGTGACAGAGTGAGACCCTATCTCAAAAAAAAAAAAAAAAAAAAAAAAAGGGAAAAGAAATCAGTATGTTAAAGAGATACCTCCACTCCCATGCTCATTTTGACATTATTGACAATAGCCAAGATATGAAATCAACCAAGATATGAATGAATGGATAAAGAAAATGTGGTATTAATATGTATACACAATGGATACTATTCTGCCATAAAAAAGGAAATCTTGTCATTTGGATGACCCTGAAGGAGATTGTTAAGTAAAATAAGCCAGGCACAGAAAGACAAATACCACACGACCTCACTTACACATGGAAACTGAAAAAGTCAAACTCACAGAAGCAGAGAGTAGAATGGTGGTTATCAGGGGCTGGAGTGTTTGGGAGATGTTGGTCAAAGGATAGAAAATTTAAGTTACACAGGAAGAATAAGTTCAAAAGATCTATCCTATAACGTGGTGACTATAGTTAATAACAACGTATTGTTTACCTGAAAATTGCTAACAGATTTTAAGTGTTCTCACTACACACACACACAAAAATGTAAGGTAATGTTAGTTTGATTTAGCCCTCCTGCAATGTATACATATTTCAAAGCATCATATGACATAAACATAATTTGTCAAAAATTTTTAAGTGTAAGGACATTAGAAAATAAGATTGTTAGTTTCATGCGTTTGTAAATAGAGGATCTGTACGAACATCCTTTGGCCCCCAGGGGGCGTAGGGCAGAATGAAGTCAGAGCCGAGGATTTGATCCCTGCAGTTGGCACTCTCTGGTTACCAGGGCTGCTACAGAGAATACAGAAAAAGTACTTTATGTCCACTTCAGAGAACATTCACTGTGAGATGCTGGTAGACAAGGATTGTATATATCTAAAGTCCACCTCTGGATTTTGGTAAAGTGTAGTAAATATGCAAAAATTGCAGAAACCTCTACTCATACTCTTCTGCTTCTGTGTATGTCTTTCTGTTTATCTGTGTCTTTCACTGTGTGTGTGTGTGTGTGTGCATGCGTGTATCCCTGTCTCTCCCTCCCTGTCTCTGCAAAGGGGGGCCCCACAGTGTTCCAGGCTTTACTTCCTATAAGAAACACAAGAATACTGTTGAAAGTACATAAACTTGGCTAACTTATGCAAATTCAGTTCTAAATGTTCTGCCAACAGGCTAAAATTGCAGATTTTTCCCTCCGAGAGGAAACAAAACTCAAGCAAACCCCTCCTGTATTCTCCCTCATATTTCAGAGAAATTTCTATTGCTTAGATGTTTAGCAGTTTTACTAATTGAATAGGATTTTTTCCTTGTTCATCGATTTTTTTTTTTTTTTTGAGACAGTCTCACTTTGTCACTAGGCTGGAGTGCAGAGGCACAATCTTGGCTCACTGCAACCTATGCCTCCCGGGTTCAAGTGACTCTCCTGCCTCAGCCTTCTGAGTAGCTGGGACTACAGGCACACACCACCAAGCCCAGCTAATTTTTGTATTTTTAGTAGAGATGGGGTTTCACCATGTTGGCCAGGATGGTCTTGATTTCTTGACCTCGTGATCCGCCCGCCTTGGCCTCCTCAAGTCCTGGGATTACAGGCGTGAGCCACTGGTCCTGGTCAATATTTTACTGAAATGTTTCAAGCAGCACTAACAGCACAATATTCACCGTAAGAATTTCATACACCAATATAATTGCTGCATGAATGTCATTTATTGAAATTAACATTATTATGAATACATAATGGAAAAATACTCCTCAAAAGAGGAAGGTGAATGTTAACCAGCAACAGGACAAAGCCATCCTCAAAAGATAGAGATAATCAGAAACAGTTTCACAGTTCAGTTTATACAGGTACCCGGGGGTTAGAGTTCCTCTATGTCTGCGTCTCTGCAGGTGCCAGGTTTTGGACCAGGAGGCTCAGGAACGTCTCCAGCCGCTTCCTGGATCTGTATGCAATGAGTCCTCCCTTGTTGGCCCACCGATCCACCCCAGCAGCACCCTCATTTTCCACGTGGTACAGCAACTGTGGCAAATCAAGCCCTGTTTCTGGATTTCTTTCTAAGCATTCTTTCAAGTCTACTATTCCCCCACCCATGGCCCGCAGTATGGCATGAGCAGCACAAGAGTCCCACTTGAATGTGGTATCTTCTGAAAAGATGTAAATGTCAACGAGGCCTTGGACAACACATAGGCTCTTATAACCAGCCCCAGCTGCCCCGAATATGCGATCTCCACACACACGTGACAATGCAGCTTTGATAGTCTCCTTTTCACTTGTACTAATGACGGCTGAAAAACTGGGGGAGAATGCTGCCTCAGAGCAGGTGTTTCCAGTGTGTGTTTCACTGCCGTTTCTTCTAGAGATGGTGACCTGAAGTGAATGCATGTTGGTCCCCATGTAAGAAAGGCCCCAATAGCACTGTCCTTTCCACCTGTAGAAGAAAAATGTCAATTGGTGATGATTATCACATTTGTTTTTCACTACTCATGTCACTTTCAAACTTAATGATATGAAGAAATACACAATTCATCATAACATAGTGAATCTTAACAACTTTAAGCCTAGGAATAGATATCGGGTAGCTAGTTTATTTCAGAAAGTTACTTATATGCATGCAGCTGCCTGAGTTATTGCAATTAGAAATGCTTTCAATTTTATGGCATTATCACATCAATCTAGGACAACACTAAAACATTTATGGGGTTTCCAGCTTCCAGAACCATTGCAAAATTTCATTACAACTTTTAGTATTTAAAGTTTAATAGGGAAAAAGGAATAGATAAGTGGTATCTCTTTTTGATCTGCAAATATTGTAAAATCCATATAACAAGGTTTTCTTTATTTGGTAACTCCTTTCATTCTCTTATTCACTAGTTTCATGTTGGCTTCCAACACAAAGAAAGATGGACTCAATGTTACTAGTTTTGGCAACCACAATAATTATAGCACCTTCCCTTTATCAATGCTTAACTTACTATGTTGTTACATATTTACAGATAAGGAAATAGGCTTAGAGAAAGTAAGTAGCTTGCTGAGGTCCATTCAGCTAGAAAGTGGTAGAATCTGCATTCAAACCCACAAAGTCCCACTCTGAATCTGTGCCATAAACTATTTTGTTGACCACCTCCATTTCTAGGCCATGATTACGTCTGAATATTGTTCCAATTCTTTTTAATTTCTTATTAACCTTTTAAAGATAGCAGAAATCCATTTTTAGTTTGGAAGATGGTGGGGGTAAGGGGAAAATATTAAAACTTAAGAGGTATAAACTTATGACTATTAAAGAGCAAATGATTGTTACTTGAAGCAGCTCAAGGTTCAATAAAAATATGTAATCCTATATAAGTGAAAAAATATGACCTATTTCAATAAAAAGCTGAAACTGCTTGTTCCACCTGGACTTTGCCATGCCCTGGAGTCAACCCCAAAGCACAGGCCATGGATCAGAGGCAGCTGGGTCCTGGCCGCTTCTACGCTCTGTTTAAGAGTGCATGGAAGAGTGGAAGGGAGGAGGCAGAAAGGTAGTGTGAGTTGGGTTCTGATCCTGGCCATGCCTACCAATCTTTTCAGTGGATAATTTTCACATTTTGTTTTGAACTTCTAAAATTATACCAAAGTTCAACTGGCTATACAGCGATGGCAGCCGTCTTATTCCCAATGTATTTGAAGGCAGTGTTACCACCACTCTACTTATCTGGTTTTGAGTGGATTCTAGAAACAGGGAACAGGATTACTATATTCCAAATGTAAAACTACGATTTTTCCAGGATAGTATTAATTTTAAAATTTCTACCAGTATGCACTTGGCCTCAAATAAAATTATGCAAATCCAAGATTGAAAATAGAACTTTAATTCAAATATGCAGACTTTCAATGGCAACACTCCCATGTGTTAAGTCATGGGAATGTCATATAGTGATAATCCTAACAATAAGCAAAGCTGAGGTCATAAGTTCTAACAACCATAATATACCAAAAATATTTGCCTCTTACCTGAGGGTGTTTGGGTCTCGTGACACAAAAGGTTGATTGATGACTCCCATCAGGGGAACCCCTGTCTGTATGTCATAGACACCAATTAAAATGGTGACACACTGAAGTCCACAGGGGAAGATTCCCTGGTTGGATTTAATGTCAGCAGAACCTTTTATATACTGATAAGTTGAATCTGAAAAAGGAAGCAAATGTGTTTGGATTCAGATAAAGATTATTTAGAAGACTGTTCCATATGACTTCTCTCTTCTACTGACTTGGTAACCAATAATTTTTTACCTTTGGATGTCACTGTATTGAATTGCTATTTGGCCTCTTGTACTTTACTTTTAAATTGCTTGTGTTTCATTTTCCTGACTATGTGAGAACTCTTGAAGGGAGAGGATGTGTCTATAGTTCTTGTGGCATAGCAACTTGTATATAACAGGCATTCAAATATTTGTTACTTATCAAAAGCATTTAAAAAGTAATAACCAGAATAATTGGTGGGATTATTTTAGAAATACTACTAATCAGAGGACTAGTACAATGTGAGATGGAAAAGCCTCCGTCCAATGGGCGAAAAAAAAAAAAGACCTACTATTTGATAGCACAATAGGGTAACTATAATCAATAAGAACTTAACTGTACATTTTAAAATAAAGAGTGTAACTAGATTGTTTATTACTCAAAGGATAAATGCTCAAAGAGATGGATACCCCATTCTCTATGATGTGCTTATCTCACATTGTGTGCCTGTGTCAAAACATCTCACGTACCCCATTAATATATACACCTATTATGTACCCACAAAAATTTTAAAAAGAAAAAGAAAAAAAGAAAAGCCCCCTTCCAGTAATCGGTCACAGGTAAAATTATCTTTTACCATTATTATTTGGTCCCTCAAGTTAGAAGGAAGAAAAAGACAATGATGGTGGCACCAAAAAAAGAGAAATTAACGGTGCTCCTATGCAACAGAGGCAGAGAAACTAGGTTTCCTCTTAAGAGATGTACATGCCAGCAGCTGACTGCCGACATCTAGGGAGTCAACACATGGCTAAGGGTGTGCCTGGCAAAAGATTCAAAGAGCTCGAAAACATAATCAATTCAGGGTGGGACCAAGAAACAGGAGATCTCTGTCCCTCAGAAACTATAACTGATGCCAATTTACCCTTAAATGATCAAAGATTTGGGGAAAGGTTTTTAGTTTCCATATATCATCCACTGGCTGAATGTGATATAATTATCTGAAGATTAAACCCATTTCAATATCATCCTGTGAAGGCACTTATAGGATGGGAAGGGCCCAGAGAGGAGTTTGCCTGCTCCTTGAATGGTCCTATTATGTTGGGTGGGGAAGAAAAAAAAGGAAGGGGGAGCTTATTAAAATTATTACCTAGAACTTTGTATTAATAGCATCATTGAAGATAAAGGCTGGCTGGGTGTGGTGGGTCATGCCTGTAATCCTACCACTTTAGGAGGCCGAGGCGGGCAGATCGCTTGAACCCAGGAGTTCGAGACCAGCCTGGGCAACATGGTAAAAACCCCTTCTCTAAAAACAATATAAAAAATTAGCCTAGTGAGGTGGCATGCACCTGTGCCACCTACTTGGGTCCCAGCTACTTGGGAGGCTGAGATAGGAGGATCACTTGAGCTCAGGAGGACAAGGCTGCAGTGAGTGAGTTCTGACTGTGCCACTGCACTCCAGCCTGTGTGCAACATGAGACTCTCAAAAAAAAAAAAAAAGGGTTACATTTTGAAAGCAATGGATTATACATTATGGTTCTATCACAATCATGACCAAAAAAATGTAGAGCTTATGCAGGGCTCACAAACTGCTCATGCGTCACATTCAGCTTTTTGCTTGACCTATACTTTTTGCTTGTTTAACTGAATTAGTAGCTAACGGTTAGAAACTGGGATATATCACTGAAAACCTTGGATTTTGGTTTCTCTTTAAAAATCTGAAGAGCTGGCCTGTACTCCCATATGGCAACAATCTGCTAAAGCTAAGTGCTCTTTAAATGGCATGTGTGCTCAATTGGTCATAACTGCTCTCACTTCATTCTCTCATTTACTTACCAGTCTGGTCCCTGAAGTCTTTTGAAGATAAGTTAATTCATCTTTGCATGTGTGCTTGTATGTATGTGTGTGTGTATACACATACCTGTTATAGATATGTGTATATATACACACAGCTATAATATATATGTATATATACAGAACACATGACACATACACCTCAACTCTCATTGTTTAAAAATTTAAAATTTATAACACTTCTAGGAGAGTTAAACTACACTCGATAATTTTTATTTTTCCAACCCCCCCGCCACAACACCACCACCCAAAAAAAGATTGCAAATAAGAACAAACATACTCTCCTATACTTACCTATGGGGTCCACCCAAATTCCCAAAATGTCCTGTGGAACACTGATCTCTGTGGAATCCAGAGTCGGGTCAGTAAAGGCAACATCCTGATGAACAACCCTGGCTAGTGCTTCAGATGCCACCTTGTTACCATTGAGGACTTTGCTAAGAAGCTCTGCTGTTTCTTCCTCTGTTGAACACAACCTCATGGTCATCTTTTCCCCTAGGGTAAAGCCACATGATAAGCCATTACATTTCAAGAGTTTCAGTGGAGAAAGAACAGAGAGAGATAGAGAGAGCTAAAAAGTGAGAGAGACAGAGAGAGCGAGAGAGTGAGACAGAGAGCGAGAGACACAGCGAGACAGAGAGCGAAAGAGCAAGAGAGACAGAGAGAGAGTGAGCCAGCGAGAGAGTGAATCAAAAGCTGCGCACTTAGATTAAGCGAGGGCAGTATATCCATCCCAGCAGTTGCTAAGCCTGGCTGACTGCCAGAATCACCTGGTGGGGCTTCATCAAGTCAGATGCTCAGTGGCTACCCATGCACTTAAGCTGAACAGTAAGGGATGGGTTTCAGGGATCAAAAGACCTCCCTAGAAAAATGCCCATGTGGGCACAATTTTGTATCCCAGCTAAGGGACACGTAGGCCAGTTAATAATTCCTGAATTCCTGATCATTAATCTTTTTAAAATTTGTCCTTTGACTTTTTATATACTTAAGTCACCCTGTGTCTGAATATGTTATTGAAAAGAATGGAGGTTTTTCAGCACACCAAAGTGCTTCTATGTCCTTATATGATACTGCTTTTAACTTAAAATTGTTTATGCTAAGTAACATAAAATGGTATATACTATAAATGTAGTAAAACTTTATGCCTCTAAATGGTATACATATAAATAGCTCTCCTCTGTGAAGCCCATTGAGAACCAGAACATAAGCAAAGCTGCTTCTTCAAATGAAACGATAAGTTACCAAGGCCAGGTGCATTACCATCGCTTTAAACATGCTTCTCAGACCCTTGATTAATCTGGTTTCAGCCCTTGACAGAAATGAGGGAAGAGGCTGGTAAAAAATAGGCAAGTTAATAGCAACAAGAAGTGACAGCAGTGGAGGAAAAAAAATCTTAAAAACTAAGAAAATATGGCACTTTGGAACATTTTAGATACTCCTAGCTATCTAGTAGCTATCTAGGTAGCTATTTCTGCCCTTCTTATTCCAAGGACCAGCAGTTTCTTTTTTTTTTTTTTTTTTTTTTTTGGTTTTAATTTTTATTTTTTATTATACTTTAGGGTTTTAGGGTACATGTGCACAATGTGCAGGTTTGTTACATATGTATCCATGTGCCATGTTGATTTCCTGTACCCATTAACTCGTCATTTAGCATTAGGTGTATCTCCTAATGCTGTCCCTCCCCCCTCCCCCCACCCCACAACAGTCCCCGGAGTGTGATGTTCCCCTTCCTGTGTCCATGAGTTCTCATTGTTCAATTCCCACCTATGAGTGAGAACATGCGGTGTTTGGTTTTTTGTCCTTGCGATAGTTTACTGAGAATGATGTTTTCCAGTTTCATCCATGTCCCTACAAAGGACACGACCAGCAGTTTCTATATCAGCTGGGAGCTTATTAGAAAGTCAGAACCTTAGGCTAAGCATGGTGGCTTATGCCTGTAATCCTAGCACTTTGGGAGGCTGAGGTAAGCAGATCACTTGAGGTCAGGAATTCGAGACCACCCTGGTCAACACAGTGAAACCCCTGTCTGTAATAAAAGTATAAAAAAATTAGCTAGGCATGGTGGCACATGTCTGTAATCCCAGCTACTTGGGAGGCTGAGGCAGGAGAATTGCTTGAATTTAGGAGGCGGAGGCTGCAGTGAGCCAAGATTGTCCCACTGCACTCCAGCCTGGGCAACAGAGGGAGACTCCATCTACCAAAAAAAAAAAAAAAAAAATCAGAACCTCAGATGCCACCCCAGACCTACTGAAATTTTTTTCTTTTCTTTTTTTTTTTTTTTTTTGAGACGGAGTCTTGCTCTGTTCCCCAGGCTGGAGTGCAGTGGTGCCATCTCTGCTCACTGCAAGCTCCACCTCCTGGGTTCACGCCATTCTCCTGCCTCAGCCTCCTGAGTAGCTGGGACTACAGGCGCCCGCCACCATGCCCGGCTAATTTTTTTGTATTTTTTAAGTAGAGACAGGGTTTCACCATGTTAGTCAGGATGGACTCAATTTCCTGACCTCGTGATCCACCCGCCATGGACTCCCAAAGTGCTGGTATTACAGGCGTGAGCCACCGCGCCCAGCCGACCTACTGAATTTTAACAAGATCCTGAGGCGATTATGTGACCAGTAAAGTGTGGGAAGCACAATATACATCTATTACAGTAATGACTAAATCAGCAAGAAACAGTCAAATTTAGTTAAATTAACTTAATTCAAAGTAAATTAGACTGTTAAAGTTGGGGAATAATAAAGCTAATAATGGCTACTTACTGCACACCTACTCTGGGCTCAGTATAACTTATGGGATCATTCAAAGGAACAAATTATATCACTCCTTTGCTTGAAATTTGCCAGAGACCTCCCATCCCACTGAGAGGGAAATCTAAATCCCCTCCTATGATCTGGTCTTGCCTGCAATATCATCATCACCATCTCTCCTCTTCCTCTCTCCACATTTCTCTGCCCTTTTAACAAACAGGAAAATGGATATGGCTATGCCTTTTGCCTCTATAATTCTAGACAAATGATGTATTAAAATAACTGTGAAGTAGTCAAGCATAGATTTTTAAATGTAAGATTGCTTATAAGTCAGGCATAAGTGTTATTTTTAACCTTCAGAGGTTTAAAAGATTTCTTTCTCTTCTTACTAACATAGAACTAACTGCATCTTAATACGTGGTGCATGAAGGAGACTAAAAAATTTTTAGTTAATCTAGAAATTCATTTTTTCTTTGTAATTGTGTTTCTAGATATTTATTTGTCACATGATCAGTGTTTAATGTTCACTATTTTATTCTTCTACTATTAAACAAATCCAAACAAACTAAAAAAAAAAAATTGTTTCTCTGAAAAAAATCAGATTACCTGAGGTCAGGAGTTTGAGACCAGCCTGGCCAACATGATGAAATCCCATCTCTAACTAAAAATACAAAAATTAGCCGGGCATGGTGGCACACGCTTGTAATCCCAGCCACTCGGGAGGACAAGGCAGGAGAATTGCTTGAATCCAGGAGGTGGAGGTTGCAGTGAACTGAGATTGTGCCACTGCACTCCAGCCTGGGCAACACAGCAACTCTGTCTCAAAAACAAACAAACAAACAAAAACAAACCAAAAAACTTAGTACTAAAAGGAAGCTTTTAGTCAGTCCAAGTACTTCACAGAGGTTCTGAGACTTAGAGAAATGATGAGGTGATTTGCTCAAGATCACACAGTATTTCAGAGCCATGGCCGCCTCTGTATTTTTAGCCAAGGTCCATGGACTTCCCCCAAGAGTGCACAGATGAGTTTAAACCTAGGATCTGAAACTGTCTGCACAATTTTGTAGATGGGCATCTTTGGGGCATTGATAACTTACATTAGATTCCCAAAGGGCTATACAATTTTCCCAAAGCTTGAGTTATAAGTTACTTAGAGGCCACAGATTTATATCTAAAATGATACATGGACTTGCCAAATTATTCTAAGATACCACATCTCTCTACTTAAGTTAAATGGCATGATATTCTGAGGTAGAAATTGAATGAACCTTAACATTCAAATATATTATGTTGTTTACAGTAAGTGGCTTCCAAACATTTAGTTCATGGTATAAATTGGAGACTAGAATACCATATGATAATTAAATTACAAAGACACATTAAGATTCTTATACTTACCCAAGTCATTAGTAAACTCATTGGATTCTTCTCCAAAAATATTTTTTTCCAAGCCTGGAAACTGAATGATTCAGAATATGACGAAAAACAAAACAAAAACCCACACATATGCTCAATTCTGAACAGATTTCAATTTTATATTTCAAATTAAATAGCACAATCAGAACTGAAATTCCAAAATTTCCGATTCTAGAAACCAATCCAAGTACAAAAAAATGAAGTCAACTTGGCTCAGTGCTTAATTTTCTAATATTTTTCTGCTTTTTTGCCCCTCTAGAAAGTCAAAAGCATGGTAGATGCCTGGTTCCCTTATGTCCTGTTTAGTTTGCAAAAGTACTTCTAGAAACTTCATCATTCTACTTAAGGGCCATAGAATTCGAGTATTTGCAAAGGACATGTTTTAACTATTGCTCTTAAACAGCATCCCAGTAGCTTATACAAGGCAATTTTGTTGATCAAGTATCTAAAAGCACTACTTGAGACTGGATAGAAGGAGTTAGAGGATAAAATTCGATTTTGTTTTCATTTTCAGGCATTTGTTTCCCAACTCTCAGATCATCATTCAGGCTAGGAAGGAGATATGAAAAAAGAGAAAGATTTTATTGACCAATAATTTAAGTATCAATATATAGAGTGAATAAATGGAGTCAAGTAAGAATCTTCTGTCATCTCTGTATGATCACGAAGCTTTCTGATACATTTTGCTTCTGATCCTCTCTGTAGTAAAGATAATTTTTCTCAAAATATGTGCTAAATTTTGATACACATGATGTTCTCAGGGAACAAAAGCAAGGACATGCTTCAAATACTTGAACTCGGTCATCTTCAGATGACCAATAGCTTTAATAATGCCCACAACCACTTATTACTCATATTATTTTGTGGGACAGTACAAATCAACAAGGGCTGGCAACCAGCCCATTCATCAAGGGCTGAAACTCAGTCTCCCAATCCTGCTTAAAGACCGGTTCTGAGATTACAAGACAAAAGGCTCATGAAATAAAGATATTTTATACAGCTAAAATGGAATATCATTTATTTTAGCTCATGAATAAACAACTGCCTAAACTTTTTATAATGCTTTGAGGCAAATATTAGCCCATAAAAATTAATGTTGATATTTTTAATCCAGTTGCTTAACCATCCCTTGCACCCAAATATATTGATAAGTAAAAAACAAAAATAAACTTGCTTCATTTAGTTTATCGGAGCCAGATTTTATATGACATGAAAAAGTATAGTTTGTAGAGATTTCATGATGGCATTTAGTCTCTTCGCCTGTGGTCAAGATTTCACTTAAACGATTCTAAATGATTCTCAATATTTTGAAAATTTCATAGAAATTATTCCAATATTTTATAATGCTTTCTGCCATAAAGTTCTATTCTCCCAAATGTAATGGTTAGATTCTCATACAAAAGGCAATATAATATTGCAAAGAACACAGACTCTGGAGCCAGTCTGCCTGTGTTCAAAAACTGCCCTACCATTTACTTGATGTGCAACCTTAGGCAAGTTACTTAACCTCTCTGTGCCTCCCTTTTTTCACCCATTACATTGTAATAGTAGTTCTTACTTCATCAAATTGTTATAAGAGCTAAATAAGTTAATATATTTAAAGACTTTGGAATAGTGGCTGGCACATGGCATTTATAAGTGCTGCTAGTATTATTATTTCTACTTATTAATACGGTTTCTCTAGTCAGCTCCAGAAAGTTAGAGTCGCAATCATTGTTATGTTAACATATAAACATCTTTATATGTTTATAACAAAGAACAATATTTTTCTGCTAGAATAAAGGAGACTTTAATTCTCCAGCTACAATCTCATAACTGATGAAACCATTAGATAAATGATGAGATCCATAAGATAGGACTTAATATATCAAGTTAAAAAAAAAAATAGGTTACAAAGCAGTATGCTCTCATTTCTGTTGCAATACATTGTATGTGTCATGTACACAAATACACATAGAAGGAAAATGTTATTATATTTAGCAAAGCATAGCTGTGGTTTTCTCCAGTGGTGGGACTAAGAGGGTTCTTATTTTTGCTTATTTTCCAGAAAACATGTATTATATATTAAGAAGAAATTCATTAGTAAATGGAAGGTTCTATACTGAAGTGTTTATTTCTAGGTATTAGAATTGTGAGTGATTTTTATTTTCTTATTTGATTTTCTGTATTTTAAAGATCTCCTGCAATGAACATTTTATCAATACTGTAATCATGACAAGGAGGAAAAAAATCCAAGATGTTTACTTGAAATCATGGTGCTAGTATACTGATAGGGGTGAGGAACAAAAGGCATGCTATTCTATGACGGGGAAAGCCACAGATGCAACTATTTTGCAGTTACGTTGGCTGTGACCTTTCTTACCTTGTTCTCCATATTCTGTTTTATAACTTCCTGTACCAGTACATCAGCCAGCGTCTTGAAGTCAACTGCAAACTTCTTGTTCTTTTCTCCCTCTTTCTTTTCTTCGATCAGCAGCTGGAAGAGGGCTTCCTGCTGCCTGCACGCCCGGGCAATATTAGCAGCCTTCTCAGAGACACAGAGCAGCTCCCGGAGGATATCTGACATTGCTGAACCTTGCTTTTCAGTTGCAGCTGCTGGTGGAATTGGCACCCACCCTCTGGGCCGTCAGCTGGAAAAATACAAGAATGCGAAAGAGAAAGCAGTTCAGAGAGTGATGTCAGGGTGCCTCTGGCACTACTAACAACCCATCTGGCAGTCAACCTGGTCAGCCTGGTGAATATCATATTCACATCCTCAGTGTGGAAGACTCTAGATATAATCTAAAGTTTGAAGCTTATTGTTTTAAATCTTGAAAAAGAATTTACACTCTCAAAAATATACCAAGAATTAAATTCTCAGTGACAGAAAAATCTCCGAATGAAAATCTAAATTCCTAGAGAGGCAGGCAGATGGACACACAAGCACAATGCTAAAGGCAAGCCAAATTCTTGTAATGACCTTAGAATGATCACATAGGCTTAGCAGCAGTATTGAAGTAGTGCTTTCTTTCACGCTGTGGGAAGAAGGGAGAAGAAATGGATGAGGACTTATGCTGTCAGTTCTAGGGCAACTTTTTTTTTCTTTTTTTTTTTTTGAAACGGAGTCTTACTATGTCACCCAGGCTAGAGTGCAGCTGCGCGATCTCTGCTCACTGCAAGCGCCACCTCCTGGGTTCACACCATTCTCCTGCCTCAGCCTCCGGAGTAGGTGGGACTATAGGCACCGGCCACCATGCCCTGCTAATTGTATTTTTAGTAGAGACGGGGTTTCACCGTGTTATCCAGGGCAACTTTGTAAAGTACTAAGTACCAGACCAGCTAGCATCTTTTTTGTTGTTTTTGTTTTTGAGACAGCATCTCACTCTGTCACCCAGGCTGAAGTGCAGTGGTGTGAACACAGCTCATTGCAGCCTTGACCTCCCGGGCTCAAGTCATTTTCCCACCTCAGCCTCCTGAGTAGCTGGGACTACAGGTGCATGCCACCACGACAGGCTAATCTTTGTATTTTTTGTGGAGATGGAGTTTTGCCATGTTGGCCAGGCTAATCTCAAAGTCTTGGGCTCAAGTGATCCTCCTACCTCGGCCTCCCAAAGTGCTGGGACTACAGGTGTGAGCCACTGCGCCTGGCCTCAGACCAGCAAGCACTTTGTGTCCTGCAAGACTCTGAGGTCATCCTTAGGCTAGCAGCACAAGCCAACTCATTGCCAACTTTCTCACACCCCGTTAAAAAGAAGTCCCACTATCTATGCTGCTCCTTTACCCAGTAAACAGTTGAATAATGAGATGAAACATGCAACTTGTTGAGACTTGAAAAGTCCTGGCTTCTAAGAATGTTATGCTATTGTACCTTGATTATATCTGTTGGGGCTTTCTTGCAATTAGGAGAGAAACAGTTCTCATTTTTAATAGTAGCTACCTCTTACTGGAAAAGCTTGAAAAATTCCTGTCTCATGAGAATTACTGTGAGTATTATCAACCCTGTTTTACAGTTAAGCTGAAGCATAGCAAGGTTAAGTCACTTCTTCAGGGTTACAGAAGGCTAAACTGCAAGGCTTGGCATTGCTCCTACACACAAGCCCAGGCTCTTTATTATCGTAATACAGTTTCCTTCATTAAAAGAAATTCCCTTAATAGGCCAGGTATGGTGGCTATGCCTGTAATCCTAGCATTTTGGAAGGCCGAGGCGGGTGGATCACCTGAGGTCAGGAGTTCAAAACCAGCCTGGCCAACATGGTGTATCTCTACTAAAAAAAATACAAAAATTAGCTGGACGTGGTGGCCCACACCTGTAGTCTCAGCTACTTGGGAGGCTGAGGAAGAGAATCGCTTGAACTTGGGAGGCGGAGGTTGCAGTGAGCCGAGATTATGCCACTGTGCTCCAGCCTGGGTGACAGAGCAAGACTCTGTCTCAAAAAAAAAAAAAAAAAAAAATTCCCTTAATGGACTCTGGGAGGCTGAGAATTAGTACAACTCTGAAGACACGGATGCAATGGGAGTAAGATGTAATTTGTAATAGTTGGTCTTAAACAATTTTGCTAAAAAATATGTTCTCTCCTTAAGATTATAGGTCAACCACTATGAGAAAATATGTCTAGTCTCAGTAGTAATACAAGAAAAGGGCATAAAAGTAATGAGACATCCTCCTTCACTATTGTATATGTTTTAAAGTTTACATTCCCTCTTAGAGATGTGGTGAAACAGGTGCTGATGCTCTGCTAATGGGCATGCAAACAAGTTAGGTTTCCAGAGGGCAATTTGACAAAAATGTGTCAAGATCCCTATAGATGTCACTGCCTTTAGTCAGTAACTCCAGTTTTTCCTCAATTTGTGTTAAGGCAATCAGAGCTGAGTTAAAATATTTCCGCACAAGCAAGATTAATATTACAACAAGTTGAAAATAATCTTAAATATTGGTAAAATACTATACAATCGGTAAAATCATGTTTTTGAAGAATAATAATATGGAAATATGTTAATGCACTAATGTTAAGTGGAAAAACTACCTATGACCATATATAATTTGAGAGTATGTTATCCATTTGTGTTTATACACATACACAGAAAGAGCTTGAAAGGAAGATTAGTAGGTGATGTTTTAATGGTAGTTATGACTGAGTAATAGAATTATGGATGATTTTTTTATTATGCTTTTCTATAACTTTCAAATACTCTACAGTAAATATACAGTGCTTTTATAATAATAAATTACATTTTTTAATGTCTTGGGGAATTAAGTATGAAGGTATAAGAGTGTCTCAGCTCCTCGAGGCAAATGTCTAAATAAAATGAGACTGTGGTAATAATGCAAAAAGCTTTCAGGTGATAGAAAGGATCTACTGAAAACTCAAACAAAAGCACCTGCCTACTTAAATGCCTTTTATTTCAGGAACCAATGCTATGTAGGAAGATTTACTTTAGTTGACTCGAATCTAAACATTAGGAAAAACAGCTGCGTTAATAAGGCTGAGGCACGTTGCCTTAGAAATAATTGATGACATATATGACATATGCCACAAATCATAACTTATGTATAATATACAATCACAGATATGCATACATATCTCAGTATAATACATGGCCACAAAAGTATACATTCAGTAACCTTAATTTTTATTTCTTAGTAAATGTTCTGTGGTTATAAGGTAGAAGAATCAATGAATCAACAGTATCAAAATAGCTTTTTATCTTAACAGCAGCATGAAGATCTCAAGGAGTCCAATTTGAAAGCTTTCAAGATAAACAATATCAGCAGTGTTTCTTTTATTCAAGTGTTAAAATCAATTTTTTTTCTTAAAAGAAACTGTACTAACTACGCTGTTAAATAACCAAGAAACACTCCTTATAACACCCTAAGAACACTGGGCGAGCTACTCACCCTGGCTACAAGCTCCAGAAATCACCACCACTCCCTTCTTTCATGCAGAAAGCTCATCAGTTTAACCCTGGTGAGTTTCAGCACAAGTGCTGCAGTAATCTGGAGTTCGCCCTCTTTGGGCCCAACCTTTATTTCCTCAATAATGACCACTCTCACCTGACCTGAGCTGTTGCTGCTTAGCGAGCACAGCAACTTGACCAATGGGAAAGAACTACTGGCTAGTCACTGCAGTCCCGTAATGAACAGGTCTACAATTTTAGGAATTCCTCATTACACAATAATCAGGTTTTTCAGTTCCAAGGTTATCCCAGAGTTCACTCTTCGTTTTGGCCCTAGGCAACACTGTCATATTTTGTCAAGTTCCAGGTTGAACTGCCCAGTTTCAGATTGAAACCACTTTCTCCAGCCATGCTAATGAGCCCAGCATTTGTTGAGCTACTTCCCTTTCTCCAAGGCCCTGGCTCTCCATGTATCCTCAACTTAGTTCACACAGGCAGGCCACAAACCTGAAGGGAGAATTGCACAATTCATCCTAACCTTGAATGGTTCAACTTGAGATAATTTGTCTATGGAGAAACTGAAGACTACATCTAATGCAGAATTTATTCTTCCATTTTATCAATACATTTTATTAAAACTCATGGAAATTATCTTTCAGATGACTTTTTAATTTTTTAATTTATTTTTTCAACTTTTATTCTAAGTTCAGGGGTACATGTGCAGGTTTGTTATATAGCTAAACCCATGTCATGGGGTTTGTTGTACAGATTATTTCATCACTAATGGGTACTAGGCTTGATACCTGAGTGAAGTAGATGCTTTTTTTAAAAGTAAGTTTACATACTCATTATTCACCTAAGACCGTTTTATTGCAACATTATACTTTAAATAAAAATTATTATAGACTTATGATTAGTAAGTTATGGCATTTACCATAATTTAATAGCCTTGACTATAGAAGAAATTCCATTTGGTTAGTATTTCTCAATGGATGTTCTGAGAGTTACCTGTATCAGAATTACCCAAGATGGCCTTCTAAAAAACAGATTGCTGGACTCTACCCCAGCTTAGTGAATCAGAATCTCTGGAGACAAGGCCTAGGAATCTGTATTTTTGTCAGCATCCTGTATAACTCTAAACACTGAGATTTAATAGCTCCAGTTCTCCAGGTTGCTTATTTTTCTTTACCTCTATGCTGGCAATTTTAGTGGCAGCTGGCACCTGCTGGCAGGTATCTTGGTGAAACAATGTAGGTACAATGGTTTTGCTATCTGTTATTCTTGTGCAGAGATAGGTTAAAATTGAAATAGCTAACATTTCTAGGTGCTTACTATATGCCAGGCATCCTTCTAGGCACCTTACATGTATTAACTCATTTAATTCTTATATAACCTTAGGAAGTAGGTACTATTATCTCCATTTTACAGATGAAGAAACTGAGGCACAAGGAGATTGTTTACTGAATATCACAGAGCTAGGAAGTTGTGGGACAAGATTCAAACCTAGGCAAGCTGGCAGAAGCCCATACTGTTGACCAGTACTCTAGCCAGTGAAATCTTTTCATCAATTGTTAACTATTAAAATAAGAGAAAATCAGTAATTGTTGGATAATAATCATAAGTACGTTAGTATTATAAGGTACGTTATATAGCAAAAAAAAAAAAAATGCACACACACACACACACCCCTAGTTGATATCTGTCACTAGGTTTGATCATTATACGTCACTATCTGACTTTCCTTTTACTCTCAGAAAAACCTTTTCTCCAGCTGATCTTCAGCCTCTGTTAAGGACCCTTCTGGGTAGTAAAAGATCATCTATTACGTTCCACTGATGTCTCCCTTAATTGTCATGGCATTGATGGCAGGGGGCATGCCCAATACCTAATTCTTCTGGTGTTAGTTTGTTAAGACTGGGTAGCTTAACAATAAAATCGTACTTTTTCACAGTTCTGGGGACTGGAAGTCCAAGAGCAAGGTGTCAGCAGGACTGGTTTCTCCTGAGGCTTTGCTCCTTGGCTCGCAGACGGCCCCTCTCACTGTGGCCTCACCTGGCCTTTCCACCGTGGGCGTTAATCTCTGGCATGTCTCCCTTTTCTTACAAGGACGTCAGTCAGACTGGATTAGGATCCGCCTGTATGACCTCACATAAACTTTAAAGGTCCTATCTGCAAGTACAGTCCCATTCTGAGGTACTGGGTGTTGGGGCTTCAACATGTGAATTTTGAAGGAACATAATTTAGCCCCTAACACCTCTCCTGAAAGAGAGGCCTTGGTTACCTTAGCAACCCAATCTATTAGCTGACACAATCTATTCCTTTGTCTTTTATTTCCTGGCCAAAAGGGAAAACGGGATAGTGTTTTCTTCCCCATTTATGTGGTCAATAAGAAACATCTGTGAGGCAGTCGGTCCCACTAAGAGCTATTCGCTTTAACAGCCAAGTAATTAACATTGCAGTGAGCACTGAACCTCTCATAAGCCTTGTTTTGTAACAATCTATTTCAAGTCACATTTCAGCAAAATGGGCTTAAAGAAGTTTCATTCCTCCCATCTCAAACCAAATGTGCATATCTATATGTTTAACATAAAATTGTGTCACAATGTCAGATAGAATTAGGGTCTCTTTTGCTTTTGTAGGATTGTCCAGCCCAGTTGGAGAACTACTAAAGGAACTGAAGTACATCAGAAGGAAAAAAGGTTCTTAAGACTTTTCTTGGAAACCCAAACCTCTCCACAAAGATAAATCTCGAATTTCCAGCCATTATCAGAACATCAGAGGTTTAAAAATCCTATCTGAATAATTTAGACATATTTCAGATGAGATAAACTATATAGTGGAAAATACACAGGCTTTCAAATCAGAAAGTCCTGGGTTCAAAACCTAACTCTGCCACTCACTAGCTGTGTGGCATCAGGTATTTTCTTACCCTCTCTGAGACTCTCTCTTTACCTTTAATATAAAGATTAATAGTTACCTTGCAGTGATGTTGTGAAGATCAAATGAGATATTTCTGGAAAAATATTACAGAGCACATAGCTTTACACATGTCAGATAATAAATGATAGCTATGACTATGAAATACAACCTCACAGAAACCACAGTCACATGTCTTAACTTGAGAAAGTAAGAGGTTGGCAAGTTTATATGGGTCACTGAAACCTTTTCTTAAAACTTACTACTCCATTAAATCCAAAGCCTGGGAACTACTTGTAATTCTCTGAGTAACCCAAATAAAGTTCCTTTATGTCGGCCAGATCTGATTGCTTCAGTTTCTGGGCATCTGGGTGGAAACTCTGGCTCCTAGAGGCTGAGACTACTCTGGTTTCATGGTAGACAATCTATGACTGGCTTGGGAGAGCCATTTTTCTGTCAAAGGAGATATTTTGTGAGGATTCTAGGGTCCAGAGTGCTCCTTCTCATGTGAAGAGCCTGGTTGTAGCAGAAGCTGGCTGTGCCCTTTTGTTGTCCACAGTGACAGAAGGGTGACGACATAGATAAGGGCCTGCCACAAAACAGAACTGCTCTCTAATCAATTGGCAAGGGAGTCAAAGCACTTCTGTTGACATTTCCCTCTTCCGGCAGATAATTCGACACTTTACAGAGTCCACATTTTTGCCCATTGCGCATTGACTCCACCCCACCCCCACAGTTCACATCCTGAATTCTGTCTCTCACTCATCTTCTGAGGAATGGCAATTTGAAGCTATTGTGGGGTGGGCCTGCCAGACAGCTATTGCTGCTAGTGGAAAAGGCCAAGCTTCCATGAAATATCTGGGTGTTTTACAAGAAGGTGTTTCTCATGACCTTTTCCAAGGGGGTACAGCTGTCCAGGAGTCTGTGTAGGTGGCCACATGATGGCAGTGGCCAAGGTTCTATTCAGATCACATTGCTGTTGTAGGGGAAACATAGACTTGGTCCCACCTCTCCTTTGCTCCATACTTAAGGGCTGCCTTGGGGAGTAGTTTTAAAGATTGGAGGCTGTTTGTGCAGAAGGGACAGGGGAATGGAAGTGGGCCCACACTAAATATGGAGGGGGGCTCGCTGTGTTGTGCTACTTGCTAATGGTAGCCTCCCGAGATTCCTGTGAGGCCAGAGGGAAACTGTACTACAAGCCTTACTAGAGATTTGCAATACTGCCTTTTAGCTCATTGGAAACTAAATTGTTTTCCCAGTGTATAAGCCATGTTCAACTTTCAGATATTTGACTGTCAAATATTTCTCAGGATCCAATAAATATTACAGTTTGGGACTGCCTGTACTTTCTGGGTCTTATTTCATGTTGATCTGGGTGATGTTGCTGTCATTACCTCATGGGCTCTGATTAAGTTTAGCCTTTTAGTAGCTGATTTTGCACTATCCATTTGCTCTCCCGCTCTGGGAAGATTGTAAATTTGCACATGCTGCTCCCTCTGGTTGACACGCCCTTCTTCCTGCTTTCTCTACCTAATGCTCACTCACCTTCTCAGAATCAGTTCAAGGGCAAGAAGCTTGAATAGGCACTTCATAAAAGAGGATATCCAAATGGCCAATAAACATACAGAAACACAGTCTACCATATTAGTCATCAGGAAGATGCAACTTAAAATGTCAACAGGGTGCCACTATGTATCCAATGGAATAGCTAAAATAAAAAAGACTGAAAATTTCAAGTTTTGCTAAGGGTATGGAGCAACAGAAACTCTTATGAACTGCGGGCATGAATGAAATTGGTATAATCATTTTGGAAAACTATTTGTAATTTGTTGACTATAAGTATAATCTATGATCCAGCAATTTAATTTCCCTTGTAGATATTTACCCAACAAAATTCATGCAGGTATGGATTAAAAGACACGTACTTGTGAGCAGCATTATTTGTAATAATTTAACATTGGTAATAACCCAAACAACCACCAACAGTAAAATGGAATAAACTGCAGCATATTCATGTAACGAAATGCTATACAGCAGTGAAAATGAATGAACTGCGACAATAGGCAACAACATGGATGCATCTCACAAAAATATGCTGTCACGTGAAAGAAGTCAGGCACAAAAGATATATGCTGTGACATTTAATTAATTTAAAGTTCAAAAACAGGCAAAACGAACCCATAGTGTTGGAAGTCACAATAGTGGTGTCCTTGGAGAAGAAGGCGGGGTTACTGATGGCGGCTCTGGTAATGTTCTGGATATGAGTGATGATTACATGGATGGGTTGACTTCGTGTCACTTCGTTAGGCTATCCGCTGAGATTCCTAATGTTTATGTGTATATTTCTAATTCAACAAAAAGGTTTGTTTTTTAAAAATGTATGTATAAAAGGAGAATCATTTCAACTGTTGGCTCCTTCAGGAGACATTTCTGACTCCTCCTCCATCTTAGGTACCTGGGCCATGGGGGAATGGAGATGGGCCAAATCTCTATCCCAGCTTTCCAACACTCTATACATTGGTTTACTTGTCTATGCTCTGACAAGAGATTTAAATGCATTTGGTGTCTTAGGACTCGTAGTGCATAACTCAGAGGTGTTCAATAAATGTTGGCTGATGAATTTTCCCTTAGCTTTGTGAATACAGATTTCATCTTTGTCACACTGTTTATTGTACTTGGATTTTATCAGCATTAGGCGCACAGGCCCATATTTGTATAAAAGTCTACATATATTCTGTATTCATTTACGAGAACAAACCAAGCCTGTATCTGAATAACTAGCAACTGAACCACATTTTTGGAGCACCAAATCAGAATCTAAAATTATCCCCTTTTATCTAGAGGTGACCTATCTGTGACAAGATTAATTTAATTAAATCACTCAAAATACTAAGTTTAATTTGGTTTTGTGAGAAAAGATATTAAATATGGTATATGTGAATCTTTTATTTAACCCTAACATTTCTCTCTCTTTCCTCCCTAGCCTTCAAACTTCAGTTCCACCTCAAATGATGAGGACATACACATCACTCTAAGCTGGTCAGTCTACACTTGCTCTATTGTGAGGCTACAAATGGACCACATTAGCCTACATTTTTGCTCACTGAAGCTGCTCAAAGCAATAGGCTACAAAGATGTCCCTTGTTCTCAAATGCTGTTCTGATAGCTTGTATATGGAAACCTGTGCTAAAGCTGTGTTTTCCAAATCAGTTAAGATCAAGAAGTAAGACACATTAAAAATAGAGACTTTTAGAAAGGGGAAGGTCAGCTGATTTTTATCCAACAATTTAAGGAAACAACAGGTGCAACAGTCAGCTCTACCCTCACTGGTTACTTAAGAACAGAACACGGAGCCTTGTTCCACTAAGAGCCAACTTATATTGCCTTTTTGTAAAGTAAATTAAATGCTCGAAAAAAATAGTTGATCTACATAATAAGTATTCTGTAGTAACGTAACAATTGTATAAAGGATGAATTTCGGATACTTCTCAGAACTCATCTGAAAATTGTGAAAAAGTATTCCATTTAGAAATACCTTAAAATTTGTCCGGGCATGGTGGCTCATGCCTATAATCCCAGCACTTTGGGAGGCTGAGGCGGGTGGATCACCTGAGGTCAGGAGTTCAAGGCCAGCCTGGCCAACATGGCAAAATCCCGTTTCTACTAAAAATACAAAAATTAGCCAGGCGTGGTGGCACATGCCTGTAATCCCAACTACTCAGGAGGCTGAGGCAGGAGAATCACTTGAGCCTGGGAGGCAGAGGTTGCAGTGAACCAAGATCACACCACTGCACTCCAGCCTGGGTGACAAAGTGAACTCTGTCTCAAAAACAAACAAACCAACAAAAACTTTAAAGTTTGACAGTGACCTTATTTTTTAAACTACCTTTTCCATAGTTGGAAGTATTTTCACTAAAGAGAAACTTTGTTCATTTAGATATTTTTCTATCTGCTGTGTTCCAACTACAGTATATGCTTAAGTTTTTGTATGCTGAGATGTTTTTAGAACCCTGTTGTCACAAACGAAACCTGAAATCAGATAGTATGTAAATACAAGCAGATTCAATGTAACTATCTTAACTATCAGAAAGAATAATTTTTTTTTTTTTTTTCTGAGACGGAGTCTGGCTCTGTCACCCAGGCTGGAGTGCAGTGGCGTGATCTTGGCTCACTGCAAGCTCCGCCTCCCGGGTTCACGCCATTCTCCTGCCTCAGCCTCCTGAGTAGCTGGGACTACAGGCGCCTGCCACCACACCCGGCTATTTTTTTGTATTTTTAGTAGAGACGGGGTTTCACCGTGTTATCCAGGATCGTCTCGATCTCCTGACCTCGTGATCCGCCCGCCTCAGCCTCCCAAAGTGCTGGGATTACAGGCGTGAGCCACCACACCTGGCTTTAATCTTCACTCTATTTTGAATGTAACATTTTTCATTAATTAAGGAAGATTCCAAAGTCAATTTATCTTTCCTTTAGAACTCATGCCATACTAATTGGAGACACCAACTCCTTTAACACTTACTGTTTATTGTCTGGATGGGCCTGGATCGGCCTGCAGGGTGTGCGGTAGAAAGAGCCTTGCTTAGGATACAGGAGAGCTGGTTCTTAGGCTCTGTTTTGCCAATCAGGTATATAAACTCGGCCACAAGATGTAAGCTCTGAAGGACTTGTTTTCCCCATTTTGTAAACATAAAAAAGGAAAAGAAAAGCGGGGGCAGAGAGGTTGGATTGGATGATTTCTATGATCCGTTCCAGTTCAAAACTTCTCTGTTTTTTATATCTACTTTCCATATAAACGAGATTGGGAAATATTATTCAGCCTTAAAAAGGAAGGAAATTCTGATACATGCTACAACATGGATGAAACTTGAAGACCTTATGGTACATGAATAAGCCAGACAGAAAAGGACAAATACTCTATGATTCCACTTGTATGAGGTACTCAGAATGTCAAATTCGTGGAGACAGAAAGTAGGATGGTGGTTACTAGGGCTGGGAAGAGAGGGTAGAGTCATCGTTTAATGGGTATAGATTTTGTTTGGGATGATGAAAAAGTTCTGGACGTGAACAGTGCTGATGGTTGCATAATAATGTGAATGTACTTAATGCCACTGAGCTGTAATTTGAAAATGGTTAAAATGGTAAATTTGATATTAGATATCTTTTACCACAATTTTTTTTAAAGTTAAAAAAACAAAAAATTACAGGTTCAAAGAAATGCACATTTCAAAAGCTTTTGATGTTTATCATCTACATAATAAGGGCATAATAAATATTTGTTGACTTACATTTTTAAAAAACAAGTGGGGGTAGCAGTAGGAAAATTAGGTTTAAAGAAGGGCACTAGGCTATTTAAGTTGATTTCATACAGCAACCACACCGGTGTTTTGTTTTGCTTTGTTTTGTTTTTGAGATGGAGTCTCGCTCTATTGCCCAGGCTGGAGGGCAGTGGCACGATCTTGACTCACTGCAACCTCCGCCTCCGAGGTTCAAGTAATTCTCCTGCCTTAGCCCCCCTAGTAGCTGGGATTACAGGCATGCGCTACCATGCCTAGCTAATTTTTGCATTTTTAGTAGAGACCAGGTTTCGCCATGTTGGCCAGGCTGGTCTCGAACTCCTGACCTCAGGTGATCCACCCACCTCAGCCTCCCAAAGTGCTGGGATTACAGGCGTGAGCCACCGCACCTGGTCTCCATCCTCATTTTAAGAGTTGCTGATAATGAAAAATTATGGCATCAATTTAAGTTATGCTTTCCTTAAGCAATGTTAAAAGAACAATTTTCTTTGGTCACTTGAATTTAACTCCTTTGATATGAATTATTATTCTCATTTGCATTGAGCAAAGCCTACCATTGTCACTTTAGAGGAAAAGGGCAAGTTTAAATATCTATTGGTAAAGTTGGCAAATATTTAAATTAATTTAAACATGGATAATTTAGTATATTTTAAATATTTAGTTGGTTAAAAATAAAAACAAATGAGCAAATAACACACACTATCCATCCACCCCAAAAAAAGGAGAAAGAAAAGGAATGTAAGGAGGAAGAAAGAAAAGGAAAATAAATTCTGACATTTTCCATTGTGGTAGCTCAACTTGTCAAATTATTTTATAGGTATTTAATATTCTATTTTGTTAATTTTTTTATATATAATTGACCAAATTTTAGGGCCAAATAAATTTTTTTTTCTTTTTTAAATGGGGTTGGGAGTCATTTTTTAAAAAGTTACAAATAAGGATCCAGGTGCAGTGGCTCACACCTGTAATCCCAGCACTTTGGGAGGCCAAGGCGGGTGGATCACGAGGTCAGGAGATTGAGACCATCCTGGCTAACACTGTGAAATCCCATCTCTACTAAAAATACAAAAAATTAGCCTGGCGTGGTAGCGGGCGCCTATAATCCCAGCTACTTGGGAGACTGAGGCAGGAGAATCGCTTGAACCTGGGAGGCAGAGGTTGCAGTGAGCCGAGATCACACCACTGCACTCTAGCCTGGGCGACAGAGTGAGTCTCTGTCTCAAAAAAAAAAAAAAAGCTACTAATAAGGTATTCAAATTTGCATGCCTGTCTTGCCTATATTTATTTAATCAGGCACATGGAAGAGGTAACAAATAAATCTATAATACGAAAGAAATCAGGCTGGGTGCAGCAGCTCACACCTGTAGTCCCAGCACTTTGGGAGGCTGAGGCAGGAGGATGTCATGAGCCCAGGAGTTTGAGACCAACCTGGGCAACATAGTGGGACCCCATCTCTACAATTTTAAAAATTAGCTGGGATGGTGGCACGTGCCTGTAGTCCCAGATACTCGGGAGGCTGGGGTGGGAGGATTCCTTGAGCCTGAGAGGTGGAGGCTGCATGAGCCATGATCACACCACCATACGCCAGCCTGGATGACAGAGTATGACCTTTTCTCAAGAAAAAAAGAAAAAAAAAGAAAGAGAAATTATTAGGTACAATATTTTGCTGTGGATTACTAGTTACAGTAATCTGCATCAGTCATCCATTAATAAAATGCTCTTATCACATTCAAGTACTTGAATTAACATTACATACCACATAAAAAAGACTAAACATGCAAAAATATGTTTGCTAAATTTGATCAGCAGAAGCTTGACCAGAAAAAAATATAAAAGTTTCAAATTTCCTAAATGAGTGGCATCATCATATTAATAAAATCATAGTTTCCATATATGAACATTTTATGTACAGGAGTCCTAATAAGTTATATCAACTATTCATTCCAACAACAGTCATTTCCCACCTGCATTTCCCAAGCTCACCTTTTTTGTTGTTGTTGACTATTTTAAAATTTTTATCATTTTTGTCTATTTGAAATATCTCCTTTCTCTTGGAAATTCTGATCCAGGAAGTCTCAAGTTGCAATCTGGGAATCTTTTAAACCACTATTATACTCTACCCACTCCCTCACTTGCCTACTACCCTGAGGAATTTTACAATCAGACAAATTTGAGAAACAGTACGCAACATCAATCACAGGAGATGGGAAGCAGAACTTTTATTTTTTAAATTTTAACTTAATTTTTCTTTTTTGAGATGAAGTCTCGCTTTGTCGCCCAGGCTGGAGTGCAGTGGCGCAATCTGGGCTCACTGCAACCTCTGATTCCTGGGTTCCAGGGATCCTCCTGCCTCAGCCTCCTGAGTAGCTGGGACTACAGGTGCTTGCTACCATGCCTGGCTAATTTTTGTATTTTTACTAGAGATGGGGTTTCACCATGTTCGCCAGGCTGGTCTCGAACTCCTAACCTCAAGTGATCCACCTGCCTTGGCCTCCCAAAGTGCAGGGATAACAGGCGTGAGCCACCACTCCAGCCAGAGCCTTTATTTCTAAGCTCTCAGCCAAACATATTAACATAGTTTTATTAACTTCATTACAAGATTCAAAGTATTTTAACAAGAACATTCATAAGGACTCACATCTGGAAAAAGTGCTTATATACACCATCCTCACCTTTAAAAAATGAAGATAACATTTGTTTTCATTGATCACTTTATATAACATAATTATCTTTTAAGCAATTTCTGTATAACATGAAATAGAATGAGACATTTTCTAATTGTTATTAGAGACAGAATTAAAAGTAAAATAAATACATAATAACCCTTATAAGTGTCTGTCTCACAGGCCTTCTATGTCAAACAAGAAATTATCTTTTCATTTTTTTCAGGACTATAACAAGTAAAGCTATAATTTAAATCTATAATAAGTTATATCATTTTAAAGGGCATTAGTCAAAGCTGCAATTTCCAAGCAAGTAGTGGTTTAGTCCAAAAGCTTGAAAAGTGGTAGCTTACTCTACACAAAAAGTATAGTGTAACTCTATGTATTTGACATAATTCTCTTCATGACTAAGCTAACTTCAAAAGTAGTATAAAAATCCACAAAAACTTAAAGTAGGCTCTACATAAGAATGGAAACAAATATCTGTATTGAAAAAATGAACTCTTCCATCGCCTTAATTTTTTCCGTTATGTTCTCTATTTTAAAAGGTAAAAATGAGATCACTTAGCTAATTCACCAATCAAGAGTAGTTCAGTGGATTACTTTCATCCTTATACTATTATCAAGTTGAGCAGGGCTGATCCTTATCAACTTTTCTGGCTTCAAAGCTAGGAATCAGAGTAAAAGGGCTAAAAAATCTTTTACTCAACAGATGGGATCCACTGAAGTGGTCTGTCCATACTTTTAACCCACTGTTCTTTTAAAGTGAACACCATCATACAGTGGGCAAATGTCTGCTTATTCAACACTTTAAAAATAGCTTTAAAACGAGAAATCTCCAAAAAACAAGCCGTGGTTTCTTATATGTGTTTTTCATAGATGTACTAAAGTAAGCGTTTCCTTTCACACTCTTTGCGCCTAACCGTCTACATGACAGGGCCAAACCCAGGTTAAATATTTTTTTCCAGCTACCACTCTGGACACACCAACTAATTATGCACACCTCACAAAACCACCTTTCAAAATGCAGAGAGAATTAACAGCAAGGAAGTAAAGATTTTTCTAAATATAGTCCCATCATGTTTATTTCACACTCATCAAGTAGGTCACTGGAGGTAGCTGGCAGCTAGGGACACTCAGAAGCATCTCTCAAAGCCATGGCTGAGACCAAGGGGTCACTGACAGCTGCGCCATCTACCTGTTGCAGCTGGGCCACTGCTCTGGACAGCTGTCAGATCAGCTTCTTCGTCCTACAAATGCTAATGATTGGATTTTTTTAAATCGTTGTTTGCCACCCTTTCTTCCCGGTCCCCCATCCCCTTCGGGCCGCTCGGGCAGGGCCAAGGGCGCCGCGGGACTCGCGAGCTCCCCTCCGCGCTGGCTGCCGCGGCAATGCCGGGCATGCCTGGCCGGGCCGGGCCGGGGGCGGCCTCGCTGCCAGGGCAGGGACCTCGCAGGCCGGCGCGCAGAGGCGAGGAACCCTCCCGGCGCCATCTACTCACCTACCCGCGGAGAGGCGACGGCGCGCGCCGCTCACCAGCCCGGGCCCCAGATCCAAGGAGGAGGGGCAGCGGCGCGGGGACCCGGTGGTGGGTGGCGTAAGGAGGAAAACGTGTTACCTAAGCCGGGGATGCGGACAGAGCAGGAGGCAGCAGCCTTTCCCTCGAGAAACGGAAGCGGCGGGGAGCAGGAGGAGGAGGAGGCGCGGCCCGGGCGCGAGGTTAGGCGAGGGGCGCTAGGCGTGCGGCCGCAGGCGCGGCCATAGGACGAGGGCTGGAGAGGACGGCGGAGGTCACGCGAGCGAAGGCGAAGCCCGGGCGACGCGCGGCCCCGCTCGGCTCGGCACCGGATCCGAGCTCGGCCTCAGCCAGGCCGCCGCCCCCGGCTTTCCCGCGGGACCGCGGCGTGGAAACGCGCGCTGCCGCCTCGGGACTCCCGGGACGCGCGGGCCCCCCACGCCTGCCCGAGCCGGGCGTCCGCGACGTCACAAGTGGAGCGCGATGATTCAGAGGGAGGGCCAGGAAACGAAGGGCTCTGGGGTCAGCTTGGCCACGGCTGCTGTTTCCTTGTCGCCGCCCACGAATTCACTTTTAAATCCTCCTCCATTCATCTGTACTCTCAGAGGGGACTGCGGGTTTGACAGATGGGTTGGCAGCTGTGAAGATGGACTTCCTGCCAGTGGTATCCGGGTCCCACTGTTGTAATGGAAATGTCAGGTGTACTGGATGTTCCTCAAGCCACAGCAGTGTCTCTGGGCCTTGCCTCTTAAGGAGTGGGCCTCGGGCCACCTGGACAGGAAGCGCATCAAGGGTGGGGAACTCATCTCTCTCCAGCCTTTGGTGCTGTGATACTTAGTGTACCTTAAGGATGGTTTGGGTTTTGAACCCTAGGTAGGAATGGGTGTTGGTGGACGGGGTGGGGGTGGGGGAATAGAAACCTTAAAAGGGCAACACAAAGCTTTTGAATAGAAGAGGCCAAGCAGCCTCGCCCAGAAGCTGATGTTTGTGAATGCACTGGGCCTTCTAAAGCGGCGCTTCACACACCTTTTCACTTCTTGGCACAGGTAGGAAAGGATGATATTACAAGGCTCAAAATGGGGGTAAACAGAAGAGGCTGCTCCTGCAGAAGGCGAATGGGCCCTTGCAGCTGGAGGGCTGAGAAGGGTTGGGAAGCTCTGCTTAAAGCTTTGTCTGGCACGTTTTCTTAGCTACATTTTTCCACACCAGCTGAGACTGCCTCACTGAGTTGTCAACACTTGGTCTTCTTCGGCAGTGAGGAACCACCAAAACAGGAGGCTGGGGCAATACTCAACTTGGCAAACTCCAGGAAATGGTGCTTAAAACGTTCGGCTTCTTGAATGGAATTCATGGTACTGCTCCCAGCCTGCTCCTGGGGTCTACCAATTTGAGACAATTTCTCCCCGCATCTCCCCACCCTTCCCTGGCTTTCACTCACTGGCAAGTGGGCTGCTTCTACTTTCTTTCTCACATTCATTTCTTAGGTCGATTCTCAGAGCGGTTAGGGTTACTGTTTAATTAGCCTCATAATCATATCCGTGATGGCAAAATCAAGAAACAATTTAAAGATGATTCTTAAAAGTAAGGAGATAAATACTAGAGACATAGAAGGTGAAAGAATTTGCCTCTAGGAAGCAGGAATTTAAATTTGGGAAAGACAGGGTGGAGCAAGGGATTTGAATCTAGTCCATTTTTGTTTTCCTTTTTTTTTCTTTTTTTTTGAGATAGAATCTCACTGTGTCGCCCAGGCTGGAGTGCAGTGGCATGATCTTGGCCCACTGCAACCTCTGTCTCCTTGGTTCAAGCGATTCTCCCACCTCAGCCTCCCTGGTAACTGGGATTACAGGTGCCTGCCACTATGCCCAGCTAATTTTGTATTTTTTGTAGAGACGAGGTTTCACCATGTTGGCCGGGCTGGTCTCGAACTCCTGACCTCAGGGGATCCGCCCATCTCAGCCTCCCAAAGTGCTAGGATTCCAGGCGTGAGCCACTGCACCTGGTGGAATCTAGTCCATTTTCCACTTTGCTACCACACATCTGGAGGGTTTCTTGCTTGCTTAAAAGCTTTCATTGGCTCCCTATCTCTGATAATATCAAGAGCAAGTTCCTGAGCAACTCATTCAAGACCCATCACCCCTCGCATCTGTCAACTCTGCCCCTTGAATGTTACACCTCATTTTACTACACCCCATCTAGTTTCCTGAATATGCAGATTTCATACATTTGCACCTTTATACATTTTATAAATGTATAAAGCTATTAAAAAATAGCTTTTGCCTGGGAGAGCATTCTCTTGCTGCTATAATAATAGCTAATGACACTGTGCTAAGTACTTCCTGTGATTTATAACTGTTAATTCTTACATCAACCGTATGGTAAATGTTACTGTTATCTCCATTTTATAAACAAGAAAACTAAGACTTAAAGAGTTTAAGTGATTTGCTGAAATATGTAGTATGTGGTGAGGCTAAATTTGAACCCAGCAATCTGACTCCAGGACTAACATAATATTACCTATTCATCCTTCTAAAGTGTTTCCCAGACACTAAATTTGAACAGGATTAAAAGATTTAAATGTCTGTAAGTCTTAAAAGGGCAAGGAGAAAATACAAATGAATTGCTTTTAATCTCAAACTAAGCATGAAACAAAGGCTGAAATTACAAAGGAAAAGTGACAGATCTGACTGTTGAACTTTTAACTTCTTTTATCCAAAAAAAACCCATAGAATAAAATTTAAAAACAAGTAAAAATTATAAAAAATTTGCAATATGCATGAAAGATAAGCATAACATTCTTATTAAAGAGAACTTAGAAAAAATAGCCTATTAAAAATGAGCAAAATGCAAATTTGTTATCATGAGAGAAAAATGTAAATGGCCAAACATTTTTAAGAGAAGTGAAAACTTAAAACGATAATGCACCATCAAATTGAGAATAAAATAATACTCAGAGCTAGTAATTTGGGCCAGTGACCCTTGGAGTAGGATGGCAACTGAGAAGGGTGTAAATTGGCTCAACAATTCTGGAGAGCAATTCGACAGAATGTAGTGAAAGCCTCAAAAATGTTCACACACTTTGACTTAAAAATTACATTCCTGGAAATTTATAATACAAACATTTTCTATAAAAGGTCAGATGGCAAATATTTTGTGCTTTGAAGACCACATATGTCTCTGTTGCTTTTCTTCTGTGTGTTTAAAAAAAAAAAAAAAAACTGCCCCCTCCCCCCACCCTTGTTAGGCCGTTCTTGTATTCCTGTAAAGAAATACCTGAGGCTGGTTAATTTATATGAAAAGAGGTTTAACTGGCTCATGGTTCTGCAGGCTGTACAGGAAGCATAATGGCATCTGCTTCTGGGGGGGCCTCAGGAAGCTTCCAATCATGCTGGAAGGTGATAGGGAGCAGGTGTCTCACATGGTGAGAGCAGGAGCAAGAAGGAGTTGGCGGGGGGAGGAGCCACATAAACAATGAGATCCCTGTGAGCTCAGAGTGAGAGCACACTTATCACCAAGGAGATGGCCCAAGCCATTCATGAGGGATCCGCCCCTATGATCCAAACACCTCCCACCAGGCTCCACCTCCAACACTGGAGATAATGTCTCATCATGAAATCTGAATGGGACCTCCAAACTATATCACCCCCAAAATGTAAAATCTCATCACAGTACATTTGGTAATGGCCAAAAGAGAAACCAAACTAAATGTCCGCGCATAAAAGTTAGTTACAACTAGATACACGGAGGCAAGTTTTTAAAAAGTGTTAAAATTTTAAAATGTTGCAGAGTGGTATCTATTGCATAAAATAGTATTTATGATTTATAAGTGGAAAATACAGTTTACAAAATAATATGGTGTGATCCTGAAAACAACATAATCATGTGTGTATAAATGCATAGAAAAAAATCTGGAAAGATATAAACATATTTATAGTGGTCTAGGGCAGGGGATGGAATTGTAGATAATTGCTTTTGTTTTATGTATATGTTTCCCATAATGAAATGTATTGTTTATATAATTAGCAAAAATATAAGAAACTTTGCTTGGGAGACAATAAAGCACCTCATTTGTTAATTTGGGAAAACCTTTTATTACAATCTCTGTAAGGAGTTGGTTGCTCTCTCTTCTGTACTCCCTGATTACATAATGGTCTTCTGAGCACTTTTATTTAATAGCGGAATGGTTAATATCATTATTTAGTTAAGGTTTCCTCTATTATCAAACATCTGAGTTCCCAGTACACTAGTCTCCCCTTATCTGTGGTTTTGCTTCCAAGGTTTCAGTTATGATCAACCAAGATCTGAAAATATTAAATGAAAAATTCCAGAAATAAAACAATTCATAAGTTTTACATTGTGCACCATCCTGCTCTATCCTGCCCAGGCCATGGGTCATCCCTCTTGTTCAACGTGTCCACACTGTATATGCTCCCCTGTTAATCACTTTGTAGTTGGCTTGGTTGTCAGACCTACTGTCAAGGTATTGCAGTACTTGTGTCCAAGTAACACTTATTTAACTTAATAATAGCCCCTAAACACAAGAGTAGTAATGTTGGCAATTTGGGTATGCCAAAGAAAAGTCATAAAGTGCTTCTTTTAAGTGAAAATGTGAAAGTTTTTGAATTAGTAAGGAAAGAAAAAAATCCATATGCCGAGGTCGCTAAGATCCATGATAAGAATGAATCTTCTACCTGTGAAATTGTGAAGGAAAAAGAAATTCATGTTAGTTTTGCTGTTGTACCTCAAACTGCAAAAGTTATGGCCACAGCGTATAACTTTTATTAAAATATATTTGTGTAACTGTTCTATCTTATTTTACCTTTCTGTTTTATTTTTAGAGACAAGGCTTCATTCTGTCAACCAGGCTGGAGTGCAATGGTGCAATAATAGCTCACTGCAGCCTCAAACTCTTTGGCTCAAGTGATCTTCCTGCCTCAGCCTCCCAAGTAGCTGGGACTGCAAGTGCGCATCACTACACCCAGCTAATTTTTTTATTTTTTGTACAGATGGAGTCTGACTCTGTTGCCCAGGAACTCCTGGCCTCAAGTAATCCTCCCGCCTCGGTTTTCCAAAGAGCTGGGATTACCGGCATGAGCCACTGTGCCTGGCTATTCTATTTTATTAGTAGTAATTGTTGTTGATCTCTTATTGTGCCTTATTTATATTAATAACTTAATCATAGATAGGTATGTATAGGAAAAAACATTGTATATAAAGGGTTCAGTACTATCTGCAGTTTCAGATATCCATGAGGGGTCTTGAAACGTATCCCACACAGGTAAGGGGGGACTTGTATTTCTCTATTATAAATATGCTGGTTATTCTCCACTTGTTATCTTTTAGTGCCATCTTCTGCTCTTCTCTGCTAGACTCTGTGCCTCAAAAGGTGGAATTTTTCATAAACTATTCCAGCTGGGGTCTCATGCCAGTTGGTTTTGACCAATGGGTAACACCATCAGTAAGTTGGAGGATGGAAAAGGAAAAAAGGTTAGGATATGTCTCACCACCTCTTTTCCTGCTTCTGGCTGGGTTCTGATGGTGGCTTTGTCCCTCGAAGGCTCCTCCTGCAAGGCAGCCCTGCTCCACTGCGCCAGCCTTCACTGGGTTCTGCTAACGTGATTCCCTCCTCTTATTTCTTCAGGCCTAGCTGTGCTAACTCCTGGGTACCTCCATGTTTCTCCTTGTTTCCTTTCATCCAACCCTAACCCTAACTTCTATAAATAGTTCCTGCAATAAAATCTCTTCAGCTGAAACATCTGAGTGGAAATTGGTTCCTGTTATGACAGACTAAATATATTAAAGGACACAGTTGATCGTCATAGAACACAAATCTTTTATCCTTATTGCAACAGGGCCTGGATATTTGCAGATTTTATATCCAAGCTTTGGACTATTTGCAAGGTAATTATAGAGTGATTTACACATTTCCTGAAACAGGAATTTAAATTAATGCTGTGAGGCTAGTGTTTGGGAATATAACACTCTGACTATTCTCCACTTCTCCGGTAGTTTTTGAGAAGTAATGCTCCATTGCATTTTATTAAAGAAATTACATATACAGTACAGTGGTGTCCACATTTTGATGTTTTCAGTGGAATCTTTAAGAAAAAGTTCTTACATGTAATCTAACATACAAATTAGATAAATGTCAAATTTCTCTGGTTGAGGCAGCATTGGGGAAACCTTCTTCCTATCTTTGAAGCCGACTTTGGGATGCCTCTGCAGAACCCCAGGGCTCCTTGGAACACAGTGTGAAAACACAGATTTGGAAAATCCTAGAGTCTGGAAGACATACCCTTCCTAAGTATCAAGTGTCTGTTGTATCTCTTTAGGTTAGATTCCTAGAATTTCAGTCGACAATATGATTTTACCTATTCAAGACACTCCTCACTGTGAATGACGTGACCCATCTCATTACTGCATCTGTCACCACAAACACAATGCCAAAAAACCTCTCCTGACTTCTCATCATACTTTTAATTGCATTTTCATTACTGAGAAAATGTTTTCCCACGTCTCTTGGCCATTGATACTTTCCCTTCTCCTCCACCACTTTCTACATTTTTTTAGTCATATTTTCATGTTTGACCATTTCTCGATTCATCAATACATGTATGATGTTCTGATCATTATGCTAACAGTTTAATGAACAATACATATGTCTGTGCTTTCATGATGTCCACAGAGTAGCAATATTGTAGTCTTATTATCTTGTTTAATCCAATTAACAATTGATTTAATCATTTGTCACAACCTTTTATCACATTTGTGGCAAATACTTTTTCTTAGTTTGCCTTCTAGTTTTACGTGTTTTTATTTACAAAATTTAAAAAGTTTTTACTTAGTCAAATCTCTGGATTTTTTTCTTGTTTATATGCTAAGATCCTTTTAAACCAAAGATCAGATCAATATTCATTTATATTTCCTCCAATTTTTTTTTACTATTTACTATTTAAGTTTTATTGAGCAAACATTTTTTCTCACTATTCTGTGATGATTGATGTATCATAAATTAACTTCTTTTATGCACTAGGCCGTATTTCTGGATCCTCTATTTAGTTTCATTCATCCTTCTTTGGATTACTATGTCAATGGCATAGCATTTTAATAACAATAGGGTAATTTCCTGCTCAAATTCAGTTTTTCAAAATATTTTTAATATTTATACCTTGAGATGAAGTTTATTTACTCTTTTCAAGTGACTTGTTTGTGTTTATAAAAGTAATGCATTGCACTATTCACAATAGCAAAGACATGGAACCAACCCAAGTGTTCATCAATGATAGACTGGATACAGAAAATGTGGTACATATGCACCATGGAATACTATGCAGCCATAAAAAAGAATGAGATCATGAAGCTGGAAGCCATCATCCTCAGAAAACTAACACAGGAACAGAAAACCAAACACCTTATGTTCTCACTTCATAAGTGGAAGTTGAACAATGAGAATACATGGACACAGAGAGGGGAACGACATACACCAGGACCTATGGGAGAGGGGTTGAGAGGAGGGAGAGCATCAGAACAAATAGTTAATGCATGTGGGGCTTAAAACCCAGGTGACGGGTTGATAGGTGCAGCAAACCACCATGGCACACATATACCTATTTAGCAAACCTGTGCGTTCTGCACATGTATCCTGGAACTTAAAGTAAAAATAAATAAATATATAAAAGAGTAATGCATTATGAAGAAAAATTTGTGGAAAGTGAAAAATGTGAAAAAGTATAAAGAAGGAAATAAAACCTACTCTATGTACTACAGTTGTAACATTTCAGGGTATAACTTTCCAGTCATCTCTCTGTGTGCATGTATGTATTGTTTTTGTAAATATTACCAAACATATTGTTTTGTAAACTGTTGTCTAATCACCACATATGAGCACTTCATTGTCATGAAGTATTCTTTTGAAATACGTTTTTTAATGACACATTAGCCAAGGCCTCTAGAATAAGGAAGGGTGAATGGTAGCAATGTCAGTAGGCAACTCTCAACCTTTCTAGACTCAGTCATATCCTTTCCTCAGTCATGTCAATCACATCAAACTAGAATTGAAGTTACCAATTGTCACACGGATCAGCACTGTGGGCTTGCCATTGCTCCACCTCATAACTTGAAATCAGCTACTGGAAACTTGAAATTGGTATTGACTGTAGTTCACTGGACTATAATAAGTTTTGCAGGCCGGGCGTGGTGGCTCACACCTGTAATCGCAACACTTTGGGAGGCCAAGGCAGGTGGATCCCTTGCGGTTAGGAGTTCGAGACCAGCCTGGCCAACATGGTGAAACCCAATTTCTACAAAAAATACAAAAATTAGCCAGGCGTGGTGTTGTGTGCCTGTAGTCCCAGCTACTTGGGAGGCTGAGGTGGGAGAATCTCTTGAACCCAGGAGGCAGAGGTTGCAGTGAGCCGAAATTGTGCCACTGCACTCCAGCCTGGGCAACAGAGTGAGGCCCTGTCTCAAAAAAAAAAAATAGTTTTACAGCACTTTTCACCTATATCTCTTTTGTTAGGCATATGTAAAAATGACTTGACCATGGGCCATTAGGTAGTTTAAAAACGTGGTTGACTCACAACAAGGACCAGACTTGAACTGAGAAAGCTGTAAGAGATTCCTAACTCCATGTTGCACAATCTTATTTTTGTGTTCCTTTTAAATCATTAACTAATATAAATCATTAATATCTGCCTTAGAAAAGATTGTATAATGAAAGCAAAGCACATTTATGATTCAGGGAAGGAATCCTTAACTTTTGTGATAGAACATTTAAAACTCTGAGTGTTTTTAAGGTACAGTGCAAGGTTACTAACCTGTATAAACTAGTGGGAGTAGAATGTGGTCCTGAGTGATACAAGTAGCTAAGATATCAAAAGCAAAGGATAAATTTCTAGTGTATGTCATAGCGGATATATTTACAGTCATGAAGGCATGGGAATATAGGCATCTCTCTAAAAGCTTTCATTGGGCCTTGAGTTTTTAATCTTTATTTTATCACATTCTATCCACACACACATATGCATACACACACAAAGTGCATATATGTTAAACTTCATAAAATAGAAATTATCTTTTTTTTTCACTTACCTTTCCACAGAAGTGTTGTTTACTAAATTCCCAGATGTTAAATATAGTAAATGCAAAAGCCTTGGAGTTTAGGGATCCTTAGGATTCGAATTCCCCCATCTCAAGGGAATTAAAGGCTGACATCGAAGAGTAAAAAATTCAGGGAAGGATCATTGGACTGCCTTTCCCTGCGCTCCCTCTGGACATTCCTTCGTAAACTGCCAAGGCCAACCTCTGCTGATTAGATGTCAGTTCTCTGCCGTTTGGTACAAAGGTTATCCTCTGGAGCAAGCATATTATCAATGACTCATTTCCTCCCATTCTTAAACTTCCCTAGATATTTTCTTGTTTACTTTAGTTTTCCACAGACCATTCTAAAATCAACTTATTCTTGGATCCTCCCTGATACATTTTAGTTTGTAAAATCATTTTATTGCATACTTTGCTATGTTGAATATTTACATCCTGATTGCTTACCCCGTTTTGTGTATTTTGCTTTCGAACAAGTTTGTCTACCTTTATTTTTGGAATATTTTGGCAGTCTATCTTTTGATATTTTGTGGCAAGTATGAGTATGTATTTAATTTCATAGGGAATAGTGCATTTAAAAGTCATTTAATTTCTTAAGCATTAAAAATTGAGCTTTAAGAGCCTTCTTTAAAATGTCCAATACACAGAATCAAATTCTTTTCCTAAACCGCACCCATTCTGTCTCCTCCACACCTGATATTACCAAATCATTCTGGTAAAAACTTAAGGCAACAAGAGACTGGAAAGGCAAGAGGAGACAAGAAGTAGATTTCTCATATGCTGATTATACTGTCTTATGAATTTGTTAAGTAATTTCCTTCTGTGATATAAGGTGTGTCATTTAGTTAACACTGTAGAGACATTTTAAATATATTTGGGAAAATGGGATTGTACTGTTACTCCTAACACCTCACAACTTAAAAACAATTTTAACTTCCAAATCCCTTCATATGTATTGAGTATTTGATCCTAAATGCTTTTCACAAGTCTTGTAATAGAATGTGCCAACAGTGAAATGTTTGCTTATTGTGATTAATCTAGAGTTTCCACAAATGAACTGTTATAAATGGAAAGAAAACACTGGAAAATCAGAAAGAACACACACAGTTATTTTTGAACTTAGTTCACATAGTTTCTTTCTTCATAACATTCCCCCACCCCCTACTCCCTCATACACATTTTTTCCTTCTTTTACTCCTTCCACAAGGTTATGAAGAAAGGTTAAATACAGTTGTCCCTTGATATCCAGGGGTACTTGGTTCCGGGATCTCCAACACTCCTCCCACTATGGATACCAAAATCCGAGCATCCTGAAGTCCAGCAGCTGGCTCAGCAGAACCTGTGTGTACAAAAATTCAGCCCTCCTTATAGGCGGGTTTCACATCCCTCAAATATTGTATTTTTGATCTGTGTTTGGTTGCAAAAACTCCACTTGTAAGTGGACCCACACAGTTCAAATCCGTGTTGTTCAAGGGTCAACCATATATTACTTGACATATGTGGTTAAATTTTATCTTGGAAATAGTAACAAATGCAGTTATTAGTTACTTCTGTGAGGATAAAGGAGTTAAATGAAAGTTGGAGACCCACTGCTTGATACCAACATGAGGAAAAGGAAGCTAATTCCCTGTTACCACTTACTTCACTGCATCTCTGGTCTCCCATTCTCCATTCGTTTAGATAGTTTTATCTACGGATGAGTACAGAGGTTTTGACTCCAGAGTCTAGGAGACGGTGTACAGCAGCAGCTGTCTAATTTGTTTTCAAACTTGGGGGAAAAAAGCTTTGATATTACCATTTATCATAAATCCTTCATCAGCTGAAAATTATTTCCTACCTCATTGACTTTGAATTTTTTTTTTTTTGAGACAGAGTCTTGCTGTGTGCCCAGGCTGGAGTGCAGTGGTGCAATCTCAGCTCACTGCAGCCTCCGCCTCCTGGGTTCAAGTGATTCTGCTGCCTCAGCCTCCTGAGTAGCTGGGACTACAGGCGCCTGCCACCAGGCTCAGCTAATTTTTTTTTTTTGCATTTTTAGTAGAGATGGGGTTTCACCATGTTAGCCAGAATGGCCTCGATCTCCTGACCTCATAATCCGCCTGCCTTGGCCTCCCAGAGTGCTGGGATTACAGGCATGAGCCACCGCGCCCGGCAACTTTGAATCTTAGTAACACATATCAAACATTGCTGTCTTGCCTTCCACTGTCTTTGTGCTCTGAGTTTTTTGCTCCTAAATGTAGGCAGAAATTATACAAATTTAAATTAATTCTACCACTAGTATTGTGGGATGAGTCATTTTTCCTTTTTAATTTAGGAGTTTGAGGCAAGAGTTTCAAAGGAGGGTTTCTGAACTTAGTAGGTGAATATCAGAAAACAGAATATCAATATTTACTATTTTCTTTTTCCTTTCAACACTCATTTGCTTTTATTTCCCCTTCCTGAAAGAAATATCAAATATTGAGGAATCTAGGGTCCATCAGAGGGAAGTATACACATACTGTAACATACTGTAAAAAAATTATATACTACTTACGTAATTATTATTGCTATGTATACACACATGCAAGCAATTATAGGGAAACCCAGTGGAGCCTAATGGCCATAATTTTTACAGAAGATCTTCTTGATTACACTTCCCTGGGACTTGCTAATATCGGAGAATTGGGTTGCTTTTTCTCTTTTAAAAAGTTTATTTACTTATTTTAGATTCAGGGGTACACGTGCAGATTTGTTACATGGATATATTACAAAACAGTAAGGTTTGGGCTTCTAGCATACCCATTACCCAAATAGTGAACATTGTACCTTATAGGTAAATTTTTTTTAACCTTCACCCCCATCTCAACCTCCCCCTTTTTGGAGTCCCCAGTGTCTATTATTTTCATCTTTATGTGCATGTGTACCCTTGGTGTAGTTCCCATCTATGAGTGAGAACATACTGTTTCTGAATTATTTCGCTTAGAATAATGGCCTCCAGCTCCATCCATGTTGCTGCAAAGGACATGATTTCATTCTTTTTGTGGCTGCATGGTATTCCATGGTGTATATATACCACATTAAAAAAAATCCATTCATCCATTGATGAACACTTAGGTTGATTCCATGACTTTGCAATTGTGAATGTGCCATCATAAACATACAAGTGCAGGTGGCTTTTTGGTATAATGATTTCTTTCCTTTTGGGTAGATGTCTAATAGTGGGATGGCTGGGTTGAATGGTAGGTTATTTGAGAAATCTCTATACTATTTTCTATAGACGTTGTGCTCATTTACACTCCCCACTAATGGTGTATAAGGGCTCCCTTTTCTCCACATCCATGCTGCCATCTGTTGTTTTATAATTTTTTAATAATAGCTATTCTTACTGGCATTTTTCATATGTTTGTTGGCTTCTTGTTTGTCTTTTTTTGAGAAATGTCTGTTCACGTCCTTTACCAACTTTTTTTGTTGTTGTTGGCAAGAGATTGCCCTGCTATGTCATCCACTGTAGAGTGCAGAGTGCAGTGGTACAATCATAGCTCGCTGTAGCCTCAAATTCCTGAATTGCCCACTTTTTTATGGGATTTTTTTTGTTTTCTTCTTGTTGATTTGTTTGAGTTCCTTGTAGATTCTGGATATTAGTACTTTGTCAGAGGTATAATTTGCAAATAGTTTCTACAAGAGACTGAAAGGGCAAGAGGAGATAAGAAATAGATCTCTCATGGGGTGATTATACTGTCTTTTAATTTGTTAAATAATGTCCTTCTGTAATATAAGGTACCTCATTACTTAGGTAATACTGTGGGTTGTCAGTTTATTCTGCTGATTATTTCTTTTGCTGTGCAGAAGCTTTTTAGTTTAAGTCCCATTTGTCTATTTTTGTTTTCATTGCATTTGCTTTTGGGGTCTTAGTCATAAATTCTTTGCCTAGGCCAATGTCCAGAAGAATATTTCTTAGGTTTTCTTCTAGGACTTTTATAGTTCCAGGTCTCACGTTTAGGTCTTTAATCGAGCTTGAGTTAATTTTTGTATATGGTGAGAGATAAGGGTCCAGTTTCATTCTTCTGCATATGACTAGATAATTTTCCTAGCACCATTTAATGAATAGGGTGCCCTTTCCCCATGGTTTATTTTTGTCAGCATTGTCAAAGATCAGCTGCTTGTAGGTATATAGCTTTATTTGGGGGTTCTCTATTCTGTTCCATTAATCTAAATGTGTCTTTTTGTACCAGTACTAAGCTGTTTTAGTTATTATAGCCTTATAGTATAATTTGAAGTAATGTAATGCCATGCCTTTGGCTTTGTTTTTGTTGCTTAGGGTTGTTTTGGTTATTTGGGCTCTTTTTTGGTTCCATGTCAACTTTAGGATAGTTTTTTTCTAATTCTGTGAAGAATGGCATTGGTAATTTGATAGGTGTTGTGTTGAATCTGCAGATTGCTTTGGGCAGGTTATTTTAAGGACATTGATTCTTTCAATCCATGAGCATGGGATTTTTTTCATCTGTTTGTGTTATATATAACATCTTTCATCAGTGTTTTGTAGTTTTCCTTGTAGAGATCTTTCACCTGGTTAGTTAAATATATTCTGGTATTCTATTTTTTTCTGTGGCTAATTATAAATGGGATTGAGTTTTTGCTTTAGTTCTCAGCTTGAAAATATTTGGTGTATAAAAATGATACTGATTTTTGTACATTGATTTTGTATCCTAAAACTTTACTGAAGTTGTTGATCAAGTCTATGAGTCTTTTTGGAGGAGTCTTTAGGATTTTCTAGGTATAAGATTATGTCATCAATGAACAGAGATAATTTGTTGGGATGTCCTTTATTTATTTCTCTTGCCTGATAGCTCTAGCTAGTAATTCCAGTACTATGTTGAATAGCAGTGGTGAGAGCGGACTTCCCTGTCTTGTTCTAGCTCTTAGCGGGAATGCTTTCTACTTTTCCTCATTCAGTATGAGTATCAGTTGGTTGTAGGTTTGACATATATGGCTTTTATTATTTTGAGGTATCTAGTTTGTTGAGACTTTTTGTCATAAAGTGATGTTGGTTTATATCAAACACTTTTTCTGCATCTATTGAGATGATCAAATGGTTTTTGTTTTTAATTCTGTTGATGTGGTTAATCACATTTATTGATTTGAGAATGTTGAATCATCCTTGCATCCCTGGAATAAAGTCCACTTGATCATGATGAATTATCTTTTTTATGTGCTGTTCGGTTAGGTTTGCTAGTATTTTTGTTGAGGAGTTTGGCATCTATGTTCAACAGCGATATTGGCCTGTAGAGATTTATTTTTTTGTTGTGTTCTTGCCTGATTTAGGTATCGGGGTGATACTAGTTTCATAGAACATCATAGAATTTGTAAACCAACTTATCAAACTTAGTAGGACAGATCAATTTACTCATTTGGGAATGTTTTAATGCTAAATTTAAATATTTATTGCTAAAGTGAGGTCAAGACTATACATAAAGTGAATATTTTTAAATAATAAAGATAATTTGACATTGCATAATAGAAATATGTAAATTATGTTAAATCTACAAATGGACATTGTACTATTTCTGTGCACCAAAGCTTGTGTTCTTGGAAAATACAGTACAAAGTCTTTATAATGTCAGTGTTATGTTGTGAATGTGTTACGCATGTATTTTTATTTCAATCATTAGAGACATATTTTAGTATGCCATATCTCAAGGTTGAAAAATGTATTAAGACTTTTTTTTCCAAGAAATTTCATTTGGAGGGATTAGCTTATTGAAAACATGGAAGCCTTTCAATCTTGTTTGATGTGGTATATTCACCATCTAGTGGCAACTCACTAGAAATGAAGTGCATGCAGTAAAGACAAAACTTGTCCAAAAGGTATTTTGGGAATTAGCCATAAGGAAAAATATGGCAGATATGTGTAATGCTCCCTGATTTCCTTAAAAACCACTTTTATTTTTGTTACAAAACAACAATCTAGTCTCAAGTGACACAATAGAAAATATAAATAATTATAGAGAAGAAGTGAGTCATTCGTATTTTCACCATCACCCAAAGATAACCACTGTTAACATTTTGGGTGTGCATTTCTCTAAAATGTTTCTGCACATATATACACAAATTTTTTGGTCTAACAGAACTATCTTTATTTAAAATTTTTCCAATTTTATAAATGCTCCTATCCTTATCAGCTGCTATTTGAATCAATACTCTGAGCATGGATACTGGTTGATGATCTGAGAAATAAGCCATAATTGCCTGCCAGACCCACATAATCTTGGAACCCATGAACATTCCCAGTAGGCAAATGGATGCTTAAACTCCATGGCCTCTTGATCCAAGTTGGTCCGTTCACAGCTCAAAAAATTTACACTGGGCTAATCAGATTGCTTTGCTGAGTTCAGAAAATGAGAAACAGATTAATCAATTAGAAAGTGTGATAAAAACAAAATAGAAATGTAAAAAATAACCATTTAAAAGCAATATTATGAGATGATGTTGTGAAGTAGAGTTGGAATCAGACAAGCGAAGGCAAATAAAAATCTCTTGGAAGTCAAATTAGTATGAAGGTACAGAAAATATATAGGGAGATCAGTTTTCTCTGGTCCACTGGCCCTGCTTCAAAGTGACACTGATAGAAGTCAAATCCGATTATGTCATCTTTCTGCTTAAATACCCTTAGACAGGCTTCATAGTCCCCAGAGACCTGACCCTTCCCTACCTCTATTGTGCCACTGTCAAAATGCTGGAGTCACCTATTATGCTTCATCTGTGCAGAGTTTCTCTATCTAAAACAGTTACCTTTCCTGGGAAGCTTTCTCTGATTCCAACACTATAACAGGTGGCCCTACTATGTGCTTCCATGGCCCCATGTAACCTTCAGAGCCTAACACTAACACAGCACCTGGATCATAGTAGCCCCTCCATGATTAGACAAAGCACCAAATAGAAGCAGACATTCCGCGAGTTTGCATGAGGTTCCATGCGGCCAACAAGAGAGGGAGATAGAGAAGAAAGGGCCCCAGATGTGGCTCCCCTTCAAAAGACTTTCAGTTCCCAGTTTAACCTATGTGATCCTTTCAATATTTCCACCATAATGCATGGGTCCAATCCTGTTCTTTGGGTTGCACAAAATAATTAGCACAAGCATACAAAAAGGCAAGAGTAATATTCAAAATACTGAAGAGCTATGGTACATTAAAGTGCCCTGGGGGTAAGTCTGTGTGTGCCAGCCTGCAGCAGGTAGTTTCAGCCCTGGAAGGAACAGCCTGATGGGCACCATGCATCCCTTCTGGTATGCAAGCACTATCACAAGGAGCGCCATCTCCGAAAGGTTCTGGGCCCGCTATGAACACATTGGATGGAGTCTAGTGTAGTCAGCTATGGCCAGTCACCTGGCAGGTGCCAGGTTGGTTTCTTCATCAGTACCCTCTTGGGGATCCTTTGGGCCCAAGGAAATAGGTTGCCTGGCAGTGAGCAGTGGCTATTTACCAATCATTTTGGAAGTATTTCAATGTCTTAACAATCACATAGCCATACTGATGTTTATCTGATGAATACTAGCCTTGCAACAGGGCTGATTTAACTTGCTTTGGATACCAAGCAAAAAGGAAGGGAAAGGATCCAGAGGATTTCATGACTTAACTGCTGGTACCTCCAAAACCTTGGGATCCATAAGGATACTCATTGATGCCCATAGTGCATAGGAGGAAATGGTAAATCCCTTAAGTGCTATTGGGTTACAGCTGTCACAGTATCCCATACCACCATTTTGTGACTGATAAATTGAAATGAACACTGCTGTCTGGAGTCAGTGAATCAAGTTCTATTTTCCCCAGTTCTTGTCTGTGGTAGTTGGGCAATGCCCTACTTCTGGCCGTTAGTTGTATGACCCAGGTCTCTCTGTTTGGGAAGACACCAGGGACTTCTTGCAGGTGGTCTACATTCTGTGCATCCATGCATCCTGCAGTTGGCCTTGGCCAAAGGGGTAACTCTGAGACTTCCATGCTTATGTCCTTGGGGTGGGGACCAATGAGCTCACTGTGGGTCAGAGAACCTTGCTCTGGCTTGGCAAGGAACATTGGCGTCAAACACACTCTTCACTCAAAAGATCATTTTGTAAATTTTTAGAAAAATCACAAATGCAAAGGAAGGAAAACGAGTGGGTTTCAGCACATTTCCAAGAGGCATGAAAGGGGTAGAGGGCTGAGTCTTGAGATTTCCTACTCACCCCATGAGTGAGGAGGCAGGGTAGAGTTGACTAGGTAACACAGCCGGTTAGAGTTAGGAAAAGGCAAGATCTCAGAAGTCCTTCCATGAATGGGCTATTGGGATAATTAAAATAAGCACCTGGCATTTCATTCCCAGCATTCGCAGACAACCTTGATTGGTGGTAGAGCTTCAGGGAGAGGGGGACGGGACAGGGCTGGGTGTGCTGAGGGGCCTCAGTCCAACAAGAATGACTTTTTGGCAGGTTCTCCAGAGCCTTCATTGATTGCCAATCATTGATTTCCAACAAAGGAAAGCAGGAGGGAGTCACTTTTCTATCCTTCAGCCCTTGTGCTGGCTCCTGGATAATCTTTCACATGTTATGGGTACTTACATCAAGGAGCACTTGCATTTTGACAAATACATTTTACAACCTTATTTGTTCCACATTAATGCCAGGTTTATACTGGTTAGAAGATAACAAAGTTATTTGTGCACAACATTTCCTTCATAATTAGTATATCAAATTTGTAAGCCCTCTTACCATGTCCCAGCATTAGGTTTTTGAAAGATTCAGACAAAATATAAGATACAGTTCCTATCCTCAAGGAATGTACAATTTGAGAGAGAAAATTAGCATTAAATTACTACAAAAAATCATGTAAGAAGTAAGTCATAAGCCAACTGCAGTATGTGTGCCTGTAGTACCGGCTACTGGGAAGGCTGAAGTGGAAGGATCACTTGAGCCCAGGAATTTGAGTCCAGCATGGGCAACATAGTGAGACTTCATCTCAAAAGAGGGCGGCGGGGGAGGGGAGAGAGAGAGAAAGAGAGAGAGAGAGAGAGAGAAGTAATGAACTATGATTTAGAAGTGTAATTGAAATTCAGGTAGGAGAGCTCAGTAGAGGTTACAGTAAAATACTACTGCGGAAAGATAAGACTTGAGCCTTTAGGATGAATAAATTTTAGAGGAGGATAAAAGAAGAATGGCTTTCCTGGTATAAGGAATTGCATGGGCTGAGGAGCAGTGGAAGAAAATCAACATTATATACTCAAGAGACATCCAGGAGAGATGCATGTGACAGGAATAAGAGCAGGTAAATGGTAAATAAGGTTGGATAGCTAAGGTGAAGCCTCATTTCTGTTGCCTCAAAAGTCAGTCAGTTTGAAGGGAATGTTCTAGACCACTGTTGTTTAATACAGATACAATGTGAGCTGCATATGTAATTTAAATTTTTTTTTTGAGATGAAGTTTTGCTCTTGTTGCCCAGGCTGGAGTGCAATGGTGCACTCTCGGCCACTGCAACCTCCGCCTCCCGGGCTCAAGAGATTCTCCTGCCTCAGCCCTGGGAGGAACAGCCTGTAGCTGGGATTACAGGCATGTGCCACCACGCCCAGCTAATTTTTATATTTTTAGTGGAGACATGGTTTCACCATGCTGGCCAGGTTGGTCTCGACCTCCTGACCTCAGGTGATCCACCTGCTTCGGCCTCTCAAAGTGCTGGGATTACAGGCGTGAGCCACCGCTCCCGGCTGTAATTTAATATTTTCTAGTAGCCCCATTGAAAAGGTAAAAAGACACAGGTAAAGTTAATTTAAATAATATATTTTTTCTAACCCAATACATCCAAAATACTGTTACTTTAACATGTAATCGATATAAAAATGTTAACACTACTTTAGTTTTTAAATGTAAATTTTTGAAAATTCAGTTCCTCAGTTATACTAGCCACATTTGAAGTGCACAATAGTCAACTGTGTCTAGTTTTGGACAAGATAGCTATAGACAATTGTGAGATTATTTAGCAGCTTAATAATACATCAAAACTTGTATCTTAGGAAAATTTATTTTCAGTAAAATGCAGAATGAATTGAATGGTGTGACGGTTGAGGGACAAGAGAGAAGTTAGATCTGGAATGAGTTACAGGTGGGTACTAGAATGGTAGCAGTGGAGGTGTTGAGAGGATAGAACAAATCTGAGAAATCTTTCAAAGAAATAACTAGTGTGGCTCGATGACTGATTGGCAATGAGGAAAGAAAAAATGAAATCAAGTATGATAACCAGCCTCCAAACAGCCCTAAAGGATCCTTGCATCCGAGTATTCTCTTGTAAAATCTTCTATACTGTACCGGGGTTGGTCCGTGTGACCAATAAAATAAACAGTAGTGACAGTTATAAGGTACTGTGGCTTCTCTCTTGGTGGCTCTTTCTCTGGGCTCTTTCTCTCCAGAGGAAGCGAGCTGCCACACTGTGAGCAGCCCCATGGAGAGGCCCATGTGAAAGGACCTGTAACCTGCCAACAACCACATGAGTTTGGAAGCTGAGCATTCAGATGACTGCAATCCCAGCCAATGATTTGCAGCCTCATGAGAGACCCTGAGCCAGAACCACCTGGCTAAGTCTCTCCCTGATTCCTGAGCCTTGGAATCTCTGAGAAACAATAAATGTTGGTTGCTTTAAGCTGCTAAATTTTAGGGGTAATTTGTAACAGATAGATAATTGAACGATAATAAAAAAAGACAATATCAAACACGAAGAAAAAGATAACCCTATTTGGCCGGGTGTGGTGGCTCACGCCTATCATCCCAGCACTTTGGGAGGCCAAGGCAGGTGGATCACTTGAGATTGGGAGGTCGAGATCAGCCTGACCAACATGGAGAAACCCCGTTTCTACTAAAAATACAAAATTAGCCAGAAGTGGAGGTTTCAGTGAGCCAAGATCGTGCTATTACACTGCAGCCTGGGCAACAAGAGCGAAACTTTGTCTAAAAAAAAAAAACCAAAAAACAAAGCAACAACAAAAAAACTCAATTTAAAAATGGGCAAGAAAATTGAAAGAAGATAATAAGCATATGAAAAAGTGCTCAACATAATTAGACACCAGGAAAATGAAAATTAAAACCACAAGGAGATAACACCACACACACCAGCATGACTAAAATTTAGAAGACTGATAATACAAAATGTGGCTGAGAATATGGAGCAACCAGAATTCTTTATTCAAAAATTAAGATACAATTTACATACCACACAATTCACCCATATGAAGTATATGATTCAGCCAACCGTCATCACTATCCATTTTAGAATATTTTCATTTCAGTGTAGTCCAACCATCACCACTATTCATTTTAGAATATTTTCATTACCAGAAAACCCTGTGCCCTTTAGCTGTCACTCTCCAATTCTCCTACCTCCTCTCCAACCTTAGGCAACCTCTAGTCTACTTTCTATCTGTACACATTTGCTTATTCTAGACACTCATGTAAATGGCATCATATAATATGTGGTCTATTGTGACTGGCTTCTTTCATTTAGCACAGTTTTTTCCATGTTTGCTCATGTTGTACCATGTATCGATACTTCATTTCTGTTTCTTGCCAAATAATACTTCATTGTACAGATATATAACTTTTGTTTTTGCCTATTCATCAGTTGATGGACATTTGGGTTATTTCCACTTCTTGGCAATTATGCTGCCATAAACATTATGTACAAGTTTTTGTGAGGACTATGTTTTCATTTATTTTGGGTATATACCTAGGTATGGAATTGTTGGGCCATATGGTCACTCTGTTTAGCCATTTGAGGAACTGCCAGACATTTTTCCAAGATAGCTGCACCATTGTACATTCTCACCAGTGGTGTCTGAGGATTCCAAATTCTCCTCACTAACACTTGTTTTTTAAAAAATTATGGTGGGTGTGAAGTCATTGTGGTTTTGATGTGCATTTCCCGGATGGCTAATAATGTTGAGCATCTTTTCATATGATTATTGATCATTCATATATCTTTTTTGGAGAGGTGTATAGTATATTCAAATCTGTTGTCCATTTTAAAATTCGGTTATTTAAATTGTGATAGTTCTCTACATATTCTAGATAGACTTTTATCAAATATATCATTTATAAACATTATTCCTCATTCTGTGGATTGTATGCCACCAGAATTCTTGTCCAAAATGATACAAACTCTTGAAAAGGGTCTGGCTGTTTCACAGAAAACCAAACATTGATGTACCCTATAAACAAGACATTCTACTTATAGATATTTACCCAAGAGAAAAGGAAACATATGTCTACAAAAGATTTACACAAGAATGTTTACAGCAGCTTTATTCATAATAGCCCCAACTGGCAACAGCCCAGGAATCTATCAGGAGGAGCATAGATCAGTACACTATGGGGTATTCATATAATGAAATACTACTCAGTAATAAAATGGAGGAACTACTGATACACATGATATGGACATTTTGCTAAGTGAAAAATGCTGTACACAAAAAGCGCACACTGTATGATTCCATTTTATATGAATTTTTAGAAAATGCAAAACTGACGGTAGAGAAAATCAGACTGGGTGCAGTATTTAATCCTAGCACTTTGGGAGATCGAGGCGGGGAGATCTCTTGAGCCCAGGAGTTGGAGGCCAGCCTGAGTAACATGGTAAGACCCTATCTCGCAAAAAAAATACAAAAATTAGCTGGGTGTGGTGGCATGTGCCTGTAGTCTTATCTACTCAGGAGGCTGAGGTGGGAGGATTGCTTGAGCCCAGGGAGGTTGAAGCTGCAGTCAGCTATGATTGTGGCACTGTATTCTAGCCTGGGTGATAGAGTGAGACCCTGTCTCAAAACAAACAACAGTGGTTCTCGAGACAGAACAGTGGATGCTTCTGGGGCGGGGGTTGGGGTGGGGAAGGCAGGGGTAGGCAGAGAATGTCTGGAAAATCGTGACAGGAAACTTTTTGGGGTGATGACAATGGTTTATATCTCAGGAATTTTGGTTACACAAGTGTATACATTTGTCAAACTCAGTGAATGTACACTTAAGATTTGTGCATTTCATTGTATGTAAATTTTGTCTCAAAAGGGAAAATATGTAAACAAATATTTAACTCTAGATAATAAGACACATGCCATATTTTGGGAGAAGTAAAACGATGCCTGTAATTAACTTTGAAATGCATTTAAAAATAAGGTATTTGGGATAAGGAATAAAGCAAGATAAAATGTAAATCCAAGTAGAATCTATGTGGTGAGCACATAGGTGTTTGCTTTAAATTTTTATAATTTTGCTATATGTTTGAAAATCTTCAAAATAGAATGTTAAGATAATTTTTTTAAAAGGACTAAGGTTTCTAGAGCTGGAAGCCAGAAGACGATAGCATCATTAGAAGAAATAGAGAATTTAGGAATAGGAAGGACAGCTTGGTGGAAGGTGTGGCATAACTGACAGGTCTTGATACCTAGGAGGTCCTAAGTAATTTATGCACATATTGTGTCCAGAATTGGTGGGTTCTTGGTCTCACTGACTTCAAGAATGAAGCCACGGACCCTCGCGGTGAGTGTTACAGTTCTTAAAGGCGGCCTGTCCAGAGTTTGTTCCTTCTGATGTTCGGATGTGTTCGGACTTTCTTTCTTCTGGTGGGTTCGTGGTCTCGCTGGCTCAGGAGTGAAGCTGCAGACCTTCGCAGTGAGTGTTACAGTTCTTAGGGCGGCGCGTCTAGAGTTGTTCGTTCTTCTCGGTGGGCTCGTGGGCTTGTGGGCTCGCTGGCTTCAGGAGTAAAGCTGCAGACCTTCGCGGTGAGTGTTACAGCTCATAAAAGCAGCGTGGACCCAAAGAGTGAGCAGTAGCAAGATTTATTGCAAACAGTGAAAGAACAAAGCTTCCACAGTGTGGAAGGGGACCCCAGCGGGTTGCCACTGCTGGCTCGGGCAGCCTGCTTTTATTCTCGTATCTGGCCCCACCCACGTCCTGCTGATTGGTAGAGCCCAGTGGTCTGTTTTGACAGGGTGCTGATTGGTGCGTTTACAATCCCTGAGCTAGACACAAAGGTTCTCCACATCCCCATCAGATCAGTTACATAAAGAGTATGGACACAAAGGTTCTCCAAGGCCCCACCGGAGTAGCTAGATACAGAGTGTCGATTGGTGTATTCACAATCCTTGAGCTAGACATAAAGGTTCTCCAAGGCCCCACCAGAGCAGCTAGACACAGAGTGTTGATTGGTGCACTCACAAACCTCAAGCTAGACACAGGGTGCTGATTGGTGTATTTACAATCCCTGAGCTAGACATAAAGGTTCTCCACATCTTCACCAGACTCAGGAGCCCAGCTGGCTTCACCCAGTGGATCCCACACTGGGGCTGCAGGTGGAGCTGCCTGCCAGTCCCGGTGCCATGCGCCTGCACTCCACAGCCCTTGGGTGATCCATGGGACTGGGCGCTGTAGAGCAGGGGGCGGCGCTCGTCGGGGAGGCTCGGGCTGCACAGGAGCCCATGGAGGCGGGGGAAGGCTCAGGCATGGTGGGCTGCAGGTCCCAAGCCCTGTCCCGCGAGCTAAGGCCTGGTGAGAAATTGAGCGCAGCGCCGGTGGGCTGGCACTGCTGGGAGACCCAGTACACCCTCCGCAGCCGCTGGCCCAGGTGCTAAGCCCCTCATTGTCCGGGGCTGGCAGGGCCGGCCGGCTGCTCCAAGTGCGGGGCCTGCCAAGCCCACGCCCACCCGGAACTCCAGCTGGCTAGCAAGCACCTCTCCCTCCACACCTCCCTGCAAGCTGAGGGAGCTGGCTCTGGCCTTGGCCAGCCCAGAAAGGGGCTCCCACAGTGCAGCGGTGGGCTGAAGAGCTCCTCAAGTGCCGCCGAAGTGGGAGCCCAGGCAGAGGAGGCGCCCAGAGCGAGCGAGGGCTGTGAGGACTGCCAGCACGCTATCACCTCTCAATATTTCTGTCTATATTTCAATGGATCTTCACAAACACCTCTAGTCTTTAATCATCAGCACATCCATTTTCAGATGAGAAAATGGAGGTTCTGTAAAGCTATATAATTTGCTCAAGGTCATTAAACTATTAGTGTGCTAGGAGTAGGACTGATTACATAATTTGCTGGCCTAGTGTAAAATGAAAATTTGTGGTTCCCTGTTAAAAAATTATTAATAGCACAGCATTAAAACAAGCACAGGGCCCTTCTAACGATTAGGCCTCGTGAGACTCAGGTTTCAAACACATGAAGCTAGGGCGGCAAGGATTTGAATCTCAGTCTGTCTAACAGGAAAGCCCATGCTTTTTCCAGTAAACCATGCTAGGTCAGATGACTGGTTCATTTCTGTGCGCAGTGAATGAGGCATGATGGTGATGTCAGATGGTGATGTCCTGTAGCCAGTTAAAAACCAAATTGCAGGTAAGGAGTTCCTTCTGTGATGTCTGTTGTCTGTCCTCTTCTCAGTGGGCATTTGGTTATTACATTTGACCTAGGTTAGCAACGTAATTTTTGATCAAAGTCTCAACAGTGTATCTCTTTAAATATCAAGATACTAAGAATAACTCCTTTCATGAGTCCTCTCTGAAATTTGTCACCGGATTTCTTCTTTGTGATAAATGTGTCAATACTTAATAGTGGCGATGAAATGTCTTCTGCTAGACATCTGGGTGGATCTGGAAGCAGAGCAACGTTTTCCTCAATTTAACAGTGGATCCTAGTAGTTGAGTTAAATGTTGGTTTCATTTAAGAGTAAGCTACTTTCTGAATGTAATTATGCTTTCACTGATAACAGCAACTTTTACTTTAGTTGGGAAGACATATCTATTATCTCTTAATCAGACAACTCTTGTCTGTCTTTGAGGAAGAGTGGGGGATCTGTAACTTTTCCCAAGAAAACTGAAAATGTCTCAATCCTAATATTAAAAGAATTCGGCTGTATTGGGTTAGGAATGAATAAACTACACCGATGTCCTTTATCAAGTGTAATTCCTCTAGTTGATTCTCAAAGAATACTAAGTTTACGTTTTAATAAAAAATTACTAAAATTCCAGAACAGTCTCACATCAGTCCCTGCTGGTCAAATTGTCAGGCCAAGCCTAGACAACAGGTTGCGCTTTGGGCTAAGACAGCCTGTAGAGGGCAATCTCCTTTCCTGCGAATCCGCGCTAGTCCGCTCTATCCTCCCTCTCCCCGCTCCGCCTCAGCTCGCTCTCCGCCTTCTCCCTGGCCCCGTCCCAGATCCCAGGCCCACCCCGCACCGGTCCCATCTCCCTTCCTCTCCCTCAACTATTTCCTCCAGGCGTTGTTCTTGCCCCGCCCCCCCCTCCCCGCCGCGTAGCGGAAACGGTCGCTCTGGCTTCCTGGAGGACTTGTCATCTGTGCCCGGCGGCGCAGGAAGGTGGTGGGCGGGGCTCACGCGAGGCGCTGGAACGGTCCAGGCGATTCTCGCTGTGCTGCTTTAGCTTCGGAGTGTTTGGCGATGCGGCAGCGGGAGGTGTGGGGGCTCATGTCGAGGTAAGTGAGAGGGAGCGAGCGACCAAGGGCAGGCTCTTCAGCGGCACTCGCCACAGTCGGAAAAGGGCCGAGGGTGGAGACTGCTGGCCTCGAAGTTTCGAGTCACGCTCAGGTGCAGCTGTGAGACCCCAACCTTGGCCCTCCCCAGGCCCCAGACCCCGTCCCTGTCTTTCCTTTCTCCCTCTAGCATCTTCTTTGCAGCAGCACTTTGGTTTTCTGCCGCTCTGGCTCTTAATTCAGGCTTGGCCCCCCACGACTTTAATTCTTTTGGCCTCAGTTTCTTTCCTTTCTTCAAAGTTGGGTGCAGTTTGGGGACACGGAGGGATTTGACTTAGAGGAATTCTGCGGCATGTTTTGTGCAGCAGGCACACACAGGTGCTTTGCCAGTTGCTGCACCTCTCTGCCCGTGGTGTGATTTTATTCAGCTTTCTTGCATGGCTGCAGCGTCAGTATAGGCATTTGGAACTTTCAGGCTAGTGTTGAGGGACAATTTAACGTGGCATGGGGGAGCATGTTTGCAAACATTGTTTAACTTTTCGAAAGTACCCCTCACTGCGCTTTGAGCTCAGCCTAGGAAATCTGGTAGCCATCATCTTTAGGAAATTAGGCTGCATGCGTCTTAAACAGCCCACTGCCTGGCCCTGTACTGTCATACCAGGTAGCAGCTGCGCCCACTTGAAGGGAGAACCATCCTTATTTCCTTAAAATAAGGACAACTTAAATTACTGGATTCTTTAAGCCTTAGAGTTTGCCTTCTGGGTTTCCTGAAAAGGGATGGAGGTGTTTCTTTGACTTAAGAAGAATAGTTTCAGGGGAAAGTATCTAGATGTCTAACACTGTATCCACAGACCTAATTCTCAGTAAATTTTTGTTATACATTGAAGAGTTGCTTTTCTGTTTGTTTTTTTTAATACCTTAAAATTAGTTGTCCTTGCACCAGCTCATGGAGAGATTGAGTAAATACTAAGAAAATCAGTACACGTAATCGTTACTGCCGATTTTTCAGTGTTGTCAGCAAATAGAGAAACAAACTGGAAAGACCTGTTTGTTAAAGTTAACTGACTTAGGAAAGGATCTGTCATTTGCACAGTTCAGCTTGGTTTGATCAATCGTTTGCACAATTCTTCCACTCCACGTTCCAAGATGCAGACTCTGTAGGTGAGGCCAGGACCATTTTGGGGGCTTTGATCTGAGATGCCTTTTTCCAGACTCAACCCTGGAGTGGGTATTATCCTAGAAAGCAGAGGCCAAGGTGGTCCAGTCCACAATAGCCTAACCCACAAGTGTGTAAGGGAATAGGGTGCCACGGAAAGTGTTTCTGAGAGGAAAAAAGGCCTTGGGCCATGGTTGACAGTGTTGGGCAGCCCCACTTGAACTCTGGCCTCCCTTGGCTTCTTCGGTACTGGCCTACTTTTCTAATGCCACTCTCCACCGCCTCTCCTCTTACCCCAGTGCCAGTTTAGCTCTTGGACTTTTTTTTTTTTTTGGTTCCCTAATCATCTCTCTTAGGGTAACTCAAATTTTTGTCTAACCTGACTTGCCCTGAGCTCTAGTGCTGGTCACAACCCTCTGAATGTCTGAGTTGCACCTCATATATAGATTTGCACTTAAGGGCTAGGCGCGGGAGCTCACGCCTGTAATCCCAGCGCTTTGGGAGGCCGAGGCAGGCATATATCATCTGAGGTCAGGAGTTCAAGACCAGGCTGGCCGAAATAGTGAAACCTCGTCTCTACTAAAAATACAAAAAAATTAACCGGGCGTGGTGGCAGGGGCCTGTAATCCCAGCTACTTGGGAGGCTGAGGCAGGAGAATTATTGGAACCTGGGAGGCAGAGGTTGCAGTGAGCCAAGATCGCACCACTGCACTACAGCCTGGGCGACAGAGTGAGACTCCGTCTCAAAAAAAAAAAAAAAAGGAAAAATAAATTTGCATATAAATATAACCCTTACTCTTTATCTCTCTTGGCACTATCATTCTTCTAGATTCTCAAAGTTACCTAAGTTCTCCCGCACTCCCAAACCTTAACCTCTTCCTGTGGATTCAAGTTTCAACAGTAGTCTCAAAGTTATCACTTTTTCCTCTTCCCAGTGTGAATTGTTTCTGTACAAGATTGCCAGGTTAATCTTGCTAAGGTTTTACTTCAGTGCCTGCCGTTATTCGCAGAAGCTCACAGAGGTGCCCTTCTGCTTATGCAATTAAATACAATTTTACCAGCCTGGATTTCACAGATTTGGCTGTGGTATATTCATGGATGAATAATTACCTACTGTTCTGTTCTACTTCCTGGGAAGCACAGTTCTAGGCATTTCTATTGTCCTGTAGCCACTCTGGACTACTTGGTGTTCCTACTGTTCCTTATGTAGGCCCTTGGAGTCTGAAAGGAGAGCAGATAGGAAACAAATAGTTAGACAAAAGTAATTTTTGATTACCAATTCTGGTAAGTGTCTTAAGGGACAAGTACAGTTATGAGAGCCAGATTTAGATAGGGAGAGGGAGTCAGGAAGCCTCATCAGAGAGGTTGCTCTTCGCTGGGTGTGGTGGTTCATGCCTGTAATCCTAGCACTTTGAGAGGCCAACGTCGGAGTTCAAGACAATCCTGGGCAACATAGCAAGACCCCGTTTCTACAAAAAATAAGGAATGAAAAAACTAGCTGGGTATGGTGGCATATGCCTATCCTTCCAGCTTGGGAGGCTGAGGTGGGAGGATCACTTGAGCCTCAGAGTTCAAGTTTACAGTGAACTATGATTGTGCCACTGCCCTCCAGCCTGGGCAACATGGAAAAACCTAGTCTCTAAAAAATAGAGATAACAGGAAGAGGTTACTTTTTAAGTTGTTAATAGGCCTCATTGCCTTTTCCATCTGCTGTATACTCTGCTGAAGTACATTGTTTTGGTTCTTACTCTTTGCCTCTCTTCTAGTTCTACTTAGTTGTTTCTTAGTTGATGAAAGGCTCAATCTTTGATTCTCTGTTAGGTGTTTTCTGTGTTAGGAATCATGAGCCTGAATGCAGAGGCCTTCTGAGAAGGAAGCATTGAAAGATGCTGGCTAGATGGCAGCGTGGGGGACTGGTGAGCTGGAGAGAGTGCTCTAGAGAGGAGGCAGCTTCTCAGCCCCAGGCATTGTTGCTCTTATAGAATATAGACCCAGGGTTTCCATTACTACTGATTTTTCTGGAAAAGCTGGAAAAACTGCATTTTTACGTGAAATCTCTTGATTTTTAAATGTTAGTAGTTTTTTCTTTTTTTCTTTTTCTTCTTTTTAATCTCTACCATTCCATCCAGATAATGTTAGTAGTTTTAAAACACTGCTGGGCTGGGCATGGTGACTCAAGCCTGTAATGCCAGCACTTTGGGCGGCTGAGGCTGGAGGATCACAGCCCATGAATTTGAGACCAGCCTGGGCAACATAGACTGTGTCTCTACAAAAAATTTAAAAATTAGCCAGGTGTGGTGGTGTGTGCCTGTAGTCTTAGCTGTTCAGGAGGCTTGAGTCCAGGAGCTTGAGGTTGCAGTGAGCCCGTGTATCGTACCACTGCACTCCAGCCTGGGTGACAGTGAGACCCTGTCTCTAAAAATAAATAAATAAATAGAATACAGAAATAAAACGCTGTTGACCATTACCACAGTTGCAGTTGGCATCCTTCTGGCAATGAGTTTTCAACTGCAGCTTTCTCATTTATTCCTTACAGAAAGCTGAGAGATTCCAGTGTGTCAGTGATTGTACATGCATGTGGCATAAGACATACCTTTAGTTCTAGCTTTGCTTTCAAGTTCGAGTCTCTTTCTTCTGTTGACTATTTCTGCTTATGTCAGTTCAAACTCAAATTCAAAATTGAATTTATATTTCATCCTGCAAACCAGCTAGCTTCTTTCCCTGTCTTTTCTATATTCTCCTAGTTGTCCTGGCTTGAAATCTTAAAGCCGTTTCTGACATTCTTTTCCATTGAGTTTTACTTTATAAAAACTCTTAATAATATCACTCCTTTCTGTTTCCACAGCTGCTGTTCTTCATCACCCCATGCCTAAATTATTGGCCTCCTGGACTTGGTTTTCTGCTCTGTTCACACCTTGCCCACTTCTGGGATAATAATTTTCACCAAGCACTACTTTGTGATGTCTTCTTCTTGCTTAATCAGTTTCATGTAGTTGTTTAATTTTGTGAGGCCGTGTTTGTTTTATTGGATAATTGCAAAAAGTTCCTGAGTGATAAAGTTCTCATCGAAGGCAGTTGTTTATTTAAACTTCACACATCATAACCACCTAGAGGGTTTGTTAAACACAGATTTCTGGGCCCCACAGTTTCTCATTCAGTAGGTCTGGGGTGAGGCAGAGAATTTCAGTTTCTAGTAAGTTTCCAGGGGATGTTGATGGTACTTGTCCAAGAACCATACTTTGAGAATAACTGTTCTAAAAGGCCAAGTTGACATCAGCTGAAGGAAATAAGCCTGATAAAGTTAATTAAGAAATTAGAAGTAGCATGCCGGGCACAGTGGCTCATGCCTGTAATTTCAGCACTTTGGGAGGCTGAGGCGGGCGGATCAAGAGGTCAGGAGATGATGACCATGCTGGCTAACATGGTGAAACCCCGTCTCTACTAAAGATACAAAAAATTAGCCGGGCATGGTGGCAGGCACCTGTAGTCCCAGCTACTCGGGAGGCTGAGGCAGGAGAATGGCGTGAACCCGGGAGGCAGAGCCTGCAGTGAGCTGAGATTGCACCACTGCACTCCAGCCTGGGCGACAGAGAGAGACTCAGGCTCAAAAAAAAAAAAAGTAGCAGAGATGTGCATGCCCTCTTCCTCTCCACCAGATGGCAGTTTTGGAGCCAATAGAAAGGAAAGATCATAAATTCAGAATTACTTGGGAACACTGAATTCTCAATTACATTTTGAGGTATAAAAGCTAATATCAAATTTTAAATGACAGCTGAATTTGAATTAGAATGAATGGGCTGGGTGCGGTGGCTCATGCCTGTCATCCCAGCACTTTGGGAGGCCGAGGCGGGCGGATCACCTGAGGTTGGGAGTTCAAGACTAGCCTGGCCAACATGGAGAAACCTCGTCTCAACTAAAAATACAAAAATAAGCCGGGCGAGATGACGCATGCCTGCAGTCCCAGCTACTCGGGAGGCTGAGGCAGGAGAATTGCTGTAACTTGGGAGGCAGAGGTTGCAATGTATCGAGATCGTGCCACTGCACTCCAGCCTGGGTGACACAGCAAGAGTCCGTCTCAAAACCAACCAACCAAATGAAGCAATATGATTATATAGTATTTGGCAAGGAATTTGGTTGTGTATATATATGTGTATATATATATATATTTTTGTAGTAATTGGTTCACAGATTTTTGTGACCTATAAATATTGTGTACAGTGGCTTTGTTTGATAGGTTTACATTAACTTTCTTTGAGTTAAATAAAATTCTGTCTTATATATAAAACTGGGACTTGGAGTTAGTCCTGCGTTCTCTTTGTTTACTTGTTAAAACACTGTAATTAGTACTTAAACTGTTACATAAGAGTTGCAAATCTGGCAACACCCTCTTGAACCTTGAACCTACGTTTGGTTACTGGCCTCATTAAGGAATACAGAATTATTCTGGATTTTTATACTTAAAATTTCCAAAAAGATAATATTGAGTCAAGTTGAAAACATTTTGGAAATGGTGTTTTAGGGTAGTGTAGTTCACACTTTAAAAGTAATTATGAAAACCTTATTTAGAAAGTATCCCTAAATAAGATACAATCTGTCACTTCAGTTTCATAATTATAAAGTGTTAGTGTTGATTTTTAATGACTCCAGAGTTTGATTTAAGTGGTCTTGGGTGTGACCTGGGCTTTGGGATTTTTAGCAGTCTCCAGGTGATTTTTTTTTTTTTTTTTTTTTTTTTTTGAGACAGAGTCTCGCTCTTGTCGCCCAGGCTGGAGTGCAGTGGCACAATCTCGGCTCACTGCAGCCTCTGTGTTAGAAATACCAAAATTGTTAGATAATTGGTGCTGTGAAGAAAAGTCAGCATGGAGACAAAAGATTTATCAGCAAGGCCATTTTTGCTTTCTGCAGAAAGGGTGCTCAATTGCAGATGGAATGATGGCGAGAGCACACTTGACAAAGGAAAAGCAGACATATTTATCCTTTACGCATTTGGGTCGTCCTTACTGCTGTGTCCTGCATCCATTGGCTGGAGTGGGACCTCACACTCTTAAACTGATACCCAATGTGCTAATAGCCTAAATAGGTAAGTGCAGGGAAGAACAAAGAAGTTGCTTACGAAAGGTTTAAAGAACCAATAACTTTTAAATAAGGAAGGGGCGTAGGCTGTGAGCTGAAACATGCCTGTGAGCACATCCAATAGTTATGTAGAATAGGGCTTATCAAAGAGTTATTAGCACAAAGCAAGGAGACATGAAGAAAGTTAGTCTTTAAAAGACATTATTATTTCTAACACTTATGATTTATTCTTTAACAAGAAGAAAAACTTTGAAGAGGAAACTTTTTACTTTCTACACTCTGCCTCCCAGGTTCAAGCTATTCTCCTGCCTCAGCCTCCTGAGTAGCTGGGATTACAGGCACCTGCCACCGTGCCTGGCTAGTTTTTGTACTTTTAGTAGAGATGGGGTTTCGCCTTGTTGGCCAGGCTGGTCTGGAACTCCTGACCTCAGGTGATCTGCCTGCCTTGGCCTCCCAAAGTGCTGGGATTACAGGCATGAGCCACCATGCCCAGCCGAGTCTCCAGGTGATTCTAATGTACAGACCAGTCTTGGAATCACTGGGCTACATTTTACTTGTGAGACAAATTCAAAAAATGCTAGTTCAGGAATGTGAACCATGACTGACTTAAACAAATAGGTCGTTTCTCTCTTTTGTATAGTATTACTCAATTTGAATGTAATATAAAAAAAGTAATATAAATTCTGAAAGGCAAGTTGGATTACAAATATTTTTATAAATTCAGTCATCCAAGTTGTGGTTACAAGTGGTAACTGGTGATATTGCCTTTTGTGAAACCTCAGGCTGTTGGTCTTCTTATAATCTCAGAGTTTCCTTGAAAAATTAACAGACTGTCAGTGTATCAGTTCCATTAGATAGTATATGTATCTGCACATGTGCACAGCCCGTATCAGGCTGCTGCAGCTACTGATTCTAGCTTTGACCTCTTTCCATAGACCTTAAATTTAGCTTCTTAAACAAAAAGCATGCATCTTAGTATATTCTAACTATAGTATTTTTATGTGCACATCTGTCATTACATTGTGGGTTTCTCAAGGGCAAGAGCTATGTCTTTTAGGAAATTTTTTAAAAAGCCCAAAGCGTAATGATACAACTTGATGAATTTTCACAAACCAAACGTACTCAAATCACCAGCACCTGGATCAAGAACCAAGCATTCCAGAGGCGCTCCTCGTGCCTCTCTCAATCACTGCCCTTCCCGGTGTTGCCTTTTACTTTCTTATTATAATTTACATAAGGCACTTGAGTACACTGTTGTGAAGTTTATAGCTTAGTGAACTTGTACATATACCTGCAGTCCTGTAATCAGCATCAGGATAGAGACAATTTCCAACATTCCATGTTTGTTCATGCCCCTTCCCAGGTGCCCCCACCCTCACCATTCTCATGTCCATTATTAGTGGTCACTTTGATCAAGCTGTGTCTCAGGCTTTGTATTTCTAGCCCAACAAGCACTTTTAAAACAGCAAACATAGAAGTGTGTTGTGTTTATTGTTTTGTAGCCTGCTCTCCTTTTGTGATTTGTCACTACTTTTCCATGTTAGTATTTTTAGTGGTTGTGTAATGGCTGTATTAATAGATGCAGTCTTTAAAATAATGCTCTATTCTTAGACATTTACTTTGTTTTCAGTTTTTCCATCATGTAAATAATGTGAACATATTTATCAATCAAACTTTGGTCATATTTCTGAGATTTCCCTAGTGCACATGCATGCGGAATTAGTGGATTGAAGGGTGTGAATCATTTTAAAGGCTGTGGATTTGTATTTCCAAACTGTTTACCAGAAAGGCAGTACCAATTTATACCTCTCTCTACAGTGTCTGAGAATGCTGTTTGTACTGCATCTTTAACAAACTTTTTTTCTTAAGATTAATGACTTTATTTTTTAGAGTAGTTTTAAGTTGATGGAAAAAATGACCTGCAAATTTGAGCAGAAAAGTTTGACAAATAATAAGGACATGTATCAACCATTACAGTATCATACAGATTAGTTTCACTGCCCTAAACATCTCCTGTGTTTCAACTGTTCATCCCTCCCTCCGTCCCCCAAACCCCTGGCAACCATTGATCTTTCTACTGATTTCATAATTTTGCCCTTTTCAGAATATCATACAGTTGAAATCAGAGTATGTAGCCTTTTCAGACTGGCTTCTTTTGCTTAGTAGTATGTATGCATTTAAGTTTCGTCCAATTTTTTTTGTGGCATAATAGCTCATTTCTTTTTTTCATGGCTGAATAATATTTTATGTGGTTGTATTGAAATTGGTTTGTCTTCCAACCATTGAAGAACATCTTGGTTACTTCCACATTTTGGCAGTTACGAATAAAGTTACCATAAAATTCATGTGCAAAGTGGCTGTACCATTTAATGTTCCTACCAGCAGTGAATGAGAGCTAAACTTTTTAAAACTTTTTGTTCTAATAATACCTTTTAGAAGAGGCTGAAACAAAAGGTGATATACTATTTGTCAACTGAGACATGACTACCCACATTACTGTTCTCATTGTATTCCACATTTGTTTCAGGTTTATTGCATTCAAAAGGACTAATACCATACTGCACCATTTGGTAAGTTTTGCGTTTGTTTTGCTGGCATTATTTGTATGTGTAACTTAAAATGTCATTGTTAGAGAAGTAGAGAAATACTGGTATGGCAGATTTCCTTGACCTTGGTACATCATGGTTCTCAACTGTAGCATAAAGACACGGCACACATACCTTGTAGGAGGTGGCATAAGATTATGGTTGGGGGTGGAGCCAAGATGGCCGAATAGGAACAGCTCCGGTCTCCAGCTCCCAGCCCCAGCGACACAGAAGACGGGTGATTTCTGCATTTCTGCTTGAGGTACCGGTTTCATCTCACTAGGGAGTGCCTAACAGTGGGTTCAGGACAGTCGGTGAAGCGCACTGTGCGCGAGCCGAAGCAGGGCGAGGCATTGCCTCACTCGGGAAGCGCAAGGGGTCAGGGAGTTCCCTTTCCTAGTCAAAGAAAGGGGAAACAGACGGCACCTGGAATATCGGGTCAGTCCCGTCCTAATACTGCGCTTTTCCAACGGGCCTGGAAAACGGCACACTAGGAGATTGTGTCCCGCACCTGGCTCGGAGGGTCCTATGCCCACAGAGTCTTGCTGATTGCTAGCACAGCAGTCTGAGATCAAGCTGCAAGGCGGCAACGAGGCTGGGGGAGGGGCGCCCGCCATTGCCCAGGCTTGCTTAGGTAAACAAAGCAGCCAGGAAGCTCGAACTGGGTGGAGCCCACCACAGCTCAAGGAGGCCTGCCTGCCTCTGTAGGCTCCACCTCTGGGGGCAGGGCACAGACAACCAAAAACTCAGCCAGAACCTCCACAGCCTTAAATGTCCCTGTCTGACTGACAGCTTTGAAGAGAGTAGTGGTTCTCCCAGCACGCAGCTGGAGATCTGAGAACGGACAGACTGCCTCCTAAAGTGGGTCCCTCACCCCTGAGCAGCCTAGCTGGGAGGCACCCCCCCAGTAGGGACAGACTGACACCTCATGCAACCGGGTACTCCTCTGAGACAAAACTTTCAGAGGAACTATCAGACAGCTGAATTTGTGGTCTCACGAAAATCCACTGTTCTGCAGCCACCGGTGCTGACACCCAGCCAAACAGGGTCTGGAGTGGACCTCTAGTAAACTCCAACAGACCTGCAGCTGAGGGTCTTGTTTGGTAGAAGGAAAATTAACAAACAGAAAGGACATCCACATCAAAAACCCATCTGTACATCACCATCATCGAAGACAAAAAGTAGACAAAACCACAAAGATGGGGAAAAAACAGACCAAAAAAACTGGAAACTCTAAAAAACAGAGCACCTCTCATCCTCCAAAGGAACGCAGTTCCTCACCAGCAACGGAACAAAGCTGGATGGAGGATGACTTTGATGAGTTGAGAGAAGAAGGCTTCAGACGATCAAACTACTCTGAGCTACGAGAGGAAATTCAAAACAATAGCAAAGAAGTTAAAAACTTTGAAAAAAAATTAGAAGAATGGATAACTAGAATAACCAATGGAGAGAAGGGCTTAAAGGAGATGATGGAGCTGAAAGCCAAGTTTCGAGAACTACGCGAAGAATGCAGAAGCCTCAGTAGCAGATGTGATCAACTGGAAGAAAGGGTATCGCTGATAGAAGATGAAATGAATGAAATGAAGAGAGAAGGGAAGTTTAGAGAAAAAAGAATAAAAAGAAATGAACAAAGCCTCCAAGAAATTTGGGACTATGTGAAAAGACCAAACCTACGTCTGATTGGTGTACCTGAAAATGATGGGGAGAATGGAACCAAGTTGGAAAACACTCTGCAAGATATTATCCAGGAGAACTTCCCCAATCTAGCAAGGCAGGCCAGCATTCAGATTCAGGAAATACAGAGAATGCCACAAAGATACTCCTCGAGAAGGGCAACTCCAAGACACATAATTGTCAGATTCACCAAAGTTGAAATGAAGGAAAAAATGTTAAGGGCAGCCAGAGAGAAAGGTCGGGTTACCCACAAAGGGAAGCCCATCAGACTAACAGCTGATCTCTCAGCAGAAACTCTACAAGCCAGAAGAGAGTGGGGGCCGATATTCAACATTCTTAAAGAAAAGAATTTTCAACCCAGAATTTCCTATCCCGCCAAACTAAGCTTCATAAGTGAAGGAGAAATAAAATACTTTACAGACAAGCAAACGCTGAGTGATTTTGTCACCACCAGGCCTGCCCTAAAAGAGCTCCTGAAGGAAGCACTAAACATGGAAAGGAACAACCGGTACCAGCCCCTGCAAAAACATGCCAAATTGTAAAGACCATCGAGGCTAGGAAGAAACTATAGCAACTAACGAGCAAAATAACCAACTAACATCATAATGACAGGATCAGATTCACACATAACAATATTCACGTTAAATGTAAATGGGCTAAATGCTCCAATCAAAAGACACAGACTGGCAAACTGGATAAGGAGTCAGGACCCATCAGTGTGCTGTATTCAGGAAACCCATCTCACGTGCAGAGACACACATAGACTCAAAATAAAGGGATGGAGGAAGATCTATCAAGCAACTGGAAAACAAAAAAAGGCAGGGGTTGCAATCCTAGTCTCTGATAAAATAGACTTTAAACCAACAAAGATCAAAAGAGACAAAGAAGGCCATTACATAATGGTAAAGGGATCAATTCAACAAGAAGAGCTAACTATCCTAAATATATATGCACCCAACACAGGAGCACCCAGATTCATAAAGCAAGTCCTCAGTGACCTACAAAGGGACTTAAACTCCCACACAATAATAATGGGAGATTTTAACACCCCACTGTCAGCATTAGACAGATCAACGAGACAGAAAGTTAACAAGGATATCCAGGAATTGAACTCAGCTCTACATAAAGTGGACCTAATAGACATCTACAGAACTCTCCACCCCAAATCAACAGAATATATATTTTTTTCAGCACCACACCGCACCTATTCCAAAATTGACCACATAGTTGGAAGTAAAGCTCTTCTCAGCAAATGTAAAAGAACAGAGATTATAACAAACTGTCTCTCAGACCACAGTGCAATCAAACTAGAACTCAGGATTAAGAAACTCAGTCAAAACCGCTCAACTACATGGAAACTGAACAACCTGCTCCTGAATGACTATTGGGTACATAATGAAATGAAGGCAGAAATAAAGATGTTCTTTGAAACCAACGAGAACAAAGACACAACATACCAGAATCTCTGGGACACGTTCAAAGCAGTGTGTAGGGGGAAATTTATAGCACTAAATGCCCACAAGAGAAAGCAGGAAAGATCCAAAATTGACACCCTAACATCACAATTAAAAGAACTAGAAAAGCAAGAGCAAACACATTCAAAAGCTAGCAGAAGGCTAGAAATAACTAAAATCAGAGCAGAACTGAAGGAAATAGAGACACAAAAAACCCTTCAAAAAATTAATGAATCCAGGAGCTGGTTTTTTGAAAAGATCAACAAAATTGATGGACTGCTAGCAAGACTAATAAAGAAGAAAAGAGAGAAGAATCAAATAGATGCAATAAAAAACGAAAAAGGGGATATCACCACCGATCCCACAGAAATACAATCTACCATCAGAGAATACTACAAACACCTCTATGCAAATAAACTAGAAAATCTAGAAGAAATGGATAAATTCCTCGACAAATACACCCTCCCAAGACTAAACTAGGAAGAAGTTGAATCTCTGAATAGACCAATAACAGGTTCTGAAATTGTGGCAATAATCAATAGCTTACCAACCAAAAAGAGTCCAGGACCTGATGGATTCACAGCTGAATTCTACCAGAGGTACAAGGAGGAACTGGTACCATTCCTTCTGAAACTATTCCAATCGATAGAAAAAGAGGGAATCCTCCCTAACACATTTTACGAAGCCAGCATCGTCCTGATACCAAAACCTGGCAGAGACTTAACCAAAAAAGAGAATTTCAGACCAATATCCTTGATGAACATTGATGCAAAAATCCTCAATAAAATACTGGCAAACAGAATCCAGCAGCACATCAAAAAGCTTATCCACCATGATCAAGTGGGCTTCATCCCTGGGATGCAAGGCTGGTTCAACATACGCAAATCAATAAATGTAATCCAGCATATAAACAGAACCAAAGACAAAAACCACATGATTATCTCAATAGATGCAGAAAAGGCCTTTGACAAAATTCAACAACCCTTCATGGTAAAAACTCTCAATAAATTAGGTATTGATGGGACGTATCTCAAAATAATAAGAGCTATCTACGACAAACCCACAGCCAATATCATACTGAATGGGCAAAAACTGGAAGCATTCCCTCTGAAAACTGGCACAAGACAGGGATGCCCTCTCTCACCACTCTTATTCAACATAGTGCTGGAAGTTCTGGCCAGAGCAATCAGGCAGGAGAAGGAAATAAAGGGTATTCAATTAGGAAAAGAGGAAGTCAAATTGTCCCTGTTTGCAGATGACATGATTGTATATCTAGAAAACCCCATTGTCTCAGCCCAAAATCTCCTTAAGCTGATTAGCAACTTCAGCAAAGTCTCAGGATACAAAATTAATGTACAAAAATCAGAAGCATTCTTGTACACCAATAACAGACAAACAGAGAGCCAAATCATGAGTGAACTCCCATTCACAATTGCTTCAAAGAGAATAAAATACCTAGGAATCCAACTTACAAGGGATGTGAAGGACCTCTTCAAGGAGAACTACAAACCACTGCTCAATGAAATAAAAGGATACAAACAAATGGAAGAACATTCCATGCTCATGGGTTGGAAGAATCAACATCGTGAAAATGGCCATACTGCCCAAGGTAATTTATAGATTCAATGCCATCCCCATCAAGCTACCAATGACTTTCTTCATAGAATTGGAAAAAACTACTTTAAAGTTCATATGGAACCAAAAAAGAGCCCGCATCGCCAAGTCAATCCTAAGCCAAAAGAACAAAGCTGGAGGCATCACGCTACCTGACTTTAAACTATACTACAAGGCTACAGTAACCAAAACAGCATGGTACTGGTACCACAACAGAGACATAGATCAATGGAACAGAACAGAGCCCTCAGAAATGATGCTGCATAGCTACAACTATCTGATCTTTGACAAACCTGACAAAAACAAGAAATGGGGAAAGGATTCCCTATTTAATAAATGGTGCTGGGAAAACTGGCTAGCCATATGTAGAAAGCTGCAACTGGATCCCTTCCTTACACTTTATACAAAAATTAATTCAAGATGGATTAAAGACTTATATGTTAGACCTAAAACCATTAAAATCCTGCAAGAAAACCTAGGCAATACCATTCAGGTCATAGGTGTGGGCAAGGACTTCATGTCTAAAACACCAAAAGCAATGGCAACAAAAGCCAAAATCGACAAATGGGATCTCATTAAACTAAAGAGCTTCTGCACAGCAAAAGAAACTATCATCAGAGTGAACAGGCAACCTACACAATGGGAGAAAATTTTTGCAACCTACTCATCTGACAAAGGGCTAATATCCAGAATCTACAATGAACTCAAACAAATTTACAAGAAAAAAACAAACAACCCCATCAAAAAGTGGGCAGAGGACATGAACAGACACTTCTCAAAAGAAGACATTTATGCAGCCAAAAAACACATGAAGAAATGCTCCTCATCACTGGCCATCAGAGAAATGCAAATCAAAACCACAGTGAGATACCATCTCACACCAGTTAGAATGGCCATCATTAAAAAATCAGGAAACAACAGGTGCTGGAGAGGATGTGGAGAAATAGGAACACTTTTACACTGTTGGTGGGACTGTAAACTAGTTCAACCATTGTGGAAGTCAGTGTGGCGATTCCTCAGGGATCTCGAACTAGAAATACCATTTGACCCAGCCATCCCATTACTGGGTATATACCCAAAGGACTATAAATCATGCTGCTATAAAGACACATGCACACGTATGTTTATTGCGGCACTATTCACAATAGCAAAGAGTTGGAACCAACCCAAATGTCCAACAACGATAGACTGGATTAAGAAAATGTGGCACATATACACCATGGAATACTATGCAGCCATAAAAAATGATGAGTTCGTGTCCTTTGTAGGGACATGGATGAAACTGGAAAACATCATTCTCAGTAAACTATCGCAAGGACAAAAAACCAAACACCGCATGTTCTCACTCATAGGTGGGAATTGAACAATGAGAACTCATGGACACAGGAAGGGGAACATCACGCTCCGGGGACTGTTGTGGGGTGGGGGGAGGGGGGAGGGACAGCATTAGGAGATACACCTAATGCTAAATGACGAGTTAATGGGTGCAGGAAATCAACATGGCACATGGATACATATGTAACAAACCTGCACATTGTGCACATGTACCCTAAAACCCTAAAGTATAATAAAAAAAAAAAAAAAAAAAAAAAAAAGATTATGATTAAAACCATGGTTCTTACAAGTCAGAATGCCTGGGTTTAAATAATGGGTTCACTACTTAATCTTGGGTGGATTACTTGGTCTCTTACAGCTTCCCTTTTGATATATATAAAGTGAGAAAAATAATAGTATCTACCTTAGAGTGCTTATAAATGATAAATAAGATAATTGTATTAATCAGGGTTCTCTAGAAGGACAGAACTTATAGGACGTATGTATATATGAAAGGGAGTTTATTAAGGAGAATTGACTCACATGATCACAAGATAAAGTCCCATGATAGGCCGTCCGCAAATTGAGGAGCAAGGAAGCCAGTGATGGATCAGTCTGAGTCCCAAAACCTCACAAGTTGGGAAGCTGACAGTGCAGCCTCCAGTCTGTGGCCAAAGGCCCAAGAGCCTCTGGCAAACCACTGGTATAAGTCCAAGAGTCCAAAAGCTGAAGAACTTGGAGGCTGATGTTCGAAGGCAGGAAGCATCCAGTGCCAGAGAAAGATGAAGGCTGGAAAACTCAGCAAGTCAAGTCCTTCCAACTTCTGCCTGCTTTTATCCTAGCCACTCTGGAAGCTGATTAGATGGTGCCCACTCAGACTGAGGGTGGATCTGCCTCTCCCAGTCCACTGACTCAAATGTTAATCTCCTTTGGCAATACCTGCACAGACATACCCAGGAAAAATACTTTTCATCCTTCAGTCAGGTTGACACTCAATATTAACCATCACAATAATGCATTAAAAAATCTAGCATAGTCTTTGGGAGGCCGAAGTGGGTGGATCATGAGGTCAGGAGATCGAGACCATCCTGGCTAACATGGTGAAACCCCGTCTCTGCTAAAAAAAATACAAAAATTAGCCGGGCATGGTGGCGGGCACCTGTAGTCCCAGCTACTCAGGAGGCTGAGGCAGGAGAATGGCGTGAACCCGGGAGGCAGAGCTTGCAGTGAGCCAAGATGCACCACTGTATTCCACCCTGGGCGACAGAGTGAGACTCTGTCTTAAAAAAAAAAAAAAAAAAAAAAAATCTAGCATAGTGCATGGCATATGACAGTCGTTTTATACATGTTAGCTATTACTGTAATGGTACCCTTGCAAAGTTACATATCCAAAGTTTATCAGATTGTAAGGAAGAAATAAATTTTATTCACTTTTATATCTCTTATAGAGGCTGGCAAGTAAATTGCACATCAAAATAAAAAGTCATCTGATATCACTGTATTCTAGGTGGTATTGTAAGTACTTGTCATGTATTATCTCAGTTAATTCTCACGATAGTCCTCTGGGGTACATACTACAGATCTCTTATTTGCAATTCTAAAACCTCAAAATCAAAAGTTTTTTGTTAGTTTGTGGTAAATGCACTGGCAAAATCTGACCTGGACGTACTTGAAGCTCTTTTAGTTTTTATCCTAACTAGCGTGAACACTTACGGTTTGCTGCATAAATATAAAAACCCTTTATTACTATGTAATCAAGTATTATAAGGACCTAGACTTGGGATGTTTTATAAAGTATTTAGTATGTACTGTTTTCCAAAATCTAGAAAATTTTAGGAATTAAAGGATTGTAGCCTTATCTCTATATAACAGGGCAGAAATTGAGGGACAGAGAGTCTAAGTAATATGCTGAAATGTCACACAGCTAGTAATTACGAGGTGTGATTTAAATCCTGGCTATCTGTCTTCATAGATTTACTTTGTATGCTCTATAGCCTCTGACAGAGTGGGCACTATGTAACTACTACAACTCTGTTAAGCCTAAGTGGAGATGGGGATACGAAGCCTGGCATACCCTTCCTAACTGTGTTAGTCCATTTTCTGTTGCTTATAACAGAATACCTAAAACTGAGGAATTTGTAAAGAAAAGGAATTTATTTCTTATAGTTACGGAGGTTGAGAAGTCCAAGGTCAAGGTGCTGCATCTGGTGTGGGCCATTTTGCGGGTAGGACCTCTCTGTAGAGTCCTAAGGTGGTACAGGACATCATGTGGCAAGGAGGCTAAGCGTGCTAGCTCAGGTCTGCCTCTTCCTCTTATAAACCTATAGTCTTACTCCCATAGTAACCCATTGGTTCATTAACTCATTAATCCATTAACCCATTAATTTATGAATGGGTTAATCCATTCATGTGAGCAGAACTGTCATGCCCAATCACCTCTTAAAGGACTCACCTCTTAGTATTGCCACATTGTGGATTAAATTTCAACAGGAGTTTTGGAGGGGGCAAATATTCGAACCATAGCACTACCCTTACTTATTTTATTCAGCTGTTATACATGGAGGTTGAGGAGTTTCCTAGAAAAAAAACTAGGAGCAGTGTCAGTGACTCAGACATAAGTACATAGGTGGAATGGGAAGACATGACAGAATCCAGATCATATGGGGACTATGGTGACATGGGGCAGAAGACACCCGGAAGGAAGTTAAAGACTCTCAGGGCCTGGGGGTTGAATAATTCTGAATCTCAGTGTTTGCTTTTATGAGTGCCTCAGGGGTAGAGAAGATGTATCCCAAGCAATTCTTCTGTGGCCTTTCTGAGAGAGAGAGAGAGAGATCCTTTTTATTTCATGGTGGAGTGATGGAAGTATGCCATTGATGGCAGTATTGCAGGCAGAGTTATGAGAAGTGGACAGGATTATTTAGTGTTAATATTGTGACATTCATGGTGACCTTTTCAAGATAGAAGGTAGGGAATAGAACCCAGAAGGGAGGACAGAATTCTGCATTTCTGCATATAAGGTTTGTCAAGCTAATGAAAGCCAGTGGAACCTGTCAGTGAGGCCTTATTTGTATCTGTAGACTAATTTGGACATATTCTTACTACGAAAATATTCAGGGAAATTTTTTTTTCTTCTTTCTCCATAATCTGTTTTAAACTCTTTTTTTGTTTGTTATTGAGACAAGGTCTTGCTGTGTTGCTCAGGCTGGAGTGTAGTGACACTAGCTTACTGTAGCCTCGAACTCCTAGGCGCAGGTGCTCCTCCTGCCTTAGCCTCCCGAGTAGCTAGGACTACAGGTATGGACCACCAACCCCAGCTAATTTTTAAATTTTTTGTAGAGATGTGGTTTCTGTGTTGCCCAGGCTGGCCTTGAACTCCTGGGCACAAATGATCTTCCTGCCTTGGCCCCTCAATGTGCTAGAATGATAGGTGTGAGCCACCATGCTGGCCTATTTTAAATTCTTAAACAGCATTTTAATTTAATGTGCAAAAGCTCATTTAATTTTGACCTGGATATGGAGAAAACTTCTATTTTCATTTTCTTTTTTTCCTTTTAGAGAGTAGTTCTATTCAGTATTGAGGGTATAGTGTTTGGAGTGCATAAAATGATACTGTGCATATCATTTTCATGACAGCACACATGTTCTTATTATGTACGTCCAGATGGTGTCCTAGAATTATTAATAGCCCTTTTAATCCTATATCTGAATCTCTTCCTCCACATCTAGATTCCTAGTTCCCAAGAATATAGTAGATGATAGTGTTTTAGTCCATTTGAGCTGCTGTAACAAAACTGTAAACTGGGTAGCTTATAAAAAACAAAATTTATTTCTCATGGTTCTGGAGGCTGGGGAGTTCAAGATCAAGGGGCCAGCGGATTTGATGTCTGGTGATGGCCAGCCTCCTGGTTCATAGCCTTGTTGGCCATCTTCTCTCTGTGTCCTCTTGTGGTAGAAGGGGTGAAGAAGCTCTCCAGGGTTTCTTTTATAAGGGTGTTAATCTCATTCATGAGGGCTGACATGACCTAATCACCTCTCAAAGGTCCTACCTCTTATGCCATCACCTTGGAGGTTAGGATTTCAACATACAAATTTTGGAGGGATGCAAGCATTCACTCTGTAGTACTATACAAGCTAATAATTAGCTTGTTAATATTTCATGGATGCTGGCAGCAGACGTGACACTCTTGGATAAGAAAAAAATAGAATTTTTTATGAGTGGCACAGTGAGCAACACTGAGCAAGGTTTCTCTTGCTCAAGCCTCAGGGGAGTGATACAGAGGACCCATATGAGTGCCTGCATATGCAGTATATTGCCTGACAGTACAACTGTCATGCAATTTGGGAAACCTTCTGGTTTTAGCAAGCTGTAAGTAAGTCTGCTGTCTGTCCCAGAGGAAGACATTACCTTCTTCTTCATGGTGGCTCACAGTGAAGACCTTCTTCTTCATGGGTGTCTACAGCAAAAGACCGTCTTCTTCATGGTGGCTACCTTGAAAATGACCCAGGCAAGGAGTGGTCAGGCCCTTGGGTTCATGGCATACCTATTCATAGCACACCCAGCAGTAAAGTACAGAGAAATTCCAGTGCTCCTGCCAGATTGCATCCCTCAGTGGCTAAATTCCATTTCTTGACCTAGGTAGTGGTTACAAGAGTTTTACATTATAGTAATTGACTAAGTTCTATATTATACTTTGGGTGGTTGTGTGTGTGTGTGTTTTGTTTTACCATAGAAACATAGAAAAAAAAATAAGACAGCTTTATCTGTAGTAGTGACATGGGAAGATGACCATGGCAAGTTGCTGAATTAACAATGGGAGGTGCAGAATAAGGTACGGCATTCCATTTTTGCTAATAGTTTATGGAAAAGTGCCTGAGAAAGATAGACACTAAATCAGTAGTGTTGCAAACCAGGGCAACTTTGGTTTTCACCATTTTACCTGTGATTGCCTCCTTGAATTAAAAACAAAAAATCTTACTGAGATTATGGGTTCAGCTGGATGTGGGAAATCTCTTTATTCTGCTTATTAAGAAAATGTTATATTTTATTACCTGACTTTATAGAAATAAGTTTTTAAGTAATTTTTTTTATTATTTTACAGTTTTAGATCTACGGAAAAGTTAAAAAGATAGTACAGAGTTCTTATGTACCTCTCACCCAGTTTCAGTTTCCCCTAATGCGATCCTACATTGCTATTATGGATTGAATTGTGTTCCCCAAAATTCATATGTTGGAGTCCTAGTCCCTAGTACCTCAGAATGTGACCTTATCGGGAAACAGGGTTGTTGTATATGTAATTAAGGTCATAATTGAGTAGGGTGGGCCTCGATCCAATATGACTGGTATGCTTATAAAAGGGAAATTTGCAGATAGTCATGTACACAGGATAATGTCACGTGAAGATTGGAGTTATGCTGCCACAAGCCAGAGAACTATCCGAAGCCAGGAAAGAAGCCTAGGACAGTTCCTTCCCTAGCACCTTCAGCAGGAGCATTGCTCTGCTGACCCCTTGATTTCGGACTTGCAGCCTTCAGAACTGTGAGACAATAAGTTTGTGTTGTTCAGACTCAAAGTCATCTTGGACTCATCTTGCTCATTCTCATTTCCAATCAACTTCCAAGTTCTGTCAAACATTTCCTTAAAAGGATTCCCCCCTCCTTTTCTTTCTATTCCTACTGTTAATCCTCTGTACCTAATCACTCTTTAATCTCTTAACTGGTTCCTGTACAACCTCAACCACCGCATTTTGCCTGACATACTACTGCTAGCATATTATTTTTTAAATATATTTAAAAATTACGTTGAAAAAGTTTTAGAGACTTCGTTTTGCCAATGGAATAAAGATTACACAAGACCACACAGTTAGAGAGACTTAAGGCTAGAACCCGGGATTTTTTGTGCTTCAGTTCCAACACTTCTTTTACTAAAGCGTACTGTGTCTTATAAATTCAAGCACAGGGATACATTTGTCTTATTTTATCTCTAAATGCTTTAGTTCTTTATACTTTGTTTTAATCTGTAAGTTGCTTCAGTTTCTTTTGGAGGTAGAAGAGATCATAAAACTTGGAAATCAAAACAAATGTTGGTTTAAAATGCTGGTTTTACAAAAAAAAAAAAAGTTTGTGTTGTTTAAGCCGTTTAATTTGTGGTACTTTGTTATGGCAGCCCTAGCAAATTGCCTACTATTCTTACTATGGTACACTTATCAAAACTAAGAACATTGGTTTCGTGGTTTGAATATTTGCCCGCTCCAAAACTCATTTTGAAATTTAATCCCCAGTGTGGATGTATTGAAAGATAAGGCCTTTGGGAGGTGATTGGGTCATGAGGCCTCTGTCCTCACGAAGGATTAATCCATTACTTGATTAATGGGATTATGGGAGCGAGACTGGTGGCTTTATAAGTGAAGTAAGAGAGATCTGAGCTAGCATGCTTATCTTCCTTGACATATGATGCCCTGTACCTCCTTGGGTCTCTGCAGAGTCCCCACCAGTAAGAAGGCCCTCACTAGATGTGTCCTTTTGACTTTGGACATCAGCCTCCATAACTGTAAGGAAAGGAATAAATTCCTTTTCTTTACAAATTACATAGTTTCAGGTATTCTGGTGTGAGCAACAGAAACTTAACTAAGACAATTTGTGTATTACTGTTAACTCCAGACTTTATTTGGATTTCACCATTTTTTTAATTAATATTCTGTTCCAGGAATCAATGACACGCATGTACTTGTCATGCTTTTTAGTCTCCTCTAGTCTGTGATAGTTTCTCAACTTATCTTTCCATATTTTTCATGCCCTTGATGATTTTAAGGAGTAGTGGTCAGGTAACCTGTAGAATACCATCTCATCTGGGCTTGTCTGTTATTTTTTTCATAATTAGACTAGAGTTAAGGTTTTTGGCAAGAATATGACAGAGGAAAAGTGCCCTTCTAATCTCATCATGTCAGGGAGTATTTGTGGGTTTTGACAAGTGCATCAGGGAGTACATGGTATCTACGTGACATCATTGGTAATGCGAACTTTTATCACTTTGTGTAAGTACCATTTATTGTTTTCCATTGTAAAGTTACTATTTTTCCCTTTCATGCTCTGCTTATTGAAAGCAAGTCAGTAAGTCCAGCTCAAACTCAAAAGGTGAGGGGACAAAGCTGTCTCTCTTGGAAGGGAGATAACTACGTATGTCATTTAGAATTCTGGGAGGAAGATTATCTTTTCTCTTCCATTTATTTTTTCTGTGTGGACTCATAGATATTTATTCTTTGGGCTATCATCTAATATCAAATTATTGATTGCTTCATTGTTTCAGTTCTGGCCATCAGGAATGCCTTCATTTTGGCTTCTGTATTTCTTTTATATGACCCCATCCTTTTAATTTTTTTTTTTTTTTTGAACATTTCCTTTCTGGTACTAGAAGGTATGCTCTGGACTCATTTCGTGTTTTCCCTATCTTAGTGCTGGAATCAGCCATTTCTCTAAGGCGCTCTGGTTGCCTTTATTGGAGAATTGCATTTGGAAATGAGGATCTAGACTCTGGGAGTGCTCTTTGCTTCTGGGTGTCATGGTTTTCTCTCAGAGGATAGAGCTAGGGTAGTGTATGTATGTGTAATAGAATACATATACCCTATGTACTTACTCATGTATTCATGCATATCTATAATTGTTTCTGTACTTTTTCTGTATATGTATATTAAACTAAACATGAGTTCATGGTGATGTCTTTAATCGAGTACCATAGGTCAGGGTTCATTCTGTCTTTCCCTTCTTGTTCTATCTGTAACTCTACTCCTGACAGTGACAACCAGGCTCCATTACTTACTAATTTAAACCTAGTATACATGCAAAGCAGTTGCAGAATTGTTACCTGCTCCCTGCTACCATGAAAAGCCATGTTGATAGAGTACAGTTCCTTTATCATCCATACAGTTTTCAGTCATCTCACTGATTTCCAAAGTTAGTTAGCTTCCTCATCACCACAGTCACTTCACTGAGGTTATGTCATAATATGTAATTGAGTTAGATTCTGAGAAAGAAAAAATCCTGTTCCCCCCAACGACTAGACTCCCCTCTCAGCCAAGGGGACCCCAGAGAAAGCTTAAAAAATGAGTTCTTGGCCAAGATGGAATGGGAGCTTGGACACACCTTGTAATACCTCCTCCCTCGTTAGCCACCATTAGGCTTTCTTCCCTAAGAGTTAAACAGAGACCAGCCGAAATTTTCCCCTGCTGATTTCAAGCAACCACGTGACTGTTCCTTCTTTCTGCAATTTTGACCCAGCAACTGACCAGCATTCCTTCCTAATAAAAGACCACTGATGATGGAGTGGTTCTGGCCAGTCTATGGAGGGAGGCTGCACCCAGTGGGCCTCCATTTCCTCTGCTTCGTCTTTTGATGTGTAGGGCCTAATTGTGATACATTTAATTGTTAAGTCTCCACCTCAGAGTTAACATGGTGTGCATGTGCATACATGTTAGTTTACTGTACATGCATGTGCCTCCTGTTCGTGAATATTCATAGCTCCTCCTGTAACCTGTTGAATATGTTTATGTAGCCAGCCAGTTCAGCATAAATTCCTGTTTCCCTCACTGGAAGTGCCTGCTCTTGGCTTCTGCCAGAGGCTGTGCTTCCCAGCCTGTGGGATGGTCAGCCTGCAGGCTGCAGCCGTTTATGAGAAGTAAAGCTCTCTTTTCCAAATTTATAAATCTCCTGATTCTTCAGTTGACAGTTCATTTGTCATAGTCTGCATTCCATATTGGAATTCCCTGATATCCTGGGTAATTTTTTTTCCTTTTTGAAAGATAGCTCATGCTTTGGTTTGAATGTATGTGTCCGTCCAAAATTCGTATGTTGGAGCCTAATACCAAATGTGATGGTATTAAGAGGTGGGGCTTTTTGGGAAGTGATAAGTCATGAGCACCCCACCCTTATGGGATTAATGCTCTTATAAAAGAGGTTGAAGGGTGTCAACTAGTCCTTTTTGCCCTTTTCCTTCCTTGTGCCATGTGTGGACCACAGAACTCATGCAAAATTTGGTCTCACCAGGCACTGAATCTTGAACTTGAACTTGCCTTGATCTTGATCTTGAACTTCCTAGCCTCTATAACTGTTAGAAATAAATTTCTGTTCTTTATAAATTACCCAGTTTAAGGCATTTTGCTGTAGCAGCAGGAATGGACTAAGGCAGTAGTGTTTGTGATGTACATTTCTGTGGGTTTTGACAAATTTATAAATCATGTACCCACCACCCCAATACCATGTAGAGAAGTTCCATTCCCCTAAAATTTTCCATGCTGCCCCTTTGTAGTCAGGCACTTCTCTTCCCCTAACTCCCTCTCCCTCCTCTGGGGATTGAGATTGACTGCCTTTTTAAATTTTCTTTTGTCCGCACTTCCTTTTCTTCAGCTATTGTTGACAAACACTAAGGTCCTTAGGCTATGGTCTTGAAGTGCTTCTCTTTTGAGATGAAGACTTTTATTTAGTAGGCGTCTATTTCCTTCCCCCACTGGAATGAGACTTCATCAGAGCCCTAGGGCTATAAGCTTGAAGGTTTTTCTTCCCCTCCCTGCAGAGAAAGCCTTTTGTTCTGTATGGGAGATAAAGGGAAAGGATTTAGCAGTGACCTCTGTTTCCTTCCAGAGCCAGCACCTCTGGCTCCAGTCATCCTAGGAAAGCCTGGTTGGGTTCCAGGAGGAAAGATCAGCAAGAGAGTGGGAAATGTTAACTAAGATTAACATTTTAAGTTAATCTTTCTTATGGCTTATGCCCCTGGTAAGCAGGGGCGACTGCTTCACTTCCAGTTCCAACATTCATGTAGATTTCTCTTTTGACTGACTTACAGCCGTTGAGACAGACAAGTGTCTGATCTTTGACAAACCTGACTAACAGAAGCAATGACAAAAGGATTCCTTATTCAATAAATGGTGCTGGGATAACTGGCTAGCCAGATGCAGAGAATGGAAACCAGACCCCTTCCTTACACCATATACAAAAATTATCTCAAGATGAATTAAAGGCTTAAATGTAAAACCCAAAGCTGTAAAAACCCTGGAAGACAACCTAGGCAGTATCATTCTGGACATAGGAACAGGCAAAGATTTCATGACGAAGACACCAAAAACAATTACAACAAAAGCAAAAATTGACAAATGAGATCGAATTAAAGTAAAGAGCTTCTGGACAGCAAAAGAAACTGTCAACAAACATACAACCTACAGAATGGGAGAAAATGTTTACAAACTATGCATCTGACAACGGTCCAATATCCAGCATCTATAAGAAACTTAAATTTATAAGAAAAAACAACCCCATTAAAAAATGGGCAAAGTACATGAAAAAACACTTTTCAGAAGAAGATACACACGCGGCCAACCACATATGAAAAAAAGCTCAGTATCACTGATGATTAGAGAAATGCAAAACAAAACCATGATGAGATACCATCTTACACCAGTAAGAATGGCTATTATTAAAAAGTCAAAAAATAACATGCTGGTGAGGTTGTGGGGAAAAGGGAACGTGTATACACTGTTGATGGGAGTGTAAATTAGTTTCACCATTGTGGAAAGCAGTGTTGTGATTTCCTCAAAGAGCTAAAAACAGAACTGTCATTCGAACCAGCAGTTCCATTACTGGGTGTATATCTAAAGGAATATAAATTGTACTACCATAAAGACACATGCACACATAGGTTCACTGCAGGACTATTCACAATAGCAAAGACATGGAATCAACCTAAATGCCCATCAGTAGCAGATTGGATAAAGAAAATGTGGCACATATACACCATAGAATACTATACAGCCATAAAAAAGAAGACTGTGTCCTCTGCAGGAACATGGAGGGACCTGGAGGCCATCATCCTTAGCAAACTGATGCAGGAACAGAAAACCAAATACCTCACGTTCTCACTTATGAGTGGGAGCTAAATGATGTGAACACATGGACACAAAGGGGAAAACAACAGACACTGGGGCTTAATTGAGGGTCGAGGATAGGAGGAGGGAGAGGAGCAGAAAAAAATAACTGTTGGGTTCTAGGTTTATGTGACAGTCTGTTCAACAAACCCCCATGACATGAATTTAACTATATAACAAACCTGTGCATGTACCCCGAACCTAAAATAAAAGTTAAAAAAAAAAAACCTTAACACTCTTTCCTAGCATTTAGAAAAATAAAATAAAAAAGCCATGTGTATCTATCTGTGAAAAAAAGTGTCAGACTGTTTCAGGTTCTGTAAGTTTATCCTTCCCCAGTATGTTTGTTTACTTATACTCAAGAATATATCAGATGTGTGTGTGTGTGTATCAGACTTTGATCACTGTCAATATGATTACAAAATATATCTTACTGTTGCTAAAGTTTTTATTTGAATTTCTCTCTCTTTTTTTTTTGAGACGGAGTCTCGCTGTCTCCCAGGCTGGAGTGCAGTGGCACAGTCTCGGCTCACTGCAAGCTCCGCCTCCTGGGTTCACACCATTCTCCTGCCTCAGCCTCCCGAGTAGCTGGGACTACAGGTGCCCGCCACCACGCCCGGCTAATTTTTTTTGTATATTTAGTAGAGACGGGGTTTCACTGTGTTAGCCAGGATGGTCTTGATCTCCTGACCTCGTGATCCGCCCGCCTTGGCCTCCCAAAGTGCTCGATTATAGGCATGAGCCACCGCACCCGGCCTGAATTTCTCTTTAGAGAAACTCAGTGAGAAATTCAAATGCAATTGAAAAGACACAACTTTTTCTGTTGTTTAAGAATTGTTCCTGTAACTTTAAGTGAATATAAATTATTTCTATTTTTATCTGATAATTTTAACAAAAATTAACTCCAGTATTAAATATGCAACTTGATTTCATAAAGGAGAACTTAAACATTATATAAACATGTTGCTCAATGCAGTCAAAATATGTACTTCTAGGTTTTATTAGATTTTTGCTAATAAGTGTGCTGTTTAGTTTTAATTGGCATTCTTCAGTTAAAATTTTCCAATTTCAATTTTCAATTTTACACTGCACACTTTTCCCATGCGAGGTTTTAAATGTTTCCTTTACATAAAGGAATGTGTTAAGAATGGCGGTGCCATCTTCAACAAACCTGACAAAAACAAGCAATGGGGAAAGGATTTCCTATTTAATAAATGGTGCTGGGAAAACTGGCTAGCCATATGCAGAAAACTGAAACTGGACTCCTTCCTTACATCTTATATGAAAATTAACTCAAAATGAATTAAAGACTTAAATGTAAAACCCAAAACAGTAAAAACCCTAGAAGAAAACCTAGGCAGTACCATTCAGGACATAGGCGTGGGCAAAGACTTCATGACTAAAACACCAAAAACAATTGCAACAAAAGCCAAAATTGACAAATGGGATCTAATCAAACTAAAGAGCTTCTGCACCACAGAAGAAACTATCATCAGAGTGAACATGAACAGGCAACCTACAGAATGGGAGAAAAATTTTGCAATCTACCCATCTGACAAAGGTCTAATATCCAGAATCTCCAAAGAACTTAAACAAATTTACAAGAAAAAAAAACCCTATCAAAAAGTGGGTGAAGGATATGAACAGACTTCTTAAAAGATGACATGTATGCAACCAACTAACATGAAGAAAAGCTCATCATTACTGGTCATTAGAGAAATGGAAATCAAAACCTCAGTGAGATACCATCTCATGCCAGTTAGCATGGCAATTATTAAAAAGTCAGGCAACAACAGATGGTGGTGAGGCTGCGGAGAAATAAGAATGCTTTTACGCTGTTGGTGGGAGTGTAAGTTCAACCATTGTGGAAGACAGTGTGGCTATTCCTCAAGGATCTAGAACCAGAAATACTGTTTGACCCCACAATCCCATTTCTGGGTGTATACCCAAAGTATTATAAATCATTCTACTAGAAAGACACATGTACACATATGTTTATTGCAGCACTATTTACAATAGCAAAGACTTGGAGCCAACCCAGATGCCCATCAATAATAGACTGGATAAAGAAAATGTGGCACATACACACCATGGAATACTATGCAGCCATCAAAAAGAATGAGCTCATGTCCTTTGCAGGGACATGGATAAAGCTGGAAACTATCATTCTCAGCAAACTAACGACAGGAACAGAAAACCAAACACCGTATGTTCTCACTCATAAGTGGGAGCTGAACATTGAGAACACACAGACACAGGGAGGGGAACATCACACACCGGGGCCTTTTGGGGGGTGGGGGGCAAGGGGAGGGAGAACTTTAGAACAAATACCTAATGCACGCGGGGCTTAAAACCTAGATGACAGGTTGATGGGTACAGCAAACCGCCATGGCACATGTATACCTATGTAACAAACCTGCACATTCAGCACATGTATCCCAGAACTTAAAAAAAGAATAGTGATGCCACGAGTCCTGATGGTTGGGTATAGCAGAGTCCTGGGAAATCACTGTATAGTTAAAACTGTGTTCCTTACAGGTGTTTTATTAGTTAATACTGCAAAATACATGAGCAGTGAGACCTGGTGATTAAGTTATATTGTGCAAGGCTTTAAGTCAGTGTGCAGGAAACTTCTTCACAATTATTAAGTCTGTCATATTATAATCTGGCTGCAAACTACTTACTCTGCCTACCCTCTCACCACTCATTTCCTCAGCCAGCGTTTGTTCCACTAATGTTTTAACATCTTAACATTTACAAATAGTCATTGCTTATGGCTTAGCATGTGCTGTTTCCTTTGCCTGCAATTCTCGCCACCCCTTTTTCTTGGGATACATCAAGCCCCAACTCAGATATCATCTTTATTTTCAAGTTGGCCATAGCTACAATAGTCAGAATTATTTGCCCTCTCTTATTCATCTTTGCTTTCTCAGTATGTAACATAGAGCTTGATATACAGTAGTAAATTACAAGATTTAAGGGTATTTCAAAGTCCAAGAAATTCTAGCCTGGGCTCTATATAGTAAGTCAGCTTATTCAGTTAGCTCAGAAATAAAAATTTAGGTGTGTATGATTTGCTTTGGAATTGTTTGTCTACATAATCTAAATAACTTTAGAAACTTGTAAGATGTACCTAGTTATTCATTCCTTTAGTTACCATTAATATGCAAGATTTGCATTTGATATGTATGTTTTGATGTTCGCTTGTGATAAACACTTAAGAGATTTTGTCATAAAGTTATTCTTTGTTTATACAGAGAATGTCCAAGCACACAGATGCAGCAGAAGATGTGCTATTGGAAAAAAAAGGTTGTGCGGGAGTCATAACACTAAACAGACCAAAGTTCCTCAATGCATTGACTCTTAATATGATTCGGCAGATTTATCCACAGCTAAAGGTTTGTAATTTTGTTACTGCAATTATATGGATTCTTTTCAAAGTATATCATAATAGGACATTTCTGGTATTTTCTCCCATAGAATCACATAATTCTCTGGGATCTGCATCTAAGTAAGCCCCATTGATTCTTGAGGTTTCAGTGCTTCCCCTGTGCAGTTATTCTTGAGCATCCCTGGTGATAGGGAGCTCACTGCCTCCTGAGACAGACTCTTTGACTTTTATATAGCACTGATTTGTTTGCAAGTTTCTTTTTGTGTTCTGTCACTCTGTTTCTCTGACCTTTAAACCAGTGATACTGGTTCTGCCTCTGAGAGGATGAGTGTAGAAATCTAATCTGCTTCCACCTGACGGCTTTTTCATTTGAAGACAGCTGCTTTTTTTTTTTTTTTTTTTTTTGAGACAGAGGAGTATCACTCTGTCACCCAGGCTGGAGTGCAGTGGTGCCATCTTGGCTCACGGCAAGTTCCACCTCCTGGGTTCATGCCATTCTCCTGCCTCAGCCTCCCGAGTAGCTGGGACTACAGGTGCCCGCCACCACACCCGTATAATTTTTTGTGTTTTTAGTAGAGACGGCGTTTCACCGTGTTAGCCAGGATGGTCTCGATCTCCTGACTTTGTGATCCGCCTACCTCGGCCTCCCAAAGTGCTGGGATTACAGGCATGAGCCACCGCACCCGGCCAGACAGCTGCTTTTAAACTGCCTGCTTTTTCTCAGAGAAGGCCATAAACTTTCCTAAGTGAACAGCATGCAATAGTGGAAAAACAGGACTTAAAGTCAGACTGTCTGGTTTGAAACATGGATTTCTATTTATTAACTGTGTAGGCTGGGAAAGTTAATCTCTCCATACCTCAGTCTCCTGAGCTCTGAAATGGGGATGATGATATGTAAAGATTAAGTGAATAGTATATATGAGTACCTAATATAGTCTGCCATGTAGATGTTGAACAAATACTAGCTTTCCCCTGGCTACCAAGTTCCTTAATTCTTCTTTTGATGAGTCTGTCTTCCATTCTTGTGTTTCTGTTTGAGATACCATTATGATATGTCCCAAAATGTGATACATAGAAATAAGCCAAATGTTGCAAATTAGAGTTGGACCAGAGTGGGAGAAATTAGAAATGTTCATGTTAGAATAACATCTCTATTAATGTAATTAATGTAGTCCAGTATTGCACGGACCTTTTGGACAATCACTTCTGTCCAGCTACATCTTCCTTGTGCATTACATGTTTATTCTCTAGTACAGGTTGAACATCTTTAATTCAAAATGCTACAAAATTGAAAAACTCTTTAAGCATCAACATGACGCCACAAGTGGAAAATTCCACACCTGGCCTCATGATTGCTCGCAGTCAGAATGCAAGTGCACAACACATTTTATTCAGGGTCCCTATGAGAAAAATTAATTACTTTCAGGCTATGTGTATAAGGTGTATATGAAACATAAAGGAATTCCCAATCCCCAAGATGTCTCATACTGTATATGCAAATATTCTAAAATCTAAAAAAGTCTGAAACACTTCTGGTCCCAAGCATTTCAGATAAGGGATAGTCAACCTGTATAGATTGATAGAACCCCTGTTAAGTTTTGTCTGTAGGTAACTAATTTTTCATTTTGTCCATTGTTCTGGACTTTGACATTTTCATCGGCTCTTGATTCTTTCATCCTACTTATTTGTTAGCTGTCTTTACCAATCCCAAATGACTTGGATTTTTTATCAATATTATAAGTGGTTTCACTCTGTTACTTACATATTAAGAGTAAGACAGAGAGCCCTGTATCAGCACAGTAGAAAGGTTATTGCTATATTTATCAGCAGTCTTTGAGTTGATTTGTTCTCCAAATTTATACATTTATGTAACATTATTATGCCCATATTTGTTCATCTTGGTGTCAAAGTTATGGCAAAGATTTCAGGTGCCATCTTGAAATTTGGATCACGAAGTGTACTCATCTAGCAACATTTTTGAAATAGCCTCTACTTTATCTGGGAAAAGCAAATGAAGTTCATTCGGTGAGGAATGGGATGAGATTCATTTTTCTGGATATCCCTTACAGAAGAATATGTACTGTCACACATATATATATGAATATATGATTGCATATATGTGCATATGCATATAACTTTAATGAGTTTGTGTTTCTAATATGCTTATACCATCTTCTGTTATATTTGAATAGAAGTGGGAACAAGATCCTGAAACTTTCCTGATCATTATAAAGGGAGCTGGAGAAAAGGCTTTCTGTGCTGGGGGTGATATCAGAGGTAAAGACTTTCCCCTTTCACCTGAATGCTCTTCCCCCCGACTAGAACTGATCAAGTGTTGTCAAATTTTTGTAGTAATTTGTAATTTGCTTTACTTTTTAGAACTTGTTATTATAAAGTTAATACATTCTTAGGAAAAAGAAAAATTTAAAGACTTACTTTCTGCAGTTAGTATTAGCAAATGAGGAGAATAGCCGATTTTTTTTTCTCACTACACAAATACCCATTTGAAATTTAAATATGTTGTCTCTCTCCCTGAATCATCACAAACAAAATGTCCAGTTAGGGTATATGGGTCCACTTTATATTTTAGAAGAGCTGATATTAAGCAGTTCTGTTGGTCTTATAACCTATCTGGCCATGTTGACTTGCCATTCTTCAAATATGACATGCTGTCACATATTTCTATAACTTTTCCTATGCTTCCCCCTACTCACGATTCCAAAGCAACCATCTTCTATGTACTTATTTACAGCATTTATCCTGTTACGTTGTAAATATATTTTACATGTGTTTAAACATGCTGAGATAAAAAGAGAAACTCTCTTTATTTTTCCTAATTGTTCAGGTCAGTCTGTCTATACACATTTAAATGTTAAAGACAGAAGAAATGTCTGTTCTCAGCATCAGTGTCATGTATTTATTATAATTGCTATGATTGTCCATATTATATATACAATATATTGAAACTTTTTACGTTTTGTATTTTGTTTCTTATGGAATTGGTAGTGTTCAGGGATGGTTTTTTTCTTTGTGTTTTAATTTTATATGTTTATTTGTTTGTTGTATTAAGACAACAATCTTTGGGCTTGTTCGCCAGACTTACGTAAACCATTACCTTAATAATAGGAAAAAAGCTGGATTCAGGACATAATTTCAAACACTTATTAATGAATTTAAAAATTGCAGTTTAATGAAAACTTTGCTTAAACTGATCTGTTAACTGAATTGTTTTTGAATCTGTTGTTTTGCCTACAACATGCATTTTTTTTATTATTTTATTTATTTATTTATTTTTTTGAGATGGAGTTTCGCTCTTGTTGCCCAGGCTGGAGTGCAGTCACACGATCTCTGCTCGCTACAACCTCTACCTCCCGGATTCAAGCAGTTCTCCTGCCTCAGCTTCCTGAGTAGCTGGGATTACAGGTGCCTGCCAACATGCCCTGCCAATTTTTGTATTTTTAGTAGAGATGGGGTTTCAACATGTTGGCCAGGCTGGTCTTGAACTCCTGACCTCAGACAATCCACCTGCCTCAGCCTCCCAACAACATGCATATTTTTAAAATACTGTTTTTCAGCTTTGAATTAGCCTTTCAAGGCCTGTGATCTTGTCAGTTTACAGATGGGCAGAGCTTTATGTATTGAGTTTATTAGCTTCTTCTGACTGAGCTATTTCTGCATATAGGCCTAATTTTATATTGATGTTTGGAAATAACAGTTACAAATTGTAGAATTATTGTAGTTTACACATATAAAGCAGTGGATTCAAGTCCAGGAAATGTAGTTTCTTGAAAGATTATAGTACAAGACAATAAGTGGACACTCAGAAAATTTTCCAAATGATTGTGAAGGACATTTAATCTTAATTTAGATGGAACTAATTGATTAGAATAAAAATTAGATCAGAAAAAGATTTGAAGGAAATTTGAGAAGGTTTTTGAAGTAAAAGAGCTTCATTCCAAAGGCAATAAAACTTACATTCCTTTCCTTTTAGAATTGGTAAGCAGTGATAAGAGCTGAATAAAAGATGATAGACAAAGACAGTCATTTTTTGTTTGTTTAGGTATATATCAGTGAAACCTCAGAATGATAAAAGTAGATGTCAGATCTTTCTTTTAAAAACCAGTAAAAGGGTCGGATGCGGTGGCTCACGCCTGTAATCTTAGTACTTTGGGAGGCCAAGTTGGGAGGATTGCCTGAGCTCAGGAGTTCGAGACCAGCCTGGGCAATGTGGTGAAACCCCATCTCTACTAAAATACAAAAAAGAAAAATTAGCCGGGTGTGGTGGCATGTGCCTGTAGTCCCAGCTACTCGGGATGCTGAGGCAGGAGAATTGCTTGAACCTGGCAGGTGGAGGTTGCAGTGAGCCGAGATCATGCCACTGCACTCTAGCCTGGCGACAGTGCAAGACTCCATTTCAAAAACAAAACAAACATCCCAAAAAACCAGGAAAAGAAGTCAACATATGGAACATTTTGAAGGAAGAGCTGGCAGAATTCTAGAGTTAGGAGGCCCAAGCCAGCAGATCACCTGAGGTTGGGAGTTCGAGACCAGCCTGGCCAATATAGTCAAACCCCGTCTCTACTAAAAATACAAAAATTAGCCGGGCATGGTGGCATATGCCTGTAATCCCAACTACTTGGGAGGCTGAGGCAAGAGAATCACTTGAACCTGGGAAGTGGAGGTTGCAGTGAGCCAAGATTGTGCCACTGCACTCCAGCCTGGGCAACAAAGCGAGATTCTGTCTCAAAACAAAAAACAAACGAGAATTCTAGAGTTAGTGTAAAAATTGGTAGACAACATTTTGTATGTAATACTTTCACATAAAAGAGGAAACATATCTATGTAATGTTTAGTTTGTGTTTTAATAGATAAATCTCATAGGACTTAAAGACAGGAAAGGCATATGAGTTGCAGTACATAGAAGAGGAAACTTTGATAGCAGTCTTGAGATTGACTGGAGGAGGAATGTGGTAGGAGATGTGAACTCTGGGTAATAGAAGATTGCAATAGAAGTGAAACCGTTTGATAGTATTCACTATTCAGTAGATATTTACTGAGCATTTGTTTTTTAAGCCACACAGTGGTATGCTATAGCAATGTCTTTGAGAAGTTACATTTCTATTGATGTTAATAAATAAGAATGTCAGTATATTATTTACCTGTCTAGCCTCACCTTTTCCCTTTGACCTTTAGTCTTTTAAAACTGTTTGATTCTTGATTTTACTCTTCTTTCTTGACTTTGAGGCTTTGTAGGGTACTGCTTCCCTTATGCAGAATTTTTCTTCCTGTCATTTTCTAGGAAATTCCTATTTACCTTTTCAAACTTGGCTTAGGGTTACCTCTTCTAGGAAGCCTTCTTTTAATTAATTACACATCTCCTGCTCTCATTCTCACAGCACCCCAATCCTTATAGGACAAAGAATATGTTTTAGTATCAGTATGAACTCCAGGACAGCCATCTGGTGTCGCTGTCTTTATTATCTGCAACACCTAAAACATTACTTGGTATGTAGCAGGTGCTCAGTAAATGTTTTATGGGGGAAATGAATGTGGCAGAAATATTTAAGGACATGGGATACGTTGCAGCACTATACACACAAATGTATAACACATTTTGTAATAAGATATATTACCAAAGGAAATGTATGTCTAGCAAATGTTAATTTAAGTGCTAGAGAAAATAAAAGAAAATGTAGTTTGTTGCAATGTATTTTTTTTTTTTTTTGAAGAGACAGGGTGTCACTCTTCTCTCCAGGCCAGAGTACAGTGATGTGATCATGGCTCACTGTAGCCTCAATGTCCTAGGCTCAAGTGATCCTCCCGGCTCAGCCTCTTGAGCAGCTGGAACCTACAGGCACGTGGTACTGCAGCCAGCTAATTAAACATTTTTTGTTGAGACAGCGTCTCACTAGGCTGGTCTCAAATTCCTGGCCTCAAGGAATCCTCCCACCTGGTTTCTCAAAGTGCTGCGATTACAGGTTTGAGTCACCATGCCCAGCCTATAATTTCTAATCTAACATTTTGTAAGAAGCATGGAAAACAAGAATAGGAATTTTTGTCTTGAAGCTTTGACATTGGATTATGGATCTGTGACTGTAATATAATGTCTGTGGCAGGGGCAACTTCAAAACTTTAACAAGTCATTTTAGAGTACTCCCTTCCCCCCAGTATTTAATTATCATAATACTTTTGATCTAGTTGACAATGTTGACTATTAAATCATTTTTTTTGATTTGTAATCTTTCCTTCCTAGTAATCTCGGAAGCTGAAAAGGCAAAACAGAAGATAGCTCCAGTTTTCTTCAGAGAAGAATATATGCTGAACAATGCTGTTGGTATGTGTATTCTGCTCAGAGCTTTGGAAATGGAATAAAGAAATGAGGTGGACAGTATGTACTTTGTTAAAAATGTAATCAGTAGGCATCCTTACTTAAACTTTTCATACCATGTGCCAGACATAAATAAAGTTGATTAAACTATTTTAAGTGCTTATTTCAGAACAGTTACCCTTTAATATCAGTAGGCTATACTTAACTGCTATTTGTTACAAAATCAATATGAGGCCACGCGCGGTGGCTCACGCCTGTAATCCCAGCAATTTGGGAGGCTGAGGTGGGTGGATCACCTGAGGTCAGGAGTTTGAGACCAGCCTGGCCAACATGGTGAAACCCCGTCTCTACTAAAAATACAAAAATCAGCTGGGTGCGGTGGCACATGCCTGTAATCCCAGCTACTCGGGAGGCTGAGGCAGGAGAATTGGCTTGAAACTGAGAGGTGGAGGTTGTGGTGATTCGAGATCGCACCACTGCACTTCAGCCTGGGCAACAAAGCGAGACTCTATCTCAAAAACAAAAATCAATATGAAAATATGGATTTCTGATCATGTGGTAGCTTTCTTGGGGGAAAAACTTGGGTTCCAGTTTTCTCTATAAAATGAAGTATAGTGTCATTTCCTAATTCTTGAAGAACTTGGGAATAAAAATTTCTTTATATTCAAGGTTCTAGGTTTCATTGGAGGTGAAGCAGTACTTTTATCAAGCATGTGTTTCAAAAGTTAAGGTACAGGAAATAACATAATAAGTGCTTGTGTACCCTCCAGCCCAGAATTAACAGACGTCAATATTTTGTTTTTGCTTGATGATTTAAAATTTATTCAAAAGAAATATAATACTGCAAGTTTGGAAGTTACATTTCAGTCCATTTTTTTTGCTTTCCTCAGTGCCATTACTTTCCCCAGAAGCAACCATTTATCCCTCCTCAAAAACAACCATTGTCATTAATTTTTAGTATATTCTCCTAGACCATATTTGATATTTTTACTAAATATTTATGAACTAAAAGATTTTAAGTTAGAAGTTGATTGAATACATGATATTAAAGTATTTTGACATAGTTGGAAAAATACAGTTTTGTCACATGCCGTTTAGACAAATAAACGTATTTATATATTGGCATAAAAACATGAATTAATATCTAGCAGATTAAACACATGGGGATATATATGTTTTTCTAAAAACATGAATTGATGAAAGTAATTACTAAGTGATGAAAAAAGAAGCTGTATAATAATTTAACATTAAAGTATTTAAAATAGTAAAACATGTTTATTTTATTATTTATTTATTTATTTTCTGAGACAGAGTCTTGCCCTGTCACCCAGGCTGGAGTGCAGTGGTGCGATCTTGGCTTACTGCAGCCTCTGTCTCCCAGGTTCAAGTGATTTTCCTGCCTCAGCCACCTGAGTAGCTGGGATTACAGGCATGTACCACCACACCCGGCTAATTTTTGTATTTTAAGTAGAGACAGGTTTCACCATGTTGGCCAGGCTGCTGTTGAACTCCTGACCCTAGGTGATCCACCTGAGTTGGCCTCCCAAAGTGCTGGGATTACAGGCGTGAGCCACCGCACCTGGTGTGGTGTATAAGTTTAAAGACAAAATAGAAATGCAGAGCATTGTATCATATTTTATACAGCAAAGTAGACAAATAGAGGCTGCTGTTTTTAAGCTTTCCAATTCCTTTTGTTTTTTAGCTTCTATTTTACGTTTGAACTAAAAGATTTTTACTTTGTGTTTAGAAATTTACATAAATACTATCTTACTGTGTAACCATTCCATAAATTGTTTTTAACAACGTGGAATATAACTGTTCTGTGGTATCCAATATTATGATTATATCCCACATTAATTATCTGTTCTACATTAATGGATATTTTAGCTTCCAGTAATTACTAACATAGATAGTTGTACTCTTATATGTGCTCCCTTATTTCCCATGTGCAAAGGTTTCTCCAGAAATAATATGCAGAATGGATAGATCATAGTGTTTATGCATCATTACTTTGTTTCCAAATTCTTTAAGATGCTTTTTCTACATGTCTTTTGTCTTGGCTGCTGTTGAACTTTGGATCTTCCATATGAATTTTAGAATTGTTTTATCTGGTTTCACAAAAGTTTCTACTGAGATTATGATTAAACTTAGAATGAATTATGGGTTAATTTGGAGGGAATTGATATCTTTGATATTGAGTCTTCCCAACCGTAATGTGGCATAGCTCTCCCTTTTTAAAAAAAAAAAAAAAAAAAAAAAAGATAGGGTCTTGGTCTGTAGCCCAGGCTGAAGTGCAGTGGCGTGATCACAGCTCACTGCAGCCTCAACCTCCTATGCTTAAGTGATCAAGTGTTCCTCCCACCTCAGCTTTCTGAGCAGCTGGGAGCACAGGTGCCTGCCACCACACCTGGCTGTATTTTTTTTTAAGAGAGGGGATGTTGCTGTATTGCTCAGGCTGGTCTCATACTGCTGACCTCCAGCAATCCTCCCACCTTGGCCTCCCAAAGAGCTTAGATTACAGGTGTCAGCCACCACACTGGGCCCTGGCTTTTGTTTAAAATTGAAGGTTAAGTTGTTAAATGATAATGAATAGATAGGGTTGTGTTGGATTGACATTTAAAAATATGTATTTTATAAGCCACACATTTAGTAATCTTTGGTGTTTCTTGCTAAAATTTCCTAGGGAAAATCTTGAGTATATATAATGTGGTTTTTTTAGAAAAAGGGAATGTATTTTAGACACTGTAACTAAAATTACAGCTCTGTTTCTTTCAGGTTCTTGCCAGAAACCTTATGTTGCACTTATTCATGGAATTACAATGGGTGGGGTAAGTAGACTTTTTACTCTGATCATTGATGTGAGTGAGTTGTGTTAAAAATAAGTTGATAATTATTAAACAGTAGTGAGCTGATGAATGTAATATAATAGACCTCATTGAAACATAATTGTGTGGATTTTGGATCCTGACAGATTTGAGATATAATATTTGCTTATAGCACTTTTAGACTATCTGAGCCCAAAAGAATATTTTATGTTCTTAATTATGTTATATGGCCGGGCATGGTGCCTCACGTCTGTAATCAGCACTTTGGGAGGCCAAAGTGGGCGGATCACTTGAGGTCAGGAGTTTGAGACCAGCCTGGCCTACATGGCGAAACCCTGTCTCTATTAAAAATACAAAAATTAGCTGAGCATGGTGGTGCACACCTGTGATCTCAGCTACTTGGGGTTGACGCACGATAATCGCTTGAACCCAGGAGGTGGAGCCTGCAGTGAGCTGAGATTGCACCACTGCACTCCAGCCTAGGTGACAAAGTGAGACTATCTCAAAAAAAAAAAAAAAAACACACACACATACACAAAAAGTATATATATATACACACACACCCCTACGTTATATGCTATTTTAACTTTTTGAATTAGCAAGTTTTTTAAGCAGTGGAAACTGATTGTGTTTTTATCTTTTAATATATAGAGCCTTTTTTCTACTTAAAAATAAACTGATTCTTTTCAGGAGCTTCAGAAGAGAAACTAGAATGTTGACGTTTTTTTTTTTTTTTTTTTTAATTCAGTATTAGAGATTTGGTTGCCTAAATTGTACCTACTACTCAAAATTTCACCTTAGTGGAAGTGTTTGGATTCTTTATGAAGTTCTGTATAACTGCATTTCTGTCAGTTGACAAATATTCTGCCTGTGTGCTATTACAGAGAAGTCTAAAATGTAACTGGCATTGATTAACTTGACCTGGAGTTAGAGAAAACATGAAATAATTACAAAACAATTGGTAAATTGTATGGTACTGACAAAGATAGCCTTTAAAGAAGTGAGGGGTCAGAATGGGTCTTCATGGCAGGAAAGGGCTGCATGGAGAAGATGGTGAATTGAACTGAGCCTAGAAAGGTAGCGGAGGAGAGAAAAAGTAATGTCTTTTCCTCACCGATTGCAGGGGTCATGGCCAATATCCGTATAACAAAAGACAGATTAACAATAGAGAAGCATAACAAATTTATTTAATCAAAGTTTTACATGACATGAGAGCCTTCAGAAAAGAAGACCCAAAGACCCACAGATCCAGGAAAAGCTGTGTTTTTGTGTGTAAGTTCAGTGAACAATGGACAGTCATATAGAAGTATGATTGGACAAAAACGGTATTATTCAATAGTAATAAATGGGGGAACTTAGGTAGGCTTGTTTGTTGAGATTCTTCTTGGCCTCTCTGTGTAACATTCCTTTCCTCCAGGTATAGGATGAGGCCCTTGTCACATGAGGGTTTAATGACTTTCAAGGCCGGGTGTTGTGGCTCATGCCTGTAATCCTAGCACTTTGGGAGGCTGAGGTGAGTGAATCGCTTGAGGCCAGGAGTTTGAGACCAGCTTGGGCAACATGGTGAAACCCCATCTCTACTAAAACTACAAAAATCAGTTGGGTGTGATGGTGCGCACCAATAACCCCAGCTACTGGGAAGGCTGAGGCATGAGAACTGCTTGAACCCGGGAGGTTGTAGTGAGCTGAGATCATGCCACCGCACTCCAGCCTGGGTGACAGAGTGAGACTGTCTCAAAAAACAAAACAAAACAAAAACAAAAAACAAGGCATACTTTCAGAAGAGGTAGGTTAGAGAACTTCTTTACAGCCAGCTGTCCCACAGAAAGGTGGGGGAAAGTCACAGTGGTCTCCAAGTGGCCATAGTTTGGGGTAGCATGTCCTGAGCCATGACAATAGGTAGGACGTAGGTAGGTAGGGCCCGGGTAGGTAGAGCCTAGGTAGGTAGGTAGTATGAGGCCAAAAGGTGGAATTTTTGAAATTCCACCTGTTCAGTGTTTTAAGGAACTTAACTATTTGGAATACGGGAAGTTCCCCCCCTTTGTTCTAGTAGAACCACCCTAAATAAGGACTGGGAATTGCTTAGATCTTGCACATCATTTTGGGAAGGGATTCTACTAGCAAGAGTGATCTGTATCTCTCTGCTTGGCAGAAACTGAGCGTGGGTTGGTTGTGCTTTAAACTAGGGAAAATGAAAGCTCTCTGAAAAAAATACTGCAGAATAAGAGGAAGGGAAAGAATCTGAAGCACTGAAGGAAGAGCTGCCCTGTGAATGTCAGTACTGGGGCTTGTATAGGTTGGTATAGTGTTTGTATATATTCCTCATAGGTAACAACCAAGAATATTTATTTCCAAAGAAAAGACTGCAGTGAAACAGACCAAGATAATGTTGTCTTGAATAGATGAAGTAAAGATGCTGCTGATTCTTCATACTGGTCTCTGTTTTCAGTATTTAAAGAACATAAATAAGTTTCAAATAAAGATATACTTTATATCAGCCTTTCTTAACCAGAATTCCACCAGAGGATTAAGTCTTAGTGCCCTAAAATGTTCTTGGGTTTGCCCAGAGAATCAGTCTTGAGGCTGGGGCCTAGCAGTCTGTTTGAACAAGCCAAGGTCTCCGAGTAATTCTGAGTCATGTTATTTTGAGAACTAGGGCTCAAAGCCATCCCTTGAATAAAATAAATTAGCTCCTATTTCTGTCTTGTGCTTCTCGAATGGTACTAGTTATGTACCATCCTTGGGAGAATTGAGAATATAATCACATCATTTGCATGATCTGTGGTTCACATGAGGAACCCCTGAGAAAGTTTGTTTTATACTATATTTTATTAGCTCCCTTAAAAATATTGTGTCTTCTCTTCCATCAGGTATGCCCAACCACATGCATCCTTAAAGACTGAAGTTCTACCCTTTTTTTTAATAGCCATAAATTGTATGGATTGAGCATCTCTTGTCTGAAATGCTTAGGACCAGGAGTGTTTTGGATTTTGGAATATTTACAATATGTTTTAAATAAAGTTTCAGTGCCTCAAAAGAAATAGCACTCAAATATAACATTTTCTTTTTTAATTCTCATCAAGACAATGTACTTCTATAGAAGGGTGTGCCCTTACAGATGGAGCAATGGTGAGCATACACCTGGACAAGGGAGGGGAAGGAGTTCTTATTCCTGATGCACATGGCCCCTGCTGCTGTGTCATTCCCCTATTGGCTAGGGTTAGACCGCACAGGCTAAACTAATTCTGATTGGCTAATTTAAAGAGAGTGATGGGGTGAGTGGTTTGGCAGAAAAAATGGTTATGGCAGAGCATTAAATTGGAATGAGTCAGGGTGGAGCAGGTAATCAAAAAAGGTTGCTTTATGAGGAAGTTAAGTTTAAAAGTAGAAGGCAAAGGATGGAACATGCTGACATTGATTCTTTGAAGAGAAATTTAGAACTCATATCTAACAACTTAAATCTTAAATCTAAAAATCTGAAATCTGAAATGTTCCAAAATCTGAAACATTTGGAGCACCAACATGATACTCAAAGGAAATGCTCTTTGGAGCATTTCAGATTTCAGAGTTTTGGATTCAAGGTGCTCAACTTACACTACAATTAGATGTGATTTCTTCTTCCATTGAGCCAGTGCTTTCAGTCTGTACTCTAAATTTGGTGTCTGTACTTTATTGTTACTTTATATCTCATCTTCCCAATTGTATTAGATGGTCTGAAAAGGGCAAGGATTATCCTACCTTTTTTTCTTTTTTGGCCTTCCCATAACAACTAGGAATATACAGTTATAGAGAAATTTTTAAACAATTATACCCTAAATAATAAACATATAGCCTTTGAAAGGGTAAACAACAGGCTGGAAGTGAACAGTCTCTTTTTTTTTTAGTAGTGGGGTTTTGTATTTATCTTGGTTTGGAATGCCACACTTTTCATGTCTGATTTACAAACTTCTGTGATTTTAGTATGGGTTGTCCCCACCAAAACCCATGTTGAGGCTTGTTTCCCAATGTGGTGGTGTTGGGAGGTGGTGCCTTTAAGAGGTGATTATGTTGTTAAAATGGATTAGTATCTTTCTTGCAAGACTGGGTTAGTTCTTATGGGAATGGTTAGTTTCTGCGAGAGCAGATTGTTGTAAAGTGAGGTTGCTTCCTATGTTTTGGGCTTTTTACATGTGCCTGGTACCTCTTCTATTTCTCTGCCATGTTTTCATATAACATAAGGCCCTCACTAGAAGCTGCCAGATGCAGCCTCTCAATCTTGAACTTTCCAGTTTGTAGAACCATCACCTAAATAAACCTGTTTTTAAATTTTGTTTTATAAGTTACCTAGTCTGTGTATCCTGTTACAGTAGCACAAAATGGACTGAGACAGAAAATTGATACTGAGAAGTGTTGCTAATAACAAATACCTGAAATTGTGGAAGTGGCTTTGGAATTGGGTAATGGATAGATACTTGAAAGAGTTTGGAGGAGCAGGATAGAAAAAACATGTATTGCTGTGAACGGAGCATTAAGGGTGATTCTGGTGAGGGCTCAGAAGAAGACAAGGCTGGGGAAAATGTGGAACTTCTTAGAGATTATTTAAGTGGTCATGGGCAGAATGCTAATAGAAATATGGACCGTAATGGCCATTTTGATGAGGACCCAGATGAAAATGAGGAACAATATATTGGAGTAAAGAGCATCCTTGTAATAAAGTGACAACCTGGCTGGATGTGTCCATGTCTGAGGGCTTTATGGAATTCAGGATTTTAGAGCCGTGAATTAGAATGCCTGGAAGAAGATCTATCTAATCTGCAAAGCATTCAGGCTGCTGCATGGCTACTTTTAATAGCTTACATAAAGCTGTGAGAGGGAAAAAATAACTGAAGGTGAAATTTGTAATCAAAAGGGAAAGAAAGCAGAAAGATTTGGAAAACTCTTAGCCTGGCCATGTAAATAAAGAGTGAAAAAACTTTTTGGGAGAGGAAACCAAGGTGTGGCACAGCAATTTTTGCTAAGGAGAGTAATACTTAATAGAAGGGAATATCAAGACAATGGGAGAAAGACCCTCAAGGCATTTCCGAGATCTTTGAGCCTCCCTTTCTCATCACAGGCCCAGAGCTCTAGCACAAATGATTTTGGGTGATGGACTTGGGCCTCCCCCTATAAGCTTACCGCCTGGGGCTGCTTTGGGCCTCTGCTCCCAGAATTCCAGCACAGTGCTCCTCAGTTGTCCCCGCCATGGCTCAAGTGCCCCAGGTGCAGCTTGACCTGCAGCTCCAGAAGATATAAGCCATAAGCCTTGGTGGCATCCATGTGGTGCTAATTCTGCAGGCTGTCAGAAAGCAGAGCTAGGAAGGCATGTGAGCCTCTACCTAGATTTCGAAGGATATATTAGACAGTCTGGTGTCCAGGCAGAGACTTGTTGCAGGGGTGGAGCCACCACAGAGAGCCCATTCTGGAGAATGCCAAGTGGAATTGTGAGGTCAGAGCTAGAGCTGCCCTTGAGATTCTAGAACTGTTGGCACCAGTTTGCAACTTCAACTGGAGAGAGCTGAAGTGTGGGGCTTGTTAGCAGTGGTGGATCCGTACAGGTCTGAAGCAACTTGATTCTTGCCTCCTTGAAGGAAAGAATTTGTCCAAGGGGCATAAGGCAGAGTGAGAGACCAAGGCAAGTTTTTGAGCAGGGGTGAGAGTTTATTGAAAAGTTTTAGAGCAGGAACAATAGGAGGTAAAGTATTGTTGGAAGAGGGCCAAGCAAGCAACTTGAGAGATTCAAGTGTTCTGTTTGGCCCTTGTCTTGGGGTTTTATACATTGGCCTGGTTCCGGAGTTTGAGTTTCTTCTGCCTTGATTTTTCCTTGGGGTGGGCTGTCTGCATGTGCAGTGGACTGCCAGCACTCGAGGGGCCATATGCTCAGTGTGTTTACTCAAGTTGTATGCATGCTCATTTGAGGCATTTCCCCCTTGCTAAGTTGAACATTTTTAGAGGAAGGTTATATACCAGTTAAACTCTGCAATTTTGCATCTAAATGCTTGGGCCCACTCGCCCAGCTCCTGAGATCTTAATGGTAAGCTGCTGATCACCAGCTTCAGGTATTTTCTATCTACTGGGAGACTGCGTTTCCCTGCTGCCAGCTGCGACCGGTTATTTTAGGGAGACAGTTTAACAACCACCTGACCATCACTTGATGGTCACCTGACATTCTGGGTGTAGGGGAGCTCTCTGCCCTGCTCATGTCTGCCTAGCTACCTACTTTTAACTGGTTGAGCCCAGAAAGCTCAAGGAGTAGGGTTGATACCTTGAGGGCCCACCTCCCCAACCCCATCCCAGTGTGCACAGGATTCAGACATGGAATGGAGATTACTCTGTAGCTTTAAGAGTTAATGTCTTCTTTCCCAGGGTTTAGACTTAATTGAGGCCTGTTACTCCTTTCTTTTGGCCTATTTCTGCCTTTTAGAATGGGAATGTTAGAAATCCTTGTTCCCTGGTGCCACAAAGAAATAGCACTTGAACATAAATTTAATTTTCTCAGCAAGGCCATTTTTACTTTCTGCAGAAAGTGTACACTTGCGGCAGTTTTGCTACAAGAGTACAGCGAACAAAGGAGACAGGGTCATTTATAACCTAACGCCACTGCTGTGTCTGGTTTCCATTGGCTGGAACAGGACCTCACATTCTGTATTTGTCCCAATTGGATAGCAACTTAGAACTTTCTAAAAGAGGCAAAGGCAGAGGAGAACAAAGGAAGGAGGAAGTAACTTGTGGAATGCTGAGAAAGGTAAAAACACCTCCAAATAAGGAAGAGGAACAGGCTATGACCTAATGCTTGCTTGGACCAGTATAAACATGCCAGGGCAAATATTTAGGCTAAATGTGGGAGCTAAGAACACAAAGTACATTGATTTCTTTATTAAGGCTAGCAGATATCTAAGAATGTTAGCATAGGTCTTTGAATAAATTTTGCTTCTAAGAGAATTTACTATTTATTCCTAATTAGACAGGGAGGAAAGTCTCTTTGAAGAGGAACCTCTACTTTACTTTTTACAGGAATGTATACCCTATACCTGTCCTACCACTGTATCTTGGAAGTAGATAACTTGTTTTGATTTCACAGGCTTCACAGATGGGACTCTGGACTTTGGAATTTTGAGTTGGTGCTGAAACAAGTTAATACTTTGAGGATATGGAGCTGGAGTGAATGTATTTGTATGTGAGAAGGATATGAGTTTGGGAGGTCAGGGATGGAATGCTACGGTTTGAATATTTGTCCGCACTGAAACTCATGTTGAAACTTAATTCTGAATGTAACAGTATTAAGAAGTGAGGCCTTCAAGAAGTGATGGGGGTCATGAGGGTAGAGTAGTTTGATCCATTCGTGGATTAATAGGTTATCGCAGGAAGAATGGTTTAATTACCATGGGAATGGGTCTGTTTTAAAAGCCAGTTTGGCATGCTTTTGCCCCCTCACAGATGATGCCTTGCCCTGCTGCTGGGCTCTGCAGAGAGTCCCCACCAGCAAGAAGGCCCTCAACAGATATGGCGCTTCAATCTTGGATTTCCCAATCTCCAGAAGAGCTGTAAGACATAGATTCCTTTTCTTTATAAATTACCCAGTCTCAGATACTCAGTTACACCAACAGAAAACTTAAGACACCAGCATTTCTTAATATAAGATGTTTTATGAACTCTAGCTTCTGAGAATGTAATCTTCTAGATCATCGGCACTCAACCTTGTTTGCACTTTAGAATCATTTGGGAGTCTTTTTAAAATTCCAGTGCCTAGGCTTTCCTTATCTCCCATAATCATTAAATTGGATAATGGATAGTGGAGTGAGACCTAGGCTTTTTTTTTTTTGAGATGGAGTCTCGCTCTGTCGCCCAGGCTGGAGTGCAGTGGTGCTATGAGACCTAGGCATTTTTAAAGCTCCCTGGTGTTACCAATGTGAAGGTAAGTTTAAAAACTGCTGCTCTACAGGTTCTTGTATGTGGTTGTGTCTCCTGTGACTTTTTTCTGAATCTCCCAAAGACTGTTTTTCACATTTTAGTTTGTGTCAGAATAACCTGGAGAGCTTGTTAAAAAGCAGATTCTAGGCCGGGCATGGCGGCTCATGCCTGTAATCCTAGTACTTTGGGAGGCCTAGGTGGGCAGATCACTTGAGGCCAGGAGTTCAAGACCAGCCTGGCCAACGTGGTGAAATCCCGTATCTACTAAAAATACAAAATTAGCTGGGTGTGGTGGCGGGGGCCTGTAATCCCAGCTACTCCAGAGGCTGAGGCAGGAAAATTGCTTGAACCTGGGAGGTGGAGGTTGTAGTGAGCCAAGATTGTGCCATTGCACTTCAGCCTGGGCGACAGAGCGAGACTCCATCTTAAAAAAAAAAAAAAAAAAAAAAAAAAAGGCAGATTCTTTCCCTGCCCCATTTCTAGTTTAGTCTGGAACGCGGCCCAAGAATTTGCATTTCTAACAAGTTCTCAGATAATGATGATTCTAGGGGGAGGGGAGTTCACTTTAGGAACAATTTTCATAAGGTGTTCAGACTACAGTTTGTTATTCAAAAAGCCCTTATTTTCAGAATTTTTAGAATTTTAGTATTACACACAATTGCTTAGTTAGGCTTAGTATATATACATTTTTAATCTGTTAAAAGAAAAACTTCATACAAATTTAACACTTTGTCTGAGCAAAGAACAATTCATGAATCCGGCAGCATGCAGAACCAGAAGAGGTTGAGAGAGCTCCACCTTGCAGCATGAGCAGTGAGCTTCCATAGGCTGAATGTGGAAGCAAATTAGAGAAATTACCTGATTGGCTACCGCAAGGCATTTGCCTTATTTGGGCATGGTGTGATGCAATGTTCACTCTGTATGGGTATGGTCTGATCAGTTGGCTGCCTATGATTGGCTGAAACTTGGCTGTTTGTTTCAAAACTGTACTCTTAAATTAGGTTTCAGTTTATTTCCATACTAAGGTTGCAATTTATTATGAAGTAACTCAAAGTGCAGAGAGACAGTCTCAGTTCAATGCCTTCTGCTTATTTAACATACCCTAGTACAGAAGTGTGACAATAACGTGGAGCTAACAGGGCTTAAAAGGCATAGGAATAGTACTTGCTTGATTCTGGTCAATACATTTTTTCTTACAATAATGTAAGAAATAATTTTGTTAAGAATTTCTACAGTCCAAAAGATGGCGCCATAGAGCTTGGTTCCCGCTGCTTTCCTTTTGTTTTTGTTATAGGTTTTATTTTTTCCAGTATAGAAAATGACAGTTTTATTTTCTCTTGTTACCCACCATGAAGAGTAGCACAATATCTGTAAGATTTTAGAAATTCAAACATTTACTCAGTATTTTGAAGTACAGTAAAATAAAAATGAATGTTACTGAGTGGTTCTCCACATGGTAGATCAGAATTATGTAAAATTATTCCAGTGTTTCTGAAAGAGAAATAATTTTTTTTATGAATAGATATTTAAATGACTAAATTTATTCTGTTTCTGGGGAAGACAAATTTTTTATCTCTTTTGCCGTTTATATAAAACATCTGGGGTTGCATTTTATTAAGTTAATAGGAGGGGACTTCAAAAAGTTTGTGGAAAAATGGAATTAATTAAGATAGAAATAAAAATAACTTTTCTTCTCAACATAAGCTCCGTCAAATTTAAGGTACTTCTTTTGTCAGCAGTGATACCAGTCATTTAGTCCATCTCTGAATAATTGAGGGTCCTGGGAATTTAACTATGCAAATGCAATGTTTTTTGTATTGGTAACTGAAGAAAAATGGGTGCAATCTACAGATTTTTAAAGATTGGTGTGTTAGTCTGTTTGGGTTGCTATAAAATAATACCTGAGGCTGGGTAATTTATTTGGCTCACAGTTCTGCAGGGTGTGCAAGAACCATGGCACTAGCATCTGCTTCTGGTGAGGGCTTCAGGTAACTTCCAATTATAGCAGAAGGGGAAGGAGAGCTGGCATATCACATAGCGAGAGAGGGAGTGAGAAAGAGAAGGTGCCACATTCTTTTAAACAGCCAGCTTTTGTATGAACTGATAGAGTGAGAACTTACTCGTTACTGTGGGGATGTACCAAGCCATTCATGAGGGATCTGTCCCCATGACCCAAACACCTTCCATTTGGCCCCACCTCTAATGTTGGAGAATAAACTTCAACATGAGATTTGGAGGGGACAGATATCCAATCTATATCAATTAGGAAACATAAAGGAGTAAGAAGTAGCCAAATCAGGTCTATAAGGTGGATGCCTAATAATTTCCCATCGAAACTCTCAAAATTGCCCTTGTTTGATGAGCAGAATAAGTAGGGGCATTTACGTAGTGTATGAGGAGTCTCTGATGAAACTTTGGGCCTTTTTCTGCTAAAGCTTTGGCTAACTTTTTATGATAGTTCTTTGGCGCTCCAGAAAGTCAACCAGCAACCTGCCTTGAGCGTCCCAAAAAATTGTTCCAACCTTTGCTCTTGACCAGTCTGCTTGTGCTTTGACTGGACCACTTCTCTCTCTTGATGTAGCCATTGTGGTTGTGCTTTATCTTCAGGATCATACTGGTAAAACCATGTTTCATCTCCTATTACAGTTCTTCAAAGAAATGCTTTAGGATCATGATCTCACTTACTTAAAATTTCCATTGAAAGCTCTGTTCTTGTCTGCAGCAGATCTGGATGCAATGGTTTTGGCACTCATCGGATGGAAAGTTTGCTCAGCTTTAATTTTTCAGTCAGAATTGTGTAAACTGAACCAATTATAAAAGAATTGTGGCATTGGCTGTTGTTCATGCCGTTAACTATCAGTCATTTTCAATTAGGGCATGAACAAGATGAATTTTTTCCTCACAAATTGATGTGGATGGTCTGCCACTGTGGGCATCTTGAATATTGTCTCATGCCTTCTTAAAAAGAGTTATCTACTTGTAAACTGTTGATATCTTTGAGGCATTTTCCCCACAAACTTTTCACAACTCACCAGTGATTTTACTTTTCTTCCACACAAGCTTTACTGTAAATTTAATATTTGTTCTTGCTTCAATTTTAGCATAATTCATGTTGCTCTGATAGGGGCCCTTTCAGACTGCTGTCTTTTCCCTCTTAGGACCTCAAGCTAGATCCTGTTCTGGTATGTTATGACAAGTTAGTAAGAGTTGATTTTCATACAAAAAAATTTGAAGTTCATGCATAGTTTTTTCATAATAATGCATATTCCGTGAACTTTTTGAAGATTCCTTGAATATAACAGAATTGCAGATTTGTTTAAAATTAAGTAGATATAGAACAGAGGACAATCCTTAAATTTTTGTTTCATACATGTAGTACCACTCCTATTTCCCTCCCCAACTGAATTGGATTTAAAGAACATTTTAGGTTCTTCTCTCCTTCTCTCTCTCCCTCCTAGTCTTCCTTTTTTTCCACCATCTCTTGCATTTTCAAATAGAAATGAAGTTGGCTCCCCAACCTAACTCAAAATATGGCACAGTATGGTATTGTTTTTGTGTTTCTCAAAGTGTTCTTAAGATGCTGCTAGTGAGAGGGTTTTGTGATTATAGGAGACCACAATATGCCACCCTAAATATGCCACTTTGGCATAAGGATTATTTTGAGCAGATTATTTTGAGAACCAGCAGATACAGGATCATCTCTGAAAACAGCACAAGTTACCTTTTTGTAAGAGAAATGTATACCTAGAAAGGAAATCTCTATTTGTAAGAGTGTCTCCCTTTCTGGGGAAGAAAAGGATGACCAAATTGCAAGAGACTCCTATCAACAGAGATACCAACATAAATCTGCAAAACAATCGTTTCTCTTATTTACCATGCTTTTTGTGGTAACCTTCCTTCACATCCTTTCGAGTTGAAGTTGCTATGTAAGCTGGAGTTTTAGGCCCCCTCTTGGAGAGTTCTTATTTCTCCCTGGATAATCTCCTGTGTATACATGAGGTATATATGCTAATAAACTGTTTTTCTCTTGTTGGTCTGTCTTGTTACAGCAGTCCCAGCTAAGAACTCAGAAAGGTAAAGGGGAAATTCCCCCGCCACACACAATCAATAATAGAAAATCAAGTTTTAAAGTGTATTTTAGGAAGGGCATGTTGTCATGACTACAGAAGTGGGAATTGGAGTGGAATAAAAATAATGAGCATATACGTTACCCAAATGACTTTATTGCAGTACAGACTACCCACATGAAAGTTGACTAGTACTCAGTTAAATGGGAACTACTGAATCAGATTATGTTTAGCCACTGATTAATGTCATTGAAGACATGTTCTTATTTTCATAAAAAGAATGAACAGTGCTCAGAGATTGAATTATGTTAATATATTGCAAAGACTTGTTAGACATAATGGGTACCTTTTTTCAGTTTTAAAAGGTGTTCTGTTTCTTGCTATTAGTGACAGTTGAATAGAAGACATTTTAAACCATTTTTTAATTAAATAATAAAGTGCTGGGTTTTTCATAACAACATTTATTTTACTTAGTATGGAACCTGAGAGGCCGGGTGCAGTGGCACATGCCTGTAATCCCAGAGCTTTGGGAGGCCAGCGTGGGAGAGTCACTTGAGACCAGAAGTTCAAGTCCAGTCTAGGCAATATAGTGAGACTGTGTGTCTCCAAAAAATTAACCAGGCATGGTGGTGCATGCCTGTAGTCCCAGCTACTTGGGAGGTTGAGGCAGGAGGATTGTTTGAGTCTAGGAATTCAAGGCTGCAGTGAGCCATGATTGTGCCACTGCATCCGAGACCCTGCCGCAGGAAAAAAAAAAAAAGAATCTGAGAGTTTATGAAAGAAGAGATGAAATAATTTTATTAAGTTAAGATTTTAGATAAACTTCTGAGTTCGGCTTCGTTTGGTATACTTCTTCCCACCCAACCTATGTCATTTAAATCTTTTTTTTTTAAAAAACTGGAAGATATGAAAAGAGCTTTCTTTAAGAATGAAATATCAGTAACACAGCAGGAGCTGAGAGAGGAAAAATAGAGGGAAATTTCCCTTGGATTTCTAAGTGTATAGGGTGTATGTTTATATGCATTCGTTTTTATCTATATTGATGATTCAACTTTTCTCCAAGTATGGATGGATATCTTGTTTTGATAGCGGTAGATCTCCTCTCATCCCCAGATGAGATTCTTTTAGATTTCCTTTCTGTCTTATTAGGGGAGAGTTAGGATTGCTTTTATTTATTTTTATTTTTATTTATTTTTGAGATGGAGTCTCGCTCTGTCACCCAGGCTGGAGTGCAGTGGTGTGATCTTGGCTCACTGCAACCTCCACCTCCTGGGTTCAAGCAATTCTCCTGCCTCAGCCTCCCGAGTAGCTGGGATTACAGGCACGTGCCACCACACCTGGCTAATTTTTGTATTTTTAATAGGTTGAGGTTTCACCATGTTGGTCAGGCTGGTCTTGAACTCCTGACCTCAAGTGATCCACCTGCCTCGGCCTCCCAAAGTGCTGGGATTACTGGCATGAGCCACTGCGCCTGGCAGTAGGATTGCTTTGAGTTGCATAGTTTCTTATAGTAAATTTTCAAGGTCATTTAGTTTCTTAACGAGGTTTTTTTTTTTTTTTTTTTTTTTTAAACAGGTAAGCATTGGGTTATATTGATTTTTCAAGATGTAATGGATTATCATCTAAGTGATGTTCCTCTGCTGCTTGGCAGTGTACCACAGATGGTCTGTTTAATTGTATTTTACTACTTGTCTGTCTTACTAGATAGAGCCCTTGTTTTTTTTACCTTCCTATACCCCATTTCCATCTACCCTTTAGCCCAGGGATATCTAAATTGGAGAGTACTTTCATTTTCTTTTTTTTTTTTTTTTTTTTTTAATTATACTTTAGGGTTTTAGGGTACATGTGCACAATGTGCAGGTTTGTTACATATGTATCCATGTGCCATGTTGATTTCCTGCACCCATTAACTCGTCATTTAGCATTAGGTGTATCTCCTAATGCTGTCCCTCCCCCCTCCCCCCACCCCACAACAGTCCCCAGAGCGTGATGTTCCCCTTCCTGTGTCCATGAGTTCTCATTGTTCAATTCCCACCTATGAGTGAGAACATGCGGTGTTTGGTTTTTTGTCCTTGCGATAGTTTACTGAGAATGATGTTTTCCAGTTTCATCCATGTCCCTAGAAAGGACACGAACTCATCATTTTTTATGGCTGCATAGTATTCCATGGAGTACTTTCATTTTCTTACCGAGAACTTTGACTTCACTACCTTCCGTCTCCCTGCCCCCCCATTAAGGTATTGCATTCTGGGAAATTTTTGACTTGCAGGAGTATAGATATTCTTGGCAACTTTGACAAACTTACAGATTCTGAGATCTATAGGGAGGTTTTTTTTTTTTCCCGTGGCCATTTCCTTTGGCCATATTGGTCAGGTTTTGGGTTCCTTTCATTTGTAATATGAAATCACCCTAGGTTCAAGGTCAAGTAGCAGGCACCTTTTGCCCTGTGCCTTTTTCATCTGGCCTTCTGCCCTGACCATGTTGGTTTGGATGATTTTTGGTCTAGAGGTTTCTGTTTGTTATTGAGGCATGAAAGTATTTCAGAGAAGAAAAGCGGAGGAGAGCTCTTTGCCCGTAAACCAAGCTCATTCCCCTAAGGATATATGGATATGTGAGCTTCAAAACTAACTAGAGGCTCATTATGACTTTAGCCATCATTTGAGATTGTTCTCAACTATTTTACCCAAGCAGCAAAACTTACTGGATGTCTAGATGTGCTAGATACTGGTTGAGCTCTGGTGATAAAACAGTGAACAAAACAGACATGTTTTCCTTTCTCCTAGAGCTTACTATCCAAATAGGCAAATATGGGGTAGTCTGGAAATACATTAAACAATACTAGCCTTAATTGTGTGTATGTGTGAATAGTGTGGTGATGGAGGTAGTGTAGGGAAAGCCTTTTGGAGGAAGTTATATTTAAGCTGCGGCTTAAGGAAGGAGGAATTAACCAGGGAAGAAAAGCTGAGAGTAGTAAAAGAATGCGATATGGTTGGTGCAGTTGTGTAGGGTTTGATGCAGTGTTGAACGACAGTGTGTGGGTGAGAAGATAATAGCATATGTGAAAATGAGATAAGAGAGAATTCATATTTGAGCAAAGTTCAGTGTGCCTACATTTTATACTGTGGAGGAGATAGGGGTTAAATTCTGAGGCCATAGAGATAAGCAAGGAGCCACATCGGCTCTCTTATAGGACATGTTAAGTAGTTGATCTTCAGATCAATATGGAGAGCTCAGTAAGTGCTTTTTAGCAGGGGCAATGACTAGAACAGATTTGCATTTTAGAAAGATAACTCTGGTGGGAAGAATTGACTTTAGGAGGGTGGGATTAGAAGTAAAGTGATTATTTAGGAAGCTATTGCAGGGAATCGGGTGAGAGATTATGGTGATTAAAGGTAAGGTAGAGGCCAGACACGGTGGCTCACACCTGTAATCCCAGCACTTTGGGAGGCAGAGGCAGTGGATCACCTCAGGTCGGGAGTCTCAGACCAGCCTGGCCAACATGGCAAAACCCCGTCTCTACTGAAAATACAAAAATTAGCTGGGCCCAGTGGCAGGCACCTGTAATCCCAGCTACCCGGGAGGCTGATGCAGGAGAATCGCTTGAAATCCAGGAGGTAGAGGTTGCAGTAAGCTGAGATCACGCCACTGCGCTGTAGCCTGGATGACAGAGCAAGACTCCCTCTCAAAAAAAAAAAAAAAAAAAAAAAAAAGTAGGGTAGAGATAATGATGAAAGGGTAGATACTTAGATTTAAGAGGGAGATAGGGAGATTTTGGAGAAGACTTGATGGGTTTTGATGATGGATTGTATGTGATGGATAAAGGGGAGCAAGAATGACTTTCAGGTTTCTAGGCTGGGCCATGGAATAAATGGTGGCACTATTTACTGAGATTTGAGAAGAGTGGCTATGGAGTGGGCTGGGGAGAGTGAAGGGAGATGAGTTTAATTTTGAGCTGGACCTCCTAGAATGGTAAATAATTAATAATACGTAAATAAGTTAAATATTTTCTCTCAATTATTTGTTGTTGAATATCATTTTTGTGTAAAAATAACATGAATTATACATACCCAACAGCAGGGTAAAAAAAACCTGTTTGGTTCTGAAATTGTGGCAATAATCAATAGCTTACCAACCAAAAAGAGTCCAGGACCTGATGGATTCACAGCTGAATTCTACCAGAGGTACAAGGAGGAACTGGTACCATTCCTTCTGAAACTATTCCAATCGATAGAAAAAGAGGGAATCCTCCCTAACACATTTTACGAAGCCAGCATCGTCCTGATACCAAAACCTGGCAGAGACATAACCAAAAAAGAGAATTTCAGACCGATATCCTTGATGAACATTGATGCAAAAATCCTCAATAAAATACTGGCAAACCGAATCCAGCAGCACATCAAAAAGCTTGTCCACCATGATCAAGTGGGCTTCATCCCTGGGATGCAAGGCTGGTTCAACATACGCAAATCAATAAATGTAATCCAGCATATAAACAGAACCAAAGACAAAAACCACATGATTATCTCAATAGATGCAGAAAAGGCCTTTGACAAAATTCAACAACCCTTCATGCTAAAAACTCTCAATAAATTAGGTATTGATGGGACGTATCTCAAAATAATAAGAGCTATCTACAACAAACCCACAGCCAATATCATACTGAATGGGCAAAAACTGGAAGCATTCCCTCTGAAAACTGGCACAAGACAGGGATGCCCTCTCTCACCGCTCCTATTCAACATAGTGCTGGAAGTTCTGGCCAGAGCAATCAGGCAGGAGAAGGAAATAAAGGGTATTCAATTAGGAAAAGAGGAAGTCAAATTGTCCCTGTTTGCAGATGACATGATTGTATATCTAGAAAACCCCATTGTCTCAGCCCAAAATCTCCTTAAGCTGATTAGCAACTTCAGCAAAGTCTCAGGATACAAAATTAATGTACAAAAATCACAAGCATTCTTGTACACCAATAACAGACAAACAGAGAGCCAAATCCTGAGTGAACTCCCATTCACAATTGCTTCAAAGAGAATAAAATACCTAGGAATCCAACTTACAAGGGATGTGAAGGACCTCTTCAAGGAGAACTACAAACCACTGCTCAATGAAATAAAAGAGGATACAAACAAATGGAAGAACATTCCATGCTCATGGGTTGGAAGAATCAATATCGTGAAAATGGCCATACTGCCCAAGGTAATTTATAGATTCAATGCCATCCCCATCAAGCTACCAATGACTTTCTTCACAGAATTGGAAAAAACTACTTTAAAGTTCATATGGAACCAAAAAAGAGCCCGCATCGCCAAGTCAATCCTAAGCCAAAAGAACAAAGCTGGAGGCATCACGCTACCTGACTTTAAACTATACTACAAGGCTACAGTAACCAAAACAGCATGGTACTGGTACCACAACAGAGACATAGATCAATGGAACAGAACAGAGCCCTCAGAAATGATGCCGCATAGCTACAACTATCTGATCTTTGACAAACCTGACAAAAACAAGAAATGGGGAAAGGATTCCCTATTTAATAAATGGTGCTGGGAAAACTGGCTAGCCATATGTAGAAAGCTGCAACTGGATCCCTTCCTTACACCTTATACAAAAATTAATTCAAGATGGATTAAAGACTTATATGTTAGACCTAAAACCATTAAAATCCTACAAGAAAACCTAGGCAATACCATTCAGGACATAGGCGTGGGCAAGGACTTCATGTCTAAAACACCAAAAGCAATGGCAACAAAAGCCAAAATCGACAAATGGGATCTCATTAAACTAAAGAGCTTCTGCACAGCAAAAGAAACTATCATCAGAGTGAACAGGCAACCTACACAATGGGAGAAAATTTTTGCAACCTACTCATCTGACAAAGGGCTAATATCCAGAATCTACAATGAACTCAAACAAATTTACAAGAAAAAAACAAACAACCCCATCAAAAAGTGGGCAGAGGACATGAACAGACACTTCTCAAAAGAAGACATTTATGCAGCCAAAAAACACATGAAGAAATGCTCCTCATCACTGGCCATCAGAGAAATGCAAATCAAAACCACAGTGAGATACCATCTCACACCAGTTAGAATGGCCATCATTAAAAAATCAGGAAACAACAGGTGCTGGAGAGGATGTGGAGAAATAGGAACACTTTTACACTGTTGGTGGGACTGTAAACTAGTTCAACCATTGTGGAAGTCAGTGTGGCGATTCCTCAGGGATCTCGAACTAGAAATACCATTTGACCCAGCCATCCCATTACTGGGTATATACCCAAAGGACTATAAATCATGCTGCTATAAAGACACATGCACACGTATGTTTATTGCGGCACTATTCACAATAGCAAAGAGTTGGAACCAACCCAAATGTCCAACAACGATAGACTGGATTAAGAAAATGTGGCACATATACACCATGGAATACTATGCAGCCATAAAAAATGATGAGTTCGTGTCCTTTGTAGGGACATGGATGAAACTGGAAAACATCATTCTCAGTAAACTATCGCAAGGACAAAAAACCAAACACCGCATGTTCTCACTCATAGGTGGGAATTGAACAATGAGAACTCATGGACACAGGAAGGGGAACATCACGCTCCGGGGACTGTTGTGGGGTGGGGGGAGGGGGGAGGGACAGCATTAGGAGATACACCTAATGCTAAATGACGAGTTAATGGGTGCAGGAAATCAACATGGCACATGGATACATATGTAACAAACCTGCACATTGTGCACATGTACCCTAAAACCCTAAAGTATAATAAAAAAAAAAAAAAAAAAAAAAAAACCTGTTTGGTGCTAATCTCTATGTCTCTATGTGTTAGTCCATTAAAATACATCATAATAAATATATTAATACATATTAAGATGCAATATGAGCCCATTAATATGAGAAACATAGTAAAAAGTCTTTGTTTTTACTTTGCAGCCTGCTGTTCTGTTAATCTAATGCATGTGGTCCCAGAGATACATTAAGAAACTTATTTAATAGTCATAATAGTAACTTTTATGCCATAGTGAAAGCATGTGTGATGACAAATCTGCTTAAATTTCTAACAAAAGAAATTGAAATGGTGCTATTTCAAAGCACCATTTATCCTGAGTGATAGCGATAGGCTATCACATACTCTCCAATACTGTGATGCAGTGTTTATTCTGGGCAGGAGCTTCCTCATTCTCTCTGGTTAGATTTAAATCCATGACTTTTTGTGTAAACATCAGTCACATCACCCCATTGTGTATCTTTCTGAGTTTGTTGTCTTCTTTACTGTGGTTATCAACTGTTTACTTTGGAATATTTACTTTTTGAGCACCAAGTTGAATTTGTTTACATGTGCCTGTGTTTATGCGTTGAGGGATTAATCTTGCCATTAATATAAATCATGGGTGGTTAACTATGCCTTAAATAACCTTAAATATCTTTTTTTTAAAAGGTGTAATAACTAAATTTATTTTTACTAGTACATTTTTTTTTTTTAATTTTATTTTACTTTAAATTCTGGGATACATGTGCAGAACGTGCAGGTATACATGTGCCATGATGATATGCTGCTCCTGTCAACCCGTCATCTAGGTTTTAAGCCCGGCACGTATTAGGTACTTGTCCTAATTCTCTGTCTCCCCTTGCTCCCCACCTCCCAGCAGGCCCCGGTGTGTGATGTTCCCCTCCATGAGTCCATGTGTTCTCATTGTTCAGCTCCCACTTATGAGTGAGAACATACGTTTGGTTTTTGGTACCTGTGTTAGTTTGCTGAGAATGATGGCTTCCAGCTTCATCCATGTCCCTGCAAAGGACATGAACTCATTTTTTTTATGGCTGCATAGTATTCCATGGTGTGTATGTGCCACATTTTCTTTATCCAGTCTATATCATTGATGGGCATCTGGGTTGGTTCCAACTCTTTGCTATTGTGAACAGTGCTGCAGTAAATGTATGTGTGCATGTGTCTTTATAGTAGAATGATTTATAATCCTTTGGGTATACACCCAGTAATGGGATTGCTGGGTCAAATGGGGTTTCTGGTTCTAGATCCTTGAGGAATCACCAAACTGTCTTCCACAATGGTTGAAAGAATTTACACTCCCACCAGCAGTGTAAAGCGTTCCCATTTTTCCACAGCCTTGCCAGCGTCTGTTGTTTCCTGACTTCTTAATAATCACCATTCTAACTGGTGTGAGATGGTATCTCATTGTAGTTTTGATTTGTATTTCTCTAATGACCAGTTATGATGAGCTTTTTTTCATATGTTTGCTGGCTGCATAAATGTCTTGTTTTGAGAAGAGTCTGTTCCTATCCTTCCCCCACTTTTTGATTTTTTTTTTCTTGTAAATTTGTTTCAGTTCCTTGTAAATTTGTTTCAGTTCCTTGTAGATTCTGGATATTAGACCTTTGTCAGATGGATAGCTTGCAAAAATTTTCTCTCATTCCATAGGTTGCCTGTTCACGTTGATGACAGTTTCTTTTGCTGTGCAGAAGCTCTTTAGTTTGATTAGATCCCATTTGTCAATTTTGGCTTTTGTTGCCATTGCTTTTGGTGTTTTAGTCATAAAGTCTTTGCCCATGCCTATGTCCTGAATGGTATTGCCTAGGTTTTCTTCTAGGGTTTTTATGGTTTTAGGTCTTACGTTTAAGTCTTTAATCCATCTTAAGTTAATTTTTGTATAAGGTGTAAGGAGGGCGGTCCAGTTTCTGTTTTCTGCACATGGCTAACCAGTTTTCCCAGCACCATTTATTAAATAGGGAATCCTTTCCCCATTGCTTGTTTTTGTCAGGTTTGTCGAAAATTAGATGGTTTTAGATGTGTGGTGTTATTTCTGAGGGCTCTGTCCTGTTCCATTGGTCTATATACCTCTTTTGGTACCAGTACCATGCTGTTTTGGTTACTTTAAATATCTTTATAATTATCAGTCTTTGAAAATTAATATTGGGCTACTCTGGGCACGCTGCCTATGGGTTAGCCCTGCTCCACAAGGAGCAGTTAAAAAAAATTGCTTTTTGTCTAGAATAGTAATATCTGGAAATATGGGAGCGAGTGCTGATTCCTAGTTGCAGATTAACATATTTATATGTTTGAATGGATTTAATTGTCTTTTTAAAGTAATTATAATGAGATGTTCTTTTACAGCCAAAAACAGAGCTGTGTCAGCTTTTTTCTCCTATTGGAACAGTCTGAAAACTCATCTAGCTAGGTTTCTTAATTAAAAAGTAAAGTCTTAGGTTGCCTAAATTTTGCCTTTAGGGATGCCAAAAACTTAAATAGGAAGTCATTTTTACAGCGACAGAGTAGGAGTTTGACTACATTCACATACTTTTTCCATTTTTGTTCAAATGTTAGTTATGCTTGTCCATATTAACATTCTTTATAGTAGATTATATTACTATGTGAAGATGATTGTTTAATAATAATGCAGTTAAAAAAATGGAATGTCAGAGTGCTTGGGACACCATAAATATAAGGCACAGAAGGGTTAAGATAGCATACTACACTAACTAAAGGAAAGTGGTATAACTTTTTAAATATCCAATGACGTACATTTTATGGCAAAAACTTTTATTTGAGGTAGGACATACCATAATTGTAGAATGGTTAGATAGTACATTTAAATTTTAATGTCCTGTGAGTCTGTATCTATTGTGCCTTTAGTTGTGGTCTTTTCTCATATGTCTGATTATTTCTGATTTATTTCTAATTATTTAAAATGCAGGTATTTTTGAGTCCTAGGATGATATTCTCTCTCCAAAGAGGATGGACCTTGTTTCTGGTAGGTGTTCAGGCTAAGGTGTTCAGACTAGCAGTCCCAGATCATCTCAATCTAGTCAGGACTTCAGAGAAGTTGAAGTTGGACTTAATTCGAGGTCATCCTAGAATGATGGCTTGAATCTAGGCTGTCCTAGTTCCTGAGGTCCCCTTAGGGGCCCAACTTGGCAAGCCCTAAATTTCCATTTTTGCTTCTTTAGAAGATAAGGCTTAGGTCAATCTGTTTCAAACTTTTTTCAGCTTTTTACCATTTAAGATCACTGATTATTGACTGTACTCAACTGCAGAAAGATACTTTATAAATACTTGTCTAAAAGCCTTAGTTTATAACTAAATATGAAGCTGAATTACTTAATGAGTTCCATAGTGAACAATATGGCACTAGTACTAAAACAGAGAAGCTATAGGAACAAACCTTTGCCTATCTGAAATAACTCTACTGGTATGATATTTTCAAACATTTAAAAATGACTAATCTTGGCAGGGTGCGGTGACTCACGCCTGTAATCCCAGCACTTTGGGAGGCCGAGGTGGACGGATAACCTAAGGTCAGGTGTTCGAGACCAGCCTGACCAACATGGTGAAATTCCGTCTCTACTAAAAATACAAAAATTAGCAGGGCGTGGTGGCATGTGCCTGTAATCCCAGCTACTCAGGAGGCTGAGGCAGGAGAATTGCTGGAACCCAGGACACAGAGGTTGCAATGAGCCGAGGTCACGCCACTGCGCTCCAGCCTAGGTGACAGACGGAGATTCTGTCTCCAAAAAATGAAACCAACAACAACAAAAAAGTCATGAGATTTATAGATGTCTTCACCTCACTCTCCCCATCACCCCAGCCTCACCTAGAACATTCGTACACTGTGGACAGAACTGGTCTTCTAAAAATAAAAAATAAAAATAATAAAAATAAAAATGACTAATCTTGGCCAGGTACAGTGGCTCATGTCTGTAATCCCAGCATTTTGGGAGGCTGAGGCATTTGGGTCACTTGAGGTCAGGAGTTTGAGAACAGCCTGGCCAACATGGTGAAACCCTATCTCTACTGAAAAAACAAAAACTAGCCTGGTGTGGTGGTGGGCGCCTGAAGTCCCAGCTGCTCGGGAGGCTGAGGCAGGAGAATTGCTTGAACCCAGGAGGCGGAGGTTGCAGTGAGCCGATATTGTGCCACTGCACTGCAGCCTGGGCAACAAAGCAAGACTCCGTCTCAAAAAATAAATTAATTAAAAATAAAAATGACTCATTTTGTGGCCAGGTGCAGTGGCTCACAGCTGTAATCCCAGCATTCTGGGAGGCCGAGGCAGGCGCATCACCTGAGGCGTGGAGTTTGAGACCAGCCTGGCCAACATGGTGAAATCCCATCTCTACTAAAAATACCAAAATTAGCTAGGTATGGCAGTGCACATCTGTAGTCCCAGCTACTACAGAGGCCAAGGCAGGAGAATCACTTGAGCCCAGGAGACTGAAGTTGCAGTGAGTAAAGATCATGCCACTGCACTCCAGCCTGGGTGACAGGGTGAGACTCTGGCTCTAAATAAATAAATAAAAAAAAGTGACTAATCTTGTAAACAAGTGGAAAGCTCTAAAAGGGGAAATAGATCAAACCACAATCATAAGAAATATTTGAACTTATTTCTTTCAATAACAGATAAAACAGAGACATACTGAGTACATATATTTTCATGCACATTTTATATGCACGTACATGATTTGAATGAAAATTGTTTAATAAGCTTGACCTAATGAACATGCACTCAGTAACTGCAGAATTCATGTTCATTTCATGTGTGTATGAAACACTTGCCAAAATAGGCCATGGAGTTCGTCTTAATATATTTTAAAGGGTTAATCTTACAGAATATATTGTCTGTCCCCAGTGGAATTAAGGTTGCAATCTGTAATAGATAACAGGGAAATCCCAAATGTTTGGAACATGAGCAGTAACCTCATATGACATCACAATGAAATGATCAAAATTCACACACACACACAAAAAGAAATTTAAAATCAATAAACAGTAAATATCAAAGCTGAAAATTATTTTTATAGACTATTAAAACTGATAAATCCTTAGTGATAAGTTGATAAAGATAAAAGCAAAGTATGTTACAAATACCGAAATGAAAAATAGCACATCCCTATAAAACCCATAGCCATTAAAAAGATTACAAGAGGACATTATGTACAACTTTATGGTCATATATTTCAAAGTTTTGATGAAATGGACAAATTATCCATAACTGTTAAAGTAAATCTTTAAAAACCTTTTCACAAAGAAAATTTCAGTCCCAGGGGTTAGGGAGGGATTACTTAAATAATACACTAAATGTACCATAAGCAAAATGAACAAATTGTAACGTGTTAAGAATGAGAACTTCTATTCATTCCAAGACATCCTTGAAAGAGTGAAAAGGCCAAGCCACAGACTGAAAACGTATTTGGTATACATCTGATAAGGGAATCCTGTTTAGAATATATAGAGAATTTGTAGCAATTCAAAAATCCAGTAAAAAAAAAAAAAAGAGCAAAAGATTAGAACAGACGTTTCACAGCAAAAGATTAGAACAGACATTTCGCAAAGAGGATACCAAGATCGCTAATAAACCTGAAAAAGCTCTCAGCTGCGTTAATCATCAAGGATATGCAAATTAAAACTTCAGTGAAATACTAACATATAGTCATTAGAATGGCTAAAATGTGAAAGACCTCTTGAAGTGTTCGCGAGGAGGTAGAACAGCAAACTCATATACAGCTAGTGGAGTAGAAATTGGTACTACCACTTAGGAAAATTGTTTTGATATATTTTAAAGTTGAATGAGTCAGTACTTTTTTTTTGAGACAGTCTTGCTCTGTCCTCCAGGCTGGAGTGCAGTGGCACAATCTCAACTCACTGCAACCTCCACCTCCCAGGTTCAAGCAATCCTCCTGCCTCAGCCTCCCGAGTAGCTAGGATTACAGGCACATGATACCATGCCCGGCTAATTTTTGTAGTTTTAGTAGAGACAGGGTTTCACCGTGTTGGCCAGGCTGATCTCGAACTCCTGATCTCAGGTGACCCGCCCACCTCGGCCTCCCAAAGTGCTGGGATTACAGGCATGACGTGAGCCACTGTACCTGGCTGATTAATACTTTGACCTGACACTTTTACTCCCTGATATATATCTGACCAAAATGTGTGCACTTGCACCAAAACATGCAGAAGAATGGCCACTGAATTGTTATTTGCAATAGCCAAAAACTGGAGACAACCCAAATAGCCATTTAGATTAGAATGGATTAACGAATTGTTTATTCATACAGTGCTATACAAGAAAAAGAACAAATTACTGCTATATGCAAGAACATAAAATCTCACAAACATAATGTTGACTGAAAGAAGTAAGATAGTAATATATATTCTGTGATTCTATTTATATCTAGATAAACCAGAAAAAACTCTAATCCTTTGTTAGAGGTCAAAATAGTAGCTACTTGAGGGATGGAGGGTGTAGTGACTGACAGGGTACATAGCACAATTTCTGATAGTTTTTATCTGGGTTTTTGTTACATGGTTGTGTTCATTTGGGGATAATTCATTGAAACTATATGCTTGCAAACTTACTATTTGTTACTGTTTGTGTACCTTTAAGTGGAGATTATACATCAAGAAAGTTTAAAAAAAAAAAAAAAGAAAGCCCGTGTGGCTTACTGGAGGGGAAGTGAGAAAGTGGGGAATGGTAGACTATAAAATCAGGAAGGTAGAAGGGGACCAGATCATATGGGACCATATCAGCCATGATAATATTTTAGTGTGATGGGAAGTCACTGGAGACTTTTGGGCGGGAGAATGACGTGATATGTTTTACATTTTAATAAGCGTACTTTGACTGGTATAGAGATGATAGATTGTGGCAAGAATAGAAGCAAGATACACCAGCCTGGGCAAGAGAGGATAAAGGCTTCAAGTAGGGTTCTAATAGTGTAGATGGTGAAAAGTGGCCCAGTCCAGGATATATTTTTAAGTTAGAGCTCTCAGGATGGTTCATAGATTACACTGTGGGGTAGAAAGGAAAGAAGGTAATGCTGAGATGTTTGGCCTGAGCAGCTGGGTGAATTGTGGTGCTGTTTACTGAGATGAAGACAGAGAGAGGAGCACACTTAAGGAGAAATCAAGATATTTACTTTTGATGTGTGAAGGTTGAGATACTTATTAGACATTCAAGATGAGATGTTAAATAGCTGAGTAGAGAAATCAGGGATGGGGAAATAATTTATTAGTGTTTTAGGTGGTGCTTAAAGTCCTAGGGCTGGAAGAGATCTCCTAGGGAATGCACGTAGACAGGACAGAGTACAGTGGGGTAGAGTGAAGTGGAGAAGAAGGATGACATCTAATTATTGTGGCAGGTCAACACTTTGATATCAGGGAGAAATGAAAGAGCAACTAATGAGTTAGATTTTAAAGCAGGAGTGTATGGTGCCTCAAAGCCCAGTAAAGCATTTCATAAAGTAAGAATGAGCAACTGTCAAATATTACTGAGCTATTTAGCTAATGTTCAGCTTGGTGAAAAATGAGATTTGACTGCTGGGTTTGGTAGGTTTGGGGGAGAGATTTGAGGAGAGTTGGAATTGGAATAAAGTATTATATTTGGAGAATGAATCTGTATAAAATTAGCTAATACAATAAAGCTTGAAGACTTTGGAGTCTTTTTAGTCTAGCAAAGGAGTATCAGCTAAGATTAATGGTCAAATAAAATGTAAAATCAAATTTCAGAAGTTAAGGGGGCTGCTTACAAGTAACCTATAATAGATTCTTTGATGTAAGATAGAAAAATTAGTTATGAATCTGCCATTAGGGTTTTACACCCCATTCGAAATGGTTCAGCATATTCCTAGTATCTTCAAGTGGAGTGGCTTGACTATTCTGAACCTTCATCTTTATTGAAAGGCTTTAAAATTGGCTCTTAATGATTCTTATGTCAGCGGTCTCTTATTCTGATAGTTTTTCATTAATAACTTTTTACTCAAATCTTGGTGTCTTTTCTTTAATTCACTATTATCAGCCAATGCTGAAATAAAACATACTATGTAATATAAGGTAACGAATGGAATCAATGAATCGTTACCCCGCATGGATCTGTAGCTTCTATGTGAAGTAATATGGGGCTTTTAAGTTTCTTTTTCCATAGAGTTCAGGAGGTGGAGAGGGCCCTCTGTAGAGAATTTGGTCTGTTAGGTTGTTCCTTTGTAAAGGAATGAAGATTCCAGAAGATGTGATGGGAATGGCTAGTCAGGGACAGCAGTGTTAGGAGGTTGTGTTGGGAGGAAAAGCACAGAACGGTATTGTAGTGAATGTATACTGGGGGCCCAAAGACTTATGTTGTGTGATGCTGATGGCAGGATCTAGGTCTAGTTCTAACTGAAAATGTGGTGAAGAGACATTTTAATTGGAAAGAATAGAGACTCACTCAAAAAGATCCACAAAAGAGAATGGGGCAGTTATTAGACAAGTTCAGGGACCTTAAGCATTGCTTATGTTCCTGAAAATTGGACTGCAGGTGTGGGCTTAAGGCAAATTTAAGTTGTGTGTTTATTTTTCTATCTCTGCTTCTTTTTATGTGTTTGTTTTGTCTTCTGTCTTGTACAGACTGCAGCATTCTCAGGGTTTTTTTCTTTTCTTTTTTTTTTTTTTCTCTACCGCATATAAAACCAGCTTTTACTTGCCTATCATGTCATCTTTAGCTCAAATGTCAGATGACCTTTAAGCTTCACTGCCTGTCATCGACTGACAACTGCACACTGTGTTTTAGTTTAAGTACCTAAGAATAAGAACCTTATCTAATTCACCCCTGCCTCTTTGCTCCCCAGGCCTCTGAATTCTGGTTAGTCTCCATTGGCTGCGCTTGGGTCCATTGCCCATCCCTAGTTCAGCCTCTCCTGGGGAAAGGAAAAAAAGAGTCTCTGGGCAGAGCAGATTCCCTTAGAGAAAAAACAGTGATGGAGCAGGCAGTGGCTCTAGTTTTTCTTCTTACCTTAGAAGTTTTATGATTCATTGAAATTGTAAAAGCTTAAAATTTTGGAGGAATGGCATGAAGCCCCCATGGCTAGTGGAACGAGTGCGGGAAGAATGATGGGAGATAAGGTCAAAGAGGTCGGCTAAACCACGTGATATAGAGTCTTGCAGGCCATAGAGTGTGAATTTTATGTATGTATAGTTGTATATATTCTTATATATAAAATATATATCAGATAAATATACACATTTGTTCAAATATAAGAAATACATACGGAAAAAAATCGTAGGTTACTTACCAAATTGATAATAGCTATGTGTCTCTGTGGAGGAAGAGAATGACCAGACTAGGATGGGGGTGTGGTCAGACTTTATGTGTAAATGTTTAATAAAGGAGAATATAGTCATGTGCTGTTTGTGGAATTCAAAGTTAGTTGAAAGAGGTGGGGACAACCTGTCCCCTGAAGCAAGTTCCTGTGGAGTATAAAGATAATTTACTTGCTTTGTAATGTTTGTAAGTGCGTGAATTTGTTTGTTTTTTAACAATATGTTTAATTCCCCCCCGGCTCTTTTTTTGCCTTTTTTCTCTAGGGAGTTGGTCTCTCAGTCCATGGGCAATTTCGAGTGGCTACAGAAAAGTGTCTTTTTGCTATGCCAGAAACTGCAATAGGTAAACAACCAGAATTTTTTTTATAATTACTTTTAGCATCATCTTCTTTTGATATGTTTCAGAGTTTACTGTTGTTGAAGGAATTGATGGAATCTTGTGTGAGATACAATAATGAAAGGATTTTAAAAAAGAAATTAAATAGGAAGATACTTTGAAGTCTATATTAGCTCAGTGATTGTGTCTGAAAACACAAAACTGAGAACATTAAAGGAGACATTAACACACTATAAATAAAACATTAACACTATAGATAAAATATCATTAAGGGAATATATTTTTGCCTATAGATCTGTGCAGTTTTGAGTTGTGATCAAAACTATCATATGACACTTTTGAGTTAATTTTTGTATATGGTGAGGGGTGTGGATCACCTATATAAGTCAAAGTTTATTTTGTATATGGAAATACAATCATTCCAGTACCAACTGTTGAAAGGGTATTGTTTTGCTACTGAATTGCCTGTGTAGCTTTGTTATAGTTGTCTATAGATGTCAGTCATGGTGCCAACACCGTGTTGTCTTGGTTAGTGTTGCTTTATAGTAAGTCTTAAAATCAGGTAGTGATAATGTTCCACCTTTGTTCTTTGTATCTTACCGAGTTGCTTTGGCTATATAGATTCTTTGTATTTCCATATGTATTTTAGAGTTACTTGTCAATTTCAACAAAAAAGCCTGCAGATGAATTTAGAGAATTGACATCTTAACACTATCGAGTCTTTTCAGACCTGTGAGCAAGATATAATTCTTCATTTATGTAAGTGGTCTTTAATTTTTCTCAGCATGGATTTTTAGTTTTCAGTTTATAGGTCTTATCTTTTGTCATATTTATCCATAAGTATTTCATATTAATGATATTTCTGAAAAAACTTTCAGTTCTAATTGTTAGTTACCAGTCTAAAGAAATACAGTTGATTTTTGTATTTACCTTTATCATGCAGACTTTACTAAACTCACTTATTAGTTTTAGTTGCTTTAGAATTGAATAGAATTTGATTCTACTTTCCTGGAATTCCTAAAGAGACAATTATGTCATTTACAAGTAAGAGCAGTTTTACTTTTTCCTTTCCTTTTTCTAATCTGGATAGCTTTTCTTTCTTTCTCTTGCCCTATTGCATAGAATAGAACTTCCAATACAATGTTGAATAGAGGTGGTGAGAGTGGACATTTTTTCCTTGTTCCTGATTTTAGGGGAAAGCATTGTCTTCTACTAATTAAGTTTGATGTTAAGGTATATATTTTTCATTTAAGGAACAAGACAATGATGGCTGCTCTCATCGTTTCTATTCAATACTGTATTGAAAGTCCTTTCCGGAGCAATTAGGCAAGAGAAAGAAATAAAAGGCATCCAAACAGGAAAAGCAGAGGTGAAACTGTCACTGCTGATGACATGCTCTTATATATATATGGAAAACTCCAACAGCTCCAACAAAAAACTGTTTGAACTAATAAATAAATACAGTAAAGCTGTAGGATATAAAATCAACACATAAAAATCAGCATTTCTATACACTAACAACAAACTATTTGAAAAATAAGAAAATAATTTCATTTACAAAAGCATGAAAAAGAATAAAATACTGAGAAATAAATTTAACCAAGTAGGTAAAATCTGTATGGCGAAACCACATCTCTACAAAAATAACGAAAGGTAGCTGGATGTTGTGGCATGTGCCTGTGGTTCCAGCTGCTCAGGAGGTGGAGATAAAAGGATGGCTTGAGCCCTGGAAGTAGAGGCTGCAGTGAGCTGAGATCATGCCACTGCACTGTAGCCTGGGCAATACAGCCAGACCATGTCAGTCAGACACATACACACACACACACACACACACACACACACACACACATCTGTATACTGAAAACTACAAAACTTTGATAAAAAAATTGAAGAAGACACAAATAAATAAGATATTCCATGTTCATGGATTGGAAGAATATTTTTAAAATGTTCATACTACCCAAGATGATCTACAGATTCAGTGTAATCCCTATCAAAATCCCAATGTCAGTTTTCAAAAAAATAGAAAAAATTCCAAAATTCATATGGAACCAAAAAAGACTGCAAATAGCCAAGATAATCTTAAGCAAAAAGAACAAAGCTAGAGGCTTCGTACTGACTTCAAACACTATTGCAAAGCTTTAGTAATCAAAACAGCATAGTACTGGAATAAAAATGGATACGTAGACCACTGGAAAAGAATAGCAAGCCCAGAGACAAATCCATATATTTGCGGTTAAGTGATTTTCAAGAAAGATGCCAAGAATACATAATGGTGAAAGGACAGTCTCTTCAATAAATGATGTCATAAAAACTGGATATCCGTATGCAGAAAAATGAAATTAGACCCATACCTCATATTATATTTTAGAAAAAAACCTCAGATGGTTTAAAGATGTAGCCATACAACCTGAAGCTGCAAAATCACTAGAAGAAAACATATGGGAAAATGACATGACATTAATCTGGTCAATAATTTTTTGGCTTTGACCCTAAAAGCTCAGGCAACAAAAACAAAAATATACAATTGTTGTTGTATACACAAGTGTTGTTGAATCCATCCAACATCCAGGCTACGCTGATGCAAGGGGTGGCTCCCAAGGTCTGTGCATAGACAAATAGAATTATATCATGTAAAACGCTTCTAGAAGCACAGCAAAGAAAACAATTAGCAGAGTGAAGAGGCAACCTATTCTAATCTCTGCTCATTGCCTAGTTCCCAAGTCACTTCTACATTTCCAGGTATCTTTATAGCAATGCCCTACTTCTCTGGTACCGGTTTTCTGTATTAGTCCATTCTCACATTGCTATAAAGAACTACCTGAGACTGGGTAATTTATGAAGAAAAGAGGTTTAATTGGCTCACAGTTCCACAGGCTGTATGGGAAGCATGACTGGGGAGGTCTCCAGAAATTTACAGTCATGGCCAAAGATGAAGGGGAAGCAAGTGCATCTTCACGTGGCTGGCAGGAGAGCAAAGGGAGAAGTACTGCACACTTTAAAACAACCAGATACCATGAGAACTCACTCATTATTATGAGAACAGCAAGGGGGAGATCTGCCGCCATGACCCAATCACCTTCCACCAGGCCCCTCATCCAACATTAGGGATTACAATTCAACATGAGATTTGAGTGGGGACACAGAGCCAAACCATATCAGGGCCTTTCAAGGAATTTGTCAATTTGTTAGCATAAAGTTGTTCATAATTGCTTTTTTGTATGTATCACCTGAAGTTCACATGTTGGAAACTTAATTCCCAACTCAGCAGTGTTGAGAGTTGGTACCACTAAGAGGTGAGTGGTTCATGAGTGCTCTTCCAGTTTTTGCAGGTTAGTTCCCGATACAGGGATGACTTCAGCCCCCTTTCCTTCTGCTCTCTTGTCCTATCTCACCCTTGCCTTTTGCCATGGGATGATGCACCAAGAAGGCCCTCGTGTGATGTTGGCACCATGATATTGGACTTCCCAGCCTCCAGAACTGTGAGAAATAATTTTTTTTTCTAAATTACCCCGGTCTGTGGTATTCTGTCATAGCAACACAAAATGCACTAAGACAATAATATTCCCGTATTATCTTTTTAATATCTGTAGACTCCTTAGTGATTTCTGCCTCTCTTATTCTTGATATTGGTCATTGTGTCTTCTCTTTTTTTTTCACCTGATCAATCTAGTTAGAGGTTAATTAATTTTATTGATCTTAAACAGATTTTTGTTTTCATTTATTTTTTATTTTGCTGATTTCTGCTCCAGTATTCATTCCTCCTTTCTTCTGCTTATTTTAGATTTTGTTTGCTCTTCTTTCATTTCCTCAGGTGAAACCTGAGTTCACGTGTATGAGATGTGGGTATGGAATTCGATTCTACTCTGGTTTTTAATTTCAGTAATTTAAAGATTTTACTACACTGTCATCTCATTTGATTTCCTACAGAAAGTCTTCTTTCTTCCTTATTTTTGTTCCTGTGTCTTTTTATTTTCTCTGGCTGCTCTTAAGATTTTCTCTTGATCACATGTTTTGAGCCATTTGATTATGATGTGCTTTGGTGCTCTTCATATTTCTAATGCTTGTGGTTATTGAGCTACTTAGGTTTATAACTTCTGTCAAATTTGGAAAATTTTCTGTTATTATTTCTACAAATACTTTTTTTCCACCCATTCCCTTTTCAGGAATTCTGGTCATACTTCTATAAGGCTCACTTATGCTTCATTCATTAAAAACTTTTTTTTCTCTCTTTCATTTTAGATAGTTTCTGTTCCTGTGTCCTTAAGTTCATTAATTTTCTCTTCTACAAGATCTAGTCTGCCCTTAATCTCATCCAGGTATTTTTCAGCTTATACATTCATTTCAGTTTTCATCTCTAGAAGTATGATTTGGTTCTTTTTCTAAAAAGAAAAATTTTCTGTGTCTCTAACTTCTTGAATATATAGGTTATGTGTGATAACTGTGTTAATGTTTTTGTCTGCTAGTTCTAACATTTATGTCAGTTCTTATTTTTTTAAATCACCTCTTTATGGTTAGTATTTTCCTGCATCTTTAGATAGCTGGTAATTTTTTATTGAATTGTAGATATTGTAAACTTTACTTTGTTGGGTGCTGGATATTTTTGTATTCTTTTAAGTATTTTTGAGATTTCTTCTGAGATGAATTTAAATTCCTGGGAAACATCTTAATATTTTCAAGTGTTACAAGATTTATTATTAATTCTTTTTTTGCAGAATTGGAGCAATGCTCCAACTAGGGCTAATTATTTCCCACTACTGGGGCAAGATCTTGCTCTGTGTTCTGCACAGTGCCCCATGACATCAATCATGAGTTTTTCTAGTCCAGGTGGTGGGGATCATGCTGTTTTTAGTCCTGTGTGGGTTCCCAGTACTGTTCTCTATAATCATTTTCTGTGATTCATTCCTTAGTCTCATGTAATGATCTTGTTAGGCGTTGTGTCCTCACCCAAATCTCATCTTGAATTGTAATCCCCGTAATCCCCCTGTGTCCAGGGAGAGATCTGGTAGGAGGTGATTGGATCATGGACGCAGTGTCTCCCTTGCTGTTCTCATGACAGTGAGTTCTTACGAGAGCTGATGGTTTTATAAGGGGCTCTTTCCCCTTTGCTCCTCACTCTTTTTTCTCCTGCTGCCATGTGAGAAGGTCCAAGCTTGCTTTGCCTTCTGCCAATGATTGTAAGTTTCCTGAGGCCTCCTTAGCCATTTGGAACTATGAGTCAATTAAACCTCTTTCCTTTATAAATTACTCAGTCTCGGACAGTGTGAAAAATGACTAATCATGTAGTTTCTTGACACACATACACACACACACTCTCTCTCTCTCTCTCTCTTTCTCTCTCCATTCCTAAGCTAAGTACTTAAAAGAGACACCCTGCAGATCTCCAGAGCTTTCTCTCTGTAGCTCTCTCTGCTCTGGTACTCTGTTCTGGGAATTCTAGCTGTTTTGGTTTCCCTAGACTTTTAGCTTCATCTTCTCAAATGAGGGACTATGCTGGGCCTGGGAACTCACTCAAGGCATGAAGTTGGAGCTGTTCTAGGATTCACCTTGCTTGTTTTCTGATATTCAGAGACCACGTTTCTTTATTGCTTGATGTTCAGTGTGTTGAAAACACTATTGATCCATATATTGTGTCTGTTTTTATAGTTGTTTCAGGTAGGGGGATAAGTCTGGTTCCTGTTACTCTATCTTGTCCAAAGTGTAAGTCTCCCAGATGGCTACTTTAAATTGGGTGATTAAAGATGCTCTCAGAGGAGTTGTCCTTTAAGCTGAGAGTTGAATAACAAGAATCAGCTACATGAAGAACTGAGAGCAGAATATTGTGGCATTGAGAAAAGTTAGCTCAAGACCCTTAGGTAAGAATGAACTTGGCCTGTTAAAGAAACCAAATGGAGGCCATCTGTGTCTGAATCGAGGGCAAGAGTGATGTAACATGCTCTCAAAAGGGTACATGGGGGCCTCTAGTGAAGAGTTAAGATTTAAACCTAAATATGGGAAGTTGTGGAAGAGTATAAAGCAGGCAATGACATAATCTAGTTTATATTTATATTTTAGTACTATGATTCTGGCTACTTTGAGGATAATGGATTGTAGGGGTAGCAGAGTAGAAGCAGTGAGATTGTATAGTAGGTTATTACATTAGTCTAGAGCTACACTGTCCAATACTGTGTAGCCACTAGCCACAAGTGGCTTTTAAAATTTTAATATAAATTAATTAAATTTAAAGAAGACAAATTCAGTTCCTCAGTCACACCAGCTACATTTCAGGTGTTTAATAGCTACATATGGCTAGTGGCTATCTTATTGGACAGCAGAAATTATAGATTTCATCATTGTAGAAAGTTCTGTTGGACAGCACAGTCTGGAGAGATTTTGGCTTTGGAGTAGTTTGGAGGTATAGAGTTGAATAGAGTGAATAGATTTGAAACATGTTTTGGGCTTAACTGACTTGCTGGTATGATGAATCAGGAATAACTCTAAGGTATTTAGCTTGTGCTACTTGATGGATGAGGCTGATTAGGGAAGGAGCAGTGTAGTTGGAGGTTTGTGAAACAGTAGTTCTACTTTTGCCATGTTAAATGTAAGATACTTATTATCCATGTGGTTCTGTTTAGGTGGCAGATCTAAGAGTTCGGTATTCATGGGAGAAGGCATGAGTGATTTCGCAGCGTATTAGACTTTTAGGGCTACATAACAAAATACCACAAACTTGGTGGCTTAAACAGCAGAAATTTTTTTTCTCACAGTTCTGGAGACTGAAAGGCTGAGATCAAGGTGTCAGCAGATGGTTCTATTGAGCCCTCTCTCTGTGGCTTATAGACTGCTGCCTTCTTGCTCTGTCCTCATATGGCCTTTTCTCTGTTCACATGCATCCCTGGTGTTTCTTCCTCCTCTTATAAGGACATCAGTCCTGTTGGATTAGGACCCCACCCTTATGACCTCACTTAATCTTAATTACCTCTTCAAAGGCCCTGCTTCCAAATGCAGTTACATCGAGGGTTAGGGCTTCAACACAGGACTTTTTGGAAGGACGCAATGCAGTCCATAGCAGGGAGTAATCAGCATATAGATATTATCTAAAGTCATAGGAGTTAAGGAAAATGTGTATATAGGAAAGAAGAGGTAGCCTAATGTGGAGCTTAGGCACAGTGAGCAAGAGGTCAAGCAGAGGAGGTGGTGTCTGTGAGGGAGACTGGAAAGAAGCAGAATTGGGGGAAGGGGAAAAAAGAGAGAATGTGGTACCCTGGAAGAGAAGAATGTGTTGTCAGGATGGAGGATTTTTCCACTTGGGCAGCATGCTGCTGAGGCTCTGGGGCAGGAAGGAGTGTAGAATGTTAGGGAACTGAAAGAAGACCAGAGTGGCTGGAGTATAGGGAGTGAGTAGTAAGGGATGTAGTGGGAAAAGTGGTAAGGGGCCTTGAAGACTTTTATAAAGGTGTTTGTTTTAATCCAGGAGAAACAGGCAGCCATGGGAGGGTTTTAGGCAGTGGAATGCAAGACTCTTGTAAGGATTTGTGTTTTAAAAAGATCACTTTGGCTATTGTGTGGAGAACAGTTTAGAGGGGAAATCAGTAAGATGTGGTCACTGATGGGGATTAAGGGGATGGTGCGAGAAGATGTCAAGGCTGGATACTTGCACCCTTTATTGAGGTAGGTGATGCTGGAGGAAGATTGTGGGAATGGTGCGGGGAGGTTATGAGTTTAACTTGAGACCTAGCTAGTTTGAGATACTAAGAGATATTTCTGTTTACAGGAGCATGATGCTTTTTCTTTTAAGTCTAGAACCTTTTTGTAAAGTAGAACTGGAGAGAATTTTAGTGCTTGCATTTTTATCCCAACATAATTAAAGGAAACTTTAGAACAGATACATAAATTATAAAACTAGAGGGTCACAGTTGTTTAAGATCTTTAACACCCAAAGGAGTATGCTAGTAATTACTTGTATATATGCTATTTTCTTTATTTTATTATTATTATTGTTATTATTATTTGAGATGGAGTCTTGCTCTGTTGCCCAGGCTGGAGTGCAGTGGCATTATCTCAGCTCACTGCAACTTCTGCCTCCCGGGTTCAAGCGATTCTCCTGCCTCAGCCTCACCAGTAGCTGGGATTACAGGCATGCGCCACCTTGCCCGGATAATTTTTGTAATTTTAGTAGAGATGGGGTTTCACTATGTTGGTCAGGCTGGTCTTGAACTCCTGACCTCAGGTGATCTGCCTGTCTTGGCCTTCCAAAGTGCTGAGATTACAGGCGTGAGCCACCGCGCCTAGCTTTATATGCTATTTTCAGTTGTTACCCGTAGAGAATTTTTGAATACTGATGATTAAGAGAAGGGTAAATGCAAATGATTTTATTAGGTATAAACCTGTTCATTTAGTAGGACTCGTGGTTATTGCATCAATATTTAAACATCTTGAATATTAGATAATTGACTAAGATTGGGACATGATTTAAATGATAATAATTTTGCTATAATAGGCCATAGGTTATGTATTTTTTTTTTCCTGTGCTGATTTGGAAATAGATTTTTTTGAAATCTTTACCTATTTTGGAGACTCTTCAAAAGTAAATCAGTGGTAAGAAAATTTAGGTAACATTGAGTACTTCTAATATACAAAACATTGTGTCATCAAATACTTTACTGACTTCTATAGAAATGAGACATGAAGGTTTTGAAAAATACCCAAGTTAGCACAGTTTATAGCAAGTCTTTTGTGATATTGATTGCAGTGTGTAGTACTTAGTTTAACAATATTTGTAATGTATATTCAAGCTCCAGAGAGAAATGGTTTGTGTGATCTACAGCAAAGAGGTTATATTTATCTTTTTCATTTGAATCACCATTATCTCTTTTTGTTACATTTAATTACAGGACTGTTCCCTGATGTGGGTGGAGGTTATTTCTTGCCACGACTCCAAGGAAAACTTGGTTACTTCCTAGCATTAACAGGATTCAGACTAAAAGGAAGAGATGTGTACAGAGCAGGAATTGCTACACACTTTGTAGATTCTGAAAAGGTACTTTTTCGGATGTTTGCGTTTTGTATTGTTGGAGTAACACCACAAAATAGTGCGTGGGAAGGTACAATGGGTGGTTGAGATCCACAGACTTCTGGTGAAATCGTGGTGTGAATCCTGGACCTATTAGTTTATAGCTGTGTTACCTTGGAGAAAGTGCATAAGCTCTCTAATTCTGTTTCCTCATATGCAAACTGAAGATAACGATACCCGGATTCAGGGTTGGCACCTTCAGTGAGTATTTTTAAGTGAACAATTAGAGTCTCTTAAAAAAAAAGTCAGGCCTACCTTAAGAAAGTCTAATATGTACAAATCTAAATTTATATATAAAAAGATAGCCTTTTATTTTATGAGGACATTTTGAAGGCTTCTTTTGGTTATGAGTTTCCCTAGTGCATTGAAAGTAATTGCATTTGACTTTTCTAAAACACATCTGTTACAAGGAACACGTTACTTATCTTTGCTTTTTTTTTTTTTTTTAAAACAATGTGGCCAATTTTCTCAGCACAGGATAACGTAGTGGAAAAGAATATATAGATAGTTTGAGTTTAAGTCTTAACTGTAACTTAGCCTCTTTTGCCCCCCATTTTCCCGTCTGCAGAATGGAGATGACACTATTACGTAGTAGTTGAAACTCCTTGTGTTACATGTGACGGAAGACCCGATTCAAGGTAGTTTTGCCTCAGAATTCTCAGCAAGAGACTTAGGATGTATTTTGCTTCACCTGGCTTGGTTCACTCTGACTGGACTGGCTTATCTCATTCCTGAACCGTATGAGTAGGTAGAATATACCAACTGGCCTATCCTAGGTAATGCACACTCTATCCTTGGATCTGTGGGGTAAAGTCAGCTTTCAAGGAAGCACATGGTCATCAGATGAATAGCTGATCTTAAGGGAAGGGTGTTTTAGGATACGGCAAGGAAAGCTATAAAAATTAAATTAGAAAATTTATGTTACATGCTTAGCCCAGTAACTGACAAATAGTAAACACTCAAAATTTAACTATTATTAATACTTTTAATGCAGTTTTATATTTTTAGAGGTGACCAGATTTTTCATTGAGAGTCTCTTTTGTAAAGGATAGCCCTTTTTATCCTCATATCTATAACATTCTTCTGTTTTGGGTAAGGATGCCAGAGATTATACTGACAGTTGGACTATCATGTGAGTCCCCCCAAGGACTTTTTACAAATGATGATGATTTATTCTCACACGTCCTCTTTGGCCATTGAAGTAAAACAGCTGGATAGCATAAAAATGTACTGTTTGGTCACTAATAGAATTCTCTTCACAAACTTTATAAATTGGCTGTGGAAATTTTTATGTTGATGAGCTTTGGTCTTGTTTCTCACACTGTTACAGATTCTGTAAAATATATGAAGCATACAAAATTGAAGGTTGTCTCTGTACACTGTTATGAAGGCCTTCTATCATGTTTGGCCAAAGATTCAGATCTTTGTGTTGTGGGCATCCTCAGTCACATTGAGTAGTCTCATGCTTCCCTTGAGCTATAACAGGAAGGAAACATGGGCATGCGATTTTCCTGTCTGGAAGGGACACTCTTGATTACAGTGGAATTTAGGATAAGAGAGAGCTGATGCATAACCCCTTTCTTTGTCAGTGTGTTCAATACTAGTATCTGCAATGAGTAGGCAGACATTCTCAGGGATGTAGAGGATATGAAAAAGAGGAATATACTTTGGGGATGCGATTAGAAGTGGGTACAAAAGGTAAATAACCATCTCTCTCATCTGGCAGAGGTAAAGTATGGTAAGTGTAAAAACAATACAAACAAAATACTCAAAGAATTGAAGGAAGAGCTTACCTGTAAGAAAGGACTAGAAGCCTTTTCATAAAGTTTGCAATACAGCCGGCCTTAAGGTGAGTATTATCAGGAAAAGGTATTGTCAGGTAAAGGAAACATTTAATGAAATCACAGGGGCAAGAAAGCATTAGCTATGTTTTGGGAACAGTAAAAAGTCCTATTTGGCTCAGTGTAGGGTAGATTAAGTGAGGGATTAGATGGATAAATAAATGAAGCTATATTATAGTGTTGTGCATTGACTGTGGTAGCCACTAATCATTTGTGGCAATTTAGGTTAAAATTAATTAAAAATAAAATTTATATGTAGGTCTTTGGTTCCAAGTACTCAATAGGCTGAGAGAAACAAAGACAAAAGTCTCTATTTCTCCTCCTGAATTTCTTCCATCTTTATCCATTCCTTTGAAGGCTACATTTGCTGTGTGGGAATACTTGTTCATTCAACTTAAGTCAAAATTTCTTTCAGTGATTCACCTGAAGAGAGAGCCTCATAATTTAAAGTCAAGAATTCTAAAAAAGAAGATGAGATTTTTATAAAGCTTTCTATGTTTCTGTTGGATCTCAGATCTTTCCTTTTTTTCCCCCTCGCCTTTAGTTGGCCATGTTAGAGGAAGATTTGTTAGCCTTGAAATCTCCTTCAAAAGAAAATATTGCATCTGTCTTAGAAAATTACCATACAGAGGTAATCTTGTTAATATTCTAATCTCAGGTTTTAATTCATGGGGAGGGGAAGTGATTAAAAAACTGGTAGTTGGTGAATATTATAGTTTGTAAATATAAATAAATGTACTAAAGATTTATTTACTTTAAAGCGTGGTGGAAGAATCAGTGCTTCACAGTTGTTAGTATAGCCAGCTAATAATATGACTTCTTTCCTGTGCAGCTGCATAGCTGTCTTCTCACTGCTGGTTAACTTCAGTGCATAGCCTTGTGATCATTCTTTGCAAGGGTTTTGGCATTTCTGTAAATGGTGTTCAATGTTAACACTATTTGTGGAGATGCAAACTCTTGACATTTATTTATATTTAATAAAGTATATTGCAGCATGTATTTTTAATTCCTTACTTACGTTGTCTGACTTGAATTTTCTTGTAAGAGCCAAGAATCTTTAAAAACACTCCATAACTTCTAGTTAAACATGATTGAATACATGCTGCCTCCTAAAACACCATTCAAAATTGTAATAAGTGAATAAAAAAAGGCATAAACCCACAAAGACAAGTAGAACAGAAGAGGAGACAGTGGCAGACATGAGATTTTAGTATTTTGGAAGCTTGAAATCAGCAGGATGAGTGCTGCTAATTTAAAACAAAGAACTCTGAAAGCCAATAAGAGGTCAGCTGATTCTTGCTGTAGACTCTTCTAAAGGGACCAGGTCCCTCTGAAGACTAGGGTGTAGAATGGGGCAGAAAAACAAGAGAATTTATTATAAGTTTTTTTTTTTTTTTTGAAGCAGAGTCTCGCTCTGTCACCTAGGCTGGAGGGTGATGGCACAATCTTGGCTCATGGCAACCTCCGCCTTCCAGATTCAAGCGATTCTCGTGCCTCAGCCTCCTGAGTAGCTGGGATTACAGGTGTGCACCACCATGCCCAGCTAATTTTTGTATTTTAGTAGAGACGGGGTTTCACCATGTTGGCCAGGCTGGTTTTGAACTTGTGACCTCAAATGATCCACCCTCCTCGGTTTCCCAAAGTGCTGGGATTACAGCCATGAGCACTGCACCTGGCCCCTCCACAAGTCTTCTGGTATAACTGAGAGTAGCTGTCTTCCAGTAGCCTGGCAGAAGAGTAGAGACTTACTCCTTAGAGAAACCAAATCAGGCAGGTCTAGCTGACAGTAGAGATTGGTGAAGTACTGTACTGAAAAGAGGTGAGATATACTAAGTTGGAAGACCTCTGTCCCTTTACCCTGGTTGGCTTGCAGAACCGCTGCATCCCACCCCACTCCTAAGCAATACATTGGAAGAAAAAAAAAAACCCATAGACATTGAAATTCATGGACCCCTTAATAACATATCTTGCCTGATCATCTTATAATGTAACATATAATTGAGAATCCCATAACTTGCAATTGACATTAGACACAAAGCTTCCTAATTTTAGTGCTTTGCATAGAAAAACAAATATTCCTAGGCCAAGACAAACAACAAAGGCACTGGAAGGAAACAGTTAATGCAAGAAGAAGGAAACTTAAAAAGACAAATACCAATCTATAACTGTTAACTTAAGAGGAAAATATTTTACCTGTTAAACAACAACAGATGTTATAAAGATAATTCAAAGAATAATATAGGCATGCCTCAGAGAATCTGAATTTGGTTCCACACCATGGCAGTAAAGCTAGTCACATGAATGTTTTGGTTTTCCAGTGCTCATAAAAACTTTTACACTATACTGTAGTCTATTAAGTGTGCAGGAGCATCATTTCTAAACACAAGTATGTATCTTATTAATTTATAATTATAAAATAATTTAGCTAAAAATACTAATGATCATCTGAGCTTTCGGTGAGTCATAATTGTTTTGCTGCTAGAGGGCCTTGCCTAGATGTTGATGGCTACTGGCTGACCTTGGTAGTGGTTATGCCTGTAAGATTTTAAAAATGATAACAAAAGTTGGGAATAAAAAACCCAGAACAGATTAAAATCTTTTCTAACAGAAAAGGATAATGAAATAGAAAAGGGAGAGAATGGAAAACTAGAGGTATTATTCCAAGAGGTCCAAAATCTAATCATTAGGAATTCATAAAAAGAAGATAGAGGGAAGGAAATATTTGGAGAAATAGTACCAAAAAAATTACCCAGAACTGAAGAACATGAGTACAGATTGGCAGGGCCACCAAGTACTTGGTGGAGAGAATATGAATACAGAGCATGTGAGGATTTCTCTTGTTTTTATCAGAGCATTTGATAGTCTTCTGTTGTCGAATTGAGTAAATACGGGATGAATTATGCTTTGCGGTGGTTGAAGGGGCTTATCGAAGAGTTCTACTAAATGTATAGGAGTTAGTTTGTAGGGAAGTCATCTTAGACTTATTCAGTATTTTTCTCAAGTGATTTGGTGACCACTGATAGCATTTTGATCAAGTTGATTTAGAACTAAGAAAAACAAGTTAAATTAGGAAAAAGAATATGGATGAAAAAACGACCCTTAGAGTTTAGAGTGATCTGCTCAATAGTAACAATGTGAAATTTAATAAAGATAAGTGCATATCTTGTGTTTTAACCCAAAGTACTAAATTCATAAGTACAGAATAGGAGAAACACAGCCTACAATGGCACAGGTTTAAAAAAAAAAAAAAAAAGTCTTATTTAATTGGAGCTTAGTGTGAATCAGCTGCAATCATAGGCCTGTCTCAACACTAACTCAGAGTTAGTCCAATTAAGAAAAGTATATCCAAAGCAATCAAGGACCTGCAGAACCCTCTTATACTTTGCTACCATCTAGCCACACCTGCAGCTAAGATACGTGTCCCATACTTGAAGAATGACCTTGATAAACTGGAACTTGTCCATAAGAAGGACCTGGATCATGAGGGGACACAAAACTGTGTCATGTGGGAAGTGGTTAAGGTAAAAGAGATTAACCAGAACTATAAACATGCTAGCATTGGTTTTTGTTCCAGAATTAAAACAACAGAAACCTAATTATTCAGTTGTTCCAGCATTTGTGAACTCCTCCTTGAGAGGTGCTGTTTTCTCTCCCTGAAGGTCACAACTGCAGGCATACCAGGTATATGGTGGGAATTTCTGGCTAGGATGGAAATTTGGGCAGGTTGACCTTTCAGGTCCCTTACATATTCACAGATTTATTTTAATGATAATGTGTCAAATGTAATAGTGGTTACATATATTTATACATGTAAATAAAAATACTAGAACATTTTTGCCGTTGATACTTTTACGAGCTAGTCCAGAGTTCTACATGCTGTCTGAATTTTGATCATACGGTAGTAGTTATTTATGAGACAGTTAGATGTAATTTGACTGGAAGTGACAAGTGACAGTCTTTCACAAAGTGTATCATTAAATATGAATTTTTAAGGATTAAAAAATTGTGTTCAAGTTTATTAAAAGATTTTTCTTTTCAAACAGTCTAAGATTGATCGAGACAAGTCTTTTATACTTGAGGAACACATGGACAAAATAAACAGGTACCTAACAAGAGATCTCAGTTATATATTCCTTTAGAGAGACTATGTTAAAATGAATTTGCTAACGTTATAATTACCGTTTTAATTACATTGTGTTTGATAGTGCACTGAATTCTGAGATCAGACAGTATAGAGCTTTCTTTCTTTTTTTTTTTGAGACAGAGTCTCACTCTGTCCCCCAGGCTGGAGTGCAGTGGTGCAATCTCAGCTCACTGCAACCTTTGCCTCCCAGATTCAAGCAATTCTTATGCTTCAGCCTCATGAGTAGCTGGGACTAGAGGCACCTGCTACCATGCCTGTCGAACTTTTCTATTTTTAGTGGAGACAGGGTTTCGCCATGTTGGCCAGGCTGGTCTCCAACTCCTGACCTAAGGTGATTCGCCCTCCTCACCCTCGCAAAGTGCTGCGATTACAGGCGTGATGCCTGGCCAGCATGGGGTTTTTTTTCACTTACCTTTGAAAGTAGCTTCTTTCCCTCTCTTTCTGGGTGAAATAAATTCATTATATTTAAGTAAACTACCATGAGAATTCATCTTAGTACAAAATACCTTTTTTTTTAAAGTGGGGAAGAGCAGCTAGAAAATAATAATTGAATTAACTTTTATTTTTGTAAATTCATCTTCTCGGAAGATCTTACCAAGCTGAACAGCAAAAAGATTTTGTGCAGTGATTTGAATTTATATTAGTGCAAAATATCTTTTTTTTTAAGTGGAGAAGAGAAGCTAGAAAATAATAATTGAATTAACTTTTACCTTTTTAAATTCATCTTCTCTGAAGGTCTTATCAAGCCGATCAGCAAAAAAGGTTTTATGCAATGATTTGAGAGATTGACAGACTGGCTTTGGGAAACAAGAGGAGGAAGAGTATTAGAAAATAAGACAACCATCTCTACAATTTAGAAGCATCAATTTTTCATTGTTGAATATTTCTTTACATGGAAATATAACAGATGCAAAAATGCAAAAGAAAAAATAAAATTTAGATTCTATTTTATGTTAGTGAAGGTAGACTGCAAATGCTTACTCAGGGAAGCAATGCTCTCTTTCTTTTCACGTCCTGTTAAAGAGGTTAGACAATTCTTCACTATTGAAATAGAGGTGGGGGAAAGCCTATGTTCAGATTCATCAGTATGTTAGAAACAGGAAATCACTTACACATTGGTGAAATCACATTTCCTTTCTTTATAGTTGTTTTTCAGCCAATACTGTGGAAGAAATTATTGAAAACTTACAGCAAGATGGTTCATCTTTTGCCTTAGAGCAATTGAAGGTAATATTGGAATCCTTTCTGCCCTGAGTGAACATAGTGAAGTCCAGTGACAGGGAAGCCTCTCTAAGGGGGTATTAGTGCTCCATTGGTGGTGACATAGCCCATGCATTGTGTTTTCTTTTTTCCCAAATTTAGGTGAGCTTCAGAAATCAGTTCCACTAACCTTGACCTAAATCCAAGTGCCATGTCTACCTGCTGGTCGTTGAGGGCAAAGCCAATCTAGTTTTATGTCCTTTGAATGTAACAGAGGACTTTAGTAAGCATACTTCATTTCCAAATAGTCCTCCTTGTCCTATGGGGGAAGGTTTTAGGGACATTTTAATTAGAAGGGCTGGGTCACTGGAGAATAGTCACCTTATGATACATTGCAATTGGGACATTGATCTATAAATTCTACTTAATATGGTCTTTCCAAACAGGAGGTTTAATTAAAAAGTGATCTTTTTTAAACAAGCAAGAGACTCCATCTCTCGCCATAGCTGAGTTTTATGTAGTGTTTCTGTGTTAGGTACACTTTGATCTTTTTGACACATAACTGTTAACAGCAGAAGAGCCATTTTTGTATAAATGTGTACATACCAGGTATTGATATTCATGGACCTCTAGTATGATTATGAGACTTGGAGTATTTCAGACTTCTAGACAGGAAAGAAAAGGTATGTTTCCTTATACTTAAAAGGTGTTTTAGCTTGTCTTCATCTGATAGCATTTTTTATATATATATATTAGGCTCTACATCATGATTCCATAATGTTTTTCTATTTATAGATGTAATCATAGCATTTCAGTTGTCAGGAAACATACTGAGAAAAAATTTTGATAGTCTTACCTGTAAATGTGAAAACATTTCCTCCATTGTCACTGTATTTTTTTTTTGTTTGTTTTCGTTTTTTTGAGACAGAATCCTGCCCTGTTGCCCAGGCTGGAGGACAGTGGTGCAATCACAACTCACTGCAGCCTCAGCCTCCCAGGCTCAAGCAATCCTCACACCTCAGCCTCCTGAGAAGCTAGGACTACGCATGTGTGCCACCACGGGTGGCTAATTTTTTGTATTTTTTTGTAGAGACAAGGTTTCACCATGTTGGCCAGGCTGGTCTTGACCTCCTGGGCTCAAGTGATTCACCCACCTCGGCTTCCCAAGGTGCTGGGATCACAGGCGTGAGCCACCACACCTGGCCTTTTACTGTATTCTTAAGGGGGAAATCCAAAGTTAATTTGACCCATGGGATCTTACACAGTATTAGAATTTTGTTAACTTTCAAAGATAGTCATAAATTAGAGCAGGTAGACCAGCCATTTATTTCCCTAACTCACAAAAGTAGATTGTTATTATTAACAACTTCCAGGAATGTTTACATCAATAGCCATTTTATAATTCAAGGAATCTGACTTTAAGTTGGTGTATTAGGGTTCTCTAGAGGGAAAGAACTAATAGGAGATATGTATATAAAGGGGAGTTTATTAAGTATTCACCTGCACAATCACAAGGTCACACAGTAGGCTGGCTACAAGCTTGAGGAGCAAGGAGGACCAGTCTGAGTCTCAAAACTGAAGAACTTAGGGTCTGATGTTCAAGGGCAGGAAGCATCCAGCATGGGAGAAAGATACAGGCTGGGAGGCTAGGCCAGTCTCTCCTTTTCACATTTTTCTGCCTGCTTTATATTCTCTGGCAGCTGATTAGTTTGTGCCCACCAGATTAAGGGTGGATCTGCCTTGCCCAGCCCACTGACTCAAATGTTAATCTCTTTTGGCAACACCCTCACAGACACATCCAGGATCAATACTTGGTATCCTTCAATCCAGTCAAGTTGACACTCAGTATTCACCATCACAAGTCCACCCCTTGTTAACTTGAACCCATACACATCTCCTGAGTCTTCAAATAAAGACAATAATAAGGTCATAATTATGCCTAACGTAATGCAACTATCCTTTGTACGACCAGAAACGCACCAATTCCTAACCCAAATACTATTACATAAAGTTAGCAGTACTTAAATGCCAATATGAAGTCAGTAAATCTTATGTCACATGATAAAGGAAAAGGAAATAAAGATATTTTCTTCGTACAATTATATACCTGCACAAACATGTTTTTAGCAAAAGATGGACGAAATACTTATGATAATCACAGTCTCCATTTCTGCAGCTGATCACATGGTTGTAGCTAGTGTTGATGACTACCTCCTTCTACTACCCATTCTGTATTCCCTTTGTCTTCAGCAAGCACCTCACGTCAACAAAAAGAACACCCACACAAAAACCCCATTCAGAGGCCATCAGCATCAAAGCTCAAAGGTAGATAAACACACAAAGATGAGGAAAAGCCAGTGCAACAATGCTGAAAATTCCAAAAACCGTAATGCCTCTTCTCCTCAAAATGATTACAACTCCTCTCCAGCAAGGGCACAAAACTGGACGGAAATGAGTTTGATGACAGAAGTAGGCTTCAGAAGGTGGGTAATAACAAACTCCTTTGAGCCGAAGGAGCATGGTCTAACCCAATGCAAGGAAGCTAAGAACATTGATAAAAGGTTACAGGAACTGCTAACTAGAATAACCAGTTTAGAGAACATAAATATTCTTGAAGAACAAGTATCAATAACCGAATCAATCAAGCAGAAGAAAGGATATCAGAGATTGAAGATCAACTTAAATAAAATGTGAAGACAAGATTAGAGAAATGAGAATGAAAAGGAATGAACAAAGCCTCCAAGAAATATGGGACTATGTGAAAAGACCAAACCTAGGATTGATTGGTGTATCTGAAAGTGACGGGAGAATGGAGTCAAGTTAAAACACACTTCAGGATATCGTACAGGAGAACTTGCCCAACCTAGCAAGACAGGCCAACATTCAAATTCAGGAAATACAGAGAACACTGCAAAGATACTCCTCGAGAAGAGCAACCCCAAGACACATAATCTTCAGATTCTCCAAAGTTGAAACAAAGGAAAAAATGTTAAGGGCAGCCAGAGAGAAAGGTCGGGTTACACACAAAGGGAAGCCCATCAGACTAACAGCAGATCCCTGTGCAGAAACCATACAATCCAGAAGAGAGTGGGAGCCAATATTCAACATTCTTGAAGAAAAGAATTTTCGACCCAGAATTTCATATCCAGCCAAACTAAGCTTCATAAATGAAAGAGAAAGGAAATCCTTTCCAGATGAGCAAATGCTGAAGGATTTTGTCACTACCAGGCCTGTATTACAATAGCTCCTGAAGGAAGCACTAAATATGGAAAGACTGGTACCAGCCACTGCAAAAACATACCAAAATATAAAGACCAACAACACTATGAAGAAACTGCATCAACTAATGGACAAAATAACCAGCTAGCATCATGATGACATGATCAAATTCACATATAACAATATTAACCTTAAATGTAAATGGGCTAAATGCACCAATTAAAAGACACAGACTAGCAAATTGGATAAAGAGTCAAGACCCATCAGTGTGCTGTATTCAGGAGACCCATCTCACATGCAAAGACACATATAGGTTCAAAATAAAGGGATGGAGGAATATTTACCAAGCAAATGGAAAGCAAAAAAGCAGGGGTTGCAATCCTAGTCTCTGATAAAACAGACTTTAAACCAAAAGCAATAAAAAAAGACAAAGGCATTACATAATGGTAAAGGGATCAATGTAGCAAGAAAAGCTAACTATCCTAAATATATATGCACCAATACAGGAGCACCCAGATTCATAAAGCAAGTTTTTAGAGACCTTCAAAGAGGCTTAGACTCCCACACAATAATAGTGAGAGACTTTAAACACCCTACTTTCAATGTTAGATCAATGAGACAGAAAATTAACAAGGATATTCAGGACTTGAACTCAGCTCTGGACCAAGTGGGCCTAATAGACATCTATAGAACTCTCTACCCCAAATCAACATAATATACATTATTTTCAGTACCACATAACACTTATTCTAAAATCAACCACATAATTGGAAGTAAAACACTCCTCAGCAAATGCAAAAGAACAGAAATCATAACAGTCTGTCAGACCACAGTACGATCAAATTAGAACTCAGGATTAAGAAACTCACTCAAAACCGCACGATACATGGAAAGTGAACAACCTGCTCCTGAATGACTACTGGGTAAATAACGAAATTAAGGCAGAAATAAGTTATTTGAAACCAATGAGAACAAAGACAAAACGTACCAGAATCACAACACAGCTAAAGCAGTGTTTAGAGGGAAATTTATAGCACTGAATGCCCACATCAGAAAGTGGAAAAGATCTAAAATCGCCACCCTTACATCACAGTTAAAAGAACTAGAGAAACAAGAGCAAACAAATTCAAAAACTAGCAGAAGACAGGAAATAACAAAGCAGAACTGAAGGAGATAAAAACAGAAAAAAACCCTTCAAAAAAATCAATGAATCCAGGAGCTGGTTTTTGAAAAGGTTAACAAAATAGACCACTAGCCAGACTAATAAAGAAGAAAAGAGAGAAGACTCAAATAGACACAATAAAAAATGATAAAGGGGATATCACCACTGATCCCACAGAAATGCAAACTACCATCAGAGAATGCTGTAAACACCTCTCCACAAATAAACTAGAAAATCTAGAAGAAATGGATAAATTCCTGGACACATACACCTTCCCAGGACTAAACCAGGAAGAAGTCGAATCCTTAAATAGACCAATAACAAGTTCTGAAATAGAGGCAATAATTAATGGCCTACCAACCAAAAAAATCCCAGGACTAGACGGATTCACAGCCGAATTCTGCCAGAGGTACAAAGAGGAGCTAGTGCCATTCCTTCTGAAAATATTCCAAACAATACAAAAAGAGGGACTCCTCCCTAACTCATTTTATGAGGCCAGCCTCATCCTGATACCAAAACCTGGCAGAGATACAACAATAAAAAAAATATTTCAAGGCCAGGTGCGGTGGCCCACGCCCGTAATCCCAGCACTTTGGGAGGCCGAAGCGGGCAGATCACTCGAGGTTGAGAGTTGGAGACCAGCCTGGCTAGCATGGTGAAACCCTGTCTCTGTTAAAAATACAAAAATTAGCTGGGCGTGGTGGCATATGCCTATAATCCCAGCTACTCAGGAGGTTGAGGCAGGAGAATCACTTGAGCCCAGGAGGTGGAGGTTGCAGTGACCTGAGACCATACCATTGCACTCCAGCTTGGGCAACAGGAGGGAAACTCTGTCTCAAAACAAAACAAAACAAAAAAACTACAAACCACTGCTCACGGAAGTAAGAGAGGACACAAATGGATAAACATTCTATGCTTATGGATAGGAAGAATCAGTATCATGAAAATGGCCATACTGTCCAAAGTAATTTTTAGATTCAGTGCTATTCCCATCAAGCTACCACTGACTTTGTTCACAGATCTAGAAAAAACTAAATTTCATATGGAACCAAAATAGAGCCCGTGTACTCAAGAGAATCCTAAGCAAAAAGAACAAAGTTGGAGGCATCATGCTACCTGACTTCAAATTATACCACAAGGCTAGAGTAACCAAAACAGCATGGTATAGTGGTACCAAAACAGATACATAGACCAATGGAACAGAACAGAGGCCTCAGAAATAACACCACACACCTACAACCATCTGATCTTTGACAAACCTGACAAAAACAAGCAATGGGGAAAGGATTCCGTATTTAATAAATGTTGTTGGGAAACTTGGCTAGCCATATGCAGAAAACTGAAACTGGACCCCTTCCTTACACTTTATATGAAAATTAATTCAAGATGGATTAAAGACTTAAACATAAGACCTAAAACCATAAAAACCCTGGAAGAGAACCTAGGCAATACCATTCAGGACATAGTCATGGGCAAAGACTTCATGACTAAACCACCAAAAGCAATTGCAACAAAAGCCAGAATTGAGAAATAGGATCTAATTAAACTAAAGAGCTTCTGTACAGCAAAAGAAATTCTCATCAGAGTGAACAGGCAGCTCACAGAATGGGAGAAAAATTTTGCAATCTATCCATCTAAATGTCTAATATCCAGAATCTACAAGGCACTTAAATTTACAAGAAAAAAACCCCATCAAAAAGTGGGTGAAGGATGTGAACAGACACTTCTCAAAAGAAGACGTTTATGGCCAGGCGTGGTGGCTCACGCCTGTAATCCCAGCACTTTGGGGGGGCCGCAGCAGGCAGATCACGAGGTCAGGAGTTCAGGACCAGCCTGCCTAATATGGTGAAACCATGTCTCTACTAAAAATACAAGAATTAGCCAGGCATGGTAGAGCAATATATAATCCCAGCTACTGTGGAGGCTGAGGCAGGAAAATTGCTTGAACCCAGGAGGCGGAGGTTGTAGTGAGCCAGGATCACCCTACTGCCCTCCAGCCTGGGTGACAAGAGCAAGACTCCGTCTCAAAACAAACAAAAGAAGACATTTATGCGGCCAACAAACATGAAAAAAAGTTAATCATCACTGATCATTAGAGAAATGCAAATCAAAACCACAATGAGATAACTATCTCACCAGTTAGAATGGAGATCATTAAGTCTGGAAACAAATACTGGTGAGGATGCAGAGAAATAAGAACGCTTTTACACTGTTGGTAGGAGTGTAAATTAGTTCAACCATTGTGGAAGACAATGTGGCGATTCCTCAAGGATCTAGAACCAGAAATACCATTTGACCCAGCAATCCCTTTACTGGGTATATACCCAAAGGATTATAAATCATTCTACTGTAAAGACACATGTACACGTATGTTTATTGCAGCACTATTTACAATAGCAAAGACTTGGAATCAACTCAAATGCCCATCAGTGAGAGACTGGATAAAGAAAACGTGGCATATATATGCCATGGAATACTATGCAGCTGTAAAAAAAAGAATGAGTTCATGTCCTTTGCAGGGACATGGATGAAGCTGGAAACCATCATTCTCAGCAAACGAATACAAGAACAGAAAACCAAACACCGCATGTTCTCACTCATAAGTGGGAGTTGAACAGTGAGAACATACTGACACAGGAAGGGGAACATCACACACTGGGGCCCATCAGGGTAGGGGGCAAAGGGAGGGGGAGAGCATTAGGACAAATACCTAATATGTGAGGGGCTTAAAACCTAGATGACGGGTTAATGGGTGCAGCAAACCACTGTGGCACGTATATACCTATGTAACAAACCTGCACGTTCTGCACACATATATATAAATATATAAACGTGGGGCACCTAGAACTTACACATTGCAGCAAGAATGCAGTTTGGCAGTTTCTTATAAAGTTAAACATAAACTCACCAAGACCCAACAGCCCCACTCTGCGAGATTTATCCAAGAAAGTGTAAACAGGAGTCCACACAAATGCTCGTATTTACATTGGAACTTGGTTCATAATAGCTAAAATCTAGAAACAGCTGAATGCATATTAATTACTGAATAAAGTTATTGTGATATATTTATATGATGGAATACTACTTCTCTCTAAGAAGGAATGAGCTGCTGCTACACACAACATGATAAATCTTGGAAGCAGTATGTCAACAAAAGATGGTGGATGCAAAGGACTACTCATTGTATGGCTTTATTTTTATGAAATTCTAGAAAAGATAAAAGTATTTGAATAGAAAACAGATCAGTTGCCGGGGGTAAGGAGAACTCTTTGGAGTGTTAGAAATGTTCTATATCTTGATTGTGGGGCTAATTATACAACTGTATACACTTATCAAAACTCATAGAACTATGCACTTAAGCTAAGTGAATTTTATTATATGTAACTTTAACATCAGTAGAACTATTTAAAAAATAAAATGACATACTAACAGTTTGGCCTATAGATGTATGCGTTATATTTGCTGAATGTACCCATTATAGTATACCATTTATTGCTATTAATAAGAGCAGTTTAATGCCAGTGTTGATGGATACATTGTGCTTTGGGGAAAGAGTATGATAAAGAAGAAAATGCATCAGTTTATGTAGACAGAAGAGAAAACAGTTTTCTAGTTCACTGATGGGCCTTAGCAACCCTTAAATGCTATCATTGGCATTTAGGAAACATAAAATAGTAGTACTTGCATCTTTAGATAGTATCTTTTCATTTTATATAAATTGTTAATGCCTTTAAGAAATTACCAGAAAAGTCTTAAGATCAGGTTGCAAAAGGCAGCCTTCTTGCACTGGCTCTAAGCCTTTTATTGTAGATACGAAAAGGAATATTAGTGTCATGTTTTGAAGGTCTGTTTTGGTCTTTATATAGTAATATGACATTTCAGATTGGTGAAAATATACTAAAAAATAGAAATATTTCTGTGAAACTGCACTCGTCAATGAAATAGACATTGACTTGTTCTTGAAGTATTTGTATTTGTATCAGTTTATTGTCGGTTGGAACACTTCTGGAAATGATTTATAGATACATGTTTATAAGGTTTAAGATGATTACATAGAAAAATATTTACAATTCAAAGCAGAACATAACTCTTAAATATGTTTGATTTAAACTAGCTTAAAAAATTAAAGACTATTTAAAAGAGTATAATAGAGCTTTTGTCGCTTGGTTTCAATATAACAGATGATGTGACTTATTATTAAAATACTTGTGAATTAAATTTTACCTTCAGCTTAGTTTCATTTAACCCTGAGGACAAATGCCAAGAGATATTTTCCATTTAAGCCTTACAACAACACAACACAGCTCCAGATCTTTAGTGGCAATATTGTAAAATACCTTAAAATGGCAGTTACTCCGTGAAGGTCTGTGCACCTCTGTCTGCTTGTCTCCGTTCTGTTGTGTCTTTTTCTCTCAACCTCTTACCTTTTGTTTATTGAGTGATATCTAGCACACACCATTAACTCCTGGAAGCTTGCTTAACCCTTATCTCCTGGCACCTATGACAAAGTATTTCACGTGGTAGGTATGATGAATGAATGAATGGTGCCATAGCAGCCACTGAAGTATGAAAATGACAATCCAGTATCTGTTCTCAGGGAGTTTGCAATCTAGTGGAACACACATATAAACAATTACAATGCAGTGTGGCAAGTGCGTCTAAAGTAGAGGCACAAATTATTATGGATGTCCATAAAACGATGGAGGGATTCTGAGAGGCCCCATGAGGGGGTGTAATCTGAGCAAAGTCTATGTGAGTTGCCAGGTGCCAAAGGGTATTCCAGAGAGAATACCACATACTTAGACAAATGTTTGGAAAGTGCAGAGCAAGGAACAAGGAGTAACATACCAGGAAATACGGCCAAAAAGATGACTGGGGGCAGATTGTAATGGTCCTTATGTTATACTTAACTGCTTGAATTCTGTGAGTTTTTTCTGAGTATGCGTATTTTAAGAACTCAGGTTTTTAAAGTGTAACATACAGAAAAATACAGAAATCATATGTATACGTCAATATTTTTTCACACATGAACAAAAGAAATGTTGGAGGCTGAAAGATTGAGGGTCATGATCAACTCAGTATTCTACCACTGGAGGCTCTATGAGTAAACAACAAACTGTTCTCATAAATGCAGAATGTTGGCAAAATGACAAACTGCGTATGCCACCCATAAGGAATGCTGAGGGCAGTCATGCCCCAAGTGTAATGTTTCTTGAGATTAGGTACATCTGAAACCTGTTAGTAATAATATGAACCTGTGATCAGTTAAGCAGCTGACCAATCATTACCTCTTCCTCCTTGCTCATGTTACCCAATAAATACCAAGCGCTGTAGAAGCTCAGGCACTGCCTTTGCTCACTAGAAGCAGGGAGCCCTCTTCTTCTTCCCCTGGCCCCTTCCATTAAAATACTTTTGTCTTAAGTTTTCATTTCTATGTTCATCCCCTTTCATTCAGTCTCGTAATGACAGTCTCAAGTAGTAACACTAGTAACTGTTGTAGTGAAGGTCTCAAGTAGTAATTGTGGCAGTCTGCCACAAAGAAACATTTACGGAGTGCCCCAGATGTCTTACTTGTGTGCCCTCCCACTCACTACCTCTTCTCCAGAATACATAAGCATTATACTGGCTTCTCACACCATACGTTTTGAGTTTTGTTTTGTTTTGTTTTGTTTTTTTTTAGATAGAGTCTTGCTCTGTCACCCAGGCTGGAGTGCAATGGTGTGATCTTGGCTCACTGCAACCTCCACCTCCCGGGTTCAAGCAATTCTCCTGCCTCAGCCTCCTGAGTAACTGGGATTATAGGTGCCCGCCACCATACCTGGCTAATTTTTGTATTTTTTAGTAGAGATGGGGTTTCACCATATTAGGCTGGTCTCGAACTCCTGACCTCAGTTGATCCACGCGCCTTGGCCTCCCAAAGTGCTGGGATTACAGGTGTGATTGTTTGAATTTTATATAAATGAAATTATATCATTTTGTGTCTAGTTTCTTTTGCTCAGCATTATATTTGTGAGATTCATCCAGATTGTACTTACATGACAGTAGTTTGTTCATTCTAAGATGCTCCATTGTTTGATGTATTGCATTTCACTTATTCATTTCTACTGTTGGACATTTGAAGTTATTTGCAGGATTTTACTGTTAGAAATAATTCTGCTATAAACAGTTTTGGCCTTGTGGTAACATAGACACACATTTCTACGGGTTATATACCCAGAAGTAGTGCTGTAAAATCATCAGGTAGGTGTATATTCATCTTCAGTAGTTACTGTTAAATAATTTTCTAATATAGTTGTATCAGTTTACATTCAAGTACTAGTTGCTCCACATTCTCACCAGCATTTTGTTGTTGTTGTTGTTGTTTTTGAGATGGAGTTTCACTCTTGTTGCCCAGGCTGGAGTGCAGTGGCACAATCTCAGCTCACTCCAAGCTCTACCTCTCAGGTTTAAGCTATTCTCCTGCCTCAGCCTCCCAAGTATCTGGGATTACAGGCATGTGCTACCACTCCTGGCTAATTTTGCATTTTTAGTAGAGACGGGGTTTCACCATGTTGGCCAGGCTGGTCTCTAACTCCTGACCTCATGTGATCCACCTGCCTTGGCCTCCCAAAGTGCTGGGATTACAGGCATGACACACCATACCCAGCCCAACATTTGATATTGTCTTTTTCATTTTAATCTTTCTGGGATATATAAAATAGCATGACATTATGGTTTTAATTTGCATTTCCATGATGATTAATGAAGTTGAGCACCATTTCATATATTTATTGTCCATGTGGGTAGTCTGTCTAATGAAGTTCTTGTTAAATGTTTATGATTAATTTGTAGGAATCCTCCTGGATATAAATCCTTTGTCTGATAATACGTATTGCATATATTGTCCTCTGTATTCATCTCTTTTCACGCTACTGATAAAGACGTACCCCAGACCAGGCAATTTACAAAAGAAAGAGGTTTAATGGACTTGTATTTCAGTGAGGCTGGGGAGGCCTCAAAATTATGGCAGAAGGCAAGGAGGAGCAAGTCATGTGGAAGAGAGAGCTTGTGCAGGGAAACACCTTTTTATAAAACCATCAGATCTTGTGAGACTTATTCACTATCATGAGAACAGCATGGGAAAGATATGCCCCTGTGATTCTATTACCTTTCACTGGATCTCTCTCACAACACATGGGAATTTAAGATGTGATTTGGGTGGGGACCACAGCCAAACCATATCATCTTCTTTTATGTGACTTGCCTTTTCTCTCTCAGTGGTGTCATATGATGAACAGAAAATGTTAATTTTAATGTAATCTATCTTATCCTTTTTTCCTTTATAGTTCTTTTATATCCTGTTTAAGAAATCACTGTTCCTTCAAGTTTTTGAGGAATAAAACATGTTACATATGAAGGCTTCAGGTTTCTCAACAATATTGGAAGCTAAAAGGCAATGGTTCATTGCCCTCTATGTCAAGGGTCCCCAAGATCACTCCTGAGTTTGGCAACCCACTAGAAGGACTCACAGGACTCAGCATATATATATATTACTACGTTTTGTTTTTTTGTTTTTTATTTTTGTTTGAGATGGAGTCTTGCTCTGTCGCCCAGGCTGGAGTGCAGTGGCATGATCTTGGCTCACTGCAAGCTCCGCCTCCCAGGTTCACACCATTCTCCTGCATAGCTGGGACTACAGGCGCCTGCCACCACACCTGGCTAATTTTTTGTATTTTTAGTAGAGATGGGTTTTCACCATGTTAGCCAGGATGGTCTCGATCTCCTGACCTCGTGATCCACCTGCCTCGGCCTCCTAAAGTGCTGGGATTACAGGCGTGAGCCACCACGCCCGGCTTCTATTATTATGTTTTTTGTCATAAAAGTAATGGGAAAAACTATAATTGCTTCTGCACCAACGTATAGTTGTACTCTTGTAGCAAAAGAATACAAACCAGAATCAGCAAAGGGAAAAGCACAGATGGTGGAGTCTGGAGGAAACCAGGTATAAGTGCCTAAGAGTCCTCTTCCAGTGGATACTTGCACCTCCAGCAACTAGTTGAGATCTTGTGAAGTACATTAGAGACTTGGTGCACAGGACTTTTATTGGGAACTGGTAGTGTAGGCACTCTGCTTAGCACATACCTCAATTCCAGACTCCCAAAAGGGAAGTAGGTGTTGAATCTTCTTTGTGGAAGACTTATGCTTGCATATATTTCATTGGATTTATCCCTAGATAGTTGGTGTTTTTTGATGTATGTTTAAATGGTATCATTTTAAAATTTAATTTTCTATTTTTTGATATATAGAAATAAAATTGAAATTAAAATTTTGTTTCAGATGGAGTCTTGCTCTGTCGCCCAGGCTGGAGTGCAGTGGCACAGTCTCGGTTCACTGCAAACTCCACCTCCCAGGTTTAAAGGATTCTCCTGCCTCAGCCTCCCGAGTAGCTGGGATTACAGGCGCCCGCCACCATGCCCAGCTAACTTTTGTAGTTTTTAGTAGACTGGGTTTCACCATGTTGGTCAGGCTGGTCTTGAACCCTTGACCTCAGGTGATCCACATACCTTGGCCTCCCAAAGTGTTAGGATTACATGTGTAAGCCACCATGCTGGCCTGAAATTAAGTTTTATGTTTTGACCTTGTACCTAATTATTTTGCTAAACTCACTTATTTTTTAAGCGAGTTATTTATGGTTTGCAGATTAGTTTGAATTTTCATCATTTGTATACATAATGTCATATTTCCTTCTTCCTTTATTCCTCCTTTTCCTTTTCTTCTCCCCTCCCTCTCTCCCTTCCTCCCTCCGTCTCATATACCCCCTTTATTTCCCCCTTCTTACCAGCTTCCTATACTGGCTAGCACTGCCAACAAAATGTTCAATAGAGGTGATGGTAGCTATCTTTGTCTTATTCCCAGTCTTAAGGGGAAAGCTTTTAAGAACATTAAAAATGTTGAGTTTTGTAGGTTTTCTGTGGATATTCTTTATCAGTGTGAAGAAGTTCATTCTATGCCTAGTTGGTGAAGAGCTTTTTCAGTAATTACTGTTTTGAATGAGTGTTGGATTTTATCATGCTTATTTTGCTGCATCTATTGAGATGATCAATATGATCATTGAGATGATTTTTGCCCTTTATTAATGTAAATTATAGTAATTTTTGATGATCAAATGTTTTTAATTTTGAGGAAGTCTAATTTATCTTTGTTTTTCTCTTTTATGAGTATTGATTTCTGTGTCCTAAGAAAACTTTAGCTACTTGCAGAATATCTTCCTGTGCTTTCTTCTGGAAGATTTCTAGTTACTGCTTTTTTGTTTAGGTCTAGATCTATCTCACATTAATTTTTTGTGCATAGTGTAAAATATAGAAGTCCAGGTTAATTTTTTCCCACATTATTATATAATTGTTCCAGCACAGTTTGTTGAAAAGACTTCTTTCTTCCCCATTGGATTGCATTGGTGTCTTTTGTCAAAAATCAAATGACATTGTAGATAGATGGGAGTCTGTTTCTGGGACAATGGCTTTTGAAAGAACTAATTTTGTATTTCTGGAAGAAGCCTTATTTTTTCATGATACGTGTTTTACATATTGTTGGATTTGATTTGCTAGTATGTTGTTTAGGATTTTTGCATTATGTTTATGAGAGATTGGTCTATAATTTTTCTTGTAATTGTCATGTCAAGTTTTAGTAATAAGGTTATGCTGGACTCATACAACAAATTAGGAAAGGTTTCCTGTTTTCCCTGTTCTCTGGAAAAGTTTATATAAATTTAAAATACAAATTTTATTAGTAAAGCCATCTGGGACTGAAGTTTCCTTTGTGAGAAGGTTTGTAATTATAGATTATATTTCTTTCTTTTTTTTTTTTTTTTTTTTTGAGACGGAGTCTTGCTCTCTCGCCCAGGCTGGAGTGCAGCAGCGTGATCTTGGCTCACTGCAGCCTCCACCTCCTGGGTTCAAGCGATTCTTCTGCCTCAGCCTCCCGAGTAGCTGGGAATATAGGCACGTGCCACCACACCCGGCTAATTTTTGTATTTTTAGTAGAGACGGGGTTTCACCATTTTGGCCAGGCTGGTCTCAAACTCCTGATCTTGTGATCTGCCCGCCGTGGCCTTCCAAAGTGCTGGGATTACAGGCGTGAGCCAAGATTATATTTCTTTAATAAAGAATACGTGACTTTTATTTGTCAGATTTATTGGAAATGTTGTTCATAATATCTTTTTATGTCTGTGGTACCTGTAATGATTCCTTTTTTACTACTTCTGTTTTTTTTTTCTCTCTCTTCCACCCACCATCCCCATTTACTTTATTTTTCCATCTTTATATTTTCAGGCTCTTTGGTCAGAATTCTTAGTTGTAGAAAAGAGAGTTCACACCAGGTACTCTTAAGCAGAAAAAGTTTTATTAAGGGGCACAGACAGCACAGACAGCTTACAAAAGCATTGGGGGACCCAAACAGAAACTCTTTAATTTTACTGATTAGAATGGGGAGCTTACAACAGAGGCAACTATTAAAATGTGGAGAAGGTATTCAGAAGATTGTGAGCAGGCATATATGAGAGATTTCATCACAAGCTCTTTACAGTAACCAACCGTAATGCAGAATAGAAATTCATTATTTTGGGCTTTTGCTACCTGTCAATTTAACTGTTACGTTTTTATGGACTTGTTAAAAAAGTGATTGGATAGACTGTTTTAGATTTTCCTTAAAAAAAAAAAACAAAAAAAAACCCAGCCATATAAGATGCTTCTGATAGTAGTGTCTCTTAGTTTAGTTTTATTTCCTGTGCACTATTTGCCCTTGTAGAAAACATTGTTTCTGCTGAAAATGCTTTCAGGTAATGTATGTTTCGACCTGTTTTGCACTGATTTATTTCTCTTGTGCCTGTTTGATTGTTTTTCTTCCCCTCTGACCTCTGTAATGTGGAAAGAACATTGAATATTACTTTATTGGTTACCGTCTGTGGCTTGCTTACACTTTTTTCTTGATGGTATTTTTAGCAGTTCAAAGAAAGTTTTTAGAAATAGTAAATTTGGTTTCTGAATTGAAGGATTAGAAAGTTTATCTCACAGCATGTTAGCAGATTGGAAATATGCTACAGCCTTTATTCAGAGGAGAGCAAAATTACACCCATGTATATTCTTCCTACACCTTTAAGCATTCCTTTGAGTTGGATAGGAGATAAGCCAATTTGTTTTCTTTAATTAGGCTCTTAATCCCTCATTTGCTGTTCATTGTCTCTACTCTGTACTTAATGGAAGTCAATATCAGTTCTGTTTTTAATGTATTTTTTTAAAAGTAAGATGATCTAAATATACATGAATTCCAAACAGAGTTCTGTATTAGGGTTCTCCATAGAAATAGAACCAATAGGAGATACATAGGAAATCTCAGGATATAGCCTCTACCTTTGCATACTCCATACAGTATACATGTCACACTGTACATTATTGGGTGTTCTGGGAGACTTTTGAAGGGAGTGGCAAAGGCAATATCCTGAGTTTTCCTTTTGTTAGAAATTTCCCATGTCTTGAAAAACTTGTCAAAAGAAGGGTTCTTTGGGGTGTTACCCAAAGGGCAGTGATTATAGTTCTGATAATGCTCTTTAAGTGCAAGAATCATGTCCTGTTTGTTATTGTCTCCCCTGTAGTGCATTGTAGGTGCTCAGCAATATTTTTGAATTGAAATGAGAATATGAACTGTTTGATAAAGGAGAAAAGAAGTTGTCTCTTTGACAATAGGAGACAACTGATTTTCCTTCCCCCTAATCTTTAAACAAATCTTTAAAGGATCAGATAAATGGGTTGAGCCACTGACCTGTGTTCCATAAGAAGTAGAAATGTGTTCACTAGGTTGTATGGGTACAAAATTATATCAGTACACATTTCTGGCATAGCTAAAGATCCAAGTCCCAATAATTTATCAAATTTTCTAGAACAGTCTGTGTTCTCTCTCTTTTTTTTTTTAAATTATACTTTAAGTTCTAGGGTACATGTGCACAACGTCTAGCTTTGTTACTTATGTATATGTGCCATGTTGCTGTGCTGCACCCATTAACTCATCATTTACATTAGGTATATCTCCTAAAGCTATCCCTCCCCCCTCCCCCCACCCACAACAGGCCCCGGTGTGTGATGTTCCCCACCCTGTGTCCAAATGTTCTCATTGTTCAGTTCCCACCTATGAGTGAGAACATGTGGTGTTTGGTTTTCTGTCCTTGTGATAGTTTGCTCAGAATGATGATTTCCAGCTTCATCCATGTCCCTACAAAGGACATGAACTCATCCTTTTTTATGGCTGCATAGTATTCCATGGTGTATATGTGCCACATTTTCTTAATCCAGTCTATCATTGTTGGACATTTGGGTTGGTTCCAAGTCTTTGCTATTGTGATAGTGCCACAATAAACATATGTGTGCATGTGTCTTTATGGCAGCATGATTTATACTCCTTTGGGTATATACTCAGTAATGGGATGGCTGGGTCAAATGGTATTTCTAGTTCTAGATCCTTGAGGAATTGCCACACTGTCTTCTACAATGGTTGAACTAGTTTACAGTCCCACCAACAGTGTAAAAGTCTTCCTATTTCTCCACATCCTCTTCAGCACCTGTCGTTTCCTGACTTTTTAATGATCATCATTCTAACTGGTGTGAGTTGGTATCTCATTGTGGTTTTGATTTACATTTCTCTAATGGCCAGAGAAGCATGATGAGCATTTTTTCAAGCATCTGTTGGCTGCATAAATGTCTTCTTTTGAGAAGTGTCTATTCATACCCTTTGCCCACTTTTTGATGGGGCTGTTTGATTGTTTTTCTTGTAAATTTGTTTAAGTTCTTTGGATATTCTGGATATTAGCCCTTTGTCAGATGGGTAGATTGTAAAAATTCTCTCCCGTTCTGTAGGTTGCCTGATCACTCTGATGGTATTTTCTTTTGCTGTTTAATTAGACCCCATTTGTCAATTTTGGCTTTTGTTGCCATTGTTTTTGGTGATTTGGTCATGAAGTCCTTGCCCATGCCTATGGCCTGAATGGTATTGCCTAGGTTTTCTTCTAGGGTTTTTATGGTTTTAGGTCTAACATTGAAGTCTTTAATCCATCTTGAATTAATTTTTGTATAAGGTGTAAGGAAGGGATCCAGTTTCAGCTTTCTACATATGGCTAGCCAGTTTTCCCAGCACCATTTATTAAATAGGGAATCCTTTCCCCATTTCTTGTTTTTGTCAGGTTTGTCAAGGTTGTAGATGTGTGGTATTATTTCTGAGGGCTCTGTTCTGTTCCATTGGTTTATATCTCTGTTTTGGTACCAGTACCATGCTGTTTTGGTTACTGTAGCCTTGTAGTATAGTTTGAAGTCAGGTAGCATGATGCCTCCAGCTTTGTTCTTTTCGCTTAGGATTGACTTGGCAATGTGGGCTCTTTTCTGGTTCCATATGAACTTTAAAGTAGTTTTTTCCAATTCTGTGAAGAAAGTCATTGGTAGCTTGATGGGGATGGCATTGAATCTATAAATTACCTTGGGCAGTATGGCCATTTTCATGATATTGATTCTTCCCATCCATGAGCATGGAATGTTCTTCCATTTGTTTGTGTCCTCTTTTATTTTGTTGAGCAGTGGTTTGTAGTTCTCCTTGAAGAGGTCCTTCACATCCCTTGTAAGTTGGATTCCTAGGTATTTTATTCTCTTTGAAGCTATTGTGAATGGGAGTTCACTCATGATTTGGCTCTCTGTTTGTCTGTTAATGGTGTGTAGGAATGCGTGTGATTTTTGCACATTGATTTTTGTATCCAGAGACTTTGCTGAAGTTGCTTATCAGCTTAAGGAGATTTTGAGCTGAGATGATGGGGTTTTCTAAATACACAATCATGTCATCTGCAAATAGGGACAATTTGACTTCCTCTTTTTGTAATTGAATACCCTTTATTTCTTTCTCCTGCCTGATTGCCCTGGCCAGAACTTCTAACACTATGTTGAATAGGAGTGGTGAGAGAGAGCATCCCTGTCTTGTGCCAGTTTTCAAAGGGAATGCTTCCAGTTTTTGCCCATTCAGTATGATAATGGCTGTGGGTTTGTCATAAATAGCTCTGGTTATTTTGAGATATGTCCCATCAATACCTAGTTTATTAAGAGTTTTTAGCATGAAGGGCTATTGAATTTTGTTGAAGCCCTTTTTGCATCTGTTGAGATAATCATGTGGTTTTTGTCCTTGGTTCTGTTTATATGATGGATTACGTTTATTGATTTGCGTATGTTGAACCAGCCTTGCATCCCAGGGATGAAGCCAACTTGATCATGGTGGATAAGCTTTTTGATGTGCTGCTGGATTTGGTTTGCCAGTATTTTATTGAGGATTTTTGCATCAATGTTCATCAGGGATATTGGTCTAAAATTCCCTTTTTTTATTGTGTCTATACCAGGCTTTGGTATCAGGATGCTGCTGGCCTCATAAAATGAGTTAGGGAGGATTCCCTCTTTTTCTGTTGATTGGAATCGTTTCAGAGAAGGAGTGGTACCAGCTCCTCTTTGTACCTCTGGTAGAATTTGGCTGTGAATCCGTCTGGTCCTGGAGTTTTTTTGGTTGGTGGGCTATTAATTATTGCCTCAATTTCAGAGCCTGTTATTGTTCTATTCAGGGCTTTAACTTCTTCCTGGTTTAGTCTTGGGAGGGTATATGTGTCCAGGAATTTATCCCTTTCTTCTAGATTTTCTAGATTATTTGCATAGAGGTATTTATAGTATTCTCTGATGGTAGTTTGTATTTCTGTGGGATCGGTGGTAATATCCCCTTTATCATTTTTTATTGCATCTGTTTGATTCTTTAATCTTTTCTTCTTTATTAGTCTTGCTAGCGGTCTATCAATTTTGTTGATCTTTTCAAAAAACCAGGTCCTAGATTCATTGATTTTTTTGAAGTGTTTTTTTGTGTCTCTATCTCCTTCAGTTCTGCTCTCATCTTAGTTATTTCTTGCCTTCTGCTAGCTTTTGAATGTGTTTGTTCTTGCTTCTCTAGTTCTTTCAATTGTGATGTTAGGGTGTCAGTTTCAGATCTTTCCATCTTTTTCTTGTGGGCATTTAGTTCTATAAATTTCCCTCTACACACTGCTTTAAATGTGTCCCAGAGATTCTGGTATGTTGTGTCTTTGTTCTCACTGGTTTCAAAGAACATCTTTATTTCTGCCTTCGTTTAGTTATGTACCTAGTAGTCATTCAGGAGCAGGTTGTTCAGTTTCCAAGTTGTTGAGCAATTTTGAGTGAGTTTTTTAATCCTAAGTTCTAGAGACTGTTATAATTTCTGTTCTTTTACATTTACTGAGGAGTGCAACTATGTGGTCAATTTTGGAATAACTGTGATGTGCTGAGAAGAATATGTATTCTGTTGATTTGGGGTAGAGAGTTCTGTAGATGTCTATTAGGTCCACTTGGTGCAGAGCTGAGTTCAGTTCCTGGATATCCTTGTTAACTTTCTGTCTCCTTGATCTGCCTAATGTTGACAGTGTGGTGTTAAAGTCTCCCATTCTTACTGTGTGGGAGTCTGAGTCTCTTTGCAGGTCTCTAAGGACTTGCTTTATTAATCTGGGTGCTCCTATATTGGGTGCATATATATTTAGGATAGTTAGCTCTTCTTGTTGAATTGATCCCTTTACCATTATGTAATGGCTTTCTTTGTCTCTTTTGATCTTTGTTGGTTTAAATTCTGTTTTTTCAGAAACTAGGATTGCAACCCCTGCTTTTTTTTTGTTTTCCATTTGCTTGGTAGATCTTCCTCCATCCCTTTATTTTGAGCCTGTGTGTGTCTCTGCACATGAGATGGCTCTCCTGAATACAGCACACTGAAGAGTCTTGACTCTTTATCCAATTTGCTAAGCCCTGACCCCAGAGGTGGAGTCTACAGAGGCAGGCAGGCGTCCTTGATCTGCGTTGGGTTCCCCACCCAGTTCCAGCTTCCCTGCTGATTTGTTTATGTACTCAAGCGTCAGCAATGGCAGAAGCCCCTTCCCCAGCCTCGCTGCCGCTTTGTAGTTTCATCTCAGACTGCTGTGCTGGCAGTGAATGAGGCTCTGTGGGCATGGGACCATCCGAGCCAGGTGCGGGATATAATCTCCTGGTGTGCCGTTTGCTAAGACCATTGGAAAAGCACAGTATGATGGTGGGAGTGTCCCGATTTTCCAGGTACTGTCTGTCATGGTTTCCCCTGGCCTGGAAAGGGAATTCCCTGACCCCTTTTGCTTCTCGGGTGAGGCGATCCCCCACCCTGCTTTGGCTCACACTCTGTGGACTGCACCCACTGTCTGACAAGCCCCAGTGAGATGAACCCGGTACCTCAGTTGGAAATACAGAAATCACCCGTCTTCTGTGTCGCTCACTCTGGGAGCGAAGACTGAAGCTGTTCCTATTCGGCCATCTTCTGTGTTCTCTTTTTAACAATTGAAGGTATATTACGTGAGCTCCTTTAGCTTTCTTCATCTTCCCTTCTTTGATTTTCTCTAACATGTCCCTCACTTCCTTGCCAAGGGCAGTAGCCCTTTCCATGCTCTCATTCTATCCTTTCCTGCCTCCTCTGAGAACTAATTATATTAATTTTCTCCCTCTTTCAGTTTCTTCAATTTTGCCTTCTTGGGTTATTGGCACATTTTCTTCTACCATTATTTTCAGAAAGCTTTTGTAAACAAATCAAAACGCCTTTCCTTGACTCTGTTTTTCTTCACACCTACCATCCCGACTCAGCAATATTTATTGAGTGACTACCACTTATCAGGCATTGTTCTTGGAGCTAAGGAAATAGTGGTGAACAAAAAAGGAGTTACTTAGTAGGGCATGGTGGCATGCATGGTAGTACCATATACTCAGGAGGCTGAGGTGGGAGGATCCCTTGAGCCCTGGAGTTTGAGGCCAGCCTGGGCAACATAGCAAGACCCTGTCTCTTATTTTTTTTATTATACTGTAAGTTCTGGGTTACATGTGCAGAACATGCAGTTATATTACATAGGTATACACGTGCCCTGGTGGTTTGCTGCACCCATCAACCTGTCACGTACATTAGGTATTTCTCCTAATGTTATCCCTCCCCTAATCCCCAACTCCCGACAGGTCCCAGTATGTGATGTTCCCCTTCCTGTGTCCATGTGTTCTCGTTGTTCACCTCCCACTTATGAGTGAGAACATGTGATGTTTGGTTTTCTGATCTTATAATAGTTTGCTGAGAATGATGGTTTCCAGCGTCATCCATGTCCCTGCAAAATACATGAACTTATCCTTTTTTATGGCTGCATAGTATTCCATGGTGTATATGTGCCACATTTTCTTAATCCAGTCTGTCATTGATGGACATTTGGGTTGGTTCCAGGTCTTTGCCATTTTGAATAGTGCCGCAGTAAACATACGTGTGCATGTGTCTTTCTCGTAGAATGATTTATAATCCTTTGGGTATATACCCAGTAATGGGATGGCTGGGTCAAATGGTATTTCTAGTTCTAGATCCTTGAAGAATCACCACACTGTCTTCTACAGTGGTTGAACTAGTTTACAGTCCCACCAACAGTGTAAAAGTGTTCCTATTTTTCTACAACCTCTCCAGGATCTGTTTTTTCCTGACTTTTTAATGATCACCATTCTGACTGGCGTGAGATGGTATCTCATTGTGGTTTTGATTTGCATTTCTGTAATGACCAGTGATGATGAGCATTTTTTCATATTCTTGTTGGCTGCATAAATGTCTTTTTTGAGATACTTCTAATTATTACCTGATGCAGTGTTCTCTTCTTGGGTTTTTTTTTTTCCTCCTTTTTGACTTCTTCAGCCTTTTACATTCTTGAACCTTAGACAAATTCATATGGAAGCAGGAAATTTTCCCTGACACCTTCATGGGTGGTAACTGTAGTGCACAGGTGCTAGGACTAGCCGGCCATTTCTGTGCCAGCAGGGACAGACTCCATTCGCTTGGTCCTGCTACTTTCCACCCCTCATAGGAGGTGGGGAACGCAGGTGAGTGGGTGCAGAAGCTGGAGTGAGGGCTTTTGGGCACTGATGGGAGCAAAACTCTGTGCAGCCCCGCAGCAGTGTCTAGGAGGTGCCTATGACCCCTGATGCCCAGAAAGAGTGTTACAGTCAGTGCTTTTTTAGCTTTGCCGTCTGCTCATGGCTTATGTGTTAGCAGCTCAGTGGAGGGTCAGTGTGCCAGACTTTTGCACCTGCACCTGAGTGAGTTCTTGTCCGACATCCAGGGGGAATGAGGTCTCATGAACATATTGGAGATGTTAAATGCAGGAGATTTTATTGTCGATGAAAGTGGCTCTCAAGGAAGGGGAGCTGAAAAGGGAACGGAGTGGGAAGATAATCTTCCCCTGGAGTCTGACCATCCCTGGCCAGATTCCTCTCCAAAGCAATGCTGTCAAGCCATCCCTCTGAAGTCAAGCTGCCTCTCTCCAGTGTCCAACCGTAGTCTCCATTGTCTTGCTACTTCTCCTCCTGTCTCTGCTGGGTGAGGTTTTTATGGGCACTGGATGGGGGCTGGGGCAGGCCAAGGGTGATTCTGGAAAAGGCAGCATTCGAGCAGGAAAACAGGAATGTGTGTTCTCACTTTGGGCCATGGTTTCACGTTTGAGGGTGGGGCCCTTAACTGGGGGACCCACTCTCTTCCCAGAATTTCTGTGCCTCCTGTCCCTATCCGTATCAGAGCCAGGTTTCCTCATCTGTAAAATTTGTATGCTGCCATGCCCTTTCCCAAATTGTGATTAAACATGTTAAAGTATCCTCATGAAAGCTAAGGGAAATGTGTTAAATAAATATTTCTTCTCGTCCCTGTTTTGCCTGGTTTCAGTGCACCATCATGCACTGCCATATCATGTTTATGAGGTTGGCAGTATTATTATCCCTGTTTTACAAATGAGGATACTATGGTCAGTCATCTAGAAGGTGGTGAAGCCTAGGATTCTAACCCAGCACTCTCTGACGGTACAGTCCAAACCCAAAGACTCTGTGCTAAATTGCCAGCATACTAAGAGTTGTTAGAAACTGTAAGGATTCTTAATTAGAATTTTATGAAATCTCTGAACCAACGGAGCTTTTTAAATAAGGTTTTCTTCCTATTTGTGTGTGTGTGTGTATGAAACAAGCACAGATAAATGGGTCCTGTGCGGCCTTTCTTATAAAATTAATTGATAACCAACTGAGGAAATATAGCAAAAGATAGATTTCTGTGTTTTGAGAAATCGAGGTTACATACGAAGTGCCAAACCAAGAAATGGAAACCATAAGCAGTAAACCATAATGGTAGTGCTGAGGAACAATTGTGTGCTTGCACCTGGCAGCACTGTTAGGGAATTGGAGCTTCATTGACCTTGCAGATGAAGCCAGTAAGTGGTCATGTCACTCCCTTAAACACACTTTTTAGCATTGTCAATGAAGTTCTTCCAGGTTTCCACCTAAGATAATAGATGGTATTGTTCCCTGCTAAAGAAAACTAGTGATTTTGTCAGCAAAATGGACTCAGTGTCTTCTGCTTGCCTACGGAAAGGGTGGGGCCTGTTAGCACAGTATGCAGACTGCCTTGGATGCCCTGCAACCAGAAAGGCCAGTGGAGTACACTGTAATCAGGGGCATTAAATGGGAGAATGTTCATAAAGCACCTAGGGCGAAGAATGAGTTCCCATGAAGAACCAGTTTTATCAATGCCCTTAATCATTTTTCTTTCCTTCTCATCTTTTCTCTTCAGCAGCACCGTGACTGTAGGTAGGACACTGATTTTCCTTGAACTTTTCCTGTACAGTAGTCATCTGTTTAAAGCTCTGGCAACTGCTGTGTAAGATACTGTCCTATCCATTTACTCTGTTCCTTGAATCTGGTTGCCAGAATTAAGGATGCTACAAAGAACACAGAATCTTGAAGTAGGGTATTCTTGAACTCAGGTAAAGTCTAAACCTTTGAAATAGTCATTCAACTATAAACTTGAAAAGTATCTGTTGTGATTATAAAGGAAAGCACAGGCATCACATGTACATAGCATGTAATGACCTCTTGCAGCAGCTGTTGAAGTCACGATCATAGATATGTCTTGGAACTAGTGATAGCACCTTTAATTTCAAAAGGAGTGGCATAGCATTGTAGCCAACAAGTCAGGTCTGTAATTCTTATTTTATTAAATACTTAAGTGGTATAGACAAGTGCTGTACGTAATCTTGAATTGTCTTCTCTCTTTCCAAAGTGAGTAGATTTATTTTTAGTTGAAGACTATAGTTAAGACACTTCTCTGGAGTCACAGAGTAGGAAAGAGCTACTGTGTTTCTACTCCTTCATCTTCTTTACATTGTGAAATAAAATGTCCTCTGTCCATCCAAACCCACAGAATGGACTCAGAGACCTGGACAATAGCAAAAGCGAGACTTTTAATGACAGTCTTGCAAGATTGAGTGTCTGGCGTGCAGGCACACCCAGCATGGTTTTAACAAGCAGTTTATCCCCTAGTGTGCAGGACCCTCCCCTGGTTCCTTATAGGCTGAGTACTGTAGGTCATGTCACCTATTGATTGTTAGGCAGGGCTTTAGGTGTGTTTTTAGGGTTGTCTTGCTGCATTTTGTTGCAGCCCACAATGCACTGCAATCCTAGTTAGCTCAGAGGCTCTTCAAATTTGGCTTATGACCTAAGTTGCTGGGCAGGCTGATAAGAACAAACAAAGTGAGCTATTTTGCGGACTAATAAACTTTTATTTTAGACTCAGATTCTTTGGTTCGGGTGAGAGAAACTAAGTGGTGGAGGAAGTGTGAGGCCAACAAGCAGGCATCAGCTATCCAAACAGGGGCCTAGTATATCCTGTTTTTACTGTGGTTTGCTGACCTAAGCCAATTCAGGGCACTTTGTTTTGGAAATGGACCATGGTATACGTTATTTCCTTGAATTCTCTCCTTTTTTTCTTTCTACTCCTATTTGTCCCATTTCTGCATTTATTTTTGTGTCCTTTAGTTCTTAAATTTATTAGGTACTCCTTTAGGGACTTCTGTTGAGTTAATATAAATGTTAGAATTAAAAGAATTTGTTAGATTTCTCCAACTTCAGTGGCCATGTGGATTCTTGGAGATCTTCTGGAATGCCAAGGTGAATGGAATGGCCAAGAGAACTAAGGCACAAGTCCCAGTCCAGTTGGACGGTTACAGGTTACGGAGGTTTCCTTTCCCATAATACCACCAGACATTAGCCTGGGGTATATGAAGAGCTGAGTAGTTGCCTTTGTTGGACTTACCAGTAATGTTTAGGATGTGGGTACAAGTTGAGAGTTTTCCCACAGGCTTACTGAACTCTGTCCCCTGGCTAGAGAGGCAAGAGGAGTGGTTTATACTCCCTGTGGAGAAAGAAGGGATTGCTCTAGGATTTGACCTTTGCAAGGTGGGAAAGAGCAATAATAAACTTTTGCAAGTCTCATTTCCCCATGCATTCCTGTCCTGGTATAGAGCCAACATGCAATGCATTCCTTTGGGATTGGTATCCTATTTTAGGGGAAACGGAACTACCAGTGCTTGAGGCCGCCCAGCAGAGCATGCGTAACTATTGCTTCTATTAAGAGCTAGTACTGAAAATTTGACCCATTGAACCCAGGCAGTTACATCCCCATATTTTTAATTTTTAAGGTTTGCCTTAAGTTAGTTGTCTTAAGGGTCATTTTCTGGTGGGTTAAAGGAAGTAGTAAGACCAGGAGTTCTAGTAATTCTGGGTGGGCTTGGGGTGGAATTGGTGATTTGCCTAAGAGCTAACCGTCCCACGGAATCCCTTCCTGAGATAATTATTCCTAATGTATACCTCCAGGGTTCCTGGTCTAGAGTAGCTGCGTTGTTTATGGTAATTAATATAGGATTGCATTTTAAATTTTTACAGTTAGGTAGCATGGGGCCCTTATATTTTATTTTTTAAGGGTTGGTTTTCAGAAGAATGACTCAGCTGGCCTTGATATTGTGTGGTCCACCAGACCTGATTCCAGCTAGCACAGGGATTTTTTGAGAGGGCCCAATAACGGTCTGTTTTAGGACATAGATATTTGTCTGCTTGTGACAACTGCCTTTGGTTCCGTAAATTCCCACAAGGTTAAGACTTGGCAGGCATTAAATTTTATAGTTTGGGGAGTGGGGGTGGAGGTTTTAGTTATGTTAACTATTAGTTTGATTAGATATTTCCTACTTTCCACCCCTAGTACTGGGCCCTATCCAATACATAGGTTTCCTTTCACCCCTTGTGTTAAGATTAATCCTAACTGTATCCACCCCCAATGACAGAGCCTGCTTATAGCTTCCTTTTAGGTTTTCCTTAGAGTTAGCTTTAAGGGTTTCTTAGGTGATTTATACACTCCCTATTCACCCTTGTCCCTTTCTTTCAGGGGTTCTTTTACCAGTCTCTACCCGAGTGTAATGTGCTCACCCTGGTTCAGCTATTTGTATGGCTGTTTTAGTGAACAGGAGCACTTGATACGGACTTTCCCAGCTTGGGTGGAGCATGTCTTCTTTCCAGGTTTTAATTAGCACCGAGTTGCCAGCCTGGAAGTGGTGAACTGTGAACTCAAGAGGCAGGGTTCGAGTTAGAAGTTTTTTTAACCTAAGGGATGACAGGGTGGAGGATATGCCCAGTATATAATTTTTTAAAAATTGGTCTTTGATTTTCGTAGTAGAAAGGTTAGTAGTCCTGCCTAAATATGGCCTTAACCCAGGAGGTCTCTTTCCAGTAGTCTGTTTTTTTTTTTTTTTTTTTTTTTTTTTTAAGACAGCATCTCGCTCTGTCGCCCAGGCTGGAGTGCAGTATGTGATCTCAACTCACTGCAACCTCCATCTCCTGGGTTCAAGCTATTCTCCTGCCTCAGCCTCCCAAGTAGCTGGGATTACAGGCATGTGTCACCACACCCAGATGATTTTTGTAGTTTTAGTGGAGACAGGGTTTCAGCATGTTGGCCAGGCTGGTCTTGAACTCTTGACTTCAGGTGATGCACCTGCCTCAGCCTCAGAAAGTGCTGGGATTACAGGCTGGAGTTAGGTTAGGCACTTCCCCAGGGCCCACTGACCCCAGGAGGAACCTGGGGAGGCAAGGGACTGACCAGCTGGCTTCCCAGGGTGCCTTTGGTCGGGCCCTGCTGGGTCTGGCACTGGGCCAAGAGCTGCTGGTTTGAAGAGCTAGCAGCCTGTGGCACCTTTCCTGAGAGGCACTTTCATTAGCAAAAGCATCCCTGGCTGCACCCTCACTTCCTCTTTTTTTGCTTTGAAGACACCATTCCTCTCCCTGGCAGGCCGAGAGCTATACTGTTTGTATTCCACACCACCCCTGCTGGTGACCCAGCAAATGGAAAGGGTCTCTGGGTTGTCCCGCTGTGGGAGGGGACTTAGTGGCTTTTCCTCCTCCTCAGCTGCAGGGATCCTCCCCCAGCTCAGCCAAGCGCTGGGAAACAGAACTTTTATACATCCCACCTCAAAGCGTCTTGGCAGACTTCTCCCCAGCACGAGCCCTCTCTACTTCAGGGATTGCAAACTGGCATCCTCTTTTGCCTGTATTGGGTTTTTAAGTTTTTTGAACTGATAACCAGCATTTAAAAATCCCATTTTAGATAAAAAGAATTCTGGCTTCTGACAAAGCAGACAATTTGGCATCACAGCTGAGCAGCTGTGGCCCCTTAACAGGGTGTGCCCTCTTCAGTTAGCCACAGTCCCCACACAGCCCTGCAGCCCTTCTTCTCATCATTTACTGGCCCTGTAGTCATTTGAGTTTATAACCCTCTGATCTAACTTATGTAGCCCCCCAGACCTTCTGCAGCCTTACTGACAGCTGCCCATGGTGGACTTACAGCCTCTCAGTAAAACAACAACAAAACCTTAATGGTCATTTCATCCATTTACCCTTCCATAATCTGAATCTTTTCTACCGCCTTCTGACAAACAGCCATCCATAGGCAACCCACTACTGCTGATCCTAAACTCTCCTCCACATCTCTTTCTCATTTGCATCGCCCAGTTCCCGGGCTCTGTCCCACCTCAGTGGCCACACTGCACCCTTTCCCTGCACCTCCTTGTTGCTTGAGCCTCTAGAACCTTCCCCTAGCCCTGCCAATCTCTCCACATCCTCTCACCTCCTCTTGTACTCTTTCTTCCTTTTACATTATTTCTTTCCCCAGTCTCACCTTCTGTGTCTCTTTGATCTTTGTCTTTTCCAGTCTCTCTCTTGTTCATTTTCTTCTTTTATCTCTCTCTCTCTGTCATCCCCTATTTCCTTTTTCCCTCAACTCAGTTTCTTCCTCTTTCTCTCTCTGGGCATGAGCTGAGCCTTAACTGTGCCCTGGCTCCCCCGTGTCTGACAGACAGTTCTGACTCTTTCTCTGCGCACCAGCGCGCCTGCACAGTGTCTTACACTGCCTTCCCTGTCTCGGCTGCTTAGTCCAGTGGCTCCCACACACACAGCTGTGCACCGGGCTTTCCCTTGCCTTCAGAGTCAGCAGCTTAACTCTTTTTCTGGCCCTCTACGTTTGCCCTTTCCTCCCCTTTATCTTTCTGATTTCCTTTCTTTTTATCTTTCCCCCTTTCTTCTTACAGAAACCTTCTGAGCTTCCCTTAGTAATTCCTTAATTGGTTTTTCATTCCATCCATTAACCTTCTGCAGTTTCTTAGTAATATCAGGCCAGCTTTTAGTCAGAAAATTAACCTTTAAAATCAAAGGCCTTGCCCTACTAGGTCCTCTGGATTTAATCCTGAATATTTTCTCATTTGATTCCTGAGCCTCTGCAGCAACACAGAGGGAGTCTCCTCTTTTTTTGTTGTTGAATCTCAAATGCTTTTGAGACATTTTATGTCCTAGGAGTGGACTTTTTAATCCTTTTAATTATTAGTTCCCTTAGGTCCTGCATTTGGGCCCGATCTCTTTATTGTTATCCCATCCAGGATCTGCATTTGGGAATTTCTGCTCAGTTGGCAGGACTTCTTGCCCGGGAGGATGCTGTCTTTCCCAAATGGTTATGGCTGCCCTTATAATTATTCCCCTCTCTTCCCCAGTAAACACAATATTCATGATTGACATCATCTCAGCCCAAGTATAAAAATTGGGTCCTAAAAATTGATCTAGCTGCTAAACCGAGGGGCTCTCTGCTAAGCCAAGGTTTGCTCTGCTAAACCGAGGGGATCTTCCAAGAATGGCTTCATTTCCTTTTTAAAATTCCTAACCTCATTACTTGTTAGAGGCACATTCACAAACCCAACTCCTCCCTGTCCCATAGGGACTTCTCTAAGAGAGTACATATTAGATGTCTACTGTTCAGAAGAAATAGGGAAATTCTCAATATCCTTCTTACATTGTTCTAATTCTTTCCTCAAGTTTGGATAAGGATCTAAGGGAGCATTGGGTTTAGCTCCTTCATGATCCCCAGATTCCTCTTTCTCCGACCTTCCTGTTGCCCCCTGATCTCCCTGTCCTCTACCTTGTGAGATGTTTGGGGGACGGGCAAGCGTGTTGGGGTCCCAGGGCTTTTCACTGGGTGAGGGCTCTTTACTGTGCTCTTCCTCTTTAAGGGGGAACATGGGGTTAAATTACTAATCCAACAAAGAACATAACCCACATCCTCTTGTGAGGATGGATTTTATCATTCACATAGAGAATTAAAGCTTGGCACACCCAGTCCTCATCTGAGCCAAACTTAGGCCAAAAGACCGAAGGCTGACAAATGGGCTTTTTGGGCCAGATAAAACAGCAATACTCTTATCATCTTTTGCTTTTCCTTGTTCCTGGTTTGGGGATTATCCATTCAAACCTGCAACATTCTCCCCAACGGACTATCTGGGAGAATGTCAGAGGGGGTCTTTTTAGTTCGCTCTTTCCTTTGTTCTGTAGGCCTAGAATTCCTGTTTCCCATTTTCACTTAGTCTCTGTGTCTGAGGTTTTTGCTGTGTACTCATCCCCCGTTACTGGAGGTTTCTTGCACACTCCAGGTTCTCTGAAAATGCCCCAACACCAAGGCAGTACTCATAGTCCAACTTTCCTACCTTGGATCATGCACGAGGTTGGCTGGTTGCCACGGTGCCTGCTTTTCTCCCTGTGTCACCTCCGCTGTCTCCTGAACAAGTCTCGGGTTTGTGGCTTCTGCAGGAAGCCAAGACATCCAGAGCAGGCCACATAAATCAAGTGGGGTGCGTCTCCCTTCTCGGCTGGAGTCTTAACTGCACACAGGCACAGAGATAGCCGTATGGGCCACCAGGTTGTGAGAAACAATTCACCCGTCCAAACCCGCAGAATGGACTCAGAGACCCGGACAGTAGCGAAAGCGAGACTTTAAATGACGGTCTTGCAAGATTGGGTGTCTGGTGTGCAGGCACACCCGGCACAGTTTTAACAAGCAACTTATCTCCTAGTGCACAGGTCCCTCCCCCGGTTCCTTCTAGGCTGAGTACTACAGGGTCTCAGTTGACCCAGACGTCACCTGTGAGTGTTAGCAGCTTTAGGCGTTTTTTTTTTTAGGGTTGTCTTGCTGCATTTTGTTGCAGCCCACAATGCACTGCAATCCTAGTTAGTTCAGGGGCTCTTCAAGTATTTGACTTATGACCTAAGTAGCTGGGTGGGATGATAAGAACAGACAAAGTGAGCTGTTTTGCAGACTAGTAAACTTTTATCTAGGCTAAACTTCTTTGGTTTGGGTGAGGGCAACTAAGTGGGGGAAAAGGGGACGAAGGGGGAGGCTGACAAGCAGGCATTGGCTATCCAAGCAGTGGCCTAGTATCCTGTTTCTTCTGGAGTTTGCTTACCTATGCCGATTCAAGGCACTTTGTCCCGGAAATGGACCTCTGTATGCGTTATTTCCTTCACTCCATGAGTATGATTGGTTTGTAAGGTGTGTATTGATTTTATTTAAGTGTAATTGCTGTTTGCTTAGCTAGTTGGCATAATTTATGCTAGGCAAACTACAAATATGTATTTATTAGTCACAGCTACAGAATTTATTCCACTTGTGGAATGATGTTTTGTTTTTGTAGCAGATTAGAAAACTTTTATTTGGTGCTTTGGCAGGATTAAGCTAGGGTATAATCTTTTATGAGATTTTGGCATATTTTAATATTATTTACATAGACACTGTGCTCATTTATTATAGACAATAAAGGAACTATTGGACTAACAGTAGTAAATTTTTTCCCCCAAAAGGTAATTAATAAAATGTCTCCAACATCTCTAAAGATCACACTAAAGCAACTCATGGAGGGGTCTTCAAAGACCTTGCAAGAAGTACTAACTATGGAGTATCGGCTAAGTCAAGCCTGTATGGTAAGAATTTAAAAAAAAAAAAAAAAATTATTTTTTAGTTCTGAAAGTAACATATGTTTATTGTAGAACTTGTAAAATACACTAAGTGCAAACAAGAAAATTAAAACCACCTGTAAATTTACTCTACAAAAACACAACGGGCCAGTTAGCTTTAGATGTGTGGAAGTATTGCTATCCAGATTGTTATTAAGCCTTTATAAAATAGCAATTACATTTGTATGTCAGTGTAAAAAGCTCTCTAACCTCATCTTAGAGGAATTCAAAATAGAAATTAATGTCTTTCAGCGATGGTCTCTGTGACCTTGGGCAAGGCATGTAAACTCTGTAAATGTGAATTCCCTCATTGGTAAAATGAAGAGGATTATTTATAAGCATATATATATGTATGTATATATATATATACATATATATATATAGTAAATGCACAAATGGAAGTTATTAGTCTGTTACATGTTTAAAATAATGAGCATTATTAAAGTACCATTGTAAACATAAAGTGGACAGTAATCACATGGAATATTGATTTCATGAAACGTCTCATATTTATATTTATTTATTCTTCCAGATGACAAACTCTTTAAAGGCAGAATCATCCTTTATGTTCAGAGGACCCTTAAGAAGCATCTTATTATTTAGACTAATATATGGACTAAAAGGAATATTTGGCTTAATAGCCAGAAAGGAGACATTCCTAATGACTTTAATGTGATAGTTATTAAGATGTTCAGTGTAGTTCATCTAGTTAGAAATAACTCTGTTAGCCATGTCTTAAAGTCACTCCTTGTGGGATGTAAATGGCAGCTGACGTCTATTTATTATGTGCAGGTACTACGCTAGGCACTTTATATGCATTTGCTCCATTAAATCTTATGGTATCTCTGGAAGGATAGGTACTGTTATTGACTCCATTTTACAGATGAAGAAATTGTGACATAGTGGTGTAACCTGCCTAAGGTTGTGCAGCTATTAAGTGACAGAGATATGGCATATGAAACCAGGCAGTCTTACTCCAGTGCCTGCACTCTTGACCACTCTCCTGTATACCTCACACATTCCATGTTTTTCATTACACTTTTAGTGCACTGCCTAGATTGATTGATTCTTGCCTTCATTCTCTCAGCAAATATGTTAACTATGTCCCAGGCATAGTGTTAGCCTTATATTGTTGAATAAGAAGACACAGTCCTTTATTTTCATGGGTTTAGTCTACTGAGACTATAAAGAACAAGTAAACAAAATTTTGTACTTTGTATGTATTGCTAAACCACAATACATTCCACTACATTCCACGCCATTCCACTCCACTCCACTAGATTGATTGATTCTTGCTTTCGTTCTCTCAGCAAATATGTTAACTGTGTCCCAGGCACTGTGCTCAGTGTTAGCCTTATATTGTTGCTGAATATATTCAACACCTTGTTGAATATATTTCACACCTGGATCACTGCAGGAAATCTATATCTGGTCTCTAAACTGTTCTTGAACCTCTCCAACCCTATCTCCACACAGCAGCAACAATTTCCTTCTTAAAGCAAATTGAACCGAATTTTTTCAATTCGGTTCAATTGAAAACTGTTGTTGAATAAGAAGACACAGTCCTTTATTTTCATGGGTTTAGTCTACTGAGACTATAAAGAACAAGTAAACAAAATTTTGTACTTTGAAAGTATTGCTAAACCGCAATACATCCCACTACATTCCACGCCACTCCACTCCACTCCACTCCATTCCACTCCACTCCACTCCATTCCATCCCTTTCCATTCCACTCCACTCCACTCCATCCCACTCCACTCCACTCCATCCCACTCCACTCCACTCCACTCCATCCCACTCCACTCCACTCCATTCCACTCCACTCCACTCCACTCCATTCCATCCCTTTCCATTCCACTCCACTCCACTCCACTCCATTCCATTCCACTCCACTCCACTCCATTCCACTCCACTCCACTCCACTCCACTCCACTCCATCCCACTCCACTCCACTCCATCCCACTCCACTCCACTCCACTCCATCCCACTCCACTCCACTCCATTCCACTCCACTCCACTCCACTCCATTCCATCCCTTTCCATTCCACTCCACTCCACTCCACTCCATTCCACTCCACTCCACTCCACTCCATTCCACTCCACTCCACTCCACTCCACTCCACTCCATTCCACTCCACTCCACTCCATTCCATCCCTTTCCATTCCACTCCACTCCACTCCACTCCATTCCACTCCACTCCACTCCACTCCATTCCATCCCACTCCACTCCACTCCACTCCACTCCATTCCACTCCATTCCACTCCACTCCACTCCACTCCATTCCACTCCATTCCATTCGTTTGTTTCTTTTGACAGAATTAATTAATCTTGTAAACAAGATTAATACATAAAATATATATTATATGATTATAAATATTAAGGAGAAAAAGGAAGCAGGATATGTGATACAGAGTAACAGGGGGATGAATTGTAGATGGGATGACCAGAGGAGGCCTCATTGAGATGTTCTTTGAGTGAATTCCTGAAAGAAGTGAGGAAGTGAGCCATGCCATTATCTAGAGGAAGAGCATCCCAGGCAGAGGGAACTGTAAGAACAAAGCTGTGAGGCAGGAGCGTGACTGCCTGTGCTAGGGACCACAGAGAGGCTGTGTGGAAGGGGGTGGGGGGCGGAGGTTGTGGTGAGTGAGAGATGAGGCCAGAGGAAACACTGTAGAGAAAGGCTGTGCAGAGCATACAGAGCCTTGAAGGTCTCTCTAAGGACTTTGGCTGAGTAAAATGGGAAGCCACTAGATGATTATGAGGAGAGGAATGCCATGATCTTATACTTTAAAGAATTGATCACTCAGGCTGCTATGTTGAGCACTGAATAGATAAGATCATATATAAAGAAAATGAGAGTCCAGACCTGAGCCCTAAGGAACTCTAACATTTTGAGGTGTGGTAGAGAAAAAGCAGTAGGAAGGAAAAAAAGGATGGAGAGGGAGGAGGACCAGGAGAGTGTGGTGTCACAAAAGAAAGAGAGGAATGTTTCAGGGAGGAGGGTGTAATGGACAATGTTGAACGCTGTCAAAGTGTAGATGAGGTTAGAAGTGTCATTTGACCTTGGCGATGCTGACGTCATGGGTGGTTTTGGCAAGCCATTTTAGAGGAGTGGGGGCAGAAGTTAGAGTATAGTAAGTTGGAGAGGAAAAATGGGATGTGAAGAAGTGGAGAGTATGTGTAGTTGAATACTCTTGAAAGTGAAATAGGATAGAAGCTGGGACTGTGGAATCAAATGAAGTTCCTTTTTTATTTTGTAAGATGGAAGGTACTAGAACATGTTTAAAAATGATTGGGAATGATCCAATAGAGAAAAAAGATTATGTTGATGATACTAATGGTAGTTAATATTTACTGAACACTTAGTGTCAGACACTGTGCTTGGATGTGGATTAAAATAATCCTAGGATGGATGTATAAATTACCTTTTCATGTAAAGAAACTAGGGTTGGAGAAATTACTAGTCCGAGGTCACATAGTTAATATGTAGCTATCAGGATGTGAACCTAGACATTTGAACTCAGCTATATTGCCTACATTGATGATTGTAGGAAAAGTGAATGACCACATCAAGCAAAGTCCGTCCTTGAGAAGGCAAGAGGGGATGTGAATTGGAATGCAAGGGAGGACTGGTCTTTGAAAAAGGGATGGTCCTTTCCTCCACGGCATTGAAAGGGAAGGCGGGTGCAGATGGCCACAGTTGCCTGCAGGTGTTTTAGTGGTGGGAGACAAGACTTCATATCTAAGAGCTTCTCGTATTTTTAAAGAAGTCAGAGGTTAAGTAATTGGCTGAGACTATAATAAGAGTGTGCTCTACGGGTAGAGGTTGAGAAGGCAGAAAACACTTTCAGTCATTTTCTTGGGGAGTCGGGAAGAGATCTTGGATTGTTTGGCAGTTTTCTGTGCCTGTTTGAGATTTTTGATCATGAATTTTAAATGAAACCAGTCACAGTTGTATGATTTTCTGCAGCAAGACTTAGCTGCTGAAGTGCAGGCAGGGGTACGTGGTAGGGTTTAGTTGGTGCCAGGATTTTGCTAGGATTGCAGAAAAGAAAAAAAGGTTTGAGGGAGATGATGGCATTTTGACAGGAAAGTGACCATATTAAAGGACTGGTGAAATTGGGCTGGATGAATAGCAAAGTGAAGCCAGGACAGATGGGGAGAAAGTCATAGGATCAGTAGACCTCAGTAAGATCAATGATTTGTAGCAGTGGAGATACTTGAGCAAATAAGATGAGGAGGTGGTGATCAGAGAGTGGGCTCTCAGAGGTGGTTCAGTCTCTGAATGTCATGGTTCAGGTTGTGGCCATGGGAGTGGAAGGCTGAAGTGAATAGAGGAGAGAGAAGATAACCCAGAATAAGGACACTCAGAAATTATCTCCATTTAATCTCAATTTTCTTTCAGAGAGGTCATGACTTTCATGAAGGCGTTAGAGCTGGTAAGTGGCAAATGGGAACTTACCATTTTGGGGAAATGGGATTTGTGAGCATATGCTGTTAATTAAAGAAGATACAGATTATGCATCCCAACTCCTAAAATCCAAAATGTACCAAAATCTGAAACTTTTTGAGCACCAACATGACACTCAAATGTTCATTGGACCATAAGTATAATGCAAATATTCCAAAATCTGAAAAAAAAAAAAAAAACCAAACCTGAAACACTTCTGATCCCAAGCATTTCAGATAAAGAATACTCAACCCATAGTTGTTTTAGTAGTGAGAATTAAACTTTTATTAAGATTGCAAAATTGTGTATGTTTTTAAAGAATATGTTACTGTGTGGGATATGAAAAGGAAGATCAGTCTTTGAAACTGATAATTGTTTTAAAAATTCACATAACTTGGCCACTGTTCCCTAATTTATATATAAGGTAATCTTGCCCCTATAATCATGGACTGCCTCTGATAAGTGCAGCATTGAGCTTGTAAACTCATCCTGCTGCCATCCTGCTGCTGTGGCCTTTGAAACATGCATTTATTCCCTTACAAAAAGCCCTCAAATCCCCTACCCTTTCTCCCTCTTTTGTGCTGGCCTGGCAAAATTGACCAGTGGTCTAACCCTACTTTCCACCTTCTTTGCCTGTACCTCAGCAGTTAAACATTGCTGGGGAAAAAGACCATATGATGTCATTAGTAACATCTGCAGATTGTCTTATTAATACTTTCCATTTTGCTTATAATCTCCAATGTCAGCGTATTTAGAAAAAGCAAGTGAAGTGCTTGACTGTTTTTTTTTAGCAAACTTGCAACAATTCCTTTTTATGCGTAACTCTTATCCTTATAAAAAGCTGTTATTTATGTTGTATAAAATGAGTTGTTCCCTCTACATATCTAATGTTCCTGTTTTTATTAATTATTTTACTATAGTGCAGACTCTGGATATCCTTTTTTTTTTTTTTTTTTTTTTTGAGACAGTGTCTCGCACTGTCGCCCAGGCTGGAGTGCAGTGGTGCGATTTCGGCTTACTGCAACCTCCACCTCCCAGGTTCAAGTGATTCTCCTTCCTCAGCCTCCTGAGTAGCTGGGACTACCAGCCCATGCCACCATGCCTAGCTGATTTTTGTATTTTTAGTAGAAACAGGGTTTCACCATGTTGGCCAGGCTGGTCTTGAACTCCTGATATATGATCTGGCTGCCTCGGACTCCCAAAGTGCTGTGATTACAGGCGTGAGCCACCGTGCCCAGCCTGGATATACTTTTTTATCTGAATAAAAGGTTATGTTATGTTCTCTGAGCTCTTAAGCTTTGACAAACAATCACTCTTCATAGAGTTCTCTTCATTTCTGACATGATACAATATCAGAAATGAGGACTTGATTGAAATCTTTTTAGTATTCAGCACATGTTCCTGATCAGAGGATATGGCAGTGTGTCTTGTAGAAACTAAGTAGCATAGGCATTTTCCTCAGGAATTCTCTGCAAATTCTTGCTGCATGTGGATTACAGCCTAGACCTCTGATTTTGGAGGACCTGTAAGCATGCAGGGTTATATTGTTAAAGTATTCATTATATGTTATAATAGCCCTTCTTTAAAAAGAAAGATACTGTTTTTAGATAAATACTGTTTTTTGAGGAAAAAATGTTGAAACCAATCAGCATCAAAGTTCTGATTCATAAAGGAAGTGCTTATTATACGACTTTTTTTTGTTTTGTTTTGTTTTTTGAGATGGAGTCTCGCTCTGTCGCCCAGGCTGGAATGCAGTGGCAAAATCTCGGCTCACTGCAAACTCTGCCTCCCGGGTTCACCCCATTGTCCTGCCTCAGCCTCCCGAGTAGCTGGGACTACAAGCGCCCGCCACCATGCCCGGCTAATTTTTTTGTATTTTTAGTAGAGACGGGGTTTCACCGAGTTAGCCAGGATGGTCTCAATCTCCTGACCTCGTAATCCGCCCACCTCAGCCTCCCAAAGTGCTGGGATTATAGGCCTGAGCCACCGCGCCTGGCCTATGCTACTTTTTAATGAAGAGAAAGTATATTGCCGCCTCTTTCAGAAAGCGGCGTCTGTTCTGAGATTGAAAACTGTTGTGTTCTTACATAGTCAAATGTTTGCTGCAGTTTGCTAATAATAAAAACATATTAGCAAGTTAAAGTAAGCAAATTTAACAGTTGTTAAAAATTCTTATTGTTAACATCTAGAACAAATTACTACTTTGTGGTTATAGAAGAAGAAAAAAAGACCATCTTAGTGGAGCTGGATACCCACTCAAACTCCATGTAGTGGCTATCTCAGGAGACTTGCAAAACCTGAGCTGCCTACATGGCACGAACTTATATCTATTCTAGTAAAAAAATTGTTAGCTTGAAATAAAATAACAAATTTGATTAATAGTCTCTTTCCTCTTGTCCTTCAGTGGGATCTCAAGGAGACAGGTAGTATTGACCAGAAGACTTACAGTGAAAGAGATTCTTGTGGAAAAAAATGTGCCAGGGTTGTTCTTTGTTTACACTGTCCATGGAATATAAAACTTTCAAATAGTAGGGATCAGAACATCAGTGTTTAGTATCGCCACTGATCTGATACCAGAATCTCATAGTAGGCAGTTAAATCTTAAAAACAAAACCTCCAGTATCTGCATTTAATTGTGTGTAAAAGCTTCCCTCCACCTACCAAGGCAGTCTTCTTCCTTGGTTCCCATACTGCTTCTTTAACTATTTTAGCCTTTAAATGCTAAATTAGGTTTTTCTAGTTCACTATAGTTTGCACATTTAAGTATTTCCATTCTTCACAAGAATTATGTGCATTTTAAGCATGGTTGAATTTGCTGCCACAACCATAATTTTAAAATTTTGAGATCATTGTAGATTCATGCGGTTACAAGAAATAATATAGAGATCTTGCATGCCTTCCACCTAGTCTCCCAAATGATAACATGTGTATAACTACAGTATACTGGACATTCCTCCCCCCCTTTTTTAGGAGAAGTTACAGATTGCCTCATAATCCTGTGGGGATACTATGTGGCTATGATGAGTGATGACTACACTGAAATAGGAGAACTAGACGGTTTCATGATAACCTGATTTTTTTAAATCCAGAGCTGTCTGAACTGGAGGATTCAGCAGAACAACAGTATCCACATTTAATTATGCATGAAGTCCCCTTTTCTCTACCTTAAGCAATTAATTCCCTCCCAAAATTCAATGTGGAGGAGGTTAGAAGGCACATCTGGTCCCTCTGCCCTCCCCTGCCTTTACTTTAAACCACTGGTTTTACCTGTTTTGTAATATGGAGGTTTCATTGGCAATTTTATTTCAAGAAGAAAAAAAGAATTCTAATGTTTAAACCACTGGATTAATTCAGTAGGCTTTATTAAAGCTAAGACATGAGGCTTAGGAAGTTAGAAAATATCCACCCCAGTCATCAAAAGTATATTGCTGTCCATCCCTGGAGATTTAATTTAAAAGAAAAATAGAACACATATAAAAACTTTGCAGGAAAAAGGTATGATAGAAAAATGTGCCTAGTATAAGAATTTCTGTCAATTCAGTAAGTAAAATCTAGCAGTATTAGAAAAAAATAATGGTATTAACATTTGTATCTTCTCTTGACAGTTTTAATTGATAAAGACCAGAGTCCAAAATGGAAACCAGCAGATCTAAAAGAAGTTACTGAGGAAGATTTGAATAATCACTTTAAGTCTTTGGGAAGCAGTGATTTGAAATTTTGAGGTGACAGGCTTTTAAGGTATATTTTGTAGCATGGGTTGGCAATCTATATAGCATGTGGGCCAAATCCAGCCTGCTGCCTGTTTTTATATACCCTGTAAGCTAAGAATGGTTTCCGCATTTTTAAATGGTTGGGAAAAGAAATCAAAGACAATATTTCATGACGTGAAAATTATCAGAGTTCACAAATAAAGCTTTATTGGAACTAGCTATACCCATCTGTTTATATATTATCTGTGGCTGCTTTGAAATGAGTAGTTGCAATAGAGATGGTTAAAGCCTGCAAAGCCTAATTATTTACTGTCTTGTTTTTTTGTCAGAAAAAGTTTGTCAATCCTTGTTTTAGAAGATGGAAAAATGTGAAGATCTTTAGAGATTCTCGAGTGGTATATCTAATTGAAATGGGATCTTTGTTTGGCTTTTGGTAGTGGCTTGTATGTTGATGAAATAAACTTAGGTATAGAATATAAAAAATAAAGACCTTGAAAATTGTTTTGGATACTGTGTTAATGCCTCATAGAATTTTTGTTTTGGATACTGTGTTAATGCCTCATAGAATTTTTGTTTTGGATACTGTGTTAATGCCTTATAGAATTTTCTCCAATGTGAGTGTGTTTTAAAGTAACTGAGTTACTGTAGCAGAAGAGCTCCTTTTATAAACATTAGAAACCTTGGGCAGAGAGAAAAGATTCTTATTAACGTCCCTCTTCAGTATTAACTCAGACTTGGTCTTCCCTAAAATAATCAGAATACCATCCCATGGTGAAACTGAAAGCATTATTTTCTTGTTATTTGTGGTATTTGTTAATCTGGTAGAATGAGAAATTAGGAAACTCCAATCTCTTAGAGACACTGTTTTTTTTTTTTTATAATTTACATAAGACTTTTGTGTGATAATTATCCTTACAAACAAGGTTCAAGTCAGGAGAAAAAAATTAATTGAAAGCAAGAAGACTTGTTCAAAACATATTCAATAATTGATATTAATGAAATAAGTACTTTTTAAGGTATGAAAGAACTAAAAGGTATTCCAGACTCAGAACCTTAAAGTTCTAGGCAAGAATAATTTTTAAACTAAAGGTAAGTTTATAAATTAACAAAGTAAAGTAAACAAAATTTATGATTTTGTTTGTAATCTTTGTTTATAAACAAAATAAATTTTTTGTAACTTGTTATAGTTTCTCCTTCATCCCATACTTTTTAGAAACTAAGTGAACTTCAGGTTTGTAAGAACAAAAAGCCAACAGAATTGAAAAAGACATTAAAGATCATGTCCTGCGCCCTTCTCATAGATGAGGAAATGGCAGCCCAGAAGGTACTGCTTTATGTTTTCTCAGTTCTTAATCTGTTTTACATGAAGCATTTTTCTTTCAAATAATTTAGTAACAGATCTGGAATAAAGATGCCATGATATTGGATACATTTACATTTATACTCTTAAAGGTCCTAAATTGGACCTGAATGATCCAAGAAATTATTTGTATAAATGGATTTTTGTTCTTTATATTTGTTAACAATGCAAAAAATGTTGTCTTTTATATTGTTAAAAAATTCAAAGTACACACTGTCAGAAAGCATTTGCTTCAGTTAAATAAGAACTCACACTAGTTAATTGCAACTGGACTTTTATTGTGCAGTTACAACAATAAATGTTTTCAGAAAAATATTTGGAAAAAATATACCACTTCATAGCTAAGTCTTACAGAGAAGAGGATTTGCTAATAAAACTTAAGTTTTGAAAATTAAGATGCAGGTAGTGCTTCTGAACTAACCCACAGCTCCAAGGAAGACATGTCCTATTTAGTCATTCAAATACAAGATGAGGGCATTGTGATTAAGCAAACAATATATTTGTTAGAACTTTGTTTTTAAATTACTGTTCCTTGACATTACTTATAAAGAGTCTCTAACTTTTGATTTCTAAAACTATGTAATACAAAAGTATAGTTTCCCCATTTGATAAAAGGCCAATGGTACTGAGTAGGATATATGCGTTATCATGCTACTTCATTCAGTGTGTCTGTTTTTAATACTAATAAGGCAGTTTGACAGAAATTATTTCTTTGGGACTAAGGCGATTATCATTTTTTTCCCCTTCAAAATTGTGCTTTAAGTGCTGATAACCACAGGCAGATTGCAAAGAACTGATAAGGCAACAAAAGTAGAGAATTTTAGGATCAAAGGCATGTAACTGAAAGGTAACAACAGTACATAAGCGACAACTGGGGAAGGCAGCAGTGAAACATATTTGTAGGGTTAAGTGAGTCATTGTAAATAAGGAATTTGCACATTTATTTTCTCTGATAACCTGCTTCCATGTTGCCACCTGGAGGCTCTTTGTTGTGCTGGTAGAAGCCCATTTGCCCTTACTCTGGATGTTCCAAATGTTTCCCTTTCCAGGAGCTAGTCAGTCTTTCAGTCATCTGTTTTATATGTCTCCTGCCTTCTCAGACAGTCCTTCTACTCTCTTTTATTGTTCATGAAAGACCTTCAAATTGAAGTAAAGCCCATATTTCAATATAAGGATATGAAAGAAGGCTAATATCCTGTCAGTGATATTCTCATCCATCTTGTCATGGCCAACCTATACCATGATAACTATCACATGTAATGTAAATTTGTTTATTCATCTCTCTTATTCATTTATTCATCTTTTTTCATTTGTTTATTCATCTTTCTCCCATTTGCTCCTGTTTTATCCACTAGCTCACTGATTATGCAAGCCTTGTAGTTCATATATGTCATGGGTTAACATATAATACAGCATATATTTCAGACACAAGTTTTTCGGAAATATTGTACACAAGATATCGTACTGTATTAAAATGTGATTCAGGGACAAGGGAATGGTGCTTGGTGATAAAACTATACTGCCATAGTTGCTGAGGAAGGGCAGCAACAGAGATCAGACTTCTAGTTGATATGGATCTGGCAGGCATCTCTGTTACACCCCTGGGAAATAGTGGCCCAGGGCACAGAAGGAACCTGAAATTAAAATATTTAGATACAACCAAAACTCACTTGTCTGTCCCTATGTATACTGAAAAATTTAGTGGGGCATGCTGCCTTACGTGGCTTTGTGTTTTCACCATTGTACTTATTTTATATACCTAATTGTACATTTTAAGCAGCAAATGACCCTTGCAGCAAAAATGTCTTGGTGTGAGATGCAAAATGAATGGAAAACAACCACACCTATGCTTTTGTCACTCAACCTAAACTACTCTTCATGACCTGGAAATGTTTTATACTAAATGTTTTATACTTACGGGAAACTTTCTGCCCTTAACCTTATAACTTCAGATCCTTGTATGAATGGGTTTGGTTGTTTTTCTATTACATAAATTGTAGATTGCAAGTACAATGGGACAGTACAAATCCCAGGACTCGGTAGAATTAGAGTTGAATGATGACGTGTCCAAAGGCAACTAAAATATGGCATATTTCAAATAATGTTTTCCTTGCTCATGTAACTTGGAGAATTCACTCTATTTGATTGTGGGTTTCAAAGTATTAGTGTTAAAATTAGAGGTAGATTTTCTGCCTGCTTACAAGACAAATACATATTTGTGTCATTAAAGAGGTCATAAGCCTTTTTTTTAACCTTTATGTTTCAATACCAGTGGTGTATTGTGGATCTAACATAAACAGGCTTAAATAATTTCCATTTAAACTCAATGTCTACCAAATCTTGTTGAAAAGATAATTCTAGAAACTCAAGTCTTAATTTTCCAACAAGTTATGTCTTAATTTCTTCTTCCCCCTCCCAAATTTTCTGTTACCACTGATCTTCAAACAGTACTTAATCCTTTAAAACAAAAAGGTGTGTGTGTATGTGCTGTGACAGTAAAAATGAAAAAATAGCTTCCCTAAAAGGTAGCCAGGCTTATGGAAACAGTATAATAGGTGGCAATAAATGCCCTGTAGGCTTGTGTTACCACTAAAAAATAACAAAAACCCAGAAAACAAGTACTCTCCTCAAAGGACAGTTTTATCTTTTCCGTTTTGCAATACAACTGTAAATCTGCATGCATTATCTGGTCTATTTTAATGGTGACCGCCTCACTAGTCAAGAAAAAACTGGAAATAAATGCCCATATTCCAGCCCTCTGTACCTCTGAGACAGTTAAAGCTTAATACACAATTAAAACTGAAACTTACTACCTTGCAGACTAAGTTTCTGTTATTTTTTAAGATTTACTGGATTGTTCTTTATAAAAGTTACCCATACTTGTTTTCTTATATAGTTATATCACTGGGCTTCTTAATTCAATGCAATAAACACTAATGTCATGGCTTCTATAAACTGTTATCTTTAAGATGGCTTTAGGCACAAAGTCTGAGTCGTCCAATAACAGCTGTAATTAGTTAGGGCCCTGAGGTCCAAAGTGGTAGTTGTACTTCTCATCTACAAAAATAAATATCTTATTAAAGACAGGGTTCATTTGTGTCAAGAAGTAGAGATCCTTGACAAACAAGACTTACTGTTAATCACTATGACTTGAGTGCCATTCCCTTGCCAAGAAATTTTAGAAAAGCCCTTTTCATATCTGGACTTTTTTGGGTATAAATTAACAAAAATTGTTATTTTAAAGGACAACCTTTAAAATAACCATTGGAATTTGGGGCAGTTTTTATTCCTTAGCATTTTCTTTGGTGATGCCATTACTTAAGAAGAAGTGCTGTGACATTCAACTGATTATTGGGTGTCACAGGACCTCTGTTCAGCCTTTCAGATGACTAAAATCTAAGACTAAACAGAGAGAAATTGCTGTTAACATAGAAGTACTTGAAATGCATTTCATCCTAGTTGTTCTTATACTAGTGACATTATCGTAGACACACATTTTTAAATCCAGATAGTTACTTGTACTTTTTCACACCAGTTTTTGCTTTTGTCGCATGTATTCAAACTAGCACCTCCACAGTCAAAGTGTTGTCATCCTACAGCCTCAAGGCCCCTCACTCTCAATGTATGGAATGTCATGGTACTTGATGTTATTGCATGCCCATTGCTGCAAGGCATCACACAAGATATCCTGAGACAGACGGTGTGCATATTCCAAGATCACAATATTGGTCCCTGGAGGTTCCTTCACTTCCTCTTTGACATTAACTGGAGAAGGCATCCTAGGTAGACATCTCTCTTCTGGCATAAAGGGTTCTTCACTCTCATGCTGCTTCTCACCTTCATATATGGTAGGAAATGGGAAAGTTTGCTTTGATTTCATGCAGCCCATGTTATGAAGAGCTGTTTATGGAGGAAGCAGTGGCAAAGACTACTTCAAGGCCATCTTTAGAAAACAGTGAAATTTGTCCATGTGATATTGACCAGTGCTTTCCCTCTCCAGGTCACTTCAGTAATCAGTGTTCCCTTTCACCACTCTTCACGTGTAGTGTTTACCTGTCAAGAGAAAGTAGGTTTCATTTTGAAGTTATAGAATGCAAAATAGTGTATGATTGAGTGGCATGTAAAAATCCTTTCATCACTTTGGCACATGGAAGAAATCCGAGGTAAAAACAAACAGCTTTATCTTACCAGTAGAAGAAAAAGATAATCACTCAATAAAAATGGCAACTTGCAAAATAGGAAAACAGTTTTTTCAAGATCTTGCATATTTTATAAAACTGAAAACAATTCAATTTTTGCTAGCTTAGATTTATCTATACCAAGGGTTGGCAAACCATTGGGCCACATTCCAGCTACCTATTTTTGTACAGCCATGCTCACGTGTTTACATGTGTCCATGGCTGCATTCATACTACAACAGCAGAACTGAATAATTGTGACAGACCATGTGGCCCACAAAGCTTAAAATATTTACTGTCTGACCCTTTACAAAAAATGTTTGCTGAGTCCTGATCTATACTGTCAAGCAAAACAAGCACATCAAAATTTGTTCCTCCCCAAACCTCATGAACCTACAGATCTTGGACTACTGTTTGTTAGAGTCTGGCTTTATACCCTGGTCACATATTTACAACTCAAAGAGTAGTAAACAATGTTTGCTTTACTCTAGTGCCACTTCTAAACAATATAGGTTACATATAGCAAAGCCACCTATTTTTCCTTCTGACTGTTCCCTGTGAAATTGTACAGAAGCTCAGATTAAGGTTAAAGGTTTTTCCTCCTAAATGTCTCATTCCTACCCTTGTTTGATGTTTGGCCAATAAATAGATGACAATGCTTGTGATGTGCCTTCTAAGCCTCCCAAGTGTGTGTTATCACAGAATGAACTTCTCTTAAGGGACTTTTTTAAGGATAACTAAAACAATACAAGACAGCTTCATTTTAAAGAGGACTAAGCTGTAAGAAGCACAGGTAATCTCTATGAATGAGATTAATGGTCCCTGATTGTACCTTGGTTTTGGGACTAAAAACATAGCTCTAAAAATTCATAAAATCTGTTTCTGAAAACACTTTTTTTCCTTTTTTTTTTTTTTTTTTTTTTTTGAGACAGGGTCTTTCTTACTCTTTCTTACTCAGGCTGCAGTAAAGGATGCAATCATGGCTCACTGTAGCCTGGACCTCCTGGGTTCAAGTGATCCTTCCACCTCAGCCTACTGGGTAGCTGGCCTGCAGGCACAAGCCACCACGCCTAGCTAAGTTTTTGTAGAGACAGGGTTTTGCCATTTTGCCCAGGCTAGTCTTGAACTCCTGGGGTCAAGTGATCTGCCCACCTCAGCCTCCCAAAGTGCCTGGATTACTGGCGTGAGCCACTGTGCCTGGCCTGAAACCACTGATCTTAAGGCAAAAGCTTGCGTGAATCTAATTCATTTTTTAATAGTTTGTAATTAAAGATGTCCAGAGGAGGTGATGTTTGCCAGGTCTACCACCATATATTATTCTACAAATTCTACCCGGTTTCTCATAATACTACATCTGTTCCTACCCCTAATAAGAGTGATAGGAGGGTAAGAAAGGAAAGGCAGTCTTCTTTTAATTACCTTTAGTTCCGTATGCCCTGCTTCATGCTGCATACTTCAGAGATGTTAATTTTAAAACGGAAACAAGTTATGTGTGGTGTCTGTCTTGCTTACTAGCCTAAACTGAAGTGAACTGAAGATGGGGACTGTCTTGGTTGTTAATCATCAGCATGTTATGATTTTTCATAGTGTCTATTTTTTACTGTGAGGGATGGTTAAGGGAATTGGACATGGTTAACCTGAAAAAAATTACTTAGAGAACTCAGTGAGTGTCAGATAAATAAAAGGCTGTGAGTGGAACCATCAGCGGAACCATCAGAATATTCTGTGTTTTTTAAGACCTTTTGTTTTGCAAAAGCAGCTTTTTCTTACCCTAACAAAGTAGTGCCAGATTTGTGCATTTGCCAAAACCAGTTTTAAAACTGGACAAAATATATGTTGCCATTATTTTCAGGTGTAGAGCAACAAGCAACACTGGATTGTGATCCCTAAGAGAAGAAAAACACAAGATGTTAAATCCCACAGGTGGTCATTGTGGGATTCTACCTGGGGGGTATCTTCCAGCATTACTATGGGAGTTGAGCCCCAGGGGAGTCAGAGAGTGGCAACTCTGATGGAACAGAGGTTAGGGTTACTAAAACAGCTGGAATTTATAAGATAGAATTCAAGATTGGGAAGAGAGGCAGAAATCTGCATGAAACTTGTCAAGGGTACTGAGATGTGCATGTCCAGGATAAGGATCTGCAAAGTGTTAGCAAACGATTACTTCCTCTAGGACTTAAGAGTTGAACAGTGACACCAGAAGTTATACAGTACTTAGAATCCTTGGAATTGCAGCCTGTGTGGAGCAATCTCATTGAACACTTCTGTATTTAGTTACTACTCAAGAAATGCGACACCTTAGGAATCAGTAGTATACCGTAAACAAGGTTTGGCAAGTGTTTTCTTAAAGGGCTATGACTTAGGCTTGTGAGCTAGGATGTTTGTGGCTTCTCCAAATTCATATATTGAAACCTAATCCCCAACGTGATGGTATTTGGAGGTGGGGCCTTTGGGTGATGATATTAGAGTATTAGTGCTCTCATAAAAGAGACCCCAGAGAGTTCCCTTGCCCCTACTGACATGTGAGGCCACAGTGAAAAGCTATGAACCACAAAACAGGCCTTCACAAGACACCATATATGCTCATGCCTTAAACTTGGACTTCTCAGCCTCCAGAACCATGAGAAATAAATCTGTGTTATTGATAAACACCCAGTCTTATAACTACTCCATACTAGTCTCTGGTATTTTTTTTATACCATCCTGAATGGACTAAGACACATAGGGTCTATGTTACAACTACTCAGCCCTGCTATTATAGCACAAAAGAAGCCAGATAATATATTAATATTAAACAAATGGGCATGGCTATATCCAATAAAGCTTCATTTACAAATATAGGCAGCCAGCCTATGGACCACATTTGACCAAGTTCAAACAGAAATAATCCCCTTTAACAAGAAATAAAACAATACCATTTAAAAGACGATAACATGAGCCAGATGCCTTACAAGGTATTATTCACAATGCCCACCATTCAATTAAAAAATTACTAGCCATACAAAGAAGCAGGAAAATCTGACCCATAATCAAGAAAAAACAAAAACAAAATGAGCCAGCATTTCTTAATAGAAATTAATAATAGAACTTTAAGTATACCCAAGAAAATAAAGGAAAAAACTAGTGAACAAAAAAAGAATCTCAGAGAAATGGAAATTGTAAAATAAAAATGGAAAATCAATAACTGAAATGTACAAGATGTGAAATGAAAAATTCATTGTGTGGACTACTGAATGTTGGAAAAGATAGGATTAGTGAACTTGAACGTAAATCTATAGATGTGTCCAATCTGAAAAATGGAGGGAAAAGATTTAAAACATAGAGCAGCCACTAAAGAGATAATGCAAGTATGACTTATGAGGAAAGGAATTAGACACGTTTAACCCAGAAGAAGACAGGAAAGGAAGAACACTGGGGGTTGGGGAGGGACAATTAGAAAACCAACATATGAAAAAGCCTTCCATGTGAAAAATTACCTGAAAGAAAATGGACTAAAAATAACAATTGAAAGGCAGAGATGATCAGACTAGTTTAAAAATCCAAACCACACATAATATAGTCTTTTCAACAATGAGTGCTGGAACAACCAAATCATCCATATGCCAAAAAAAAAAAAAAAAGCTGGACACAGTTCTTAAACTCTTCACAAAATTAATTTGAAATGGATCATAGACCTAAATATAAAATAGGACTCCTAGAAGATAACTTAGGACACAATCTAGATAACCTTGGGTTTGGCGACAACCTTTTAGATTCAGTGCCAAAGGTATGATGTGTTAAAGAAATAATTGATAAGTTGGGCTTCACTGAAAAACTGCTCTGTTAAAGACATGGTCAAGAAAATGAGAAGACAAGCCACAGACTGGGAGAAAATATTGTAAAAGCATATTTGATAAAAGATTGTTATCTAAAGTATACAAAGAACTTTTAAAAGTCAACAATACAAATATGAACAAGCTAATTGAAAAATGGGCAAAAGATCTGGACAGACACCTCACCGAAGTCTTCTTACATATAGATGGCACATAAACGTATGGAAAAATGTTCAACATCATGTCATTCAGGAATTGTAAATTTAAACAGATAATGGCAAAAGCAACAGAACTCTCATTCACTGTTGGTGAGAATGCAAAATGGTACGGTTACCTTGGGAGGACAGTTTGGCAGTTTCTTACAAAATGAAACATATTCTTACTGTATGATCCAGCAGTTCTGCTTCTTGGTATTTACCCAATGAGTTGAACGCTTAAATCCTTGCAAAAATCTGCATATGGATGTCTGTAGCAACTTTATTCATAACTTTGAAAACTTAGAAGCAAGCAAGATGTCCTTCTTGGTGAATGGGTAAACTGTGGTACATCTAAAAACAATGGAATATATTCAGCATGAAAAATAAATGAGTTAGGCTGGGCATAGTCACTCACGCCTACAATCCCAGCACTTTGGGTGGCTGAGGCGAGTATCACTTGAGCCCAGGAGTTCAAGACCAGCCTAGGCAACATAGCAAGACCTCGTCTCTACAAAAAAATTAAATATGAAAAAAATTAGCCAGGCATGGTGGTGCACACCTACAGTTTTAACTACTTAGGAAGCCGAGGTCGCTTGGCCCCAGGAGTTGGAATTGAAGGTTGTGGTAAGTTAAGATTGATTGCACCACTGCACTCCAGCCTGGGTGACTGAGCAAGACCCCATCTCAAAAAATAATCCAGCCATGGAAAGAAAAGGAGGAACCTCAAATGCTTATTACTAAGTTAAGCCAATCTGAAAGGGGTACATGCTGTATGATTACAACTATATGACATTCTAGAAATGGCAAGACTCTGGAGACAGTTAAAAGACCAGTGGTTGCCAAGGGTTATGGAAGAGGCTGAGATGAATAGGTGGAACAGACAATTTTTAAGGCAATGAAACTATTCTATATGATACTAATAATGGATTTCTGTCATACATTTGTCAAAAACCATAGGTTGTACAACACCAGGAATGAACCCTAAAATAAAGTGGATTTCAGGTGATGGCGATGTGTCTAGTGGGAGATGCTGCGTGTGTGTGTGTGTGTGTGTACACAGGATACGTGGGAACACTACTTCCTGCTCCATTTTTCTGTTAACTTTAACTGCTCTGAAAAACAGTCTATTATTTAAAAAAAATACACCCACTATATGCTATCTATAAAAGATACACAACTTAAAACTGACAAACCCACAAGCATAGCTGGAGACTTAAAACATTACTAGAATATTCAAAGAAAAAAATATGTGTTCTGAACAACATTATGCTCCAACTTGAGTTGATATTCACAGAACACTACACCTAACAACTATTAAATATTCTTATCAAGTGCATATGGAACATTCACCAAGATAGACTATTGATAGTCTCAGCAGATTTCAAAGGCTTAAAACATTACACAGTATATTTTCTAACCACCCCAAATAGTAAAATATCTAGAAAAGCCTCATATATTTGGAAACTAAACATATTTCTAAATAACCCATGGGACAACGAAGAAAATCACAGGAGAAATTAAAATATATTTTCAACTAAACGAAAGCCAAAACATCAAAAATTTGAAATGCATTAGTTAGCGCTTAGAAGGAAATTTATATACTTAAATGCTTAGAAAAGTTTAAATCAGTGATAAAAGCTTTCACCTTAAGCTAAAAAAAGAAAAGCAAATTACACCCAAAATAAGTAGACAGAAATAGATAAGAACAGAAATCAATGAAGCATACGATAGAGACAACAGAATGAATGCTGGTTCTTTAAAAAGATGTAATAGATATATTTCTATACAGACTAAGAAAAGTCACATATTAAGATGTGTAATGGGCATTATGACAGATCTATATACATTTAAAAGGCAAACAGGAATAATATAAACAATTTTATGCCAATATTAAATTACCAAAATTGGCACAAGAAAAAAATCTGATAGCCCTATATCAATTAAAGAAATTGTAGAGCCGAGATCGCGCCACTGCACTCCAGCCTGGGTGACAGAGCAAGACTCCGTCTCAAAAAAAAAAAAAAAAAAAAAAAAAAAAAAAAGAAATTGTAAATCTTTCCAAAAAGAAACCTCCAGGCCCTAATGGCTACACTAGAGAACTCTTATCAAGTCCATTACGAGGAAGTAATACCAGTCTTATCCAAACTCTTCAGAAAAGAAAGAGGAAAGATTTCCCAAATCCTTCTGTATGAGGCCAGTATTACCAAGAAGACAAAACTCCACAGGCCAATATCCCTCATGAACATAGACCCAGAAGTTGGCAAATTGAATCTAACGTGTAAAATGGATAAAACATGACTGAGTGGATTTATACCAGAAATTCAAGGATATTCCAAAGACAATAAATATAATTCACTATATTAACATAAAAAAAAAATCAGATGATCACCTCAGTAGAAAGAGAAAAAAAGTTTGATAAAATACCATTTATTATTTTTAAAATCCCAGCAAAGTATTTATTAATATGAAGGCCTTCCTCAAAAGTAATGTTAGTGGTGAAAGACAACACTTTTTCCCTATGACAGGAGCAAGGCAACAATAGTCATTCTCATGATTTCTGTTTGATATTTTACTGGAAGTCCCACCGAGTACGAGGAAGGGAAGACATACAAAGCATAAAGATTGAGAGAAAGAGAAAATTGCCATTATTTGCAGATGGCATAATTGTATGTAGAAAATTTTAAAGATTATATGCCCCCCCCAAAAAAATTTACTGGAATAATTGTAGCAAGGTCTTAACATATAAAAGTGACATAAAAAGTAATTACTACAAACTTAGATGAAATTAATGCCATTTGCAATAGCATCAGAAATATGAACACTTAGGGATAAATTTAACAAGGCATATGAAGGAAAACTGCATTTTGTATTGTGTACGTTGTATGTGAAAAATACAAAATGTTACTGAGAAAAAGCAAAGAACCTAAATAAACAGATAAACGCTGTTCATGATCTGAAAGACAATATTCTTAGTCCTCCCCAAATTAATGGGTCTATTCGGCAAAATTCCAGCAGGCTTTTCTGTAGACATTGACAAATGGATTCTAAAAGTCCAGTCAAAATCCCAGCAGGATTTGTTTTACATATCTATCTATCTATATATATATATATACACACACACACACACACACATTCTGAATTATACATGGAAACACAAACTAGAATGGCCAAAACAATTTTGAGAAGAACAATAATTTGGAGTACTCCTATTTAATGTTAAGAATGACTATAAAGTTACAGTAGTTAGTGCTATATTGACAAAAGGCTAGACACAAACCTATGAAACAAGTCCAGAGATACACTCATAAAAATATGGTAAACTGATACTTGACATGTCCAAAAACAATGAATGCAAAAAGGATAATCTTTTCAACAAATGGGATTGGAACAATTGGACATTCATATACCCTCACCCCACCAAAATCTACTTATACCTTATACTTTATAGAAAAATTAGCTCTAAAAGGATCATAGTTTTAAATGTAAGATGTAAAACTATAAAACAAGAAGACAAAATATTTGCGATCTTGGGTTAGGCAAAAAGTTCTTAGATGTGATACCAAAAGCATGAACCATGAAAGAAAAAAACTGGTAAACTAGACTGAATCAAAATGAAAAACATTTGCTCTGGAAAAAAGAACACAGTTAAACGATTGAAAAAAAAAAACAGCAAATATAGCAAGTCATCTAGCCAATAAATGACTTGAATCCAGAATATGTAAGTATCAAAACTCAATAGCAAGACAACAACCCAGTTTAGAAAACGAGATTTGAAAGATTTAGGCAGTTCACTTGGTACCACCTATAGATAGCAAATATAAGTACATGAAAGATGCTCAATATCATTAGCCATTAGGGAAATGCAAATTAAAACCATGACAAGAAACCACTATGTAGCTGTTAGAATGGGTAAAAATAATACCAAGTGCTGGTGCATATACAGAGCAACTGCACTCTCATACATTGCTGGTGGGAATGCAAAATGACATGGCCTCTCTGGAAAACAGTTTGGCAGTTTCTCACAAAGTTGGAATAACCATGTAGAAGACCCAGCAATCACACTCCTACAAATTTACCCTAGATACATGAAAATTTGTGTTCACATAAAAAATTGTATGCTGGCTGGGGACGGTGGTGCATGCCTGTAACCCCAGTATTTTGGGAGGCCTTGGTGGGTGGATCACCTGAGGTCAGGAGTTTGAGACCAGCCTGGCCAAAATGGTGAAACTCTGTCTCTACTGAAAATATAAGAAAGTTAGCAGGGCATAGTGGTGTACACCTGTAGTCCCAGCTACGTGGGAGGCTGAGGCATGAGAATCACCTGAACCCAGGAGGCAGAGGTTGCAGTGAGCTGAGATCGCGCAACTGCACTCCAGCCTGGGTGACAGAGTGAGACTCCATCTCAAAAAATAAAGAAAAAAAATTGTATGCAAATGTCTGTCACAGCTTTATAATTGCCAAAAGTTGACAACAAAGATGTTGATATACACCAATATGGATGACTCAAAGGCATGCTGATTGTACAAGCTAGTCTCAAAAGGTTACTTAATTTATATGACATTCTGGAAAAAGGCAAAACTATAGGGACAGATGATAGATAAGTGGTTGATGGGGTTGGGGGTAGACTGTGACCAAAAGGGCAGCAGGAGGGACCTTTTTTGGAGTGATGTAACTATTCTTTATCCTGATTGTGGTGGTGGCTGTAACAAATCTAAACATGCATTAAAATTCATAGACTTGTTCACCAAAATGAAGTCAGCTTTACTGTATGTTAGTTAAAATTTTTAAAAAGGTATTTTTTTTTTTTTTGGCCGGGCGCGGTGGCTCACTCCTGTAATCCCAGCACTTTGGGAGGCCAAGGTGGGTGGATCACAAGGTCAGGAGATTGAGACCTTCCTGGCTAACACAGTGAAACCCCATCTCTACTAAAAATACAAAAATTAGCCGGGTGTGGTGGCGGGCGCCTGTAGTCCCAGCTACTGGGGAGGCTGAGGCAAGAGAATGGCATGAACCCGGGAGGCAGAGCTTGCAGTGAGCCGAGATTGCGCCACTGCACTCCAGCCTGGGCGACAGAGCAAGACTCCGTCTCAAAAAAAAAAAAAAAAAAAAAAGGTATTTTTTAAAACCACAATACAGTTACCCACGCTAAGATTGCTAAAATTTAAAACACCCCAGTGCTTAGTGTTGGTGAGGACATGGAACGCATATATTGCTGGAAGGAATGTAAAATGGTACAACCATTTTAAAGAATTCTTTGGCTGTTTCTTAAAAAGTTAACCATGCACTTAACCTGTGAACCAGCCATTTCATCTCTAGATATTTATCTAAGACAAATGGAAACATAGGTTATTTTAAAAATCTGTATACCAATATCCATAGCTTCTTTATTTACAATAGTCAAAGCTGGAAACAACCCAAATGTCCATCAGTAGGCAAATCAAATGGATAAACAAATTAGGGATATCCTTAAAATGGAATATAACTTGACAATTAAAAAATGATGAACTATTGGTATGTCAAACCACATGGATGAATCTCAGACTGTTGAGCCAGATAAAAAAGGTGGATCATATTTATATGAATTTCAAGATTGGACAATAGTGACCCTATGAATAGAAATCATAGTAGTGATTCCCTTTGGGTGGGAGGAAGTAAGGACTGTTTGGAAGAGGCCCTGAAATAACTTTTTAGGCTATTAAAAAATTCTATATCTTAATTGGTATGTTAGTTACATGAGGTATATGTTAAAACATGTTAGATTGTACCTTTAACATCTGTTTACTGTATTACACTGTAATTTTTACTTCAATAAGATATAAGAACAGTTTTTGAGAACATTCTGGGGCACCTAAATCCAGGGGACTGATGTATTTTATCTGAAAAAGACTGCCTCTGGGCAGCATCCAGAGCGGACCAGCTCCCTGTGCTGGAGGACTCCAGTGTGAGGCCTGCTGCTTCCTTTCTACATCGGCCTGAAACCAGCCCAACTCAGTGGTCATAGTCTTCTGGGCCTACCGAAGAGCAAAAGCCTACTTCTAGTTCTTCCAGTTGCCAGTTCAAGGGCTTTATTTATGTGTCACTTCTTTGGGAACAGGTAGAGTGCTTTGATTTAGAACGATGGCAATAAATGAGAAACCAATTTGAAATTGGATGTGAGAGTCTTTTGTCCTTTATTGTGCTGTTCCTGAACTTGTAGCTAAGGAGGGTAGAGTAGGGAGAGGGATATAAAACCTCATCCAAGGAACTAGATTAGTAATACTTCATCCCCACCACACTTTAATTTGCACATATTTCTAGAGTATAGGACATCAAAAATACCTAGATACTAAAATATTTATGTTGTTAACCTTCAGTTGGTTTAGCCATATCAAGAATAGAAAACAACTGTTCTTCAGTTACTTATCACATCTGCTTACTAATTTGTTATGTTTATCGTCTCTTCCCATCTAATAGATGAAACAGGCAGATAGGTCTGGCTCTTCCACTTGCTGACCCAGAGTTCACATGGCAAATAAGAATGGAGCTGTCACTCCGAATTCCAGCTTCTTCTTGGAATAAAAGTGCTCCAACAGTACTTTATCCAGTCCAGCCTATGTTTTTAAGTGTTAACTTTCTCCCTTTCTTGAACTTATAGAACCTCTGTCCCAACTTTGAAGTTAATTCTTGCCGGTAAAGACCAAGATAGCTCCTTCCTAGGGTCTCTATTTCTTCTCATTGCCCCTGTCCTTGACATGATCTCTGGACTATCAGCAAGAACGTGATGGCCCAGACCTTCCCAGTCTCCCAAACAGGTCTCTGGGTACTGCTACCCCAGGACTAGCTCTCAAATCTGGCCTTCAAGTCCTGTGTTGGGAAAAAGGACACTGATATATTCATGTAATTAGGTAATCATCTGGTCCAGTAACTAGCTATCTAATGGAATTGCTCATGGCATGCTGAGAAGGTGCAGTTACCCTAATTGAATGGATTAGTAAACTGCCCCCACATATTTGTTAATCAGATTTTCGTGCTATAGTTTCCATCCCACAGAAGCCTCTTAAGATTTATCATGAATAAAAAAGCATGATCCTTAAAGTAAGAGCCAAGGGGGAAAAAAAAGTTCATGTGAAGCATCTACTGTTCATAGTAGCAGCTGTTTAAATACTTAAAAGGCAGTTACAATACAGTACTTTAAATACTTATAAGGCAATTACAGTATAAGCCTGCACACCATTGAAGAACAAACTTCGTATAATTTCAATCACTCCTAATAAGATAGTTGATTCATAAGGAGGAAATAAAGTTTCAACAATGTTAGCCATTAATGCAAGTCAGTGGTTAGGCAGCTATGATTAGCCTTAAGATAGCAGGTGTGATCAGCTGTCCTGAATTAATTTTTAGTCTGTTATTCATTTGTCAGGTTGGGAAGTGACTATGGTCATCAGTTGAAGGTGTGATACATTAAATGCTGCATATCAACCAGGAAGTGTTTTGGCCTTGTCATTTTAACTGGCTAGTTACAGAAATATAAAATGTTTAAAAAACACAGTTTCTCAAAAATATTTAAATCAATCTTTTATACCTTAATTCTCAAGATACACAAAAGAACTATCAGAGCATCCCTTAACCATCCAACCAGTCTATATTGAGTGTCTACTATGTGTTTAGAACCTGTGCCCATAGAATGTAAGTGCTTCCAAAATTAACAAAATCAAAAGGAGAAAGAGAATATAATTTATTCAGGCTGTATTAAAATCTAACAGTGCCCTTCCACTCACCACTCCCTCTCCCTCTGTCCACTACCCCTCAAATCACAATGCACAGACACATACATACACATTACAGTCATACGTGAGGAAAGGAAAGCCCCTTTACGTGTTTCAATGTTATTTGAAGCCTCAAAGCACAAAAAATATAGAATGAGCCCTGGCACTATCCTCAGGAAGAGATCTAGCAACAACTGGGCCTTCTGGTGGGTCCGTCAAAGAAAAAATGTGATTTACTGCAGCTACCCACCATTTTTTCTCCTAGAGCCAGGGTCTCAGTCCATCACCTGGGCTGGAGTACAGTGGCCAGTTGTGGCTCAGAGCAGCCTCGAACTCCTGGGTTCAAACTATCCTCTGGCTTCAGCCTCCTGAGTACCTGCGACTACAGGCACCTGCCACCATGCCCAGGTTATTTTTTATATTTTTTGTAGAGACAGCCATGTTGCCCAGGCTGGTTGTGAACTCCTGGCCTCAAGTGATCCTTCTGCCTTGGCCTCTCAAAGTGCTGGGATGATAGGTGTGAGCCACCATGCCTGGCTAGCCCATTCTTCACACTTCATTTTGTAGCTGTGTTCCTCCATTCTGGGTGCAGTGTCATCAAAAGGAGTAAATTCCTTGGGAATATGCCAGTGGAAGGTATCACAAAAAGGCCATAATTTGGACATGAGTTGGACCCATACACAAAACCAGCAAAAAAAAAAAAAAGTAACTTCTAAAATCTGCTCTGTAAACGAATAGGCTGCTAACTCCCCAGAAGTCCATCTTAAACACTAGATTAACAGGGATGGTTTATTTTACCATTGTCCCATTTTATGTCATATTCTTAAGCCTTTACACAGGTTTCTAAGATACCTTATATCTCAAGTTATTGCTTAAAATTGGTCTCACCCTGAATTAATGTAAATATATAATAAAAACCATGTTATGGTCTTTCAAAAAGTTTTATGCATATATATATATAAAGTGTCTTTCAAATTTCAGTGTAGATGTGATTAATAAAAATACCAATTCATTAAAACATAACTCGAGATGGGCAGATCACCTGAGGTCAGGAGTTCAAGACCAGCCTGGCCAACATGGTGAAACGCCATCTCTACTAAAGATACAAAAATCAGCTGGGCATGGTGGCAGGTGCCTGTAATTCCAGCTACTCAGGAGGCCGAGGCACGAGAATCGCTTGAACCTGGGAGGCAGAGGTTGCAGTGAGCCATGGTCGTGCCACTGCACTCCAGCCTGGGCAATAGAGCGAGACTCAGTCTCAAAAAAAATAAATAAGTTTATAAAAAATATATATAACTCAGTTCCTAGTAACATGTTTGTCATTATATGTTCTCTAATAATGGATACTAAGAATATACTTTCTTGTAGGGCTCCGTGAAAACTGGACAGTAAATGGAGGTCTTTGTACTGGGAGTATTGAGAATCATTCACTTGGACTATAAATCACAACAGGATCAAATGACATTGGTTAAACAGGCAAACAGAAATGGACACAATTTAAATGTAGCATTCTTTGTCTTTCACCAAAAAGGAAAAGCTACAAAATACTGTAAATATGACTTTGGTCAGTATGGAAGGTCACCGAAAGAACACTACTGCAGGGTCCTTAGAAACTGAGAAGTCAGTTTCATCCTTAGGCACTAAGAGCACACACACTGTACAGCTGCTCACTGACAGGATGGGCTCAGGATGACTCCATGTGGTCACACTTGGGGCCAAAATTTCTCAATAGAGAGGCAGAGAAAATAACATTGTTAAGAAATGAGACAACGTTTGAGATTCTAATAAACCTGAATAAAGCGGTATGGTATGATTTTATCTGTGAACTGGGCTCTACCTCAGTCATCTAAAAATTGTGATTTTGGTCGGGCATGGTGGCTCTCGCCTGTAATCCCAGCGCTTTGGGAGGCCAAAGTGGGTGGATCACCTGAGGTCAGGAGTTCATGACCAGCCTGGCCAATATGGTGAAACCCCATCTCTACTAAAAATAAAAAAAATCAGCCAGGTGTGGTGGCATACACCTGTAATCCCAGCTACTAGGGAGGCTGAGGCAGGAGAATCGTTTGAACCTGGGAGGCAGAAGTTGCAGTGAGCCGAGATCGCACCACTGCACTCCAGCCTGGGCGACAGAGCGAAGACTCCGTCTCAAAAAGATAAAAATTGTGAATCTATATGTAAAGCATCTAGAACTTCCCTTGGAACATGGAACATGTTCTGTGTTATTTCCATTCCTTATCTCTCCAGATTGTCTCCTAAAGCTACTAACATCTATTAAGTGTTCTATTATATCTCCAGATTATAATTGAGGAAGTATAATCTAAGAATGACAACAGTAATTTAGGATTTTGAACAATTAGATGATAGACTAACTGTTGAACAGGTGATAGATGTCTTAAGTCCAGGTATCAATACTTCATCTCATTTACCAGGTCCTCCGGGTAGAGGAAAAAAACCACACACATACACAAGCAGGTATTTCCCTAAGCCCTTCTGGGCTTCACTCTGGCTACCAGGTGGCTTCAATCTGGCCACTCCTATTTATGGCCATGAATGTTGACCTTCAATCTGCAGCAATTCCTCCAGCACCATAATATAAATCCTCACAGAAAAATGAAAAGGAGCTCTGACCAACTAGTAAAGAAAACCTGATCTAGAACCTCTTCCCGCTTTATCATTTTGTTAAGTTGGTAGATAAGCCCCAAATTCTAACCACCTCCTCGAGTCACATTTCTTTTGCAAACTCCTGTGCATACGTGTGTTTAAATCTGTTCTATTTATGCCATTACTCTTTTATCAGTTTGATTGACAGGCCTTGGTCACAAACCTAAGAGGGTAGAGGAGAGCTTTTTTCCTCCCCTACAAATTCAATTTCTATTAGTTTTTATGTAGTAAAACCACTTCATTGTAGAACAAGTAGGAGGCATAAATTAATAAAATTGACTGTTAAGTGCTATGCACTGAATTAAGTTCTAGGCAGCAGTATATGTAATTTTGAGCACTGAAAAGAATCATTACTCTGATATAGAGACATGGAAGAACATAGTGTTCAAATTCACTAGGACTCTACGTCAGAGGACCAAGAAATTAAGAAAATTTTGCCATGTAAAGTTTCATAGTTCTTTCATAATCCATATACTCCACATCTTTACCTAAAGAGTTACTGTATGGTTCCTATTTTCTGTGGCCAACAGTACAGTGTCTCGGGGGAAAGAGAGGTACATTTAATGTAAACATTTTTTAAAGCCCTGTTTTTACCCAATGGACTTAATTTCTCACTAATACAAGGAAATTTCCTCTCCCATCAAGTGAGTCTCTTTGGCTCACCCATTCTCATTTCCTACTCCTAGTCCTCCTTTAAGTTGAAACACACCACCTCGCCTTTATCTCCACCCAGCACCCTTTCCCCTGTTCCTTACTTAAACCCAAGTGCTATCTTTGAGGATAGGGGAAGCCCCATCTCCTCCTTGCAGACTTCCCAGTCCTCCTCCCACCCTTCCTCAGAATTCTGTTCTTGAACTGAAGCCTAGTCTTTAATTTATAAATGCTGTCTCCCCAAATGAGATTAGATATTCCTCAAGGGCAGGAGTTATTTTTTTCTTTATTTTGTACAGAACAGTTCTCTACATCAAGGCGATTAATGAATGCTTACTAAAGTTTTCCTATTAACTATCCATGTGCCTGCAGTATGTTAGATGTTGGGAAGAAAACAGTGAAATTTACATAGTTCTGCCTCTTGCAGGCTGTTTACATGCAAAGGCTACAAACTTGTAGTAGTGTTTGGGCCAGTGTTTTGTTGGGCCAGTGCAGTGTTGAAACTGTTCCGAATTAGAATACTTCTAAGCTAGGCATTCACTCTTTGGGTCACATATCTGTTACTCCCTCCCATTCAGCTTCATTAATTTATGTTACCTTCAGCCCCTTGTGAAACACTCTTAATTTCACAACTTTTAACTTACAAGGAATAAATTCATTCTTAAAATACAAGGCTCTTCCCATGTGAGATACTGATTAGAGTTATTTACTACTGCCAAAACTTCTAACGTTATAACACCATGAGTGGTTCTATTTCTCAACTACCGACTTAGTGCATGTTGTGCATAGTATACTTACTATATGGAAAGTATAGTAAGAAAGGCTGATTTTAAAATTCTCAAATCCAAGGATAGATGGCGTATTAACTAATGAGAAAGAAAACAAAACTGCTCAGCAACTGTTTTGCTCCCTTAAAAGCAAATGATCTTCAAGCTGGAAAGCATGGAAACCTCACTAAGAGAGAACTAAGGTGCAAGCAGAAGAGGTCACTTTAAAATAGTCCATGCCTCCACATTCTGGTGAATTGTATTCCAGGGTACCAAGAGAACCTGCAGATGTCAGCACAGAACTATTCTGACAACCTCTGTAAAAACATGGAGAAGAAGGGCAGTCTCAAGAGGCTAGAGATTCAAACAGAAGTTTTTTCCCCCCAGTGTTTTTATTTTTAATATTCAAAATTAAAGGAAAGAATTAGAATTCCTAGACTTTACAGACTAACAGTTTGACATCTATCTCTGGCAAAATTCAAAACTTAAACATTAAACAAGGAACAATGAGGGGTGGGGGAAAAGACGGGATTTCTAGGAACTAGCAATTTGCTAAGAATCATTCATTTTTAAACTAATGTTTATTTACTTTTGTGGTAGATCAGGGAATATGCAAGATCTTTACTTTTCAGCAAGACATTTTTCTCATCATGTCCTTATGGAGAAGACTACTCTATGGACTAGAATAGTTTGATAAGAAAGGGCTGAGTCCAGCTAATTCATTAGTTCAAGCAAAATCTACTGAAGGCCAACTGGATTTCCAGCCATTATTGTACTTGGCGCTTTCAATACTTTGAATTTTAACAACCAGCCTGAAAGGCAGATGTTACCTCATTTTATTGATACTGAAAAGAAGTTTCTCAAGGTCACAAAGCTAATAGGTATCAAGGCCAGACTCCAAAACCAGCCTCCAAAAATCCAGGACCATTCCTACTGTGCCACAGGTTTCTAGAGGTACCATGGTCATAGCAAAAGGACTTTTCCTATCTATTATCAGTGACTTGAATGTCTGGTGAATAAACTCAGCAAATGTGTAGGTGACACAAAACTGAAAAGTAGAATTAACATGATGAATGACATAAGATTAAAACATCTATCTAACAAACTGCAAACCATACAGAGGCTTTAAGTAATACAAGCAAACAGAAAAAAGAAATTCAGATTCAAGAAATGCTTAACTGCATAATTAAAAAATTAATAAAGCCTACCTTTATTTTTGTCTCCTTTGTTTGACAGCAAAGCACACGGGGTATGGAGGTGAGGTTTTTAGTCAACTTCTGTGTATTTACTACAAATGCCAATTAAGCAATAGATGATTTCATTTGAAGATGGCAACTCATTGCACCCTGCACTGTTTGGATTAAACTGATTTATTGAAATCAATTTTGGGCTAAGGATCTTTAGCACAGGGAAGGGTCTTAGGTAAGGAAGGAAACATAAAAACTAGTATTTATTGAAGATAGCTAAGATTTACTGACTCCTAGGCACCTCTACTAAGTACTTTATTAATATTATTAATTTAATCCTCACAATAACCCTAGGGCTGTAGACAAAGTATATTATTCCCATTTGACAGATGAGAAACTGAGGCTCAGGGATCTGAAAGGCTGTCAAGCAAAGGAGACAAAAATATTATTCTGTATCACTTTAGACCTTTCATTTCTTAACTAGTTATTTTTGGGTCATGGACCCTTTTCAGACTCTGACTAAAGTTTTAGATGCTTTTTGCAGAAAAATCTTGTTTCTATGTTCACAGTTGGAGCGATATTGGCCAGGTAGGACTAATGAGAAACAGGTACTGCTTCCTAAGCGGTTGTCAGTTCAGCGTAAACAAGGCCTTGCTAACAACAGAAAAGGAGGAACCCCTCAAAATGCAATGAGCTCCCTGTCACTGAAGTGTTCAATTGAAATGTGGCTGGCCTGTCAGGAGTGCTATAGAGGAGATAATAAAATGGATTGGAGGTTGGTCTACAATTTTAAAGCATCCTTTTGTTACAACATTGTGTGGACCTAAATAAGTAATGCTTATAATTTTTGTTTAATGGCAAAACAAAATTAAAAACTGAAATTATTCTTCCAGACCATTCTGCTTGAAAGCAGAATGCCTAAATAATGTTATTTCCCATCTATTTATGATAGCCATGTTAGGTGCTTGAAAACAGCCTCATCCAAAGGGAAAAAGGAATAGCCAACTGTTGATCTTGGTTTGATTTATACTTTGTCATAATAAAAGTAGATCCCATATTCCTCCGAATTCTTATCTAAAAATTTCCCTGAGAGAGCTGCCACATACACTAGATCCTAAAAAGATGGTCTTTGATAAGAACATTTACTGGTTTACAATTTTATGTTAACCTAATTCCCTAAAGGATAGAGGAGGGGTTGGTGTCAGACCAGAGACATAAGCGAGACAACTCCAATTGTTCCGCTTTGCTTCTTTGACCCCTTAACTCATGGCTGAAGGATCTTACCCGTCTACTCCTCTTAATTTCTTATTTGCATCATTTCACCTCAATATTCAGCCTCCCACAGCTCCAAAGAGCACGAGAGCTAATACTTTGCTCATGATATGCCATTCAGAGCACAAGCCTGACAGCTTGGTATATCAATGCAATGTTCACGGGCAAATCTCTTACCTGAAAACCTTCACTCACTCTTCAGGTAGGAAGCAGGGTGGAATTGCAACTCATAATGAGATACCTTTCACTGGGAAGCCCAGAACAAGACTGAAGGGGTAGGGGCTAACTCTTCTCGATTAGGGGGCGGAGATGTGAGGCTCTATCCACGGCAGCTGGCTGAGAAAGGTCTGGTTTAATTAAAGCCTCCTGTAACTCATGGGTTTCTGCCATTGAAAAATCTAAAAGGCACAGCTGACAAGCAAAGACCGACAGACACCCGCCCTTCACCAGTCACCCACCTCCCAGATGTTCACTTACACAACACATTGCCCGGCAGCTGCGCACCCATGGCACGTCCGGACAGCCGCGAGGCCCCGGAGGCAGCCTGCGCTCAGGCCCGGGGCGGGTCTCCGAAGCTCCCGGAGCAGCGCCGCCGTGGGAGGGGGGCTTGCTGGCGTCTGGGCGGGCGGCAGCTGAGGCCCGGCGGGGGCAAAGTGCAGTCCAGCTTCCAGGGCAGCGGCGCCGCCTTCTCGCCGGCGCCCGGCTCAGCCAAGTGGCAGCATGTGTAGGACGGGGCGTCCTTCGGCAGCGCTCGGGCTCCCGGCCCCTCCTCCTGCCGTCGCCGCCGCGCCCGCCGCGCGCTCCTCGCGGGTTCGCGCCCCGCACCTGGCCCCCAGATGGCCGCCCAAGGGCGCTCGGCTCCAGGGCGCGCCATCTGGGAGCGGCCCACGAATTTAGGGTGGCAAAGGGTTGCTTCCATACTTCCTTAGGCGCAGGGTCCGAGGCAGGGGCGGGCGGAGCGGAGCTGGGCTGCCATCCGGTCGGTCTGGGCCACCGCCCTCACGCCCCCCGCAACTACCAAGCAGCTGCTGGCGCCGCTGCGGGAACAGACCCGCAAAGGTCAATGACAGCAGAAGCCAGCGAGGCATCGCAGAGGTCAATGAAAGTAAGAGCCAGCGAGGCATTTCGCTGGCCCTGCCCCTGGTCTCGGCCCCCTGAGCTGCGAACTCTCCAGAGCTCCGCCCTGGTGAGAGGGGGCGCTGCCCTCCAAGGCCTCTCCCCCCCGGGGCTTGCCTTAGGACAACAGGTGCTGGGTCGCGGCACTGAGCCCGCCTGCAGGGGGCCCCGCAGCCTGGCCGCGGCCTTCCCAGCTAAGGGTTCTGCGCTCGGGCCAGGCAGAGCTGCCAGACCTGCTTTGACCTGAAACCCCACTGTTGCAGAGCTAGGCCAGGGATTCCGCCCTTCCCACCTCGTTTGCACCATGAGTATGCAAAGCAAAAGTGTTGGAAGTACTTAAACACTTAAAGGACACATCCGTTTTATACTTTTCCACACAGAAATACTCAAGAACATTTTCCAAGCTTGTTTCTCTTTCAAACAAAGTATCTCTAAAGGCCATTTTCTCACTCTTTAAAGCATTGAATACCACTGCCTCAAAACATGGCCATTATTCAGTTACACTTCCCCGCACAATCCATGTGATGCCTGCATCTGCCCAGCATGATTTCTAGCAATAGTAAAAGTCCCAAGAGAACTACAAAGGAACCATTATTTTCCTTGTGTTCTACAACGGTTTAGTCAATGCGAAATTCATGCTTGAAGGGACCTTAGTGATAATTTTGACCCCACATTACAGATGAGGACACAGAGGCCCAGAGTTCAGCAGTACAACAAAAGACAACGGAACTTAAAAAACTAACAATCTATAAACTGAGACTTAGCTCTTTGAAGGTACATTATAGTAAAAAATAAACCTAGATTGCAGAAGAGTTGAGAAGTTTAAGTTACACAAAAATCTAGCTCGGAATCTCAGATTTTAAATGAATCATTCTTATTTTTATCCAGGCTTAAATTAGCTAAGGTTATATACAAACACAGTGGCCCAGAAATGTAATTTTTCTTCATGCTAGTATGATTAATGGGATTGGAGTTGGTACATCCTGACAATCATAGAATGTGAGTATACCTATATTATTTGATTTGTTTGATAAGTATCAATTTTTTTTCTTTTTTTTGAGACAGAGTCTTGCTCTTGTCGCCCAGGCTGGAGTGCAATGGCGCGATCTTGGCTCACTGCAACCTCCGCCTCCCAGGTTCAAGCGATTCTCCTGCCTCAGCTCCTGAGTGGCTGAGATTACAATTGCCTGCCACCACGCCAGGCTAATTTTTGTATTTTTAGTAGAGACAGCGTTTCACCATGTTTGCCAGGCTGATCCCAAACTCCAGACCTCAGGTGATCCATCCGCCTTGGCTTCCCAAAGTGCTGGGATTACAGGTGTGAGCCACTGCGCCCAGCCAGTATCAATTTTAATGTATACAAATTGACTATACTTACGTAAAACAAATTATTCACTTCTACATATTTCAGGCACACCATGCTAAATAATTATGCTTAAATGCAAGGTTCCACTTTTAGGCCTAGTTCTTCACTTAAGTTATGTAATTTTCTTGTGCTCTTCCTTCCCCAGCTTTAAACTTCTATCAACCTAGTGCTGGAATCATCCTTAGGAGACCCCTGGGTTCCACAGTGAGGGGATGGCGTCAGTTCTTGATGTGATCTAGGCAGAGGAGATACTTAGAAATTTGTGTTTTTTACTTCCCAGTTACCAGGTCAGAAGGAAAGAAAAAGTAGGTGAGAAAGTCTCTGGCCTCCATCAGAAGAGAAACCCATGAACTTGCAAATTTCTTTCACTCAGTTTGAGAACAAATTGGACCAGCCTTTGGTCTATAAATGAAGCGGGCCATGAGGGAGCGAGGCCTACACACCGAGCTGAGCTGCTCCTGCCAGGCTGGAGCCTGACCCTTCCTTCACCATCCCAGGGCTGCCCAAGCTGGTGGGGGAGACCCAGGTCAGGTCTGGCAGGGATGACTAAGGGAGGACCTAGCCCGTGGCCTCTGCCATCTGCCCGGCTGCCCTCATGGGTGTGCACTGGAGAGAGTGGAGCAGGAGTGACAAGCCTGGGGCTGGTGGGGAGACCGCACCGGCACCCTTCGGTGAGTGGCCCTCTCTGCTTTCCTCTCTGCGGTGCCTCCCTCAGGTCCAGGCCAGTGTGAACAGGTCTTTGCAGGTTGGGCCTGGAAAAGAGCCTTGACTTCTCTCCTCAGGACTGCAGGCCATGCTTCTGGTCAAGATGGTGCCATGTAAGACTTGGAGGGAAGATGCGTCGAGGGAACTTGGCGCCCTCGGCCGCTGGGATTCGGGAAAGCTGGCTCTCCTCCCAGCCGCCCAGCCTAGAACTGGGAGTCAGGTCATAGCATTTCTGCCCCTCTGTCCTCACCTGGGTTTGAACAAGGATAGAAACAACAGGAACCAAGAACTCCTCAAACTGGTGGTGGCAGAGACAAACTGCAAGATTTTGAAAGTGCTGACAAAACTTTTTAAAAGCTGGGGAATGAAGTGAGAGGGGTGAGGAAGGACCCAGTGATGGCCTGAGGTAAATGTGGTTAGGGTAAGGGGCTGTAGCGAGTGTTTAGTGGTTTTGTTTTCTCCAGAGTTCATAGAAGGAAAAGTCATAAAAACAGCAATGATAAAATCCTGGAATTTGAACATAGGCAATCTCACCCTAGGGTCCATGCTGTTGACAGGAAACAAATACTGAGCTGGATTGAGGATTGCATGTTAAATAGTAAACTTGCAGTTAACAGAACCAAATCAAGGCACTCACATACTCTTTGCTCTGTAAAGAACTCCCATTTCCATCCCCAGCCCCATAAAACTTCCACATCAGACAGACAGACCACAGAGGTACATAGCTGACTCCCTCCACTGGTTTCTCTACTTAAACGAGCACCTTTAACTTCCATTTTTGCCTCAGGCAGACCAGTCAGAGCTTGCACCTCTGGGAGAAGCAAGGGAGGTTATGCCGGCGAGGCAGAAGGGACCTCTTTTCTAAAAGTACTCTAAGCGGTGAGATGATGTGACCTTGTCAGGAAGGATCCGGGCCCTGGGATTCATTTGTCTGCCACTGGGGCTCTTACAAGCATATCAGAGAGTCGAATGTCTCAGTTGGTTTTCTGATAACGAAGTGGTGAGGACTGGAGAGGGAGATGGCATAGTTTGCGAGTATTCATTCACATGGAGGCTAGAGAATTCGTGTACGCTAGAGAGAGGTAACGCAAATCACAGAAAAGATTTATAAAGAATAGAAAATGACACTAACTCCCCACCTGCTCCCACCACCTCCACCCCTACCCCCGGAACTTATCTCAGGTTACAAAATAAGAAGCCAAAGCCAACTGAGTGGGTAGAGGAAAATTTAAATGCAAACAAGATAAACTTACTGAGGAGACAGAAAAAGAAATACCATTATGGGATATGAACCCTGATAGAATAGCACATAGGTATGACCATTGAGGAAACTCATTTTTAGATTCTACCTCTTCGTTTCTCATATAATAACAGTCCACTGGTCTAGGGAAAAAAAAAATCTTTTAGTGGTTATTGGAAAACATGGCTATTTCTGACATAGAATTTCTCACTGATCCAGGTTTTATGTGCTGGTTTTTGTGTGTTCAATCTAAAATGGTCTCTCCAAAACAGTGAACTTATCTTGTATTTGCCAAGATTTTATTTGGATTTGGCTGAGAGGCCCAGATATCTTCTCTGAGTAGGCAACAGACACATTTTCATGTCAGACCCTAATTAAGGTTTTAGGATACAAAGCTTTAAAAATTCAGAAGCAGAAATGGTGTATTGATTCTTTAACACTTTCTGTAACTCAAGACACCTAAAAATGTTTCTCGATGAAGAACTAGGAGTGGGTATGAAAATGATGTCTTGGCCAGATGCAGTGTCTCATGCCTGTAATCCCAGCACTTTGGGAGGCCAAGGCAGGCAGATCATGAGGTCAGGAGTTTGAGACCAGCCTGGCCAACATACTGAAACCCTGTCTCCACTAAAAATATGAAAAATTAGCCGGGCGTGGTGGCAGGCACCTGTAATCCCAGCTACTCGGGAGGCTGAGGCAGGAGAATCACTTGAACCTGGGAGGCGGAGGTTGCAGTGAGCCGAGATCATGCCATTGCACTCCAGCTCGGGTGATGGTGCGAGACTCCGTGTCAAAAAAAAAAAGAAAATGTCTTATACTTTGCTCCTGAAACTTTTCCTGAACTCTTTTTTACTACTCCTAGTTGTTTCTATGCCCAAGCAGGCTTTAAAACCTTGTTGTGAACCTTAACGACACTGTGGGAAAGACCTCTTCTTGTTTACCATTTTCCCAGAATCAAATTGCAAATCATTAGATTACCTATATAGCCAAACAAGTGAAAATGTAAACCTACCAGCAGAGTTTCTGTTCTAGCCCATTCTGTGCTACTGTGACAGAATACCTAAGACTAGATAATTTATAAAGAACGGAAATGTGTTTTCTCACTGTTCTGGAGGATGGGAAGTCAAGATCATGGCACAAGCAGGTTTGGTAGGTTTTCTGGTGAGGGCTGGATCCTCCAGAGGTGGGGAACCCTAGCTAAATGCTGCAAGAAGCCTCTTTAAAGGGGTCTTAATCCCATTGACAAGGGAACAGCTCCAAAGGCCTAATCACCTCTTAAAGGCCCTACCTCTTAATCCTATCACATCGGCAACGTCTGAATTTTGGAGGGAACATTCAAACCATGGCAGTTTCCCATTATAATATTTTAATATATATCATGATATGTTTAAAAGCTCTTATGAATTAAATTTTCCAAACGGTACTGTAGGCCATTGTAGTCTTATTCATTATGTCACTGAAGTGAGAAGTGATTGACATTATCTTCCTTATGTGGAAGACAAAAATCAAATAGCCCCTCCAAGCTTCTCATTCCTGAAGAAAAAAATTCTTTAGTTTTTCTCACAGAATTTCCTTTACTCACATTTGTTAGGCTTCTCTAGACCCATTCTGGTTCTCCAAGTGTAACTAAATGTCTGGCAACCCAAACTAGGGAATAGTTCCAAATAAGAGTTTAATGCAGAGCATGAGACTACTGTGGAACAATATCTCCTGACCATGTAATTTCTAATCCAGTTCTGTTCATTATATTTACAACTATATAAGCTGTCAACTATACCATCAGTCTATGTCTTCTCACTTGTTTGGTTCTTAAAGTTGTTCTGCATTCATTTTTGTGTTGAGTTTGGTCTTTAAGTTTACTGATGTGCATCTGTCAGTAAACAAGCTTCATGTTCCTATACAAGATCTGTCAAAAGATCTTTACGCTGAACTTAAATACATTTTGAAGTCTTTAAATCATCATTAATGGACACTATATTTCTATGGTATAAGTAGATTTAACAATCCCCAAAGAGGTAGACATGCCTGGAAATAAATAAGCATTTGATTTTGTTGTTATTGTTGTTGTCTTTTATGGTTACCTATATTTGTTCTACCACCCCTACCCCCACCACCAAATTCTGAGCATCTTGAGGATAAGAACTATGTACTCTATGTAATCTATGTATCTTATGTACTTATTTCCAGCACCTGACATATGGAAGGCATGAAATGTTTGTGGAGTTGAGCATGATTCTTTGCTTTGGTGCTTTATATAATTTCATCTCAGTTTAAACAGAGAAGAACATTACTGCTTGGGCCCATGAATCCAAGCTTCTATAAGTCTTCACCTACATTTATTTTGATAACTATTTTTGGCATTAAGATGGGGCCAACTTTTATTTGCTTACAAATGTGAATATAAGACATTGTTAAAAATCAGATAAATATTGCAATAACCTTTGGTCCAAAATTTACTATTTCAAATTTCACATTATATTGCATGTTCTGTTTTTTTACTTATGGCATATGTGCCTTTCAATATGAGTCACTTTTCATTGTATCACTGCCTTGGGTGTTAAAAACAATCTGTCCCAATTTGATCAACATAGTTTAGCTTCTCCCTGGAATTGTGGACTTTCACATATTTATTAGCTCATGATTTTTAAATTAAATATTTGACTAATATACCTTGAAAGGGGGCATAGCTGCATAACTGAAGACATTAGAATATTTATCCTGAAGAAGTTAAGGGGAATGAGAAGAGAGATCTGAGGGGTATTCGTATGGACAAGGGACTGTATTTAATCTACATTGCTCTGATGGTCAGTACTAGAACCAGCAGGAAGAAGTCATGGCAGTGTTGGAAGTAAATGCTCAGTGCCGCCAAGTGAAAATAGCACTCAGGCAAAAGTTTTCTCAGCAAGGCAATTTACTTCTATAGAAGGGTGTGTTTTGCGGATGGAGCAATGGCGAGAGCACACCAGACAAGGGAGGGGAAGGGGGTCTTATTCCTAATGCAGCTAGTCCCTACTGCTATGTCTTTCCCCTATTGGCTAGGGTTGGACCACACGGTCTAAGCTAATTCTGACTGGGCTATTTTAAAGAGAGCAAAGGTAGGAGCCGGAGTGGCAGGGTGAGTAGTTTTGGCGGGAGGGATGGTTACAGAGCAGGTGACTAAGGATGACTAAGGACAGAGCAGGTGACTAAGGACAGAGCAGGTGATAGAGGCTAGGAGGGGGTTGTTTACTGAAACTAGGGGCAAGGAGATGTAAAGAACAAGAAAGTCAGACTTTAGGATGGAGAACAAAGAACAGGGAAGATGAACATACTGACATATTGGTTCTTTGGAGAGGAACTCAGAACTCATCGTACTTAACAATTTTCTCCATCTTGAATTTTAAAGGAAGTTAACAGGCTAAACTTTGAAGAGGAATTTACTGTATCCTACAGCAGGAAGTTCTGGATTTAATTAAGAGAGGACTGCCTATTGGTTATAACTTAGAAGATGATGGTCTGGTTTGTGAAATGGTGAGCTTCCCCTTCAACCAGAAGTCAGATGATCTATCTGGGAGGCTATGAGGGAGACTTTTACAAAGAAGAATAAAATTTCTCAGAGCCAAGATTCTATCATTTTAGGAGTTGTTTCACAATATAAATTCATGTGCACTTGGCATTTGAACTACATTCACCCCAGCACTACAGGCATTATCTTGACGTCTTACAGTTTATGCCCTCTATGAGGACTGGGTGAGTTCTGCTGTGGTCCTTGGCTAAGGAGGCAGTTTTCAATCTTTTGAACATTTTTTCTTAGAAAGCAAACCAACTGCCAAATGTTGAATGAATTGGTACTCACGAATTCCAGATAATTCAACATAAGAAACTATCTATGTAGGAATATTTTATGGTTTGTGATATTTCACTTAACTGCTAACCTCATTGGATGTAGTGAACAATTAACTCTAACTTAGAGATAATAGTTACTATTTATTGAACATCTACTATGTGCTGAGAACCATAACAGCCCTTCACATGCCATCTCATTTTTATTTTATTTTATTTATTTATTTTTTTGAGATGGAGTCTCTCTTTGTCACCCAGGCTGGAGTGCAGTGGCATGATCATGGCTCACTGCAACGTCTGCCTCCCGGGTTCAAGCGATTCTCCTGCCTCAGCCTCTGGAGTAGCTGAGACTGCAGATGCCCACCACCACACCCAGCTAATTTTTTTTATTTTTAGTTGGGACGGGGTTTCGCCATTTTGCGCAGGCTGGTTTCCAACTCCTGACCTCAGGTGATTGGCACGCCTCAGCCTCCCAAAGTGCTGGGATTACAGGCGTGAGCCACTGCACCCGGCCATGCCATCTCATCTAATCGTCACACTAGCATTGTGAGGTAGGTATAATTTCTGTTTTAAATATGAGAAAATGGAAAAAATAAGGTAACTGTTAATATGTGCTAGAACTTGAATTTGAACCCAGGCCTGAGTCCAAAGCCAGTGCTCCTTCTATTATTCTATGTTGCTTTCCAACATCTCAGGTGTCCTCAGAATGGCCTGCTAAATCTGGCCCTAGTTCTGGGCAGCAAACCTCCTATCTAATTCCTATTTCCTTAATTGTTATGAGCAGTATCCATTGTAAAGGTATGGAGATTTGAAAAAATGATAGGTTGTCAACAAAACTGGTGGACTTCTGATGGTAGAATATTTGGCTTGAATAGGGTGATAAAGTATTCAGAACAATGATATTTTCTAGGTTTTCTGTATTTCTGGACAAGGATCTATACCATGGATGTTATATTTCATATTACATTGGCAATTCTAACATAGAGCCAGCCGCAGAGATAAGATGGCTCCAAAATAACTAAAGTAGAGCTATAAGCAAACAAACTAGTAAATGCATAATAGTGGGAAAGGACAGAAAATACTGTAAAATGCAAATAACAGGAGGTCAATGAAAAGTGGGTAAGTTTGGATCTGAACCATGAGACAATCCTACCATTTAAATTGTTGAAATAAGGGAATGAGTGCATATAGCCTATGCCAAAGAACAGGCATGGCAATGAGCATGGAGCCGATAGAATACATACGGATGGGAAAAAATGAGTCTATGAGAGAATAACTAGCAAGGCATGTTCAACCTGCTGGTGCCAAGCTAGGGTGATTTGTTAAGATAAGTAATAGACACCTGTTGAAAATTCTTAAATTGTAAAAATGATGTAAAAAATTGTTCTTGAATAGATTTAGGGTAAATTTGGCAACTCTGAGCATGTGGGTAGAGATCAGTGGCATGAACCAATCATGCCACAGAAACCCGGATGAGAAAGTAAATTGGCCTGGCCTACCAAAATGCCTGAGACAATAACAAAGAATTCAAAGAAAATGTTGTGTTTTCCCTAGCAAGTTATTTTCCCCCCATAAACTTAGTCTATTTGTGGGTATTCTTGCCACTAACTACCAAGATCCGAAGCTCTTAAAACTTAATGGAACCACTGTCCATTGAGTTCAAGTATTTTGAGTAATATGAAAGTTTTTCTGGCCAAAAAAAGAGAAATAAATATCCACCAATTATATATTGATTGAGTAGAGTTGAAGAAAAATGGAATCATGTCAGTGTTCAGTAAAGCAAGGTAAGGTTATTAGCTGAGACTGAGAGAACTAAGAATTTTAGAGAAAGGCTTGTATTTTTTTTGAACTTATAAAAAAACTTTACAATGCAGATTGTTTGTACTTGCAGTCAGAAAAAAAGTCCAGTAAAATGATTTTCATTTTGAAAAGTTGAATAGAATAGTTTTGGAGTACCTCTAAGAAAACCATGATCATTTTAAGGGGTCGTTAGGTGGGAATTAGCTACTAGTGCAGTTTTCCCAACTCTTTTGGCTTCATTTTCAGGCCTTCCTTCACCTTCAGTAAAATATTTTAAATAGTATGAGAATTGCACTGTGTTTTTTTTTTTTTTAACTTTTTTCCTATTTTACTTGCATTTTGTAATGAAGAATAGGAATTACTGTTACAAGAGGCAATTTATGGATACCCATGCTCTATATGAAAGGAGACAAAGTGCTTGTTTGATTGGCTTCCTAGAGGTCTTTCTAAGAACCCAAATATACTTCCTGGTTTTGAACTAAATTACCATCTCAATTTAAAGGACTAGCCACCAATTAAAGACAGTTCCTTGGAACCCATCAGATAGTTATATCAAAATTTTATTTCCCAAGAGAGTGGTTAGCTCAGTTCCAAAGAGAGTTCAATTCTTGAGACATTGCTACTTTATCTGATCTAAGACTACCCAGTTTTTATGTACAAGGAAGTTCAATGTACAGTCTCTTATCAACATTCTAGACTCCCAACCAGCCTGATTTAAGAACTGAGTTTGACTCTACACATGTAATTTATATAAAGTGATAATAGTGAATCTAACCTCTTTACCAGAATACATCATCCCAATTTGAGATTACATGTGAACAACTAGGCTGCTGTCTCATTAAAAAAAAGCTTCATAGGAATTTCTATGATTAATATCAGTTATCTTCTCTTTTCCAAGAGCAAAATTAAAACCCATCAATATGACATAGTCCATCTTTGGGTCCTGATTGGGGATGGGGGATGGGAGGCAGTGGGTGAGAAGACAGAAACATAAGGAAACTAACATTGCTTGGATTGAATCCCCAACAGTAAAAACCTGAAACCATGAAAAACAGGTAATAATACATGCATATATAAAGATGAAGAAACAGTTCAGAGAGCTAAGTATGTCTCTTCCCAGTTCCAAAGTTGATGTTCCTGGCAATATGCCACTGATGGAGAAAATATGTATCACATCTGATCATAATAAATAGTTAGGATTCAGCCTTGTAAGTCTATGATGGCCTAAGTGTTTGTGTTCCCTCCTGCTCCCAAATTCGTATGTTGAAACCCTAATCACCAATGTGATCATATTTAGAGATGGGGCCTTTGGGAAGTAATTAGGTCATGAGGGTGAAGCCCTCAGGATGGAATTAGTGCCCCTATAAAAACAGAAAACAGAGAGCCTGCTTGCCCTGGCTCCTTGACAGCCCTCACCAGAACCCAATTGTGCCCATGATCTCGACTTCCCATCCTGCAGGACTGGGACATAAGTTTCTGTTGTTTAAGCCCACCCAGTCTGTGGTATTTTTGTTACATTAGTTTGGTGCAGAAGTAATTGCTGTTTTTGCCATTACTTTTAATGGCAAAAATACATTTGAACAGCTCCTATCTTCTTATGTTCTCATCTTCAAGGACAAACAAGTGTCTTGGCAGGCTTAATTTCAAAACAACCTGTACCCATTTAAGGCTATTAATATTTCTCCCACGGAATCACATCTGATAAGTCTTGCCACTTAAAGCCATTTGTTCTACTCTTAAAGCATCCAGCTAATATGCTGTATCTTAAGCCCAAAGCAGCTAAGCCTAATCAGTGTTACCACGTGGAGTCATGCTAACCCAAGTCCCCAAAGGCAAATGCGTATTACTCACTGAGGGAGTACCTGATCATATTTCATAATGCTTAAACATCTTCTCCTAAAATGTGGTGGAATAGGAAATGCAAATATCCAACTTGGTTTCCCTGTTATTTGTTCATAAGAAGCCTGGCTACCTAATTCTCTAATGTCAAATTTTGGACCTTTTCTCTATCTTGTAAATCACAGCAAGTGTGAGTTACTCTGTTATCAGTGAAACTGAGAAGGTCAGGCCCTAATCTTCCATATCTTTATCAGAGTGCCTCATGCTCTTAGTGATATTGTCCCTCACATTCAGACCACCTCACCAGCTTGAGCTGCAGGATACAAGAGACTATACAGGAATGCTATATGATATGGTTTGGCTGTGACCCCACCCAAATCTCATCTTGAATTCTCATGTGTTGTGGAAGGGACTCGGTGGGAGGTAGTTGAATCATGGGGGCAGGTCTTTCCTGTACTGTTCTCCTGACAGTGAATAAGTCTCATGAGATCTGATGGTCTTGAAAAGGAAAGTTTCCCTGGACAAGCTCTCTTTTCTCTTGTCTGCTATCATGTGAGATATGCCTTTCACCTTCCACCATGATTGTGAGGCCTTCCCAGTCACATGGAACTGTAAGTCCAATAAACCTCATCCTTTTGTAAATTGCCCAATCTCGCATATGTCTTTATCAGCAGCATGAAAATGGACTAATACAGTTAATTGGTACCAGTAGAGTGGGGCACTGCTGAAAAGATACCTGAAAATGTGGAAGCAACTTTGGAACTGGGTAACAGGCAGAGTTTGGAACAGTTTGGAGGGCTCAGAAGGAGACAGGAAAATGTGGGAAAGCTTGGAACTCCTAGAGAATTGTTGAATGGCTTGGACCCAAAATCCTGATAATGATATGGACAATGAAATCCAGGCTGAAGTTGTCTCAGATGGAGATGAGGAACTTGTTGGGAACTGGAGCAAAAGTGACTCTTGTTATGTTTTAGCAAAGAGACTGGTGGCATTTTGCCCCTGCCCTAGAGATCTATGGAACTTTGAACTTGAAAGAGATGATTTAGGATATCTGGTGGAAGAAGTTTCTAAGCAGCAAAGCATTCAAGAGATGACTTGGGTGCTGTTATAGGCATTCAGTTTTATGAAGGAAGCAGAGCATAAAAGTTCAGAAAATTTGCAGCCTGACAATGTGATAGAAAAGAGAATTCCATTTTCTGAGGAGAAATTCAAGCCAGCTGCAGAAATTTGTGTAAGTAATGAGGAGCCAAATGTTAATCCCCAAGACAACAGGGTGGGGAGGGTGGTGGGGGGGCGGGGGTGGAATGTCTCCAGGGCATGTCAGAGGTCCTCACAGCAGGCCCTCCCATCACAGGCCCAGAGGCCTAGGAGGAAAACATAGTTTTGTGGGGCAGGCCCAGGCTACCCATGCCGTGTGCGTTCTAGAGACTTGGTGCCCTGCATTCCAGCCACTGCAGCCATGATTAAAAGGAGCTAAGGTACAGCTGGGGCTGTTGCTTCAGAGGGTGGAAACCCCAAGCCTTGGCAGCTTCCACATGGTGTTGAGCCCATGGGTGCAAAGAAGTTAAGAATTGAGGTTTGAGAACCTCTGCCTAGATTTCAGAAGATATATAGAAACATCTGGATGTCCAGGCAGAAGTTTGCTGCAGGGGCAGGGCCCTCATGGAGAACCTCTGCTAGGGAAGTGTGGAAGGGAAATGTGGGGTTGGAGCCCTCACACAGAGTCCCTACTGGGGTACAACCTGGTGGAGCTGTGAGAAGAGGGCCACCGTCCTCCAGACACCATAATAGTAGATCCACTGACAGCTTGCACCGTGCACCTGGAAAAGCCACATACACTGAACGCCAGCCCATGAAAGCAGCCGGGAGGGAGGCTGTACCCTGCAAAGCCATGTGGGCGGAGCTGCTTAAGACCATGGGAACTCACTTCTTGCATTAGCATGACCTGGATGTGAGACATGGAGTCAAAGGAGTTCATTTCGGAGCTTTAAGATTTGACTGCCCCGCTGGATTTTGGACTTGCATGGGGCCAGTAGCCCCTTTGTTTCAGCCAGTTTCTCCAGTTTGGAACAGCTGTATTTACCCATTGCCTTTACCCTCATTGTATCTAGGAAGTAACTAACTTGCTTTTGCTTTTACAGGCTCATAGGCAGAAGGGACTTGCCTTGTCTCAGATGAGACTACTGACTGTGGACTTCTGAATTAATGCTGAAATGAGTTAAGATTCCAAGGGACTGTTGGAAAGGCATGATTGGTTTTGAAATTTGAGAACATGAGATTTTGGAGGGGCCAGGGGCAGAATGATATGGTTTAGCTGTGTCTCTACCCAAATTTCATCTTGAATTCCCACGTGTTGTGGGAGGGACCTAGTGAGAGGTAAGTGAAACATGGGGGCAGGTCTTTCCTGTGCTGTTCTTGTGGTAAGTCTCACGAGATCTAATGGTTTTAAAAAGGAGAGTTTCCCTACCCAAGCTCTCTTTTCTCTTGTCTGCCACCATGTGAGATGTGCCTTTCACCTTTCGCTATGATTGTGAGGCCTTCCCAGTCACATGCAACTGTAAGTCCAATAAACCTGTTTCTTTTGTAAATTGCCCTGTCTCGGGTATGTCTTTATCAGCAGTGTGAAAACAAACTAATACCCTATATTTTTCTTATATTTTGGATGGTATCCAAACTTGCTGAACTTTCAATAATTCTAATAGATCATCTATAATTTAAAAAGTTTCTATGTAGACAATGTTCCATCAAATAAATAATTGGTCTTTCATTTCTAGTCCTCATGTTATTCATTTTTCTTTCTCTTTTCTTTTTTTGCTGGCTATAATTGAATAGCAGTAGCAATGGCAGAATTATTTTTGTTCCTGCTTTTAAAGGGAATATTTCCATGTTTTACTACAATGTTTGTTGTAGGGTTTGGCAGTTAAGAAAATCAGATCAAGGAAGTCCCATTCTATTCCTAGTTTTCTAAGATTTTTTTATGAATGGGTGATTTTTTAATGCTTTTTTCCATCTGTAGAGATAAGCAAATGGTTTCTCTACTTTGATCTGTTAACGTGATAACTTATATAGATTTTCAAATGCTAAACAATTTATTCATTTCTAGAATAAGCCAAACTTGGTTGTAATTCTTTTTAATACATTGCAGGATTTGGTTTGCATATGTATTTTCTTATTTTTATATTATGTTCATGAGTGATACTGGCCTATAGTTTTTAAACAGTTCTCCTGTATTGGTATTAATGTTACAATGGTTTTATAAAATGAGTTGGAAAGCACTCCATTTATTTTTGTCTTTGGAACAGGTTATATAAGATAGGAACAATCTGTTCTGCAAAAGTGTAGCAGACCTCAGCAAAAAAAAAAAAAAAAAAAAAAAAAAAAAAAGAGTGGATTTTTTTTTTTATTCCTTCACATATTCAAGTTTCACACTTGCCGGGTCAATTTTGGAAATCTTTATTTTTCCAGAAGATTTCCCATTTTCCCTAAGTTTTAAAGTCTATCAGCATTACATTGCTCATTTTATTCTCTCATATTTTAAATAACTGCTTTGCATATTTCTCTTTTTCACTTATAATATTAATTTCTTTGTTCACCAGTGCTTCTTATATTATATTCCTTTGATCTAGATTTAAGTTACTTCTGCAGTTAGTACATCATTTAGTAATCTTTCTGTCAAGATCTAAGTGGTAAACTCACTCTTTTTCTAAATACGACTTTCTTTGACATTCTTTCTGAAATATTTTAGCTGGCTAGGAATGTTCCCTTGGCTCTTTGAAGATATTATTCCATTCCTTCAATTCCTTTGTATGTAATCTTTATAGTTTCTTTAATATTCTTTCTATATTTGGTGCTCTAAAGTTTTATGTGTAGGTATGGGTGTTTAATTATTCTGTTTGGAATTTGTTGAGTTCCTTAAATCTGAGGATTAATGTCTATCATCTAACATAAATACTGTTCAGCTATTATCTCTTTGACTATTGCCTCCCCTCATTCTCTCCTCCTGGAACTCCTCTCTGACATATGTTGGACCTTCCCATTCTACCTTCAATGTCTCTTAACTGCTCACATTTTCCACCTCTGTATCTTTGTGCTGCATATTGAATAATTTCTGTAAATTGAAAGTTCTATAAATTGTCTTCAGCTATGTCTAATTCTCAACTTAGCTCATGCTTTGGGTTAATTTTTGTTACTGTATTTTTTTTCATTTCTTGAAATTCTATTTGGTTTTAGTTTTAGTTTTGTTTTGTTTTGTATTGTATTGTTTTTGAGATGGAGTCTCGTTCTGTTGTCTAAGCTGCTGGAGTACAGTGGCAGGATCTCAGCTCACTGCAACCTCTGCTTTCCAGGTTTAAGTGATCCTCCTGACTCAGCCTCCCGAGTATCTGGGAGTACAGGCGCCCACCACCATGCCCAGCTAATTTTTGTGTTTTTAGTAGAGATGGGGTTTTACCATGTTTGCCAGGCTAGTCTTGAACTCCTGACCTCAAGTGATCTACCTGCCTCAGCTTCCCAAAGTGCTGGGATTACAGGTGTGAGCCACCAGGCCTGGCCTCTATTTGGTTTAAAATTTTTAAATTTAATTCTAATGCTAATAATATAATCAGGGTTCTGGTTCTTATAAGATGAAGTAAATGCTTCTGGAATTCTTTTATACTGTAAATGAGAGGAAAACTTGGGACAACCACTTTCGGAAACGTTTAGTATTAACTCCCAAAGCTAATACATACCTATGATGTGACTTAGAAATGATCATTCTTAGATGTATAACCAACAAAAATCATGCACATGTACTCCAAGAGATAAGACTATCCATAGCATCTGTATTTATAATAGCTCCAAAACTGGAAATGCCTGCTAGCGTTAGAATATCTGGCAAATATTGTGCACTCAAGGAATGTAAGTTTTATTTTTATTTTTTTTAGCCTATGGAAGTTTTTCCGTATTTTGTATATTCCAAAAATCTGCCTGAGAACTAATAGCATTCCTCTAAAATATCGGATTAAATATATTTGAAAATGACTAAATAAAATAATTCTTAACTGAAGCATTATTAAAAAATTATGGTAGATTGAATCACTGAAAAAAATTTATTTTCAAGTACCAATATTCTAAATAAATTATAAATAAATTTTATTTGCCTTTAATTAATTAATTTACTTATTTATTTATTTGAGACAGAGTCTGGCTCTGTCGCCCAGGCTGGACTACAGTGATGCAATCATAGTTCACTGCAACCTCCACCCCACGGCTCAAGCAATCCTCCCACCTCAGCCGCCCCAGTAGCTGGGACTACATTGCCACCACGCATGGCTATTTTTTGTATTTTTAATAGAGACAGGGTTTCACCATGTTTCCTGGGCTGGTCTCAAATTTCCGAGCTCAAGTGATCCGCCCGCCTCAGCCTCTCAAAGTGCTGGGATAACAGGCATAAGCCAACACATCTGACCGATTTGCCTTTAAGAGACATACTTTTATCATGCTGTAATAAAGCCTTTTCTTCCTATTGAATTGCAGGACTAAGTTTTTCAAATAGAGGTCTTGTAAGGAGACAAAACAATTTTTAAATGTATTTTTTCACTATAAATCACCAATTAACCTATTCTGTCTCACAGTTAAAGGTAAGAAAGAAAACCCTGAAGTTACCAGGTTCACTAAACTGTCTCAACCAGTCAGTCTCATTCAGTAGCTGTGAGCCCAATATATGGTTTCTGTGCAGATCACAGTGCCTTGCTTTTCAGCGTTTCTCATGCTCCCTTTCTAAATGAAGGCTGAAAAAGATTTAATAGATGCAATCTTAATCCTAAAATAACTGGTTTAAAAACTTATACAATGCAAACATATGAGTACACGGAACTTAGTATAATGTTATTGGTTAAAATTCGTGCATATTCTTTCTGGATAATGGGGAAATGAGTCATTGAGCTCGTAACAAAGGGCCTAGTTATACTAAGTCATTGATTTAGATCTTTCTCCTGTCTTCCTACTGCATTTTCTGTACGTATCCATAACAATAAATAATTATAATAAATTGTTTGTATTTAGTATCCTCACTCAAATGGCAGAAATGATGTCTTTTAAGTATTTCCAGTTCCTAGTTGAGTGCCTGGTAATCAGTGGGAACTCAAGATATGTCTGTGAAATAGATGAAAACTAAAGGAAGTTATAAATATATTAGGAAGTACTATGAATTTCAGGCTAAGACCTCAGATTTGTAAATCACAGAGCAAGACTCAGTTTTATAGAACTTGATATCTCCTGGATGACCTAATAAAAATCTAATTTCTAAAACTATAAAGTTAAGAAACACATCGGTTGCATAATGTTTACATCAAGATGATCCAATAATCTGGCGAGGTCAATCCTGAAACAGGCTTACTCATATTTAATATAATGCACCTCACTTGCTCTTTAACAGTATTTGCTTATATAAGAACTTTTATTCTTTTCTTTTGGGTGGAATATTAAAAATAGATTTACTCTCAAATATCTAGACAAATATATAATTTCTCAGCTTTAAATTTACCTTCTTTTTTTTCCAGGCAAGAAATATTCTCATTAAAATATCTCCTAAAAAAAATTGCTTCCATGTACTCAAAGTCTTAAATAAGAAAACTCCAAAGGAATCCTCTGATATGTCCATCAGAGCTTAAGTATGAATTGTATTTATTATTGTTAAACCTTAAATAAGGCTCTTAAATAAGCAGCTTACTATTTTCCTGGTATTTTATTAAGTAAACACGGGAATATTATCATTCCAGTTTTACTGATGGAGAACACAAAAGGAATAAATCCTTATTGCCTTACCTCAATAGTCATAAATGTAGTAGCAGAGATTACAGTAGAATTTGCTTCTCTCTTTCATGAGAAGCATGGTATTGTTTTTGTGGCACTATTAGCAATTCTACTTTTTTTCCAAAGCTTCTTTTCATTGACTTTTAATTACAAGCTTCTCTTTTGTATATATTCAACATTATTTTGGGTCTTGTTTTCCTTCAAAAGATTTTAACTGTGTTTTTCCCCAACTTAGACTACTATTACTTAGAGTGGCTGGGGAGAATATTCTGCTTAAACAGAAAGTTATAAAATTAATATGTGTATAAGCAATTTAAAATATTACTGTATTACAATTTTTAAATTACTCATATTTATAAAGACAATAACTTCTCTATTTCCTATAAGCTATCCTAATTAATCTTGCTTATGAATCTTCTACTCTACCAGATAGTTATAAAGAAGGTAAGGGTAAAATTATGAGAAGAAAACATGTTTGCTCACGTAATCATCTTAATCCAGAGGTATCCTGCGGATTTAAATGTCACGTCCTTTGCACCAGAAAGGAGCATCCTAGGTCACAATTACTTTGAGGAAACTTGATTAATAGAGATGTCAATTATAAACTAGGTGAAATGTCTACCAAAAATAAACACCTTGATTTTGGCATAGTTGATCTGAAGGCATTTTCTTTTTTCTAGCAGTGATTAGAGAATAGAACCTGTAGTCTCTAAGTCACTCCTAGTTCTAGATAATAAACTCATATCATCTGAATATGGGTGTTTTCTTTTTCGTGGCTGAGAGGGAAAAAAATGAATGCAACTTGTTTATCCAAAAGTAAGTCCAGAACACATTCCTATTTAATGAACTGGCAAATATTTTCTTATCCAACAAGAGAATACTTCTACTGCTCAGTTCCTGCTTCTGCATAAGCGTCTGTAACGGGGGATCAATACTGCGCTACTGCATTTTGTCTTATAACTGATTTCTAAGCCAGGAGTCAAAGGCTGTTGAAAGGTCAACAAAAATAAAAAAGAAGGATATTTTGTGTTGAGTCTAAGAGATCTCTCTATAAGATGACATGACAATAGTAAATAATGGAATAGTTTTACCTAGAGTCTACTTACTTGCTACTTGTTGAGAATGTAGGCCTGAGACACTGGGATGTATTGTTTATGGAAAATAAATTTGGTATGATTTTAGATGCCTATTAATAGGTATGCTACTTGATAGGGTAAAAAAAAAGCCTTTTAAAAGCTGGTATAAACTACATTCTGAGTTCAGGCCTACTGGACCATCCATGTAGGACTGATTAAGGCAAATAAAGTGACAAATTAATATGTCACTGCAGGAAGTGACATATTGGTAATTTCTGGAGGCAAGAATTTCCTAGCATGAGGTCTTTCTTTAAGCACCAGCACAAAGACCTTACTACAATTCATGGAAGCCTCTTTCCACTATGTATATTTTAGAAAAAAAAGTTTAATTTAATGATGTCTAATAATCCAGAGACCTGTGTTGAAACTCTGGTCTTGGCCCTAAAAAACTGGGGAGTTTTAAAAATATTCCAGTCTCTTAGAGAGAGTTTGCTTATCTATAAATCAAGGATTTTCTAATGAATCATCTAAGACCAAATATAAAGTTACACTTAGCGTTCTTCATCTGTAAGTACTCAATTAGATTTCATTTAAAGCAAGTATGACTTGACTTTCATGTAAATGTAAATAAGAAAATGTCACTGTTATATTATGAATTAAAAGTTACTTATCCATGCAATTCTTATACTTTGTCTTGGAATCTTTCAAACATTTATTATCCTTCATACTGAAATCCTTTTATAGTTAATATTTAGTATCTGTCTTTAATTTTTCAAAGTTTCTTCTTTTTTTTAAAAAAATCACAAATTAAGAAAGAGAGCTAATTACCTAAAACATTTTGCCTTAACATCACTTTCCTGAATCAGTGTAGGTCAAAAGTCTAGTCATACTTTCATGAAATGGGAAAGAAGTATATCCCAATATTCCAATTTGTTTCCCATTCCAAAAGCTAAAACATGAGTTTCATTTAGTCATGTTTTATAAACCTCATGGGAGAAAATAAATTTTAAAGTCTACCCTTTTAGCACAGATAAGCTATGCAATTTTCATAAGAACTATAAACAAAAGGCCAAAAGACTAATATTTGGGTTTGGCATTTTGAGGTAGGGATCACTAAAGAGAAACACGGACGAATATTACTATAACCATGGTTAAAAAAAAAATCTTATGCTAAGCCTAGTGCCATCCAGACAGGTAGGAAAATTAGATAGGAGTAGAGTTTGGGGATATTAGAACAATGTCCAATAGCCGCCCATAAAATGACCACGTTATTCACGTATTCTGAGACCATTAAATATGTAGTTGTTTGCAAAGCAACTTAATTTAAGAAATAGAAAGAAAAGATCAAAATAACCTAAGATTGAAAGTCACATCAAAACTAGATCCATGAAAACCTCAGCTAGGTCCTGATTGTCCCCCTTAAAATGCTCATAACTTGTATCTTCAAAAATGAACTTCCCCTGCCTGTATGTGAAGAAATGTTTCCACTCTACACTGAAATACTGAAAGAAAGTATTTGATATCGTTTTATTGGCAATGACATTTTAAACTCATAAAATTGCTTTCAGTTTGGCATTGGCAAATTCTAGTTCATAATAGCTTAATGTTTTCAGATACAAAGACAGCAGTTTCAAAAGTTAAAAGAACAGAAATTTAGAAGGGGCCAACAATGGCTCTTAAGAATGGATTGTTGCAACTTGTCTTTTCACATACTTTCTTCGTTGGCTTCCATGTATGCCAAAAGACTGGTTTTGTGAGTCAATGAATTCAGCCTTTTTTCTTAAAGTGATCTCTCAGAGATCACAGAGCTACTGGCAAGCTCTGTTAGTTTACATCATGTTGGCAAGAAGAATGTGGTTACGAAGCAGTCATCAGCCAAGGACCTTAGGGACGAGAGAACTTGGAACACTGAGCTTCACAAAACAAAGGGAGCTCAAAGAAATGAGTCTCACTCACAGCCAAGTATGACAGAACCACAACACTCTAGCAGTCCGCATCCCAAGTTGAAGTAGGGCACGTCCTGAATTCAGGGAAGAAAACCAAAAATCCCCAGAAATTGAGTCTAAAGAGTTTAACTCATAAGCAGAGAGTAGATGTTTTATATTCACAAAACAATCATTGTAAGTGATTATATAGACAGTGAGAATACAAAGGCTCAGCACAACAGTACTCATCAACCCAGAACTCAAGTGAGCCTCCTGGGAGACTTTGCCCTTCTGCTCCACCACTGTCACCATGCCCATATAACAAATACTGGAGGCAGGTCCAAGTGCCTGGGACCCTTAGGCAGTTATGGCACCAATATAATTTGTACCCAGTTGGGTGGAGGCCGATTGCTGCTAATCATAACTTTCCTTTACAGGGAGAAAGGCAAGTGCCTAATCCCAGCTCAGACTTCCTACCTTGTCTAGTTCCATATGCCCTTCTGTATTTTCTCAGCTTTGGTGACTCCCACTATTATCCTGCATCACAGCCCCTTCCACTGCAGCCTTTGGAATCCTAATCCCTTGCTAATCAACTTCCTGCATCCTCATCTTGTCTTAGAAGTCTCTTCACCTCCAGACCCTACAGGAATCCTGGGCCTCCCCTGAGGATAGACCTTCTCCTGCAGCCTGCTCTCCAAAATGGATAGGAACAGAAATTCTCCTGCCCACTCCCAACTCCAAACAGGGATGTTTCCCCTGCTTCTGTGAGGCTTCTGCCCTGTGATCATAGCTGCTCTGCCTCATCACTTTTAGATCTGCCTCTTATGCATGCTCTGCCATTCAGGGAGAACTTTGGGACCTGGGTCCACTATTTCTCTCCACCACAGGGTCTGCATAATGCCAAGGTGATGATAGCCAGGGAGAACAGAACCAAAAAAGAAAAAAATCTCTTTTTTTTTTTTTTTTTGAGACGGAGTCTCGCTCTTTCACCCAGGCTGGAGTGCAGTGGTGTGATCTCGGCTTATTGCAGGCTCCGCCCCCCAGGGTTCACGCCATTCTCCTGCCTCATCCTCCCGCGTAGCTGGGACTACAGGCGCCCACCACCTCGCCCGGCTAATTTTTTGTATTTTTAGTAGAGACGGGGTTTCACCGTGTTAGCCAGGATGGTCTCGATCTCCTGACCTCGTGATCCGCCCGCCTCGGCCTCCCAAAGTGCTGGGATTACAGGCGTGAGCCACCGCACCCGGCCAGAAAAAAATCTCTTAAATGATAACATGATACTATGAATCTCCTCAGGAATTTACAATTTAATCAATATCATTAATGTAAGTACAGCTTGTTTATGGCAAAATTCATTTAAAGTATATAAATATTTACATAGAATTTACATACAAATTCTTACCATTTCCTATTCAATAGGTGAAACACACTGTTAAATTTACTTCAAATTTGTTCATGTGAGAAATATGTCACCAATTTTTTAAATGAAACTGCTTGTTTGAGAGGTCTGCATACACTAAAATGTAGATTGAATTTTACTTCTGCTAAAAAACCCTGCTTTCAAGACCTGATGTTTGGAGCATTACATTGAAGTCTTATATGTAATAACTAAACCTTTTCTTGTTAGCATTAATTTGTTTTAAGTTCTAGAGACATGTGAGACATAGTCTTGAGGCGAATTTATAAAATTATCATTATTATGCCCCCATTAATGTGAATTTTTCCCACAATGGATATAGTCTCCCCTTCCCTCAATTATCTATGCTCATTTAAAAAAATAAAGTAATTAAAAACAAAGGTAAAAATAAAAATCATATAAAATCTATCCCCCATCAGATAACCATGAAAGGTTGTCATTCCTTTATACATAGCTTTATGAAATTATTTCCATAATTTTTTCTACCATGAATAGTAAATGTAGTTCTTCCAAAAGTTAAAATGTTAACAACCTAATATTTAACCTTCTTTTCTGCAGTACAAACCTATTCTAGATATATAGCATCCTGTGATGTGTGTGTGTGTGTGTGTGTGTGTGTGTGTGTGTGTACAAGTTTAGGGAGTCATTGGTCTTATAATAACGTGATCTTATTTTATATACTTCTCTGTATGAAGATTTTCATACTGATGAACAATATATTTCAAAATCTCTCCAAGTCAACTGGCATAAAGAGAAAATAGAGAGATTTTGAACGTAGTTCTGTGAGGCCTTGGGTACGTTTTTAAAAACTCTCTGTGCTTCAGTTTCCTACCCTGTAAAATTATTACCACCTACCACATAAGGTTGTGGTGAGGATCAAAAGAGGGCCTAGCTCAGGGAAAGTCCTTAGTAAGAACCGAATTGATTTCTTTTAATGGCTTGTATGATACTAATGATATGAGTCTGCCATAATACAGTATATTGAGCCATTTGTCTACTGAGGGGCACTCACTCTGTCTCCAGTCTTCCATTAGTACAAACAATGATGCAGTAGACATAACTGTGTGTATACCTTACCTAGTAGTGATTTTATTTCCATAGGATAGATTCCTATGATGGGATAGGTAAATGTATTTTTAATTACAATGGATAATACCAGATTACATTTTTGAAAGACTGAAACAATGAACATTTCCACATATGTGAGAGTACTCTTCTCCCCAAACCTTTTCAGCAGCAATATTCACTGTCAATTTTTGCTAGTCTAATGGCTATGACATGATATATTGTTGTTATTTTATTTGCATGTCCCTAACTCCCAGCAAGGTTGAGCATGATTTCATGTTTATTGGCCATTTGGATTCCCTTTTCTGCAAATCTCATTTGCCCGTTGTTTCTTTTTGGTTATTTATGTTTTATTCATTTGTAAGCACTTTTGTATAGTCCAAATATTCTCTATCATGTGTTTCAAATAAATAATTTCCCCTAATTTATCATTCCCTTTTTAAAATTTTTCAATAAAGCACAGCACTCATTTTCTTTTGATTTAAATTTAATCATCTGTCACACAGATTTTGAAATTATGTGTGTCTTGTCCTTTATAACTTCTAGGTCCTATCTTGGTTAATCAACAATTTGAAGCATGTTTGTATGTATATAAAATGTTTTATTTCTTTTTTCTTTTCTTTAATCAATCTGGAACTTATCTCAAGATATTAATACTCTTTTTCCAGATTAATAGGATGTTGGATCAGCACCATTTTTAAAATAACCCAGCTTTTCTCCTTTTAACTGAAATACCATTTTTATTAAATATCAAATATCCACATGTATTGGGTCTATTTCTGGGCCCTCTATTCTATTCTTCTGACTTACCTTTTTTAAGCTAAAACCAAAGCCAATTAAGGAGGTCATGATATGTTCCAATCTAGTGAGGCAGGTCACTCCTCACCAGTTTTCCTTTTTACGTTAATTATTCCATATAGCCTTTAAGATCTCTTTTCCAATTCCCCCAAAACCCTGTGCAAATTTAAATTAGAATTGTATTACATTTACTTAATTTGGGGGGGCATTCATATTTTTATAATAAATATACCTAAAAATTTATTATTTAATGTCCTTATATATCATTTTATTATTTTTCAGGAGGTCCTTTAAAATTTTTTTCCTCTTTTATAGCTTGTTGCTAGCACAGAGAAAAGTATTTTTAATCTATCTACCTTAGGTTAATTTCAACCTTAGTATTCCAAGGACCATTCTAAAGCTCCTCATTGTTCAAGCTACTCTCTTTCTCACCAGACATTCTTACTTCCTACTTCATTAAAAAAATTGAAGTTATTAGCTTTCCAGACTTCTGTCTGCACAATCACCTGTTCATATCAGTTCTTAATACCGTTTCCCCCAATCTTAAAAGATGAAGTTTGTTTCCTCCTGTTCAAGTCCAGGCTGCACTGATCCCACCCCATTCAACTTCCTCTAGGACCTTGCCCTCTTCTAGTCTAATCTAATAGTTGTTCTATTCATTATATTGTATTAATTATGCCCCCTTCTTTTTTTCACCTACCACCTCTGCTTCCTATTTTCTTTTTCTTGTCTATACTTTGCACTTTATTAAATTCTTTCCTCCTGTGGAGAGGCTCCTTTAATGATATCTTGGCCAGATTCTGTAGCCATTCAGCCATTTTCAACCATCAGAAATACATTATTCTGATTGTTAGTTCTCCTACCCTCCCTTAACTTAGGCAAAGGCTGTGGTTCTATCAGCTTAGAGTGAGAATGAAGGGCCAGGGTCTGGTTCCCAGATCCCTCCTTACTCTCTCTGTTGTAGCTCTTCTGTAATTGGGGCAAAAGAGGGGAAGGGAGGAGAGAAAATGTCCCCCTCCTTAACTGGAGAAAGTTGGAGCCCTCTGTGTTGGCTGTCCCTGCTTCTGCGGCTAACACTGAATAGCCATCCATGTACTCTGAGGAGCACAAGTTCAAATGCTGGCTTTCTCTTCCAGTGCATGTATGGTTCTTAAGTAAGCCTTAGAAAAGCGGCGGGAGTGTCTGCCAACTGCACATTTCACTCAAGTAGGAGACCTGCCTCCAAACACAGATCTCTTCTACACTCCCCAGTTAGCTCTTACACAGGCAGTCCACCTCACAGCCTGCAGTAGATCCATTACCTACCCAAATGGCCACAATATTGTGTAACTTCTCCCTAAGAGTGAAGTTTATTTCTACTCTTTGAATCTAGACTGCCAGGTAACTTGCTTTGGCCAGTGGAACATAGTTAGATGTAAATTTGGGGGTTTGTGTGCATGAAATAAGTCATATACTTCTATCATAAAGCAAAATGTAGCCCTGTGTTGTATACAAGAGAAACTTCTAAGACAATGCAACTCAATTAAGATAACAGTATGAGCAAATATGAACTAAAAGAAAGCACAGGCAGTGATTTTAATCAGTAAATATAGAACTCACACCCAAAAGCGATTTATAAAGACTTTTAAAAAATGCTAAGTATGAGAATTCACAAGGAAGATTAGTTATGAATATCTGTGTACCAAACAACTTAGCAATTACTTGCATGAAGTGAAAGCTATAGAATATACAAGGAGAAACAGAAATACACTAAAGACAGATTATTAATTCACTTTCCAAACTAAAATACAGCAAATGATTTAAAAAAAAGAAATGAAAAGAATAACAGAAACAAAAGGGATTATGAAGCTGCTTTGCACAACTCTGTGCAAATAAATTTGAAAACTTGGAAGATGAAACAAATGATTTTTCCAGGAAAACTAAATTATTCAATACCCCAGCAGACTCAGAAATTCCACAGGGGTCAATTACTATCGAAATTAATAGATTATAGAAGCATAATCATAATTAAAAATATCAAGGTTAAATGCTGTAAGATAATACCGAAATTTTGTGTTGAAATAGAGGGAAATCCTAAAGAAGAGGTTGCAAGATAGCTCAATTATTGCTTACATATGTTGCAGATATCTCCTCAACTCCAGAATGGACCCATCTCGTCTCACAGAGGAATCTTTAGAGAGTAGGTAATGCTATTTGAACTGTTCCAGATTTTAGAAAAATAAAAAATTCCAGACTATAAGTTATAACATTGATGATACTAAAGCCTAATAGACTGCAAAAAAGAATTATCAACTTTAGTTATGAATGTCAATTGAGAAGACTTAATAAAATATTAACAAATTAGCACATTAAGAGAATATACCATGATCAAGTGAGATTCCTTCTCAATGCTTGTGTAAGAATACAAGAATAACTCAATAATACAAAATATAGTAATGTAATTTACCATATTAATAAATTTATGATGGAAAATTGTTTATATTTATAGTTGCTAAAAGGAATTTAATAAAAACCAAAACTATTCTTGATTTTTTTAAAAGCACTCAAAATAAGAATTGATGAAAACATTATACTATTATACATATTTTATCTTAACTTTAAGGCTAGCCCATTTCCTAGTGGAGAAACACTGAAGATATTCTTCCTAAAGTCTGGAACTAGACAAAGATGCCCAAAATCACCAGTACTAGTTAACATTGTCTAATTGACTGGCTATACCTCCAATACCATAGAAAATTAAAGGTATAAAAATTGGGAAAAAAATGTATTTCTATATTTTCAGAGGGTATGATTGTATACCTGAAAAATCCAGATACCAAATGAAAATGATTATAAGAAAATTCAGCAATGTAGCAGGATATAAAATTATTAATAAACAGAAATTAATAGTCTTCATATATGTAAACAATGACTTAGAAATAATGGGCAAGTGGCCGGGCACGGTGGCTGATGCCTGTAATCCCAGCACTTTGGGAGGCTGAGGCGGGCAGATCACGAGGTCAGGAGATCAAGACCATCCTGGCTAACACGGTGAAACCCCGTCTCTACTAAAAATACAAACAATTAGCCGGGTGTCGTGGTGGGCGCCTGTAGTCCCAGCTACTCAGGAGGCTGAGGCAGGAGAATGGCGTGAACCGGGGAGGCAGAGCTTGCAGTGAGCCGAAATCACGCCACTGCACTCCAGCCTGGGCGACAGAGCGAGACTTCATCTCAAAAAAAAAAAAAAAAAAAAGAAAGAATAGGCGAGTAAATCCCACATCGATAATAACAAGTGACAAAGTATTAAGAATTATTTAAGAAATGTTCAGAACCTAGAGGAGAAACTTTCTAATAAAAAGGATACAAAAGTTAACTTAAACAAATGTAAGGACTGTGTTCTTTAACAGAAAGACTCATTATCATAAAGCAGTTGTATTACATTTGTAAGTTACTAAGGAACAATAATAACAAAAAATACAGATTTTCTTTCCTGGAACTAGACAAACCAATTATAAAATTCCTATGGGGGAGAAAGTGAACAAAAAATAGCCTATAAAATTCTGATAAATAAAAGCAGTAAAAGTACTATTCTTATTAGGGGTTTCAACATACTATAATGCATCAATAATTAAGAATGTAGGACTGGCTTATGAAAAGACAGACTAATGAAGCAGAGTAGAAAAAGTCCAGAGAAAGACTTGAATGCATATGGGGATTTAGTGCACAATGAAGACTGCATGCCAGATCAAAGTTAAGATGGACTTTTAAATAAATAAATAGTGTTGGGGAAATGGAGTGGCAAGTTGAAAGAAAAGAAAGCCAGTTCTGTACTCATGCTATGTTATGAGGATACAGAAATAGGCCCAAATGGAGCAGCACTTTGAATGTAAAAAAAATGAAATGATAAAAGTATTAGAAAACAACATAGGTGATATTTATTAGAATCATGCCTAAATTAAAAATATTTTTAAATTTTTTGTAGTGATGGAGTCTCATTCTGTTGCCCAGGCTGGTCTCAAACTCCTGGCCTCCAGCGATCCTCCCACTTTAGCCTCTCAAAGCACTGGAATTAGAGGAGTGAGCCATGGAGCCTCGCTAAGACCTCTCTTTGTTTCAGTTTTTGTTTTGTTTTTTGTTTTTTTAATTGAGACAGAGTCTCGCTCTGGAGTGTAGTGGCGCAATCCCAGGTCACTGCAACCTCTACCTCCCAGATTAAAGCAATTCTTGTGCCTCAGCCTCCCAAATAGCTGGGATTACAGGTGCCTGCCACCATGCCTGGCTTATTTTTTATATTTTTAGTAGAGACAAGATTTCCCTATGTTGGCCAGGCTGGTCTTGAACTCCTGGCCTCAAGTGATCTGACTGCCTTGGCCTCTCAAAATGCTGGGATTACAGGTGTGAGCCACCATGCCCAGCCTGGCCAAGACCTTTCTAACTATAAATCAAAGTCTGGATAGTTGCTTGGTTTGTTCATTGCAGCACTATTCACAATAGCAAAGGCATGGGATCAACCCAAATGCCCACCAATGATAGACTGGATAAAGAAAATGTGGTACATATACACCATGAAATACTATACAGCCATAGAAAGGAACTAGATCATGTCCTTTGCAGGGACATTGTTGGAGCTGGAACCCATTATCCTCAGCAAACTAACACAGGAACAGAAAACCAAACACTGCTTGTTCTTGCTTACAAATCGAAGCTGAACAATGAAAACACATGGACACAGGGAGGGGAACAACACTGGGGCATGTCATGGGGGATGGGGAAAGGGAGAGCATCAAGATAAATAGCTAATGCATGCGGGGCTTAACACCTAAATGACGGGTTGGTAGGTGCAGCAAACCACCATAGCACACGTTTTCCTATGTAACAAATCTGCACGTCCTGCACATGTATCCTAGAGCTTAAAATTTAAAAAAAAAAAATCTGGATAGCATAATAGTCAAATGTAAACACAAATAAACCAAACGTTTATGTATGTCAAAAATATCCCATTAGCAAAATCAAAACAGAAATGACAAATAGGAAAGACATTTGCAATTCATAGCACAAACTGAGTGCTTATATGTATTCTTATATAAAAACTTCTAGAAATAGTGAATGAAAAGGCCAATTATATAGACAAGTAAGCAAAGAATATGAACGAATAGTTCACAGAAAAAATACAAATAGCCACTAAAAAAATGAGATGATGCTAAACTTCACCAATAAAAATACAAATTAATATTACACTGAGATAGAATTCCTCAACTATCTGGCAAAATCCAAAACTCCTATAGTACATTATTGGAGAGGCTATGGGGAAACAGGTGCTTTCAAATATTGCTGGTGGGAGTAGAAAAAAGGAATAATGAAAAAAAAAAAAAGGCAGGAGATCGTGGCGGGCGCAAATCCTGTGTGCAGACTCCAAAGGTGGGGGAAGAGCCAAGCTCCTTTCTTTTGCAGCTGGGAGGTGGGTAGCCCAGGGCAAGTTTTCAAGCCTGTCATGCTGCCTGCCTGGAAACAGACTGGGGGCTGTTGCAGGGGGCACAGTGGGAGTGAAACCAGCCCTTCAATTTGCATGGGAGCTGGGTGAGGCCTGTGACTGCTGGCTTTCCCCCACTTCCCTGACAACCTGCATGCCTCGGCAGAGACAGCCATAATCCTCCTAGAGATAGGCAGCAACACAATAATAGTGGGAGATTTCAATACTCCACTGAGAGCACTAGAGCGGCCATCAAGACAGAAAGTCAACAAAGAAACAATGGATTTAAAATATACCTTGGAACAAATGGACTTAACAGATATATACAGAACACTTCATCCAACAACTGCAGAATACACATTCTATTCAACAGTGCATGGAACTTTCTCCAAGATAGACCATATGATAGGCCATAAAACCTCAATCAATTTAAAAAAACTGAAATTATATCAAGCACTCTCTCAGACCACAGTGGAATAAAACTGGAAATCAACTCCAAAAGGAACCTTCAGAACCATGCAAATATATGGAAATTAAATAACTTGCTCCTGAATGAGCAGTGGGTCAAAAACAAAATAAAGATGGAAATTTAAAATTCTTTGAACTGAATGACAATAATGACACAACCTATCTAAACCTTGGGATACAGGAAAGGCGATGCTAAGAGGAAGGTTCATAGCCCTAAGCACTGACATCAAAAACACTGAAAGAGCACAAACTCACATTCTAAGGTCAGACCACAACGAACTAGAGAAACAAGAACAAACCAAACCCAGCAGAAGAAAGGAAATTACCAAGATCAGAGAACTAAGTGATATTGAAACAAAAAAATACAAAAGATAAATGAAAGAAAAAGCTGGTTCTCTGAAAAATAATGGGCATAGTGACTCTTGCCTGTAATCCCAGCACTTTGGGAGGCTGAGGCAGGTGGATCACCTGAGGTTGGGAGTTCAAGACCAGCCTGACCAACATGGTGAAACCCCATCTCTACTAAAAATACAAAATTAGCCAGGTGTGGTGGCACATGCCTTTAATCCCAGCTACTCAGGAGGCTGAGGCAGGAGAATCACTTGAACCTGAGAGGCAGAGGTTGCAGTGAGCCAAGATCGCACCATTGCACTCCAGCCTGGGCAACAAGAGTGAAACTCTATCTCAAAAAAAACAAAAAGAGGAAGAAAGAAAGAAAAGAAAAGATAAAATTGATAGACCATTAGCAAAATTAACCAAGAAAAGAAGAGAGAAAATCTAAATAACCTCACTAAGAAACGAAACAGGAGATATTACAACTGGCACCACTGAAATACAAAAGATCATTCAAGGCTACTTAATGAACAACTTTACACACATAAAGTAGAAAACTTAGAAGAGATGGGTAAATTCCTGGAAAAATACAATCCTCCTAGCTTAAATCACGAAGAATTAGATACCCTGAACAGACCAATAACAAGCAGCAAGATTAAAATGGTAATTAAAAAATTAACAACAAAAATAGTCCAGGACCAGATGGATTCACAGCAGAATTCTACCAGACATCCAAAGGAGAATTGGTACCAATCCTTTTGACACTATTCCACAAGATAGAGAAAGAAGGAACCCTCCCTAATTCATTTTATGAAGCCAACATCACCCTAATACCAAAACCAGGAAAGGACCTAACCAAAAAGAAAACTACAGACTGATATCCTTGATGAACATTGATGCTAAAATCCTTAACAAAATACTAGCTAACTGAATCCAGCAACATATCAAAAAGATAATCCACCATGATCAAGTGGGTTTCATACCAGGGATGCAGGAATGGTTTAACATATGTGAATCAATAAATGTCATTCACCACATAAACAGAATTAAAAACAAAAATCATATGATCATCTCAACAGATGCAGAAAAAAGCATTTGACAAAATCCAGCATCACTTTATGATTAAAACTTTCAGCAAAATCAGCAAACAAGGGACATACCTTAATGTAATAGAAGCCATCTATGACAAAGCCACAGCCAACATAATACTGAATGGGGAAAAGTTGGAAGCATTCCCTCTGAGAAATGGAACAAGACAAGGATGCCCACCCTCACCACTCCTCTTCAACATAGTACTGGAAGTCCTAGCCAGAGCAATCAGACAAGAGGAAGAAATAAAGGGCATCCAAATTGGTAAAGAGGAAGTCGAACTGTCACTGTTTACTGATGATACGATTGTTTACCTTGAAAACCCTAAGAACTCCTCCAGAAAGCTCCTAGAACAAAAATAACTCACCAAAGTTTCCAGATACAAGATGAATGTACACAAATCAGTAGCTCTTCTATACACCAACAGTGACCAAGCAGAGAATCAAATCAAGAACTCAACCTCTTTGACAACAGCTCCAACAACAACAACAAAAAAACCTTAGAAATATACCTAACCAAGGAATTGAAAGACCTCTACAAGGAAAACTACAAAACCCTGCGGGTAGAAATCACAGACAACAAAAACAAATGGAAACACATCCCATGCTCATGAATGCATAGAATCAATATTGTGAAAATGTCCATACTGCCAAAAGCAATCTACAAATTCAACACAATCCTCACCAAAATACCACCATCATTCTTCACATAGTTAGAAAAAACAATTCTAAAATTCACATGGAACCAAAAAAGAGCCCACATAGCCAAAGCAAGACTAAGCAAAAAGAACGAATGAGGCATCACACTACCTGATTTCAAACTATACTGTAAGGCCATAGTCACCAAAATAGCGTGGTACTGGTATAAAAATAGGCACATAGACCAATGGTACGTAATAGAGAATCCAGAAATAAACCAAAACACTTACAGCCAACTGATCTTTGACAAAGCAAACAAAAACATAAAGCAGGGAAAGGACACCCTTTTCAACAAATGGTGCTAGGATAATTGGCAAGCCACATGTAGGATAATGAAACTGGATCCTCATCTCTCACCTTATACAAAAATCAGCTCAAGATGGATTAAGGACTTAAACTAAGACCTGAAACTATAAAAATTCTAGAAGATAACATTGGAAAAACCCTTCTAGACATTGGCTTAGGCAAGGATTTCATGACCAAGAACCCAAAAGCAAATGCAATAAAAACAAAGATAAACAGCTGGGACCTAATTAAACTAAAGAGTTTTGCATGCCAAAATGAACAGTCAGCAGAGTAAACAGACAACCCACAAAGTGGGAGAAAATCTTCACAATCTATACATCTGACAAAGGACTAATATCCAGAATCTATAATAAACTCAAGCAAATCAGTAAGAAAAAAATAAACAATCCCATCAGTAAGTGGGCTAAGGACATGAAAAGACAATTCTCAAAAGAAGACGTACAAATGGCCAACAAAGATGAAAAAATATTCAACATCACTAATGATCAGGGAAATGCAAATCAAAACCATAATGCAATACCACCTTACTGCTGCAAGAATGAACATGATCAAAAAATCAAAAAACAATAGATGCTGGCATGGATGCGGTGAACAGGGAACAATTCTACCCTGCTGGTGGGAATGTAAACTAGTACAGCTGCTATGGAAAAGAGTGTGGAGATTCCTTAAAGAACTAAAAGTAGAACTACCATTTGATCCAGCAATCCCACTACTGGGTATCTACCCAGAGGAAAATAAGTCATAATTCAAAAAAGATACTTGCACATGCATGTTTATAGTGGCACAATTCACCATAGCAAAATTGGCACAATTCGCAATAGCAAAACCAACCCAAATTCCCATCAATCAACAAGTGGATAAAGAAACTGTGATATATATATAAATGACAGAATACTATGCAGTCATAAAAAGGAATGAATTAACAGCATTTGCAGTGACCTGGATGAGACTGGAGACTATTATTCTAAGTGAAGTAACTCAGTTATGGAAAACCAAACATCATTTGGGAGCTAAGTTAAGAGGACGCAAAGGCATAAAAATGATACAATGGACTTTGGGGACCTGGGGGAAGATTGGGAGGGTGGTGAGGGATAAAAGACTACAAATATGGTACAGTGTATACTGCTCAGGTGATGGGTGCACCAAAATCTTACAAATCACCACTAAAGAACTTATTCACGTAACCAAATACCAGCTGAACCCCAATAACTTATGGAAAAATAAAAAATAAAAATAACATAAAAAAGAAAAATGGAATAACCATCAGGAAGGGGTTTTTGGAAATATCTACTAAAATTTCAGATGCATTTACCTTTGATTTATTTCTAGGAATCTCTTTTATATATATATATATAGTTATATATATTTCTTTTTATATATACACACATATATACATATACATATATATATATTACACCCACATATATATATATATATATATAGAGAGAGAGAGAGAGAGAGAGAATCATGAGTTGCTTAATAACAGAAATACGTTCTGAGAAATCTATTATTAGGAGATTTAGTCATTGTGTGAACTCACAGAGTGTACCTACACAAACCTAGTTAGAAACTTAGGCTGTAAGGTATAGCCTATTGCTCCTAGGCTACAAACCTGTACCACATGTGACTGTACTGAATACCACAGGCAATTGTAACACTATCTAAGTATTTGTGTACCTAAACATAGAAAAGGTACAGTAAAAATATGGTGTTATAATCTTATGTGATGGCCATAGTATATGCAGTTGGTCATTGACCAAAACATTGTTATGCAGTGCATGACTATATATTAAATAGATAGTATCTGTGCTAATATGATAGTTGTACAATCAATTGCAATTTTTTTGTTCGTAAAGCAAAAAATTAGAACACAAGTATCCAGCAGTAGGGAACTTGTTGAATAAATCACAGTATATCTATACAATAGAAAATTATGCATCTGCAAAAAAGAAAAAGGAGGAGTTATATCTACTAATGACTTGGAAACATCTCTAGAACAAGGTCTCACTCTGTCACGTGATCTCTGCTTACTGCAACCTGCACATCCTGGGCTCAAGTGATTCTTCCATGTCAGCCTCCTGAGTAGCTGGGACTACAGACGTGGACTACCACGTCTGGCTTATTTTTAAACTTTTTTTGTTGAGATGACGTCTCACTATATTGCCCAGGCTGGTATTGAACTCCTGGGCTCAAGCAATTCTCCCATCTTAGCCTCTCAAAGTGCTGGGATGGATTACAGATGTGAACCACCATGCCTGGCCTTTCCAGAATAATTTTTTTTTTTGAGACAGAGTTTCATTCTTGTTATCCAGGCTGGAGTGCAATGGAGTGATCTCAGCTCACTGCAACCTCCACCTCCCGGGTTCAAGTGATTCTCCTGCCTCAGCCTCCCAAGTAGCTGGGATTACAGGGGTGTGCCACCATGCCTGGCTGATTTTTGTATTTTTAATAGAGATGAGGTTTTACCATGTTGGTCAGGCTGGTCTTGAACTCCTGACCTCAGGTGATCTGCCCACCTCGCCCTCCCAAAGTTCTGGGATTACAGGTGTGAGCCACCACGCCTGGCCCAGAATAAATTTTTATGTTAAAACAAAAGCAAATAATAAAACAGTGTATATTCTAGACTACTTTTATATAAGACAGGAGGGAAAAGGATGCATTTATATTTGCATAAAGAAATACTGGGAGCATAAAAAATACATGAATACAAATGCTGCAACTATAGAGAAAAAGGGTGGAAAGGCAAATATAGGAATGAGATTTCTATGTGTTTTTTAAACATATTTTTATATTTGAATAGAATAATTAAAATGAATAAAATAGAATATTTTCTTAGAATTTGCTGCCAAGTTTTAGAGCAAAGATATCTGAATAAACTTCAGCAAAGTAACGTGGTTTATATTACGATACAGGGAAATTGCCAATTGTTTACAGCCAATTTGCCAACTTTTTATTAGGGTACTTTCTTTTTAGTGAGACTTGAGAACTCAAAAAATCTTGAAGAAATCCTTTAGGTCAGACACTGAGAACACAATAATATGGATAGAAGTTCTTGCTCTCAAAGAGTTCAAATCAGGGAGACAAAAACATAAACATATGATTATAAGGCACAAGAACACCAAGAGCTATACACAAGGTATAATGTGATTAACTACTTTCATTTGCCAAGGAAGGTTTCCTAGAAGAGATGAGAGCCAAGCTAGATCTACAGGATGACTAGGAGCTTGAAGGTGATCTTGGAAAGAAGGGACATTTCAAGCGCAGGGAACAGCATGTGCCACGGTGTTTAGGGAACTATAAAGTTCAGTGTTGCTTTTTTTTTTTTTTTTCCTACAGGATAAAGTTTGACAGGAATAATACAGGGTGGTTGCAGGAGAATAAAAAAACTCCAGGCAGCAGTTACACATGACTAGAGACTATGGGCTGATAAAACCCTGAAAAACAAGGTGTGGACCAAGCTGGCTAAGACTGACTTGACCCAACATGGCACTGGATTTTACCTAGGTTTCACAAATAGGACCTTATTATATGCTCATTAACATACTAAATCACACACCCCTGCCCCCCAGTGCAATGACAGTTCCAAGAACATCCATATTTAGTATAAAAATGGGTGGTATTGCAGTTCCCAGAAATCTGCACCTTTTTCCAGGAATTTTCATGAATACTCCACCCCTTGGTTAAGGAAACCCATAAAGGTAGCAGCCCCAAACCCCCTTGTGGATGACTCTCTCGAGGACACCCACAACTCCCTTTTATTGAGGGTGTACTTTTCCCTTTGCAATTAATCTCTGTAACCTTCACTATTTTCTGACTTGTCCTTGAATTCACTCTTGCGATGTTATCAAGAGCCTGCACAGTGGCTGCAGTCAAGGTCCCACCAGCATTAGGGGACCTACCCCAGCCCACTGATATCAAAAGTACCAGTTCGTTAGCCTCAAAGCAACCCTTCACAACTTGGCTTTCTTTTCTTCCTATTTCTTACCACTGTGGAGGTCTAGAAGTTTACTGGCATATAAGATTTCACAGATAGGGAAGCCTCTGGTCCAGAGAAGCTCTAAAGAGTGGCCCTGTGGAATTGTGGATGTCAAGGAGTTCTGAAGTGGGAACATTGGCTGTGCTAATCAAAGAGTGGTGGCAAGAGTTTGGGGCAGAGAACAAAACTGTCACCCAGATACATTATACCTCATAAATATTGGAGAGCAAGGCCCATGTGAATATAACTTCATTTACCAAGTAAGTATTATGTTCCAAGCACTGTCCTCAGAGATCTTTTAATTGCATAAATGATATTGTACCTTTACTTAAAATCATTTCTTCTCATGACATTTTAAATGGAAGTAATGAAACTGTGCCACAAAGAGTTAAAGAAACCATAACTAACAGAAATTCTTGAGTTTGCAGGATGGCAGATAAGAGAAACAACTTGCTGAAACACTGAAATTCCCTCCACTTGTAAGATAACGAAGCCGGCTGAAATCAGTTGGAACCAATATGACCAGTTGGAGTCTGCACAGAACAAGCCTGCTGACATCACAGCCTGAATTTCCACTGCATATTTAATACTAACTCACTTTCGAATATGCACATGGGACCCATGAAGTAGCATGAAGAGGTAACTGCACATGCCTGAGGACTCTCCAGATCTCACCTTTCCTTCTGCCAATCAACTGCTAATCCCAGAATCCTCCTGCTAAACCGTTTCAAATAAAATTACTGCCTTAAAGTCAGCACAAGGAGAAAGATTTGAGCTTGACTTGGGTCTCTTGTGAGTCAACTTGCAATATAAAGCTTTTCTCAAAAACCGGGGTATCATAATATTGGCTTCTAGCACATTGGGCAGCAAGCCCCCTTTGCTCAATAACAGCAAAACTCCTTTGATATTGTTTGGCTGTGTCCCCACCCAAGTGTGATCTTGCATTGTAGTTCCCACAATCCCTACATGTCATGGGAAAGACCTTGTGGGAGGTAACTGAATCATGCAGGTGGTTACCCCCATGCTGCTGTTTTCTTGATAGTGAATGAGTTCTCATGAGATCTGATGGTTTTACAAGGGGATTTTCCCTCTTTGCTCAGCAGTGCTCCTTGCTGTCACCATATGAAGAAGGATGTGTTTGCTTCTCCTTCCACCATGACTGTAAGTTTCCTGAGGCCTCCCCAGCCCTGCAGAATTGTGAGTCAATTAAATGTCTTTTCTTTATAAATTACCCAGTCTCAGGTATTTCTTCACAGCAGTGTGAGAAGAGACTAATACAGTAAACTGGTACTAGTAGAGTGGAGTGCTGCTATAAGGATACCTAAAAATGTGGAAGCAACTTTGAAACTGCATAACAGGCAGAGGTTGGAACAGTTTGGAAGGCTCCAAAGAAGACAGGAAAATAAGGAAAAGTTTGGAGCTTCCCAGAGACTTGGAAGGCTCAGAAGACAGGAAGATGAGGGAATGTTTGGAACTTCCTAGAGACTTATTGAATGGCCTTGACCAAAATACTGATAGTGATATGGACAATGAAGTCCAGGCTGAGGTGGTCTCAGAGGGAGAAAAGAAACTTGTTGGGAACTGGAGTAAAGGTCACACTTGCTAAGCTTTAGCAAAGAGACAGCTGTCATTTTTCCCCTGCCTTAGAGATCTGCAGAACTTTGAACTTGGGAGATATGATGTAGGTTACCTGGCAGAAGAAATTTCTAAGTGGCAAAGTGTTCAAGAAGAAGCAGAGCATAAACATTTGGAAAATTTGCAGGCTGACAATGTGATAGAAAAGAAAAACCCATTTTCTGGGCAGAAATTTAAGCCTGTTGCAGAAATTTGCATAAGTAATGAGGAGCCAAATGTTAATCCCTAAGACAATGGGAAAAATGTCTCCAGGCTATGTCAGAGACCTTCACAGCAGCCCCTCCCATCACAGGCCTGGAGGCCTAGGAGGAAAAAATGGTTTCATGGGCTGGGCCGGGGCCTCCCTGCTGTATGCAGCCTCAGGACTTGGTGCCCTGTGTCCCAGCCATGGCTAAAAGGGGCCAAGGTACAGTTTGGCCATGACTTCAGAGGGTGCAAGCTCCAAGCCTTGGCAGCTTCCACATGGTGCTGAGCCTGCAGATGCACAGAAGTCAAGGATTGAGGTTTGGGAACCTCTGCCTAGATTTCAGAAGATGCCTGGATGTCCAAGCAGTAGTGTGCTACAGGAATGGAGCCCTTGTGGAGAACCTCTCCTAGGGCAGTGCAGAAGGGAAATGTGGTGTGGGAGCCCCCAGACTGAGATCCTACTGGGGCACTGCCTAGTGGAGCTATGAGAAGAGGACCACTGTCCTCTAGACCTCAGAATGGTAGATCCACAGATAGCTTGCACCGTGTACCTGGAAAAGCCATAGACACCCAACAGCAGCCCATGAAAGCAGCCAGGAGGGGGCTATACCCTGCAAAGCCCCAGGGGTAGAGCTACCCAAGACCATGGGAATCCACCTCTTATATCAGTGTGACCTGGATGTGAGACATGAAGTCAAAGGAGATCATTTTAGAGCTTTAAGATCTGACTGACCCACTGGATTTCAGACTTGCATGGGGTCTGTAGCCCCTTCGTTTTGGCCAATTTCTCCCATTTTGGATAGGTGTATTTACCCAATGTCTGTACCCCCATAGTATGTAGGAAGTAACTAACTTGCTTTTGATTTTACAGGCTCATAGATGGAAGGGACTTGCCTTGTCTCAGATGAGACTTTGGACTTGGACATTTGGGTTAATGATAGAATGAGTTAAGATATTGGGGGACTGTTGGGAAGGCATGATTGTGTTTTGAAATGTGATGACATGAGATTTGGGAGGGGCCAGGGGTGGAATGATATGGTTTGGCTGTGTCTCCACCCAAATGTCATCTTGAATTGTAGTTCCCATAACCTCCACATGTTGTGGGAGGTAATTGAATCATGGGGGTGGTTACCCTTATGCTGCTGTTTCTGTGATAGTGAGTGAGTTCTCATGAGATCTGATGGTTTTGTAAGGGGCTTTTCCCTCTTTGCTTAGCACTACTCCTTGCCACCACCATGCAAAGAACAATGTGTTTGCTTCCCCTTCTGTCATGACTGTAGGCGTTCCGAGGCCTCCCAGCCCTGCAGAACTGTGAGTCAATTAAATCTCTTTCCTTTATAAATTACTCAGCCTTGGGTATTTCTTCACAGCAGTGTGAGAATGGACTAATAAAGCCTTTATATTCAGGTCCTATAAATTCTTCCCCATCCTACGTCTCTGACTGCACCCTGTAACACCTCTCCCTTTCATAATGGCCTTTTCTCAGTCTCTAGAAAGTGCCAAGCTGCTTTATGTCTGTAATGCCCTCTATCCTTTGCTCCTTTGCCTAAATCCTACTTATCCTTCTATTGTAACTTTAAATGTCACCTCCCAACTAAGCCTTTCTCCTAACCAGCTCACCACCATCTAAATTTTACTTCCAATTAAACACTTGATATACTTTCTTTCATATCAGATTTTGTCATTGTGTTTATGTATTTACTTGTTTAAAGGAGACTTTATTCCCCCCATGAAACTACAAGATTCATGAGAGTAGGAATTATTTGTTTTGTTGAGTACTTTAAAAAGTGCCTAGAACATAGTAATCCACAAAGGCTTGTGAAAAGAATGTATTAATTTAATCCTCATAACAACTTTGCCAAATGATATTCTTATCCTTCTTTTCAGATGTGGAAATTGAGGCTCATAAAGGTTAACATCCCCAAATAAGGGTCTACATCCAAATCCTACGCTCTTAAGTCCTGTATTGTCTCCCAAATGAAGAGGGGCTTCTCGTTAAAATGACCTGGAAGTGGCATAGGGAGCTAAAGATGATAAAAACCTGTCTCCTGGCTTTGGCTTATGAGGTATGGGCAAAGAACAGGCTCTGTTGGAGGGAACTGAAAATGAAGTAAGGTCCTTGGGGTTTCAATTTTAAAAGATGTGATGGAGTGCCCTATAAAAAGTTGAGGGCACAGAGAAAGTGGGTTTGCAGATAAATAGGAATAAGTTAGGAGACTGGACAGCTGTTAAGAAAATGAGCAAGGAGAGTGGATGAGGCTTCTCAGCAGCCATGGGGATAAAAGGATGAATGCATGGTTGATTGAATGCAAGTGTACACTTAAGTATTTAGTGACTGCGTGAACAAGAAACTTGGACAGAATTAGAGGAGCTGAACTGCCTAGGAGTATCAGGAAGTACTCAAACAGTATTAGGCTATAGTACTTACTGTATACTCCTTCAATTTTTGTGAGCACTCTTCTCCCTGGAGGGACTTCTACTCCACTAATATGGCCCATCTGCTCCTCATCAAGTTCTGGCATAACCTCTAGTTACTCTACCATCTACTGCTCCACTTCTGTTAACTTAGCTCTATTGTGCTGCAAGGGTCAGGGGCAAGAAAATAAATCATGATCAGTAGTGAAAGTAGTAACTACACAAAGAAGGCCAGGAATGAATTTTTCAGAAGATGAGTTAAAAGTTTCTGAAGCATGTTTCATACCACCTCTTACATTCTCAGTAGTAGGTAGAAACCTGGGTGTAGCCCTAGACCACTTAAGAATGTGCTAGAGTTTAGGCCTAAAAGGAATGGACATCAATGGTTTTTCAAAACACGAAAGTACCCAACTTCAGACATATATTCCATTATAGTTAAAAAGCTGTATATTTTTTACATTCAGAGATGGGTAGAAAGTAAGGGTTTGGTGTGTCAATCACTAAAAAACAAAATATTTAGTACTGCCTTAAGAGTTAAGAAAAACTGTACCTTACAACTGGAATCCAAATAATCCAAAACAGATATAAAGTATGTAGAAATAGGCTGATAGCTCCTGAATGACGACAACAGCTGGCTCCCAGCCACTCTGCCTAGAAACAGTTGCTAGGCAGCAACAGATTTGCTCACAAATGCACTTTTCACCCAATAATCAGTATTATAACGCACATGCCAATCAGTTTTTCTGCTCCTGTGTGGTTTAAAGGCAAAAGACTCTGGTAAATATTATTTATGATGGCTAATAGTCTCAGGGACAGTAAACCATGCTAGGCTATTTCCTGGACAAAAAGGATGAAGACCTTTGTCATCTAGGTCTAGGAGTGCTTTAGAAAAGTCTGAAGCTACATATTTCATTTGCTCTTAATTTATTTCAGGCTGAGTATAAATGTTATCCAGGGACCAGGATAATGAAATAATAGGGCTGAAACTTACTGTCTTTCAAGTTCTTTTTTTGGTTCACAAAAAGCCAATACTGCAAACCATTCAATTTAAATTCATTTAAAAAATATTTAGGTAGACAGAATTTGAACTATATAAAGGAAACAAAGATATAATCATTCCAGAATTTTAAAGTTTTCCTTTGTTTTATATTTTCTTACTGCTTATCAAAAATTTGAAGTTCAGATTTTTATAGACTCAACCATTTTCTGCACAAAATTGACATTATTAGGATAAAGCAAAGCTCGATTGCCTAGCTTATTGATGATATGGATGACATAATATGACAATTTTAAAAGTTTGATTCTAGTAATAGGATCAACAATACAAAAAATAAAAGATAAAAGTATGATTGTCCCTGTTCTGAATGAAGTGCATTCTGCTACATCGACACATTTACTGGATGTACTACCTTCAACACTTTCAAAAGCAATCTTTTCCTCAAAGGAGCTTTTACCATATTCCCATTTTTGCCAGAAGCACACTCCTGGTCCTTCAGACTTAAAATCTTAGAGTCATAATTGCTTCCTGCACTACATTTTCTGCAAAATCTAATAACCAAATCTTGGTTCTTATCCCTTTTGCTTTCTCTTCTACTAACCCATTCCATCTACTAATGCTTTTCTGTATTTATTCTATTTGCCAGAAAAGAATACAGTTTCTCTATTTCTCACAGTTAAATGTGGGAGATCGGTTGGAGTGGTGGGAGAAACTATAGGGAAAGGAGCAGGCCTTCTGAAAGGTCAGAAGGCTCTGGCTCTGCATAGCTTTGGGGGAGAATAGCTGAAGGCAGCTCTTCTCTGACCCTGAGGCAGAGGGCAAAGAGTAGGTACAAGGAAGCATAGGGGAATTTATCTTAAACAGGCTTGTTTACTTATGTTGTCCAGAAACCAACCTTTGATCATCTGCGCACATGACTGCTCCCTAAAATGGGGAACAATAATGTTAATTACCTGCAGACTGTGTTTGCTCCAGGCTTTTGGCATCATGTCTGTGCTGAATGAAAGCAAGCAGCTCCAGCTTATTGAGACTGCTCACTCTTGGGCTCCTAGTGCTGGGCAGTCCCCTAGCTGCTCTTACACTGCATACCTGTGTCTGAGTACTCCTTTCATCCATTGCTGGGCCAGGGTCTGTGGGACGGACCCGGCAGTTAAAGCTAACATTTTTAAGTTTGGAATTAAGAGGATTCAATCTTAGCTCCTTTGCTGCCTAACAAACTTTCTGATTCTAGCCACTCTATCCCTTCCTCAAAATTCCTGGCACATAGTAGACACCCACATATTTATTTGTTCACATGTAGTAGACACCCATATATTTACTGGTTCCTTAGAAGGAAGACACCAAATAAATATATTGGTGTCTACTACATGCCAGGAATTTTTGTTTCACCTGGAATGCCTCTAATTCTTTTGTTTCTAATCAGTCTCAAATTTAGTTACCCCATAAAACTGTTTCAAATTCCCACTTCCTCCATGGCACTTTCCTCAGTCCTTCAAACTCATACTAATGATGAGAATGCCCCAACTAGTATCTTTCAAGTAAGTTGGCATCTTCATGTGTTCTAGAACGCTAGTCAATCAAGAATCTTAAAGCACGAAGAGTTCATGTTTGTATAGTGCTTATTCTGTACCAAGCACTAATCTACATACTTTACATCTATTACATTTAAATATCACAACTTCTTGAAATAGATACTATTATAATCCCTATTTTTCAAATGAGGAAACTGGAGCACGGAGATGCTATATGATCTGCCCAAGGTCACACAGTAAGCGGTAGAGCTGGGACTCAAACTCAGACAACACTGGTTTCAGAACCCATGCTCTAAACCAACAATCCTTATTATGAGTTCCTTCCAGTTTTAAAATTTCTACACATCATTTGGCCAACCCCATCATTTGACTGAGAGAAACCAAGGAGGAGAGAGATTCAGTGAACTGCTGAAAGTTGCATAAAGCAGAGTTTTTCAAAATTTAGTGTGCATATAAATCACGTAGAGATCCTTAAAAATGCAGATTCGAATTGAATAGGTATAGGATGAAGGCTGAGATTCTACATTTCAAACAAGCTCCCACGATACTGATTTTACAAACCATGTTCCACACCTTGAGTAGCAAGAACAAAGGGAAATGCTAGCTGAGACTGGAACTCAGTTCTTATTTACTGCATCCAGTGCATCTGGCATAGTAGGTAGGAGGGAGAAAATGTGACTGAGAAGTTACTGGGAAAAAAATCTACCTCCTTTTCAATCACCCTAAAATTATTCATGCTGAAATAGATAACAAATTCACCTTTTAGTAATCCAAATACTAAACATAAAAAAGTTGTTTAAAATGTTTTTAATTATTAAAGTGGTGACAAATGAATAGTAAATAAGATGCCTTCAATGAAGACCCTGTTAAAATTTTAAATCCTGAAAGTTCCTGAAATTTAAATGATCCTATAGCTTTGAAGAGTTATAATATCAATAATTCTACTTATAGGAATATATAATAAATACTCCAAATAAACAAAAATATTTATGCACACTGATACTTATAACTGTTCATAGTCATTTATAAACAACTGTAAGCAACTTCAATATTTAACAATATAGAATAGTAATACAGAAAGATGCACCCTTGGGAAAATGCAGATTAAGAAAATAGATCTAATTTAACTTAACAGAAGGATAAATTAAAACACACACATTTAAAGTTAACTTCCCTGCAGAGACTTAAATAACCATTGGCGATCTGGGAATAGGAAATAAGCTTCTGATTTTTAAATCCATCCTATTTCAGTATGCCATTTAAAATTTAAGAATTTTCTAAAAATAGTAAAGGTTTTATTACTGGCTTCTCTGTAAATAATTATAGGATGTAATGGCTATAATAACCTTATGACATTAAGTATTAAACTAAAAGGTACCCATGTTATAAATACATTTTTTAATCATTCAACATCTTTAGTAATAAATACATTTTTAAGAGCATTTAATAAAATACCAATAATTGATAAACTTCAACCAACCAGTTCTATGTTAATCCTTTCTCAATTTGTATAGTTTATTTTAAAGCTATATCCCACAAAGCATCATTTAATAAAACTATTGCATCCCTGGTCCCAGGAGTAACATCAATTTCTAGCAGGGTTCACCTTTAACAGTAGTATTTTGTATTTTCAATGAATGAGACCCCATATAAGTTCAAACACCTTTCCTATTTACCATGTCTTCTAATTCTGTTTTTAGCTCACGGGTTTCATTTGTACGCTCTCACTAATCAGTACTAATGCTACAACTATTTTTTTTAATTGACAAAAAATATATATATTTATGGTGTACAACATAATATTTTGAAGTATGTATACATTGTGGAATGGCTAAAGTAAGCTAATTAACATATGTATTACCTCATGTATTTGTGATGAAAACACTTAAAATCTACTCTCTAAGCAAATTTCAAGTGTATAATACATTTTATTAAATACAATCACCATAATGTACAAGAAATCTCTTGAATTTATTTCTCATAACTGAAATTTTGTGTCCTTGACCAACATTTCCTCAATACCCACTTTCTACAACCCCAGACCCAGAAAGCCACCATTCTGCTCTCTGTTTCTGTGAGTTCAACTCTTCTAGAGTCCACATTTAAGTGACATCATGTGGTTTTTGTGTGTTTCTGTGCCTGGCTTATTTCACTTTACATAATATCTTCGAGGTTTATCCATGTGATTGCAGATGGCAAGACTATTTTCTTTTTTTAAGGCTGTATAGCATCCATTCATCTGTTGATGAACACTTAGGTTGAATCCGTATCTTGGTTATTGTGAACAGTGATGAATGAACATAGGGGTGCAGATATCCCAGCGACATACTTTCGTTTGCTGGATCATATGGTAGATCTATTTTTTGAGGAACCTTCATACTGCTTTTCATACCAACTTACATTCCCAGCAACAGTATATAACAGTTCCTTTACCTTCCACACTTATTCATCTTTTTGATAATAGCCATCCTAATAGGTGTCAGGTGATATCTTATTAGAGTTGTAATTTGAATTTCCCTGATTATTAATGATGTTGAGCATGTTTATTTCATATACCTGTTTGGTCATTTATATGTGTTTTTTTGAGAAATATCTATTTAGGTTCTTTTGCACGTTTTTTTTTTTTTTTTTTTTTTTTTTTTTTGAGACAGAGTCTTGCTCTGTTGCCCAGGCTGGAGTGCAGTGGCGTGATCTCGGCTCACTGCAAGCTCCGCCTCCCAGGTTCACACGATTCTCCTGCCTCAGCCTCCCGAGTAGCTGGGACTACAGGCGCCCGCCACCATGCCCGGCTACTTTTTTTCGTATTTTTAGTAGAGACGGGGTTTCACTGTGTTAGCCAGGATGATCTCAATCTCCTGACCTCATGATCCGCCCACCTTGGCCTCCCAAAGTGCTGGGATTACAGGCCTTTTGCACATTTTTTAATTGGCTTATTTGCTTTCTTGCTATTGAATTGTTTGTGTTGCTTATATATTTTAGATATTGACCCCTTATCAGATGCATGGTTTGCGAATATTTTCACCCATTCTGTAAGTTGTCTTTTCATTCTGTTGATTATTTCCTTTATGTGCAGAGCTTTTTAGTTTGATGTAATCTCATTTGTCTATTTTTGCTTTTGTTGCCTGTGCTTTTGGGGTCATCTCCAAAAAAAAATCCCCCAAAGCAAAGTCACAGAGCTTTCCCCCTGTGTTTTTTCCTAGTAGTTTTACAGTTTCAGGTCTTATGTTTAAGTGTGTTTCATCTATTTTGAGTTGATTTTTTATATTGTGTGATATAAGGGTCTGATTTCATTCTTCTGCATTTGGATATTCAGTTTTCCCTACACTGTTTACTGAAGAGATTGTTCTTTCTCTCATTGTATATGCTTGACATCTTTGCCAAAAATAAATTAACTGTAAAGGTGTGGATTTATTTCTGGGCTCTCTATTCTGTGTGTCTGTTTTTAATGTCAGTACCATGCTGTTTTGATTACTGTAGCCTTGTATTATATTTTGAAATCAGTGTGATGCCTCCAGCTTTGTTCTTTTTGCTCAAGATTGCATTAGCTATTCAGGGTCTTTTGTGGTTCCATACAAATTTTAGTGTTATTTTTTCTATTTCTGTGAAAATTGTCATTGGAATTTTGATAGGGATTATGTTGAACCTGTAGATCACTTTGTAATATGGTCATTTAACAATATTAGTTCTCCTAATCCATGAACACAAGGTATCTTTCTGTGTCTTCAATTTATTTCATAAATGTTTTATAGCTTTCAGTGTACAGATCTTTCACCTCTTTGGTTAAATTTCTTCCTATTTTTTTGGTAGCTATTGTAAATTGGTTTTCTGGATTTTTTTCAGATAGCTCGTTGTTAGTATATAGAAATGCTATAATTTTCTATAAGTTGATTCTGTATCCTGCAAAATAAGTTAATTTATTTTTTAGTGCAAATATTTTTTTTTAGTGGAGTCTTTAAGGTTTTCTATATATGAGACTGTTGTGATATAGAAAAACCCGAGTGTTTTTCCTACCTCTACTTTCACACAGTCACTCAACACCTCTGACAACAGATATGTGGATATTTTTTTTCCTCTACATACCAAGCAATTTTCTGGCAGATTCTGTGGCAGACACCAGCTCTAATTCAGTTTAATTCTGATACTATCCCACAGGAGATAGTATCAGATCCCACAGGTTTGATTCTACAAGACTGCCCCAACTTCAGATGCTGACTGCAAACCCCAGGCTGTGGCCTGATCAGCTGGCTATAAATTGGACTTCCAACGACCCCCACCTTGAATTCTATTGATTTGCTGGAGCAGCTCACAGAACTTGGGGAAACACTTTATTTACCTCTACTCATTTATTATAAAGAAAGGATACAAAGAGCCAGATGGAAGATATGCATAAGGGAAGGTATGTGGGAAGGCACATGGAGCTCCCATACCCTGTCAAGCCACTCCACCCTCCAGGAACCTCCACTATACATTCTGCTGTCCAGAAGCAGCTCCCCAAACCCCATAGTTCAGGGATTTTTATGAAGGTTTCATCATGTAGGTATAATCAATTATTAACTCCATTTCTAGCCTCTCTTCCCTTTCCTGAGAATGGGGAATAGAAGAGTGAAATCTCCAACCTTATAACTATGGCTTAGTCTTTCTGGTGACCATTCCCCATCTAGAAGCCCACTAAGAGTTGCCCCATTAGAACAAAAGATGCCTCCATCACCCTGGAAACTACAAGGGATATTTAGGATCACTGTGTCAGGAACCAGGGTCAAAGACCAAATATTAGAACAAAAGATTCTCCTAGCATCCCTATCACTCAGGAAATTACAAGGATTTTAGGCGCCCTGATCCAGGGAGTGGGGGCAAAGACCAATACGTATATTTCTTATAATTTCACAGCTTTCACTCTGGTGTCTGGCCATGGACCCCGTACAGCAAAATGATCATATATATCTGAGCATTTACATTTAGTGTCACATTTATACAACAGATATAGCAAATACCTAACATTTGGAGAAGCCAGTGTAGAGTAGGGATAGATTTAAAGAAACAATGAGTTTTCCCTAAAAATCCATTATATACATTTTCATATTCCAGCACTAATTTGCTCATTCTCTTTCTCTGTTGATCTACCGCTGTTTGTACCTTATGATAAACTTGTGCAGAACTATTTAGAAAAGGAATAAACTGATAGCTAGCTAGATCCAGGTCCCTCTCAAACCAGTCATTTTCTATAGATATTACATCCTGAGGAGGCTTTATTTTAATCTCTCTGTACGTTTGATCACCAATACAGTATTATCCTAAGACTTATTTACATGAGGTAGTTGAATCTTACCAACACCACCTATATTCCACCATACTGCAGGGGCAGCAGAAGAAAACTAGCAGGATTTAGCTTTTAAAATTTTTTTTTGCATTGCAACTACTGTATGTATCTACTAGATTAGAAACTTGTATCTAACTAAAATGATATGTTTGAATATGGCTGACCTGATGAATGAAAAGACTAGGATTTGATGTTCTCTGTCTCCAATGTGTCTTCATCCTTATTTGCTCCCAACATCTAACTTTCAATTCCAGTATTAGAAAATTTCCAGGTCAAGGCCTTTTCCCCAGTTGAAATTCAAATGCCTTAGAGACACAAAGACCTAGTCATCAATTCTTACACTCCCTCTTTGAGAAACTGAGAAGGAATTTCAGCAGATGGGTGAGAAAAATATCTGGAATGAATGATAGAGTACTAGTTATAAAATAGTTTATAAAATCTCTCTGTGTGATCTGTGATAGGTCACTTAGCCTCCCCTGGTTTCAGTTTGTTCATCTCTAATATGAAAAATTGGACTAGAAGTCTATTCCTGCTGTAACATACTACATCTTCAGGCCCCAAATCCAGCCCAGTTTACAAGAATGAATAAACATAGTAAAATAGAAGAGGGCCTCTGTAAACCAAGTAACCACAAGATAGAAAAATATCCTGGGCTGGATGGGAAGGGATCTCTTAAAAGGAGGAGAGGCACTCAGAGGAGGAAGAGGGACAGAGAAGGCCTGTCTCACCAGGTCCACAGTTGTACCTACAGCCAGTTCTCTTTAGAGATAGGTCTATCTTTGTGAGATTATTCATGTAGGTATCCGAAGGTCCTGCTAGCTATAGGATCTTCTGATCATGGTGACTTACACAAGACTCACATCTCTCTACCTCTCCACTTGTCTGGTTTGGTTACTTGCTAATATTATTGCTTCTGTTTTCTTCTCCAACAGATGCTGCACCCCACCAGGAAGAACATTAGATTATACTATGCCCACATTAATTACTTTCCCCCTCATCACCTTAGAAAATACTTTCATTTTTCAGTATTGTGTGGACACCTGTGAGCTGGTTGTTTTGGAAAAGGAAAAACCCAACCAATTAAAATGGACTGCTCTGTTAAAGAACATAACATGATCAGGGAAGATGGCAAGTATTTATTTGTTTTTAAAAATAAGCCTGTGGAGAGATGGAGGTGATTCTGACTATCAAATGTTTTACAAAGATATTCAGAAAATCATTTATATTTTGTCTGTGAATAAATTGTAATTACACAAATAATTTATGGGTCCAATTTTCTAATTGAAATCTTCCAGCATAACTTTTCATGGTTGCAACCACACTTTTATAGAAAAAGTTTAGATGTAATCCAGACGTCCATAAATAAGGAATTAATTAAATTATGAGGCATCAATAAATAGAGTACTCTACAACTATTAAAAAATGAGGCAGATATAATGTACTGATTTGTACAGAAGCCAAATATATGCCAGTCAATGTACATGTGCTGAATTCTAAGAAACTGAAATATATGCCAGTTGTAGAATGTTATGTACAACCTAATTTCAATTGTGGTAAACACACGTATACACATATATGCTTACATCATATCATTAAAAAATATTCCAGGTTCATAAACAGAGCTACGGTATGTAGGTGTTTTCTGAAGTGCAAGGAGACATCATTCATAGTCTTATATGATAATCAATTGACTGGCATCCCCTTAAGGGGGATGTGCAACATGGAAGTCCTATAAGGATACATAGCTCTTAAGTTTAGGTTGTTATACTATTAGAGACTTTTCTTCTTTATACATTTCTACATTGAGGGTTTTGTTGTTTGTTTTGTTTTGTATAATATGTATTACATCAATTTTATGAACATATACACATGTAAAGAAGCACGTAAACAAACCAAAAATCTATGATGGCAAATCTGGGAAGGAGAAAAAGCAATACATTTATTAAGCATTCATTGAAGATGTACATCATAAACATGTATTATTTGTGTGTTTAAAATATCCTGATTTAAATGGGCTGCCCTGGGGCATATGACTAATCTGTGGCAGAACCAGCATTGGACTCCAGTACCATTGCACTCCCTCTCCTTCTCCGTTACAGTTCCTGTAGCACTTGCCTTGTGTCAAGACCATAGATTAGCTGAGTAGAGGTTGGCCGCCTTCTGTGCCTTGTGAATAGATTTCTGATTAATCCATCTTTAGCTCTAAACACTGTTGGTTATTACCATGTCCAGATTCCCTGTAAAAACACCCTCTGTATATTCCAAGCATTTTTAGGTTCTTTAGATGGATTGGTTTCTTTTGTGACCTCTCATTGGATTTTTACCAGTTTGATAGGGCGTGTGGACCCATTAAATAATGTTCTCTAAAACCCCAGTGAAAATTGCTATTTCACTTCCTTAAAGAGACATTAGCTCCATTAGAAGAAAAAGACACAATGCTATTTCATACTAAGAATCAGTTTCTTTCCTTATAATACATAGCTGTATTTCCACATTGAGTGCCACCCTCACATTTTTCCCCTGAGTGCCACCCCTACTGTTATTTGCTTATTACTTTATTAAATTGACTCACTTTATTTTGTATAAACTTAAATTTTATATCTGTGAATTCTCAGGTTGATGGGTTTCATTATATTGTTTTATTATATATATTGACTGTAAAAGTAAAACCTCCTTGAACCACATAAAACCATCTCAGGTACTATCAGCACTGTACATACCATGATTTGGGAAACATTGTTTAAGGCCATCTGGGACTGTTGGTGGAATGGCCAGAGAAAGGAGAAATAAAAAAGATAAGAAACAAAAATGATGTTGATATAAGTTTACAAAAATATAACTCAATTTAAAAAATAACTTCAATGGTAGTAAACATTGCCTTCTTGGTATGGTTTGACTCAGATTTAGATTAACACATTATTCATGTTCTAATATAATACTTGAATATAATTTCCTCCCACAGATCTCGAGTGGCTAGTAAACTTTATGGTGTTTTTTCACATATATTTTTATTTTGTAGTAGTATAAAAGCTACATTTAGACAGCTTTAGTATTTGCCATGTGTCTCAAATATGCACAAGTACTCAGCTTCTCCAAGATATATTATCCATAAATCCATTATTCACTTCTCAATATCCCATTTACTTATTGCTCTTGGTGGTCATTTGGGGATATGCAGTTGGAGGAGGAAAAACTGTGTGGGTGGAAATGGGCTTCCCAAGATCCTAGAAAGCTAGAGTCAGGACACCATTCACCGATATATGAGTATTCATTCTGCTTTTTCCTCTGAATAAGTTTTCTGCCAAGTTTGGCTTGAGAACCAGAGTTCCAGATGTCTTACTTTTTTTTCCAGTAAGGGTACATATTGCTTAAGTTCTTTCTAAGTAGTAATTTACATCCTTGGTATAAAAAAGTATAAGACAAAATTAAGCTTTCCAGATCTGGAAAGACTTACTTTGTGTAGCTATATATCCCTTAAGAGTGCTACACCTTGTTTACAGCTCTATATCCCTCTTTGGGCGCTCTGGTGGCCAAGGGAAGCTGCACTGAAATATGCTGAAGATGTGGCCAGCTGGCTTCCACTAAGCTTGTCTGTCCTTAGCCAAGTACATCAGAAACTTGAGGAGAGTATGTGTGTATATCTTCTTTCCCAACATCTATAGTCTATTTAAACTTATAAAGTTGAGAGAGAGAGAGAACATGACAAGTCTTTTGATGTCTTTTATTTATGCCAATCATTTAAGTAAAAACCATCTTCACTTTTTTTTTTTACTTTTTCCTGTCACTCTTGCCCCTCCCCAAATCTGTAATTTTGTGGGTCAAAATCTATTTGCTTTATGTTTTCTTACCTAAAGTCCTAATAATGTGCTCTTAAACAATTATGTATTCAAGAGTTATTGTAGATAAGTAAATTAATCACCAACTGAAGATTTTATTTTTATAGAACATAAAATAAAACAGCATTTCTTACATTTCTTTTATATGTATTTAGAATGCAAGGTAAAGCTCTTTAAGACCTGAAAAATAAATTCTGTAGGTTTATCTCATATGAGAATCATGGCACTACTCAAGGATTAAGCTTTTTTTCTTCTGAAGGATATTGTAAAGGATACTTTCAGATAACTATGCTATCTTATACATATTTACACAACACAATTTTCTGTTAAGAAAATTGTACCTATATAGTGATAATTTCTAGTACACAATATACCTTTTTTTTTTTTTTTTTTTTTGAGATGGACTCTCACTCTGTTGCCAGGCTGGACTGCAGTGGCTCAATCTCAGCTCACTGCAACCTCCACCTCCAGGATTCAAGCAATTCCCCTGCCTCAGCCTCCTGAGTAGCTGGGACTACAGGTGTGCTCTACCACGCCCGGCTAATTTTTTGTATTTTAGTAGAGACAGGATTTCATCGTGGTGGCCAGGATGGTCTCAATCTTCTGACCTCATGATCTGCCCACCTCAGCCTCCCAAAGTGCTGGGATTACAGGTGTGAGCCACCGTGCCCAGCCTATACTCTCATTTTTAATACATTACTTCTGTGATAATTAATAAATCTGAATTATTAAAAACATTATTGTTTTTAAAAAGGTTTTAAGGGTCATTAAAAGTATCTCATGCCATGCATTTTTATAGCTTTATATAAGTAATCTGTTGAAAATCTATACCTCTGGGAATTGCCATGCTGTTTTATGAATTTGCCTCCTCCTTCCAAAACCTAATTAGGTATGGTGGGGAAGCATTTATTTTGTTCCCCTCAGTATTACATTCATGACTCTATAGAAAGGCATTTTGCTCCATTAACTTTTATTTCACTAGAAACTGCCTCTAGGTGCCATGTTATCCATCATGATCTTTGTGTGACAGATTTCCCAACGAAGATCCCAGACTGTTTTTCATAGACGGAGTTGTAGGAAAAGAGAAAGCACTTCAGACAATTCACTATTCCAGCATTGATTTTTGCATTGATTACAGAGTGACTGGTTTCTTGGTTTGCCTTATTTAGATCAAATCCAAAATCAAGTGAAAAAATCTATACTTTGTAGAAAACTGTTCTAAAGACGAATGGAGATCCAAAACAGTTTCATTGGATTATATCACTGGATATAATCTCTGAATTACATACAGGGCATCTGTATCAGCGTTCTCCACTGAGACAGAACCAATAGGACATAGACACAGTCATGCACCATGTAACTATGTTTCAGTCAACAACGAACTGTATATACGAGGGTCCCATATGATTGTCTGCAGCTGAAACATTCCTATCACCTAGGGATGTCATTGCAGCCATGCTAATGTCATAGTACAATGCACAACTCACATGTTTGTGGTGGTGCTGGTGTAAACAAACTTTCTACACTGACTTTTTATCATTACTTTAGAGTGTACTCCTTATACTTCCAAAAAAAAGAAGTTAATTGTAAAACAGCCTCCAGAAGGTCCTTCAGGAGGTATTCCAGAAGCAGGCATGTTGTCAGAGGAGATGACAGCTCCATGTGTGTTACTGCCCCTCAAAAACTTCCAGGAGGACAAGATATGGAGGTGGAAACAATGATATTGATGATTCTGACCCTGTGTAGGCCTAGGTTAATGTGTGTGTTTTTGTCTTAGATTTTAACAAAAAAGTTTAAAAGTAAAAAATAAAAAATTTAGAAAAAAGTTTATAGAGTAAGGGCATAAAGAAAAAATATTTTTGTACAGATGTATAATATATTTATGTTTTAAGCTAAGAATTATTACAAAAGAGTAGAAAAATCTTTAAAAATTAAAAAGTTTTAATAAAGTAAGAAAGTTACGGTAAGCTAAAAGACAGGGTCTCTGTCACCCAGGCTAGAGTGCAGTGGTTTGATCATAGCTTACTGCAGCCTTGAACTGCTGGGCTCAAGTGATCCTCCCATTTCAGACTTCTGAGTAGCTGGGGCTACAGGTGTGCATGAGCATGCCTGGCTAATTTTCTTATTTTTTGTAGAGATAGTGTTTTACTATGTTGCCCGGGCTGGTCTTGCACTCCTGCCATTTTAAAATCTTCTATGCTGTAGTTTTACAGTACCTTTTGTATATTTAGATATACACATACTTACCGCTGCATTACAGTGGCCTATAGCATTCAGTACAGTAACATGCTGTACAGGTTTGTAGACTAGAAGTTATAAGCTATACCATATAGCCTAGGTGTGCAGTAGGCTACACCATCTAGGTTTGTGTAAGTTATACTTTCTCATGTTTGCAAAGCAATGAAATTGCCTACCAATGCATTTCTCAGAACATACATCTGTTGTTAGATGACACATGACTGCATAGATATGAGAGGGGACTTATCAGGGGAATTGGCTCACACTATTATGGTGGTTGAGAAGTCCCATGACAGGCCATCTGCAATCTGGAGACCCTGAGATGCCGGTAGCATGGCTCATAGTCTGAAAGCCTCAGAACCAGGGCAGCCGATCATGTAACTCTCAGTATGAGGCAGAAGACCTAAGAACCAGGGAGGCTGCTGGTGTAAATTCTTGAGTCCAACAGACTTGAGTCCAGAAATCCCTGGAGTTCTGTTGTCCAAGGTAGGAGATTAGTGTATCCCAGCTCCAGGAGATAGAGCAATACATCCATCATTTCTGTTTTTGTTCTCATGAGGTCCCCAACTGATTGGATGGTGGCCACTCACATTGAGGGTGGATCTTCTCCACCTACACGCACTCAGACTCACACGCTAATCTCCTCTGGAAACACCCTCTTAGACACAACCAAAAATAATGCTTTACCAGGTTTCTAGATTTTTCTTAATCCAGGTTAGTTGGCTCCTAAAATTAGCCATCACAGCATCATTTCACTGACAGGGGTGGGCTTTCTGTAGTCAATTTACTGTGGTGAGTCTTGCAATCCCGAGCTATCAGCGAAGCTATGGATTCACATCTTCAAAACTAGAAGCATATACATTTGAGATAATTTGACATTTTCTGAAAATGCACTTAAATTAAATGTGGAAGACCTGACGTGGAGAAAGAATTTAAAAGCTAATAATATTATTTTTGATAATCCTTATGAAAGCACAGGACTGATTTTACAGCACACAGAATAACCAACCTTCACACCTAAATATCAAGCTTTGCCAGGGAAAAAGATTTGGAAGGAGGAAACAAACAAATCACAGGTAGTTTTGCAGGTAAAATAAAACTATATAAAAGAAAGTTAACATAAGCTAATTAAAAATCAGAGTGCTAAGGAGCAAGGATGATTTGACAATAAAAATCAAGAAACACTGAACAAATTCTTAAATATATGCTTAAAAAGAATTGATGAGAAAATGAGAAAAATGAAGATACAAGTAGATTTAAAAACTCAGAATAAGTTATATAACAATTAAAATATTCAAGTTCTTATGCTATATTTCTTGAATATTCCATATTTAGTGTGTGTGGGGGCTCGTGCCAGTAATCCCAGTGCTTTGGGAGGCTGAGGCAGGAGGATCACTTGAGGCCAGGAGTTTAAGACCAGCTTGGGCAGCACAGCGAGATCTTGTCTCTACAAAAAAATGTTTTTAATTAGCCAGGCATGGTGGTATATGCCTATAGTCCCAGCTACTCAGGAGGCCAAAGTAGGAGGATAGCATGAGCCCAAGTGTTCAAGGTTACAGTGAACTATGATCATGCCACTGCACTCCAGCCTGGGTGACAGAGCAAGTCCTTGCCTCTAACAAAAAAAAAAAAAGAAAAAAAAGAGAGAGAGAGAGGTGATCATCATTAAAAGAACAAAGCCTAAGCATTACCATGTCAATAATATTTTCCATATTAATACAATGCAATGTGAAACTGTAATAAATATAGTTTCTAATAAGCGTTTGTAAGGAATAAAGGCTACATTACACAGTAAAAATCCAAGCACTATTGTGCAGTCAAAGAATGAGAATGACATTTAGAATCATCTTGGAATCCTCACACATGAAAAACTTACTGGAATTAAAGAAGAGTATGATCTGAATTGCCTTAATTACAAAAATAAAAGGAAACCGAAGTCTGCCCTAAAGTGAAACTGATTAAACAAATAAACTAAGTTAGTGCAACCAGTGTGAGAAGATAAACTACAGTGGTTTTGACAAGGTCTTCATCTTTAAAGAGACAAAGAAACTGACATAAGTGAGCAGAAGCTTCAGATAAAGTAGAAAATACATAAAATTAACAGCCTCAAGGATCTGGTAACAGCCATCCTTTCCCCATTTTTAGCCCTGCTCCACCATGATTTCAGATCAGTCTTCACAAGGGCACAATGGACTTCTGCCTGTTCATTCTCATCTTGAATTCAAATGCCCCTATTATCAATGGCCTACAATGAATGCAGTCACTTTTTTTTCAGTCACAAACTCACCACTAGGTTGCAGTCTTAGCTCAACTGCTTCTTTCAAAATATCGACAAGTACTTTGCCATTTTATTGGTTAAATGATTTTTACTTCTCCCTTAAGACAAAAGCTGATACAAGCCATAATCAGTTTATCAATCAGTTCAGTAACCTGCCTAGATTCCAGTAACAGATATATTGTTTTTCAAGAGCATTAAAACTCACTAATTCCCTCTCAAAGAAGTTGTCATTCATTAGCAAAACACATTGTCACTTAGTTAAAAAAAAAAAAACAACACAAAAACAAAAAATCCCGTGGGTATTTGAAGCCTCTAGTTTCAATATAGGACCAACCTCTAAGTAATAAGTACATACTTACTGCTGTCTGTTTCCATTGCTTTTCTTGGGTCCTAAAATTTCCACGTAAGAATCAGTCTTGCTGAGCTGATTCCTTTGAAAAGTCTACCTGTCTATAATCATTATGGTACTTCCATTAGTAGTTTCCCAAATGAGCTTCATGTAATATTAATTCCTTAATCCCCAAAAGCATACTTTAAAGGAACTTGGCACTTTTTATTTTTAAAGGGAAAACCCAGAGATAGATGAAAATAAAATAAGGAAATGAAACAACATCATATTTATAATTCATTTGAATACTTTTCTAATGGAAGTGCCCATAAATGTGGTGTTTCCATTCTATGAATGACTCATAAGTTTTGTGACTATTTTGGAGGGGGTAGATAGCTATCAAAAATTGTTCTGAAGAAAATAATAGACCAGGCCTGGTGGCTCACACTTGTAATCCCAGCACTTTGGGAGGCCAAGGCAGGAGGATCACTTGAGCCCAGGTGTTTATGACCAGCCTGGGCAACATAGAGAGACCCTGTCCTTACAAAAAATTAAAAAATTAGCTGGGTGTGGTGGCACATGCCTATAGTCCCAGCTACTTGGGAGGCTGGGGTGGGAGGATCACTTGAGCCTAAGAAGTCAAGGCTGCAGTGAGCCATGATACACCACTGCACTCCAGCCTGGGTGACATTTCAAAACCCTGTCAAGAAAAAAAAAAAAGAAAAAAAAAAAAGACTTAGATTTTTAGCTTGGAATACACTTTTAAAAAAATTTCCAACATTAATAATCTATCAAATTTTAATTATAAAATAGGTCATACGTAATCACACGAACTCCCCCAAATTCCTAAAAGAATAAGCAGCTGGTAATAGTCACATAAAATAGAGAACACTCATTAAGAACCTAGTACATGTCAGATCTCATAGTTGGTGTTGACATGCACTACTTCTTTTAATCTGCCCAATAATCCTGTAAGGTAAATTCCTTTATCATCCAAGCAATCTCTGCCTTGCATGGAAGTGTGGGACTTTAAAAATGACTGTGCTATACCTGAAACTGTGCCAAGAGAGCTTAATAATCAAAGGTAAAAATTACAGTTGTTCTACAACTTCAAAAAATTCTGTCAAAACTTTAAAAATTTTCCTACTGCTGATTATAAATATATAGGGAAATTAAAAATTTATAAAAGCAAATAAGTTAGCATACTGTAACTTTAAGCATCAAAAACATAGAGAATTAAAGTGATTTATTTCTTCAAAAATAATCGAGAGTAGTTTGAGTGGTTCCAGACTTGTTCCTCCTGTCATGTAACACAATATAGAGCCCGTGTCTTTTCTATGCCTTGGCAAATTGTTATACTCCTTTCTAAGTTTGTATCAGCATTAATTTTATCCTTTATGCTTTCAGTGTCATCAAATATCTCTAAGACTGCCTTTAATGTGAAGTTTTCTTGCCAGCACCACTTCCTCTGAGACAGGTGCCCCCCCAACCTTTTTGGCCCCAGGGACTGGTTTCATGGAAGACAATTTTTCCATGAAAAATTGGGGCAGCGGGGTGGTTAGTTTCGGGATGAAACTCTTACACCTCAGATGATCAGGAGATTCTCATAAGGTGCACGAAATCTAGGTCCCTCCCATAAGCAGTTCACAGTAGGGTTTGCCCTCGTATGAGAATCTAATGCTGCAGCTGATCTGACAGGAAGTAGAGCTCAGGCTGTAAACAAACTTGCCCGCTGCTCACCTCCTCTTGTGTGGCCTGTTCATCAGGGATATTGGTCTAAAATTCCCTTTTTTTGTTGTGTCTCTGCCAGGCTTTGGTATCAGGAATGATGCTGGCCTCATTAAATGTGTTAGGGAGGATTCCCTCCTTTTCTATTGATTGGAATAGTTTCAGAAGGAATGGTACCAGCTCCTCCTTGTACCTCTGGTAGAATTCGGCTGTGAATCTGTCTGGTCCTGGACTCTTTTTGGTTGGTAAGCTATTGATTATTGCCTCAATTTCAGAGCCTGTTATTGGTCTAGTAAGAGATTCAACTTCTTCCTGGTTTAGTCTTGGGAGGGTGTATGTGTCCAGGAATTTATCCATTTCATCTAGATTTTCTAGTTTATTAGCATAGAGGTGTTTACAGTATTCTCTGATGGTAGTTTGTATTTCTGTGGGATTGGTGGTGATATCACCTTTATCATTTTTTATTGCATCTATTTGATTCTTTTTTCTTCTTTATTAGTCTTGCTAGTGGTCTATCAATTTTGTCTATCTTTTCAAAACACCAGCTTTTCCTAATCCAAAAGTACCAGCAGCCTACGTTAGCAACCAAACAAAAAGGGGACCTTCCCAGCCTAGAAAGGAGACAGCGAGTGTAGCACATTCGTTGTGGATCCAAAGAGTCTGTCTTCCCATATGCCTTCAGATTCTACAAGCCATACACTTCTCTCCTCATATATCTGGTTTTCTTCGGGGAGCAAGAGGCTAGATAAGAGACAGTATTTTATGCAAGAGAAGTTTATTGCTATCTAAAAGAATTATTTAAAATATTGGATAGAACTTTAGATTGGATTGGGCATTGTTATTTTTGTTTTGTTCTTCTAAGCAGTGGGTGATGGGCATTGGGAAGACCAGACTAACTACAAAGTAAAGAAGCTACAAATTATCTGCACACTTAAATTATTATGTTACAATTACAATATGTTAACATGTATTGTGAAACTCTAAGAATGAAAGACTGTATGTGAAGCATTTCCACATGAATTTAAACACAGAACCCTACTTACCTTTTTTTCTTCCTTCAAGAATAATGAAAGCTAACCTTATTGTATACTACTATTTGCCAGGGTCTATATTAATTAAAAATATTTCACAATAACATTATAGGATAACACTAAGTTAGAATCTATTTTCATTCCCATTGTAGCCTAGGAAATTTGCAGTGAGGCTCATGAAGATTTCAGTCTCAGGGGTTCTTACTTGCACAGGCCCTTTTATAATTTTGTATTTTTCTCTTTAAGAAAGCCACTATAGTTCAGCTCCACCACACCTTGCCACCTGACTGCTGCCTACATGATGTGGAAGGTCTACAACAGAGCTTAGCTGGTAAAGAAAAATACCAAGGAGAAAAAATCTGTATTAGCCACTTAGATTTTAGAGATCAGAAAACTGAGATCTAGAGAGATTAAGTAACTCATTCAAAGTCATACCATTAGTGAGTCTCATGAGCTGGGATGTGAACCCTGGCCATCTGACACTATACCTTCATACCATTAATCATTAGGCTATACTGCCTCTCTTCAGCTGGATCTATTATTTCCATAGTAAGCTAGTTTTTTAATTCATTTAGTAGAGTAGGGTGATGGGTCTTGGGGAAAAAGTATGAATCTGCCTAAATACATTCCTAGAAAGTTGAATAGCCATACAAGAGTTTAAGAATAAATCAAAACCAGTTCTGGGCCAGATGGGAAACTAAGACCAGGCTGCCAGCTCCTGACTCACATCCAACTCTGGGCACACCAGAAGAGAGAAATGGAAATTTATGAAACCCAGAGCCATGCTCAGCAGTGAAAGCAAACCCTGTGAGTGGTCCTTAGGAATTAAAAGGTAGTCCCAATGTAGAGAGAAAATGGTGGTGAGGATGGAGGGGAGGGCTAGCAGGCTACAACTGGGATATGGATTGAGGTAGAAAATGTGCTATAGTTTTAACTGTATCCCCAAAAAGGCATGTGTTGGAAGTTTAATCCCCAATGCTACAGTGTTGGGAGATGGGACTAGTGGGAAGCATTTAGGTTTATGAGAGCTCCACCCTCATGAATGGATAAATGATGACTATAAAAGGGATTGAGGCTGTGAGTTCAATCTCTTACTCTCTCACATGCACTCTCTTGCCCCTTTGTTTTCTGGCAGGGAATGACGCAAGAAGGCCCTCACCAGATGCAGTTCCTTGATCTTGAACTTTCTCACCTCCAGAACCATGAGCCCATAAATTTCTGTTCATTATAAATTACTTGGTCTCAGGTATTTTTTAATATAAACACAAAATGAACTAAGAGTGCTAATGGCATATTGTTATTTTTCCCTTTTTTTCCTGTGGTATCACAATACTGGAGGTACAATCAGAATCAGTCAAGCTGTGGCCAGAGTGAGAATATACCTCTTCTATTTAATGTTGAAAGTTTGACAAGAGCTTGCAGGTTTGCATAGAAATTATAGCTGTGCAAAACAGGGCATTTGGTATGCATCAACATGTACACATACACATGCATATAGTGCATGAGTATGAACTTCCTAGAACATTGCCCGTTACTTTCATCTCATGAAGATGGAAAGCAAGAGTATCAACTGGGGGTAGCCATGTGAAAATAGGATAGAGCCTGGATCTAGCTGGAGTGAGGAGTCAGAAGAGGTAGTGCCCATTAGGCCCCTGACCATTTCTCCTATTCCTCCCCTCATTCTCTGACCAGGAAAGGACATCACAAAGAAAGACATTGTTCTGGGACATGAACAGTGTCTCTAGTGGAGGGACTGAGAATATCCCAAGGGAGAAGTAGACCCTTGAAAGGGAAAATAGGAAATAATGGAATCCAGATTAAAATATATACTTCTTGCCTTGCCTCTCCTTCCCTCTCCTTTCTACTTCTCCTTCTCTCTCTATCTCTCTCTCTGTCTCTCTCTCTCTCCCCCCCACACACACACACTCACACACATACACACACACACTCTCTCTCCCTCTTTCTCTTCTCGTGCCCCCCATAAGCCAAAGCCTAGGCTTTTGTTCCAGGTAAATGTCATTAACCAAGGGAGTAGATTATGCCAAGGAATAAAGATGATCCTAAGGTGAAAAACAATTAGATCTCTAAGAAACATGAGCATTTTGAAATGAAGATGACAAATTACAACAAAATTTAACAATATCAAAGACTAAAAGAAAATTCTAAAAGCTTCCAGAGACGAAAAGAAGGTAACAATTTCAAAAAGATCACATTAAAAAAATACAAATTAGGCTTTAGACTTTTGAATAGCAACACTGGTTAGAAGATAATTATATTTGCAAAGTTTGGAAGGAAAATACATTTACTCTTAAAAACTTTCTTTTCGGCTGGGCGCAGTGGCTCAAGCCTGTAATCTCAGCACTTTGGGAGGCCGAGGTGGGTGGATCAAGAGGTCAGGAGATTGAGACCATCCTGGCTAACATGGCGAAACCCCGTCTCTACTAAAAGTACAAAAAAATTAGCCAGGCATGGTGGCGGGTGCCTGTAGTCCCAGCTACTCGGAAGGCTGAGGCAGGAGAATGGCGTGAATCCAGGAGGTAAAGCTTGCAGTGAGCTGAGACCACGCCACTGGACTTCCCCCTGGGCAACAGAGCGAGACTCCGTCTCAAAAACAAACAAACAAACAAAAAAAATACTTTCTTTTCTAGCTAAACTATAATTTAAGTGTGAGGAGAAATAAATTTCAGAAAATGTATTATACATCCCTTTTGAAATAACTATTATAGGCCATTCTGCAGGAAAAAGAGAAATGAATCCAGGAGTAGGCAGTGAGATATGATAAGTATGAATGAGTAAAGAATTACAGACTTTCTTATTGTCTAAATGAGAAATTACTACAAATAAACCCACTCAATCTTTATGAATCCAGAATTAAAATGCTAAATGACACAAACAGGAACTTGGGGCATATGGATATAGATCAAAGTATGATAAGAACCAGTGAAGCTCATTGATTTGTTTGCGGAAAAGACTGAGATATCAATAAGCCTTAGCTATTTTCCCTACTCTTAGGTGGTATAACCTAAGAGTAACCACCAGAAGCATAAAAGTAAAATAAGAGTAACTTTCAGAACAACAGAAACAAATTGATTATCCAATAGATGGTAGGAGAGGAAAAAAAGAAACAAAACACAGGAAGAAAGCAGTGTCTTATCCTAGCTTCCTTTAAAAAGAGAGCCTGAATCAAAGTCTTGTACGCAGGCAGATTACTTTGTAAACGTATCTCAAAGAACAGGGGTACGGGACTGGGAAGAGTGAAACAGGGAAGGAAAGCCAATTTATGGGTGCTTCAAGTTGATTACCATAGTGGACAAACTAGGACTCCATCCACCAGGGAGGGACTTCTGAGGAGTCATGCAGAATGCACTCCAGAATTGTCTACTCCTGGGATAGAAAAGAGGAATATTTATCTTCTAGCTCCTATACCTCATTGATTAACGGTTATCCATGGGTTTTAATTCCTCTGCACTTCTTGGTTTATCCATATGTCATAAGGATGAGAGGTTCTTGCAGGTATGCCAGGTAGTGGTGATAAAGAAGCTCTGAAGTAGAAATCTAGAGATCTATAGTGCAGTTGAGACAATATGCTGTCTGGAGTAAAATGATGACCCAAAAGATGACAGCAATAATTATAATGCTGTTAATGGGCTCAACTGATCATACTGTTAAATGCAGTACTATGTTAAACTTTGAAGAATGCATACAAAAATATTAACACACATACACACACATAAATATATGTTGAGTGTCTTTTTTGAAACTCTTGCCCATTGTATTAGATTGACCCTGTCTCAGTTACTGATTAAAGAGATAACAAATTAAGGAGAACATCATGAGGAAAATTTCAAAAGACTTCAAACTAAATGAAAACGCTGACCAAGAGAAAAAGGAAGGAAGGTGTGAATAAACAATATAACGCACAAAAAAGTGAAAATAGCTGAAAGACTTACAGATTTTCTTAAATTATGAGAGGATACCCTGAATTTTAAGTTAGTAAATTTGAAAAAAAAAATTGATGAAACAGAAACAAGTTTTAGGAAAAAATAAAATTTCTAAATTTCTAAATTTCCCAAGGTGAAAGAAAACTTGAATAGACTAACGGAACCAAGAAAATCTGGCCGGTTATTTAATAATAAAAAAAAAAGACCTGCTAAAATTGGCCAAGTCTAGACTGTTTTACAGTTTTCCCAATTAGGGGAAAGGTACTCAATTCATTTTATAGTGCTAGTATAGTCTTCACACTAAACCTGATAAAGATAAGAGAAGAAAAGAAATTATGGGCAATTTCGCATATAAGCATAGATGCAAAAGTCCTAAAAATATTAACTGAATCCAAAATGCTATAAATAATAATAACAATAACACCACATCATGATCAAGTATGGTTAAAATCAGAAAGGCCAGATCTAAAGGAGGAAAGTCATTTGACCAACTCAACAGATGTAGAAAAAGAATTTGATAACGTTCAACAACTAATGTAATAAAAAGCTTATAAGAAAATTAAAAATGGAAGGGAATTCCCTTACTTTGATAGTTATCTATCAAAAACCTATTAAAATCATATTAATAGAAAAACTTTAGAAGCATTCCCTTTACATTCAGCATTTGGGAATAAGACAGGTACTTATTTTTGATACAGAATCCTGTAGGTCCTGGCCAACAAAAGACAAGCCTGAAACTAAGTAAATACAAAGAAATAAGAAGTAGATATGAGATCAACATATAAGAATCTATAGTGTTCCTCTTTCTGACAATTAGAAAATAAGATATCACTTACAACTGTAACAAAAACATTAACAAGTCTCCCTACATAGATCAACAATAAATAAATGTAAAATTCTATTAAAGGTTACAAATAAGGTCAATATAAATGGAGGGATATACCATGTTCTCATGCAGAAGTGGGAAGAAAATACTTTTTTATAAATCTAGCAATATGAAAAAATTTTAAAACATGATGTTGATCCTGGCTAACATGGTGAAACTCCATCTCTACTAAAAACACAAAAAATTAGCCGGGTGTGGTGGCGCGTGCCTGTAGTCCCAGCTACTTAGGAGGCTGAGTCAGGAGAATGGCGTGAACCCAGGAGGCAGAGCTTGCAGTGAGCTGAGATCGTGCCACTGCACTCCAGCCTGGGCGACAGAGCAAGACTCCATCTTGAAAAAAAAAAACAAAAACATGATGTTGAATAAAATAATAAGCAGAAACAAAGTATATAATGTGTGTAAAATTTAAAACAAACACAAAAAACAACTGTTTTTAGGTTTTGTGTGTGTGTATATGTGCACATTCTGGTATGAACTCTGCTTCTTTCCCCCCTCAACCCCAGGATATAGATCCTGAGAACTCTGCCTCTTGATATCTCTCTCTTTCTTTCTCTGTCTCTCTATCTGTCTGTCTATCTAATTTTAAGGCAGGGAGGCTTATTACTGCCTGCATAAGTGCCTTAAATGGTAACCTAGGCTGGTCCTGGAAGACTTAATCTCTCAAAATACCTAGCTCAGTTTATCTAAGGTTGAAAGAGATTATGCTGGCATATTCATTAGGTTAGAATGATAATAAAAATCCTCCCAATGCGTTTACAGTGTAATATCATACCTCTACTTAGGTTTATTAATGTAATATCACTTGATGGCTAATGGACACTGGGCACTCTAAGGCTCAGTCTTCTATTTGAGATGATGTACCACTCAGTAATTTGATTACTGAGTCTAAGTATTGGGACTCAGCCATGAGAAGGAATCTGATTTCATTTCTGGGGTGGAAAGAAGCAAAGCAACAGATATGTTCAACACAAGTTTTGTTTTGTTTTCAAAGTAGGCATTTTCGTGTGACATCTGGGTCACCTGGTAGATCCTATGCCTTTGTCAACTAGTAACCTCCTTGCTGCTAGCAATCCCCTTGCTATGCCCATGTATGCGTCAGGGCTTTCCCTGTGCTCTGGGGGGGCTCTGTGCTCTCCCAGAAGCCTAAATCACCTGCCCTTGGCACGAAATTAGAATCACTGCTTTCCAATTCTCTACCAATTCCCTTTAGAAAGATTAAGAGTCATAAAGAAATAGTTCTGATCTTGCACTCTGTTTTTAAGCTTCTGAGTGCTTTGAGATTAGCACCTGGGGCACAGTGAAAGCTCTCTGCCCTACAATGACAGCGCCCTACATTATTCGTCTCCTCCTTATGGTAGACTTAGAGCGTGTAATAGAGACGAAGGACATTCTCAGAGATGGGCAACACGGCATCGGAAAGTGCCAGCATATATTAACAGCTATAAGACATGGCCAGAAGCATTTCATTCTCCAACTTTATCTTCCTATGGATCACTGGTTACAACTTCTAGATCACTCTTGAGACAAGGTAAATCTGTGATAATAAATAGTGATGTTATTTAAGCGACATAATTGTCCTATGTAAGAGAAGGAAATAAATGGCTAAGTTTTCTTACTATTCTGTTATCCATAACTGAATTTATTCAATAATATTATTATTTATTCTCTTTATTGTAACACTGGTTTCAACTTATATCTGAGCAGAATCTGGGCTAACTCCAGGATTAGTTATTAGGAAAGAGTCTTTAAAGAAAAACATGCTTAATTCACTTCCTGATACACAAGGGAAAACAGTATTACAATAGAATGCAAAGACCACTGTTTTGTATGGCCCTGGAAAACAATGCTCTTTATTCTCTGTGAAAATTTGAATACAGTTGATGTAATGGGGAGGCTTGGCAGTTTTTGAGATGATTCACCATCTCATACTGTGATATTTTATCTGAAATGTTTTCATAAAGGTAGTTTTCAACTTACTGCAATATAGCTTTACATTCCTTGGCTAAATATACCCTCTGTGACATTACGAAGCAGCATGTTTCACTGAGTAATCCAGACATCCTGATGTTGAACTATTACATTTTGTTGTGATTTTCTCTAGTCTCATCTACACCAGGACTAGTGTTTTCAAAATGTGGTTCTTGACCCATCAGGATCAATGTCATCTGGGAACTTGTTAAAAATACAAACTCTCTCATCCTACCCCAGACCTACTGAATCAGAAGCTCTGGAGCTGGGGTTCAGCGATTTCTATTTTGTAAACATTCCAGGTGATCCTGATGCATACTAAAGTTTGAAAGCTACTGCCCTAGGCCAATCATACCTTGAATTGTGGCACCTAATAGCACCATGGATATCTAAGTGAACCAGATTTTCTGATGTTGGATTATTTCATTTTGTTATGTGAGCCCTGTTTCCCTAGGGCTCACAGGGCAAGTCCACACTCTGAAGTTATAGGTTTCTTTAGAAGAAAACGGACAGTACCATTTTAAGGGCTTTAGAAAGAAGCAGATCCTGAGATATGCAATAGCAACCAAGACGCCTTAGCTTGCAGGTGAGTGGGGATTATTTCCTTCTCTCTGGACTTGATGATTATTTAGGTCTTGAGGAGTGGAGGGAAAGTCCTCTTCCTGCTTAGGAAGAGTGACCAAGTCGGCAAAAGTCCCCCTCCCAAGAGGCAGGCGTATGGTGGAGCAACATCCTCAGCAGAGGATCTGCTGGAGTTCTGGAGTTCTGAAAGACACTGTCTACCCCATGCGGAGGGATTGCATGAGGCCACTGTCAGCGGAGGGGGCAAAATGGAGGTCTGATTAGGAAGGTGTCTGTGTGACAGTTCTCTTTACTGTCAGGAAAAAAAAAAGCTGAGAAAATATAGAGGCTAAAGGCAGGTTGGTGGCTGCAGGCATTGTAATGTTGATATCATAAATAAATGTTGGACCCACAGACTGGTGAAACCTAGATATACTGTTTACACCTGCTGAAATGCTTCATTAACACAAATTCTTTCACTTGTAGTTTGTTGACCTATAATTCTAACTCTTGATTGCCTAGAGTTGGAATTATAGCTTACAACATGCCTATCTTTTCTGTTGGCCCTGGCATAACATATGCAAAATCAATGAGAATTGAAAGGCAGAAAATACAATATCACAGTTAAGTCAAGGATACTATGAAAACATCTCTTATTAATACACATTCTTCCTTCATTTCTCCCACAATATTATAAACCAACACCTATGAAATAATCAGAGCCAAAGAAAGCAGAAATCTCACACAAGAATTTTGCCAACCTATGAAGTCTTTGACTTTTCTTTTAAGTTAGTCTTCTGTTTAAGGTTTTTTAGAGAAAATATTTTCTCCTATATCTTGAAATGAGGCCTTTATGGAATTTTACTAAGAATTCCAGAAGTTCAAAAAAAAACAAACAAACAAACCACAAACAGGCAAAATAGCCTCTACTACCAGCTCTATCACTTCCTTTCCATTCTAACTTCTTAATCTCCCATTCTCCTTCTGATTCCAATAGACCACTCTTAGAGATTTATTATGGATTTCATATCCAGGCTGCCAAGATGAAGATCTTATCTGAGACCTTCTCATACTCATTGCCCCTGAATCCAGTCATTTAAATCACTTGAGCATTCTTTCAGGAGATATCCATATTCTACAGGGAGAATCTGCCATTTAAGCACCAAGGATAATTCCCAGGCAAATCATAGACAATAGCTTGTGGTCTTTGCAAACATTTATAAGAAATTTTTGGCTGGGCATAGTGGCTCACGCCCATAATCCCAGCATTTTGGGAGGCTGAGGCAGGCAGATCACCTGAAGTCAGGAGTGTGAGACCAGCCTGGCCAACATGGCAAAAGCCCGTCTCTACTAAAAATATAAAAATTAGCCGGGCATGTTGGTGCATGCTTGTAATCCCAGCTACTCAAGAGGCTGAGGCAGGAGAATCACTTGAACCTGGGAGGTGGAGGTTGCAGTGGGCCAAGATCGTGCCATTGCACTCCAGGCTGGGGACAGAGTGAGACTCTGTTTCAAAAAATAACAACAACAACAACAACAACAACAACAAAAACAGATTTTTTTTACAATAATAAATTTAACAACCTTTATATAACTAGAAATGATTGCATTGGTTTATTATCTTTTTGAGTTTCCTTATGTAAAATTTGGACAACTTCTTAAATTTCTACAAGGACAAGAAATTGTGTCATCAGAAGAGTTGCATGGCAAATGTACTGGATTATCAGTAAAGAGAACTGCCTTTGTTAACTTGAGCAAGTTACTTAACTTCTCTAAGCCACAGTTTCTTCATCCATAAAATGAAGGCATTGGATGCTTCAAGGAAGGCACTGGACTCCACCTTTCATAATGTTTAAAATCTAGGAAGTCTAGTCCAAACATAAATATTTTTGATGCTATAAAATTATATTATTTGATCTGTTCTTTTGCATCACTTCACATTGTCTAGTTAAGTTTCTTTGCACAGAATAGCAATAAATGTTACTGGATGACCATGGTTCCAAAACTGTGCCCTGGCATTAATTTCTTGAGATACCCACGCCTGACTTTGTATGACCCCACTCTTTCAGCAATACACTTCTGGAACAAGCAGTACTCATGCTGCTGAAGGATGAGGCTGGACAGCATCCTGAAATCAAATAGACTCATCTAAACAGCCTACTTCTATTGGCAAACCAGCCCAATTCCATATTTCTTAAACTAAAATGAAAATCATTTAACTTCCTTCTCCAACTTGAAATGCTGAGACCAAGTACATGTGGATGAGTAAGAAGACAGAAAAAAAATACTGGAATCACAACTTGAATGAAAACTTGTTTTAAGAATTGCCTATTTTGTACCAGCTGTTCCGTCAGGTACTTTGAATTTCTTTTTAAGTTTATTATCTTAGCAAGCCAGTGAAGTATTATTTTTCCCATTTTACAGATAAAGACATAGTCTGAGAGAAAGTTGGTGGCTTGCTAAAAGTCACACACCTAGTAAATGCCAGAATCAGAACCCAGGTCATCCTGAAGGTTCTTTCCACTACATCACCCTCCTCTCACATTTTAGATATTGAGTAATAAACATTTAATATTAAATCGCAGAAGAATACCACAGACATTTGAGTAAGAAGAGCATTATTTCATATAAATATGGCCCTTCTCCTCAGTACACCTAGATGTGGCCCACATCATTGCCAAAGATTACTTGGCAGTCTCTAATTTCAACTCTTCTCTCTCCAGCTTATGTTTCTTGCTGGCAGAATAGTAGGATCTAGGAATAGAATCTCCTCAGTTGGTGAATTTAAGCTGTTCCTCAGTGATGGTCACCACTTAACATTACCACAACAAAAAACACACTTCTTGAGTTGCTAGACAATTGTTTGCCCTAAATCCTAATGAGAAAACACATTATAGTGAAGTAGTAGTACTTATTTTTCTTTAGATTTTTAGACACAGACAAATAATATAGTCACTGAAAAGCATATTGTTGTATCTGTTGAATTTCCTGGATATTTAGGATGATGATTGCTATAAAATACCTCAGTTGGACTATGACTAGGATTTGCACAGACAAGAATTAATCTCTATCAAAGAGATAAAGGCCCCATGGTTAGCAAATTCAGAATAATGTAGAAATTTAGATAACTGGTGATAAGGAGAGAGGCCAGGAATTTAAGACTACTAATGGTCAAGTGCTTGAAAACAGTTAAGAACAGGAAGTCACCAGAGGTAGGATAGGGCAAACGAACAGTGCACAAGCAGAATTAGGATTAGGATTAGCGTGAGTACTTCCACATAATGGCCCACATGGTTAGAAATGTAGGAAAGAGATTTTCTTAAGGTAGAAAGCAGAGCAACTCAGTAAAACTGATTATATTTTACGAGGCTGACAGTGTATTTTGAATATGTAAGCTAGCAACCTCCAGTGACACAATGTTCAGATATCCTTGAGTCCCAATGTAATTTAGCCTCCTCAGAACAGATATCATAGAGGCATATGAGGCCATTTAGATGTAAGCAAAAAAATACAGTTAAATCCTATGTTGATGTATCTATACTTTCAATTATTATTATGTCTCACATACCTTATAAATAAGAAACAAAATGTATGTTTGTCTCTTTTGCCATAGTTTGAAAAGTTTATGTCAGGTGTTAATCTTGTCACACAATATGAAAATTGCAATTAACTTCTTTTTTCTTACTTATGCTTCTTGCATTAGTGCCTTGTTATTCATTCCAGTCCTCATTCATTCATTTTTCATGTACTTATTTCCAGCACTTACAATGTGCTAGGAAATGTGCTAGATGCTAGAAATAAAGATGAATAAGAGAAGGGCCCTATCCCCAAGGAATTCTGTTTAGCGGGATAAACAGATTTACAAACCCAAACCCCAATACAGTGTGATCAGTGCTAGGGCCGAGTCATGTTTGAGGTTTGCCAGGATTTCAGAGACAGGAACCACATGGGAGCATTACCAGGAAGCCCTGAGGGCTGAGCTGAGATCGGAGACAATGAATTCATAGTGACATCAACTCACTCTGCTGCTAAAGAAAAATCACAAAATATATCAATTCAGGTAAAGAAGCAAAGAAATCAAGTGGATTATTTCAGACACAGATTTGCAAGGTTGTAAGGCAGAGGAAAAAAGAGGAATAGTGAAATATAGGGTACTTTTCAACAAAGAGCTCAGTCTGAACTGGCTAGGTAAGAAATAAGGCTAAAAGATGTCTGGGGAGAGTTTGTAAATTAGAATAAAACAAGAGGAATCCAATAAACCAGGAGTCTCAATGAAATTTTATGAGCACAAATAGAGGGAGACAATGAATTCAGTATTTTGGTTCAATAAATCAATCAGCCAGTAATTATGGTATTCATACAACTTATTACTCAAATTGAGTGAAAAAGAGTGAGACTATTAATAATTATTCGAGATATATATATCACATTTTTCTATATCCATCTACCATTGATGGGCACCTAGGTTGATTCCATGTCTTTGCTATTATGAGTAGTACTGTGATGAACATATGAGTATATGTGTCTTTTTGGTAGAACAATTTTTCTTTTCGATATATACCCAGTAATGGAATTGCTGGGTCAAACAGTACTTTTAAGTTCTTTGAGAAATCTCCGAACTGTTTTCCACAGTGGCTGAACTAACTTAGACTTCCACCAACTGTGTATAAGCACTCCCTTTTCTCTGAAGCCTAACCAGCATTTGTTGTTTGTTCATTTTTTAATAATAGCCATTCTGACTGGCATGAAATGGTATCTCATTGTGGTATTGATTTGCATTTCTCTGATGATTAGTGACGTGGGGCATTTTTTCAAGTTTGTTGGCCACTTGTTTGTCTTCTTTTGAGAAGTGTCTGTTCATGCTCTTTTCTCACTTTTTAATAGGTTTTGTTTTGTTTTGTTTGAGACAGGGTCTTGCTTTGTCACCTAAGCCAGGGTGCGGTGGTGCAGTCATGGCTCACTCAGTCTCAACCTCCCAGGCTCAAGCAATTCTCCTACCTCAGCCTCCTGAGTAGCTGGGACTACAGGCACACACCACCATGCTTGGTTAATTTTTGAATTTTTTGTTGAGAAGGGGTCTTGCCATGTTGCCCAGCCTGGTCTCAAACTCCTGGGCTCAGAGATCCACCCATCTTGGCCACCCAAAGTGCTGGGATTACAAATGTGACACACTGTGCCTGGCCAGGGTTATTTGTTTTTTGCTTATTTAACTGTTTAAGTTCCTTATAGATTCTGGATATTAGACCCTTGTCTGATGCATAGCTTGTGAATATTTTCTCCCATTCTCTAGGTTGCCTGTTTACTCTGTTAATAGTTTCTTTTGCTCTACAGAAGCTCTTTAGTTTAATTACATCCTACTTGTCAATTTCTGGTTTTGTTGCAATTGCTTGGAGGACTGAGTTATAAATTCTTTCCCAAGGCCAATGTCCAGAATGGTGTTTCCTAGGTTTTCTTCTAAGATTCTTACAGTTTGAGGTCTTACATTTAAATCTTTACTCCATCTTGAGTTAATTTTTGTGTATGGTGAAATGTAGGGGTCCAGTTTCATTCCTCTGCATACGGCTAGCCAGCTATCCTAGCATAGGATAGGTTGAATAGGGAGTCCTTTCCTCATTGCTTATTTTTGTCAACTTTGTCAAAGATCAGACGGCTGTAGGTGTGAGGCTTTATTTCTGGGGTCTCCATTCTGTTTCACTGGTCTATGTGTCTGTTTTTGTAACAGCACCATGCTGTTTTGGTTACTGTGACCTTATAGTACAGTTTGAAGTCAGGTAATGTGATTCCTCTGGCTTTTTGTTTTTGTTTTTTTTTTGCTTAGGATTGCTTTGGCTATTTGGGCTCTTTTTTGTTGCATATGAATTTTAGGATTTTTTTTCTAATTCTGTGAAAAATGACATTGGTAGTTTGATAGGAATATTGAATCTGTAGATTGCTTTGGGCAGTGTGGCCATTTTAATAGTATTTATTCTACCAATTTGTGAGTATGGAATATTTTTCCATTTGTTTGTGTCATCTATGATTTCTTTCATCAGTGTTTTGCAGTTCTTCTTGTAGAGATCTTTTGCCTCCTTGGTTAGATGTATTCATAGGTATTTTATTTTTTTGTGGATATTATAAATGGACTGTGTTCTTGATTTGGCTCTCAGCCCGAACAATATTGATGTATAGAAATGCTACTGATATTTTTACGTTGATTTAGTATCCTGAAACTTTACTGAAGTTATTTATCAGTTCCAGGAACCTTTTGGCAGAGTCTTTGGGACTTTCTAAGTATAGAATCATATGGTCAGCAACAAGAGATAGTTTGACTTCTTCTTTTCCTATTTGGATGCTTTTGATTTTTTTCTCTTCCCTGATTGCTGTGGCAAGGAATTCCAGTACTATGTTGAATAGGAGTGGTGAGAGTAGGCATCCTTGTCTTGTTCCACTTCTCAAGGGGAATGCTTCCAGCTTTTGCCCATTCAGCATGATGTTGGCTGTGCATTTGTCATAGATGGCTCTTATTATCTTGAAATATGTTCCTTTCATGGGTAGTTTGCTGAGGGTTTTTATCAGTAAGGGATGTTAGGTTTTATCCAAGGCTTTTTCTGCATCTATTAAAATAATCATAATGCTTTTGTTTTTAATTCTGTTTATGTGGTAAATCACATTTGATTTGCATATGTTGAACCAGCCTTGTATCCCAGGAATGAAGACTAGTTGACTGTGGTGAATTAACTTTTTGATGTGCTGCTGGATTTGGTCTGCTAGCATTTTGTTAAGGATTTCTGTATCTACGTTCATCAAGGATATTGGCCTGTAGTCTTCTTTTTTTGCTGTGTCTCTGTCAGGTTTTGGTTTCAGGGTGATGTTGGCTTCATACAATGAGCTAGGAAGGAGTCCTTCCTCCTTGAGTTTTTGGAATAGTTTCAGTAGAATTAGTACCAGCTCTTCTTTGTATGTCTAATAGTATTTGTCCGTGAATCTATCTGTTCTGGTGCTTTGTTTGGTTGGTAGGTCTTTTTTTATTATTATTACTGATTCAACTTTGAAACTCAGTATTGGTCTGCTCAGCGTTTCAATTTCTTTCTAATTCAATCTTGGCTGGTTGTGTGTTTCCAGGAATTTATCAATTTCCTCTAGATTTTCTAGTTTATGAGCATAGAGGAGTTCATAGTAGTCTCTGAGAATCTTTTGTATTTCTGTAGGCTCAGTTGTAATGTTGCCTTTGTCATTTCTGATCGTGCTTATTTGGATCTTTCTTTTTCTTTGTTAATCTAGCAAGCAGTCTATTGATTTTGTTTATCCTTTCAAAGGATCAACTTTTGATTTCATTGATTCTTTGTGTGAATTTTTGGGTCTCAATTTCATTCAGTTCTACTCTTTTTTTTTTAGTTATTTCTCTTCTTCTACTAGCTTTGGGGTTAGTTTGTTCTTGTTTTTCTAGCTCCTCAAGGTGTATGTTAGATCATTAATTTGAGATCTTTCTAATTTTTTGAGGTGTTTAGTGGTATAAACTTTCCTCTTAAGACTGCTTTTGCTGCATCCCAGAGATTTGGGTATATCTGTTTTCATTTATTTCGAAGTATTTTTTATTTCTGCCTTAATTTGTTTACCCAAAAGTCATTCAGGAGCAAGCTGTTTAATTTCCATGTATTCGCATGGCTTTGAGAGATCTTCTTTGTATTGATTTCTGTTTTTATTCCACTGTGATCTGAGAATAAGTTTGGTATTATTTCCATTTTTTAAAAATGTATTGAGACTTGCTTTATGGCAGAGCATGTGGTCAACCTTGGAGAATGTTCCATGTATAGATGAGAAGAATATATATATTCTGTGGTTGATGGGTGGGGATATTTTGTCAATATCTATTAGATTAGATAGGTCAAGTTTTGAATTTAAGTCCAGAATGTATTTGTTAGTTTTCTGCCTCAATGATTTGTCTAATGCTGTTAGTGGGGTGCTCAAGTTCCCCACTATTACTGTGTGGCTAAGTCTTTTTTTATACTAGAAGTAGTTTTTTGTTTTGTTTTTTTTCTAAATGAATCTGGGTGCTCCAATGTTGAGTACATATATGTTTAGAATAGTTAAGTCTTCTTGTTGAGCCTTTTATCATTATGCAATGACCTTTGTCGTTTTTGACCTCTGAATGCCTGGTGATCTGCCTCAGCATAGAGGAAAGAGAGCCCTACTGCTCCAGGAAGGGTGGGAGGCTCAGACTGCTGGTCCAGGCAAATGTGTGCTCTGAATGCCTGGAGTTCTGCCTGGTGGTGGAGTGGAGAGAGCCCTGCTGCACCACAATCTCAGGGGAGCAGGATAGGGTACCCAGCAATGGCACACACGGACCAGTTCCAGGTTACCAAGCTGGTCCTGGCTGCAAGCCTTGTTGCCCAGGAGAGGCCATAACTGTAGCAGCTCTCCTCCTGCCACAGGCCTGTGACAGGGAAGAACACAATTCCAGGGCCTAGTGGTGAGGCACTTTCCACAATTCTGGCCTGTGGAGGCCCCTATCTCACTCCAGAGCAAGAACTTCAATCTCTGGCCTGAGACAAACATGTCTGCTTGGCCACACTGCCAGGATGCCAAAGAATGGCTGACTTCATATGTGCCTAGATTAAAAATGGCATCCTGCTCTCAACACTGAGTCTGGGAAATTGACTGCAGCTTTTCCCGACGTCTTTCCCTCATAGCATCTCCAAGCCTCTCCCCAAGTTAGCTCCAGGGCTTGGGAGAAACAAAGTTTTCTTTCTCAGCCTGGGGTGCTTGGATCCCCAGTGGAAGGGTGAATTACAGAGGGAGGCTCTCTGCCTCTCTCACCTACTGGGGCTTCACTCACTTTTATCAGCTGGACACCATCATGGGGCCAGTGTTCTCCTCCCTGGGATCTGGAGTATCTTTCACAATTCCAGTGGATTCTGATTTTCCTTCTTGAATTAAAGCTCACAGTTGATCTTTATGTACTATCTTGCTATTTCCAAGTGGCTGAGGCATGCTAAAACTCTCTAATCAGCTGTCTTGGAAAAAAAAAATTTCTTATTGTTATTTTCTTCCCTGATGGTTTATAATCCTTCCTTCATCCCTGTGCATATTTTAAACACACTTTGTAAATATTTCTGTCAGGTTATTCTACTCTTTTAAGCCTTGGCTTCCATTTCTTTCATCTGCTGAGTCTCAAACGTAGTTATTTGTTTTATGGTATGATTTACAATGTTTGACTATGACCTACTCATTAGAAGAGAGTTCTCTGTGGAAAAGTAGCCTATAGGATACTTTTTCTTTGTCTCAACTTGCATGAAGAACTGGATTCCTTACAGAAGAAGCAGGACTGAAAACCAAACCAAACCAAAACAACAAAAACGAATTGGATCCCTTTTTAGCTGATTTCCTGGCTTCAAAGTCCTTCCACATAGTCAGCATGATTTCAGACTCCCCATCTTGGCATGCAACACACCTGGGATTTTTTATTTCTTGCAGGTGATATTTTCTCATTCATCATCCTGGGATACTAATAAACCTCCTTGTTGCTTAACTGGGCTGATGGGCAGAGTTCCCTTAGTCTCCATTTCAAAGTCAGCCCAACCCTTTATGACTCCCAGATTTATCTAAATAGCTGTTTTAGCTTTAATCCTAGAGTCTGAAGCCTGTAATCTCCTTTTAGGGAGATAATTAGCAGAACCAACTCCAGTGTTTAAGGCCCGTATCTGATTGCAACAATTCTATGAGCAGTTTGGGCAAAAGATTCTGCTTAGCACTCTGACTTTAAGTTTCCTTTTTAATTCTAATACTAGGGGGAATTTCTTTCTTGATTTCAAACTCAGCTTCATACCGAAAGAAGTTTTAGCCATATGTTATTCTATGTTTACAGCAGAAGAGTTAAGGACTCATTCCCATCAGCTCATGTTATATCATGGTGAGTTTGAGAAAATTTTCAAAAAATATATTTACTTATCAAGAAAAGTATGGAGCATCTACAGTGTTTAAGCACAAGCACACCTCATTTTATTGCATTTCACTTTATTGTGCTTCACAAAGACTGTGGTTTTTACAAATTGAGTTTGTGGCAACTCTGCATCAAACAAGTCTGTTGGCACCGTTTTTCAACAACATGCTCACTTGGTGTCTGTGTCGCATTTTGGTGATTCTTGCAATTGATTTCAAATTTTATTATTATTATTATATCTGTTATGGTGATCTATGATCAGTGATTTTTTGATGTTACTTTTGTATTTGTTTTGGGGCACCTTGAACCGTGTCCACATAAGACAGTGAACTTAATAAATGTTGTATGTGTTCTGACTGCTCCACAAACTGGTCATTACCCTGTCTCTCTCCTTCTCTTCAGGCCTCCCTGATCCCTGAGATACAACAATTTTTTTTTTTTTTTTTTTTTGAGACGGAGTCTCTCTCTTTCACCCAGGCTGGAGTGCAGTGGCGCGATCTCGGCTCACTGCAGGCTCCGCCCCCCGGGGTTCACGCCATTCTCGTGCCTCAGCCTCCCACGTAGCTGGGACTACAGGCGCCTGCCACCTCGCCCGGCTAATTTTTTGTATTTTTAGTAGAGACGGGGTTTCACCATGTTAGCCAGGATGGTCTCGATCTCCTGACCTTGTGATCCGCCCGCCTCGGCCTCCCAAAGTGCTGGGATTACAGGCGTGAGCCACCGCGCCCAGCCACAACAATATTGAAATTGGGCCAATTAATAACCCTGCAATGGTCTTTAAGTGGCTGAGTGAAAGGAACAGTCACATGTGACTCACTTTAAATCAAAAGCTAGAAATGATCAAGCTTAGTGAGGAAGGAATGTCAAAAGCCAAGACAGGCTGAAAGGTAGGCCTCTTATGCCAGTTAGCCAGGATGTGAATAGAACAGAAAAGCTCTTGAAAGAAATTAAACATGCTACTCCATTGAATACACAGATGACAAAAAAGCAAACCAGCCTTTTTGCCAATATGGAGAAAGTTTGAGTGATTGAGACAGAAGATCAAACCAGCCACAACATTCCTTTAAGCTGAAGCCTAATCGAGAGCAAAACACAAACTCTTTTCAATTCTAGGAAAGCTGAGAGAGATAAGGAAGTGCCAGAAGAAAAGTTTAAAGCTAGCAGAGGCTGCTTCATGAGGTTTAAGGAAAGAAGCAGTCTCCAAAATATAAAAGTACAAGGGGAATCAGCAAGTGCTGATATGGAAACTGCAGTAAGTTAGTTAGCCAGAAGATCTAGCCAACATCATTGATGAAGGTGGCTACACTAAACAACAGATTTTCAGTGTAGATGAAACAGCTTTATATTGGAAGATAACATGTAGGACTTTCATAGCTAGAGAGGAGAAGTCGATGCCTGGCTTCAAAACTTCAAAGGATGGCTGACTCTCTTGTTCTAAGGGCTAATGCAGCTGATGACTTTAAGTTGAAGCCAATGCTCATCTGACATTCTGAAAATCCTAGGGCCCTTAAGAATTATGCTAAATCTACTCTGCTTGTGCTGTAGAAATGAAAGAACAAAGCCTGGATGATGGCATATCTGTTTACTGACTACTTTAAGTCCACTGTTGAGACCTACTTCTCAGAAAAAAAAAAAGATTTCTTTCAAAATATTACTGCTCATTGACAATGCACCATTGGTGCATTGCTCTTCGGTGACCAGAGCATTGGTGTACATCTTCAGATATACATGGAGCTTAATGAAGATGTACAAGAAGCTTAATGTTGTTTTCATGCTTGTGAACACATCCATTCTGTAGCCCATGGATCAAGCAGGAATTTTGGCTTTCAAGTCTATTATTTAAGAAATATATTTTATAAGGCTATAGATGCCATAGATGGTGATTCCTCTGATAAATCTAGGCAAAGTAAACTGAAAATCTCATAGAAAGAATTCACCATTTTAGATGCCATTAAGAATTGTAATTCATGGGAGGAGATCAAACTCTCAACATTCACAGGAGTTTGGAAGAGGTTGATTCAAACCTTCATGAATGACTTTGAGGGGTTTAAGACTTCAGTGAAGGAAGTAACTGCAGATGTGATGGAAATAGCAAGAGAACTACAGCCTGATGATATGCAATCTCATGAGAAAACTTGAACAGATGAGGACTTACTGCTGCTTCTAGCTTTTTTTCTTTTTCTTTCTTTTTTTTTTTTTTTTTTTTTTTTGGTAGAGACCAGCTCTCACTATGTTGCTCAGGCTGGTCCTAATTCCTGGGCTCAAGTGATCCTCTCACCGTGGCCTCCCAAAGTGCTGGGATTATAGGCATGAGCCACCACACTCAGTGAGGACTTGCCCTGTATGAATGAACAGAGAAACTGGTTTCTTGAGATAGAACCTACTCCTGATGAAGATGCTGTGAACATTGTTGAAATAAAAGAAAGAATTTAGAACATTCCATAAACTTAACTGACAAAGTTGCAGCAGAGTTTGAGAGGATTGACTCCAATTTTGAAGGAAGTTCTATGGGTAAAATGAAAGAAGTTCGATGGGTAAAATGCTATCAAACAGCACTGCATGCTACAGAGAAATCTTTTGTGAAAGGAAAAGTCAATCTATGTGGCAAACTTCATTGTTTTCTCATTTTAAGAAACTGCCACAGGAACTCCAGCCATCAGCAACTACCACCCTGGTCAGTCAGCTGCCATCAATATCTAGGCAAGACCATCCACCAGCAAACTAATGCAGGAACAGAAAAACAAACACTGTATGTTCTCACTTATAAGTAGGAGCTCAGTGATGAGAACATATAGACACATGGGGGGAAACAACACACATTGAGGCCTGTTGGGGTAGGGGTTAGGGGGAGGGAGAGCCTCAGGAAGAATAACTAATGGATGCTGGGCTTAATACCTAGGTGATGGGTTGATCTATGCAGCAAACCACCATGGCACACGTTTGCCTATGTTAACAACCCTGCACATTCTGCACATGTACACCTGAACTTAAAATTTGAAAAAAAAAAATTTTGAGACTTGGAAATTTGAGAAGGGAATTGCTCTGGTTTGAATGTTTGTGTCTCTCACCAAAATGCACATTAAAACTTAATCCCAGTGTAACAGTATCAAGAGGTGGGGCCTTTAGGAAGTGACTGAATCACAAGGGCTCCACCCTCATGGATGGGACCCGAGGGAGTGAGTTGGGCTGTCTCTAGCCTTTCTGTCTTCCACCGTGTGAGGATGCCATGAGAAGATGACATAGATGGAACAGGCCCTCACTAGATATTATACACAGCCACAGCAGAGTTTGAGAGGACTGACGCCTACTGGTGCCTTGATCTTGGATTTCCCAGCCTCCAGAACTGTGAGAAAATACATTGTTTAAAAATAAATGATCTAATCTGTGATATTTTGTAATAGTAGCATACCTGGACTAAAACATCACTTACTGGGGAAGAAGAAAGGGAAGCAATATCAGAGCAGAGTCAATGATAGCATGAATATTAGTTAACAGCAGCAAAAAAAGCCCAGCACCATGCTTTCCAGGCCAACACAAAGACAGGCAGCAAACTCCCTGAAATAGGGCTATATGACCTAGGCTTCATACCTGCTAAAGGTGCAGGGAAACAGCAAGACCCCTAAAAAGAAGGGCTGCGTGCTACGTTAGTCAGAAGGCATCGGAATTCATCTCATGAAGAGTTCATTCTATTTTGGCCAAAAGCATTTTGTCCATTTTATTCTAGTGCTATACACATAATAATCATTTCGTTTACTGTGGTAACTTTGTAATGTACCAACATGGCTAGCCTGAACTAAATTCTCAAGTTTCCCTTTCCTGTATGTTTCTCTTGTTAGGTTGGGCCACAGGAGACTTTTGTGGGAGACATAGAGGGCAGACATGAAGTGGCAGCCATTTTGCAGCCCAACCATGTTGTCACTTATCTAGGAAGTATTAGAGGCCGTGGACACTACCAAAACTGCCTCACCTTTTCCTAGATACTCCTTTAGCTTCTTTGACTCCTGAGACCAGGATGGGTGTTTAGCTCCATGAAGAAAAGCCCAGCTTCTACAGGCCACCCACACCACCGAGGTCTAAGACAAGAACTGATGTGGTTTCAGTCTGTCCTGTGGGCTCCACCTTATATATGCTTGTGGGGTCCAGCTTGTTCTTGCTCCCCACTTCTTTACACCTATCTTTCCTTCACACCTGCCTGTCTTGTAGACTTACAAGTTCCATCATGAGATGTGAAGACAGCAGCCTTACAGAGACTCCCCAGTTACATAAGGTCAAATTATTGTGAGAAATTCCTTTGTGTATATCATATATAATACACTACAAGACAATATAGAAATATATACATCCACTCTGCTTCTCTGATTGAATCCTGAGTTCCCACCATATATGTTTCTGATTGTGTCAGTCCATTTGGGCTGCTATAACAAAGTACTATAGATTGGGTAGCTGATAAACAACAGAAATTTATTTCTCACAGTTATGGAGCCTGGAAGTCCAAAACACAGTGCTAAGATGGTCTGGTTCTAGTGAGGGTCCTCTTCCAGGCTGCAGACTGCTGTCTTCTCATTGTGTTCACACATGGTAGAAAGAAACAAGACAGCTCTCTGGGGTGTCCATCATAAGGGCTCTAATCCCCTTCGTGAGGTCTCTCTCATGACCTAATCACCTCCCAAAAGTCCCACCTTCAAATACCATCACATCAGGGACTCGGATTTTGGCATCTGAATTTTGGGAGGGACATAAACATTCACTCCATTGCACTGATATTACCAAAGGTATTTTTCAATTTCTTGATTTATAGCACTTATATTCAGTGCTTTTCACGGATCATTGTCCTGGTTATTTACTTTTTTTTTGGAGACAGGGTCTCACTGTGTCCCGCAGACTAGAGTGCAGTGGTGTGATCTCGGCTCGCTGTAACCTCCGCCTCCCGGGTTCAAGGATTCTCCTGCCTCAGCCTCCTGAGTAGCTGGGATTACAGGCGTGGGCCACTACACCCGGCTAATTTTTGTATTTTTAGTAGAGATGGGGTTTCACCATGTTGGTCAGGCTGGTCTCGAACTTCTGACCTCATGATCCGCCCATCTCGGCCTCCCAAAGTGCTGGGATTACAGGCATGAGTCACCATGCCCGGCCTATTTACTCTTCCAACTTACCTCTCACTTTCTTTGAATACTATTTTTCTTGAACCAGCAGAATTGGAATGATCCATATCCAGATAAAGTAATCATTTGTTTCCTAGTTAAAGTTATCTATGAAATGCCTGGCCCCACCTCTCCCTTATCATCCTTACAAAAGCCTTGAAAGGATCATTCAAAATACATAAGTCGGATATAATGCTAATGAGGAATCAACAATCCATAAATTATAAATAGTGACAGAAGGCAAGGCAGTTTGTGATTCAGCTCAATAGACGTTGCGGCAGGGAAACATCCTGTAATAAATCCTTTGATTGCTGAAAAACATGGTTCAGATAAAAAATCAAGTAATACTGCATATCTAAACACAAATAGAAGAATAAACACTTGCAAACTTTGAACTCCACTCCCCTGCCATTTTTAAACAAAACATAAGCTGCATGGAAAGAGTAAGGAATTTTGTAATAAATCAGGCTTGGGTTTCAATCACGGCCTTTTTTACCTCTGTGACTTTAAGCCAATGATTTAACTTTTCAGAAGCTCAGTTTTCTTATCTACAAAATGGCAGTAACAGTATCAGCCTCATAGGACTGCTGAAAAGATCAGAAATAATACACAAAACTTCTGGCACACTAAAGGCACTAGGGGAATGCTTTAAACAGCATGTTGCCCCTTTTTAAAAAAACCTTTAAAAATATTATTTCTCTGAAAATGATGTCCTAGAAAATCCCTACAAATGGAGATATACTTTCCTCTTGCTCAAGCCCACTCATCTTGCTTTCCAGCCACAGACTCCTATTTACCAACCTTTTCCCGCATAGTGGGAGGTCAAACTAAAGCAACCTAGGAGCTTACTCTGTCGCTGCGGAGAGGATAAACACTCTTGCAGGGGTGTGGGGCCTTAGAAAATGCAAGGCTCTGGTCCTTAATAAAAGAGCTGCTGCTTTCCTAACAGCACCATGTGCTTGGTCACAAGACAGATGAGGACAAAGAGAGGGTAGGTCCTTCTTGGCCCAAGTTGGAGGTGAGTGGGTGAGTAGACTGCTTTCATCTCTGACTGCTGCTAGCCATGTTTCTACCTTCCTGATTGTGGTCAAGCTACCGAGGCAAGAAATTCCCAAAGTGAAAATATACTGACAGCTGTGTTTGGAATCTATTAACAACCTTTCAAAATTACACACAGGGGCAAATTTCACCTTCACATTGCAGAAGTCATATTCCCAAAAGACTGAATGAAAGCGAAGAGATCACATAAATAAAAATAATCCAAAATGAAATGAAATTATGGATGAAGAAGGGGAAATATGAGAGCAAAACATTATCCTATTAGAGGCAACAGTTCAAAATTTTATCAGGCCAAGAGTACAAATCTTTATTTCTATAACGTTAAATTAAACTCTATTTTCATCTACTTCTGTTATAAGTCATCCAACAATGTTTATTTTCTGATGCTTTTCCTATACATTACTGTTTTAGTTTAGTATTTAATTACTTTTTTTTTTTTTTTTGAGACAGTCTTGCTCTGTTGCCCAGGCTAGAGTGCAGTGGCACAATCTTGGCTCACTGCAACCTCCACCTCCCAGGTTCAAGTGATTCTCCTGCCTCAGCCTCCCAAGTAGCTGGGATTACAGGCGTCCACCACCACTCCCAGCTAATTTTTGTATTTTTTTTTTTTTAGTAGAGATGGAGTTTCACCATGTTGGCCAGACTGGTCTCAAACTCCTGACTTCAGGTGATCCACCCGCCTTGGCCTCCCAAAGTGCTGGGATTATAGGCGTGAGCCACCATGCCCAGCCTTAATTACTTTTTAAACTGTAAACATTCATCTAGTGCCCTGAGACTTATAGCTATACTAACTATATACTTTCTACCTATGGTTTGAAGTTTCTTCAGATATGTGGTCCAGAAAAGCATTATCTTCATGAATATAAATTATTATATTCCTAAAAAAGAAAAATTTACAGCAGAGTATTTCTGGTATTTCCTTTTTCCTCTGCTTCTAGCAATCGACTCGCTGTAAGTAAAACTCTTCACAGAATTTAGAATTAGTCAGTAGAACTCTAGTTTTAATACCTAGTCCTCTCCTTTGATCTGGTATAAAATTATCCTCACAACAAGGAAATAATATTTTTCACAGATCAGACTGACAATGATTTCTTAAAAGGCTATTATTCTGGACTGGCAAGGATTTGGGGGAAAACAAGAACTTTTGAATACTTCTGTTAGACTTCTAAATCACTACATCTTTCTGAATGATAATTTGGAAAATTGACTCAGATTCTTAAAAATATATGTATTAAAAATGTGTATGTTTTTAAGTAATACATATACATGTTGTTCTGAGGTGGACAGGTCTATGCAAACCTACCCCAGAAAGTCCAAGGAAGCAGAGAGGCCAAAGAAAGAGGCTGACACACTCAGTTTCTCAGAAAGAAACATTTGATAGGGACTTAGGAACAGAAGCCATGCGTGTGTCTCAGGAGTGGCAAGACAAAATGGTGGATCCCTGTGCCCTTACCCCCGAGACCCAGGACTTATAGAAATAAGGAAAAGATATGTGTGATTCAGAAGGAATGTGTAGGACAATTGATGTGTCATATCAAGGTTGTTTTGACCTAAGGGCAGGATTTACAGTAAGTACATTCTCTTACACAAGGAACAATCAATAAACTGGAAATCTTAGAGGCCTTCTTGGAACTGGAGTGAATCAGCAGTCAACATGGTGAATTAGCATCCAGATAATGTTGCTTTAGCCTCCACACACGTATTTACAAACAGATTTGCCATCAAGTATGTGTTTTGAATATTCTTATAACAAAAATTTGAAAGAATCTAAGTGTCCTACCGTAGAATATTAATGAAATAAATTGCCATATATTAACATAACGTAATACAATATAGTATAGTCATGTTTAATGATGTCACTAAAAAATGTGTAAAAATATTTAATTTCTGAGGAAGATATTGTAGTCAGTCAATTTTAGTTTATTTACTGAGTAAACAAAAATATTAATATTAATTATTCCTGAATAAAGGAATTATGAGTGATTTTTAGTTTTGGCTTTATGTTTTCTATATTTTATAAATTTTCTGTGATGAATATGTATTACTTTGTAATCATATTATTTCAAGTATTAAAAACTATTTTAGAAACCAAGAATTTTAAGCACATTTATATTTTCTGTGTTTATAATTAGAATCCTAAAATTTTGTAGTTGAAAGGGATCAAAGGGATATTCTGGTACAAACTCAAGATCGAAAGTTTGGCCTCTAGAAATTTATGACATAATTTACACAATCAATTAGGCTTTGTAATCAATAAAGTAAATTACATGGCCTCTTCAGTTCTTAAAATGGTTCTATTTGGGCTACTTGTGTGTGTGTTTGTGTGTTTTCTTTTTAATAAAAGAGGATAAACTACTAATTTGATACAAATAAGTTCTCTTCTACTTTAAGAAACATAGGAAACAGTTCTTTACTTTCAAAAGTAGGTCACTCTTGTAGCATAATTTAGTACATCTTGAATAAATTCCTTTCAATTATCGTCAAAGTAGCTTAGCGTTAGAATTCTTGTGAGATAGCAGACTTTCTGAAATAAATTCATATGTGTCAAACTGGAAATTTCTGTAATAATATTTTTCAGTCTTTTAGAATTAAATTTAAAATGAGTTTCTGTTTCAGTCCCTGAATGTAGACATGTGCCACTGACACGCTGACAAGTTATCTGATTTACATGGCATTAGAAAGTTTCTTTTTAAAGGCAGTATATTGTTGAACTTTATAGGCATTTCCTATTCTTAGAAATATTAAGCAAAGTGTCAACTGGTAAACAGTAAAATTCAGTTCTCAAATTGTATGGATGGTTCTTCTGTTAATGTGTTAGCAACTATACAGTAAAAATATCAAAGTCTTTTTATAAGGCTTACCCATTCAAAACAAAGTTATTCATTTATTACAACAAAATTTATGTTATTACCTATTATGTGCCAGGTATTGTGCTAGATTCCAGGATATATCTGTAATAAGCTAGAGTCCATGCCCTTCAGGAGCCTACAGAAAAGAGTGGACGTTAAAAATAAGCAGGCAATTAGACTACAGTGTGCTAAGTATTAGTAGTGTGATAAGAAAGTACTAATGGTAGGGGAGAAGTAGGACAGGACATTGATAGAAACCATTTGAAGGACCTGTTCAGCTCATACACTTTTCCCTGGGAGTCACCTTCTGCCTTTTATCAGAGCCTTGTCTGTACTATGTACCTCCATCTTTCACACATGATCGGGCAAGGGATACAAACGTTATGCAGGCTAGGACTCAAAGACACGTGATCAGTTAGCTATGGCAGATAGCTTGGTTATATAAAATCAAGACTAAGGTGGTTGTTTGAGGCTATACATAAGTAGAAAAAAGACTGTTCTGAAGAAGTCTGGAGAGGAGACTCAATCCGCTTGGGAAGAATCTGCTTTGAAGGTATCTCACTAATGTGCCTGGCGAATTGGTGCTGTCTATTGACAGGAGGCCTCAGATCTTCAACATGGCACTGCTTGAGGCATGGCAGCTGGCTCTCAGTGAGCAATCCAAGAGACCAAGGCAGAAGCTGCAATACCCTTTATGACCTAGTCTCAGCAGTCATACACCATCACTTTCACTGTATTTGTCACCAGGCAGGCCATCCCCCACTTACTGTGAAAGGAGTGTATAGAAGGCTTTCTTCACTTGTTAACAACTGGAAATAAACCCAACTACCTGCCTAGATGAGGGCTTTAACACAGTAATATTGGAAATGGCAGCAGCAGCAGGAGTGCTGCAATTGAAAAGGGTAATACCAATCTCTCCCAAAGGAGCAGGCAGGTAGTTATAAGGAGGAAAAAGGGACAATGAGATTACATTTGCACACCATACACCTACTAAGAACTACTCTAGGTTAAGTAGTGTCATTTGGGGAAGGGGGCATATATACCAGGCCAAAGGACTAGAAACACTGCTCTGCATGGTGTAAGAAGTTAACTCTCCTTGACTCCTAGTACAATTGAACCAGTGTTAGGTTTTGCATAGTATATGGAATTTGAGGAGGGCATTTGGGGCAGACTGAACCCCTTTGGAGTAGTCCTAAATTGAATCATAGTCCTAAAGAGTCCTAAGACTTAGGACGTAAGACTCAAGACTTACTCTTAAAACTTAGGACTCTGGGGAGTCCTATGGCTTTTTGGGAGTAACACTTTGCTGAATGTCTACCTTTGAACATCAGCAGTGATCCTCAAATTCTTTATGGTGTATGTACAGTCACTAAGTTTTTAGGGCAAAAACATGTAATATTGAAATTAGAACTGGCTTTGAAATCCTTACCCTGCTCTTGGATATATGAACTAGTCTATTCTGGCTTCATGTACATAGCAAGTTAACTATGGAGGAGTAGAAGCAATTAAAAGAATTCTAGAATTTTCAAAAAGGGGTTCTAAAGGAGCTGAACACATTTTTCAGGTGTACATAGAATTTTTAAAAACCTTCAGGATAGGACTGAATTTCGTGTTTTGTTGTAATGTAATCTCATATATTTAAAGAAATATACTTACTCATCACAGTTCTCAGAGGCAAAAAATTAAACATAGCTAATCAAATAAAATACATTTTTCTGAAGGACCCCAGAGTCAAAGGAAGTAAATGATCTCCAACTTCAGAGTAAAAATAAATAAATAAATAAATGAAAAGAATCAGAGAACAAAAACAACAACAACAGAACCTAGTTGAAATGGATACGCTGAGTGCATGTGAAGATCGATTTGGATTACATTTAGGTACAAAGACAGTCTATGTAGTCTCACATGGAAAATCAAGACAAAGGGTAACTGATGTGCACACAGTCAACTGCAACATGAAAGAGCATCGGACTCAAAGCTCGATGTGGCTGTAGTGACCCCTGCTGGAGCCTATCTTTTAAACTAAAAACCTAAGTCAGGGCTTCTATGAGGATAACTAAAATTTTCATAGAAAAACTCATTTTGAGAGTTGGGAGAATGCTTAGAGGACATTTAGCCTAACCTCCTTACTTTATAATTGATGAAACAGGCCTTTGGCCCAGAGAGGTTAAATGACTTGCTTTAGGTCACACAGCTGGGATTACCAGAATGTAAAGATGTCTGCTCAATTCTTGGTCCTGTTTCCATCAGTGGAGTTTTCTGTTACAACTAATAAAAGTATCTATAACACACAAAATGAGATGTCCAGGAAAAATATCTTACACTGATTTTAAAATATTCACTTGATCTAGTTAACTAAAACTCAATTTTGCTGAAGAGAGAATTTCTAGTTGATATTAACACGATACTTTTTTTTCTTTAGCCTTTATGAGTTTATACAACTTTGTATCTGACTCAAATTTATTTTTGGAATGTTAAGTAGTTCTGTCCTTCACTAGGTTACCTATGTTCCACATCTCTATTTTAATCTTCTTGAAATATTTATTTGGATATTCTTTTTACATCCTTTTCCATTCTTTGCCTCTAAAATTTGTTGATAATGTACTAAGCAAAGGGACAAAAAGGAAACGATGGTAAAGGACCTTATACTGGGATTTTCTACAAGGCCTGTCTCTGATTCTTGCCCTCTACTCAGAGCTCTGGGATCACCCACTCATGAGTGCTCTTTGCATCTTCGTTTTTCTTCCACCAATCAATACTTCTCTTTCTCCACTCCTTAAATCAGAGGTCCCCAGACGTATCACGATCATGGAGTTTGTGCATTCACTCTCCTCTCACTGTACCAGAAGGCATAATCCTGGCCCCTGCTCATATCCTTAGGTAGTTATGGAAGCTGTGGCAAAGTCACTTTACTCCTTCCACATTCCCTTCCCACCATCTTTAAAATAGGTATAATAATATCAGCTATACACACTTCGCAGTGTTTCAGGGATGATCTCTGTAATTTTTTCCTCTCCAATTATTCAAGCAGGTAGCCAGGTTCTTTTCTACTTTTTTGTGTGTGTCTGGAATTTTTTGCATGGGGAAAACTTAAGCCATCTGAGGTTTTAAAACTGTTTATCTTTTATAGAAAAGATTATGGTAGGAGCCCTGGAGAAGGAAGGGAGAAGAGGGCTTTAAGTAAAAAGAACAAGATAGAAGATTGTCCCATTCTGACTAGAAAGGTTATAGAGGTTTATTGGTTTCATGACCAATTGGGAACACTACAGAGCCTGCTCTGAGGATGTCCCTGAGTAGGGTGGAAAGACCTCAGGGTGGAAGGGTTCACGATATACGATTCAAAACCTAAATGGAAGACAGACAGAAGTAGAGATTGACATTGATTCACAGGCAAGTGGCACTTTGGCCAAGGAGTCAGCGGGTTGGAAAACAGAATTGGAGGAATGGTTAAAGGGAGGCCTGAGGAAGAGTTTTAGGATGGGCCTCTCAGAGTAAGCAGAGGGAGAATATCTGTGTCCCAAATTAATGCTTACTAAAAGGCATCCACTATAAAACAGATTCTCAGTAATTAAGTAAAGAGTATGGCCAATCCTGTGGATGCCAGTTAGCTGCCTCCCCTAGCTACCCTGGAGCTTGCACAATGGACCCATGAACACTTTCGCCCTAACAATAGGCATGTTGATTATGTGTGGGCTTAGGAACATAGGATTCCTTTCTCCCACTGTGATCTGGCTAGTCTCACCGATGAGAGATTTAAGGAATCTGAGTTGAAGAAATGGTTTCATGTCCATTGGAAAAAGCTGACTTGATTAAATGGTAGAATAATCTATTGACAACTTATATTGCCACTTGTAAGACTAGGGAGCTGTCCCACAAGTTATAGTATATTTCCCAAGCCAGCAACTAATATATAATGCTATTTCTTCCATAGCCAGAATACTTAGATCCGAAAATGAAAGTGTAAAAGTATTGGTGGTTCCATTATTATTCTTAATGACCTAGTCACATAACTTTTGTTTCCAACCTCACAATGTTGTGCTCTTAGTTTCCATGGAAGGAATACTTTTTCCAGGAAACACTAGAAGTTTCCTTTGAATGGAAGCTGAGACTGCCACATCAGCCACTTTGAGGTCTTCAAGGCACTGAACCAACAAGGAAAGAAAGGGATTACCGTATTTGCTGGGACAATTAATCCTAATCATAAAGTGGGAAAAGGGTTGGTACTACAAAACAGAGGGAAGACCATGTCTCAAAGGCAAGACCTTCTCTGAGCAACTCCTTTCATATCCATATCTGAGCAATTCCCTCCATATCCCTGGTAAAATTTACAAGATTAGAGCAAACCAAGCCAAGCAAGAACCACAATGGTTCAGATATTTCAGGAATGAAGGTTTAGGTCACTCTGACTGATAAATAATAACACCTAGCTAAAATGATAACTGAGCAAAGGGAGCATGGGAAGGGAAGTGGAAGAGGGAGTTACAAATACCTACTATGGCCTCGTAAATTGTGTAGACTGCAACCATCATGCATATTTTCTAATGTTTCTCTTTCTCCATCTTCCCTGAAGTCTTTGAGGATTTGAACCTAATTATGGAATAGCTCAGGGTCTGGAAGTGATAAATAGTGGGAATTAACATTTAGGAGATTCCTCATGTTCCTGCAAATAAACCACCTCAGGTGAAATTATTACAGGTTATCAGATGGAAGAGGAGGACTGCTCCTACTAACAACTAAGACTCAGTGGAGTTTGTTAATTCAGGCAACAATTGGTGATATTTTAAGGAATGTTTTGTCACTACATTGTACAAATTATCAGTCTCCTATTTTCCACTGACAGTGAGGCCATTACTGATTTCAAGTCTAATCTATGTGTATGTTAACATCCACAATGTGCTTATACTATGTGATAGATTTCTTTGGAGGAAGGGAAACACAAGTGAAGGATTTGTAGTTGGATTCATTAGAACCTACCCAAATATTTCCATTCACAGGATCCCACTCTCCTAATCTATGCCTAGAAAGGCTGCACTGTAATGCTGAAAGCTGTAGAAGCAAATTTAGGTTTGTTTTTTGGCTATTTCAGCCCCATTGGTACAAGAAACAAGACAGTCTTTTAGGTAGTTTCTGGTGCAATCAGAACCTTTCCCATGGCCTTCATGCTCATAATTTCCACTATAATATTTTATTGCACCAGTTACTTCATCTCTTAAGCCTTGCTGCTGAGAGGCACCTGGTTACCAGCAACAAAAGCTGATCATTTAAGAAATGTTTTGTCACTGTATGGTATGGATGATCAGTATCCTATTTTCCATTGACAGTGAGGTCATTATCAGTTTCAAATCTAATCTATGTATATGTTAACATCTACAACGTGCTCATACTATGTGATAAATTGTTCAGGGGGAAGGGGAACACAAATGAGGGAAAGAAATGGCCCATGGCCTCAAGTATGTTGTGATCTGATAATCAGTAGCTAAAAGAGTTCTGCTAAACTTCAGAGAGGAAATGGGATTCTTTCAGCTGCCTCATTCCCTCTTTACTAGATGATCAGTGAACACTATATTTGTTAAGCTGAATTAGAGACGAGAGAAACTATTTCTTGGAGTGCTAAGTACTGATCTCGTGTTTCTCATAGAAGCGGTGTTATAAATGACAGTTAAGCTTTCACACTAATTCTTCAAAGCCTATTGAACCCAAAAGGTTACTGAAATACACTGTTATTTGCATATAAAATATTGTAAATATCTGGCAAAATTATGAATAGGCTTTAATTGAATAACCAGGAAACCTAATTACCATCCAGACCTTGTTCCTATGGTAAAATATATTTCATGTCTAATCTAATATGATATTGAAAATATTCTTTTCCTTTCCCTCCCCTCAAGCATATATTCCCTACCCTGGCATCTATGGTTAAAACGGAGTCCTCCTCTCCTGGCCACTTCCCAATAATGCCATGTGGTCTGGCAATGAAGGAATCACCCCTGACTAGGTGTAAAGAGAAAGGTGGCTTGGGAAATGGTTGGCAGCAGGGGTAGAAAGTAGAAGACGGGCTTTACAGCCAGGCTGACTAGGAAACTAGAAAAGTTTTCCCATGGCCTTTTCAATGCACTATATGCATCTGACCCCAACAGGAGGCCACCAGAGGCAGCATTCCCTCCATCTGTCCTCACATAAAACCCTTTTCGAGAATACCTTTTACTTCTCTCATAATCAATATTTTACAGAATGTTAAGTAACTTGTCAAAGTCCATTTAGCAAGAAAATATCAAAGCCAAGGTTGAAAGTTAGGTTTATCTTACTCCCATGTCCCTTCCTGTATGTTTTTCAGTACCCTCTGGGAAAATACAATCACCTTAAAAATAGTCAACAAGTGGGTTAGAAGAGGGGATGTCAGTTAATTAAATGACTGAATCTCAGTTGTTTACTCTGTAGACTGTAATCTGATTAAAGGAATTTTATTGTGTTTTTTGACTACATGAATACATTAAAGAGTTATATAACATAGCCTCAAAAAAATAGTCAATAAGGGGCATTTTCCACCAATTTATCCTGATAGATAAACTATACTTCCCATCAGTGGTCTCAAAGCAGCCAGCACATTAAAATCACCCAGAAGCTTTAAAATTACCTGAGCTCTGGCCGGGCATGGTGGCTCATGTTTGTAATCCCAGCACTTTGGGAGGCCGAGGCGGGTGGATCACTCGAGGTGAGGAATTCGAAACCAGCCTGGCCAACATGGTAAAACCCTGTCTCTACTAAAAATACAAAAATTAGCCGGGCATGGTGGTGGGCGCCTGCAATCCCAGGTACGTGGGAGGCTGAGGCAGAATTCTGTGAGCCCAGGAGGCAGAGGTTGCAGTGAACAGAGACCATGCCACTGCACTCTAGCCTGGGCAACAGAGCCAGACACTGTCTCAAAAAAAAAAAAAAAAAAAACCTGAGCTCTACTCCAGACCAATTAAATTAGACTCTCTGGGGGTAGGGCTTTGTGCAAATTTACCCATTTGACTCTAATGTATGCCCAAGGTTGAGAAGCTCTGGTATAATACATTATAAAGAAAATAGGCTTCGGAGTCTCAGACCTAGGCTTGAAGTCAAGATCCATAACTTGCTCGCTGTGTGACTTCAACAAGCAAGGTACTTAATTGCTTTAAGAGTGAGAAAGAAAAGAAACCTTTTCTGAGGAATGTGAGCCTCCTCTAAATTATCAGGCCCAAAGAGGCGTGGGAGTAAGGCAGCAGTGACATCCCACTTTCCCCGCTTGAGCTCATCACTTCTTGAAGCTGTTTGCTATGTGGACTCTAGACTGACTGTCACTGCAAATAGCTATAAATTAACCTAACAATGTTGCATGATGGGCACCATAACTCATGCCCTGGAGTTCAACAATGTATAGCTAATCACTAATCAATGTCATTTCTGTAAACCAATGGGAATTCCTGAAAAACAACTGTGTATCAGCCCACCGTCTTCCTTTTTTGCCTATAAAAACCTACTTTTCACAAAGGTCAAATGGAACTCTTATACAAGGTTATCAGGTCTGAGTCTTCTGGGCAGCTGTCCCCATCTTGGCTCAAGTAAACTCATTAAAATTATATTTAGTGCCTCAGCTTCTTCCTTTAGGTTGACAAGAGAGTAGATTTTTAACATTTTATTTTGAGACAGGATCTCTGTTGCCCAGCTTGGAGAGTAGCACAATCTTGGCTCACTGAAGCCTCTATCTCCCAGGCATCGATCCTCCCACTTCAGCCTCCCAAATAGTTGGGACTACAGGCACACACCACCACACCTGGCTAGTTTTTGTATTTTTAGTAGAGATGGGGTTTTGCCATATTGCCCAGGCTTGTCTCAAACTCCTGAGCTCAAGCGATCCACCTGCCTTGGCCTCCCAAATGCTGGGATTACAGGTGTGTGCCACCACACTCTGCCAAGAGAGTAGATTTTAAGTGTTTTCACCATGCACAAAAAATAAATATGTGAGATAATACATATGTTAACTAGCCTGGTTTTGCCATTCCACAATGTATACATATATCAGAACATCATATTGTCTACCATAAATACATACAATTTTTACTTGTCAATTTAAAAAAATTTAAAAAGTGTTCAGTTTTATAAGGATCAGGGAGAATGTATTTCAGCACCTCACATTACATTTGGAATATAGTAGAAACACAATAAATGGTAGCATTAATACTGGAAAACTGCAATAGTGGAGAGAAAGTGGGTTTAGAATTGGGTATACGTGGCTTCCAGTCCCATTTCTACCATTTTTAGTCTTTGATAAGTTAAACTTTCTGTGCCTTAGCTTCCTAATTTGTATAATGGTTAGAATAATTCCTATTTTAAAGAATTGCTATGAGAATTAAATGAAATAACATTTTTAAAACATCTAGCATGTTACTTCTATTGTTTGCAACCCAGCTGTACTAGTGAAACTGCCCTTGAAAACAGTCATAGAATATTCCTTATATTTAGAAATGTTTTGTTTTAGATGTGGGCATGCATAGGTTCTGTGTTTAGTGTAATAAATGTATATAACAGAATAAATTCTATTTATTCTATACTATTAACTATATCAACTGAAGAATGATGAGATTCAGAAATTTGGAAAGGAGAGCTTTATTTCACATAAAGGGTTGTAGCCTGCAGGTGGCCATCCTGACAGGCTGGGAAGCATGGCCTCTGGCCAGAAACCAGAAACAGATACTTCAAGGGTCAGAATAGTAAGACAGGAATTTATGCTGAATGGGGTGGCCAAATATGCATATTCAATAAGCTATAGGAAAAGTCAGGAATATTTATGAATGGAGAAACACATGCATGCCCACATGAACTTCATGCCTCTTCATGGGATCCATGTTAGAAAAATGGCTGTGGGCATGATCCAAGGGTGGAGTTTTCAGCCCTCTGGCATCAAAAGGTAAAGTAGAGGGCACAAAAACCCTCACTGTGCATACTCCATAGACTGGCCAGAACCACTCCATAGTCAGTGGTCTCTTATCAGGTAAAAGGAGGGGCAATGTCAGATGGATAGCTGTAGCAGTGGTAGAGTCTTCAGAAAGGGCTGGTTTCTGTTTAGCCCCTAGGGGAGAAAGCCCATCCCATCATGGCTGGGAACTCAGTTTTCAAAGTTTCTCTGGGGTCCCCTTGGCCAAAAGAGGTGGTTCTGTTGAGTCAGTTGTGGAGTGGGGAGTGCTTAGGATTTCATTTTTATTTCTTACCTACTATACCATAGAATAAAACTTCCAGATTTGGTGGCCAGATATAATGAAGGGACTTACTGAGGAGAGGGCAAGTGGAACCTACTGAGTTAGTGAGCTGGAAGGCAAATGCAGGCATCTCGCCCTTCCATCTACAGGGGAGTTTAAATTTTTCCCCCAAGGGTTTAATAATTTAAGTCCATCAAACAAACTAATAGAATAACAGAAAAAAGGCATACAAATTGACTAACATGCACATGTATGCACAGGACTCATACAAAATATGAAAAAGTCAAAAAAGGCAAGATGGTTAATGCTTAAATATTTGCTTCACTGGGGAGAGGTAAGATGGGGGATATGAGTAAATAATTTTCAGGGGAAAAGAATGAGCCCACAAAACTATTCCCTAGAACTAAGTTCCTCTGGGCTCTGGGGGACATGGAGTCACAGGGTATGGGAGGGAGAGGAGAGGAAAGGCATGGGTTAAAGGAGGTCTTGTAATGCAGATGAAAATATCTCAGGTAATGTCAGGGATGCCCTCAGAAAAAATAGATGGTAGCTTGTGGTTGAGTTAATCTTTCCTAGATCCAGAGAGGGAGGTGTGGCAGGGGATGGGGGGATGGGGGGATGGGGGTTGGCTCAGAGAAAGCATGGCTGTTGATTTCACTGATGTACATTTTCTTTACAAATACAAATCTCCTCCACAAAAAGACAGCCTTGCAGGGCCATTCCTTTCTGCAGACCATCTCAGTATCCATCTTAAAATATGTTTTTTAAAGTATATTTTGGAGTAAAATAGTTTTAGTTTCCCTTACATCTGTGTTGTTAGGAAGAGCTGTTGCCTGAACCTGACCCCCTAGTGAAGATCAAAGTGACCCAGAACACAGGGGGAAGCCAGGCTAGATTGTCATCACTGCCTTCATGAAATGGAATCTTGTACAGTCATTAGCTACTTACATCTCAGTGCTTCAATGCTGTAGTAGTAGAGGTTTGTAATCAAGATGCATTGTGTCAGCAGTGTTAAAACATCCCAGCTCCATTCTGACAACAAAATCTATAAATAGTTGATCTGGCTATGGCTCACACCAGACCCTTGTATAATTCTCTATCTTCACAAGATGTGCCTGGCACATAAGGCTGAAGAACCTGGACCAATGCCTGACATATACAAAGTACTCAATAAATGTTCCTTGAATTGAACTGACTTGTGTCCTCTGCCTGGAACACTTCTTTAGCTGAAACTAGATGTGAACATTTATTGGGTCTTACCAAGTGCCTGACCCTTTACTAGGCACTTTATATAGAGATCACCTCATTCACCTGGCAAACTCCTGCCCATCCTTCAAGATCCAGCTCAAATATCACCTATTCTGTTAAACCTTGACTCCCTCCAGCAAAGTCCTCTGTGCTTTTGCACTGACAGCTCTTTGCTCAATCTTCAGAAGAGCACTTACCACCTTCTATGTTAACATATCTGTTTACAAAGTCTGTCTCCCCACTGGAATATGAGGTCATCAGGGTCATTGTGTCCTTATTAATTTTTTTGTGTGAATGGTATATAGCACAAACATGATGAAATTAATTTGTAAAACAGTCTTATGATTTTTCTGTCACACTGAATATATTTATTTAAAAAACTACATCCTTCTAGACAAAAAGCCAGCTAATTTTTATATAACTGAGAAAGAAAGGGAGTTTCTATATAACCGAGGAAGAATGAATTCTATAATATCTGCACAGACCAGCTGTGAGAATCAACACCTCACAAGAAATACGTAATATGTTTCCGCTAGCACCTACCTTGGAATCAAACAGGTGTGCTCAGGATATCTATTTCTCCTGGTCACCATCAGCTGTCAGGTCCAATAGGCTACAACAAGAAAGAGAAGGATGAGAAGATTTGTATCTCTCTCTCTCTCTCTCACACACACACACACCCCCCTCATTTTTCACTAAAGCATTATTGCTCAAAATCTTTTTTTTTTTTTTAAGATGGAGTCTTGCTCTGTCTCCCAGGCTGGAGTGCAGTGGCCTGATCTTGGCTCACTGCAACCTCTGCCTCCTGAGTTCAAGCAATTCTCCTACCTCAGCCTCCTGAGTAGCTGGGATTACAGGTATGCATCACCACATCCAGCTAATTTTTGTATTTTTAGTAGAGACGGGCTCTCGCCATGTTGGTCAGGCTGTTCTCAAACTCCTGACCTGAGGTGATCCGCCCGCCTCGGCCTCCCACAGTGCTGGGATTACAGGCGCGAGCCACTGCGCCCAGCCCAAAATTGTTAACTCAGAGGTAAAATGGAGAGAGAACACTCACAGAGTTTTGTGAAGTTAAAATGGCATAATGTATATGAAGTGCCTGATACAGTGACAAATTCACTGCCAGCTAAAAAAGTGGTAGTTACTTATGGTACTTGTGGGTTCGGTGGCCCACACTAGACCGCACTTTATTGATCTTCTAGCTTTCTGATTCCTTTGTTTCCACTAAATGGTGTGGAGCAGGAAGCTTAGTGAGAAAAATTTCTTGACTCTCAGGTGTTTGACATGAGCAAGCAACTGGTTGAACTGTGGCACAATTTACTCAAATAGAGAAGATTGGGTGGGGAGGGTAGTGTTGATAAATCAAGAGTTCTGCCTTGGACATGTTGAGTTGAAAATTCCTATTAATTATCCAAAAGGGGTATAAAATAGACTGTTGAATATGAGTCTGGAGCAGATCAGCAGAAAATTAATGTTAAAAGTCAGAGAGCTGGATGAAATATCTATGGAAAAAGCATACATGTAATAAATGAAATGTTTTTTTCATAGTTATAAAATGGATTCTGTTCTAAAATTTTCCTTTCTACTTGTATTTGATATTCACCTTTCTATGTCAGTACATATAAATTTAGCTGGAGATACTGTAACTTTTTAAATTTCTAATAGTTGTACATGTATTTTGTTCCCAACTTGAAACATTACATGCTTTACAAATATCTTTGAGAGTTTATGCAAGTTGATCAGAGGATAAAATCCTAAAAGATAGAATTGCTGGGTCAAACGCAATGGCATACTTAAAAATTTAAAAGATAGTGCCAGATTGTCCTGCAAAATGGATAAAAAGTAAAATTTATACTCACACCAAGAGGGAAAGAAGAGGTTATTTTCTCATGCTTATCCTCATTTTGAATGAGAAATGGTATTTCACTGATCTTTTAATTTTTGTTCTTATTTAATTATGAGTGAGGTTGAACATCTTTTCACAGGTTTATCAGAAATATATATTTCTTTTTGCTATTTTTCCACTGGGTTGTTAACCTTCTTATTTTGAAGGGTTCTGGGCCAAAGGTAAGAAGGAAGCCTTTTTTTTCCTAAGTACTTCATTTTCACCCTTCTGCTATGTTTGCATTCTAAGGGTACTTCAATTTCAGGCCACATTTAGTAACCAGGTAGTATATTTACCTTCCTGCTGTAAACAATTAGAACATAGGGTAAAATATAAGAAACAACTTTTCAGAAATTGGACACTGGCAGCATAAGACTATAATTCCTAGGAGAAGGGAAACAAATCATGTGGTGCACAGAATTGTCCTAGAGGCAGATTTTGGATCACAGTACAGGGAGGACAAAACTAAGAGAAAAGCCATCTTGCTAAGTCAAGGAAACAGATCAGTAATTGGAAATGCTGAGGAGACTAGGTATTGTGGGGCAAAGGGCCAGAGAGGAGGGAGCTATGCAAAGAAAGGCTCTAGAGATCCCCTTGAATCTGAAATAGGCTGTAAATGAATAGAATGAAAGAAACTTCATGAGCCAGGCAAAGAACTCCTTAAGCACAATAGCTGAACACTTATTTGAGTTCACAATGGGCTCTGAATTCTGAGTAGCCAGAGTAGGAAGACTAGTTGAATGCCCAGGGCATTAAAAAACCCTAGAAAGGTCATGCATTAATAATCAGACTAAACTAGTCCCAGAGTAAAGGCTACTGTAGACCAACCCCAGCAAGCTTAAACGTCAGCCTTTAAAACATTAATTTGATCTACAAGTAACTTAACTCCTTGTCTAAACCAATTTCAACACTCTTCAAAGGAAGACAACAAACTTCAGCTATTCTACAACATAATATTTACAATTCCTTGCACTCAATAAAAAATTACTAGACATACAAATGAGAAAAAAAAGTGACTCGTACTAAGGGGAAAAAACAGTCAATAGAAATAGACAAATAAATAAATAAGACATAGATAACGACTGGGCATGGTGGCTCATGCCTGTAATCTCAGCACTTTGGGAGGCCAAGGCAGGTGGACTGCTTGAGGCCAGGAGTTCAAGACTAGCCTGGGCAACATGGTAAACCCTGTCTGTAAATGAAAATACAAAAAATTAGCCAGGTGTGGTGGCAGACACCTGTAATCCCAGCTACTCAGGAGGCTGAGGCAGGACAATCGCTTGAATTCAAAAGGCAGAGGTTGCAGTGAGCCAAGATCACACTACTGCACTCCAGAGTGAGACTTTGTCTCAATTAAAAATATGTATATAGAGATAGATAACGAATTTGCAGAGAAGAACTTTAAAATAGCCACTATAAATATGCTCAAGGTTTTAAAGGAAAATATGAGCATAATAAGGAAAAAATAGAAGACATAAAAATGAATTGTCTACAGATGAAATATAATATCTGAAATGAAAATTCACTTGATTAGATTAATAGACAATTAGATACTGCAGGAAGAAAAATCAGTTGTACCAGAAGAAATAGCAATGGAAGCTATCAAAACTGAAGTACAGAGAGAAAAAAAGACTGAACAGTAATATTAACATAGCCTCTATGACTTGTAGGACATTAAGTTGTCTAATTAATATATGTGTCATTACAGTCCCAGAAAATGATGAGGGGAGAAAAATATATGAATAAATAATGGCTGAGCTTTTTCCAAATTTAACGAAAACTATAAACCCCCAAATCCGGAAAACTCAATGAATCCAAAGCAGTATTAACATAGAGAAAATCACATCAAGGCATATCAAATAACACTGCTGAGAATTACTGATAAAGAGAAAATCTTAAAAGTAGCCAAAGAGTAAGACACACTATATGCAGGAACAATGATAAGTAATATTGATTTCCTGTCAAAACAATGCAATCTGAAATACAAATAACATCTTTAAAGTGTTTAAAGAAAAATGTTGGCAATATAGAATTCTAAATCCAGTGAGATGTCTCAAAATAAGATTAAAATAATGTCTTCTTCCAACAAACAAAAGCTGAGAGGATTTGTTCTCAACAATCCTGAAGTAAAAGAAATGCTAAAGGATTTCTTTCAGGCTTAAGGAAAATGTGTTATCATATAGACACTTCAATCTTCAACAGTGGTTCTCCACTGGGGAGAGCTTGCCCCCCAGAAAACATCTGGCAATGTTTGAAGGCATTTTTAATGGGCATGAAATAAGTAGAGTTGTTGCTAGCATCCAATAAGTTGAGCCAAGAATGCTGCTAAACACCTTACAATACACAGCATACCTCCCCACAATAAAGAATAATCCAGCCCAAAATGTCAAAGTGTTAATGTTGAAACACTTATCTACACAGGAAATGAAGAGCACTGGAAAATACAGATATATGCATAAATACTTAAGGCTTTTTATAGAAAATTGTTTAAGGCAAGAATAACAACAATGTATTAGGGAATTTATAACACAGGTAAAGGTAAAATGTATGATGGCAATCACACATGAAGCAGTAAAATATCATTTGAAGGTAGACTATGATAATTAAAATATATCTACATAAAAAAACAGTCAGGCGTAGTGAGTAAATCAATAGTGGAGATAAAATGAAATAATAAAAAAAATCTGAAAGAAGATAGAAAAAGAAAAATGGAACAAAGAACAGATGGAACACTAAACTTAAACCAAATCATATTGAAAATTACATTAAATGTAAATAATCTAAAAACTCCAATAAAAAGGCAGAAGTTATAAGACTGAATAAAAAAACAAGACCCAACTACATGTGGTCTACCAAAAAAAAACACTTTAAAAATAAAGACACAGGTAGGTTGAAAGTGAATGGATGGGAAAAGATACAACATAAAAACACTAATCCTAAGAAAGCTTGGTGGCTATATTAATGTCAGACAAAGCTGATTTCAGGACAAGGGATATTGCCAGAGATAAAGAAGACGATTTTATAATGATTAGAGTTGATTTAATTCATCATGAAACCATAGTAATCCTAAATATGTATGCATGTAATTATAGAGCTTTAAAATACATTTAAAAACTGACAAATGAAAAGAGAAGTAGTCACATTCATCATTATAGTTGGAGTAGATAGAAAATAATAAAGGCTATATAGAACTTAAACAAACCTGACTTGACATTTAAAGAATCACATACGCAATAACAACTGAACACAAATTATTTTCAAGTGTTCATGAAATATTTACCAAGATAGAACATAAGGTGGGCCATAAAACCATTTTTAATAAATGTAAAATGATATAAATAGTACTGACTACGTTCTCTGATTACAACAGAAGTAAGTTAGAAACTGGTACCAAAAATATATCTGGAAAATACCTGAATATTTGGAAATTAATCATACTTCTAAATTAAGTATGGTCAAAAAAAATCACAAGAAAAATTAGGAAATATTTTGTATTGTGTGTGACTTTGAAGTTTTCTTTGCCATGTTGGAATTTAAATTTTTTATCTAAATACATTTACCAAGCTATAGTAGAGAAGATTGGTAAACATGCCTAGCTAATTTTAAATTTCCTCATGGCAAAGAACCTCAAACAAATTCCGGCACATTTACATGCTTAAGAATGTTTGACACCAACATTTACATCATAATGTATGATACTCACATTTTCTTCTCATACTTTTCTGGTTTCATTTTTGAGATTTAAATTTTGATAAATATAAAATTGTCCCTGCTTTCATGGAGCTTATGGTTTAGTGGTCAGGGATCCACATGGCTAGTTTTCTGTTCCAATACCATTTATTATATAGTCCATCTACTTAATGGCCTAACTTAAAATGACACTTTTATCTCTTCTGTATTTTTCCTATATGATTTGATCTACTTTTTCACTCCTTTTCTCTCTCTCTTTTTTTTTTTTTTTTTTTTTTTTTTTTTTTTTTTTTTTTTTGAGACCAAGTCTTTCTCTGTTGCCAGGCTGGAGTGCAGTGGCGTGATATCTCAGCTCACTGCAACCTCCAACTCCCAGGTTTAAGCGAATCTCCTGCCTCAGCCTCCTGAGCAGCTGGGACTAGAGGCACGCACCACCATGCCCAGCTAATTTTTGTATTTTTAGTAGAGACGGGGTTTCATCATGTTGGCCAGGATGGTCTTGATCTCTTGACCTCATGGTCCACCCTCCTCAGCCTCCCAAAGCGCTGGGATTACAGGTGTGAAGCCACCGCACCTGGCCTTTTCTCTGTTTTTAAATTCTTCTTTCAAAACTGTGCATTTTAAATTATTGCACCTTAAAATGTTTTCATATCCATTAGTGATATTCCCCTCTCATTTCTTTTCCTTATAAAAATTTACCTAGCTATTCTGAAATATTTATATTTAAAAATGTATCGATGTTTGAATTGGAAAGTATGTTGCATTTATAAAATAAAGAGAAAGGCATTTTAGATTTGGTTTGGTTTATTTGGGGTTAAGCTCAATACACAATGCCTGTGCTCCACAACAGACTAATTAAATCTTTGGTGATGGAGCCTAGATATTCTGCATTTTTTTTTTTTTTTTTCTGAGATGGAGTCTCACTCTGTCACCCAGGCTGAAGTGCAGTGGCACAATCTCGGCTCACTGTAACCTCCGCCTCCCAGGTTCAAGCAATTCAGCCTCCTGAGTAGCTGGGACTACAGGCACGTGCCACCACACCCGGCTAATTTTTGTATTTTTAGTACAGATGGGGTTTCACTATGTTAGCCAGGCTGGTCTCAAACTCCTGACCTCAAGTGATCCACCACCTTGGCCTCCCAAAGTGCTGAGATTACAGGCATGAGCCACCGCACCCGGCCAATATCTGCAGTTTTTTTTAACTAAGTGATTGGAATGTACAACCAGGGTAAAGAACCACTGGTCCTATAATGTAAAGAAAATATTAAATCTCAAATAATAAATGGAAAGACACACCCTTTTCTTGAATAGGAGGACTCAGTATTGTATGGTAACTAAAATTTTTTTCTGGGCTTCATACAGGCCTTCAAATTTATTTCTATATTTATTTTTATTAATTATTTTAATTCTAGAAGGGTGGCTTTTAGAGTATTAATATTTTGACTGCGACATACAGTAAGTAACACAACTTCAAAAGGAGACCTGGTATATACACTGATGACAAAGTTTCCCATAATTCTATTTGCCCTTTACTCTGAGCATGCACTCTATTCTATTCTTATTCTATTTTGTAAAAAATGCTGATATCTAAACACTATTTTGAAAAATACTGTTCTACATTACATGTCCGTTGAGGATTTGGAAGAATCATCCATAGACTGGCACTTTTCAGAGTATTCCACTTTCTTCCTGGTTGTGTTTTTTTCTGGAAAATCTATGTATGTTCATTTCATATAGGTCTTCCAGGTCTTCAAATTTATTTCCATAATACTTTTGCAGTATACTCTTTTAATTCTCTGTCTGTAAACCATTTATCTTTCTCCCTCCTAATTTATAGTATTTGTGCACTTTATATTGATAAATTAAGCTAGTGTGTTTTTTCTCTTTAAAAAAGTTATAAATTTATATTATCAATTCAATTACTTTGCTGTTTCTGACTCAATTTATGATTTTATCTTTTTAGTTTTGTTTTAGCTTTCACTTTAATTTGTAGCCTATTTTATGGTTCATTTTCTAACTTTTTAAGTTAAAGAATTGTGATTTTCATACTTTCTTGTTTAGTAATACATATTTGAAGCTATGAATATCTGCTAAACAGAGCAGTTGTCTCCTATAAGTTTTGGTATGTAATGTTTTATCTGTTATTTTGTACACATTCTGTGATAACACTTGTTTCCTCTTTGTACCAAAGGTTTTTTTTTTTTTCCAAAGGTTGTTTTAAACAATTTTTATATTTCCAAGTAGTAGAAGAGATGTTGATTTTTTATTTTGACTATTCATTTTTGTTTAATTATACTGTGATCAGAGAATATGGTCTGGATTATTTCTAATTTGGGACATTTATTACACTATTTGTCAATTTAGCAAATGTTTCATGGGCTTTAAAAAATAAGGCTGATTTTTCGTTGTCAGGGTATAGGGTTCAATACACATTTTTTTCATCAACCTCATTGACTTAATTGTTCAAATACTTTATATCCTTACTAACTTTCAACTGTTTGATCCATGAAGTGAATTAAAGTCTGCTACTACTATTATTTTTTTATTTCAACTTTTATTTTAGATTCAGGAGGTGCAGGTTTGTTACCTGGGTATATTGTGTGATGCTGAGGTTTTGGGGTATGATTGGTCCCATCAACCAGGTAGTGAGCTTAGTACCCTACAGTTAGTTTTTCAACCCTTGTTTCCCTTCCCCCAGCTTCCTCCCTCCAGTACTCCTAGTGTCTATTTTGCTATCTTTATGCTCATGACTACCTAACATTTAGCTGTCACTTATAAGTAAGAACATGCAGTATATGTTTTTCTGTTCTTGCATTGATTAGCTTAGGATAATGGCCTCCAGCTGCATCCATATTGCTGCAGAACATGATTTCGTTCTTTTTTATGGCTGCATTGCTACTACTGCTTTGTTTATTACCCTTTCTCCTTGCAGCTCTGCAGTTTTTCTTTATGTGTTTTTATTATATCATTCCATACTTTAGGATTTATGAAAGGTATATCTTCTCCGTGGAGTGTTTCCTCTACCATCATAAAATTTCCTTGTCTTGTTTTTCACTTTCTGTCTTAAATTCAAACCTGTGACTAATATCATGACTCCAGTTTTCTTTTGTTAGCATTTGTCTGGTATATCTTTTCTGACTTCTTTCTTTTTAGTTTCCTAATCATTTCATTCTACATTTCCATCTTGTATATATTATAAACCCATCGTTCACTTTATAAAAGTTTAATTTAGAAATTTTTAATTTTACAAAGATTTATAATACAAATTAATATTAATGATATCAATATTGTTAGATATTACTGGTATTATTATTGACACATTTTCATATTTAATATTTATGAAGCACACAATTCATTGTTGTATGAACATCATATTTAACATGACATTTTCATTGTTGTGTGAACATCATAGAACGTACTTACACAAACCCAGATGGTATAATCTACTGCATAGTTAGGCTACATAGTATAGCCTATTGCTCCTTGGCTACAAACCACTATGCATGTTACTGTACTATATTATACTGCAGGGAATAGTAACACAATGGCATTTGTATATCTAAACATATAATATAGAAAAGGTACAGTAAAAAATATGGTATAAAAGATAAAAAACGAATAGCTAGAACTACAAGTGTGTGGCACTACACCAAGCTAAAATTTTCACTTTTATTTTTTGTAGAGATGGGGTCTCACTATACTGCCCAAACTGGTCTTGAACTCCTGGCCTCAAGCAATCCTCCTGCCTCGGTCTCTCAAAGCACTGAGATTACAGGTGTTAGCCACCATGTCCAGCCTACTTTCTTTATATCCTTGTTTTATAAGCTTTTTAAAAAAGGTTTTTAAATGTTTTTGTTAAAAACTAAGACACAAGCGCACACATTAGCCTAGGCCCACACTCAATTGGGATCATCAAGACATCACTAAGCCCTAGTAATGTTTCAGCTCCGTTATAATCTTCTGGGACCACCCTCATCTATGTAGACTGCTGAGATTGTTATGCAGTGCATGACTGTACATTCAATGCTTACCCACAACCAAACAGTGGGTGTTCATAAGTATTTGATGAAAATCTAAGTAAAGGGTCCTTACTATACCATACTTTATCAAGTATTTGAATTTTACCACTTCTTCCCGTCAGATTTCTCCTCTGAGTTTGAATGGAGATTAAAAAAAATATTAGATTTCCAGAAAAATTTATTGTATTACTGGGAATTTAAATTCACTGTGTCATCTAAAAATATCCAATATTTAACATAGATTTTGGGTCTTAATCATAGTAGTGTCTTACTTACATATTTTATTCAGCCAGATTCTGCAGGTTATCAAAAAAAAAGAGAGAAAGAGAGAGAGAGAGAGAGAGAGAAAATATATCACACTGAACTCAAGGTTTAAACTGAAGTTCTTATGACCTTAGAAAAATTGACAGCAGAAGTGATGTAGTTCTTAGAGTTCCCAGCAGGGGCCAGAATGTTCATGCTAAATCTAATCAAATGAAAGGTTTTTTTTAAAACTGTAAGTCAAGGTTGTATCTATTTTTGAACTAATTAGAAAGTCCAAGATATAACTCTTTGTAACTCTCTGTGGTTAAAATAACTAGAAACTACTGACTTTTTAATGTTAAATTTCAAGAATATAGATATATAATTTAAAATATTGAAATTTGAGTTAAATAATGATGTTATATAACAAAACGCTGACCCCAATACTAGAGCAAATGGGCGTCAAAAGTACATTTAGTCAGTAGACATTAAAACTCCTATACTAATTGCCAAAAACAGCTCATTGAATCTTTCAGTTGCCAAGCCAGAACCATGGATAGGGTCCAAGAACAAAGGGCACCGCTGTGGCACTGACCCAGGAAATTGAGCACTGACCTAATTTGTTAATTTTAGAACATTAAAAAAATTCTTAATTCAACATAAAGAAGTTAAAGAAGTACTTGGTGCTTCAAAAGTATTTCAATGCAAATTGCCTTTGCAAATTAAATAAACTGTTCTTCATTTAATTCTAATTTAAATCATATAACCTCTCTCTGGGCCTCAGTTTCTCCACCTCTTTATGAATAGAGTGGATAGAATAACCTTAAAATCCTATAGTCCTAAAGTTTTTTATTTCCCTTAGGCAAAAACGGCATCATCTTTTTCTGTCTCCAATTCCTGGCATAGTACCTATCATAAACCAGGTGCACAATAAGGGTTTAATGAACAAATACATATATAAATGAACAGATGAATATATTTAAAAAGACTTCTTTCTAAGAATTTACAAAAGAATTTGGAAATGGAATGGCTCTCTGAAAGCCAATCCTCTGTGAATTATGAAAACCTATGATTTAGGCAATTCCAAGGAAATAAAACATGAGACTCCCAGAAAGAACTAAATTTTTCTAAGGCTATTACCACCTTCAAACCACCAATGGAGTAAAGAGAGTTAAGATTTCTAAAAATGGTTTTATGACTATAAATTTAAAAATCTAAATCTAAAAAAATTATTATTTTTAGATTTAATTGTAAGATTTTTCTCTTGGGGAGAGGTTGGTTACTAGAAACATTAACTTTAAAAAATTTTAAAACTAAAGATAAATTTTTTGCCAATTCAATCTATATTGTCAGCTGCTCTGGAAACCATGCGCTTGTTCTAAAGTAAGTGAAAACATCATGCAGAAAACTGGGCATCAAATATAATGAAAATAAATTTATTATTATGCTCAGTTCATACTTCTCCCTACTGGGAGATTGATCTGTCTTTGCCTTGCACGCACACACACACACACACACACACACACACACACACACACCCCTTTTGAGACTTCTTTTCTGCCCTCTGGCTACCTTTGAGACTCATTAAACTTAACATGAACCTATGTTGGGGAAGGGATCTGGTCACCTTAAGTAGTGGTGTCATAGCCAGCATGGCAACTCCCTAGTATGTTTCCTGTTAAGAGCTACATGGTGTGAGAAGCCATAGATCTAGGAAGCCCCAGATCATTAAATGCAAAACCTGCGCTGGGATACCCAAAGTGCTCAGTGCTCCACCGGAGAACTACTGCAGTGTCAAGAACACAGGGACCCGTGATACCAATCTCTCCTGCCAGTTTCAGGAAGAGGGGAGTCAATAGAAATGCTATGAACCACAGTCAGAACAAACTAAAAACACTTTCACTTAGAAAGTCTATAAATACACTAACTACACCTCGCTGAGAAATTGGAAAGTTGGAGTTTCTGGTATTTAAGGAGATGTTTGTTCATTTAGTGGTTTAATTATTTAAAAAACACTGTTCTGGCCAGGTGCAGTGGCTCATGTCTGTATTCCCAGCACTTTGGGAGGCCGAGGTGGGCGGGTCACTTGAGGCCAGGAGTTTGAAACCAGCCTGGCCAACATGGCAAAACCCCGTCTCTACCAAAGATACAAAAAATTAGCCAGGCATGGTGGCACACACCTGTAATCCCAGCTACTCAGGAGGCTGAAGCAGGAGAATTGCTTGAACCTGGGAGGCAGAGGTTGCAGTGAGCCAAGATCCTGCTACTATACTGCAGCCGGGGTGACAGAGTGAGACTCCATCTCAACAAACAAACAGAGAAAAACACTGTTCTCCCCATCTAATTACGTGCCAGGTACTGGACCAAGAGCTGAAAAGACAAAAAAGAACAAAATATTCCCCACCCTAAAATAGCTCATAGTCTATTTGGGGGATGGAACGGTACGGATTAGAGGACAAGTAAGGAAACATTAAAACACAAACATATAAGAATTGTAATAATCGAGGAGGGGACAATCTATATAATTTTAACAGCAAGTCTTTTAGTCTAGTTTGTTTTTTTAGACAGGGTCTCGCTCTGTCTCACACCACCACACCCAGCTAATTTCTGTATTTTTAGCAGAGATGGTGTTTCACCATGTTGGCCAAGCTGGTCTCGAACTTCTGACCTCAAATGATCCAATCTGCCTCGGCCTCCCAAAAGTGCTGTGATACAGGCATGAGCCACTGTGCCTGGCCCCTAGTATCTTTTTTCAATACAAAAAATGAGGAAGCCAAATTGTAACTTCATTTTTATTTTCTGTGATAAATTTTAAGCCTATAATAAATAGACTAGAGCTCCCATTTTGGGAAGGAGGGGGAGGAGAAATTGCATTTTGAAGTTTTCCTGAATTAATTCTACCCTTAAAGGACAATGGATTGCAGCAATTTTATTAACTAGGACATTACTATGAGGATTGCCATAGTATGAATACAGTCACCTCAAGACCTTCTGAAGACCATCTACAAGAAATCCCTTAAGACTTCTAATTTCAATCTATACCCTAGAACTGACAAATATTTTGCAAATGTCCTCTAGATTGCCTACAAGTTTGTAGTTGGTGATTATAATAATATTTACATGTCCGCTTTTTGTAATAATTATGTACTATTAAATAAACAATGTTTTAAAATTACCATATTTGATGTCTCATTAAAAGCAATGCTACAGGTATCGGGAGGAGGGGACTGCAAGTTAAAGGGGGAAGTATTCAATTGAAGTAGTGTAAAAGTTACTACTTTGGGCATATAGTTCTCCAAGTGCGGTCTGGGGATCACTGGGGTGCTTCCCAAGTCTCTTCCAGAGAGTCTATGAAATAAAAACTGTTTTCATAACAATACTAAGATATTTTTTGCCTTTCTCACGCTCATTCTTATGTGTACAGTAGTTTTCCAGAGGCCCCATAATGTATGAAGACATCATGACTGTCAGCAAATAAAATGTATGCTTGAATATGCCTGCACATGGAAATTTCTGTTTTTATATATGTGTGTTAAATATTAATGATATAACTGACACAAAAAGGATTTGGGGGATCCTAAATAATTTTTAAGAGTATAAACAAATCCTGAGACCCAAAATTTTGAGAATCACTGCTTTAGGGGATAAACCTCAATGGAAAGGGGACACCTAATCAAATTTATTCATATTTCATATGAAGAAACTAGTCCATAGGTTTCATGAAGACAGTGATTGCGTCTGTCTGGCTCGCTGTTTTATCCTCAGAATCTAGCATAGTGCCAGGTACAAAATAGGCATTCAAATATTTCATAACTAATACATGAATTCATACATACATACATTTATAAATGAAGAGTTTGCTAACTGACTTATTCAAGGTTACATAAAACATCAGCAGTAAAGCCAGAACTATATTTTGGGTCTCCTGCCTTCTATTCCTGTACTCATGCTACCTAGCTCAAGAATATTTTTGTTTTTGTTAATTTTTGTCCTCTAACTATCAAAAGCATGGGTCATCAGTTATCAGTGTGGGATGATTATCTTCTCATGATGTTAAGTGAGTTGAGTACTATACAGATTTTTTCTGGCTTTAGGAATAATCAGCATAAAGTAATACCAAAGAGCTGTAAACACGAGTTAATGGCAAGAGATATCAGATAAAATTTTCTGAGTTTTTGCCCAAAACTGTTGAATTTTTCGTGATTCATTCTTGTGCTAATTCCTAATCTCATTCTCCTCCTTGTTTTGGCCATGATTATTAATCTTCCGGCAAGTCTTTACATTAGTTCACTCAGTAGATCTCACACTCTGGAAAACTAAAACCGGAAAATTTTTTTGGAAAATATTCTTTATACCCTCAACATTGTTTTGAGACAACCAGTGGGTATTTGTAACAGATATGAGAGAGTTTTGCTTGCCACCTTACTGACGGTTACAGAAAACGTGAGGCCCACAACAGCCTACCTAGTACAAAGACGAACCATACCAGTCTTGTGAGATACTGCCTTGACCACCTAAATTCTGACTCCTGTGAGAAGCTGCTTTTAGAGATGGCTGACTTAAGACAAAACCAACAAGCTGACAGATACAGCTCTCCCAGTTAACTAGGAGGAATTCTTCTCTACCCACTCACCCTAATGATGCAGTACTGTCCTGTCTCCTTTGTGATAAGAACTGCCACAACTGGGTCTCCAGCAGTCAGACTACATTGAAGTTTCCTATAGCTGGTGAGCCCTTCTATTCTGGGGCCTCAGGAAGGTTGTAATCACTGCCACTGGAGAAGGAATAAAACTTACTTAAATTTCTTCGGTACTTCTTCACCCATTCAATACTGTTCTCGAGAGAAGTTGATTAGATATAGTCAATTCTCCCTATTCATAGTAGTTATGTTCCATAAAGTCATTGCCAACACTGAGTTAGCAAATATTGAACTATTGTTCCCAGGGGAAAAACAGGGTTAGTTGAGCCTCTGGTCATAACATTTTCATCAACCAGTCAATATATAACCTTGTTTTATGTGTTTTTGTTTATAAATACATTATTTAATATATATTGTTCATTCATTAACACTGAACTCACAGCCAACAGCACTATAACTCAGGCCTGAATGATGCTTATCTAGCACGTGCATTTTTTCATAAGAACTTTTTTCCCTTAGGCATATCACAGCCTTTTAAAATTGTGGTAAATATACATAACATTTAGCATCTTAACCATTTTTAGGTGTACAGTTCGGTGGCATTAAGCACATTCACACTGTTGTGTAACCATCACCACCATTCATCTTCAGAAATTTTTCATCTTCCCAGACTGAAACTCTGTTATCTATCACACAGTAACTACCCCTCAGCGCCTTACCCAGCCCCTGGCAACCACCATGCTACTTTCCATCGCAGCTTTCCTGTGATTAGGAACATAGGAACACCACACAGCACATTAGCACTATGCTTGGGGGCCATTTTTAAAAAGCAAAATCAATAAGAGGAGCAATAAAAATAGAAGCACAAAATATATGAAAACATGGCACTAAATAGACGGGAAAAAGGGAATTTGTTTATAGTATGAAAGCTGAAACAATAAGGCGGAACCCTGCCTTGTTTGACCTCATCTGGGAACCTGTGTGTCAGATAGGACTCAATTTTTTTGCCGCTCTGTGAATGCCAGCGAATGACTGAAAAATGCTAGGAATAATGAGTTTCATAGATAAATTTTAGTAAGTAGGCAAATTTGTGAATACAGAAATCATGAATAATAAGAATTGTCTGTTAGTGAAATGACAACCTTTGTTCACTTTTTTCCAGGTAATAAGAATAAAGAGCTGGAACATGTAACCTGGCTGCCTTAGAAAATTTTACTTGCCTCACAGGCCTAGAAAGGTAGACTTTGTGACTGATAATTGGCAGCTATGATCTGAGGCAGTTCTAGTTCATGTGGAGCATAATTTTAAGCATAATCTCAAACCCTTCTGCATAAAACAAACAGCAAGCACTCAAATGCCAGTTATCAATTACTTACTATATGACAGGTGCTATATTCAGCAATTTACATGCATTATTAAATTATATTCCCCCAAAACCCTATGAGGAAGCTGAAGTTTAGAGAAGTTAAATATCTCATCCATTATCACTTAGTTAGAAGTGGCAAAGTTGAGATTTGAACTCAGGTCTATCTGACTCCAGAGCCTGAGTTCTCAATTCATCTGCTATGCAATTCTAAGCATATTTTAAAAAGAAGTTTGACTTACTTGGAACTGTATAGATGCATATGTTACAATGATCATAACATTTCAAAGATTTACACATTGAAAAATGAATTTACCAAACAAATAAAACCTTAGAAGCCAGATCTAATATTGTCCCATAACAAAGAGTATCTGAAATCCTCAGGGCATCTGGTTTGTGTCTGGTTTTCCTTAATCTTTAATGATGGGCAAATCCAATGCATTATGTAAGGCCATTTTTTTTCTCAAGAGATGTAGATACCTCTTAAGAATTTTATGAAAATGCATTAACTTTTCAGGCTACTGAGTTGCATTTTAGTGCACCGAGGCAGTAAATTAGTGTACAGTGTGCAAAAATGGTAGTGACTTTAAAAATAAATATTTGATATGAGCCACTGTATTCTCTTGGAAAAAAAAAAAAGTAATGGATTAAATCTCTTAGGAATCCTTAGCTTCCCAAAAAGGAGTAGGAAAAAGAAATCTCCTTTGGCCTGGAAATATCTTCTGTTTCTTGCTGGCTATGTTTGCTTAGCTCTTTAATTGTTCATTTGACTAGATCTTGTGGCTCCAAAAGCTAAGGTTGAACGTTTGATCCCTACAGAGGCCACTTAAATTTAGAGAACAAAAAGCTCTATTCTCTGCTCCCAGACTTTACCCCAAATCCCTGCCAGGTGTCTGCCCTCTGGTCAAAATGAGAAATTGGCAAAGGGGTGCAAACATATCACAGTATTGGGAAACAACAAAAGGTCACCCCTTTATCATGATGCTCTTTCTCTTTTATGTGCTGACAATATTCTGATATAATTTATAGAGAATAGATACTGCACTTTTTACTCTCTGGATATTTACTGCTGGAAATCTGAGGCAAACTGTAATAAGCTCTGCCATGCCAGTTATAAAATTCATTATCTTATTCTATGTTCAGAGATTTTTCTACTAGCTGACATTACCCTCTTGGTAATAAACAATGAAAAACATATCTACTGAGTTATATGAATCTGCATCTTTAGAATAGGAAATAATAGCACTCAGTCAAAAGTTCAGTATAATTTTCATATTAATAAAAGACATTAAACTATGTAAAAATAATTCCATGCACAATATATTATAATAAGAATGACTTTCAATATTTACTAAGAATTTAGTCAGAAAACAAGTTTCTCAAATTATAGATGAAAATTCTCTACTAGTATCATAATCTCAACTTTTAATTCAGGTCTTCCTAATTTTTATTTTCCTAATTACTTGGTACTAAAAATAATTTAATACAACAAATAAAAATATTTTTTACTTCAAATGCTTGCCTAAACAATATAAAATCATTTTAGTTTTTGAGGAAGCAATATTTCATATTTTAAGTATGTAGTATAAATTAAAATTGACTTATTTAAATTACAATAAGAGTTGTGTGAGGATTAATAAGATTTAAGTACAGTTTATATTATTGCCAACATAGACTTTTGTTTTTCAAATGTCACAAATATCTTTTATTATTTGTAGATTTATTTCTTTTATGAAGTAGTCAAATGAATCAGCTCACCCTTGACTGTAACAAAATACTGCTTGGTGACTTGTGACAGACAGGGTTTTAACCTCTGACAGTGAGATTCATTGTGGAGCATGAGCCAATCATAGATCCTGACGACACTTGTCTCATCTAAGTTGGAATATAAAAAGCCACTTGGAATACAGTATAAAAGATTCACTGGTGTGGCAAGTTGTCTCTCAGACTGTACATGCATTAAAATTTTGCTTGGCATTACTCAAAAGCAAAGGAAAAGTAAAAGGAAGAAACAAGAACAAGAAAAAAAGATTATATTGATTTTAAAATCATGCAAAAACTGCAACTCTGTGTTTATATTTACCTGTTTATGCTGATTGTTGCTGGTCCAGTGGATCTAAATGAAAACAGTGAGCAAAAAGAAAATGTGGAAAAAGAGGGGCTGTGTAATGCATGTACTTGGAGACAAAACACTAAATCTTCAAGAATAGAAGCCATTAAAATACAAATCCTCAGTAAACTTCGTCTGGAAACAGCTCCTAACATCAGCAAAGATGCTATAAGACAACTTTTACCCAAAGCTCCTCCACTCCGGGAACTGATTGATCAGTATGATGTCCAGAGGGATGACAGCAGTGATGGCTCTTTGGAAGATGACGATTATCACGCTACAACGGAAACAATCATTACCATGCCTACAGAGTGTAAGTAGTCCTATTAGTGTATATCAACAGTTCTGCTGACTGTTATTCTAGTGTTTATGAGAAACAGATCTATTTTCAGGCTCTTTTAACAAGCTGTTGGCCTGTATGTAAGTAGAAAGGAAAAGAGTTTCTCTTTTTCAAGATTGCATGAGAATATGTTGATGAGACAAAAATCTGCTGCATTATTTGTTTTCTTATAGAGACAAAAAACTAAAAAATAAAATACTTGCATAGCATTAGTTTAATAAGGCAAATATAGATAGCATGCTTATGCTTTCACAGTAATACCACCAAGGCAAGGACTGGGAGATACTACAAGCAATGTTAAAAACTTACATTAGATTTTATAATTGTATTTGGTTGTGTAAAATGTTTTTTTCACTAATAACAGAAAAAAAAGAAATTGCTGGATGTTTAAGCTTACTTGAGCACTGCTGAAAACCTAAAGTGATTTCTGTTATTTGAAACTCTCTCAGTGTTTTTTTTGTTCTTCACAGTTAAAAATTTAATATTGAAAGCTATTACACTGAAGAGTATGAAAAAATTAAATATCTTAATGTATTAGTAAGAACAATAATGAAGTAAACATAGCGTAATAATCATCACGAACTAAATATTAGAAAATGCCTAAGAAATAAACATTTTAATTGGGTAGGTTATGGCTCACAAAGTCCTCCTTGTACCTTGACCGTAGTACTATTGTTGAGAGTACCCAGTTTGTGTACTTCCAAGCAGGCAGAGTAATTAATAACCTTCTAAAATATTTTATTCTTCCTGAGAGGGAGGGCTTTTACCTGTGGTATCTACACCGCTTCTGACAGATAACATATTTCATACAATTCCTTTTGCAGTCAGCTCAAAAGAATACTTTCTCCAGGAAAGAGAAAGAGGCACCTTGACAGAGAAGGCATGGCAAGAAAAATTTTGTGTTACCTGTTATCTTGCTTTAATACAAGTCTTTATATACTTTAAACAAGACTCAAAACAGTTTTAAAATATTATTTCCCTTATTAAGTAATCAGGTTACAATGCAGCAAAGAATTTCCATTTAAGACTCCGCTATCAAATAGGTCTGGAGTAGATTTGCCTTTTATAGACAATTTTGGAAAACCAAAATAAAATAAATTGTTAGTGCTTGTGCTTACATGACAGCCTGGCCCTAAAGACAATACTTTCAAGCTTTTGCGATAGCCTGAATATAACATCAAGATTTTTGTGTTAATTATCTGCTTAGTTTTGCTCCTTTAAAAGGCTATTCCAAAGCCAAAATGTAACAGATGTACTGTGTTTTCTACTAATTCCCGAGGCTCAGTAAGTTGCTCAGTGTGTCTTGTCCCCAGGTAATTCAGGCCTGGGGGAAGGGTTCCTTCTTCCAGACTGATTGGTACAGCTGCTCAGTAAGTGTAACTACTCAGATTCCCAAAGAATTCTAAGTGGTTGTTCCTCCACAGTGTCTCTTGTTCTCTCTAATCATCATCATTTTAAAATTTCATTCAGTGTTCATTACTTCATAGAATCTTCCTTTGTCCATAGTTCTCTGGAAGGGGAATAGATTCCTGATGAACAGCTGAAAATACATACGTCTGAAAAATTCTGAAAAGCTAGGGTAATGATTTTCTTTGACATTTTTTTCTGAGTTATAAAGTTCCACACAGTATTTCATTTTAAAAGACTGCATAGGCATACATTATCTTAATTTTTTAAAATGCTCAACTATTAATATGGAGGGGTTTTGTTAATGGGAAATAATTTCAGTAACTCTTCTTTTCTTATTCATTTATAGCTGATTTTCTAATGCAAGTGGATGGAAAACCCAAATGTTGCTTCTTTAAATTTAGCTCTAAAATACAATACAATAAAGTAGTAAAGGCCCAACTATGGATATATTTGAGACCCGTCGAGACTCCTACAACTGTGTTTGTGCAAATCCTGAGACTCATCAAACCTATGAAAGACGGTACAAGGTATACTGGAATCCGATCTCTGAAACTTGACATGAACCCAGGCACTGGTATTTGGCAGAGCATTGATGTGAAGACAGTGTTGCAAAATTGGCTCAAACAACCTGAATCCAACTTAGGCATTGAAATAAAAGCTTTAGATGAGAATGGTCATGATCTTGCTGTAACCTTCCCAGGACCAGGAGAAGATGGGCTGGTAAGTGATAACTGAAAATAACATTGTAATAACCTTATGTTTTTATTCATAATATGAATAAACAACAGTAGAAAATAGCTACAAATTCCCTAAGCTCATAAGCTAGACAAAGGTATCTTACCCCAACGGTAGCCCTGTACCCAATAAAAGTAGGGGTCCAATTTCATATCCTATGAAACACTCCCTTGATCCTCTGACTTTGCATCAAGATTTTAGAAAACAATTATACCATACTTCTTAATTTCTTAAGAAGTCCTTTTGAATTGGGAATGAAATATAAAGTGCCTTTCATTAATATGATACATGACTGTATGAATTAAAATATTAACTCTATATAGTGGATTTTCTACATAAACCAACAAATCCAAACATTATTTTTTTCTCCCAGAAGGGTGCCAAATGTGTTAAAATGTTTGGCTTAGCATAAAACAGATAAACCTTTTAAAATTATAATTAAATGTTTTATTCAGAGAAATTAAGAGTGATATTTATAGGCTTATACTTTATTAAATACATTTAAGATTCCTCATGATAAATATGTTCATTATTTGTAGGATGTTGATGCACTGATGTGTGTATATATCTCTTTATGGAATATTCCTAATAAAACTTCAATTTACATGCCTAGGTGGCCAATTAGCCTTTGCCGCCTAGCTTATTTCTGAGCTGCCTTAGCATTCTTGTGCAAAAGTTGACTTAGGGAAGGCCAACTAATTTAGTATCAGGCCAAGTAAATGACAATACCTTATATATAACAAAAATTAATAAAAACCATTTTAATTCCTAGTACAAATTTAGGGTTACTCTTCTGGCTTATCTAAATTTCTGTTTACTTCTGTTTTCAAATACTTAATGTGATCACATCTTTTTACATTCATCTATTGATATAATTTACAAAAGAAGATTATACTTGTAAACAACAAACATGTTACCTTTGTAATCTTTCAATGATCTTAGTTATAAAGATGATATAATTAGCAGATCAGATCTACTCTAAATAAAACATTCTTCAAAATACTATACAATATTTTTTCATTTGTATTACTTTTTTATTATATATGTGTATATGTATATTTATACACACATATGTTTTACTTCAATATGTTGGGGGGTACAAGTGGTTTCTGGCTACACAGATGAATTGTACAGTGGTGAAGTCTGAGGCTTAAGTGCACCCATCACTCCAAGTAGTGTATATTGTACCCAATATGTAGTTTTTAATCCCTCAACCCCTTCTGAGTCTCCAAAGTACCTTATACTACTCTGTATGTCTTTGCGTACTCATAGCTTAGCTCGCACTTACAAGTGAGAACATATGGTATTTGGTTTTCCATTCCCTTCGAATAATGGTCTCCAGCTCCATCTAATTTGCTGCAAAAGACATTACTTCACTCTTTTTTATGGTTAAATAGTATTCCATGGTGTATATATACCACATTTCCTTTATCCATTCATCCGCTGATGGGCACCAGGCTGGTTCCATATCTTTACAACTGTGCATTATGCTGCGATAAACATACGTGTGCAGGTGTCTAAAAGACTATACAATTTTCTAAATGATCTAGTTTCCTTTATATATGCTACTTTAAATGTTAATGACTCCCAAAATGATATTATTATTTTTGACAGTCTTAAATAACACTGCCAGAGCTATTTTCATTTAGATATGGGTTAAAAACTACTGTCAATTATTTAAGAAAGTGTTCCTTTTTATAGGTAGCATTTTAATGATCAAAATTGATAATATGTCCAGTGGTTAATATGTTGTATTCCTCAGATTTTTTCATGTAAAGGGAAACAAAGTCTCAAATGCATTAAAAGATTGGGGCAGAGACAGAACCAACAAATTTTTGAATATCTGAATAGAAACATTTTCCAGTGAAAGAATAAAGGAAATATCATCATCTCTTCTTCTGAATTTGTCCTTCCCTATTTTGCCCTGGCTTTATTGTCCAAGTTTTCCTGAGTGAGGAGAATGGATGACTATACCTAACCCCCCAGGAGTTACCAGGCATATTCAGCCAACACATTTAATCAGGAAGCAAGAAGAGAGGGAGCTCAGGTCTTTCCTTTATTCCCCACTTCTCCTTCTTCTCCTCTCTCTCTCCTTTCTTCCTTCCCTCTCTTTCTTCCCATAAATATTTTCAGGACATCCATTATGTGCCAGGCAGTCTGGTACTCAAACTTGGAAAAATAAAAATTAAAAAGACATGGAACTGACCTTAGGGGAATTTGTATTGCTGTTAAATTCTTTTGAGACATAAGGGGAAAATCAAGCCTAGTGTAAATTAACATTCCTTAATGCTGTGCCTTTTAAAAATAAATGTGGTATGAGCAAAATTATTAGTTTATTTCTTCAACAATGACTTCTTAAGGTAGGTAGAAAAGTGTCTCCAGGTCTATTGATATTACTGATTGTTCTTTCCTTTTCAAACAGAATCCCTTTTTAGAGGTCAAGGTAACAGACACACCAAAAAGATCCAGAAGGGATTTTGGTCTTGACTGTGATGAGCACTCAACAGAATCGCGATGCTGCCGTTACCCTCTAACTGTGGATTTTGAAGCTTTTGGATGGGATTGGATTATCGCTCCTAAAAGATATAAGGCCAATTACTGCTCTGGAGAGTGTGAATTTGTATTTTTACAAAAATATCCTCATACTCATCTGGTACACCAAGCAAACCCCAGAGGTTCAGCAGGCCCTTGCTGTACTCCCACAAAGATGTCTCCAATTAATATGCTATATTTTAATGGCAAAGAACAAATAATATATGGGAAAATTCCAGCCATGGTAGTAGACCGTTGCGGGTGCTCATGAGATTTATATTAAGTGTTCATAACTTCCTAAAACATGGAAGGTTTTCCCCTCAACAATTTTGAAGCTGTGAAATTAAGTACCACAGGCTATAGGTCTAGAGTATGCTACAGTCACTTAAGCATAAGCTACAGTATGTAAACTAAAAGGGGGAATATATGCAATGGTTGGCATTTAACCATCCAAACAAATCATACAAGAAAGTTTTATGATTTCCAGAGTTTTTGAGCTAGAAGGAGATCAAATTACATTTATGTTCCTATATATTACAACATCGGCGAGGAAATGAAAGCGATTCTCCTTGCGTTCTGATGAATTAAAGGAGTATGCTTTAAAGTCTATTTCTTTACAGTTTTGTTTAATATTTACAGAAAAATCTACACACAGCATTGGTAAAATGCAGGATTGTTATATACCATCATTCGAATCATCCTTAAACACTTGAATTTATATTGTATGGTAGTATACTTGGTAAGATAAAATTCCACAAAAATAGGGATGGTGCAGCATTTGCAATTTCCATTCCTATTATAATTGACACAGTACATTAACAATCCATGCCAATGGTGCTAATACAATAGGCTGAATGTCTGAGGCTACCAGGTTTATCACATAAAAAACATTCAGTAAAATAGTAAGCTTCTCTTTTCTTCAGGTGCATTTTCCTATACCTCCAAATGAGGAATGGATTTTCTTTAATGTAAGAAGAATCATTTTGCTAGAGGTTGCCTTTCAATTCTGTAGCATACTTGGAGAAACTGCATTACCTTAAAAGGCAGTCAAATGGTATTTGTTTTTATCAAAATGTCAAAATAACATACTAGGAGAAGTATGTAATTTTGTCTTTGGAAAATTACAACACTGCCTTTGCAATACTGCAGTTTTTATGGTAAAATAATAGAAATGACCGACTCTATCAATATTGTATAAAAGACTGAAACAATGCATTTATATAATATGTATACAATATTGTTTTGTAAATAAGTGTCTCCTTTTTTATTTACTTTGGTATATTTTTACACTAAAGACATTTCAAATTAAGTACTAAGGCACAAAGACATGTCATGCATCACAGAAAAGCAACTACTTATATTTCAGAGCAAATTAGCAGATTACATAGTGGTCTTAAAACTCCATATGCTAATGATTAGATGGTTATATTACAATCATTTTATATTTTTTTACATGATTAACATTCACTTATGGATTCATGTAGGCCGTATAATGTGAATTTGAAATTTCAATGGTTTACTGTCATTGTGTTTAAATCTCGACGTTCCATTATTTTAATACTTGCAAAAACATTACTAAGCATACCAAAATAATTGACTCTATTATCTGAAATGAAGAATAAACTGATGCTATCTCAACAATAACTGTTACTTTTATAATTTGATAATGAATATATTTCCGCATTTATTTACTTCTATTTTGTAAATTGGGATTTTGTTAATCAAATTTATTGTACTATGACTAAATGAAATTATTTCTTACATCTAATTTGTAGAAACAATATAAGTTATATTAAAGTGTTTTCACATTTTTTTGAAAGACACAACAGTTTTTATTCTAATGATTAATTCTGGATTTCTGATTTTCACTTTATTATAAAAGCCTAATGGTTGAGGAATTTTAGGTCTGCTACTCTGGTTCTCAGGAGTTAAATTCCTATTAAATTGGTCCTGGTCAAGTTGCTTTACACATATGAAAGCAAGGACTAGTTATATCTGTTTCATTTCTCTTTTATTTTACTTTGTTTTTTTAAATTATACTTTAAGTTTTAGGGTACATGTGCACAACGTGCAGGTTAGTTACATATGTATACATGTGCCATGTTGGTGTGCTGCACCCAGTAACTTGTCATTTAACGTTAGGTATATCTCCAAATGCTATCCCTCTCCTCTTCCCCCACCCCACAACAGGCCCTGGTGTGTGATGTTCCCCTTCCTGTGTCCATGTGTTCTCACTGTGCAATTCCCACCTATGAGTGAGAACATGCGGTGTTTGGTTTTTCGTCCTTGCGATAGTTTGCTGAGAATGATGGTTTCCAGCTTCATCCATGTCCCTACAAAGGACATGAACTCATCATTTTTTATGTCTGCATAGTATTCCATGGTGTATATGTGCCACACTTTCTTAATCCAGTCTATCATTGTTGGATATTTGGCTTGGTTCCAAGTCTTTGCTATTGTGAATAGTGCTACAATAAACATATGTGTGCATGTGTCCTTATAGCAGCATGATTTATAATCCTTTGGGTATATACCTAGTAATGGGATTGCTGGATCAAATGGTATTTCTAGTTCTAGATCCTTGAGGAATCGCCACACTGACTTCCACAATGGTGTTCCTATAAAAGTGTTCCTATTTCTCCACATCCTCTCCAGCACCTGTTGTTTCCTGACTTTTTAATGATCGCCATTCTAACTGGTGTGAGATGGTATCTCATTGTGGTTTTGATTTGCATTTCTTTGATGGCCAGTGATGATGAGCATTTTTTCATGTGTCTTTTGGCTGCATAAATGTCTTCTTTTGAGAAGTGTCTGTTCATATCCTTCACCCACTTTTCGATGGGGTTGTTTTTTCCTTGTAAATTTGTTGGAGTTCATTGTAGATTCTGGATATTAGCCCTTTGTCAGATAAGTAGATTGCAAAAATTTTCTCCCATTCTGTAGGTTGCCTGTTCACTCTGATGGTAGTTTCTTTTGCTGCACAGAAGCTCTTTAGTTTAATTAGATCCCATTTGTCAATTTTGGCTTTTGTTGCCATTGCTTTTGGTGTCTTAGACATGAAGTCCTTGCCCATGCCTATGTTCTGAATGGTATTGCCTACGTTTTCTTCTAGGGTTTTTATGGTTTTAGGCCTAACATTTAAGTCTTTAATCCGTCTTGAATTAATTTTTGTATAAGGTGTAAGGAAGGGATCCAGTTTCAGCTTTCTACATATGGCTAGCCAGTTTTCCCAGCACCATTTATTAAATAGGGAATCCTTTCCCTATTTCTTGTTTTTGTCTTGACCTGAAAACTATTTATATGTTTCATAGGTTCAATTTCCAAATGCATTGCAGTTGGCAAGGGTATATGGTCCTAGAGTTACAAGTTCTACTGAAGCCACAGAGACACAAGGAAGCTACATTTTTTTCTTACCACTTAATGAAACTGGTACACTTATCTGAACTTTGTGGGCACCAATTTTCAAATTGAATTGCAAAACAGTTGTAAAGTACCTAGAAATCCTTAAGTGCAATAACATACATAAATATTTTTTAAGTGATTCCTCCTCTCCACCCTCCATCAGTTTAGTAACTTAGTTATAAAGCAGTGACTAAGTTTAATGAGGAAGATAATTAAAATTCTATGTGTTAATATTGCTAAATAGTGTATAATTAATATAAGTGTCATTTCAATAATTTCTATTTGTATATTAATTATATACAAATAGAAATCTAAATTCAAATATTGATTAAACTATAATATGATAAAATCCATTTCAAATATCAAATGATCACTTTTAAAAATAAAACACCAATAATATAACTAAGAAATGAAACTATAGGCAATGATAGGCAAGTCATGACTTGTCTGGCATGTGACATAGAGTGTTGAAATTTCATTTGCATGGTCATTCAGTTCCAGTTTACACACTGCAAAACGTATCAAAGCAAACTATACTATTTTAGTCATCCCTGAGTAAGATGTCGAGCAATGAAAAATGGTACTAAATTTAGTACCATTCATGCCTCGATGGCATTTTGCAGAGGAAGTATTTGGAAAATGAGTATATTTATGTTAGATAGCATGCATGGTTTATAGCAAGTTTATCTTGGTTGCCATTCAAAACACTAGACAGAAGGAATATTTAAATATTTTTTCCTAGATTACACATAAAAATACTTCAATAGTATCACATCCTGTCAAGAACGCAAGATGTTCTTGAATGTAAGATTTTACATATGAGGCTGCCCAGGCATAAAATGTATATATAATGATGACAGACAACTCTTTAACAAGATAACTTACAAAGGTTGACTGGCTTATGTCAGGTTTAACATTAACACTAAGTATTCCTGATATGGAACTGTATGGTTTGGCAACGATGCAAGACACACATGCTTTATTTTCATTGATTCCACTTTTGGATTACTAAAAGAAAGGTTTTTAACAGTATTATGCTATTTTCTGCTTCATAATAAAGCTGATGTTTTAAATAAGCACGCACATATACTTTCTTAAAAATCAACTTTAATAAAATGTCATTTTATTAGTTCTATATATGTACTATAGGCAAAATATTATTCACTAGTATTAATTTATAGAAATGTAAAACATAACACCAGATTCTGATCCTAATGAGATCTGTTGAAAACGTCTCCTGAGAAGGGCTAACAGCTATATTTGACTCAATTTATCTTAATGGTAACTTTAAACCAAAAATGTAAAAAAGATTAAATCACTAATTCAACCCCTTAATTTGTTATCCTAACCATTCAAAATTACTCTATTAAGAAACCTTTTCCTACAAGTGTTAAGGGTGTTTTCTCTTTAACGTCTTATGAAGGACACTATTCAGAACAAAATTTGATTATGCGGTTTGGGCCATAGATCCTCCACAAGATTTTCTCAGATCCGCTCCCACGGACACTAAGTCTAAGAAGCCAAATGTCTCTTGGCTCTATTCCCATGGAACTCAGAACCTTGGCATTACCTCTCAACCAGCCAAAAACAAAACATGTCCATACAAGAAAGTATGCCTACATGATTTCATGAGATCCTGATAATGGTGAGATAGAATTCTGAAGGTGACAATCAAGCATAAAACACTGGTTTACTGAGCAAACTAAAGTGACTATGGGAGAAAATCAAAATTGTTACATGGAAACAATTGAGTGGTCATTGAGGCAATTGCTAGGCTTCAAGCTTCAAGAATATCTTCCTGAAAAGCTGCATACTTTTCAGGCAACTCAAGTAACGGAGTGAATTATACGGCTGCCTGCACCCTAGGTGAAGAATTCTACCGAGGAACACCAGGTCATCTTGGGCTCTGAATGAGGCCAGGTGCCATGGGATAAAAATTATAGTAAAGAAAAGCAGATCACGCCTATAATCCCAGCACATTGGGAGGCTGAGGCAGGCGGATCACGAGGTCAGGAGATCAAGACCATCCTGACTAACACAGTGAAACCATCTCTACTAAAAAATATAAAAAAATTAGCTGGGCGTGGTGGTGGGCGCCTGTAATCCCAGTTACTGAGGAGGCTGAGACAGGAGGATGGCCTGAACCCGGGAGGCAGAGCTTGCAGTGAGCCGAGATTGCACCACTGCACTCCAGCCTGGGCCACAGAGCAAGACTCCATCTCAAAAAATAAATAAATAAATAAATAAATAAATAAATAAATAAACAAACAAATAAATAAATAAAATAAAAAATAAGAAAAGCAGATGAGTGTACTCCTCCCTACTTGTAGATATGCCTTGTCTGTAGATATGCCAGTAAAATTGTCCCAAAGTCTAGAATCTACCAAGACCTGTGTCTTACAGTGAACTTAAGTTCCTTACAGCACCAGTCAGACAGAATTCCACCAAAGTTGCAAAGGACTGATGCAAACCTAAAGAGATTCCTATCTTCTCATTGGCCAGGGTGCATACCTGTGACTGAAACAAATTGCACCAAGTAAGTTTCTTATGGGAGAAATAGCTCTGCAACTGCAGGGCCAGCAGAAATCCTTCCTTCACTGAGAGAGGTGTGTGGACTATGAACAGTGAGCCCTATCCAGCTTGACCAGACAGATGTTCGACCAAAGATTCCTCATCCTGGCCAAAGACAGCAGTGTCATCTCAGGGCAGCAATTGTGACTGTGGATGGAATCTGGCCATATATATATTGACACAGCCTTACCTAGTGCATTACCTGATTAGTGTATTTGGCCCTCATATATTCTCTTCAGCTTAGCAAGGAATAAATTACCTATAGGAAATTGGACAAGACTCATGAATATGACTTACAGAAGAAAATCACATTATATAGGAATTATTATCTCCATTTTGGAAATGAGGAAGTTGAGGCTCAGAGAGGCACACGACTAATAAATGACTATGATGGGTATATACATAATGTAAGAAATACAAATGTAGAGATACAATTTTTCACAGTCATTAACTCAGGTGTGAAAAACTGTAACTTCTGATTTCTTACAAAACTGACCAGCTTTTACTTGAAGCCTCCTCATGCTATATCACCATTTCTACTTTGTAGATGCAGCATCATCGGGAACCACTCTAATGAAGCTCCTCTCCATGGACCTCACACAGAAAATGATGCACAAAATCCATATCCCCCTGTTCTCAAATGTCTGAACTTCTAGGAGGGGTGTAATATCTCGAATTCCTTACATCCAGTTCAGCTCATGAGGGAGGGCATCACAAAAATACCAATGTCTGAAGCCTCTCTCTTCCCAACAAATTGTCTCCTGTCATCGGCTCATGAGATCTGTAAGTGAAAAGATATAGAAATAGATTCTGACTGACTGGCTCTATTTACTATTTCTTTATATTTGATACCTGAGCCTAGACCCTTGCACTTGCTACTTTTTTTTTTTCTGATTCTGATCCAACAAGTGGAATCCTGGAAAAATGTAACTTCTTAATAAACCACATTATTAATTCTCACTAATGATAAAAATGTAACTTAAAATGAGATGACATCCTTTCACCTACAAATGCACTAAATTTTATGTTAATATCTAGTGTTATTAGTAAGCGTGATCAGAAATAAACACTCTACACTGTACATTAGCTGTAAAAAGGCCCTGCCAAGTACCTTCCGATTTTTAACATTAAACTAAATTTGGCCTGAGGCAACCTCCATATCTCCCTATGTAACTGAAGGGCAATCTGACTTATTAAGTAAACAAACTGAAAGCCTGACTTGGGGGTATATTTTATAACAAATAGCTGCGTGTCAGCCAATCACAGCAGCTGAGCTTCAGCCAGTCTCAGGCAGGCAACATGTCCAAATAAGGCAAACACAGATCTATAACCAACCAAGCTGTTTCTATACTTCATTTCCATTTTCTGTCTATAAATGCTGCCTGTCTACATTGCACAGCAGAGTTCTCTCAACCTTTTCTGGTTCTGAGGGCTGCCTGACTAGCAAATTGTTCTTTGTTCAAATAAACCTTGCTTTATTTTTCAAAAGTTGTTCTTTTAACAGTAACAAGATCCTTAGGGGTTCTAATGGTGATTTCACTTATAAAATTTTATCCTCCCCCCCCAAAATGCAAACATTTATGTAAAACTAAAGTTATTATTTTTAAGGTTGGAAATAACACACATTCTAAATATAGGAAAATGGTTACGATTGATTTAGTAGATATGTATGTGTATCTCTAAATATACATGATACATGCGTGTACACACATGCTATACACATATTTATCTACTTAGAATACATTCATCTGTAAATAACAGAAATCCCAATACAAATAGGACTTAATAGAAAAGCTGATTATCTCACAGAAGTTCAGATGTAAGGGAACTCTAGGTAGAGAACGATAGGTAGCTTAGTAATATCAGCGAAGGCTTAAATGCTTTCCACCGCTTCACTCTGCCATGCCCATTGCATTTGTTTGGCCGTGATGTTGTCTCTATAACTACAAGATGGCTACTGCAGTTTACATGACAACGTCCATGTATATTGAAGAAAGGGAGCCACACTGCATGTGTGTTCGTGAAAAATTTCCTTTGCAGAATCAAATAATATTATTATATTTAATTTTAATGAATACAATTTGCACTCTGTAGAAGTTGTACCAATTTATATTTTTATTATAATGTATGAGATTACCTATTTTCCCATACCCTCATCATTTATATTTCTAGTCTGACAGGCGAAAAACGGCATCTGATCATGAGTTTCATTGCATTTCTCTTATTTTAAGTAAGGTTATTAATCTTTCTGTATTTTAAGTAAGGATTGCTTGTACTTCCTTTTCTAGTAATTGCTTTTATCCTTCACTCATTTTTTTCTATTAGGTTGTTGGTATTTCTTTAAAGAAATCTATGTATTTAAGAAGATAGCCCTTTATGCATGACAAAAACTGCAACTCTTTATTCCCAGATTTCTATTTCTCTTTTGACTTTATGATTTCTTGCATTCTTAATGCAGAATTTAAAAATATTTGTATGATGTCACATACTTTAGTCTTTATTTATGGCTTCCAGTTTTTTTGGTAATACTTAGAAAGGCCTACTCCTCTATGTGAGGAGTATATTCCAAAATGCATCTTATATTTTGTTTTAATACTTTAATGATTTAGTTATTTACTTTAAAAATCTTTAATTCATCTCAACTCCATTTTGTCATAAGTGTGAAGGAAGAATCCAATTTATTTTTCTTCAGCATGATTATTTAGTTGTTACCATTTATAATGCTATTTTTTCCCTGCTGATATAAAATGTGGAATGGTGCCCAATGGACATATCCTAATAACCACATGGATTCTGTTGACCTAAAGAAAGAAACGGAGGCAAAATTAATATAGGCAATTTATTTGAGCCAGGGTTGAGAACTGCAGCCTGAAACACACTTCCAAGTTGCCTTGCGGAGTACTCCACTCAGCCTTTGTTACAGAAAGGTTTTTTAAAAAATGTTTTCTTTTTAATTATTATGGATATAGGCCAGGCGCGATGGCTCGCGCTTGTAATCCCAGCACTTTGGGAGGCCGAGGCGGGCGGATCACGAGGTCAGGAGATCGAGACCACGGTGAAACCCGCCTCTACTAAAAATACAAAAAAAATTAGCCGGGCGTGGTGGCGGGCGCCTGCAGTCCCAGCTACTCGGAGAGGCTGAGGCAGGAGAATGGCGTGAACCCGGGAGGCGGAGCTTGCAGTGAGCCAAGATCGCGCCACTGCACTCCAACCTGGGTGACAGAGCGAGACTCCGTCTCAAAAAAAAAAAAAAAAAAAAATTATTATGGATATATACTGGTTGTACGTGGGGGGATGGTCAATGAGTACTAGCAGGTTTTTAAAGGCAAAAGGGAAGGAGTGGGCTGATACAAAGTTGTCTGACAGGAATTCTCATTGGTTTATAGAAGTAACATTGAGTAGTGATTGGCTATACATCATTGAACTAAACTACAGCGTATGAGTTATGGTGTCTAGCACATGGCATTCTATGGTTACTTGGTGTCAGTTAGTCTAGAGCCTATATAGCAAATGGCTTCAAGAGATCATTATTTAGCTCAGAGGGGGAGAGAGATATGACCACTGTTACATGCCGTCACAGTTTATGCCTCTCTGGGCCTAAATTAAAAGGAGCTTGCATTCCTCAGATAAAAAGTTTTTCTTTCTTAATTCTTAGATCTAAAACATAATTTTCATAGAATTTAGTAATAGCACAGGATGCCTAGAGTAAAATCAAGAACCTCCTTGAAATCTAACCATAATCAAATCAGATAAATGCGAAAACAGTATGACGATTGACGTTTCTATCTGGTCAGAAATAACTAGTTGCAACCCTACCCATATTCATCCATTTCTTTCATTAAAGTTTTGAAGAGTCTACTATCATTATATTTTAACCCCCTTAAATGCAGGTGTCGGACATTTAGCTCACAACAACATAGTCCTTCTAGGACAGCATCCGTCTCCTCTACTGAAGCCAAGATACCTTTCTTCCATGACTGCAGAGGAAAAAATTTACACATCTTTTCCCCCAAAAGACACAAAACTTCTCTATCATTACATTAGTTGACCAGTCTCACCTGGTATGTCATTCAGCCTCTCAAAGGAATAATATTTTCTTCCACTATTCCCAGAAAAGGAGAGCACAATAACAATTCAGAATATCTCTGGTACTTTCCCTCTGAACTAACATATCAATTGTATTCATACTTGTGTTCCATCAGACTTCACCCATTCATTGAGTTCAAGACTAGTACTACCGTGGGAACTATGGAGAGAGAAGGGGAGAGGAATAAATCATAATCTTCTCTCAAGGAAACACAGTCTAATGAGAGCAGAAAAGTAAACAGTAAAAGTAAAGCCTCATAAAATGTGACAAATAGTACCCAGTTGACACTTGTCCTGACAACTACATGGATCCTCACACAGGGTGCTGCGGGAGAAGTGAGGAAAGTCACCTCCGCTGGACTGGGAGTTCACAAGGCCTTAAAGAGGAGGAGACGTTAGCAATGTCTTTAATGATGAAGAAAAGTTTGATGGATAAGTAAGAAGGAATAAATGGGAAAGAAGAAGGAAGAAGGGCATTCCAAAAACAAAGCAACAAAAACACACACACGTGAATGCAGGCACGAAAGAGCAGCGTGTCTTCCAGGTCCTGTGAGAAGTTCAGAATGGCTGGGGATCTTGGGGAGTGAGTGAGAAGCAATGAGACTTTAGGGGTGGATGGACACTCCTTGTATGTCCTTGTATGTCTCCCTGAGGAGTTTGTACTTGATACTGTCAGTGAAGGGACCCAGTGAAACATGGGAGGGAGTAATATGGTTATGTGTAATTTTTCTTAAAAAACTCACTTTAAATAAGGTGTGTTGCCCTTTTGTGTGTGTGTGTGTAAAAGTCCCTTTTAAAATCATGGGAGGGAGTAATATGGTTATGTGTAATTTTTCTTAAAAAACTCACTTTAAATAAAGTGTGTTGCCCTTTTTTGTGTGTGTGTAAAAGTCCCTTTTAAAATCTGGTGACACCTGTATATCACTTCTCAGAATAATGGTTTAAATTCATTGTTTTAGAAAAGAAACCAATCATATTGAACTATAACTTATCAAAATATTTTTAATGTGGGATATAATAGAAGCTGACAGCACAAAAACTTATTAATAAAATAAATAACACCACCTAGTAAAAAGTACTATCATAACTTAAAAGTAGTGATAAGCATAAATGAGATACCTGCAACAACTGCAATTTGATATTAGATATTTGTGATTTTTGTTAGTGACATAGTCATAGATATTATGAATAATTCTCTCATTTCAAGTCTATATTTAGAATGGAAAGATGCTGGTGCCTCTGACGCACTGAGCATTGGACTTCTAGAATGGAAAGATGTCAAATTTCAGTTAAATGTAAGTCAAAATAAAGATGTATTTTTTCCCAACCAATTCTCAGATCCTCTGAATTCTATATACTAGTATAAATGAAAGAGACTAGGGGTGGGAATGGGGACAAATGAATTCAATTACAATGACTAGTCAAGGGGAGAAGTGATAAAGGTCTGAATGTTAATAGCCACCATTAGTTGAGCACTTGTTATATTCCATGCATTGTTCAAAGTGTTTTCTATGATCATCTTATCTGCAGAGGTAAGGCTATTATTATACGTATTTTGTAGGTAAAAAAACCAAATCACAGAGAACTAAGAAACTTCATTCAGAATGGGAGCGGCCAAGATGGCTGACTAGAAGCAGCTAAGGTGCATGACTCTCCTGGAGAGGAACAGAAGGAGCAAGTAAATACAGCACCTTCAACTGAAACATCCAGGTACTCACACTGGGACTAATCAAGGAAACAACTTGACCCATGGAGAATGAAGAAAAGCAAGACAGGACAATGGACCACCCAGGAACAACACAGAGCCAGGAGAACTTCCCCCACCAAGGGAAGCAGTGAGTGAATGTGCGACCCCGGGAAATCATGCTTCTCCCACTGATCTTTGCAACCCCTGGCTCAGGAGATCTCCTTGTGGACCCACTCCACCAGGGCCTTCAGTCTGACAGACACAGCTATGTGGAGTCTTGGTAGAGTAGCCGTTCAGGCAAGCATGGAGACCCTGGAGCCTTAGATACTCAGGCTTTCTGGCAAAAGTAGCTGCAGCTCTGGCAAAGTGGGAGTTTAGACCCCCATACATACTCCTAGGAAAGAGGCTCAACTGAGGCGGCTGAGCAGTGACAGCCTGCAGGCCCCACTTCCATGGCACCTCACAAGATAAGACCCACTGGCTTGGAATTCCAGCCAATGGTAGGAGCATCGCGCCTCCCTTAGAAGGAGCTCTTGGAGTTAGGGATGGGCTTCCATCTTTGCTGTTTGGGTGCCTTAGCCATTACAGCCTTCAGGATTTGGAGAGTCTGGGCCAGGGGAAAGGGATCCCCCAGCACAGCACAGCTGCTCTACCAAACATGGCCAAACTGCTGCTTTCAGTGGGTGCCCAATCCCATTCCTCCTCACTGAGCAGGACCTCTCAGCCAGGGCCTTCAGCCATGCCCCAACCATGTTCTCCAGCTGACAGAAATTTGAAATCCCCCTGGGATGGTGCTTCCAGAGGGAGGGGTGGGACCCCATCTTTGCTGTTTGGGTGACTTAGCTGGTCCAGCCTTTGGGCTTTGGAGAGCTGACCAGGGATAGAAGGGATCCCAAGCTGACCAGGGATAGAAGGGATCCCCCAGCACAGCACAACTGCTCCACCAAAATGTGGCCAGACTGTTTCTTTAAGTGGGTCCCAATCCCATTCCTCCTCACTGGGTGGGACCTCCCAACAGGGGCCTCCAGCCACCCCTGCCAGTGTTCTCTGGCTGATAGAGATTTGTAAACTTTTTGGGACAGCACTCTTAGAGGGAGGGGAGTGCCACCATGTTTGCTGTTTGAGTGACTTAGACATTCTAGCTTTCAGGCTTTAGAGTGACTGAAGCAACTGGGGACTGAAGTGGAACCCCAGCACAGCACAGCTGCTCTACCAAATGTGACCTGACTGCTTTTGTAAGAGGGTCCTGGATCCCATTCCTCCTCATTGGGTGGGACCTACCAACCAGGGTCTCCAGCCACCTCCTACAGGTGACTTTGGGTCGGCAACAGGCCTGTACCTCCCTGGGACAAAGCTCCCAGAAAAAGGGACAGGCTGCCATCTTTGCTGTTTCACAGCCTTCCCTGGTAATATCTCCAGGTACTGGAAAATATGAGGCAACTAGGGACTGGAGCAGGCCCCAATCATACTGCAGCAGCCTAACAGAAAAGTGACCAGCCTGTTACATGAGTGCCCATTCTAGTATCTCCTCACCAGGTAGGTCCTCCAGCTCTGGGCCTCCAGCCACCCCCCACCAGAGCTATCGAGCCAGTAGCAACTTGGCAACTCCCCGGACAGAGCCTCTCAGGGCAACTAAAAGCCTCTCTGCTACTGCCTCTGCAGTAGAACTGCCCTTGACACCCTTGGACTAACGAAGGAGCAAAGACCCAAAATGTCTTATCCACATCTCAAACAAGCTGCAGTTAACCCAGGGAGACTCCAGTCTATTTCCCACGGGCCCCACACTGCTCATCACTAGGCAGTAAATCCCTGGCTGGGGCCTACAGCACAAAGACACTCCATTCTGGGCTGACTGCACTGAGCAATTGCTGACCTGTATCTCTCTTGGGCGGAGACCACAGGAGACAAGCAAATGACCCTCAGCCACAACACTACTAAGATTCCTTCCTCTCTGTCTCTAAGTTGGGGAAGGAACATAAACACTGAGATCACCTCAAAACTACAGTGGGCAGCTCAGGAGTGCCAAGTCATAATCTACAGTCAGCACTCAAGGGGGAGAGGAACCCACACTTTCAAAGCATTGAGAGGGAACACAGCTGCAACTGTGAGGAAACAGGGGAGCCACAGAAGTGAACAAGAGTCTACCAACTGACTGAGAAGCCTAAGTGCCACCTGCTGAATCACATCCTAAAGCTTTAACACCAAAAATACCTCACTAACATATTCCCTTCTGAAACCAGAGACAAGAAGTCAGCTTCACATAAAGATCCTGCACAAAGCCTTGGTTTGGTGAAAACATCCAGAAAAGAAGTCTATTGACTGGACTCAATCTACATGCAGTTAAAGGAACACCCACACACAGTGAGGAGAAAGAACCAACATAAGATCTCCGGTAACTCAAACGGACAGAGTGTTGTATGTCCTCCAAACGACTGCATCAGTTCTCCAACAAGAGTTCTTTTTTTTTTTTTTTTGAGACGGAGTCTCACTCTGTTGCCCGGGCTGGAGTGCAGTGGCGCAATCTCGGCTCACTGCAAGCTCCGCCTCCCGGGTTCACGCCATTCTCCTGCCTCAGCCTCCTGAGTAGCTGGGACTACAGGCGCCCGCCACCACGCCCGGCTAATTTTTTTGTATTTTTAGTAGAGACGGGGTTTCACCGTGGTCTCGATCTCCCGACCTCGTGATCCGCCCGCCTCGGCCTCCCAAAGTGCTGAGATTACAAGCATGAGCCACTGCGCCCAGCCCCAACAAGAGTTCTTAACCAGACTAAACTGGCTGGAATGACAGAAATAGAATTCAGAATATGGATAGGAACAAAGATCACTGAGATTTAAGAGGATGGCAAAACCCAAACCCAGGAAAATAAGAATCACAATGAAGCAATACAGGAGCTGAAGGATGAAATAGCCAAGATAAAAAAGAAGCTAATGGGTCTGACAGAGCTGAATAACACAATATAAGAATTTCACAATGTAGTCACAAGTATTAACAGCAGAATAAATCAAGCTGAAGGAAGACTCTCACAACCCGAAGACTGGTTCTCTGAAATAAGACAGACAAAAATAAAGAAAAAAGAATAAAAAGGAATGAACAAAACCTCTAGAAGTATGGAATTATGTAAAGGGGCCAAATCTATGAATCACTGGTATCCCAGAAAGGGAGGGGGAGAAAGCAAACAACTTGGAAAATATTTTTCAGGATATTGTCCATGAAAACTTCCACAACCTTGCTAAAGAGGCCAACAATCATATTCAGAAAATACAGAGAACTCCTGCAGGATACTACACAAGAAGATCACCCCCAAAACACATAATCATCAGATTTTCCAAGGTCAAAATGAAAGAATGTTAAAGGCAGCTAGAGAGAAAGGGCAGGTCACCTACAAAGGGAACCTGATCAAGCTAACAGTTGACCTCTCAGCTGAAACCCTAAAAGCCAGAAGAGGTTGGGGGCCTATATTCCGCATTTTTAAAGAAAAAATCTTCAACCACAAATTTCATATCCAGCCAAACTAAGCTTCTTAAGTGATGGAGAAATAACATCCTTTTCAGAGAAGCAAATGTTGAGGGACTTCATTACCACCAGATCTGCCTTACAAGAAATTTTGAAAGAAGCATAAATATAGAAAAGAAAGATCACTGCCAGCTAATACCTTAACACGCTTATACACACAGACCAGTGTCACACACAGACTAGTGTATAAAGCAACCACACAAACAAACAACTATTCTAGGGGAGAAGTGATAAAGGTCTGAATGTTAATAGCCACTATTAATTGAGCACTTGTTATATTCTATGCATTGTTCAAATTCATAGCACTAAAAGCCCACATCAAAAAGTAAGAAAGATCTCAAATTAACAACCTAACTTCACAACTGAAAGAATTAGAGAAGCAGGAACAAATCAATCCCAAAGCTAGCAGAAGATGAGAAATAACAAAAATCAGAGCTGAACTGAAGTAAATCAAGACACAGAAAACCACTCAAAAGATCAACAAATCCAGGAGTTGTTTTTTTGAAAAAAAAAGTAATAAAATACACCATTAGCTAGACTAATAAAGAAGACAGAAGATCCAAATAAACACAACTGGAAATGATGAAGGGAATATTACCACCGGCCCCACAGAAACAAAAACAACCATCAGAAACTACTAGAAATACTTCTATGCACACAAACTAGAAAATCTAGAAGAGATAGATAAATTCCTGGACACACATACCCTCCCAAGACTGAGCCATGAAGTAATTGATTCCCTGAACAGACCAATAACAAGCTCAAAAATTGAATCAGTAATAAATAGCCTAGCAAATAAAAAAAGCCTGAGACCTAATGGATTCACAGCCAAATTCTACCAGATGTACAAAGAAGAGCTGGTACCATTTCTAAAGAAGCTCTTCCAAAAAACTGAGGAGGAGGGACTCCTTCTCAACTCATTCTATGAGGACAGCATCACCCTGATACCAAAACCTGGCAGAGACACAATAAAAAAAGAAAGCTTCAGGCCAATATCTTTGATGAACACTGATACAAAAATCCTTAAAAAAATACTTGCAAACCAAATCCAGCAGCACATCAAATAGCTAATCCACCATGATCAAGTAGGCTTTATCCTCAGGATGCGAGGTTGGTTTAATGTATGCAAATCAACAAATGTGATTCATCACATAAACAGAACTAAAGACAAAAACAACATGATTAATCTCAATAGATGCAAAACAGGCTTTCAATAAAATTCAGCATCCTTTCAACATAAAAACTCTCAATAAATTAGGTATTGAAGGAACATACCTCAAAATAATAAGAGCCATCTATGACAAAACCACAGCCAACATACTGAATAGGCAAAAGCTGGAAGCATTCCCATTGAAAACTGGCACAAAACAAGGATGCCTTCTCTCACCACTCCTATTCAACATACTATTGAAAGTCCTAGCCAGAGCAATCAGGCAAGAGAAAGAAACGAAGCATATTCAAATAGGAAGAAAAGACATCAAACTATCACTGTTTGCAGATGACATAATTCTATATCTAGAAAATCTCACAGTCTTGGCCCAAAAGCTCCTCCAGCTGATAAACAACTTCAACAAATTTTCAGGATGCAAAATCAATGTACAAAAATCACTAGCATTCCTATACACCAACAACAGCCAAACTGAGAGCCAAATCAGAAAGGCAATCCCAGTCCCAATTGCCACAAGAAGAATAAAATACCTAGGAACACAGCTAACCAGAAAGAAGAAAGGGCTCTACAATGAGAATTACAAAACACAGATGAAATCAGAGAAGACACAAACAAATTTTAAAAAATCCCATGCTCATGGGTAGGAAGGATCGATATCATTAAAATAGCTATACTGCCAAAAGCTATTTACAGATTCAATGCTACTCCTATCAAACCACGGATGACATTCTTCACAGAACTAGAAAAAATAATTTTTAATTCATATGGAACCAAAAAAGAGACCGAATAGCCAAGGCAATCCTAAGCAAAAAGAACAAAATGGGAGGCATCACTTTACCTGACTTCAAACTATGTATGATAGTACTACAGTAACCAAAACAGCACGGTACTGGTTCAAAGACAGACACATAGACAAATGGAACAGGATAGAGGCCCAGAAATAAGGCCAACATCTACAGCCATCTGACCTTCAACAAAGCTGACAAAAACAAGCAATGGGGAAAAGACTCCCTATTCAACAAATGGTGCTGGAATAACTGGCTAGCCATATGCAGAAGATTGAAGCTGAACCCCTTCCTTAAACCGTATACAAAAATCAATACAAAATGGATTGAAGACTTAAATGTAAAACCCAAAACTGTAAAAACCCTGGAAGACAACCTAGGCAATACCATCCTGGAAGTAAGAATAGGCAAAGATTTCATGACAAAGACACCAAAAGCAATTGCAATCAAAGCAAAAATTGACAAGTGGGATCTAATTAAACTTAAAAGCTTCTGCACAGCAAAAGAAACTACCAACAAAGTAAACAGACAATCTACAGAATGGGAGAAAATATTTGCAAACTATGCTTCTGACCAAGGTCTAATATCCAGCATGTATAAGGAACTTACACAAATTTACAAGAGAAAAACAACCTGATTAAAAAGTGGGCAAAGGGCATGAACAGCCACTTCTCCAAAGAAGACATACACGCAGCCCACAAGCACATGAAAAAAAGCTCAATATCACTGATTGTTAGAGAAACGCAAACCAAAGCCACAGTCAGATACCATCTCACACTAGTAAGAATAGCCATTACTAAAAAGTCAAATAACAGATGCTGGCGAGGTTCTGGAGAAAAAGGAACACTTATACACCATTGGTGGGAGTGTAAATTAGTTCAACCATTGTGGAAAGCACTATGGCAATTCCTCAAAGAGCTAAAAGCACAACAACCATTGGACCCAGCAATCCCATTACTGGGTATATACCCAGATGTATGTAAATCATTCTACCGTAAAGATACATGCATGCAAATGTTCACCGCAGCAGTATTCACAATAGCAAAAACACAGAATTAACCTAAATGCCCATCAGTAACAGACTGAATAAAGAAAATGTGGTTACATATATACCATGGAATACTATGTGACCATAAAAAAGAACGAGATCATGTCTTTTGCAGGAACACGGATGGAGCTGGAGGCTATTATCCTTAGCAGACTAACACAGGAACAGAAAAGCAAATACCACATGTTCTCACTATTAAGTGGGAGCTAAATGATAAGAACTTATGAACACAAAGAAGGAAACAACAGACACTGGGGTCTACTTGAGGGGAGAGGGTGGGAGGAGGGAGAGGAGCAGAAAAGGTAACTGTTGGGTACTGGGCTTAATATCTGGGTGGTAAATAATATGTACAACAACCCCCTGTGACACGCTTACCTATGTAACAAACCTTTACACGTACCTCCAAACTTAAAAGTTAAAAAAAAGAAACTTCATTCAATTCACATAGCTAGTGTGAACCAAGTTTCAAATGAAGGTAGTTTGACTTCAGAAATTTACAGTTTTCCACTATTGGGGCAGTAGCAATGATGGTAAAAGAATGCATTCGAAGCATGTGGAAGATAGAATGAGGCTGGGCACAGTGGCTCACGCCTGTAATCCCAGCATTTTGGGAGGCCGAGGCCAGGGGATCACCTGAGATCAGGAGTTTGAGACCAGCCTGGCCAGCACGGCAAAACTCCATCTCTACTAAAAATACAAAAATGAGCTGTGCGTGATGGCATGCACCTGTAATCCCAGCTACTCGGGAGGCTGAGGCAGGAGAATCGCTTGAACCCAGGAGGCAGAGGTTGCAGTGGGCTGAGATCAAGATCACACCACTGCACTCCAGCCTGGGGGACAGAGTGAGACTCCATCTCAAAAAACAAACAACTAAACAAACAAACAAACAAACAAAAACAAAAAAAAAAAGAAGAACAAGAAGAATAAGGAAGAGGGGGGACTCTACAAATAAGCCCAGGCGAAGTAGAAGATTTCTGTAAAATATTTGCCACACAATGTTTTCCTTTTTGGCAATTCTTCCCCCTCCTCTCCTGGTAGACTTTTGGTCATTAAGGGTAAGCCATGGGGCTAAGGCTTGTTTCCCCTGGAAAGGGAGAAAAAGCACCACCTAGTGTATTGGGATGTAATATGATTTTTTTTTTCCTGGGTTGGAGAAAGTGAGAGGGAGAGAGAAAGTGAAAAATGTTATAAGGTGTCCTTGCTCCCTTTTGGGGGATCAAACTTGGCTGAGGGAGAGAGTTAGAGAAGAAAACCCAAACAACTCTGAGCAAATCAAAGATTATTGAGGATGGTGCCCTGATTCCTGTGTAGTGTGGAGAGTCAGAAAGCTCTACGAGAATTCCTCTGCTAGACATAGTCCTATATCTAATATGGTGCCAGAGTGATTGAGTAGCAATGATGAGAATGCTTAGACTAAAGGCATCTACACTAGATCCTGAACTCTCCAGATGGTTTCTAAGAAAGTATCTAAGAACCATCAGATATCCAAGAGGGTACAGCTTGTTGAACAGGATGCTGGACTGGCTGCTAAGTTTAGATGTGTATGACAAGGTACAGGGACCTCATAACTAGGGGCGATAGCATGGTCATCAACAGCAGGTGCCAGCACAATGCTTCCAAAAATTAGGTGAAGCCAACAATATTTCAGTGGCTACCCCTATAGGACACTCAGTCAGCAGGGAGCCCAGCTAAATTAAAGCAGATGCATCAAGACAAGAATATAATGCCCTTAAAATTAAGTAAAACAAACCATCTCAATAAGAAGCCTGTGCAGGCCACATCGCCCTTCTGCAATGCCAGAGCTTCTCTGCTCCAAATTTATCTTAAAAGCAGCATGGGGGTGGAGGGACACTTCATATACTTCGTATGGGTGGAATCATACAGTATTCATCTAAGAAAAATCCCTAAATTTTTCATTGTAAAAACACGTAACTTTGATCAGCAAGCTCAAGCATTTTTCATCATTAGAGGGAGTAGTTTTATTAAGATGAGATCAGTTAAAGAAAGTAAAGAAAGACGTATCTCTTCAATCCTAATCTGTAACTATTATAATTGAACCCCAGTAGACGTGGGAACACACCATGGATCCTAAGGAAGAAAGAGAATTATTAGTCTCTGCAGCTTGACTCTGGCTTAAGAGCAACATGGGTATCAGCTGAGCCTTATCTCTTGCAAAGCCAACATGGCTCCAAGTGGTTTTCTTAGTCCTTTTAAACTGTTCTTACCTCCCTTATTACTAGTTGCAGGTACTCCTACCCTGGCTATGGAGTCTATACTCTAAAAATGTCCCAGACCATTGTATTTAGAAAGTGAGTTGTCTTGGCTTCTCTCTTTGAAAGTCTCAATACTTTGAAAATTTACAGTCCAAATAAAAAGACATCTTATTCTAAGCTCTGCATAGCATTTCTTTCACAAATGTTTGGCCCTGGCCTCAGGTTGACTTAGTTCTTTAATATGAGATTTATAATAACCCTATAATGAAGATATAGGCTATGTCTAAATTCTTGGACATCCTAGACAGATTCTGAATGACTATGGCATTTGGTGCAAATAAATATCACTGTGGGACTGTGTTCATTACCTATTCTGGGTAGTTATGGCAAAAAATCAGATCAAGTCTTAGAAAGCCCCAAGAAACTAAGTCTGATTACCCAGGGGATATACTTCAAGGATGTCTGAGCCCTAGCGGTTGAACTATTTTGGCTCTCATTGGAACTTTCTTTCAGTTCTAGGAATCATTAATGGCATCATTATCAAGTAGCTATTTGGCCTTCTCTGAAAATAAAGTGAGACCTCCGAATTCCTTGGTTTATTGTGTTATGCTGTAGATTTCAAAGACATTACAATGTAGAAATGTTGTCTTTTATAAATTGCCAAAATTTGATTACTAGCATAGAGTAATTCCTGTGTATTTACATCACAGATTAGATAGTGTTGCACCTGGCTAAAGCAGGCTGTGAACTTAATCTTTTGGGAAGCTATTTCAGCAGTTTTAACTTAATCTGTTATGCTTAATGGGTACACTAAGTAAAGACCTAGTCTAGGGCTTCATTGTGGCACTCAGTAAATGCCAGCTGAAAGTGAAATGTTGATGATATATATGAGTCTATTCTACACGACACCAAAGCAAGAACTAAGTAAAGCACCTTTTATTTTCTAATAAAATTGAAAATATGTCATAGACTTAAATCCTTTCAAAATTCTAATGAAAAAAAATACTACCAAAAACCTGTCTTAGCTTAATCAAAGTATTTCACCAGGGTAAAGGATAATGTAATAATGTAATCAGATGCCATTGTTTAAGCTTTCCTCCCAAAATCCTTAACGACAATGATATTTTTAAAATTTAAAAAGAATCGATTTTAACTCTACATAGAAGGCGCATTTCTTTAGAGGCAGCTTCATTTAACCAGAAAAATAAATCTGGGATCTGCAGTCTTGTAAGATACAGCCTGATTTAAGCCCTAACTTTCCTAAATCTAAACATACTGCAAAGATCAAGTCAGCTGTACTGTGCCACGGCTCACAGCCACACCGTGATTTCGGGGAGCATATAGTTGGCAAGGCTATACTGTAGTCTACCCAAGAGAACTCTGGCCAGGATCTTGCCAGCAGCAAGCAGTCATATGTCTTGATAGTTGCCTCAGTGAATCTTTTTGCTTTGAGTAATAAAAACAACCAAGTACTTTAAATCAAAGATTTATTAGTAACTTAAAACTAATTTTTTCAGAAATTTAACGCTAAAAAATTTGAATAGTTTTCTCAGTATAAAATTTTGCACTGACTGAAGTGCATTGAATTTTTCACCGAAATAGTGCACTACTTTGAAAAACAGTTTGGCTGTTTCTTGTAATAATAAACACACCCATCACATAATCTAGCAATTCCATGCCTAGACATTTACCCAAGAAAAATAAATACATATATCCACAATAAAATCTGTTTGTGAATGTTCAGAGTTGCTTCACTCATAATAGACCATCATAGGAAATACTTAAATATCTGTCACCTGGTAAATGAATTGTGGTACATCCATAAAATGGAATACAACTGAACAACAAAAAGAAATAAATTACTGATACATGCAATATCATGAATGAGTATCAAAAGCTTTACGTGGAAGAATCCAGACACAAAAGGCTGTTTGAGCCCACTTATGTGACATCCAGAAAAAGGCAAAATTCCAGGAATGAAAATAAATCAGTGGTTTTCAGGAGGTGGGGTGGGTGAAGAGACTGACTACAAAGTGGCATGAGGGGGCTACTCTCAGCACACAGCCCACGGGGTAGCCCTGCTGTGCAGGAGCAGTGATGAACAAAACAAAGTGGCATGAGGGATAGTTTTGTAGTAATGAAAGTAGTCTATATCTCGAAGATAATCTTTTTTTCTTTCTTTGAGACAGAGTCTGGCTCTGTTGCCCAGGCTGGAGTGCAGTGGCACGATCTTGGCTCACTGCAACCTTCGCCTCCTGGGTTCAAGCAATTCTCCTGCCTCAGCCTCCTGAGTAGCTGGGATTACAGGTGCCCGCCACCATGCCCAGCTAATTTTTGTATTTTTAGTAGAGACGGGGTTTCACCGTGTTGGCCAGGCTGGTCTCGAACTCCTGATCTGCCTGCCTCGGCCTCCCAAAGTGCTCGGATTACAAGTATGAGCCACTGTGCCTGGCCTTGAACACAATCTTGAACACATATACAACTGTTTATGTTTGTCCCAACTCTTCAATCTTTATTTTTAAAATGAATACATTACATTTTATATAAATGAGACCTCAATAAACCTGCCTTTAAAAAATAATCTGGGGCAGGGACAATGAGTTAGGGAACAGATAAAACAAGACCGGCCGTTGGTTAGTAAACATTAAATCTGGGTAATAGGTCAATGGGTATTCACTAAACTATTCTCTCTACTTTTGAAAATTTTAAAACTTTTCCGTAATTAGCATTTCTTTCTTTCTTTTTTTTTTTTTTTTTTTTGGTGAGATAGGATCTTGCTTTGTCACCCAGGCTGGAGTTCAGTGATGCAATCTCTGCTCATTGCAACCTCTGCCTCCTCGGTTCAAGCGATTATCTCACCTCAGCCTCCCGAGTAGCCAAGTAGCTGGCACTACAGGCATGCACCACCATGGCTGGCTAATTTTTTGTATTTTTAGTAGAGATGGGGTTTCGTCATGTTGGCCAGGCTGGTCTCCAACTCCTGGCCTCAAGTGATCCGCCCTCCTTGGCCTCCCAAAGTTCTGGGGTTACAGGCGTGAGTCACCGTGCCTGGCCAATTTTTTTTTTTTTGCACTGTAGCCTGCTAGGCTTGTGTCACTTACAGCCCTTAAACAATCCTGCCCTACTTTTCCCCGGAACACAGGATAAAATTGAGGAACTTCTAAATAGTTGATTTTTTTAAGTCTATTAGCTATTTTTCAACATATATACACAAATTAACAATCATTTAAACTATCTTAAAGGCCACCATTGATTAAAAAAATTATGGTCAGGATTTTAAAAATAAGTTCATTAGAAGCAAAAATATTTAAATGTATCTTTTAAGATATTTCTCTAGGTCTTTTAGAGCTCATCTAAGCATGTGAAAAAACATTTATTTAAACCCAACAAAAAATGAAAAGAATTAAGCTGTACTTATTTAGTTATTGACTTGATAAACATCTTTGTTTACTACATGTTAAACACACCATAATGTCTCTTTTTTTGGACTTTATAATTTTTTATTTATATAATTTTTTTATTATACTTTAAGTTCTAGGGTACATGTGCACAACGTGCAGGTTTGTTACATATGTATACATGTGCCATAAATACACCATAATGTCTGTTTTGAGTAGCTCACAAATAAAGTACAATCAGCACAACACGACTGCTAAGTGTGTGGAAAGAAAAGTTAATACTGTCTCTAATGGAAACTGGATATGAGTGGGGAGAGATGGTGAGAGGTCTAGAAAAGAATGGACAGACTCTCTAAACCTTGAAAGATGTGTTAGAAATTTACTTGATCAGAAGAGAGGTATAGATGAGAGGACAGGGAACAAAGAAGAAAAAAATAGAGCAGATTCCAGGTAGATAAGACAGCATTACCAAAGCTATTAAGGCAGTGTACAAAGTAATGTTTGGGGAATGTCCAGAATAATTATACAAAAGCAGCAAAGCAAAACTGAATAATTCAGTTATAATCAGCCCAATTTGTTACTGTTGAGTCTAGGAACTGCTCAGTTTATAAATGCATATTGCTAATTAATTCGTGAATTCATTCTACAGATAAATTGGTTTTGTCCCATGCTCACAAGTTATGCCCATAAACCTGGTTAGCTATTTTGCAAAGATATTGCTCACCACGAGGCAAAACTGTGACATATAGTTATATTTATTGCCTCTACTGGAAAACCAATTTAAATTTCATACCATCATTATTTTTGCCTATATGCAGACACGTTTAAGATTTGTTTTTTGTCAGCCTTTCCTTAGCATTCTGGAAGGATTTGTAAAAAGGGAGAATAGTTTGCTAGTTAAAAAAGACTAAACAAAAAGCATTCCTGTCATCTGTAAGCAGCACAATTATGTTCTTGCTGGAGAGACACTAGAGTATATATAATTTAAAAAATTATTAGATTCTTATTAAAGGTCTGTTTCTTTTATGGTCCTACCTGGCTAAAGTCTTATTGCTGGCATGGTTGGGGATAAATGTATGTATGTAGACTTGCATACTACCATGATCCATTAGCGAGGAAAAAGAAGTTGTTCTCCTCACTCTATGATACCAGTGAGAATCAATTTTTTCTCTTTTCCTCCCCTTGCTACCACTAGGAAAGGTTGAGTAGATTTATTTTATTGCTGACTCACTTGTACATAAGGCAATAATTTTTTGAATAACAAATATTAACTACATTGAAAAAAATCAGTACTATTTAATTAAGATTGATGTGAATTCTTGTACATTTAAGAGCACATTCATGCTTCTAAATTAAATTCCAAGGAAAGAATGTAGGGAAATGGAACTGCTTGTACCTGTGGGTACCTGCAACTTAATGTTTTACATAATTTGATTATTCAAAAGACAGACAAAACATTTTGCCAGGGGATAAAAAAAAAAAAAACTCTAAGATGTTATAATAAGGGGAACCACTGTGGGAAATATAGATGGTCAATTTTAGGAGTAAAGTAATCTAGTGAAAGGAACAGGCCCGAACACACTTTTCTGCTACACAAGCACACTTGAACCTATTTTAAAAGGCACATTAGTAGGGGTGAAAAGAGTTCAGGCCAGTTAGTCCTTGGCAGCTCAATCAAGATTGCCAGCATAGTTATCAATTAATGTTGCAGTGGTTTCAGTAATGCATACATGTGTCAAATAGGAACTATACTGAGTTCACCACTTCAGTTTACACACGATCCTGAACACCTGTCAGGTCATAATGATTTTCAGTCACTACTGACCCAGGATAAATTTTAACAGGTGACAGGCTTTGTATCAAATTACCAATTCCCTGAGGCATCCAGTACTCCCAATCCTAAGTATTTTTGGCATGATTTATATGTTCTTTAGCTTCCTTTATAATATAATTTAGAGTTATGTCAGTTCTAGTACAATTCCTGAAATTCCTGTAAATTGACAATTCTTATAAATTAGAAAATACTGAGTGTGCACTTTTTAAGACCGCCTTAACAGAAAACTATAGACAGTGGAAGAAAAGGAAAAATAACAGTTCATGTTGCAAAAAAGAGAATATTTGAATCATTCAGAATATTGTATTCAGTCTCATATATAATCATCCATAAAAGTAGGACTGATGAATATTTTAAAACATGTATAAAGAAAAATATAAGAAAACTTTCTCAACAATGATAAACACTGAAGATCAATATTTTGAAATGGGCATTTAAAATTACAAATTTTATAATTCTAAAACTATCACATGAACTTCATTCCCCTCTTAGCACATCTTCAGAAATTTTTTGTAAAAAACTGACCCAGCATTTGTTCAATTTACTAAGCATAAATAGTTATTCTTTCCAGGACAGTGGAAGTTCAGCATTTGCCAAGCCATTTAAGCATGTTATCATATGGTAAGGCTCAGCAATGCTGTTACTACTATCTTCATTGCTCAAGCTCTCCACTTGACTGGTGATTTGTGGCTGTTTTTCTAAGGTGTTGAAGTTAAGTAGCCTCTGAGTTCCTCTTTTCAAATAGATGTCTAGTGTTTATTAATTTCTAGCAATTCTTCATTAATTAAAAAATAGTCTTATGATAATTATAATAATTTCTATATTGACTCTAGGATTTATTTTGCCACCACTGTCAAGTGAAAAAGTCTTTTAAGAGATCTCTGATATTTTAAGTAAGATAATGGTTTTCATTATTACTTTACAAAATAAAAGAAGGCAACTCTATTAGTCCATAAATTGGATATAAAATGTTAGCTGTATATGAATCTCAGCTGAGAACAGCTGAATTATAAAGATAAGGTAAACTAATTAGCGTGGGATTCAAGACCCTTCACAATCAGGCTTTAGCTTATTTTTCCAAACTCACTTCTCTATACTGCCCTTCCCTACTCCACATCCCATACTAATGTGCTCTAATTCCACTAGAGTATTCAAAATTTCCAGAAAACACTGATCATTTTCACACTTTCAAGCCTTTGTTAATGCTGCTCCTTCTGCCTAAAGTACCCATCCTCCTGTCCTCTGGCTGGCAAAGTCCTCAACTTCTGACCCCTCACTTCTGTTTCTCAGCAAATGATGACAGCCTTCTATTTCATGGGGGAAAGGGTAACCATTATACCCCATTTGCACAAGCCAGCAAACGATGAATTATCTTTGATGGACCCTCACGTTATCTCTCTAAATCTAGTCCATCACCAAATCCTGCTAATTTGTCTTCTTAAAATCCCCGAATGCATCTACGTCTTTTTATTTCCACTGCAATCTAGCTAGTCAGGGCTACTATCATACCTTGCCTATATGATGGGTAAGATCAGCTGGCTTCTCTGCTTTTACTTTTCTCTGTCTCCAAATACATATCCAGAAGTCACAAACATGACTCTTTCAAGGCTGACATTGAAAAGCTAGGTTTATAAAGTTATATATTGTGATGATCCAGATGTTAAAGCTGAGTTAATAAATCCAAATTTGTCACATCTACAAGAGAAATTTGACAGAAAGCTGAAGCCTACATGAGGAGCTGAAAATAGTTATGGGTAACTGGTTATTGTGAGTGTTGGTTTTAATAAATTTCCAAGACATGGTTTGCTACCTATCACCTACTTCCACAATTTCCAGATGAGTCCTCCCATGAGGTGGCAAAACACAGGCATGCCAAGGGCAACAATGTAGTGGAAGAAGAGAACAAGGACAGAACCTTGGTGGCACCTATACTAATGGGATAGGAGGAGAAATCAGAAAGCTGGCAGTAACAGAAACAGAAGAGCCAGGAAAGTAGTGTGTGTGTGCATATGTGTATTTATTTTCTATTACAAAACTGGGTTACTTCTGATGGATTCTAGAAGACCTAGATAATACAATTGTAGATTAAAAAAAAATTCTTAGGTAAATCTGGTAATTGTGAATGTAACACAATGGGGAAGAGCTATAAAAACCAGGAGCAAGTAGATTATTAAAGTACAATAACACGGACATGAGGTGATTTTGCCACAGACAAAATGGTGAACTATATTTAAATATTACCTTATTTGATATGTACATATGTAACATGCAAGATCTCAGAACCCTTTGAGATGTTACACTATGAATTTGTTTTTCTGAAGGGTAAACAGGTTCTGTCTTTTCATGAAATAATTTTTATGACATTTCCTAGTGCCTATAAAAATCATATAATACAGAAAAATATAAAGTAATGAAAATCACCTAGAATTCCCCATGCAGAGCCATCTACTGTTAACATTTGGATAAACATTCTTCTAGAAATGTATATTCTCTCGCTCAGTCTGTGTGTGTGTGCATGGGTGTGTATGTGTGTGTTTATAAACACACACATATTTTTACATATATACTAGGGGCCAGCAAACTTAAGCAGCTGCCTGTTTCTGTAAATAAAGTTTTATTGGAACATAGCCATGCTCACTTTTTTACACATATCCCTGGCTACTTTTGCACTACAATAGGAGAGTTGAGTAATATGACAGAGACTATACAACCCACAAAACTTAAAATATTTACTACCTGACCTTTTACAACTAAAAGCTTGCCAGCCTCTGATACACAACAATCATTCCAAACATGCTGTATTGTAACCTGTTTTTTCACTCAACAATGTATCATTAACATTTTTATAGATTAATAAATATAGATCTACATCATTTAATGGCTGTGTGGTATTTCTTTATATAAAGAAATCACAGCTTATTTAATAGATTTCTTGAATATTTAGAGCTGGAATTCTTCTATGATATAATGAATGCTGCCATAAACATCCCTACATGTGGCTGGGCATGGTGGCTCACGCCTGTAATCTCAGCACTCTCAGAGGCCGAGGCGGGCGGATCAGCTGAGGTTGGGAGTTCAAGACCAGCCTGACCAACATGGTGAAACCCCATCTCTACTAAAGATACAAAATTAGCCAGGCAAGGTGGTGCATGCCCGTAATCCCAGCTACTCGGGAGGCTGAGGCAGGAGAATTGCTTGAACCTGGGAGGTGGAGGTTGCGGTGAGCCGAGATCGCACCGTTGCACTCCAGCCTGGACAACAAGAGCGAGACTCCGTCTCAAAAAAAAAAAAAAAAAAAAAAAAAATCCTTACATGTACATCTTACTGCACCTCACCACACCTGAATATCTCCTTAAAATAAATTCCTAGGTATAGACCTATGGGAACAAAAGCTCCATATCTTCTATATTTGATACATATTTCCAAACTGCTTTCCAGAATGAAGTGAAGTAATTTTCATTTTATCAATAGAGAACGAAAGTGCTCATTTTCCCCTATTCCTTTGCCAATCCTGAAGATAACCAAGTATTTTGAATCTTTAGAAAAAAGATATATAGGTTTTTTCCATCTATATTATTTGATTCTTAATGAGGTATAACACCTTTCATGATTATTGGCCATTTGTGTTTCTTTGTGCATTGCATTACTTTATATTTACATAATAATGTACTTTGTATACTTTACCATTTTTATGCTGGAATGTTTCTTAAACTAATTTCTAAGTATACTTATATGTTAAATAACAAATATCTACTGAATATGACTGAGGAAAAAACAGGTATGGTTTCTGCCTTCACAATGACAATTCAGTAAAAAAAAAAGGTAGTTATCCTTTTGTCTGAGATATAAAATGCAAAGATCTTACTAAAAATTCAGTGAATTTTTTCATGAACACTTAAGAAGAACAACATTTTGAACAAGTCAAACCAATTCATTTGAAAACTAATCTATTCATGGGAAAACTAGGCTAGTCTTTAGAGCCTGTACATTAAGAATTCTACTAACCAAGTTCTTAAAGATCCTAAAACATTAATGCTAGTTTTCTTTGTGATTCAAATAATCATTTCCTCATTTTTCTAATGCTTATCACCCTCAAACAATACAGAAAAAATGAAGGAAAAAGTAAAACCATCTGAAACCCTCCATACAAACATGCTTTTATGTTTATGTTTACTTCTCCTCATGAATTTTTGTATATATCTCATAACTGAAGCATATAGCAGGGAATAAGGATAATAAAAAAGCTAAGCAAAGAATGAAAAATTAAGAGAGCCAGGAAGTCAGGGAAATATGTGTAGAGAGCAGGAGAATATAATAAAATAACTATTTGAGATTTATTTTGGAGTTATTAAAAAAAGACGGTTAAGAATTGAATTTCATACACAAAATTACATTTCAAAATTATATAATGTCTTGTTGGACTTTGCAAAATAAAACAAATAAAAAAGCACTCTTGCACCTAAATTCATGGATTCCAAGCAAATATAATTATATATGAAAGAATTTAAAGAAATTCTAAACACTCTTTCATTACCTGTTATAAAATCTGAGAAAAGCAAGCTACCATATACTTATAGTCCTTGCAAAATGCACAAGGGAAATTGATAATCAAACACCACTGATGACAGACATTTATATCAATTTCACATAACTGTTCCTAATTATAAATCTAGATATACATTCCAGGATTATCTACAAGTATGTACTCCTATTAATACTTATTGCACTTACACATGCACATTGAAAGGAGATATGCCCTTTCACCTTTTATGTACTACTCAGAAATATTAGAGTATCACCAGCTGCCATAAAGGTCACACTGAATTTTGGGTGCTAACTGTGGCAGACTTATATGTACATGACTTAATTTTAAAATAAGTATGCCACTTTAAATCTTCATTCTAATAATTCCTCCTGCTTAAATGGAAACCAAAAGTCTACTAATAGGCCACATTTACACATACTCCTCCATCTATGCAAAAGGTGATTGGTATATACAGCATGTGAAACTTGATAGAGAAATTGGCCAGTTGAGACCTCCAGTCAAGTTTGATCTCTAGTACATAGCCACCACATGATTTCCACTGAGTCTATTAAGAGTAGAGCATTGTGCATGCATGTCCCAGGCTTGGATTTGGAACATAATGTGGCATGTGAGGTGAGGGCAAGGGTTGGGGGCAAGAAATATTACTCTTTTAACAAATGGTGCTGGGTATAAAGTTAATGCTAAGGTACATAATCTTTCCAAGGGCCAATTTAAGGACTTGTATTTTAGTACTTGCAATAAAGCTGCTATCAAATTCTAATCATGGAATTTTGGACCTGGATTAGACTGGAGTTTATAATTGAAGTATGGATTTGTTAGGTAAATTACTATGTTTATGGAATAATATAATTTATCCTACTTTTTAAAACTTAAGTACTTTAATACAACAGTATGCCAGTGTTCAAGAAATGGTTTTATTAATCTAGGTAGTCTGTGAAGTTCTTATTTACTATACCAAATGCTCCAAATATTTATTTAATTCAATAATCTTTACTAAGCATCTACTATGTACAACAGTATGCCAGTGTGCCCAATACAGTCCATTGACCCTCAGCTCCTACATACTCACACCTCTATATTCTCCCTAGAACTACTGGGAGTAGTAACTTGAAAATGATGTTTCTCAGACTTCATTGCCAACTGATTTCTGGTAGATTCTGTCATTTGGAGGTACTCACATCAGATTAGAAGGAAGAAAGAAGACAGGAGCCATTCTTTTTTGTTTACTTCTGGTAGCTGCGAAGCAGAAGTGCTGATTTCCAGCTCTTATAAGGACAATAGGAGTTTTGGTTCCAGGGCTCTAGTTAATACATTTCCTGTATGCTTCTCCCACCCTTCTAACATTTTTATAACCATATCATTATATTAAAACTTTCTGTGTTAAAATATGTAACATGGTTTCTGTTTTCCTAACCAAGCCCTAACTGACATAGTTACATTCTGGGGATGCAAAGATTTCATAGTCAAGTGGAGTAGGAAATGCCAGATTTTCTCTGTAAAGACCTACTTGACAAATATTTTAGGTTTTGTAGGCCACATGCTATCTCTGTCACATAAAGCTGGGGGGCAGATTGGTGGAGTGAGCTGATTTGGCCTGTGGACATAGCCCACAGGCTGTAGTTTACCCATCCCTAGAGTAGAAGAAACAAGCAACTACACAAATCACTGCAATGCAATGTAGTATTATAGAAAAGATAACGTGTAAGTTGGCCTGAAGTAGTCATGTTTAATGTCAAATGAGCTGAAGATGTTTGTATTTTTTTAAAATGAGCAGATGTTCAGCAGTTTAACAAGGCATTTTGGAAACAAAGAATGCTCAAAGTCATGAAGACATGAGAAGTTAGTGGGAGTGACTGTCTTGCTTGGGGTAAATATAAATGATTGAGAACTACAAGATGAATAAATCTTAAATCCTTTATGCTAAGTTAAAGAGATTTAAAAGGCTATATACTGTACAGCTCCATTTATTTGACATTCTGTCAAAGGTAAAGCTATAGGGACTATACACAGACCAGAATTCACCAGTGCTTGGGGATAAAGGTTGGGCATAGAGAGCCTCAGATTATCGTGCAGATCTGACAGAGTTTCAGTTATATCAGTGGCATCTCCACAGCAAATACTGCCCATTAGCAAAGTCTGGTATTGCACCGAAATGGCCAGGACTTTGTGTCTGCACCATGCTCGGTCATTGGCTGTGGCTTCTCAAGAAAAGCATGGGCTCAGCTCAAAAGCTTAGACTACAAAGAGCTTTATTACAAACGGATAGCATGAGGTGCTTTTTTAGGGTGATGAAACTTTTCTGTATCTCAATTACTGTTGTGGTTAAATTACTATATGTATTTGTCAAAATTTATAGAAATCTACCCCAAGATGAGTAAATTTAATTTATTATATGTGAATGTTCTTAAACTGCATGAAAATATTCAGTTCATTGTGCACACATGATGTGGGGGGATGGACAATGGGCAGAGGAGATGAGGATCTGAAGGCAACGAGAGACAGATCCTGAAACACCTTGTATGCTCTGCTAAAAATTTTTGAAACTTATCCTGTAATAAATTGTGTATAATTCAAAGAATTGAAACTTAAAAATAGTCCAACTACTTTTAGAACGAACACCCTGGTATTAGCAAACAGCATTAATGAAAATGAGGCAAGACTAGAAGCAGGGACATTAAGTATGAGGTTGTTAGCCTGAATGGACATGTGGGAGATAAAACTGGTAAATCTTAGTGATCAATGTGATATGAAAGCTAAAATGGAAAGAGGTGTCTAAGAACAATATACCTCCTCCTTGAACAGCTAGATAGACAGTGATGTCAAGAATTGAAATTGAAAATACTTTAAAAGGAGCGGGTTTCATTCTAAGAAAATGAATGCTATTTTGAGATGTTGAATAAGCAGTGAGTACAGATCAACTAGCATTAGACAGCTATTTAAAGTGATTATAAATATATTTAGAGATTTTCCTTTACAAGGAGGCAAAAGACACATAGATATGGCACATCAATAGACTAGGTTAGAAACAATGAAGGACTGAAATATTAGGTGTATGTTGGATTAGAACCAAATATTTTAGAATATATAGGACTCCTCAGGCTGCCTTGGAGGCTTACAGTTTACCCTAGAATCAGCCAGAGTGAATTCAAGTACCCAATCAGGGTTTCTCCAGCCTAGACTGTGTCCTAGGTCCTGAACAAATGATATATGTGTGCTGGTGTTCAATGACATAATTTTGAACATATGCTTTCTCTTAGGACATGCAGCCTAGATATCCTTAGTACAGTTTAGCATTGTATAGGATTTGTGCCCATTCTACAGTTGCAAAGGGTATATATAAATATGACTTTACTTGTCTATTCCCTTGTATAGAGTGAAATGAACCAGGAATCTTGAAAAATGAATATATATATATGTATATACATACATATGTATATATGTGTATATACATATATATGTGTGTATATATGTATATATGTGTATATACATATATATGTGTGTGTATATATATATATATATATATATATATATATATATATATATACTGGTTCTGCAAATCTTATCTTGATGATTTCTCACTCAAAAGAGCTTTTAAGATTCCAAGTGCATTCCAGCCAAACTGCTTGATCTAGACTCACATCCCTAGGAAGACACTTTACCAGGATGATGTGCAGCGACAACGACTCCAGCATGACCACCATGGCGTCAGAATGCTGCCTTCCCATCTCATTACTTCTCCACAAGTCATTTGCATTTGCATAACATAAATACATTTACTATTGCATCTAGTGCCCCCTGGAGGATATGTTGAACTTTATAAGGCAGATAGAGGTATATTTTATAGGTACAGAAAAATTACCATAAGGAAAAATTGATATTTTCCCCCTTACTTTGATGAAGTTTTAAGTCTTTCACAAAACATCTAAAAGATGTAATTGCAATTCAATTAGAAAATGTTACAATGTAACTAATATAACTTTACTTCAAACTACTTAAATATAAATCAGAAAAAAATATATATATATACATTACCTACAGGATAGCAAATATGATATTTTGAGTCTCTGTTAATGCTCCAGAAGATGTCAAAGCACTTTTTATTTTCCTTAAATTTCTGGTAAGATAATCTTAAAACTAAAGAGATTATTCGATTACAAGAAAGAATGTAAATTTTAAAAATTTGACTTTGTAAAATAAAAAAAGAACACTGGAATAAAAACAGAGAATATTTTTCCCCAAATTATTAATCTCCCAAGTATTTCTCAAGATATTCCACCAAAATATCTCTTAGAGTGAACATTACCACAAGGATCGTTCTATAGTCATAAAATTTGTCAAAGCTTCAGATTTTATTTTAAAATATGTGAATTTTGTTTTACACTGTAATATGCTTTTATTTATTTTAGTGTAAAAGCTATGCTATGTTACTACACTATTTTTAAGTAAAATTAACACCCTGGGAAAGATGTACTATGCTTATCCTATGGATCCACTACTACTTTCTGACCTCAGATGTTCTTCAACTTGAGATAAACTGGATAAGAAAACATGGGATTAACTTATAAAAACACATGATTGTTTATTGTGTTTAATGTGTTTATAAAAACACATAATTTTGCAGTTTACAATATAGCATAAAAAAGTAGTAATCACATTTGAACAAATGTGTAATTATCATATAATATAAATGTAAATCATATATAAACATAAACATAAAACGAAATATCAGTTTGGAAGCATTTCTGGTCAAATATAAATATAAATTAAATACCAGCTTGGGGGCATTTCTCCTTTCTGAGCCTTTAGCCAAAAGGAACCAGAGACATTGGCCTAACATTCTCAGTTAAGATGTCACCTCTTCCTTCTTAAAGGTCTCTTCTCTGACGCCCCCTCAACCAACCACTCTATCATCTCACCTATCCTTCTACTTACCTAGAACCAGCATAATGAAACAAAAAGCTCCAGATTAGGAGTAACAAAACAAGTACATGAGTGGCTCTGCACTTAGTATGTGACCTTGAAACTTCGTTTATAACAAAAAAAAAAATTATAGAATACATTTGAGACTTACTATTTACTAGACACTCTCCTGGCACTTTATTTACATAATATTTAACTTTTAAAATGAACCTGCAGATAAATATTTCCTGTATTCATAAACCTCAGAATGGTGTAATAACTTGCCCAAGGTCACCTATCTAGTCAGCAGCAGGATATGAATTTTTAAGAATTCTATTTATTCATCCATAATACCTGTTCTGCATCCTAGGTATTAAAACAAATCAATAAATGTGAAAGTGAATTATTCAATGCAAGAAGAACTTACTTCCATATATTTAGAGAATGGGCAAGAGTAATTTGAATTGGTTAATAAGATATAAATTAATTCACTGGTTCATTTACTCCTGGGATATTTGGGTAGGGTGTATGATTTTCATAATAATTACTAGGAATTTACCTTTGTACACACCCCATGTCCATTTTAAAATGTGTTTTACTGCCAATACATATATGACCTTTTGCATATGAGTCATAATCTTGAACTGTAGATAGTTCTCTCAGTTAGGAGTGTAAGAGGTCTGCTGTGGTTTGAATCTTTGTTCCCTCCAAAATTCATGTTGAAATTTAATCCCCAATGTGGCAGTATTGAAAAGGGGGGCCTTTAAGAGGTGACTGGGTCATGAGGACCCTGCCTTCATGAATGGATTAATTCATGCATAGATTAATGGATTAATGGATCAATGGCTTGTCATGAGAATGGGACTGATGGCTTTGTAAGAAGAAGGAGAAGAGAGACCTGAGTTAGCACACTCAGCCCCTAACCATGTGATGCCATTTGCTGCTTTGGGACTCCACAGACAGTCCCCACCAGTAAGCAGGTTTGTACCAGACACAGCCCCTCAGCCTTGGGCTTCCTGGCCTCCATAACGTAAGAAACAAATTATTTTGTTCTTTTATAAACTATCCACCTTCAGGTATTCTGTTATAAACAGGAAACAGACTAAGGCAACACCTAGAAAGGATAATAGGAGGAGGAAGCAAGATTGGGCAAAGAGAGCCTCAGATTATCATGCAGATCTGACAGAGTTTCAGTTATACCAATGGCACCTCCACAGCAAATGCTGCCCATTAGCAAAGTCTGGTATTGGACAGAAATGGCCAGGACCTTGTGTCTGCACCATGCTCAGTCATTGGCTGTGGCTTTCCAAGAAAAGCATGGGCTCAGCTCAAAAGCTTAGATTCTGAAGGCACTTACAGCTGGAGGCTATCAGCTAACTGCACTCCTTGCAATCAAATGGTAAGTTCTTTTTTAAGAGGTGACCAGAACAGTGACCCTCCATGACTGCCACAGTGGAAAATCCCCTTAATTATTTAATAACGTAAGCATAACTCTAACACCAAGTGTGTGCATGTATAAAGTTTAAACAAACTACTAGGGAATACAACAAAACAATCCCAAGAAACTATAATAAAATTCTGTTGTAAATAATACGGGAATCATTATAATAAGGTGATTAAGTTCGACAAAATATACAAAATCAATAGCTTTTTGTAATAGCAATAAGCATCTAGAAGTATAAATAATAAAATGATTGCTTTTAATTGGAAACAAAAATCATAAAATGCTAAGAAATAAGTATGCTATTGGAATAGCAATAGGCAAAACATTTCAGTTATTGGGTATATATCCTAAAGAATTGAAAGGAGGGACTCAAATAGGTATTTAGATATCCATGTTCAGAGTACCATTATCCACAATAGCCAAAAGGTGAAAGTAACTCAAGTGTTCATTGATGGATGAATGGATAAAATGGAATATTATTCAGCCTATAAAGGAAGGAAATTCTGATATATGCTAATACAAGATTATGCTAATATAACATTATGCTAATGTAAGGTTCATGGATGAACCTTATGAATATCATGCTAAGTGAAATAAGTCAGTCACAAAAGGATACCCATGCATATGAATAATATACAAATTCATAAAGATAGAATTTGTAAAGATAGAAAGTCAAATTCATAAAGATAGAAAGTAGAACAGTGGCTGCCAGGGGCTGGAAGGAGGGGGAGTAGGGAGTTAGTGTTTAATGAGAATAGTTTCAGTTTGGGAAGATGAAAAAGTTCTGGAGATAAATGGTGGTGATGGGTCCACAAAAATATAAATGTACTTAATGCTACTAAATTGCACACTTAAAAATAGTTAAAAACAGGTTAAAGAGAATAGATAATCTCAAACTCAACCAGAGTATTTAAGTGACAAATGTGATATCTCAATTCAGTAGGAAAAGGATGGTTTGTTTGATACATAGTACTGACTCAATTGGCCAATCATCTGCAAAAAATAAACCTGGACCCTGATCTTGATATCTGAAATTGTTCATGAGAAGTTGAAATAGTTGCAAAAAATATAACTTAGGTATATTATAAATATTGACATTCAGAAATAAAGCTATAACTTCACTCATTTAAACATATTCAAAGAATCTTAATAGTATAATGATTTGATACACATTATCACTTATTTTAAAAAATAAATGAATAAGCTTTTTTCTAAATCTTTCCTTTTAATCTTTGGTCTCAAATTTTCATTACATCTTCAGCTCAGAATTTTATCTAAATGTAATATTTATTTGTCCTAGCCAAGGCACCAGACATTTAAGAGAGCCTACCAAAGATCAGTTAAGTTTGTAGCTGACTTAGTGCTAACAGTTGACGTAGAGTGAGATCTACAAAACCCAAATTAATTCAGCAAAACTACTAAGCAAAACCAAAGAATCAGGAACTAAAATATATGTGTGTTTGGGGAGTGGTGTAAGCAAGATAGCAGAATAGGAGGTCACAGTCCTCACTACACACTACAGAAGGTTCAACTAGCAACGATCCACAGATAAGAACACCTTTGTGAAAACCTCAAAACTTGGGAATAAGCCTGAGACACCTTCATAGATCACAGAATCCAGTGAAAAATGGCATCAGAAGGGTAGGAGAAATAGTTTCACTTCGGCTGTGTCACCCACCTCCCCAACTTGGCACAGCACCAAACAGAGAGGATTATCCTGGGCCCACAGTTTCTACAGTAGAAAAAGAGAACTGGAGGCAAATATCTAGTTGTCAAAGTATTCTGAATGCTTCCCAGGAAGCCCACTCAAGTCTTACTTCATGGGGGAAAACGAGGGTAATGGCATGACTAGATCACCTAGGGTCAGGCAGAAACAAAGCAAGGAAAAGAGCTCACAGAGATCAGCACAGAAATCTTGATTGTAGCTCTGTGTACCTGTCAGCAGTGGCGCCACATCAGAGGTACCAGCCAATACATAGCACACTGGCAAAGCTAAGCTGGTTGTTCCCACAAGTGGTGGGAAGTTCTACTTGGTTTGTATCCCTAGATGGTCAGCCTCATTCCCAGTCTTTGACCCCACCCAAAGGCCCCACCCAGAGAGAAAGACACCCTCCACAGCCCATTTTGGCAAAGGGCAGAAGATAGATCTGCCCCCATGGGAGTGTAAAGAGCACTTGATTCAGCCTCAGAGACCACCACAAGGCTCTTCCCAGAGGAGAGAGACTGCCATGGTGCATTTTGGCAAAGTTCAGGGGCTAGACCTTCCCTACTTGCGAGTTCAAATAGTGGCTCAGCCCAACCTCAAAGCCCACTCCAATTCCCTACCCAGGCTGGGAGGCAAACCTCAACTGTGTATTTCTACTGAGCATAGTGGCTGCTGCCATTTATCCTAAGCAGTGACTCTACCTAGCCTTAGGGCCTAGTCTGCAACCCTATTTTACTGCAGAACGCAAACAGCAAGTACCACCTGCCAGAAAATACACCCTATGACCCATCCCAATCAGAGACAATTGTGGTGTCCAGCCAGCAACTCTGCCTGATTGCAGAATCCAGCCGGCAGCCCCACCTAAACTCAGAGCAAAGACAGTGGCCCAGCCATCTAGAGAACCCAAGAGCAAGCTCTGCCTGCCCAGGGTTCTTATCAGCTGGCCCATCCAGAATCACAGACTACACGAAACAGTGAAGGTCTATTTCTGCTTAATAACATCTGTAACAGTGAAAGAGGTGAGGGTCTCCTCAAATGTACAGACACCAAAACAATGACACAAAGATCACAAAAATAAGGGAATCATGACACCTCCAAAAGGAAATAATGAAGCTCCCAAAATAGACCCTGCAGAAATGAAGATCTATGGAGTGACTGATAAAGAGTTCAGAATAATCTTCTTAGAGAAGTTAGGTGAACAAAAAACATACACATAGAAAATTAAACAAATAGAAAACATGTGAAATCAATGAGAAGTTTGACAATGAAATAGAAGCAATTTAAAAAAAACAAATAGAAATTTTTGAGCTGAATACAATGACTGAACTAAAAAATGCAACAAAAAAACTCCAAGAGTAGGCTCAATAAAGCATAAGAATCAATGAACTCAAAGATAGAACATTGTAAATCATCTAGGCAGAAGACCAAAAAGAAAAAAAAATTAAGAAGGAAGAAAGCCTACAGAAATCATGACATCATCAAGAGATCAAAAGTTGATAGAACAGGATTTCCAGAAACAGGAAAGAAAAGAAGCCAGAAAACCATTTAAATAAATAATGGCTGAAGACTTCCTATATCTGGGGAAAGGCAAAAATATTGACGTATGGGAAGTCCAGAGATCTCCAATCAAATTCAACCTAAAGAGGACTTCACCATGACACGTAAGAATCAAACTATCAAAAATCAAAGAAAAAGAAAAGATTGTGAAAACAGGAAGAGGTAAGAAATATATCATATACAAGGTAGTCCAAATAAAGCTATCAGCAGATTTCTCAGCAGAAACCTTACAGACCGTGAGAGAGCAGGATGATACAAAGTGCTGAAGGGAAAAAATTACCAACCAAGAATATTTACCCAGAAAAGCTGTCCTTTATAAATCAGGAAGAGATAAAAACTTTCCCAGACAAACAGAAGCTAATGGAGTACATCACCACTAAGCCTGCCTCTTACAGGAATTTCTAAAAAAAAATCTTTAAGCTGAATCAAAATGCTGCTAAGTAATAACATAAAACAAAAGAAAGCATAAAACTCATGGTATAAGTAATACAGAGTCGTATTCTGAATACTCTAGGACTGTAATAGTGGTATGTAAAGCAATTTCATCTCTAGTATGATGGTTAAAGGACAAATCTATAAAAACAGCTATAGCTAAAATAAATTGTCAAGGAAGACAGTTTACAAAATAATGTAAATTTTGACATCAAAAATGTAAAATGGTGGAGGGGAGTAAAAATGTAGAATTGTGGTGTAAGATCAAAATTAATTTGTTATCAGCTTGAAATGCCTGTTATAGGTATACAATGTCTATGTGAGCCTCATGATAACCACAAAGCAATACTCTATAGCAGATACAGAAAAAATAAATAGAAAAGATTAAAAGCATTCCACTACAGAAAACCATCAATCCACAAAGGAAGCAACACAGAAAAAAGCAAAATAAAACAACCAGAAGACAAATTACAAAATAGCAGTAGTATGTCATTACTTATCATTGATGATTTTGAATGTAAATGGATTATATTCTCCAACATAAAGACAGTAGCTGAATGGATAAATAAATAAGACCCAATTATATGATACCTATAAGAAACTCTCCTCACCTTTCAGGACACAGACTGAAAGTGAAGGCATGGGAAAAAAATATTATAAGCAAATGAAAATGAAAAGAAAGCAATGGTAGCCATACTTATATCAGACAAAACAGACTTCAAGTCAAACTGTAAAAAGAGACAAAGCAGGTCATTATATAATGATAAAAGGGTCAATTTATCAAGAGAATATAGCAATCGTAAATACATATGTACTCAACATCAGAGTACCTAAATATATAAAGCAAATATTAATATATGTGAAAGGAGAGATAGTCAATAATACAATAGTAGTAAAGGACCTCAATACTACCACTTTTAACAAGGAACAGATCATCTAGACAGAAATTAATAAGAAAATATTGAACTTGAACTACACTTTAGATCAAATAAACCTAACAGACATATACAGAACATTTTATTCAACTGCAATGAAATATGTATTATTCTTAAGCATCCATGAGACATTCTCCAGGATAGATCATACATTAGGCCACAAAACAAGTGTGAACACATTTAAGAAAATTGAAATCCTATCATCTTTTCTGATCACAATGGTATGAAACTAGATATTGATAACAGGACACAAACCAGAAAATTCGCAAATATGTAGGAATTAAGCTGCATAATTCTGAACAACTGATATGATTAGGCTGTGTGTCCCCATCCAAATCTCCTCTTGAATTGTAATCCCCGTAATCCCGACATGTTGAGGGAGGTACCTGGTGGGAAGTGATTGGATCATGGGGACAGTGTCCCCCATGCTGTTCTTTTGATAGTGAGTTCTCACAAGATGGTTTCATAAGTGTCTGAGAGTTCCTCCTTCACACCTTGGCTCTCTGTCACCTGATGCCATGTAAGACATACCTCTTCCATTTCTGCCATGATTGTAAGTTTCCTGATGCCTCCCCAGCCATGTGGAACTGTGAGTCAATTAAACCTCTTTCCTTTGCAAATTACCCAGTCTCAGGTATTTGTTTATAACAGTGTGAAAATGAAATAATACAGTTAATTGGTACTAGGAGTGGGGTACTGCTACAGAGACAGTTGAAGATGTGGAAGTGACTTTGGAACTGGGTAACAGGCAGAGGTTGGAATAGTTTGGAGGGCTCCAAAGAAAACAGGAAGATGTGAGAAAGTTTGGAACTTCCTAGAGACTTGTTGAATGGTTTTGACCAAAATGCTGATAATGATGTAGACAATGAAGTCTGGGCTAAGGTGGTCTCAGATGGAGATGAGGGACTTCTTGGGAACTGGAGCAAATGTCACTTTTGCTATGCTTTTGCAAAGACACTGGCAGCATTTTGCCCTTGCCCTAGAGATCTGCGGAACTTTCAAATTGAGAGAGATGATTTAGGGTATCTGGCAGAATAAATTTCTAAGCAGCAAAGCATTACAAAGGTGATCTAGTTGATTTTGAAAGTGTTAAGTCTTATGCATTCAAAAAGAGATGGTTAGAAATTGGAACTTATATATAAAAGGGAAGCAGAGTGTAAAAGTTTGAAAAATTTGCAGCCTGACCATGTAGTAGAAAAGAAAAACCCATTTTCTGGAAAAGAATTCAAGCTGGCTGCAGAAATTTGCATGAGTAATGAGGAGCCAAAGGTTAATAGCCAAGATGATGGAGAAAATGTCTCCAGGGAATCTCAGAGGCTTTCACGGCAGCCCCTCCTATCACAGGCCCAGAGGCCCAGGAGGAAACAATGTTTTCACAGGCCTAGCCCAGGGCTTTGCTGCTGCTCTGTGCAGCCTCGGGACTTGGCACCCTGCATCCCAACCATGGCTAAAAGGGGCCAACATACAGCTCAGGCTGTTGTTTCAGAGGGTATAAGTCCCAAGCTTTGGTGGCTTACATGTGGTGTTGGGCCTGTGGGTGCACAGAAACCAAGAATTGAGGTTTGGGAATCTCCATATGGATTTCAAAGGATGTATGGAAATGCCTGGATGTCCAGACAGAAGTTTGCTGCAGGGGTGGAACCTTCATGGAGAACCTCTGCTAAGGCAGTGCAGAAGGGAAATGTGGGTTTGGAGCCCCCATACAGAGTCCTCACTGGGGCACTGCCTAGTGGAGCTGTAAGGAGAGGGCCACCATCCTCCAGACCCCAGAATGATAGATCAACCGACAGCTTGCATGTGCATGTGGAAAAGCTACAGACACTCAATGCCAGCCTGTGAAAGCAGCTGGGAGGTGGGCTGTATCCTGCAAAGCCACAAGGATGGAGGTGCCTGAGCCCATGGGAGCCCAACCTTTGCATCAGCATTAACCTGGATGTGAGACATGGAGTCAAAGGAGATCATTTTGGAGCCCTAAGATATAATGACTGCCTTGCTGAATTTCAGACTTGCATGGGGCCTGTAGCCCCTTTGTTTTGGCCAATTTCTCCTATTTGGAATGGGAGCAATTATCCAATGCCTGTACCCCAGCTACTAGGGAGGCAGAGACTAGAGAATCACTTGAGCTCAAAAAGTGGAAGTTGCAGTGAGCTGAGATCATGCCACTACACTCCAGTCTGGGTGGCAGAGTGAGACTCTGTCTCAAAAAAAAAAAAAAAAAAAAAAAAAGACATTTGAGGACTGTTGGAAAGGCAGGATTGGTTTTGAAATGTGAGGACATGAGATTTGGAGTGACCAGGAGTGGAATGGTGTGGTTAGGCTTTGTATCCGCACCCAAATGTCATCTTGAACTAAAATCCCGATGATCTCCAAATGTTGAGGGAGAGACATGGTGGGAGGTAACTGAATCATGGTGGCAATGTCCCCCCTGCTATTCTTGTAATAGTGAGTGAATTTTCATGAGACCTGGTGGTTTTATAAATGCCTGAGAGTTCCTCCTTCACACACTCACTTGCTCTCACCTGCTGCCATATATGACATGCTTCTTTCCCTTCTGCCATTATTGTAAGTTTCCTGAGGTCTCCCCAGCCATGTGGAACTGTGAGTCAATTAAACCCTTTTCCTTTATAAATTATCCTGTCTCAGGTATTTTTTTACAGCAATGTGACAATTAACTAATACAACAACCAAGGGATCAAAGAAGTAATTAAAAGGGAAATAAAAATAATTTTTGAAACAAATGATAATGGAAGCAGGACATACCAAAACTTATGGGATGTATGAAAAGCAGTTCTAAGAGAGACATTTATAGCAATAAGTGCCTATATAAAAAAAGATCTCAAATAAACAACCTAACATTATGCCTTAAGGAACTAGAAAAAGAACAACTAAACCCAAAGTTAGCAGAAGGAAGAAAATAAAATCAGAGCAGAAATAAAAGAAATAGAGATTAGAAAAACAATAGAAAAAATCAATAAAACCAAGAGCTGTTTTTTTTACAAGATTAAAAAAATAGATAAATCTTTAGCTAGACTAAAAAATAAAGAGAAGCCCAGGCGCGGTGACTCATACCTGTAATCTCAGCACTTTGGGAGGTCGAGGTGGGTGGATCATGAGATCAGGAGATTGAGAACATCCTGGCTAACACAGTGAAACCCTGTCTCTACTAAAAAAATACAAAAAATTAGCCAGGCATGGTGGCAGGCACCTGTAATCCCAGCTACTTGGGAGGCTGAGGCAGGAGAATGGCGTGAACCCAGGAGGCAGAGCTTGCAGTGAGCCAAGATCACGCCACTGCACTCCAGCCTGGGTGACAGAGCGAGACTCCATCTCAATAAATAAATAAATAAATAAATAAATACAAATAAACCAAGAGAGATGACTCAAATAAATACAATCAGAAATTAAAGAGAAAAAATTTATAACTAAAATCACAGAAATACACATGATCATAAGAGATTACCATGAACAATTATATGCAATAAATTGGATAATCAAGAAGAAATACATTCCCAGACACATACAACCTACCAAGGTTGGATCATGAAGAAAGAAAATCTGAGCAGACCAATAGTAAGTAAAGAGATTGAATCAGTAATAAAAAGTCCCCAATCAAAGAAACATCCAATACCCAATGGCTTCATGGATGAATTCTGCCAAACAGTTTAAAAATAACTAATACATATCCTTCTTAAAATCTTCCAAAAAATTGAAGAAGATGGAATATTTTCAAACTCTTTTTGAGCCCAGCATTACAATGATGCCAAAGTTAGACAAGGATACTAGAAGCAAAGAAAATTATGGGCCAGTATATAACCCTGATAAATATAAATACAAAAATCCTCAACAAAATAACAGCAAACCAAATTTAATAGCACATTAAGAGGATCACTCAATATATTCAAATAGGATTTACCCATAGGAGGCAAGATGGTTCAAGATATATAAATCTACAAAGGTAACACATCACATTGACAGAATAAAGGACAAAAATGATATATTTATCTCACTAGATGCAGAAAAAGCATTTAAGAAAATTAAACATGATTTTATGATAAACACTCTCAACACATTAGGTTTAGAAATTCAGAAATCAATACAATAAAGGCCATATATGACAAGCCCAGAGATAACATTATATTCAATGGTAAAAAGTTGAAAGCTTTTCCTTTAAGATCAGGAACAAGACAATGATGCCCATTCTCATCATTTCTATTCAATATTGTACTGAAAGCCCTTGCCAGAGTAATTAGGCAAGATAAATATAAAAGGCTTCGAAACAGGAAAGGCAGAGGTGAAACTGTCACTGCTGATAACATGCTCTGCTCTTATATTCAGAAAACCCTAATAGCTCCATCAAAAAACTGTTTGAACTAATAAACAAAGTTGTAGGATATAAAATCAACACATAAAAATCAGTAGCATTTCTATACACTAACAACAAACTATTTGAAAAATAAATCAAGAAAACAATTTTATTTACAAAAGCATCAAGAAGAATAAAATACTTAGAAATAAATTTAACCAAGGAGGTAAAATATCTGTATGCAAAACCCTGTCTCTACAAAAAATACAGAAATTAGTTGGGTGTGGTGGTGTGCGACTGTGGTCCCAGCTACTTGGGAGGCTGATGTGGGAGGATGGCTTCAGCCTGGGAAGCAGAGGCTGCAGTGAGCTGAGATCGTGCCACTGCACTCCAGCAATAAAGCCAGATCCTGTCTCAAAAAAAAAAAAAATCTGTATACTGAAAACTATGAAACTTTGATGAGAAAAATTGAAGAAGACATTAAAAAATGAAAAGCTATTCCATGTTCATGGATTGGAAGAATTAACATTGTTACAATGTTCATACTACCCAAAGTGATCTACAGATTAAATGTAATCCCTATCGAAATTCCAATGTGAGTTTTCAAAAAAAAAATTGGAAAAACAATGCTAAAATTCATATAGAACCAAAAAAGACTACGAATAGTCAAGGCAATCTTTAGCAAAAAGAACAAATCTAGAGACTTTGTACTACCTGACTTCAAATACTATTGCAAAGCCATAGTAATCAAAACAGCATGGTACTGGCATAAAAATGGATACATAGACCAATGGAAAAGAATAGCAAGCCCAGAAACAAACCCACTTATTTACAGTCAATTGATTTTCAACAAAGGTGCCAAGAATACATAATGGGAAAAGGACAGTGTCTTCAATAAATGATGTCAGAGAAACTGGATATCCATATACAGAAAAATGAAATTAGACCCTTATCTCACACCATATTTTAAAAAAACTTCAGAATGGATTAAAGATGTAATCACACAACCTGAAACTGCAAAACCACTAGAAGAAAACTTATGGGGAAAATGACACGACATTAATCTGGGCAATAATTTTTTGGATTTGACCCCAAAAGCTCAGGCAACAAAAACAAAAACAGACAGATAAAATTACATCATGTAAAAAGCTTCTGTACAGCAAAGAAAACAATTAGCAGAGTGAAGAGGCAACCTAAAGAATGACAGAATGGTGCTGGGTGTGGTGGCTCAGGCCAGTAATCCCAGCACTTTGGGAGGCAGAGGCGGCCTGATCACTTGAGGCCAGGAGTTCAAGACCAGCCTGACCAACATAGCAAAACCCCATCTCTACTAAAGAAATACAAAAAATTAGCTGGATGTGTAGGTAGGCGCCTGGAATCCCAGCTACTCGGGAGGCTGAGACAGGAGAATCACTGGAACCTGGGAGGTGGAGGCTGTAGTGAGCTGACACCACACCACTGCACTCCAGCCTGGGCAACAGAGCAAGAAAGACTGTCTCAAAAGAGAGAGAGAGAGAAAGAGAATGAGAGAATGAGAGAAAATATTTGCAAATATTTACAAACCATAACCTGGGAAGGAGTTAATATCAAAAATATATATATAGCCAAATATCCTAAATATATAAGATACTCAAATGACTCAATAGCAAGAAAACAAATAAACTGAGATGTTGATCAAAGGGTACATAACATTGTATGTTAAGTATTTGAGGTGATATATTAACTAGCTTGATTTAATAATTCTGCATTATATACATCTATCATAGCATTATTTTGCACTCCAGAAATATATACAATTATAGTTTCTCAATAGTCAATAAAATAAAATGAAAATATGTATTGTTTTATGCCGAGATTTTGTGATATTTTTGTTATGCAGCCCCTCTGTGACAACAGATGACTGATACACCACACACCATATTTTCTATACAACCACAGTGACTTCGAATTTATGACTAATCTTCAAATATTTGTTAGATGAATCTAGAACAAAAACATGCATTTTAAGTGGAATTTTAAATTTTATTTTTTCTTTATGACTATAAAGCTCTGAGTGTTAAGTATTTTCAAATTCATGATTAATTTTACCCCGAATGTTGCTCAGCAATCATGCAGTACATCATTAATCCACTCTCTCTTCTGCTCCTGTTGATGACTATTATCCCACTGTATCTCTCAAGTCATAGCACCTCCTCTGCATCCTCATTCAAAGTAGATGACCTTAATTCCTACTTCTGTAAGAAAATTGACACAATTAAAGGAGAAATTCCACAAATTGTTTTCCACACCCATTCTCCTTTCCTGCCTGTTACCATGGATAAACTATTCATGCTCTGATCTAAAGTAAAATTCTCCACTTGTGTAGTAGATCCTATCCCATCTCACCCACTCAAGAATATAGATCCAGAAATACTCCCTTGTCTTTCCTATCTTGTCGTTTTGGTTTTGTTTTATTTCTTACAAAGAGTGAAGATCACTTCTATCAACATATGAGCATGGTGTTTATTTCTACCATCTTCAGAATAAATGTATTTTTGGCCTTTACTTCCTGCACCAGCTATCCTTGCTCTTTTTTGCAACAGCAAAATCCTTTGCTCTTTTTTGCAACAGCAACTTTTTAAGTTACTCCCTCATCCATGAAACATCTTATTCACTTACTTTGCTTTTTTTTTTTTTTTTCTCTTGGTTATCCTAAGACCCTATCAGTCATTACGTCTCAGGCCCTTTTGCCTTCTCCCCATCCTCTTAATGTTGGTGTATCCTAAGACTTGGTCTTTGATCCGTTTCTCTTCTCTATCGACTCAGTTTGTCCACAATCTCTTCCAGTCTCATGGCTTTAAATGCTGTTTCTATGATGAAGGCTCCCAAATTTAAATTGCCAGCTTATATTTTTCTCCTAAACCCCAGATTTGATTATCCAAATGTCTATTTAACAGCTCCCTTTGGATTTTAATAGACATCTCAAACTCAACATATCCATGATCAAATTCCTAATCTTTCTTTCCAAAGCTGCTCCACTGCAGCCTTTGCCATCTCAGTTGATAGCAACTCCATTTTTTCTAGTTGCTTAGAACCAAAACCTTAGAAATATTCCTGAGTCCTCTCCTACTCTCACACAGCACATCCAATATATCACAATATCTTTCTGGATCTACCTTAAATATATATCCTGAATCTGACATTTCTTAACATTTCCTCTTATGTGACTTCAGTATGAGCCACCACGATATCCTAAATGCCCCTAACAACCCTTTCTGTTAGACTTCTAGCCCCCTGGAGTCTATTCCCCATACAGAAGTTGAGTAATAATGTCATGCCTCTGTAATCCTCTAATGGCCATCCATTTTAGTCAAAATAAAGGACAAAGTCCTCTACAAGGCCTTACATGTTCTGGTCTCCTCCCGACACCACACTTCCCTAACTATTCTTGTTGTGCTTCCTGAATTTGTTCCACCCACAGTGGTCGTCTAGCTATTCCTCACAATGCCAGATATCTTCTTTTTACTGCTCTTCTCTCTCCCATTTTAGTCTTTGTGTTACAGTTCCTGCCGTCTGGAACCCCAGACAGCCACATGGAACATTCCCGCATTCTTCAAATTTTCCTCAAATATCACCCTCTCAGCACAATCTCTCCCTACCACCCTATTTAAAATTGCAATCCCCTACATCACTTCTCTTACAAGCCCCTACTTCCTAACCTCTAACTCTGCTTTACTTACTCATTTTTTCCAAAGCACATATCACACTTTGCTTACTTACACCCCCATAATGTAAATTTCAGGAGACCAGGGGTGTGTGTGTGTACGTGCATATCTTTTATTCACTGACATATCCAAGAAACTCATAAACTATCTAGCACAAAGGAGGTGCTCAATGAATACATGTAGAATGAGCTTACAATAAAAAACTGTGCATAAGCTGGGATTTTAAACTTTTTATTTTTATCTTTAACTCATGATCATAAAGCTCTAATTAAAAATCTTCTGGATTGGGCTATCATTATAATAATTATTAGTATACAATTGATCAAATGACAGATATTTTAAATTTTGATAATAATTAAACAAACAAAATTTATTGGTAAAACACCATAATGAGATGAACCATGATCACATTTTTCTTCTTCATTTAATGAAGAAAGTTATATACTGGGATAAATTAAATGGTATAAGAGTTGTCCTTTTATTTTTTAAAAGGAGGTAGGAATTTTTGAAACATTTTATAAGATTAGGATTGATTATAATTGGAATAAATAAGTCATTATATTTACTTATAAAACAGGATTTACATACTTTGCTTAATACCACCTAATCTGAAAGAAATTAGGTGAAAATCTTATTGGTGAGTTTCATCTATTGTGTTTTGAAAAATCTGGTAGCACCAACAGATACTTCAGTTACATTTTAAAAAGTCAGTACCAATAAACTTTAGTGCTTTGGTTTTTCCAAGAAGCTTTGCTTTCTAGCTAATGACATGCCCTGGGAATGGGTAACGAGTATGGCTAAGACTTTCTTATTCTTAAATGTAGGAAAGGACTGCTTTTAGCATTCAATATTTCTCTTTTTTTTTTGAGACAGTCTCTCGCTGTTGCCCAGGCTGGAGTGCAGTGGCATGATCTCGGCTCACTGCAACCTCTGCCTCCCGGGTTCAAGTAATTCTTGTGCCTCAGCCTCTCAAGTAGCTGGGATTACAGGCACACACCACCACACCCGGCTAATTTTTTGTATTTTTGGTAGAGACAGGGTTTCGCCATGTTGCCCAAGCTGGTCTCGAACTCCTGAGCTCAGGCAATCCACCAACCTCAGCCTCCCAAAGTGCTAGGATTATAGGCGTGAGCCACCGCACCTGGCCAGCATTCAATATTTCTTATTAATGCTTTCCTTCCTTTGCTCTTAGTGTACTTTCCTTAAGTGCACATATTTATTAACAATATCTGAGGGCATGGAGGAGGCACAGTCCTTAAATGAAAATCATTAGTCCCACCACCCCATTCTACCATATATCTAAATTAAAAGCATCCTAACATGGGCCAAAGTATGGCATCTTTAGCCACTTTTCATCCATAACATACAGAAAACAGAAATTCCCCATAGGTTGTGGTAACTTGTAATCAATCAGAAAAGGCTTTCCCTTGATTTATGGAGCCCCGAGTGCATACCATTTGAGATGTATGTGCTTTCATTTCATAAAGTGAGAGAAGGGTTGTTTTGAAGTCATGTGAGTTCCCACTCAATTTTTGGAAAGAGTAGAAAATGGAGAATATAGACATTGATTCCTTTGAAATGATTCCTATTTCTGTACCCCCTAGAAAGTTTTCATACCCCTTGAAGGTATCCTACCCCAGTTTGAAGATTACTGATAAGGTGCATTTCACTCCACTTCTCTACTGTGATTAAATGTACACTGTTGTGCTTATCTAATCTTACATAAAATCACCAAAACTTTTCATAGTAAGATCTAACAAGAATCTACTTGTTTAAATTCTTTTTTGTTTGTTTGTTTTTTGAGACGGAGTCTCACTCTGTCGCCCAGGCTGGAGTGCAGTGGTGTGATCTTGGCTCACTGCAACCTCTGCCTCACCAGTTCAAGCGATTCTCCTACCTCAGTCTCCAGAGTATCTGGGACTACAGGCACCTGCCACCACGCCTGGCTAATTTTTTTGTATTTTTAGTAGAGTCGTGGTTTCACTGTGTTAGCCAGGATGGTCTCCATCTCCTGACCTTGTGATCCACCTGCCTCGGCCTCCCAAAGTCCTGGGATTACAGGCGTGAGACATCATGCCTGGCCTACCTGTTTAAATTCTTATATAGGATCTCTTCATAATACATTGTACCAATGCTGTTCACTAGAATTTTGCTTATAACTAGCTTTTATGGATAGCTGCTCACTGAATTATCCACTTTGAGAAGTAAATTTTGACTCTTGGGGTCAGGTATTTGATGGTAAGTTTGGAGAAGCACCATTTTAGAAAAAGTCTCTTATGCTCCAGGAATGATGTAATGAAGTGCTAATTTCATAGCTGCAATTCTTGAAGATTCTCAAGTTTTCTAATATAAAATTTTCACAGATCAATTACTCGTTCATCTCATGAAAAATGATAAGAATACTGTTTTATATGTCTGCCTTCTCACTGGATGTAATGAAATGTTTAAATGGCCACCTTTAGGTATCATAATTTGAGTGTTCACTTGCACCTCCACTGGATAATAATAGAAACTAATACGTATTGAGCATTAGCATATATTGTAAAGAAAAATAGTCTAAACGGACCAAAAAAAAATAGAAATTGTGTCTGCCTCTCTTCTTTCTAATCCAGACTAAGTTTGACCAAGGAAAATGTGAAAATAAAGAAAAGTTGCATTGGTAGATGCAAGAAGAATGCCAGAGGACACAAACACTGAAAAATATTTTAATAGAACTCTAAATTAAAGAAATATACTCAATGAAGCTTGCCATTTGCATTTGTAAGAAAACAGCACTGCCTTTTGAGAATACACAAAAGGAGACTCCAAACCCCATGGTCATTTCTCCTAACTCAGAGATAGAGGAAAAGAAAAACCATGAGACCAATAGGAAACATGCCACTGGGAATCCATCTGTCTGCCCTAAAATGACAAAATGTAAAGGCTGCAAGAGGGCTCTGTAAAGACCAGCATCTGGGGTAAACAGAAGTCTTGTGGCAGTAATGAGATAGAAGTGGAATGAGGCTGAGGAGGAAGTGGTAATCACAGGTGAAGCCAGCTGGACTTCCTGGGTCGAGTGCAGACTTGGAGAACTTTTCTGTATAGCTAGAGGATTGTAAACGCACCAATCAGCACTCTGTGTCTAGCTAAAGGATTGTAAACATACCAATCAGCACTCCGTAAAAACTCAACAATCAGCGCTCTGTAAAATGGACAAATCAGCGCTCTGTAAAATGGACCAATCAGCGCTCTGTAAAATGGACCAATCAGCAGGATGTGGGCGGGGCCAAATAAGGGAATAAAAGCTGGCCACCCAAGCCAGCAGCAGCAACCCACTCAGGTCCCTTTCCGTGCTGTGGAAGCTTTGTTCTTTTGCTCTTCACAATAAATCTTGCTGCTGCTCACTCTTTGAGTCTGCACTACCTTTAAGAGCTGTAATACTCACTGGGAAGGTCTGCAGCTTCAATCCCGAAGTCACCGAGGCCACAAACCCACGGGAAGGAAGAAACTCTGGACCCATCTGAACATCTGAAGGAACAAACTCTGGACACACCATCTTTAAGAGCCGTAACACTCACCATGAGGGTCCGTGGCTTCATTTTTGAAGTAAGTGAGACTAAGAACCCACTGGAAGGAATAAATTCCGGACACAGTAATATCGCCCAGAGTGGTACACCTAATACTTTAATAGAGTGATCAACGAACCTACAACAGTGTCCCTTAACTTGAGCCTACTGAATATCCAATAAAAATCTTGGTGCCTTTTCCTTCTCTTTTGAGTGTGAAAGGCAGACACACTCAAAAGCTTGCACTAGAATGTTCTGCCCTTCCTCCTCTTCTGTGTCTTCTAATTATGATTCCTTTGCAAGGGAGGTTGGTAGGGCAAGGCTCCCTGAAACTCAAAGTAAAATTATTATAATGATAGATGTGAATAGAAACCAGATGAGATTTGAGGGCAGAGGTGTGAAAAACAGATGTTTGTTGCTCTCAAAATAAAAAAAAAAAACTAAAATATTAACAAACAACAAAACAATATGGTTTAAAATAAAAATATTTCTTGACACAAAAGAAGGAGAAAATAGTGCTCAAGAGGAAGGATAACATACTTTTGAAAGAGATCTGCTGGAGAATAATAATAGGTGATGAGGTAAAGATATCAAAGGGAGCAGATCGTGAAAGGCCCTGTGGGTCATTGTAAGAATTTTCACTTATATTCTGTATCAGGTTAACACTAGGGGAGGATTTTGAGCAAAATACAGATAACATCTGACATATTTTCATATGCTCACACTGGCTAGTAGGTTAAATGTATTGATAAACTGAGAATGATATATTGAGAATAGAATTTTCCACTAGAGTAGAAACAGAGAGATTAACTATATTGTCATTGCAAAAATCCAGGCTTCCCCAAAATGATAGTGTCTTGCCAGATCCAATTAGTGACAATTGTGAGAAGTGATTGGATTCTGGAAACATTACAAAGTTAAGAGTAAGGAGATTTGGGGAAAGAATAGATGTATGGTGTGAAAGAAATTTGATTAGAATTTATTTGAATTAAAAATAATAAGTAGGAATACAACTTTTTTTCTTCTTTATACAGAGTCTCACTCTGTCACCCAGGCTGGAGTGCAGTGGCATGATCTCGGCTTACTGCAACCTCTGCCTTCCTGGTTCAAGCAATTCTCGTACCTTAGCCTCCCGAGTAGTAGCTGGGATTACAGATGTGTACTGCCACACCCAGCTAATTTTTGTATTTTTAGTAAAGACGGGGTTTCTCCATGTTGGCCAGCCTGGTCTTGAACTCCTGGCCTCAAGAGATCTGCCCACTGTGGCCTCCCAAAGTGCTGGAATTACAGGCATGAGCCACCACGCCTGGCCTATGAGTACAATTTTGTATTATATTAATTGTTAAAAGCAAGCTTGTTAAGAAAGTAAAGAAACACTTTTGAAAGTAAAGAAATAGAAGGACAATTTTAAATAGGTATATTATTTACCTCAGTAATTCTATTTTATGAATTCAATCTATGAAAAGATTCATATAAATGCAAAAGTTTGTTGGTTTAGCAAAAATTTGGAAACCATCTAGATGTCAAAAAAGAATAGTTTATATAAATTATAATAGAATGATATAAGTAATAGAAAAATGTTAATAAGAAAGAATTATCTTTATTGGTACTGATGTGGAAAAATATGAGGTAAAAATTAGAAGAGATGAAAAAATGTCATTATCTACATATATTTCATAACTATATTTCTACAATATACAAAATGAACTTATAATTTTTAAACTAAAAAGAGGTCTATGAATTCCAGATTCAAGAGCAACATACACAAGTCAATAGTGTTCTAGCAGAAAATGTAATGAGAAAAATATTTTTTATCTTTTAATTCTAATAAACACTATCATTTATCTAGGAATAAAACTAGTCAGAAACATTGAAAACCTTTAAGAGAAAAACTAGAAAACTTTATTAACAACAAAAAAAAACCCCTCAGGATTACAAGAAAATGATGGCAATGGAGTTGTATTGGCAAGCTTTTTGAATATTTTTGAATTCCTACATAAAAATAGAAAGAGCAACTAAAAAGAAAAATCAAAATTCCATGGACAACACATACAAGAAATCTAAGTGACATATTCCCAGAAAACCCAAACATCAAACAGGTAAGAATAGGCCATCAGTGCAGAGTTTGGCATCTCTGTACATAGAGACAGAAGGAAAAAATAGACCATCTGATGGACCTAAGAATCAGAGTAAACATTAGGTATTCAATGGAAAGCAGTGAGGCATTTTAAGAAAAGCAGATGTTCAGCCGGGTGCGGTGGCTCACGCTTGTAATCCCAGCACTTTGGGAGGCCGAGGCAGGTGGATCACAAGGTCAGGAGATCGAGACCACAGTGAAACCCTGTCTCTACTAAAAAATACAAAAAATTAGCCGGGCGTGGTGGCGGGTGCCTGTAGTCCCAGCTACTCAGAGAGGCTGAGGCAGGAGAATGGCATGAACCCGGGAGGCAGAGCTTGCAGTGAGCCGAGATTGTGCCACTGCACTCCAGCCTGGGTGAAAGAGCAAGACTCCATCTCAAAAAAAAAAAAAAAAAAAAAAGAAAAGCAGATGTTCAATCCCATAGTGAGTGAGAATAAGGAGTTCAGTAAAAAGGAATGAAGAGGTTGAAGCTGCCTAGACCCCATGAATTCTTAAAACTGGGCCACCAGGGCTGCCTTCCAGGAGAGTTCCCCATGCTGAGTAGAAACTAATGGGAGTGAAATCAAAATTGAGCAGGACAAGAAAAACAGAGATAAACAGAAGTTCCAGATAAAAGGTCAAGGTTTCTGGCAATGACAAGAACAAGATGACAAGCAAAGCAAATCCTCTCCCCAAAGATTATAAATCTGGACTAATTTATCAAAATAACCATTTCAGCACTCTGGAAATTGAACAATGATACATGACAGTCTAAGAAGCATTTACACATGAAATATTGCTAAACTTCAGATGAGAACAGTGGGAATGTGTGGTGTCTGGCCTAACACTACTCCCACCATATCCCCTGCCCTTGTTCTATATGGAAGCTCTGCCAGATGGGCAGGCTGTGAGAAATGGCAGTTTCTCTGCTGTCTTCAAAAAGGGCTCACTTGATCTGGGGTGATGGATGATGCCCATGCCAAATGGCATTGTTGGTGGAAGTGACTTCCCAAAGGCCGGCCAGAGGAAGGGGGCCAATGGCTTGACTCTACTTGCCTAAGGTTGCAGTCCTGGTAGGGGCAATCACATTCTTGATAAAGGCTGTTGATACGCATAGTGAAGAATTAGCAGTTCCAAGTTATTCACACTCCTGAAAATGTACTCGTGTGCACATAGGAGACTAAGAGGGTCCTGTGGAAAGTAAAACCTGGACCAGATGTGGAATTGTCCTGAACGTGTTCCTCTGCTTACACATAGATCAACTGGCAGATGACAGAAGCCTTACTGCATCAAGGTGTTTAAAAATAATCTCTGCCAATTGATGGTAGATTATTAAGTTATGCAGATGATGGGCAGTTCCTAGAAAGTCAGGTTTAAAAATAAAACAAACAAACAAACAAAAAACAAAAGGACAGACATCAGTGCTAATACTCCACAAGAGAAAAAGATTTCAAGAAAAAACCCAGACAAGTTACTAAACAAAAGAACAAACACACACCCAGAAACAACCACCATTTCCCGTGGGGAAATATCAGGGTCCTGTACAGTTTTCCACAGAAAATTATGAGACATACAAAGAAACAGGGAAGTAAAATCCATACTGGGGGGAGTAAGCAGTTAACAGAAACTGAGTATGGTACTCCTGATACTGTATTTAGCAAAGATTTCAAAGCAGCTACTGTAAATATTTTCAAAGAATCAAACCAAGGGAAACCACATAGAAAAAATAGAAATTCAGCCCCCAATATTTCATGTGGGTCCTTTTCTATTTTCCCTAAGTGTCAGCCAGTCTGAGAAATAAAGGTAAAGAGTACAAAAGAGAGAAATTTTAAAGCTAGGTGTCTGGAGGAGACATCACATGTCGGCAGGTTCCGTGATGCCCCCCAAATCGCAAAACCAGCAAGTTTTTATTAGTGATTTTCAAAAGGGGAGGGAGTGTACGAATAGGGTGTGGGTCACAGAGATCACATGCTTCACAAGGTAATAAAATATCACAAGGCAAATGGAGGCAGGGCGAGATCACAGGACCAGGGCAAAATTAAAATTGCTAATGAAGTTTCAGGCACACATTGTCATTGATAACATCTTATCAGGACACAGGGCTTGAGAGCAGACAACCGGTCTGACCAAAATTTATTAGGCAGGAATTTCCTCATCCTAATAAGCCTGGGAGCGCTACAGGAGACCGGGGCTTATTTCCTCCCTTATCTACAACCATAAAAGACAGACGTTCCCAAAGCGGCCATTTCAGAGACCTCCCCTTGGGAACACATTCTCTTTCTCAGGGATGTTCCTTGCTGAGAAAGAGAATTTAGCGATATTTCTCCTATTTGCTTTTGAAAGAAGAGAAATATGGCTCTGTTCCACCCGGCCCACAGGCAGCCAGACTTTAAGGTTAGCTCCCTTGTTCCCTGAACATCGCTGTTCTCCTGTTCTTTTTTCAAGGTGCCCAGATTTCATATTGTTCAAACATACATGCTCTACAAACAATTTGTGCAGTTAACGCAATCATCACAGGGTCCTGAGGCAACATTCATCCTCAGCTTACTAAGATGACAGGATTAAGAGATTAAAGTAAAGACAGGCATAGGAAATCACAGGAGTATTGATTGGGGAAGTGATAAATATCCATTAAATCTTCACAATTTTTGTTCAGAGATTGCAGTAAAGACAGGCATAAGAAATTATAAAAGTATTACTTTGGGGAACTAATAAATGTCCATGAAATCTTCACAATTTATGTTCTTCTGTCATGGCTTCAGCCGGTCCCTCCATTCGGGGTCCCTGACTTCCTGAAACAGTGTGACAACAAAGAACCAACAGATAGAGATTCTCAATAAGGTTTATAAATTATTTTTTAAAAAAGAACCAAATAAAAATATTAGAGTTGAGAAGTAAAATAACTAAACTAAAATTCACTATAGGAGCTCACCAACATATTCAAGATGGTAGAAGAATCACAGAGTTTAATGATAGGTCAATATACATTATACAATCTGAAAAACAGAAAGAATAAGGATTGAAGAACAATGAATAGCATCTCAGAGACCTGTGTAACAACATCAGTTATACTAATATACATGTAAATATAATGAGAGTCCCCACAAAAAAGAGAACAGGAGGGCAGAAAAAGAACTACATAAATCTATAGATCCAAGAAACCCAATAAACCCCAAGTAAGACAAATACAAAAATACCATTAATCTACATATTATAATGTTGAAAGAAAAAGTCTTGAAAGCAACAAGAAGAAAATAATTCATCATATATAAAGGAGCAATACAATTAATAGCCAACTTCTCATCAGAAACAATGGCGGTCAGAAGGCCGTGGAATGACAAATTCAAAGTTATGAAAGAAAAAAAAGTCAACCAAAAATTCTATATCAAACAGAACTAACCTTCATTAATGAAGGTAAACCTTCAGAAGAAAAATAATATGTTTCCCCTAATAGTTCCAAGAAACATTATAGAAGTGAAACCCCTCAGTTTGAATTGGCCTGGCTAGGGTCACATACACATGCCTGGACTTTTACTCACACCAAATGGATATAGAGAGGATTCCCCAACAAATAGTGAGGAAATGAATTCTGGGCAGGCAAAAATAACAAAGCAAACTTTTAGTCAGGTTACTTGCGGTTTGAGGATGAGCTGATACACTGAGCTTAGAAGATATCTCACCTGGTTGTCTGTCCAGCATCTTTTCTGTCTGTTCTGGTAACAGCAACATCTTTATTTGTAGAACTTATTTACCCCTGCATGGTTTACTGAAATGGTTGGTCACAGGATCCTCACTACAGAGTTGGACATGTTACCCAAGTTAGCCAATCTTTTCCCAGGAAATATAATTAGTAGGTCTGAGGTACAAGGTAAAAAGGTAGTTATAATTTAGTCATCCAATGGCACAGTCATTGATATCCTGGAGATATCAAAAGGGATGGCCCAAGATACCCTATTTCTAATATTTCCAAAGGTGCCTTAGTTCCTGTACTTCTAGAAGTCTAACTGCTTAATTCTTATTTAGATTCCATGAGCAAATTAGTATATACCCACAAGTCCATTTTACTGCCTACATTAGTTAGCAACTTCTGTTGCATGCAGCCCAAAACTCGGAATATAACAAGACTAGTTCAGAGGCTTTCATAAGACTCACATTACATCATATGTCCAAAAACAAAGCTAAACTTTGACAAAATCCATGCCTGGCTCTGAATAGTAATAAACCAAGAATGCTTCTGTCATGGAAAGAGGACTGTGAGAGGATGTGGTACCAAAATGGACAGTTAAACTGACTTCAAATCTAGACTTGTGCCTCCTACACCTTCTCATACCTATGCCTTAGTGTGCCAAAAAAGGAAATTAACTAGTCAGAAGCAGAATAAAATAAAATAAAAACATTTCCAGATAAACAGATACTAAGATAATTCATTGCTACTTACAAAAAAAGTCTAAAGAAAGTCCTTTAGGCTGAAAAGGAAGTGACATCAGACTATAACACAAATCTACAAAAAGAAATAAAGAACACTATAAGTGACAAATGTGTGTACTAACATAAAAAGATTCCAAATATATATATATTTTTCACACAATTAAATTCTATGACACAAAGTTATATTCTATGACACAAAAGAATTCTATTTAAAATCAGCAGGGAAAGAAATCTTTGAAATCCTGAAATATTTGGAAAGTAAACAACCCACTTCAAAATAACCCAGAAGTTAAAGTTAAAAATCACAAGGTAAATTAGCAAATATCTTGAAATAAATGAAAATGAAACATACCAAAATGTATATGATGCAGCTAAAGCAGTGCTTACAGGTAAATTTCTACCTTTAAACACATGCATTGATACAGAAACATCTCAAATCCATAACCTAAGTTTCTACAAAAAAAAAACTGGAAAAATAAGAGCAAACTATACAAAAGTAAGCAGAAAAACATAATAACGCTTAGAAGAGAAGTCAATAAAAGAAATAATAGGCCGGACATGGTGGCTCATTCCTGTAATCTCAGTACTTTGGGAGGCTGTGGTGGGCAGATCACTTGAGGCCAGGAGTTTGAGACCAGCCTGGCCAACATGGTAAAAACCTGTCTCTACTAAAAATACAAAAATTAGCCAGGCATGGTGGTAGGCACCTGTAATCCCGGCTACTTGGGAGGCTGAGGCAGGAAAATTGCTTGAATCTGGGAGGTGGAGGTTGCAGCAAGCCAAGATTGCATCACTGCACTCCAGCCTGGGTGAAACAGTAAGACTCCATATCAAAAAAAAGAAAAAAAAAGAAAAGAAAAGAAAAAGAAAGAAAGAAAAAATAAAAAAGCAATAAATAAAATTATTGAAGTAAAAAATTGGTTTTTGGAAAAGATTAATATTTAGAAAGCTTCATCTAGACTGATCAAAAAATAAAGAGAAGAAACAAATCACCAAAAGAGTACATCAATTCTTAACCTAGAGAAATTAAAAGGATTATAAAGGAATCTCATAAACAGCTTTATACCAATGAATTAGACAACTTTTAGGAAATGGGCAAATTCCTACAAACATACAAATTACCAAAAATTAATTTTAAGGGAAGTATAAAAATCTGAATAGATCTGTAATAAGGAAAGAGATTGAGTTAATTATTAAATTTTTTTTTCATTAAGAAAATCCCAGGCCCAGATGGCTGCACTAGTTAAATCTATCAAACATTGAAGAAAAAGCAGCAGTCCGGGAAGATGGTGGACAGGAGACAGGGCTAACATGCAGCTCCCATTTGGACGGACGAACAGCATGTGGAGACTGACACCATGGACTTTTGCTCCAAGAACTACCACAGGAATGTACCAGGAAAACTGAGAGAATTCACAGATCCTTTGAAAGAAGTGCACACCACTGCAAATCCCATAAGATAGACAAAAAACTGTGACTTCCCAAACTGTGACAGGGAGAAATCCTGCCTCCAAACACACATCCTCAATGGGGAACAGGAAAAATCCAGATTATGGGAAGACTTAAGCTTTCCTAGAGCTTAAACAGACTTAGCACAAAATATAAAAGTAAAAGCAGCAGTGGGAAGAGGCTTGTAGGCACTCCCATTCTCCAGCTCAAACCCAGGGAAGCCATCCCTCACTATATTTCACAGTGAGGCCTTTGGGGAAGGCAGCTGGCAGAATTTGGGAGGTACACAGGGTGAAAGAAACTTTCAACTGAACTTTGTAATAATTTTGACTGGGAACAAACTCTCTTGAGCAGAATTTAGGGGGGCGAACAGGAACTGCTGCAGAAAGGAGCATAAGACCACGACCCACAGTGTGGGCAGACAGGGAGAGGTGAGGACTGAAAGCTGTGCTTGTCTTCTCAGTAGGAAAGTTTATATTCTGGGGCAAGGTCTCAGGCTCTCGCACAGCCTGCCTGGAGATAAACTTGGTGCTGTTAGTGGAGCATGGTGGGAGCGAGACCAGCTTCGCAAGCTGTGTGGAGCTGGGTGAGGCCTATCACTACTGGCTTTCCTCCACTTCCCTAGTGACAGAGACAGCCATAATCCCCTCTGGAACATAACTCTATTGGCTCGAGAACCACACCCCATCCCTTACAGTGGTTGTGGCAAGCCCTGCCCAGGAGAGTCTGAGCTCAGACCTGCCAAACCCTGTACCCCACCTGATGGTATTTCTCTACCTGCCCCAGTAGCCAATCACAAAAGACATAAACTCTTGGGAGCTTTATGGCCTCATCCATCACCTGAGAAACCCAAATATTTATCCTGGCCAACTTAAGGCAAGCTTATATCCCCCTTCTACTATTGCATGCAGCTGGTGCTCTCTTAAAAGTGCCTCCTGGCTGGAGGCCAGCCAACTCAGGACATTACAGCTACTCATGACAGAATAATCCTGCTCCAAAGGAGAAACCAACAGCTAACTCCACTGCCTGCAACACCCTGGTTAACCAGAGGTCCTGAGTCTGTCCACGTGACAACTTCACTGCTAGTATAACCAACATTCGAGAAAGCAAGCACATTAAACATATCTACAACCAAGGACTCTCGCAGTCTACTTCACTCCTCTTCCACCTCCACCAGAGCAGGTGCTGGTATCCATGGCTGGGAGACCTGAACACAGATCAAATTGCGGGACTCTCTGCAGACATTCCCCAGCACCAGCCCAGAGCCTGGTAGCCCTGCTGGGTGGTTAGACTCAGAAAAGCAAGAACAATCACTGGAGTCCAGCTCTCAGGAAGCCCTATTCCTAGGGGAAGGGGGAGTGCATAACAATAAGGGATCACCCTGTGGGACAAAAGAATCTGAACAGCAGCCCTTGAGTTTCACATTTTTCCACTAAAATAGTCTATCCAAATGAGAAGGAATCAGAAAAGTGATTCTAATAATATGACAAAAAAGAGTTCTATAACACCCCAAAAGACTACACTAGCTCCCCATCAATAAATCCAAACCAAGAAGAAATCTCTGAATTACCAGATGAAGAATTCAGAGGGTTAATTATTGACTTACTTAAGGAGATACCACAGAAAGGTGAAAAACAACTTAAATAAATTTTAAAAAACAATACAGGATATGAATGAAAAATGCTCCAGAGAAATAGATACCATGAAGAAAAAACAATCACAACTTCTGGAAATGAAAGACACAGAGAAATACAAACTGCACTGTAGAGTGTCAACAATAGACTAGAACAAGTAGAAGAAAGAAATTCCGAGCTCAGAGAGAAGGTTTTTGAATTAACTCAGACAAAGACAAAGAAAGAAGAATTATAAAAAATGAACAAAGCCTCCAAAAAAAATTGGGATTATGTTAGACAGCCACATCTAAGAATAATTGGTGCTCCTGAAGAAGAGGAATCTAAATGTTTGGAAAACTCATTTGAGAGAATAATTGAGACAAATTTCCCTGGCCTTGCTAGAGATCTAGCCATCCAAATACAAGAAGCTCAGAGAACATCTGGGAAATTCAGTGCAAAAGATCATCATACAGGCATATAGTCATCAGGTTATCTAAAGTCAAGACGAAGGAAAGAATCTTAAGAGATGAGGCAAAAGCATCAGGTAACCTATATAGGAAAATTTATCAGATTAACAGCAGATTTCTGAGCAGAAACCCTACAAGCCAGAAATGATTGGGGTCCTATCCTTAGCCTTCTCAAACAAAATAATTGCCAGCCTAGAATTCTATATCCAGCAAAAGTAAGCTTCATAAATGAAGGTAGCAAATACTGAGAGAATTCACCACTACCAAGCCAGCACTAAAATAAATGCTAAAAGGAGTTCTATATCTTGAAACAAAACCTTGAAATACACCAAAATAGAACCTCCTTAAAGCATAAGTCTCACAGGACCTATAAAACAATAAGACAATGAAAAAAAAGGTATTCAGGCAACAACTAGCATGATGAATAGAATAGTACCTCACATCTTATTACTAATGTTAAATGTAAATGGCCTAAAAGTTCCACTTAAAATATACAGAATGGCAGAATAGATAAGAACTCACCAACCAAGTATCTTCTATCTTCAGGATACTTATCTAACACACAAGGACTCATGTAAACTTAAGGTAAAAGGGTGGAAAAAGATATTCCATGCAAATGGAAACCAAAAGTGAGCAGGAGTAGCTATTCTTAAATCAGACAAAACAGACTTTAAAGCAACAACAGCTAAAAAAGAGAAAGAGGAACATTATATAATGATGAAAGGATCAGTCTAACAGGAAAATATCATAATCCTAAATATGTATGCACCTAATACTAGAGCTCCCACATTTATAAAACAGACTTAAGAAGTGAGATAGATGGCAACACATTAATAGTGGGGGACTTCAATACTCCACAGACAGCACTAGACAGGTCATCAAGACAGAAGTCAACAAAGACACAATGGACTTAAACTATACCCTAGAACAAATGGACTTAACAGATATTTACAGAACATTCTAACCAACAACCACAGAATATACATTATTTTCAGCAGAACCTGGAACATTCTTCAAGACAGACCATATGATAGGCCACAAAACAAGTCTCAATTTAAGAAAATCAAAATTATATCAACTACTCTCTCAGACCACAGTAGAAGAAAACTGGAAATTAACTCCAAAAAGAACTCTCAAAACTATACAAATACACGGAAATTAAATAATCTGCTCCAGGCCAGGCATGGTGGCTCACACCTGTAATCCCAGCACTTTGGGAGGCCAAGGCAGGTGAATCACCTAATGTCAGCAGTTCGAGACCAGCCTGGCCAACATGGCAAAACTCCGTCTCTACTAAAAATACAAAAATTAGCTGGGTGTGGTGGCACACACCTGCAATCCCAGCTACTTGGAAGGCTGAGGCAAGAGAATTGCTTGAACCCAGGAGGTGGAGGTTGCAGTGAACAGAGATGGCACCATGGTACTCTAGCCTGGGTGACAGAATGAGACTCCATCTCAATAATAATAATAATAATAATAATAATAATAATAATAATAATAATCTGCTCCAGAATGATCTTTGGGTCAACAACAAAGTCAAGATGGAAGTTAAAAAATTCTTTTGAACTGAATGATAGGTGACACAACCTATCAAAACCTCTGGCATACAGCAAAAGCAGTGCTAAGAGGGAAGTTCACAACATTAAATGCCTATATCAAAATTTCTGAAAGAGCATAAATAGACATCTAAGGTCACACCTCAAGGAACTAGAGAAACAAGAACAAACCCAAACCAAGCAGAAGAAAAGAAATAACAAAGATCAGACTGGGCACAGTGGCTCACACCTGTAATCCCAGCACTTTGGGAGGCCAAGGAAGGTGGATCACCTGAGGTCAGGAGTTCAAGATCAGCCTGGCCAACATAGTGAAACCCCGTCTCTACTAAAAATACAAAAAATTAGCCAGGCATGGTGGCAGGTGCCTGTAATCACAATTACTTGGGAGGCTGAGGCAGGAGAATCACTTGAACCTGGGAGGCAAAGGTAGCAGTGAGCTGAGATCGCACCAGTGCACTCCACCTGGCAACAGAGCAAGTCTCCATCTCAAAATAAATAAATAAATAAATAAAAATAAAAAATAAAAAAAAAGATCAGAGCAGAACTAAATGAAATTGAATTAAAAAAATACAAAAGATAAATGAAACAAAAAGCTGGCTCTTTGACAAGATAAACAAAATTGATAGCCCATTAACAAGATTAATCAAGAAAAGAAGAGAGAAGATCCAAATAAGCTCAATTAGAAATATAATGGGAGGTATTATGACCAACCCCACAGAAATATGAAAGATCATTCAAGACCACAATGAACACCTTTACGTGCACAAACTAGAAAATCTGGAGGAGATGTATAAATTCCTGGAAATATGCAACCCTCCTAGATTAAATCAGGAAGAAATAGAAACTGAACAGACAAATAACAAGTAATGAGATTGAAACAGTAAAAAAAAAAAAAAAAAAAAAAAAAAAAAAAAAAAAAAAAACCTGTCAACCAAAAATAGTCCAGGACCAGACAGACTCACAGCTGAATTCTATCAGGCATTCAAAGAAGAATTGGTACCAATCTTACTGAAACTATTCCAAAAGATAAAGAAAGGAAATCCTCCCTAAAACATTCTATAAAGCCAGTATCACCCTAATACTCAAACTAGAAAAGGACATAACAACAAAAAAAAACTACAGACCAATATCCCTGATAAACATAGATGCAAAAATACTAGCTAACTGAATCTAATAGCATATCAAAAAGGTAATACACTATGATCAATACACTATTATCAATATCCCTGATAAACATAGATGCAAAAATACTAGCTAACTGAATCTAATAGCATATCAAAAAGGTAATACACTATGATCAAGTGGGTTTCATACCAGGGATAGAGGGATAGTTTAACATATGCAAGTCAATAAATGTGATGTATCACATAAACAGAATTAAAAACAGAAACCGTATGATCTCAATAGATGCAGAAAAAGCATCTGACAAAATCCTGCATCCATTTATGATTAAAACCCTCAGCAAAATCAGCATAGAAGGGACATACCTCAAGGTAATAAAAGCTATCTATGAAACAGGGAAAAGTTGAAAGCATTCCCCCAGAGAACTGGAACAAGACAAGGATGCCCACTTTCACCATTGCTATTCAATACTATACTTGAAGTCCTAGCCAGAGCAATCAGGCAAGAGAAAGAAATAAAAGGCATTCAAATGGGTAAAGAGGAAGTCAAACTGTCACTGTTCACTGATGATGTGATTGTATAACTAGAAAACCCTAAAGATTCATCCAAAAAGCTCCTAGATCTGATAAATGAATTCAGTAAAGTTTCAGGATACAAAATCAATGTACAAAAATCAGTAGCACTGGTATATACCACCAACAACAAAGCTGAGAATCAAATCAAGAACTGAACTCCTTTTACAACAGCTGTAAAAAAAAAATACTTAGGAATATACCTAACCAAGGAGGTGAAAGCCCTCTACATGGAAAACTAAAAACACTGCTGAAAGAAATCATCAATGACACAAACAAATGGAAACACATCCCATGCTCATGGATGAGTAGAATCAGTATTGTGAAAATGACCACACTGCCAAAAGCAATCTACAGATTTAATGCAATTCTTATCAAAATACCATCATCATTTTTCACAGAACTACAAAAAAAAATCCTAAAATTTCTACGGAACAAAAAAGAGCCCACATAGCTAAAGCAAGACTAAGCAAAAAGAATACATCTGGAGGCATCACATTACCTGACCTCAAATTATACTACAGGGCTACAGTTACCAAAACAGCATGGTACTTTTATACTACATACACATTGTTTTTATACTAGTATAAAAATTGTGGCTGGGCATGGTGGCTTACGCCTGTAATCCCAGCAATTTGGGAGGCCGAGGCAGGTGGATCACCTGAGGTTAGGAGTTCAAGACCAGCCTGGCCAACAAGGTGAAAACCTGTCTCTACTAAAAATACAAAAATTAGCTGGGCATGGTGGGGGGTGCCTGTAGTCCCAGCTACTCAGTAGGCCAAGGCAGGAGAATTGCTTGAGCCCAGGAGGTGGAGGTTGTGGTGAGCAGAGATCTCACCACTGCACTCCAGCCTGGGCAACAAAGTGGGACTCTATCTCAAAAAAAAAAAAGGTATATTTTATAGGCTAGTATAAAAATTCATCTATTTTTATAGACTCAGCCAGTTGATCTTCAACAAAACAAACAAAAACACAAACTGGGGAAAGGATACCCTATTCAACAAATGGTGCTGGGATAATTGGCAAGCCACATGTAGAAGAATGAATCTAGATCCTCATCTCTTACCTTATACAAAAATCAACTCAACAGGGATCACATACTTAAATCTAAGACCTTAAACCATAAAAATTCTAGAAGATAACTTCAAAGAATCTTTTTTAGACATTGGCTTAGGCAAAGAATTCATGACCAAGAACCCAAAAGCAAATGCGACAAAAACAAAGATAAATAGATGGGACCTGGTTAAACTAAAACACTTCTGCACATCAAAAGAAATAATCAGCAGAATAAACAGACAACCACAGAGTTGGAGAAAATACTCACAAACTATACTTCCAACAAAGGACTAATAACCAGAATCTATAAAGAATTCAAACAAATCAGCAAGAAAGAAAACAAATAATCTCATCAAAAAGTGGACAAAGGACATGAATAGACAATTCTCAAAACAGATCTACAAATGGCCAACAAACATATGAAAAAATTCTCAACATCACTAATTACAAAGGAAATGCAAATCAAAACTACAATGAGATACTAACTTACTCTTGCAAGAATGACTATAATTTAAAAATCAAAAAATAATAGATGTTGCAGTGGATATGGTAAAAAGGGAACACATTTACATTGCTGGTAGGAATGTAAACTAGTACAACTACTATCAAAAACAGTATGGAGTTTCCTTGAAGAACTAAAAGTAGAATTACCATTTGATCCAGCATTCCCACTACTAGGTATCTACTCAGAGTAAAAGAAGTCATTATATGAAAAATACAATTGCATACACATGTTTATAGCAGTACAATTTGCAATTGCAAAAATATAAAACCAGCCTAAACGCCCATAAGCCAAAGAGTGGATAAAGAAAATGTGGTATATATAATACCATGGAATACTACTCAGCCATAAAAAGGAACAAAATAATGGCATTTGCTGCAGCCTGGATGGAGTTGGAGACCATTATTCTCAGTGAAGTAAACCAAACATTGTATGTTCTCACTTATAAGTGGGAGCTCAGCTGTGAAGATGCAAAGGCATAAGAGTGATATAATGGGCTCTAGGCACTCAGGGGAAAGGGTGGAAGGAGGGTGAGGGATCAAAAACTACGCATTGGGTATAGTGTACACTGCTCAGGTCATGGGTGCACCAAAATCTCAGAAATCACCACTAAAGAACTTTTCTGTGCAACCAAACACCATCTGTTCCCCTAAAAACTTTTGAAATAAAATAATTTTTAAAAAGAATAAATAATACTCATTTTTCATAAGCTCTTTAAGAAAAAAGAAGAGAAATAACCTTTCTCCACTTATTCTATGAAGCCAGTATTATCCTAATTCCAAAGCCACATAAAGACATCACAAGGAAAAGAGATATAAATATTCCTTAAAAATATTAAAACAAACATCCTTTCAGGTAGAATCCAACAACACATAAAGAGGACTATACACCCTGACCAAGGGGGATCTATCTCAGGAATATAAGGTTGGTCAACATTTGAGGATGAGTTAATGCAATATACTATACTAATAGAATAAACCACAAAAACCACACAACCATCACAGTAGATGCATCACAAACATCCGACAAAATCCAATATGATTCGGAATAAAGAATAGGAGTAAAGGATTGATCAGAAATAAAGAAAGTGTCCTCAATCTGATAAAGGGCATTTATAAAACACTCAAGGGTAAAATCATATGTGATGGTAAATGCTTTCACCCTAAAATCAAAAAAAGCAAGGCAAAAATGTCTGCTTTTACTATTTCTATCAACATTTTACTGGAGGTTCTAAAAGCTAGTGCAACAAGCAACAAAGATGTTAAAGCAATCCAGATTGTAAAGGAAAAAGTAAACTGTGTTTTCTTCTCTTTCAAAATTATTTTGGCTATTCCAAGTCCTTGGATTTCTACGTAAATTTTAGGATCAGTCAGTCGATTTCCGAGAAAAAAAAGGAAAAGCCTGCTAGGATTTTAATAGGGATTGCATTGAATTTGTAGATCAACTCAGAGAGAATGCCATTTTGACAATATTTTGTCTTCCAATCTGTGAACTCAGAATGTCTGTCTAACTTAGATCTTTAATTTCTCTCAGTAATGTTTTAAAATTTTTACTATTCAACTCTTGCACTTCTTTTGTTAAACTTATTGAACCACCTTGCTCAATTTATTTAGGATTTCAGAACTTTTCTGAGGATTCTTTGAGATTTTCTACATCCTGAATCAAGGAGACTTTTCCAGATGGGGTTCTACTTCTTTTAAAATAATCTTCATATTTGTCATAGTTGTATTATTAGGAGAATATACATTTAGAAATGGTATATCTTCCTTTAAAATTTAACATTCTATGTTGTGACCCTTTCTACCCCCAATTTTTTTTTTGTATGTCAGAGTTTATTTTGTCTGACAGAAATATAACTACCTTAACTTCATTTTGGTTATTTGCCTAGTATATTTTTTCATTTTTTTAATTTTTAATCTTTCTGTATTCTTAGGAGTTTTAATTGATGAATTTAGTTCATTACATTTATTGAAAATACTTGTATTTCTGGATTTGTTTCTGTCATCTTACTTTGTGTGATTTGTTCTGCTTTTCCTTTGCTCTACTCCTTTCTTTCCTTTTTTTTGGGGGGGGGGAGGTGGGGATTAAGCTTTTTTTACTGGAAGCTATATACACTATTTCTATTATTTCAGTAGTTATCCTCGAGATTTTCTCATGCATGCTTAATAAAGTCTAGGCTTAGACACTATCCTAGCCCTCTAAATTAATTAGGGAAAAGACTAAACTACTCTAACAAAGATATAGTGGCTAACAAAATGTTTATTTCTTTTTCAAATAACAATCTAAAAGAACAGTCTAGGTAAATATGACGGTTCTGCTCCATTAGATTACTCAGGGCCCTAGCCCATCTCATTGCATTGCCATATGCCAGGATGTTGTCCTCATCTCCATGGTCAAAACTAGAGTGTTGTCTTGGCTATATTCCAAAGGAAGAAGAAAGAGAGAAAATCAGTACAAATAATTTTCTTAAAAGCCAATGAGGCAGAAGTTGCACAAAGAACTTCTGTCCAATAGAGAGAAATTAGTACATGACAATACCTTTCTGCAAGTCAGACTGGGAAATGTAGTCTCTTGCCAGTACCAAGGAAGGAGGGGGAAATAGATTATATACTTGGGAAGGAGAGTCAGTCTTCTGTGGAAAACTAGAAGTCCGGCCATCCAAATATCCATGCAGACTTTTGTCCCACACATAGAAGAGATTTGCTCCCTCTCTATGGAACATAATGTAATATTCCATGTAGTCCAAAGTCCAAGATATCTAGAGGATGCAAGATTCTCTCTGTTCAGTCCATAAGAGGCTTCTCATATGAGGAAACAATATACTGTCCTTGTTCATTCCTGGGCATAGGCTGAACTAGCTTTGGGAAAGAATTTAGTGTATAGTTTATATAACAGCCCTTTCCAAAAGGCTAAACTCTTCTTGTAAAACAAATGAAAGGCCAGCAGCCACCAAGTTAAATGAGAGGGGACGGAATTCTAAATATTAACAATCATCATTCTGGAGGTCATAAGATTTGCAACTTCCCCTTCCTTTGTATGCCAGTAACTACATCAAAGTTCTACGGGTTTCTTTGGACATGTTTTCTAAGCCTGCCTTTTTCCTGACTTCTTGGCTTTTCTTGAAGGTAACATCAGTATTGTGAACCTAAGATCAGCCTTTTGAGATGTCTTTTCAAATTTTTGCATTTCTAACAACCAGATGGCCCCACCTGGACCTGCCAACCAGTTCTGTGGCCACCACTCAGGAACTGACTCAGCAGAAGAGAACAGCTTTGACTCCCTAAGATTGCATCCCTGAGCCAACCAATCAGCACTCTCGATTCACTGCCCACCCCCCCCCCACCACCCCCATCCACCAAATTGTTTTTAAAAACTCTGATCCCTGAGTTTTCAGGGAGACTTATTTGAGTAATAATAAAAATCTGGTCTCCCGCACAGCCAGCTCTGCATGAATTACTCTTTCTCTATTGCAATTGCCTGACTTGATAAATCGGCTCTGTCTAGGCAGCAGGCAAGGTGAACCCCTTGGGTGGTTACAAAAGGAAGAATGGGAAATATAGAAGAGTCATTGATTCATAGACATGATGAAAGTTATGCCAGGCAGAAATTATAAAGAGCCCCTTGATCTAATACTAGAGAGGATTTCTTGGTTACATCTGGTCTGATATTTTAGAAAAATCCCCTTACTTATGGCATCTCCTTTTGCCTTCTAGAGCTTCGTCTTTGTTCATAATCTTCTGTGGCCATAATTGATTTTGGAGGGAGTTTAGGTAGGACAAAGTGGGAATAGGAGAATGCACTATTTTAATAGCCCACTTCTTTGCTAAGGCAGATTTGGGAGGCTGAGGGTTGCTTTAAGGACTGAAAGATCACGGCCTCTCATGAGATCTTACTTATAGACCCATTGGCAGTGTAATTCCCCAAACACCTTAGTAGGTATATTAATCCATTTTCATGCAGCTGATAAAGACATGCCCAAGATTGGAAAGAAAAAGAGGTTCAATTGGACTTACAGTTCCACATGGCTGAGAATGCCTCAGAATCATGGCGGGAGGGAAAAGGCACTTCTTTACATGGCAGCAGCAAGAGAAAATGAGGAAGTAACAGCAGAAACCACTTCATAAATCCATCAGATCTTCTGAGACTTACTCACTATCACAATAATAGCATGGGAAAGACTGGCCCCCATGATTCAATTACCTCCCCCTGGGTCCCTCTCACAGCATGTGGGAATTCTGGGAGATACAATTCAAGTTCAGATTTGGGTGGGGACACAGCCAAACCATATCAGTAGGTTTCTGTTCATTTCCTGTTCCTTTATATGCCAGTAACTACATCAAAGTTTTATGGGGCTTTTTGGACATGTTTTCCAAGCCTGCCTTTTTCCTGACTTCTTGGCTTCCTGTCTCCTTCTTTCTCATTCTAATAATGGCTACTTTGAGGCCATCTGAAACAACAGGTTTAGGTTGGAAGGCAACATCCTTAATTTGATCTTTGCAAAGAATTTTCTTCCTTTCTTGAAAGAGGCTTTAGGAAAGGTTTTGAGCCATAGTCTTATCTCATGCTATTTCTTATAATACATTACTAAAAGTGACAAGGATATGAATGGTTGCTCTTGCTGCTTTTAGCAAGGTATTATAAGAAAAAGATGAGCTAAGGCAAAAATATGCCAATTTGCAAGCAGAGAAGTAAGGGGATAGAGAATCCAGAAATTTGAGCCTTACAGGCTGGAAAAGCCAACTGCTTCTATATCCTAAACAACACAAGAGCTACTGCCTCACTACTAAGCCCTAAATTTTGCTAAGCCAAATTCCCCTATATTTTAGATTTCTGTGATTGTAGCACTCCAGTTCCAGGATATACAGTCAGGTTAGAATTATGCCTCTGCTCTATTTAGTCATCCAGATGATTCCTTTTTTTTTCTTTCTTTCTTTTTTGTGTTTTGTTTTTGTTGTTTGTTTTTGTTTTTTGCTTCCCCATCCCTTACAGGCTGCATTTGTATAGTCAAAATTGTTCATGTTTCAAATACCAGGAAAGAGGAAGAGAAAAGTCCAGGGCAAGCAATTTCCTTTTAAGCAAAAAAAAGCGAAAGGCACACACATGACTCCAAGTCACATTGATTAGAACTTTAGATATGGCCGCACCTAGTCAAAATGGGAGGCAGCGAACTGTGGTCTCTGGCTGAATGGCCATTTGCCCAGGAAGGAGGGGAGTTTAGATTTTAGCAGATACCACACCCACAAATTCCTGCCCACCAAATATAAAGATCTTAGAATATTTTAACTATGGCTAGCCTCTTTCAATTTTTTTTTGCTTTTGTAAATTGCTTTTTAATTTTTATGGGTTCATAAAAGTTGTACATATATTTTTTTGCTCCAAATTTTACTTTATCTTTTTTTGAGAACACCCAAGTAGATAGTTTTGTTATTTTTATACAATGTTTGTTTAGATTTACCTACATGTTTGCCAATTTATGCGTACCTTTTTTGTATTATATTCGTTTTCTATTGTTGTATAACAAGCTTAGCAGCTTAAAAAATACCCATTCATTAGCTTACAGCCAGTAGATCAGAAATTTGGTACAGCACAGAGGGGTATGCTCAGAGTATTACAAATCTGAACTCAAGCTGTCAGCTGCACTGAGTTCTTATCAGGGAAGTTCTGGGGAAGAGTCTGCTTCCAAGCTCATTATATTTTTCTTGGCAGAATTTTGTTCCTTGGGATATATGACTAAGGTTCCCCTTTCCCTGTTAGCTATCATCCAGAGGCCATTCTCAGCTCTTAGAGGCCACTCTCAGGTTCTTTCCACATGCCCCTCAGAGGCAGTTCAAAGCAATGGACATATGCATTCATGGTTATCCAGAGAGTGTCCCTCTGACTCCTCTTCTGCAACCAGCTGAAGAAAGATATGTAGATGCTTGCCAACTTATGAGGAGGTTATATCCCAATAAACCCATCATAAGTTGAAAATATCATAAGTTGAAAATGCAAGAAGATGGAAAATGATGGCTACCAAGGAAATCAAATGCTGGTTCTCCTCAGAAAAAAAGCTCAAACATACAAGTGAACGGACAAGCTCTGTATGGAAAACTGAGGGAACAGAACCAGGATCTGTTGGAGTGCCCACAGTAAGAAGTTGGGATGCAGAAAAGACAAGCAGCGAGTCTGGCAGAGATTGACCCCAAAGAACTTGGAGCCCTACTGAAAGGGTAGATTGGACTGCTTCTCTGCTCCTTTTACTTTGTTGACAATCTGCCAAACTGCCAAACTGTTGGGGAGCTCCTCTGCCCTCATGACCCAGGACAATATTATCAGTGGCAATTTGAGATTTTCCCAAGGACAGAGAGTGGCCAGCTTGCACAGGTGTGTCTTCAGTCCTCTCGTAGCCGAACTGAGATGGTGGGTGCCACACTGCTTGTGTACTCTTGGTGGACCTCTGCCCTTCCTGGAGATTCTCTGCCTTTGTGTCATCGCACCACTAGATCCCCCAAAAACATACTCAAGTCATTCTGACTTCTGCAGCACAAGGGACCAATGGGTTCCCAGGAAGCTGCAGAACCCTGTGAGATCTAACCCTCAGGATGGGCCACCCATAAAAGGCGGTGGAGCACAGCTCCCTTGGGACAAAGTAAATGAAAGTGCAGCACCAATCATTGAAGTGGGCAGCACCTATGCCTGGGAACAGTTGTGGGGAAGGGGTTATTTACTGCGTTTCCCCGCATATTGTTGCAGATACAGCAGTTGTTCTTCTCACTAAAGACCAGCATGCATGCACATGGAGAAAGTGTTTTCATGCTTTTCGTGCCAGCTCTACCCCTGCTGAAAGTGAGCCCTGGTAGCTTAGGCTTCCACAAAGGGTAGGGCCCAACTCACCCTCCTACATAGAATGGCAGCATCCCGGTAATAGAGGCAAGACAAGTCAAAGAGTTGCCTGCTCTGGAGTGGGGAAAGAGGCGCTGCCCCAAGCCCATTTTGACGGTAGCCCTCAGAGGGTGCATCTGTAGCATGCAGCCACACTGTGGCCAGGATCCAAAGAACAAAATCTTTATGTTCCGAAGGTTGTGAGCCCTGCAACAGGAACATAATAAGGAAGTGGATTATGTTCCTGCTGGCTCAGGATGAGGAACTGTGCACCCCCACCCCTTCTCCTAAGACCTCTATGTACCCCAAAATGATTTCTTTCCACCCCTCAGCCCCAATCAGGATGGGTGCTTCCACTCAACATTAACCTAACCGAGGGTAAGCTATCTGTTACTCTTCAGTGCCATCTACTGGAATACAGCCTGAACTGCACCACTAAACAAAAAACCTGCTGTCAGAGGCGCTTAGTGCTAGTCCATAATCTTCCTGAGACCTCCACACTGTCAGCCTTTTAGGCAACAGTACGTTGGCTCATATGTCCAGTGCACCATTACAATAAGCAGCATCTGAGAAAGCCATCATACAGACACTACCCAGAACCAAGGAGCCCCTACAGAGCCTTGGCTCCCTAAAAGCAATCACGAATGAATCTGAATGATCATATACAACATAAACCACAGTCATATGCTCAAGGGAAAAAAGGATTAAAAAATGTAAAAAAAAAATGTTAAGGTTCCATCCAAACAACAGCAAATTCAAAACTAAGAAGTAACAGTAATCTTGAATGAGAAGGAATCAGCACAAGAACTATGGCAGTACAAAAAGTCAAAGTGTCTTGACACCTCTAAGATCACACTAGCTCTCTAGCAATGGATGCTAACCAGATTGAAAAGTTTGAAATGACAGACGAAGAATTCAAAATACGGATTGCAAGGAAACTCAACCGCATCGAAGAGAGTTTAAATCTAATACAAACAAACCAGAAAAACGATTCAGGGTATGAAAGACAAGAGAACCATGTTAAGAAAAAAATAAAGAAAACTTCTGGAATTGAAAAATTCACTAATAGAATTTCAAAATACAGTTGAAAGCTTTAACAATAGACTAGATCAGAGAAAGAATTTCAGAGCTTGAAGATTAATCTTTTGAATTAACCCACACTAAAATAAAGAAAAAATAATTTTTTAAAAATGAACAAAGCCTCCAAGAAACATGGGATTATGTAAAGTGACCAAACCTATAATTTAATAGCATTCCTGAGAGAAAAGAAAAAGCTAGAAAACACTTCAAAAATATATTTTAGGGAATAATTCAGGAAAATTTCCCTAATCTTGGGTAGACAGTTCAACATCCAGATTTAAGAAATTCAAAGCACACCTGCAAGATGCTATGCAAGATGACCATCCCCAACAGATGTAGTCATCAGAGTATCCAAGGTCAATGTGAAAGGAAAAATCTTACAGGCAGCTAAGGAAAAGGGCCAAATGACCTATAAAGGAAATCTTGTCAGACTAACAGTAGACTTCTCAGCAGAAAGCATACAAACCAGATGAGATGGGGGGCTATCTTTAGCCTTTTTAAAGAATAAAAAAACACCAGCCCAAAATTTCATATCCTGCCAAACTAAGCTTCATAAACATATTCTAGAAGAAATAAAGTCTTTCTCAGACATGCAAACACTAATGGAATTCATCAGGCTGAAACTACAAGAAATGCTAAAAATAGTTCTAACCATGGAAATGAAAGAATGATATGTGCTACCATAAAAGCACACATAAGTGCAAAACGCACAGATCCCATATAGCAATTACACAATTGTGACCACAAAGCAACTAGCTAACAACACTACGACAGGAAAAAAACCTCACATATAAATATTAATCTTGAACATTAACAGCCTAAAGGTTCCATTTAGAAAACACAAGTACTTAATTGGATTAAAATACAAGACCCAAACGTCTGCTATCTTCAAGAGATACATCTCACATGTAATGACACCCACAGGCTCAAAGTAAAGGATGGAGAAAGATCTGTCATATAAATAAATAGGGGTGGCTAGTCTTATACCAAATAAAACAGATTTTAAACCAACAGTAAAAAAAAAAAAAGACAAAGAAGGGTATTATATAACATTAAAGGGTTCAATTGAACAAGAATATTTAACTCTGCTGAATAAATATACACCCAACATTGGAACACACAGGTTTAAAAAACAAATACTGCTAGACCTAAGAGATAGCCATACATTAATAAGTGGGGGACTTCAACAACCCCATTGACAGCATTAGACAGTTCACTGAAGCAGAAAACTAACTGGACTTAAATTGGACTCTCGATCAAATGGACCTAACAAACATCTACAGAATACTCTATTCCAAAACCACAGCATGTACGTTTTTCTCATCTGCTCATGAAACATTATCTAAAATTGACCACATGCTCTGTCATAAAGCAAGTCTCAATAAATTCAAAAAAATCCAAATCATATCAAGCATCTTCTTGAACCATAATAAAATAAAATTAGAAATCAATACCAAGAAGAACTCTCAAAACCACAAAAATACATGGAAACTAAACAGCTTGCACCTGAATGAATTTTGGGTAAACATTAAATTAAGGCAGAAATCAAGAGATTTCCAAAAGACTCTTGGAACTTATAAATGGATTCAGTAAAGTTTCAGGATACAAAATCAACGTACAAAATGTGTACACATTGTTTAGCTCCCACTTATAAGTGAAAATGTGGGCTGGGCATGGTGGCTCACGCCTGTAATCACAACACTTTGGGAGGCTGAGGCGGGCAGATCACTTGAGGTCAGGAGTTGAAGACCAGCCTGGCCAACATGGTGAAACCCCATCTCTACTAAAAATACAAAAACTAACTGGGCATGGTGGTGCATGCTTGTAGTCCCAGCTACTCAGGAGGCTGAGGCATGAGAATTGAACCTTGGAAGCGAAGGTCGCAGTGAGCTGAGATTGCACCACTGCACTCCAGCCTGGGCAACAGAGTGAGACCCCATTTCAAAAACAAAACTAAAAAATAAGTGAAAATGTGGTATTTGATTTTCTGCTTCTGCATTAATTCATTTAGGATAATGGCCTTCAGCTACATCCATGTTTCTGCAAAGGATATGATTTCATTCTTTTTTATGGCTGTGTGGTATTCCATGGTGTAGCATTTCCATACACCAATAGCATCCGAGCTGAGAACCAAATAAAGAACCCAATCTCACTTATACTAGCCAAAAAAAATTACCTTGTAATTAATTACCTGGCAAAAAGTTACCTGGTAATTACCAGGTAATTAAATGTATACCGAACACTGATGAAAGAAATAACAGATGACACAAACAGAAAAACATTCAATGCTTATAGTTGAAAGAATATCATTAAAATGACCATACCACCCAAAGCAATCTACAGATTCAATGCCATTCCTATAAAATTACCAAAGTCATTTTTCACAGAAGTAAAAAAAAAAATTCTGGAACTCATGTGAAACCCAAAAAAAGCTCAAATAGCCAAAGCAATTCTAAGCAAAAAGAACAAAGCTGGAGGCATCATATTACCTAACTTCAATCTATACTACAAGGCTATAGTAACCAAAACAACATGGTACTGGCACAAAAATAGACACATATATTAACGAAACAGAAGAGAACCCAGAAATAAAGTCCATATCTACAACCAACTGATCTTCAACAAAATCAACAAAAATATACAATGGGGAAAGAACACCCTATTCAATAAATGGTGCTGGGAAAACTAGCCAGGCATATGCAGAAGAATGAAACTGGATTCCTACCTCTCATCATGTACAATAATTAACTCAAGATGGATTAAAGACATAAATGTAAGACCTCAAATGTCCTAAATATAAGACTATAAATGTCCTAAAAGAAAAAGTAGGAAAAACTCTTCTGGACATTGGCCTAGACAAAAAAATTGTGACTAAAATTTTAAAAGCAAATTCAACAGAAACCAAAATAGACACATGAGACTTAATTAAACTAAGGCGTCCCTGTACAGCGAATCAACAGAGTAAACAGACAACCTACAGAATGGGAGAAAATATTTGCAAAGTATACATTTGACATAGGAGTAATACGTAGAATCTGTAAGAAACTTAAACAAATCAACAAGAAAAAAACTAATAACCCCTTCAAAAGTGAGCCAAGGACACGAACAGACACTTCTCAAAAGAAGACATAAAAGCAGCCAATAAACATGAAAAAATTCTCCACATCACTAACCATCAGAGAACTACAAATTAAAACTATGATGAGATACCATCTTATACCAGTCAGAAAAGCTACTATTAAAAAGTCAAAACATAACAGATTTGGCAAGTGTGCAGTGAAAAGGGAACACTTACACACTGCTGGTAGGAATGTAAAGTAGTTCAACTGTATGGCAAATGGTATGGAGATTTCTCAAAGAACTTAGAACTATCATTCAACCCAGCAATCCCACTAGGGGGTACCTACACAAAGAAAAGGACATCATTTTATCAAAAGACACCTGCACTTGTATGTTTATCACAGCACTATTTATAATAGCAGTCATGGAATCAACCTAAGTGTCCATCAATGGTAGACTGGATTTTTTAAATGTCGTACATGTACACCATGGAATACCACATAGCCATAAAAAAGAATGAAATCATATCCTTTGCAGCAACATGGATGTAGCTGAAGGCCATTATCCTAAGTGAATTAATGCAGAAACAGAAAATCAAATACCACATTTTCACTTATTTTTTAGTTTTGTTTTTGAAATGGGGTCTCACTCTGTTGCCCAGGCTGGAGTGTAGTGGTGCAATCTCAGCTCATTGCAACCTTCGCCTCCAAGGTTCAATTCTCATGCCTCAGCCTTCCGAGTAGCTGGGACTACAAGCATGCACCACCATGCCCAGTTAGTTTTTGTATTTTTAGTAGAGATGGGGTTTCACCATGTTGGCCAGGCTTGTCTCGAACTCCTGACCTCAAGTGATCTGCCCGCCTCAGCCTCCCAAAGTGTTGTGATTACAGGTGTGAGCCACCATGCCCAGCCCACATTTTCACTTATAAGTGGAAGCTAAGCAATGTGTACACATGAACATAAAGATGGAAATAATAAAAACAGGGGACTCCAAAAGGAGGGAAGAAGAGATGGTGTAAAGGCTGAAAAACTACCTAATGGGTACTATGTTCACTATTTGGATGATGGGTTCACCAGAAGCCCAAACGCCAGCATTACACCATACACCCATATAACAAACCTGTGCATGTACCTCTAAGTCTATTTTTTAAATGGATTTAATATGCTTAACCTACCAAATAGGATAGCTTAGCCTAGCCTACCTTAAACATGATCAGAACACTTACATCAGGCTATGATTAGGCAAAATCTTCTAACACAAAACCTATTTTATAATAAAGTATTGAACAGCTTATGTAATTTATTGAATATTGTACTGAAAGTGAAAAACAGAATGGTTGTATGAGGACTAGAAGTATGGTTTCTACTGAATGTGTACCGTTTTGGCAAAAGTTGAAAATTTGTAATTCAAATCATTGTAAGTCAAGGACTGTGTATATATGTGTATGTGTCTCTATAACCCTTAGCTTGTCAACTCTCTTTTTTCATATCTCCACAACTTCAAAATGTTCAAGTACCCCAAGATTCAGTCCAAGACCTCTTTTATTCTCTACCTCCACCACTCCAGCAGTTACATCCTGTTTTATAGCTTTAAATATCATTTAGAACATGTGACTACCAAAATTAAATTAAATTTATCTTCTAAATCCAGACCTGAGTGATCAACTGTTTATCTGTTTGGGTGTCTAATAGGCATATCAGACACTATTTTTTAGAAAAACATAATTTTCAAGAACAGCATTCAATATGTGAAATTGTAATATCAGTCTGAGACGACTGTACTCTAGGAAACCCCGCTGGATGCCTGGAGCCAAAAGTAGATATTTGAACGAAAGTGATGGTTATCAAACTGAGTTTGTCTAAAGGAAAACATTCAATTATATTTCAATACCATAAGATGAAAAAAAAAGTAACTCACTTTGTAAGCTCTATTAGGGCAAGGAGAGTGGTCTATGTTACTTATGTCATATATTCAGCACAGTGACTGACATATAGAAGGCACTCAGTAACTATTTGCTAATTAAATGAACAAATTTGTACTAGCCTTTCAGTCTACTGTTGAAGATGAAATACTAACGTGGAATAAAATATCAAGGAAGAAAACTAAATGGTTGGGGGTGGTTCCAAGATGGCCAGATAGGAACAGCTCCAGTCTACAGCTCCCAGCATGAGCAATGCAGAAGATGGGTGATTTCTGCATTTCCAACTGAGGTACCAGGTTCATCTCACTGGGGCTTGTCAGACAGTGGGTACAGGACAGTGGGTGCAGCCCACTGAGCATGAGCCAAAGCAGGGCGAGGCATCGCCTCACCTGGGAAGCACAAGGGGTCAGGGAATTCCCTTTCCTAGCCAAAGGAAGCTGTGACAGACGGCACCTGGAAAATCAGGTCACTCCCACCCTACCGCGCTTTTCCAACAGTCTTAGTAAATGGCATACCAGGAGATTATATCCTGGGCCTGGCTCGGAGGGTCCCGCACCCACAGAGCCTCACTCATTGCTAGCACAGCAGACTGAAATCGAACTGCAAGGCAGCAGCGAGGCTGGGGGAGGGGCATCCCCCATTGTTGAGGCTTGAGTAGGTAAACAAAGCAGCCAGGAAGCTCGAACTGGGTGGAGCCCACTGCAGCTCAAGGGGGCCTGCCTGCCTTTGTAGACTCCACCTCAGGGGGCAGGGGATGGCTGAACAAAAGGCAGCAGAAAGCTCTGCAGACTTAGATGTCCCTGTCTGACAGCTTTGAAGAGAGTAGTGGTTCTCCCAGCACGCAGCTGGAGATCTGAGAATGGTCAGACTGCCTCCTCAAGTGGGTCCCTGACCCCTGAATACCCTAACTGGGAGGCACCCCCCCAGTAGCGGCAGACTGAAACCTCACATGGCCAGGTACCCTCCTGAGACGAAGCTTCCAGAGCAATGATCAGGCAGCAACATTTACTTTTCAGCAATATTCGCTGTTCTGCAGCCTCTGCTGCTGATACCCAGGCAAACAGGGTCTGGAGTGGACCTCCAGCAAACTCCAACAGACCTGCAGTGGAGGGTCCTAACTGTTAGAAGGAAAACTAACAAACAGAAAGGACATCCACACCAAAACCCCAGCTGTACATCATCATCATCAAAGACCAAAGGTAGATAAAACCACAAAGATGGGGAAAAAACAGAGCAGAAAAGCTGAAATTCTAAAAATCAGAGCACCTCTCCCCGTCCAAGGAATGCTGCTCCTCACCAGCAATGGAACAAAGCTGGACGGAGAATGACTTTGACAAGTTGAGAGAAGATGGCTTCAGATGATCAAACTTCTCCGAGCTAAAGGAGGAAGTTTGAACCCAACAAAAAGAAGCTAAAAACCTTGAAAAAAGATTAGATGAATGGCTAACTAGAATAACCAGTGAAGTCCTTAAATGACCTGATGGAGCTGAAAACCATGGCATGAGAACTACATGACGAATGCACAAGCTTCAGTAGCCGATTTGATCAACTGGAAGAAAGGGTATCAGTGATTGAAGTTCAAATGAGTGAAATGAAGCGAGAAGAGAAGTTTAGAGAAAAAAAGAGTAAAAAGAAATGAACAAAGCCTCCAAGATACATGGGACTATGTGAAAAGACCAAATCTACATCTGATTGGTGTACTGAAAGTGATGGGGAGAATGGAACCAAGTTGGAAAACACTATGCAGGATATCATCCAGGAAAACTTCCCCAACTTAGCAAGGCAGGCCAACATTCAAACTCAGGAAATACACAGAATGCCACAAAGATACTCCTCAAGAAGAGCAACTCCAAGACACATAATTGTCAGATTCACCAAAGTTGAAATGAAGGAAAAAATGTTAAGGGCAGCCAGAAAGAAAGGTCAGGTAACACACAAAGGGAAGCCCATCAGACTAGCAGGGGATCTCTCAGTAGAAACTCTACAAGCCAGAAGAGAGTGGGGGCCAATATTCAACATTCTTAAAGAAACGAATTTTCAACCCAGAATTTCATATCCAGCCAAACTCAGCTTCATAAGTGAAAGAGAAATAAAATCCTTTACACACAAGCAAATGCTGAGAGATTTTGTCACCACCAGGCCTGCCCTACAAGAGTTGCTGAAGGAAGCACTAAACATGGAAAGGAACAACTGGTACCAGCCACTGCAAAAACATGCCAAATTGTAAAGACCATTGATGCTAGGAAGAACCTGCATCAACTAACGAAAAATAACCAGCTAACATCGTAATGACAGGATCAGATTCACACATAACAATATCAACCTTAAATGTAAATGTGCTAAATGCTCCAATTAAAAGACACAGACTGGCAAATTGGATAAAGAGTCAAGACCCATCAGTGTGCTGTATTCAGGAGACTCATCTCATGTGCAGAGACACACATAGGCTCAAAATAAATGGATGGAGGAAGATCTACCAAGCAAATGGAAAACAAAAAAAGGCAGGGGTTGCAATCCTAGTCTCTGATAAAACACACTTTAAACCAACAAAGATCAAAAGAGACAAAGAAGGCCATTACATAATGATAAAGAGATCAATGCAACAAGAATAACTAATTATCCTAAATATATATGCACCCAATACAGGAGCACCCAGATTCATAAAGCAAGTCCTCAGACCTAGAGACCAAAGAGACTTAGACTCCCACACAATAATAATGGGAGACTTTAACACCCCACTGTTAACATTAGACAGATCAACGAAATAGAAAGTTAAAAAGGATATCCAGGAATTGAATTCAGCTCTGCAGGAAGCAGACCTAATAGACATCTACAGAACTCTCCACCCCAACAGAATATACATTCTTCTCAGCACCACATCGCACCTATTCCAGAATTGACCACATAGTTGGAAGTAAAGCAACCCTCAGCAAATGTAAAAGAACAGAAATTATAACAAACTGTCTCTCAGACCACAGTGCAATCAAACTAGAACTCAGGATTAAGAAACTCACTCAAAACCGCTCAACTACATGGAAACTGAACAACCTGCTCCTGAATGACTATTGGGTACATAATGAAATGAAGGCAGAAATAAAGATGTTCTTTGAAACCAATGAGAACAAAGATACAACATACCAGAATCTCTGGGACACATTTAAAGCAGTGTGTAGAGGGAAATTTATAGCACTAAATGCCCACAAGAGAAAGCAGGAAAGATCTAAAATTGACACCCTAACATCACAATTAAAAGAACTAGAGAAGCAAGAGCAAACAAATTCAAAAGCTAGCAGAAGGCAAGAAATAACTAAGATCAGAGCAGAACTGAAGGAGAGAGAGACACAAAAAAAACCTTCAAAAAATCAACAAATCCAGGAGCTGGTTTTTTGAAAAGATCAACAAAATTGATAGACCACTAGCAAGACTAATAAAGAAGAAAAGAGAGAAGAATCAAATAGACACAATAAAAATGATAAAGGAGATATCACCATCAATCCCACAGAAATACAAACTACCATCAGAGAATACTATAAACACCTCTATGCAAATAAACTAGAAAATCTAGAAGAAATTGATAAATTCCTGGACACATACACCCTCCTAAGACTAAACCAGGATGAAGTTGAATCCCTGAATAGACCAATAACAGGCTCTAAAATGGAGGCAATAATTAATAGCCTACCAACCAAAAAAAGTCCAGGACCAGACAGATTCACAGCCAAATTCTACCAGAGGTACAAGGAGGAGCCGGTACCATTCCTTCTGAAACTATTCCAATCAATAGAAAAAGAGGGAATCCTCCCTAACTCATTTTATGAGGCCAGCATCATCCTGATACTAAAGCCTGGCAGAGACACAACAAAAAAAAGAGAATTTTAGACCAATATCCCTGATGAACATCGATGCAAAAATCCTCAATAAAATACTGGCAAACCAAATCCAGCAGCACATCAAAAAGCTTATCCACCATGATCAAGTGGGCTTCATCCCTGGGATGCAAGGCTGGTTCAACATATGCAAATCAAAAAACGTAATCCAGCATATAAACAGAACCAAAGACAAAAACCACATGATTATCTCAATAGATGCACAAAAGGCCTTTGACAAAATTCAACAGCCCTTCATGCTAAAAACTCTCAATAAATTAGGTATTGATGAGACTTATCTAAAAATAATAAGACCTATTTATGACAAACCCACAGCCAATATCATACTGAATGGGCAAAAACTGGAAGCATTCCCTTTGAAAACTGGCACAAGACAGGGATGCCCTATCTCACCACTCCTATTCAACATAGTGTTGGAAGTTCTGGCCAGGGCAATCAGGCAGGAGGAAGAAATAAAGGGTATTCGATTAGGAAAAGAGGAAGTCAAATTGTCCCTGTTTGCAGATGACATGATTGTATATTTAGAAAACCCCATTGTCTCAGCCCAAAATCTCCTTAAGCTGATAAGCAACTTCAGCAAGTTCTCAGGATACAAAATCAATGTGCAAAAATCACAAGCATTCATATACACCAATAACAGACAAACAGAAAGCCAAATCATGAGTGAACTCCCATTCACAATTGCTTCAAAGAGAATAAAATACCTAGGAATCCAACTTACAAGGGATGTGAAGGACCTCTTCAAGGAGAACTACAAACCACTGCTCAATGAAATAAAAGAGGACACAAATGGAAGAACATTCCATGCTCATGGATAGGAAGAATCAGTATTGTGAAAATGGCCATACTGCCCAAGGTAATTTACAGATTCGATGCCATCCCCATCAAGTTACCAATGACTTTCTCCACAGAATTGGAAAAAACTACTTTAAAGTTCATATGGAACCAAAAAAGAGCCCGCATTGCCAAGTCCCTAAGCCAAAAGAACAAAGCTGGAGGCATCACGCTACCTGACCTCAAACTATATTACAAGGCCACAGTAACCAAAACAGCATGGTACTGGCACCAAAACAGAGATATAGACCAATGGAACAGAACAGAGCCCTCAGAAATAATACCACACATCTACAACCATCTGATCTTTGACAAACCTGACAAAAACAAGAAATGGGGAAAGGATTCCCTATTTAATAAATGGTGCTGGGAAAACTGGCTAGCCATATGTAGAAAGCTGAAACTGGATCCCTTCCTTACACCTTATACAAAAATTAATTCAAGATGGATTAAAGACTTAAACATTAGACCTAAAACCATAAAAACCCTAGAAGAAAACCTAGGCAATACCATTCAGGACATAGGCATGGGCAAGGACTTCATGTCTAAAACACCAAAAGCAATGGCAACAAAAGCCAAAATTGACAAATGGGATCTCATTAAACTAAAGAGCTTCTGCACAGCAAAAGAAATTATCATCAGAGTGAACAGGCAGCCTACAGAATGGTAGAAAATTTTTGCAATCTACTCATCTGACAAAGGGCTAATATCCAGAATCTACAAAGAACTCAAACAAATTTACAAAAAAAAAATCAAACAACCCCATCAAAAAGTGGGTGAAGGATATGAACAGACACTTCTCAAAAGATGACATTTATGCAGCCAACAGACACATGAAAAAATGCTCATCATCACTGGCCATCAGAGAAATGCAAATCAAAACCACAATGAAATACCATCTCACACCAGTTAGAATGGCGATCATTAAAAAGTCAGGGAACAACAGATGCTGGAGAGGATGTGGAGAAATAGGAACACTTTTACACTGTTGGTGGGACTGTAAACTAGTTCAACCATTGTGGAAGACAGTATGGCGATTCCTCAAGGATCTAAAACTAGAAATAACATTTGACCCATCCATCCCGTTATTGGGTATATACCCAAAGGATTATAAATCACACTGCTATAAAGACACATGCACACGTATGTTCATTGTGGCATTATTCACAATAGCAAAGACTTGGAACCAACCCAGATTTCCATCAGTGATAGACTGGATTAAGAAAATGTGGCACATATACACCATGGTATACTATGCAGCCATAAAAAATGATGAGCTCATGTCCTTTGTAGGGACATGGATGAAGCTGGAAACCATCATTCTCGGCAAACTATTGCAAGGACAAAAAAACCAAACACCGCATGTTCTCACTCATAGGTGGGAATTGAACAATGAGAACACTTGGACACAGGGTGGGGAACATCACACACCAGGGCCTGTCGTGGGGTTGGGGGAGGAGGGAGGGATAGCATTAGGAGATATATCTAATGTAAATGACGAGTTAATGCATACAGCACACCAACATGGCACACGTATACATATGTAACAAACCTGCACGTTGTGCACATTACCCTAGAACTTAAAGTATAATAATAAAAAAAGAGAATATAAAGAAAAGAAAACCAAATGGTCAATAAACAAGTAAAAAGATGATCAACCTCATAAGTAATCAAAAAATGCAAATTACAGCCATAGGGCAATATTGTTTTATGCCTGCCAAAATGACAAATTTGTAAATGTCTGACAATACTAAGTATTAGTGAGGAGGTATAGAAATAAACTTTTATATGCTGATGAATGGAAATTGCTACAAATACTGTGGCAACATTCTATGAAAATACGTATATCCTGTGACCAGTGTTTCCACTCATTAACCAAAAGATACTCTTGCCTAAGGGCATATGTGGAAAAATATTGATAGAATTATTATTTAACATAGCAATGTTCTTGATAAGCTAAATTGCTATCAACAGAAAAACAGATTATGAAATTACCATGGACTATTACTCAGTAGTAAAAATGAAGGAAATAGGGTTATGCATTTTAATATAAATATATCTAGAACACAGTATTGATGAAAAAAGGCAAGTTGTGGAAGAATACATACATTGTGGTGCCATTTAACTTAAGTTTAAAAACTTGCAAAATATTATCATTTGCTAAGAGATAAATAATAGAAATATTCTAAAAATATAGGAATGATAAATATCAAATACAATATAATGGTAACTCCTAGAGAAGTGATTGAAAAGGGAATATAATCCAGGAAAATTACACAGAGTTTCAACATTAGCAATGTTTTATGTCTTAGCTGGGTGAGGGAATATATAGGTATTCATTTTGTTATATGCCAGACATATAGCATATTTCTATAGACATGCTACATATACTACATATGTCTATAGAAATGAGTATCTTGATGGCTGGGCTCAGTGGCTCATGCCTGTAATCTCAGCACTTTGGGAGGCCAAGACAAGTGGATCTCTTGAGTCCAGGAGTTCAAGAGCAGCCTGGGAACATGATGAAACCCCATCTCTATAAAAAGTACAAAAAATTAGCCGTGTATGCACACCTGTAGTCCTAGCTACTTGGGAGCCTGAAGTGGGAGAATCACTTGAGCCTGGGAGGTTGAGGCTGCAGTGAACTGAGATTGTGCCACTGCACTCCAGCTTGGGCAACCAGAGTGGGAGCCTGTCTCAAAAAAAAAGGAAGAAGAAGGTGAAAAAGAGAAGAAAGAGAAATAGAGAACAGAAGCAAAAGGAAGGAAGGACCTATAATTCTAAAACTTAGGTCAAAATGTTTATAACATTAATTCAATGAAATTTTATCTCTTTTTTTTTTTTTTTTTGAGATGGAGTCTCGCTCTGTCGCCCAGGCTGGAGTGCAGTGGTGCAATCTTGGCTCACCGCAGCCCCTGCCTCTTGGGTTCAAGCAACTTTCTGCCTCAGCCTCCCCAGTAGCTGGGATCACAGGCACCTGCCACCACGCCTTGTTAACTTTTGTATTTTTTAGTAGAGACGGGGTTTCACCATCTTGACCAGGCTGGTCTTGAGCTCCTGGCCTCGTGATCCACCTGCCTCAGCCTCCCAAGAAATTTTATCATTTTTAATAATGGTAGAGAGGGTGTGTCTTAGTCTGTTCAAGCTGCTATACCAAAATAACATAAACCAGATAGGTCACAAACAACAAAAATTTTTCACAGTTCTTGAGGCTGAGAATTCCAAGGTCGAGGTGCCAGCAGATTCAGTGTCTGGTGAGAGCTTGCTTCCTTCATAGAGGCAGTCATCTCACTATAAACTCATGATGAATGGCTCAAGGCAGCTCTCTGGGACCCCATGAGGCTCCACCCTCATGAGCTTATCACTTCCCAAGGACCTACTCCTAATACTATCACCTTGGGGTGACATGTTTCAACATATGAATTTGAGGAAAAAAACACTTATATCGTAGTTGGATGTGGGGAAGAAAGTAAAAATGCAAATTGGTACAGCTTTTATGGTATATTTGCCTATATAGTAAATATTTGTATATGATACGTGTGCTATATGGTTTGAAAGCCTAAGTATATTCATACTATTTGACTCTGCAGGTATTTGGATAACAGAAAAATAATTCCTATTTAGATATTAGTATTTTCTAATTTTTTCTGTAATATGTATTATACTATAGGAAATATTATTTGTATGATAAATTTGTATTATTTGTATAATAAATATCTATTTTTATAAAAAACTTTCTTGATTAGAGTATATAAAAGAAACTTATTCTTCCTGGTGAACTGAAATTTTAAAAATTAGATAGAAATCTTCCAATCTTAGTAATGCTCTTGCGTTAAAGATTTTGGAGTGGGGGCTTATGAAGGGGGCTTTTGTATTTGCAAAATTTTTCTTTTCTCATTCTTCTACTCTCAACCTTTCTGTACCCTTTTATTTTAGATGTGCTTATTGTATGTAGTGCATAGCTATGTTTTGTTTATCCCAGCCCATCTTTGTTGCTTAAGCACAGTAAAAAATATTTAACTACAGCATTTAGCCCAGGCGCACTGGCTCATGTCTATAATCCCAGTGTTTTGGGAGGCCAAGGCAGGAGGATCACTTGAGGCCAGGAGGTGAAGACCAGCCTGGGCAATATAGTGAGATGCCATCTCTACAAAACAATTTTAAAATTTAGCCAAGCATAGTCATACTTGCCTGTAGTCCTAGCTACTCCAGAGACTGAGGCAAGAGGATTGCCTGAGTCCAGGAATTTGAGGCTAAAGTGAGCTATGATCAGGCCACTGCACTCCAGCCTGGGCAACAGGACAAGACCCTGTCTCTACAATAAGTAAATAAATATAGAATATTTAACTATATCATTTAATCTGTTCACACTTATTATAACTCAGAAATTATATCTATCACTTTATCTTTGATATTTGTCCCACTTGTTCTGTATTTCTTTCCTTTTTTATCTACCTTTGGATTAAGTACTTTTGATCATTCTGTTTTTCTCTCTCAACTTACAATACACTGTTCCTTATTCTTCTGGCGGTAAATGTGATATTCCACACAACATGCAAATTTGTCAACATTTTATGTTAATCAAAATCTTTTTTTCCTGAATTACACAGAACATTTACTTCCTCCAACTTATATGCTATTGCTTGCCAATATTTTAACTGTATCTTTTTTCACCATTTAACTTTATTATGACTTTAGACAATATTCCTTTATTTTTAAAAATTTTAAATTTCTATTTTTTTTAGATGGGGTCTCATTTTATTACCCAGACTGGAGTGCAATGGCTATTCACAGGTGTGATTATAGGGCACTATACTGTTGAACACGTGGGCTCAAGTGATCCTCTTGCCTCAGCCTCCCAAGTAGCTGGGACCATAGGTGTGCACCACTGTGCACAGCTGCTTTCTTTTTGCATCTCAAATCTTTTATATAGGATCACTTTGCTTCTAAACGAAGTATATCTGTGAGAATTTCTTTTAGTGACATTCTCTCATAATAATCTGTATTTTAGTTCGATAGTTTTATTTCACCTTGTTTTTGAAGAATCTTTTCATCAGGTGTAGAATTTTAGGTTTGTGGTGATTTTATTTTAGCTCATTAAAAATATCATTCCAAAGTCTGTTTGTGTTGACAGAAAAACATAGCTCCTTTACCAGTTTCCTTTTCTTTTTGGCTTTGAATTTACACCCTGACGTGTCTAGGTGTACAAGTTCAGGGAAACTGTAGGTATACAACAAGGAAAGCTAAAAATACAATAGTTCAAAATGACAACCTAGGTTCCCTATTCCAGGTTGATAGGTGGCTATGGTCCACGTTGCTATCCAGGAACCCAGGTTTCTTCTGTCTTGTTTCTCTGCCACCCATGGTCAAAACCAGGTCACAGGCATATTCTTGCTTTGGTTTATAGGAGGAGGAAGGAAAATGAAGATAGCTTATAAATAAACAAGGTCCCAGCTGAAAACATTATAATGGTAAGAAATTATGTACAAAGTCACACTTAGCCATAAGGAAGAATGAAGAATGTAGAGTATTTGAGAAGCCATGTGTCAGTACTTCTATTACTATGCAGAAAGGGAAATTGCAATTTAATGAATGAATACTTAGCTGTCTTACCATTCTAGTTGCAGGTTTTCTTTACTATTTCACTTAGGGATTAGCTGAGCTACTTGAGTCTGTGCATTGGTTTTTCTTAACTTCTTGGCTATCCTTTTAATTGAAATCTGTATTGAGATAATAATTATAGATTAACATAAAATTGTAAGAAGTAATATATATCTCTACACACGTTCCACTAATGGTGGAACTGTCTTGCAAAATCATGGTACAATATCAAAAACAGCATACTGTATTGACATTGATACAATCTACTAATCTTATTCAGATTTCCCCAGGTTTACTTATTTGTGTATGTATTTAGTTTCTTTATCATATGTGTAAGTTTATGTAACTGCCACCAGAATCAGGTTACAGAACAGTTGCTTTACAACAAGAAGACATGTTATCCTTTTATAATAACTCCCACCTTCCTCTTGCCTTCTCTTCCCATCCCAAACTCCTGGTGACCACTAATCTGTTCTTCATTTCTAAAATTGTGTCATTTCAAAATATTATATTCAGGCATATCTCATTTTTTGTAGTTTGCTTTATTGTCCTTTGAAGGTATTGCATTTTTTACAAATTGAAGGTTTGTTGCAACCCTGAATCGAGCAAGTCTATCGGCACTAATTTTTTTATTTCCACAGGTTTTGGGGGAACAGGTGGGGTGGTATTTGGTTACATGGGTAGGTTATTTAGTGATTTGTGAAATTTTGGTGCACGCATCACCTGAGTAGTACACACTGAACCCAATTTGTAGTCTTTTTTCCCTCACCCCCCCTTCTCACCTTCCCCCCCAAGTACCCAAAGTCCATTGTATCATTCTTATGTCTTTGCATACTCGCAGCTCAGCTCCCACTTATGAGTAAGAACATACAATATTTGGTTTTCCATTCCTGAGTTACTTCACTTAGAATAATAGTCTCCAATCCCATCCAGGTTGCTGCAAATGCCATTAATTCATTCCTTTTTATGGCTGAGTAGTATTCCATCATATATATATATACACACATACACACACACACACATATACACACACATATATATACACATACACACACATACATACATATATATATATACCACAATTTCTTTATCACTCATTGATTGATGGGCATTTGGGCTGATTCCACATTTTTGCAATTGCAAATTGTGCTTCTATAAACATGTGTGTTCAAGTATCTTTTTTGTATGACTTCTTTTCCTCAGGGTAGATACCTAGTAGTGGGATTGCTGGATCAAATTATAGTTCCACTTTTAGTTCTTTAGGGAATCTCCACACTGTTTTCCACAGTGGTTGTACTAGTTTACATTCCCACCAGTAGTGTAGAAGTGTTCACTTTTCACCATATCCACACCAACATCTATTTTTTTTTTGATTTTTTGATTGTGGCCACTGTTGCAGGAGTAAGGTGGTATCACATTGTGGTTTTGATTTGCATTTCCCTGATCATTCATGCTGTTGAGGATTTTTTTGTATGTTTGTTGGCCATTTGTACCCTTTCTTTTGAGAATTTTCTATTCATGTCCTTGGTCCATTTTTTGATGGGACTGTTGGTTGTTTTCTTGCTAATTTGTTTGAATTCCTTGTAGATTCTAGATATTGGCACCATTTTTCTAATAGCTGTGCTCACTTTGACTGTATATCACATTTTAGTAATTCTCTAAGTATTTCAATCTTTTTCATTATTATTATATGTCTTATGGAGATATGTAATCAATGATCTTTGAGGTTACTTTTGTAATTGTTTTGGGATGCTACAACTTGGGCCCATATAAGACAGCAAACTTAATTGATAAATATTGTGTGTGTTCTGACTGTTCCACCTACTGGCCATTCCCTGTCTCTCTCCTCCTTGGGCTTCTTTTTTTTTTTTTTTTTTTTTTTTTTTTTGAGACAGAGTCTCGCTCTGTCGCCCGGGCTGGAGTGCAGTGGCGCAATCTTGGCTCACTGCAAGCTCCGCCTCCCGGGTTCACGCCATTCTCCTGCCTCAGCCTCCGAGTAGCTGGGACTACAGGTGCCCGCCACCGTGCCCGGCTAATTTTTTGTATTTTTTTAGTAGAGACGGGGTTTCACCGTGGTCTCGATCTCCTGACCTCGTGATCCGCCCGCCTCGGCCTCCCAAAGTGCTGGGATTACAAGCGTGAGCCACCGCGCCCGGCCCTCCTTGGGCTTCTCTATACCCTAAGATGCAACAATATTGATATTAGGCCAATTTAGAACCCTACAATGGCCTTTAAGTGTTCAAGTGAAAGGAAGAGTTGCATGTCTCTCACTTTAAATCAAAAGCTAGAAATGATTAGGTTTAGTAAACAAGGCATGTCTAAAACCAAGACAGGCCAAAAGCTAGGCCTCTTATGGCAAACAGCCAAGTTGTGAATGCAAAGGAAAAGTTCTTGAAGGAAATTAAAAATGCTACTTCCGTGAACACAAAAATAATAAGTGATTCAGCCTTATTGCAATAAGGAGGAAGTTTGAGTGGTCTGGATAGAAGATCAAACCAGCCACAACATTCCCTTATGCCAAAGCCTAATCCAGAGAAATGCCCTAACTCTCTTAAATTCTGTGAAAGTTGAGAGAGATAAGGAAGCTCCAGAAGAAATATTTGAGACTAAGATAGGTTGGCTCATTTTTTGTTTTAAAGGAAGCCATATCCATAACATAAAAGTACAAGGTGAAGCAGCTACAGCTGATGTAGAAGCTACAAGTTATCCAGAAGATCTAGCTAAGATCATTGATGAAGGTGGCTACACTAAACAACAGATTTTCAATATCAACAAAAAATACTTCTATTGGAAGAAGAGGCCATCTAGGACTTTTAAAGCTATAGAAGAGAAGTCAGTGCTTGGAAACCAGGCTTTCAAGGATAGGCTGACTCTCTTGTTAAGGGCTAATGCAGCTGGTGACTTTAAGTTGAAGCCAATGCTCGTTTACCATTCTAAAATCCTAGGGCCTGTAAGAATTGTGCTAAATCTACCCTGTGCTCTATAATTGGAACAACAAAGCCTTGATAAAAGTACATCTATTTAAAGCATGGGTTACTGAATATTTTAAGCCCACTGTTGAGACCTACTAGTCCGGAAAAAAAGGCTTCCTTCAAAATATTACTGCTCATTGACGATGCACCTTGTCACCCAAAAAAGAGCTCTGATGGAGATGTACAAGGCACTTAATGTTGTTTTCATGCCCATTAATACAACATCCATTCTGTAGCCCATGGATTAAGAAGGAATTCTGACTTTCAAGTCTTATTATTTAAGAAATATACATTTTACAGCCAGCTTTGGCGGCTCATGCCTGCAGTCCCAGTACTTTGAGAGGCCAAACTGGGTGGATGGCTTGAGCCTGGGAGTTTGAGACCAGCCTGGGCAGCATGGCAAAACCCTGTCTGTAGAAAAAATACAAAAATTAACTGGGTATCGTGGCATGCACCTGTAGTCCCAGCTACTCAGGAGGCTAAGGTGGGAAAATTGCTTGATCCTGGGAGGTCAAGGCTGCAGTGAGCTGTGATTGCACCACTGCACTCTAGGCTGGGTGACAGAGCAAGACCCTATCTCAAAAAAAAAAGAAAGAAATATAGAAGGCTATAGCTGCCATAGATAATGATTTATCTGATGGACCTGGGCAAAGTAAACTGACAACCTTCTATTCTAGATGCCATTAAGAACATTTGTGATTCACAGGAGGAAATCAAAGTCTCAACATTCACAGGAGTTTGAAGAAGTTGATTCCAACCCTCATGGCTGACTTTGAGGTGTTCAAGATGTCAGTGGAGGAAGTAACTGCAGATACAGTGGAAACAGCAAGAGAAGTAGCAATAGCAATTAGAAGTGAAGCCTGGGCCGGGCGTGGTGGCTCACGCTGTAATCCCAGCACTTTGGGAGGCTGAGGCGGGCAGATCACAAGACCATCCTGGCTGGTCTATTTTATGTGCTGTTCATTGTTGACCTCTTCAGGTCAGGAGATCGAGACCATCCTGGCTGACATGGTGAAACCCTGTCTCTACTAAAAATACAAAAAAATTAGAAACGTGTGGTTTATATGCTGTTCATTGTTGACCTCTCCAGGTCAGGAGATCAAGACCATCCTGGCTGACATGGTGAAACCCTATCTCTACTAAAAATACAAAAAAATTAGCCACATGTGGTGGCGGGCACCTGTAGTCCCAGTTACTCGGGAGGCTGAGGCAGAAGAATGGTGTGAACCTGGGAGGTGAAGCTTGCAGTGAGTGGAGATCATGGCCATCGCACTCCAGCCTGGGTCACAGAGCAAGACTCCGTCTAAAAAAAAAAAAAAAAAAAAAAAGGAAGTGAAGCCCGAAGACGTGATTGAATTGCTGCAAACTCATGAGAAAACTTGAACAGATGAGACTTGCTTCTTATGGATGAGCAAAAAAGTGGGTACTTGAAATGGAATCTACTTCTGGTGAAGATGCTATGAACATTGCTAAAATGACAACAAAGGATTTAGAATATTCCATAAACTTAGTTGATAAAGTAGCAACAGGGCTTGAGAAGATTGACTCCAATTTTGAAAGAAGTTTTACTACAGGTAAAATGCTATAAAACAGCATCCAAAATAATGTAAAATGTGATTTCTTCTATATTGTATTATGTATATATATATATATAAATGTAATATATATGTATTATAATGGGTCCCAGTTATAAAAAATATCCAATACACAAAGTGAAGCATCTTACATAGTGCTTTGCTAAAATTTTAAAAATAAATGTTATGTAAAGAGTTAATCTAGTTTAATTGTCAGCCTTTATCCCCCAACCCCAACATCTCTCTTCACTGCCCAGAGGTAACCACTGTTAATAGTGTAAGGTATATATTTATCTTAGATTTGGTCCAGTTGATTATTTTTTGTTTAGGAGAACTCATGTTATCTGTTATAGTTCTTGTTTTTTCTTTTCCAATATTTTTTATATTTCTTCCTTTATCACAATATTGAAAATGAAGATAATCATTAATTCTAGCCTTTAGTGTTTCTAACAGTAACATGTTCATATATAGCCATGTGTCACTTAATGACAGGGATACATCCTGAGAAATATATCATCAGGGGATTGCATCTTTGGGCAAATATCATAGAGTATACTTACACAAACCTGGATGGTATAAGCTACATGCCTATATTATATGAGATAGGCTATTCCTCCTAGGCTAAAAACCTGTGCAGTGTGTTACTGTACTTAATACTGTAGGCAGTTGTAACACAATGGTAAGTATTTATGTATCTAAAAATATCTCAATATTTAAAAATATGTAAAAATATGTATTATAATCTTATGGAACCTCTATTATATATGCTGTTCATTGTTGACTGAAACATCATTATGTGGCACATGACTATATTTTAATATGGTTTTCACAGTTTCCATTAGATTGATAAAATTCTCTATAACAAGAAAAATGGCCATTTGTTCGTATGAAAATACATTGAATTTCAAAGTGGTTTTAAATATACCCTCAGTGGGTCTGATACTTTTTTTTTTTTTTTTTGAGACAGAGTCTCGCTCTGTCACCCAGGCTAGAGTGCAGTGGTGTGATCTTGGCTCACTGCAACCTCCACCTCCCAGGTTCAAGTGATTCTCCTGCCTCAGCCTCCCGAGTAGCTGGGACTACAGGCATGCTCCACCATGCCTGGCTAATTTTTGTATTTCGAGTAGAGACAGGGTTTCTACTATGTTGGCCAGGCTGGTCTTGAACTCCTTACCTTATGATCCGCCCACCTCAGCCTCCCAAAGTGCTGGGATTACAGGTGTAAGCCACCACGCCCCACCAAGTCTGATACTTTAAGGTCACAAAGCACCTTAAAATGTCAAGAACCTGGGACTTATGAGGTAAATTAAACCATAATTTTGACTTATAAACTATATGTTTTAAAGAGCTTTATATAAGACTTATATATGATTTTTCCCAGAAACAGGAATGGTGTTTCTTTTAGTATTAAAAAAATAAAAACTGTTCTCTGTATGGTAAAGGCAGTCTTATTTGAAGTATATTTCTGAGACCAATAAACTAGTATAAGTGCACTCCTATGCTGTGAAGCCAGTGTATTTGGCAGTGTCTGGCATAATTGAGTTAGTCTTTTGGATAGAAACCATATCTGAGCTCCCTCCACCTTCTCCTGGCCCTCTTCACCCACTTCCCAGGGAATAAACATTAATCTGATTCTATATTGGGGTATGTATGTGTGCAAAGAACACGGGTGTGGGTTCCTCCCTTCTCTTCTATAAGGCTGGAACGGGTATGAAGGCCTGATTAAAAGGAGTAGAAGGAATCCACTTTGTTTCTTGCACTTGTCTTATATGTTATACTACCCCTGAAACCTAATGAGGCAGAATTTATGCACTTCTAAATATTGGTCAAAGACAATACTGCTCAAAGGCTGGGCAAAACCCTAGTGCCAACTTCTAAAATCTGGTATAGGCTAGAGTGTGAAGCTGGGCAATATTTGGAATGGAAAGTAGAATGGGCATACGTTTTTTTTCTAGTCTGGAGTCAGAGTTAACCAATAGTCTCTTTTAACAGATTCCAAGAAAGGAATCTCTGTAGGCCCAGTATACTTTTATAAAAAGCAGTGGTAAGCAACAAGGGAGTTAAGTACACAAAGGTGGGGTCAAGGACCTTCTCCTGACCTTACTATCCTCTGGTTAGCCACATGGCAGATCTCACTCAAGAGAAAGAAAGCAGGCTGCATCTGTGTACATCTTTAACAAAACACAACAAAAAAAACAGTGTGTCTCTGCCAGGAATTAAAGAAGCTTAATTAGGGCCAGAAATCTGACCAGTTATGATAACTTACCCTCTTATCTGAGAAAAGCAAGAATGAATCTTCTCTTTCAAGGGGTAGAGTCACTCTTGCTTTATCATAAGCTTGGGTCCTAGTAATCACTGTGTTAAAAGATAAGAAATAAAAGTGTGTAATAGAAGGGGACAGAGGCAAGGGAGCTCTATTAGCTCATTTCTCTCTTTCAGCTCACTACATCCTCTTTGCTCTTCTTCAGTTCATTAATTTTGGAGAAGAGGGGAGGAGCTGCCTAAGCCACATGCTTCACTCCAGTTTATCTGGGAACCCTAGCTTTGGAGTTTCAGATCAATGATAATTTAATAGTAAAATGGATTTGTATTTCCCAGTTGCAGTTGTCTTTTGTTATGTATATTCTCCCTCAGAAACCTTATCAGGATGGGTAGTTTAGCCAAGGAGAGATTTAGGCATCTGGGTCTCTTGAGCTAACAACCTAACAGCCGGTGTTCAATCGATAATAATTATTATCCGATAATGATCAAACATGTGGTGTGTAACAAAGATAGTAATTAATGTAAGATCAGTTTGGAACTCAGTTCTGCCAAGGCAAGTTGAACTCTAATTAAATATGAAACACATTTTCATTCTTTTAGATGCCTATAGGCAGAAGTGGCTCACTGGTGTTTTCCTATACAAAGAATATGAAAAAAATCTACATAAATGTTACATTATTTTCATTTTATGAAAAGATCATTGAATATTATAAGTAATAATACCACAAATATTTCTGGGTATATGTTTTTCATTTCAAATGAATATAACATTACCTACTCAAAAAACTGTAAGTGGATTTTCAAGCTAATGAATCATGAAATATTTTGTTGAGTTACAAGTGAACCAAATGGTCATATTTATTTTAACACCTGGGAAAAGTCAGGATATGCACAGCTGGCTGTTAGCTTGTCACACATTCCTAAGTTTACAATTACTACTAGTGTTCTCAAACCAAGTCCACTGACAAACAGTTGCAGGTGGCCAACATGTTTGTGTGTAGAAAGAGCTTTACTCAGCAAAATCTAGTAATGTATCAATAGTAGCACTTACTTTTGAAAAATATCAGTATTTGGGAATGGCAATTTCTAAATATTTTCTTAATGATTTAAAGCATGCTTAGGACTGCTAATGAGAAATGTATAAATACCACTATAATTGCGAAAAAAATCAGTGAACATCTAAGAATTATGGCAAAGAATAAATTGATCTGTTAAATAAAGTCTAATTATTTGGAATATTTCTAATGAAGGAAGTAACCACATCTTTCTGTAATAGCAGTTGGTTATCTAACTCATTTTTACAGCATTATTTCTAGGAAATGTAGCTACTATCCCTAAGGAAGGGAAAGCATGTATAATTTTTCAGGATAATCATTTTCAGGTTTTTTATTATATTAAAAAGTTAAATTTAAATTTCTTTCATATAATTATTTTTATAGTTTTTATTAAATGTTGAGTAGGCAGGAAAGAATATTTATAAAGTATATAACATATGAAGAATAACAAAAAATGAATATTTACATTCCATCACCCAGTTTAAGAAAAAAATAACATTACAATTGAAGTCCTGTGTATCCCTTCCTGAGCTTCTTTCTTTCACCTCTGTCCCTTAGCAGTCACCACTTTCCTCACTTTTGTATATTTTATTTTCTTGCTTTTCTTTAGGGTACTAAAGAAAAACTGTACCACATACAGTTGCAGCTCAACTTATGTTTAGTTTTGAACATTCTGAAATTTGTATTAATTAAATAATGCTTTAAGTATTCATTTACTTTTATTTTGTTCAACATGGTACTGCTGAGATTCATTCAAGTTCTTTCATGCAGCAGTAATTCATGCATTTTATTGCTATGTAGCATTCCATTATATAAAGGTATCACAATATATTTATACATTTTACTGTTGATGAACATTTGGGTTTTTTTTTTTTCAGTTCTTTATATTACCCAGTGCTACTAAAACCATTTTGCACAACTATCCTGGTGCACATATGCAAGAGCTTCTAATGGATGTGTGTGTGTGTGTGTGTGTGTCTGTGTATACACACACACACATTTAGATGTGGAATGTTGGGATCTTCAATGTTATATATATATATGTTATGTGTGTGTATATATATTTAATTAAATATTATTACTTAATTAAATATTACTATAATTAAATATTACTATATTATTTATGTCAAATTATTTTCTAATGTGCTTTTTACCAATTTATACGCTCACCAGCAGTATCTGTGTTCCAATTGCTCCATATTCCTGTCACTATTTGATATTCTCAGAATTTTAAATTTAAGCCAAGCAGATAAGTTTACTTGTAGCTTTAATGTGCACTTCCCTGATTACAGTGAGGCTGAGTATTTTTTAGATTGTTTATGGGCCATATCAGTAACCACTTGCAAAGTGCTTTTCAAATCTCTTGCCCAGTTCCTTATGGAATTGCTCATCTTCTTACTAACTTATAGGTAAGAATTTTTTATATGTTCAAGACACTAATCCTTTGTCAATTATATGTAGCAACTATCTTTGTCAATTACATGTTGCAAATATCTTGGTGCAGTGGCTCACACCTGTAATCCCACCACTTTGGGAGGCTGAGGCGAGTGGATTACCTGAGGTCAGGAGTTCGAGACCAGCCTGGCCAACATGGTGAAACCCCATCTCTACTGAAAATACAAAAATTAGGCAGGTGTGGTGTTGCACGTCTGTAGTCCCAGCTACTCGGGAGGCCGAGGCAGGAAAATTGCTTGAACCTGGGAGGCGGAGGTTGCAGTAAGCCGAGATAGCACCACTGCATTCCAGCCTGGGCGACAGAGTGAGATGTAATATCGTTTCACAGTGGCTTGTCTTTTCACTCTTCTTGTCTTTTGATGAGCAAGAGTTCTTAATTTTAATGTATGCTACTCAAACATCTTTTCCTTATTCAAAACTATTTTTCATAGCTGTTATCAAAATTGAAAAAGTCTTACTATAGGAGCTAGAAAAGCTATATCATAGAAATTGGGAAACTGTCATAGTGGTTTCTATCATATAATAATATCTTCTTATTTAACTACAGAATTTCATATGAAAAATTGTTATTGAGATAAATGACTAGTTAAATGGCTATTTTCTCTGGTTTTGTGAGAACCAGTGGCAAGCCAACTAATAAATTAGTTTGCTAATGATAAATCTTAGAGCTACAAAAGGCATAGATTTCTGAAAACTTTTCTATAACTTATATCTTAACTGTAATAAAATATGGGGGAGGATTGGTTGCAAAGGACACATCTACAAAATATGAGTTAATAATGGTGCTGATGTCATTTGTCTACCAAAAGGAATATATACGTATAGCATAGAAAGTTTCTATGTAACGGAAGTAAGAGTCAGAGAAAATAGATTTTGTTTAAACATCTCACATCCAAACTTTCTATAACATCTGAACCTTATATCATGAGCATGGGTTACTTTTATTTTTCTTATTTTATTTTATTTTATTTTATTTTATTTTATTTTATTTTATTTTATTTTAATAGAGTCCCCCTCTGTTGCCCAGGCTGAGTGCAGTGGCGCGATCTCGGCTCACTGCAACCTCTACCTCCTGGGTTTAAGCAATTCTCCTCCTCAGCCTCCTGAGTAGCTGGGACTACAGGCACGGGCCACCATGCCCAGTTAATTTTTGTATTTTTAGTAGAGACGAGGTTTTACCATATTGGCCAGGCTGGTCTTGAACTCCTGACCTCAGAATTAAATTTAATAACAGAAAGCATGTCTCATATTCTTCAAGCTGAATTGAAATTATTGTAAAAATATTAACACTGGCCAGGTGAGGTAGCTCACACCTGTGATCCCAGCACTTTGGGAGGCCAAGATGGGAGGATCACTTAAGGTCAGGAGTTTGAGCCTGGACAACATAGTGAGACTCCATCTCTACCTAACAAATTAAAAAATAAATTAGTCAGACATGGTGGTGTGTGCCTGCAGTCTTAGCTACTCAGGAGGCTGAGGCAGGAGGATTGCTTGAGCCTAGAAGTTCAAGGCTGCAGTAAGCCACCATTGTGCCACTGCACTCCAACCTGGGCGACAGAGTGAGACCCTGTCTCAAAAAAAAAATTAATATGTTCTTACATGTATATGATGTAAACCTGTGATTTTATTATAGTGCAGTACTAATTTTTTCATGTTTGTATATAAGATTTGGGAGTCTAAGTGCTCTTGAAAATATACTAGTAAAAATAAGTTCAAAGATTTGAGCATTATCCGTTGAAAATGACCCATTGTTCTTAAATATTTTTTGATAATCTTTAAATAAACTGCGGATCCTGTTATTTTCAAAATAGAGAAGCATATGCGAATATCTGTTCTTACACCCAAGTTTAGAACATAAAACTTATAATTTTTGGTGAAGGCAAAAAAACCCAGAAAAAACAAATAGCTAAACAATAATATTCACTGTGACTTAGATCAGTTTGTTAATTTTCTGAGTTATCTTAACTTTTAAGATATTTATATTGGATTCGGTTTTTAAACAACCCTGAGTGGGATGACTTAGCAAAAATACGAATCTTTTTTGAAACTTCTCTTCCCACTTTGTCACATGATGGTGTTTATGGTAAATTTTGTGTTCTTAAATTACATCCCAATAAGAATTTGCTTGCTCAATATCACTAATCATCAGAGAAATGCAAATTAAAACCACAATAAAATATCACCTTACACCAGTCAGAATGGCGGTTATTAAAAAGTCAAAGTGTAAACATTGGTGAGGATGCAGAGAAAAGAAACATTTATATACTGCTGGTGGAAATGTAAATTAGTACAACCTCTATGGAAAACAGTATGGAGATTTCTCAAAGAACTAAAAATACAACTAACATTTGACCCAGCAATTCCACTACTGGGTACCTACCCAAAGAAAAAGACATCATTGTATCAAAAAAATCTCTACTTGTATGTTTATCACAGCACTATTCACAATAGCAAAGTCACGGAATCAAGTTAAGTGTCCATCAATGGATAACTGGATTTTAAAAGTATGGTATACATATATACCACAGAATACCAGCAAAAAAAAAAAAAAAAAAAAAAAAAAACAAGAAAGAAAGAATGTCTTTTTTTTTATTATTATTATACTTTAGGGTTTTAGGGTATATGTGCACAATGTGCAGGTTTGTTACATATGTATCCATGTGCCATGTTGATTTCCTGCGCCCATTAACTCGTCATTTAGCATTAGGTATATCTCCTAATGCTGTTCCTCCCCCCTCCCCCCACCCCACAACAGTCCCTGGAGTGTGATGTTCCTCTTCCTGTGTCCATGTGTTCTCATTGTTCAATTCCTACCTATGAGTGAGAACATGCACTGTTTGGTTTTTTGTCCTTGTGATAGTTTACTGAGAATGGTGTTTTCCAGTTTCATCCATGTCCCTACAAAGGACATGAACTCATCATTTTTTATGGCTGCATAGTATTCCATGGTGTATATGTGCCACATTTTCTTAATTCAGTCTATCATTGTTGGACATTTGGGTTGGTTCCAACTCTTTGCTATTGTGAATAGTGCCGCAATAAACATATGTGTGCATGTGTCTTTATAGCAGCATGATTTATAGTCCTTTGGGTATATACCCAGTAATGGGATGGCTGGGTCAAATGGTATTTCTAGTTCTAGATCCCTGAGGAATCGCCACACTGACTTCCACAATGGTTGAACTAGTTTACAGTCCCACCAACAGTGTAAAAGTGTTCCTATTTCTCCACATCCTCTCCAGCACCTGTTGTTTCCTGATTTTTTAATGATGGCCATTCTAACTGGTGTGAGATGGTATCTCACTGTGGTTTTGATTTGCATTTCTCTGATGGCCAGTGATGATGAGCATTTTTTCATGTGTTTTTTGGCTGCATAAATGTCTTCTTTTGAGAAGTGTCTGTTCATGTCCTTTGCCCACTTTGTGATGGGGTTGTTTGTTTTTTTCTTGTAAATTTGTTTGAGTTCATTGTAGATTCTGGATATTAGCCCTTTGTCAGATGAGTAGGTTGCAAAAATTTTCTCCCATTCTGTAGGTTGCCTGTTCACTCTGATGGTAGTTTCTTTTGCTGTGCAGAAGCTCGTTAGTTTAATTAGATCCCATTTGTCAATTTTGGCTTTTGTTGCCATTGCTTTTGGTGTTTTAGACATGAAATCCTTGCCCACACCTATGTCCTGAATGGTATTGCCTAGGTTTTCTTGTAGGATTTTAATGGTTTTAGGTCTAACATTTAAGTCTTTAATCCATCTTGAATTAATTTTTGTATAAGGTGTAAGGAAGGGATCCAGTTTCAGCTTTCTACATATGGCTAGCCAGTTTTCCCAGCACCATTTATTAAATAGGGAATCCTTTCCCCATTGCTTGTTTTTGTCAGGTTTGTCAAAGATCAGATAGTTGTAGATATGTGGCATCATTTCTGAGGGCTCTGTTCTGTTCCATTGATCTATGTCTCTGTTGTGGTACCAGTACCATGCTGTTTTGGTTACTGTATTTTTGTAGTATAGTTTGAAGTCAGGTAGCATGATGCCTCCAGCTTTGTTCTTTTGGCTTAGGATTGACTTGGCGATGCGGGCTCTTTTTTGGTTCCATATGAACTTTAAAGCAGTTTTTTCCAATTCTGTGAAGAAAGTCATTGGTAGCTTGATGGGGATGGCATTGAATCTATAAATTACCTTGGGCAGTATGGCCATTTTCACGATATTGATTCTTCCAACCCATGAGCATGGAATGTTCTTCCATTTGTTTGTATCCTCTTTTATTTCATTGAGCAGTGGTTTGTAGTTCTCCTTGAAGAGGTCCTTCACATCCCTTATAAGTTGGATTCCTAGGTATTTTATTCTCTTTGAAGCAATTGTGAATGGGAGTTCACTCATGATTTGGCTCTCTGTTTGTCTGTTATTGGTGTATAAGAATGCTTGTGATTTTTGTACATTGATTTTGTATCCTGAGACTTTGCTGAAGTTGCTAATCAGCTTAAGGAGATTTTGGGCTGAGACAATGGGGTTTTCTAGATATACAAGCATGTCATCTGCAAACAGGGACAATTTGACTCCCTCTTTTCCTAATTGAATACCGTTTATTTCCTTCTCCTGCCTGATTGCTCTGGCCAGAACTTCCAGCACTATGTTGAATAGGAGTGGTGAGAGAGGGCATCTCTGTCTTGTGCCAGTTTTCAGAGGGAATGCTTCCAGTTTTTGCCAATTCAGTATGATATTGGCTGTGGGTTTGTCATAGATAGCTCTTATTATTTTGAGATACGTCCCATCAATACCTAATTTATTGAGAGTTTTTAGCATGAAGCGTTGTTGAATTTTGTCAAAGGCCTTTTCTGCATCTATTGAGATAATCATGTGGTTTTTGTCTTTGGTTCTGTTTATATGCTGGATTACATTTATTGATTTGCATATGTTGAACCAGCCTTGCATCCCAGGGATGAAGCCCACTTGATTATGGTGGATAATCTTTTTGATGTGCTGCTGGATTTGGTTTGCCAGTATTTTATTGAGGATTTTTGCATCAATGTTCATCAAGGATATTGGTCTGAAATTCTCTTTTTTGGTTATGTCTCTGCCAGGCTTTGGTATCAGGACGATGCTGGCTTCATAAAATTTGTTAAGGAGGATTCCCTCTTTTTCTATCGATTGGAATAGTTTCAGAAGGAATGATACCAGTTCCTCCTTGTACCTCTGGTAGAATTCGGCTGTGAATCCATCAGGTCCTGGACTCTTTTTGGTTGGTAAGCTATTGATTATTGCCACAATTTCAGAACCTGTTATTGGTCTATTCAGAGATTCAACTTCTTCCTGATTTAGTCTTGGGAGGGTGTATTTGTCGAGGAATTTATCCATTTCTTCTAAATTTTCTAGTTTATTTGCACAGAGGTGTTTGTAGTATTCTCTGATGGTAGATTGTATTTCTGTGGGATCAGTGGTGATAACCCCTTTTTCATTTTTTATTGCATCTATTTGATTCTTCTCTCTTTTCTTCTTTATTAGTCTTGCTAGCGGTCTATCAATTTTGTTGATCTTTTCAAAAAACCAGCTCCTGGATTCATTAATTTTTTGAAGGGTTTTTTGTGTCTCTATTTCCTTCAGTTCTGCTCTGATTTTACTTATTTCTAGCCTTCTGCTAGCTTTTGAATGTGTTTGCTCTTGCTTTTCTAGTTCTTTTAATTGCGATGTTAGGGTGTCAGTTTTGGATCTTTCCTGCTTTCTCTTGTGGGCATTTAGTGCTATAAATTTCCCTCTACACACTGCTTTGAACGTGTCCCAGAGATTCTGGTATGTTGTTTCTTTGTTCTCGTTGGTTTCAAAGAACATCTTTATTTCTGCCTTCATTTCATTATGTACCCAATAGTCATTCAGGAGCAGGTTGTTCAGTTTCCATGTAGTTGAGCGGTTTTGAGTGAGTTTCTTAATCCTGAGTTCTAGTTTGATTGCACTGTGGTCTGAGAGACAGTTTGTTATAATTTCTGTTCTTTTACATTTGCTGAGGAGAGCTTTACTTCCAACAATGTGGTCAATTTTGGAATAGGTGTGGTGTGGTGCTGAAAAAAATGTATATTCTGTTGATTTGGGGTGGAGAGTTCTGTAGATGTCTATTAGGTCCACTTTATGTAGAGCTGAGTTCAATTCCTGGATATCCTTGTTAACTTTCTGTCTCGTTGATCTGTCTAATGTTGACAGTGGGGTGTTAAAATCTCCCATTATTATTGTGTGGGAGTTTAAGTCCCTTTGTAGGTCACTCAGGACTTGCTTTATGAATCTGGGTGCTCCTGTGTTGGGTGCATATATATTTAGGATAGTTAGCTCTTCTTGTTGAATTGATCCCTTTACCATTATGTAATGGCCTTCTTTGTCTCTTTTGATCTTTGTTGGTTGAAAGTCTATTTTATCAGAGACTAGGATTGCAACTCCTTTTTTTGTTTTCCATTTGCTTGATAGATCTTCCTCCATCCCTTTATTTTGAGTCTATGTGTGTCTCTGCATGTGAGATGGGTTTCCTGAATACAGCACACTGATGGGTCCTGACTCCTTATCCAGTTTGCCAGTCTGTGTCTTTTGATTGGAGCATTTAGCCCATTTACATTTAACGTCAATATTGTTATGTGTGAATCTGATCCTGTCATTATGATGTTAGTTGGTTATTTTGCTCGTTAGTTGCTATAGTTTCTTCCTAGCCTTGATGGTCTTTACAATTTGGCATGTTTTTGCAGTGGCTGGTACCGGTTGTTCCTTTCCATGTTTGGTGCTTCCTTCAGGAGCTCTTTTAGGGCAGGCCTGGTGGTGACAAAATCACTCAGCGTTTGCTTGTCTGTAAAGCATTTTATTTCTCCTTCACTTATGAAGCTTAGTTTGGCTGGATATGAAATTCTGGGTTGAAAATTCTTTTCTTTAAGAATGTTGAATATCGGCCCCCACTCTCTTCTGGCTTGTAGAGTTTCTGCTGAGAGATCAGCTGTTAGTCTGATGGGCTTCCCTTTGTGGGTAACCCGACCTTTCTCTCTGGCTGCCCTTAACATTTTTTCCTTCATTTCAACTTTGGTGAATCTGACAATTATGTGTCTTGGAGTTGCTCTTCTTGAGGAGTGTCTTTGTGGCATTCTCTGTATTTCCTGAATCTGAATGTTGGCCTGCCTTGCTAGATTGGGGAAGTTCTCCTGGATAATATCTTGCAGAGTGTTTTCCAACTTGGTTCCATTCTCCCCGTCATTTTCAGGTACACCAATCAGACGTAGGTTTGGTCTTTTCACATAGTCCCAAATTTCTTGGAGGCTTTGTTCATTTCTTTTTATTCTTTTTTCTCTAAACTTCCCTTCTCACTTCATTTCATTTATTTCATCTTCCATCAGCGATACCCTTTCTTCCAGTTGATCGCATCTGCTACTGAGGCTTCTGCAATCTTCGCGTAGTTCTCAAAACTTGGCTTTCAGCTCCATCAGCTCCTTTAAGCCCGTCTCTCCATTGGTTATTCTAGTTATCCATTCTTCTAATTTTTTTTCAAAGTTTTTAACTTCTTTGCTATTGTTTTGAATTTCCTCCCATAGCTCAGAGTAGTTTGATCGTCTGAAGCCTTCTTCTCTCAACTCGTCAAAGTCATCCTCCATCCAGCTTTGTTCCATTGCTGGTAAGGAACTGCGTTCCTTTGGAGGAGGAGAGGTGCTCTGCTTTTTAGAGTTTCCAGTTTTTCTGCTCTGTTTTTTCCCCATCTTTGTGGTTTTATCTACTTTTGGTCTTTGATGATGGTGATGTACAGATGGGTTTTTGGTGTGGATGTCCTTTCTGTTTGTTATTTTTCCTTGTACCAGACAGGACCCTCAGCTGCAGGTCTGTTGGAGTTTACTAGAGGTCCACTCCAGACCCTGTTTGGCTGGGTGTCAGCAGCGGTGGCTGCAGAACAGCGGATTTTCATGAGACCACAAATTCAGCTGTCTGATAGTTCCTCTGGAAGTTTTGTCTCAGAGGAGTACCCAGCCGAGTGAGGTGTCAGTCTGTCCCTACTGGGAGGGTGCCTCCCAGTTAGGCTGCTCAGGGGTGAGGGACCCACTTTAGGAGGCAGTCTGTCCGTTCTCAGATCTCCAGCCGCGTGCTGGGAGAAACACTACTCTCTTCAAAGCTGTCAGTCAGACAGGGACATTTAATTCTGAGGAGGTTCCTGCTGACTTTTTGTTTGTCTGTGCCCTGCCCCCAGAGGTGGAGCCTACAGAGGCAGGCAGGCCTCCTTGAGCTGTGGTGGGCTCCACCCAGTTCGAGCTTCCTGGCTGCTTTGTTTACCTAAGCAAGCTTGGGCAATGGCGGGCGCCCCTCCCCCAGCCTCGCTGCCGCCTTGCAGCTTGATCTCAGACTGCTGTGCTAGCAATCAGTGAGACTCTGTGGGCATAGGACCCTCCGAGCCAGGTGCGGGACACAATCTCCTAGTGTGCCGTTTTCCAGGCCCGTTGGAAAAGCGCAGTATTAGGGTGGGACTGACCCGATATTCCAGGTGCTGTCTGTTACCCCTTTCTTTGACTAGGAAAGGGAACTCCCTGACCCCTTGCACTTCCTGAGTGAGGCAATGCCTCGCCCTGCTTCGGCTCGCGCACAGTGCGCTTCACCGACTGTCCTGCACCCACTGTTTGGCACTCCCTAGTGAGATGAAACTGGTACCTCAAGCAGAAATGCAGAAATCACCCGTCTTCTGTGTCACTCAGGCTGGGAGCTGGAGACCGGAGCTGTTCCTGTTCGGCCATCTTGGCTCCCTTTTTCAAGAATGTCTTTTACAGAAACATAGATGCAACTAGAGGCCATTATCCTTGGTGAAATGACTCAGGAAGTTAAAAACCACATGTTCTCACTTATAAGTGGGAGCTAAACAACGGGTACATGCAGACATACAGAGTAAATAATGAACACTCCAAAAGCGGGAGGGTGGGAAGCAGGTACGGATGAAATATGATCCTATGGAGTACAATGTACACTATTTGGGTGATGAGTACACTAGAAGCCCAGGCTTCACCACTACAATATATCCATGTAACACCACTGTACTTGTACCCCTAAGTCCATAAATAAAAAATATTTTTTTAAAAAAGAATTTGCTAACTGAATAGTTTAAAGATAAACTTTTTAGAGGTCAAAGATATTGGGCATATAAATATGGTGGTAATTCAAACATCAGTAATATGCAAAAATGTACAACTGCCTGGTCTAATTCTGAGCAAGGATGCAGAGATCATTTTTGCTGATAATTGAATATCAGAAAAGTCATTGATGATCAATAAAACTGCAGTGCTCCAAATAAATTACTCTGACATATGCCAACAAATGTTGGGAAAAAATTAGTCACTTATGATAAAAATGATGCAAAAGTGTGTTAGTCGTAACATAGTTTTAAACATATATAACATTCAAACATAATGTGATTTAACCCATTTAAGCCTGAGGTTGCAATTTTTTGAATTTTTGCAATCAGACCTTGGTGATGACCTTGAGCAGTAGGATATAAATGACTCCCACATGCTTAGCGTTCCATTAATGGAGCACTAGGCATATTAATGTGTATATATTTGTAAGATTTCTTATATAAACATGTCACCAAACCAGAAGAAAAGTTTGGTCATATCATATGTTCTGATCTTATCATATGTTCTGATCTTTTCATTTGCAAAATATAGTTACCATAAATTTAAGTAACCAGTGTGTGTACATATGCAAATTTATCATAATGCCACTTAGAATCTACTGTGTAAGGATGTGGATACATTAAACAATTTTCTTATGAGAAAATAGCTGTTTTCTTATAATTTGATAAAGTAGGTGTGCCACTTATTTATACCAACAGGGTAAGAAAAAAGACTTGCAGAATGTTTCTTTGAGAAATACCTAATCTGGATTGTATCTCTTTCCTTCTCTTTCTCTTGCCTTCCCACTGACAGGGATTCCCCAACCTTGATGTTCATTTTACTACTACATCTTCACTTGACCTGTCTGGCTCAACATACATCCTCATCTCTTTCAACTATCAGCTTGACTTCTTTTCTCTCTGACAATGTTTTCATGTTGGCAATATCCTTGCAGGCTTCATTCATTCATTCAATCAATATCACAAACAATAAACAAACAAAAGATGCAGCTTAGTGGTTAAGAGGTGGACTCTAATGCCAGACAGCTTAAGTTTGTATCTTGGTTCTACCAGCTGTTAGCCATTAGAACTTGGGAAAATCACTTAACTTACATGCACCAATTTCCTCATCTGTAAAAATGAGGTGATATTGATACTGTACTAACAATATCACCTCATAGATTGTTGGGAGAAATGAATGAATCAATATATCTAAAAGTCTTTTTTTTTTTTTTTTTTTTTGAGATGGAGTTTCACTCTTGTCACCCAGGCTGGAGTGCAATGGTGCAATCTTGGCTCACTGCAACTTCCGCCTCCAAGGTTCAAGAGATTCTCCTGCCTCAGCCTCCTGAGTAGCTGGGATTACAGGTTTGCACCACCATGCCTGGCTAATTTTGTATTTTCAGTAGAGACAGGGTTTCACCATGTTGGCCAGGCTGGTCTCAAACTCCTGACCTCAGGTGATCTGCCCATCTCAGCCTCCCAAAGTGCTGGGATTACAGGTGTGAGCCGCCACGCCCGGCCTATATCTAAAAGTCTTATAAAACAGTGCTCAATATGTACTAAGAATAATACAACTGTCAGCTGATTTTATTATTAATCTTATTATCATTATTTGAGCACCTATATGGCAACCACTCTACTACATATTTGGATTATATTAGTGAACTCGACGGACAAGGCCTTGAGTAAAGCCCTTTTAGATGCAGCCTGTCCCCACTTTCCCTATTGCAGACTTGTAAGTGGGCCCTGAACAAAGTATCCGGCCAGGGATGTTATCACATTTAACAATAGGCACCAAAATTACTAAACCAGCAAGAAAAGACACAATCTCTACAACTGGCATAGATAACAAAAGCCACCTGACCTCCTATTTTTAATTTCTGTTGATATTACCATAATCTTGTTCTGTTTTGTTTAACTGTAGTTCTCATTCCCCCTTTCCATCACTACAGTCTGCAATTTTCAAGTCCTAAACGAGTGTAACTAAAAGTAACTTATTTACAAAGAAGATTCATGATCATCATAGTTATATAAGGACCAATTCATTAAATAGCCAAAAATAAAAAGGAAACACCCTCAGACTATATATTCAAACTTATTGAAGATGTGACCAAAAAATAAGTAAAAGTTCTTAAAAGGATACGTAACATGTAATTCTCCTACAGTTTCACACCGCAAGTGCAGTAGAAGTATCCTGTTTCAAAATGATCATAAAAACAACTATAACAGAATATTTTTAGATATTGAAAAGTTGCTCTTTTTACTCCCCATTGTTACCTTTCTTTTACCATTTCTCCTAATTTATAAATATCGCTTTCATATAGAACAGATAAAACCTAAAATAAAAGAGCTGAATTCTTGCTTAGAATTCCAAAATAAGATCTTCATAATATGACTTCTAAGATCTAGGTACTCATTCAAGGAGAAAAAAAAATGATGTGATTTTGTTTCAGTTCCAAAAAGGTCTGGTTTGGAAGACTGGAAGCTCAAGCTGTGTGAAGTACCATTGACCAGCTTAAGGCAGGAGAAGAAATAAGCCCCTTTCTTGCATAGGGGAGGAAAAACTTTCTGCTACCCTCTTAGGTTCTGTGGCTGGGCCTGAGAATTAAACCAACATAAGATAGAGTAACAGGGAAAAAGCATACAAGTTTTATTTAATATTTTTACATGCATGGGAGCCCTCATAAGAAAAATGAATGTCTGAAAAAGCAGTTAGGCTCGAAAGTATATATACCTTTCAAAACAAAGAATGATAAATTGTGAGGATATAAGACAAAGGGTGTTAGGCTAGGGGCAGTACATTGTGAGGCAGTGACCAGGAAATATATGGGGGAAACCCATGGAAGATAAGGATTGTTTTCAGTTTGTGTAGCTTGTTTGTGTAGATCTCTTTTGGCAGTAACTCCCAGTCTCCAGTGTTAAGAATGTTCTTCTATTCCTGGTTCAGGAAGAACACTTTTCTCATGGGAAATTTTATAACCTGCTTTTAGATAAGAAGAGTTGAGAGGTCAGAGAGTTCTTCCCGCATTTGCTATTTCTTGAGTGCCTTCAGCTCGAAATAATTCTTATGCCAGAGTGACATATTTTGGGGTGGCGTATTCTGATCTCCTATACTTGCCTTCAGCAAATGCTATTCTAAAAACAAAGATGAGCTAAATGATTCTCTAACTTTAGACTTTTAGGTATTGGAAGAGTGAAGAAATATTTTTAGGACAATGAAAATAGGTAACAGCTATTGTGTTGACCCATACCTCTACTTCCTTATTTGAAAGCTTTAGATTTGGCTTTCAAAGTACGTAAAGCATTTACCAACTGATTAAAGGGAAGAAAACAGTGTCATGAAGAAACTGAAAGAGGAAGATTCAGCTGGGTGCAGTGGCTCACATCTATAATCCCAGCACTTTGGGAGGCCAAGGCGGGCGGATCACTTGATGTCAGGAGTTTGAGACCAGCCCTAGCCAACATGGTGAAACCCCGTCTCTACTAAAAATACAAAAATTAGCTGGGTGCGCTGGCACATGCCTATAATCCCAGCTACTTGGGAGGCTGAGGCAGGAGAATTGCTTGAACCCGGGAGGTGGAGGTTGCAGTGAGCCAAGATTGCATCATTGCACTCCAGCCTGGGGGAAGATGCAAGACTCTGTCTCAAAAAAAAAAAAAAAAAGGAAGATTCAGAGAGAGCTAAACTAAGATTTCTTCTATTGAAGTAGAGGGAAAAAACCTAATACCGGTACTAGGAAGTCTGATTTGATTGTCGCAACAGAATGGTGGAAGAGGTCTGAGATAATACCTCCAAACCCAACCCCAAAACTTCCCTTATCTCCAGGAAAGTGCAGAAACGATCCAGAAAAATTCCCCATATTCTGCTACTCCCCCCCAACCCCCTGGGCATGAAAGAAAGTTGAAAATTAAGTCAGTACACTAGCCAGGGATTTATTATAATAACAGGGATAGAGAGTCAAATGGCAAAGGTTGGCAAGTGGGCAGCCCTAAACCAAGAAGGGACCTAATTAACAGGAGGAAACAGTTGAGTTCTCAATCATTATAACCTGCTACTGATAAGATAATGATGGTGATGATGACTATAATGATAATAAAGCAAACATTTATTATGTGCTAAGTGCTGTTTAAGTGATTTCCATGGGTTAACTCATTTCATCCTTACAACCCCGTAAGATAGGTACTATTATTGCCTACTATTTTAAAGATGAGGAAACGGACACACAGAGAGGGTAAGTAACTTTCCCACAGCTAATAAATGACAGACTTGGACTATGAATAGAGAATAGACCAAGAGTTGCATCGGCCATAAATATTTTTATAGTAGATAATATAGACAGTGGAGGCTCATGACCGGAAATCAGGTGAGATAAGACATCTCAACAGAGATAGCAAGGATCAGATACCCTTTTCTCAATGGCAGGACAAGATGTAAAGTCTTTGGGGGAACTTAAGTCATTAGTGGGAAGAAAAGTAATGTAAAATAGAGGAGAACTCTATGTATTTATATACATATGCAATATACTTATCTCTCATATCTACATGTCTTTGAATATTTGTTTATGTAGTGTGATGACTTTAGAAAATATAAACAAAGGCTAGCTTTTAAAAGTAATAATTAAGATATAAATTGTTGCTCTTTGGTGGTCTTCCTTAATCTTTTTCAGACCCTGAAGGCTTTCTACCATTAGCCCCTTTCTTACTTTCAGCAAAGGTGACACTAAAGACTAAGATAAGTCTGGTCTGAAGGTAGAGACTTGTCCCAATTGACTCTTCAAAATCAGTTAACAGATTGAACTCCTTATTCTTCTCTCGCTCCCATGTTCACTACTGCACCTAAGGTTCATTATCTAACCTTAAAAAAAAAAAACAAAAAAACAAAAAAGACTGGGCGCCATGGCTCACACCTGTAATCCCAGCACTTTGGGAGACTGAGGCGGGTGGATCACCTGAGGTTAGGAGTTCGAGACCAGCCTGGCCAACATGGTGAAACCCCGTCTCTACTAAAAATACAAAAATTAGCGGGACATCATGGCAGGCACCTGTAATCTCAGCTACTTGGGAGGCTAAGGCAGGAGAATCGCTTGAATCTGGGAGGTGGAGGTTGCAGTGAGCCGAGATCTTGCCATTGCACTCCAGCCTGGGGGACAAGAGCGAGACTTCATCTCAAAAAAAAAAAAAAAAAAAAAAAACCCAAAACCAAAAAAACTAAGATAACATGATTGATTCTGTAACTTTAGACTTTCAAACCTTGGAAGAGTTATATTTCAGGACACTTGAAAGTAGGTAACAAGCCGGGCGTGGTGGATCACGTCTGTAATCCCAGCACTTTGGGAGGCCGAGGCGGGTGGATCATGAGGTCAAGAGATTGACACCATCCTGGCCAACATGGTGAAACCCTGTCTCTACTAAAAGTACAAAAATTAGTTGGGCATGGTGGCACACACCTGTAATCCCAGCTACTCGTGAGGCTGAGGCAGGAGAATCACTTGAACCTGGGAAGCAGAGGTTGCAGTGAGCCAAAATTGTTCCATTGCACTCCAGCCTGGTGACAGAGTGAGACTCAGCTCTAAAAAAAAAAAAAAAAAAAGAAAAAGAAAAAAAGAAAAAAAAAAGGAGGTAACAACCATTGGGTTTACCTACGCATACATAGTTGACCCTTGAACAACACAGATTTGATCTGTGTAGATCCACTTATATGTGGATTTCTTTTTTTCTTCTTCTTTTTTTTTTTTTTTGAGACAGAGACTCTTGTCACCCACGCTGGAGTGCAGTAGCCTGATCCCGGCTGACTGTAACCTCAGCCTCCTGAGTAGCTTGGATTACAGGTGCCTGCCACTGTGCCTGGCTAATAGAGATGAGGTTTCACCATCTTGGTCAGGCTAGTTTTGAACTTCTGACCTCGTGATCCACCCACCTTGGCCTCCCAAAGTGCTGGGATTACAGGTGTGAGCCACCGCACCCGGCTTTTTTTTTCTCAATAAATTCAGTCAGCACTCCATATCTACGGGTTCTGCATCTGCAACCAAAGGCAGATCGAAAATGAGGTATTTGTCTGATGTGAAACCCGCAGATACTGAGGGCCGGCTTTTTGTATACTTGGTTTTCACAGGATTGTGGGACTTGAGTATGCAAAGATTTTACTGTCTGCCGGGAGGTGGGGGATGTCCTGGAACCAATCCTCATTGTGAATACTGAGGGACAACTGTATTTTCCTACTTCCTAGATTAGGCCTTCAAAGTACTTTAAGCATTTAGCAAAGGATTAAGAGTTAAATGTAACATAAAACCACATAAGAACTAGAAAAACAAAACAAAATCACAAAAGAACTTAAAAAAAAAAGTTTAAATACCTACATAATCTTGAGATGAAAGGTCTTTGTAAGCTGAATACCAAAACATATAAATAAGAAAAAAAATGATTTTACTAAATAAAAATTGAAAATTTGTATGACAGGAAAAAAGTACCACAAATTAAGTATCGCAGGACTTTGTTATGTATATGCTATATATATGTTGACATGTCTTACATAAAAGAACACTTAAAAATAAGCTAAAAAATTAAGACCCTAATAGAAAAAGTCATAAGGCAATTGATAAAGTGGTGATGTAAGTTTAATGTAGTAACATAGACAGACATGGTCCTACCATGTTTATGGGGGTGGATGTACATACATTGTTAAAAAATAGAGCCTAGAAGAGACAGACTGAAATGTTCACAGTGGGTAATGCAGGGGAGCAAAACTATGGGTAATTTTTATTTTGTTCTCTATATTGCCTGAAGTTTTTCAGGGAGGTACATGTTACTGTAGCATAAGGAAAAAACTATTTTTAAAAAAGCTAAGTGTAAAAATTAAATGCAAAAAAAAAAAACAGGCATATATCCTCTAAGCTAAACAGAGACAAAGAAAATTATTCTTCTGATCTGAATCTCATTTTCAGAATCTGTAACAAGACTTGGTAAAAATGATTTTTAATATTTGTGAATTAATTTTTTTGACCCTCTAAGAAGTTAAAATGAATTAATTTTTCTTATTAACTTTCAGAATACCATTTGCTAGTACATGAAGAATGCTATACATTTTTAATTCTCCCAACATATAAAAATTAAGTCAATATTAATAAAGTAATTAGTACACTGCCTACAATGTACTTACCACTGTGATAAGTCTCACAGGAGGTAAACAAATGTACTTACTATACGTTAAATATTTCATGATTCAAATTTTCCACCAAGTTAGACTGGCATAGCCCAACACTGATGATGAATTTGGTAAAGCTGTTTGTCAAGAATCTTAGTAACATAAACCTATTGCTTCAAATTTCCATGTAACATAAAGATAATATTATTGGTCTGCCATCAAAAAAGTATGCACTTTCGAATAATAGGTTTATTCTTCACATAGATTTGAAAACTCTGGTTAGAATCAGAAATCACTAAAAGTCAGCTAGAGTGGTTAGAATTAGAAATCACCAAGAGTAACCTATATGGGTTACAGATTTAACTCATATAAGGTTAATCCATATATAATCCATATAGGGTTAAATATATTATTATTAGTTAATAATGATGATGATATACAACTTTTTTTGAGTGTTTATGTTCCATGTACCATGCTAAATAATTATTATCATCATTTAATTGCCGAGGAAATTTAAGCTTAGAGATTATGCAGCTAGCCCAAGATCACATCCAGTATTGGGATTCAAACCTGCATCTTTCTGATGACAAAGTATCATTATTGCCTTTTCATTAAATATTTTATAAATTTAGTTACCAGTGCTAGAATAAATGGAAATAATTTAAGCACTAGCAAAATGGTTTAAAATTGTATACTTATAAAAATGATTTGACTACCTAATAATCCATGTATGAAAACTATTCAGTGCCAACAATGTGCAAAAAATATAAAATAGCCATATATCAAGCCAAAGAAATGGGTGGGCTATTTCCACTCTTTTATGTGCAAATGGAATAGGATGGAACTTAAGAGAGGAAACTGATCTTTTTTCTGTTACTAGTTCTTCATATGTGCTAAAACAGAAACCTAATTGTTTGGTCTAATAGTGTACTGTTAAATTTGCTAACTTTTAGGAATAAAAGAAAAATTTATCAGTGCTAGGCACTTTTGTGTTTGCTCACTTAATCCTTAATCAACAATTTCATAAGACAGATATTTTCACTCCATTTTGAAAAAAGAAAGAAACGAAACTGAGGCTTAGAAAGTTTGAACAACTTACATATGGCCGATAAGTGACAAAGCTGAGATTTGAATTTAGGTCTAAATGATCCCAAAGCTGCACTAAGCATAGGCTAATGTCAGTGTAGGAAAGCACAATTTGAAAATAATCAGCTAAATTTTAAAATAATTTTTATGTGTACTGATCACTGATTACTACCCTTATGTAACTATGTATCAGGGAAAGCTAGCTTTCTGGTATGAAATGCAAAACCAAAGAATAAAAGCATTTGAAAAAGTATAAAAACATTTGTTTTAAAATCTCTATTTTATTTGAAGATTTAAGAAAGAAATATACTCCTGTGATACATGTACCTATTTACTATGACTAAAAATCTAGTGATCTAAGAGATAACTTCAGATAATTTCAGAATTTGGGAACTAAAAATGTTTTAATTGCTAAAAGGAGAAACAGGAAGTTCAAATGTCTAAAAATCATACTATTTTTCTTTTCTTTTTCTTTTTTTTTGGTACTACAATGTTCCAATGCTACTTTCAGGTTGTTAAACTCTTAAATATACTTGTTTTTAAAAGTAAGGTCATAGGAAAGCACTAAACTTTAAGAAAAAAACTTCTAGAGGCAGGGCCTATGTTGCTCAGGCTAATATTGAACTTCTGGCCTCAAGTAATCCTCCCACCTCAGCCACCCAAGCCATATGGATTATAGGCATGAGCCTGCTCCCAGCTTTAAACTTCTATCTTTGAAGTTTCATAGTACCTAAGAGATAGATTCATATAAGATCAGAAACAAAAGTATCTTTTAACACTGTATTTATGCTATTTTATGCTATATATTATAATCCCCTAATCCTTTAGGGTTCTAATTCATAGAATCAAGGATTCTGAAGTTAAGACTACCTAGTCTAATAACTTCACTTTTATAAAGGAAGAAATTTATAAAGTATCCTGGGAAGTTTGAGTAATTTCTCCATGATTGTTTTGTGAATTCGTGCTGGAGTGGAGACTGAACCCTAGCTTCCTTGATATAAAGTCCAAAACTTGTTACATTATACCACCATACTTTCTTCATTTATCTCCATTTTTGAAAGTGTCAAGTAGCAACTATAGTATGTTTAAACCCTGAGTTCTGAAGCAAACAGTTCAGAAGTCCCCACTCTTCTATTGGAGAAATTAGTCCAGACATATTTGTAGAGCAATGACTACTTAATATTAACTTAAATGTACACTGGCCAGGTAGGTATAACTTCAGAATAGTCTCCTGATGAAAGAGGTGCAGATTATTAGTTGCCATAAGTACAACATAAAGGACCCCTGGAAGTACTTAAAACAATGATAAAAACATATTTGAATGCCAATCTATAATTTACAATGTAATTTCACATATTTTCTTCACTCATGATCTCAATCAAGGTTTTTAAAAATTCATTCTATTGAGTTATAATTTTAAAACAAGAAACTAAAGTACATCCATTTAAAGCAAATAGTTTGAAAAGTTTTTTAGTCTTTAGCTTTATAATCAGTTTTTGTGAATAGGAATTCAGGAATGACTTAGTTGGGTGACTCTGGCTTCAAGTCTCTTATGAAGTTGTAATTAAGCTGTCAGCCAGGGTCTAAAGTCATCTGAAGGCTTGAATGAGGCAGTGGAGTTTGCATCTAAGATGGCTCACTCACTTGGCTCTTGGCAGAAGGCACCAATTCTCTGCTGGCTATTGGCCTTAAGTTTCTAGCCACATAGACCTCTCCATAAGGCTGCTTCTGAACTGTTTTGTTTTATTTTGGTCTCAGTTACATTTATTTCTGCTTGATCTCTATTATTTTTCTTTCTACTGGTTCTGAGTTTAGTTTGTTCTTGCTTTTCTAGTTCCATTAGGTGCATTGTTGGTTTGTTGAAGTCTTTCTACATTTTTGATATAGGATCTTATTGTTATAAACTTCCCTCTTAGTACTGCTTTTGCTGTATCCCATAGATTTTGATATGTTGTGTTTCCATTTTCATTTATTTCAAGAAATTTTTTAATTTCCTTAATTTCTTCATTGCCCATTTGGTCATTTAGGAGCATATTGTTTAATTTCCATGTGTTTTCATACTTTCTAACATTCCTCTTTTTACTGATTTCTAGTTTTATTCCATCATGGTCAGAAAAGATACTTGATATGATTTCAATATTTTTGAATTTGTTGAGATTGTTTTATGGCCTAAGATATGGTCCATTCTGGAGAATTTTCCATGTGTTGATGAAAACAGTGAGTATTCTGCAGCATTTGGGTGAAATGTCCTGTAAAGGTCAGTTAAGCCAATTTGGTATAGTGTGTAGTTTAACTCTGATGTTTGTCAATTTTCTATCTGGATGATCTGTTCGTTAATGACAGTGGGGTATTAAAGTCCCCTATTACTGTTGTATTGCAATTTATCTTTCTCTTTAGATCTATTAACGTTTCCTTTATATACCTGGGAACTCTGGTGTTGGGTGCATATATATTATTATATCCTCTTGCTGAATTGATCTTGTATTAGGCTGTTCTTGCACTGCTATAAAGAAATACCTGAGGTGGGATAATTTACAAAGAAAAGAGGTTTAATTGGCTCATAGCTCTGTAGGCTTTATAGGAAGCATAGTGTTGACATCTGTTCAGCTCCTAGGGAGGCCTCAAGAAGCTTACAAACATAGTGGAAGGCAAATGGGAGCAGGTGCATCACATGGTGAAACAGAAGCAAGAGAGAGAGTAGGAGCAGGAACACTTTTAAATGACTAGATCTCATGAGAGCTCACTATCACAAAGACAACACCAGGCCTTGAGGGATCCATCCCTATGAGCCAAACACCTACCACCAGGCCCCCTGCTCCAGCATTGGGGATTACAATTCAACATGAGATCTTGGCATGGACAAATATCTAAACTATATCACTCTGTCCTGGCCTCTCCCAAATCTTATGTCCCTCTCACACTGCAAAATACTAGCCCACCTTGTATGCATTCCCAACAGTCCTGTAAAGTCTTAATTCATTCCAGCATTAATGCAAAAGTCCAAAGTCTCATCTAAGACAAGGCAAATCCCATCTACCTATTAGCCTATAAATTAAAAACAAGTTAGTTACTTTCAAGATACAATGGGAGGTATAAGCACTGAGTAAACATTCCCATTCTAAAAGGGAGAAATCAGCCAAAAGAAAGGAGCTACAGGCCCCATGCAAGTTCATAACTCAGCAGGGCAGTCATTAAATCTTAAAGCTCCAAAATAATCTCCAGTGACTCCATATCCCACATCCAAAGCAAACTGGTGCAAGGGGTGGGCTCCGAAGGCCTTGGGAGCTCCACCTCTGTGGCTTTGCAGGGTTCAGCCCCCATGGCTGCTTTCAAGGGCTGGTGTTGAGTGCCTGCAGCTTTTCCAGGTTCAAGGTGCAAGCTGCTGGTGGATTTACCATTCTGGGGTCTGGAGGACAGTGGCCTCCTTCTCACAGCACCACTAGGCAGTGTCCCATTGGGGACTCCGTGTGGGGGCTCCAACCCCACATTTCCCCTTGGCACTGCTGTAGTAGAGGTTCTCTATGAGGGCTCTGCCCCTGAAGCAGGCTCCTGCCGGGATAGCCAGGGTTTCTCATACAGCCTCTAAAATCTAGGCAGAGGTTGCCAAGCCTCATTCACTCTTGCACTGTATGTGACTACAAGCTTAACAACATGTGGAAGGTGCCAAGGGTTATGGCTTGCATACTCTGAAGCAGCACCCTGAGCTGTATCAGGGGCCCTTTGAACCAAAGCTGAAGCCAGAGTAGCTGGGATGCAGGGAGCATTGTCCTGAGGCTGTGCAGAGCAGCAGAGCCCTGGTCCTGGCCCACAAAACCATTCTTTCCTCCTAGGCCTCTGGGCCTGTGAAGGGAAGGGCTGCTGTGAAGGTCTCTGAAATGTCTTTGAGGCCTTTTCTTCATTGTCTTTGATATTAGCACTTGGCTGTCTTTTAGCTATGTGAATAACTCTGGCAAGTGGTTGCTCCACAGCCTGCTTGAACTCCTCTCCTGAAAAAGCTTTTTCTTCTCTGCCACAGGGCCAGCCTGCAAATTTTTCAAACTTTTATGCTCAACTTCCCTTTTAAATATAAGTTCCAACTTTCAGTCATTCCTTTGCTCCTACATCTGAGCACAGGCTGTTAGAAGCAGTACGACCACATCTTGAACCCTTTGCTGCTTAGAAATTTCTTCTCCCAGATACCCTAAGTCATCACTATGAAGTTCAAACTTCCACAGATTCCTACGGCATGAACAGAATGCACTCAAGCTCTTTGCTAAAGCATAACACATATGACTTTGCTTTAGTTCCCAATAAGTTCCTCATTTCCATCTGAGATCTTAGCAGCCTGGACTTCATTGTCCATATCACTTTCAGAATTTTGGTGACAACAATTTAATCAGTGTCTAAGAAGTTCCAGGCTGGGCGCGGTGGCTCAAACCTGTAATCCCAGCACTTTGGGAGGCCGAGGTGGGCAGATCACGAGGTCGGGAGATCGAGACCATCCTGGCTAACACGGTGAAACTCCGTCTCTACTAAAAATACAAAAAATTAGCCAGGCGTGTTGGCAGGCACCTGTAGTCCCAGCTACTCGGGAGGCTGAGGCAGGAGAATGGCGTGAACCTGGGAGACGGAGCTTGCAGTGAGCCGAGATCGTGCCACTGCACTCCAGCCAGAGCAAGACTCCATCTCCAAAAAAAAAAAAAAAAAAAAAAGAAGTTCCAAACTTTCCCTCATCTTGCTGTCTTCTTCTGAGCCCTCCAAACTCTTCCAAAGAGGTAACTCTACCTGTTACCTAGTTCTGAAGTTGTTTCCACATTTTGAGGTATCTTTATAGTAAAGCCCCACTTCTGGTACCAATTTTCTGTGTTAGGCTGTTCTGCTATAAAGAAATAGCTGAGACTGGGTAATTTATAGAGGAAAGAGATTTAATTGGCGGATGGTTCTTCAGGCTTTACAGGAAGCACAATGCTAGCATCTGCTTGGCTTCTAGGGGAGCCTTGGGAAGCTTACCATCACGGCAGAAGGCAAAGGGAGAGCAGGCATATCAGGTAATGAAACAGAAGCAAGAAACAGAGAGTTGAGTGGGGAGGTGCCACACACTTCTAAATGCCCTGATCTCATAAGAACTCACTAGCATGAAAACAGTACCAAGCCATGAGGGATCTGCACCCATGATCCAAACCCTTCCACGAGGCCTCCTCACCAGCATGGGGGATTATAATTCAACATGAGATTTGGGCAGGGTCAAAACTATATCAGATCCCTTTGTCATTTTATAATGACCCTCTTTGTCTCTTTTGACAGTCTTTGATTTGTAGTCTATTTTATCTAAATTTAGCTCCCCCTGCTCTTTTTTGGTTTCCAGTTTCATGGAATACTTTTTTTCCATCCCTTCACTTCCAGTCTATGTATATCTTTATAGGTGAACTGGGTTTCTTATAGGCAGCATATAGTTGCATCTTGTTTCTTTATCCATTTAGACACTCTATGCCTTTTAATTGGCAAATTGAGTCCATTTATATTCAGTGCTATTATTGATAAGGACTTACTATTACCAATTTGTTGTTGATTTTCTCATTGATCTGTAACTCCTCTCTTCTTTTCTTCCTGTCTTTCTCTGTGGTTAAGTGATTTTTTTTCTGTTAGTATGTTTAATTCATTGTTTTTTATTTTTAGTGAATCTATTACAGGTTTTTGCATTGTGGTTATGTGAGGCTCACAAAAAACATAGATATGACAAGTTATTTTATTTTATATTTACTTTGGATCTCAAAGTGTAAAAACAAAAATTAAAAACAAAACAAAAACTTTACGTTTAAATTCTCACCACCCTCCCACATTTTGACTTTATGTTGTCTCAATTTACATATTTTTATACCGCTTATCTCTTAACAGGTTGCTGTAGCCATTACTGTTTTCCAGACACTTGACTTTTGGCCTTCATACTGGAGTTATGAGTGGATCTCACACCACAATTACATCCTAAGTTCGTCTGTGTACTTAATTTTACCAGTGGATTTTATACTTTTCAATGTTTTCTTTTCACGTGTTAGCTTTGCTTTTTTAGATTGAAGTTAGCATTTCTTGTAAAATAAGTCTGATGGTGGTGAATTTACTCAGCTTTTATTTGTCTGGGAAAGGCTTTATCTCTCCTTTATAGTTGAAGGAAAACTTTGCTGGGTACAGTATTATTGGATGGCAGTTAGAAAATGTCACTACATTTCCTCCTGGCCTGATTTCTATTGAGAAGTCTATTGCCCAATGAATTAAACCTCTTTTATGTGTTATATTCTTCTTTTCTCTTGCTATTTTTAAGATCCTCCATTTATCCTTGACCTTTGAGTGTTTATTATATCCATGGGTGTCTGATTTGGAACAAATTTGGTATTCTCTGGCCTTTCAATAATTTTTTTTTTTTTTGAGACGAAGTCTTGCTCTGTCACCCAGGTTGGAGTGCAGTGGCGCGATCTCGGCTCACTGCAAGCTCTGCCTCCCAGGTTCATGCCATTCTCCTGCCTCAGCCTCCCAAGCATCTGGGACTACAGGTGCCTGCCACCACGCCTGGCTAATTTTTTGTATTTTTAGTGGAGGTGGGGTTTCATCTCAGCCTCCCAAGTAACTGGGACTACAGGTGTCTGCCACCACACCTGGCTAATTTTTTGTATTTTTAGTGGAGGTGGGGTTTCATCTCAGCCTCCCAAAGTACTAGGATTACAGACATGAGCCACTGTGCCCAGCCCTCTGGCCTTTCAATACCTGAATATTTATCTCCTCAAGTTTTGGAAAATTTCCTGTGAATTTTTTTTTTTTGAAAGCTTTCTACCCCTTGCTCTTGCTCAGCTTCCTCTTAAACACCAGTAATTCTTAAACCTGGCTTTTGAAGTAATTTTCTATATCTTGTAGGCAATCTTTGTTCCTTTGTTCTTTTTTCTCCTTTGACTGTGTATTTTCTTTTCCTTTTTATCCCCCCTGTTGCCCAGGCTGGAGTGCAATGGCACAATCTCAGCTCACTGCAAGCTCCGCCTCCTGAGTTCATGCCATTCTCCTGTCTCAGCCTCCCAAGTAGCTGGGACTATAGGCAGCTGCCACCACACCCGGTTAATTTTTTTTTTTTTTTTTTGAGACTAAGTCTTGGTCTGTCACCCAAGCCAGAGTGCAGTGGCGCAATCTCAGCTCACTGCAAACTCCGCCTCCTGGGTTATGCCATTCTCCTGCCTCAGCCTCCCAAGTAGCTGGAACTACAGGTGCCCACCACCACACTAGGCTAATTTTTTGTATTTTTAGTGGAGACAGGGTTTCACCGTGATAGCCAAGATGGTCTCAATCTCCTGACCTTGTGATCCGCCTGCCTCGGCCTCCCAAAGTGCTGGGATTACAGGCATGAACCACCGCACCTGGCCAATTTTTGTATTTTTAGTAGAGACGGGGTTTTGCCTTGTTGGTCAGGCTGGTCTCGAACTCCTGACCAGCCTGATCCACCTGCCTCGGCCTCCCAAAGTGGTGGGACCACAGGTGTGAGCCACCATGCCCGACTGACTGTGTATTTTCAAACAGCCTGTTTACAGCTTGCTGATCCTTTCCTCTGTGTGATCCAGTATACTTTTAAGAGTTCCTAGTGAATTTTGCAGTTCAACTAATGTATTTCTCAGTTCCAATATTTGATTTTTAAAAATTATTTCAATCTCTCTGTTAAATTATCTCATAAGTTTCTGAATTGCTTTTCTGTATTATCTTGAAGTTCACTGAGTTTTTTTAAAACTGTATTTTGAATGATTTGTCATAGAGTTCACACATTACCATCTCGTTAAAGTCTGTCACTTGTTCCTTGCCTTATCCATTAGAGGAAGTTCTCTGTTGTTGCTTCCTGTATATCTATGTCTTTGGATTGAAGGATTGGTTATTTATGCCAGTGTTCTCTGTCTGGCTTGTTTTGGTTTTTATTAGATACCTTTACTTAGAGATTCTTTGTAATTTACTTTTTTTTCCCCTGCTAGGTTGTAGACTCTTTTTTGGCACTAAATGGTACCTTAAACACAGATTTGCCTCAGTTCTAGTAAACAATCAGAGTTTTGCCCATCCCAAATTCGGAAGATCCTGCAGGAGATATTCCAGTAATGTGTAGAAAGTCTGGCTAGGGGTTTTTGCCCAGGGGAACGACGGAACAAACCTCCTACAGCATGGTGCCACTGAAAGGCCACTCTGATTGATTTGGCATCTCCTTTGGTGGAGTAACAGAGCAGAGTTTCCATGGCTGGGGATGATAGTCCCACCTCCCTGCTTTGTCTCTGGCTGTCCTCAGGAATATTTCTTCCTTCACACACTCCCAATGTTTCCTGTGGGTTGAAGCAGGGACAGGTCTCCTGTCAGGAACCCAAGACAGTGGGGAAGCTGGTTGTCCATCTCAACCTCACTTTTTCCAGTGTAGAAACCATGAGTCAGGAGGAGAAATGTTCCCCACGCCTGGTGGTGGACAGATTGTGGGGAAGGGCATTGAAGTTATTGAAGTCCAATTCTATTACTATCTACCCACATATTTTTAATATTTTTAATTTTTGTGGGTAGATGTATGTATTTATGGGTTACACGAGATGTTTCGATATAGGCATGCAATGTGTAATAATTACATCATGGAAGATGGGGTATCCATCCCCCCAAGCATTTATCCTTTGTGCTATAAACAGTCCAATTATACTCTTTTAGTTATTTTTAAATGTACAATTAAATTATTATTGACAATAGTCACCGTTTTGCTAGCAAATACTAGGTCTTATTCATTCATTCTAAATATTTTTTTGTAACCATTAACCATCCCCACCTCCCCACAATCCCCCACTACCCTTCCCAGCCTCTGGTAACCATCCTTCTACTCTTTATCTCCATGATTTAATTTGTTTTGATTTTTAGATCCCACAAGTAAGTGAGAACATGCGATGTTTGTCTTTCTGTGCCTGGCTTATTTCACTTACCATAATGACCTCCAGTTCCATCCATGTTGTTGAAAATGACTGAATCTCATTCTTTTTCATGGCTGAATAGTACACCATAGTATAAGTACCATATATATATATATATATATATATATATATATATATATATATATTTTTTTTTTTTTTTTTTTTTTTGTGGAGATGGAGTCTTGTTCTGTCGCCCAGGCTGGAGTGCAGTGGCACAATCCCGGCTCACAGCAACCACTACTTCCTGGGTTCAAGATGTTCTCCTGCCTCAGCCTCCCAAGTAGCTGGGATCATAGGTACATGCCACTATGCCCAGCTAATTTTTTTGTATTTTAGTAGAGACGGGGTTTCACCATGTTGCCCAGGCTAGTCTCGAACTCCTTAGCTCAGGCAATCCACACGCCTCAGCCTCCCACAGTGCTGAGATTATAGGAGTGAGTCACCTTGCCCGGCCTAAGTACCACATTTTCTTTATCCATTTATCTGTTGATAAACACTTCCGGTTCCTTCTAAATCTTGGCTATTATGAACAGAGCTGCAACAAACATGGGAATGCAGGTATCTCTTCAGTATGCCAATTCCTTTCTTTTGGGTATACAGAGAGCAGTGGAATTGCTGAGTCATATGGTAGCTTTATTTTTGGTTTTTTGAGGAACCTCCAAACTGCTTTCCACAGTGGTTACATTAATTTACATTCCCATCAACAGTGTATGAGGGCTCCGTTTTCTTCATATCCTTGCCAGCATTTGTTATTGCCCACCTTTTGTATATAAGTCATTTTAACTGGCGTGAGATGATACCTCGTTGTTTTGATTTGCATTTCTCTCATGGTCAAGGACGTTGAGCACCTTTTCATATATCTGTTTGCCATTTGTATGTCTTCTTTTCAGAAATGTCTATTCGAATCTTCTGCCAATTTTTCAATTGGATTATTAGATTTTTTTCCTATAGAGTTTTGCTCAAAGATTTTGTTCTTGATTTCCCTGTGATTCTACAAACTGTTTTACCTTAATATTTTAGTGCTGGGATATTGCTGGTGATAATCGCGGTGCTCTCTTGTTTATGGTTTTCTGTGAAGGGGAGTGAAGCCAACTTGCTTCTACACCATTTTGGAACCTAAAGTCTCTCCACAGGGCTGCTTGAGTGTCCTCACAACATGTCAGCTGGCTTTCCCAAGTTCAATAAGTTTTGAAGGACATATACACCTGCATAACCACTACCACAACCAACATATAGAACATTTCCATCATCCAAACAGTTCCTTCAGGTTCCTTTGTAGTCAGTCCATCCCTTCGCTCCTGTCTCCATATAACCATCATCAGCTTTCTGTTATTGTTGTTTAGTTTGTATTTTCTTTCTTCCTTTTCTTTTGAAGAGACAGGGGTTCTTGCTCTGCCACTTAGGCTGGAGTATAGTCGCATGATCATAGCTCACTGTAACCTCAATCTCCTGGGCTCACACAATACCCCTGCCTCAGCCTCCCAAGTAACTGGGACTACAGGCATGCACCATTATGCCCACATACATTTTTTTATTTTCCGTGAACTGACAGGGACAGGGGTCTTGCTATGTTGCCCAGGCTGGTCTTGAACTCTGGGCCTCAAGTGATTCTCCCTTCTCAGCCTCCCAAAGTGCTGGGATTACAGGCATTAGCCATTGTGCCTGGCCCAGTTTGTATTTTCTAGAGCTTCATATAAATGGAATCACATAGTATGTAGTTTCTGTGTAAGGTCTCTTTCACTCAGCATAATGTTTTTGAGATTCATTCTGTTGTTGTGTGTATCAGATCATTCCTTTTTAGTAAGTAGTGTATACAGCTATACCACAAAAAAGTTCTCAACTATTTATTGAATTTCATCAATAAAAAATTTGTGGACATTGGTTTTTTTATCCTATAATGTAGGAAATGTCCTACAGAATATCTTCGATTTTGCTTGTCCTGCAAAGCCTAAAATATTAAAATATTACTACCTGATCCTTAATAGAAAAAGTTTTCTGACCCTGGAGTAGCAGAATAGTCATGATTTGGGAACTTGCTATAATTGCAGACTCTCAAAACCTACCCTAGAACTATTGACTTAGAATCTAGAGTTTAACAAGGTTCTAGGTAAATCATACATATATCAAAGTATGAGAGGCACTGTTTTTTTTTTCTGACAGTTTTTAAAATTTTACAGTTATAACAGTAACGCACTGCATATGTGAAAGTGTGTGAGAGATAGCCGTGTGTGTGTGTGTGTGTGTGTGTATTGACAAGTCTAACAGAGTCATTCAAGTCTATGATATTCAAAAAACTATTATTGGCATCTAAAACAAACCTATAAAAATACCCAAATAAAATATGGAGACATATACATGTTGAATTTTTTTCAGTATTGCTCCTGTATAGAATTCTCATTCTCATTTTAAATTTACCATCTTTAGATAGAAAATATCCATTATTTTATAATCTTACAATATTAAATGATTTCCTAAAGTTTCTTGTTAAAGCACTTTTCAAAAGAGCAAATGAAACACAGCTAAAAACTGTTCTGTATTCTGTAAAAGGATGTACTAGTGATTAGCAGAGATTAACAGATAATCATCTTCATGCATGTGACCAACAAGGCCAAAAGGTCACCAGGGTTTTCATTTATTATATGCTATAAAATTCATGCAGCAAACCTACTTGGCATGTATTTTTTAATATTATACACATCTTTTGATCAACAAATTAAAAGTTAAAGAACAAATCATTGAATTCCTATTAACATTTGCTGAAAAAGTATGTGAAATGTGAAGATTTTCTCTTCATGCAAAAATCATGATAAAGACATTTTCAAAATCAGAGAAAACTATATAACATAACTAAATTTGCTATAAGCAGTAACAAATAGTATTGTGTTACTAAACTCGGACAGCTGTTCAGTTTGTAATCATCTCCTACAACTAACTGCAGTAAGCATTTTGGGTTTCCTAGACTCCATGTGAAATTATATTTATGCACCTATTATTTTAGAAAAAGAGGGCTATCAATTTTGTTGATCTTTTCAAAAAACCAGCTCCTGGATTCATTAATTTTTTGAAGGGTTTTTTGTGTCTCTATTTCCTTCAGTTCTGCTCTGATTTTAGTTATTTCTTGCCTTCTGCTAGCTTTTGAATGTGTTTGCTCTTGCTTTTCTAGTTCTTTTAATTGTGATGTTAGGGTGTCAATTCTGGATCTTTCCTGCTTTCTCTTGTGGGCATTTAGTGCTATAAATTTCCCTCTACACACAGCACACCAACATGGCACATGTATACATATGTAACAAACCTGCACATTGTGCACATGTACCCTAAAACTTAAAACTTAAAGTATAATAATAATAAAATAAAATAAAAAGAAAGAAAGAAAAAGAGTTCCATACTTTCAATGATTTAATTCTGTCAATTCTAAGTTTCTATTTGGGACTCTTAATAAAATATTCAAAATAAAGAAAATATTTAAGTCTCTTTTTGATGTTTACTTTACCAATGTTAGCTTGAAAATAGCGACTTCTTTTCTTCAAACTATCTTTTCCAGAATTTCTTGATTCACTTTGTATCTTTTTGCACACATGCTAGTTCTAAATATATATCTGAACTCCAAGTGACTTCTCTTCATATTAATAGTCCAAAACAAGCTATTAAATCTTCCTTATAACAAGCAACAATATGCCAAAACACTTGCTCTGTATTTCACACTTTAATAAAAAGGACCTATAAACACTTAAAAAATTATTTTAAAAACCCATTCCTTCATTAATAAATATCATGTTCCCCATTCATATGACAAAATTTGGCACTAGTCAGAAGCTGTCATAGGAGCTGTTCAAAGATCAGAATTTTTCAGGTTTATCTCATCTTATTTAAAAACATTACATGCATTATGCTTGCAGCCACATCATATAGTCCCTTTAAGACAATCAGAGATTCACATGAATTAGTCCTACTTTGGAAAGTCAGTCTTTTAAATGGCATTGTTGGAAAATCACACAATAATAAAACAATATGAGAATATATCTTTTTGTTTCTGTTTGAGGCTCTACTAATATTTATTATTCACTTTAAGAAAGACTTGAATTGTAAGAACATAAAATGGATAAAATAAATTCTTTATAATCTTTTATATTCTAAATGATCTGTATATTATTTAAAAACAAGATGGTATTAGTTATAGAAAAAATTACAAAGGGGTTTCATTTAAAATTGATGTGTTTATCTGGGAATTATAAAAGAAAAATGTTAAAGATTATGTAAAATTAAGTATTAACAGAAAATATTAAAAAGGCACCCTTAAAATTCTAGGTTTAAATATAGGTAATTGGAGAACCTACAGGTCATAATGTAATGTCTTCATTTTTAAAAGTCAACAAAAAATGTTTCCCTCTAAAAGATACTCTTTCCAATTTTAAGGTAAAAATGGAGAAAAATAGAAATCATTAACAATGCATGAGCCAAAAATTAGTTTAGAATAAAGGACAATTACAATTATGGAATCTGCATCTGTTCATTACAAACTTTGTCAGTTTTCCAGAATATGAGGCTAGGCAGTTTTTACAAATGACGTAAATGGAAATGTGTTCAGAAACGGCTAAACAATGTGTGCAACATGCAAAAAATGTGATGTTACAGCTACAAAGGAATTCACTCTTCTTCACACTACTATTTATATAGACTTCTCTTGGTTCTATTTCTATGGACATTTTTCTTACTCTGTATAATTTTGCCAATTGAGAGATTGACTCAACATTCTTTGAATATTTGAAATTTCTACAAATATGAAACATCTCCTACCAAGGTGTATAGAATGGCTTACAAAGAATTTAGATGACTTAGAAAAATTGCATTAAATTTCTCTGATAAACGTGTGGCAAATGTTTAGATGAGTAATCTTCTTAAGGCTATTTCTAATCCATGGGCTCAGCTTTTTGGGCAATCAATGGACTTCTCAGGACATGCCATATTTAGCTGAGAAAAGGCTGTCCAGGTTAGTGAGAAAGAAAATTCATTTGGGGCATATCAAGTAGTCCAAAAGTGACAAAATAATGTCAAATATTAACAAAGAAATAAGCCTAAAGAGAGTTAAGCAGGTTTTTAAAAAATCAGATAAGCATTTCCCATAGTCTCTTAGAAACTGAGAAAAATAGGTTTTTATCATTAATAAGTTTCAAAAATGTTGGGTATTCTCCCATCTCTAAGAGATTCATGGTATATAATTAACACATTAAAAGCTCAAAAAACACATGAAAAAATGCTCATCATCACTGGCCATCAGAGAAATGCAAATCAAAACCACAATGAGATACCATCTCACACCAGTTAGAATGGCCATCATTAAAAAGTCAGGAAACAACAGGTGCTGGAGAGGATGTGGAGAAATAGGAACACTTTTACACTCTTGGTGGGACTGTAAACTAGTTCAACCATTGTGGAAGTCAGTGTGGCGATTCCTCAGGGATCTAGAACCAGAAATACCATTTGACCCAGCCATCTCATTACTGGGTATATACCCAAAGGACTATAAATCATGCTGCTATAAAGACACATGCACACGTATATTTATTGCGGCACTATTCACAATAGCAAAGACTTGGAACCAACCCAAATGTCCATCAATGAGAGACTGGATTAAGAAAATGTGGCACATATACACCATGGAATACTATGCAGCCATAAAAAATGATGAGTTAATGTCCTTTGTAGGGACACGGATGAAACTGGAAACCATCATTCTCAGTAAACTATCACAAGGACAAAAAACCAAACACCGCATGTTCTCACTCATAGGGGGGAATTGAACAATGAGAACACATGGACACAGGAAGGGGAACATCACACTCCGGGGACTGTTGTGGGGTGGGGGTAGCAGGGAGGGACAGCATTAGGAGATATACCTAATGCTAAATGATGAGTTAATGGGTGCAGCACAACAACATGGCACATGGATACATATGTAACAAACCTGCACATTGTGCACATGTACCCTAAAACTTAAAGTATAATAATAATAAAAATAAAATATAATATAATAAAAAAAATAAAGGCTCTGTGGGCTTAGTCCAAAAAAGAAAGCAATTTAATTTTTGTAGATGAAATCTCTACCCCTTTTTGACAATTTCAACCCACATATTTTTCCACAGAAGACAATTTGGAAAGGCTTTGATAATTTTAGATATTTAGGCAGTAAAATGTGAAAAGCAAAAATGGCCCACATATGAAAAATGACTAAGTTTAAAAATCATCTAAAAGAATTGAAAATAAAAGAAATGGAAAGGTGGGCCCTTCCTTGGGTATTATTCATTTATTCAACAAATATTTACTGAGCATTAAGTGTGACAAACGTAATGCTAGACACTAGGCACACGGTTTTGATTTTCTAAGACACTGTTTCTGCCCCCACTCTCACATCTCCCTCCCAAAAGGAGTAGAAGTCTTTATGAGAGATACTTCTGTTACATGAGTAAACTATCAATTTCAACCCAAATATAGTGTTAACCTAGTTTCACAAGCACTGGCATTAGTAAAGGCACTTAACAAGCAAGAAAATATTAATAACTAAATGCTGATTATATGTTTTTTCTCAAAACTGAAAACTGAAGATATTGAATATCTGCCCAAATTAAACACTAATAAAGTGATGCTGGTGATGACATAATGTTCTCAGTGATGGGCATGAGACATAGGATAATCTAGATATGAGCTATCGGCAATATATGATCAGTAATCTTTGCTTTTTAGGACCCTAACAATGATACAAATATTTTAAGTAGCTTTAAGATACTCAGCTGATAGAGAATGCCATATTCCATGTGGCTTTTAATTAAATGTTACCAATAATGTAAAACAATCCCATTTTTACTAGGAGACATATTCAGCCAATAAAAACCTGCTTGAAAGGCTCTCACTGGTCAAATCTAGGATAATGTAGCATCAAAATAACTAATGATAGTAATGGATTCTTTTTTTTTTTTGAAAGAGAGGGTGTCACTCTGTTGCACAGGTTGGAGTATAGTGGCACAATCATGACTCACTGCAGCCTCGACATCCCCAGGTTCAAGCGATCCTTCTGCCTCAGCCTCCTGAGTGGCTGGGACTAAAGGTGCACGAGTTCCTATCAATAGTAGTAAATAAAGGAGAAGGGATAATTCTTCCCAAAAATAGAATCCCAACTAATAAATGTGGTATATATATTAGAAGTGGTGTGCATGTGGGATGGTGGGGGAAGAATCACCATTTATCATGAATAGAATGACTTTTTTTTTTTTTTTTTTTTGAGTCAGAGTCTCTCTCTGTAGCCCAGGCTGGAGTGCAATGGTGCGATTTCGGCTCACTGCAACCTCCACCTCCCAGGTTGAAACAATTATCCTGCCTCAGCCTCCCGAGTAGCTGGGACCACAGGTGTGTGCCACCACATCCAGCTAATTTTTGTATTTTTAGTGGAGACGGGATTTCACTATGTTGGCCAGGCTGGTCTCGAACTCCTGACCTCACTTTTTAATGACCATTTGTCATAAAAAGAAAGTGAGAAATTATCCTTTTTGGTCTTGTTGGTCACATGGATGAAGATGATCATCTGTTAATCTCTGCTAATCACATAAGAAAGACATGACAGCTAAACACAATGAGGGATTCTGGACCAAAGTAAGAACAGTGAGGTGTTTGACAAAATTTAGAACTTTTTTCTTTTGCTTTGAAGGACATTAGTTGGGAAATTGGCAAAATTTAAATAAGGTCTGTAAATTAGTTAATAATATTATATCGGGCTGGGGCTCATGCCTGTAAATCCCAGCATTTTAAGAGGACAAAGTGGGTAGATCACTTGAGCTCATGAGTTCGAGACCAGCCTAGACAACACGGTGAAACCCCATCTCTCCCCCAAAATTACAAAAAATTAGCTGAGCATGGTGGTGTGTGCCTACAGTTTCAGCTACTTGGGAGGCTGAGGTGGGAGGATCACCTGAGCCCAAAAAGTCAAGGCTGCAGTGAGCCATGATTGTGCCTATTTGGGGCTGAGGCAGGAGGATCACTTGAGGACAAGAGTTTGCTTGAGGAGGAAGGCTGAGGGAGGATCACTTGAGAACAGGAGTTCGAGACCAGCCTGGGGAACATAGCGAGACCCTGTCACCACACACAAAAAAAGTTTTAATTAGCCAGGTGTGATGATGTGTACCTGTAGTCCTAGCTACTAGAGAGGCTGACACAGGAGGATTGTTTGAGCCTGGGAGTTTGAGGTTAATATGAGCTATGATCACACCACTGCACTCCAGCATGGGTGACAGAGTGCGACTCTGTCTCCAAAATAATAATAACAATATTGCATCAATGTTAATTTCCTGTTTTCTATACGCAGTACAATTATTATATTATGATTGTGTAAGGTGTTAACATTTGGGGTGAAGGGTGTACTATTTTTAAAATTTTTGTAAATGTAAATTAATTCAAAATAAAATTTAAAAAGAAAAAAAACCCCACCATTTCACAAACCACCATAACTGTTTCAAGTAAGAATCATCATCAGTAGATGCTAAAACTAGTGGACAAAAGTATGAGCAACAATATATTTACATAGTCTCAAAGTGTCCCACATACTTATTAATTTCAAGGTAGAAAATAGAGAAGACTGTCAGTGCACAGATCATACCCCCCCAGCCCCGGAAGATGGGGAACTGCCTCAAATCCCCCACCTCGGATGACCTCCCTGCTTCAGGAGTCTCAGTCCGACTGGGCTAGCTTTAGCAAGGGGACCAAGCTGTATCAGGAGCCGCTGCCATAGCAGGAACAGGTTCCAGTTCCAGTCTACCATCCAACACCTAGCAAACATCTAATGAATTAGGATAGCTCAAAGAATAGGCCTTATACAACATCTGCCTAAAGGAGTTTATGACCCTGGAAGAGATAGATCAGAAAAACAGATCTGGGAGTGTGTGATCTGCATGATGGACTTTGTTTATGGGGACCCAATTCAATTTTTCTTTTTTTTTTTTTTTGAGACGGAGTTTCCCTCTTGTCACCCAGGCTGGAGTGCAGTGGCGCGACCTCGGCTCACTGCAACCGCCGCCTCCCGGGTTCAAGCGATTCTCCTACCTCAGCCTCCGGAGTAGCTGGGACTACAGGGGCGCACCACCACACCAGCTAATTTTTGTATTTTTAGTAGAGACGGGGTTTCACTAGGTTGGCCAGGATGGTCTCGATCTCTTGACCTTGTGATCCGCCCATCTCGGCCTCCCAAAGTGCTGGGATTACAGGCATGAGCCACGGCGCCCAGCCCCAATTCAATTTCTACCGTGCATGTACATCTACCACCTGGACTGTATTATGACTGGTTGATGAGCTCCTTCACATGCCTGTCCTCCATGGAGCCAGTTGATGCAGCACTGCTTTCATCATAGGAGACTATTGAGCCAGGGTCTCTCATCTGACTTCAAGTGAATCATCATGTTGGGGGGTTTTGATCTTTTGTCACTGAGCCCAAAAAACCAGGGATTAGGAATTAAGATCACGCACAAAAGTTTCCTAAAAATTCCTGGATGGCGGCAGATGTTGGGGGGAAAGTACATGATATTTCAAAACTTAGAGAGAAAAGTAGGATGGTATTTTTATGAAAGGCCTTGACCCAATGTTCAAAAATGTAACTGTAGTTAGACCTTGTTATTGCTCCAGTACATAGGAATTGTGTAAAGTGTTACAGCAGCTGTATTTGTTTAAATCGTGTGTACTGAAGATAAGAAAAAGATAGTAGTTATTTTTTCCTAAATGAAATAATTTTCTTCTCTTCCCCCTCCCCACCCCCAAATTCTTTTCTGATGTTACTGGCATTTGGGTCAAGGTTTTATTAAAAGCTGCATTTTATAACACTGACACACACAAAAAAAGTAGTTTTAAGCTTGTTTGCATAGTTCTTTTTCTCCATTAGAAATGGAATTCATTGCCTTAGGTCCTTTTAAATAGCGTATGATTATCATTGGGCTAGTTCTATGTTTGAAAACCAGTTTACTTATAACCTGTTATAAGTGCTATCTTCTGTTTGCAGTCAGGAAATGCAGAATTCAAAGTGATGTCCTAGCTTGTAAGCAAACTGAGATGCACTATCCCTTTTCTATTAAAAAGAAGTTTCAATAAACCAACTCTATTAAAGTGGGGTTTAATATTACACTTTCCTGTGTGTTTTATCTAATTATTTTGGTTGTTAATATGGTGATAATTGAAAATCAAGGTAAATTTTAAATATTAAGAATTCTGATTTATTGAGATTGAATTATGCCATCATGTTTATGAAAAATGAAGGTGGCACCATGGTGAGACCTCATGAGAAATATTTACTCAGCTGTAACAATTTTGATTTATTCTGTTTCCTGTGACCTCCTTCCCTCTTGTCTTGAACCACAGCAAAAAGATACTGCATCCCTCATTACTGTAATGATGAGGTTACTGAAGTTACATAAAACACATCTCAGTCCCTGTTTCTTGGAAAGGTATCTATTAAGTCCTGCTAGCTGACTGACAAAATGAAGCAGCTAGAATAAAGATAAGTGTGTTTCACATTTTGCACACAAATGCAGAATTTGTAACACCACATGACTTCATAGTTGTGATCTCAAAAAAGAAGGAATTTCTCCATTTTTTCTTCCAGTTAATGTAAGAATACTTTAAATCTCTAGGTATCTGAAGTGTTAGAGGTAAAGATGTAGTAATAATGTTGTATCCATTTAATATGTGTTTATTTTTTCATATATATTCAAAGGTGACCACTTGTTCACCTCAGTGACATAACAGTAAAGAAAAATCATTCATTAGAAAAAGGAAAAGTGGTCTTAACCTAACAAAGAAATCAGAAATGTTTCTTATTATTTTATGTTGAGCTGCATATTGGACTGTAACATTTTTCTACATGCAAAACACAGTGTCATGAAGATTCTTCATAATTGCAATATAGAGGAATTTAGTATCTCTTAAGTACTTTGTAAAGATTTGACATTCAACTATAGTATCCATATGTTAGTTAAATTTCCTTATGAGCCCCACGATGGAAAGACGTAAAGATGAATTTGAGAAAAATTGAAAGAAATTAGAGTATCAAGTTGTGTTAAATTGTTACATGTATCTTGCTTAAATTTCTGTTTATTAATTTATATCCACCCAATTACATAAAGCAAATTTGAAGGAAACAACTGAAGTTGTGAAATATTATCTGCGATAGGGCCGGGCGCGGTGGCTCACGCTTGTAATCCCAGCACTTTGGGAGGCCGAGGCGGGCGGATCACGAGGTCAGGAGATCGAGACCCCGGTGAAACCCCGTCTCTACTAAAAATACAAAAAATTAGCCGGGCGTGGTGGCGGGCACCTGTAGTCCCAGCTACTCAGAGAGGCTGAGGCAGGAGAATGGCGTGAACCCGGGAGGCGGAGCTTGCAGTGAGCCGAGATTGCGCCACTGCACTCCAGCCTGGGCGACAGAGCGAGACTCCGTCTCAAAAAAAAAAAAAAAAAAAAAAAAAAAAAGAAATATTATTTGCGATAATTGCTTTTTTTATTCTTGTGTTTTCTACTTAAACATGATGTCTATGTCATCAAGTATTATAGTCAGACTTTTTTCCTCAATTGTTAAAATTGGTAAATGAACTTTTTTAAAATAAAAAAATAGCTTCTCCAACTTTACAATGGAAATAGATCAATGAACCTGCTAAATCAATGTTAACATTACCAGTAACAAGAAAAATTGATATAATGGGCCTTCAAATATGATTCACTGAAAAAGACACAAGTGCATTTCTGTAGTATTGTTCCTGAATGTCCAATATCTGATACTAATCTGAAGGAAACACTAAACTCCAAATGAGGCACATTTTATAAAATAACAGGCCTATAACTCTTGAAAAATATTAAGGACCTGAAAGATAAATTAATTCTGAAAACAATTCCAGATTAAACAATACTAAAAAGACATGAAATCTAAATGTCACTTGATTGTACAATCATTCCTGAAACAGGAAAAAAAAATCTTTTATTTACTACAAAAGACATTAATGGGACAACTGGCAACATTTGAATGTCTAGAGCATTAAAAATACAACCTTCTGCAATGATGGCAGTGTTCTATATCTATGCTCTCCAATACAATAACCACTGGGCTGCTGAGTGCCTGAAATGAGAAACTGAATTTCTAATGTATTTAATTTAAATAGCCACATATGGCTAGTGGCTACCAGACTGAACAGCACAGGCTTATATACTAGACAATAGTACTCTATCAATGTTAATTTCCTGATTTGATGACTGTATTGAGATTACACGAGAGAATATCCTTATTTTTAGGGAAAAAACACTGAAGCATTTAGAGGTTTAGGAGCATCAAGTGTACAACTTAAAATCTTCAAAATGTTTCAGAGAAAAGAAAGAATGGTAAAGCAATGTTGTAAAACGTTAATATTTTGAGAATCTGGGTGAAGTGTATACAGAATTCTTCATACTATTTTTGTAAGTCTACCATTATTGCACATTAAAAGTTAAAAAGAACAGCTGCATAAAATCAGTATTATTCTTACTAAAACTTATTTGTACACTATTTCTCACTTAGTTCTTGAAATGTGAGTGTTCAACTGTTAATTCGATTTCATTTTTTAAAAAACTCCTCTATACTCTATAAACAAAATATTCACTCTCTGACCAAAAGTGTATAATATATTAAGCTATTCTAAACTTTTATAGTTAGCAGAGAAAGAAAGAGCATAGAACTGAGATTTCAGCCTAAGTAGTGAATATTAAAAGTACCAAAGGTATTTCAAAATTAAGTTCATTGCTGGGCATGGGGACTCATGCCTGTAATCCCAGTACTTTGGGAGGCTGAGGTGGGAGGATCACTTGAGGTCAGGAGTTCAAGACCAGCCTGAGCAACAGAGAGACAGAGATCTGTCTCTACAAAAAATAAAAAAAAAAATTAACCAGGCATGGTGGTGTGCATCTATAGCCCTAGCTACTTGGGAGGTTGAGGTAGGAGGATCACTTGAATCCAGGAGTTCGAGGCTGCAGTGAGCTATGATCACACCACTGGACTCCAGCCTGGGCAAAAGAGTTAGATCCTTGCTCTTAAAAGAACAATTAATTAGGCCGGGCGCAGTGGCTCATGCCTATAATCCCAGCACTTTCGGAGGCCAAGACGGGCACATCATGAGGTCAGGAAATCGAGACCATCCTGGCTAACACAGTGAAACCCCGTCTCTACTAAAAAATATACAAAAAATTAGCTGGGTGTGGTGGTGGGCGCCTGTAGCCCCAGCTACTCGGGAGGCTGAGGCAGGAGAATGGCATGAACCTGGGAGGCGGAGCTTGCAGTGAGCCGAGATCGCGCCACTGCAGTCCAGCCTGGGCGACAGAGCGAGACTCCATCTCAAAAAAAAAAAAAAGCCTAAAAATCATTGGGCATCTTTCTATCTCTGCAGAGATGGAACATATAGTGTCATTCCCACAGAGTAAAATGGAAAGCTCCATAAAAAGTGAGATTTAGTGGGTTCATCCTTGGAAAATAATCAAGAAAAAATGCCTATATCTCTTGCTTATATGTGATCAACCGAATGATAATGCAAAAGTTGAACAGAAAACTTAGAAACTAAAGTAAAAGTATCTAGATTAATTTCAAGTCAGATTTCTCTTTTTCAGTCTACTCAATCCAGTATAATTAGGTTTCCATCATTACATCATGAGACTATCCTCAGAAAGATATATAAATGTACTTTTCACTAAATCCAATGAATACTTTTTAGTCCTTAATCTCTTGATAATCTTTGATAATACAAACACCTTCCTTCATGAAATGGTCTTTTCTCCTGGCTTTAATAATGTATACTTTCTTGATTTTTCTCTCTCTACTCTGCTTCTAGTATCCTTGCATGCCCTCTTCCTTTAGTCATATCTTTATTGACATTTCTCAAAATTCTGTCCTAGACCATAATCTCTTCTCATCTTATACCCTAACTTTGGGTTAGGGGGTCTCATCTCACATTCCTGGCTTCAAAAAACATGTATTGCACATATGAAAGTGAACCCAAAGATCATCCTATCTGAAGCTGTTCCTGAGATTCATACCCACAAACAAACCTACGGACATGTCCAGTTGGATGTCTTTCAGGAACATCTAACTCAACATGTCAAAAACTAAACTTATTATCTCTAGTCCCTGTGGCTACTGCCTCCCCGAAAACCGCTCTTCCTCTTTTCATAAATGGCACTATCATTTGTATAAGACAAAAACCTGGGGATTATCTTTTTTTTCCTCATTCATCATTACCTCCATTTAATGAACTATTAAGTCTAGTATATTCTATTACTTAAATTGAGTAGATTCTTATTATTTGCATGAGTTATATTCTAAAAAGTTGCTATGAACACTGAATTAGTGAACACTAAACCACCGAGGATTACATTCCTGTGAGCCTCTGGTCACAGATTTTCAGCAATCAGTCAACACACAACATTGTTAGATGTTCCTAAAAGACATCCAGTTGGACATGTTCATAGGTCTGTTTGTGGGTACGAATGAATTTCAGGAACAGTTTAGGATAGGATAATCTTTGGGTTCACTTTCATATGTGCAATACGTGGTTTCTGAAGCCAGAAATGTGAGGCAAAACCCCCTCCCTCAAGGTTAATGAGTATAATGAGAAGAGATTATTGTCTAGGACAGAAAGTGTGTTTCTGTTTAAACACACCTTTCATTCACTAACATTGAGCTCATGGTTAACAGCAGTATAACTCATACCATAATGAAGCTTATTTTTATTTATTTATTTTTTTAGAGATGGAGTCTCACTCTGTCGCCCAGGCTGGAGTGCAGTGGTGCGATCTTGGCTCACTGCAACCTCCGCCTCCCGTGTTCTAGCAATTCTCCTGCCTCAGCCTCCCGAGTAGCTGGGACTATAGGCGTACACTGCCATACCTGGCTAATTTTTTGTATTTTTGGTAGAGACAAGGTTTCAACGTGTCATCCAGGCTGGTCTTGAACTCCTGAGCTCAGGCAATCCATCTGCCTCAGCCTCCCAAAGTGCTAAGACTACAGGCATGAGCCACCGCACCCAGCAGAAGCTTATTTTAACAAACATACTTGCCCCATAAAGTACATCATGGCCTTCTTGCACTGAGGAACACTATATAGACAGTACTTTAAAAATATGGTTAGGGCCAGGTTAAACAGTAAAATTACCAGTAAAAAGTGCAGATATGAGAAAAACATAGCAATAAGTAATAGGTGAAAAAGATACTTGTTTACAGTATAAGAACTAAAAGAAGGCAGGATGTCGATTTGTTCAACCTCAGCTGGGAACATGTACATTGGACAACACAAATTTTTCTGCTGCTCTGTGTATGTCCACAAATGACTACAAAAGTACAGCGAGTACTGATTTGGGGGTTACAAACAAATTTTAGTGAGTAGGCAAAATTGCAAATACAGAATTCACCAGCAGGGATCAACTGTATCTGCTGAATCTACCTACTTCTATCTATACCCATATCTAGTTTAGACAACTCATATTGGTTATGGATTAAGCTGATAGTTTTCGAACTGGTTTCCTTGTTTCTGGCTCTCCTTTGATGCATTCTGCAAGCAGTAGCCAGAATTGTTTTTCTTCTAAAATCTGAAACAACTCCTGTTTAAAATGTTTCAATGACCAGCCACAGCAAAAGCCAACACTTGAACAAAAGTTACAATGATACGATCCTTGTCTTTTCAGTCTCCTTTCTTGCTATTACCCTTTTATATACTGAGCTTCAGCCAAACAGAACTTCTTTAAGGTTTCTCTTATTATTGGGCCTTTGTATATGCGATTTCTTCTGCCAGTTTCATTGTTCCCTCTTCACCTGGCTAGCTCACACTAATCCTTCACATTTCTACTTTATTGTTACCTCTTCCAGAACCTTTCTGCTATGTGCTCATCCAGCACCCTATACTTCCCCTATTTTTCTTTATACTTCCCAATTCATTTTAAATTCTCTATTTAATGAATTGCTAGTTCCATGAGGACAGAGACAACTATCACCCTTTCCCCAGAGCCTAACCCAGTCAGTACTTTGCATATCCAGGTGTTCATAATATCTGTTTAATGTCAGGTGAACAAATCAATAGTTCTTCATTATGTGTGAGAAGGTGATATGTCTGCACACCTTCCTGACTGCCGGCTGATCATACTACACAAATTCTGATAATCTTACTCTTTTACTCAAACTAATTCTAGGTCTACTCTGTTCTCTGTTCTACACTGTGAAGTACTCCCTCTCTATTGAAACATTCTCATTAGCACATACACATGCTATTTATTGCCCATATTAAAAATAGGAAGGATGAATGGAACCCATCCATAATTCTCTACCTTTCTTCACTATCATTCATTTTTCTGCTCCTTTAAAAAAATCTTCTAAGGGATACCTATAGTTTATGCCTTTAATCCCTCACCTCCTAATCTCTACAAATCACCATGTTGGGGATCTTCATCACTTCAACGAAATTATTTCTGACAAATTCACTAATAACTTCATGTTGTCAAATCCAATGGTCACAGGTTTGTCTTCATCTTATTTGACCTCTCAGCAGCACTGTACACAGCTGACCATTTTATTCTTTCTGAAATAATTTCTTCTTTCAACTTCTATGACACAACATTTTCCTGACTTTTCTTTTCTTGTTAACTATTTCTTATCAGCTTTCTTTGCTTGTCTTCCTCTAACCACCTCTAAAACTAAAGTTCTAAGGCAAAGAGTACCAACAGAAAGTATGGTGGGGTTGCAAAACACATTTCACACAAAATACTAAATATAAAGCTTTCAGGCAAACACGGCAAATTGACCATATGCCTTTTTCTTCTCCTTGCAGAAATTCCACTGAAATGATAGTTAAGGAATCATAAAGGTATAATTCCACAAAGACAAACAAAAGAGAAAAAAAGGTCCATCAGTGGTTGAGAAAGTTCACATTTCCTGATGATATAAAGTAGATGGAGGTGTAGCAATTGACTTAGCACAACAGAAGAGGCCAGAATAAGTTACCCTGATGGGGAGATCCTGATGAGAAGAAAGACAATACACCCTGAAAATCCTAGAAAGCATTAACCCTTGAAGGCATCAAGTACCGGAAGGATGGGGTGAGTGGGCAGGCTGAGAACTGGGTTCCAAGATCTTTCCTCTTTCTACCACTCGGCCAGGTCATTATTCCTCCATTCCTTCTTTCTCCTGTAGTACGCTAGAAATTTGTGGGCTGGAGAATTTGAACAAAAAAGGTTTCAGACAGTGTGACACAAGACATAGAAGAAAGTGGGACTGAACTGTTGCCTTGAAAACAGGAATTAGGCCGGGCGCGGTGGCTCACGCCTGTAATCCCAGCACTTTGGGAGGCCGAGACGGGCGGATCACGAGGTCAGAAGATCGAGACTATCCTGGCTAACACGGTGAAACCCCGTCTCTACTAAAAATACAAAAAAATTAGCCGGGCGCGGTGGCAGGCGCCTGTAGTCCCAGCTACTCGGGAGGCTGAGGCAGGAGAATGGCGTGAACCCGGGAGGCGTAGCTTGCAGTGAGCCGAGTTCGCGCCACTGCACTCCAGCCTGGGCGACAGAGTGAGACTCCATCTCAAAAAAAAAAAAGAAAACAGGAATTAAGCAGAAATGTATAAATTGAACAGTGGTACCCTCAGGCCTTGGGGCAGGATTGCTTCTTATCCATTAAGATCTCTATTCATCTCTCTTTCTTTAGGAATAGAACACTACATTTTAGCTAGGCATATCCATCCAGATAAAAACTGCACTTCTTAGCCTTGCTTGCTGCTGGGTGTGAGCAGAATGGTGTACAACTTCTATTTGTCCCTTAAAGGAAAACAACATAATGCTCTCTCCTTTCTTCTTCTGCCTACTGGTGGGAACGTAAATGTGATGGCAGGATCTAGGACAGCCATCCTAGACCATGAGATGGAAGTTACATATTGAGAATGATAGTGCAAGAAAAGAGTAGAAGCCCAGGAATCTGACATCTTCAAACTGCCATATTGGTCCTATATTGATGACTCCATGAGAGAAGAATACATTTATATTTTTTATGTTATAGTAAACAAATCTAATATAAAATACAATACTGGAAGTGGGGTGTTACTAGAACCAAACTGAGAATATGCGGTTGACCAGCAATGGTGAGGGCATAGAAATGGCAGACTGGAAAGTAAATTATCCTGATTAAGCCACAGCAAATCTGGCACAACTGTATCCTACAATAACATGGAAGATAGACTATTGTAGGTGTAGTGAAATTTGTTGGAAAAACTCAGAATGTTGGTGTGTGTAGGCTGCTACTTGCCACTTTGTATCAAAGCCCTGAAAAGGAGGGAGGGAGAAAAAGGAAGAAGGAAGGCAGATAGAGGAAGAGGATGGAGGAGGGGCAAGATGAAGGGATAAGGAACGTACACAAGCAGGCTCACACTCAGGCTAGAGATGACTCTACAGGGACAACATAAAGTGAAGCTTTCTCCAGCAGCTTTTTAAAAAGTGATGTTGCAGCCATAAAAAGGAATGAGATCATGTCCTATACAGGGGCATGGATGAAGCTGGAAGCCATCATCCTCAGCAAACAACACAGGAACAGAAAACCAAACACCCCATGTTCTTACTCATAAGTGGGAGCTGAACATTGAGAACACATGGACACATAAAGGAGAACATCACACACCAGGGTCTGTTGGGGAGTGGGGGTAATGGGAGGGAACTTAGAGGATGGGTCAATAGGTGCAGTAAACCACCATGGCACTCCTATACCTATGTAACAAACCTGCACGTTCTGCACATGTATCTTGTTTTTTTTTTTTAGAAGAAAAAAGGATGTAAAAATTCACATAAAATTAACCATTAACTATTTAAAAGTACACAATTAATTAACATTTGGTACATTCACTATACTGTTGTGCCACTATCGCTTTTAGTTCCAAGACATTTTTAATGCTCAAAAGGAAACCCCACACCTATTAAGCAGTCATTCTCCATCTATCCCTTCCCCGAGCCACTGGCAACTACTGGTCTGCTTTCTGTCTTTATGGGTTTGCCTATTTTGGACGTTTCATATACAGCAGTCCCCCCTGTCCACAGAGGATATGTCCCAGGACCCTCAGTGGATGCCTAAAACTGCAGATGGTACCAAACCCTACGTATAGTCTTTCGAGATTTTATCACACTATTCAGAATGTGCCAAAATTTAAAACTTACGAATTATTTCTAGAATTTTCTATTTAATATTTTTGGACCATGGTTAACTAGAGGTAACTAACACCATGGAAAGTAAAACTGTGGATAAGGGGGGACTATGGTAAATGGAATCATACCAGTTGTGATATTTATACCTGGGTTCTTTCACTTAACATAATATTTTTCAGGTTTATCCACACTATACTATGTGCCAGTACTTCATTCTTTTGTATGGCTGAATAATATTCCATTTTATAGATATACCACATTTGTGGACAACACATCTATTGATAGAAATTTAGGTTATCACTTTTTGGCTATTGTGAATAGTGCTGCTATGAATATTTGTGTACAACTATATATTTGACTACCATTTTCAATTCTTTGGGGTATATGCTAGAGATTTGAATGGTTGGGTTATATGGTAATTATGTTTAACTCTTTAACTCAAGACTGTATTTCCTATAACAGCTGTACCATTTACATCCCCACCAGTAATGTGAGTGTTACAATTTCTCCACATTCTCACCAACACTTATTTTCTCATTTTTAAAAATTATACTCATACTAGTGAGTGTGAAGTGATATCTAGTCAATATAATTGAGTCTATGGGGTTTTTACTGGATGTTGAGAATCATACCCTTCAGGAATGACAGGTAAATCAAGCCATTCTCAGATGAAGGAAAAGAGAGTGTGGTACTAGGAGGCCCACTGTATAATAGCTAAAGTTCTGTAACCAGAAAGAACAATTAAAGAAGAAACCTTGGAATATCAGGAAGAAAGAAATACGATAAGTAAAAAACATAGATAAATACTATATATTCTATCTCTCCTCTTGTGTTTTGTAAGTTATGTTTAATGGATGAAACAACAAGTATAATATTGTCTATTATCTATATAATATTGCCTCCTGGGGCTCTAAGCATATGTAGAACAAATACCTAAGACAATTATAAATAGGAGAGGGTAAAAAAAACATAAAGGGAGGTAAGGTTTCTACACTTTACTAAAACTAGTAAAATGACAACACTAGTAGACAATGATAAGTTTTATATATATATATATATATATATATATATAATGTAATACATACAGCAACCTCTAAAAAACTATACAAAGAGATATTTAAAAACACTAAAGATAAGTCAAAATGGAATTCTAAAAAATTTTGACATGACCCATAGGAAAGCAGAAAAAATAAAACAGATGAATAAAAAACAGCAGAAACAGAAAAAATCTAAAATGACAGGCTAAAGTCCATAATTACATTAAATGTAAATGGTCCTACTCCATCAATTAAAAAACACAAATTGGCAGAGTGGATTCATCAACCTTTCTAATGAAGGCAGCTGCAAAAGTAGTAGAAAGTAAAAGAACAAGAACAATAACTTCTTAAGATAAACCTAATGGTATTGATATTGAAATAGAAACTGAAGCTAACTTGGATACAAGAAAAAGGTCTCACAAGAATCTTATCTAAGTTGAAATATGGAACCCAGCAACAAGACCTTAATAAGAAAGAAAGAAAAGTAGGAACTCTTCAAAGTGCAAAAAAGAAAAAAGAAAGCAGAAGAGCCACTGAAAGCAGAATACCTGTTTCAAAGAGTCAACCAGTAATTCCTGAAAAACATTGAGCTAGAAAAAAACAGACATGGTTTTGGGAAGAAGACAAGAATTTGTGATCGGCATGAGGAAATATGGAGAGGGAAACTGATCTAAAATACTATTGCATTATAAATTCAACAACCAGACAAGTGTCATTTAAAAGATGGAGGACCATGAAGAAACCAAAACTGATTTGCTCAGACAGCGAAGACTGTGTTTGTAAAAGCTTGATGAAAGGACAGTTAAGTATTTTGATCACTGCATTTTGTTTGAAACTTGCATCATTGATGTATTTTAAAACTTTTGTTTAAAGCATTACAGTATTTTTCTGTGACCATCAATTAATATGAGGGTTTGTGCTATAAGAGTTAAAGTGTATGTTATCATTATATTCTTTAATAACTTTATTTTGATAAAATGTAAATTTGTTGAACCCTGCCACATTTAGTATCCCCACCCCCAAATCCTGTTCCAATGAAAGAATTAAAAGCTCATATGAAACAAAAAATCAATCATGAACTGAAGAGTAAAATGGAAAACTATAAATTATACTGTGAATGAAACCAGATTTTACTGTTTTGGAAATAACTCAGATGTCCTTCAGTGGATAAATGACTAAACAAACTATGGTACATCCATACCAAGGAATATTACCCAGGAGTAAAAAAGAATGAACTACTGATACATTTAACAACCTGGATGACAATTCAGAGAATTAAAATGAGTTTAAAAGAAACCAATCATAGAAGTTTACATTCTGTATGATTCCATATTATGTAACATTCTTGAAATGACAAAATTATAGAAATCTAGTACAGGTATATGAAAATTATGTAAGTATAGGCTGGGCACAGTGGCTTACACCTGTAATCCCAGCACTTTGGGAGGCCGAGGCGGGCGATCATTTGCAGCCAGGAGCTAGCTCCAGACCAGCCTGGCCAACATAGTGAAACCCCATCTCTACTAAAAATACAAAAATTAGCTGGGCATGGTGGTGCATGTCTGTAATCTGAGCTACTCAGGAGGCTGAGGCATGAGAATCGCTTGAACCTGGGAGGTGGAGGTTGCAGTGAGCTGAGATCCTGCCATTGCACTCCAGCCTGGGCTACAGCTCTGTCTCCAAAACAAAACAAAAAACAAACAAACAAAAAAGAATAAAAAGAAAAAGAAAGAAAATTATAGAAAATTATAGAAGTATAGTGTATGAGGGATCAATGAAAATGTTCTGTGTCTTTTGTATATTAACATTAATGTCCTGGCTATGATATTGTACTATAGTTTTGCAATATGTTACCATTGAGGAGAACTGGGTGAAAAGTACATAAAATCTCTATTACTTATGGTTGCATGTAAATCTACAAATATCCCAAAGTAAAAAGTTTTATTTTTAAAAGACTTCAAAAATGTAAAACAAAAAAGCCAAATAATTATATCTGCCTGGAAAAGCTCTATGCTACACACTATAAAGTGATAGCTTAACTGTTTATCTTATATTCTATGTGTTAGGTAACTGGTTTTAATGGAAACACTAATAAAAATTTAAACAAAATGATAATGCTGACTAAGTACAGAATAGCTAACAAATTGAGCAAAAATATATTTTTCATTTTAAAATCTGTTATAAACATGACATTTCATCTTATTGCATGCAAAGATACATCGATTCTTATATTTTAGGCAGCTTGCAACCAAGAACATTGTGCTCCTTAAGAATTACCTTATAATGGATTTCTAATATATATTAAATTTCCCCCGGCAATACCTCATGACATTGCTGATCCTAGTTAATCTTATAAGCATTCTCATCAGTGTCAAGGGAAACTATATTTAAGTAACCATCTGGTGAAATTTGAAGTCTTTAAACCCTCTAAAAAATGATTAGTTGTACACTTTAAATTTCAAATTTTTTTCTTTTGAGAAAAAAAAATCAAATTGACACAAACATCATTTGCTAGCTGGGATCCTGGTCAATTTACTTAATATCTCTAGGTTCCAGTTTTTTCATATATAAAATGGGGTTACATCCTATGACAAATGATATAACAAACTAAGAATAGAGAAGTAGCTAGTAATGACTACCCTGACAGAGGAATGTCATTTAAAAGTTTTGATAATAACTGATATTGCCTGGTTAATGCATAAATAATGTAACATAGGTAAAAACTACATCATGCTGCTCTTTTAAAACTCTTGAAGCAAAGAAACAAAGGTTATTTTTAGGAAGAGGAACAAATAAATTGCTGGAGTTGTCTGAGCAAGTAGTACAATGAGAGTAAAATCATAAAGGGAGTTAAAAAAAAAACAGTTCTAGTGTAGACCGTGAACTACCAACACAGTAATTGTGTGAGGAGATACCAAGAAGTGAAGCTCTCTCTCTTTCCATGCATGTTTTAATTATGTTTTCTTTTTAGGCAAGTTGACTAAACGATTTAATAATCACATTGCAGTGAACAATGTGGCTTTAAAAAAGAACAGTCAAAATTTACCTCGCACATAATTTCCCCTCAGTATAATGTTGATATTAAATGCCAAGGGCAGGCAAAACGTAAAGTTGTTAAGAACAAGAGGCTTGAGAGTGAAAATGCCTGGGTTTAAATCCAGGCTCTATTACTTCCTAGCTGTAAGACTTTGGTCAATTTACTTCATGTCTCTAAGCTTCAATTTTCTCATCTATAAAATGGGGCAAGAGTATTATAATAAAGTGCTTCACACAATACCTTTCATATACTAAGAGTACAATAAATGTTAGATATTAATAACAATCTTAGCTAATAGAACTGTTCCTCAAGCTTAAGAATACATATAATTAATGAAGCAACATTTTAAATATCTTCTCTGACAAGGTAAATATAGGAATTAAAACATAACCAAACTGCAAAAGGGCTATTATAACTGAAATAACTTGCATACTCATCATTCTAAGAAAGTATTATACACTCTGGTTCATAAATGTCTGATGAAAGAGCCATAATATCCTATTTAGCTTACTGCTGGCAGTTTTAAACAAAATTGTTATATTCAATAATCATCTTCATATTCATGAACAAGTCAAGAAAAATAAACAAATAAAATTTTTAAATTGTTTATCCTACCAAGAACATTCATCAATTCATAGAAACATTTAATATGAATTTTAAGAACATGAATTTGTCTCTGTAGTATTCAAATAACTTGTCTTCAGAAATCAATTTGTAATAAATAAACTACATTATGAAACACTTTAAGATTAGAAACTAGATCTCTAAATATTAAAGCATTTGGGCTTGGGAAGGAGAAATTAACTAAGAAATTCTATAATTGTAAGTAACAGCTGCACAGTCAATATTTAATCACTATATTGTGAGACAGTTCAGTAGTGGAAGACAGGATTAACATATTGCTTTAAAACATTCCATTACTTTCTGCATCTGTTTACTGATAATAAAAGACACAGCTGTTCTAAACGAAACACACTAACAGGTGTAAAGTGCCAATTTGGCATTTTACATAAAAGTTACTCCTCATTTCCGTATGGAATATTCTAAAGCATAGTCTAAGCATAGCTACCAATAACTTAAAGGGCTTTTTTCATACTAATTTGGATTATTCTAGTCATTAAGGAAAAGATGTGCTTCATTCTCCATGAATTCAAGATTATTTTTAAACAGTACACATCCTGAACTAATTATAATTACCCCAGATGTTTTCCATAAAAATGGTCACACATTTGAACAGGGTTTCTTTAGCAACTGTTCTATATCAAATTTACTGCAAAGAGCATCAAAATTATGAGGTAACACTGTATCAAATTCACTATGTTTAAGCTACAAATGATAACGAAGTTTGAGCTTACAATTTATTTTCATCAGTGCTCCAGCTAACCTATAGCCACATGTATTTAATCCAAGAGAACCATGAGGAAAGCCAATATTTTAATAATAAATGATCAGTAATCACTTCCCTACACCATGACAAAGTAATCAAAATTGGCAAATACAATAAATGTAACTTATATAGTTTTAGGAGGGCTTTTGTTTACTTTTTAAAAGAAAATATATTAAAGTGTTTTGGGCAAAAGAACTATTCTAGTAATTTTAAAAATATGGAAAAATTTTAATCTATAAATTACAGAAGTGACAGTGAAAAATAATTACAAAACCAATATTGGTGAAAACATTAAAGAATTGATGAGAAAGAACAGTGTGAAATATTTTAATTTGGCCATTATATTTACTTTTAATTATAGAACTTGGAGAGGAAAAGTTAAGGGAGAATATCAAAGGAGTCAAAGGTGTTCCAGTTGCTTTCTTTTCTTTTATTAAAGACATTTGTCAAATTAGGTTTAGAAAAAGAAGTTCATTAACATGTACATTTAAATCATCCTTGAGACGATATCTGCATTTTAATATATACATGAGGAAAAACATGTAAAGTGTAATATATACATTTGCTTATTCAAGACGAACAAAGCATCAGATCTTCTCCCAGTAGATCCTTTTCCTCTTTAGCTCATTTATAGATGATTTTAAATTAAAATAAAATACTCTACAGCTTTGCAGTACAGTGTCCTCAGCCAAGCCATTATGTTACAACAGTTTTTCTGGTCCTTTTGGAAATCAACTATGACAAATGAAAATTCTTAGTTTGCTGCTTAGGTTTTGAAAAGAAACATAGGAAGTAACTTTTCACGTCAAAAGAATCAAGAAAAACACTAATTTTACTGCAAAATTTAATAAAGCTTAACTCTGCCTAACATGCAGTAAAATGTTGACATGTTAACAATGACATGTTACCATGACCTATGTGACTGACTGATTCATAAATTAATCAAAAGTATAGAGACAATAATAAATCACATGATACATCAATTTGAGTTGTTTATATAAACAAAAGTCCTTGGCCTTCATAAATTACTATATGTGACCATTTGTCCAAACTATCTTTTTGTCGTTATTGTTGTTGTTGAGACAAGAGTTTTGCTCTGTTGCCTGGGCTGGAGTGCAGTGTTGTGATCTTGGCTCCCTGCAGCCTCTGCCTCTCAGGTTCAAGCAATTCTCCAGCCTCAGCCACCAGAGTAGCTGGGATTATAGGTGTGAGCCACTATGCCCAGCTAATTTTTGTATTTTTAGTAGAGAAAGGGTTTCGTCATGTTGGCCAGGCTGGTCTCGAACTCCTGGCCTCAAGTGATCCACCCACCTCGGCCTCCCAAAGTGCTGGGATTATAGGTGTGAGCCATTGCACCCAGCCATATCCAAGCTATCTTAATATTTATCATATTTAATTATAACAGCATAAGTTAGAATGTTTATCAGGAAAAAACTGAATTGGTTCTATGAAAAACAAAAACAACTGAAAAAAAATAATAATAAGGTTTATTATATGTAATTATGTACATGCTGTGGTATACCAACTTACAAAAATACAATGTACATTCTAAGCTCCCTTAACATGCAAAATTTTATTAAATTGTTCAATTGTTGATATAACTGGATATACATCTATATTAAAGTAACTATATATTTATTTTCTATTCTAATGTTCATAAGGAAGGGTAAATCAACCAGTTTGTATTATTAAAAGAAACAATTGAGATAACTATAGAAAAAAAAAACTAGGAGTAGAAAAAAACAAATAGAGCTAAGAAATATTTAAAAATTAAAATTTTTAAACAATGTTTGCTAAAGCAATTAATCCAAGTAAGTCAGAGAAAATAAGGCAAAATGGTAACCAAGGGATAAAATGAATTGTCACTAAAGACAGTAAGAATGACTGCTTAATGTTTTTTAAAAAAATCAGCCTTTAAAGAAACTACAGGATAGATGTTTCTAATAACCAAAAACTTTCCTTTCCTGAATTTTTCTAATTCATATTGTATGCAATAAATTTAGTTAAATTTCTAGAGTAAACTATAAATTTGGTCAAATTTCTATATTAAACATTTGACTGTTTTTCTACCACACATAAATATGATCAGAATCATGAGATAAATACTGGCATAGTGTTTGACATTATAGAGTACTTGAATAGCTACTACAAACCACTTAACAATCAAATAATAAATTACAGCTGTGGCTTGAAAAATTTTAGGAAAGTAAGAGATCAGTAAAATCTAGAAATCCCCTTCAAAATTCAGTAATCTTAATGCATGTACCTCCACTTCAGTTTCAAAAACTGACATACATCCTCCAAAATTAGTAACAAATACATAATTATAACCATATGTTCAAATGGGTCCTAATAAAATGGTACGAAGAGTAACACATCTCAGCTTTCTGTGTCCCATAAAACTTCAAAAATCCCAAAGTGTTACTTGTAATTCTTACAACCAAGATGTGGTTATCTATATGGTAAATTCTGAAGACACCAAGTAATACGCCTAAGTAGTCTTCTTTCCTTCCACCTTCTAATATGCAACATTTCCTCAGATGGAGTAAAATTCTTCCTCATGTACATTTTCTAGTTTCTAACAATTCAAATAAACTTTTTATCAATATGTAAATCCATAGAAAGAAATAACACATAGGGAATTTCCTTTAGAGAAGTATGTTAAAAGCTTAACTTAAATCCATAGAATAAACTATGCCTCTCCTTTAAATGTGAACAGTGCTTAAAAAGAAAATAGATACTGTGGTTTGGCTTATGTCAAATAACATCAAATCTCTAGTACAAGTAATAAGTTACAAAATAGTCCTTATAAACACCCTCCAAAAAATTTACATATGCTACATATCTCCTTGTTTTATATCCTAAGAGTTGTGTCGCATTCATTGAGAATTTAAGTAAGTGACTTATATTGCACCATATTAGCAATTTAAGTTGATTCTAGTTTTAAATACTGATTATCAGCAAAAAAATATGGTTATGCTTTGTCTCTTACAATTAGAGATGGCGGTGGGGGGAGAGAGAGAGAAAGAAAGAAGAGAAAAAGAGAATATATCTTAAAATCTTTTTTTTCTGTCTTTGAACACATTCCAAATTCTTATGATACTACAATTGATTAGGAAAGTATAGTTTTGCATGAAGCTGTTGGTTTATAGTAGTTTGGCCTGACCATATTCACTCTCAGGAAAGTATTTGGGTAAGGGCAACAATACTGCTATCTGTGAATCAAGATTTTTGTGATACTGTGAAGCCAAAACAACAAACTACAATAAAGTAATACACTGTACCCAACGCTGATATAAGGCTGCAACCGTTATCCTTAATGCCTATCCTAAAACCACGCATCCTATTCTACAAGATTTTCTTTATAAAAAGTAGGTGTTATAAATTATCATGACTTTTATGCAAATATGGCTTTTAATGTTTGTTCTAAAGTAATTTAACTCTTTCACTTGTAGTTGTACATTTGTTTATTTAGTAATTTCATAATACAAAGGTAAATGTCGCCCCATCAATTTCAAATGATAAATTACTGAATGAAATTAAGCTAAATTCAGAATATATCTAATAACACAAGACCTTATACATAGGAAGCCTATCCAAGCACAAATTAAAGCAAAGCATGTTTCTTTATTATAGACATGTGACCTGTGTTACAGAAATCAGTTTTATACTTGAAAAAACACCTTGGCACATAATTATCACTATCGAAACTAGTAGTTATTCATCATCAAAGTGGATGATACATACAAGAAACATACAAATGACCATTAATAAAATAATTATTCAAATTTTTTGTACAGTAAAATTACAGCTTACCATATCAGTGTTGACTTATTTGCCTAATAAAATTAAGAAATCTTAAAAGACAAAAATATTGAAAGTAACTATAATTACAGTAACTTGTAAATGGATTCATGATATAAAAAGGTATAAACTATGACATCAAAAACATAAAATGTAGAGGTGAAGAAGTAAAAGCATAGTGTTTTTGTAGGCAATGAAAGTTATCAGCTTAAAATGGACTATTAGAAATATAACATGCTTCATTTAAGCCTCATTGTAACCACAAAGCAAAAACCTACAATAGATACCAAAAAGATAAAGAAAAAACAAATCAAAGCAAACCACTACAGAAAATTAACAAATCACAAAGACAGCAAGAGAAGACAGAAAGAAACAAAGCATCTACAAAACAGCCAGAAAACAATTAACATGATAAACAATAAGTCTTTATCAATAATTACCTTGAATGTAAATAAATTAGATTATCCAATCAAAAGATACAGAGTGACTGAATTTTTTATTAAAACAAGACCCAACCATAACAGCTGCCTACAAGAGACTTGCTCTAGCTTTGAGAACACACAGACTAAAAGCAAAGGGATAAAAAAAATACATTATATGCAAATGGTAACCAAAAGAAAGTAGTGTGACTATTCTACTATCAGACAAAATAGACTTGAAATAAAAAGATTGCAAAAAGAGACAAAGAAGATAATTATATAATGATAAAGGGGTCAAGTCATCAAGATACTACAACAACTGTAAATACATATGCACCCAACACTGGAGCATGTAAATACATAAAGCAACTATTAATAGATCTGAAGGGAGAGATAGACAGCAATACAATAATGGTGAGAGACTTCAATACCTCACTTTTAAGAATAGATAGGTCATCCAGACAGAAAATGAATAAAGAAACAGTGGACTTGGACTACACTGTAGACCAAGTGGACCTAAGGGACATACACAGAACATTCCATCTAATAGTAACACAATACACGTTATTCCAAAGTACACATGGAATATTCTTTAGGACAGAGCGTATGCTAGGCCACAACACAAGTTTTATCAATTGAAGGAAATTTAAAATCATATCAAATATATTTACCAACCACAATTGTATGAAACTAGAAATCAATAACAGGACAAATATTTTTAAATCCCCAAATATGTAGACATTAAACTACATGCTCCTGAACAACCAATGAGTCAAAGAAATCAAAAGGAAATCAGAAAGTATCTTAAGATAAATAAAAATGAAAACACGCTATGTCAAAACTTATTCGATGCAGCAATGGTAGTCTTAAGAAGTAAGTATATAGGGCTGGGCACAGTGGCTCACGCCTGTTATCCCAGCACTGTGGGAGGCCAAGGTGGGCAGATCACTTGAGGCCAGGAGTTCAAGACCAGCCTGGCCAATGTGATGAAACCCCATCTCTACTAAAAGTACAAAAAGAATTAGCCAGGTGTGGTGGCACGTGCCTGTAATCCCAGCTACTTGGGAGGCTGAGGCAGGAGAATCACTTGAATCTGGGAGGCAGAGGTTGCAGTGAGCCGAGATCATGCCACTGCACTCCAGCCTAAGCGACAGAGTGAAACTCTGTCAAAAAAAAAAAAAAAAGAAGTATATAGTAATAAACATCTACATGAAGAAAATAGAAAGATCTGAAATAAACAACCTAATTTTACACCTTAAGGTACTAGAAGAGGAAAAACAAACTAAGCCTAAAGTTAGCAGAAGGAAGGAAATGATAAAGATTAGAGCAGAAGTAAATGAAATGGAAGCTAGAAAGACAATGGAAAGGATCATCAAAACTAAGAACGATTTTTTTGACAAAAAAAGCAAAATTGGCAAACCTTTAGACTCAGAAAAAAGAAAAACTCAGATAAAATCAGAAATTAAAGATGAGAAATTACAGCTGATGCCACAGAAATACAAAGGATCCTAAGAGAATACTATGAACAATTGTATTCCAATAAGTTGGATAACTCAGAAGTAATGGGTAAATTCCCAGAGAATAATTGTAATGTATTAAAGTTTTAGGTTTTATATATATATGATATTTGCTTAATATAATGAAAATTTTAAATTAAAACTATCTACAATTCTACTACTCAGAGAAAATCACTATTGTTCAACAAATAATTATTGACTGCCTACTACATGCCCTGCTCTGTTGAGGTTTCTGGGGATTCAGCAATAACTAAAAAAAAATTATCATCATAAAGTTTAGTTTCTAGTGAGTAGAGACAAACCATTAAACATACAGTAGGTGTGTGCTAAAAATAAAATAATGTAGATTATATAGTATAGAATGATGCATTTTTTTACAGAAGGATAGATTTTATAGCATTTATAGATTTTTCTGATAAGATGATATTCAAGCAGAAACTTCAAGTAAGTGAGTCAACAAGTACTGCAGGTATCCTGCAGAAGAGCATTCTAGAAGGAATAGCAACTGGAAAAGAAAAGAACGTGCTTGACACTTTGAAGGAATAGCCAAGGAGCCAGTGTGGCTAGAGAAATGAAACATGGGATCAGAGGTAGAGGATTAAAATCGGGGAGAAAATAAAAGTTGGGGAGTGGGACCCATATATATGTAAGACTTTGTAGGCCATGGCAAGGACTATGGATTTCACTGTGACAAAGTCACTGGAAGGTCTATGCAGAGAAATGACTTAAAATGATTTCTGTAGTTCAAGGATTCGTCTGGCTGCTGTGTGAAGAATGGACTAGAAGGAAGCAAAAGTGGAATTAAGGGGTCAGTTAGGAAGCTATTTTAATAACCTAGGTGAGAGATGAGGGCAACTCTTAAGACTTATGTAATTCCCTCCAGTCTTTTTGCCTGTGCATTTGAGCATGTGTATAATTAACATAATTGGGATTTTAAAATATGTACAGCTTAGTATCCTGCTATCTTCACATGAAATTGAAATTTCTCATGTAATTTAAAATTCTCATAGAGGTAGCAATTATGTATCAGGCAAATATTTTTCTTGGTTTCTGTTATGCTTGTAAATTTATTTAAGTGTTACATGATACATAAAAACTTTAAACCAAAAAGTTAGACATATTATAACACATTATAACATATAACATATTATAACAACTGAAATGTTCAAAAATAAGGGAATATTTAAATAAATAGTTGTATATCTATATGTTGGAATACTATGCAGCTAATTAAAATAACAAGAAATTATTTTTAAAACAGGGTAATGCTTATACAATGGAATACAAAAAGAACGAGACTGTTCACACAGTCTCGTTCTTTTTGAGCGTAAATTCTAGAGAGTGTAAATTCTAGAGTGTAAACTGAGTAAATTCTAGAGAGAAATTCTCAAGCTTTCTTTTGCCCACACAGGTAAATCTGAAAGCTTCCTACTTTCTGGAAGAAAGAACATAACTCTTCCCAGTCATGTAAAACATGTCAAAAAGACTAGAAGAAAATATCTAAAAATACTATTTCCAGGGGGTGAGATTATAGCTATTTTCATTTTCTCCTTTTATATTCTGTATTCTTCAAATGTTCTACAGTGAACTGGAATTAATGTTATAATTTAAAAATAATTTTGTATTTGTAAAAGTTAAGGAACTTGCAGAATTGAGATATAGGCTCAAATGCCTGACATGTCACTAACGCAGAATTGAGATATAGGCTCAAATGCCTGACATGTCACTAACCAGCTCTTTCTTAGCCTAATTTCTCTATTAAATATCAGTTTATTCCCTTCTAAAAGAAGGATAATTGTCCTCACATTATGACTTAAGATTAGAAGTAGGAGGGTACTCAGCATAGTTCCTGACATATTAAATGCTTGATAAATCTGTTTAAATGAATGTGAAAATCTGACAGTCTAAATTCATATTTTAAGTAAAATGCAAAGTCTACCATGAATACCCGATTCAAAAGGATATGAAAACTGTGCCATTCACTCTTTCACCCTGTTTACTCCAGTTCAAATTAGAGGAAAATGTACCATTCTAAAATTAATGTAAAAGGCAAACCAAATTGCTACCTTCCTGCCTTGGGGTATCTTCTTGCCTAAAGACTTCCCTAAGACGGAAAGAAAATTTCAAATTGCACTGTAAAAATTATCTTCCTAAAACTGAGTGTAAATTCTAGAGAGAAATTCCCAAGCTTTCTTTTGCCCAAATAGGAACATATGAAATCTTCGTACTGCTAATGAGAGCTTGGAAATTCATATGCAGTACTGCCTCAAACAGATAACTAAAAACTGACTATAGATTGGGGAGGAAGCATTTTTTAACATACTAAATAAAACTTCAATACTGGTAATGAATTCAAGGTAATCTACAGACTGCAGACCTTGAAAACAAAAGGATAAAATTTCCTTTCACTATAAGAATCTAAAACTACCTTATCTGCTGCAGACTTTTCCTGTGACTATGAGATTCAGACTTCAATGTGTGTGGCAGGTAGGGAAATTACGAATATCGAGCTTGTCCCAACTACATACTTCTTGTTACATCCTTTATTCAGTCAGCTGTTGAATATGAGGTAAACTTCCTCATTTTCATATCTTTACAATAAAATAATAAGGCTCAAAATATTTCTCTAAGCAGCTTCATACAAATGGGAACATAGGACACTGTATGTTTGCAACTAAAGCGTCAGCTTCTTAGGAAATACAACTGTAGCTGTCTCTATGTTCAAAAGACTAAAAAATCCAGATATTTTAGAAAAAATAAATTACGAAATAATTGTATTACACGTCTTACCTTTATCAAAGACTTTAACAAGTTTTCTTTTAGGTGAAAACTTGAGTAATAAATTTATTTGTAAATTTTACTTATTGAACATAGAATTTTAGAATCTAGGGCCTATTTAACCCCATGCTTCTCTGTTGGATAGAAAAGTGAAGAGATATATAAATATACATTCTCTTAGTGGTAATAAATGAAAATAACTGTATAGAACTTTGACATATATAATCTTGTTTCATTCAGAATATTCTTGTCAGATGATAACTGATATTTTTGTCTTCATTTCTTCAGTGAGAAACTAAAGTTCAAAGAGGTCAATGACTTTCTTAAGGTCACTAAGTGCCAAGGGCAGAGTTTGAACCTAGTTCTTTCACTCTAGAGCCAGTATTTTTTGTAATCCATAAAATTATCTCTTTTGTGCCATATTTTCTCTCAAGATAGGCTGTGTGAACATAAGGATTAAAGACTGATGTTCATTAACATCAATAACTGCACAAAAATTTGGAAAGCAATTGCTTTTCAAGTATCTTTACACAAAAGTGATTTTAAAAAACAGATTTTTGTCCTCAAAATGATAATGATGATGATTCCCTAGAAAATTGTTTTTGCATTTCACATTAAGGAATCCAGTAAGGTACCCTTTTCCCATTCTTTGTTAACAGCTTAAATACATTTAGAGATAAACAAGAAACATATAATTTGCCTGTATGACAAAGTATAATTGGCACCATAATTCTGTAAGAACCTGTGTATAATGCTGGCATGGTGGGAAAACAACTAAACCAAGAGTAAAGGGATTTTACAAGGGCCTAACCTTGGGTTAGTCACTTAAGCACCTTGTGTTTCATCGGCAAAACAGAGTATTGACCTACAGTATTGCTATGAGGATTACATAAAAATGTATATGATGGCAATTTCTAAGGCATCGAGCACTACATAAATATAAGGCAACATAATTATCGATTTGCTCATTCTATTTCCTGATGTAGATACTACTACTCATCATATGTAACTAAACTTATTTCAAGCTATACAAATGTTATTAAAAGTTGTACATAAATCAAAGAAAGTAAATTTTGAATAATCTTTTAAACAATCACTCTCACTTAAAACTTGCAAATTCAAATTTTTGAATACAAAAACTGACTATAAAATGCTAAGTTTACTTTCTACAAGTTACACATATAATCAGCAGTAACATGGATGCAGCTGGAGGCCATCATCCTAAATGAATTAGGGCAGGAATAGAAAACCAAATACCACATGTTCTCACTTATAAGTGTGAGCTAAACATTGAGCACACATGGACTAAATTTGGAAACAGTAGATACTATGGACTACTAGATCAGGGGAAGTAGTGGGAGAACATGGGTTGGAAAACTACTTATTGGGTACGATATTGCCTACCTGGGTGATGTTATCCATACCCCAAACCTCAGCATCATATAATAGTGCCATGTAACAAATTTGCACATATACCCCCTGTATCTAAAATAAAAGTCAAAATTTAAATAAAGTACATTTTTACAGGCAATGTATCATCCCATTTTTCCAAAATGGAATGCTCTAACAGTTTGAATTCACTTAATGTTTACATATGAATGGCATTCAAATATTTACTGAATCTAATGGTGATAACAATGTTCATTATTGATTCTACAAAAACTAAATATAATAAATAAGTTATACTTAAACTACAATGAAAAAAATTTAATCCTCAAGACCTTGCCTTGTTCTAAGAATCATCATTATGAATATAAATTACTGTGCAGTATTTTAAAAATAATTGTTATCTAAGCTTAGTGGTTAGAAATTTAATTTACAGATTAGGTTTAATAAAAGTTAAATACATGGCAATCATTATTTTTCATATTATTTACATTATTTTGGTTTTTCAACCTGTAATTTGCTACTATAATTAAAATTAACCTAATAACATATTCAGCATTTAAAGTTTTCATACCTCTCAAGAAAAATTGTTCAGAAAAATGTGTAGTTATATAAGGTATATAGCTATCATGCCCATCTTTTACTCTCTGATTTTCCATTTATAAATAATTTCTCGATAGCTTTCAATTCAAATTTTTCCTATAGGGAAGATACTTAAAAAAAACTATTTTAAGATATCCTCTAATATCTATCCTGTTAATCCAAATTATTTCCCTCATTCTACATCTCCCACTGGCTAGTCAGTTTTTTTTTTCCTCTATAGTTTATCTCATCAACTCTTTAAGAGATTATTAATAAAGACTTACTTTATTTAATGCACTTTAACAGTGAAAGGGGAGGAAAATATATGCCACCAAGCTGTACAGTGAAACCAATAACCTTCCTTATTTCTACTTTTTACTATTGGCTAAATTTAAGCAAAAAAAATTGAATCATCAAAAAAAAGAGCACCTATTTGAACAGTGAAGTATACATTTTTTACTTATAGTTCTAAATATGGCTTGACTAAAAAGGAATAATTTCCGAGACCTAATATAGATGGTATTTATATCCTATACACGTTTACTTTAACAACATATTAGCACTCATGTAATACTTTTAATACTGATACTACATACCAGTTGACATACTGAATCCAAAGCTTTAAGGAAAAAATAAGAAAGGAAAAGCTCTAAGAGAAATTTCTAATTATGCAGCTTAGAAAATATTCCAAAATGATGCATTTAAATTTTAAAAAACTTCTTTTAAATTAAAAAAGCAGAAATTACCAAGAAGTTCATGGAGGTTTTCTGAATTCATTTGTAATTATGCCAAACTTCTTAATTCTCATATTAATCCTCTGAAAATGCAAAAATAAATATTTCTATGTTTAAGAAACTATAACATTGGAAACAAAAAATAAAGAAGAGACTATGCCTAGCAATAATTCTCAGGAGGAAAAAAAACAGATAAGATCATTAAGAACAAGATTTAGAATCTCACCAGATAGCTACATACCTTGTGGAGAATACTAAATAAAGATACATAAATTTTTAATAGATGAAGATGAATCTAATCTCCTAGGCTTCACAGAAACATAAAGATGAAAATTTTGCCCTATGAGATATTAAAATTTATTACATAGCAATAATTATAAAAAGTATGGTTCTAATATAATAGACTCATCAATGTTAATAATAAAAATAAATAACCATAATAACTCTAATTTACTGAGCATATACCCTGGGCTAATCATTGTGCTAAATGTTGATATATGTGTTTTATTCGTATTTAACATTTTAATGACTCATACATAGTACTTATAATAAATTTATGAGTTTATTATGTCCACTTGACAGATGAGGAAAAATGCAAACATACAGTAACTTAGTCAAAGGAATATAGCTAACAGCAGATATACCTGAGTGTACATAATAATTTAGCACAAGATAAAGGTAGCATTTCAAGTAAATGTGAATTATTTATTAAGTTTGAGGGACAACTGGCTAACATTTTCGGGGAAAAAAGGTAAATACCCATGTTACTTCTTATACCAAATGAATTTCCATAGGAATTTTAAAGATTTATATCAAAATGCAGCCAGGCATGGTGACTCACACATGTAATCCCAGACTTTGGGAGGCAGAGACGGGCAGATCACTTGAGGCCAGGAGTTTGAGACCAGCCTGGGCAACATGATGAAACCCCATCTTTACTAAAAATACAAAAATTGGTGTGGTGGCATTTGCCTGTAGTCCCAGCTACTCGGGAGGCTGAGGCAGGAGAATAGCTTGAACCCAGAGGCAGAGGTTGCAGTGAGCCAAGATCAGGCCACTGCATTCCAGCTTGGGCAAGTGAGTGAGACTCTGTCTCAGAAAAAAAAAAAAGAAGAAGAAGAACAAGCAAATATAAATATCTACTTATGTAATTTTAAATTGTGATTATTCTCTTTAGGAAGGACACCAAGAGCAAAAATCATTTAAAAAAAAAACCCTTTAATATATTTGATGACATAAAAACCCCAAAACATCTACATGGCAAAATATACCACCAGCAAGTTAAATGCACATAATAAATTAGTAATTTTTTTTCAGAATATAGTGTAGAGTCCTAATAAGAGAAAACGGGTCAGGCTGACAGGAGCAGGGGAAAGCAAAAAGAGAAAGCGGATAAGCTGTAAGTCTGCCTTTCCTCATGGTCCGGGACACAGCCCTCCTGTGCAAATAACTCACAATCGTCCTGCAGCTGACTTATCACCAGACCATTGGCTGATAGAAAAATGCAAGTTAGCTCACTGCAACCTTGGTGTTATCAGTAGCGTACATAGCCCTCTCCAGCACAAAGCACAAGTATCATCCCATAAAATCCCCAGCAAGCCTTTGTCTCCTTGCAGTCAGCTCCTGTCTTGCCCATTTGCCCATTGCTTTCTTGCAATGCATTTTCATACTTTCTCTAATAAACCTGCCTTTCTTTACCTGGAACTGTCTTGGTAAATTCTTTTTACTGCCCACATGACATTGGCCCCAGAGAGTTGACACCCGCAACATATGGGACAAAGTTTTACTCCCCAATATAGTAGTTGTTACAAATAATAAAATATTGACACTCTAAACAGCAAAAAAAGAAACTGGTAAAGACAGAGCACAGCATTCACAAGAAAAATAGAATTACTAATTAGTATACTAAAATATTTTCATATTCACGAGTAATCAAAGAAATGCATATTAAAATAATACTGGGATATTTTATTTGGATATTTTATTTGCTTGCTGAGCAAAGATAGCTTGTGTTGGCAAAGGTGCAAGAAAATCTCCACTGCCCATTAAGGACTATCATTTTGGGGGTGAATACATGTGGTAATATGCAAAACATCTTCTTGAAAAAGTCACATTCCCTTTTTTTTAACCTTTAGGCTCTGTTGGACTTGAAAAAAAGTCGCATTCTTTGGTCTAAAGATTTCACATTTGTGAATTTATCCCAAAGAAACAAACAAATGGGCATATATTTTTGAAAAATGCATTTCATTGTAAATAATTGTTTATAATTAAAAATATTGGAAACAAACTAAATTGCAACAATTCAATACTGTTTTAATTTTTTAGCAAATTCATATAATGAAATAATATACTGCAAGGAAATAACAATGTACTGCAAGGAAGATGGTGATTCTAGTCTATATCAATGACATGAAAATATATGACTATATTTACTGTTCATGTTTATTGACAAACCAGAAAAGCAATATGCAGACCAGCATGTTTAATACTATTATAATTTCCATGAATACTATATATGTGCACAGAAAAAAAATTTTTTAAAGGATAGAAATTGTATCTAGGTAGGGATTTAGATTTGTTTTCCTTTAAAATTTTCTACCTTTTCAAAAATAGCAACATTTTTGCAATTCATGAATTAATCTAAAAAACTAAATGGAAGGTAAAAAGTAGAGAAAGAAATATAGATAATACTTTTACAATAACAGAATATAAAAGAAAGGAAAGAGGGTAATAGTCAAAGGGGTAATCTATGAGGAAAAAAAAAAGGCAGACAGTAGTCTCATAGACAACAGAGATGAAAAAGGGCAACAGCCAAATGACGGAAAAAACACACATTTATGTAGGCACATTCATACACTGTTTGGGCCATAGGAAAAAAAATCAAAATTATTACAGACACAAGTTTGAATCCATTGACAAAGATCCTCAAGGAGACCACGCAGCAAGAAAGAGTGGAGGCTGAACAACCATTTATTATCCCATTTCTGACAAGATGGTTACCAATTATCTCAATGAAAATAATAACAGAGTGGCTTAGGAAACATTAGAGTTAATATTTTCCAAGGAATCTATATGAAGGAGAGGAGATCACATAAAGGTAATACAAAACAGAATTACTAAGCTAGCTGATTCATATGAAAATACTTTGCAAACTGCTAAGAGTCACAGCAGTGAGATTATCACTAAGCTATAAAAACTGTGTTACTGAGGTTAGCCCAGAACAATAATCAGCTTATAAAACATAAAGAGGGTACTCAATTTGTTTAGGGAAATCAAGAAAGAATTCTCAATAAGTAATATTAATTCTGAGTCTTGTAAGATAAATAGAAGTTTGCTGGGTAGCTCTAGAACTGACATGGTGTAGAGGAGGGATTAGGTAGGTGGAAATTGGAGATGTATATTCTAAAGCAAGGAATGTATACAGAAGTAGGAAAGAACGAGGTTTATTTTAGATAAGTTCAAGCAACTTAGCATGTCAAAGTTCATGTAGAAGATAAAAAAGCATTTGGAAATGAGGCTGAAAATGTATATGGAGGTCAGACTATAAAGTGTTTGATATATCATACTAAGAAGTTTGACTATAACAAGGAATACAAGAGAGTGATTTGATTAGATTTGCATTTGAGAAAGGTTCTTTCATTGCAATATGGGATACAGACAAGACCTGGGTAGTACTAGAAGGGACTAGTTTGAGGACTTTTAAAATGACTGAGGCCAGAAGTGATTAGAGCTTGAATGAGGGCAGTGGCAGTACAGATTGAGAAGAGGAAAGAGACTCAAAAACTTTTAAGTAGAACTGACAAGATAATCAGGGAGATGTTAAAATGGTTCTCATGTTCCCAACCTGAGAGCTTGGGTGGACTCTATAATGGTGATTATGTGTATATAGGTGCATGTGAACTAAAAGCATATATACACATGCCAAAAGAAGATATGAGTAGAGAGGCATGTGGGCACACTGGAAAATGAAAAAGGCAATATGCAAAATGCAGTACAAATAATGTGTGGATGAGAGAAAAGATGAAAGTAGGTGGGAAATTATGTTTGTGGGGACGCTTTAAAAAAAAAGAAGCCTTTATTTTCATTTCAAATCACCAATAAGCTGTACTTAAAATTCAGGCAATGCCTAGCTCTCTAAATGAGTTTACACAAAGGGCTTAGAACGGTGTCTAGTAAATAGTAAGTTTTCAATGGATGTTAGCTATTATATTATTACCCTGAATCATCCAAAAACTTTAGTTCCTATTTTCTTTTTTGTTTGTTTGGTTTTTTTTTTTGTTTCATTTTGTTTTTTTTTTTTTTTTTTTTGGAGACAGGGTTTTGTTCTGTAGCCTAGGCTGGCATGATCACAGTTCTCTGCAGCCTCAACCTCCCAGGGCTCAAGTCAAGTGATCTTCCACCTCAGCCTTCTGAGTACATGTGTGCTACCATGGGAGGCTAATCTTTATATTTTTTGTAGAGATGGGGTTTTTGCAATGTTGCCCTGGCTGGTCTCAAACTCCTAGGCTCAAGCGATCCACCGTCTCAGCCTCCCAAAGTGCTACAAGTGTGAACCACTGAGGCCAGCCCTACTCTCACTTTTCTATTTCATTCAATTATAAGTTCTACAGAGGATTTAGTAAAATGTCTGGGGTACATATAACTTCTAAATTATTCAACACTGTAACCCATTCAGAGCATTTTGCTGAAATAAAGATGATTTGTTTATTCAAAACAAAGAGAAGTTGGAATACGAGCTTTCATTAATTTAATTAATTTGCCCCAAGAAATATATAAAACTTAACCAAGCTAAGTAGATATTACACTGATAGTTTTTCAGATCTACCTTAGAAAGATATTTTATGCCATTGAAAGCTGATGCAAACTATTTCCAAAATAGATTTGTAAGAGAAGAATCTAAGAAGAAAGGATAGAGAAATTCAGTAAATTACCAGATTTGCTTAAGATGGGTCTCCAAAATGTTCTTATTGTCTTTGAAGAACTGTAAAAAATCAGACCAAAAATATTCATATTCTAAAGCAAACTTCACAGAATACATAATATTTTAACTATGTAGTTAAAAAGGGGCTCTCTTTCATTAGCTTAATAGAAAGTTAACTGTAATTTACAGTATCAAATTATTGTCAATATCTAATAATTAAGATGGTACCTAATTCTAAAACACTGTCATGATGAACAGCTTACCAAAAATTATATATAACAAGGTTTGTTATACTTAGGTGCACAGAGACAGACTCTGTGTTTTAAAAATGATTTGCTTTTTAATTGTAAAATTCCCTTAAGAAATAGATAAAAAGAGATAAGAAATACGAAGTAATATTTGTTGAGTATCTACTATATCCTAAGCTTTGCAGTAGTTGCCTTACATTTTCTCTCAGTCTTTACAAACTCTTCAAAGTAAACATTATCCCCATGCAACACAGAGGAAGTACATTCATTGAAAAGTTAACAGTCTACAGTAACACGGCTAGTAATGAATAGAGCTGGAATTCAGTTCTGAAGCTATCCTACCTCAAAGTCCACAGTCTTACATCATATTGCATTATTGATTCTGAAATTCAGGACATGTATGCCTTATATTTGAATAAAAGTTAAAATTAAAAAATATATATTAAATATATTTCACTGACATATCATGTGCTTCTTTTGAACTACCATCTTCACTTATAGTTTCTGTTTCTTTATCCTTTGGGGAAAGAAAAATGTAATATGAGGACCCATCTTACATGCATATGAAAATAGGTAATATTCTCCAAACAGCAAAAATATATCCCTATATTGCCTAAAATTCAATTAATTAGAGGCTGAATCTTAAGATCCAAATATTCCAGTCATTCGTATTATAGTTTTCTCCCTTTATGATAGAATGCATCTTTATATCATTTGCATTGATATAAACCACTTCTATCTGATTCCTTTTCCTTTAACGTTTAGCCAAGATCAAGCAAGTTCAGAAAAAGGGAGGTATATTTGGTAGTTTGGAAAGAACAAACAAGAGATAATCTGGAAATATTTAGGCCCATATGGAACGCAGGCAAAAGTACAGAGACAGGAATAAGTACAAGGAACCTAGAAAGCGATGACACAAGGAAAGATAATAAAATGTACATTTTCCCCTAGGCAAATATAAGAATATTTGCTGTTATGAAAATCAAGATAAAATTAAATTTAAAGCATCTTTTTGTCCATGTATGGCATAAACTCAATATTCTTGTTAAGTTCCATCTTTGTCATTCTCCAAAGTCACTAACACATTTTACTGGCAAGTATCAGAATTAGAAAACTGAAAAAATATATATGCTTTAAAATTTTACTATGATTGAATTTAAGTTTAGAAATAATATATTTGTATATCTCAAGAAAGTCAAATTCTTCTTCAAGTTCTTCTAAAGAAACTTCTATTAATATACTGAAAGAACACAACGAACGTGAGATGACTAAAACATACATAAATGAAATTTTAGCAGTATGATTTCTTTTTTTTGAGACAGGGTCTCACTTTGTTGCCCAGGCTGGTGTGCAGTGGCATGATCTCGGCTCGCTACAACCTCCATCTCCTGAGTTCAAGCAATTCTTATGCCTCAGCCTCTGGAGTAGCTGGGACTACAGGCATGCACCACCATGACTGGGTGACAGCACTATGATTTTCTAAACTGATCTCCCACCTCTCTTCCTATTCATTCTGATTCATCTTAAGCATGCTTTTAAACTAATATTCCTTATGTATAGTTCTGATTGTGTTACCTTCCTATTCAAAAGCATTTAGTTGCTGTTTCCAATGTTGAAAACCTTTAGCCTGATATTCAAGTCCCCTCAATATTTGGTCCCAAATAAAACATTAATCCTATTTCCCATGATGCTTCTCCTTTGGAGAGCATGAGGAGTAAGACCAGTATTGGTACATCAACACCTGCAGAGTTAGAACTGGAGAAAAGAGAGCTAAATAAAATGTTTTATTCAAATATACAAATATTAATAGATTGCCTTCTGGGTTAGGCTCCAGTAGTACTAGAAGAGACTAGTTCGATTATTGCTAGGCGATAAAGATAAAGAGAAGTGAAGCAATATAAGAAAAGTCACAATACTTACTGACTTTAATATAAGCACTGAACGAATGGTCAACACAAGTGCTAGGGTATAGGAGTTACTTCAGTGTTAAAAATAAAACCAGGAGATTTTGGCCAGCTGGAGCATCCAGGCATTAGGATTACCTACTAGTGCAGAACCTTATAAAATGCAAGTAGACGAGAAAATAGTGGAAGTTTTGTGGTGATCTTCCTTTTCACTCCCTTTCTTCTTCTCTAATCAGACTGTTTTCTTCTACTTTCTCTTTCCTTTGCTCTTTCATTTTAATATTTTCTTTTACGTTAATGGTTGTGATCTAATTTTATTCCTTCATTAATTGTAACCAATTGCATGTCCTTTTTGTAAATAGTGTTCAAGTCACTTTTTTATTTCAGTCTCTTTTTTCTTTCATTAGTGTTGTTCTTTCAATTGACTAGAATTCAGTACTGAGAAGTTTTAAATATTTAATATTAATGTTTAATACTCAATATTTTATATTTGATTCTAAATTTTCTAAATTTTAATTGGTACTGTTTAGCTAAGGTTTCTAAGTATGGCCTTTACATTTTAGAAATATAAATCACAAGCACAAATCTTTCCTGATATTTGAAATAAGATATTATGAGAGGCATTTTAAGAAAAGACATCAAAAACTTTCACATTAAGAAAATGAGACTATTTCAAGCATAAGAAATATTGTTTATATAATATAATGATATGTATTAATTTTTCTATATATTAACATTTAATACTATATAATAATGTAGTAACAAATAACAATACTATATAATAATATTTAAGAGGAAAACTAAAAGTAGAAAGAGACTTATGTAAATAAAATTTAATTGTCTGATATGGTCATGAGAAGAGAGAGACCAGATGAGGTGATCCAAGAAGAAACAAGTCTAAAATTGATTAGGTAGTTTCAAGCATTATTGAAACTCAGTGAGTTCAGTGAGCTTTAGTTCTTGTTTCTAACTCAATAATAAACAAGATTTTATTTGAGGATGCCCAAAAGATGTGGATGCAAATTCTACCTGTGGAAGAAATAGGTAAGATAGAAAAACTTGAGATATCCATTCTATGAGAAAGGGGCATTTGATCAGGGAGATTAAACTGAATATTACTTCATAAATGTGTTATAATACAAAGAAAATTATTTTAATCTACCCTTAAGCTGCAAAGTTCGTTTATCTTTCAGAGATTCTGTATATAAGTATCTGATAGTAGAAGTATTCATTCTGCTCTTCTAAGACATGAATATCACACTAATTTTTATTTTTAAAAGCAGCATCTAAAGAGATTCTTGGTCTATTACCTAATGTACAAAGGATATATATTTGGCAAACACATTTTCTGAGATAATTGTTTTTATTGAACCCAGACCCTTCCACCAGTGTCCATCCATATAATGTGGCCTTTCCTAATGGTACTATAATTTATGCAGATAGATGCAAATTGAGTCACTTGTAATGCCTATGATGTCTGAAAATTTATATATACAGTCATCTCTTGATATGCCCAGGGGATTAGTTCCAGGACCAATCCACATAGTGGATGCCAAAACCCACATATGCTAAAGTCCCTTATAATAAAATGGCAGAGTATTTGCATATAACATATGTACATACTCCCATATTGTTATTTTTTATTGCCTTTTTTTCCCCAAATGTTTTGATCTGCAGTCAGTTGAACTTACGAATGCAGAACCCATGGTTAGAGAGGGCCAGCTGTACAGATAAAAGCAAGCACAAGGGTGGCTGGCAAGATGGCCGAACAGGAACAGCTCTGGTCTGCAGCTTCCCAGTGAGATCAACACAGGAGGCAGGTGATTTCTGCATTTCCAACTGAGGTACCCAGGTCATTTCACTGGGACTGGTTAGAAAGTAGGTGCAGCCCGTGGAGGGCAAGCTGAAGCAGGGTAGGGCATCGCCTCACCCGGGAAGTGCAAGGGGTCAGGGGACTTCCTCCCCTAGCCAAGGGAAGCCTTGAGGGACTGTGCCATGAGGAATGGTGCACTCTGGCCCAGATACTATGCTTTTCCCATGGTCTTCACAAACTGCAGACCAGAAGATTCCTTCTGGTGCCTATGCCACGAGGGCCCTGGGTTTCAAGCACAAAACTGGGCGGCTGTTTGGGCAGACACCGAGCTAGCTGCAGGAGTTTTTTTTCATACCCCAGTGGTGTCTGGAACACCAATGAGACAGAACTGTTCACTCCCCTGGAAAGGGGGCCGAAGCCAGGGAGCTAACTGATCTAGCTCAGTGGATTCCAGCCCCACAGAGCCCAGCAAGCTAAGATCCACTGGCTTGAAATTCTCGCTGCCAACACAGCAGTCTGAAGTCGACCTGGGATACCTGAACTTGGTAGGAGGAGGGTGACCACCATTACTGAGGCTTGAGTAGGCGATTTTCCCCTCACAGTGTAAACAAAGCCACCAGGAAGTTCGAACTGGGCAGAGCCCACCGCAGCTAGGGAAAGCTGCTGTAGCCAGACTGCCTCTCTAGATTCCTCCTCTCTGGGCAGGGCATCTCTGAAAGGATGGCAGCAGCCTCTGTCAGGGGCTTAGAGACAAAACTCCCATCTCCCTGGGACAGAGCACCTGGGGGAAGGGGTGGCTCTGGGTGCAGCTTCAGCAGACTTAAACATTCCTGCCTACCAGCTCTGAAGAGAGCAGCAGATTTCCCAGCACAGCACTCAAGCTCTGCTAATGGGCAGACTGCCTCCTCAAGTGGGTCTCTGACCCCTGTGCCTTCTGACTAGGAGACACCTCCCAGCAGGGGTTGATAGACACCTCATACAGGAGACCTCTGGCTGTCAACTGGCAGGTGCCCCTCCGGGACGAAGCTTCCAGAGGAAGGAACAGGCAGCAATTTTTGCTGCTCTGCATCCTCTGCTGGTGATACTCATGCAAACAGGGTCTGGAATGGACCTCCAGCAAATTCCAGCAGACCTGCAGCAGAGGGCCATGTTAGAAGGAAAACTAGCCAACATAAAGGAATAGCATCAACATCAACAAAAAGGATGTCTACACAGAAACCCTACCCGAAAGTCACCAACATCAAAGACCAAAGGTAGATAAATCCACGAAGATGAGAAAAACCCATTGCAAAAAGGCTGAAAATTCCAAAAACCAAAATGCCTCTTCTCCTCCAAAGGATCACAACTCCTCGCCAGCAAGGGAACAAAACTGGACAGAGAATGAGTTTGACGAATTGCCAGAAGTAGGTTTTAGAAGGTAGATAATAAAGAACTCCTCTGAGCTAAAGGAGCATGTTCTAATGCAATGCACGGATGCTAGGGACCTTGAAAAAAGGTTAGAGGAGTTGCTAACTAGAACAACCAGTTTAGAGAAGAACATAAATGACCTGACAGAGCTGAAAAATACAGCATGAGAACTTCGTGAAGCATTCACAAGTATCAATAGCTGAATCGATCAAGCAGAAGAAAGGATATCAGAGATTGAAAATCAACTTAATGAAATAAAGTGTGAAGACAAGATTAGAGAAAAAAGAGTGAAAAGGAATGAACAAAACCTCCAAGAAATATGGGACTATATGAAAAGACCAAATCTACATTTGATCAGTGCACCTGAAAGTGACGGGCAGAACGGAACCAAGTTGGAAAACACTGTTCAGGATATTATCCAGTAGAACTTTCCCAACCTAGCAAGACAGGCCAACATTCATATCCAGGAAATACAGAGAATACCACAAAGATACTCCTTGAGAAGAGCAACCCCAAGACACATAATCATCAGATTCACCAAGATTGAAATAAAGGAAAAAATGTTAACGGCAGCCACAGAGAGAGGTCGGGTTACCCACAAAGGGAAGCCCTTCAGACTAACAGCAGATCTCTCTGCAGAAACCCTAACAAGCCAGAAGAGAGTGGGGGCCAATATTCAACATTCTTAAAGACAAGAATTTTCGTCCGGGTGTGGTGGCTCATGTCTGTAATCCCAATACTTTGGGAGGCCAAGGTGGGCGGATCACGAGGTCAGGAGATCGAGATCATCATCCTGGCTAACATGGTGAAACCCAGTCTCTACTAAAAACACAAAAAATTAGCCAGGCATGGTGGCATGGGGCTGTAGTCCCAGCTACTTGGGAGGCTGAGGCAGGGGAATCGCTTGAACCCGGGAGGCAGAGGTTGCAGTGAGCCGAGATCGCACCACTGCACTCCAGCATGGGCAACAGAACAAGACAGTCTCAAAAAAAAAAAAAAAAAAAAAAAGAATTTTCAACCTAGAATTTCATATCTAGCCAAACTAAGCTTCAAAAGCGAAGGAGAAATAAAATCCCTCACAGACAAGCAAATGCTGAGAGATTTTGTCACCACCAGGCCTGCCTTACAAGAGCTCCTGAAGAAAGCACAAAATACAGAAAGGAAAAACCGATACCAGCCACTGCAAAAACATACCAACTTGAAAGACCATTGACACTATGAAGAAATTGCATCAACTAACGGGGAAAATAACCAGCTAGCATCATAATGACAGGATCAAATTCACACATAATATATTAACCTTAAATGTAAATGGACTAAATGCCCCAATTAAAAGACACAGATTGGCAAATTGGATAGAGTCAAGACCCATCAGTGTGCTGTATTCAGGAGACACATCTTGTGCAGAGACACACATAGGCTCAAAATAAAGGGATGGAGGAATATTTACCAAGCAAATAGAAAGCAAAAAAGGCAGGGGTTGCCATCCTAGTCTCTGATAAAACAGACTTTCAACTAACAAAGATTAAAAAAAAAAAGACAAAGAAGGACATTATATAATGGTAAAGGGATCAATGCAACAAGAAGAACTAACTATCCTAAATATATATGCACCCAATACAGGAGCACTCAGATTTATAAAGCAAGTTCTTAGAGACTTACAAAGAGACTTAGACTTCCACACAATAATAGTGGGAGACTTTAACACCCCACCGTCAATATTAGATAGATCAATAAGACACAAAATTAACAAGGATATTCAGGACTTGAACTCAGCTCTGGACCAAACAGACCTAATAGACATCTACAGAACTCTCTACCCAAAATCAACAGAATATACATTCTTCTCAACACCACATTGCACTTATTCTAAAATTGGCCGCATAATTAGAAGTAAAACACTCCTCAGGAAATGCAAAAGAACAGAAATAATAACAAACTGTCTCTCAGACCACAGTGCAATCAAATTAGAACTCAGAATTAAGAAACTCACTTGAAACCACACAACTACATGGAAGCTGAACAACCTGCTCCTGAATGACTACTGGGTAAATAACAAAATTAAGGCAGAAATAAATAAGTTATTTGAAACCAATAAGAACAAAGACACAAAGTACCAGAATCTCTGGGACACAGCTAAAGCAGTGTTTAGAGGGAAATTTATAGCACTAAATGCCCACAGGAGAAAGCAGCAAAGATGCAAAATTGACACCCTAACATCACAATTAAAAGAACTAGAGAAGCAAGAGCAAACAAATTCAAAAGCTAGCAGAATACCAGAAATAACTAAGATCACAGCAGAACTAAAGGAGACAGAGACATGAAAAACCCTTTAAAAAATCAATCAATCCAAGAGCTAGTCTTTTGAAAAGATTAACAAAATAGACTGCTAGCCAGACTAATAAAGAAGAAAAGAGAGAAGAATCAAATAGACACAATACAAAATGATAAAGGGAATATCACCACTGATCCCACAGAAACACAAACTACCATCAGATAATACTATAAACACCTCTATGCAAATAAACTAGAAAATGCAGAAGAAATGGATGAATTCCTGGACACATACACCCTCCCAAGACTAAAACAGGAAGAAGTCGAATCCCTGAATAGGCTCATAATAAGTTCTGAAATTGAGGCAGTAATTAATAGCCTACCAACCAAAAAAAGCCCAGGACCAGACAGATTCATAGCCGAATTCTACCAGAGGTACAAAGAGGAGAGGGTACCATTCCTTCTGAAACTATTCCAAACAACAGAAAAAGAGGGACTCCTCCTTAACTCACTTCATGAGGCCAGTATCATCCTGATAACAAAACCTGGCAGACAAAACAAAAAAAGAAAATTTCAGGCCAATATCCCTGATGAACATCAATGTGAAAATCCTCAATAAAATACTGGCAAACCGAATGTGGCAGCACATCAAAAAGCTTATCCAACATGATCAAGTCAGCTTCACCACTGGGATGCAAGGCTGGTTCAACATATATAAATCAATAAACGTAATCCATCACATTTACAGAACCAATGACAAAAACCCATGATTTTCTCAATAGATGCAGAAAAGGCCTTTGACAAAATACAACACCCCTTCATACAAAAAACTCTCAATAAACTAGGTATTGATAGAACATATCTCAAAATAATAAGAGCTATTTATGACAACCCCACAGCCAATATCATACTGAATGGGCAAAAGCTGGAAGCATTCCCTTTGAAAACCGGCACAAGACAGGGATGCCCTCTCTCACCACTCCTATTCAACATAGTATTGGAAGTTCTGGCCAGGGCAATCAGGCAGGAGAAAGAAAGAAAGCGTATTCAAATGGGAAGACAGGAAGTCAAATTGTCCCTGTTTGCAGATGACATGATTGTATATTTAGAAAACCCCATCGTCTCAGCTCAAAATCTCCTTAAGCTGACAACCATCTTCAGCAAAGTCTCAGGATACAAAATCAATGTGCAAAAATCACAAGCATTCTTATACACCAATAACAGACAAACAGAGCGCCAAATCATGAGTGAACTCCCATTCACAATTGCTACAAAGAGAATAAAATACCTAAGAATACAACTTACAAGGGATGGGAAGGACCTCTTCAAGGAGAACTACAAACCACTGCTCAGTGAAATAAGAGAGGACACAAACAAATGGAAAAACATTCCATGCTCATGAATAGGAAGAATCAGTATCATGAAAATGGCCATACTGCCCAAAGTAATTTATAGATTCAATGCTATCCCCATCAAGCTACCATTGAGTTTCTTCACAGATTTACAAAAAACTACTTTAAATTTCAAAAAAGAGCCTGAATAGCCAAGACAATCCTAAGAAAAAGAACAAAGCTGGAGGCATCATACTACCTGACTTCAAACTACACTACAAGGCTACAGTAACCAAAACAGCATGATACTGGTACCAAAATAGATATATAGACCAATGGAACAGAACAGGCCTCAGAAATAATCCCACCTATCTACAACCATCCGATCTTTGACAAACTTGACAAAAACAAGCAATGGGAAAAGGATTCCCTATTTAATAAATAGTGTTTGGAGAACTGGCTAGCCAGATGCAGAAAGCTAAAACTGGACCCCTTCCTTATACCTTATACAAAAATTAACTCAAGATGGATTAAAGACTTAAACATAAGATCTAAAACCATAAAAACCCTAGAAGAAAACCTAGGCAATACCATTCAGGACACAGGCATGGGCAAAGACTTCATGACTAAAACACCAAAAGCAATGGCAACAAAACCCAAAATTGACAGATTGGATCTAATTAAACTAAAGAGCAGGACAAAAGAAACTATCATTGGAGCGAACAGGCAACCTACACAATGGGAGAAAATTTTTGCAATCTATCCATCTGAGAAAGGGCTAATATCCAGAATCTACAAATAACTTAAACAAATTTACAAGAAAAAAAAAATCAAAAAGTGGGTGAAAGATATGAACAGACACTTCTCAAAAGAAGACATTTATGTGGCCAAGAAACATGAAAAAAAGCTCATCATCACTGGTCATTAGAGAAATGCAAATGAAAAGCACAATGAGATACCGTCTCATGCCAGTTAGAATGGAGATCATTAAAAAGTAAAGAAATGACAGATGCTGGAGAGGATGTGGAGAAATAGGAACACTTTTACACTGTTGGCAGGAGCGTAAATTAGTTCAACCATTGTGGAACAGTTCCTCAAGGAGCTAGAACCAGAAATACCATTTGACCCAGCAATTCCATTACTGGGTATACACCCAAAGGATTATAAATCATTCTACTATAAAGACACATGCACATGTAGGTTTATTGCGGCACTGTCCGCAATAGCAAAGACTTGGAACCAACCCAAATGCCCATCAATGATAGACTGGATTAAGAAAATATGGCACATATACACCATGGAATACTATGCAGCCATGAAAAGGATGAGTTCATGGTCTTTGCAGGGACATGGATGAAGCTGGAAACCATCACTCTCAGCAAACTAACACAGGAACACTGTGTGTTCTCACTCATAAGTGGGAGTTAAACAATGAGAACACATGGACACAGGGAGGGGAACATCACACACTGGGGCCTGTCAGCGGGTGGGAGGCTAGGGAAGGGATAGCATTAGGAGAAATACCTAAAATAGATGATGGGTTGATGGGTGCAGCAAACCACCATGACACGTGTATACCTATGTAACAAATCTGCATGTTCTGCACATGTATCCCAGAACTTAAAGTATAATAATAAAAAAAAATTTTAAAAAAAAGCACAAGTCCTGTTGAGTTCATCTCCACTAATCTTTGTTCTTCCTTCTAATTCTCAGGGCCTGCATTTGTGTGTGTGTGCTCTAACTACTGCAAAAGGCCTCTAACTGGACTTGAGTTTCTCCCTCACACCTTGCTGCCATAGCTTTGTTATGGCACACATGGCACAGTTCTGAATGTTTGCTATGGCACAGTTCTGAATGTTTCATACCTAGTACCTCTATCCTTTTCTTCCCTATGTCTAGAATGCCTTAACTTCTAATTAAAAAACAAAAAAAGAAAGCCTTCCCAGCCCTCATTGCTGAGCTCAAATGCCGTTTTCTTCATGAAGCTGATCACCTTGCTGATATGACTTTTATTTATTCTGATCCTCTCCTGCATTTCTATTCTTCCAACTTAACATTGGTTTATTATGGTTATTTGTGGACTTTTCTCACTTAAGACCAAAATCTTCTTGAGGACAGATTATGTTTTAATTTTGAATTGCTCTGTGTCTTCAATCTCCTAGGATGTTTATGATAGATGTTTGGTAAATACTGAGTAAATAAATAAAAATGGGACTAAGTCATTCCTTATGAAAGAAGTAATGCTCAAAGGAGAGTGCCTCGAGAAACTACTGTGGGGAGCAATATCTAGACAAAACATGGCATGGATCAAAGTTAAAAGAAAAGCTAATGTTCAATAAAGAATGTTAATTGTTTTCTCACTAATAGTTTGATTGCCTGGATAGGTGAGAATGGAAAACCCTAGTGATTATGTGACAAAGCAACAAATTAGATCTATAAAGAAGCCTCAAAAATACTGGTATCCCCAATCTCCAAGGCATCATAAGACATGACTCATATGTAAGTTAATACTAGAACATTTAGGCTGGGCACAGTGACTTATGTCTGTAATCCCAGCACTTTGAGAGGCTGAGGCAGGTGGATCACCTGAGGTCAGGAGTTCAAGACCAGCCTGGCCAACATGGTGAAACCTGGTCTCTACTAAAAGTAGAAAAATTAGCTGGGCTTGGTGGTGGGAACCTGTAATCCCAGCTACTGGGGAGGCTGAGGCAGGTGAATCGCTTGAACCCGGGAGGTGGAGGTTGCAGTGAGCCGAGATTGCACCATTGCACTCCAGCCTGGGTGACAAGAGTCAAACTCCATCTCAATAAGATAAAATAAAATAAAATAAAAATTAATACTAGAACACTTTAATTTGAAAAATGAAATGCTACATATTTATGTAAAAACTCAAGACCATAATATTATTTGTAGAAAACTTCAGATGAATTTCCAATCCCTATACTGATCATGTTCTGGGAGACCAAAAAGGCATTTCAGCAATAAAACTCCTCAAATTAGCATAATGTAAGTGTTCTGTTTATCTACCTCTTCAAAACAAATCACCACAAAATTTAATGGTTCAGCAATTTTTATTTCATGGTTCTGGGGGTTAATGAGCTCAGCTGGGTGGTTCTCACTTGAGCTACCTCATATAGCTGTAATCAGATGGCTGCTGAGAGTGAAGTTATCCGAAGATGTCTTTACTCAATGTCTGGCACCAGAGCTGAGATGACTGTAACAACTGGGAACTAGTCAAATATCCCTTTCTCCACACATAGTCTCTTTATCTGGCTAGCTTGTACTTTTTATACAATGGCAGACTCAGGGTAGACTGACTTCTCACAAGGTGACTAGCTTCCCCATAGTTACCATTTCAAGATAGCCAGGAAGGCTGCAAGGTTTCTATGACGCAGTCTTGAAAGTTGTATAGCATCACGTCTGTTATAATCTAATGGGCAAAGTAATCATAAACTAGCCCAGATTCAAGAGAGTGGAGGAACAGATCCCACCTCTTCATGGAGGGTATGCCTGTGTGTACAATAAAGAAATGATGGCAGATCCAGCTACCTCATAACATTTTTGAGATATATAAATCTGATTTTCTAAATAAAGAATGATGTCCCATGAGAAAACATAAAACTGACTTCCCAAATAGAGAGCCATAAGCACATTCATTAATCTGATTATTTTATTTTCAGTATATATTTGCATTAAAAATCTATCTGTATTCTATTTCAGGAATCTAGCGCTTCAGGATTATGTGCACTCTTGCTAATCCAAGTGTAATCCCTGAACCAGCAGCATCAGCATCACCAGAGAACTTGCTAGAAATGCAGAATATCAGACTCTACCCCAGACCTACTTAATCAGAGAAGCCCAGAGAGATTCATATGCACATTAAAGTTGGAGAAGTCCCAAACTCATATACTAGCATAAGCAGAGTATCCTCACACTCATAATAAAGAAACCTACAAAACACGAAGTACTGTCCTTTCAATTTAGGGGCAGAGGACTGGACATTTTATTTTTTTTTTTATGGGGGGGATACAGCTAAAACTGAATTGCTTCAATAAAGTCTTTGACAATTTAAAAGCTGAATGTGTGTGTGTGGCTAGGAATCTTGTTTTCATCTGGGATCAAGAATTACTACTATGTATATGGGGAAGTGTTTCTTCTACAACAGCTATTGACTAAGAAAACTAAGGAGAAAAGACCAAAAAAGAACGCAAATAACTTCAAAATAGATAACGAGTATCATACGTATTTAGTAATTTACATGTAAAAATGTAGAATTTTTTTTGCTATTGTTTTTAGTGAATTACTTAAAATACATTTTTGACAGTACAGCATCACCACCTTGCAAGATGCTGTAATTTACCAGTGTCTAAGGTAAAATTAAAGCCAGTTTAAAAACAAAAATGCCTTTTTAAAGAAATAACATGAAAACATACCATTTTTTCCCCATAAATATGTTCGATCCATTCACAATTTCTTGCCTGTTTCTTAACTCATCATTTCTATCATCTAAATTACAAAACATAACTAAAATACCTATTAAAAAGTTCTTAAATATCAAATAAGTTCAAAATTAAAGATCATTTTAAATTACCAGTCATTACTTTGTCTTATTAAGCATCTGGATGTAAATGTAACTAGAAAATTATATCTGAATATTTAAATTCTTTATAAATTAAAAAACCATTTAATTTAAGGAACAACTAGAAACTTTAGGTTGGTTTCCAAGAGGGTGCTGCAGACCCATATAGATTAACAATACTACATAACCTCACCAAAACATTTATATTATATTGCTCTTATTTTGTTTCCTCTAGAGGGCAAGGAATGTCTTCTCTCTATATTCTCTGTTCAGTAGTACTGAGTGCTATAATAATAAATATCACTGAATAAACTAAGAAATGTAGCTATAACTAAAGGAGATAGAGATGAAGGAGTTTGTTATAGTGATTTTGTGTCCAACTAAAGCAGAGTGGAAGAAGTCTACCCCTCCCGGGTTTAGTTTAAAAGATTGTATGAAAAAGTGAGCTAGTTCAGAGGCATCTAATTAAATATGTTTAATAGTAGACATAAGGGAAAAAAGGTTGTTCCAAATCCTGCTGACACTCAAAAAAAAAAAAAAAAGCAGGAAGAAACAAAATAACAGAATGTTAGAAACGATTGTGTACTTGGAGATCAAGTTCAGCATCTTAATTTCAGAGATGAAGAAATGGATGTCTATAACAGCATAGTCAGGTTGAGATCTTCTAAGCCCTGGTTTGTTTTTTGTCTGGCAGATTTTAGTAAAAGTCAGTAAGAAATATGGGCTTACAGAAATTGACTTGAGATTGATTGTTAGGGGAAGTTTGATACATGAGATAGAGTAGTGGTTCTCTAAGTGTGGCTCCCTGACAAGTAGCATTAGCATCATCTGGAAACTTACTAGAAGTGAAAATTTTCAGTCCCACCCCAGACCTTCAAAATTAGGAACTGTGGGCACAGTGTCTAACAATCAGTGCTTAATAAGCTCTCCAGGTGATTCTGATGTATGCTCAAAGTTGATAACCACTGGGACAGAATTTTTAAAAGCTAGAGAAAATATCTCTACGTTAATTTGTAGTGTTTTAAGGAGGAATAAAAATTGTGACCAAAAATCAAGTAAACAGAGAAAATCTCTGAGAGCAGTTGTGACAGTCCAATAGTGTGTTGCTAGTGTGAAAAAAAAAAAATGAACCTTGGTACTCCCAAAATAACTAAGCAAAGGAAAAAGTCAAGCTATGAACTATAATACATCAGACAAACCTGCCTCCCATTTTATTCCTAAATAAGACAGCTACAAAGATTTTTAAAAGCTATGTACCTCCCTCATATTTTGCTCACAAGGAAATTCTTTGTGGGCCTCAAGATCTTTACCCTAAAACAGTTCTGTTGAATTTCACCCTGGCAATGTAAACTGATAGCTTATCCTCACGGGTTTCGGACAGAAAGTCATCTTTCTGCTCACCTGAGACAAATGCCTGATTGCTTCCTTTGCCCTACTGTTTATACAAAAATTGAGACTCACTGAACCAGATTAAATTGTGTATTCAATGAAAGGCTGATTAAGGGATCAAAAGACTGCAACCTTTTGTCTCTTGTCTACCTATGACCTGGAAGCCTCTTGATTCAGGTTGTCCTGCCTTTCTGGACTGAACCAGTATACATCTTACGCATATTGATTGATGTCTCATGTCTCCCTAAAATGTATAAAAGCAAGCTGTACCCTGACCACTTTTGGGCACACGTCGTAAGGACCTTCTGAGGCTGTGTCACAAGTGTATCCTTAACCTAGGCAAAATAAACTTTCTAAATTGATTATGTTCTCAGGTTCATACTAGTTATTACTGGAAACAGTGAAGAAGGCTTTAAAAATAAAACTTATCAAGTTTAGGTGAGATTAAATGAAAGCTCTAGAATAAAGTTGTGAACTCCGAAAATCTGAGACAGGTCTCAGTTAATTTAGAAAGAATGTCACTTTCTGACAGGCCCAGGAGCCCCAAGTTTATCTTGGAACCTCAGAGAGGAATTCCCCCAACTCATAGGTATTTGATGGTACAAATCCACGGCTGGGCTTGGCTTTAAAAAAATTTTATCTGAGATTCCTTCTATGGAACAAAGTTCCATCAAAGCCAATTGAAAAGCCTATGTAAAAACAAATAATTATTCTTGCTGCACTGTATACAAATAATCAGAACAAGTATAATAAAGCGAATCAGTTCTACCGTGATTTGTCTTTAATAGAAATGGGAAACTGGAGAAAAATTATGTTTCAAAAACTGTAGTACACCTGTTCTTAGATTCTAGTCTTGCTTAATGTTTTTCAATTTTTATTATTTTCTACTTTGGACTGAATTCTAATCTTTCTATTTTGCAGGCTACAAGACTGCAAAATAATGTTTTCAATTTTTTTCCTTCTTCTTCCCCATTTTTCCTAATCTGCAGTCACTGAAAACTAAGCTGTGCTTTCGTAAAGCCCTGCAAAGTGAAGCTAGATAACTTAAACTTCAGAAGAAAATAACAGCAACCTACTTACATACATAAGCCACTTTCATACCTGCCTACGGATCTATGGACTTCAGAACAATGTGGCCTATATATATATAGATTTTCCAGGATTGTTCTTTTGTTTATTGTTTTTCTGCCTTCCTCCCCTTATTTTCTCTTCATAGGACATGAGACTTCACAAACCTGCTAAAATGAGCTTTCCTAATAACTCAGGATCTACTCATCTAGGGATAAACCATCCCTTGGAGAACAATCCTTTGGAGATGCCGTCAGATATGCATTTATTTCAGTGAGCAGACGGGTGACTGAACAGAATGGGAGGCAGGTTGGTCCTAAGCAGTTCCCAGCTTGACTTTTCCCTTTAGCTTAGTGATTTAGGGGCCCCAAGATTTATTTTCCTTTCACAAGGTTAACAGTTAACTCTTGATTATTTATGTTTGTAAAGGGAGAAAGTAGGTGACAATCTCAAGTCATTTTTTATTTAGCTTCGCAGTAAAATTTTTTTTTCAGTACTTATCTTTGTTTACAGTAATATAAACATTGAAAGTGGAACTAGTAGAGCACTAGATTAGCTGTGTGTGCTCACGTATGTCATGTAATCACTTTGGGCTTCTATTTTCTCATCTGTAAAATTAGTTGGCTCACCTCAAGATTATTTTTAGCCACTATAAATCCATGAACATTGGCTTGCCCGAAATGCTCCACTCCAAGAACAAGTCTAGTCATTTAAATATTTTAGTATCATTATTGGTATTTTAATTTGCCTGGTAACTTTGGTTAAGTTAGTGATCAACATTTGGGGTCCCCAAATGTATTATTTCCTTTGCATTAATTAGGTACTGTAAAGAGTGTGAAACAAAAATAAAAACTTGGGACCCAATTCACTATGCCAAAAGGAAAAAATTAAGCTGAAAGCTGAGTCATCCAAGAAACTGCCCTTCCTTTGTTCCTAAGCAGATAGCTACAGATAAAAGGTTAAACATCTCACAGGTAGCTACTCTATGTTCACCTTATCTTACGTGAAGTGTGAATTTACTGAGCGTCAGACAATACACTTATTCCTTTACCTGCTCCTTTTCTCTTGCAACATGTGGATTCAGTAATGTGACCGTATCCTCCCTCCTTCCCCTCCAGCCTGCCTTTCCGCATTAAATAGCTCTCAAAATCATCTTTGGAGAAAGGCACACAGAACTGTCTCCTGGGTATGTTCTTAATTTTGACAAAATAAACTTCTAAATTTATTGAGACCTATCTCAGATGCTTTTTGGTTTACAAGAGTTAAATCTATTTTTGGTTTTCACTGTAGACCTAAGCCCAAGTTTATTTAGTGGCTTCTGCTCCCTCCTGCCCTCAAAAAAACCCACCAAAAAATGCTGGAGGAAGCTTGCAAACATAAGAACATAAGATGAAAATAAAACAGGTAAGAATTTGGAGAGGGAAAAGTGGCTCCTATTTACACTTTTAGTTGAGAGATGCGGGCTGTGCTGGGTTGGGTTGCAATTCCTACAACCTGAGCCACAAAATCTGGATAAAATCACAGAGAATCACGTAGCCAATGAAAGTAACAAAAATCCGTTCATCTGAATACAGGTCTAACATTTTTCGGTAAGTTAATTATCTAAAACCTCCTAGGTCTGGCCAGACCGTAGATGGCTACCTTTCTCAGCAACCTGTTCAAGAGGGGCCTGCAGGCCTGACTTCCGTACGGCTTTGGGTCAGCCCTGTGGCTACAGCCAAGGCTGGGATCCTAAGCAACATACTTGGGTCTAAAGAGCACTTTAGAACTCATAACTTAAGAGTCCTTCTCCCAGGCCAAGGGCTCTGGCAACCCAGCCTAAAGAGGCAAATGGGTAACTTGGGGTGAAGCTTTCCTTTTCCTTCGGATCTCCTCGCCTCGCCCTCAATTCCGGGTAAGCCTCCCAGGCCGCAGCGGCCGTAGTTACCTCCATTCTGGGAGCCAGCGCTTCCCTGTCGCCGCTCCCAGCTCCAGCATTTGGTCCCGCGGGTGGTGCTGGGGCTGTTGGAAGGACTTGTGGAGGATGGGAGCGCTGCGGAAGACTGCCGGGCTTCTGCGTGGTTGCTGGGCTTCCCTTAGCCTCGTGAACCAGGATTGGTGCGTGGGGCGACGCTAGACCCTCACCTGAAGCCCATTCCTGTTCTGGAAAAAGCAGTCGATTCACGCCAGTCTACTACTCCAGTCACCGTTAGGAAAATGTTGCCGGCCAGGCGCGGTGGGTAATCTCAGCACTTTGGGAGGCTGAGGCGGGCCAATCGCTTGAGGTCAGGGCCTCCAGATCAGCCTGGCCAACATGGTGAAACCCCGTCTCTACTAAAAATACAAAATTTAGCTGGACGTGGTGGTGGGCGCCTGTAATCCCAACTACTCGAGGGAGGCTGAGGCAGGAGAATCGTTTGAACCTGGGAGGCGGAGGTTGCAGGAAGCCTAGAGCGCCCCACTGCACTCTAGCTTGGGCGACAAAGCGAGACTCTTGTCTCAAAACAAAAGTTGCAGCCTAAAATTGATTTACTCCAGCATTCGTTAAAGTGATGTCAGGGAGTATTTTATACTCTGTAACTACCTATGTTTAGTTGACCCAAATAACTCTTTAGGGCCCATTTCTCATGGCAGGCAGTATAATGGTGGTTAAGAACAGGAGCTCTGGGATTAGAATCTCAACAGTAACTACAAGTTTAAATTCGCTGTGAACATTAAACGAGACTAGCCAAGGTAAGTGCTTAACCTGTCTAGCAAATAAGTGGTAAATACCTACTGCCATTCCTACTAACCTGCTTTAGACACAATTCATAACTGGTGAGAAAAAATGAGTTTCTTCATCTACAAGATAGTTATAGGACCAGTACAGACTATATTGGCTAAAAAATGAGTCTAGTTTTACTTAGGGTGAGTGCAAATGTATGATGCAAATTTCATCTTTAATAGCTTCTGTGAGCCTCTCTTCCCTCAGTTTACCCAGTTAATTTAAAAGGATTACTCCCAGAAAGCTCTCCCAGAGCAGGGCCTCACATTTATAAAAGGGGAAATGGAGAGTCAGGGGAAGCAGTATTTTGGATCATGCAAAATAGGATGATGTTGGCAGAAGAAAAGGCAGAATCCAGGTTTCACAATTTGTACTTAACACAAGGATCTTGGGAATTTAAAGATGATCTTTGAGAGTTATGGGAGATGGTGTGAGTGTGGAGACATCGTATCCAGAATAACATATCTTATTTTACAAACAAATATATTCATTAAAAATCATGTTTCAACTTTTTGTAAAGGTGTTTTGGTGCACTGTGGGACCTGGTTTTTGAAGGGGCATATGTACAATAGATAATATTCACCTAATGGCCCGGTGTGGTGGCTCATACCTGTAATCCCAGCACTTTGGGAGGCTCAGGTGGATGCATCACCTGAGGTCAGGAGTTCGAGACCAGCCTGGCCAACATGGTGAAACCCCATCTCTACTAAAAATACAAAAATTAGCCAGGTCTGGGGTGGACGGCTGTAATTCCAGTTACTTGGGAGGCTGAGGGAAGAGAATCGCTTGAACCTGGGAGGTGGAGGTTGCAGTGAGCCAAGATTGTGCCATTGTACTCCAGCCTGGGTGACAAGAGCAAGAGTCTAAAAAAAAAAAAAAATTCCCCTAAATTTTCTATTAAAAATCTAGTTCTTCCCATGTTCTCTGACAAAAGTTGACCCCCAAATCCAATAATTACCATCTAACAAACAGACAGCAACATCTAATATGTTACCCCCTAAATTGAAGTTAATGGAAGAATTTCTGGTTTTCTTCTTCCTCTAAACTTCATTTTCTCATTTTTTCCCACTCTGTCTCTCCATCGTACTTTAAAAAATATTGACACTGTTTGTCAGATATGCTAGTATGTGTGATATTTGATTTCTCCCTGCACAGAGAGGACCTAGTAAATAACCACCCAAAAATACTACCTATTTTCCAATTTTGAGCCTACAACTCATAATTATGATGATGGCTGGTTCTTGAGAATAAAATGAATAGTCTATATTAGTTTATTTACGTTTTCTACAATACATGGAACTTTTTTCAATATAAACACAAGTCAGTGAATCCTCATTTAAAAAATAACCATGTGACACATAATAACAAAGATAATTTAAAACCAGACTCATGCTGTTTTATGACAGAACCAATTTCAATGGTAACTAATCTTCTTAAACATATTTAATCATGTAGTTTCTGGAAGATAGGTTAAATGATGAAAAAATGGGCGACCATGAACACACTCTTTAATTTCATTTCCAAACTGGTGCTTCATTCTGTAGATAATGTCTTGGATGTCCTCTTTTGATAAGTACATGGGTAATTGTCTAGACAGACGCACTGCTTCTCCCTGTCCAAAGGGAAAGTCACACATTTTACCATGATATACCCTGAAGCAGAAAACATGTTATCCTGGCAAAAAGGAAGACAGAATCTTGATTATTTTCATCTTATGAATTCACTCAACAAATATTTATTAAGTATCAACTATGTTGTCAGCTCTCGGGATGTAGTGGTGAACCAAAAAACAAGACTTGCTCTTGTGCAATTTACATTCTAGTGCAGAGAAACAGAAAACAGACAAAAGACAGAACATTTTAGTCAATAAATAATGCACAATATTAAACTGGGCCACATGATAGAGTGATTGTAGAGTTGGAAAAAGATTACTTGAGGAGATAACTTTAAGCTTGAATTTAAATAAGGAATCAGGCCGGGTGCGGTGGCTCAGGCCTGTAATCTCAACACTTTGGGAGACAAGGCAGGATAATTGCTTGAGGCCAGGAGTTCTAGACCAGCCTGGGCAACACAGTGAGACCCAGTCTCCACACACAAAAAAAGTGGGCATGGTGGGGCCTGTTTGTAGTCCCAGCTACATGGAAGGATGAGGCAGGAAGATCACTTGAGCCTGAAGATCAAGACTGCAGTGAGCTGTGATCATGCCACTGCCCTCCAGCTTTTGAGCAACACCTTGTCTCAAAATAAATAAATAAAAATTAATAAATAAGAAACCTTAATGGAAAGATCATGGGCAGAGAAAAGCATCTCATGCAGACAGAAGAGAACTACATGTTCAGTGTGGGTACATCACAGTTGTTAAAAAAAGAGGAACAAGAAAAGGAAATTAGGCAGAGGCCAGATCACCCTCTAGGACAGGGTGAGGAATTGGTGTTTTGATTTACCCTTGGACAAATTCTACTGAGCATTGTTGAGTCATAAAACTGTCCTGGCTGGATCCAATACAAATGTTAACTCTTACGAGCCCTCAGTGACACCTGGCAATCTTCTTATTCCTCTCTAATTAACCTTCTCTTATAGTACCTACAGCTCTTATTTTCAGATCTTTGTTACTGTACTAAAATTACCAACTCCTTCCCACAACCCCTCCACTCTCAGCAGGTAACTTCTCTTTCACCATATATATCAACATTACTTCTCTCAAGTTCACCTAAAATTTCACAGGTTCTAATGATTAAGAAAATTTTTTTAAAAAGTTTACGTAAAAACATTAGTTTCATTTTTCCCCTTTTCTGTTTCCTGCTCTTGATTCAGACAGTTTCTTCTTTCTAAACCTTAAATTCATATCCTATCTTCCCTCTTGCCTTTTTGGGAACATTTCCCCTGCAATCTTTTTTTTTTTTCTTTTTTTTGAGACAGAGTCTAGCTCTATCGCCCAGGCTGGAGTGCAGTGTGCATCCTCAGCTCACTCCAACTTCCACCTCCTGGGTTCAAGCAATTCTCCTGCCTCGCTCGGCCTCCTGAGTAGCTGGGATTACAGGTGCACACCACCACGCCTGGCTAATTTTTGTATTTTTGGTAGAGATGGGGTTTCACCACGTTGGCCAGGCTAGTCTCAAACTCCTGATCTCAGTGATTCACTCGCCTCAGCCTCCCAAAGCGCTGGGATTACAGGCACGAGCCACTGCGCCTGGCCTTCTCTGCAATTTTTTATTGTCTTCCACCAATTCAACACAAACATGCTTAACATACTCTTTCCTTCCTTTCACTATTCACTGTCATATGACTTGCTGCCTACTTTTCCACTACTATACTCTTTAACTACTGGCAAATGTCGTCTATTCCTACCACGCAGACCCTTGAACAACACTGGTTTTAACTGTGTGGGTCCACTTATACATGGATGTTTTTCCAACCCCAACTGTGATAGAAAATACAGTACCATGGGATGTGAAATCCATATATACGGAGGGCCAACTTTTCATATATGTGGGTTCTGGAGGGCTGACTGCAGGACTTAAGCATGCCTGGATTTTAGTATCCACAGGTGGTGCTGGAACCAATCCACTGGGTATACAGAAGGACAATTGTACTTTGCCATTACGATTCTCTTCAAGGTTACCAATGTCATCTAGCAGCCATATCTGATAGTCTTCTAGCAATTATTACCCTATACAGAACGTGATACTACTTATGCTTAAATTTACTTCCTTCCTTGACTTTTACATCCACCCCTCTCTTGGTTCTCCTTTCACTTTCCTTTCTCTCTGATTCATCTTATTGACCTTAAATAGAAGCATCCCCGTGGTTTAAGTTCTCTTTTTTTTCTAGCCCATTTTTCTTAACACTTATACCACTATTACCTTAACATACTGAAAGGTAAAGTATTAGCAAAAAAATATTTAAAACCAGTCCCAATTACTTTTTTCCTGTTATTTCTGAAATCTTATTTCTCTGCACATGGTTCTTCCGACCCACAGCTCCCTCAACCTTTAAGTTCATACTAACTCTTTCACAAGAAAATATTCCCTTGAAGTCTCTAGAAACTATCAATGTTAAGCTACCCACACAATAGGCTGGGAATTTCCACATGACAAAGTTCCTAAAGGATTCACAGAACATTACTGAATACATTCTTCAGAAGGTGTAACAAGCAGACTTTCCTGTTAAGGAAGTCCGACCTTCAGAATACAGCAGGCACACTACCAATTGTAAACAAAAATGGCTCATTTTTAAAAAGGGAGAAAAACTTCATTAGAGTTCAGGTTTGTTTTTTAAATAATACCAATCTTGAGGGATATCTAGAACAAGATATATAGATAGAAACACTATTGTTTTCCTGCTACTATCTTATACTTAAAGTTTATAACCTTCCTTAATCCTTTTTTTTAACCCACTGTTATATTTCTCTTTTGTGGTGAATACTGTCACAAAAATGAAAATTTCCGCTTATTCAAAGATTCCTATCTTTCACTTTCCTTCCCTTCTACTGCTCTTGATGAGATCAAGACTTAGAATTATATTACAATACTTTTTAGACAAGTATGTAATATAAAGGTAGGATTATTTTAAACCCCTTCTAAGGGGATTATTTATGAAATGTTTTTAAAAAAGAACTTCACTGCAAAATATCTCATTTATAAGGTCTTTCCTCAATATGTACCCAAGAAAATGTTACGGTAAGAATCCATGATAGAGTTTACCACAGTCAGTCTATGATGTGAAACTTTTAATGGAGTGTTCTTTTTTTTTAATAGTGTTCTTCTTGCAAATACATAATAAAACTTACAGAAAATATTCTACTATTTGGAAATAATTTACTATTTTAAGAAATAAGTATCTTAAAGTCTGGCCAATCTATAATACCTCTATATATAGAATCAGCAGCAGTCCCCAAGCTTTTTGGCACCAGGGACTGGTTTTGTGGAAGACAGTTTTTCCAGTTGGCGAGTGGGGATGGTTTCAGGAAATTGTTCCACAAGAAGTGCACAACCTAGATCCCTCGCATACACAGTTCACAATAGGGTTTGTGCTTCCATGAGAATCTAATGCTGCCACTGATCTGACAGAAGGCAGAGCTCAGGTGGTGATGCCCGCTAGCAGGCCGCTTACCTCCTGCTGTGTGGCCTGGTTCCTAACCAGCTTGGCCCGGGAGTTGGGACCCCTGTATACAATAACATATATATAAAATAATGCATACCTCTAAATAACTTATCACTTTGCGAGGTCTACATTCATAAACTTCCTTTGCATTTTTGTTTAATATAGCATTAAGAATTTCTTTTAAATCTGCTACTCCATAGAATGGGAGACAATTAGCCATTCCTTCTATTTCCAAGTAATTTTCAGTAATTGAAACTCCTGAAAGAAAAAAAATAAAAACACATAGTTAAGTTCATATTCCAGAACATGTCCATTAAAAACAAAAATTGCTGTTAAAACATTTAGTGAACCCACATTCGAATTTAATACAGTCAGGACAAAGTTTTGTTCCTTAGTTGGAGAACAAATAGTAATTTCCCATAGGATCTCACATTAAGTCATAAGTGCTCATTGACACCACATGTGCTTTATATAATTTAACTTAATCCCAGTTATTGCTGTTCTGTTCCTTAAATTTGTTTAGATCATTTCTTGCTTTGGAGAGAAAATGAAGTCCCATGATATTTATGAAAATAAAACTGGTTTAAGTGTTTTAACAACTGTTGCTCTCCAAATTCTACCCTACCATTTCAATATCTAAACGCCTGAATTATTTCCGTGATTTTAACTTACAAATTATAAAAACAGTCACAAAGTAATTTATGGAGATATTATTAATTAGAAGAAAATACTGTTTGTTCAAAATATTTTAATAGGACAAATAAAACTGACATGTTAAAACTGTTACTTAGATTACTCTTAGTAATTAAAATAAAACTAAATGGCTGGGCATAGTGGCTCACACCTGCAATCCTAGCACTTTGGGAGGCTGAGGCAGGCAGATCACAACACCAGGAGTTTGAGACCAGCCTGTCCAACATGGTGAGACCCCGTCTCCACCAAAAACACAAAAAAACTTAGATGGGTGTGGTGGTACGTGCCTGTAGTCCCAGCTATTAGGGAAGCTGAGATGGGAGGATCACCTGATCCCAGGAGGCAGAGGTTGCAGTGAGCTGAGATCGTGCCACTGCACTCCAGCCTGGGCGACAGAGCGAGACTCCATCTCAAAAAATAAAATAAAACTAAAAACTAACTACAGGATTGGATGTATAACTGGGTACACAATCCATAACAGCACATATTTCAAAGCATCAGATTTGGCTTTAGAATGCATATTTTTGAAACATAGCAAAGATTTGTCTTCTTTGGCTGTATCTGTGTAACAGTGTTCTTTCATGAAGTCTACATAATGCTACCTGGAATTAAAGGAAAAGAGACAGTCCAATCTTGGATAAGTAGTAGCTATCAATGGATTAATTTTAAAAAAGGGATGTGATATAACTTGAAGAGTTTCAGATCCTGAGACTTCAATAATCCAATCCCTTACCTGTTCTCAATTACAGACTAGATCCTTGACCTGGTTGGCAGATGCAGTGCTGGTAAACTACAGAGATGGTATCCTAAACATTTTTCCCAGAGAACAACTGGAGAATAATATATAATATTATCAAGCATTAAGGGATGAGATACAGAGTTCAATGAAGTGAGATGCTATGGTTTAGATGTGTGTCCCCTCCAAATCTCATGTTGAAATGTGACCTCTACTGTTAAAGGTGGGCCTAGTGGGAGGTGCACTGGGTCATGGGGCAGATCCATCATGAATGGCTTGGTGCCATCCCCATGGTAATGAGTGAGGTCTCTGTGGTAGTTCACACAAGAGCTGGTTGTTTAAAAGAGCCTGGCATCTCTCTCTTGCTCCCTCTTTCACCATGTGACATGCTGGCTCCTTGTTGCCTTCTGCCATGATTGTAAGCTTCCTGAGACCCTTACCAGAAGCAGATGCTAGCACTATGCTTCATGTACAGCTTGCAGAACCATGAGCCAAATAAATATTATTTCTTTATACATTACCTAGTCTCAGGTATTCTTTTATAGCAACACGAACTAACATAGAAAATTAGTACTGAGGAGTGGGGCACTGCTATAAAGATAACTGAAGATGTAGAAGTGGTTTTGGAGCCGGGTAAGAGCAGAGGCTGGAAAAGTTTGAAAGCTCAGAAGATGACAGGAAGATGAGGGAAAGTTTAGAACTTCTTAGAAACTGGTTAAATGGTTGTGACTAAAATGCTGATAGAAATATGGACAGTGAAAGGCTGACAAAGTCTCAGATGGTATTGAGGAATTTATTGGAAACTGGAGTAAAGGTCATTCTTTTTATGTCCCCGCAAGGATTTTGGCTCCACTGTGTCCACGCCCTAGGGCAAGTTGTCTAACCTGTGGACTGTGGGCCACATGTGGCCCAGAACAACTTCGAATGCGGCCCAACACAAATTTGTAAATTTTCTTAAACATCATGAGATTTTTTTTGCAATTTTTTTTTAAAGCTCATGAGCTATTATTAGTGTTAGTATATTTTATGTGTGGCCCAAGACAATTCTTCCAGTGTGTCCCAGGGAAGCCAAAAGATTGGACACCTCTGCCCTTAGGATCGGTGGAAGTTTGAACATAAGAGTGATGACCCAGGTCATCACTATTTAATTTCACTGTCTAGCGAAAGAAGTTCCTAAGCAGCAAATCATTCAAGAAGTGGCATGGCTACCATCGGATACAGGAGCAAAGAAATGACTTAAACTTGGAACTTGTATGTAAAAGGACAGCAGACGCTGGCACTATGCTTCATGTACAGCTTGCAGAACCATGAGCCAAATAAACCTCTTTTCTTTATAAAGAAGGCTTGTGGTCATTTCTTTTAGTCTCAGGTCTACCTGAGTCTTACACAGTATCAGGTATTCCTTTATAGAAACACAAACGGACTAACAGTGGAAACGAAATGAGTTTGAGCAACAGGGGAAACGTAAATGGAACTCAGAACTGTGTGTGGTAGGCAAAAAGTAGTAGCAGAATATTCTAGTTTACATCTCTTTTAACTATTTATATAGATATGAAAATTGCCAAAAATATCAGTCTAAGTGATTTTTCACTATTGGTGGTTTTAAATCTTTTACAGTATGATTAGAATGAAAAGTCTAATGCTAACTACATTTGCCCTGGAAAATTATACACATTTCACAGAATTATTAGTGGAAATGGGTAAAAGGTACTTGGCAACAAATAAGGAAATTGAGCTGTATTTTAACTTCTGTGTTTGTAAAATTCAGATATGGAAAAGTTAGAGACATTGGAACTATGTAACAATAACCCTTGAAAAGTTTCCATAAAATACTGTGAAATGCTCACCAATTTTCAAGGAAAATACATCAAATGAGTAAGTGGTTTGACAAGTTTTCACTTCCTAAAATATGGAATTCTTATTGATGCAGGACAAAAAGCTATTCCCATTAGCATGCAAAGTTCTTTTTTTTTTTTTTTTTTACTTTTTTTTTTTTTTTATTATACTTTAGGTTTTAGGGTACATGTGCACAATGTGCAGGTTTGTTACATATGTATCCATGTGCCACGTTGTTTTGATGCACCCATTAACTCGTCATTTAGCATTAGGTATATCTCCTAATGCTGTCCTTCCCCCCTCCCCCCACCCCACAACAGTCCCCAGAGTGTGATGTTCCTCTTCCTGTGTCCATGAGTTCTCATTGTTCAATTCCCACCTATGAGTGAGAATATGCGGTGTTTGGTTTTTTGTCCTTGCGATAGTTTACTGAGAATGATGTTTTCCAGTTTCATCCATGTCCCTACAAAGGACACGAACTCATCATTTTTTATGGCTGCATAGTATTCCATGGTGTATATGTGCCACATTTTCTTAATCCAGTCTATTGTTGTTGGACATCTGGGTTGGTTCCAACTCTTTGCTATTGTGAATAGTGCCGCAATAAACATACGTGTGCATGTGTCTTTATAGCAGCATGATTTATAGTCCTTTGGGTATATACCCAGTAATGGGATGGCTGGGTCAAATGGTATTTCTAGTTCTAGGTCCCTGAGGAATCGCCACACTGACTTCCACAATGGTTGAACTAGTTTACAGTCCCACCAACAGTGTAAAAGTGTTCCTATTTCTCCACATCCTCTCCAGCACCTGTTGTTTCCTGACTTTTTAATGATGGCCATTCTAACTGGTGTGAGATGGTATCTCACTGTGGTTTTGATTTGCATTTCTCTGATGGCCAGTGATGATGGGCATTTTTTCATGTGTTTTTTGGCTGCATAAATGTCTTCTTTTGAGAAGTGTCTGTTCATGTCCTTCGCCCACTTTTTGATGGGGTTGTTTTTTCTTGTAAATTTGTTTGAGTTCATTGTAGATTCTGGATATTAGCCCTTTGTCAGATGAGTAGGTTGCAAAAATTTTCTCCCATTCTGTAGGTTGCCTGTTCACTCTGATGGTACTTTCTTTTGCTGTGCAGAAGCTCTTTAGTTTAATTAGATCCCATTTGTCAATTTTGGCTTTTGTTGCCATTGCTTTTAGTGTTTTAGACATGAAGTCCTTGCCCACGCCCATGTCCTGAATGGTATTGCCTAGGTTTTCTTGTAGGATTTTAATGGTTTTAGGTCTAACATTTAAGTCTTTAATCCATCTTGAATTAATTTTTGTATAAGGTGTAAGGAAGGGATCCAGTTTCAGCTTTCTGCATATGGCTAGCCAGTTTTCCCAGCACCATTTATTAAATAGGGAATCCTTTCCCCATTTCTTGTTTTTGTCAGGTTTGTCAAAGATCAGATAGTTGTAGCTATGCGGCATCATTTCTGAGGGCTCTGTTCTGTTCCATTGATCTATGTCTCTGTTGTGGTACCAGTACCATGCTGTTTTGGTTACTGTAGCCTTGTAGTATAGTTTGAAGTCAGGTAGCGTGATGCCTCCAGCTTTGTTCTTTTGGCTTAGGATTGACTTGGTGATGCGGGCTCTTTTTTGGTTCCATATGAAGTTTAAAGTAGTTTTTTCCAATTCTGTGAAGAAAGTCATTGGTAGCTTGATGGGGATGGCATTAAATCTATAAATTACCTTGGGCAGTATGGCCATTTTCATGACATTGATTCTTCCAGCCCATGAGCATGGAATGTTCTTCCATTTGTTTGTATCCTCTTTTATTTCATTGAGCAGTAGCATGCAAAGTTCTTAACAGTCACACTGAGAATCTTCTCTCTCAAAGCCAGATGTATTCTTCTCTTTCAAATGCTTTTATCCTTATCCAAAGAAGTACCGTGACTACAGGCAAACTGTTGATTCAAAGTTAGTAAAATACAACAATACTCTCACAAGACAGAACTGTTAAGAAAATACAACCTAATTAAAAAAATAAAAAAACAAAGAAATGAAGAAAGAAAACATAAATATTTTTAACTTGCTCTGTTATTGACAAGGGAAATAATGCTTATGATAATCTAAGTAAAGTTAATTCCAATCAAATCAAGTCAGTTTACAGGTAACTTAATCATTTTTGCATCTTTGATGCTATGGAAAGTATTAAGCATTCAATAAGATTTTAAAAATACTACTTATAAGCTAAGAGCTGAAAGCATCTGTCAGATATAAACTTACTGGGTAGCTCAAAAAAAAATGCTCTTGGAATTGAGTGGGAAGTAAGAAAGGACAGTTATCCTTTTTTTTTTTTTTTTTTTTTTTTGAGACCAGTTATCCTTAAAACAACAACAACCTGCAGTTTAACATCTTTGTTTCTTTTTTTTTAGATGGAGTCTCACTCGGTCACGCAGGCTGGAGTCCAGTGGCAATCTTGGCTCACTGCAACCTCCGCCTCCTGGGTTCAAGCAATTCTCCTGCCTCAGCTTCCTGAGTAGCTGGGATCATAGGCACCTGCCATCATGCCCAGCTAATTTTTGTATTTTGTAGTAGAGACAGGGTTTCGCCATCTTGGCCAGGCTGGTCTTGAACTCCCGACCTCAGGTGATCCACCCGCCTCGGCCTCCCAAAGTGCTAGGATTACAGGCATGAGCCACCGTGCCTGGCCTGTTTAATATCTTTCATGAAAAAACCGGTACCTGCCACCAACGCCATATAATTAGAGAAACAGATTAAGTTGAGAATAAAACACATATATCCCCAGCTATCCCTTGCTTCAAGTAAATTCACTTCACATAAATTTTAAGATGCCAGGGATCCTGAGGAAGAAATATTTCTAGGAAGACTAAAACAGATGACTGCAAGCCTGCTAAAGAGGGCTGAAGGATGGTAAGAAAAGAGAGTATATGAGCATCTCCCATTGCCAAGTACCATGCTCACTTATTTAATTGTTACCTTGGTTAATGCTCACCAATACTTCCTGGAGTAAATATCTAAATTTTGACAGGAAGTCAATATAATAAATGAGTTAAGAGCTAGGCTTTAAAGGCAGATTGCCTAGGTTCAAATTCTGGTTTTACCAATAACTGTGTCCCCTTGAGCAAACTTAACTTCTGTGCCTCAATTTTTCCATCTGTAAAATGGGGACAGTAATAGAACCTACTTTACAAGGATATTAGGGAGATTAAATTAATACATTTAATACTTAGAATAGTGCCTTGTACTTAATAATTATTCAATAATTATTAGTTGTTATCAATGAAGACACAGTGAGGCCAGGTGACTTTCCCCAAAACACATTGTTTTTAAATGGCAGTGCTGGGATTTGGACTAATAGAATTGAGGTAGGAGATAAGAAGCTTAGCTTAGGTATCCTTAAAAATCACAAAAATCAAGTAAAATTAGTTTATGTTTGGGACACCAAAGTATTTTCTGTATATACCCAGCTCCATGCTTTTGTACATTGTTTTTACTTATTTTCATATCTCAGTAAAGCATTCCTTTAAAAATCTTCAAACACTATTTTGGTTGAGCTCTGTTTTTCTATACTTTGGGCATGACAAGTTTAGAGGCAGGAAGGGAGACAGTGGAGTCCTTCCTCATGGTTCCACTGTACCTCTTTGATACCAGATGAAGAGAAAGTAACAGAAGGTAGGGCAGAAGGCAGTTGAGTATGGAAACTACAAAAGAACAGAGAAGAGGCCAGCCAGGAAAACTGAAGTCTCTAGCCAGATGGATTTTCTTTTTTCTTTTTAAATCCACCCAGTGAATTTCCATACTGAGCAAAGAGGGTTATCAGTCTTTTAGCAAAGCCATGGAACCAAATCATCCATTCTCCGTATAGTACAACTGCTGATGTTACACGTCAAATTGGCAAAACAAGCAAATGCTTTTTAAAAAGCAAAGATGTCCATTTTTGTTAGGCAATTCCAATATCCTACATGTTTCTGTTTTATCATCTAAAGGAGCATTTTAATAATTTAAACAAAGCAGGCAGTTTGAATATTGTGTGAAAGGATGACAAAAATTACAATAAAACTATTTGATTAGTTATGAAAATGCAAATGCAAAGCATCGGACTGAAAGAGATGCCAAACTGGCTTGTTTCAGGCAGAGGTGATGTTTTGAAATAAATGTTTTAACATAGCTGACACTGTACTTATAGTGAGACAAAAATATACCACCATATCTGTAAATCATGAAACCCAAATGTAACTCTTAGAACAAGACTAATTTTTCCAGATCAGAAAATATTAAACCACACTATCATACCTGGTATCAATTTTATCTTGAAACCATTCGCTGTAAGACGAGGATCAGACAGGTAAGTTGATCCACTGTATCTTTGGTCATCTGCTGTCATTTTACATAAAACGTCTAAATAATGAGATCCATTAAAAAGACTGAAAAAGAAATTATGGCCCTTTAACTTATTAAAAACACAAAATAAGAGGGTTTATGGGAAAAAGTTAATCCTAAGGCCCTTTGACAAGTGTTATCATCATTAACCAAAATACAAAGGTATAAGTAGCCCTATGAAAAACCACTGTTTTACATTTCTGTTAATATTTTATAAAATACCTACTGCACACAGTATACAGAAAGAAGACAATCTGTCTTCTAGAATGTTACAAATTGAATGTGAAATTTTAAAAATGGCTCTAATACAAATGAAAACTTTATAAATAATTTCATCTTATTCCTTTAAAACAGACACAATAATACACTGTCAAGTTAGGTGGTCCACCCTGCCAAATTTTCAATTGCTATTCAAAGTTTCTTCTGTAACGAAAAGATAAACATGTAATCTCTTTCTTCTAGGAACTAATAAATTAATCAATTTAGAGCTTCCTTCAGTCTACTGCAAGTCTGGCATGTTTGCCAAAGGTGGTATATGAAATGATTCTGAGTGGTGCAAAACTTGAGGAAGCCAAAGATTATCGAGGGTACAAATCAACCACACATACTGGTTTTAGGCTTGGTCAAGATGCGTTATAGTCATTGCAAAAAGGTGTCTGCAGGGGTTAATGTGAATAGTTACCATTTTGCCACTCCTTCAGTGAATATTTGAGTGCCTACCCTGTGGCAGATATTGTCCTAGGTATGTATGCAAGTCACTGTTCTGTGTTCCAGTACACTGATGTCTTTGCTTATCAGCTCTGAATGGTTGAAGACCCCAATGGCTGTGAGAGCTGATATTATAGAGAAGAGAGCTTTGGCTATATATTCCATTTACTCTGTTTCATCTAACCAATATCCTAAAAATCGATCTGAGAGACAGTAGGGATGGTGGTGGTGGTGATGATTATGATACTGCATAGCAATTAATGGTGCAGGCTCCACAGTTAAACTGTCTAGATTGTAATCTTGGACATACGGCTTATTTACTGTCTGTGTGAGCCTAGGTAAGTTATTTAACCATTACATTTCAGTTTCCTCAGCTATAAAATGTGGATATTATCTACCTCATAAAGTTGATGTGAAGATCATGAAAAAACTTTGCCAAATTCCTATGATATAGTAAATGTTCAATAAATATTAACCATCATTAAGGTTATTATTACTGAGGCCTTACTTTCTAGATACCTAAATTATTCCATTTAGAGGTAAGTTATACAAACAGCATTAGAACTCTGGCAAGAAAACTGAGCCCAACCTACAATTAGCCTGCCCACATTGTCGCATTGTGGGATAAATTAGTCCCTGACTCAGTTTTGAAAAACTTACATCATTAACTGTGATGGGGATGCCACATTCCAAAAGAAGGAGGAAAAACTATTTTGAATTAATCTTTATTCCTGTTTATGCTCAATTAAGAAAGATTTTTTTCAGGACAATATGGTCCCACAATAATAGTTTTTAATGTATTTGTTTTTTGAAGAACAGAACATCACATAGAAAAATATTTTTAAAAACCTATAATTTGAAAAAGCACAAAAAGATTTATGAAATTTAAATGAAGTTTACAAATGCCATTCAGAAAAGCAGTCAAGTCTAAAAATTCAGATGTACCCTAGCTTTTTTAGGGAAGAAAGAGAAAAGCACCATCAGGTGTTTAAACTGTTTGAATGTAGCCTAAGACACTATTTTCTAATTGTTCCTGACAGTTTCCTAAGCCAATCTCAAGAGAATACTATGAAAGATACTGGATTTTGGTTAATGTGGTTGCTGTTTCCTTATTTAAAAAGACAGACTTAACAGATGTTTTTCTGTGTTCTGTCCCTGTTTTTTTCTCCTCCAATGATGGCAGTGTCTTTAACAAGAGTTTTAACACATTTTATAAATGATTTCTGCTTTATTCTTGGAAGTTCTGAAACAAGAGTTATCTAACGATGTGTCCTAGGGAACAAATTATCTTTTTAAACTTCAGGTTTTTATTATTTTTGTCATGATTCTCTTCTACCTGTGTCTGACTGAAAAAGAAATATTAAGTTAAAAAAGGGAAATGTTAATAGGTTAGTCATTATTTATTTTTTAATCTTTATTTTTTTTGTCTCCCCAGGCTTTGTCATTCAAGGTTATTCATTTTTACAGAAAGCAATTTGCTCATATAGAATAGGAAAAGGAAATACCCTATATTACAACCAATAATAAAATTATTTCAGGCAAAAATCATCAATGATTGGCACCATTGCATGGAAAAGTTGATGGGAAACTTTCCAGTGAGAGACAGGCTGTCATTAGCTGAACCTAGTGACAGTGCCTTTTGATGTGATGAAATATGAAGCACATAGCCAATCTATTAAGTAGATTCATCAGAAAATAGAATCTAAATCTATTCAGCCCTCCTGAGCTAACCCCCAATTAAACATGGGGGAGAGAAGTTGAACACCATAAGAAAGCAAATACAGACAACAGAACATTCCACTGAACAAATGACTCAGAATCTACAATAATAGAGTGACTTTTAAGATATATAAACAAGATAACCAAATGTAGTATGTGGATCTTGTTTAGATACAAATTAAATATAAATTTTTTTAAAAACTGGAAAAAAGGTATTTTGAGATAATAAGGAACAATTCCAAGGAATTATTATTATTTAAGGTATGAAAAAGGTATTGTCGTTAGGTGAGAAAACAGCCATTTTTTGAGAGAGAGATATTGAAAGATATAGGAGGGGGAATTGTTCTAAACTATTTTGGCGAAGGAAAGAAAATGTACGTGTATATACTGTATAGAAAGGTAAAGCAAATGTGGCAAAGTCTTGGATAATTACTGATTAAGGTATGCATCTTATACTTCTATTTTATTATGTGTTTGAAAATGTTAAAACAATGAGTACATAATGAAATAAAGACATGGCAATCTAACTTCAAAATTACTCTAGAAGTCACTAATGTACAAGAGAAATGAGCTTCATACTTACTAAATGTAAAGGGAACTATCTAGAGTATTCTGATAGTATTTATAAACAATTCCATTAAAGATTAGAAATCAAATATATATATATACATATATATACACACACACACACACACACACATATATATATATATATTTTTTTTTTTTTTTCTGAGACAGACTCTTGCTTTGTCACCCAGGCTGGAGTACAATGGCTGCGTCTCAGCTCAATGCAACCTCCACCTCCCAGGTTCAAGCGATTCTCCTGCCTCAGCCTCCCAAGTAGCTGGGACTACAGGTGTGTGCCACCACACCCAGCTAACTTTTGTATTTTTAGTAGAGACAGGGTTTCACTATGTTGGCCAGGCTGGTCTCAAACTCCTGACCTCGTGATCCACCCACCTTGGCCTCCCAAAGTGCTGGGATTACAGGCGTGAGCTACCATGCCTGGCCTAGAAATCAAATTTTTAAAAGATTAAAATAAATAAATACCACTAATCCTTACTATGAAACATTCCCAAGCTTCTACCTTCAATTTTAATCTAGTATGAACTATTATAATAAATATTTTCACATTTAAAAAGTATTGTATCATCATACCTCTCTGTTAACATAATTGGCTTTTCCAGTGGCTCTGCAGGAAGTTTATGATTCTCAAGAAGTCTTTTAAATAGCAGGGCTTCTTCTACTCTATATGGATTTAATAACATTACCTCTGTTTTGGATGTCATTAGCCATGCATCAGGAAACCTGAGACTGTGGATCAAGCAAGGTTCATCCTTCTCTTCTAAGTCAACTTTGTTTTGTTTCTTAAAATTTATTTTTAAGTTTTTCATAGAAAAGGGGATCTGTACCATTTTAATATTTTGACTCCTTTTTTCAGTTTGGGACTGAAGGAGTTCATCAAGTTTTGGTTGATTAGATAATGAGGTTTTCAACTTGTGCTTCTGGGCCAAATTCCATGCGCTGGTGGGTTTTATCTTTTTTTTGCCATCTTTTAATATTTGTGACTCCTGTTCAATGGCTCTCTTCATTTGACTATTGTATCGTTCCAAGTCTTTAGTAGCCTTCTCTTCATATCTATGAACAGAAATAAAATAGAACTAATGAGATCATAATCAGAAATACATTAACCATCTGAAGTAAATTTTATAAAAATAAAGAACTGGTGTTCCAGGTATAGTAATGACAAAGGAACATGTATTAGACTAACTCTCCTGCATATGCAACTATGACAAACACTGAACAAAATATAAAAAAAATTATTGGCCGGGCATGGTGGTGGTTCACACCTGTAATCCCAGCATTTTGGGAGGCCGAGGTGGGCAGATTACCTGAGGTCAGGAGTTCAAGACTAGCCTGGCCAAAATGGCAAAACGCTGTCTCTACTAAAAACACAAAAGTTAGCCAGGCATGTTGGTGTGCACCTGTAGTCCCAGCTACTCAGAAGGCTGAAGCATGAGAATTGCTTGAACCCAGGAGGCAGAAGTTGCAATGAGCTGAGATTGCGCCACTGCGCTCCAGCCTGGGCGACAGAGCAAGACTCTGTCTCAAAAAAAAACAAAAAACAAAAAACAAAAAAAAACCCAAAAAGAAAAAACAACAACAACAAACACACAAACAAACAAACAAAAAACCCCTCAATTATTTAAAGTAGGCACTGAAGAACAGCCAAAAGCAGGAAGAAACTAGAATGGATTCACTCCTTGGGGGGTGAAAAAAAGAGCCAGAGACCCACATTTATAGGACTTTTAACCAGAGGGCAGTCCTCAGTATTAATGGGGAGCAGGGTGGTCAGAACTCAGTCAAAAAGTTGCACTCTTATTAGCCTGAGTCACCAGGACACAGAGCTGTCTGCTTCCAGAACAACTGAAAATTGAGAAAGAAAATGCCAGAAAATTCCATGTGTGGGAACCCAAAGAAAAACAACCATTAGAAGGCTAAATGAGCTGAACAGAGATTTCAGCTGCTGCCCATTGCAGGGAAACAAAGTTTGGCATCTGAATTCCACAGTTTCATGGCCTGGTAAACACTTTGGGCTTTCAATTAAAACTGGAAGAGGGCCACATCTTAGGATAAAAAACCTACATCCTAAACTAAGGAAGTTGCCCTGAGACCAAGAACAAAATTGAAACAGCTTCTCCCTAACAAAGTATAAAACAAAACCTCTACAAGCTGAAGGTGATCTGTGTAATTTAAATACCTGGTAGAACAAAAATCAGCACTTTTCAGAAGAAGATAACAGAATCCAGAGTTTTAAACATATCATCCACAATGCCTGCTATACAATCAAAAGTTATCACTCTAACAAAACAGGAAAATGAGAGTCATGGTCAAAAGAAAAAGTGGTCAGTAGAAGCCAACCTCAAGATGACCCAAATGTCAAGATTACCAAAAAACCACTTAAAAACAGGTTTAATAAAGGTTTAAGGTCTTAAAAGATTATCATAATGAGAAAATAGAAGGGGGAATCTCAGCAGATTAGTGGAAATTATAAAGAAAATACAATGGAAATTCTAGACCTAAAAAATACAATATTAGAAATTAAATATTCACCGGGTAGGTTTAACAGCAGATAAAAGATGGCAAAAGAAAGGGTCAGTAAAGTTCAAGACAGATCAATAAAAATGATAAAATGTGGTGTTTTCACAGAAAAGTGAAGACAACTGGAAAAGCATTGCAGTGACCTAAGGCTAAACAAACAATCTAATATATATGTCATTGGAGTCCCAGATAAACAATGGAAAACTGGGAAAGAAAATAAAATGTGAAGAAATTAGGGTTGATAATCAGCAAATTTGGAGAAATACAACTTACAGATGCAAGGAGGTTAGCAAACCTCCAAAGAGAATAAATGCAAAGAAATTCACAGGTAGGTATATTAGATTTAACTGCTGAAAACCAAAGATTAAGATAAAATCCTGAAAATAAAGAGGAAAAAAACAGTACAAATAGGAAACAGCAAAAATAATGGATATCGTAAAGAGCAATGCAGAGCCAGATGACAGTGAAATCTTTTTTTTTTTTGAGACAGAGTCTGTCTCCCAGGCTGGAGTGCAGTGGCACAATTTCAGCTCACTGCAACCTCTGCCTCGCAGGTTCTAAGCGATTCTCCTGCCTCAGTCTCCGGAGTAGCTGGGATTAGAGGGGTGCACCACCACCCCCGGTTAATTTTGTATTTTTAGTAGAGACAGGGTTTCGCCATGTTGGCCAGGCTGGTCTCAAACTTCTGACTTCAGGTGATCCACCTGCCTTGGCCTCCCAAAGTGCTGGGATTACAGGCATGAGCCACTGCGCCTGGCCAACAGTGAAATCTTTTAAGTGGCAAAAGAACCCAGAATTTGGCTATATCATTAAAAAAAAAAAGTCCTTCAAAAATGAAGATGAAATAGATGTTTTCAGATTAAGATGAGAATTAGTTGTCAGTATATGTGCACAATTAAGGAGAGTGACACCAAATATAAGTGAAATTATACTTACAGGGTTTTTACATTTTATTGACTTCAAGTAGATTATAAGGATGCATAATGTAATCACCAAAGCAAAAACTAATGGAAACTCAATAAAGAAATTAAAATTAGATACTGAAATATATTCTTTTAACCCTAAAGGGCTCCTTTCCCCCCAAAAAGGAGGAACAAAAGAACAAAATAGAGATAGGACAAACAGAAAATAGGAAAATGGCAGACCTAAACCCAACCATATCAATTATTATATTACATAGACTAAATATTGCAATTTAAAGGCAAAGATTATCGAACTGAATTTAAAAAGTAACAACCAACTTTGTCTACACTTTAAATATAAAGACGTAGTCTACAAGACTGAAAAAAAGATATACCATGCAAATAGTAAGCATAAGAAGCCAGAGTTGCAACAGTATATACTCCTCCCTCAGTAACTGACAGAACTAGAGATCCTCCTCAAAAAAAAAAAAAAATCCTCAAAGCTATAGAAGATTTTAGCAATATTATCAACTACTTAAGAATTAACTGACATTTTGGAACACTACCATCTAGCAACTGCAGAATCCTGATTCTTTTTAAGTGAACATGGAACATTTGTCAAGACAGAACATATATACTGGGCTTTAATTCTCATTACTTTTCAAAAGATTGAAATCTAACTTAGCATTTTCTCTATCCATGAAACACTTAAATTAGTAATATCTGGAATAGCCCCAAATATTTGGAAAGTAAACAACACAATTTTACTCATAATAGCCCCAAACTGGAAACAACTCAAATGTCCATCAACTGGAGACTGATTAAACAAATTTTGGTATATTTATACAACTGAATATTATTTTTTGATTAAAAGAAAATTACTACACATAGATTCAACAACACGGATGAGTCACAAAAATATTTTTGTTGAGGGTAAGAAGCCAGATATGAAAGAGTATATATCACATGATTTTATACATATGTGAAGTTCAAGTACTGGCAAAACCAAACTAGTGTAACAAAACTCAAAAGAGTGGCTGCCTGTGGAGACTGGCTGAGAGGTGGCATGAGGAACCATTCTGGGATGATGGAGATGTTCTCTATTTTGTTTGGGGTGATGTTTATGTGTGTGTACACATGTATGAAAATGCATCAAATTACACCATTAACATCTCTGCAATTCACATTAGGTAAATTTTACCCAGTTAAAAAAACCATTTAAGAAAGTGTTGGGCCACAAACAATCAGAAAAAGAGAGGATGAATAAAGAAATGGATCGATTCCAGATCTGAAGAGTTCCTTATATATCTGCTTTAACATCAACATGGAATAAACAATTTCCTGAACAACATTAAAGAAAATTCATGTATATAATACTTCATTTAGTAACTGCTAGTGAAATTAGTCACTACAATAATCACAAAACAGAAAGTATGTGATTAGCTAATTGTTAATTTAATTCTCATTTTAGTCATCAATGAAAAGATAAATTTGGATAAACTAAACACACCTAAACCATTTAATTTAACTCAATTTCAAAGGTACAAGATAATGGATGTTTGAAAAATTATACTGGATAGATTCTAAGAACTCAAGAATAAAAAAAAAATTACACTGGGTAGAAAGTTAAGAGATCTGTCAACAATATGAGAAAAATGAAACTTCTGGGACCAAAGACCTACCACAGCAGTTATGTCACCCCTTTTCTTAAAAAGTGATACCTGGATCCCACCCTCAGAGCTTCTAATTCTCTAGGCCTAGGTTGAGATTGGGCAGCTGTTTTCACAAAGCTCCACAGGTGATTCCAGTACATACCCAGAATTGGAAACTACTGTTATTTGTTCAGCAAAGTGTGGTGATTAATAACACAGACTCTGAAGACATCCTGGCTTGGTTCTGCCACTTAGTAGTTCTGTAAACCTATGAAAATTATCTAATCTTTCTGTGTCTCATGCTCAACTGTAACATATGGATAATATACATCTACTTCAGTTTTGTTGTAAGAAATGAGTTAAAGTGTGCCAAGTACTTAATATTACTTAGCACAGAGTAAATGGTGATAAATGTTTTGCTCTCATTATTTTCTACCAAGAAACACAAATCTCAAAACAAAGGGGCGAGTAATGGTTGGAAATTAAGTAACTTTGCTAAAAGATTACTTTTTAAGAAAGTTTTAAACTTGGGACTACAGAATTAAGGTTATTTCTAGTCTCATACTCTTAAAACACTAACTGAATTTCATTATATGCATATAATAATCTCAAGGAAAAATATGGAATGTGAAGAAATAAAAATATTATTGAGAGAACAGCGCTGTTAAAGGTGAGATTTAAAAGACAGGAGATCACAGCATGGCATGAGTTTGTGCTCAGTACCTGTCTGCTGAATGAAGAAATGTTACCTGAATAAGATTGTTAAAAAAAAGACCTTATTTCATTGTAAACTATGCTCCTTTGGTTACTTACCTTGCCATATTCACAATTTTAAAGTTATTTTCTACTTAGAATCTGAGGTTCTGGATTAGCTATATAAAACACATGATTTTCAATAGTTTACTTTCAACAGGTCCTAAAAATAGTATTTTTAGCACTCAGACATTCAAATTAAAGATTTTTCCTGTGCAGTGGTAAAATGAGTTCAAAACAAAAGTCACCATTTGTAATTAATTATAATGTGCAAATTTTCACATACGGTACTCATCTTTGGAAAATATAAAAAGTTATATCCAAAGGAATATTAAGTAAATGTTAAGTAAAAGCAGCTGCTACTGTTGTACTTAATGTCAAGAAGGGATTTAGTAACTTGAATGGAAAATATTAATCCTGATTTGACCAGAAGTCAGTTCAAATAATGTTCTTGTGACTAAACACTGCATTTAGTTATAAAGTTTATCATTTTCATAATACCCTAATTGCAATTTTTTTTAGTTTAAATAGCAATATATTCATAACTACTGCAAATAAAAAGTTCAAGCTAACGTCAGCTGAGTGAGACCCCAGTGGTAGGGCACATGGCCCAAATCTGGATTTTAATCCACTAGAAGGAAGGCGAGGAAGGAAAAAAACAAAAGACAAAAAAACTCCAGAAAGGAAGAACAAAACAATGTCAGTAACTCCCTGACTCCAAAATCTGTCCCAAGCTCTCATCAAAAAACTGAACAATCCTGATCCTACTCCTTATTCAAACTCCTTGTTATAGCTTTGAGAACCTTCCATTATCCATCCCCCACCTTCCCCCAACTTTCTTTACACATACTCCCTCATATTCTGTTCCTGTCATAGAATCTTATTTCCTTAATAACACCATGTTCCTTCTAGCTTCTGGGCCTTCTCATATACTGTTCCTCCAACCTACAAAATTCCCTAAAATCCTTCTGCTTAATTTCTATGCAGGGAAGCATTACCTGTTCCACAGATAATATTAAGTCCAACTGCCAAATTTTCCCCTAGTTCTTCATATTTAAAACTTGTATCTTAAAGCTCATCACATTCTTGTTTAACTGAATCTTCCTTACTAGCCTACACCATTCATGAGTTGGGAAAGTATGTTTTATTTGTGACTAGCTAGAGTACCTCAGGCCTTACATGCAGAAAACCCTTAATATTTCCTAGTTGAAAGAAGGGAAATAGGGATGGAGAGAAGAACAAAGGAAAAGGAAAAAAGGAAGAAAAAAAGAAGAAGGAAAAAAAGGATGGACTGAAGGTCTACAGAAGAGGAGTCTACTCTCATATCTCTTAATATACCTTAGAGAATTTAGGATCATGGAAAGAACTCCAAGATAAAGCAGGGAGAGAAATGGTAGCTAGTATGATTCTTGGGTGTTATACCATTTTTGCTCTACCTTCTCACTAATCATGATGCTACTAGACTCAGCTGATCATGGTCCCAGGACCCCTGGCTCTGAAAGGTTCTAACACATCACTCTGTGACATACAATTAGAACTCTGATCCCAAGATACCTATATTTTCTTCATAGGTTTCTATTTCTGGCCTCCAAATTCAATTTAATCTTGACTCAACAAATGAGAAATGTTCTTCTCAACAGAAAAATTCCCTTTCATAGATTAAAAACTGATCATATTGACATTGTGAGCAATCATTTACTATGTGTTAGTAATTGATCTTGTATCATAACACACAATTCTTATTTAATCCTCACAACAATCCATGAGAGACTGTCCACACTTTTTAATACAAAGCTAACAAAGAACTGTGATTAGAACCCAGGTGAAGCTTCAGAGGTCTTGACCATCAATGCCTCTTTTGTCTACTTTATGGCAATGTGAGAGAAAGTAAGCTTGATTCCAGAATATTACCTGGAATATTCCGGTAATTGATGGTAAATGGATTTTTAGATGAGGCCTATTAATCATAATCCTAGTAACCTGACACCTTGGGACTCACAAGGAGAAACAATGCAGACATTCCCCAAAAGGCAACTGGAATGATACCTGCTGTTGTGAGGCTGCAAAGGAACAGTCAGCAAGATAAGTTTCCATCATAAGCTTGCACACTGTCCCTATTTCCATGAGAACTTGAAACATCTATGGTTTTTTCCTATTCTCAGACAATTCTCAGTTCATTTCCCTGGGCAATGCAATTCAACTTTTGTGGGCTTACTATATTTAAAAGTTAAGTCCCCTCACGTTTAAACTGCATAGTTGTGTCATTTAGGTAAAACTAAAGACAATCACCATTGTGTGAACCTTATTTGCATCATAATTCAAAACAAATCTTTAAAAATCTGACATTTATGAAACAATTATAAGTTTGAACACTGAGTATTTGATATATTAAGGAATCTATACCTTTAAAAAAGTTATGACAATTGTATTATGGTTATGTTTAAAATATGAGTATCTTTATCTCTTAGAGATACATACTGAAATAGATGATATGCCTACGATTTGCTTCAGAATAATAAAGAAAGGGAAAGAAAGTGAATGGAAGTATGGAAGAAACAGGACTAATAGGACTGACTATGAGATGATGGGTGGTGAAATGGGGTAATGGCTTTATACTTCAAAATGTCTACTTTTGTGGATATTTCCAAAAGAACAAAATACAATAACCATTCCCACTTAAAAAAAGGTGACGACAAAAAAAGGCTGAAGAGAAAAGCTTTATGGAGGCTTTTCATTTTGGTGTTAATAGTGGTCTTTATCATTTTAAATTGATATTGTTTTTATAAGACTGAATAAGCTAAGGAAAGAATGAAAAAAAAATTGGTCAAGTATCTAGGTAGTTTATCACCAAATATAAACTCCAGATGATGGATTACGTTTAAAATTTTTTCCACACATTTGACATAATATTGAGATACTTAGATACCTGTATATGATTGAGGGTATAATTTCACTCTCATTTTCTGCTGGGTTAGATCACCAGAACATAATATTTTGTGTTTATATTAAGTGTCTAAGTCAACTAAAAACATTCATCATATTATTTTGGAACGTTTATTCAGAAAATCTAATTTAAATATGGCAAGTACTATTTTAATCAAAGACAGATCAAATCACCTATTTACATAATAAAAATACCTACTATAGTTTATAAGTTATAATAAATAATACACCTTAGAAGCAAGCCTTAAGTTATACTTAATAGAAACAGTATAAATGAACAACACTAAATTGAACTGCCAATAATACAAAATTTTTTGTGTTGTATTACATATTTTGGAGACCAATTTAAGAAAGGGAATAGTTAAGATATTAAAAACACCAGTTACAACTGTTCCAATGCAAAAGCTTTTTAAAAAAGTTCTACAACAGGAAAGTTATTAAACATAAAACAAAAAAAATAGAAGATAAATGGTGGTTTGAAATTGAGAAGATGAATGGAAAACCTTTAGCAAAAAGCTTAATAAATCAGAAAGCAGTTAAGGCTTAAACAAAAAAACAAAATAATACAAGCCCCCACCCCAATAAAAAACCTAAATTAGCAGAAAAAAAAAGTGTTACCAAAAAAGGTACTCTATCCAAGCCAAAGGTATTTTCCGATCTGCTTTTCCATAAATAAGAAGTGAAAAAAAATTCTTTTTAAACAGTGAGTCATATAGAATGGAAATAACTGAACATTCAGGTCACATGCAAGCTCTGGAAACTTACTTCAGTTTTTCCTCTTCACTCAATGTCTTCCACAGTTCTTCAATTTGTAGTGTTGCATCCTCTAAACTAGTCTTAGGATTTTCTATGAGAAACTGAGGACGATGATCTTGAACAAAAAGAGCACTTGCTGACATGGGTTTCTTGATTACTCGATTGCTAAGTAAATCATAAGCTGTAACTTTTCCAGATTTATTATCTATTACATTTGATTTTTTGTTACATGGATCTTCATTAAGATTCGTTTGTTCAGGGCTTGGATAATTATTATTACTTACTTTACATGGTAAACTTTTTTCAGGCACTAAAATTTTCACAGGTTCAATATTCTCTCCCACTGAATTTTTAAGTATATTTCCCCTGCTCCACTCATCTGCAGAAATTTCCAAAGAGTTTTCAAGACCTGCTTCTTCCTCATTTTCCCCACTCTCATCTATATGGTCTTTATTGCCATTTTCTGACTGGGTATGCTTAACGGAACCCATAAAACAAGTTTTACTATATTCCGTCTGAGTGTTCTCCTGTGATACATTACTCATTGAAATGTCTTGAAATGCATTCTTAGTGTTTTTATCAATGTTAGAAATTTCACTACTACAATGACCATAACCAAAGTCACCAACACTTATCTGGTGCTTTAAACAATCATCAGCGTTCTTTCCAGATTCATCATTATGCATATCATTTTGGAATGGAATGACTGAAGTATCAACATTTGAATAATTCTTTCCAGATGATTCCATTTTATTAAAAAGCACATCTGTTTCTGCTGTTTTACTAAGAACAATGTCAGCTGTGGAAACATCTGTTTTATTATTTTCATAAGAATTTGTACTAGGTAATGGTCCATAACAAGTCGTCATCAGATTTTCAAGAGCAATTAAAACAGATTCCTAAAAATACAAATTAACAAATGTTAGGGGAAATTATGAAAATAATGGACAAGATTTTAAATAATAAAAAAGATAAACATAAACAAATCTTTTTTATATGAAAACAGTAATATATGTTTATAAATAGCATAAGAAAAAATTATCTGAAAAGTTACCTTATTTTGTAATAATACTTGACTTTTATCTGGTGTTAAATTGACATCAACATCAGCTGTAGGAACATCGATTTTCAGAAAGAAAATAGGATAGAAACGAGTAGATTCCTTTAGGCATTTCAGATTGTAATGATGTCGGATTAACTAGAAATACATGTAATAAATAAAAGAAAAAATAATATGTAATCAAAAAGTACAATAAAAGCCAGCAAATTCAACTGAGAAATTGAGTAGATGCAACTGCTTATTAGGAAAAGCATTATCATGGCTGGGCACAGTGGCTCATGCCTGGGATCCCAGCACTTTGGGAGGCCAAGGCGGGGGGATCACTTGAGGTTAGGAGTTCAAGACCAGCCTGGCCAACGTGATGAAACCCCGTCTCTACTAAAAAGTACAAAAATTAGCCAGGCATAGTGGCAGGAACCTGTAATCCCAGATATTTGGGAGGATGAGGCAGGAGAATTGCTTGAACCTGGGAGATGGAGGTTGCATTGAGCCGAAATCATGCTACTGCACTCCAGCATGGGCAAAAGAGCAAGGATGCATCTCAAAAAAAAAAAAAAAAAAAAAAAAAAAGAAAGCATTATCTAAGTAGTAATACTCCTTTGGAGGCCTTGAACATAAATGAAGCACAAGCATTCATAACAAGTACAAACATGCAATAAAACTGGCTTAATAATTAAAAATCACAATGTCATGGAAGTTCTGAAGGTTTAGGATTCAAATCAAAACTCTAGCATGGTGGCTCTGGCTTGTAATCACAGCACTTTGGGAGGCCGAGGTGGGCGGATCACTTGAGGACAGGAGTTCGAGACCAGCCTGGCCAAATGGTGAAACCCCATCTCTACTAAAACTACAAAAAAAATTAGCTGGGCATAGTGGCAGGTGCCTGTAATACCAGCTACTTGTGAGGCTGAGGCAGGATAACTGCTCAAACCCAGGAGGCGGAGGTTGCAGTGAGCCAAGATCACGGGACATGCCATTGCAATCCAGCCTGGAGAGCGAAACTCCGTCTCAAAAGAACAAAAACAAAAACAAAAAAACTACTAACTCTCTAACTTTAATTTCCTGGCTATGTGGCCTAAGAGAAACATTGAACATTTGTTTCCTCACTATAAATGGGGATGATAATGCAGTCCAGAATTGCCATGAAGAATAAGGGAGACATCATATGTCTTTCTATCATGCATAATGCTTAATAAATGACATTGTATTTCTTTTTCTTTATTTTAGTGCAAATTCTTGGAAGTAGTCCTTGTTACAATGTGACAAATTTCCAATTCAAATATTTTTTTTTTCTAAAGCATACTACCTTTAAGATATCTTTTTGATGTACTGGTCGACTGTTTATGAAGATGAAACTTCTTTCTGGTGTTGAAAGACTAGTGAAAGAGTGGTCTGCATCACACTTTGGAAGAAATCCACTGAGATAAATCTATATAATAATTACAGAATATGCAATGTCAACAATGTAGTTCCACGGGTCTGGCTATATACAACACTTTGAAAGATATAAAAAAATTAAAAAACAGATTTTCATCTTAAGGTCTAAAAAGCCATATACTTCCTGATAACCATGTCTCAAGTATTAACTTTAAATAAAATAGTAAAGCATGCTACACTGGTGCTGTCTGCCTCTTTTTTTTTTTTTTTTTGCAACTCTAAGGAAAAATTGACATTTATAAAATCTTCATGAATGGTTATACTTTCAGATATTTAACTGTCATAGGACATACAGCATTCACTCTCTACTCAACCTTTTTTGTCTTTTAAAAGTTTCTTTCCTCACATTGTGACTTTTCTCTGGCTGTTTGTCCTTTTCTCTTTAACCATCTTTTCCTATAAAGAAGTTGCTGTTTCTATCTTCATTCTGAGTATGCTATATAAAGCCAATCTTACTGGGTTTTCATTTCTGAGTTAAAAAAAACCTCTTTTACTCTGTATTAACTTCCTCAGGGCTAAATACTGATTGCACTATTGTACTTTAGCTTCATTTTTGTTTAGAAAACTCTTCTATAAAAAATTTACTGATTATTTATATGCTATCTTTCTCTACTTTACAAATGTATAAAGAGGAAAGAGAAAATGAAGAAGGATACTAGAAAAGAATACCAGAGAAGAGAAAGATATTGAAGGGATAGGAAGCAGAGAACATGCTCCCACTTTTATCTTTAGTTAATGAACACAGCTAAAGACAACATACTATACTGTTAAGAATGTAAGACACAGGCAGATTGACAAGGTTTGAATCCCAGTTCTACCACTAGCTATGTGATTTTTGTTAAGTTATTTAAAATATAGACTTAAAATCTCTTATCAGAAACAATTAGAACTAGATGTGTTATTAATCTGTCAAGGAACACTCATAGTAAAATTTTAGCTTAGGTTGAGAAAAACAAGCAAGTCACCGGGGGTACTATTTTTAGTTAAGCAGGAACCGTGGGGCTCCTTATTAACATAGCCTGTAAGCTGCCACCTATGTCTATGGCTATCCCTGCCCTTGGAAATAAGTGTTTAAGGAGATGCATTACCAGTTTTAGAACACTAAGTGCATTATTGTCACAATGCCAAATTGTGCCAATTTGAAAAAATAAATTAATCTGTATAATCCATTATAAAATGATACTACTTAATTAACTGCAAAACTTCACAGCATTTAAAAATGGTTGTATAATTTACCAGGTAACATGAGATCCTTTTTAAAGCACCTGCTGGGCATCAGGGAGAGCCTGTTTAGCCTCTGAAAGACTTATTGGGTTTGTGACTTTAAAAAAAGTCTGTGCTGAGAGGATAAGAATAAAGAATAAAATGAAGAAGAAATATGTAATATTGCTAGTGATTTCCTTTCACACCATCTTGGTTGGCCACTTAATAATTACTATTCTAGATACTGAGCTTTAAAAATGGTTTAGGATAATCTTAAGAACAAACTATGTTTAACTTATATGGCAAAGTAAAATATAACAGTAGAGTCTCATAAAATGCTGTAAAAAGTGAAAATCAGGCCAGTTCATGGAAAAATAACTTGAGACACCAAATCAGTGCAACAAAATTGAAAATTAGACAAGACTTTAGAAAATTCTGTACCCAAGTGTATTCTTCAATTTCCTAAAAAGCATAACAAAAATTGAAGGCAAAATACAAATACCTCTCTTCCCTAATTGCTTCTCAACTATGGTCCGCCCTTCTCTTCCCTTCATCTCTAATCCCGTATAAGCAGGCTTCTACTTCAATAACCAACTCCAAGGGACACTACGCAGACCTCTTATTTGACTCCCTGTGGCCCAACACCCTCACAACTCTCTCATCTGGGAAGTGTCTCACTGAATGAATCTATTTCATCCTTCTCCTTTGGTCTTTCTGCTTCCTCTCTGATGCCTCCTCTTCATTCTGGTTTGCTGGTTTCTCTCCTTTTCCTTACCCCGTATAAATGATGATGGTCCCCAAGTTCCATTATCAGGCCCCTTTTTCCTGCTCTCTAGTTACTCTTCCTAATTTCATTCACACCTATAGTTTCAACAACTACCCATACACCAGTGATGCTAAGATATAGCTGTATAGCTTCTATTTCTTTCACTCCCCAGTGTTTACCATCTTCAACTGGCTGTCACAAAAATATTCTCAATCTCACCACATTCAAAACTTGGTAAAATATTTCATCCTACTTCTATCCTGCTAGCTCCTCCTATACTCCTTTACTATGATAAGGGCTCTGCCAGCTACCCAGTCTGTCAAACCCATCTCCTCTTCTTAACCCTGATTATATTGATGTAACCCTGGCTGGTCTCCTAACACTAATCCTTTTCCTCTTTCAGTCAACCTCCACAACATCATGAAGTTACATTTTTACAGTAGTAATTTAAGTACTTCTGGTCAGGACAGTGAAACAAGTTCATGTGAAATCCCCTTCTCTGCCATTACAACTGCAAATATATAACAGTGATAGATAAAATACAAATTTTCAAAAGGCCACCCACATAAAAGTAGTTAAAGATGTTATGATTGCAAAACATTTAACAGGGAGTGACGGCTAAAGTCAAATGTCCTATGTGGTCTAGGATCAGAAACAAGATGTGTCAGCTGGAAATTAAATTCTGGTACAGAAATAAGGACTGAAAACACCCCATTCAAGACAGGGGATTGAAATCAGTCTTTCCATTTTAAAAAGGGGGCTCATATAGCACCTCTTCTCCAAAAAAAAAAAAAAAAAAACAGTTTAAAAATACTGTGGCCACTGTCTGGAGCTGCTTGCCAGAGTCACAAGAAAGAACAGAGACAACTCCAAACCAAGAACAAGGCTAAGCCAAACTGGCTAAGAAAAGGGGCCTGTAAAAGCTTGGCAGGATGAGGCATGAATTACTAATATGATACCTGGTGTTGAATTGGGGCCGGCGAATGAATTATCTGCCAAACTATGGGAACGAAGTGGAAGTTGGGGAAAGCAAAAACAAAGCAACAAAAACAATAAACCTGCATTCAAGATGATTTTGAAATTAAATTTTCAAAGCATATAAAATATCAGAGAATTAGATAATTTTGTCTCAAGAAAGTAGAAATGATAGAGCAATATGAAAAGGACTTTGAAATTATTAGTATATGTAACATGCTTTTTAAAAAAGTAGCATACACTTAAAAAAAGGTAAAGAAATTAGAATTGGTAGCTATAAATCAAGTTTAGAAGAGAAGAACATGAAAACAAATAAATTGTAAATCCTAGAAACAAAATATATAGTTTCGGGAATTAAAATCAGGCAATGATGAGGAATTTATTTAGAACTTAGCATAAAGTAATGCAGAGATGGAAATGTCAAAGAGAAGACAGATGTCAAAAAGGATAACTTCAGGAGCTCCATCAAGCCCACAAAGTCACAATGGGAAATGCCTCACAAAAGCCACCAGAGCAGTGGCCCTGTTGAGATCACCACCAATAATTAGTTCTTCCCATGTGGGGTTCCTGTAGATGGGAAAAAAAAAAAAAAAGTACCCTCACATTATGGGAAGAGATATATAAAGATTCTCCACATCCAAGATTCCCAGTGGCCAATGGCACTGTCATCCCAGACTAGTCAAGAGGCCTTGGTGGCCAAGTTGCACAACTTAAAGGTATATAATGGGTACAGAAGTGAGGTGAGGACAACCACTAACTAGCAGTGGAAAACAACTTAAGATTGCTTTTGGCCAGGGATGGAGAAAGGGCTCAAAGAAACTGTGATATAGGACCAGTCTCCTTCAACCATACAAGCCCACAAAGAATGGAGTGATAATGGGTAGCTGGTGGCAACATAAATACAACACCTTAGACACACAGTGCAATAACAGAAGAGGGATTTGGTTAGATGATCACTCTCACCAGAGACACTCAAAAGTTTATCATTCTGACAGCCCATGGAACTGGAACACGAACACATGCTTCCCAAATTCCCTCAATCCACCATGTAAAAATAACCACATAGAGGTGCAGCAAAAATTCTCATATCTATGATGGATTACTAGGAGTCTTTATGCAATTCTATCTGTGCTTGCCCATTGAAAATAAAAATTCAATGGACAAGCACAGATCTGGCAACACATCTCAAAACAGATGGGAGGAAAAGATTTCCAAGTACAGGACTGATTCATGCGATAATCTCATTCACTCATGAAATCATAGCTGACCAAAGTCTAGATCAGTGCTTTTCACACTTGAATGTGCACCTGGGGACCTTGTTAAAATGCAGATTCTGATTCAGTCGATCTAGGATGAAGCCCAGGATTCTTTATTTTCAATAAGCTTCCAGGTGATGCCAACACTGCTAGTCTTCAGACTAAATTATGATAGCTAGAATATCCAGGGCATGATGGTAAAGGTATCAAGTCTAGATCTCCTGCCATAAGCTGCCTGGGTTACCACTATAGGCAACGAAGTACCACAAACCTACGAGGAATCTAGCAGAATTTAGACAGTACCCTTGCCATCCCAAGTCAGTGACCGTAATCAGTTTGAAGTAGCACTGTAGTGTGTCAAAACTAGAAAACAACTCTTTAGGGAGCTCTGAAAAATAGGACCCATGTCACATCATGGCCAACACTGTAGCTGGCCACTAAGGTTGGCCTGAATTGTCCCCTGGCAAAGAAAGTCCCAAGCATTACCTGAGTACAAGCTTCCATCCAAGATTTTGATAAAATGATAAGCAATAATTAAGAACTCAATACTACAAAGAGAATGGGAAGGGACATAGTAGCAGAAGAGGTTTCAACAAATTATGAAAAAAAAATGGAAGAGAAGAAAAGAAGCCAACTGCTTAGCACAACTCGAACAGAATTAGGACCTTAATTACTCAACACTCAAGTGGAACCTGACAGTCAATAAGCCCAGCCACAAACACCCTGTTCCCAATTAGATTTCTTAGTCATGGAGAAAGACAAGAGAATTAGAGGACTGGAGGAAAAAGACCTGACAAGTAAAACAAAACTGACCTCCTAATAAACAGAAATTATTAAAGGAACACATAATTTAAAAATAAAAACAATTATCTTTAGAGAGACCCAAGTTTTGTATCCATAAAACAGTAAGTATGAAAAAGCAATAAAAAATACTCTTGGAAATTAAACATAACTTTTAAAATTAAAAAAACATTCAATAGAAGATTTAAAAACCAGATCTCTCAAAACTTATGGAAAAAATTAAAGATGGGAAACCTGGGAAAAACAATAGGAGAAAATTAACAGGAGGTCTTAATAACAATAGGGAGGTTTATAAAAAATAGAAATTATCAAAGTGATAATGGATGGAAGTATATAACCTGGGGCTGAGAAAGAAATGAGCCTTCAGATTCAAAAGATCCACATCAAATGCTCAGCACAATAAACAAATAATAAAAGACACACACTTAGACACATCCTTGTAAGGATAAAGGACAGATCCTAAGAACTTTCAAATAGAAGAAAACTTATCATCTGGAAAAAAAGAAATAGGCACTTTGGGGGGCCGAGGCGGGCAGATCATGAGGTCAGGAGTTCAAGACCAGCCTGATCAACATGGTGAAATCCCATCTCTACTAAAAATACAAAAATTAGTTGGATGTGGTGGCACGCACCTGCAATCCCAGCTACTCAGGAGGCTGAGGTAGGAGAATCACTTGAACCCAGGAGGCAGAGGTTTCAGTGAGCCGAGATTGCGCCACTGCACTCCAGCCTGGGTGACAGAGCAAGAGTCTGTCTTGGAAAAAAAAAAAAGAAAAAAAAAGAAGTGGAATGCATTGTTTCCCATTAGCAAAAATGGATAGTAAAAAAATACTCAAGACCTCAAAAATTAATTTCAATCTAAAAGTCTATGTCTGCCAGACTATCAACAAGAGAAAGTGCAAGATGAACTCATTCTTAGGCATGAAAATTTGGACTTATTTTTTAAATTTGTTTGTTTTGAGACAGGGTCTCTTTCTGGCCGAGGCTGGAGTGCAGTGGCATGATCATAGCTCACTGTAACCTTTAACTTTTGGGCTCAAGGGATCCTCCCACCTCAGCCTTCCAAGTAGCCGGGACTACAGGCATGTACTACCATGCTTGACTAGTTTTTTTTTTTTTTTGAGACAGAGTCTTGCCCTGTTGCCCAGGCTGGAGTGCAGTGGCAAGATCTGGGCTCACTGCAACATCTGCCTCCCGGGTTCAAGCGATTCTCCTGCCTCAGCCTCCCAAGTAGCTGGGATTACAGGCACCTGCCACCATACCTGGCTAATTTCTGTATTTTTAGTAGAGATGGGGTTTTGCCATGTTGGCCAGGCTGGTCTCAAACTCCTGACCTCAGATGATCCACCCACCTTGGCTTCCCAAAGTGCTGGGATTACAGGTGTGAGCCACCACACCGGGCCAATTTTTATATTTTTATTTTTAGAGACAGGGTCTTACTATGTTGCCCAGGCTGGTCTTAAGCTTCTGGCCTCAACTGCCTCAGCCTCCCAAAGTGTTGGGACAGGTGTGACCCACCCCGCCCGGCCACAGACATGAAAAATTACCTCTCATGTCCCCTCCTGCTGTGGAAATTACTTAAAGATATGCCTCAGAAAAATGAGTATGGGGCCGGACACAGTGGCTCACGCCTGTAATCCTAGCACTTTGGGAGGCCGGGGTGGGCAGATCACTTGAGGTCAGGAGTTTGAGACCAGCCTGGCCAACATGGTAAGACCCCATCTCTATTAAAAATACAAAAATTAGCCAGGTGTTGTGGCTGTAGTCTCAGCTACTCAGGAGGCTGAGGCAGGAGAATCGTTTGAACCTTGGAGGCGGAAGTTGCAGTGTGCAAAGAGTGCGCTACTGCACTTCAGCCTGGGTGATAAAGCAATACTCCATCTCAAAAAGAAAAAAAAAAAAAGAAAAATGAGTATGAGTGCCAAGAAAGAGGAAGGCATGACATACCAGTAATAATGGAACCAACCATCATTTCTATAAAAAGATATCTGAAGATGAGAGTTGTGCAGAAGGTCTAAGATATGATCCAAATAAGAATTAAGTGGGGTCTAAGAACAATGACTTCAAAAAGATGTAATGAAATGGATTACCAACTACAGCTAGGATGACTAAAAGAGTTGGATTCTATTGCTAACATGATGAAGAAAACTTTTTCATTAAAAAAAAACTTTTGAAAATCCCAGAAAAAGCAAAAAACCACATCAGATAGTCCATTTATTAAGCAAAGAAAAACATGATAAATTTTGAGCAACTGATGGGAGTACAAGAACAGAGATTCCATTTAATCAGGGCTCTAGGAATATTCTCATTTGTATGGCATAAGAGATATAACACTGGATCTTTAGAGGTAAAATGTAATCCTACTACAATACTGGGCTTTTAATGAAGATTGTTTTATAGTCCATACAAGTTTTCAACTTTTAGAATCAATCTTCAGACAAAAGATAGAAGAAAAAAATGGCTACCTAAGAAAATATGAGGCTGGGTGTGGTGGCTCACACCTATAATCCCAGCACTTTGGGAGGTCGAGGCAGGCAGATCACCTGAGGTCAGAGGATCGAGACCAGCCTGGGCAACATAGTGAAATGCTATCTCCACTAAAAATACAAAAATTAGCTGGGTGTGGTGGCATACCCCTGTAATTCTAGCTACTAGGGAGGCTGAGGCATGAGAATCACTTGAACCCAGGAGGCAGAGGTTGGAGTGAGCTGAGATTGCACCATTGCACTCCAGTCTGGGTGACAGAGTGAGACTGTCTCAAAAAAAAAAAAAAGAAGAAAAAAATTACATATATATATACATATATACATATATATACACATATATACATATATACATATATATACATACATACATATATATACATATATACATATATACACATATACATATATACATATACATATATACATATTTATACATACATACATATATACATACATATACATATATACATACATATACATATATACATACATATACATATATACATGTATACATATACATATATACGTATATACATATATACGTATATATATACATGTATATATATACGTATATATATAACTAAACTTGATAATATAAAACTATTGCTGATATGATTGAAAGAGGAAGGAGTAAGAAGAAAAGTTTGAGTTAAGAACGTCATCCAGTATTAGGGAGTAAAAAAGTACTATCTGAACTGATAGATCAAGAGAAAGTTTAACTACATATTTGGAATGGGAAAGTGGGGGAAAAACGGTTTTCTTTTTTTTTTTTTGAGATGGAATCTCACTCTGTCACCCAGGCTGGAGTGCAATGGCGCAATCTCGGCTCACTCCAACCTCTGCCTCCTGGGTTCAAGTGATTATCCTGCCTTAGCCTCCCGAGTAGCTGGGATTACAGGCATGTGCCACCACACCTGGCTAATTTTTGTATTTTTAGTTGAGACAGGGTTTCACCATGTTGGCCAGGCTGGTCTTGAAGTCCTGACCTCAGGTGATCCTCCCACCCCGGACTTCCAAAGTGCTGGAATTACAGGCGTGAGTCACCATGCCTAGCCAACTATTTTTCTTTTATAGTAGAACGTAAACAGAAAAGATTCTAAATTGAACATAATTTTCTTGAAAATCAATGTAAGCAACAAACAGAAAAGATAAAAAGGGAAGTAGGGCTGGGGAAAGAGGTTTAATATAAGCTCTGTATTTTCTCTTTTACCTTACACACATATTTGATTAAAATGTTAAAAGACTAACCTCTTGCCACTGTAACTCCCCCAAAGGGAAATATGTGAACAGCTTCATTAGTAAATCAGAATTTAGAACATTTTTGCAGTATACCTGAGATTCTTCAGAGTGGTACTGAAAGGATTCCATATTGTTCATAACAGCAGTCCCCAGAACTGACATGAGAGCCATCTTGTGATCTGATACTCTGCTTTTCTGCCAAATAACTGCCTAGGAACAAAAATGATACAGATAACTTTTAATACAATGTAGATTTACTAAACTCAAGAAGTCAGTATTTTATTCCTGTATTTGACATTCATCCTCAGCTTAAAATTTCAGCATCACTTAGAAAAGATTCATGAGCTATGAGATCTGACAGAAGAAACTCTGGTTCTGAATTTTAGAAGCTGTATATGTTGCAGTGTACAATCTATTTAACTTCCCTTTGCCTTGGTTTTCTCCTCTTTACAAGATTTCTCAGAGTTGCTGGAAGATAAAAATCTATATGTAGACAAGCACATATGCCTGTGCCTGGCATAAAACGGTTTCACTAAATATTGATTCTCTCTCCACCTCTAATCCACACATTCAAACTATAGACTTCCATGTATATTTAAAAACAAACTGCTGCTTCAAGTAAGGTATTACTATTTTACTGAGGATGATTGGCTATGTTATAGGATTTATATAAACAGTCAAACAGGTATAAAAATTTTGGAAAAAGCATTCTTAATTAAACCATAATTTAAAATTATCTTTGTACCTTTGAAATAGAGAATTCACAAAATGTTAACTGAATCTATAAACATAAAAGCTGAATAATGAGGCTGGATTTTTTCACTGCGAGTGTGTTGGAGATGAGAGAGAAGCAATAAGTTGGTTGCAGTGACTCACACCTGTAATCCTAGCACTGTGGGAGGCTGAGGCGGGAGGATCACTTGAGTTCAGGAGTTTGAGACCAGCCTGGCCAATATGGTGAAACCCTGTCTCTACTAAAAATACAAAACATCAGCTGGGTGTGGTGGCATGCCCCTATAATCCCAGCTACTGGGGAGGCTGAGGCAGGAGAATCATTTGAACTGGGGAGGTGGAGGTTGCAGTGACGTGAGATTACGCCACTGCACTCCAGTCAGGGTGACAGAGCGTGACTCTGTCTTAAAAAATAAGAAAAAGAAAATATATATACATACACACACACACACACACACACACGTATGTATATATATACATATATATATATGTATATATATAATACGTTGTATCTGAAAAATGTGAGCCCTTTTAAATTATCAGGCCCAGAGAGGCATTAAAATGATAGTAATTTCCCCCCTTGAGCTAACTATTTATTGAAAACTGCTTGCTATTGCCACAAGTAGCCACTGACCTAACAATGCCACACACCAGACACCATAACCCATGCCCTATAGCTCAGTGATGTATAGCTAATTACTAATCAAAATTCCTGACAAACAACTCTATCAACTCACTCTTCGTCTCCCTTTTTGCTTTTAAAAACCTGCTTATAACGGAAGCCTAACAGAGCACTCCCCAAGGTAGTTTGGAAGTGTGTCTGAGGCAGCTGTCCTCAACACTGGTTCAAATAAACTCAATATTAATTCTGCCTCAGCTTCTTCCTTTTAGGTCAACACGGGGTAGATTTTAAGAGAATCATGGTCCAGAGAGACTAGACCAAGGTTTGGCTGTGAAGTACATAATCAGATTTGACATACTGCAATTTCTTCAGTTAAACAAGGTCCAATTACAGTCAAATCCCTTGAGAAATCATCAGTACAGGTAGAATTCAACAAATTCACTTAGCAATTCCTAAGTCTCGAGGAAACTGTGCAAAGGGCTTGGGAGAAAACATCAATATCAGCATTAAAGGGGCAGACAGAGGGAGAAGAGGAACCTAAAAGGAGTGGTCACAGAGGCAGAAAGAGCAGCAGCAAACTGTGGTACACAGAATAAGGACGTTTTTGAAGAAAGTAGTCATCATATGTTTCCAGTGTTGAGCGAGTATGGTAGGAACAGACATGGCTGGCTAAACGGCAATCAAGAGTGTGAGAACAGTTCTAGACAAGTAAACGGAACCAATTTGGATAGTGACTATGGGGAGAATATAAAAAAAAGAACTTTTCTGAAACAAGTGTTTCAGAAAGTCTGGCTGGGAAATGCAAGCAGACAGGGAAATAACGAGGCAGGAATAGGACACATTTGACCAGGAAACTGAAGGGGAAGAATGGGTACATTAGCAAGTAGGTTTAGAGACTCAGTGGCTGGAGGCTGAGAAAGTTCCCCTTTGATCTAAAATGCAGAAAGGAGGTCTTTTGTTGAAAGCAAAATAACAGTGATTTAAGTATTTGATGATTATGGAGGAGGTATAAAATAGCAGAATTTTATTACTCAGTTTCATTAGCTTGGTTCACTGAAACCTTTTTTTCAGTGAACCAAGTTAATGAAACTGAGTAATAAAATTCTGCTTCCCATTCTACATGTGTGAAGTTGCATTGTTTAACCATTTGAAAACCAATGATGTCAGCACACTCTTGGGAGAGTCTTGTTTTCCTACAATCTAAAAGAAGCAGAAGTCTATAACAGAGAAAGAGAGAGGAGACTGGACCAAAGGATTCTGGCCAAAGGAACTCCTTAACCATAACCAGGAATCTATGTAGGCAGGAAGTAGTGGTAATGATATTACATATAATAAGATGAAAGGTGAGAACATGAAACAGACTCATGTTCTCTAATTGGCATATCAGGAATAGAAATGAAGGAATGCACTCTCCCGAACAAGGTGACAATAATCAGTGACTCTGCTTGTTGATCTGTGCCATCTGCAAACCACTTTGTTTTTAGAGTCTCAAACAGCAACCTGCTTGGGAAAGCAGAGATAGTGTAACAACTACTCAATAAGACAAATAACTCAATATTTAGTGTAACAGGAAGATCTTTTACCTATTCCTAGCGTTGTATTGATACCAATCAGATAAAAGCTGCAATTTATGAAAACCTTATTCTTTGTTAGGTACTACTGTTCTACAAACTACTGTTTATTTTCACAACCATTTCAGGTAGGTATTATTATCTCATTTTACAGATGACAAAACTGAAACTCAAAGAAATTGTTACACCCAAAGAAACAAAAATAGTAGGTCATGGAACCAAGATCTATACTCAATCTTTTTGGCTCTAAGCATTCACTCCTTTTACTTTGCCAATATTTATCCCGTCTAGTCAATGACAACAACAATTTAGAACCAACTCCAGACTCTAATTGGGAATTCTCAAAAAGTAAAGGGTCTGACTGACAAATGCATTTTTCATGTATGATTATCCCCCATGGCCTTGTGATACGCTATGTAATCTCCAATTCAGGGTACTAGTGAAGACAAAACAAAATTATTTTTATCCTATTCAGATGAATAATCTGCTTTTAGAAGGAGGGCAAGGAGTACACTGGGGTTCTCAAATCCAAAAAAGCACATCAGAATAGTAAAGTCCAAAAAGATTGAAAGCTACTATCCTAGCATCCTAAAGTCAGAATATTTTTGAGAACATAGTTCTTGGTAACAACCTTAATCATATTATGCAGATCCTTATAACTAAGGATTTATAAATCCTCAAAAATTTGCATTCATTTTCATATAGATATGCAATAATTAGTATCATAATGCACAGCAAAACAGCAGAGCTAAAAAATAATTCAGGTATTTCTCCATCCTAAATTTCAACTTTTCACTATTATTGCTTTCAAAGTGACCTGTATAAGAAAAAAGACATAAAGTATGTTAAATTAAGTTTAGCCTAAAGTTGCCTCCTTGTATATTTTACATCTGGCCTAAAAGTTTCTCCATACATAGTGAAATGTAACCTAAATGGATGTGTCAACAGGCTGTAACCTACTCTTGTACCAATCACAAAGTTTCGGCCAATCACATGCAGCCAGCTGTTCAAACTGTGTTCAAATAAGGCAAACACTAAGTTATAACCAATCCAGCTGTTTCTGTACCTCACTTTGGTTTTCTGTCCATCACTTTCATTTTTTTTTGTCCGGAAATAACATCTGACCATGCAGCAGCTCTGGACTTGCTCTGAAATTACTCTGGTTCTGGGGGCTGCCTGATTTGTGAACTGTTCTTTGCTCAAATAAACTGTTAAATTTAGTTCATCTCAAGTTTTTCTTTTAATAAGTATATGAAATCAAAGTATAAAAATAAATTATATACAATTTTAAATTTAAGGTATAGGTTCAATGTGTATATTGCATTTCTAAACAAAATATTATGGTATGTTTTGTTAATTACATTTCAAAGCCAATGAAGTAGACTACTTAAATTTGGAACTGCTCCAGGAAATGGGATGTAGAGTCACCATAAGCATAGTTTAATCCCTTAATTTCGTCTCATAACACAAAATACTTTGGTTAAATTAAAAATTTTAAAGTAACTAAATTTGAGTTTGTTCAATAAATACATATTGAGCATCAATTTTGTTCCAGATTCCATACTAAAATCTGGGAATATAAAGATAAAAGGACAAGGTCCTAGCTCTAAAGGAGCTAAAAATATAAAAAGAAATCAAAATCTTAAAATAAGTGTAATACATTATAAAAACCACTATTACAAAGCACAGTGAGAGCATCATAGAAGAAACCTAAGTCAGTTGCACAGAGAAGCCACAAGTGCAATCAGACTTGACAGGAGTTTGTCTCTAAGACAAATCACAGGACGTGCATTCCTGACAAATAGAATAGTACATGCCAAATCATAAACATATAGAGAGAATGCCTTGCTAGAGATGAAACTAGACAGATAGGGGCTAAATCATGAATGACCTGGCACATCGTGCAAAGGGGTTTATAGTTTTCTCTTACGTGCAGTGTAGAGTCACGGGATAAATCTAATTGGGAAAATACCATGATCAGAGATAGATATTAGAAAAAGATCTTTGGCAAGAATGATTTAGTGAGAACTGAAACTATAGCGATGTGATTTTTATAAAATGTGATCATAAGACCAGGTGTGGTGGCTCGCGCCTATAATCCCAGCACTTTGGGAGGCCGAGGCGGGTGGATCACTTGAGGTCAGGAGTTCAAGACCAGCTGGCCAGCATGGTGAAACCCCATCTCTACTAAAAATAAAAAAAACTATCCAGCGTGGTGGTAGGCACCCATAATCCCAGCTACTCGGGAGGCTAAGGCAGGAGAATCACTTGAACCCAGGAGACGGAGGTTGCAGTGAGCTGAGATTGCACTACTGCACTCCAATGTGGGCAACAGAGAGAGAGACTGTCTCAAAAAAAAAAAAAGTGATTGTATTCCTCCAACTCAGAGACTCCTAACTTTTACGAAAGACATGCAAAACTGAAAGTTCACATTCAAAAAATATTCAAGTAGGTGACCTGAGGACGATAAGTAATTAATTCCTAGTATACTAGCTATCATACTGCAGCTTCCTCTTCCTTTTGCAAAAGTTCAGTGGAATGCGTCAGTGAAACTGACATTGACAGGATTATTCCCTTAGGTTTTTTTTCGTTTGTTTTTTTAAGATAAACCATTTGCAAACTTTGGTACTTTACTAGTATTAATACACTGCAGCTGAGAATTACTGGGCTGTGTCAACAGAACCACCACTCTGGTAGAAGGAAAAAAGAAAACAGGGACAGACTAAAGGGTACAAAATGGGCTTGATGACTGACTCCATGTGCAGAGGGAATAAAAAGAGAAGAATCAAGAATGCCTCCCAGATTTCTGACCTGGGAAACTGGAATGGTAGTAGTAACACTCAACAAGATAAGAAACTCAGAAGAGCAGGATTGGTGGCAGGAAGATGATGAGTTCAGCTTGTTCAGTGTTGAGTGTTGAGTCTCTGGTACCAAGAACAGTACCAGACACCTAGTAAGGTCCACTAAATACTTACTTGATAAAGGAATGAGCAAATAAACACATTTTTTTTTTCCTAGGGAAAAGTAACCCCAGTAGAGTTGAAAACTAGCTCTTTGTTTTTAAAGATATGGCTGCTAGTTGTCACACCACCATACCTGTTAAAATTACACTTTTTGTCTACTACTTGACCTAAGGAAATCCAAACCAATCTTTGCTTTTCTTTCCTCTTAACATAACAGTTTAAGGTATAATTCATATACTCTACAATTCACCCACTTTAAATTTATAATTCAATGGTTTTTGGATTATTCACAGAGCTGTGCAACCAACAGCATGATTTAATCTTTGAACAATTTTATCAGTCCAAAAAGAAATCCTATATCCATCATCAGTGACTCCTATCCCTTTGCAATCACTAATCTATCTTCTCTCTATATAAAATTTGCCCACTTAGGATATTTCATATAAATGGAATCATACAATATATGGTCTTTGACTGGATTCTTTCACTTAGCATAACCTTTTCAAGTTTATTTATATCAATACTTCATTCCTTTTAAATGGCTGAATAATAAAATGTGATCATAAGACCAGGTGTGGTGGCTCGCGCCACCACATTGTAGATAATACATCTGAATTATCCTTTCATGAGTTGATGGGCATTTGAGTTGTTTCTACTATTTTGGCTGTTATGACTGATGCTGCCATAAACATGCATGTTCATGTTTTTGTGTTGGCATATGTTTTCATTTCTCTTGGGTACAGACCTATGAGTGGAACTGCTGGGTCACATAGTAGCTCCATGTTTTTTGAAGAACTGCCAGACTGTAATCTTTGCGTGCACATGCACTCTGGAAAGGCAAACTACTGGCTTCTGCTATTATGGCTCTAGTTTTAAGCCAGCCAACAGCTAATAATTTAAGGAACAATGTTCAAAATAAAAGGAAGTAGATAAGGTTCTGAATAATCTGCAATTATAGGAAATGAAATGTCCCCTGCTTCACACTTTCCACATCAGAAGTTCCTTATGACAAAGAATAGCTGAACCATAAAAACTTACTCACAAGGCCAAGGTGGGAGGATCACTTGAGGTCTGGAGTTCAATACCAGCCTGGGCAACATAGTGTGACCCTGTTTCTATAAAAAAAAAATTTAAAAATTAGCTGGGCATGGTGGCACATGCCTGTAGTCCCAGCTACTCAGGAGGCTGAGGTGGGAGTGGCTCACCCTGCACTCCAGCTTGGGTGACAGAGCAAGACTCCTTCCCTAAAAAGAAAAAAAAAAAAACAAACACCAAACTTATTCACAAAAAGTGCACCTCTTTAAAGGAATGCTAACTCCCTGATATTGACATTTTTAAAATAAAGCATTCAAGGAAATATTTCAAAAAACTAATGTTTTAAAATTCCTGCGTTGAATATAGCTAAAAAGCCTGTGGTATTACCAATGTAAACATCATCTTGTTTATTTTAGTTTATATTAGATGCCTTAGATACAGATATAAATCTTAGCTGCTGATTAATGCAAGGATGCTATTTCACTGCCTGACCTGCTGAATACATAGTATACCCAACCGTAAAAAGATCACTTCAGGAAATGGGTCCTAGAAAAAGCTGTGAAACATGAGAACTATGCAATGTGATTTTACTTTAAAGTAAACACGCTAGGAGTCTGGCAGCATTATTTCACACTAGGCAATTTTTATTGCATCAGATCGAGGGGCTAATTTAAGAGCATTTTCTAAACTAGTTACACTTGGGCTAGCAATAAATAATAGTGGTCTGCCAACAAGTAAAATCTTCTCATTGGGCAACTAAGATTCATTTTCAAAACAGGACCCATCATTAAAAAACTAAACTATAAAATGTGATGAATAAAAACTGGGAATACTGGGAATCCAGAATACAGTATTCAGTTTGCTTTCTCTACCGTTTCATCAATTCTATATTATTTTCAAAAACAGAGATTTTCTTTTCACTTCCTGAAGGTTTTTGTAAATCTTGCCCTTAGGCCGAAAGCTTAACGTGCTAAAAATACACACAAACCTCCATATGTTTTCTATCTAGGTCACACAAAGTTGGAGCACCTGGATGTGCCAACTAAGAATCTGACTCTAGTCAGTATGATGACAGTGCAAAAACACCTCAAAAATATATTATTACATGCACACCATCTTAGGTTTGAAGTTAGCCAAATATATCTTGCTCCTAATTCCTACCTCACCGACATACACTACTTGAAGAAAATGAAGTTAGATGAGAATACTCAATATTTAATTAGTAAACCTCAATTGTTTGCCAAGGCAATTTGTGATAAAGAGAAATGTAGGCTGCACACAGATGATGCATAGTTAAGCGAATAGTACAATGCTAAAACTGCTTGAGCAAAGTCAACTCCTTCTAAATAAAGAGGATACATTATTGGCCTAGACTGCAAATAAAATTCTTGCAAATTGTAGGCATAGATGTACTAAACTCATATTTGGATTTTTTTTTTTTTTTTTCACCAAACAAGAAGCAGCACCAATGAATTTTTTTTTTTTTTTTGAGACAGGGTCTTATTCTGTCACCCAGGCTAGAGTACAGTGGTGTGATCATAGTTGACAGCAGCCTCAGCCTTCTGGACTCAAGGATTCTCCTGCCTCAGCCTCCTGATTTAGCTGGGACTACAGGTGCACACTACCACGCCCAGCTAATTTTTTTGTATGTTTTGAAGAGAAAGGGTTTCACCATGTTGCTTAGGCTGGTCTTGAACTCCTGGACTCAAGTGATCCTCCCACCTTGGGCTCCCAAAGTGCTGGGATTACAGGTGTGAGCCACCATACCCAGCCAAATTTCTTAAGTACCATAAATTTACTTCTAAGATCTTACAAGTACTATAACTAGATCTTTATCTATTATTATTTACTCCTGTGTATGTACTTGCGCTGACTCTGACTCCAAAAAGTAGAGAGGCACAAACACAATATTAAAAAGGTTGTTTTTTTTCCCATATTGGTGACACAGGAACAATATGAGCTATAGCAGCTTACCACTAAGACACTGCTAAATGTTTTGAATTCAGTATAAAATTATAGATTATTCCATCACAGTATCAATACTATTGTTAAAAGAACAAACCACATTCTACTGACATAATAAACATTAATATGAATTAATTATTGCTAAGCAGTCTCAAACTTTCAAAAATGATTGTCTTGGTAAAATTTATGCAGTACAAATGAGTTCTAAAATCTCTTTTACTCTTATTTAATTTTATATTCTTTTCTTGAAAGAGAACATGCATAATTATTTTTCCTGAAGGTTGCAAAGAAATTAATAGACATTTTACCTACAGAAGGGGCGGTTTATAGGAGCTAGGCAGATGAAAGATAAAGATAATTTTTTCATTCTACCTTTTCATACATTTTTGGGTTTTCAACCATGTAAAGGTACGATCTTTTAAAAAATTAAATAATAAGCTGGGCATGTTGGCTCAGGCCTGTAATCCCAGCACTTTGGGAGGCTGAGGCAGTTCAAGACCAGCCTAGACAACACAGTGAGACCTTGTCTCTACAAAAAATAAAATTAGCCAGGTATGGTGGCATGCACCTGTGTTCCTTGCTACTCAGAAGGCTGAGGTAGGAGGAGCACTTGAGCCCAGGAGTTTGAGGCTGAAGTGAGCTATGATCATGCCTCTGCACTCAAGCCTGGGCAACAGAGTGAGACCCTGTCTCTACAAATAAAATGAAATAGAATAAAACATTAATAAAAATGTAAAGGTATAAAGTTAATCTTTGCCTAACTTTCAAAGGGATATTGTTGAGACTCATTTCTTTGCAGCCTTTAAAAACAAGAAAGATTATTTCCAATTAGTAATCAAATCTTATTTACATTGGCAATACTTTTCTTCCCTAGACCCTCTTCTTCATTCCTTGTGTAACTTCCCAGACAACGGAATCATTTTCCACATTCTTAACAACGATTAAACATAATTTAGTCCATCCTCCAACTGCCATGAGAATTATCTTATTTTGTTAGTCTCCTACTGAAATGTCTCATTTAGTTCCCTTTTGGTCACTTCAACAAGAAGTACACATTCCCATGTAAGATACACAAGGTCCTTCAGAATCTGGCTCCAAGCAAGCTTCGTAGCCTCATCTCATTTATTAGACAAGCTTTCTCTGACCTCTGATGACTCCCTGACATCGCACATGCTGATCTCCCTGCTTTGAATACGTCTGCCCGCGTGGTCTTTCCGAAGAACCAGTCTTAAGGCCACTTCCTCTAATAATCCTTTTTGAATCTAATCAGATTTTAACAATATTCCTATCGATAACAATAGCAATTAACCTCTACTTAGTACTTATGGAGCAGGCATTGTGCTGTGAATGCTTTCTCTCATTTAAAAACCTTACTCCGTAAGGTAGGTACTATTATTCCATTTTAAAAAGACAAAGAAATTGAAGCCTAGACGCGTAATGTAGGCCAGTTAGTGGCAATATGTAAGGTCAGAACTTGAAACTATGCTCCAGAGTCTATTTTATTGATATATAGTTAAGTAAGTTCTTCCTAAGGATGAAAGGAAGATTGTGGTGGTCTCTGAAAGTTCTATAATTTTTTCCTCAAAAGTAAAAATCTTGAAGATCTAAAGCACTTTCTATAACAAATAAATGAAAAAAAGATTAATTAGAAATTATTCTCGGCCGGGCGCGGTGGCTCACGCTTGTAATCCCAGCACTTTGGGAGGCCGAGGCGGGCGGATCATGAGGTCAGGAGATCGAGACCACGGTGAAACCCCGTCTCTATTAAAAATACAAAAAATTAGCCGGGCGTGGTGGCGGGCGCCTGTAGTCCCAGCTACTCGGAGAGGCTGAGGCAGGAGAATGGCATGAACCCGGGAGGCGGAGTTTGCAGTGAGCCGAGATTGTGCCACTGCACTCCAGCCTGGGTGACAGAGCAAGACTCCGTCTCAAAAAAAAAAAAAAAAAAAAGAAATTATTCTCATCCATCAAGACAAGTCTCCCAGATAGTGCTGCTACACGTATGGTTTCTTCCAGCAGGGAAGTAGGGGGGGTTCAGGTTTTTAAAAATAATCATATCATTATAACATTTAAAGTTTATAAGCAAAGCCTAATGAAAAAGTATCAGTTGGTATATATGAAATATTTAATTACCCAAATGAAAATGAATTTACTTTTTTTTTTTTTTTTGAGACGGAGTCTCACTCTGTCGCTAGGCTGGAGTGCAATGGCGTGATCTCGGCTCACTGCAATCTCTGCCTCCCAAGTTCAAGCAATTCTCCTGCCTCAGCCTCCCAAGTAGCTGGTACTACAGGCACATGCTGCCATGCCCAGTTAATTTTTGTATTTTTAGTAGAGACGGGGTTTCACCATGTTGGCCAGGATGGTCTCTTGACCTCATGATCCAACTGCCTTGGCCTCCCAAAGTGCTGGGATTACAGGCGTGAGCCACTGCGCCCGGCCATAAATTTACTTCTTATATTAACTATATTTAACTAACTAATGGAAAGCAAATTTTGTTTCTTATGCTAGCCAGCTCAAGCTTTAACTTAAATATAGGTCACTGCAACTACGAGAAAAGGTCAACACTATTCTATGAGAAGCAAATCAACAGTAAGTTTACTCAAATTTCACACCGAAAAGTAAGAAGAAAAAGAAGCTAATGTGTGTTTTTAGACATCGGAGATGAATTTTAAAATCGTACCTTTTAGAACTCTCTTGGCCCACTTACCACATTAAAATGTGTAACATTCTGTTTTCAAGAACAAAGCTGGCAGAGGGAGATGGTTGGTCTTGACACTAGTAATAATATTCAGGAGCTGTTCAACACAGTATATCCATTTTTGTATTTTATTATTTAAAATACATAATAAAATGATTTAGGAATAGGAGACTACTATTTAAGTAACAAATATTTCAATCACTGGCTTTCTAAAGTTCACTACCTACCTTTCAAACAGCACTAAAGTTAGGTAAATACGACAATATTTGAAGTTCTCTTCTCTGCCTCTATATTATCTGTACTTAATACTGTTTAAAGAAAATGCGACCAGGTGTGGTGGCTCACACGGTCAGGAGATCAAGACCATCCTGGCTAATACAGTGAAACCCTGTCTCTACTAAAAATACAAAAAATTAGCTGGGCGTGGTGGCACGTGCCTGTAGTCCCAGCTACCCGGGAGGCTGAGGCAGGAGAATCGCTTGAACCCAGGAGGCGGAGGTTGCAATCAGCCGAGATTGTGCCACTGCATTCCAGCCTGGGAGACAGAGTGAGACTCCATCTCAATAAAAAAAAAAAAAAAAGAAAACCCTTCTGGTCAGCCTTGCTGGTAAGTTCTTCATTCTTTGAACCCTGAGGCAACTGCTCATTTCTAACATATTTCACTTTACAGAAAAGGTTACTCACAAATCAAGCTGCTATTGCTTTGTAACAACACAGTAGTATTTGATTTCAGCCTTTACTCTCTATTTTCATTTAATAGAACACTCTATAGATTACATTGTTTTTCACTCAAAATGAAGCCATCCCAATCATCTCTTCTGCATTACAACTCCATCCTCTACATGATTCTTAAGTTATTCTCCTTCATATTAGGACCAAACGCACAGATGCTGAGCTTATAACACTCCCAACAGCTAGCTCCCTGGTACCTACCCAGTGTTATTTCCCGTCCCAAACACCCTATTTTGTTCAGGCAAACATCTCAACAATATGGTTCTTTATTCTACTTCCGGGCCTTTTTTCAAAACAAGCAACAAGTTTTAAGGGTAACAAATAACATCCATTGGGAGGCTGAGGCAGGAGGATCATTTGCGGTCAGCAGTTCGAGACCAGCCTGGCCAACATGGTGAAACCCCATCTCTACTAAAAATACTAAAATTAGCTGGAAATTGCTTGAATCTGGGAGGCGGAGGTTGCAGTGAGTTGAGATCATGCCACTGCACTTAGCCTGGGCAACAGAGCAAGATTCTGTCTTAAAATAAAAAAATTAAAAAAATTTAAAAAATAAATACTATCCAGCCTAGAGTTGATTAGCTTTTCTCTCTGAATTGACTAGTTAACAACTCTCTACTGATGCAGTAACAATTTCACATTAAAAGTTTTGTTTCTATAAGCTTCTTTTGGGAGTAAAATCAAAATTATGACAGTGTAATTCATGAAGGTAATACATTATAGGAGAAACTCAAATGTGTGCATTCAGGGTTTAAAAAAGGATGTAGTATTATCATTTCCTTAGGCATATAAGTTAAATAAATTAGTTATCTTCAAACCTTTTCTGGTCCTTTTCTACTCACAGCTAGTCCCATTGATTCTTCCTCATAATAGCTATAAAAGAAAATAGACACATTGTGCTTGCGTTTGTCTGAATTCAGGCCCTTAAAGCCTACAATTTATAGCAGCTTCCTAAATGTTTATGGTCTCCCTAGCTCCTCCCTGTAGAGTACTGCCAAACTGACTCTCAAAGGTAGCAGCATCTTGATCATGTCAATTCTCTACTTAAAAGCTTTTAATGGCTTCCAATTTTCTCATTTAAAAAGTTTGAATTGCTGGATTTATCTTCCTCTATTCTCTCATATTAAATACCAACTCATGTAAAGAAACTTCTTCACTGCCTCTAAATGTGCTCTCCTGCCTATGTATTTTATGTTTAAACTATTTCTCTACTTAGAATAATCTTGACCATTTTATCCACATAACCAAATTCTGCTGTAACAAAATTTTCCTATAACCCAACCACCTGGGGGTCCTAGATGAAATCACGTTCAGAGTTGTTCCTACTCCACTGAATGAATAACACCCACCTACCAAGTGGCCAGGCTCACCCCTCCCTTTTTGGTGACTTTCTAGAAGTCTCCCAACCAATAGGAGTGGGAAGTGTCTAGAGTATGAGAGCTAATACTTGCTGTTTGCTATCTCTCTGTCCAGTTGTTACCTTTAATCTACACTGACACCATCTGCTTCTGGATCTCAGGTGCTTTAAGGCCTATGCTTACAGTCCAGTTGGGCTGGTGCCACCAGCATAATGGAGAGTGCTCCTGTTCTCAGCCCTTGATCCTGTTGTCAGCCCTCATTCATTTGACATGTTTTTTGAGCACCCACTTGAGGCACTACTGTAAGCACTAGGGATACGACGGTGAAAAAAGGGCCAAAGTCCTTCCCTTCAAGGAAATTATATTCTAGAGGAGGAGAGAGAATAAATCAAGATAAATAAAATATACAGCATACTGGATACTGGTAAGTTCAAGAAAAATAAAGCAGGAAAGTGGGGGGAGGGGGGAATGGGGAAATGGTTGCAATTTTAGGAAGGCTAAAGAAAGCCTCACGGAGAAAGTTTAAGTGAAGACCTAAAAGATGAGGATTGAACCAGTTACTTGAGGGAAAATGTTCTAGGCAAAGAAACTACAAATGCGACAGTCCTGAGCTGGAAGCATGACTCGCAGGTTCCAGAAACAACTGAAGCAAAATGAGCAAAGGGAAAAAGATTAATGAAATCAGAGGTAATAGGGGCATCAGATCTACAGAGATCAGCAAACTACAGCCCATGGCCTTTCTGTTTTTGTAAATAAAGTATTATTGTCTATGGCTACATTCACACTACAACAACAGAGCTGAATAGCTGTAAGAGAAACTATATGGCCCTAAAAACCCTAACACATTTACCATCTGACTCTATACAGAAAAAAATATACTGACCCCGATAGAGAGTTCATAGTCTGCTTATAAAGGCTTTGATTTTACTCTGAATGAGATGGGAACTAATTAAACACGAGTTATATGATCTGACTCACATTTTTACAGAATCACTGAGCTGAAAATACACTGAAGAGGGTATGAAGTAAGCAGGGAGAGTCCATTAGGATACTATTACAAAAATCCAGGTGATAGATAATGGTGGCTTGGACCACAGTGGTAGTCACAGACATGGTGAAAAGTCATTAGATTCTAGATATATTTTAAAGGTAGACCTACGGAATTTACTCTGGAATCAGATTAGAGTGTGACAGAATCAGTAGCGAAGAATAATCCTAAGGCTTCTGGTTTGCTAACTGGAAAAACAGGAGTATGACTGTCTGGCAGCATGAAGATTAGTGCTCATGAATTTACAGAGGCACTATTCAGCATGGGTGTGTGTTTTCTTCCCCTACATACTGGCTCAGATACCAAAATGATGACCAGATAGATTTAATCAGGATTTGGTTAGTCAAACAAGTATAATTAAGTGAGAAAGGACCAAGAGAACTGACAGAGTGCCCAAGAGAAGGATGATAATGATGGATCACAAAATTTAAGCAGGGTAAGTAGAGAAGCAAGGACACCAGGGGACAAGAAACAGCTAAAACGCAGTAGGAACAATGGATCACAGGTCCAACAGAGTCTAAGGATTGTTGAAGAGAGTAAGATGGAGAGGCATCAGGTAGTGATTAGAGAAGGAACACATTAACAGTGAAATTATGGAGTGAGTGTGGTTTTGGGCAATGACAAGGTCTACAGTATATTTATGCTATGTTTATACACTTTCACATCTTATCTCCTCATTTACATCGTAACCTCCTTCAGAGTGCAAGCCATCAGTTAACCCTTCCAAAGCACCTACTCAATACTCTGAGTATAGTTGGTGGGAGGAAGCTACAGCAAGGAAGGATGAATGATGCATTAAAAATTAAGATATGTGAACTGTAGTTCATCCTCTACTATATTCAGTGTTTAAGTCATTGGGCAATCCACTAAAACTCCTGGGGTCACATAAAGATAAAAGGGGAGGTGGACAGGATTAGAAACACTATTTGCTAAAAGATTTGAGGCAGGACAAAAAAATTTTCAGTGGTCTTTTCAGATGTAAAGATCTAAGGATCCTTCTACGTCCTCTTTTTTTTTTTTTTTTTTTTTCAGAGACACATTTTGAGCTGCTTTCTCACAGTGAATCGAACTGTTTACCAATCAGTGAACTCTGTAATCAAGTGTTTAGAACATGCTTTTTAGCTATGGTTTTGACCATTGCGACTTATGGCAGAGTTTATATACAAAGGTTGAAAAGCTAAGTTTGGGTATGTTTCTTCAGAGATGCATTGTGAGCTTATTTATTACAGTGAACTTAATGTTTACCAGTAAACCCTATAATCTAGTTTTTTCATCTAGAGCATGATTTTTAACTATTTTAATTTTACCATTGTGACACTGTGAAGAGTTTACATATACAGGTTGAAAAGCTAAATCTGAGAATATTTCTTCAGAGATACGTTGTGAGAGATGCTTTATTACAGTGAAGTATTTACCAGTGAACTCTGCAATTGAGTGTTTAAAACATGTTTGATTTTAAATTTATAACTGACACACAATAATTACACATTTATGAGGCACAATGTGATGTTTTAATGCATGTATATACATAGTACAATGATCGAATCGGGGCAATTACCCTATCATTTCAAACATTTCTCATTTCTTTGTGATGACAACATTCAAAAGCTCTTCTAGATATCTTGAAATACACAATACATTGTTATTTGCTATAGTGTCCCTATGGTGTGACAGAATATAAGAACTTATTCTTCCTGGGCCAGGCGCGGTGGCTCACGCCTGTAATCCCAGCACTTTGGGAGGCCGAGGTGGGCAGATCACAAGGTCAGGAGATCGAGACCATCCTGGCTAATACGGTGAAACACTGTCTCTACTAAAAATACAAAAAATTAGTCGGGCGTGGTGGTGGGTGCCTGTAGTCCCAGCTATTCGGGAGGCTGAGGCAGGAGAACGGTGTGAACCCAGGAGGCGGAGCTTGCAGTGAGCCGAGATCACACCACTGCACTCCAGTCTGGGTGACAAAGTGAGATTCCATCTCAAAAAAAAAAAAAACTTATTCTTCCTAACCATAACTTTATCCCCACGGACAACCCCTCCAGCTTTCCTCCTCCTCCCTCCCCTCCCCAGCTTCTGGTAACAACTATTCTGCTCTCTATTTCTAAGAAATCAACTTTCTTAGATTCCACATATAAAGAGATCATGTGGTATTTGTCTCTCTGTGCCTGGTTCATTTCACTTAACATAACGTCCTCCAAGATCATCCATATTGCTGCAAATGACAGGATTTCAGTCTGTTTTATGGCTAAATGGCATTCTGTTATACATACAATGTGTATACATGATATTTTCTTTATCCATTCATCATTTGATGGGCATTTAGGTTGAAAATCAGTATGTCAAAAAGATCTGCATAACCATGTTTATTGCAGAACTTTCTACCTTTTATTATTTTATGATTTCATATATGAACTCAGTAGAACTTCTAAGAGAAATGTGAAATTCCAATTTTCTAAAAAAGAAATGAAGTGCTCAAGATATACATATGTAAACATCCTTAAAAATCAAAGAGTTTTAGAGTTAAAAAGGGCCTTAGAGATCATGTCATTGACTTTCATTGGCCTAATCTCAAAAAGCTACATTTGTGCAGGATTCTCTGGGTATTATTGTTTGGAAGAGAAATCTACAGTGTTAGAATAGAGAAATGTGTGTTAGGGTTAACAATAAGTATATAAAATGTATTTGGTTAGAGGATCAGTAAAGGAACAATTATGTTGTTCTATTTGACTGTTAATAGCAACAAAATACATTAAATTAACAGCTCTTAGAGACTGTCCATCAAGTGTTTCCCCTCAACTGCCCCATCCATGCAGTCTTTATATGATTCTTTATTAGTTCTAAAGAAGATGTATCAGTGACTTAGCTTCCAGGAAGGGCAATGGACTAGAATTGCATATATGAATACAAGTGAAAATATACTCCCTAAATACATGAGGTCACCAAGGAATTCAAAAGAATGAATTTTATTAATAAATATTATGAATAAGGTCTGAGACAGGCCAGAGTGTTTAAAACTAGTGTTTCATACACTTACTATTTTGGCTTTAACACTACCTAATTAATTTAATATTCCATCCTGCACTATGCACTCAGTATTAAGGGGAATACAGATGAACTAGATGCAGCCCTCCCTCCTATAAAAGGCTGTCAAATACGAAAGAAAGAATGCAGATCACTGCCACTGAAGCAAAATGACATAACAGAAATACATGGAAAACACAATGGGAGCAGTTGAGGAATAATGTCCTATTGAGGGATAATGGAAGACTTCAGAGACTCCTAATAGTGCTTACAAACATAAAACTACACGAAAACTTGACTTACATGTCTTTCATCTTTTCTATATTTCACAAAATTTAGGTGAAAAGTAAAAGAATCCTTAACAAAAGAAGAACACGTAAAAACCATTTAATAAATTTAGTCATCATTAATTTGTAAGTAGCAAAAAAAAAAAAAAGACCCCAAACCAAACCATATTGATAATCAGCCCCAAGCTAATCTTAAAATATATCTGAAAAGACGTCCGCCTTCTTTAATTAAAAAAGAAACAAAAACAAAACACACCCAAACTTTCCAGACTGGCACTGGAATAATTTGTTTCTAAGGAAGGGGCATTTGAGCCACACTCCTGAATTGGAACCTCTCTCTGATTATACTGACTCCACATTCCTGGCTGGGATTGGGGGAGGAGAGCTGACCCTTAACATTGGTCCAAATGCGGCAAAAGACTTTTCCTTGATTCCCCATAGCACGGGTGAAACAAACCTGGGACATTCAAGATGATCAAGTAAAAGGTAGAGAAGGATAAAATGACCATGGAGAATATCATGAATGCAGGGGATATATATTATAGGGCATCATTTATTTATCTTCATCTTATAAACCAAATCTTCAGCCACCACTCACTACCAAATCTCCACGGCCAGTTTTTTGGGTCTCTGTTCCTGGTTAAGGGCCTGCATCTTCCTAGATTAACTGAATTCAGAGATACTCAACCCTTCGGAGCTGACATCATTCTTACAGACCTCAAAACAAAGAAACAACAACAACAAAAACAAAAACAACACAGAAAACCAACATCTCAATAAGCCTTAATGCTCATGTGATATAGAAGTGGGAATAGGAAGGAAAACATTCTTTAATTCATGTCTCTCTTTCGTAACAGTTAAAAACCTTCTTATATCAATGACATCCAATTCAGCTTTTGCAATACCAGTGGGCCTCTAATTACCAAAACAAAATTCAATCAAAACAATTCGTAAAACCACAAATAATATTTTTGGAAAAGCAAGTATGCACACAAATCAGCAATTATAATGTATATAGGAGTAGCCCTTATTTGAAATCATACATTTCACATTATGTTCTGAACTAGTGGTCTATGAAATTACGCATTGTCATATGAAATAGCTAAGAATACTAAAGTGGTTTCAGATACTATCATATTGAGAAAAACTGTTAATTCTGCAAAATAACTACTTTATAAATAAAAATATTTATAGTAGGACCTCACAGGGATTCAGTTATTACAATTAAAGCTGAAAACTGTAGTGCTCATCTAAGGAATGGCTCTAGCAGTTCTCCAAATAATATCTACTTTAAATAAACTCATTGAATCCACTTGTAAATTATTTCCCTTTGGCTGTGTCATTATTCACTATGCTTTCAAGGAACATGGTGATGAAAGAAGAAAAATACCTCTTTCTAACATAACCATACTGGCAAGAACATCAACATTATCAGTATTCAAAGAATGCCTTGGCAGGTTAAACCTTCATAAAAAGAAGGAACACTATCTAATCCAAGTTATCAAAATAGCAATAGTACTTCTCGTATTATGCGCAATATGATTGTTTGTTTCTAATGCAGAAAAAAATAAAGACAACAATATCGTCAGGTTTAAATTCTAAGCAGACAAAAAAATTCTTTACAAAAAAGCACATAAAGAATGATGAAAGTAGACATGCTTAAAAGAAAAAGGCTAAGAGCAACGTAGGACTCAATGTTCAAAGAGATTTATAGTAACAGGTCATTGCTATTTTGGGAGGTTTAACAATATATTTTAACATTTTAAAGGTGCAACAGCACTATTAAGAAATATAAAAATAAAAAAATCTACTGTGAGAAAAAAGCTTGAACATAAATAGCTTGTTCTAATTCAGTCCATGATTTCTCTGTATAATAGCTAATACTTAATTTTACAAAAAGACTTTTAATAACTTTATATTACTTTCACAGTATAATCATCTCAACATACTCTCCAGGATTTGAACTGCATCTGAAATTACTGAAGGCTATAGAGGAACTTGTGTTTGCTAAATATAAGTTCTGATATAGTGTCCTCTGAAAATAATAAAATGTAGTACACTATAAATACTGCTTTCCAATTTCTTTTTTTTCCTAACAGAAAACTACTCATCATATGAACAGGTTTAATGTAACATGGAATGCAAAAGATTAGAACCATTAAAGTATTTAATTCTTCAACTTTAAAAAATAATTAAAATAAAATAAAAATAGGATAATGACCAGAATAGTGCCATTATAATCACACTAAAAAGTAAAGCTTCCATCAACATTTTATGAATTTGACACATCCAGTACAATATATTTTTAAGTATTGTTTCAGTATTGTATTTCACTCAATTTTGTGATACTCCATTTTTGAAAAACCTGTTACTCAGAAGAGAGGCTTCAGATACCCATGAAAAGAAAAAAATCACGGTAGAAACACATATGCTGAGGTTTGCTAATTCACTGTTTAAAAAGTACATTAGATGTCCTACCATAATTGCTCTTAGGTGTTTTTAACAAATGAACAGTTATAATTCACAGATAAGACAAGTGGTACTTTTTATCTACATAGACCTACATAAACTTTTAGTACAACATTTAAATTGTTTTACTTTTAATCTTGTCAAATAATTTTCATTTCTTCTACTTCTTTAAAAGGCTGACCAGGTTATTTGCCTGTATTGGGATCAACAAATGTTGGACTACACTATGTTTAGTTATAATAACTAATTTATCCAGCCTGACTTAATATGTGGGAAACGATACACCCCTAAGTGTACTGAGATGTTCCTTTGAAACAAAAGATTTAATTTTATGCCTGTGATAAGAAACAGCCTTATTCAATATATACTTTTTTTTAAATGAGCAACACAGATAGCAGACATATAACTCCTTATTACCCATACTCTTGACTACCAAGAAATGAAGCCAAACTTTTGGAAAAATACAATGCAAGAAAAGATTCAAGTTTAAAATATATTCCTTTGGTTAAAAATCATCCCGTTAATCGAACAATGAGAACACTTGGACACAGGGTGGGGAACATCACACACCGGGGCCTGTTGGGGAGGTGAGGGGAAGGGGGAGGGATAGCATTAGGAGATATTCCTAATGTAAATGACAAGTTAATGGGTGCAGCACACCAACATGGCACATGTATACGTATGTAACAAACCTGCACATTGTGCACATGCACCCTGGAACTTAAAGTATAATAATAAAAATAAATTAAAAAAATAAAAATAAAATATAAGCAGAAAGCAAAACAAAACAAAAAAAAAAAACAAAAAAACCCCCAAATCTGTGAGTTTTTTCAGTCAAATTTTAGGAGTAACGGGGTATTTGTTTTTAAAGATCCAAAGTTTTAAAGGTGACTGCCTAGTTTTAGAGATCAAGACATGAATTATGTAAAATAAAATAAAAAAGGAAAAAAAGACATGAAAAAAATCCCCTTTATAATATTCATTTGTAATCTAAATTCACAGCATTTCCCACCCGCCCAAAGTAATCTTGTAAATGTCATTATACTTGTAGTATTACAATGTTTTTTCAGTCCAGTATTTATGGAGGTCACTCTGCTGCAGCAACAAAATATTTTAACTCTAGGAAGAGTGGAGCCTTGTAGCATTAGCTCCTTTGACAATTTTCTTATAAGATTTTTACCTTAGAAACAGACACATGTAGTTTTCTTCAGATACAGTATATCCAAACTTTTTATAGAAACCAACATTTTGTGGTAGACATTCAAGGGTAATCTTGTAACAGTTCAGTTTCTTGCTTAGCAAAGTAAGGGTTGATAATAACAATTAGCCAAGCTGCTTTCCTATGCATTCATCACTAAGGACAACATCTTCTACTCTTCCTCTCTTAGCACAGGAATGGATGAATTTGTATTCTATTAACAGAGTTGCTGTAGCAACAATCTGTCCTAGAGTCACATCTTCTACAACTGTAACATAATCCCCAGATTTTTTCATATGCTCAAAAGATTTCATAAACTGTTCAGGGCTGACAGCTCCAGTCTCGGTCAGCTGACCCAACACCTTAAAAAAAACCCTCTATTTAAGTCAGCAGTACAAAGAGGCCTCAAAACCAAGCCTTCTCCAGGATGTGTTGGGGAAATGGCTGGAGAAAATGTAGCTGTATTCTGACTCCAGTCCACTTCTTCGAGTAGACTTGGGTCAAACATAAGAGTTTCATCAGGTTTCATCTTTCTAGTAAGGTCGGTAGAGGCCCCGCAGTCGGTGCTCCTACCCAGGCGCATTGGACTCTCCCCGACCAGGGTGCACAGCAACGGATCCGGATCCGACTTCAGCGCCAGCCCCACCTCCTCCTCCACTGCCCGCGCCACAGCAGGCAACCGCAGCCCACATGTACCGCGCCAACGCCTCCACCCTGCCTCTGCCCTCTCACGCAGGACCACGCGCAGGCAGGCGGAGGTGGAGGCAGAGGCGCCACCCGCCCCACCCGGAGAGCGAGTGGCGGGGCCCCTGCTTTCCAATTTCTAAAGAAAATACCTACATTGATAATCTTACATTGGTTGGGAAAATGATATAAACCTCTCAAAAAAAACTTAGAAGATACATATTTGACTTGAAATAAGAACTCTCATGTCATTTCAAATATTTCTAATATATTCATTTTTATCACGTGAAATAATCTTGTTTTTACCTTTTATTTATTTATTTATTTATTTATTTATTTATTTATTTATTTATTTATGTTTTAGAGACAGAGTCTCACTCTGTCGCCCAGGCTGGAGTGCAGTGGTGTGATCTTGGCTCACTGCAACCTCTGCCTCCTAGGTTCAAGCGATTCTCCTGTCAGCCTCACGAGTAGCTGGGATTACAGGCATCTGCCACCACACCCATCTAATTTCTGTACTTTTAGTAGAGATGGGGTTTCACCATGTTGGCCAGGCTGGTCTCCAACTCCTGACCTCAAGTGATCCACCTGCCTCGGCCTCCCAAGGTGCTTGGATTACAGGTGTGAGCCACCGGACCCAGCCTTCACTTATTATATTTTCTAACTCAAAATATTTCTCTTCTACTCATTTTTCTTTTCTTTTCTTTTCTTTTTTTTTGAGACGGAGTCTCCTTCTGTAGCCCAGGCTGGAGTGCAGTGGCGTGATCTCGGCTCACTGCAACCTCCCTGCTTCCCAGGTTTAAGTGATTCTCCTGCCTCAGCCTCTTGAGTAGCTGGGACTACAGGCTCATGCCACCATGCCTCACTCATTTTTGTATTTTTAGTAGAGACGGGGTTTCACCGTGTTAGCCAGGATAGTCTTGATCTCCTGACCTCGTGATCCACTTACCTCGGCCTCCCAAAGTGCTAGGATTACAGGTGTGAGCCACTGCGCCCAGCCCACTTTTCTTTCACAAATATATAATTCCTATTTCTCTTTATATTTTACCTTTTTCATCTGTTTTTCCTTCCTAATTATTATGTTCCTTCCGATGTTGGTCTTTCATTAATTTAGAGACAAACTTTTTATTACTAAATATCCTCTGGATCCAGAGGTCATAGGGTTATTTTTTATTTATTTTTTTTTTTTTTGAGACGGAGTCTTGCTCTTTCGCCCAGGCTGGAGTGCAGTGGCGCAATCTCGGCTCACTGCAAGCTCCACGTCCTGGGTTCACGCCATTCTCCTGCCTCAGCCTCTCCGAGTAGCTGGGACTACAGGCGCCCGCCACCACGCCCGGCTAATTTTTTGTATTTTTTTTTTTAGTAGAGACGGGGTTTCACCGTGGTCTCGATCTCCTGACCTTGTGATCCGCCCGCCTCGGCCTCCCAAAGTGCTGGGATTACAAGCGTGAGCCACCGCGCCCGGCCAGGGTTATTTTTATTAGTAGGATAAGCCTCCCTCCATCAACATCCTAAGGAATCATAGCATGGTGGCACTGGAAAGGATCTCAAGGTATCACTTGGTTGAGCTCTATGCCAACAAGAATAGGTTGCTATTCTTATTTTCTTCATTTTAAATGATCAAAGATTTTGATCAAAAACATTCTACCATGGCTTTAATAAAGAATCTTCCTGACAATAAGAAAACTGGATCAAAAAGGGTTCTGACCTCAGCACTATTACTGTAAAATATAATTCCTTTAGTTGCTCTGAGCTTTAAGTTCCCCCATATAAACAGAGATAATGCTTTCTATCTCACAAAGGTATTGTAACTGTTCTGAAACTTGGGAAAAAACTATATAAATGTAAAGTAGTATTAAAATAGGAAAAAGGGCCAGGCATAGTAGCTCACACACCTGTAATCCCAGCACTTTGGGAGTGTGTATTGCTTGAGGAGGGTGTATTGCTTGAAAGCTCAGAAGTTTGAGACCAGCCCAGGCAACATAGGGAGACCCCCCATATCTCTATAAAAAAAATTAAAAACGAGCCAGGCATGGTGGTACACATGTGTAGCCCCAGCTACTCAGGAGGCTGAGGTGGAAGGGATTGCTTGAGCCTGAGGCTGCAGTGAGCTGTGATCATGCCACTGCACTCCAGCCTGGGTGACAGAACGAGATCCTCTCAATTAAAAAAGGAAAGAAAAAGAAAGGAAGAGAACATAGTAGAGTGCGAAGCACTCTGAAGGCATGTTAAGTTTCAAATCCCATCTCAATTTACTAGTTGCACAACAATGAGCAAAGTATTAAACCTATCTGAATTCCACTCAGAGAACAACTGCAAAACTGATATAATCCCTACATCACTTGGCTGTTGCTGTGAGGATTACAGAAAACTAATACACCTAGCACAGGTCCTGGCATTGTGTAGGCCCTCAATAAATGTTAATTCCCTATTCCCCATCAGGTTTCCACATTGCTGTGTAGTTTGCTTTCCTGCAGGACACCCATGTGAAATTTCATTACATAAACAGAATAATTAGAAAATATATAAACCTTTCTCTCCTTTAAGATTCACCAAGCAGCAAGATGACTACCTTCTCTTATCAGCCCTGCTTTGAAAAATGGAAAGAAACGAGCTGGAGTTTTCCTTAAACTCAAAAGCTTCTGCACAGCAAAAGAAATAATCAACAGAGTGAACAGACAGCCTGCAGAATAGGAGAAAATATCTGCAAACTATGCATCCAACAGAGATTACATCCAGAAGGTATAAGAAGCTCAAAAAACAAAAACAAAACAAATAATCCCATTAAAAAGTGGGCAAAGGACATGAATTGACATTCCTCAAAAGAAGACAAAAGGCCAGCAAGCATATGAAAAAATGCTCAACATTACTAATCACTAGAAAAATGCAAATTAAACCACAATGAGATATCATCTTGCCTTAGTCAGAATGGCTATGATTAAAAAGATGAAAAATAACAGATGTTGGTGAGGACACAGAGAAAAGGGAACATTTACTCACTACTGATGGGAATGTAAATTAGCATAACCTCTATGGAAAACAGTACCAGGATTTCTAAAAGAACTAAAAATAGAACTACCATTTGACCAAGTAATCTCCCTACTGGGTATCTACCCAAAGGAAATCATTATACCAGAAGGACACCTGTACTCATATGTTTATCACAGCATTACTCACAATAGTAAGATATTGAATCAACTTAAGTGCCATCAGCATATAAATGGATAAAGAAAATGTGTATGTATACACAGTGGAATACTATTCAACCATAAAAAAAGAATGAAATCACGTCTTTTGCTGGAAGTCATTATCTTAAGTGAAAGGATGGAACTGGAAGTCATTATCTTAAGTGAAACTCAGAAAAAGACAAATACTGCATGTTTTCACTTATAAGTGGAAGCTAAACCACATGTATGGACATAGAGTGTGGAATGATAGACAATGGAGACTCAAGAAGGTGAGAGAGGGAGGAGGGTAGATGATGACAAATTATTTAAAAGGTAAAAGGTATGTTATTCTGGTGATGGATATACTAAAAGCTCTGACTTTGCCACTACACAACATATCCATGTAACAAAATTACACTTGTATCCTCCTGACATACACACTCTTCCAAAGAATAAACAGTGTAGAGGGTGAAAAATGTCACTAAATTGTGAAGTCTTTAAAGGAAAAGAACCAGTCTTAACATTTTCATATTTTCAGAATCTATCACAGCACCTGATAAAAGGAAGCACTCAAGCCATTTCTTAGATGGAAAATGTCTGCTGGGGGAATCCCTGATTTCAGAGATTAAGAAATGAAAAGTTGAATCAGATCATACAGATCTTAGGCAACAAATTAAAGACACTCTTTATGTAATAAAGATAAAACTAGACAAATGTGGACTAACGTTTTGAAAAAAAGACTCTTTACATGTTGTCTTTCAGCTGCTATAGCAAAATACCATAAACTAGGTAGCTTGTAAACAATAGAAATTTATTTTTCACAATTTGGGAGGCTGAAGAAGTCCAAGATCAAGGTACCAGATGACTTGGTGTCTAGTGAGGTCCCACTTTCTGGTTCATAGATGGTGCCTCTGACTATGTAGTGGCCTCCTCACATGGCAGAAGAAGGAAGGCAGTCCTCTGATGTCTCCTTTATTTTAAGGGCATGAATTTCACTCCTCAAAGGCCCCATGCCCTAATAACATCACATGGCGATTAGGTTTTCAACAAACAAATTTTGTGAGGGCACACAAACATTTAGTCATAGCCCATATCTAATTGATTTAGAAAGTATACATTGTTTGTTTATTATATCATATACCCAGAAACTTATAAAAATAAAATAACGCTTACCTTATTATGTACAAAAACAATCCTTAAGTCAGGTTTAAGGATACCATAGCTCATGAGGAGATCTTGGATCTTTTTTATTTCATCTTTACATTTTTTTGCAGTTGAGTAAAACTGCTTTCTTACAGGTAGATTCTTAAATAATCTTAAAGCAGTTACAGTTGTACCTGTCGGCAGACAAGAGAAAAGCATATTTAGATTTGGAAGGAACGTCACAGATCTTCAAATCCATATACAATTTGTAATTAACCCCTTCTATAACTGAAGGTCTCCTCCTCCAATTCTAGAAACCCAAAGGCTCAACTTTGCAAACTACTCTGATTCCATGCTAGATTCTTCTATTTGTAATAAGACTGACCTACGAAGTATGACCTCGTCTATGTGGTCTAAACAAGCATAATCTTACTTCTTTCTATCACTGCGTAGAAACATGGGCTTATAAGAATGCAGTATCGTAAGAAATCTGCTGGTGCTCAAACTACCTGGGAATGGTGCTTATTCTGGACTTTAAAATATAATTTATAGGAGATATAATATTACACAGTTTATATAATAACCTTATGTCCCTGGAAATTCTTACCTGAAGTAATATCCAGTAACCTAGTTAAATTTACCTCATTTTCAACAACATTCAAAAACACAGGATAACCTAACAAAAGAATTTTTTTAACTTATAGTTTAACTGGAAAGCTGAGTAAAGGTGCAAAAATTATACTGCTGAACTATCAGATTAACCACTAGCTTTTACTCAAAAAAACACCACTACCACATAAAATTAGGACTGAATGTTTGTCATAGCCATATACGATAGGTACATATTTTTAAAACACTGAAGAATGACACATTTAAAAATTACATCACCAGTTAATCTCAGAGTTATGAAATCAACCTCCCCATGTGATTCTCATGAATTTGTAGTCAGAGTAGAGAATCATTACACTGAGGAGTAATGAAATAAATTTATAGTGTAGTGCTTCTCAACCTTCACAGCATTGACATTTGGCCAGGTAATTTGTTGTGGGGGACTGTTCTGTACATTGTAGAATGTTTAGCAGCATCTCTGGCCTCTTACCCACTAGATGCCAGTAGCATCCTCCCTAGTTGTGACAATCAAATATCTCCAGATACTGCCAAATGTTCCCTGGGAAACAAAGTTGCCTTGGTTGAGAACCACTGATTTAGTATTTAAAAACTATCATCTTTTTTAAAAAATAAAATAGAATAAAAAGATAGAATAAACTAGAAAAATAGAGTGCATCACCTATAGTTAGGGTAAATATTATGTCATGACATTTTGTTTTGATTAGCTCTGTGTGAACTGGGTTGCTATGTAAAATATATTTACTGCCATGAATCAGTCAAAAAGGCTAAAGTTGCTGCAACAGGTCAATTTTTGTCCTACTGCTTATAACATAGAGCAAAAACACAAAGAAAATGGCAATCATAAGGAACGTGTAAGACTTTGAAACCGTAGTGTAAAATTTTACGTAGTTTTAAAGTTCCAAGAGGAGAAAAAGAAATTGCTAGTAGCTTTAAAGTTCCAAAAAGAGAAAAAGAAACAAATGGAGATGTAATTAAATAAATACTAGAAGAAAATTTTCGAGTTAAAGGCTTAAGTGCAGATTTCAAGAGCTTACTTCATTATAAGGGGGAATATTTTAGGAAGAAAAAAGAAAGTACATTCTACTGGAAATCCTAAAATTTGAGGACAAGAAAAGAATTTTACAAACTGTCATACAGAAAGAACAAGTTTCCTACAAGAAAAGACTAACATCAAATTTCTCACCTATAACACTAGAAGACAAACAATTTACTAACTATTAAGAAGAAATTAAGAAATTGACACCCAGTTAAGATAGGTATAGGGCAAAATGAAGACATTTTTGGACTTGCAAAGATCCAGAAGTATATCACCCAAATGTATTTGATGAAAATAATGGAAGATAAACTCTAACCAAATGACTATAATATCAAAATAGAGATTTCACCAGGTGTGGTGGGTTGCACCTATAATCCCAACTACTGCGGAGCCTTAGGCAGTAGGATGGCTTGAGCCCAGGAAGTAGAGACCAGACTGGGCAACACAGTGAGACCCCATCTTTAAAAACTAAAAATAAAAAATTAGCCTGGCATGGTAGTACATGCCTATAGTCCTAGCTACTTGGGAGGCTGTGAGAGGATCCCTTGAGCTGAGAAGTTCAAGGCTGCAGTGAGCTATGACTGTGCCACTGCACTCAAGCCCGGGTGACAGAACAAGACCCTGTTTCTAAGGGGGAAAAAAAAGACATTTTATGACAAGATGAGAAAATAAATGTGGTGTGCAAAGCATCTTAAAAGTTTGACTATAAACAGAAGATGTTAATGTGGGTGGGCTTTGCAACATAATTTAAATAAAGATTCATGAAGAGATATAACGTAAGTCTGAGAAGGCCTAACAACTTGTTAACTCAATGTTATAAACTATTATCAGTAACTGTATTAGTCCGTTCCTTCTCACACTGCTATAAAGATATTACCCTGGAATAGGTAATCTGTAAACAAAGGAGGTTTAATTGACTCACAGTTCCACATGGCTGGAAGGCCTCAGGAAATTTACATTCATGGTGGAAGGGGAAGCAGGCACCTTCTTCATAAGGCGACATGACAGAGTGTGAGTGTATGAAGAAGGAACTGCCAAACACTTATAAAAACCATTGGATCTTGTGAGAACTATCATGAGAACAGCATGGGAGAAACCACCCTCATGAGCCAATCACCACCTTCTCTAAACACATGGGGATTACAGGTCCCTCCCTCAACACATGGAGATTACAATTCGAGATGAGATTTGGGTGGGGACACAGAGCCAAACCATATCAGTAACACTGGTTAACTGGAGAAAAGGGGTGGGAATTAAGAGGTATAAAGCTTACACTGTCCTACACAACCTGGTCCATGGCTATCTTCTCTCCTACCAATGTCCTTCCTTCCGTTCCTACAGCACATCAGACTTGTTTCCACCTCAGACCCTTTGTACATGTTCGTCCGTCAACCTTTCCACAGCTAACTCTTTCAGATCTCAGCTTGAGTATCATTTTTTTTTTTTTTTTTTTTGAGACGGAGTCTCTCTCTGTTGCCCAGGCTGGAGTGCAGTGGCGCGATCTCAGCTCACTGCAAGCTCCACCTCCCGGGTTCATGCCATTCTCCTGCTTCAGCCTCCTGAGTAGCTGGGACTTCAGGCACCCACCACCACGCCCAGCTAGTTTTTTGTATTTTTTTAGTAGAGACGGGGTTTCACCATGTTAGCCAGGATGGTCTCGATCTCCTGACCTCGTGATCCGCCCACCTCGGCCCCCCAAAGTGCTGGGATTACAGGCGTCAGCCACAGCGCCTGGCTCAGAGTATCTTTTGAAAATCCATCCCTAAATGCCCTATCCAAGGCTGCTGCTTCTACAATGGAACTATGTTTTCTTTCTTTTTAGAAAATGTCACTACTTGAAAAAACTTTTGTCGGCCTCGCCTCTTAGAATACAAGTATGAGAGAAAAGGACTACCATGTTTACCATTATATCCCTAGCACCTTAAACAATGATGAATAATCTGTAGGCATTTAACAAAAAAGTCTGAAATGAATACTTGAAGGAAGAAAACAAAAGTAATGAAGTTTGTATTTGTCTGATTTATTTATTTATGGAAGACACATGGTACTTGTAATTTTTGAAAGGAAATTTACTATAAGAGAAAAATAAAACAAGATTGGGGGAAAAGATTTTTGTGGAAAAAGACTAAAGGAAGTGCAATATTCCTATTTTGCTCACACTTGATGTTTTTCTGCTTTTTTCTTGATCTGGTGCCTCATCAGCATATAACATTACTAACGATTTTTTTGAGGGGAGGTCTTCCTCTATTTTTATATAGAACATTTCCTTGGCTTAACTGCATACATCACTTCCAAAGGCAGGATTAAATTCCTTGGAACACCATGGTATCTCTCACTAGTAACACTTTGGTGCTACTATTCTTTGGCTTAGGAAAGTAAAAAGGTCACTGCCAAATTTTGGAGCAGAAGCTGATGGAGATCAAGAAATGCATGCATTTAGCAGTCAGAGCAGGTATGCATTCTGTCTCTACTGCTAAATGGAAAATACACACACACCAGAATCTACACCAGATCCTATTCACAGAGACCTCACTTCATTCTTTGTTCCCTTAGATGTTTCCTCCATTCCCATGTCTTCAGCTACTACCTATATGCCAATGATTCTTTTCATGGAAGTTGTAAGCAGCACCATACTTTCATGAATCTCTAAAAAAGAAAAACACACTTCCAATTAAACTATGATACACAGCCTTAACAACAGTCCTGTGTAACACATGAAATGGTCACATCAGCCTCTCATTCCTTTGAAATTTCTTTACTCCCATGAATATGGCAATTTCTTCTGGTGCCATCAATTTCAATGCTTTGCATATGACAGCAATCCTTTGGCACTTAACACAGCTTCATTTAGTTGTGACTATTTCCTTTTTTAAGTCTCATAAAGCACTTGTTGCAATAAAATATGAAGTTGTCTATTCCTCCAATCAACACATGAATTATCAATATTGCACAAAATTCAATTGATACACCAATAAGAACATCCAAAACTGCTGCCTTTCCAAAAAGGATTTTGGGAGGCCATTAATTATAAGCCACAATGTTTTCAGGGACACCAAGTGTGACAAAATGTGCATCTTAGAAATGGTTAACTAAGACACATATCTGAGACCTACACTACTCTTTTAAGTTTTATAAACAGATGCTCACTCATTAACTCTACCTGGCTATCCTCAAGGTATATGAAATCAACCACACTCAGGCTGGAACTCATTATCTTCTTCCTTGGGTTTGATACTACACCTAACCTTCCTTTCTCATATAACACCAACATCCAATGGTTTCCATAGACAGATACCACAGAAAGAATTGATTCTTCCCTCTACTTCTTACTGCAATATTGCATAAGTCTTATAGGTCTATCTGTTCTATACTAGGAGTCTCTCTCCAATTTATGTCAAGTCTTTTCCCTCCCCTCAAACCGTAGTAGTTGAAAACAGTATCTTACAGTAAGACAAAATTTATAGTAGAAATTACCAGTTAATCTTGTAAATAACATATTAATCCTACCAGTTAATTTTGTAAATAACATGATATCAATCGTCTGCCTAAAATAAATTCCAATGGCTCATAATGGTAAGGTACAAACTACCTGGTATGACATAAAAGGCCCTTCATAATCTAACACCTATGCTACCACTTTCTAAGCTGAACCTCCTGCTTCTACTACTCCAAAATCCTCACACTGAATTCTGTCATGTCATTCTTAGTACTCCATTTTATATGCTTTATTGGCTTTTTAGCTATATAACTTTGTATTACTTTTAGCGGTTACTCTAGAGAGTATAACATATATTCTTAAATTATCAGTCTACCTTAACATGAAATAAATTATATTTCACAATGTAACAACTTTATAATAGCATACCTCATTTACTTGTACCTTTTGTAAAGTTTTTGTCATGAATTTTACTTTTCTGTGTGATAAACTCCATAATATACTGATTTTGTTTTTGTAAAATAAGTTTTTAAAATACTCTGTCTTTCCATTTTTTCCGCACATTTTCTAGTGCTTTTCTTTCCTTCTTGAAGATTCAGGTTGCATGTAGAATCATTTTCCTTCAGCTTAAAAGCCCTGTTAGTATTTCTTGTAGTGCATGGTGGGAGATTCTCTGTTTTATTTGCATGAAATTGCCTTCACTTTGTACTCACTCTTTAAAGGGCATTTTTACTGGTTATAGAAGTCTAAATCAAATTTTGTTTTTTTGTTTTGTTTTGTTTGAGAGTCTCATTCTGTCACCCAGGCTGGAGTACAGTGGCGTGATCTCAGCTAACTGCAACCTCTGCCTCCTGGGTTCAAGCAATTCTCCTGCCTTAGCCTCCCGAGTAGCTGGGATTACAGGTATGTGCCACCACACCCAGCTAATTTTCATATTTTTAGTAGACACAGGGTTTCGCCATGTTGGCCAGGCTGGTCTCGAACTCCTGACCTCAGGTGATCCACATGCCTCAGCCTCCCAAAGTGCTGGGATTACAGGCATAAGCCACCGCACCCGGCTGAAAAATTTAAATACTTAAAAGATGTCATTCCATTTTCTTTGGACTTCCATGTTTCCAATGGGAAGTCAGCTGTCATTATTTTTGTTGTTCCTCTGAATTCAATGTATTTTCTCCTCTGGCTGCTTTTAATATTTCATGAAAGCTGTAAATAGCACCACACTTTTATGAATCTCCAAAAAAGAAAAAACACTTCCAATTAAAGTATAATACACTGCCTTACCAACACTCCTGTCCAACACATTACTGGTTTTCAGTAATTCAATTATGATGTGGTTAGCTGTGGTTCTGTTTATTTTTACTCCACTTGGTTCTGTTCACTGTCTTTGGTATGTGGCTTTATCTTTTCAAAAATCTTGGAACATTCTCAGACATTTTCTTTTTTTAATGTTAATTTTGCTGTTAGTTTTTTTCTTGTTGTTGAAGACAAGAGTCTCACTCTGTTGCCCAGGCTAGAGTGTATGGCACAATCTTGGCTCACTGCAACCTCTAATTCCTGGGTTCAAGAGATTCTCCTGCCTCAGCCACCTGAGTAGCCAGGTTTATAGGCATGCGCCAAAACATAAAAAAATTGGGTAATTTTTGTATTTTTAGTAGAGACGGGGTTTAACCATTTTGGCCAGGCTGGTCTTAAACTCCTGACCTCAAGTGATCTGCCCACCTTGGCCTCCCAAAGTGTTAGTATTAAAGGTGTGAGCCACCGTGCCCAGCCCTCAGACTTTTTTTTTTTTTTTTTTTTCAGATTTTGTTCTGCCCCATTCTCTCTCCTGAGATTCCAGTCACATGTATGTTAGACCATTTAATGTTGCCCCACAGGTCTCTGATGCTCTTTTCTCATTCTACTTCTGTGCTTCTGTTTGTGTATCATTTTTACTGACCTGACTTCAATAAGTCCATCCAATTAATTCTTCAGACATAGTACTTTTTGTTCTAGAATTTTCATTTAGTTTTTTAGTTTCCATTTCTCTGCTGAAATTTGTTACCTTCTTACCAATTTTGACCATCTTTACTTCTAAATTCTTTAACTTTTTTTTTTTTTTAAGTTTTTGTCTGTTAATTCAAACATCTGGGTTATTGGTGAGTTTATTTACACTATTGTTTCTCTTGATTATGGATCCCATTTTCCTTTCCTCAAGTCTCTCAAAATTTTTATTTTTGCCAAACATTGTATATAAAAGAACAATAGACACTAAAGAAGAAAATATTTTCTCCCAGAGAAAGTGCTCTATTTCCTGCCAAGAAGGTAGAGTGAAGAATATATCTCTTCAATCTAACCAGGAGTTTATCTGAGTTGAATCTTTTAGTTCCAGTTCAAATGTCTTTGGTTTCAAATGTCTTGAAGATGGAATCAGGTCTCTTTCTCTAGCAAGGTTTTAAGATTCTTCTTTCTCTAGCTCAGTCCCAATTTTCTTAATCACTTTTTACTCAACAAAAGTCCTGCTGAGATTCAGTGTGGGGGTTGGACTAGCTCTGTTTGAGGATCCCATATTTTAATCTGCCATGTCCGCCCACAAGTGGCTATAAAAGTTCAGCTGGTTTCTCCTAGTACCATAAAAGTTCCCTTATTTATAGAAGACTTGCCCCTTTATCCACCTATGACTCAGTTAATGCTCCCAGGGATGCAAATGGCCACCAGGCACTTCTTTTTTAGGAAGATGTAGTGTTTCTCTTGAGCTTTGTTCATTTAAACTTCTCTGTGACACAGGTCTTCAATGAGTTTAAAGACTACAAGTTTTTAAAATTATGTTTTTTCCCCTCCTTGCTACGCAGATAGCAATGGTCTCTTGAAAATCTGTATCCATCATTTTTCTCCTGCCGAAAGGTTACACTCCATGTCTTCTTACCTATCATCTTCAAACTGCTACCATCTTCAAACTCAAATGTCATCTTTTCTGAAAAACTTGCTAACCTCTTTGTAGGCAGTCAGTGGCTTCATTTTGTCATTATTCACTCACCTGTGTTCCCCACTAGTCAGTAAGTTCCTAGATGACAAATATAATGGCACACACTGTAGCTCTAGACAGAAGGAAGACCGAAATCAAGAGGGCAAAATATAAATGTGTATATGAAAGTAAAAAGAGATACCTGTTGATTTTTAAATATATGTTATGTATCTAAGACCACATTATACCTAATCTGTATATTGATAAATTATTGCTTCCGCACCTAAAAATATCCTCTGAAAGTAAAATGAGAATTATTATTATTTTGAGATGGAGTTTCGCTCTTGTTGCCCAGGCTGGGAGTGCAATGACACAATCTCGGCTCACTGCAACCTCCGCCTCCTGGGTTCATGCGATTCTCCTGCCTCAGTGGGATTACAGGCGCCCGCCCCCACGCCTGGCTAATTTTTTGTATTTTTAGTAGAGACAGGGTTTCACCTTGTTGGCCAGGCTGGTCTTGAACTCCTGACCTCAAGATCTGCCTGCCTTGGCCTCCCAAAGTCCTGAGATTACAGGTGTGAGCCACTGTGCCCAGCCAACTGAGATTAATAAGAATTATATGTTTGAATAAAACATACTTATGGAAAAGTCTTTTCTGATTCCAAATGAACCCTGTCTCAAAAAGCAAAAAAAAAAAAAAAAAAAAAAAAATTAGAAATGTGCTTCCTTAAAACTACCAAGTAATATTGGCCAATAATAGGGAGGAGGCCCCATTATACTATCATGTTTTACAAGAAAATCATTCAGCTCTCTAACTTTAGCACATCCTACAAACATCAGAATTAAACTGCAGTGTTGTAATACGCTCCCTGTTATATTTTTACATGACCCTATGGTATGCCATTTATTATAACGGCAGCTACTTATATTCCTAATGTAAAGGTATGGTTGCTTGAATATATCAGAAAGTTTTCTTAAAATATTTAAGGAATAAAAGGTCCATTCTTAAGATGAAAAGATCTTTTAATACATGCACAATCACACACAGTAGGAATTTACAAAGAACATGATGTTCTGAAACTCTAGTAACAGGGTAGGAAAATCATCAGAGCCCTTTAAATACTACTTTTGATATATGAGAAATTTCTAAGGCAGAAGTACTGGGAGATGTTAAAAGAATTTGACCAGGAGGGTAAATCAATTTGGAAAGCTTAATACTGATTATCTAGGGTAAAGGGAATAGAAGTGATGACAGAAAATGATAGGACTAAATCTAATAATTTACTTTGTACCATGTTCTTGGTACAATAATTTAAAAGATAGAGATTTCTATTTTACTTTTTAGTTTAAAAAAATGCTTTAAAATGGAAGTGAACAGAAAGTAAGGGCAACTTAGGGTGACATACTGTTAAACACATAAATCATTTTAAACGGCTGAATTAATCCATAAAACAAATATACACCTAGAAAAACCAGAGCTGGAATTTCTAGTAAACTATTTTTAAACAATGTAAAATATGTTTTTTAGGCTGGGCACAGTGGCTCACGCCTATAATCCCAGCACTCTGCGAGGCCGAGGAGGGCAGATTTCTTGAGGTCAAGAGCTCGAGACCAGCCTGGTGAACATGGCAAAACCCTGTCTCTACTAAAAAAAATACAAAAATTCACCAGGCGTGGTGACACACACCTGCAATCCCAGCTACTTGGGAGGCCAAGGCACAAGAACTGTTTGAACCTGGAAGGTGGAGGCTGCACTGAGCCGAGATCACGCCACTGCACTCTAGCCTGGGCGACAAAGTGAGACTCTGTCTCAAAACAATAATAATAATAATAATAATAAATTATGTTTTTTAAAGGGGTAACAAATCTTCCAATGCCTAAATAAAATTTTGTTGTAAGTTGTTCCCGTACCTACAATTATGTCACCCAAAGGTATCATTATATCAGATGACATGAAGAGTAAATGCTAAGCAGGGATGTTCACCTCACAGCAGAAATCAGTCCAAGAACCCTACATGTACAGGTATAAATTAGGATGGTTGAACTGTAATTTTATCTTATGCAGAAAATATTTAAATGGAAGCTAAATGACAGCTGGTGAAATGTGAGTATGTGATTCAATCACTCAAAACCTATCAGCACTAAGGCAATATAAATATAAAAGGCTTTCGAAAGTGTTTGTAGATATATATATATAATATCTCCATCTAGAACAACTTAAAATTAAGACTTTAACTTTCTGCTGTTTTCCTAACCAATCAACTATAATTAGGTGAAAAAATTGAGTTATGAAAAGCAATTAGTAGTTTTGCAACTACTGATCTTCTAAGTATTTATTCTTGTTTCTTGAGATAAAAGAAATATACTAAAGAAAGTAAAGTTCATTTGTTGACTACAGAAATTCCTTAATATGCATACCTGGTCTCACTTACTTAAGGTAGAAGACTGAGGTCAGCAGGAAAAGGAAAATCAACAGCAAAAGGGCAAAGATCAGATGGATTTCATATCTAAGGATTGTTATTTCATAGTTCCCATGGAGATGAATAAAGAAAAGCATGAGAAGTATGAGTGATGCAAAGCCATTGGCCATCCAGATTAGACTGGTCACTACTAAGACAAAAATAAATTCCTTTAAGTTTTATAAGGCAACTAGATTACTTCCAAGTACTCTACTGGATAGCCACTCAAATATCTCCTAATGGTTTCCTAATTTGAACTCGTAAGAACTGGGGTCAGAGTATTTCTAGAGAGGAGCCATATTTTAAAAATGCCTTCTCTGTGTCCTAACCTTTCATATATAGTAAAAGAATTATAATCTATTATTTTTAATTAAAACATACAATATTTGTATTATTCTACAACAAATAAAATAGCTGTTAGACGAGCTCATTTTCATTAACTGAATAAATGAGGAAAAAATGTGCATTGTCTTAGGAGTTTCTATAAACTCTCTCCTTTATGTGGAACAAAAATATCAATCCCTAATGGGCAAAAGTAATCAGTAATTAAGCTAAGGATTTACAAAATAAGAGAACGAGTGAGAGAATTTTGTACCAGTATTAAAATATAAGAAATTTATATTTTATACATGAAATGAAGACAGAAGTCATTTGAAAAAAAAAATCCAATAATTTAATATTAAAACTGAAGAAAAAAACCACAGAAAATATACAGAATGTACTTTGATAAATTACAATGAGGGAACACAAAATTAAACATGAATTTACAACACAAATTAGAGAAGCAGAAGGATAAACAACAACAACAAAACCCACAAGTCCCTTTTCAGATCTAATAATTATTTTGAACATGACTCTAAAGAGGTAATAGCTTTAATACTCTTAATCATCCCATTACTAGAAATTATTAAAAAAAGATTAAAGGAGATATGTGAAACTGAAGCTTAAAGAGATCTTTTTTACCTTTATAAGTAAATAGTTTTTAGAGAAATTTAAACACTTATCAGCTGAATGTAGTGGCTCACATCTGTAATCTCAGCACTCCGGGAGGCCAAGGCAGGTGTATCGCTTGGGCTCAGCAGTTCGAGACCAGCTGGGCAACACAGCAAAACCCTGTCTCTACTAAAAATACAAAAATTAGCCGGGTGTGGTGGTATGCACCTGTAGTCCCAGCTACCGAGGAGGCTGAAGTGGGAGGATCACTTGAGCCTGGGAGGCAGAGATTGCAGTGAACCAAGATGATGCCACTGCAGTCCAGCCTGTGTGACAGAGTGAGACCCTGTCTCAGGAAAATAAAATAAAATAAAAAATAAAAACACATCAATTAAAATGTAATAATATTACATAAAAGTATATAAAACACTAACTACATTACAAGTAGAAACAATATGTATTTGCTTCAAAGTAATATAGAAAGAGAAGAAATGGGTGAGGGTATTACATGAAAGAACTTTAGCAATGAGTTGATAAATTACTGAAACTGAGTGATAAGTACAGTAACTTCTTATGCATGTTTGAAGTTTTCCATAAATAAACAAATAGATTTTAAATTATCTATTTAATCATATCTTGATGGTATGGTTTATTACCACTATTACCGAGTCAATTATGTTTTATATGTTTCAATAAAATATTAATCTTCTTCATATATGAAGATGACACTGGTAATCCAGCACTGGTAAAATAAATACTCTTAGTTTTTACAGAGGAGTAACTAGTCCATGGAAGTGTCCAGTCTCTCATACAGTTCCTTTTGAGAACAATTCTAAATATTTAAGAAATTGGTGGCTAGAATAAAGGCTGTATGTTTACTTGGAAGTTAACTAGCCTTTATCAGAACCAAGCCCAAAGCAATACAGTTCCTTTTGAGAACAATTCTAAATATTTAAGAAATTAGTGGCTAGAATAAAGGCTGAATGTTTACTTGGAAGTTAACTAGCCTTTATCAGGACCAAGCCCAAAGCAATACATTTGTATTCACGGAGTAACTTTTTTTTTTTAAAACCAACAATTAAGACAGAAAAGGTAAAGAATGTTTGTATACAAAGCTACTTTCTTACCTTGACCAAGATGTGAAGGTTTCTGAGAAAGTATGTGGCCACTGCCATCTAAAACATACTGGGTGCTAAAATTATCAGCAGCCGTTCTTGTTGTAATTAAAACCTAGGGGAAAAAAAACATCTAAAAACACTAACACTTTAGATATTGCAATGGGTTCATTATCAAAGATTTGAAATGATTATTGCATAATATATTTACTCAATAGTGTATTTTACCTAATAAACATTTGTGACCAGTTCTTTTGTAATATTCCTTAGAGTTACACGAATAAGCAACAGGCCAGTTTGTATTTTTTTACGTTGCAAATTACTGTTTTGAGTATTTCACTTTATTAAAACACTCGTACACAAACAAGTATACCTGAAATGCCATTTGTATTGTATGCATTATATGACTTATGTCTGTAAAAGCAAGTACTTCAACTGTATTAAGGGAACTTGCTTTTTAACAGACTAGTTCCATAAATTTGTTGGTAAATGAATAGTTCTTTGGTAAAGTGATCATTCCCTCCCCCTTCTTTATTATGTGTAAAACTGCACTTCTGTATTTCAAGTTTATGGTCCAAAAAAATTATATATATATTTACAGATATTTTTTCTTAAAACTGAGCTTTAAACTCATTAAGCATACATTTTTTATTAATTAAAAAAATCTTTAAAACATGTAAGCATAAGTCAAGAAGACATTTCATTCAGCATGAAAATATTTCCTCAGATGTTAGTCATAGAAATATAAATTTTAAAGTGTCTGCCCTCTTTTGAGCTAGCTTCATCCTCAGCTATTTACTTACCCCATGAGGTAGGTATGAAAGTACAACAATAGTAAAATATGCCATTATCAGAAAAAAAAAAACCAACAAAAAAAGTGGGGAGTGGGAATACTGGCAAGGAAAGCATTAAGAAGAAGGTAGCCTCCTCATACGTCTGGTGAGCCAATGATGACCCAAAATTGGAAGCAATCTTTTTTGGCCATCTTTATACGAAGAGCTGAATATTCTAAAGCAAATCTATATAATTTAGACACCATAAGAATCCAACTCCACTGCTGGAACTCATCTGAATCCAGATGAGTCTATATTTGAAGGTTCTGTCACCCTGCCCTAACCAAGCAGATTTACTGTAGGGCCTACAGCTCTGTGGAACATGTTGGTAGCATGAAGGGAATATCAGAACAACAAAAAGAAACAGCTTCTCCAGCTCACAGTACCAGCAGAGGACGTTAGATTCTTTCTGAAAATGGAAGTCTATGAAACTCTTACTAGGGGCGCTATGTCAAGCTGCTATTACTGTGATACTATCCCCCAAAAAAGCAGAACCTAAAACAAAGTTGTGAGCTTCTGAGTACTCTTAAGGGATCTACTTCTTCCAAAATACATTCCATGGTTCAAAAACAGTGTAATTTAGAGGACAGAAAGTGCTAGAGATGTTCTTTTCTGTGCCTAATTATTCCATAATTATCCCTTTAAAGACAATTCTACATTTAACCAACTGCTTTTCCAAAATGCTAAGGGCAACTGAATTCTATTTCTCTACTCCAAAGAACTAGCCACCGTCTGACCTAAAGTTGGTGTCACTGAGCAAAGGCGGCCCTGGAACTCTGAGTTCCAGTACTAACCCTGCCAGTGGCTTCTAGATGGTCCTCAATAAATGATTACACAGATCATCTTAAAGGGAAGGGTGATGATAAGATGAAGATGATGCTAATACTTTATAAGGTTACATGGGATTTTGTTTTAACCACTTCAAAGTATCTTACAAGATACTAATTTGCTCATCCTTTAAACATACATACTCTAGTCTAGACGAAGAAACTGAAGTGCTAAAAAGCAAAATAAGACCTTAGTGCTCATAATGTAACATTTATGTTAAAGTAAAAAAAAAACAAAAAACCTCTATTTGCCAACATTTAAATTTTGTAAAATTACAATTTGTAGAATACTATGAAAACGTATTTAGATATGAAATGCTTTGCAATTCATGGCTAAAGACAGTAAAGCATAAAGCAAACACATAAGTGTACTTCATAAATTTATGAAATACAGTGTGTTCCACAGAGGAAGGAAAGGGAATTGTATTTCGAAAGTTTGCTTCATCATATGACCCTGTGTCCAGAGCAGGAAACTTTTTTTTGGACCGGGCACAGGTTCAGAATCATTAGCTGTGCAGGAGCTAGCGTTTGAGCCTGCAGTAACTCCACCATCAGGAGCATCTCTAACAGTACACAATATTACTGGTGATTCTTACTAGAGACATTGAGGAATGGTGGCAGAGAGTGAATCTAGTGGTGTCAAGAGAAGAAATAAAGAAAACCAGTATTTTAAAAGGAAAAGTTTTACAAGTCCTTAGAGGACCTTGGAGGCTATATTAGTTATCAGTTATTAAAAACTGACTCTCTGGTCCAGTTTACTGAGTTTCAAGAAATCACAGTATCATTACAAAATTAAAATTACATAAAAGCATTTAAACTTCAGATAAACATAGTTTTTCTTCAATGTTTAGATAAAAAGTAAAGACTTAGAATATATCCTGATAATTCAGGTAAAAATCCTCTTGACAAAAATTCATTTAACGTAATTATGATAAAGCCTTTTGAGTTTTGGGGGGGCTAACTTTTAGATGAACACTGATACAAAAACGAGTTGAAAACACAGGGTCTTTACAATTCAGGTGAAATACAGACTTTTGCCTGAATGGCTGAAGTGTTTTCTTTTCTGCGTGTGAGTATGCCTGCCTGCCTGTGCAAGTATTGTGCACTAATTAAAGTACTCTGACTACAGGACTTGTTCCCAGATACCCACTATGGGGAGCCTAGCAACAGGGAGATCTTGGCCCTGGTTTTTCTCCTTTCAACAGAGTTCCATCACCTGTGACGAAGCTGCATTTAGGAAGTAAAATATTCCAACTGCTTCAAAACTTCCCAGACATATTTTGACTAAAGCTCTTCCATCACAGCTATAAAAAATATACGAGACCACCCTACACTGTGGAAAAGGAGTCAGGAGTCCTTGGCTTAGAACCATCATAATGACACTAGGGGCTTCCCCTGACCCTTTTATAGTATGCGGGCCCACAAATAAGTGAGCCCCAACTTCCATCTTCAAAACAAAATGACTCAGCTTCTCATTCTACTCCTCTAAGCCCTGGAGGCTTCATGTGAGGTGATACAAAAACAAACCTACAGATCCTATATTATCTCATCACAAAATTATGTACAGTTGACCCTTCCACAACACAAGTCTGAACTGTGCAGGTCCACTTAACACACAGATTTTCTGCCACCAGAGACAGCAAGACCAATCTCTCCTCTTCTACCCTTTCCTTAGCCTCCTCAACATGAACACTTAATGAACAGCTTCCACTTAATGAATAGCAAACATATTTATTTTCTCTTATAATTTTCTTAATAACATGCTTTTCACTAGTTTACTTTATTGTAAGAATACAGTATATAATACATGCAACATACAAAATATGTTATCTTCCAGTCAACAGGAGGCCCGTCAACAGTAGTTAAGTTTTAAAGGAGTCAAAAGTTACATGTGAATTTCTGACTGCATAGCGAAGTGGTGGGGTTGGGAGGTCTGCACCTCAACTGGGTGATGTTCAAGGGTCAACTGCATAATGAGCTTGATAAGGTGAGAATAATATTCAGTACATTGTAACCATTTAAATGGTGGATGAATGAATCACTAAATGTAAATGTTATGCAGAGGATGACATTTATTCTTCTGAGGGAAAAACGAGAGAAAAAAATGAACTAACTCTACAGAATGAAGACATTTGGTGAGAATTAGGAATTTACCTATGAATGGCTATTACATTTTAGAAAGGATTTCCCCAAAATGTGGAATAGCATACAGTGAATGCGGAGGTGAAATACTGTTTGCAGAGGGGAATAAGCAAGTCTAATGATCTTATCCAGATGCATACTACTTTTCACATACAAGTCCAAAACAGAAATAACTTGCATCTGCATGTACACAATATTCAAGACACTGTAAGATGTATTATTGCATTTGACCCTCACCTGATAAATGAAAACAAAACAAAAAAAATTCTCAGAAAACTTAATCTGACTTTGGCCTTTGGCCAAGTCTCTTATTCAAACACTCAGGATTTAGAATTAGGCTTCTGACTCCTACTTCAAAATTTGTTCTTTCAGAAAAAAAATGAAATAAGATAAAATAAACTGTTCGGTATTTCTAAAACCAGCCTCCATGTAAAATCCAGTTCAAAAATGTTGTTAGTTTCTTAAACATTTCTTTGATAACACATATAAAATATCAACCTAAAAAGAAAAATATTTTATGTGTTTTTTATTATGTGATAGGAATAATATATACAATCTTTATAAAAATTTTTATGAGACAGTCAAGACAGGATTTTCACTCTGTCTATTTCAACCCAGTTACTGTGCTTAGTAATTGGTACTAGTAATTAAACATTGAAGATGACACATTTCTCAAAATTATTGCTCTACAAACAATAAATCTCAAGAAGTTATGCTTGCTGTTATGATTTTAAAGAAAACCATTACCAGTAAATTTGTGTCAGTTGCTGATATACTCATCACAGATCATGAAAGCAGTAATTCTATTTTAAAATACCAATAGTTTACTCTGTAGATATAAAAAGAATGACTGCAGGGCACAGTGGCTCCTGCCTGCCAGCAATTTGGGTGGCTGAGGCAGGAAGATTGCTTGAGGCCAGGATTTTGAGCCCAGCCTGAACAAGAGAGTGAGACCCTATCTCTACAAAAAATTACAAAAATTATAAAACAAAACAAAACAAAAATAATGCTTTACTTCTTTGGACTGTTTAAGGTTGGAAGTTATTTTATAATTGACAAATTAGGAAAACTGACCATTCAAGTATATAAATAAAGAACACAGAATTGGATGTATTTTAGATTTCTCCAGCCAATTTTGCTGAAAGTCTAACTGAATTTTTCTTCTTAATAACATTTTTTAAATAAACCGAAAGTAATGTCAACAACTAGAGTTATAGGTGATGGCTGTTTAATAGTGTGCCCAATTACGTATCAATCCACTGAGCCTAGGGTGGTTTACAACTCTATGACTTTAAAATTATATGCATCAGTTAGTTTGGTAGATAAAATAACCAAATTACTAATTTTTATTGCATTCACTGTAATTTTCATCTAAAAAGTTTCAAAATAAGCCAGTCTTGAAAATATATTTTTTCTATATATGAAACCTCAATTCTTTCTGAGTGCTAAGGAACATTCATTAAGTTTAAAAAGTGAACTCCTTTCTCCCAAAATGCACCCATTAAGTCTTATTTAAAAATATTTATTTTTAAATGTAACTGACTTCAACAAACATACATTACTTCCTGTTTTTCTCAAATACTATTCACAGCCCTCCCATATAAGTTTCAACTCGCCTACTCCTAACAACTTATCTATTGAACTTAGCACTGCAGGCCTGGGTATATTTGTAAATAATTTAATATTTAATATGGAGGTATTTTTAAACTTTATAAATACATTTCTAATCATGCTAGTAAAGAGGTAATATAACCTACCATGGAAAATACATTACTGAAAGGCATGAAATTAGGACTGAATTCTGGGCTTTGCCTTGAACACACTATGTATACCTGAATAGGTTACAAATTTCACATTTCACTGTGTACAATTCCTCTGAAATCAACTACCCAGCGCAGCACCCTGCGTGCAGTAGACAATGAACATTACTTGAGTATTAGAGACAGTGTTTTGAAGTTGAGGTAAGAAGACTTGGCATTTGGCTTCAAAAGACCTCAGTTTCCTCATCAGTACTATGAAGAGACTGAAGCACAGAAGACCTACGTTGTAGGCTGGCTAATCCATGAAGCTCATTCTGAGATGGAGATTAGTGAGCAGGCAGTCTATTGGGGGGTTCTCTGGGATGATCACCAGTGGGCATAGGGCAATGTTGTCCTGAACTGGGACGTTTATAACCCCTCAACCAGTCACTGGATTCATTGGATGCAGGTTGCCCTGCATGACTTGGGTAAGGCAGCTGTCTTCAGCTGCAGTAAGGGCAAGCTCCAGATGGAGACTCAGGGGTGAGTCACCAACACTCTTGGCAGCTGGGGGCTGACTGCTCAGTCCTGAAGTGGGGGATCTAGATGGTGTACTAGGGTCCCCTACTACTATAAAAGTTCCTTCCAGCTAGCTCTGTGTTTCCTTTAGTTTTCAGGTACAATCAAACCTAAATCATCATCAAAAACTCTGTGCCAAAATAATACACACCATATGATTTCATTTATATCAAGTTCAAGAACATAAGGAACTAATCTGTGTTGACAGAGGTCTGAATAGCAGTTACCTCTGAGAAGTACTGACTGGGATTGGGTATGAGGGAACCTTCTGGGGTTCTGATAATGGTCTAAATCTTGATCAGGAATATACATATGTAAAAATTCATTGTGTTGTTAGTGTAGGTGTGTATGTGCATGCATACACACACACATCTATATGTGGTTTTCCCAGACTTGTAAGAAAGGAAACTCCATCAAATACTGTTAATATTTTCTAAGATAAATGCTTGGCATTGCAAACATTTTTTTAAAAACTTTATATTTTTCCACTATTGTGATACTTTGACAATTCTTTTGTAATTCTGATGAGCAAAATTATTTTATTTATACTCAAGGCCACTTGAGCGCCTCAAAATAAAACAAAGACAAAACGATAAACTTGCCTATCAAGTGGGTTTAAGTAATCAAATAAGGAAACAAGATAGAAAGTGACCAATAGACAAAGACTTACAAAACTGCCATCTAAACTCAGAACTACAGTGAAGATTTGAATAAATCATACAGCTCATGTAAAACCTATTTCTAAAAACCAAGTATAGTGCTGCCACCTAGTAGGCAAAGCTAATTATGACTAAATTCAGCTCTGAAGGGTTACATATATATCTTGCAGAAAATACAGAAATGCCAAATTATCTTTTTTGACAATAATCTACCAAATAAAGCTTAAAGCCTATCTGTCAGGTTTGAACAACAGCTAAAAAAAAAAAAAAAAAAAAAAAAAAAAAAAAAAAATCAAATACTTATGCTCTAAAAGAGAAAAAAAATATGACTTCTAAAGTAGTCACTGACAGCTAAACAGTACTGGCAGATTCAGAGGTTCCCTGATGCAAACCTCATGCAATTTTAAAGACAAACTCTGTACAAGATCCAGGGTTGTGGATTCCCATTTATAGTCTTGGGGAGAAAAATGGACAATGCCCAATTGAACCCTCTAGTCCCTCTTCCCCAAAATCTATTTGAAGGCTCTGTGAACTCCAAATAAAGCAAGTGCTGAGGAAAATAGAGAAGTACACAGTGTGCTAGATTTTGGACAGCAGTTTTAAGAGTACAGGTAACAATTTCCCTTTAATGATGTCTAAACATCTGGATTCTAATAAGCAAGGGCCCCTAGTCCTCTATGCTCCAACAGCAAAATCTCCTACTTAAACTTCATCTCCTTTGTAATTTCTCTGGCCTACTTAAGACATCATGTTACACAGCCAGAAAAGCCCAAAAGTAAAAAACTGAACCCAGACGGTCACCAATTTAACAATGGTGCTACTTAACGATTTTTTGACTTTACAGTGGCGCAGAAGTGATATGCATTCAGTAGAAAGCAGTGGATAAGCTAGCAATGCTGAGGCAGTGAGTCACAGCTCCCAGTCAGCCATGTGACAATGAGGATAAACAACAGATCCTCCCCAGTGTACTATGTTGCCAGATAATTTTGCCAACTGTAGACCAATGTAAGTGTTCTGAGCATGTTTAAAGTAGGTTAGGCTAAGCTGTAATGTTCAGCAAGTTAAGCATATTAAATGCATTTTCGATTTACGATATTTTCAACTTACAAAGGTTTAATGAGGAATGTAATCCCCTCATAAGGAGCATCTGTACTGAGCTGGAATCCTAACCACAAAAAATGGAGAAAACCTACACTATCCTATGCCAGCACCTCAAAAACAGAAGGGCTGAGGGAAGACCACAATGAACCTAGAGAATATATCATTACTCTTGGGAAGACTGGACTACTAAACAGATGTCCAAAGACCAGAAGGGGAGACAGCAACAACATCTCATGTCTGTGCCACTTTTCCAGAACAACAGGTATGAAGTCCTATCATTTTTTTTTTTTTTTTTTTGAGACGGACTCTCGCTCTGTCGCCCAGGCTGGAGTGCAGTGGAAGTCCTATCATTTTACCGTACTGGAACATTCTTGCCTAAATAGGGTCTGCCAGCCTAAGCACAAATGAAGGATTACATGGCTACTGGGCAAATTTCAATAGCTCAAGAGACCCTCACAATCACCCTGTCACCAGGCCCATAGATACTGTCACACAATAAGAGCCCAACATCCACAGGGTAATAGTATAGTACCAAAAAAGTAGTACAGAGTCACGTGATCAAACACAACTGAGATAACAGAAAAGAAGAGATCAAGGTTCCAGATGGGCTTTGCCACAAACTAGTTACAAGATCTGGGGCAGAGGCAGTGTAGTATAATTGGTACTATGCAATTGAGTGTGCCAAGCACTGAACTCAGGAGTTCATAGACACTGAGCACCTAACCCATAGTCAGAAGGGTAAAGTTCTTAGATCCAATCTGCCCTAACTAGTTGGGGTTTAGACCAAGTCAATTCACATCTCTAGAGCATAATCTCACTAACTGTACTGATTAGAGTGGTATTTCCAAAGTGTAGCCCACAGAACAAGCAAACGAGCAAACAAAAATGATATGCTTTCTTAATAAAAGAATTTCATGGTCAAGTAGGTATAGGAAAAAGTACCTATATAAACCACCAACCTTAGAGATTTACAATGTGCTTGAATATAGTAAAGGCTCTGAGAAGTGCTATAGTTAAATATCCGCTTAATTTTCTTAATACAATTTTTAAATGCAAAACACACTTTGCTGTTCCTCAAAAAATTAAACACAGAATTATGATATGACATAGCAAGTCTACTTCTGGAAATATACCCCAAAGAAGTAAAAGCAGGGACTCAAACAGATATTTGTACACCAATGTTCACAGAAACATTATTCACAATAGCCCAAAGGTGGGTGAAAGTAACCCAGGTGTCCACTGATGAATGAACAGATAAACAAAATGTGGTATATACACATGATGGAATATTATTCAGCCTTAAAAAGGAAGGAAATTCTGATGCATGTTACAACACGGATGAACCCTGAAGACATTATAAGAGAAATAGGCCAGATACAAAAGAACAAATATTTCATGAGTCCACTTATATGTGATACCTAGAATAGTCTAATTCATAGAGACAGAAAGTAGAACAGTTGAGTACTAGGGGATGGGGGAAAGGGCATTATTGTTTAATGGGTACAGAGTTTGAAATAATGAAAAGGTTGTGGAGATGAATAATGGTTACAGATACACAACAATGTGACTGTAGCTAATGCCACTGCCACTGAATTGTACATTTAAAAATAGTTAAAATGATAAATTTTATGTTATGTATATATATATTTTTTTGAGACAGAATCTCGCTCTATCTTGCCCAGGTGGGAGTGCAGTGGCATGATCTCGGGTCACTGCAGCCTCTGTCTCCCGGGTTCAAGCAATTCTCCTGCCTCAGCCTCTTAAGTAGCTGGGACTACAGATGTCAGCCACCATACCCAGCTAATTTTGTATTTTTAGTAGAGACGGGGTTTCACCATGTTGGCCAGGCTAGTCTCGAACTCCTGACCTCAGGTGATCCACCTGCCTTGGCCTCCCAAAGTGCTGGGATTACAGGTGTGAGCCACCTCACCCGGCTTATGTTATGTATATTTTACCATAATAAAAATAATTAAAACCATACTTCGCCAAATACTGGGTTAGTTTTAACTGTAATGTTCAGTGAATATGAAACCACTAAAATAACAAATATAATTACCTTACCTCAGCTACACAACAAATTGACCCCAAGGCTTCTCCACGAAAACCGTAAGTTGTCAAATTTTCAAGATCTTCATGACTATTTATTTTTGAGGTGTAGTACTTCATTGCCATTACAGGTGCATCAACAGCCTTGATACCCTCCCCGTTATCTCGCACCTCAATTTTATCAAATCCATAGTTCTCCTATAAAATGTCAAAAAACACTTTTAATATGTAAAAATATTAAACTGTTATCACACTTAGAAAGAAACACAAGTGAAAGAATTTTGACATTTATTTACTTTTATGGAAGCATAGCATTATGGATATAAGAGTTTAAATTCTTTAGCTCTACTAATTTCTAGTTATGGTGCAATGGGCAACTCCCTTGTTTTCTCTGGACACAGATTCAACTGTTGAATAAGGAGGTTAGGCTGATCTTTTTTTTTTTTTTTTTTTTTTTTTGGGACGGAGTCTTGCTCTGTCACCCAGGCTGGAGTGCAGTGGCGCGATCTCGGCTCACTGCAAGCTCCGCCTCCCGGGTTCAGGCCATTCTCCTGCCTCAGCCTCTCCGAGTAGCTGGGACTACAGGCACCCGCCACCACGCCCGGCTAATTTTTTGTATTTTTGGTAGAGACGGGGTTTCACCGTGGTCTCGATCTCCTGACCTCGTGATCCGCCCGCCTCGGCCTCCCAAAGTGCTGGGATTACAAGCGTGAGCCACCGCGCCCGGCCTAGGCTGATCTTTAAGGTTTCTTTTCACTGTTTCATTATCATGGGTATTTACAATAAACAACAATTTATGTTTAAATTTGACTAAAAAAATTCTTCTGAATTACATACACCTTTGGTATGTACGGCCTCCAAACAAAACAAAATTGAAAAGAACTCCATCAGCGACAAAGTAACATGTTCTAGTCAGGAAGAACCTAGCAAGTATCATTATTCAACCTGATTTTTATTCATTTATTTTGTTTTTTGTTTCCTTATTTTGCTTTTCTATGGCAGGAATCAACCTGATATTTAATACTTTCTCCCTTACTGTACACATAAAAATCTATATGTTTACATTATAACTTTCTAAATCTTTTTCTGCAAACAGCCATCTAACAGGAAACTGCTGAGAAAACACATCTAATTTGGCAACCACAGTGAGTTTTTAATTTGAAAAAAAATCAAGACTTTTTTTTTTTAGATACTTTGTCACTCAGGCTACATACAGTACAGTGACATGATCATAGCTCACTGTAGCCTTGAATGCCTGGGCTTGTGATCCTCCTACCTCAGCCTCTTGAGGTGCTGGGACTATAGGTGCACACCACAGTGCCTAATTATTTTTATTTTTTGTACAGGTGGGGTCTCACTTTGTTGTCCAGGCTGATATCAAACTCCTGGCTCCAAGCGATCCTCCTGCCTCAGCTTCCCGAAGTACTGGAATTACAGGTGTGAGCCATCATATCAGATGAAAATTTTTTCGAAATCTCAATTCATAGCTTAGTAGCTTAGTTTTATATTCTTATACTAAAAATATGCATATATAACAAAAACAAAATTTAAATTCCCATAGTGATCATACTTTCTATTAACACCATATTCTAAATTTGGTAGCCAACTTCCATAATAAATAAGTCTGACTTTACTCCACAAAGTCTTACGTGTATGACCATAGACGCAAGTTACAAAGGGGGAAAAAAAATCTTTCTATAATTATACTGACTCTGGTATTTAAAATAAAATCACGTCTTTTTAATAACCTAAAATGATATAATACTGTATATGTCAGCAATTTTTAGATGAATTAGATACACAAAACATTGGAGAGAGATGCCTAAGATTTTGTTCCTCACACCTCTCTCAATCTAAAATTCAGTTTGGCTGGGCACAGTGGCTCATGCAAGTAATTGCAGCACTTTGGGAGGTCAAGGCAGGCAGATCATTTGAGGTCAGGAGTTTGAGACCAGCCTGGTCAACATGGTGAAACCTCGGTCTCTACTAAAAATACAAAAAATTAGCTGGGCATGGTGGCACACATCTGTAATCCCAGCTACTTGGGAGGCTGAGGCAGGAGAATCACTTGAGACCGGGAGACGGAGGTTGCAGTGAGCCGAGATCGCACCACTGCACTTCAGCCTGGGCAACAGAATGAGACTGTCTCAAAATAAATACATAAATGAATAAAGTTAAGTTTACATTCTGGGAACAGTCTGTCTTCTTCATTTTAAAGAAAAATCAGGCCAAGTATGGTGGCTCATGCCTGTACTCCCAGCAATTTAGGAGGCTGAGATGGGTGGATCACTGGAGGTCAGCAGCTAGAGACTAGCCTGGGCAACATGGTCTCGAAACCCCGTAATAAGAACACAATGATTTGTTTAAATGTTTAAAATAGTACCATCACATTTAATTAATTATGAAAACATATCTAGTCAGGATAGCTGTTATAGCATAAAACCATAATGAAACAGGTCTTATAAAGGTGTATATCTTAAAATTCTACAAAGCAAATACTGGTAAATGTCAAGAGACTAAAATTTACAGCCAGATTAAAATACTTAACTTAGTTTATACAGGACTTCTGTTGGCTTTGTAACACTGTTTTAAAAACCAGTTTTTCTTCCAGAAATGTTTAAGAAAAAGATGTTTGCCTGCCAAAGATTCTTAAGTGAAGTCTGTCAGATATAACTATCTAATCCTGTTTAATTATTATCAATTATACTCTAATCAGACTGAACTGACTATATGAAATGCCTAAGAAAAACAAATTGTCTTTCTATGGGTTTAATTTAATACGCTTGTTTTCTCGTTTATAAAGCTTAGAGTGTATTCAAAACAGAACACAGATTTGATATAGAAGAATGGTTCTCAAAGTGTGTTCCATAATCCACCAGCATCAGAATCAATTAGAAATTTACTAGAAATGCAAATTCTCAGGCCCCATCTAGACTATGAAGTTGTATGAGTAAGATCCAGTAACGGTTTTAACAAACATCCTAAGTTATTCTGATGCACCCAAACATCACGAGAACCACTGGCACAGAGAGAAGATCAAGAATAGGTTTTAAGAGTCAGAAAGACCTGGATTCTAGTCTTAGCTCCACTACTAATTATGGGACTCTGGGAAACTTCTCAGAACATTATCTGTAAAATGGGTATAGTAAGGCCGGGCGTGAGTGGCTCACGCCTGAAATCCCAACACTTTGGGAGGCCGAGGTGGGCGGATCACCTGAGGTCAGGAGTTCAAGACCAGACTGGCCGACATGGCGAAACCCTGTCTCTACTAAAAATACAAAAATCTGCCAGGCGTAGTAGCACGTGCCTGTAACCCCAGCTACTCAGGAGGCTGGGGCAGGAGAATTGCATGAACCGGGGAGGGAGAGTGCAGTAAGCCGAGATCGCACCATTGCACTCCAGCCTGGGCAAAAAAGCGAGACTCCGTCTCAAAAAAATAAAAAATAAATAAATAAATAAAAAATAAAATGGGTATAGTAGTGGTTAATTCACAGTGTTTTATGAGAAGTGATTTATAAGAAGGGATTTTATTTTATATATATATATGTCTATCTCATAGAATCTTATCTGGTAGATAAGAAAAAGGTCCCTTTCCTACAAATATATTTCTATCAGCATTGTTTCTAGTTCTGCAACACCAGAAATAGCATAAATATCTGATAATTAGGAGATTTTAAAAAATGTATTCTTACATTCAATCAGATTTATTTACCTTCCTAGTATGTACTAGGTACTAGCCAAGTACAGAGGACACAAAAATGAATAAAATAGACCATATCTCTATGTGTTAGCAATTTAGAACAGAGGAACTAGTCATGGAAACTAATTGCAATAAATCACAATGAGTGATATAGGCCATATTTACTCAAATGATTTAATATACAGCACTTAAGTTTTAAAATGTGAAAAAAGTAACAAGGGAAATGGTTTGAAATTAGATTAGATGGAAAAAATAAAATGCAAAAGGAAATATCTAAAACAAGGAAATATGAATAACTAATCTTTGTAGAAAATACAAACATGAGATATCTTAGGTGATGGAGACCTAAAGAACATGTTTTCTTTTATATTTCCTTTAGTGTTACTATAATGTTAATTTAAATTAAAATTTATTTTTAAGGATTTACTCTTAAGACAAAGGGTCCAGTGTCCTAAGAATAACTTACTGGTGTAAAGAAATAAAATAAAGGTAACAGTTTAAGGAGAAAACATGTGTCTAGCCCCTTTTGTCTTAAAGGTATTTGGGTTCTCAAGGACACTCACCAGTTTAACATCTATGCTTGTGGCACCAGCATCCAAGGAGTTTTCAATAAGCTCTTTTACAACACTGACCACCGAAGTGATGATCTGAGAACTTGAAAGGAGTCGAACTGTTGCCGCAGGCAATTGTTTCATTTTTGCTTTTAACAGAGCAGCTAGAAGACAAAAATGCAACTTGTAAGAATTGCTAAACATTCCTGACCAACAGGACAAATGGTAATAATGACAGATGATAATAGATCATCTTCATTGAGACTTACTGTATGCTACGCTCAACTGTTAGCACATACAATATTAAGTCTTCTATTTCTTCTTTTTTTTTTTTGAGATGAAATCTCACTGTCACCCAGGCTGGAGTGCAGTGGCGTGATCTCCACTCACTGCAACCTCTGCCTCCCAGGTTCAGGCACCCCTGCGCCAGCCTCCAGAGTAGCTGGGATTACAGGTGCCCGCCAGGACACCTGGCTGATTTTTACATTTTTAGTAGAGACGGGGTTTTGTCGTGTTGGTCAGGCTGGTCTCAAACTCCTGACCCCAAGTGATCTGCCTGCCTTGGCCTCCCAAAGTACTGGGATTACAGGCGTGAGCCACCACGCCCAGCCATAAGTCTTCTATTTCTTACTATTACCCTATGAAAATAGGTGCCATTATCACCTCAATTTTATAAAACTACTGAGGCATAAAGAAATTAGAAACCTTGTCCAAGGTCATCCAGTTATTAAGAGGCAGAGCTAAGGCAAGTCCTTCAACAATTCCTCTATTGATACCTAATATATGAATACATATAAATGCCTATGAATAAAAATAACCAAAAATGGGTTCAAAAAATTCGCAATATTCTGCCACAAGCACCTAAAAAAAAAAAAAAAAAAGTCCACAACAATGTTAGAGGAAGAAATTGCTTTTTTTCTAATTTCTTCCAGGATTTTGTGTGACTAATTATATTCTGACTTTTCTTGCAAACTCGAACTCTCTATTTCCAACTGCCTGCTGAAATAATCACTAGCTCAAACTCCGGGTATAATTAACCAATCTCTACCCTAAACCCACAACTTTCCTACAGGAATAATCCATTCACCCTGACTCAAATCTAATCAACTCCTAAATCCTATCAATTCTTTTCTCAGTATTTCTCACATTTAGTTCCCAATATTATTTCCCAATTAGCCTCAATGACTCTTCACTTTTGGTCACCCAGTCTATACTGCCATTTATTAAAATGATGATTACAATAAGAACAGCAACTACTACATTAAATATATAGTATGCCAAACTCTTTACATATGGGATTGCATTTGAACCTCTAAACCATAGAAAGTAGGTACTATGTATAAAACATACTTATTATTATGGACATTTAAGAGGCTGAAAGCTGAGTAAGTAACTGGGCCCAGGTACTTTTCACTTGAGATTTTTATTTCAAATCTATTTCCTTAAATGTCTGTGCCAACTACATCTTGGTCCAAACTCATTACAGTAGATCACTGAAAGCTCACAGATACTGGAATCAAGACATGCATGTCCTAAAAAGATTTCTTAAAAACAAATACTATGGTAATAACTGAATAATGATAAGAACAATTGTGCTATAATGAGTGTAATGTTGGCTGAGAATGACCAAGTGATAATATAACTTTGGGAAGCGGATAATGATAATCAGTTATGTGCCTTACCAACAGTCTCATTTAAACATCATTAGTCATCCATACATTCTGATGAGTTATAATGCCTTTTTCAATCACTGAGCTCCTTTAGAGTTAGGATTACCGTTAATCTGAACTAGTCTCATACCAGACATGTCAGATAACTATCCTCTATATTATTCTGCCTACAACATTATTTTAATCATGTGGCTCCTCAAAGCCAATAATATAAAGCTCAAATCTCTAAGTTGGCATTTGAGGTCCTTTATAGATCCAACCTGCAGATTCAAAATCTCTGTTGGTAACTGGAAATCCTTTGTTCAAACAAACGAAAAATCAAAAAACATCCTATGGAAATTCCATCTGTAAAGCATGCAAGGAGGGGGGTGCTTTTTGCATCTTACTGCCTAATTTCAGAAAAGATTACAGGAAAATAAGCACAAGCCTGACAACATGCAATTCCTCTGCAGAATCAAGATTTTATTGGACAAAAAAAATGGGGGCTGGGGGTGGACTCAAGGCACTTTATTTCCCATGACCAGTTACATGCTCCTGTGATGATTTAATCCTATGCAATCTAGGTGCAAATAAAATAGCAACACCAAAAACAAACACAACAAAAAGTCGTCAGTTTAGGATTATTTCTCAGGCAGCATAAGACAAAGACATGTAAAGAAGGACTCGGTAATTAAGTAGGAAATGGAGTACAGGCACTATAACAATTACACAGGAGTTTAAGGAATGCACTTATGGGAAGAGGCCGACATATTGGGTTCCGAGAGTGTTAACTGATCACAGTTCATAAATACAGTATATTTTGCTATATACAAGGCAAAGGTGATGGGCATAATGAAAAAAATGTAACAGACCAGAGCCTATAAAATAGGTATTGGGGGTTCACCTTTATTACACATAAACTCAGCAAATCACTGAAATCCCTCCATAAATCAATTTGTCATCTATAAAAATGGAGCAAATCACTCAAATCCCTCCATAAATCAATTCATCATCTATAAAGATGGAGCTAATACCTCACTGGTTTACTGTGAGGAATCAAATAAGGAAGTATATATAAAGTGTTGTTCTACAAATGATAAGGCCTTATAAAATGTAGAGTGTTATAATGAGAGATCATTATGTAAAGGAATGCTGGGAATTCTTTTTAAATACTAACTACCCTCTAATCTATATATTTGATTTAGTTTTGGGGTACCCAGTTCTCAGGAGAGTAGCTGTGAACAACTATCTCTCAATAGTTGTTTTTGTTGTTCTCAACAGCTGGGAGGCTTTCCTGTCCCAATCAAGCAGCGAAACAGTGGACTACAGGCTACTCCATCATCCTAACATTCACACAAATTAGTGCTGTCACAAGCAAAAGGCACCTCTGCACTCTTCCAAAGCTTCAGAATTACCTCGATCTAAGGGACAGATCTGCACTGTCCAATATGGTAGCCATTAGTCACATGTAGCTTACTGAACACTAGAGCACTAGAAACATGGGTAGTCCAAATTGAGATGTGCTAATACACACTCAATTTCGAACTCAGCATTAATAAAAATCATATCAATTTTTTACATTGATTATAGGATGAAATGATTTTATCCTATTTGGATACATTAGATTACATAAAATATATTATTAAAACTAACCTTTTAAAAAATCTGTTTAATGTGACTACTAGAAAATTTAAAATGATGTATGTGGCTTATCGTTCCATTGAACAGTGCTGGATAGAGCAGGCTCTGAAATCACCCTACTTTGGTTTTCTCCTAGCTCTTACACTAACAGGTATGTAACACTGAGGAAATTAAACTCTCTAAAATGCAATCACCTAATCTATAAAATGGATCTAATAATGATATCATATGATTGTGGTGAGAAGTAAATAAAGTAGTATATATAAATAATGTATTACAGTGTTTGGCATATAAATGCTAAAAACATCCCAGGGTAATGGGACTAAACTGAGCTCCTCTAAACCCCTAAGTGAACAATCCCCCCCATCTCTAACCCCTACCCCAAAGGGGCTCACACATTAGGCTTAGGTTCAAGAAGTCTTTTACCTCAGCTAGGAAATCCCAAGGATCTAAGAAAAACACTGATCAACAAAACTTTGGGGGTATAAACCTAGACTGACTCCTTCTGAGCAGTCTTAATCTCATCATCTTCGCCTCGTTTCCTATAATACCTCATCTCTTACAATGCCAAATCCAAAATCTTTTTTTTTAAATCTCTATAATTGCATCCCAATATTCCTCATTCTTCTAGTTTACTAAGATCATGGCAATTCATAGCATGAATTCTATCACACTTTATCTACCCCATCCCATTGTGTCCTCTGGTCTTGAGATGTCTGCATCTCTTTTCATACTCTTCTTCCATGTCATGTCATCTTTCTTCTCTCCTAATTGCTACAGTCTGAACATTTGTGTCTCTACCAAATTCATAAGCATATGATATCCGTATTATCTCCATTTTATAGATTAGCTGATTGAGTTTTACAAAGTTTAATTTCCTCAGTATTATATAGCTGTTAGTAAGAGCTAGGATAAAACCAAAGTAGCGTGATTTCAGAGCCTGCCATTTTAACCAGTACTCTATCCAGCACTGTTCAATAGAACTATAATGTAAGCCATATATATAAAATTTAAAATTTTCTAGTAGTCAAATTAAAAAAGGTAAAAAAAAAAAATAAAAAAGTGAAGTTAATTTTAATTACGTATTTGGATAATCTATATATTCAAAATGTCAAATATCATTTTGTCCTATAATCAATGTAAAATAACCGTAAAGATTAAATTAATTAAATTGTATAATTAAACCTACTACACCTTTGTCCTGAACAGTAAAACTTTTTTTTTTCCCTGCTGTACAACTTTTGAAAGTAGGAAACTATGTATTATGTATCTCTGCATGCCAGGCAGAACAATCAAATGCTTCACTCATGGCAAGCTCTTCACTTCATGAATATTAATGAAGGACCACTAAATATAATTTATCAGCATCTTATGCTAACGCAAACATCAGTAAAAGTATCCTCCTTCCCTTTATATACATAATTTCAACTGGCTTCCAAACCATCCTCCAGCTCACCTGTATCTCACACCTTTTTTCTGGACTTTAGGGCCTTACTTCCATCTACCTTCTAAATATCATCATTTAGATGACCTGAAGGCAACCTAAACATAACACGTCCCAAACTGATCAGAGAATTTTTCTCTAACTTTCTTTTTTTTTTTGAGACGGAGTTTCAGGTTTCGCTCTTGTTGCCCAGGCTGAAATGAAATGGCGCAATCTCGGCTCACTGCAGCCTCCACCTCCCGGGTTCCAGAGATTCTCCTGGCTCAGCCTCTGGAGTAGCTGGGATTACAGGTGCCCACCACCACACCTGGCTAATTTTTTGTATTTTTAGTAGAGTCAAGGTTTCACCATGTTGGCCAGGCTGGTCTCAAACTCCTGACCTCAGGTGATCCGCCCGCCTCGGCCTCCCAAAGTGCTGGGATTACAGGCATGAGCCACCACGACCGGCCTCTAATCAACTTTCTTCCTATATTTCTTGTTTGATAATAAAAATAATAGCCAACGTGAGAATTTTATATATATTATCCTATTTAATCCTCACAACAACTCTATGTATTCTATCATCCTTTATCACCAAATAGGATTTAAATGCATGGTAACTTGCTCAAGATCACAAAACTATTAAGTGGCAGATGCACACCTTGGCATGTTTGACTCCAAAGGCCATGCTCTCAAACACCTTCCATCCAGGCACATAAAGCAAAATTAGAAACCTTGAGTCATCCTAGAAATTCTACTCACTCTCTACATCCTGCCACCCAGTCATCTCTCTCCTACTATCTAAATGTTTCCCAAACTAGTCCTCTCCTCTTTGTACTGCCTCCATTCAGCCTCTCAACCTTTCTCTCCTGAACTACTGCAATAACCACCTAATTGATATTTTGACTCGAATCTCAACCACCTATAGGGTTCTTCCTGTAATTAAATTTCAACATGTTCCTGCCCCACTTAAAATTTTTATAAAGGTTTCCAACTGCCAACCAGGTTAAGTACAAACTTCTTAACAAGTGGATTTTTGCCTACTTTCCCAGTCATCCCATTGTTGCCCAAATGTGCTCTAGGGCGATCATACTGCACAACTCGTCTTTATTTTTGTGTGTGTGACAGAGTCTCACTCTGTTGCCCAGGCCAGAGTGCAGCAATTTTGGCTCACTGTAACCTCTGCCTCCCAGGTTCAAGCAATTCTCCTGTCCCAGCCCTGCAAGTAGCTGGGATTACAGGAGCGCACCACCTTGCCCGGCTCATTTTCGTATTTTTAGTAGAGACAGGGTTTCACCATGTTGGCCAGTCTGGTCTCGAACTCCTGACCTCAGGTGATCCGCCCGCCTCGGCCTCCCAAAGTGCTGGGATTACAGGTGTGAGCCACCGTGCCCAGCCAACTCGTCTCTCTTAACATGGTGACACTCACTCCTTCCTCAGCTCACATGGTTCTCTCTCAGCTGACTTCTAATCATCCTTCTAGATTTAGTTTAGTATCAACTCTTCAAGAAAGCCTTTCTTCCCTGCTGCAGCCTCCTTTCCTTCACCTGCCAACAAATTAGATATTCCTTCCTCTGCAGTCCCCCTTTACCTCATTTCTAATTAACCTCATCACAAGTTACTCTATAAATATGTGTTTCTGTCTGTTCCTCCTGACTCAGAATTCTTTGAGGACAGGGGTTTTATAACAATCACACATCCCTAGCATAGCCCCTGGAATATAGCACTCTATACCGTATGTGTACCAAATGAATGCTTTTGAAAAAGTGGAAGGGTTTATATCGGGCTTACAAATCACAGCAAAGAATGTCTGGGAATATCAGGATAGTCAGTCTTCCATATTTGCTGGGAGGGAAAAGGAACACTTCTGAAGGAGTGCTGATGACCCGGAAAGTCAGTTAAGGACAACAGGTGTGCCTAAAAAAGAAGTAAAGATCAGAGAACTCACAGACTTTCATTAGAGAGAACACAAAGAAATCATTTATTTAAAGATCAGACTAAATCCAAAACAATTAGGTTCACGAAGCCAACAGAAATGCAAGATACATAGACATACACAGCCAACATTCTCTTAAGTCAATTTCAAAATGTTGAAAGCTATTTCGGCAATAAAAATCACAAACTTTCTGCACTGCCAAGGTGAGGGAAATTACATTTCAAAGGCGATTCCAAAAAACCTAATCAAGACTTTCCTCAGGATCAATTTTTGGTATTCACATTTCGTTAGCATGTAATACAGGTGCCTGTCTTCGGCGTACGGATAAACCCAGAAGGCCACGAGCAAAAATCGTGATTAACTTTAAAGAGTTTAACTTGCACCCCTTGTATGATGCCACAGGATACAATACTATAAACCGCCACCCACACAAGATGAGTTACAGTTGCCATGGATTACGTCTGCTGCCTGGAAAACAAATTTTAAGTCCTCCACCCAGAAGGGTCTGGGGAATGGGCCACAACAAAGACCAAGCCAGAACACCCCGGAGCCCACACCTGCTGAGAGAACGCGTTCCACATGTGCGCGCCCACAAGCCCGGCTTCGGGAAGCGCCCTTAGCTGCCCTATAGCGTTCGCGCCCGGACCAGGACAAGTAGAGGGGAGGGGGCCCTTGAGCCATCGAGGATATAATAAATACCCGTTAGTCACACCACACTACCTTCCTGCTAGCGCGAGGCATGCAACTACCATCCACTACCGGCAAGCAGCCAGCGTCTCATCCGGAGCGCAGGCCCGACTCCGCACTCGCACCCAGCACGCGCGCGCGCGGCGGAGCGGGTGCAGCGAGCGCGGCACTGAGTCCCGCCTCGCCCGGGGGGAACGTGAGATTGGCGCTGCTCGCAGCCAATCCGCTGGCAGCGAGTCTGCCCGTGAAAGCTTCCGCAAGCTGCGCAGCGCCGGGCCTGAGGGCGTGTATCCGCGGCCGTAGCAGCCGGGCTGGTCCTGCTGCGAGCCGGCGGCCCGGAGTGGGGCGGCGGGTAAGTGGGCACGAAGGCGATAGACGCTGTACAGTCGCCTTCGTCGGTAGGGAACTGCTGGCGGCCTAGGGGTTGTCCTGAGAGGGAAAAGTGGGCTCCGGCTGCATCTGCGGCGCCCTGCGTGGCCGTAAGAGCCAAGTGGCCTCAGAGGCTCGCTCCGTACGCAAATCCTCGCTGTCTTGCCAGGGTCCTGACGTGACGTGCGGTCGCGAGAAGGAAGGGGCGGGTTGGGGGAGGCGCTGAGGTGGTAGCAGCGGCGGCCTTTGCTGAGTTTTCTCTGGCCCAGAGCGCTCGGGCTGTCGGTCTAGCAGGGGGGACTCCCCTGAGGGGCCGCTGCGGGTCGCCGTCTTCGGAGGCACCGGCGAGGGCAGAGCCAACAGCCTCTTCACGGTCTGTAAGGTCATCGTTTGCCAGTCGTGGGGCAGCGCGGCAAACCTGCTGGGGAAAGGTTTTCTGGTTGGAATAGGATGAGTACCGCACCAGTTTTGCCTTCCAGCTGCGATGTAAATTTCAGGCCTCCATCCTGTGGAAAGTGGGAAAACTGTCTTGAGTATTGGCATGTTCTAAGTATGACATAATAGCTTAAAATAATGTATGATAAATCATGGGTGTTTAGATGAAAGATTTACACATATAAATTGGAGACTTTAGCGGTCTTAGTGTAACTAACTTTTCGTCCCCTTAACCCTTGATGCCTGTTCTATGGGTCTCTAGAGGGGAAGGAGCATTATACTCCGGAAACACTTGATGGATGGGGTTATGAGAAATTCCTCTCTGTATGCTAACTCCGTAATACAAGCGTTTGTGTATTTTAAAATCATAGCTGTTCCAAATATAATCTAGCCTCGTTTTCCCCTCCGTCGGATGATAGGTGTTCTTCAGGACAGTTTTATTTTAAGGAATTCTTAGACCCAAGTAAACACCATCATTAAAAGAACTGAGAACTATTATCAATTCTTCCTTTGGAGTCCATCTTCAATGGAAAGGAGAAGGGAAAACCTTTTTTAAAAAGAAGAAAGAAAACTGAAGTTTTTGATTTTGACTAGAGAAATATTCAGAAGACTCCTTATTTTCACCTAGTTGTATCACAAAATTGAGAAACAAACATTATCCCTTGACCATGTAAATTTTACACCACATTATGTCAACAGCATGTACCTTCCACATTGAGTATTCAGAAAGAAGTGATCTGAACTCCGACCATTCTTTATGGATACATTAAGTCAGATATAAGAGTCTGACTACTTGACAGACTGGCTCGGTGAATTCTGCTTTTTCTTTTTAATATAAATTTATTATGTTGGTAAATTTAGCTTTTGGCTCTTCACTTTGCTCTCATGATATAAGAAAATGTAGCTTTTCTCTTTCAGTTTGAATTTTCCTATTCAGTAAAACAACATGCTAGAAAACAAACTTTAGGAAAGGCATTTTACTATTTTTTCAAATAGAACCATAATAATAAGTCTTGTCTTACCATAAAGTAAAATGTTGAAGATTCTTTACTGCTGTCATCAGCATCTACAGGTAGCATATTTTGGATGGTGTATGTGTGCTACTTCAAAATAACTAGGAAAAAATAATCCTTGTAACACATGTACCTTGTCATGTCAGAATTGGGGGTATTAGGTTGCAGTTGTATCAGTGTTGATTCATTTCATTACTTCCTACAGAGCAAACATGAATGTTGGAGTTGCCCACAGTGAAGTGAATCCAAATACCCGTGTCATGAACAGCCGGGGTATGTGGCTGACATATGCATTGGGAGTTGGCTTGCTTCATATTGTCTTACTCAGCATTCCCTTCTTCAGTGTTCCTGTTGCTTGGACTTTAACAAATATTATACATAATCTGGTAAGAATTTCACATTATACTAAACACTTAAAAGTTTTAGGTTTAGTGGTTGCCAGAAATTAAGGGGAGGAAGGAATGGAAAGTTATTGCTTAATGGGTAGAGTTTTTGGTTTTGCAAGATGAAAAGAGTTCTGGATGTGGATGGTAATGGTGATGATTGCACAACAATATGAATATTTTTAATACCACTCAATTGTACATTTAAAGTCCCAGCACTTTGGGAGGCCAAGGCAGGCAGATCACAAGGTCAGGAGTTCAAGACCAGCCTGGCCAACATGGTGAAACCTCATCTCTACTAAAAATACAAAAATTAGCCGGGCATGGTGGCACATGCCTGTAGTCCCAGCTACTTGGGAGGCTGAGGCAGGAGAATCGCTTGAACCTGGGAGGCAGAGGTTGCAATGAGCCGAGATGATTCCACTGTACTCCAGCCTGGGTGACAGAGTGAGATTTTGTCTCAAAAAAAAAAAAAGTGTCTAAGATGGTAAACTTTATGACGTGTGTTTAAACAGTTTTTAAAGAAGCTTAAGGTTTTGTGTTGTATACAACTTAGTTTTTTTAACAGCTTTTTTGAGATATAATTCACATGCAATAAAATCCACCCATTTAAAGCGTGCAGTTTAGTGGTTTTTAGTATATAAGACTTAATTTTGAAGAATTCTAGTCTGGGATAGAATTTTCTTTTTTCTTTCACACTTTATTTCAACACTGGGCCTTTTTCTAAGTAAGACTTTTTTTTTTTCTCATTGTATAGAATCTAGAAAATAGATCATTTTAGTTTCAATCCTTGTTAACTTATCTATCTAAATAGTATAAGTATACTTTACTGTTTCAGTATTTAAGTTTTGAACTTAATCATATCTTATGTGATTCAGGATCTTATGGTGCCTTAGCTGCTGCTTGTTGAATATCACTCTCTTGTATTAGCTCTACAGAGTATCAAAGTTTTGATTGACTGTACTGACCATATTATGCAGCCCTGGAAATTGCCTTTTACAAAAAAAAAATCCTGACAGCGACTTTTCTTGTCTTTAATAACCCATTAAAGTAACGTGAAAAGGAGGAAATACAGTTAGTTGAGGATTTTAATTGAATCCAGTTTAGCAGTACATTTGTTGAAAGATATTTTTTAAAATGAACTTAAAGCATTAAGACAGGAAAACAGGAGAAATTGATTTTTAAAAATTAATATTTATTTTGGCCAGGCACGGTGGCTCATACCTGTAATCCCATCGCTTTGGGAGGCTGAGGCGGGCAGATCACTTGAGCTCAGGATTTCAAGACCAGCCTGGGCAACATGGTGAAACCTGAAATTTCGTCTCTACAAAAAATATAAAACCTTAGCCTGGCATGGTGGCAGCACATCTGTAGTCCCAGCTATTCGGGAGGCTGAGGTGGGAGAATCACTTGAGCCTGGGAGGCGGAGGTTGCAGTGAGCCAAGATCGTGCCACTGCACTCCAGCCTGGGTGACAATGAGACCCTGCCTCAAACAATAACAAAAATAATAATATTTATTTTCTATCTTCTGGAGTGTATTTGAAGTTGACTGGAGGAGGACAAGAATGATGTGCTGGTAGACATGATAAATATGTGTCCATTTAGTCCATTTTATGTGATAGACTTTGTAAGGGCAAACGATGTTTTCTTTTAAATAGTGACTTCTCTGAAATATTTTACACTAATCATCTCCCTTTTGTTGAAACTTCCTTTGGCTTCCATAGGATCACTTTCACCGGCATGTATTTCTGACCTTCTCTTTCTTCTTATGGGGTCTTCCTTCTCTTTTTCTCTCTTAAATATTTCTATTCCCAAGGTTCTTTTCTTCATCTCTTCTTATGCTATGTATTTGACCTAGGTTACTTCATCTACCCATATTTTCAGTTTCTACCTGTAGAATAAGGATGCTCCTATTTATTTATATCACCAGATTACCTTGTACCTTAAACCAAACAAGAGTAAATGGAACTTACCTTATTCCTGATTAGTCCCTTACCACCCACAATCTGCTCCTCTGACTTCACTACTAATCTTATCTAAAGGCCAAGCCAGACAGCTGAATGTTAATGGTAAAGCAATTAATATACAGGTTGAGCATCCCTAATCGGAAACCCAAAATAGAAAATGTTCTGAAATTCGAAACTTTTTTAGCACCAACGTGGTGCCACAAGTGGAAAATTCCATACCTGACCTCTTGACAGGTTGCAATTGAAATGCAGTCAAAACTTTATTTCATGCACAAAATTATTAAAGATACCATATAAAATTATCTTTAGGCTGTGGTGTATGATGTATATGAAACATAAATGAATTTCATGTTTAGACTTGGGCCCTGTCCCCAAGATATCTCATTATGTATATGCCAATATTCCAAAATCCAAAACAATCTAAAATCTGAAACACTTCTGCTCCAAAGCTTTTTGGATAAGGAATACTCAACCTGTAATGTATAGTCCAAACAGGCTGTTTAGAGAGTAAAATGGAGCTCTGGTAATAACTACTACAAGAGAATAGGTATAATCAGAACCATCCTATGCAAACAAGAATACAGGGTCACCTAAGTCTTAGGATAACTTCTTTTCCTTTATATTCCATATCCATTTGCTCAGAGCACTGCTTTACTCTCAACTTGATCCCCATACCCTCATTTTTTCCTCGAGTAAATTACTCAGATAAATCAAATGGTCTTCTTCATGCTTCTCTATCCTTCATTCCAACTTGGCAGAGTGATGTTTTAAAAATGCATGTTTGCTCAAGTCATACTGTACGTCATTCAGTGATTATCCATTGCAGTCATGGTAAAATCCAAGTTTCTTGTGTGACATACAAGACCAGTTGATAACAGTGCAGAAACAAGGAGACTTCACCTTATCTCAACCATCTCTAAATAGAGGCTATACACTAGCAATAAAGAAAATCATCTTGCTCTCATTTTATTGCTTTGGCTTAAGCTTTTCTACTATATTTTCGTTTCACCTGGACCAAGTACTCGTTTGTTTTTAAGAGACTGGCATGATCATAGCTCCTCCCACCTTAGCTTCCCAATAAATTTGAGGACTGCAGGCACATGCCATCACACCCGGCTAATTTGTTTTTATTTTAATAGTGATAGGGTCTCACTATGTTGCCCAGGCTGGTCTTGAACTCCTGGCCTCAAGCAGTCCTTCTGCACCAGCCTCCAAAAGTGCTGGGATTACAGGCATGAGCCACCATGCCCAGCCATTTTGTTTTTCTTACAGAGACAGGGTCTCACTCTGTTACCCAGGCTGGAGTGCAGTGGCATGATCATAGCTCACTGCAGCCTCGAACTCCTCGTCTCAAGTGATCCTCCTGCCTCAGCCTCCCAAGTAGCTAGGACTATAGGTGTGTGCCACCATGCTCAGCTGATTGACTGATTGAGATGGGGGTCTTGCTATGTTACCCAGTCTAGTCTCAAACTCCTGATCTCAAGTGATCCTCCTGTCTCAGCCTCCCAAAGCATGAGTGAGCCATGGCACTCAGGGTCTACTTTTATTTTTTTTGAGATGGAGTCTCTCTGTGTCATCCAGGCTGGAGTGCAGTGGCGCAATCTTGGCTCACTGCAACCTGCACCTCCCAGGTTCAAGCAATTCTCCTGCCTCAGCCTCCTGAACAGATGGGACTACAGGCATGCGCCACTACACCCGGCTAATTTTTGTATTTTTAGTACAGATGGGGTTTCAACCTGTTGGCCGGGCTGGACTTGAACTCCTGACCTCAGGTGATCCACTTGCCTTGGCCTTCCAAAATGTTGGGATTACAGGTGTGAGCTACCATGCCCGGCCCAGTCTCTACTATTTTAATACCTCTCCCTCCTTCCTGCTCTGCCTCATTTCCTGCAGCAAAACTGCCCCTCCAGGAATCTACACAACTCTCATGCTGCATTATTTTATCATGTGTTTGTCATTGTTTTATAATTAGCAGTTTATCTCTTTATGTTTTAATTTTTGTATTGCTAAGAATGTATTTAAATGTTTGCTGAATAAGTTAGTCTTTTTTTTTTTTTTTTTTGAGATGGAGTCTCACTCTGTTACCCAGGCTGGATCTGGCACGATCCTGGCTCACTGCAACCTCCGCCTCCTGGGTTCAAGTGATTCTCCTGCCTCAGCCTCCTGAGTAGCTGGGATTACAGGTGTGCACCACCACACCTGGCTAATTTTTATATTTTTAGTAGAGACAGGGTTTCACCATGTTGGTCAGGCTGGTCTCAAACTCCCAACCTCAGGTGATCTGCCTGCCTCGGCCTCCCAAAGTGCTGAGCGTGAGCCACCACGCCCAGCCAAGTTAGTCTTTTCCTTTCTCCAATGGCACATGTATTAAATATATTTTAGATGCCATCCCTGCACCACCACCACCCCCTAACCATGTTTCAAATTGGTTGACCATGGACAAATCATTGGTAATTGACATTGTATAGAAAAGCAAACTTCTGATTTATTTGTTATTAGTTCACCACCCTAAAAACTTAATTAGCCATCAGAGTTGCAATTACATGACTCCAAATTTAGGTTTCCTTTGAAGATAGCCACATTAAACCAATTAAAAATCTGAAGTACATATTGAATGCCTTTAAAAATGAGAAAATGGACCTAATTGTTACACCTGGTTAGAAAAATACAGTGTATTTGCCTTTCTGAACTGTACAGTAGAAACCTACAGTGGTTGCTTTATTAAGTGCTACCTCACCCTTAGAGGTATTAATGCTTCACAGGATTCTTGGCCCAGCTTTAAAAATGAATGATTCATTTTGATTCAGTAGGTATTTAGTAAGGACTAGCCATGAGCTACATACTTTTTTTCCCTAATTCTTTTAATGGAGGAATAATAAACACAAACATTTTTACATAAAAACAATTTTAAAAATATTGGGGCAGAAGATATATGGCCAGATAAGATTTTATTATTTTTCACTGAAAAGATGTATAAAATAAACTGTTTCGATATTCTAAACACTAGTTAAGTACATATAGTTTGAAGGAAATAATGAGAGGATGATTATTCTCTTAGATTCTAATATCTATGTGGTCTGGAATAGATGTTCTTAACTTTTTGGGGGTCCTATACCCCCTGATGATTTGAAAACATATACTTTCTGTTTTATAATTCACTTTAAAGCCCATATGAAAATGGTTTCATAGAGCTTACAGAATAAATACTCCTTGGCATAATGTCATCTTACAACATTTCTAATGTTGGAAGTGTCCAATGTCTAATGTCTTGCGGTGTCCTAGTGCTTATTCCGAGTGTATTCAGGCTAATGGGAAAACAAACATCATGCAAACAACTCTAACACGATATATTGTACTGTAATCGTATTTTCAATAAAATTGTATACAACTACATATACAGGAGATTAATTATTACTAATGAGGTAGGTTTTTCTAAGGAATTGTTATTTGAGCTGAACCTTTAAGAATGAGGTAATTAATGAAGTAGCATCAAGACTTTTGCCACAGCAACAAGGAACTTTCCCCTCCCCTGCCATTTGCTGAGTATTCTGATTGTACCTTTGATAGCAATTTCTGCCCTACTTTCTAGCTGTTTATGCATATCTTTTTTTTTCCTTATCATCTCTTAGAGGCTTGAATTTTTCCAAGGCTTGGGTACATCTCATTCAATTTCATATGCACATATATGTCCTATGTCTTGTACATATAAGCCACTTATTAAATGTTTGGTGGGTTAAATCCAATTGAACATGAGTCCTTTCCTCCATAGCTTATGTGTTATTGTAGCTAAACGACTTCTGAATTGCCTAATGGAATAACTAGGAAGTAGACTAAGCTTTGAAAGGAAGGGCTTAGTTAACTTGGTATCATATAAAATTTCAAATCCCTAATTTTTCTATATAATCATTAAAAGTAGAGGTAGGAAAAATGACATCACATTGTGGCGTCTAGAAGGAAAAACTTTGTGTCATGATAATATTTAGGCATTATCCTTTTACATAAAGTGCCTCAAGTAGTGATCCAGAATGAAACACTGCCTATCAGTCTAAATGGGTATCATAATCTCAAGGAAACCAAATCTATAGATTGGTTTTTTTCTACCCTATTAATAAAAAAAAATTGTATGTTTAGACATATGATGTGACAGAATGGCTTTTAGTAATGTTATTTGCTTTGAGTTTTAAAAACTGACTTCAGAAGAAACACTATTGAGGCACAATGGCGATTTAAAAGGAATTGAGTGGAACATTATACCTATTATATCAAACTATTTTTATTGCTTTGGAAGAGAACTATTAAGGCAAAGGCAGTCATCATATTAAATATCTCAAAACTATTTTTCACAATAGATTTTAATCATTTTATTGTTTTCTACCAGTTTGTATGTCTTTATCATTTTTTAAGTATCATCAAATTTACTAATACACCCTGAAGAAAAACCTCCTGTACATTGGGGGAAAAGTAATCCTATTTCCTAATAGGAAAAGTGTAAGAAAATCTGAATGTAAAGATATGAAGCTACCCTGATAGTTATTTTTAGTTTAATGAAAAGAAATGCAAACAGGTTACTTTCAGTTGACCTTTTACCAGTTCTGACTTAATAATATTTATATACCCCAGAAAGTTCTATTTTATTATAAAGAAACTGGCTACAGCCTTTCACTATTATACGAAAGCTTAAAACGAACTCAGTTAAGTCACACACTCTCACAAACAGCTTGGAACCTCGTTAATGCTACTGACAAAGACTAATTTTGTATTTAATATTGATCATTTATAACCCCTTGCTTGTTTTCCAGGGGATGTACGTATTTTTGCATGCAGTGAAAGGAACACCTTTCGAAACTCCTGACCAGGGTAAAGCAAGGCTCCTAACTCATTGGGAACAACTGGACTATGGAGTACAGTTTACATCTTCACGGAAGTTTTTCACAATTTCTCCAATAATTCTGTAAGTGGCAGAAATTTTTAGGTATGAGGAGGATTGGATAAGAGGAAGATATCTTTTCATCAGATTGAATTGGAATTAGAAACAATATTTTGTTGAAAACTTCTATCAATAAGTAGCACCTCGGATAGAATATAAAATATGGACAAAATTTTTAACAAGTTGATAATAAACTAGTTTTCACTTCAGTCAGTACATACGGAGACAATATTACATGCTAATCAGTGCACTTAGACATTTAGGATATACAGGTCAAATGTATTCCAGCTCCCGTCCTTAGGTTTCATATAAGGACACAAAATACATAATCATATTCTATATTGCACTGTCAGATTAATCTCCCTAAGCAATGATTTAGATAATCAGAAGAATTTCACTGGCCACCTATCCTATTAAGATATTCAGACTCCTTGGGAAAGAGTATGGTTTCAAAAAAATAGGTCAGGCTTTCATTATAGGACAGACCTGGGTGGAGTCCTATATATATCACTCAGCCAGCTTGGTTTGCTCATATATAAAATTCTAGCAAGTGATACCTAATTTAATCCTAATGCTGTAAGAAATAAATGAGATAATGTCTACCTGGATAGCATGTAACCTGTATCTAGTATCTAATTTCTTTCTCCTATCTGATGTTCTGGGCCTTCCAGAAAATAGTTCTTACCTCCTTTTCCCTTGATATAAATATTTTATCCCCACCCAACTCCTACCTGGCCTTCTAAGCAGCATTTCTTGAATATTTCATGTGTAGTCCTATTTCTGTCTTTGTTCAAATCATATCTCCTACCTGAAATGCCTCCTCCTTTTTTCCCCAGCTTTATTGAGGTATAATTGACAAATAAAAAAATGTATATATGTTTTATTTTGTCTCTCCAAAGAATTTATAAGTGCATGGATTGCTTTGAATCCCACAGTAAGTACAGTGGCCTACACATAATAGAGGTATTGCTCATATATCTTAATACTCTGTACCATCTAGCCTATACATAATAATGTCCATGATAGAGTCAGTACAGCCTGGCGTAGCACAAAAGACTCTTGGAGGTGTTGGAAATCCTTATGTTAGAACTTAAGAGAGACTAGGTTTTAGATATTTAAGTAAAGGAAGGCATTTTTCAAGTGAAAGGAATAAACTGATCATAAAATAATGGGGTTCTTTTTCCTTAATTTATAGCCCTTTGAGGAAATTTTGAATTGGTTTAGTCCCACATAATATTAACCTCAAAGAAAAGTGTCAGTGTAGTCTAATAAAAATAAATGTAAGCTACATGGGAAGCTGAGGCAGGAAGATGGTTTGAGCCCAGGAGTTGGAGACTGCAGTGAGCTGTAGTCACACCGCTGCACTCCAGTCTGGGCAACAGAGCAAGACCCGATTTATTAAATAAATAAGTGAATGAATGCATGCATGCATGTAATAACAAAAATATTGGTTATTCAGATGGCCCTGACTTTGGATTTTGGCTCAACCCCTTTGAAGCTCTGTGACTTTTGGCCATTTTCTTCAAAGGCTCAGTTTTCTCATCTGTAAAACATTGAGGATTACATTATAATACATGTAAAATGCCTGACATTCTGAAGTTTTAATCACAGCTATCACACAAAAGGCCAGCTGAGATACCTGTATACAGTGTCCATATTTCTCAAAATATATTTTTGACCAACGGGTATGATTTCAAATATTCTGATTAAATTGCTTACTTAACTGAAGAAATAGCATTAAAGCCATCTATATAGCATTAAGACTTTTCAGTGCTTTCACATTTTCTTATTTGATTATTTGTCAGGTAGGTGTGACATGGAATGTTATTCCAGAATTAATTTTTTTTTTTTTTTTTTTTTTTTTTTTTTTGAGACAGAGTCTTGCTGTGTTGCCCAGGCCGGAGTGCAGTGGCATGATCTTGGCTCACTGCAACCTCCGCCTCCCAGGTTCAAGCGATTCTCCTGCCTCAGCCTCTCCAGTAGCTGGGACTACAGGCATGCACCACCATTCCCAGCTACTTTTTGTATTTTTAGTAGAGATGGGGTTTCACCATGTTGACCAGGCTGGTCTTGAACTTCTCACCTCAGGTGATCCACCTGCCTCGGCCTCCCAAAGTGCTGGGATTACAGGTGTGAGCCACCATATTCCAGATTTTTAAGTAAAGAAACAGACTCAAATGCATTACCTTGTTGAAGATCTTGCACCTAGTTGGAGTTCAGAGCTCAGGTTAAACCCTAAACTACTATCTTGTAATACAGGTCTCTTTCCAATATAGCTGTTGGCAAATAAATGTTGTCACACTGAGTCCCACCTGGGTTTTGCATACCATCAGAGGATTGTCTAAGTTTTTGAAAGAGTCAAGTAATTTTCATATAATCTATACACAAAATTAGTTTTAATTAAAAGACAAAAAGGGGACATATGCTAGGTTATAGTCAAAAGAACCCATTATAAGATTTATTATTTCTAACCTATCAGATTATAGATTAAACCTATAATGATGGTGGGAAATGAAATGAGTTTGCTAAATGCAAGTGATGTCCTATTTTGTTCAGTAAAGGAAGTATAAATTTAGTCTTCAAATATATGAAAGCAGGAAGAAAGAATTTCAGAATTGAGGAATATGGTTTACACTGGAGAAAGAATTTTCCGACTAGTTTGCAAAATAGGTGGAAGATTGTAGAATTTCTCAATCTAGATGGTTTTAAAAATGTATAAAATTCTCTTGTGATGTTTTTTGTCATACTTGGAAGTAGCTCCTCTCTTCTAACCATGTTACACAAGATATTTATTTTCCTTTATGAGGAACTAATGTCAGTAAAGACTATTAGAATACTTTCCTTGTGTACTGCAAACACCTAAATAGAAACTAACTTCTTAGTTATGAACAAATAAGATATGATGTTTTATTCTTTACATCTTATTTGTATTATTCTGTTAGTAATCAGATGATGTGTCTGCACCTTGATATACCTGTAGGTAAAACTAAACATTCTGGACTTGGTGATATATGGTTTTAAAGGTGCTTTTTAGGCTTGGGGCTTGTTAAAACAAATTCTCAGTTGGATATCCAAAAACATATATGCATTTGATTATTAAAAAGCAGCTGGAATGGTACAAGTGTCTTTCAAGTTACCGGTTAAACTGGTTATAGAGCTGCTCAACTACAGTATGAAAATGAGAACATCAAAAGGGCAACCAAATATTTATTTCCTTCAAAGATAGGAATTGTACTAATGCACTAAAACCCCATTTTTTGGAGCTTTACAGTAGAGGTTCTTAACCTGTGAGTCACAAAACTTTTTGAGAATAAGATGAATGCTTTGAATCCAGATCTTTTTCAGAAACATACATGGAGATACAGAACTACACCTGTAATTACAGAGGGCATATGAACCCTAGTTTGATAAGCCTTGCTTTAAAGGATGCAGTGTGTTCTATTAAATGTATTTAATACAATTACAGAAATGGAAAATGTGGACCTCCATTAAACAAATTTTTTAGTTCCTAACGAGATAAACTTGGGACCAAACTGATTCCTCTTGTTTTAGTGCTCAAAAATAGTTTCATTTTTAGGTATTTATGCTTTAGTGGCCTTTTTTTCTACCTTTAAAATTGTTTAAGTTCTAAGTAATTTTATTTTTGGATGTTATATATATTCTTTTATCTCTACAGATATTTTCTGGCAAGTTTCTATACGAAGTATGATCCAACTCACTTCATCCTAAACACAGCTTCTCTCCTGAGTGTGCTAATTCCCAAAATGCCACAACTACATGGTGTTCGGATCTTTGGAATTAATAAGTATTGAAATGTTTTGAAACTGAACAAAAATTTTTACAGCTACTGAATTTCTTATAAGGAAGGAGTGGTTAGTAAACTGCACTGTTTCTGTGATAATGTGAAATGAGAAGTATTTACATTGGAGCGCCAATGGCTGGTCCTTCAAGTGCTGTTTTGAAGTGCAGATTTCCATTAAATGATGCCTCTGTTTAATACACCTGGTATATTTCTGAAGAGGGGGCTTTATAAGCAGGCTGGGCAGGCCCAGCTTATAAGTTAAAGGGCATCACAGTGAGGGTGTAGTAGATAAATTCAAGGAAATAAGAGTTTTGTAAGAAACTAGGACCAGCTTAACTTATAATGAATGGGCATTGTTTTTAAGAAAAGAACATTTCCAATCATTCAGCCATGGTTATTTAAAGCAGACTTACATGTAAAGAGGAATCCTCTCTATACAAGTTTATTAAAGATTATTTTTATTACCATACATATTTCTCTTGTTTTATGTAAGAGGATGTATATCCTCTTGTTTTATACAAGCCAGTTCCCACTTATGAGGGTACTTTTTTGGTTTTGCAGGCTCAATATTATGTATTGATCAATGAGGCCATTTTTACATTTATTATGTTACAGAGTTCATGGAGGTTCACCTTTGTGACTGATTGGTGATAAAAGATAGCCAAGTATCTTACAAGCAGCCTCTGAGTCAGTGTTCTAATTTTGGAACAAAGCAGGTTTTACTGCTTTTCCAGACACAAGGCTGCTAAACCAATTAAGAAAATAATTTATTTCTTTCAAGCAACTAAAAAATATATGGTAATTTAAAGGTGTCTGCATGTTTGAACAATTTAATTGGGAAAGTTTGTCACCATTTGAAAAAGGAAATATAAAAGGAACAACCATATAGCCAGCCTGTGGTCTGGCAGAAACAACGTCTCTAGCAATAGTACCAAAGTAAGTAATGGATTCTTTTTTGGCAGGTCTGCGGTAAAAGATAACATTTTCTTTTCTTAGTCCTTCTGCTCTCAACCCCCATATTTTGCCCATTAATATTTTGCCTATGATTACATGGGTTTTAGTATATATAGCCCAAAATGGTAACTGTCTCCAGAACAGCAACCACATTGAATTCTTGTGACTTAGGAAAGCTTCTTATAGTTGCTGACATTAATTGCAAGAAATAACTATATACTACTTTGAGAAGTAAACATGTCAAAGAAAAAACAAAGTTCAGATATGGGACAAAATTTAAAAATTCAGTAACGTTTAGAAACAGAATTGAATGAAAAGAGTTATAGACCAACTTAAACATCAATTCGTGTCAGTACACTGACTTTTGGGGGTAATGATCATTGTTTTGTATCTCAAAAGTACTGAGTTTAGAAATCAGTTGTATGATACTACCTTTGTATGTCTGTCTTTTCCCGTGTATTTTTAAATAACTGGTGATCTATAATTTAATAAAATTTTTCCTTGGTGTAAGATTATTTCAAAAGCCCTTCAAATTTAGTCATCAAAATTGAGGTGACATTTTTCAAGTTTATTTTTAAGCAACTGAATTCATAAAAGTAACAAAAAACATTCATTTTTCTTTATTTTAAAGTTCCTCTCAAAAGGCTTACATTTTTTTTAACATACTTCAGAGATAGAAGTCTCCCTCTTATACATGCTTTCTTCACTGCTTTCTCTGGTCAATGTTTTAAAAATATTTACTCAGTAGATATTTGAAGGGCCCACTCTGTTACAGGAATTATGTTAGGTATTGAGGATAGTTTGTAAACAAGAAAAACCAACTCCCTTCCCTTTGGTGCCTACATTCCAGTTTAAAACAAAATCTAAAATGACTATTACTTGGAACAAAATAAATTGCCATGCCATAAATGCTCCTGACTTCAAGTCAGGAGACATAATGGCAATTTCTAAGGAGTCATGAGTTCAGAAATGCCACAAATTTTAGCATTCATTGGTGGATCTTTCTTGCAGCAGTTACTACTGTGGAGTCTAGTGATGATTTTGTTTCCCTTATTCTATAATTATTTATTAGAATCTTCTATAAGGAAGATTTGTCCCTTCTTCATTTACTTATTAAATCACTTATACTCTGGGCTTATGGATATTTCATTCTTTGGGTTATAATCCATTATCATGATTTGTTGCTCAAATTGTCCTCCAGCTTTGACCATTAGGAGCTCTTACAAGCTGACTGCTGTGTCCCTTTGACCTGCCCCCATCGTTTTTCTAGGTTTATGGTGTTATTGTCTGTTGAATTATAAAGATCCCAAGGGGCATAATATCTCCTTCACTAATACCTATGTGAATTAGCTTTTAGAGCTATATGAGGCTAAGTTAGAGAAGCCCTTAGACACCATGTAATTCAACCCCCTGCCTTAACTTTTTTTTTTTTTTTTTTTTTTTTGAGATGGCTGGAGCCGGGTTTTTTCTGTCGCCCAGGCTGGAGCACAGTGGCGTGATCCCGGCTCACTGCAACTTCTGCCTCCTGTGTTCAAGCGATTCTCCTGCCTCAGCGTCATGCCCAGCTAATTTTGTATTTTTAGTAGAGATGGGATTTCACCATGTTGGTCAGGCTGGTCTCAAACTCCTGACCTCAAGTGATCTGCCCGCCTCAGCCTCATGTTGGTCAGGCTGGGATTACAGGCATGAGCCAACATGCCGGGCCCCCTACCTTAGCTTGAATCTTCATTAATTACCACCCTTCCATTTAGTTCTGTTTTAATAATAATATTGATAGAAGAGGACTTATAAGACAGTATATTCTATTTTTGTAATGGAATTTACAATTTGTATATTGAGTCAAAAATCTAATCTTTACATAACTCTTCAACTATTTAAAGATAACTTTTAAATTGGTGTCAACAGCATGGAATAAATATTACTAGAGCCTTCACCATTTTTCATATGATATGGTTTCAGATTTCTCCCACTGTCCTAGTAATTCTGCTCTAAGTTCCAGTTTATTACTTATTATATAGCACAAGAGTTAAATACCAGAGGTGATCAGATATGCTATGAAAGAGTACCACTTCCCCTGTTCTGGATGCTTTTTTTTAATGCTGCCTAATACCACTTTAGTTTTTTATTTTGACAACCACATATCACTGATTCACTTTATGTCACTAAAACCTTAAATCTTCAATATGTAGTGCTGTTAAATTATGGCTTACCCTTCACATATGAAATTGATTTATTAAACCAAACTCTTAAGACATTTTTCCTATAGAACTCCATCTTGTTAGATTTTAGTTCATTGATTCATCTTGTCTAGCTAAAGCTGAATCTTGATTTTCATGCAGTATATTTCTGTGTCTTCTGTATTATATATGTCATCAGTAAGTATCACCAAAAATAGCGTCATGCTAGTCATGAAGAACACAAATGGAGCAACCCAGTGTCAACCAGTGCAATTTAATAGTCTTTCTAACAAGATAGACAGAAAAGAGTAATTCCCAAAACAATAACATGGATAGTACATGTCGATGTGAGACATGTGAACAAGTTCAGTACTAAAAAGACACGTCTAGGTAAAATACCCTAAAAGGAGGTTTGGAGTAGTGCAGGGCAGGGAAGGGGAAGGTAAGTAGAATAGCAGAGATAAACTCTCCTTTATTGTGTCAAAAAGAAAAGAATGAGATGTATCACATTTTTATTTTACTGCCTAATTTCAGTGCCAGGTAAAAATGATCCAGTGGTTTAGCAAGTAGTTTGTTACGTTGGGTTTAAAAATTTTCATATAGCTACAAATGAATGCATGAGAATTATAAACATCAAAGTCAGAATCCTGAATGTATCAAGTATATAGGACACAGGGCTTCAACTGTATTGGATGATTTTATCTCAAGTTGAATGTTGGCCTCACAGAAGTTGTTTATAGTATTTAATTTTTTCAAAATCTGAAATATTTCATAATTAGAAAAATAGTAAAAAAAATTTGGGTTTTCAGTGTAGTACTGTAATTTATTTCATTTCTTGACTAATTATTCAAGCCCTTGATAAACAATGGTTATGGAATGACTGACTTGTAGCTCTCAAGTTCTAAATAATGTTAAGTTTAGCAGATAAGGCAGTTTATCACAGTGTCCGTTCACTCAGACTGCATAAGTATGTGTTGATAAAATAATCTTAAATACAAGAACTTTAGTAAAGAAATAAGCCACTTCATTAACACTGTAAAATAGTTTTAAGATATAAAGTATGAAAGGAATTTTACAGGGTATAAATTTTCTGACTTTCCAATTAGCAATTATAAATTTTTATTGACAATCTTATTTTGAAAACCCCCGAGTTTTCAAATATTCTGCATTTATGTTGACCATTTTACCAAGATGATAAAACATGCATTATTTTCTCCATTTTATAATTTTTATAGGGGCAACAGAGAAGCCAGATGATTTTTTAGTTATTGCCGGTGAAAATACAGAGATCCTTTGAAATATTTGTCTCTCCTAGAATTCTCGTCAAACCATATGCTTCTAACACAGCACTTAACAGTCATGGGGAGTATGTGGGAACGACAGAGACTGACCCTCTCCCTTCCCTGCCAAAACCACACATAGACCCACACACTTGAAAAATAAGGAAATAAGATCATCTGAGTATGGAGACTCGTCAAAAATTAAAATTATATCCAGCAATTCCACTTCTGGGTATATACCCAAAAGAAGTGAAAGCAGGAACTTGGACAGATAATTTGTACATCTATGTTCATAGCAGCATTATTCACAATAGCCAGAAGGTGGAAGCAATCCAAGTGTCCATCAAGGGATGAATGGTTAAAAGAAATGTGACATATACACACAATGGAATATTATTCAGCCTTAAAAAGGAGGAAAATTCTGATACATACTATATCCTGGATGAATCTTGAAGACATTACGATATGTGAAATAAGTCAGTCACAAAATGACATACTGTGTTATCCCACTTTTATAAACTCCTAGAGTAATGAAATTCAAAGCGGAATGGTGGTCGCCAGGGGCTGGAAGGCAGAAGGAATGGGAGCTTACTGGTTCTTGTTTTTGTTTTGCCTTTTTTGAGATGGGAGTCTCCCTCTGTTGCCTAGGCTGGAGTGCAGTGGCACAATCCCAGCTCACTGCAACGTCTGCCTAACCAGGTTCAAGTGATTCTCATGCCTCAGCCTCCCATGTAGCTGGGGTTACAGGCATTCATCACCCCACCCAGCTAATTTTTGCATTTTTAGTAGAGATGGCCATCATGTTGGCCAGGCTGGTCTTGAACTCCTGACTCCAGGTAATCCGCCCACCTCAGCCTCCCAAAGTGCTGGGATTACAGGCACGAGCCACTGTGCCTGGCTGGGAGCTTATTATTTAATGGGTACAGAATTTCAGTTTGAGAAGATGAAAAGGTTCTGGAGCTAGGTGGTAGTCATGGTTGCATAGCAATGTGAATGTACTTAGTTCCTTTGAACTTAAAAATGGTTAAAATGGTAAATTTTGTTATGTAAATTCTACCACAATAAAGTTCAGAAAAGTTAATTTGTAAAATAAGCATAATGGCTCAGCAAACAAAACCCAAAATATCTTCCAAAGACCTGATTGACAGTATTACCACTAATGAAAGAACGTTCCACATCAAGAGATACTGGTCAGCAAAGAAAATTTAAGAGGAGAAAGGATGGGCCGGGCGTGGTGGCTTACGCCTGTAATCCCAGCACTTTGGGAGGCCGAGGCAGGTGGATCACGAGGTCAAGAGATGGAGACCATCCTGGCCAACATGGTGAAACCCCGTCTCTACTAAAAATACAAAAATTAGCTGGGCGTGGTGGCGTGCACTTGTAGTCCCAGCTACTCGGGAGGCTGGGGCAGGAGAATCGCTTGAACCCAGAGGCAGAGGTTGCAGTGAGCCAACCTCACGCCATTGCAATCCAGCCTGGCAACAGAGCAAGACTTCGTCTCAAAAAAAAAAATGGAGAAAGGAAAATGGCAATGTATTTTTAGCACTAGCCAACTCAAAGAATGTAAGACAATGTGACTCAAGTGGAAAGGGCTGCATCAGGCTTGAAATATTAGCCATTAAAAGCACCACACTCATTTCTATTGTTTCTATTGTTACCAAGCTATCTTCTGATTATAATTTGGATTTAGCCTTCATTGTAATTTGGTCAATACAAGGCAGATAAGGACCAGCAGACTCAACTATCCTAGCTCCCCCATAATTGTGTTTCTCATAAATAATACATTAGTATTAATGGCTTTTACACAGCATTTTATTAGCAGTTTGTGGTGAGTAACTCAGTACTCCCGACTCCAGTCACTTCCAGACCTGATAAACCAATTTCAAGCCTATAAAAGAATCAGATATAGAAACTCAAGTAATCACACTATGGGCCTGCCAGGCTGGCATACATCTGTGGCACACCAACGTGGCTTTTCCCAAGCAATACCCCTCTGAATGCAGTTTCCATTCACATTTCCATAATTGTGTATTGCATTTTGTCTTCTGCCTATAGACTCAGATTCTTGAGAACAGAGAATGGACCTTATCTGTATCCTTAATAATTAATAAAGTTCCTAGCATAAAGGAAATAACCCAATAAATATGTAATAAATGAAAATAAAACCTAACCTAGTAGGACATAGTTAGGAAATAAATATTGAAAAATAGGATTTGGGCCAGGCGTGGTGGCTCATGCCTGTAATCCCAGCACTTTGGGAAGCTGAGGCAGGTGGATCACGAGGTCAAGAGTTCGAAACCAGCTTGGCCAACATAGTGAAATGTCATCTCTACTAAAAATACAAAAATTCGCTGGGCGTGGTGGCAGGCACCTGTAGTCCCAGCTACTCAGAAGGCTGAGGCAGGAGAATCACTTGAACCCCAGAGGTGGAGGTTGCAGTGAGCTGAGATGGCACCACTGCACTCCAGCCTGGCGACAGAGTGAGACTCCATCTAAAAAAAAAGAAAAAAGAAAGATTCTTATATGTATTAGTATATAATATGTATTAATAATACAATTTTCCTCTGAAGGCTACAAATGGAAAGCTAGACACAATATCTGAGACAAAATAAGCATATCTAGATTCAGCTGGAACTCTCGATTTATGTTGAACTTACATAGGCCATATTTTTTGAGAATGCCCATGAGTGGCATTCTAACTGTATCTGCATAAAAGTACAGGCAGGCCTCAGAGAGCATACCTGCCTTTCCCCCAATAACCCTCTCCTATTTTACAATAAAGAACATAGAAAATGTACACCTTTGCTAAGTACATGGGACTTGTATAAGTGCCACTTCACATATATTCGGTCAAGGGAAAGATAAAATTCCATACTAATGTGCCCTAGAGTTCTCCTGTTTCACAGTACAGCATTCGGACTCAACACTGGCCAAGAGTGCCTAGATGAGCAATCTACCAATGATAGCACACACAATAGGATCTTGCTTGTCTTGACAGCACAGAAGAGCATTGGGATATACCTGCTGAACATAATTGGAATTGTAAGAAAAATAATACCTGATGTGAAAGGTTTTATGTTCAAACTGGATTCCAGTGTATAACAGAAATAACTTCTGACCCCTCTAACAGTATGACTAATTTTTCTTAACCTTTAGGTTTTAATTTTTCTTTTTTTCCTTTTTTAGGCCAACAGTGCACCCTAGAGGAAATGTGAGTTATTTTCTCTTCTAGCAGTTAAGAAAACAGACTCCAGTGCCAGATGGCCTGACTTCTAATCCTAGCTTTGCTTTTCCTAGTTGTGTGACCTCCAAAGCACCCAAACTCTGTGGCCCAGTTGCCTGTAAAATGAGGACAGAAACTACTTCATGGGATTTTGAAAGAAATTAATCTACAGCAGGTGCCTGGTACATAGTGCCACTTTATCATTTTACACATAAATGAAATTTTTGAAAAACGTAAGTTCCAACTAAAAAACCTCAACCATGTTCTGGTAATTATTTACTTATTTATCGGTATCCACCTCTAGACTGTACTCTGTGGCTTCCCAACATGTTGTTATGGGATTTACTCATCTTTTATACCCAGAGCTTCACAACGTGCAAAGTGCAGGTATATATGCCAGCCCTGTACAACAGTGGATTCTAAGGTCCTTGCTTAGTAAAATCTTAAATACCAGCAGGGGAAAAGACTGACTCTTGGAATAAATCTGTCCAAACAATGTTCAAAACAAAGTTCACAAACCAATAAAAGAAAAAAAAAGAAAAAGCAGGTGCAGGACCTTGAAAACATACCATGCTGAATTTCGTGTACATAGTAAGGAAGGACAATATAATGCATTATGAAAATAGGATTTTTTAAGGCAACTGAATATTTACCACAGCCCTTTTTTTTTTTTTTTTTTTTTTGAGACAGAGTCTCGCTCTGTAGCTCAGGCTGGAGTGCAGTGGCGCGATCTCGGCTCACTGCTACCTCTGCCTCCCGGGTCCCAGTTCAAGCAGTTCTCCTGCCTCAGTCTCCCGAGTTTTTTTTTTTTTTAATTGTAAAAATAAGCCAGCCCCTTTCTTCCTAGTGAAGTGGGAGAAACGGTTCACACTGTCAGACCAGAAACACTTCCGTTCTCTGGTAACCCTGCTAGGGGGCGCCGCTAGATTCCATCCTATTTCTCCGATGAAAGTATCAGGTACCTCACCCCTACGTTTAGATTTGGTGACAGGTCCCTTAAAAATGAATGACGAATAATCTACCCCATACTTTTTTCACAGTAGCAACCGAATTCCAGCCAAGGGCAAAAAAAAAAAAAAATTTCTTTTTAATGTACCTTAGTGTTTGGAACTTGATGTTGTGTAGTCAGACAAACCTGTAGTCGGCCTCCGCTGGATCAGTCACTAGCTGTGTAATTTTACAGAACTCTCATCACCTGCAAATCTGGGGGGAAATGCAGGCGCGCACAGAGAGCGTTTTGGGCAAAGAGGGCCTTTAAGCTTTTCTTCACTAAACCTGCCGCTCTCTAGCGAAACAGCAGCCAGCTCTGGAAGGGACCTTGCACAGTTCCGATGACATCACTTCCGGGCGCCAGGTTCAGGCTTTCTCCTGCAGCAATAAGGGCAGTCGACAGTCTTTACAAGGGAAAGGAGACAAGTGCTAGCTACTGCCGCCCAAGAGGAAGGTGGGTGAAATTGCTCACTCTTCACCCCACTGACGCTTTTGCGCACATGGAAAAGCGGTTCCAGTTTGCGCCCGTCGCCGCCTTAGAGCCCACAGGAGACCAGCGCTACCCAAGTCACGTGGGTTCACGCTGCAGCTTTCTTGGCCCTAAAGGGTAGTGCTTCGCACAATCCTCCTTGTCCAGATTTTGTTAATGCAAATCTAATTCCTCTAGGTTGTGTCTGTCTGGGCTGCACTGCCCGCAACTGCCCTCTGCAAATAGGTCGCACATCTCTAATCCCTGGGATGCCCTGTGTCCCTTTAGTGTGGTGGAGAAAGGCCCTGCTTTAACACCCAGAAAGTTTTAGAACGGATGATTTGGGGGCATAAAATTAGGTGCTTCGCAGTGTGAAAATACTAGTGTGCTTTAGTGATGGGCTGCTATTATTTTTGGAGAAAAGGATTTGGGAAGATCCTTTTTATGACAAAACCTGGAGCAAAAAGTGGAGATTTTATTCCAAAGATTGTAATTAAGGATAAAATAGGTGTTAGGTTGCAGTTGGCGTGTGTGTGTTTATGTTAACTTTTGTTTTTGAACCAAACGATCCAGTTTTATTTTGAAAGATGTTTTTAGGAAATGGAATACATTAACAGTATTTTTATCTGTTCCATCTGCCTTTGTTGTTTGATTCTTTTTAGAAAATCCACATTTTGTCTTAATTTTAGCTGTCAAAAAATAAATAGCACTTTTCAGAGGACTCTATCAATTATTGTACTTTATATTAGCTGTCTTAATAAGTCTTTTGGTGGGAACAGCATGCAAGTAATAATAATACTAAAAAATTTTATATCTGACCCCTGTTTTCCCCCTTGGAGAACATTATATTCATTCATAATATTATTTATATTCACATGTTGCTATAGCCTTTACAAACTTTTGGCGACTTTTACAAACTTTCCTGTAATTCTATTAAACTATATATTGAAAAATAAGCTGGCTAATGTCAGTTGCAAATAATAAGTTGTATCTGTAATTCTTTTTCAGGAATTATCTATAGAGTAAGTATGCTAATCTTGACTAAGACTGCAGGAGTTTTTTTTAAACCATCAAAAAGGAAAGTTTATGAATTTTTAAGAAGTTTTAATTTTCATCCTGGAACACTATTTCTTCATAAAATAGTATTGGGAATTGAAACCAGTTGTGATGATACAGCAGCTGCTGTGGTGGATGAAACTGGAAATGTGTTGGGAGAAGCAATACATTCCCAAACTGAAGTTCATTTAAAGTAAGTAGACATTACTTAGTCATTTCCACTTTTTTGGAAAAAGTAAAATCATTCTTTTGTATTTGTCATATATAAAAGTTTTCAGGAGCTACTGTCTTATTCCTTTTTGCAAACAGTTTTAATAACTGCTATAGAAAACCTTAAACACTTCATCCTGGCTTTTAAGGGTCTTCACAATAAGGTCCCAACCTTAACTAATCCTGTTGCCAAAAGAAACTGAGCTCATTCCCAGCTTCAGTATTTATTGATGATTTTCCTTCAGTAATGCATTCCTTCTTTTCTCCACTTCTATGTTTCATGGTCTCAGCTGAAGTCCTAGGAAAACTGTTAGTCATTGAAAAATAAATTCCTATTCATATTTATACATATAACTTTCATTAGTACTTAAATAATAATACACTGTTGTATTAAAGCATAGAATGGTGCAAGGATTATAAACTGTGATGTTTGTAGAGGACTACCAGGCAGGTTACCTAAATAAATGGACAAGATAAAAAGTGGAAAATGTCTGGAGGAGATCACTACTCAGCTCTAGCCAGTTGTCATGTGGGAATGCAGGACCTGTGTTATTAGATTATTATAATTTTCAAGAGGAAATGGAAATCCAGATTTTTTTTTTTTTTTTTTGGTGAGAGAAAGCCTCACTCTGTCACCAGGCTGGAGTGCAGTGGCATGATCTCGACTCACTGCAATCTCCGCCTCTTGAGTTCAAACGATTCCCCTGTCTCAGCCTCCCAAGTAGCTGGGACTACCTGCACGCACCACCACGCCCAGCTAATTTTTTGTATTTTAGTAGAGACGGGGTTTCACCATGTTGGCCAGGATGGTCTCGACCTCCTGACCTCGTGATCCACCTACCTCGGCCTCCCAAAGTGCGGGGATTACAGGCATGAGCCACCGTGCCGGGCTGGAAATCCAGACTGTTAATGTCGTATTTGTACATTTTTTAAACTAGTAGCTAATTTAAAATATATTAAAATACTCTACAGATGAGTATGCCTTTAAGCTATCAATTTACAACATCTGAATAGTGAAAAAGCCTGGTATTTTGGAATCACAGTCCTGTATTTGAATCCTGAATTAAGCACTTGGTATGGGCTCTGTAACTGTAGGCAAGTTCCATATCCTCTCTGATTCTGTTTCCACATCAGTAAAATAAGAAAATTGGCCGGGCACTGTGGCTCACACCTGTAATCCCATCACTTTGGGAGGCCAAGGCGGGTGGACCACGAGGTCACAAGATTGAGACCATCCTGGCTAACATGGTGAAACCCCGTCTCTACTAAAAATACACAAAAAATTAGCCGGGCGTGGTGGCGGGCGCCTGTAGTAGCAGCTACTTGGGAGGCTGAGGCAGGAGAATGGCGTGAACCTGGGAGGCGGAGCTTGCAGTGAGCAGAGATCACGCCATTGGACTCCAGCCTGGGCAACAGAGCTAGAGCTCATCTCAAAAAAAAAAGGAAAATTAACATCTGCTTCATAGAATTATGGGAGGGTGACATTAGAAATAATGTATGTAAAGAGGCAGATTAAGCCTCAAACAATAACTATGTGAAAGGGACTGTGTTGGATATTAGTAAGGCACTGTGAAGTACTGCAAAGTCCTTCGTTTAAGGAAGCTTAACTTGATTATGGAGACATGATGTCTAGACCTACAAGGAGAATTAATCGTGCAAGGCAGCATAAGGTAAAACAAGTGGTGCAGACAGTAACTATTATTACCGTGCCTCAGCTTCACAGTCCTTTCAGTTTCTCCTGAGTGCACTGAACTTTTGAACATGTAAAAGTTAATGACACAGAAAGGACTACCCTGAACACTTTATCTAAATTAGATACTCCCATCCTATTTATTCTGTATCATCATACCCTGCATATTTTCTTTGTAATACTTTCACAATTTATACATTTGCTTGTGTATGTATAATCTCTCTCAGTAGAGTCTAAGTGCCATGGTGACAGGGGCATGTCTATATTAATCACTATGCTATGCCTAGTGCCTAACACAATGTTTGACACATCACAGGTGTTCAGTGGCCTTTCGTTAGGCCTTCAGTGAATGGAGATGGAAATTATATCATAACCTGGCTGTGTTAGTTCGTTCTTGCCCTGCTATAAAGAAATACCTGAAACTGGGTAATTTATAAAGAAAAGAGGTTTAATTGGTTCACGTTTCCACAGGCTGTGTAGGAAGCGTGGCAGCATCTGCTTCTGGGGAGGCCCCAGGGAGCTTTTACTCATGGCGGAAGGCAAAGTGGGAGTAGGCGTCTTACATGGCAGGAGCAGGACCGAGAGAGGGGGGTGAGATGGAGTTTTGAGATGGAGTTTTTTTTTTCTTTTGAGATGGAGTTTTGCTCTTGTTGCCCAGGCCAGAGTGCAATGGTGCAATCTTGGCTCACCGCAACCTCCGCCTCCTGGGTTCAAGCGATTCTCCCCCCTCAGCCTCCAGAGTAGCTGGGATTATAGGCACGCCACACCATGCCCGTCTAATTTTGTATTTTTAGTAGAGACAGGGTTTCTCCATGTTGGTCAAGCTGTTCTCGAACTCCAGACCTCAAGTGATCCGCCCACCTTGGCCTCCCAAAGTGCTGGGATTACAGGCATGAACCACCGTGCCCGGCCCACACTTTTAAACAACCAGATCTCATGAGAACTCATTGACTATCGCGACACAGTACCAAGGGGAAAATATGCCCCCTTGATGTAGTCACCTCCCACCAGGCCCCATCTCCAACATTGGGAATTACCATTCTACATGATATTTGGGCAGGGACACAGATCCAAACCATATCACTAAGTGAGCATTGTCAGCAAAGGCAAAGAAGTGAGAAAGTACTAGACATTCAGTTTAGCTAGAGCATAGGTCACTTGAGGAGACTACTGGGCAAATAGGCTTCAGTGATACCATCCACCTGGCTCATCTCAGCATTTTTTGAATACCTATAGCTGCCAGGCAATACTTAGGGCATTTGGGGTACAAATATAAATGAGACATATGACCCTTGCCTTTGAACAGCTCACCATATAAGTGGGTTAGAGAGTAGGCTTATATTCTGGTTCAGCCATTTACTAGGCTTATATTCTGGTTCAGCCATTTACTACATTTGATACTGTGCACAGTTTTTTGTGCCTCAGTTTCCTTATCTGTAAAATGATAATAATGACCACTAACTCAAATTAGTGTTGTGAATATTAAGTGTGAATTCCTTTGAAGCTTTTAGGGCATTCTTGATGAATAGCAAGGGCTGAATATAAGCTAGCTATTAGTAACAATAGTAGTTCTACTACTACTATCAGTAAAAATGAAGAAGACAGCAGATCATTGTGAAACAGCATGGAAAATGCAATAATAGAGGATTACTTAGCAGGAGGAGTCCCTTCTTCCAAGCCAGAAACCTGAAGGACATCCTTGACTTCTCCCTCACCATTCCACATCCAAATCAGTCATCCATTCATAGTAAATCCATCTCCCAAATATTTTCTGCAACTTTCCTCTCCCTTCTCACTGATTGAGTTCAATCCCTTATTGTCTTTTGTACAGACTCTTGGCTATAGCTTCAAGCCTCAATGGTTTCCCTGCCTCTTTATTAGCTTTGTTCCCTAATCCACACTCCATACTGTCTACAAATAATAGACAAAAATACATTGTTATTATTAATTCATTGAGAATAAAGCCATGTTCTTATTTGGCCCTAGTGTTTAGCATAATCCCTGGAAGATAAAATACACAGAAAAGGCATAGAAAGGAAAGGAGGGAGGCAAGACAGAGAAGGAAGAAATGAGTGGCAGGGAGAGAACTTGGATTTGATGTCTCCCAAATTTCATGAAACTAAAGGTTTTGAGTAGGGGAATAACAGTGGTAGCATGTGCTTTAGGGTATTCTCTGGCAGCAATATAGGATGGGCTCTAAGGATCAAAGGACGTAGTTAGGAAAGTACAATTAGAAGACTGTTGAACAGACTGAGATGAGGGCTTTTGAGACTTGGCAGTGGGAGTGGTGATAAACTTACATGCAGAGAGTGAGGGAGAGAAAGGAAGTAAAGATGAACTTTGAAACCCAAGGGTTATTTGATGCCACTAACAAAGATGAGAAATATAAGAGAAAAAGTAGCTTTGAAGAATTGAGGAAAATTATATTACAATGTGGATGTGTTGAAATCAGATCATTTCATTTATATCCCCCTCATTGCCTGAAACAATATTTTAATTACTCAGCAAATATTCATTGAATGCATTTACTGAGGATTTTCATTTCTACACATAGAACTAGTAGATCTTGCAACATCAAATATTTGAAGATGTTTTTTTTGAAACTAGCAGTGCGTTTTGCAGACTCTATTTTATTGCTCTAGTTCTCATATTGTAAATCAATCACATGGTAGCAAATTTGTTGCTAGCAAATTTGTCTCTTAGTCTTTACACTTGACATTTGGAGTGGCCATCCACCATCCTACATGGACCAAAAATCCAAATTACCACCTCTGAGCACCAGATTCCCACACTGTATTTCAGAATTGCAAGCTATCTGCTGTCCTGCTGTGACCTCAAGTGGAATGTGTTTTAAAATAAACTCATCTTCTTTATAAAACTGTCTTCATGTTTCTCTTTTAGAATTTCTTTTCTCCCAGTCATTCCAGCTGAATAGCTGAACAAACTGATGCCTTAGTCCCCCTGTCCCCTTATATTCAGTTAGTTATTACAGTTCTTAAGGTTCTCTGTCCCTTTCTTTCCATTCCCACAATCACCCAGTTTAAGATATAATCATTTTACACAAATACTTTCACAGTAATCTCTCTTAAAATCTTCTGTCAGCAAGGAAATTAATTTTCCTTAAATACAATTTTTTCCTGTCCTTCCCATGCTCAAAACTTGTGTGGAATGCTTTGCAAGATTATTTTGGTGATTTCATTTGTCAACAAACAAATCCATGGGAGTTTGTTGTGCATAAATTGAAAAAGTCAGAAACATTATCCCCTTAATTACTGCTTACTGAGTTTTAACCATAGTGTGCTATGTTAGAAGGCACACAATTAGAAAATACTTGACTTACTCAGCTATATAATGATTAACTTGAAGACACGCCTTTAGCTGTAATATATTATCATTTTTCTTCATTTTTACAATCTTAAAACTACAAAAAGCTGTCTTTCTTTCAGAACAGGTGGGATTGTTCCTCCAGTAGCTCAACAGCTTCACAGAGAAAATATTCAACGAATAGTACAAGAAGCTCTTTCTGCCAGTAGGATCTCTCCAAGTGACCTCTCAGCAATTGCAACTACCATAAAACCAGGCCTTGCTTTAAGCCTGGGAGTGGGCTTATCATTTAGCTTACAGCTGGTAGGACAGTTAAAAAAGCCATTCATTCCCATTCATCATATGGAGGCTCATGCACTTACTGTTAGGTTGACCAATAAAGTGGAATTTCCTTTTTTAGTTCTTTTGATTTCTGGAGGTCACTGTCTGTTGGCATTAGTTCAAGGAGTTTCAGATTTTCTGCTTCTTGGAAAGTCTTTGGACATAGCACCAGGTGACATGCTTGACAAGGTAATTAAGAATTAATTTCTCCATTCTTTTTTGTTATGTTGTCCATTTCAACTAAGTAGCCATAGATGTGCTACCACCATTCACCTAAATATTTCTGAATGATATCTTAGTAAACTGAAAAAAATTCACATATGGTAAGAAAAAATACAAAGAGTAGTACACAATTTTATAATTCTTAGCCTTTTTTAATAAAATGGTAAGAGGTTCATATCTGTACATAAAGGCTGAAATAGTTTGCAGATACAGTTACGTATTTTGTCAAATAATATATGTGAAAGAACGTGCTTTGTAAACGAACATACTGCAAAAAAGGTAAAATAAGAGAATATATATAGATTAACATAAGGACATTAAAGATGCAATGCACAGAATTAAATCACACAATTACTGACACCACAGACAGGTAGGGTCCCCCCCTGCCCCCCTTTGTTTTAGAATACTACAGAGGCTACTGCCATATATAGGAAAACAAACAAACAGAAAACACTGCTTCCCACAGTGAAATAATAGGAAGTATAGGACAAGTTCTTATTATTGACGTTCATCATTAAGCAGTTATTGTCAACTTCCAGCCTATTTTCCAACCCCAATAGAAGAGCAAACATAGACAGGGGCAGTGATTGGCCTCTTATTGTTCGGGTCATCATAAGGAGCAGGGTTGTCTGCTTACCTGAATATCAGCTATAGTGTATATTTGCCAAAGTATAGCATGTTTTATTCATTCAGGGGTTTTTTGTTTTGTTAGTAATTTTCAATTTATTTCCTTTGCATCTTTTCGTTTCAAAGTATTTTTTGACTCTAAAAAATATGTTTCTTTGATAGGTGGCAAGAAGACTTTCTTTAATAAAACATCCGGAGTGCTCCACCATGAGTGGTGGGAAAGCCATAGAACATTTGGCCAAACAAGGAAATAGATTTTATTTTGACATCAAACCTCCCTTGCATCGTGCTAAAAATTGTGATTTTTCTTTTACTGGACTTCAACACATTACTGATAAAATAATAATGAAAAAAGAAAAAGAGGAAGGTATATTTCTAATTAGTAAAGTTGAACAGATAAATATTCCTGGATTGTGCCTAAAAATAGCTGCTCATTTCTGCAGGTATTGAGAAGGGGCAAATCCTGTCTTCAGCTGCAGACATTGCTGCCACAGTACAGCACACAATCGCATGTCATCTTGTGAAAAGAACACATCGGGCTATTCTGTTTTGTAAGCAGAGAGACTTGTTACCTCAAAATAATGCAGTACTGGTAAGTTTTATCTCATTTTATAATAATAGTTACACTTTGCAATATTTTACTTTTTTCTCAAGACCTTGACCTTGTGTTTAGGATGAACAGATCTTTATGCCCTATGCTAGCCCTGACAGTATGAAATTATGCAGGATAGGAAAGACTAACAGCCATTTCTTGTACTAGTTTGGCAGCTTTATGGGACAGCTGTATAGCTTCTATGGCACATAAGTCTAATTTTGCATCTTGTTGTTGGATTTAAAAGAGGGCTTACAATAAAGAAAGTAAATGCAGTAACTGCTATCACTATTTTTAGAAAAATAGGTGGATTTCTTTCATCCTTTGATGAAATCCCTTTGTTTGTTTTTTTAATAAGCCAGTCAAATTTAGCAGTGGGAGGTGGTATACCAACTTTCGTGACACTAATGTTGATAAAATTCTGATAATCCACTATATTGTACCAGCCAAAATCCCTTTAATTGTGCTTAAAAGCCTTGACAAACATCCTGTTTAACTGTATCTTAAACTTTATTCATTTAAAAATTATAAACTAAAGTGGGAAAATGTTTAAATGGTAGTAATTCATAGATGGAATTTTACATGGATATCAAAGAATAATTTTTTCAGAGTTATGTAGTAAAATGCACAAAATATTTAATAAAAATTTCAGGGTCTAAAATAGTAGCGTACTATGATTGTAATTATATTAAATAAATATTTAGATGAAAGGTTGGAAGAAAATATACAAAAATGCTAGTAATGTTTGTATGCTATTAGAATTGTTAGTAATTTTTTTTTCCAAATTTTTATTATATAGATATATCATTTGCCTATTACCCATCTCAAAATGGGATAGTTTATTATTGTTTAATGCTGATATTTTTCTCCAGGTTTAATTAGTAGCTTGGTTCATATCCATATATGATAGTTATTTTGGTTTTCTCAATTCCTTCAGGTTGCATCTGGTGGTGTTGCAAGTAACTTCTATATCCGCAGAGCTCTGGAAATTTTAACAAACGCAACACAGTGCACTTTGTTGTGTCCTCCTCCCAGACTATGCACTGATAATGGCATTATGATTGCATGGTAAGCCACAGGATATATGTGCTTCACTCATAACTATGTAAATATTAATTGCCATTTTATCATACTAAGCCTTCTTCCTTCAGATCTTGGAGCTATTGATTTTATTTTAATGATTCTTATTTAGGAATGGTATTGAAAGACTACGTGCTGGCTTGGGCATTTTACATGACATAGAAGGCATCCGCTATGAACCGAAGTATGTGGTATCATTCATGATCTTTATGCAAGTTACATTACCTAAGACAAAGCCTGGAATTTGCCTTTATATATGAGGTTTTCATTGACATTCTGGTGGTACTTGAAGGAAAGTTACATAAATTTCTTTCATGAACCTAGTTAAGGTTGATACCGTATGAGAAATATTTTTGCTACAGTATCAAATTATAAAAATCTTGACAAGTTTAGGTGAGTTAGAAACAGGTCATGAGTAAGAGTGATGAATTCCCTCTTTTGGAACTAGAATGTAAACTATGTCCATGGCCTGGACTTTTGCAATGTCAAGAACATCTCAGAACCAGCAAGTATGCTGGGAAATTTAAGGAAAACATGCAGAAAGCATTCAGGTGTGAGAGTGGGTTGTGATTATGCTCTTACACAGACAGTTGAGAATTGGCCAAAAGATAGCTGTTTCCTGCAAGCCTTATTTCCTCTCCCAAATCAAAGTTCCAGTGAATAGCACAGTTTTTTCTTTTACTTTTTTTCTTTTTTTTTTTTTAGAGTCTTACTGTGTCACCCAGGCTAGAGTGCAGTGGCGCATTCACTGCAACCTCTGCTTCCCACATGCAAGTGATTGTCATGCCTTAGCCTCCTGAGTAGCTGGAATTACAGGTTCACACAGCTGTGCCCAGCTAATTTTTTGTATTTTTAGTTTTTGGGTTTTGCCACATTGGCCAGGCTGGTCTCGAACTCCAGGCCTCAAGTGATCCACCCACCTCAGCCTCCCAAAATGCTGGGATGACAGGTGTGAGCCACCACACCTGGCTAGTTTTTCAAATTACTATCAAATTCTGTTTTAAGTTAATTCTAGGATAGTAAAAGATAATTATTTTCATAATCTAACATAATTATACTTTGAACACTGTTTCATCTGATGTTTTAAAACTTGTCAGCATTGGCCAGGCACAGTGGCTCATGCCTGTAATCCCAGCACTTTGGGAGGCTGAGGCGGGCAGATCACCTGAGGTTAGGAATTCAAGACCAGCTTGGCCAACATGTTGAAACCCCATCTCTACCGAAAATATAAAAATTAGCCAGGCGTAGTGGCAGGCGCCGGTAATCGCAGCTACTTGGGAGGCTGAGGCAGGAGAATTGCCTGAATCCTCGAGGCGGAGGTTGCAGTAAGCCGAGATCACACCACTGCACTCCAGCCGGGGTGACAGAGTGAGACTCCATCTCAAAAAACAAACAAACAAACAAAAAACTTGTCAGCATTATATTCTGTAACTTGACAGTTGTGCTATATATGAATTACATGTATGCTGATAATGAATGAACTGAATTGAGTTAGTAGTACCGGAAGGCATCCCTTTGATACCTTGTCTCAGAGTATATCCTCTGATTCAGTTATGCCCCCTTGTGGCAGTGTTGAGGCTGGAGATGATGGCTTTTTCCAGGTTGGGATTCAGTCAAAGCAAAGCCTTATCTTGGACAACATGGTAGAAAAGCAGAAATCTGAAGCAAAAATTAGTTACTGAGGAGGAACAGAAAAAGACAGTAGGAACTAAGACCTCTTTGGCTAGTAATGGCAAAGGATGGTAGAAAGGGGCAAGGCAGCTTTTGAAACTTCAGAGAAGAACCTATAGAAACCTAGGACATTTCTAAAATGTGAATGGATACAGGTTTGACTTTAGCTGTGTGGCAAAAATGTTTTTATCTTTTTAGCTCTGTAGAGATTTACAAGATATTTTTCATTATTTTTATATTTCATTTTACGTTTTTAACTTATTTACAGTATTTGAGAACAGTAAAACTGTTTCTCTCAAAAACATCTCAAAATTTAGATTTCTTATTAATGAGACTAGCTTTCATTATCCTGACTTGAGGTCCCAATATATTTGTAAGTATTTAAGAATCATCACCACATATGATGAATTAAATATTAGATATTTATACTGTCAGAATTTTAAGCAAATAGTCTGCAGAACTAGTGATGGATCATGAAGCAAATAAATAATACGATTTGTCTGCTTATGATGTAGATGTCCTTTTGGAGTAGACATATCAAAAGAAGTTGGAGAAGCTTCCATAAAAGTACCACAATTAAAAATGGAGATATGATTTCTGCTGTTCAAAAAAGTCCCTAAAGGTAGTATTAAGGTTAAAATTAAGTTTTTACTGTTTTGTGTATCAAATTGTAGAAGATATATAATATTAATTATTCATCAAGACTTTCTTTTTTTTTTATATTTGATGTTTTACCTGCTCTTCTGAGATACTGTAATGTGTTAAAGTCTTACAAGGGAAGATAGTTTTTTTTCTTTTTCTTTTAATTATTAAAAACCAAAATAAAACATCTTTTGAGGAAGGGATGTATTGATGTTGGCAGGTAGAAAGAAAAGCTTTGAAAGAAGCACAGTAATTTTTCTGAATTCTGGCCCCGTATCATACAGGCCTAGGACTTTCCCCCACTTCCTGAAATCAGGATAGGAGAAGCTATTTTTTAACTCCTACTGAAACAAGAACCTGATTTTATAATGAGAGAGCAGTTTTTTTTTTTTATCATTATTATTTTTTGGAGATAATCTCCCTCTGTCACCCAGGCTGGAGTGCAGTGGCATGATCTCAGCTTACTGCATGCAACCTCTACCTTCTGGGTTCAAGCAATTCTCCTGCTTCAGCCTCCTGAGTAGCTGGGACTACAGGAGCCCACCACCACGTCTGGCTAATTTTTTGTTTTTTTCAGTAGAGACGGGGTTTCACCATGTTGCCCAGGGTGATCTTGAACTCCTGAGCTCAGGCAATCTGCCTGCCTCAGCCTCCCAACATGCTGGGATTACAGATGTGCGCAAGAGAGCGATTTTAGATCAGTCACGTCAAAGCAGACATTTTCCAAATCAAGACAAAAGCTGACTTTCTCTAACATAATATGTTATTAATTTTAAGAGTTCGTTATTAGGTATCATCTCTGGAGTAAATAGGATGTCTATGCATTTTTAAAAATCCATATAATTTGAGGTTTTACAATTTTAACATGTAAGTAATCCCTCAAGTATGTATTGTACGCTTTAGTTGTCCACATACTTTCACATCAGTTATTTGAGAAATTGTATATAATCAGATGGAAATAAATGAGGGAGTTTTTTTTGGATTTTTTTTTAATCCAAACTTTGTACTGCAAATACCATAAGCTTATCACTGTCTGCCTTGATTAAAGTAACTAAATGTACAATTCTTTGAATATAACTCTCTATATCTGGAGGCCTTTCTCATACATAATTTTTTATTTCTATTTTTATAGACAGCATCTTGCTATGTTGCCCAGACTGGAGTAGAACTCCTAGGCTCATGTAATCCTCCAACTTCAGCCTCCAGGGCCTGACTTTTCACACATCATTTAAAAAAAACAAAAAAACAAAAAACGTGGAGTAATAAAAATAATCTTTTTTTTTTTTTTTTTAGACAGAGTCTCGCTCTGTTGTCCAGACTGAAGTGCAATAGCTCGATCTCGGCTCACTGCAACCTCCGTCTGCCAGGTTCAAGCAATTTTCCTGTCTCAGCCTCCCTAGTAGCTGGGACTACAGGCAAGCACCACCATGCCCAGCTCATTTTTTATATTTTTAGTAGAGATGGGGTTTCACCATGCTGGCCAGGCTGGTCTCGAACTCCTGACCATGTGATCCACCTGCCTTGGCCTCCCAAAGTGCTGGGATTACAGGTGTGAGCCACCATGCCCAGCCAATAAAAATAATCTTTATGGGGGAGATTTATAGAAGAAGTAGTATAAATTTTAGGAGTGGTAGGATGGTCTGGCTACGCCAAGATACTCAGGAAATATCTGGAATTGAATGCAAAGAAACTCTGATGACCTGAAAATAGCCCTAAAATATAGTCTTGAGCCTACCTGAAACCAGTTTCAGAGCTCAAAAGTTGCTCTCTAAAGGCCTTTTAAAATATCTGCAGAAGCTTAATATTTCCATTGTTACGAATTCTTATCCTTAATGATGCTAGATAACACAATTCATCACTTGAATATGTATCCCCTTCTAGTGTAAAATAGACCATTTCCCTCTGCATTTCCTATATTTCAGTCAATCCACCAGAAAGTTGTGACTCAGCACCATTAAGATAATTTAGAATTAAATATGAAGATTAAAGAGGTCTCTTATTTTTCAGTGGTTAAGAACACAAGCTTTGCATGGTAGCTCATCCTAATGCTTTGGGAGGCCAAGGGAGGAGGATCACTTGAGGCCAGGAATTCGGGACCAGCCTGGGCAACACAGCAGAGACCTCAGCCTCCTGAGTAGCTAGGGCTACAGGCCTGTACCACCACAATCAGCATAACAGAGACCGAGGACCTGTAGCCCTAGCCACTCAGGAGGCTGAGGTGGGATGATTGCTTTGAACCCAGGAGTTACAGGCTACAGTGAGCTATGATTGCACTATTGCCCTCCAGCCTGGGTAACAGAGCAAGACCCTATCTCAAACAGACAAATAAATAAATAATAATTCATTCACCCACTCACTCACCCACTGACTTTGGACTCTGGCACGTAGAAAGCCCTAAGTACATATCGGGGAAAATAACTGCTAATTAATATATACTTTCAATGCTTAATGCAGCCCAGGTAGAGAATGGATTATAGCAAGACCCTCAGACTGTATAGAGGCAATTCAGCAAGTGAATGGAGAAAAGGGGAGCTTTAAAGTACGCAGTGAAGCCAGGCACAGTGGCTCACACTTGTAATCCCAGCACTTTGGGAGGCCAAGGCAGGTGGATCACCTGACGTCAGGAGTTGGAGCCAGCCTGGCCAACATGGTGAAACCTCGTCTCTAATAAAAATACAAACATTACCCAGGCGTGGTGGCAGTTGCCTGTAATCGCAGCTACTCAAGAGGCTGAGGTAGGAGAATTGCCTGAACCCAGAAGGCAGAGTGAGCCGAGATCTTGCCACTGCACTCCAGCCTGGGTGACAGAGCGAGACTCTTATCTTGAATAAATAAATAAATAAGTAAGTAAGTAAAATAAAGTACACAGTCAGGTGTTTGTATCATATCTATCTGCAGCTATAAAATAGGAGAAGCAGACATTGCTATTTGAGCAAAGACATCATATGGTTCTAATCCACAAAGACTATTACCCTTTCCAGTTGCAAACCAAAGACACTCTATAAATATGGAGAATGAGCAACACTGTTAGCCACAAAAGCCATACTCATGTACTTGATGGGCAATGATTTCAGATTTTATTTTTAAATAAAACTTTTTTTCCCTTTTAAAAAATTTTTGTTTTCTTTTTAAATTTTTCTTTTCTGCTTCATCCACTGACTCAGACTTTTCTTTTTTTTTTTTTTTTTTTTGAGACAGGGTCTCACTCTCTGACCTCAGCTGAAGTACAGTAGCCAGATCACAACTCACTGCAACCCTGACTTCCTGAACTCAAGCAATCCTCCTGCCTTAGTCTCTTGAATAGCTGGGACTACAGGTGTGCATGTCCATGCCCAGCCAACTTTATTTCTATTTTTTGTAGAGACAGGCTCTTGCCATGTTGCCCAGTCTGGTCCTGAACTGCTGAATTCAAGTGATCCTCCCACCTTGGCCTCCAGAAGTGCTGGGATTACAGGTGTGAGCCACCATGCCTAGCCAAAATGTTTCTTAAGGTATACATTTTGGGTCTTAGAAGGCTTATACATTTGTAATATTTATTACTAAATATCTCAAAGTATTACAATAAATGTTACCATGTGGGCTACTTTGAATCAGGCTTCTTGCACACCAATTTAAAAATGTTAACTCTTTATATATACACTAGTTATACCACTCATGTCAGTCGATAAATTTTAAGGTTTAAGTGCAGGCCTTCTTTTACAGAAATCCTAATTTTTTGAAACCATAACTCTGACCTGATACTAAATTCCCATAGACATGCTAAGGAAAATCTGCTTAGTATCGAGATCAAGAGCTTCCATTCAAAAAGATTATTCAGTTAATGTTATTTGCATATTACCATTATTAAAAATAAAAAAATTTTTAAAAGATGGCTCAGGAATCCTTTCATACTAAAATGTTTTATTAGCCTTCTGCAGGCTCTGGGTTGGCTTTCTGGACATGTTTCCCAAGTTGGTTTAAACACACTGTTCTTGGTCTTGATACATTTGTGATATCTGATGTAATTGTAGATGCAAAAGAAAAAATATTATGGGAATCCTTGGTCTTTTTTGTTGCTTTGAAGAGTCCCATGAAGTTAGTTACAGGAGGTAATAAAGTCAAAGAATCTTTTGGTTGAATTTTAGGTTTTAATTTTCTTCGGTGCTCCTTCCCTAAAAATTAGCCACAAGTAAATGTCTCTCCTGAGAGCCCTAGGTGTAGTCTCATTACTTCTAGTTCTATGTAGTTCTATTTTCTTTACATAACTAAAACATACTGAGAGAACAGATCGGTACTTCCAGACATTTAGATGTCAGAGGCCAAAAATTTGTGGGGACCACTATATGGTTTGCTAGCTTGTTATGTCAAGTTAGTACCAATAAAAGAACAAATACTATTTTAAATATCATTATGTAAAATAAAGAATATTTTAACACTAAAAAAAGTGTAAAAGGCATTATCTCAAAATGATGGACTTGACATTGAATGAAATTAATTTTATCAGAAACGTGCTACCTTGTCCTTATTTTTTCTTATGTTACCACAAACCTGTGAAAACTTCATCAGATCATGACTGATAAACAGGTTGTTGTTTTGAAACCAGTGTTAAAGTGAAGAGTGAACTGACTTTATTCTTTTATGTAAATTACTCTTACATTCAAGAAGCTATATAAAAAATGGATGCTCTTCTACCCATGATATTCTATATATATTTGTATATAGCCTCCCCACATACCTAGCTTCCCTCATATACTCGCTGAATACATGAAATTGTTTCCTCTCCTTTTACTGTCTTTTTAAATTCTCTCTTTCTGTTTGTGACTCTAGCAAACTGATCTTGACTTCTGAATGTTTCTATCCTTGATTTTCGTGATAGGACAACATATCAAGACTGATTTTGGTCCTGCACAAACAAGCACTAAGCAGATATGTGAAATTAATAAGTAATTTATATTCCCTATTACATATCTAATAGGAAAGGATAAATAATATGAGATCTGGACTCTGATCTCTGCAGATCTAGTTCATTCAAGTGTAATGTACCAACTATGTACAAAACTATATAGAGTATCAATGGAAAAAATGTGGTCTCTGCCCTGAGAATTCAGATAGGTAAGTTGTTTCAGATATAAAACAGCAAAGTCATATTTACAGGTCGTTTAAATAATGACTTACTTCTATGCATAGTTTGAGAAAAGCAAAATAAGACAGGGGTCACTTTCAAGTGATACTAGTAGGGAAGGCCTTACAGAAAACGATTAATATGGGCTTGTAATTAGGAATATTTTAGGTAGACAGAATTACAAAAGAGAAGTATGCAGGTAAACTTTTTTGTGGGGGTACCCTCTACTTTTTTTTTCTTTTTTTGAGACGGAGTCTCACTCTGTCACCCAGGCCAGAGTGCAGTGGTGCAATCTCAGCTGACTGCAGCCTCTGCCTCCCAGGTTCAAGCGATTCTCTTGCCTCAGCCCCCCAAGTAGCTGGGATTACAGGCACACGCCACCACGCCTGGCTAATTTTTGTATTAGTAGTAGTAGTAGTAGTAGTAGTAGTAGTAGTAGTAGTAGTAGTAGTAGAGATGGGGTTTCACCATATTGGCTAGGCTGATGTTGAACTCCTGACCTCAAGTGATCTGCCCAGCTCGGCCTCCCAAAGTGCTGGGATTACAGGCATGAGCCACTGTGCCCAGCCTACATTTTGAATTTTTAGAGATGGAATACAGAATTATAAAGTGTCTGGGCTAGAAGGTACTTCATAGATAAAAGGAAAATCAATTACCTTTTTTAAAGATAGGAATTATGGATGGTCCTCCGTTCTTCTCCAGACTAAAAGGAAAACATTTTTGTCATTAAAATAAATGAAGACATAATGCACCCAGAAAAAAATATATGAAGAAATATATGAAGACTTACAGTACCAGGTTTAATGCCTCATGGCCTAATTCATACATGTTACCTCCACTAACTCTGCATGTTACCTGTAAGTATTTTATATTCAGTCACTCATTTACTCACTTATTTACTCCAAACATTTGGAACATTAAATCTGCTTGAAGTGATGAGGGAAAGTGTTATAGAAGAGACACTTCAGCTGGGTTTTGAAGAAGATAGGTCTGAGAAAGGGGTATATTTTTCTAATTCCTACAAAGTCATCACATGGGCTAGCTGTGGGAGTGACTGTGTAAAATACTACTTACATTATTTATCTTAATTCCTTGAACCAATGAAAATTATTTAGAATTATCAATTATAACAGTTATAATTTTAGGTTCTCTGGCTTATAAAATTAGGTCACCCATTTTAGACTTTCAGCTTTTCAAAGAATTAAAGTGGCTCCAAAGATGTACTCATCATACTCTGTACTTAAAATTGATGTAGAATTTATGTTTGTACATGGATCCTATTCGGATGCATTATTGGATCCTATTCTCTTCCATTATCATAGAGTTAACATATCTTGAGTAGTTCTATTTCCTATGTATGAATATCACTACTTGGAGAGAAGACTTGTAATTCAGCTACATTTACAGAAGAGAAAATATACCCATAGTAAAGAGATTCTCCTCTCCTCCTTTTTTGGGAGGATTTAAGTTTGTGATGAAACCACAACATTGAGTCGAAATCCTCTGAATAAATTCCTGGCAAACTTCACTGTAACTAACCACTAAGTCTAATTTAGCCCTGTTTCCACCCTGGGAATTTGGCCTAGCTTTGGATCTGGTCCAGAAGACCCATTTGATGCTAAGGTCAGGGTGGTGGTCTTGTCTCAGAACTCTCAAATGTATCCCTAGTCTGCTAAGAAGTGACTTCTTGAATCAGATGTTGTGGTAACCAGTCTCCCCAAAACTTTCTAAAATGTGAATAATCCTGGCCAGAGAGGATCTCCAAGATCTAGGTGTATTCTTGTCTGCACCCACAACTCTGGTGCTGAGTTGGAATTAAAACAGGTTTTGGCAATGGTCATTTAGAATAAAGTTTATCCTCTGCTATACAGGAGATATGTTCATATCAAGAATAGTTCCTCTTGTTGGATCTAACTAAACCCCATTAAAGTCTCCTCTATCAATGATTTCACTACTGCAACTTCTAACATAGGACCATACCTTAAGGAAGGAAGTCCCAGCAGTGTTTGTTGCATTTGAAATTCCTTTAAAAATGCTGGGTTAATACTTGCATCTCTGCTGATATTATTTTTTATACGAATGAACTGATTAGGTTTATTCCTGCATTCTTTTAATAGGATGCGGAAAGCATTTGCATTGTATGTTAAGTAGCCAAGAGCAGAAGAACAAGCTGCACGAACCTAAGTGAAGAAACAATTCTTTCTTAACCAATGGGCTTTGTTCTTAAAATATCTTAATGTTCTAATAGCTATTTCATAGGAAAGTCTCTGTAAGGGAGGGAGCAAGTGTGAGCAAATATGTATGCAAACAAATGGCAATGTATAGATGGAAGCTTAACTGCCATATTTTTACAGAGAGCTGTCAACTGCCACTGATTTCTAGTGGTTGTTCTCAATCTTAACTGCATTTTAGAACCACCTGGAGTGTTTAAAAAAAAAAAAAAAGCCCACCAACTAAATCAGAATCCTTTCAGGGTAGAATCTGGGCTTTTGTGTGTGTGTGTGTGTCAGGTAATTCTAATGTGCCACCAAAGAAAGAACCTTTGAGTTTGAACTAAGGTAGTGGAGTGCAACCCTGACAATGCATTAGCATCACCTATATAACTTTGACAATTATCCCTGGGTTCCATCCCTAGAAACTCTTATCTAATTATTTTGTTTATCGTTCTCAAAGGAGTAGGAACAGACACTTTGGAGAATAGCTAAGTGGTACACATAGGAAAGCTGAACTCTTGGTAACAGAAATCTTAGAGAAAGCAACTCATTTATTTATTTATTACTTTAAAAAAAATTTTTTTAACATTCAGACATTACAAGAGCAACTCACTTTTCCACTGGCAAAAACAGAGAAAGAAGCACAAGTATCAGGCCACAGGACTCTAGAAAAAATAGTTCTTTGAAGAAAATACCCTCTGTCTATGACTCATAGGTTGGTCATATGATTAATTAAAGTATGTTCCTGGCCAGTTGTAGGGAATATGATAGTAGCATAAAAAGTTTGATAGAATGAACATATTGGTCTTTATGTTGGCATCTGGTTGCTCTGTATGCTCATATGTCTTCTGCACCTTGAACCCTGGACCTGTAGTTCAGCTGCTGGGAACTTGTTCAAAATGCAAATTCTAGGGCCCACCTCAAATGTATTGGCTCAGAAACTCTAGGAATGGGGCCAAGCAATATAACAGGCCCTCCAGGTGATTCTGATATACCCTAAAGGTGGAGTAACACTGCTTTAGACCTTAGTGGAAGAGAGTAGGGGAACACTCAGAGGCAAGCCACTGCTGTGACCAGCACGGCCTCTTTCACACACCCTTACATCTAACCCTGCTTGACACGTAAGGAAAACTATCCTATGAATTCCATTTTCATTCATTTCAAATCCTGGAAATAACTTAGACCAGAGTTCACCAGTTTTCATTAGATACTTAGCAAACATTTTAATTATAAATTTATTTGTCATCAACGTACTTATAGATTGACAATTCCAGGATTAAGATGACCTATTTTGTAGGGTTTTGTTTTTGTTTTTTAAATCAGAAACTAATTTGAACAGGTAGTTCTTTTTAAATCTTTAATTGTAGTTGTTTTATATTGCTTTTGTGATTAAAATCCTAATTTTAAGTCTTAGGGTTAAAACAAATGTATATTTTTATAGGAATTAAAATTGTGGATGGCAGATATGTATGACTAATTAGTATTAGAAAAGTCATGTAATTTTGAGTTAGTAACAAGAACTATATTATATACATAACACAGTCATATAATTTTGAGTTAGTAATAAGAATTACATCTATAACACAGTCAATCAGTGGAAAAATTAGTCCACAGAAAGAGAGGTCAATTATATTTTTAGCATATTTAATTTTAGAATTAGTTTTTGCTTGTTTTTACCTCTTCTATTCCTGAGTACAAATGATAGCAGAGCCGTTGGATTGTTCCTAATGTGGTAAATGCTTCTGGGATACCAGCTCTAGAATGAGCCAGGCTTGCTATTAAATTCCCTATAAATTAAGCAAGAAAAATGCTTGTGTTATTTAATTGATGTAAACTTATAATACTTTCATTAATTGCACATAGCACTGAAAAAGTTTGTGTCACAAGACATCTCTGTCAATGAAGCAGCACTGAGAAAAAGCATGCATATGTAAATATAGAATAAACTCCCCAAAATTACAGTTTAGTTTTCTGTCACAAACAGTATAAGTTAAATAGGTTTATGTAAGGGTGGAAAAATTTGAAAATTAGAGGTTTTCTTTCTCCCATATCTTCAGAATATATTTTGTTTTGAAGTTTTTAGGGTTTTAAAAATAACTATGAACATAATGATTTAATTATCATAAGAAAATTTAGGCCGGGCGTGGTGGCTCACACCTGTAATTCCAGCCCTTTGGGAGGCCAAGGTGGACAGATCACCTGACTTCGGGAGTTCGAGACCAGCCTGACCAACATGAAGAAACTCCATCTCTACTAAAAATACAAAAATTAGCCAAGCGTGGTGGTACGTGCCTGTAATCCCAGCTACTCGGGAGGCTGAGGCAGGAGAATCGCTTGTACTGGGAGGCAGAGGTTGCGGTGAGCAGAGATTGTGCCATTGCACTACAGCCTGGGCAACAAGAGCGAAACTCCATCTCAAAAAAAAAAAAAATTAATATGTCCTTTTTGCGGTTGAAATGGCTTTGAGTTAAGCCTTATTAATACTTTAAAATCAATCAATGTATTGTTTATTGAGGTTTAAAATCACTGAAGTTTTTACATAAAAAGAAATGTTTTCAGATTTAAAATAATAAAGTGTCCCAATAATTAAATGTGCAGCTAGCAACTGAATATTATTTCATTTATATTTGTTTGAAGATAAAAATGTATTTTCATATTTCTGTGTGGAGTATGTGGATACTTTATTGAGATATGATGTGAGTTTTTGTTCTCCTTATAGTTTTGTCTGGCCTCTATTATAAGACAAGAAATTCCTTGTGTTTATTGCCTCAGAATGGGGAAAATTGGTTGTATCATCTAAAGCAAAAATTGTCTAAAGGTAAGCTCTATTTAAAGTTAAAAAGACCCTTTAAAGATGGGAAGTTATAAATGGAAACAGACCAAGGGAGCAGCTAAGAAAGAGAACTAAAGTTTATAGTTCTCAAAGGAGTAGAAGGAGGAACTCTGAGTAGAGAATAGCTAAGTGGTATAAATAGGAACACTGAATTCTTGGTGACAGAAATCAGTTTCCTAAAAACTTCTGTGCCTTTGGAGCCTCTTCTGGAAACCATGTCAACTTGACACCAAGCACATCAGTTATTTTACACTATACCTGAGGCCTGAATATCAAGCTTTGCCTGAGATACCCTGGACATGCATATGACTGGCTGTGGAGTGCAGAGAAAGTCCAGTAATTTCTGAGATTCATGTCTCCTTATCCTGGAGGAATTAATTTAATATTTGAAAGCCAATGTAATATGGCATTTCTTTCCTATAAGAGTTTGTGGAGGCCAGGTGCAGTGGCTCATACTTGTAATCCCAGCACTTTGGGAGGTCGAGGCAAGCGGATCATGAGGTCAAGAGATCGAGACCATCCTGGCCAACATGGTGAAACCCCGTCTCTACTAAAAATACAAAAATTAGCTGGCCTTGGTGGTGCACGCCTGTAATCGCGGTACTCGGGAGGCTGAGGCAGGAGAATCACTTGAACCTGGGAGGCGGTGGTTACAGTGAGCTGAGATCGCACCACTGCACTCCAGCCTGGCAATAGAGTGAGACTCTGTCTCAAAAAAAAAAGAAAAAAAATCTGTGGAGTGTAAACCCACTACAGTTGTTTTCCAGAGTCACAGAATTACTGTAACATTGAATTAATAATGTTATTTAGATTAAAACATATTTAATAACTTCTTTAAACTTTTTTTTCTAGCTAGTTTCCATCAGAAAGTTTTCATTGCTTCATTTTTCCTTCCTTGCCATGCACATATACTTCATAAACATATAATTCTATGGCATCAAGTAAAGTTTCCTTTAGTGATCCATTTTAATTAAAAAACAAATACTTATTTGTTTATATCGGTAGTAGTCACTGCATATTACTCATTATGACCCTGCCTTATGTTACTTTAAGGGTGGCATAACAAGTCAATTAAATATTACTGATCACCTATTATGTGTGAGCTGTTGGGTTAGGTCTGCAGTAGACGCAGTTATACAATAGCGTTAAATGTGTTGAGAACGCTATGGGACCATCTTGCTTTGCTTTGTTGCACAGTGATGTAAAGAACTTTTTAGTGTTAGCAAAATGTGCACAACTGGACAAAAGGAAACCAGACAGAGGTACATCTGTGTAAATCTGCCACCACTATTATAAATCAGTTTTTTTTATTTTGCTGTTGGTAGTTCATAGTTGAATTCTCATTTATATCTTGGAAAAAAAGTTAAGGGTTTGAAAAAGTAATTAGGAAAGCAAAAAGTCTGTATTCAGAGTTACTCGGCTTCTATTTGGGGTACAGAGTAGACACCCACTGTTTCGTGTAGACTTGCTGTGGAGTTCCATGTAGATATAAACATAAGTTCATTCTTTAAACTTGTGGCAGTGTATCAGGTGTATTATTTTATGATTATTCAGATTACAATAAACTGTTTTTGAAAATAGTTTTATGTGGCTAAAATTAACTTCTAGTCATTTCTTACCTGTCAAGACAATAGTAGAAGTCTGAACTGAATACAGACTATCAACTAAAATAGTAACACCTCTTGCAGACAAAGTAATATGGTCCATATCTCTAATGACTTTAGCCAATACAACAATCTGAAAACAGAAAAGAAACAGAGAGTCTTTAAACATTTTCTACTCAGCTTCTCTAATTACACATTTGTAATTTTTTATGTTTTTTTTATTCTTTTGATACTTCTTAGAAGGGTAAAGGGAGTGTTTAGAGGATTCAATAGAAGCAGCATGTGGTGGTGGGGAGAGTTAGGGTATTTGTCCCTGTCTGGTCATAGCAGTGATCATAGGGGGTACTATTATTCTTCCTACAATGTTTGCAACTTTTGCACCCTTTCAATATGGGTTCATAGAAAATACTTCTCTTAAAGGGCACAGGATAGAAAATGAAGAGAGAGAATAAGACTTCCCAGATACATACAGTTGTTACTAGGTCGAAGGATCAGTGTGATCAACTAAAGATTTGCAGTTAGAAAACCTGTCTTGGATGCTAACATGTTTTTCTACCTACTTCCTTTTAATATGGGAGTGATGAAAATAATACTACCTGATTGTCAACCTTACAGGCTTGTTATAAACATCAGATGAGGTATAAAGGCATAAGCAAGTGTCTTGTAACTTGTAAAATTCTGTATTAATGAAGAAATCCTCATAGATAATGGAGTTTTTATGAGGTAGAAGGGGCTTATGTGCAAAGTACTAAGTTTTTACAAATAAGTAAACGTTTTCTGGGCCTCCAAATTGTTGTAATTTTCAAGTTTTCACAAAATGACATATTTATTAATTTGAGGTGTTAATCTCAATTTTATACCTGAAATGCTGCCATTGCCTTCTCAGTTTCAACTGTTGATTCAAGAAAACGTTCAAAAATAGATATGGTCATTATTCCACTTTCCAATATTAAGTATTGTTGAAAGCGATTATTGAAGGCAAAAAGTGTTAATGCATAGCCTGCTCTTAAGCAAATATCCTAAAAATAGGAGAAACATGCATTATAGTGAACTTCATTTATCATGTTACTCAACATAATAGACTTTAAATTCTTGCTTATTAAAATATATTGCATTCTTATCACTGGGAGTAAAATATGACATTACTAGGGAAAAGATATAACAGTTACTCCAGAATGTTATAACTTTCAACATTTCAAAGTAGAGTTGATAAATCAAAACTTCCCTTGTATAGCATGTTACCTATTGCATTCCATACATTGTTGGGTATTCCATATCATCTCTTAAATTCATTTGTAAAATTCCACTGTACTATATTTTAAGGAAGAATAGGAGAAAAATAATGTATTCTGAAGAATCACATTTTAACATTCTGAGCCTGGGCAAACAGCAAAAGCTAGTTTCTTCTGTAGAATTAGTCTGCTTGCCAGAGATATATAAGTATGGTAGACCTTCCAGAAAGATTCAAAAGATAAAATCTTATTACTAAGTCTTATTTTTAATATTAAAATAATTCAATATATTGTATTATTGGTGTGTTATTTGAACAATGTATTACACACAGAAAGAACTCATTCATCTTAGTGAATTTTCTTTTCTTGTTTTCTTTTTTTTTTTTTTTGAGACAAAGTCTCCCTCTGTCACCCAGGCTAGAGTGCAGTGGCATGATCTTGGCTCACCGCAATTTCCACCTCCCAGGCTCAAGCAATGCTCCCACTTCAGCCTCCCAAGTAGCTAAGACTAAAGGCATGTGCCACCACACCTGGCTAATTTTCTGTATTTTTTTGTAGAGACAGGGTTTTGCTATGTTGCCCAGGCTGGTCTTGAACTCCTGAGCTCAAGGTGTCTGCTCACCTTGGCCTCCCAAAGTGCTGGGATTACAGACATGTACCACTACACCCAGCCCTGAATTTTCTTCTGCCGCTATTAATCATAATATTAAAATGCTGCATGTACATACTGAAATATTTATAGATAAAATTATATGATGCTTGAAATTTGCATCAAAAATAATTTAGTAGAAGTGAGTAGATGTATAGATGAAATAAGATTGGCCATGAGACGATGACTGCTGAAGCTGGGTGGGAACATTTAGGTTCATTATGCTACCCTGTCATTTTATATATATTTGAAATTTTCCATAATAAAAATCACATACACACACATACACAGAAAAAAATCCCAGTCACCTAGCAATAGGCAAAAAGAAAGGTATTAGGTACAGTCAAAGGCTTGAGAAACTAGGTCTCATTCATAGTCAAAGGGTGGATTAACAGACAGCAAAATAGAACCTAGAGCCAAGTAGGAAAGAGTGGCAATGGGAAATGAACCAAAGGGGCATGCTTTGTGTATCAAGGTCAGATAGAGTGAAGTGAGAGAAATATGCTAAGACTTGACCGATTTCCATTTCTTTTCCATGTAGGGTTCACTCCTGCAGTATCACTGTGGAAATCTACAGTAAATAGTTTAGATTATAAAGTGGCTATTAATGTTTCAAAATGAATCCCATAGTTTGACTGCTCCCACCATGCCAGCTAGTATCAGATACAGGACAAGAACCAAGTTGGCTATTCCCAGTTCAGAGGGCTAAAAATTAATCCTTGAGGAAAGACATATTTTTCCATACTTTTTTTCCCCAATGTCAACTGTCTTAAACTCTTTACTTCATATATATTTTCATTTACCTATCTACCAGGGTGGTTATACCCACTGGTTACTTACTGTTACTTTATACCCACTGATTTATGAATGGGAAAAGAGTACCTGTTAATTATGCTCACTAACCTCTTCAAAAGTATATTCATAATTAATTAACCCACATATTTGAGTTAATTAAAAAGAGTAGAATAACAGTAACTAAATTAATGTGACTAATTTCATGTGGCTTGTGAAAATCAATCTCAATGGTCCATTTCATATATTATTCTAGTTTGGTAGCATGAAAATAGTTGAATTATAATTTAAAAACAACACATAACCTATTGCATCTCCATGTAGACAGTATCAATGTGGCTAGGAGTTACAAGAACCTGGGTTCCTGACTTAATTTTTATTGCATTCCTGTCATTATCCATAAGATAGCTATTCATTCAGTGACATATTTAATGTTGCTGAACACCCCTCCCTCCCCTCTAACTTCTACAACACATCTGTGTAATCTGAAGTCTCCCACTACAGGTTTAACGAAGGACCGCAGGCATTTAGTACTGTCTCTAAAGCCCTAAGAGCACTAATGTGCCTCTGCAGGGCAGGTAGTTTGAGGCAAAATATAGTACAAGAAACCCTAGAGGACTTTTAACTTGCCTTGTGATGAGTGTTAGAATTAAAAATTTTAGCCAAGTCCAGATAAATCCTTTGGTTAAACCTAGTTCTCTAAGATTCCCTACCATTTGTAGAACTGATGCACAAGAATAAATCTATTATAAGCCAAATGCAGAGTCCAGAGAGTGAAGCAGGTGGTAACAAACTGGGAAGGAAGGCAGAATACTTGAGAGTGGAATGTGTAATAAAAGGGAGAAGAAGGGTGCACATGAGGAGTAAGGTAATGGGAGCAAAAGCTAGAAGGAACAGAGTAGAGGGGCAAAAGATGGCTTAGAGAGTCAGTCAGACATTCATTTAGTCTCCTCACCCTATTAGTTTCCGTATATATTTATATATATATATTTTTTTACTCTACTGTAAATATATATATATATATATATATATATATATATATATTCTCTTTTTTGAGATGGAGTCTAGCTCTGTCACCCAGGCTGGAGTGCAGTGGTGCAATCTCGGCTCACTGCAACCTTCACCTCCCGGGTTCAAGTGATTCTCCTGCCTCAGCCTCCCAAGTAGCTAGGACTACAGGCATGTGCCACCACGCCTGGCCAATTTTTGTCTCTTTAGTAGAGATGGGGTTTCACCACATTGGCAAGGCTGGTCTCAAACTCCTGATCTCAAGCGATCTGCCCACCTCGACCTCCCAAAATATTTCCCATATTTTTATAGCAGCACTTCTCTTTTGTGTACCACAGTAGAGTAAAATTTTATATTAAAAAATAACATGACTTCATTCCCACCCACCTCCTGACCCTCCTTGATCCCTCTAAAATCTTACAGAACTGAGAGAAACATCGTTGGCAATTTTCTTCCTGGTTGTGAAATGCCCTGTAGAAAATAGCTCTCATTTCGTTAGGGTAGTGCTGTTGACAGTGTGGCCCGTGACCAGTGACAGTCCACAAAATCATTAACAGTGGGATAACAAAACTGAGAATAAACATTGAAAAGAAACAAATCTTCTTTATAGTTGAATACCAACTAATAAACGTAGAAGGAAGATTAATTGCCCTTAGGCAAATGTTACATTTATTATTGTTGCATCAATGGATGCTAAGATTGGTGAGCAAAAGTGTGATGCAAGACAAAATATTTGCATAATCTCAAAGTGTCTCACCTTAAGATACTTATTAACTACAAAAGGAAAAACAGTGAGTGAAGAAATATGGCAGACTCCATTTTAACCAAGTAATCAAAATTAACATTACCAGTAAAATACATCAACATTATATACCTCATGCTATGATGTACTGGGAAGGTGAGTGAAGAAAACCACATCACTTCTGTGATATTCTTGCCAAAAGGTGTAACTTCAGTTTAATTAGGGGAAAACATCAAGGTCAAATTGAGGGATATTCTATAAAATAACTGGCCTGGATTCATCAAAAATGTCAAAATCATGAAAGACATGAAATCATGAAAAACAAAGAAGGACTGAGCTTCACAAACTGGAGGCTAAAGAGACAAGACATTTAGATGTAATGTGAGACCCTGGATTAGATTCTGGAACAAAAGTAGACATTGAAAAAAAAATAATTTTTTAAATTAAAAAAATACAAAAACAAAACCAAAAAAGGGACATTGCTGAGAAAACTGGCAAAATTTAAATAAGGTGTGCAAATTAGTTAATAGTATGGTATCAATGTTAATATTCTAGTTGACATTTGGGAAAACTAGATGAAGGATATACCAGAATACTGGTTTTACAAATTTTTGGAAAGTCTAAGATTATTTCAAAATTTTTAAAGTTAAAAAAAATTATCCTTCCATAATAGATTGCTGGGAAAAAGCTATTTCTTCATCACAAATAGTTTGAGAAGCACCACTTTAGCGTATTGGATAAGTGAATGACTGAGGGCTGAAAGGGCATAAAATTATTTTAAAGGTTTGATTTGGGATATAAGACATTTGTTTTTTGATTCATCACCAAACATTAAAATTACTGCATTTCAACGATGAAGTGGGACAACTCAGAAAAATATGGAGCTGTATTATTATATCATTACAAACTAATGACCTACAAAGAGATCTTTTACATGTCTTTTCTTAAATAATACATTGAATATTGCCATGAAGAAGACTTGATAATTTGAAGATGTGGTATAAAAACCATTTTTTTGAAAATGAACCTCAATATTTTGTAAAGGTATTACCTTTTCTGTTGAGTGAAGAAGATAAAGGACATCAGCATACTCAAATCCTTCATTTTCATGTAAGTCTTTCTGTAACACATCATTCCCTAGGACAATGCATGCCAAGGAAAATGCCACTTCAACCTAAACATGCGGTTTTCAGAAATTACTTTTCAATTATGCTTTATGAAATTACACATTTCATTGTGCAGGCATTTATATAGAATACATTGTGGAAAGATACTATAAAATCTGCTAAAATATAATCCATTGATTCCAGTTATCTTACTAGTAAAAGAACTGCACTTACAACTCCCTCATAATTTTTAATAGCTGAGAAAATATCCTTTCTGTGTTCAGGGACCAACCACAGAGCCCCATTTGAGGGCACTGGAGAAAGGAACAAGGGCCAGCAGATCATGTAAGGAGGTAGTATCCTAAGTGCATAGTGGTATCCCTTCCATATTAAAAAAAATGTTCTTTTAATTTTTTGACATGGATTAAAAAGCTGTTTTGAACTGCTTGTTAACTACTGACCATCGAGTTGTAAAGCTTTAATGCAGCACCTTTTTTTTTTTTTTTTTTTTTTTTTTGGATGGAGTCTTGCTCTGTCGCCCAGGCTGGAGTACAATGGCATGATCTTAGCTCACTGCAACCTCCACCTCCTGGGTTCAAGCGATTCTCCTGCCGCAGCCTCCCGAGTAGCTGGGATTACAGGCACGCACTACCACGCCCAGATAATTTTTTGTATCTTTAGTAGAGACAGGGCTTCACCATGTTGGCCAGGCTGGCCTCGAACTCCTGACCTCATGATCCGCCCGCGTTGGCCTCCTAAAGTGCTGGGATTACAGGCGTGAGCCAAAGCACCTGGCCTGCAGCACCTATTAATTTAAGCAAAACTTTGGGGAGTAGTACTAAGAAATAGTACTACTATTTTTCCCTCCTCTAGTTCTGGAACCATTTAATGTACATTCTGAAGCCCATTAGGAAGATGAACTTTGCATATTATTGGGACTCAGTAGATAAGTTTTTAAAGTGCTATACTATGCATTTCTATGAAAAACATTATGAATTTGAAAAGTATGATTATTGAATTATTGCAAAATGTTTTATCCATTATAGAATCTTTTGTAAAAAATATTGAAATGTATTTATGTTCTATTTAAACAAATTTCAAAACTCATTGAAAATATGTACTGAAATATAGATGGATACATTTTTTATGATAAGACACACATTTGTTAAAAAAATGCACCAGATGTGGTGGCTAATGCCTGTAATCCCATCACTTTGGAAGCCAAGGTGGAGTATCTCTTGAGCCCAGGAGTTCGAGAACAGCCTGGGCAAAATGGTGACCCCATCTCCAACAAAAATACAAAAAATTAGCCAGGCATGGTGGCACACTCCTGTAGTCACAGCTACTCAGGAGGCTGAGGTGGGAGGATCACTGTAGCCCAGGAGGCAGAGGCTGCAGTGAGCCAAGATTGCACTACTGCACTCTAGCCTGGCTGACAGTGAGAGACCCCATCTCAATTTTTAAAAAAAATTAAATAAATAAATAAAGATTAAAAAAAGAAACAGCCTGGGTGCAGTGGCTCACACCTTAATCCCAGCACTTTGAGAGGCCAAGGCAGGCAAATCACTTGAGGTCAGAAATTCAAGACCAGCCTGGCCACATGGTGAAACCTCGTCTCTACAAAAATACAAAAATTAGCCAAGTGTTGTGGTGCACACCTGTAATCCCAGCTACTCAGGAGGCTGAGGCAGGAGAATCACTTGAACCCAGGAGGTGGAGGTTGCAGTGAGCTGAGATGGCGCCACTGCACTCCAGCCTGGGCAACAGAGCGAGATTCTGTCTCAAAAAAAAAAAAAGACAAAGAAACTATGCTATTTACTTAGATGTTGTCCTCCTATGTTATTTCTATTTTCTCATCTCCAGTAGCGTGCATACCAAATTTTGAAAATAAAATATTTTTTTGCTGTTATAATTTCTTGCCTGACCACCTATAGATGTCTTGAATTTCTAAAGCCTGGGTAAAAGTATTTGAACAGATGTAAATGTCATTTTATTAAAGGCATTTTAGTAGAAGTAAATGGAAGACTGAATGACTGACTCTTCAACAACTCACAATAATTCTTTGTAATGTCCAGCCTTGAGAAAACTATTACCTCCAGCCAACAGAGGCTGCTTGGCAGAAGACAGGGCTGGTTTGAAGTGTAGTACTGACAAGATTCACTAATATTTGAGAAATATTCCCATATAAGTCATACATTCCCACTATCCCCTCCCAGTTTTAGCAACTGATGTCTGGGGAGGTAGAAAAGAACTTTTGTGAATAAATAATCAAATATCTGAGGAAAATCTTATTTGAAGAGTAAAAACATAAGATTTTCTTGTCATATTTGAAGAAACCCTACTTTAATAAAATTTACTAGTATCTTATGGTTTGAAGCAACCTTTTTGTTTAAAACTTCTAGGATTTTATTTTTATTTTTGGCTTATTTCTCCAAGAAAAATAGGATTTAGTTTAAAAGATTAAATATTTTTATGTTTATGAACTTGAATAAAGATACAAAATTTTCTTAAAATTATATTTCTGTTAATTTTTACCATATCAGAAAACAATGTAAACCTTTATACCTTAATGTTAGGAGAAGGGTGATTTCTTAGTAGTTGGATAAGTACTGGAAAGGCATTTTCATCTACAACAAATTGTTGACTGACAGGATTGCTTGTATGGGCTACACCTGTAAGAGTCCACGCCAATGAGGTAATGTTTTTTTCCATTTTATAAATGGCAAAGTCAAACATAGCTTGATATTTTGGGTTTACAAAGCGTTCTAAGGTAATACAGGTAGTAAATTACAAAAGGGTATGCTATATGACACTATTTTAATAGTCCTGAATTAATTTTTTAAAAGACAAAGTGAATAAACATGGAGACCTTATTAGAATTGTGAGTGGCTTCCTAAAAGTCACAAAGCAAAGGAAATTAGAAATATTATACTACCAAGGAATAATAATAGCTATCGTTTATTGAAGAAATATTATGTACGAGGTACTTAAGTTAATAATTCTATTGTTTTCTATAAAAAGTTTACTTCTACAAAAATGACTAGAGTAAATCACCAAGTTAAAATTTCTAGGTTTCTTAAATTATACACGCTAACAAGATAATCTTACTATGTCTCTTTATAACATACTACTTTAAATTGCAGGCCTAAATTCACCAGAGAAACTCAACTCTCTTTTTTTTTTTTTCCACTCCTCGCAATTTCCTGTTGAGAAACTCATTTCTTTCTAGTGAACATGGACAAAGAATTTTAACTCTGTTCTTTTGCTAATATTAAATGTCACAATAGATATACAGTGGGTTTATATAAATGGGTTAACCCTAAATAAATGGGTTAAATATAAGATTGAGCCTCTCAGTGAACAATGAAGTCACCTACATATTGTACCTAGGGAAGTTTGAAGGAAAAAAGAACACCTTTGTCCGCACAAACTCCCCACCCGCACCACACACACACACACACACACACACACACACACACACGCACAGCTGACGTGGACAGATTTGAAATGAACTAATGAGAAGAAATTTGATTATGTGTGTGTGTATGTATGTCAGGCAACCTTGCATATATATTATCATTTACTGGAACTTTAGAAATAACTGTAATTTATGGCCGGGCGCGGTGGCTCACGCTTGTAATCCCAGCACTTTGGGAGGCCGAGGCGGGCGGATCACGAGGTCAGGAGATCGAGACCACAGTGAAACCCCGTCTCTACTAAAAATACAAAAAATTAGCCGGGCGTGGTGGCGGACGCCTGTAGTCCCAGCTACTCGGAGAGGCTGAGGCAGGAGAATGGCATGAACCCGGGAGGCGGAGCTTGCAGTGAGCCGAGATTGTGCCACTGCACTCCAGCCTGGGTGACAGAGCGAGACTCCGTCTCAAAAAAAAAAAAAAAAAAAAGAAATAACTGTAATTTATGTCAAAGTCTCTGGCCAAAAAGCAAAGAAACATCTTCTTTGGCTGATTATCTTGGAAGTGTGAATGAGTTTCTGCAAGAAACTTTTGGCAAGCAAAGAGAAAAAAATGTGAGAATCAATTCCTATTACACTTCATTCAGCTGGACTATTTTTGAGGAAATTCAGTGATCTAGAAATAAAGATTTTTCCTCTTGTTTGCAAGAAGCAGTCTACAATCAGCACCCTGCATTCATCAAGGTCAGCAAGAACCCAAATTTTAACTTTTGGTGGGTCACAACTGACAGTTCCACATTTTCTCAGGTACCCCAAAATGTCAATTCCTTTGCAATGAATTCTATGTTATATAAACAAATGATCATTACAGAGACATTCAAGAATGTGCTCCAGCATTAGAAACTCTTCTATATCTTCAAAAACATATAGTTCTTGAGATTCAAAAGAACTATTTTTCTCTTAAACTTAAAAAAGAGATTGCTTTCAGTCAAAATAGCCAAGGCTTATTGTCCTAATTTTCCTTTCTAGCCATTGTTCAAGAGCAAGACTGATACAAAATTCTTAATTATACCACTTTTACTGACCAAGTTCTTAGACAAATTTCAAAAGTTACAAAGGTCTTTTATACATTAAATACCATTTAGGGGTCAAATCCCCAAAAGTGGGGATAGAGAGGAAGAGAGATTAATTTCCACTTCTCTGCCCAATCTGTTCTTGTTCTTACAGATATTTAAGAAATTGAGAATAAGTATACAAACCAATACAAATGGATCCCACTGCTCTGATGACACTGAGAAGTGTGCCTTCAGCGATCGTACTAATTCTTAGTAAGCGAACCAATGGTGCAATTCCATTCCCTTCACATATTTGATTTTGATGCATCCTGCTGTCCTTACTTAGAGCTATGACAGCTTCACCTCCTGATAAAGAAAAGCAAGATACATGTATGATACTCCAGTGCCCTGTTCTACATCATGCAGGGGACACGGTGGCTCACACTTGTAATCCCAGCTACTTGGGAGGCTGAGGCAGGAGGATCACTTGAGCCCAGGGGTTTGAGGCTGCAGTGAGCTATAATTGTGCCACTGCACACCAGGCTGGGCAACAGAGAAGGATCCTGTCTCTAAAAAATAAAAATAAAATAAGGAAAATAACTTACCAACATACTGCATTTTAGCTGATGGTGACGAAAGCATATTTATTATAAAGCTGTATCCAATTTGTTCTGCCATATATTTTTGTTGTTTTAGTGTTTGTCCTGCCAAGGCCCAAAGTGCAACGGCTCCTTGTTCCTTAACATCTATTTGAAATGCCTGTTTTTAAAAATATTTCATTAATTCAGTGAACATTTATTGAACACTTTAGGAATGCATATTTTATAAAATGTTTATTCTAGAATTGGTTTAGTTTTTCTATTCACTTAACAATTCAAAATAGAATATATCATCTAAGAAAAATGACCAGTAATCATAAAATTCCTACCTTTAGGAGTTTTAAAAGATACTTAGTTAATGATTTTTCCAGAAATGCTTTCTGTATAAGAGGGTTGTGACTTGCCAGTGATTCCACAGCCATTGCACCTTTCATTTGGACACTAATTTGTTTCCCTTTAAAAAGAGCCACCAGAGGAGGAATCGCTCCCTCCATAGCTATAGCATCCTGAATTTCCTTATTGTCACGCCCAACCTCAGCAATTGCAGCAGAAGATACAGCCTTCAACACATCTTCAAATGAATTTAAGAACAAGTTAAATAAACCTTATGAAAAATAAGAATATCAAAGTGCAGCATATCATTAGTTTCCCATATTATAAAATGAAATTTATAAAAAGCTTAGAGAAAATAAAGAAAAACAGAAATAAACAAAACTGGCTAGATTTACCACCTAAACACAATCAAACATTTGGGATAATCTCATGTACTATTTCTTATGCAGATGGATTTAGATAGTTATAGATGTATTTGATATAGTTGTATTTTAAAACAATAGCTTGCATTTTTACTTACAATTAAAACATTCCCTCCCCACCACCCTTTTTTTTTTTTTTTTTTTTTTTGAGACAAGGTTTGGCTCTATCACCCAGGCTGAAGTGCAGTGTGTGTGATCTCAGCTCACTACAACCTCCACCATCCTCCCACCTCAGCCTCCTGAGTAGCTGGGACTACAGGTGTGCACCACCACACCCGGCTAATTTTTGTGTTTTTTGTAGAGAAATTACTGGAATAACTCAGTACATCTCAGTAAACTGCTTATCAAAAATAATAGCATCTTAGCCTTCCATAATCAGAGTTCAAAACTATCAATGTTACTGTGTTTGGGTATGGGTATTATCATTAAAAATAAATATGTAAACTTTGCTAATTTGATAGCTGTCTCATTTTGGTTTGTATTTTTGGTACTGGTGATTCTAAACATTCTCCTATATTCTTTTAACCAGTTGCACTGTGCTTTTTTGAGTATGGGTATTATCATTAAAAATGAATACATCAACTTTGCTCAAATTTGATAGACAAAAATGCCGTCTCATCTTGTTTTGCATTTTTGGTATTGATGAGTCTAAACATTTTCCTATATTTTAACAAGTTGCATTTTTTTAACTTATAGAAAAGTTGTAAGAATAAGTCAGAGAATTCCTGTATACCTTTACCTGGATTTATAAATTTTTAATATATTGCCATATTGGTTTTTCTATCCATTTATCTATAAAATTTACTTTTCTAAATTTGAGGGTATGTTGCGTGCATACATCATGGCCTTTTATCTCTTTAATACTCTAGTGTGCATTTACTAAAAAAAAAGCCTATCCTTTTATGTAACTACAAGGCAATTAGTAGATGCAATACTTTAATCATATTGTATTGATTTTCCTAGTAATGTCCTTTATCACACTTACTTTCTTCCAGTACAGGATCCAGACCAGGACCATGTGTTGCACTTAGTTATGTCTCTTTAGTGTTCTATTATCTGGAACCTTTTCTCAGGGGTTTTTTGCTCTCTTATGACATAGACATTTTTAATGAATATGGGTCATTTAGTTTAGAGAATTTTCCTCAGTTTGGGTTTGTTTGATGTCTCCTCATGACTCAAGATATGCACCTCCATCTAGAATATTTTTAAAGTGATATTATGACTTGGGTGCAGTGGTGCATGCCTATAATCCCAGCTATGCAGGAGGCTAAAGGTGGGAGGACTGCTTGAGCCCAGGGGTTCAAGATAAGCCCGGGCAACATAGCAACCTCATTTCAAAAAAAAAGTGACATTATGTTCTGGGGATATCCTCTGTGGAGTTCTATAATGTCCATCTATTCCTCATTGGTGATGTTCATTTTGATCACCCAGTTTCTCTACTGTATAGTTGCTATTTTCCCTCTTGCAACTAATAAGGAGCAAAACACTTTAAGACCATGTAAATATCAAAATTTGCCCCCAAGATTTAGCAACCATTTATAATTTTTGCCTGAACCAATCTTTACTATGCTGTTTGCAAAATACTAATTTTCCAAATCTACCACTCCTTCTCATTTGTCAACTGACATTCTGCTATAAGGAAGAGCCCTACCTTATTCTCTATTTATTTGTTTCCTTGTTTATCCAGTTGTTATCAGGATGAGGGCACAGGCTCCTATTTTATTCAACCCATTAATTTTCTTTTCTTTTTTGAGACAAGGTCTCGCTCTGTCACCCAGGCTGGAATGCAATGACACGAACTCAGCTCACTGCAACCTCTGCCTCCCAGGCTCAAGCGATCCTCCCACCTCAGCCTCCCAAGTAGCTGGGAATACAGGCGTGTACCACCATGCCTATCTAATTTTTGCATTTTTAGTAGAGATGAGGTTTTGCCATGTTGCCCAGGCTGGTGTTGTACTCATGAGCTCAAGCTATCTGCCCGTCTGTCTTGGCCCCGCAAAGTGCTGGGATTATAGGCATGAGCCACTGTGCCCGGTGTACTTTCTTATTTATGTTGGTACTCAGATTGTCTAAGATTTGGCCAGTGGGAGCCCCTTCAGGTTGTCCTTGTGTCCTATAGATATGCCTCCTTTTTTTTTTTAATTACTTTCTGTCACCATATGATGATGTTCCTGACTCACCATATACCTTCTCTGCCCCTGCCCTGGAATCAACTATTTCTCCAAGAAGCTCTGGTTCCTTTTAATGAGGGATGATATTTAGAAACCAAGATTTGGGTGCTCGGTATGCTCATTGCTACTGGAATATCATTGCTTCTGGATCATATATATGTGTGTGTGTGTGTGTGTGTGTGTGTATAAATCCATATATATATAATATGTATACATATGTATATGTGTATACACACACACTCATACATGCACACATACATTTCCAATTCCAATCCAACCCCAAAGGGTTTATTGTTTTCCTACATTCTGCACATTTCTTTGCACAGTAAGAACCCAATAATATCAACACATTTATTCATTTCTTTAGTCCTACAGTACTTATCATGTGGGTTCAGAATTGTTCTACCCATATCATTATGACATACAAGTTCACTAAAAAGAACTCAAAATCTGTGTGTAGTTTGTGTTTACCCTTAGATAGTATATAATGCACTGTGTTTAAAATTATTTGTATTCATTTTTTCTTTTCTTCTTAAATCTAGTTATACAATTTATTTCAGTTTTCATTTCCCCCAGCCTTGTAGATTTAATTTTTTATTATGTAGAATATCAATATATTTCCAAAAGCAAAACTAGATAGAAAAGTGTTTGTGCATTCATGTAGCTAACTATATCCTTTAGATGCTCTATAATCCAGCATTTGTTTTTTCATATACTATCGAGGTTAATTATCTCTCTATTAAGGCCTTATTGTTCATACCAACTTCTATACCCACTTTATATCAATTTATGTCAAACACATTAACTATTTTTATTATGAGTATTTTCTTCATTTAATCATCTAATCATTTATTTAATGCATATTTATTGGATAGCTATGTGCTAGACACTGTCCCAGGCACTAGGGAAACAATGGTGAACCAACAAAACAAGGTCCTTGACCTTGTCGAACAAAAGGAAAGGCCAGAGTAAAGAACAAAGCAATAAGTTCAATATTACTTGAGAGTAATATCAGAGAAAAGAGGAGTGACAGGAAGGTCATTTCCTCTTGAAGTAGAGAAGTAAAAAGGGCTTATAGGCCATGCTGGAAATGTGGATCATATCCTAGGTGATAGAGAGTCGCTGAATAATTTAAAGAAGAAGATACGATCAACTTTACATTTTAGTTAGATCACTCAAGTAACACTTGGAATGTTAACCCTGAAAGATTAATTAAATTAAGAAAGTGTGGGGGAAACCATTCTTTCCCTTACCCAATATTCCTGAATCAGTACAAAAAGTAGAAATTCCTCCACCCACAGCCAACTCAGAAATATTAAGAATAAAAATTTACCCCTTACTCATTCTTCCCCATGAGAAGAATAGTGAGTTACATAATTTTTTAGTTTGAAGAATGAGTCATTGCAAACGCATGGTTTAGGTTCTTTTTGGCACTTTTTGTTGTTTTCTCAAAGCAAGCTTTCCAACAATAATGCTGAAGTTTTGATCTTTATTTGATTCCTGTCTATTTCTCATTTGGGCCCAAATTCTGAAAGGAATGGAAGTGTCTTTACTAAGCTATTCAGTAATCCAAAGTAGCTCTAAAGCTCAGGGGAGACGTCAGGGATGTGGATAAAGAACTGGGAAGAATAGATTGTAACCCTAGTAGAGTTCCTTTGGAGTGAATAAGAGGTAAAGAAGAGTATGCTGGATGAAAGCAGCAGCGTGACAAGAATGGAAGCTTAAGGAACTCCAGCTTTAAGAGTTGGGTAAAGGAGGACTAATGGTGAAGGCAGACTTTATCTACAACTTTTGGGGTCATAATTCCAAAATTTTCAGATTTTAGAATGTAAGGAGTACATAATACTACATATTGTATAACATCACAAAGAGTCTGGAGAAAATCAATTTCTGCAGAAACATGTGAATAATCATTCCAAGAAAATAAAATGAGGTGATCTTTTAAGTTTTTCTCAGTTTGAAACTGAAAAAGCATTTTGTATGCTTTTGTTACATATTTGAGTTTCTGTGGTGGTGTCATATAAACTTTTGTTATTAACAGAACAGGAAAGTTGGGTACCATATGAAATCAGAAGCATTGTAGGAATGAAGGCATGCATACGTGAATACATGTATATAAGAATGTGAATCCAAGCAGCTAAATGGGTGAAGGAAAGGCCTAAAACAAACCAAACTTAGCAAGGGTAGGCTTGCTCTGGACATAGAGACTCAGACTAAGGAGATGTTAACAAATCCATCTTTTCAAGAAACTGTATGTGAATCTACTTTGGGGCCATTTTAATACAAGAAATCTTAGAGTAGCTCACATGGTAAAGAAGACACTGGAATTAATAATATGCCTTTGTGATCTCCTATACCTTAACAACCCAGCTAACATCCAAGAGGACTATTTGCTAAAGCACTAAAGTTATATAGGGAGGCTTACCTAAAAGGAAAAAATAATTAAAATTTATTTCAAAATTAAGTTATCTTCCTTGGAGTGAGGAGATAATGTAGATTATGGTGTAGGAAAAAATAATTTTATTTCAATAATTTATTTCATACTATAGTTTTCTTTCTTTTTTATTTTTTTAGACAGAGTCTCTCTCCATTGCCAGGCTGGAGTGCAGTGGCATGATCTCGGCTCACTGCAACCTCTGCCTCCCAGCTTCAAGCGATTCTCCTGCTCAGCCTCTCAAGTAACTGGGATTACAGGCACGCGCCACCACACCTAGCTAATTTTTTTGTATTTTTAGTAGAGACAGGGTTTCACCACGTTGGCCAGGATGTCTCGATCTCCTGACCTTGTGATCCACCTGCCTTGGCCTCCCAAAGTGCTGGGATTACAGGCGTGAGCTACCACGCCTGGTGCTGTAGTTTTCTTTCATGAACTCATTTATTATTTATTTATTCAAATTGGTGCTACAATTTGTACTTTGTTACAGCATCTGGGATTGAGAAAAGGAAAACAGAAAGAGAAGACCTAGTCCCTATCTTTAAATTTTAATTAGTTAGATAAAACACAAACAAAAAAAGAGATAAAGAATGACTATAAATGAGTAAAAATTATACATTTAAAATATACATAAAAGCTGACCCTCTCTAATGCTATTCTTTTTTCCTTTTTTTTTTTTTTTTTGAGATGGAGTCTTGCTCTGATGCCCAGGCTAGAGTGCAGTGGTACAATCTCAGCCCACTGCAACCTCTGCCTCCCAGGTTCAGGCAATTCTCCTGCCTCAGCCTCCCAAGTAGCTGGGATTACAGGTATGCACCACCACACCCAGCTGATTTTTGTATTTTAGTAGAGATAGGGTTTCACCATGTTGGCCAGGCTGGTCTCGAACTCCTGACCTCAGGTGATCCGCCTCAGCCTCCCAAAGTACTGGGATTATAGGTGTGAGCCACTGCACCTGGCCTCTAATGCTATTCTTAAAGGATAAAGTAGAGCATAGTAAGCGATGGAAGAACACTTGAACAGAGAGAGCATAAGGAATTTGTTATGAAGGGAGAGGGCTTTCAAATGATGTCACCACACGATAGAGGTTCTTAGAAGATGACACTTGCTTAAATTTGAAGTTTTAAAGTAAAGGAAAGATCGCTTCTACATTCCCCTTATTATTAATCTTGACTTACATTTAACCAATATATTTTTTTTTGTATTTATTCCTGGTGAACTGGAAGAGGAAGCCAAATGATATACTGAGCAGGAAGAAAATGAGCAAGTTCTTCTCAATTTTCTCTTCCCCCAAATTTGGGGAAAACCATATATTTGGAGCTTACCTGTTACATGTGCTAACTGGAATGAGATTATTCTTACAGAACCCGGGAGACCATTTGCAGTAGCTGCTGAAACTGCCTCATGGCTTTTGATGTTCTTGGTACTGAGATGCACTTTAGGAACTGATAATTGGCCTAATGCTTCCTGATAACCTTGAATTTTGACATCAAATATCTAACAGATCTGAAGCCCTTGTTGTTACTTGCAAAATAGCTACCCATGATCAATATGTTACTATCAATATGTACTATTCACCCAAGGTAGCATATACTCTCCTAGGCATATTATATGTATTTTTTAAATCATCCATGCCAATATTTCCATTGATAAACATGTCTAATTAAACTTTTTTAAAGAATATGCCTTTGAGAGTCAATTATTTTTATAAGCCCAGCAGTTTAAATTTAACCATTATCTGCCGGGCATGGTGGCTCACAACTGTAATCCCAGCACTTTGGGAGGCTAAGTCAGTAGATCACAAGGTCAGGAGTTTGAGACCAGCCTGGCCAACATGGTGAAACCCTGTCTCTACTAAAAATACAAAAATTAGCCAGACGTGGTGGTGCATGCCTGTAATCCCAGCTACTCAGGAGGCTAAGACAGAAGAATTGCTTGAACCCTGGAGGCGGAGTTTGCAGTGAGCTGAGATCACACCACTGCATTCCAGCCTGGGCGACAGAGTGAGACTCTGTCTTGAGAAAAATAAAATAAAATATAAATAAATTTAACTGTATCTACATAGTTCAGCAGTTAGGAAAAATAAATAAATTTGTGTTTTAGATATTAAGGTTATATTACACATGTTTAGATCTATTCAAAGACAGATTCGGGACATCTATTCATATAGGACAAGTCCAATCCCATGTTTGCTTCATTTAATATATCTGGTCATTATAAAATAATACAGAGATAGAGCTCACCTGAATCAGAACTCAGAAATCTGATAAGATATGGGAGGCCTTTATGTTCTCTCACAGCTCTTTGATTGTTTTCATTTCCTATACATAATACCCGTATACAGTTCATTACATTTACTAGCACATTTTCTATGTTTAAGTTCAATAGATTTATCAGACTTGGGATTCCATTCTAAAAATAAACAAAAAAAATTACATTTGAATTTGTTTAAGATAAATGTAATCTTTATTTAGAAATACAAGTTGGCCGGGCGTGGTGGCTCACGCCTGTAATCCCAGCACTTTGGGAGGCCGAGGCAGGCAGATCACGAGGTCAAGAGATCGAGACTATCCTGGCCAACATGGTGAAACCACGTCTCTACTAAAAATACAAAAATTAGCCGGGCATGGTGGCGCGTGCCTGTAGTTCCAGCTACTCTGGAGGCTGAGGCAGGAGAATCACTTGAATCCATGAGGCGGAGATTGCAGTGAGCCAAGATCGCACCATTGCACCCCAGCCTGGTGACAGAGCAAGAGTGTTTCAAAAAAAAAAGAAAAAAAGAAACACAAGTCTGTAATCTTTCTTGCTGTAAATAACTATTTGGGAGAGAATGAATGCCACAAACAAATGTGTCTACTGATAAGATACATTATGTGACAGTTAATACAGCTATCTAAGTGAAGCAAATAAGATTAATTGAATATATTGCCCCATTAGGAAATATTTGCCATTGTAGACACTGCACTGTAATTGGTAAACAGCAAGAAGCAATCAACATATACTAACTTATGAAAATCCTCCCTCATCTACTTCTGGACTGTACTCAAATGCCAACTTTTCGGTGGAGTTTTCATCAGGCGCCCTCTCTCTCCCTTTTCCCTGCTGTATTCTTCCCTGAGAGTTTTGTCACTGAATAGTAACATGGGTTTCTATTTTTGTAACTTCTATATGAGGGAGTTATTGTCAGTCAAAAATAATTGTATATGAAAAGAACTTACGTATTTGGCAATAACATCCTTGTTTTCACATTGAGCAATATCATATAGAATGACAGCACAGCGAGAGTGTACTTCAGGCTCATCACAAACCAGTAGGTTGATTAGAGATGGAATGCCTCCCGCTTCTACCAAAGCATGCACTGCACTTTTGTGGGTTGAGATATTACTCAATAACCCAACAGTTTTGCACTGCAGTTTTATTTTGGAACTTTTTAATAGATTGATTAAGGCAGGAATAGTGCCTGTAATGAAAAAAGCAAAAAAATTAAAAAGCATGAATTATTGGTAACCATTTGTAGTCAATTTATCATGGCAATATTTAAATAATATTTATGGGCATTGCAATATAAATAATTATGAAATAATTCTATAAAATATTTATAAAATTATCATTTGAAACTACATGAAGAAACCTTCCATCTTGTCTTTGGTATGGGCAGCTCTCATTGTTCATACATTTGATTTTCACAGAGCATGATCATATATTTTATATTAGTAACCTTAAGCCACCATTGAAACACTGAATTCTGGCTTAAGATTATTGATAAATGAATTCTTTGTGCTACCACATGGTACAGGTCAGTTTTGCTTATTGCATCAACTTTTTATGGCACTGCTTATGCAATTATTTGAGCATTTTATTATATTTTATCCTTATTTTATACCAGCATGTGAAAAAAAAAAGTGCTGAATCTAGTAAAATGCAACATTTGTCTCATTAATTACAATAGGCTCAAAGATAGAAATCATTAGGCATAGTGAAAATAGAAAATCTGGCTTCAGTTGGATGCCTGTTATACTTACATCAATTCAATGATAAATAGAAAGCACCTTATAGGACACACACAAAATAATAGAAAATATAGATATAATAAAGACCTTATTTATTTAGCTACCTGAAATGAAACATCCCTCATGACTTCTTTAAGTTCACCTTTTGGATATAGAGCTTTTTGTACAGGTTTTAAGGAACATATTAGGGGATTATCTATGATCAATCAAATTTTAACTTATTCATTTAATATTTCTGGAGCATCTCACGTGCGTTCAATAACCACATTAGGGTAGTGGCTACCATATTGGACATTTTCAAATAGAACATTTTCTTTGTGTGTGTGTGTGTGTGTGTGTGTAGATAGATAGGTAGATAGATAGATAGATAGACAGACAGATAGATAGACAGACAGATAGATATAGATATAGATAGATATAGATGAAGACAAAGACAGGGTCTCACTATGTTGCCCAGACTGGTCTCAAACTCCTGGGCTCAAGCTATCCTCCTGCCTTGGCCTCCCAAAGTGCTGGGATTACAGGCATGGGCCACCATGCCCAGCTGAACATTTTCATCATTTCAGAAAGTTATTCTGGACAGTGATATTCTCAAAACAATCCTATGGGGTGGAGCCATTTTATTTATTTTTTTATTATACTTTAAGTTCTAGGGTACATGTGCACAACGTGCAGGTTTGTTACGTAGGTATACATGTGCTATGTTGGTTTGATGCACCCATTAACTTTTCATGTACACTAGGTGTTTCTCCTAATGCTGTCCCTCCCCCTGCCTCCCACCCCACAACAGGCCCTGGTATGTGACGTTTCCCACCCTGTGTCCAAGTGTTCTCATTGTTCAATTCCCACCTATGAGTGAGAACATGCGGCGTTTGGTTTTCTGTCCTTGTGATAGTTTGCTTAGAATGATGGTTTCCAGCGTCATCCATGTCCCTGCAAAGGACATGAACTCATCTTTTTTTATGGCTGCATAGTATTCCATGGTTGATATGTGCCACATTTTCTTAATCTAGTCTATCATTGATGGACATTTGGGTTGGTTCCAAGTTTTTGCTATTGTGAATAGCGCCACAGTAAACCTATGTGTGCATGTGTCTTTATAGCAGCATGATTTATAATGCTTTGGGTATATACCCAGTAATGGGATTGCTGGGTCAAATGGTATTTCTAGTTCTAGATCCTTGAGGAATCACTACACTGTCTTCCACAATGGTTGAACTAGTTTACACTCCCACCAATAGTGTAAAAGCGTTCCTATTTCTCCACATCCTCTCCAGCATCTGTTGTTTCCTGACCTTTTAATGATCTCCATTCTAACTGGTGTGAGATGGTATCTCATTGTGGTTTTGATTTGCATTTCTCTGATGGCCAGTGATGATGAGCATTTTTTCATGTGTCTGTTGGCTACATAAATGTCTTCTTTTGAGAAGTGTCTGTTCATATCCTTTCCCACTTTTTGATGGGATTGTGTTTTTCTTGCAAATTTGTTTAAGTTCTCTGTAGATTCTGGAATATTAGCCCTTTGTCAGATGGGTAGATTGCAAAAATTTTCTCCCATTCTGTAGGTTGCCTGTTCGCTATGATGGCAGTTTCTTTTGCTGTGCAGAAGCTCTTTAGTTTAATTAGATCCCATTTGTCTATTTTGGCTTTTGTTGCCATTGCTTTTGGTGTTTTAGTCATGAAGTCCTTGCCCATGCCTATGTCCTGAATGGTATTGCCTAGGTTTTCTTCTAGGGTTTTTATGGTTTTAGGTCTAACATTTAAGTCTTTAATCCATCTTGAATTAATTTTTGTATAAGGTGTAAGGAAGGGATCCAGTTTCAGCTTTCTACATATGGCTAGCCAGTTTTCCCAGCACCATTTATTAAATAGGGAATCCTTTCCCTGTTTCTTGTTTTTGTTAGTTTGTCAAATTTCAGATGGTTGTAGATGTGTGGTGTTGTTTCTGAGGGCTCTGTTCTGTTCCATTGGTCTATATCTCTGTTTTGGTACCAGTACCATGTTGTTTTGGTTACTGTAGCTTTGTAGTATAGTTTGAAGTCAGGTAGCATGATGGCTCCAGCTTTGTTCTTTTTGCCTAGGATTGTCTTGGCAACGCAGGCTCTTTTTTGGTTCCATATGAACTTTAATGTAGTTTTTACCAATTCTGTGAAGAAAGTCATTGGTAGCTTGATGGGGATGGTAATGAATCTATAAATTACCTTGGGCAGTATGGCCATTTTCATGATATTGATTCTTCCTATCCATGAGCATGGAATGTTCTTCCATTTGTTTGTGTCCTCTTTTATTTCATTGAGCAGTGGTTCGTAGTTCTCCTTGAAGAGGTCCTTCACATCCCTTGTAAGTTGGATTCCTAGGTATTTTATTATCTTTGCAGCAATTGTGAATGGGAGTTCACTCGTGATTTGGCTCTCTGTTTGTCTGTTATTGGTGTATAGGAATGCTTGTGATTTTTGCACATTGATTTTGTATCCTGAGAGTTTGCTGAAGTTGCTTATCAGCTTAAGGAGATTTTGGGCTGAGATGGTGGGGTTTTCTAAATATACAATCATGTCATCTGCAAACAGGGACAATTTGACTTCCTCTTTTCCTATCTGAATACCCTTTATTTCTTTCTCTTGCCTGATTTCCCTGGCCAGAACTTCCAACACTATGTTGAATAGGAGTGGTGAGAGAGGGCATCCCTGTCTTGTGCCAGTTTTCAAAGGGAATGCTTCCAGTTTTTGCCCATTCAGTATGATATTGGCTGTGGGTTTGTCATAAATAGCCCTTATTATTTTGAGATACATTCCATCAATACATAGTCTATTCAGAGTTTTTAGAATGAAGGGCTGTTGAATTTTGTGAAAGGCCTTTTCTGCATCGATTGAGATAATCATGTGGTTTTTGTCTTTGGTTCTGTTTATGTAATGGGTTACACTTATTGATTTGTGTATGTTGAACCAGGCTTGCATCCCAGGGATGAAGCCGACTTGATCATGGTGGATAAGATTTTTAATGTGCTGCTGGATTCGGTTTGCCAGTTTTTTACTGAGGATTTTTACATCAATGTTCATCAGGGATATTGGTCTAAAATTCTCTTTTTTTGTTTTGTCTCTGCCAGGCTTTGGTATCAGGATGATGCTGGCCTCATAAAATGAGTTAGGGAGGATTCCCTCTTTTTCTATTGATTGGAATAGTTTCAGAAGGAATGGTACCAGCTCCTCTTTGTATCTCTGGTAGAATTTGGCTGTGAATCTGTCTGGTCCTGAACTTCTTTTGGTTGGTAGGCTATTAAGTATTGCCTCAATTTCGGAGCCTGTTATTGGTCTATTCAGAGATTCAATTTCTTCCTGGTTTAGTCTTGGGAGGGTGTGTGTGTCCAGGAATTTATCCATTTCTTCTAGATTTTCTAGTTTATTTGTGTAGGAGTGTTTATAGTATTCTCTGATGGTAGTCTGTATTTCTGTGGGGTTGGTAGTGATATCCCCTTTATCGTTTTTTATTGCATCTATATGATTTTTCTCTTTTCTTCTTTATTAGTCTTGCTAGTGTTCTATCAGTTTTGTTGATCTTTTCAACAAACCAGCTCCTGGATTCATTGATTTTTTGAAGAGTTTTTTGTGTCTCTATCTCTTTCAGTTCTGCTCTGATCTTAGTTATTTCTTGCCTTCTGTTAGCTTTTGAATGTGTTTGCTCTTGCTTCTCTAGTTCTTTTAATTGAGATGTTAGGGTGTCAATTTTAGATCTTTCCTGCTTTCTCTTTTTTTTTTTTTTTTTGTCAGATGGAGTCTCACTCTGGCGCCCAGGCTGGAGTGCAGTGGCACAATTTCGGCTCACTGCCAGCTCCGCCTCCGGGGTTCACGCCATTGTCCTGTCTCAGCCTCCCTAGTAGCTGGGACTACAGGTGCCCACCACCATGCCTGGCTAATTTTTTGTATTTTTAGTAGAGACGGGGTTTCACTGTGTTAGCCAGGATTGTCTCCATCTCCTGACCTCGCGATCTGCCTGCCTCAGCCTCCTAAAGTGCTGGGATTACAGGCATGAGCCACCACGCCTGGCCAATTCCTGCTTTGTCTTGTGGGCATTTACTGCTATAAATTTCCCTCTACACACTGCTTTAAATGTGTCCCAGAGATTCTGGTACATTGTGTCTTTGTTCTCATTGGTTTCAAAGAACGTCTTTATTTCTGCCTTCATTTCGTTATTTACCCAGTAGTCATTCAGGAGCAGGTTGTTCAGTTTCCATGTAGTTGTGTGGTTTTGAGTGAGTTTCTTAATCCTGAGTTCTAGTTTGATTGCACTGTGGTCTGAGAGACAGTTTGTTGTGATTTCTGTTCTTTTACAATTGCTGAGGAGTGCTTTACTTCCAACTATGTGGTTAATTTCGGAGTAAGTGTGATGTGGTGCTGAGAAGAATGTATATTCTGTTGATTTGGGTGGAGAGTTCTGTGGATGTCTATTAGGTCTGTTTGGTCCAGAGCTGAGTTCAAGTCCTGAATATCCTTGTTAATTTTCTGTCTTGTTGATCTATCCAATATTGACAGTGGGGTGTCAAAGTCTCCCACTATTATTGTGTGGGAGTCTAAGTCTCTTTGTAAGTCTCTAAGAACTTGCTTTATATATCTGGGTGCTCCTGTATTGGGTGCATATATATTTAGGATAGTTAGTTCTTCTTGTTGCATTGATCCCTTTACCATTATATAATGCCCTTTTTTGTCTCCTTTTTAATATTTGTTAGTTGAAAGTCTGTTTTATCAGAGACTAGGATGGCAACCCCTGGTATTTTTTTGCTTTCTATTTGCTTGGTAGATCTTCCTCCATCCCTTTATTTTGAGCCTATGTGTGTCTCTGCATGTGAGATGTGTCTCCTGAATATGGCACACTGATGGGTCTTGACTCTTTATCCAATTTGCCAGTCTGCGTCTTTTAATTGGGGCATTTAGCCCATTTACACTTAAAGTTAATATTGTTATGTGTGAATTTGATCCTGTCATTATGATGTTAGCTGGTTATTTTGCCAGTTGATGCAGTTTCTTCCTAGCATCGATGGTCTTTACAATTCAGCATGTTTTTGCAGTGGCTGGTACTGGTTGTTCCTTTCCATGTTTAGTGCTTTCTTCAGGAGCTCTTGTAGGCCAGGCCTGGTGGTGACAAAATCTCTCAGCATTTGCTTGTCTGTAAAGGATTTTATTTCTCCTTCACTTATGAAGCTTAGTTGGGCTGGATATGAAATTCTGGGTTGAAAATTCTTTTCCTTAAGAATGCTGAATATTGGCCCCCACTCTCTTCTGGCTTGTAGATTTTCTACCGAGAGATCTGCTGTTAGTCTGATAAGCTTCCCTTTGTGGGTAACCTGACCTTTCTCTCTGGATGCCCTTAACATTTTTTCCTTCATTTCAACTTTGGTGAATCTGACAATTATGTGTCTTGGGATTACTCCTCTCAAGGAGTATCTTTGTGGTGTTCTCTGTATTTCCTGAATTGAATGTTGGCCTTCCTTGCTAGATTGGGGAAGTTCTCCTGGATAATATCCTGAAGAATGTTTTCCAACTTGGTTCCAATTTCTCCTTCACTTTCAGGTACACTAATCAGACGTAGATTTGGTCTTTTCACATAGTCCCATATTTCTTGGAGGCTTTGTTCATTTCTTCTTACTCTTTTTTCTCTAAACTTCTCTTCTGGCTTTATTTCATTAATTTGAACATCAATCACTGATACCCTTTCTTCCACTTGATCGAATTGGCTATTGAAGCTTTTGCATGCCTCATGTAGTTCTCGTGCCATGGTTTTCAGCTCCGTCTGGTCATTTAAGGTCTTCTCTACACTGTTTATTCTAGTTAGCCATTCGTTTAATCTTTTTTCAAGGGTTTTAGCTTCCTTGCGATGGGTTCGAATATCCTCCATTAGCTCAGAGAAGTTTGTTATTACCGATCTTCTGAAGCCTACTTCTGTCAACTCATCGAAGTCATTCTCTGTCCAGCTTTGTTCTGTTGCTGGCAAGGAGCTGTAATCCTTTGGAGGAGAAGAGGCTCTCTGGTTTTTAGAATTTTCAGCTTTTCTGCTCTGGTTTCTCCCCATCTTTGTGGTTTTATCTACCTTTGGTCTTTGATGTTGGTGACCTACAGATGGGGTTTTGGTGTAGATGTCCTTTTTGTTGATGTTGATGCTATTCCTTTCTGTTTGTTAGTTTTCCTTCTAACAGTCAGGTCCCTCAGCTGCAGGTCTGTTGGAGTTTGCTGGAGGTCCACTCCAGACCCTGTTTGCCTGGATATCACCAGCAGTGGCTGCAGAACAGCAAAAAATGCAGAACAGCAAATATTGCTGCCTGATCATTCCTTTGGAAGCTTCGTCCCAGAGGGGCACCCGCCTGTATGAGGTGTCAGTCGGCCCCTTCTGGGAGGTGTCTCCCAGTTAGGCTACAAAGGGGTCAGGGACCCACTTGAGAAGGCAGTTTGTCCATTCTCAGAACTCAAACACCATGCTGGGAGAACCACTGCTCTGTTCAGAGATGTCAGACAGGGATATTTAAGTCTGCAGAAGTTTCTGCTGCCTTTTGTTCAGCTATGCCCTGCCCCCAGAGGTGGGGTCTACAGAGACAGCAGGCCTTGGTGAGCTGCAGTGGGCTCTGCCCAGTTCAAGCTTCCCAGCTGCTTTGTTTAACTACTCAAGCCTCAGCAGTGGTGAATGCCCCTCCCCCTGCCAGGCTGCTGCCTCACAGGTCAATCTCAGACTGCTGCGCTAGCAGTGAGCAAGGCTGCATCAGCGTGGGACCTGCCAAGCCAGGCACGGGATATAATCTCCTGGTGTGCCATTTGCTAAGATCACTGGAAAAGCACAGTATTTGGGCGCAAGTGCCCCATTTTTTCAGGTACAATCTGTCACAGCTTCCCTTGGCAAGTAAAGGGAAATCTCCCAACCCCTTGTGCTTCCCAGGTGAGGCAATGCCCTGCCCTGCTTTGGCTCGCCCATGGGCTGTACCCACTGTCCAACCAGTCCCAGGGAGATGAACCAGGTACCTCAGTTGGAAATGCAGAAATCACCGGTCTTCTGCGCCAATCATGCTGGGAGCTGCAGACCCAAGCTGTTCCTATTCGGCCATCTTGGAACGGACCCCAGTAGAGCCATTTTATTAGTGAGTAAACTAAACTAACAGAGGTTAAGCAATTTTCTTAAGTTCTAAATGCAGAGGTAGTTACAAACCAGACCTGACACTAAATCTGCTATTTTTAATTTCAAAAGTAAATTGTGCAAATTAGAGAATAGGAATAATTTCTAAATGAAAGTAAATATAAAAGTAGTGTGGTAGCTTCTGAACTCAAACAAATTTACAAGAAAAAAACAACCCCATCAAAAAGTGGGCGAAGGACATGAACAGACACTTCTCAAAAGAAGACATTTATGCAGCCAAAAAACACATGAGAAAATGCTCATCATCACTGGCCATCAGAGAAATGCAAATCAAAACCACAATGGGATACCATCTCACACCAGTTAGAATGGCCATCATTAAAAAGTCAGGAAACAACAGGGGCTGGAGAGGATGTGGAGACATAGGAACACTTTTACACTGTTGGTGGGACTGTAAACTAGTTCAACCATTGTGGAAGTCTGTGTGGCGATTCCTCAGGGATCTAGAACTAGAAATACCATTTGACCCAGCCATCCCATTACTGGGTATATACCCAAAGGACTATAAATCATGCTGCTATAAAGACACATGCACACGTATGTTTATTGCGGCACTATTCACAATAGTAAAGACTTGGAACCAACCCAAATGTCCAACAACAATAGACTGGATTAAGAAAATGTGGCACATATAAACCATGGAATACTATGCAGCCATAAAAAATGATGAGTTCATGTCCTTTGTAGGGACATGGATGAAACTGGAAATCATCATTCTCAGTAAACTATCGCAAGGACAAAAAACCAAACACTGCATGTTCTCACTCATAGGTGGGAATTGAACAATGAGAACACATGGACTCAGGAAGGGAAACATCACACTCCAGGGACTGTTGTGGGGTGGGGGGAAGGGGGAGGGATAGCATTAGGAGATATACCTAATGCTAAATGACGAGTTAATGGGTGCAGCACACCAACATGGCACATAGATACATATGTAACAAACCTGCACATTGTGCACATGTACCCTAAAACTTAAAGTATAATAATAATAAAATAAAATAAAAACAAAAAAGTAGTGTGGTAAAGTAATTTAAATTTAAATTAATACTTAACATTATTTTTTTAATTTTTTGAGCTTTTAGACAAATAGAATTGATATAGTTTTTTGATCCTGTGCAGCTTCCATGTGGAAAATAAAATATATGGTTGACAGGTAAATGAAGTGATCTTAGCAAAAGAAACAAAATCAACTAAAATTTTTCCTTTACAATTAAAAATATATTTAAAAATGACTGATGAATAAAATACAGCTCTACATAAAATAACATAAGAAAAAGATATTAATAGAGTTTGCATCACCTGCATCCAAAATACATCTCCAGTATTGATCATTTGCTAAGCAAATTACTTCCAAGGACATGACAGCCATCATCCTTCGTTTATAGCTTTCACACTGTAACATTTCTGTTAAGTGTTCAACAGAAAAACACAGCTGTAATTTGCACAAGAGGCAATGAAATGCTTGATTCTATTTTTTGTACCAGCTAAGTAAAACCAAGGGTTGAGGTCACCGCTATTACCACCAACTGCATGCATTAAATTCCCCTCTGTGCACAGCTCCCTGTGAAGTACTGACAAATTCCATCAGCCCGTGATCTCTGAGGTTTATAGTCTATATAATTAGTGAAAAAATCCTGAAATTTCTTTTTTTGAGATGGGGTCTCAGTCTGTTGCCCAGCCTGGAGTGCAATGGCATGATCACAGCTCACTGCAGCCTGGACCTCCCTGGGCTCAGGTAATCTACCATCTCAGCCTCCCTAGTAGCTGAGACTACAGGTATGCACCACCACACCCAGCTAATTTTTGTATTTTTTTGCAGAGACAGCATTTTGCCATGTGGCCCAGGCTGGTGTCAAACTCTTGGGTTCAAGCAATCCACTTGCCTTGGCCTCCCAAAGTGCTAGGATTACAGGCATGAGCCACCGTGCCTGGCTGAAATTTTTAATCTTTGGTCTGAATGACTTAGATTGGCTGGTCACATACTTCAAATTCCCTTGGAAAATAATACATCTCTCTCGGCTAAAATTAATTGTTAAATAAAATTTGAGTGTGGATTTTCAAGAATAGCAAAGTAATCCACAGTATTGTCAATAAAAATTTAATATCCATTAAATTAGGTATGAGGCTTTATACATTTCCCGAGTATAAAAAACATACTTTAAATAAAATCTTGGATGAACTTGTACTACAGACAGAGGATATTACAAATATACATGTCTATTGTGCTAGGAAAAAACACACAGACTATCTTTTCCTCATCTCTTTAGCCAGCCACTCTATTACCAAATCTGTCCTGAATCTAGCTTGGCTATATCATTCCGTGACATCCTCTTTTAAAATTCAGCTTCTACTCCAAAAACTAATCCTGAGACCTCTAATAAACTGATTTTTCTTTTATGCATAGTAGAAATGGGCAATGTGGCTGGGCGCCGTGGCTCACGCCTGTAATCCCAGCACTTTGGGAGGCCGAGGCGGGCGGATCACGAGGTCAGGAGACCGAGACCATCCTGGCTAACACAGTGAAACCCCGTCTCTACTAAAAATACAAAAAAAATTAGCCGGGCGTGGTGGCGGGCGCCTGTAGTCCCAGCTACTCAGGAGGCTGAGGCAGGAGAATGGCATGAACCCCGGGGGGCGGAGCCTGCAGTGAGCCGAGATCACGCCACTGCACTCCAGCCTGGGCGACAGGGAGACTCTGTCTCAAAAGAAAAAAAAAAAAAGAAATGGGCAGTGTGAGGAGGGAGAGTTATTGCAGGGCCCAAGGCAAAACAGCAGTGGCCAGAAGCTCACTGTTGTTTGTTCTGTTTGTGTCACTGTCAGGACTTCCCCCACAATGGCTGTAGGAAGCAGCAGCCCTGGTGAATTTTTATGTGCTTTTAGGCCATTCCTGTTAGGGGGCAGAGCTTCCTACTATTAAGGTAGGTTTTTACAATGATTTAGTTTAGTAAAAGTAACAGGATGGTCCTCTCACTTCCTCCTAACAAGACAACGAAATGATACAAATGCAAGCAAATAAACACTGAAAACACTTTCCAATATCTCTTGGGGCTTATATCCAGTATTTGGGATGTATTCCCAGTACCTAGTAAATTCCAACGTCAGGTATTGAGCCAGACTTCTTGAATCAGTAGAATGGGGTTGAAAATCTTAAACATATTGTATCCCATCCTAAAATGAGTTGTTGAAAAAAATCATTCTCATTCTCCAATTCATTTCTCTTTTTTGGCTTTAGGTTTTTATTTTTATCAAAGTAATGCATGTGCATGATTCAGAGTTAAATGTTGTCAAATGGCCTATAACAAAATTTAGTGGTTCCTGGGCCCCACCCTCCCCACTTTTCTGTGTTCATCTCTCCATATACAATCGGTTTGGACTCTTCCCTATAACCTTCTATGATTTATAAATCTCCTTATTTCTACACATTTATATACACTGCTGTGTTTTGCTACATTGATTTAGACTTCATTGACTTCATGTTATGAAAAATGGGAAATTAACTCTTTCAACATTGCTCTTTCCTCTTACTTCCCTTTCTCCATATTTATAGCTTTTAGTTAAATACATGATGATGTCTATACAATTATTATTCACAGCTGAGACTGTAACATACTATAGTTGTGTCTCTTTTTTTTTTAACAGGTAATACTTTCCTTATTTATTTTATTTATTTATTTATTTATTTTGAGACGAAGTCTCGCTCTGTCACCAGGATGGACTGTAGTGGCATGATCTCGGTTCACTGCAACCTTTGCCTCCCAGGTTCAAGTGATTCTCCTGCCTCAGCCTCCCAAGGAGCTAGGACTACAGGCACGTGCCACCACGCCCAGCTAATTTTTGTATTTTTAGTAGAGACAGGTTTTCACCATGTTGGCCAGGATGGTCTCTATCTCTTGACCTCGTGATCCGCCCGCCTTGGCCTAATAATTTCCTTATTTTACAATAGTCCCCCCTTATCTGCAGAGGATACATTCCAAAACCCCCAGTGGATGCCTGAAACTGAGGATAGTACTGAACCCTGTATATACTATTTTTTTTCCTAGACAGATGCTTCTCAACTTATGATGTGGTTATGTCCTGATAAACCCATTGTAAGTTGAAATATTGTAAATTGAAAATGCATTTGTAAACCTAATCTGCCAAACAGCATAGCTTAGCCTAGCTTAACTTAAATGTGCTTGGAATAATTACATTAGCCTACAGCTTGGCAAAATGATCTAACACTAAGCCGATTTTATAATACAGTGTTTAAAAACTCATGTGATTTATTGAATACTGTACTAAAAGTGAAAAACAGAAATGGTTGTATGAGGACTGGAAGTACAGTTGCTTCTGAATGTGTATCACTTTTGCACAATTGTAAAATCAAAAACCTGAAATCAAACCAGACTGTCTGAACATACATATCTATAATAAAGTCTGTAGGCATAGTAATAGCTTAACAATAACTAATAATAGATTACAACAATATATAATAATAGAAGTTATGTGAATGTGCTCTATGCCTCTCTCTCAAAATATCTTTTTGTACTGTACTGCAGGTAACCGAAACCACACAAAGATAAACTGCTGAGAAGGGGAGGCTGCTGTATTTCATCTGCTTAGTTTTCCTTGTACCTACTGATAATTCCTCCCATTTTTTTCCTCTAGACTGGATGCACAGTTCCATTCTGAAACTTCCCCTTGCTGTCTTCCTTGAAATTCCCTATGCTTTATGCTTGGGTAAGGCTCCAGTTTCCCGGGTCCCTCTCCTTTCTATTTCTTAAGGAGAATTCTAGCCTTGGCATCTTTAGGTCTTTCCTAGTTAGGCTCTGAGGAGAGCACTCCTAACAGGCACTGTCAGTTCTCAAGCCTTTTGAGGATTTATGGTGTGAGTCCAAGGGGTTCTCAGCTTTCCCACTGTTGGCTTGGAATGATTTTCTCTGGCTGGCTAAGTCCTAAGTCTTGCCTATCTGTTTCCATCTTCCACTATTTTATTGCTGTTGTATCCTTTCTTGTTTTCCCTTGAATGCCTGTCTTCTGCTGGTGGTACTATTATTGTTTAATCTCCATGTAATTTTAGCGGGGGTCTTGAAAGGGAGTAAAATTAGATACATCCATATAATTGGCCTAGTGACCCTTACCCTTATTTTGGCTAGATTGAATGCAAATTTGAAAAAAAAAAAAAACGAAAATAAAATCTCCAGCAGAATTCTTCACAAAACATTCATCAAAATATAACAAAAGATTTTGCTAAATTTGTCTCTAAAATTAGGAGGCAAGGAATAAGTTGGAGGGAATATTTTTCACTTAAAATTTCCTCTTTCCTTTTTTTTTTTTTGATGAAGGAGAGGATGTTTGAACTTCTGGAGAAAGTTGGAAAATAAAAATAAATATAATTGTGTAAAATATAGTCTGTTTGGGTCACAGATCTTTGATTTTAACTTGGAAATAAAACTACGTTTGCACACACAAAAATTCAGCTCTTCATTATTCGTATTTTATTTCTGGTCTTAATAAAATGTTTATTTCATGATTTTTAAATATTTAAAATATAATGCATGTATTATTTTATTTTCTCCCTTTCAGAGTATCAATAATTAAACTGAATAATAATCAGAACATTTATAAAGAGATTATACTCACCTACCAAAGTTTTCCACACTGGGAGTTCAGGAATATTTAATTTTATTATATATTTGAGAACCTCTGTATGAAAGGTTAACACTGATAAATGGATTATATTATTTCCTTTAATATCTGTTTTTCTCCAGTTAGCACCGATAGAAAACAGGTACTGAATAGTGTCCAGTGCTCCTGAAGTGGCAGCAAGTAACAGTGGGGTGCACTGATTCCTAAAAGTTAAGAAACATAATATAATAATTAAACACGCATAGAGTGTCAAATTTACTTTTTGTAAAACTATTCAAGCTGCAATTGGAGGAAGTCTGACTTACACCACCACCTTCTATTCTTAGGAATTCTCATCTTCTGTATTCTACATGTAAATGGATTTGCCTCCTTTGCCGTGCCATCCTTACTATGGGTCCCTACCCACCTCCCCAACTTAATTATCGTGCCTTATAATTTGTTTGGAGGATGATAATGCACAAAGTTCTTACAATACACTATCCTATCTAAGCCTTACAACTACTCCGCAAGTGAAGGAAAAAGCAAGGCAAATATCATCAGCCCATTTTACAAATGATGTAACTGAGGCTCAGGAATTAATTACACCCATTACTTCATGTCCAGTTTTCAAATCCCAGCTTCCTCATTGTAACAGAAACTAACCGTTTTGCTCGAAAACCCATTATCTGAATTTTAGATAGTAAAGATATTTTGTTTGGCTATCCAGTGCAATATTACATTTCCCAGCTTCTTCTTTTTTTTTTTTTTTTTTTTTTTTGTTGTTGTTGAGATGGAGTCTCACTCTGTCGCCCAGGCTGTAGTGCAGTGGTGTGACGTCAGCTCATTGCAGCCTCTGCCTCTCTGGTTCAAGTGATTCTCGTGCCTCAGCCTCTCGAGTAGCTAGGATTACAGGCATGGACCACCATATCCGGTTAATTTTTGTATTTTTAGTAGAGACGGGGTTTTGCCCAGGCTAGTCTCGAACTCCTGACCTCAAGTGATCTGCCTGCCTTGGCCTCCCAAAGTGCTGGAATTACAGGCGTGAGCCACTGCACCTGGCCTCTTCTTTCTTCTCATGGCTAGACATGATGGTGAAAGCAGGAGTTGCCATCTGAGGGACACCAGCTTCCTCTGGTGGCTTCCACATGTTAAGAGCAACAAGAGGAAGCTGGTGTCCCTCATACTGTCAAGCCATTATACTAGCCCTAGACCACTGAATAATAGTGGAAAGGTTACTCAAAGACTTAGAAAAACTTGAATGAAACTATGCCTAAATCGGGCTCAGAGATCCAAAGTAATGACCTGGCCTTTAGATTTCTAGCCAAGAATGTACCTTCAGGAGAAGTTACACCTTTACCCTAAATGCTGATTTGCAGCTAAAATGTGAAACAAAAGATTGTTGGGATTTTTTAATTTCAAAGTTATTTTATTCTTTTTAATGTATTTCTTTTCCAGATACCACTAAATATTTCTCCTGTAATCCAAAGTCTATCCCCTTTGATCTGAAGTCCTAGGGCTGCCTCCTGGTTGTGTAGGATCCAGTTTGGAGCAACTCTCTCCTCCCTAGTCTCAGGCTTCTTCCAGGGCACTAAGCAAAGCATTTAACATGAAAAGTTAATCTGCAGAACCATACTACTGGAACAAGGTTAGGAAAAACTCCCTAGGGATTAGTCCTTATTCTTCCAGAAAACATGCATAGGTTAATAGAAGCTCTCGTCTTTATGAATTCTAATGATAAGTGGTTAGGAGGAGACAGTGAGTACAAAGGATAGCGGAGTAAGCCTTACATACCTTTCAGATCACCCACACCTATCGCCTTTTAGTGGCAGTGTGTGTGGCAAGCCATGAAAAGCAGAAATTTATATTCTATTTAATTTTCTTTCTTCTTTTTTTTTTTTATTATTGCCTAGACATCAACTTCAACCTGATAATAAATGCTTAATGACTTACTCAGCTGTTGCCTCAGCTTCTAGCAAACTAGGATCCTTCCTACAGAGAGCAATAATGATGCAAATGTTGTCATAGAAAGCGGCAAAGTGAATCGGCATCCAGCCTCTTTTTTCAGAAAGCGTGTAATCAGCTTTGGAACACAGTAGACAAACTGTTGTTTCTAATGAGCAAGCCTGTGCAGCAAGGTGTAGAGGTGTTAGACCTAGAATGGATGGACAATTACTTCAGTGATCACAGCACTAACATTCCTAAAAAAAACCTAAATGCCTTATTGATATCCAACCACAGAGCTTAGTATTGTATGATATAAAATCTCCAAAGTAAGCATTAAAAAAAACATTTAGACAACCCTATATTCCTTTATTTAACTCAGGATTAAAAATCCCGACCACTAAAAATCCATACTTAGAAACAGAAAACAAAAATTTTACCCAGTACATCAAGTTCAGCTATCGAGAAAAATTTAGAAGGCATATTTAAAAAGCAAAAAACACAGTTTAAAGAGACAGAGCAAGCATCGGAACCAGACATGGCAGGGATGTTGGAATGATCAGACAGGGAATTTAAAACTATGATTAATATGCTAAGGGTTCTAATGGATAAAGTAGCCTGCAAGAACAGATGGGCAATGTAAACAGAGAGATGGAAATCCTAAGAAAGAACCAAAATGACACGCTACAGATAAAAAACACTGTAAAAGAAATGAAGAATGCTATTAATGAGCTTATAAAGAGATTAGGCACAGCAGAGGAAGAAATCTCTAATCCTGAAGATATATCAGTAGAAACCTCCAGGCCAAGGCACAGTGGCTCACTCCTGTAATCCCAGCACTTTGGGAAGCCAAGGCAGGAGGATTGCTTGAGCCCAAGAGTCTGAAACCAGCCTGGGCAACATAGTGAGACCTCATCTCTACAAAAAAATAAACAAAATTAGCCAGGCATGGTGACATGGGTCTGTAGTCCCAGCTACTTGGGAGGCTGAGGTGAGAGGGTTACTTGAGCACAGGAGGTAGAGGCTGGAGTAAGCTAAGATCATGCCACTGCACTCCAGCCTGGGCAATAAATACCCTGTCTCAAAAATAAAAATAAAAATAAATTAAAAAGTCTAGGGGGAAAAAAAGACCAGAAAGAGAAGAAAGAGAGAAAGGAAAAGAAGAAATATTTAAAACAATAATGATTGAGAATTTTTCCATATTAATGTGACATATCAAACCAAAGATTCAGTAAGCTCAGAGAACACCAAGCCAAATGAATGTCAAAGCAAACAAAAAACTACACCGAGGCATATCATTTTTAAATTACAGAAAAACAAAGATAAAGAAAATAATCCTATTTACTGCAGCACTATTCACAATAGCCAAGATTTGGAAGCAACCTAAGTGTCCATCAACAGATGAGTGGATAGAGAAAATTTATCCATTCAGATGGATACATAATGGAGTAGTATTCAGCCATGAAAAAGAATGAGATCCTATCATTTGCAACAACATGGATGGAATTGGAGGTCATTGTGTTAAATGAAATAAGTCAGGCACAGAAAGACAAACTTTGCCTGTTCTTACTTATTTGTGGGAGCTAAAAATTAAAACAATTGAACTCATGGAGATACAGAGTAGAATGATGGTTACCAGAGGCTGGGGGGAAGTGGGGATAGTTAATGGGTACAAAATAGAAAGAATACGTAAGACCTAGTATTTGCTAGCACAACAGGGTGACTATAGTAAAAAAAAATTAATTGTATATTTTAACATAACTAAAAGAGTATAATTGGATTATATGTAACACAAATAAAGGATAAATGCTTGAGGTGATGGATACTCTACTCTGATGTGATTATTATGCATTGCATGCCTGTATCAAAAAATCTCATGTACTCCAAGTATATATGCCTACTATGTACACACAGAAATTAAAAATTATTTTAAAAAGAAAACAATCCTAAAAGAAGCCAGAGGAAAATACATTACTAATAGAGAAGCAAAAATAAGAATTATACCCAAGTTCTCCTCAGAAGCTATGCAAGCAGGAAGTGAGCGGAGGAAAATAAAGTGTTGAGATAATGGAACCACTAATCTAGAATTCTGTAACCTGTAAGATTATCCTTCAAAAATGAATGAGGAATAAAGACTTCCTCAAACAAAAATTGAGGGAGTTTGCCACCAGTAGACCTGCCTTGCAAGACATGTTAAAAGAAGTTGTCCAAAGAGAAGAAAAATGATATAGGTCAGAAACTTACATATACATAAAGGAAGGAAGAGCATCAGAGAATAAAAAAAAATGAAGGTCAAGTAAAATGTTTCTTTGTCTTAATTGAGCTAACAGAGAACAGTTTGTTCAAAATAACATTATCAGGCCCGGTGCAGTGGCTCACGCCTGTAATCTCAGCACTTTGGGAGGCCAAGGTGGGTGGATCACTTGAGGTCAGGAGTTCGAGACCAGCCTGGCCAACATGGTGAAACCCTGTCTCTACTAAAAATACAAAACATATAGGGTGTAGTGGTGCACATCTGTAGTCCCAGCTATATGGGAGGCTGAGGTGGGAGAACCCAGGGGCCGGGAGGCGGAAGTTGCAGTGAGCCAAAATCGCACCACTGCACTCCAGCCTGGGCAGCAGAGCAAGATTCCATCTCAAAATAAGTAAATAAATAATAACATTATCAACAAAGGGTTTGAATATAGATATAGATACTTATATGTGCTTATGCATAAGTGAAATGAATGACATTTATGAAATGAATGACATATATACGCTTATGCACAAGTGAAATGAGTAAATGAATGATAGGTGGGAAGACTTAGGAATATTTTGTTATTATAAGGTACTTACACTACATGTGAAGTGGCTTAGTGTTATCTGAAAGTAGACTTGGAATAATTGTAAATGAATGTTGTAAACTCTAGGGCAATCACTAACAAAAATGTAAAAAGAAATATAATGAATACGCTAAGATAGGAGAAAAAACCCTAAAAAGGAGAAGGAAGCTGATAAGCTGGCTGAGGAGCATTAATCATGAGGGGTCCTTGTGGCAAACTAAGCACTTGTCCTCTATATTGTCCCTCTCCTTGCCCCTAATCTGAAAAACTTTGGTTTTCTGTGTAGACTACCTTAGAGCCTTAATTGAAGACATGTTCTGTTTGAAGAGTATTTAAGGTTTCCAATAAAATGTACACCCCTCAAGAAAAATTTCCCGAGCACCTATGAAGGCCAAGCGTTTTTCTGGGTGTTAGGAAACTGTGGCTAACAAAACAGACCAAATCCTTGTCCTTTATGGAGCGTTATATTCAAGTGAGGGAGACTAACTAAATAAATAAATTTATATAAGGTAACCATAAGTGATACTTAGAAAAGAAAAAGAGCAATAATGTAGGAGGCACACTATTGTTACTCAACTGGAAATTTCTACAGGGCAGATGGGACAGGTAAGCTTCCTTTTTTCCCGCTCCAGGTCCACTCACCTCCTTTACCACCCTGGCTCTCCTGCACCTGCAGAAAAAGCAACCTCTGTCCTCTGGCTCCTTGTAAGTATCTGCCAATGGGTAGCCCTGACAGGAGATTGGAGGAGGAAGAATGAGGTCGAGCTCCCTCTCTGAGGTCACCTCAGGTTTGCTGTGCTCCTCCTCAAACGGAAGATGGCCAGTTTGAGTAACTATCCCCTCCCCCTTGACAGTTCAGGTCATTGTACGTAATTTCTTTAAAACGAAAGCCTTTTTGAATTCTCTTATACAGAGTATGAAGGCATAGCCTCTTAAATATAGACAAAGAAAGTATAATCTCTTAAAATTTTGTTTTTCTCCATATCCAACATTTAGGTAAGTCTACTACCTCAGTCAAAAACGACTCATTCCTCAGACCTCATAGATTGTTACTGCCACTAGATGGCAGCATATCTAATTTATGTTATAATAACTTTTTTTTTTTTTAAGTTGTAGAAACCACTTGTGGGCCTGAATTTATAAAAAATAAAGGTGACAGTAAATTCCACAGGAAAAGAAAGAGAAAACTCCCCAAACTGAAGGTACTATCAATAAATAACTATGAATAGAAAATAATTTATACTTCAAAATGAATACAAAACATCATTATGCAACATTCTGATGCAACAGTGTTTTGGAGATTATATACTATAAGAAAAGTTCTAATATAAGCAATAGCGTTTTTAAATGCACCAAATACTTTATTTATGTCTTACCATTTCTTTCCTTTTTTACTTCTACTTTGGATGACTCTGTTTTAAAAGGGAATGCACATAGAAGTATGATCATTAATATACAGCGGTTTCCTAAGTTGTTCAAGAAGACTCATATGAATAAGAACAAAATGACTATGTAGATGTATCTGGCAAGATTACATCGAACAGTGTTGAGAACAACTTTTGGTCAAGTCATCCAGGCATGTCATATGCACCTGACAACACATTAAAAGTAGACCCGGAAACTCTGCCCCCCAAATGGCTGCTTAAAATTCACAGGTGGGACAATTTTGTGTTGATTAAGCAATAATATTGGAAGTAGAATATTATGTTTTCCATACTTCAAAATCTACCCAGTTCTCAGCAAATGGAAACTCAAGCAGCCAGAGGGCGCATGAGAAACTTTTAATTTACCAAAGACTTTTTCCACACTAAAAAAAGCTTAAAGTAATACATCTTTAAATAGTGTTACCTATTGCATTTAAATGTGATTGAATTGTGTCTTATTTTAACTAGGTTCATTATGTACTATGTACTGAATATTTTCAGTAACAAAAGAATCTGAATATCAAAACATTTTAATCATACTGACAGTACAAAATTTATGGATATTCAATATGGTTAAAGCACAACATTTTGTTTTGGTGTCTGTAAAAATTTAACATAGCTTATTAAGATAGCTGACTTCATTAAATATAAAATCACCACTTCTTATTGCCAATATTGTTGCACTGGCCATTCCTGACAATTTACATATATATGTACATATATATGTGTAACCTCAAACTCCTGGGCTCAAGCAATCTTCCTGCTTCAGCCTCTCAGAGTAGCTAAGGCTACAGGCGTGTACCACCAAGCCTGGCTAAGTTTTTTTTTTTTTAATTTTATGGGCGGGGGGTCTCGTTATGGCTATTAATGCTAAACATTATTATTATAAAGAAATTTTTTGTTATTAAATGTAATTTAAATATATGTCATATAAAGAAACTATTCCCTGTTTAAGGACCCTGGAATAAAGAATGATTGTTCTACTGGGACCTGACAGTCATATCTATTGCTGTTCTCTGAATTTCTATAGTATATCAGTATATATTAATTTTGCCAGTGCTTATCAAATGATATCCTGCCTTCACCCATCCATGCATTAACTTAACAAATATTTTCTGAGCAACCATTAAGCCACGCTTTCATCTGGACATTAGGATACCACGGCAAATAAAGTAGGCTAAATCTTTGCCCTCTTATAGAGCTTATACTCAAATGAAGGAGACGCAACGAGCAAATATAAAACTATATAAGCTAGCTATAAGTGATACTTAGAAAACTAAAAGAAGCCGTTCTTAGATAAATGAAACAAAAACCTCAATTTTGCTCTAGTTAATACCAAATTTTAATCTGCTCTAAAATCAACATGCATTCCTAATGCTGAGTAAGGGTAAATAAAATAACAACATTTTAGGTTAAAAAACTTTATGGTACCTTGACTGAACGTAACAAAGCGCCTCTGGTTGACCTCAAAGTTAGCACTGCACAGTTGACATATGATAGAAACTCTGTTGTGCAGGGCAGCATGATGAAAAATAGTATAACCTGCTTCATCTGAAACATTGATTGTTGAGCTTGAGGTTGTATGGCTAAATGTATGGAAAACTGCAGACAACCCTCTTTCAACAGCAGACTTCATACCAAATGGAATACTCTAAAATTAAGAAGGCCAGAATCAGTTTATCAAAATGCATCTAAAGTTTGGTTTAAGGAAAAAAATACATGAAATATATTAACAGAATCACATGAATGCTGTTAAAATTAAGTAGAATTTTCACAAGATCCATGCATGGAAAGTTTCTTACTGGATAATAATTAAAGTTGTTAGAGCTATAAGCAAATATTAAGAATTTAAAAAATATTTTGGGAAATCTTTATTATTATTTTAATTTTTTTCTAAAATATTTTAAAAGCAAATGGAGATTATTGGGTTCCTTCTCTGATTTAAGAAAAACCTAATTTAGAAGTCTAGAAATTTGAAATATATAGCTATAGAAATACAATTTGTCATCAAAAGGTAAAAATGTCACCCTCTTTAGACATTCTGACTGATATTTAAAAATTCAACTAACAAATTTTTGAGGTTTTAATTTGTGGACGTGAAAACAAATAAATGGAAAGTAAATACCAGTCTAAGCTCTGAAGCTGGTGAGCTTCATTGCTCAGTTCCAGAAGCTGTACTTCAAGGCTTGTTGAAACAGATGCGGAGATTTGATGATGCTAGGTCTGCTCTTTAGGTTTTAGTTCCCAGGATTGAAGCCTGGCTCTGCCATTTACTACATGATTTGTGAAAGATCCCTCTCTACACCTCAAATTTCTCATTTGTATAACAGGAATGATAATAATAGAACTAGTCATACCTTAAAAGAGTTCGTTGATTTATAATATTGCCTAACATACAAAATAAGCAATCAATAAGTACGAGCCATTATTGAGATTAATCACAATCCAGTGCATTAACAGGTACTCTGCCAGAAATTTATAATCCAGAATTGTATAGCCTTTCAGCTACTAAAATGTGGCATTTTATTTCATATTGAAGACTTTAGCCTATTATTATCCCTAGGATAAACATCTGTTTGAGACACATACTTATCAATAATACATAACTTCATATACTAAATTATGTGGTAGTCACTGAAATACCTTGCATTTCATAGCTCTTTTGAAACCAAATTTTTTCTTAAATTGTTCATGTAATTGAGCATCTGTCAGTGGAAGTCTTTTCAGTCTCAGATTGTTCACTATTTCATTTATGGCTCCCCACCACTGTGTCTTATATAGTTGCTGATAGAAAGTTTCTAGTTCAAAATAGATCACATAGTAGCTATAAAAAATAAAGAAAAAAGATGTTTCTCTAACTTTGAAGTGATTTGCTACTTCTCTTTCTATGCTGGCAAAACTTTTATTTTTCTGTAACAATTAAATACAAAATGGTAGTTTAAATTGTAGTCAACTGTAAGTATATTAATAACATAGTTATCAACTGTTATTAATCAAGTCTTTATATAAAAATACCTTCTTCATATTGTATTGACTCTGTCTTTTCCATGTCAGTGATCTGGGGCAATGTCTAAAAGCTCCTGGAAGGCCTAACTCTGGCTGAAGTTCTAGGTCATCTAACTGTCTGCTTACCTACCTCTTATTCTTTTAAGCTAATTATGTCTATATTTGGCTCCTCAAGAGTTTACCTTGAATGTAATATGGAATGATGCTTTGGGTAATGGCTCCTTGGCTTTTACTCACTGCAGCAGTAGACTAGAGAAACCCCCCTCCTACCATGTCCCTGGAACATAGGTGGGGCTTGAAACAGCCCTGATCCCTATCACTCTGGAGTGGAAAATTGATAAAATCTTGAGTTACTCTGTTCCCCGGGTTTGCTTATCATCACAGGTGAGGGAAAACAGCAACCTTCCTCCCCTTCCCCCCATGAGGTACCCTTCCCATGCCTGGATTTCAGCGGTGAATACTTCAGCTGCTAACCTACCTCTGTCAGTGGGAAGCCTCTTAATATTACCTGGGTTTCTCCTCCAAATGCAACTATTTATTGCTGTAAATACAGTATTCTTTTTTCTTGAGACAAGGTCTTACTCTGTTGCCAAGGCTGGAGTGCAGTGGCGCAATCACGGTTCACTTCAGCCTCGACCTCTCAGGCTCAAGTGATCCTACCACCTCACCCTCCTGGGTAGGTGTGACTACAGGCATGTGCCACCTAGCCTGGCTAGCTTTTAAATTTTTTGTAGAGATAGGGTCTTATGGACAGGCATGGTGGCTCATGCCTGTAATCCCAGCACTTTGGGAGGCTCACGTGGGCAGATCACTTGAGGTCAGGAGTTTGAGACCAGCCTGACCAACATGGCAAAACCTCTTCTCTACTAAAAATACACAAATTAGCCGGGCATGGTGGCACATGCCTGTAATCCTAGCTACTCAGGAGGCTGAGGCAGGGGAATCACTTGAACCTAGGAGGTGTAGGTTGCAGTGAGCCAAGATTACACCACTGCACTCCAGCCTGGGTGACAGAGCAAGACTCTGTCTCAAAAACAAACAAACAAACAAAAACAAAGATAGGGTATTACTATGGTGCCCAGTCTGGTCTTGAACTCCTAGGCTCAAGCGATCTTCCCACCTCAGTTACTATTCTCCAAAGTTCCAGACTTGGTCCTATCCTCCCAACTGCTTGCATGCCTTAAAAGCAAACAAACGAACCAACAAGCAAAACTTCCTTATTTGTTTTTAAATCTTTGACTCTAATTAAAATGTTTCCTCTGAGCTCTACTTCCCATATTTCCAAATTTCAGTGTCCAATATTTAAAAATCCAAGAACCACAACACATAAAAGACAAATAGGCTGGGATTTGATCCCCATCTCTACCCCTATTTAACCACTCTGTTAATTATAAGAACTAATTACAAGCTCTAAGGATTGTTACAGAGACTATATCAAATACATGAAGTAATAACTATAACATTTAATATTTTGTTGAGTCCATAAGTCATTCATGGTGGTTATTATTCTGGAATCGCCATTGTAAAGGTTTAAATTAACCTTTGCATTTTGTCATTTTCTTTGTTCTCTACTAACTTGCAACAAATTGTAGCTAATGTCAATAATTAGTGAAAGCTCCTTACCTTTTTCCATGAAATTCCATGACTGGTATTGAGTAATATTCTTTATATCCTGAATCTTCTATAAATGTATTAGCAGCACAATCTCGTATTTTTTCTAAATTTTTCTAAAATATGAGTTATGTTACTAAAGACATATCCTTAGACACATCTAAACAATTATAAGAATTCTTTGTATGAAAGAGTATACATGTAAATGACAAATTTTAAATTTACTATTCCAGAAGACCCGGATAGCAGCTGCATATATCTAATCCTTACTTTGAGAATGAGGAAAAAATACAAAAGGAAAGACATATAGTATACAGAAGGTAGAAAAGCAGTAACAATTGAAATGTAGAATTTTTCTACTAAATTCCAGGTGAAGAATTACTGTTCCAAAATTTTAAAGGATCTCTGTTCTAATCCTGATTCTTTGAGGAAAATGTTAGAATGTGTACTGAGTGTCCAGAGATTTCTACTGCACTCTTTAGTTACCTATTCTAGGACAAATATGGTCCATTAGAAGTCTTTAAATTCTGTGAGGATGATAGTTGTACCTAGCTTATTTATAATTTTATCTCAGATATCCAACACAGTACCTTACATATATCTGCACTTAATTCATTTATGTTAAAATAATGTATGAAAAAATTATTGAGTTGTGAGAATAATCATTTGGAGAGCTGTCTAGTGCCTGTACCAACAGAGGCTCTTTTTGGTTGGAGAACAGGATAAAAGAGTTGTGAAATGATAAATTGTCTAAGGAATGATCATTTAAACCTGAAAATCTTCCAAGGCATTCTCAATTGAAGGGGTGCTGATATCAAATTCAATTCCTCCATGAACATGAAAATACTGATTCTCTTTGTAGTGAAAATTCTGGCATTTAAAATCTCTTCCGTAAATAAATGGAGGCAATTCTCGCTCTGTCTTGACCTTGTCATCTCCAAAAATGAAAACAAATTTTTATTTAAAAAGTGAACAGCACATAAACAGTCATATTTTAAGAGATCTAACTTCTCATTCATGTAAACAAAGAAAATTCCAGATGAAATTAAAATCTTGACAATTGTAGTGCATAAAATTATTTATGCTGTTAATGTATATAAATAGTTTAACATTAAAATATATTTTTGAGCATGCACAGTGCCTCATGCCTATAATCCCAGCATTTTGAGAGGCTGAGAGGGGCAGATTGCTTGAGCCTAGAAGTTCAAGACCAGTCTGGGCAACATGGTGAAACCCCGTCTCTACTAAAAACACAAAAACTAGCTGGATGTGGTGGCACATGCATGTAATCCCAGTTACTTGGGAGGCTGAGGCGAGAGGATCGCTTGAGCCCAGGAGGTAAAACCTGCAGTGAGCTGAGATCGTGCCACTCCACTCCAGCTAGGTGGCAGAATGACACCCTGTCTCAAATACATATATTACAGTGCCAATACTGCCCTCAGTTAATTACTGTATATATATATATTATATATCTCTCTCAAATATATACATATATATCTCAAATATATACATATATATGTATGTATATATAAAATATATTTATATTTTGAGCACTTTCTGTAGTTTTATTGTATAGACATTTCAAAAGTATGCTCAAAACATTGTTCTAGTTCTTGATTTATCGTAAGTGTGCTCAAGATTAATATCTTACTCCCAATTATAAGAAAGGACCAGAAACTCTGTGCCTAAGAGAATCTTTGGTTAAATATACAAAAACTTATCTCAGCTAGTTTAGGTAAAAGGAGACATTATAAAGAAATAGATGAGTATATCTCACATATAAAAATAACCATCCCATATTTCTGGAAAGCAATGAAACTACACAGATAACTTATTTTTAAAAATAATTTTCTCTCCTGGGCGCGGTGGCCCATGCCTGTAATCCCAGCACTTTGGGAGGCTGAGGCAGGTGGATCACCTGAGGTCAGAAGTCCAAGACCAGCTTGGCCAACATAGTGAAACCTTGTTTCTACTAAAAACAGAAAAATTAGCTGGGCATGGTGGCGGGTGGCTGTAATCCCAGCTACTTGGGAGGCTGAGACAGAAGAATCGCTTGAACCCAGGAGGTAGAGGTTGCAGTGAGCCGAGATTGTGCCGCTGCACTCCAGCCTGTGTGACAGAGCAAGACTCTGCATCAAAAAAAATTTCTTTTCTCAAATTCCAGCAAAGACTAGGTTTTTTCAATATTTTGACTGGTTAGTAGAATATGGTTTAATCAACATAAGGGACATAACGTATTTTGGGAAATATAAAAGGTAAAGAAAAATACAAATAATAATACACACTATACTCCCTGATCTCAACACCTAGAATTAACTATTAACATTAGTCATATTTGCTTCCCATTGTTTAAGTAATAAGATATTGCAGATATAGCTAACGTTCTCTTTAAGCAAGTCCCTCCTACTTCTATACATGCTCCCCACCACCCAAGAGCCATGCCCTGTCATGATTCCATTTCTAATAGTTCACAGATATTGAATTCTCATGACACAAACTTTCACTAAAACACAGCACCTGAATTCTCATGATACAAACTTTCACTAAAGGATTTGCAAAATTTCTGCTGAAAATTTTCCATCTGAATAGAAAGCCCATTATAATAAGCCTACATGCGTGGAAAGCAATGAAAATGTATAAATTGTGTGCTAATCAGTGTAGAATGAAGAGTTTATACTGAAGTCCCATCAAATTCCATTAATCATGGCCTGTTTCAGCTCTCTATTCTCTTATATTTCTCTATTTGTTTATTAAAGTGCCAATACTGCCCTCATTTAATTACCGTAGTTTTAATATGTTTCAATCTATTTTTCAGAAATGAAAGGCCATTAATAACCCCTTGCTGCTCTATATTAATTTTAGAGTAAGTGTGTATATTTCAATGAAAAATATGATCAGGATTTTGAATAAAAGTACACTGAATTTATAGAATAATTTGAATGAGATATGATACGTTTACAGTGTTTTCCCATCATGGATATGGCATATTTCCCTATTCATACAGAACTTATTTTATTTTAACTTATTTTAAATCTTTCAGTAGCCCTTATAATTGGTATAAATATATACAAAGTACTACGTTACACTGAGTGTTTTTAATTACATTAGAGACGTTAAATTTTGTTTGTTTTCTCTTTCTAACAGGTTATAGCTAGGTTACTGCCTGCACCCATATACTAGAAACAAAATTGGATTTAAACATATATTTAATATATACTTATATTTTATATTTGCTTTTTGGTGATACTCTTACCTGAAAAAGGCTGAAGCAGACTACTTAAATATGGAACTTTCATTTTCTTCTTTAAACTCAGTAGAAATGGAATCAGAAAACATATTAACTTTAGGTATCCTATCCCTCTTCTGATATCTTTTTTCTTCTCAAAGTGTTTTTGAATAATCTTTTTTTGAAGATATAATCTTTGCTGTAGTCTCTGGTAGGTACAGATATCAAGATAATCCTGATTATATTTTATAGCATTAGTAAGCCAATAGCCTGTTTCAAATATAAAGACATTTTCATACTGTTGAACTTGTGTGGTACTGAATGTTAACTTTAGCATAATATTTTCAGCATATTTCATAAATACAGCTGTTTCTTCAGGGCTATTAGGATCATATGTTGGATCTTCATTCACGTCTTCATCATAGATTTCATTAAAGTCTGGATCCTTTGTAATATCAGTCAAACCTTCATGATCAAAAAGGAAAATTTTAGATAGTGAAAATTTCATATTTGGCTTCTGGATAAATACGGAAGATTGAACACAGGATTTTATCGTTAAATCCTACTAACGTGATAGTAAAGGAAAAATTAGATGCTGTAAACCAAATATATAATTCTAAGCACCCCCTACAACTGACTGAACAGACCCGTTTTGGCCAAGGGGACCCCAGAGAAACCTTAAAAACTAAGTTCTTGGCCATGATGGGATGGGAGGTCAGACATGCCTCATTATACCCCTTTCCTTTTGTGGTTTAGACACAATAACTGACCAGCATTAATGTTAAAACACAGATCATAAGACTGACAGAACAGACTCTTTGTGGCAATAAGATACCAAACTATAAACAAAACCTAGGGCCATGCCAGGCAATGGTGAAGTCACAAACCCCTCTACTTAAAGAACAAACTATGTTCTAACTGCCACAAGGTTTTTCTTTTTTCTCTAGCAGTTAAACAAACACTGTCCTCAAGATAGGCAATTTTAAAAGAATTACGGCCCATTCACCAACAGATGCTGAATAACTGACCTTCCTGTCCCCCACACCGTAATTAGAGCTTCGACTGGACAAGAGACTGATTTCAGTAACTTTCTCCTCATAAGACTACTGAGCATGATGTGGTTCTGGCCTGTTTACAGAGGCTGTACATGTGAATGCCTTCAAGTCCCTGCTTCACCTTCTGACGTGTAATAAGGGCCTAATTGTAATGCATTTATATGTTAAGTCTCCACCCCAAAGTGAACATGGATCATATGTAAATGCATGTTTGTTCAATACGCATGTTAGAACCCACTTCATGAATGTTCATAGCCCCTTCTATAACTTGTTACATATCTATACCTGAATATGTATACTTGGCCAAACAGTTCAGCTTAAATTCCTGTCTTGCTCCTCTCTTCCTCGAAATGCCTGTCAGAATGGCCAGCTTGAAGACTGTAACCCTTTATAAGAAATATACAGATGCATTGCAATCCATATCAAAATAGCAGTCACTGTTCTTCATAGAAATAGAAAAAATAATCCTAAATATATATATGAAACCAGGAAAGATCCAGAATAGCCAGTCATCCTGAGCAAAAAGAACAAAACTGGAGGAATTACATTACCTGACTTCAAAGTATATTGCAGAGTGATAGTCACCCAAACTGCTTCGTACTGGCATGAAAACAGACGCATAGACCAAAGGAGGTCAGAGAACTCAGAAACAAATCCATACTTGTACAATGAACTCATTTTCAACAAAGGTGCCAAGAACATATGCTGGGGAAAGAACAGTCTCTTCAATAAATGGCACTGGGAAAACTGGATATCCATATATGGAAGAATAAAACTAGACCCCTATCTCTCACCATATACAAACATCAAATCAAAATGGATTAAATACTTAAATCTAAGACCTCAAACTATGAAACTACTAAAAAAAATTGGGTAAACTTTCCAGGATATCAGTCTGGACAAAGATTTCTTGAGTAATAACCTCACAAGCACATTTTGCAACCCAAGCAAAAATGGACAAATGGGATCACATCAACTTAAAAAGCTCCTACATAGCAAAGGAAACAATCAACAAAGTGAAGAGACAACCCACAGAATGGGAGAAAATATTTGCAAACTATCTATCCAACAAGGGCTTAATAACCAGACTATATAAGGAGGTCAAACAATTCTACAGGAAAAAATTCTAATCTGATTAAAAAATAGGCAAAAGATCTGAATAGACTTTTCTCAAAAGGAGACATACACATGTCAAACAGGCATATGAAAAGGTGTTCAACATCTCTGATCATCAGAGAAAGGCAAATCAAAACTATAATAAGATATCATCTTACCCCAGTTTAAATGGCCTTTAACTAAAAGACAGGCAAAAATGAATGCTGGCAGGATGTAGAGAAAAGGGAATCCTAGTACACTGTTGGTGGGAATATAAACTAGTACAGCCACTATGGAGAACAGTTTGGAGGTTTCTCAAAAAACTAAAAATATAGCTACCGTATGATACAGCAATCCCACTGCTGGGTATAAACCCAAAAGAAAGGAAATCGGAATATCAAAGGGTATCTGCACTCCCACGTTTGTTGCAGCACTCTTCACAATAACCAAGATTCGGAAGCAACCTAAGTGTCCATCAACAGATGAATGGATAAAGAAAAAGTGGTACATATACACAATGGAGTACTATTCAGCCATGAGATTCTGTCATTTGCAACAACTTTGATGAAACTGGAGGACATTATGTTAAGTGAAATAAGCCATGCACAGAAAGACAAACTTTGCATGTTCTCACTTATTTGTGGGAACTAAAAATTAAAACAATTGACCTCATGGAAATAGAGATGGTTACTAGAAGCTGGGAAAGGTGGAAGGGAATGGTGGGGCAGGAGGGAAGTGGGGATAATTAATGGATACAAAAATATAGTTAGATAGAATGAATAAGATCTAGTATTTGACAACACAACAAGGTGACTACAGTCAATAATTTATTGTACATTTAAAAACACTAAAAGAGTATAATTGGATTGTCTATAACACAAAGAAAGGATAAATGTTTGAGGTGAAGGATACTCCATTTACCCTGATGTGATTATTAGGCATTGTATGCCTATGTGAAAATATCTCATAAATATATATACCTACTATGTACCCACAAAAATTTAAAATAATTCAAAAAAAGAAATAGTCTCCTTTCCAAATTTATAAATCTCATGATTCTTAAGTTAACAATGCCAATAAAATTGTGTAAGATAAAAGCAGACAGATGAGTAGGTTACTAATGAAAGTGAATACAGATACAACGTAAGTCCCAGCTTTGATCAAGGAAAATATGAAACAACAAGAAAACGTGATTTTTCTTTAACCAGGGTATCAGCTTCTCACTTGGGCCAAAAGCATAGTTTGTTTTTTCAGGCTAGTACTATAAATTTCTTCTTTTTTTTTTTTTTTTTTGCCAATAAGAAGCTAGACATACATAATAAACAAAGAACCTGCCAGCTAAGTAATCATCATTTAATAAATAAGAATTAAAACTTGATTTTACTCTATCAAAAAATGACAAATTTCCTGTGCTACATTTTCTTGCCATTTACAAAGAAATTGAGGACTTTCTTCTTGTCAAATAGTCTTTTTAAGATAGTTATATCTGCAATGTTACCCTTAATTTAGGCTTGAGAAAACTGCTTGGAGTCATAAGACATGACTGTAGAAAATGTGGCGTTTGTTTGTAATATATATGCTTTAAAGTATAAATGATACCTCAGTGTGTCCCCTCCTTTCTTTTTCTTTTTTCTTTCTCAAATCTTTTTTTAAAAAAGGCCAGAATACTCTTGGGTTTTTTAAATGGCCACTATAATTCATCTCTTTTCTGCAAAATAGTTAGATAAATTACAAAGAAATGAAAGGGATTCTGGCAGTTTAAAGAAGTCTAAAAAGCCGGAGGGATTGTTGATAGCACTAAAACCTCATGGCTGGGGGTGACTAGGAGCCAACAAAAACCACAAGAAGCCTTGGAGATTGAAAGCATTATGTGGAGGCTGTGAAGGACAGGCCATAGTGCAAGAATTTTTTTAAAAGAAAAGGTGTAGTGAGATCTCTAGATCATCTTCCCCAGATAGCACAGCCCTTCTCCTCTTCCTCACTAAAAGGGTACAAAGCACAGCTGAGGGTTGGGAGGAGCAGTTGTGCTGAAAACTAGTTAAATGAGAGTCTGAGTGCTGAACCCAGATATCCACAGTTCAGCACTTCCCCTCCTTTGGCCCCAGACTCACAGCCCTCCCTCCAAGCAGGATACTGGAGGAAACAGACCTGCAGATACATCTGGGGGACAGGCTTCCCAGTGGAACATCAGGGGTTCCTCCTCATCACTCTACAGTGAGGTCTGCCAGCGTTCCTGCCTCACTCCTAAATGAAAACAAGCAGCAAGGGTTGCCAGGTAGGTGAGGAGAGCCTCTCAGATGAAAGAGGCACTGGAATTACTGGGCCAGGGGCAGGGAGGGGTGCTAAAGGAAAGCGAAGTAGGCTTAAAGCAATGAGTTCTGACAAAAGGAGGAGGATGAAGTTATCAAGAGAGACATCTCTAAGGAAAAAATGGAACTTCTATCCCATTTTTTATCAAGAAGAGTTCAATATTTCCCTTCGAAAGACTGGAACTGAATTAGTAGTAAGTACATGGAAAAGTTAGCTACTTGAAAAAAAAAACACGATTGTTCATATCATGAAAAATAGTGTTCCCTGAATCAAGGACCAGCAGCAAAAAAAAAAAAGAAAAATAAAGTTATTAAAGAAAGGAAATGTCTGGCCTGGCGCGGTGGCTCAAGCCTGTAATCCCAGCACTTTGGGAGGCCGAGGCGGGCGGATCACGAGGTCAGGAGATCGAGACCATCCTGGCTAACACAGTGAAACCCCGTCTCTACTAAAAATACAAAAAATTAGCTGGGCGTGGTGGCGGGCGCCTGTAATCCCAGCTACTCAGGAGGCTGAGGCAGGAGAATGGCGTGAACCCGAGAGGTGGAGCTTGCAGTGAGCCGAGATCGTGCCAGTGCACTCCAGCCTGGGGGACAGAGAAAGACTCCGTCTCAAAAAAAAAAAAAAAAAAAAAAAAAAAAAAGAAAGGAAATGTCCCAGCTGGGACAACATAGTGACATAGTAAGACCTATCTCTACAAAAAATGAAAAACAAAAAAATTAGCTAGGTACGGTGGCACGTTCCTGTAGTCCCAGTTACTCAGGAGGCTGAGGCAGGAAGATCACTTGACCCCAGGAGTCTGAGGCTGCAATGAGCTGAGATCATGCCACTGCACTCAAGCCTGGGTGACAGAGTAAGAGCTTGTCCCTTCGAAAAAAAAAATTCAAAAAACAAAGTGCACGTTTATGTAAATTAGCTGGAAGGAATACGTACAAAGTCATAGGAAAGTAAATAATAAAAAAGAATTTTATAAAAAATTGGATCAAATGAAATTTGGAGGATGAAGGGAATGAGGGGAAACAAAAGTTTCCACAGCTTTAACCTTTTTTTTTTTTTTTTTTTGAAACAGGGTCTCTGTCACCCAGGCTGGAGTATAGTGGTATGATCTTGGCTCACTGCAGCAGCCTCAACCTCCTAGGCTCAAGTGATCTTCCCACCTCAGCCTCCCAAGCATCTGGGACTACAGGCATCCACCACCATGCCTGGCTAAGTTTTGTGTATTTTGTAGAGACGGGGTTTCACCACGTTGGCCAGCCTGGTCTCGAACTCCTGAACTCAAGCGAACCACCTACCTCGGCCTCCTCAAGTGTTGGAATTACAGGTGTGAGCCACTGTGCCCATCAATTCCCTTATATTCTATTATTACCCATTTAATTTCTACATGTATTGAAAGTTTACTATATGTCATGCACTGTATAAGGTGCTGAGAATTTAAAATCAAACCAAAAAGACACAATTTTCTGTGCTCTCAAGAAGGAGCTTAATATCTAATAAGGAAGAAAGAAATGAAGCCAATAATTTCAATTCAAAATACAAAGTATTTTTCTGCGCACAGATAAGAGTCTGAATAGAGGAGGCAGTGTCTGAATCAAGTCTCAAAAAATGAGTAGTAATAACCCTAGGAAGAATGTGGACAAGTGGTGTGGGGTAAGCAGGAAGAAGGCATTCCAGATAGAGGACAGGGAATGAACAGAGAAAAAAACAACCCAACTCACATTACTCACTTGTGATATTAAATAAGTTCCCATTTTTTCTCAATATTTCTATTAAAAGTTTCCTTCTCCTATTTTGCTATCATGAGATGTTTTCTTCTTTCCTTCTATCCTCCTAGCCTTCTGGAAAGAGTCTAAGAATTTATGAATTAGATGAAGGGATCCACCCTAACTAAAATACCTGCTGAGAAAACTGGGTAACATGGCAAGACTTTTGGTGTGCTCTATTCTCTACTATTGCTACTGTTTTTAAAGAATGATGTTGCTGGTGATTTGTAGAGTGCAAAGCTATGTGAGAGATAAAGGTTAACTTGGCCAAGACGGATTCCCAGCAGTCTGCCCTCTGAAAAAATGTTGGCTTTCTGCACAATTCCTTGGAAATCCACTGTAGCACAGTGTTTAAGGTAATCACATGGTCAGTTGCAAGGTGTGAACACAGTTTCCCAGTCATGCCAACAGAGGAGCTGCTGTTTTCCCAAATGTGAATGGTGATGTAACAACTTACACTGCTGCTAGCTTGACACCACGTACCTGCAATTACAAAACTTGGACACCAGCTCTCTGATCATGCCAGTGGAGAGGTGGTACACCCCCTTAATCTCTAACACTAAGCTTGGAAGAAAGGGCTGCAGCCAAGTTTCCATGAGTCACACTGTGTGTATCAGACACCTTTTGTTCCCTACCTCACATCCTTTCAGACCACATTTTTAAACTGTAGTTTTTGCTCCACACAGACTTGACCTGACTGTACCTTGCCTCAAGTGCACCACAGGATTATTTTTGCCCTGAGGCTTCTCTGCCACTGCTGTTAGACTCCTGATGGAACCCATCCAGCCATTCTGGTGTAGGAACAAATCTGAAAGCATGAGCGAGTTAACCCTCCATTCAAACTTTGGCTAATGAGAGACAGCAGCCAGTGGATACTCTTCCCTCATCTATCCTGTCTTAATCATTTAGAGCTACTATAAGAAAAAAGCACAGACTAGGTAGCTTATAAAGAATAGAAAATTATTTCTCACAGCTGTAAAGGCTGGGATATCCAAGATCAAGTTAGATGTGGTGTCTGATGAGGACCCATTCCCTGGTTCATAGATGGTACCTTCTTGCTGTATCTTTACAGGGTGGAAGGGACAAGGCAGCTCTCTGGGGCCTCTTTTATAAAGGCATTAATCCCATTCATGAGGGGTATGCCCTTATGAACTAATCACCCTCCAATGGTCCCATGTCCTAATGCCATTGGTGATTAGGTTTCAACATTTGAATTTTGGGGAGACATAAACATTCAGACCATAGCACATCTCTTAGGCTGGCAATTCTGCAGTGTATTCTATATGACTCCTCAGAGTGTCCCATCAAAATAAATCCCAATTGCCCAAGTGGTGAAAAAGCTCAACAGCACATTCTTGGGTTTATGCTCCCTCCTTTTCTATTCACTTTTCCTGTCCCTCACTCCTGTTCCATGGAATCATTTCTCAAAAACTAACTTGACTCATGTCCTTGTTTCTGATGCAATTTGGAGTGTAACCTAGGCTAAAACATCTTGCTCTTGTATCCTGTCCTCTGACCTGATGCTTCTTTAATCATGTAGCATAAAAGCCCTGTAGCCCAATGGTTCAGGTCCCTTTCTTAGAGTCTGACTATTGGCCCTGTAGGATTTCACAGTGGTGCTCCAGGTGTGGTGCATGATGGGGAAACCTGTGCCTATTCCTGCTACTGCCACCGTGAGATTCCCCCCATAAACTACTTCAGTAGATCTAGTATGTATGCTGGTGGTCATTTACCATTGCTTGCACCACACATTGTTGAAGTTTCTGAAGCAGACACCCAATGTGCAGTGGAGGGAGAAAAAAATATTTCTACTAGGTGTAATGCTCATCTTTTTTTCTTTTTTTTTTCCTAAAAGATGGGGGTCTCACTGTGTTTCCCAGGCTGCAGAGTGGTGGTTATTCACAGGTGCAAACATAGCACACTACAGCCTCGAACTCCTGGCCTCAAGTAATTCTCCTGCCTCAGCCTCCTGAGTAGCTGGGAATAAAGACATATTCCACCATGCATGGCTTTGATGCTCATCTTTGATCGCTCAGGAGCCAACAGTATTAAGCACTTTATCGTAAACACACCCAGCACTATCCCCAGGCACATGATAGTAGAGTGACTGGATTTATTAAGGTTCCCAGCCTCATTTATAAACAATTTTAAAAAGGTTTGAGGCAGAGAGCAGTCAGAATGCTGTTGCAGTGGAAAAGGGTGTTCTGTACTACAGTGTTGCAGTAGAGATAAGCCAAAGTAGATGATTTTGAGAGAGATTTTAAAAGTAGAATCACAAAACTCAAGACGTAAGTTTCATATCAGGAAAGCACCGATATTTAGCTAATATGCATCAATAACACCACATTGTTAAAATACTGAACGCTCATTTGGCAAACTGAATTGCTACAGCCCCAAGCTCATTGAATACCTCCCTCCCCAGGGATCACCTGAAAAGCTCCATGATCCAGAAAAGGGTAAATATGACAAGCAGGAGGTCTCTGAGACCCTGCTCCAGCATTATGGCTGATGTCCATTCTGACTGGTCAGTGCCAATACTGTGCTGGTGGTTAAGTGTTTTGAGTATCACCCCTGAAAATGTAGGTGTAGAAAGCAGACAGCATTAGTCTTTTGGTGCTCTCTGTTTCCACCTACAACTTGGTTAGAATGTTCATATGTGTCTCTGATCCCCTTACCAGGTGCACCACTGCAAGGGAATCCTCATAGAGGGTGGCGACCTCAGATATGACACACAGCTGGGTGAAATAGACCAGATCCTGGGCCATGAAGTGGCTCGATGTAACTAACTTTGTCATCAAGTAAGCAGGAGCTCTCTTCCCTTAGTTACACAACAGGACATGTGCTCCTTCCTGCCATGATCAGTTCTCTATTGGTGCTCTAACTGGATGATCCAAAGGCTCTCGTGGCTTTAACACTTGGATGATTAATCAATATGTATGTAACCTTTATCACTTTCTAGAATTTGACTTGTATATTGAAAGTTTCCATCTAGATATCTGAATCTAAAAAGAGCCTGTTGTTTCTTTACCAGTTTGGCTTATGCCCATTCAGAATGATGGCTCATCAGTCCCACGTCCCCTCAAAGGAGAGCCTCAGGTAAATTTGTAAAAAGGGAAACAAAAGTAAACACAATTTTCATCAGAAATGTCAAGGCTCTACTGCTGTTGGAAACTACCACCCACTCTTGCTGATCCTTAACCTCCATGGACCTCAGATCTTCGCAAAGCTCTTGGCATCACCTTGATCCAGATAAATTACCTTTAAATTTAAAAAATGGCTTAAAATTCTCCAAGACAGATCATATGATAAGTCACAAAACAAGTCTCACTTAATTTGAGAAAATCAAAATTATATCAAATATCCTCTCAGACCACAGTGGAATAAACTGGAAATTAACTCCAAAAGGAACCCGCAAAACTATATAAACACACGGAAATGAAATAATCTGCTCCAGAATGATCTTTGGGTCAACAATGAAACCAAGATGGAAATTTAAAAATCTTTGAACCAAATGATAATAGTGCTATCAAAACCTCTGGGATTACAGCAAAAGTAGAGCTAAGAGGAAAGTTCATAGCATTAAATGCCTACATTAAAAAGTCCGAAAGAACACAAATAGACAATCTAAGGTCACACCTCAAGGAACTAGAGAAACAGGAACAAACCAAACCCAAACCAAGAAGAAGAAAAGAAATAACAAAGATTAGAGCAGAACTAAATGAAACTGAAAGAAGAAAACAATGTGAAAGATAAATGAAACAAAAAGCTGGTTTTTTGAAAAGATAAAATTGATACACCATTAACTAGATTAACCAAGAAGAGAGAAGATCCAAATAAGCTCAACTAGAAATGAAACAGGAGTCATTACAACTGATACCACAGAAATACAAAAGATCATTCAAGGTTACTATAAACACCTTTATGTGCACAAACTAGAACATCTAGAGGAGATGGATAAATTCCTGGAAATATACAACCCTCCTAGATCAAATAGGAAGAAACAGAAACTCTGAACAGACAAATAACAAGTAGAGAGCTTGAGACAATAAAAAATTGCCAACAACAAAAAAGTCCAGGACCAGATGGATTCACAGCTGCATTCTATCAGACATTCAAAGAAGAACTGGTATCAATCTTACTGAAACTATTCCAAAAGATAAAGAGGGAATTCTCCCTAAATTATTCTATGAAGCCAGTATCACCCTAATATCCAAACCAGGAAAGGACATAACAAAAAAAGAAAACTACAGACCAATATTCATGATGAACATGGATGCAAAAATCCTCATGGAATCTGACAGCATATCAGAAAGATAATACACCATGATCAAGTGGGTTTCATACCAGGGATGAAGGGATGGTTTAACATATGCAAGTCAATATATGTGATACATCATACAGACAGAATCAAAAACAAAAATCATCTCAACAGATGCAGAAAAAGCATTTGACAAAATCCAGCATTGCTTTATGATGAAAACCTTCAGCAAAATGGCCGTAGAAGGGACATACCTCAAGGTAATAAAAGTGCTCTATAACAAACCCACACCCAACATTATACTGAACAGGAAAACACTGAAAGCATTTCCCCTGAGAACTGTAACAAGACAAGGATACCCACTCTCACCACTTCTATTCAACATAGTACTGGAAGTCCTAGCCAGAGGAATCAGACGAGAGAAATAAATAACGGACATCCAATTTGGTAAAGAGGAAGTCAAACTGTGGCTGTTTCCCAATAATAAGATCATATGCCTAGAAAACCCTAAAGATTCATCTAAAAACCTCTTAGATGCCGTAAAGGAATTTAGTAAAGTTTCAGGATACAAAATCAATGAACACAAATCACTAGCACTGCTATACACCAACAACAACCAAGCTGAGACTCAAATCAAGAGCTCAATCCCTTTTACAACAGCTGTAAAAAAAAATAAATAAAGTTAAATAACATAACATAACATAACATAAAATACTTAGGAATATACCCAATCAAGGAGGTGAATAATTTTTACAAGGAAAACTACAAAACACTGCTGAAAGAAATCATTGATGACACAAACAAATGAAAACATATCCCATGCTCATGGATGGGTAGAATCAATATTGTGAAAATGACCATACTGCCAAAAGCAATCTACACATTCAATGCAATTCTCATAGAAATACTATCATCATTCCTCACAAAACTAGAAAAAACAATCTTAAAAGTCATATAGAACCAAAATGAGCCCACATAGCTAAAGCAAGACTAAGCAAAAAGAACAAATCTGGAGGCATCACATTATCTGACTTCAAACTATACTACAAGGCTATAGTTACGAAAACAGCATGGTACTGGTATAAAAATAGGCATAGAGACCAATGGAACAGAATAGATAACCCAGAAATAAAACCAAGTACTTATGGGCAACTGATCTTTGACAAAGCAAACACAAACGTAAAGTGGGGAAAGGGCACCCTTATTCAACAAATGGTGCTGGGATAATTGGAAAGCCACATGAAACTGGATCCTCATCTCTCACCTTATATAAAAATCAACTCGAGATGGATCAAGAACTAAATCTAAGACCTGAAACCATAAAAATTCTAGAATATAACTCGGACAAACCCTTCTAGACATTGGCTTAGGCAAAGAGTTCATGACCAAGAACCCAAAAGCAAATGCAACAAAAACAAACTTAAATAGATGTGACCTAATTAAACTAAAAAGCTTCTAAACAGCAAAAGAAACAACCAGTAAACAGACAACCCACAGATTAGGAGAAAATATTTGCAAATTATGCTCCCAACAAAGGACTAACATCTAGAATCTACCAGGAACTCAAACAAATCAGCAAGAAAAAAACAAACAATCCCATCAAAAAGTGGGCAAAAGCCATGAATAGATAATTCTCAAATGAAGATATACAAAAGGCCAACAAACATATTAAAAATGCTCAACATCACTAAAAATTATCAGAGAAATGCAAATCAAACCACACTGAGATGCCATCTTACTCCTGCAAGAATGGCCATAATTTAAAATTCAAAAAATAATACATGTTGGCATGGATGTGGTGAAAAGGGAATACTTACACTGCTGGTGGGATTGTAATGTAAACTAGTACAACCACTGTGGAAAACAGTATAGAGATTCTTTAAAGAACTAAATGTAGAACTACCATTTGATCCAGCAATCCCACTACGAGGTATCTACCCAGAGGAAAAGAAGTCACTATATGAAAAAGACACTCGCACATGCATGTTTATAGCAGCACAATTTGCAATTGCAAAAATATGGAACCAGTCTAAATGCCCATCAACCAATGAGTAGATAAAGAAAACGTGGTGCCCAGGTGCAGTGGCTCATATCTATAATCCTAGCACTCTAGGAAGTCAAGATGGGAGGATCGTATGAGGCCAGGGGTTCCAGGCCAGCCTGTTCAACATAGGGAGACCCCCATCTCCAAAAAAAAAAAAAAAAGAAAGAAAGAAAAAAAAAAGAAAATATATATACTGTGAAATACTACTCAGCCATAAAAATGAATGAAATAATGGCATTCACAGAAACATGAATGGGGTTGGAGACCATTATTCTAAGTGAAGTAACTCAGGAATGGCAAGCCAAGTATTTTATGTTTTCCCTTACAAGTGGGAGCTAAGCTATGAGGATGCAAAGGCATAAGAATGATATAATGGACTTTGGGGATTCTAGAGGAAAGGTAAGAGGAAAGTGAGGGATAAAAGACTACACATGGGGTACAGTGTACACTGCTCGGGTGATAGGTGCACTAAAATCTCAGAAATCACCACTAAAGAACTTAGCCATGTAACCAAAAACCACCTGTTCCCCCAAAAACTATTGAAATAAAAGTTAAAAATTTTAAGAATGGCATTGAATAAAAATAATTAAGAAGTGGCCAGGTGCAGTGGCTCATGCCTGTAATCCTAGCACTTTGGGAGGCCTAGGTGGGTGAATGGCTTGAGCTCAGGAGTTCATGACCACCCTGGGCGACGTAGTAAGACTCTGTCTCAAAAAACAAAAAAAATTTAAGAAGTGTTAAATTATCTTACCTGCTGAACTAAACTCTGAAAAAATGTTTTTATTTGTTTGAGGTTTTCCATCAGGATCAATGTCCATGATGGTACGCCACAATTCAGAGAATCTAGCTCGTTTTTCTTTGGGCATATATATTCCATGCCATAATGCTTTCAGCATGTAGTCAATATTGATCAGAATTTGCCCAATTCTGGTATCATAATAAGCTGGAGGTAACTGACAAGAAGAACTCTGATCATAATTAGCTTCTAAACTGATGGAAGGGATTTGATTTAGGCAATAAATTCCAATAGCCAACTCTCTTATCATCTGATGGACTTCTCTATAGTCTAAGAGGGCAGTAGGGTCCACGGGAGTCAGTAGGATTGCAGTGGAGAAGCCTACATTATTCATTTGACTCATAATTCCACATGGGAGGTCTACTTGAGAGCGAACATCCTCTTTGGCAGACAACCAGCTAACTAGTGCAGTAGTTAGTAACTCTTGTATTTCACTCCGATCATATTTTTCAAAAAAAGCAGATGCATTTCTTTGTATTGCTAAATTTTCCAGGTAGGTTTCTTCATCTTGAACTTGCTCAAACCTAGGTAATCCTTTTTTGGGCAATCTTAACATTTCTAATTAAATCTAGTGTGGCCTTTTCGAAGCTTCTGCAATGAATAAGAAGGAAAAGATTATCAATAAAATCTGACATGGCAATGAAACTGGATTTGTCTAGAAATAAATCTGTACCTTTCACCTACATAAGATTAGTTTCTCATAGTCAACCATTACAGTTTTCAAATTAAAAATAACTGCAGTATATGAAAGCTGAAATTTGAATTAAAATAGTTAAAATTAATAAAACCTTTATCATTAACCACATTCTGCTTTTCAAAGAAGTCAAAAGACAAGAAGATGTATGTCAAAAAGAAATGTTAAGTTTATCTGTGAGAAGCTACTGTTACATACCTATTTTGTTGTTGGAGAGGCATTCTTTTGTATATGTTTGTGTTAGTCTGTTTGTGTTGCTATAAAGGAATACCTGAGACTGCATAATTTATAAAGAAAAGAGGTTTATTTGGCTCACAATTCTGCAGGCTGTACAAGCATGGCACCAGCATCTGCTCAGCTTCTGGTGAGACCAATCTTACAATCATGGTGGAAGGGGAAGGGGAGCCAGTGTGTCACATGGTAAGAGAGGGAACAATAGAGAGAAAGGGGAGATGTCTACTCTTAAACAACCAGATCTTTCATGAGCTCAGAGGTAGAGTTCACTCTGCCAGGAAAGCACCAAGCCATTCATGAGGGATCCGCCCCCATAATCCAAACACCTCGCACCAAGCCCTACCTCCAACATTGGGGAATCTATTTTAACATGAGATTTGGAAGGGATAAATATCCAAATCATATGTATATTTATTTTGTTTTCAGTTTTTTAAAGCAAAACTATAATGACCTGCATGAAAGAAAAGGGTGGGGCGCGGTGGCTCATACGCATAATCCCAGCACTTTGGGAGGCCGAGGCGGGCAGATCAACTGATGTCAGGAGTTCGAGACCAGCCTGACAAACATGGAGAAACCCCGTCTCTACTAAAAATACAAAATTAGCCAAACGTGGTGGTACATGCCTGTAATCCCAGCTACTCGGGAGGCTTGAGACAGGAGGCTTGAACCTGGGAGGCAGAGGTTGCGGTGAGCCGAGATCACGCCATTGCACTCTTGCCTGGGCAACAAGCGTGAAACACTGTTTCAAAAAAAAAAAAAAAAAAGAAAAGAAAAGAAAAAAAAGAAAACAAAAAGGAAAGAAGCATCTGCTTAACCTTCAATTTCTGTGCCAATGAATGCCTGTCTATTCCTGAAATAATAATAACCACAACTATATTTATTGAGCCAGGTTCTTTACTATATAACAGTTTTATTTATTTCATCTGATTGGTCTCTATTATATAGTGGTTCTCAAAATTTAGCTTGTATCAAAATCACCTGGGGCTTGTTCAAATACAAATCGCTGAATCCCACCCCTGAGTTTCTGATTCAATGAGCTGTAGTGGGGCCAGAAAATATGCATTTTAGTAAAGTTACAGGAAATGCTGATACTGCTGGTTTGGGCGCCACACCTGAGACTCCAGGTCAGTGAGTCAGACCTTGTTATGCCCACTTTATAGAGGCAGAAACGGAGACCAGGAGGTTGCAGGACATGTCTGAGGTTTTACGCTTTTCAGAAACAGAACCCACGTCTGTCCAGCCTCAAGCCCGGGACCCAGGTCCAAAAGCAGCTCGCGTCAGCCATGGGCACCGGAAAGGGGAAAGAACAAGGAAAGGGGAGGAACCTACTCTAGAATGGCTGTTTTCTTGTCCGGCAGAGGGACGCGGCGTCCGAGCCGTTCCCGTGGGGCTGAGAAGAGTCGTCGCCGCGTTAGATGGCTTCTCGCGGGGCCTTGAATCCACCCTCAGGGCCCCCGCAAGGGCGAGCGGGAGGCGCACCGGAAGGAACTGAGAGAAAGTTTCAGGGCTTTTCGCCCCACCGTGGGGGCCCGGCCCTCCTCGCCTCGCCGGCCAACACTGCCGCCGCCCGGGCACGGGTCGAAGCGGTTGGTCCTCTGGGCCTTGGGGTGGCGGGGCCACTCCTCTGGCGGAGCCTGCGGGCGACTAGGGCTGGTGCGTCCCGCAGCAGCCGCAGCGCCCCCAGGCGGCGCCCGGCCCCTTAGCTGGCTCAGACCCCCCGCGTGCTCATCTTCCTGAGCCCGCTTAGAGCTCAGTCCAGCCGCATGCTGTGGGCATTGTGCCGCCCTCACTATCTGCCTCTGCTAAAACACCAAAACAGAGTGGCAGAGGAGAAAGTGCCGGGCGTTGAGGCAGTCCCGAGTTGGAATACCACCTCCATCATCATTCTTTCATTCAACAAGCATTTACGGAACACCTATTATGAGTCAGGCACCGAGCTACGAGCTGGAAACCCTAGAAAACAGGGCAGACACGAAACCCCGAGGAGCTTACAGTTGAACAGATCATCTCACAGCTATATTTAACGGTGTGCCAATATTAGATGGAGTGACAGCACTCGAATGAAAGCTAACCTAGCCCAGGGCTAAGAGGCTGCCTGAGGAAGTGCCCTTTTCCTCTCCGAGCCTAGAAGATGAAAAAGAGCTACCCAAGCAAAGAACTGGACAAGTAGCTTTTCAGGAACAGGGAACAGCAGGAGGGAAAGAAGTGAGGTGAGAACAAAGTTGAAATGGTTGAGAAACCGAGCAAAACCCCGCTTAGAGAACAAGAGACACGTGGGCACAAACCGAGCTGCAGAGGTGCGCGATGGACAGATCATGCAGGCTGCTGAGTAATGATTTTGAATTTCATCCCAAAGGATTAGCCTAGAGTAGTGGCAGTGGAGGTGGGGCTCAGGGACTGTGGACAGATTTGAAAAACAATGAGGTTGCCTGTTGGTGACAGATTGAATGGGGATATGTTGAAAAAGAAGGTTGTGTCCAAGTGAGAACCACATTTCTGTCAGGAGCAACAGGATATCAGGGCAAGATTAAGAGTTCAGTTGTGTACTAATTGACCTTGAAGTACCTGTGAGAGAAATTGAGATGTGAGATATGCTTTAGATAAACAGTTCTGGGCTAAGAATGGCAGCAGAGGTTAGATGTATAAATTTTGGCAGATTTATAGTAATTGAGGCCAGGGGTGGGGTTGAAATCACCAAGGGAGACCGTGCAGAATGAGGAGTTGAGAACCAAGGATTAGAGACCTGAGAAATTTAACATTTAAACGTCAGGTAGAGAGAGTGAAATCAGCAAAGAAGACAATGAAAGAACAGCCAAGAAGGCAGGAGGAAAACAAAAATTGGTCACAGAAGCCAAAGAAGTATGTGGGGAAAAAAAGAAAAAAGGAATGGCTAACTTTATTGGATGCTGCTGCTCGGTCAGGGGAGATGAGAAAACTCTTCCACTGAATGTAGCAGCTTGGAAGTTCTTGGTGACTGTTTGGGGCAGAATTTCTCTTCCAGTAACCATGTCATTATTTTAGCTACTATGGAAATAAATATTAATAAATTCCAGGGCTTTTTTTTACAGAGATTCGCATGTTTGCACTTAAGAAATATGAACCATATATGTACATTCTCCTACTTCAAGGATTTTTTTCCTCCCAGGTAGCCAAATGGTTTGTTCCGTGTGTCTCAAATCTTCGGAAAGAGTTGCCTCATTTTTTAAAGGCTCAACAGAGAACTCCATCCCAGAGCTAATGGGATTGAATAGCAGAAGGTTGTAAATGCCCAGGCCCTCTTGGGGTTCACACACATGCATGTGTATCCTCTCTGTGTCTCTCTCACAGTATCCTGGTGGAGCAGATGACCTGGAAATTCCTTATAAAAGTTTGACTGATTAATACATTTAAATCTTATAGAATAGAGTAGCACCTGGAATATAGCATTATATAAGTTATAGCTATTTTCAGTATTAAACTGTATTGTTGTTATAATACTCAATTCTAGGCCGTGGGACAAACCTCTTAAGTTCATCTACTCCCAATATAAGCAATGTCAATTTAGTGCTCAGGCCCACACAGACACTTGAAGTTGTCTGCTTTCAGATTGAGGGATGAAAGCTATGTAAGCAGTATCTGAATTTTGGTTGAATATTGCATCTTCCAGGGAATAATAAATTTGGGGCATGTGAAAGCCTTTGCCAGGTTACTGACCTGTTTGTCAGGATCCTAAAATTTCTTTGCTACTATGATTAAAGAATCAAAGGGTGGCCAGATCCAGAAACGGTGTCGACCCTAATGGACAGATTTCACAGTGACACTGGTATGGCAGTTAACAGTTGAGTAATGTGAGTGGATGTCAGGTTGAAGTGAATAGACAAAAAGGTGGAGAGTGACTGTGGATGAGAGGCAAGACATAGTAAGCAGAGGAAGACGTATTCATCTTTGTCTTCAGGTTGAGTAGGCTGAGGAGGAGGAAGGGCTGTCTCAGGGGTGGCAGAGGCAGAAGAAAATCCACATATAAGTGGAACTGCACAGTTCAAATATGTTGTTCAGGGGTCAACTGTAGTCTTTAAAAGTTATTGGAGTGGGAAAACAAGCTGCCTAAAGAGATGTAGTAGAAGTAGCAAGTACTGTTCAGGAGGATGAACCTCAAGCAAATTGTTTAGCTTCTTTAAACCTGTAGTTCTTTTATCCATGAAACAGGACCCTGTCTAAACCATGGTCCCTGAAGAGAGGGAACTGAATCATTTCTGGATGGAGCTATCAAAGAGAGTGAGTCTGGGAAAACAGTTTCTCTTCACTCTCACACAACAATTCTGACACCAGATGTGTGGACTTTTTCCACACCAAGCAATTCTCCAGCTCTCTGAATACCAGCTGGGTATCCTACAGTTTAATCCTGCCTCTATCTACCTGGAGTTAGTGTCAGATCCTTCCATTTAAGGGCTCAGTGCCATAAGGTGTCTCTGCTTTAGATGGCAATTTCAAGTCTGGATCTCTGGTACTTCTGATTGACCAGCTACATAAATCGGGGGTTTTCATGACCCCCTATTCAGGTTCGGTAATTTGCTAGAATGGCTCACAGCACTCACAGAAATACTTAGGTTTACTGGCTTATTATATAGGATACATCTCAGGCACTGCCAAATTGAAGAGATGCATAAGGCAAAGTATTAAAAAAAATTAAGGTGAGAGGCAGCTTCCTTGTCTGTCTGGGCATACCACACTCCCAGCACCTCCACATGTTCCGCAAACCAGAGGCTCATCAAATCTTGTTCAAGAGTTTTTATAGAGTTTAATAGCCCTTAATCTTCAGCACCACTCTCCCTCCCAGAGGTTGGTGGGTGGGGATGAAATTCCAACTTTTCTAACCACTTGATTTTTAATTTTTATTTTTAGAGACAGGGTCTCACTGTTGCCCAGGCTGGAGTGCAGTGGTGTGATCCCGGCCTCACTGCAGCCTCAACTTCCTGGGCTCAAGTGATCCTGCCACCTCAGCCTCCCGAGTAGGGAGGCACATGCTTCCATGCCCAGCTAATTTTCTGTACTCTTTTTTTTTTTTTTTTTTTGGTAGAGATGAGGTTTCATCATGTTGCCCAAGCTGGTCTCAAACTCCTGGACTCAAGAGATCCCTCTGCCTTGGCCTCCCAAGCTGCAGGTATTAAAGGCTATTTAGAGACCGAGACCGCACCCTAAGTCACCTCCTTAGCATAAATTCAGGTGTGATCAAAAGGGGCTTATTATGAATAACAAAAGATACTCCCTATCACTAAGGAAATTCCATGGTTTTAGAAGCTCTGTGACAGGAAAAAACGAAAATTCAACCAAATGAACTTTAAAACTACTATATTATACAATAGTAAATCAGCAGAGTATCTAACTTTTATATAATTATATAAAAACTTATTTTTATTTTGATACATTGTGAATCACTTTACAATTTAGTCTCCTTTTCAATAGAAAGATTTTCTAAGGAATGATTTGGAGTCGTCTACATTTATCAGATGCCTTTTCATTAATTTTTTCCATTTTTGCAATTCTTGATCCAAACTGCATGGCCCGTTTGGGCAGAAGAGCAGAGGCTGTAAGACCAAGTTCCACAGCTGCAAGGCGTAAAAGTAGTTTTTCACCAATTCCTCGGGGTAAAGTCAAGTTTGCTTTTTCCCAAATTGGTAGAGAATTTAGAAAGGAGACAACATTTTCATCCAGGAAAGGAAACCTAAAATAAACAGATAGATAATATAACCACTAAGTAAAAATAAAATCAACCTGCTTTGATTTATACAGTTTTATAGCTAAAATTTAATCAAATTAAAAGTGTTTCATAACATATGACTAATTTTAATACATATACTACAAAATAGTCTAAGTCTCAATAAATAAATTAGGTTTATTGTGTCCAGAAATAATTTCAAATTGTTTTACAAGGTATCTTTGTGGAGGCCTTGAAAACAAATATGTTTTTTTGCTTTTTTGTTTGTTTTTTTTTTTTGCCTAGGCAAGCACTACCACACCCAGCTAATCTTTGTATTTTTTGGTAGAGATGAGATTTCGCCACGTTGCCCAGGCTGGTCTCGGACTCCTGAACTCAAGTGACCCACCTGCTTCGGCCTCCCAAAGTGCTGGGAATACAGGCGTGAGCCACTGCACCTGGCCTACGAGCATGATCTTAACTAACTATTCAATCTGTGTCTGATCTTTATCACATCTAAAGAAATGACACTTTAGGGATATGGAACCAATATAGAAGGGCTCCACAGCCCTGAACCTGCAAAACACTATGGTAAAATTTTGTTAATCAAAATTGTTTAATTATACTTAAACCAATTAAATGGTGATAAATTACTGTAACAGAACAAAATATTCGATTTTTTTTTCCTAAATTCTGGGATGACCTAGAAACAAAATATTAGATTAAAAAAATAACTTTCTGCCCTTTTGCTTCCCCAACTTCTACAAAATTCTGTTCTTTTTCTGTTCAAAATAACACCCACCATCCCACATCTCAATATGCAATACAGTTACACTAGTGTTTCTGTTTATTACAACTTAGGTTTAAGAGATTGGAAAGGGCAAAGACATTTGTTATCTGGAATATTACATAAAAATGAATGAGTTGCAAAAGCAAATTTAGAGAATCAAATCAACACACTACTGTTAATATGTATGTCAAGATATGTAATAAATTATTTAGATCTAGCCACTATATTTGTTATATCACAATTCTGTATTAGCTGCTTTAAACATTCTTCATATGCATTTTTATTTGAACATAATATAATACTTTCATAAGTAAATGCTTTTACTAGACAAATTCCCTTCTCTATGACCTAGCTGAAATAACAGACTGAATTTCTACCTCTTTCTCTCTCACGTCTTCAAAGAGAAAACAGTTTAACAGTTTACGGACTTTATTATGGTATTAGTTATCACTTTATAGTGAAATCTTAAAAATTATGACAGAATAATGACACAGTAGCCAAACTTTTACATGGGCTAGGACCAGAAACTTAAGAATGACAACTGTGTAAAGGCAACTACAAGTCAGTGGAAAGAGGAAAAGACTGAAGTAGAGACAAGAAACAACGAAGTCAGAGAGAGAGAGAGAGAGAGAAGTGTAGTATGTTTAATTCTCATGAAGCTTACTTGGACTTCCTATTCTTGGATGCTTGTACCCTTGTAATAAACTACTGCTTAATCAATTAGCCTACTTGACTGGATTTTTGCTCTTTATAACTAAATGTCACATCTTCCTTTATCCTTACTTAATGTTTTAGAAAGTTTTATTCAAATACTGTACTTGTTCACTACCTTCAGAAATATGATATAGGTAAAAATAAACCTGAAAAGCAAGAATACATACATGAAAGTGCCTTGGTTTCACTGAAGGTTTTAAGTAATCTGCAATATGTGACTAAATTGTGTTCAAAAAGCATGTGGCAGAGGAATATCCAGTGTAAGGGCTACCTTCAAATCAGCATGGATCTGTACATACAGAAATGTCGATAGAGACAAAGCCAATTTCTGTAACATTGGAGGGGAACGCTTGCGGGTGGGGCTTATGCGCTTACTGGGAGGAAAGCCCACATTAAAAGCTGAACAAAACCGTCTAAATACCTTCTCTTAGTATTTCACTATCTCAGTTTTATTTTGACAGTCTTTTTTGTGGAAACGGAGTCTCGCACTGTCTCCCAGGCTGGAGTGCAGTGGCGCGATCTGGGCTCACTGCAACCTCCACCTCCCGGGTTCAAGCCATTCTCAGCCTTTCGAGTAGCTGGAACTACAGGCATGCGGCACCACGATCCGCTAATTTTTTTGTATTTTTAGTACCGGTGGGGTTTTACCATGTTTACCAGGCTGGTCTTGAACTCCTGTCCTCAGGTGATCCGCCCGCCTTGGCCTCCCAAAGTGCTAGGATGACAGGTGTGAACCACCATGCCTGGCCTACTTTGACAGTCTTTTTCACTATAGTCTTAAAAACAATTCTGTCATTATGTTACCTTTGAAAATTACTGAAAAGACATTTCTTAGAGAATGAGTTCTAGAAAATAAATGCTCTCCTGGCTCTTCCCAGCTCTGTTTCTGACTGTGTTTATAACATAAAGCCAAGCTATTATTGCTGCTCTTATTCATTTGAACAGTCTCCAAAGAGAAAGCAAACTTTGAAGTCTCCATTTACACTCTGCTGTTTTTATAAAAATACCGTAACAACACTCAAATGATTAGAATTACCTTGCTTCTTTTCCATGATCACCAATAACTCTGTCATCACGACCAAGATTTCTGGAAGAAATTCGACCCAGTTCCATCATTATTTCCTTATTCAATCCTTCCAGCCCATGTGACTGAAAGCGGACACGATGACGAGAATAACCTGCAAGTTGCTCATCTGCACCAATTCCAGTGAGAACTACCTATGCAGTTTAAAGAAATCCATAAAAAATGTTATCAACTACGTAGTAAATAAGATAAATGCATCTAAAATATGCTATATTCTTACAATCAAAATGCTAAAAGCTTTAAGGGTCAAAAATAGGTCTCAGGAATTCTCAGGAGAAGAAACACTGTGTCATACCTTTGCATTGCTCTGATAGGATTTCACTCCATCCTGGGCCACTAACCGACCAATTCCTCTAGAAGCAAACCAGACTGCACAGCCAATGCTATCATCCAAAACTGTATCCAATGGCCGAATTAAGTGACATATTCGAGTTCTTCTTAATTTCTGCAGTTCTTCCATAGAAACATTAATTTCAACAAAATTCCAAATTCGGGAAGGGCTAACAGCTTGTAGTTCCTTTAGTCCCGCCCTTCCTGTGATTCGATCTGGTACACTGACATGTTTATTAGGACTGTCATCATCATCAGCAGCAACATCTTTAGAGAATTCTTCAGAAGGTATTTCACATTTATTTTCTGGTTTATTCCTTTCTTTGTTAAAGCTAGTTGGCATGGTCTTTTCTTCAGCTATGAAAGCTACATTAAGAAGATCAATTGGTTCATCTAAAGGAATATGACGGTCAGCAAGGGTTGCAATAACCATGGAATCAATGCCCCCAGAAAACAGGATTGCAACATTTGCTTTCCTATCACACGTTTTCAAAACTTCATTTGCTGTCAGATTTTCATCCCTAGGTAAACACAAGACACGTTTCTTGACTGCTACACTCAGGACGTCAATTAACTGCTGAATTACTTCCTTCATGTGTACATCAGTAAGAAAGACTTGAAGTGTCTCTCTTGTAGGTGGCATATTGGAAATATTACTGCAATGAGTCTCCAATGCAGCTGGTGGCAACATCATATTTAAAGGAACAACAGGTTTTTCAAGATACAGTTTGGCTTCATTTGCTACCACTGATACAAATGCTGGTAAGTCTGCTGAAATTTGACTCAGGTTATTAACATTTTCTTCAACAATATTCTCCCTAGAAATATATTTCCAAGGATACAGTTGTAAAATAATGCATCTGGAAATGGCAGTAGACTTAAGATCAATTCTGAAAAGTCCAGATGCTGGAACTTCTTGCCACTGATTTGCCAATCCAGATGTTTGGGTGCCAACTGAAGAGAGGCAGAAACTCTTGCCCAAATTACTAAAATGCCAAAGCAAGCTACGGCGACCAAAAAAATCCCTACCAAACCATAAATAATGACTAGATGCTTGGTAATATATAAATGACCAGGGACCTTGTACTTCTGAGAAGAGTGACAAAATCTCAGATTCATTCTTACAGGAGGAAAGATAATTAAACAAAATTTGAGTGTCATTCTCTTCAGCTTCAACCTTTATTCCACTAAAAATTTCTCCATTCCATAGAAACACATTGCCTCTTTCATCTTCCACAGGCTGGGTAGTCAAAACACCCCTCAAGTGTAGGACGTGACCAGAAAATAAACACTGGTAGTTAACATCAGACTTTAACAATTGTTTACTACTATTGGGTCCCCGCTGTTTAAGATTATATAGTAAGTCCTCTTTTAAATCTTGACTAAAATGCTCAGCAGAAAAGTTTACAGAACAACAAATGCCACACATTGTTATGTGAAATCAGGTTGACTATTTCTTGATTTTGGTCTTCTCTAAGTTTTCTATTTCTTGGTATTCTTTTTTCAGTTCATCCAATATATCTGTTTCAGGGAAGGAGAATAAATATTAAATAACATAAAAATTCTTGGACTTTTACCTAGCAATTCAGAGGGCAACACAAGCTGTTTACCAAAATCAAACCATATAAACACATACACTATGCCAGTACCAATAATAATTAACAAAAGGCTACTAATAAAGAATGTTTATCTTTTAGAAAAATAGCTTCTGTTTTGCCAAGTGCTGATTTTGGCCCAAGCACTTGGTTAAGCACTTTTTACATAGCATCTTATTTAGATCCCACAATACCTGGGAGGCTTAAAGTATTTCACCCAAAGTCACAAAGGTAGAAAGTGGTAATGGTTTGTCATACTTAGACCTGTTTAAAACTCTAAAGCACATGTTAATAACTATTGCTTTCTAACACATATTATGATATATATATATATTTTTTTTTAACTGTTGACTCATCTTTGGAAGCCTAACTTGAAAAAAACCAAACTGCTGCATTAATCTTTAGATATATATTTTAACATTCAGATGAGTATAATTTAGGCACCCCCCAAAAACCCAAAAAAAAAAAAAAAAAAAACTTACTTTTGCTCTCAGACAGCATTTCTGTTCGGTCTGCAAGAAAGAATATATTGCTGTTCTGTTGTTGCCTATATACTTTCTGGAAAACATAATTTAGGCTAATATCAAATTTTCATCTAAAAAGTAGATATTAAAATCCTTAACCCTATTGTCACTAATTCTTGAACTTCGGTAACATATATTCAGTACAATACTTTAGTAAATACGGATAAGCAAAAAGACAAATAAAAGTCACCCATTGCCCAACTACCAGAAATTGCTCCTACTGAAATGAAACTATTTTCTCTCCATATACCATTTTAACAAAAAAGGTTCTTACTGTACCTGCAGATTTATGCTTTTCTTTTATCAATGAGCAATATATTGAGAATACTTTTTCTTATCAGTAAGTGTTATTTTACAAGAACACCAAAATGCCAAAGCAAGCTAGGGTGACCAAATTATACCTACTGCTATATAGATATAACATATTACAGTTTATTTGCTCAGCTTCAAATATTAGACACTTAAGGTGTTACCATCTCTTTGCTATTGTAAATCAAGGTTGTGATGAATATCTTTGTAACTAAATCTTTGTGCACTCCCATGATTCTCTCCTAAGTATCAACTACTATAAATGGAACTGCTGGGTCAAAGTGTTACAGTTTTGAGTTGTTGAGACCTTCTGCCAATTTGCCCTCTAGAGAAAGTTTGTATTAATTCTGCCTCAACTTCTTTTTTTTTTTTTTTTTTGAGAAGGAGTCCTGCTCTGTTGCCTAGGCTGGAGTGCAGTGGTGTGCTCGGCTCACTGCAAACTCTGCCTCCCAGGTTCAAGCAATTCTTGTGCCTCGGCCTCCTGAGTAGCTGGGATTACAGGCATGCGCCCGGCTAATTTTTGTATGTGCCTCAACTTCTAATATTCCATAAGTGACAATATCAGAAATATCTAACCAGTCAGTTATTACATAATCTTTAAAAAGCTTTTAAGAGTTCAAACTCATTTCTTCCTGAACGTTAAAATGCAATTTGACACTATAACTATATACAAAGCAGTAGCTTGCTTGTTTATAATATATTAATGGAAATAGCATTAAATAACCATGTTACACATTTAGAAAAATCTATGTAAAAATTTTTTGGAGGGAGGGGAAGCAATGTATCCTTTTTTGTTCAATAATTATCCACATTCATTTAAAAGAAAAGTGTCTTCTCATCTCAATATAAAGTTCGTTTATATCAAAAGAAAACACCAAATTCAGGTATAAAATAAACATCATTAGTGATTACAGCTCCAAGATACCAAAATACAACTAGTATCATTTGTTGCAAAGGCAATGTGAATGGCATATGATAGAAAAAAGACATCTTCAGCTATGAGATCTATCCATTTAAAAAAAGAATCGAGACACTTGCAATTTAAAAAGATGCTGAAATACTACACATTTTATTAAAGTATGATTAAATCTTATATACAATTCTTATAACTTTAATATATAGTTAACATAAATAAACCTCCCACATATTATTCAGAATTCCTATAATAACTCACCCTATTTTTCTTAAGGTTAGAAAGTTCATCCACCACAATTTTTTGTTCTTTAATCTATTGAAATAAAGAAAAACTCCTTAAGTTAGATGTTTTCAAAGTATGCTCAATGAGAATCCCTTAAGGGGTCATTTTAAAATTAGAGATGGGATAAGGGGCTGTGGTGTACTGGTTTTCCAAACGGGCAGTTCGTGAATATACAGATCATTTTCAACAGCAGCCTGTGTGGGGGTACAGTTGGGGAAAAGCTGGAGGAGAAAAAACAGTGATTAGACTTGCAAAATGTTAGGTAACCCATTAAGACCAGACGGGGATTTTCGTGTTCGTAACCAGCAATCATGCCAAGGACTACAGTTACTGAACAAGGTTTATACCTTTTGTTAAAAATATATGATATACACCAGGCCAGGTGCAGTGGCTCATGCCTGTAATCCCAGCACTTCGGGAGGCCAAGGCGGGCGGATCACCTGAAGTCGGGAGTTCAAGACCAGCCTGACCAACATGGAGACACCCCATCTCCACTAAAAATACAAAATTAGCCAAGCGTAGTGGCGCCTGCCTGTAATCCAGTTACTTGGGAGGCTGAGGCAGGAGAAATGCTTGAACCTGGGAGCCGGAGGCTGCAGTGAGCCAAGATTGCACTACTGCACTCTAGCCTGGGCAACAAGAGCGAAACTCCGTCTCAAAAAAATAAACAAATAAATAAATAATTAAAAAAAATATGATATACACCAAAAGGAATTAAGCTGTGATTTAGATTGAAAATTAAGTTGTGATTTAGATTTAAAAAAAAAAAAAGCAAATTGAATGAGGTGTGGGTTTTTTTCAATATTTTCATGATTTTATGTACTAAGTGGTGCAAACATTCAAATCAAGCAATGCCCTATTTGGGGACAGTAAGACCTATCATGTTCCATCTTTTTATTTTTCCCTCTTTTTATCTCAATGACTAGCATAGAGCTGGCACTGTTGAACTGGGCTTTTTTTTTTGAAACAGGGTCTTGCTCTGTTACAGGCTGGAGTGCAGTGGTGCGATCACGGCTCACTGCAGCCTTGATCTTCCCGGGCTCAGGTGATTCTCACACCTTAGCCTCCGAGTAGCTGGGACTACAGGCCTGGGCTACCGTGCTGGCCTGGGCTTCATTTATTTGTAAGGGAGGGCTCAACTAAGTGAAAACTAAGTTTCTTTTTAACTCTATTTATTTTGTGAACATGACTGATTACATAGTATCACAAGAGCCTCTAAAAGTAGCTTTTATAATATTTGTGCTACCTTACACACACCTCAAGGATCTGTATCCACCGGTATGCCTAAGTGGCTTGCTATGGTGGTAATCAGAATGGGCTGTGTGTCTTTTGAAAATTCACTCCCAATCCCCATGACTGTGCACCTTTCTGTCTCCCCAGTTGGCAGAGCTGTAGTAATGAGGTTGAATTCCAAAGCCAAATTTGTAAACATTCTTTGAGACTTAACATTTGTAGAGGGCTTTCCCATTTTAGGAATGACAGGTGTACATTTCACTTTACTTCAAAGAAGGTAACTGATACTGAAAGATTAAAGAGACTTGCCCAAGATGTCATTGTAAGTTTGGGACAGAACCAAAGTAGAATCTAGGACATGTAATACCTGAAGGGCTATAACCCTCCCCACACCACACCCATTTATCTTTAAAGGTTTTGTTTGTTTACAGCAGTTAAGGCTTATATTATATTGGCTTCCTCCCTCCCCCTGTTTGGTATAAGAGTGACAACCCAATGCGTGTTTTAGGACCGCTGCTCTGGTTAACGGAGAAGCAGCAGCTAACACGTGGATGAGGGGAGACCGGTTAGGAAGCCCTTGCCGGGGGGCAGGGGTCCCGATAGCAGATGACGGTGGCTTATTTGGGGTGGTAAGAGTGTTCACGGTGATAAACGGACATATTTGAAATGAGCTTCAAAGGTAGAACTGATAGGCTTCCGTGATGGGGGTCAAGGATGGATCCCGGGTTGCTGGCATGGTTAACTGGATGCAGAATATCTGCGATGGAACAGATTTGGGGTGGGCGGTATTTCCAAAAGTTTAAAAAGACCAGGGAGGAAAACACCCAACCAAAACTCCGCCCCACTGTCACCTAGGCCCAGTCTCAGGGCAAATTTCAAGATCTCCCTTTTCGCAACTGTTTTCAGAAAATAAAAGGACTAACTGTGGCTGTCAAGTGCTATGAATAAAAAGAGCAAAGTAGCAGGGCAAAGCCGAGGCCCGGGCAGGCCCCACGCTGGACCCTGCGGACCACCTTCAGGGTCCAGTGGCGCCTGGTCCCGAGTCCAGGAGCCTTTTCGTCTCGTCTCACACTCACCTTGCTGCTAAGATCCTCCTTGTGTGGGGTCGAATTGTCGGTGAAGATCAGCACAGAGCTGTCCTCTGGTCGCGTCCCTCGGCTGGGCATTTCCACCGAGCGCAAGACACGCGGGATCACTCAGCCCTGAAGGAGCCTATGGCATTAGCCACCGCGCATGCGCGCTTCCAGCCGCGCTCAACCTTTTCCCGCGAGTCTTAGCAACGGCGTCTGCGCGCTCACTTGAACGCATGCGCAGGCCGGGTCTGGCCTGGGGAGAAGTTTCGCGCCTGCGCATGGCTGCTTAGGGAGCGAGTAAACAGTCTGGTTGCAAAATCTGAGGTTCCTGTACTGGCCTCTTGTGGTTGAGATGCAGAAACGCTCAGGTGGTTTCTTCATGACCTCTTATCTAGTATAGTACGAGTTATGTGCGCCCTCCAGTGGTAAATATAAAGAATAGTCGTGCAATAGAAATAGCGCTTAATATGATATTTATTATCTAGGGAAAGATGAAGCTGAGGAACAGATTTAAGAGATACCGTGTTGGCAAAAGAACTGTACAGACTTGGTGAAGTTTTGGTTAACTCGTGGTTAGTGTTGCCGGATAAAATACAGTATGAATTTCAGATGAATTAATAGTTTTTTAGTACCTCTATGTCCCGTGCAATATTTGCAATATCTCGTTTCCGTGGAAAAAATGACTAAAACTTGGAAATAGGCAAAAGAGATTTATTTACTGGATGCTCTTTCAGTGCTGCCCTGGACTTGACTTTATTATATTGACTGGGCTGTTTTACAATTCTGTAGGGGCAAAGGTTAACTTTGGTAGAGATTTTGGTTTGGTAGAGATGCAAATAATTTTTTGTTGTACCAGATACCAACACAGGTTATGATTTATTGTTCTGCAACACATTAGTCAGTTTTGTATCTAACCCTGCAATTCTATCCTAACATTTCTTTATTAATATATGCCTAGCTTCCCTAATATTCTGTATTGGTTTTAAAGTCTTATCGGTTTCCTCACTAACTAATGAGTTGAATAAAACTTTGACATGTATTTATTTTATGTTCACATTAGAGACATGATTTTAGGTTTTTGAGAATTATACTATATTATTGGAAATCTTAAGGGCCCACAGAGATGCCCAACTGGATTTATGTGATGAATCAAACTGTCTGGTGAAAGAAATGTATACATCATGGGTTAAGGCCAGGCATGTTTTTTATTTGCTCTTAGAGAAATCCCAAGTGGTTATATATTTTTTTCCTTTTTAATTGATTTTTATTTTTATTATTTATTTATTTATTTATTTATTTTTGAGACGGAATCTCGCTCTGTCGCCCAGGCTGGAGTGCAGTGGCGCAATCTCGGCTCACTGCAAGCTCCGCCTCCCAGGTTCACGCCATTCTCCTGCCTCAGCCTCTCCGAGTAGCTGGGACTACAGGCGCCCGCCACCACGCCCGGCTAATTTTTTTTGTATTTTTTAGTAGAGACGGGGTTTCACCGTGGTCTCGATCTCCTGACCTCGTGATCTGCCCGCCTCGGCCTCTCAACGTGCTGGGATTACAAGCGTGAGCCACCGCACCCGACCGATTTTCAAAAATTTTGTTTTTGTTTCTGATTTGTACATTCCTGATAAGTTATTCAGGTATAACTTATACATTACGGATACATTGATAGCAGCAATGATTGGGAGTTTGGTTTTGTGGTCTAACCATTTGGTGGTATCTGTTGGATGGTGGACGTCTAGTCTTATTGGTAAAGAGGTAAATAGGTGCAGTGGCTCAAACCTGTAATCTCAACCACTCGGGGCTGAGGTGGGAGGATTGCTTGAGGCCAGGGGTTCAAATAAATAAATAAGAGAGGTGATAGAGAAGCGAGTTTGTAAGTCTTTTTGTTTATCGTTTGTGAGCTCAAATTAATTAATTACTTTTGTGTCCACTGAGAGGGAAGGAGGATAGCTATTTGAGATGTGGGCTAGTAAGGTTTTGTTTGTCTGTTTGTTTTAACATAAAGGCTGCTCAAGCAGAAGAGCTGGTGAATTTTTGTGGTTTTGTGTTTACTTTTGACCTGAGATTGAAGTTGTAAGACAGAAGAAATAACATCTCTATCTGTCTGTGTGTCTATAACTTAGTACAGGCTTTATGTCTCCCTGTGTGAATATAAAATATTTCCCTACTTCTGGAGTGTATTAATAAATGCCACTATAATATCTCTAATTAAAGGGCCTCTGTTCTCACTAGTTTATAGAGATAAATAAGCACTGGTATAATCCCAATATTTTTAAAAGCTCAGAATTTCCAGTACTTTAAATGTGCCAGATTTTTAAGGAAAAAAGTTCTTACAAAACTACTAGCTTAGAAACATTTTAAGAATCCAAGTTTAGGAAAAAGAGAACTACAAAGTGAAGTATCACTTCACTTTGTTGTTGTTGTTGTCATTTTGAGACAGTCTTTCTCTGTTGCCCCGGCTGGAGTGCAGTGGTGCGATCTCTGCTCACTGCAACCTCCGCCTTCTGGATTCAAGCTATTCTCCTGCCTCAGCTTCCCAAGTACCTGGGATTACAAGTGTGTGCCACCACGCCTGGCTGATTTTTGTATTTTTAGTAGAGATGGGGTTTCAGTATGTTGGCCAGGCTGGTCTCAAAGTCCTGGCTTCCAGCTATCTGCCCGCCTCAGCCTTCCAAAATGCTGGGATTATAGGTGTGTGCTGCCAGGACTGGCTTCCACTTTGTTTAGAGGTAATAGTGAGGCTTATCTGTAAAGCTGATGCGACTGAGCATCCTAGCATATTGGTCTTCTTTTTACCCCACCTTCTATTGTAGTGTCTGGCAGAGTGGGAGCTCTGGTTAAAGTTTGAATTGGTTCTGACTCACAATCATGTCCATACTGAGTAGCCGGAAACACCCAACACTGCTGATTGGTCTACAGCTGTTCACCCCGTTTTGGGAAGTGGGCTGTTGCTTATGGCTCTGCCAGGTTCTGATGTTTTTGTTTATTCACAAGGGCTGCCCAAGACAACATAGTACTAAACAAAGTGGTGATAATAATTTTAGTGTGGTGCTAAACTGTCTTAAAAGTGCTTTCACACTTTATCTTATTTTAAAAAGATTTATGTATTTGCTTCTATTTCCTCCCTCAGCTGCTCTAACTCCTGCATTGCTTGAAGTGAGCTTTGGGGTTAGCTAGTACCATGTGTCATGCCAACTGGCTCAGGACTGCCCATCTGCAGCCCACCATACAAATGGAAACTATGTCTTCTCTTCCAGTGATTCTCAACAGAGCTAGGGGTTTCCCTAGCTGATGCTTAAAAAAATGTGTGGAGGTACTGTTGATTGTCACAGTAATTGGATGGTTCTGTTAACTCTGATGGGGTAGGACAGACTGGAAGCCATTTGAAAGGAGACAGACTCAACTACAGACCTTCGAAGAGGCGTAGACTAGCAGACCAAAGGGAAATCTCAGCAAGTAGACAGTGCTGGTAATTGCGGGGGATGGAGGGGGTTGGAGAGGGGGAAGTAAGGTAGGCTGTAGGACCAAGGGGGTGAAGTCAAGGGAGAAGCAATATCACAGTCTAACTAGGTGATTTATATCAATCATTCTGCCAGAACCTGACAGGGCCTGAGATATTGGACTGATGTTTTCCAGCAAGGCTCTAGGATCTGGGAAAGGAACTACTGGATCCTTACCATAAACTCTTTGGGGGGAGAACGCAGGGAGTATGCTTTGTTGCCCTAGTAACAAAGCACATCAGGCTAGTCTTGGTCTCTCAAGGGAAATGACAAGAGTTTCCAAGTACTGGTCTAGAGATTAGTAAATCCTTTTTACTTGAGATAAGGCTGGTTCTCAAGCTTTGCTTCAAAGCTGTGGAATGCGGACATCAGGCCTCCCTGGCACTTTAAGCCAACTTCACTTTGGAGCCCTTGTGCAGGGCAGAAACAGTATGTGGTGAGTGCGGTAGGGTGCAAATTTGAAGATACACTGACTCTCAGGGTCCTGCAGTAAGTGCTCTTTAAATTTTCTGCCCAGGCGCCTCACATGCCTCATCTAAGCATATTCGTCTTCTTTCCAATCCACTGATTTCCTGCCAGTTGGATTTGAAGATTTCATTGTTGGTAGTTCTGTTTTACAATCTAAGGTCAGTGTGGTTTGTGAATGTCACCAATGAAAGATGTTTTATATGCTGCCCATATCTGTTGTATCTTCACATAGTCTGACAGCTATAAAGAAGGTTAATCGAAATTATCTTGGCTTCTTCTAGAACTATTCCATATGAGTGCCACTGTCCACCTCTTTCCCAAAGACTGAGGACATGCTTGAAACATTTTGGTCTACATTATTGAAGAAACAAAATTAAATGTAATAGTCTGTGATTTAGGTCACAGTACATGGCTGGTCTCATTAAATAAAATAGTTATGAAATGTTTACTATCAGAGGAGTTGCAAATAATGATGAGGCATTTATTGTTACTGAATTTGAATTTAGATGCTTTAAAAACATGTCATCTCTAAGAACACAGTCTTAAATGTTGCATAGAAAGACTTTTTTTTTTCCCCGAGTGCTTTAGGTATAAAAGAGTAGTTCTCAAAATCCAGTCTGCAGTTGAAATTCTCAATTAAATTCCTAAGCTTCATCCCCCAAAGTTCTAGATTTCCAGGAGGCTTGTATTTTGTGATAAGTCCTGCAAGTGATTGTGAGGAGGCATGTAGTCATTCAACCACATTTTGAAAAGCATTGCTCCGGTTTGCACCTAAGCTTTAGTTTAATTTAGTTTTTTTTTTTTCCTTAGTGGACATTTAGCCTCCTCATTTAATAAAGTTTTTATTATGTGTACCCATCACTAAGCTTCAATAATTATAAAGTCATGGCCTCTTGTTTCACATATATCTCCACCCACTTATCTTCCCCCACCACTAGCTTGAAACAAACCCCAGACTTTATATCATTTTGTACGAGTCATTCATTGTGCATCTTTAAAAAAGACTCATTTAAAACACATAATCAAGTTATGAAAGGCAAATAATTAAGAATTAATTCTGTAATATAATCAAATATCCAAATAGTGTTCCAAATTTTCCTGATTATCTCATAAAAGTTATTTTTTCTTTTTTATAGTTTGTTCAAATCAGGATCTACATAAGGTCCATACATTACGGTTGATTTGCCATGTCCCTTAGTTCTTTAAATCTGTAGTTTCTCTCCTTTCCTCACCCTTCTCCAGATTCCTTCCCTCCCCACTCCTTCATAATTTTTTTGTTGAAGAAATGAGGTCATTCTGTAGAACTTAACAATGTCCTCTGTATTTCTTAAAAATAGGTAGTTAAATCTAAAGGCTTGTTCAGATTCAGGTTTGACTTTTTTTTTTTTTGGCAAGAACATTCCTAAGTGACATCGTGTTTGTCCGTCAGGAGGCACATAATGTCGTCTGGCTGTCTTTCTTTTTGTGATGTCAGCAGCCATTATTGACAATTGTTTAGAATCATTATTTATTAAGGCTTCCAAAATGGTGATATTCTAATTCTATTATTCCTTCTTTGCTTATTAGTTAATGTACTTCTAAAAAGAAAGACTTGCCCTCACCAACCATTTGGTTATCTCAACGTATAACCAAACGTACAACGTATTTGTATTTGAAAACTGAATAAATACTTGACTCTATCTGTTTACCAGTTTTCAAAATGATATTTTCCTAGAATCTTCCAAAAGTGACCAAGGCTTTTTTTTAAATATAACATTATAACCTCCTGGGTTTAAATATATTTAATGTGTTCTACATCATTGCAGCTAAGTTGTTAATGTTCAGATTGTTCCATCTTTGGCAGTGGGAACATCTTCAAGTTGACTTCTGAGTCCTTTTGACATGACCCCATAGTCTTTGATAGGCTGATGTGAAAAGATGTTCCAAATTAATCTTGTCCATTTTCTGCCCCTGGCCTGGAATCAGTTAATTTTCCAAGAAGCCCTGAATCCTTTAGTTGGAAAATGGCATTTAGAGACCACAATCTAGGTGCTGGGTAGAGAATGGATCATTGCTACTGGTGTTGTCTTTGTTTCTAGGTTTTTGCAGGGCAAAGAGCTAGGACATGAATTTTTAAAAAGACAAAATACAGCATGAAGTCATACCAAAATTCCCAATTCAATTAGTGACTATAAGGTTTTCACTTAACCTCATTAATCTTATAATCTCAGAATAAAAATACCAATAATATGATTTCTTTTTGCCTTTAGGAAATATCTTGCTAAATATTTACAGTTAATTACTGTGCTTTAAAGTAATTTTGAATAGTTTCTCAATAGATATTTAAGTAGTGCTTTATAAAATTTTAAATCTTATTTTATACCTATGTAAAATATTTACAGTGTTTCAAAGTAAGTTCCAAAATAAACATACAAAACAAGGTCTATTCAGAGAATTTTTGCCTCTATTCCTGTTCCTTCCACACTATTCCCTACCTTCCCCCATAGAAATTGTTAATTTTTTAATTTTTAAAAATTAAAGTACAATTTACTTGCAGTAATGGTCACACATTTTAGTGTCCAGGCATACAGTTATACAACTACGTCAATTAGGATATAAAACAGTTTCTCTATTCTAGTAAATTTCATGTGCTCTACCTCTAGCTTCTGGCAAGAACTCACATGTTTTTTGTTCCTGTAGTTTCACTTTCTCCAGAATGTCATATAAATGGAATTGTACAGATAAAGTCCTTTGAATCTGGCTTCTTTCATTTAGCAAAATGCATTTAAGATTATCTTATGGTGTTGTGTGTATCAGTAGATTGATTTTTGTATTGCTGAGTAGTATTCCATTGCATGAATGTAATATAACTTGTTTATACATTCCCAATTGAGTGACATTTGGGTTATTTCCAGTTTTAGGTGATTACAGACACAGCACAGCCTCTGTAAACATTTACAATCAGGTTTTCCTGTGAATATAAGTTTTATTTCACTAGGGTAAATTCTGAGTTGTGGGATTGCTAGCTTATATGGTAACCGTATGCTAAACTTTTTAAGAAGCTGTTTTCTGAAATAGTTATAACATTTTGTATTCCTACCGGCAAGGTATGAGAGGTCCAGTTCTTCAGCATTTTTACCAGTATTTGGTGTTCGTCATTTTAGCCACTCTAATAGATGTGTAGTGGTATCCCATTGTTGTTTAATTTGCATTTCTCTGACTAGTGATGTCAATCTTTTTTTCCATGTGCTTATTTGCCATCCATATATCTTTTGTGCTAATGTGTCTGTTCACATCTTTTGCCTATTTTATACTGGTTGTTCATTTTCTTTTTTTCTTTTCCTTTTTTTTTTTTTTTTAAATGGAGCCTCACTCTGTTACCCAGGCTGGAGTGCAGTGGCACGATCTTGGCTCACTGCAACCTCCGCTTCCCGGGTTCAAGAGATTCTCCTGCCTCAGCCTCCTGAGTGGCTGGGATTACAGGTGTCCACCACCATGCCCAGCTAGGATCGTTCATTTTCTTATCTGAGTTTTAATTGTTCCTTATATATTCTGCATATAAGGCCTATGTCCAGTGTAATTTGCAAATATATTTTCCCTGTCTATGGATTGCCTTTTTATTCTTAACAGTATCTTTCAAAGAGCAGAGGTTTTTAATTTTGATGAAGTTCAATTTATTGATTTTTTCTTTATGGATGTGCTTTTGCTGTCAAATCTAAAAAATCTTTGCCTAACTTAGGATCACAGATACTTTTTTCTGTTTCTTCTAGAAATGTAATTATTTGAGATTTTGCATTTAGACTTATGGTCTGTTTTGAGTTGATTTTTGTCATGAATGTGAGGTATGGATCAAGCTGCTTTTTTATTATTTTTTTTTTTGGCATATGGTTATCCAAATGTCCCAGTATGATTTGTTGAAAAACCATTTATACTCCACTGGATCGCCTTTACAACCTCATCAAAAGTCAGTTTGTTCATATATGTGTGGATCTCTTAACAGACTGTCATTACCGATACAATGTCCATACTTTCTCCAGTGCCAAACTGTCTTGATTACTATAGATCTATAGCAAGACATGTAACCAGGTAGGATGAATCCTCCAATTTTGTTCCTTATCAAAATTATTGTGGCTCTTCTGGGTTTTTTGCTTTTCTATATACATTTTAGAATAATTTGCTGATTTCTACCAAAAGTTATACTGGAATTTTGATTAGAATTGCATTGAATAAATAGATCAAGATAAAGATTAATAATTGACATCTTAACAATATTGAGTCTCTGAATCCATGAGCACAGTGTATATTTCCATTTATTTAGATCTTTTGTATTTATTCCATCTGTATTTGTTTTTGTTTCTCCACGTACATAGCTTGTACCCATCTGGCAGTACATATCTTTGCACCTGTTTATACCTAGGTATTTCATGTTTTGTTATGCTATTGTAAATGGTGGTCTTTGGCTATTATTTTATGTCCCAATTGATATTACTAATATATAGAAGTATGATTGATTTTGTAGGTTGATCTTGATTTTGTGGCCTTGCTAAACTCACTTAGTAGGGTTTTTTATTTTTATTTTTATTTCCGAGACAGAGTTTCACTCTGTGACCGAGGCTGGAGTACAGTGGCACAATCTCCGCTCACTGCAACCTCCGCCTCCCGGGTTCAAGCGATTCTTCTGCCTCAGCCTCCTGAGTAGCTGGGACTACAGATGCGCACCACCACACCCAGCTAATTTTTGTATTTTTAATAGAGATGGGGTTTCGCCATGCTGGCCAGGCTGGTCTCAAACTCTGGCCTCAAGTGATCCGCCTGCCTTGGCCTCTCAAAGTGCTGGGATTACAGCCACCGTGCCCAGTCTCCAATTGACTATTACTAATGTATAGAAATATGATTGATTTTGTAGATTGATCGATCTTGTGCTTTCTGGCCTTACTTACTCACTTATTAGGGGTTTATTGTTTTATTTATTTATTTCTTTTTGAGACAGGGTCTTGCTCTGTCACTCAGGCTGAAGAGCAGTGGCACGATCACAGCTCGCTGCAGCCTCGACCTCCCAAGCTCAAGCAATCCTCCCATCTTAGCCTCCCGAGCAACTGGGACTACAGGTGCATGCCACCACACTCAGCTAATTTTTATATTTTTTGTTGAGATAGGTTTCCACATGTTGCCCAGACTGGTCTTGAACTCATAGGCTCAGGCAATCTGCCCACCTCAGCCTCTCAAAGTGCTGAGATTACAGGCATGAGCCACCACACTTTCTTTTAATGACCTTTATTTGTTTTCTATTTTTTTGGGAAATACTTCAGAATTTTCTATGTGGAAAATTATGTTGTTTGTGAATAGACAGTTCTATTTCCCTTCTCCTCCTTCTCATCCTTGTCCTCCTCCTCTTCCTTTTTTGCCTTATTGCATTGGCTACAACCTACATTATGGTGCTAAATAGCAGAGGTAAGAGCAGTCACGTTTACCTTGTTCCTAATATGAAGGGGAAAGCAATCAGCTGTTCACCATTAAGTGTAAATTTTTATAAATTTATTTTTGTAATGCTCTTTATCACATTGAGAAAGCTGATAGTTTGCTGAGAGGTTTTCTTTAATCATGAGTGAATATTGAATTTTGCCAAATGCTTTCTCTGAGGTGATGTTATGGTATTTCTTTTGCTTGTTGATATGACAAATTAACTTGAATGACTTCTGAATGTTGAACCAGTGTTATATTCCTGGGATATACCCCACTTGGTTAGTTTTTAATATTTCATTAGCTTCAATTTTCTAGTATTTTGTTGAGGATTGTTTCGTCTAGCTTCACGAGAATTGGTGACCTGCAGTTTTATTTTCTTGCGATGTACATTTTCTGGTTTGGGCATCAGAGTAATGCTGACCTCATAATACCAATTGGGAAGTGTTCCTTCTTAAAAAGAAAAAACAGAGGCACATTAATAAATATTAAATATATTAATAAATATTAATTAAAGAGTATTTGAACAAAGAGTGATTCATGAATCCAGTAAAACTAGAGTGCAAATTGTCGGGGTCCTGCCAAAGGTGGGTGTAGGAGCTTTTATAAAGGAAATATGGATGCAAGGCAAAGAAAATATTTGATTGGTTAAAGTGGATAAGTAGCCTTATTTGGATCATTCCAGTGGAAATCCCTAGTTAGAGGTTAGGTTAAGCTAACTTCTGTTTACCTAGAATGTAACCTTTTAACTTTTGGTTTGTTTAGGTAGGCACTCAGCACTAGAGCTGCCTCAGTGTAATGGCCTTCCGATTTATTATTTTAATACTTCCTTCCTATGTTTTGGAAGAGTTTTTGTAGAATTAGTGTTGTTATTTCCTCTATTAATATTATATAGAATTTTCCAGTGGATTTATCTGTGCCTAAAGTTTTCTTTGTTCAATGGTTTAAAAAAACTATTATTTTTCTTTTTTCTTTTTTTTATACTTTAAGTTCTGGGTACATGTGCAGAATGTGCAGTTTTGTTACATAGGTATACATGTGCCATGGTCGTTTGCTGCACCCATCAACCTGTCACCTCCATTAGGTATTTATCCTAATGTTATCCTTCCCCCATCCCCCACCCCCCACCCTCAGATAGGCCCTGGTGTGTGATGTTCCCCTCCCTGTGTCCATGTGTTCTCATTGTTCAACTCCCACTTATGAATGAGAACATACCGTGTTTGGTTTTCTGATCTTGTGATAGTTTGCTGAGAATAATGGTTTCCAGCTTCATCCATGTCCCTGCAAAGGGCATGAACTCATCCTTTTTTTGTGGCTGCATAGTATTCCATGGTGTATATCTGCCACATTTTCTGTATCCAGTCTATTATTGATGGACATTTGGGTTGGTTCCAAGTCTTTGCTATTGTGAATAGTGCTGCGATAAACATACATGTGCATGTGTCTTTATAGTAGAATGATTTATAATCCATTGGGTATATACCCAGTAATGGGATTGCTGGGTCAAATGGTATTTCTAGTTCTAGATCTTTGAGGAATCACCACACTGTCTTCGGCAATGGTTGAACTAATTTACACTCCCACCAACAGTGTAAAAGTGTTCCTATTTCTCTACATCCTCTCCAGCATCTGTTGTTTCCTGACTTTTTAATGATCTCCATTCTAACTGGTGTGAGATGGTATCTCATTGTGGTTTTGATTTGTATTTCTCTAATGACCAGTGATGATGAGCATTAAAAAAATTATTTCAATTTTGTATAATATATAAATATGGTTTTATATAATTATTATATATAATAATTATATTTATAATTTTATATAAATTTACAATAATTTTATATAAATTTATAATATTTATATAAATTATTATATGTAATTTTATGTAATGTATAAATATGATTGCAAATTCCTCTTGTATCTATGGCTCCCAGGGGTTCTGTACTCTCACACAAGCTTACCCCTGGGTTTTAGCATTCATTAAAAACTTTAGCTGAATTTTTCTTCCTGAGTTCTTTGACATCTGGTGGCATATGTTGTCGATAAGGGATCAAAGGCATAAACTCAGTTTTTTGATGTGTTCCAGAAAAGCTGTGATTTTGCAGATCATCCATTTTTTTGTGTGTGTTTTTGAAAGTGGGAGACTGAATTTTTTTTTCTGGCTTTTTAAACCTTAAGTAAAAACTTGATGTCTAGTAATCATTTTAAATGGATTATTTTATTTTATTTTATTTTTGAGACAGAGTCTCACTCTGTTGCCCAGGCTGGAGTGCAGTGGTGCTCTCTGCTCACTGCAACTGCTGCCTCCTGGGTTTAAATGATTCTCCTGCCTCAGCCTCCTGAGTAGCTGGGATTACAGGCACAGGCCACCATGCCCAGCTAATTTTTGTATTTTAGTAGAGATGAGGTTTCACCATGCTGGCCAGGCTGGTCTTGAACTCCTGACCTCAAGTAATCTGCCTGCCTCGGCCTCCCAAAGTGCTGAGATTACAGGCGACAGCCACTGCGCCTGGCCATGTATTTATTTATTATTATTTATTTAATTATAATTATTTATAATTACAATGTATCATTTATATTATCTTGTATTTTTACTTATAAGCAAATGCTTTTTTAATATATATATTCATATAATACCCTTTTGTTTAGACAAATGACATACTATACATATTTTCTGCCACTTTGACTTTCTTTTCAGATATTATATACTGGAGATCATTCCACAGTAGTGTATAGTAATATTCTTCATCCCTTTGACAGCTGCATGGTATTATATCATGTATTCTATCATTGTTTATTCAAACACCTTTCTATTTCTGGACATTTGAGTTGTCTCCATTCTTTTAGTGTTGCAAGTAGTGCCAAGTACATGGTTACATATTTTTATTTGTCCCATGTGGTAATTCTGCTCTTTAGTTCCTTTTCATATTTTCAATACAATATTTGTTTTTTATGTTTATATAGCTGTACTTTCTGGTGCTTAGCACCTAGAGTCCCATTATTCCTTCTTGATGAGTTTGATGCCTAAGCTAGAGACTCCTAAACTTTTCAGTTCACAGCATTCTTATTGTGCCCATAATTTTTCATGGTCTCTGAAGCCAAAAAACAAAAACAAAAAACAAACAAACAAAAAACCAAAAAAACCAAATAAGTCATTTTAGTAAGTAGTTAAGTCTAAACAACTTAGTATTTGTGTTCTAACAACTTAGTAGCCATTAAAAAAATACATAAATTGAAATAGAATATAATGTTTTTATTTTATTCTTAAATTAACACAATTGCTAATGGGATATGTATACCTGTTAGGCACTATATAACTTCTCAAACCTTGGAATCAGATTGGACATCATAACTTTAATTTTCTGTTCCTCATTGATTTTCACAAGGTATTTGTACTTTATCCTAGCGACCACGAAAAGTATAGCTTTGCAAAGATATGATATCATCAAAAGAAGTATAACTTGACCTAATGTTGAAGTGGTTGTTTTTATTTCTGTGGGGTCAGTAGTAACGTTCCCTTCATCATTTACAATTGTGTTTTATTTGGATCATTTCTTTTTTCTTCTCTATTAGTCTAGCTAGTGGCCTATCTATTTTATTATTTTTTTCAATAAACCAGCTCCTGGATTTGTTGATCTTTTAAGTGGTTTTTCATGTTTTGATTTCCTTTAGTTCAGCTCTGATTTTGTCATTTCTCATCTTCTGCTAGCTTTGCAGTTGATTTGTTCTTGCTTCTTGATTCTTTCAGTTGTGATGTTAGGTTATTAGAGATCTTCCTAACTTTTTGATTTGGGCATTTAGTGCTATGAATTTCCCTCTTAACATTGCCTTATCTGTGTCCCAGGGATTCTGGTATGTTGTATCTTTGTTCTTGTTATTTTCAAAGAACTTCTTGATTTCTGCCTTAATTTCGTTATTTACCCAAAAGTCATTCAGGAGCATGTTGTTTAATTTCCATGTAATTGCATGGTTTTGAGTGATTTTCATAATCTTGACTCCTATTTTTATTGTACTATGGTCTAAGAGTGTGTTTGGTATAATTTCAGTTCTTTTACATTTGATGACATTTGTTTTATGTCCAATTATGTGGTCAATTTTAGAGTATGTGCCATGTGAGGATGAGAAGAATGTATATTCTGTTGGTTTTGGGTGGAGAGTTCTGTAAAGGTCTATCAGATCCATTTGGTCCAATGCTGAGTTTAAGTCCTGAATATCTTTGTTAATTTTCTGCCTTGATGATCTGTCTAATATTGTCGGTAGGGTGTTAAAATTTCCCACTATTATTGTGTGGGAGTCTGTGTCTCTTGCTAGGTCTCCAAGAACTTGCTTTATGAATCTGGGTGCTCCTGTGTTGGGTGCATATATTTAGGATAGTTAGGTCTTTTTGTTGAATTGAAACGTTTATCATTCTGTAATGCCCTTCCTTGTCTTTTTTGAACTTTGTTGGTTTGAAATATGTCTTATCTGAAGTTAGGATTGCAACTGCTGCTTTTTTCTGTTTTCCATTTGCTTGGTAGATTTTCCTCCATTCCTTTATTTTGAGGCTATGAGTGTCATTACATGTCAGATGGGGCTCTTGAAGATAGCATACCATTGGGCCTTGGTTTTTTATCCAGCTTGCCACTCTGTGCCTTCTAACTGTGGCATTTAGCCCACTTACATTCAAGGTGAGTATTGATATGTGTGGATCCTGTCATTGTGCTGTTAGCTGGTTATTATGTAGGCTTATTCGTGTGGTTCCAGCATATACAATTTAACAATTAGCCGGTTTCTGATGGCTCCAGCTGCAGCTGACCCTAAGGCTACATTTTTACTAGAATAATAATAGAATGGATAGAGTTAAAGGGTCAAAGGGCATGGGAAGTTTTTGGCTTATATTTATCTTGTGAGATTGTTGCTACTTGTTAAATTTTGCTTTGTGATCAATATTGCTCTTGGTTTGGTTTCTACTTATTTATTTGAAAAATAAGAATGGTATATAGAGTACAATGTGATGTTTTGATATATGTATATATTGTGGAATGGCTAAATCACATTGATTAACATATCCATTATCTCACATTTATTTTTATGTGGTGAGGACACTTAAAATCTACTCTCTTTGCATATACGAAGTATACAGTACATTGTTATTAACTATAGTTTCATATTGTGCAATAGATCTCTTGAACTTATTTCTCCTAACTGAAATTTTGTATCCTCTAACCAACATCTCCCCAAATCCTCCCCACTTCCCTTATCCTCTGGTAACTACCATGCTACTCTCAGCTTCTATGAGTTTGACTTTTTTAGATTCTATGTATAAGTCATATCATGAGATGTTTGTGTTTTCATGCTTGGCTTATTTCACTTAACATAATTTCTTCCAGGTACTCTTGCCTTGATTTTGATTTAAGTATTTGAATGCCCATTGGAGCTTGAAATTGGCTATGGTTGTGTGTCTGGAGTTGGTTACTTCTGGTGGATTCTTGGTCTCGCTGAAGCCGCGGACTTTAACAGTGAGTGTTACAGCTCTTAAAGGTGGCATGCACCCAAAGAGTGAGCAACAGCAAGATTTATTGTGAAGAGCCAAAGAACAAAGCTTCCACAGCATGGAAGGGGACCCAAGCCGGTTGCCGCTGCTGGGTGGAGAGGCCAGCTTTTATTCCCTTATTTGTCCCAGCCCGCATCCTGCTGATTGGTCCATTTTACAGAGCGCTGATTGGTCCATTTTACAGAGCACTGATTGGTCCATTTTACAGAGCACTGATTGGTCCATTTTACAGAGTGCTGATTGGTGTGTTTATAATCCTTTAGCTAGACACAGAGCGCTGATTGGTGTGTTTTTACAGAGTGCTGATTGGTGCATTTACAATCCTCCAGCTAGACACAGAGCGCTGATTGGTGCATTTTACAATCCTCTAGCTGTACAGAAAAGGTCACCAAGTCCCCACTCCTCCCAGGAAGTCCAGCTGGCTTCACCTCTCAGTTGTAGTATGTACACTACATAAGCTGGCAAATGGGACAAATTGGGGCTTCTCCCATTCCTCCTCTCCTCAACTTCAAAGATGGCAGTCGTTAAACATTGCTGGCATACCAATATTTGGAATATAATTTAAAAGTGAAACAAAAAGCTGTGTGCAAAGAAATGTTCATAGCAGAATTAATTTTAAATGCAAAAATCTGAAAATACTTTTAATTTTCAATTATAGGTCAGTACTTATTAACAATTTATAGTTTTATCTCTGTGAAACACTGCATTCATTATAATAAACATAAGATATCTAGACATATGGAATGGTATAGAGATATAAAATAATGTTGAGTACAACTATTATAATTATGTGAAAATTATTTATTTTAAGGGATAAAAATGAGAAATGTCACAGAAAAGTTTAAAAGGTTGTTTAGGTGAAAGCATTTTATTTAGAAATTATTTTAGTTTTGATAATCGCTGATTTAGTTTTATATATTGAACCTAATGTACCTTCTTTAACTGTAAGTAAACTCTTTTGTATTTATATCATGTTATAATGCTATTTTAGAGAGATAAATTGTGGAATTAGAAAACTTTAGTGTTTTTGGTAGAAGCAGCATATAATGACTCTGGAAATGAAAAAAATAATAATAATAAAAATGGCTACTTGTAAAACACTTTTCAGTTTACAAGCATTTTAACATGTGTCATTTAGTTTAATCTTCAGCAATCCTGTGAGATGGGTATTCTTTTGCTTGCTTTATAGGTGAGGATTCTATAGCTCAAAGAAATTAATGACTTGTTTAATTCCACACTGCAAGGGAGTATGAGGCCAAGCCTTTTATTTTCTCCAGGAAAAATTATTTATTTTTTATTTGCAAATATAGGGCATACAATTATGTATTCTACTGATGTATTCTTATTGGTGACTAAACTCATAGTGTCAGCATATTTAAGGGAACAGATAAATGTCTACATTGATAGAAGAACATGTTAGATATAGCCCTAAATTAGCAGATGGAAAAGCAGTAATTTTAGAGTAGTAGTATGTCTGACAATTTGGCACAGGAAATGAATAAAGTTTTGGTACCACACATACCTAGGTTTGCATCTAGTGTCTGGATGACTTACTTGCTGTGTCAACTTGGGTAAGTTACTTAACCTCTTTAAACCTAGGTTTTCTCCTTTGGAAAACGGGAATAATAACTCTTAATTAATCATGTTTTATTTGATTTCTTAGTCAAATTGACATTTTTGACCATCCCTATCCAATCTCTAAATGTTGAAAGTAGCTGAGACTTAGTTGTAAGCCTTCCTCTCTTCTTAACTCACACTCTGGTGTTAGGCAACTTCATTTACTTCTGTGGCTTTTAATCTGTTTAAATCCCAGCAGCTCAACTTGATCTTGCACACGCCTTTCTTCTGAGATTTAGGCCTGTTACATCTAAATCTTCATTTGACCTTTCAATATAAATGCCTTACAAACATCTTATAGTACACATATCCCAAATTGAACTCTATGTAATCCCCTTGAAAATCTACTTCTCTTTTAATTTTCCCCAGTTCAGTAAATGGTACCTTCATCCAAAAAGTTGTACATGTCATAACCTTTGAGTCATCTTTAGTTCCTCCCTCTTTCTCATCCCTCTTTTCCAAACTATCAGAGTCCTATTATTCTACTTGTAAAATAAAACCCAAACCTGCTGTCTTCTCTCCATTACCTAGGCACCATCCAAGGCCAATTCACCATCTCTTGCATAAACTATTGCAATAGCTTTCTCATATTGAGAGAGGCCTTTCCTGACCTTCTGAATTTAATTAGAAAATCTTCCTTCTCATTTGTAGCAGTTTGTAACTATGTATTTATTTATATTTACTTAACTTACCTCAATGAGGGCAGAGATTATGGCTGTTTTGTCTGACATATAGGTCACTATTAAGTATTTGCCAAATGTATGGGTGAATAGTTTTATTTTCTAACCAGTCAGAATGTTATACTCGTAGCCCTGGGAATTTGGAAAAAAGACAGGTTGGTGGGAGAAATAAAGCATATATTAAAAAAGATTCCATCCAGGCACAGTGGCTCACGCCTGTAATCACGGCACTTTGGGAGGCCGAGAAGGGTGGACCACGAGGTCAGGAGATGGAGACCATCCTGGCCAACACGGTGAAACCCCATCTCTACTAAAAGAAAAATACAAAAAAATTAGCCGGGTGTGGTGGCAGGTGCTTGTAGTCCCAGCTACTCAGGAGGCTGAGGCAGGAGAATGGCGTGAACCCGGGAGGTGGAGCTTGCAGTGAGCTGAGATTGCGCCGCTGCACTCCAGCCTGGGCGACAGAGCGAGACTCTGTCTCAAAAAATGAAAAATTCCAGAAAGAACCTAGAGCCTCTGAAACAAGTTATTAGGATATGTTTTAAAATAATCAATCAAAACATTTTCAGGTACCGTTGAATAGATTTGGTATACCAATATGACATCTAGTAAAATAAAACCTAGATTTTAAAAGCAACTTATAGCTTTGATGTTGCCATAATTAATATATTTGAATAAAACAATAAGTAGAAGGGATGGAAAAAGACAGAAGGAATAGACTTGTCCACACAGGTGCAAACATATTTGCCATTTTTATTGTACACCTGGTAAAAAGTTGAATTCCAGTGCTTCCATACTTTTTTTTCTGACTGCATCCTTCCATTACATGATATTTTTATACTTAATAGCAAAGGATCATGTGTATCACTAAGATTTTACTGTCTTCTCTTAGTACAGAGAGAGTAAGATAATATCATTTTGTCAGATATTTCTACTGTTCTTTGAAATTAAGTTTTTTCTAATATAAAACTAAATTGTTTTATATTAGAAAAACAGCAGATTGAAAAATAATAGGGATGCTATTGTTGAAATAGAAAAATATTTATAACCTTTTTTAGAGTGTAATCTTTATTTTCAAGATCAAGTTATCATCTTTTGTTATAACCAAATTAAATAATTGGAAGTGTAATGTTGTTTAGTGTTAATTTTTCTACTTGGTAAACAAAATATGATAAAACTTCCGAGCAACTATTATAGTTAACTCTTATTTATCTGTTCCAATGAAACCACTCAAAGGCAACCGAAGATAATTAATGATACTACACAATTAAAGGTATGTGCTTTTATACTTGGCATTTGAACATGAATATATGAATAAAAACAGCAGCTAAATTTATTGGAAACTTATTACTACATATCAGGCACTGATTTAATAACTTTACATATTTTAACTCACTTAATCCTTGTAATAATGTCATAAGGAGCAAGTGCAATTAATATCGTCTCCATTTTACAGGTGAGGATGCATAGGGAATGGTTAACTTCCCCAACACTACACAGTCAGTAAATAGTAAAGGTGGGACATGAATTAAGGCAACCTGGCTCCAGGACCTATGCTCTTGATATGGTATTACGGGTTTTTTTGCCCATTGTCTTCAGAACTCAACTAAAAACTAGTAATAAAGCAATGTGAAAAAGGCCTAGTTGCAAGGGACTAGGAAGCAGTTAAATTATTTCTCAATGCCTTCTCCCTTCATTCCTTTTTACGTTTTATTCTATTGTAAGAAGAAGGAAAAAATGGTTTTCACATGGTTTCTGGGAAGGTTGCTAAACTTTCTGGGAACGTTGCTAAGTGTAATAATGGGATAATTTGTACAAGAACACTTTATTAAATTGAATATAGTGAAAACAAATTTTATCGTAAATACATAAAGAAAAAGCTTTGAATATTAACAGTTATTAAAATAAATTCATATCATCTGATATTTAACAAAATGGACTTATACGTCAACTATGCCATAATTTTTGGAATGAACAAAGAATGAATTGTGTTGGCTTTTGTAAGCACCAGAAAAAACCCCAACAACATAAGAGAGCCTGACTTGACATCTTTCACTTCACATTTGATTTGCCTAAAATGACCAAAAAGTGCTGATTTTCCAAAAATATTTGCAAACTTCATACTTCATCAATTTTCCCAAAGTTGACTCTAGGTATTTTGGTATTCAAAACATTCTCTCTTGAAGCACCTATTGTGTTATATATAAGCCTTCTTGAATTTCTCTTTAGTCAAAGGCTTTTTCAGTAATTCCTGAAACATCACTTCACAGCTTCGTGAGATTTGTAATATCACTTTGAAATAGATTTTCATTTTATTTACACTAAATGTTTCCAAAATCCCACAGTTTAGCCAGAAATTAACCCTCCATGATTGGGCATAGATGCCAGTGTTCATGGGGACAAGAAGGGATGGAGATGTTTGAGTGGAGACAAATTTTATAGTGGGTTGATTATTGAATGATTGTGGGATATGAAGATTTTTTTCTTCCCTACCCACCACAATTTCTGTGGGACCTAAGATAATAAATCACAAATTTAAAAATATGCTTATTGTTCTGTTTTTCTGTCAAACTACAGAGGCAAGATAAGATTATATTTTGGCAAGAAGTCAAATGACAAAGAAAAGTACAAAGGAAAAAATGTTTTTTTTTCCTCTTTGCCCCCTCCCACCTGAGTGTTTAAAACATTATTTGCTAATTTTCAAAACAGGTACATATGAAAACATGTGATTTAAAAATTCAAATGAGACTGAAAAAGAGAGCAACAAAACAAAAACAAGTAGGAACAGAGATTTAATAATGACAAATTTTGAAATTGCAAAACAGATTTTTAAAGTTTTTGTTTGTTTGTTTGTTTGTTTTTGAGACAGGGTCTCACTCTGTCACCAAGGAGTGCAGTGACACCATCACAGCTCACTGCAGCCTCCACCTCCCTGGGCTCAGGTGATTCTCCCACATCAGCCTCCAGAGTAGCTGGGACTACCTGCATGTGCCACTGTGCCTGGCTAATTTTTTGTAGAGATGGGGTTTCACCATGTTAACCAGGCTGGTCTCAAACTCCTGGGCTCAAGAGATCTGCCTACCTTGGGCTCCCAAAGTGCTGGGATTACAGGCATGAGCTACCATGCCTGGCCAAGCCTAGGTTCTTAGAAAAGATTAGTAAGCCTGATTAACTAAATGGAAAAAAAAAGTAAAATATATAAATTCAGGAATGAGAAAGGGAATACAAGCACAGGCATGGAAGAATTAAAAAGAAAACCTTTTAAAGAGATTATTTGTAATTCAGTGGCAATAAATTTGAAACTCCAGATAAAACTGTTTATGGCTAAATATGAATTAACACAAGTAACTCAAGAAAAGGAAGTAAACGGTGAAAGACTAATGAATATAGAAGAAATTGAAAAGATTGTTGGAGAAATACTATTTTAAAAGGCGTAAACCTGAGTGATTTTTCGACTACTGACATTTTTCTAACCTACAAAGAACTGACAATTCCATGTATTTGAATTGGTCTAATTCATAGATAATTATGAAAAATTATGGAAAACCTCCAATTTTTGAAGCCAGCATGGTTTACATACCAAAACTTGATAGAAATAGCCCCCAAAACTCATGAGTATAGATGCAAATAATTAACTAAAATATCGATATACTGAATCCATCACCATACTAGAAGACCCATAACAAAGTAGAATTAATTCTATAGTTAACAATGATGCATTTCCTTGTTGATGATCTAAACAATAAGTGATTAAGGCCAAGATGATGATAGAAGAAGAACTAAGCCACAGTGTCCAAAGGTTTAAGGCAAGTAATTTAAGTAACTCCTTTACTATTCTTGCAATGAAAAATGAAAAATTACTCTGAATAAAGTCTAATTCCTTTAAATTTGCCAAGAATATTTATAAGAGTTGCCTATAGTTAAAAACTAAAATTTGCTATTTGGTAACAGAACATTTCTAAACCTCATAACCAGAAGTGATATAAACAGATGTCAAAATCTGGTCTTTTAAGGAAAGAGTAAATAGTATATTTCAGATAGTACACTTAAGTTTTAAGCTTTAACTAAAATATAACCAGAAGAAATAAGACCATTTTGGGAAAAAAATTTGATAATGGCTTTAATGTATTTTTTAAGTTAAAATTAATTTTTTATTAACATATAATCACATTTTTATGATTTTTTTTTTTTTTTTTTTTGGCTGGAGTGCAGTGGCATGATCTCGGCTCACTGCAACTTCTGTCCCCCTGGTTCAAGTGATTCTTGTACCTCAGCCTCTCAAGTAGCTAGGATTACAGGCACACACCATCACACCTGGATAATTTTTGTATTTTTAGTAGAGACAAGGTTTCATCATGTTGGCCAGGCTGGTCTCCAACTCTTGACCTCAAGTGATCTGCTCACCTTGGCCTCCCAAAGTGCTGGGATTACAGACATGAGCCACCACACCCGGCCACATGTTATGAAAATTTTAACAGCTTTTTTACATTGATGAAATATTCAGTTTAGAGATTTAAAATTAAGAAACTTGCCCACCTGGACATAATTAAATTATGAATATGAGAAAAGTGTGATGAAAGCAGTTTTATTTTTTCATTTAGAACTCAAAGAAAGTTCCCCACACATTAAAGTGATAAAACTTAAGCTCTTCAATTACTGCTGCCTAGCAAAATGCCTGGCACCTATTAGGCTTTCAAATATTTGTCTAATTCAACTGAGATCAGTTCTGTAGCCACTGAAAACCATTCCACAGTTTTGTTCACTGAACGCTCCAAGATAAAAGGTCAGTGAGAAAATAGAAGTCCTGAGCCCTAGAATCATCTCCTTACTGATCTATGTGACGTTGGACAAAACATTACATTATTTGGATTATTGATCTATGACCAATGTATTCTCAATATCTTTTAGGTCATGTGAGCCCCCCGCTCCCCCCTCTTTTTTTTTTTTTTTTGGTAAGGTGAATGAATTTCTTTACTTATCAGTGTTGGATGAGTTTAGGAACTTAAGATAAAGGCCTGAAATGTTAGCTAACCAACAAAAATTTGTATGAGATAGGCACTATTATTCTGGAACAGAATAGAAATGAGTCAAAATGTGAACATCATATATAATTTTCTAGTAGCCATATTAAAAAGGTAAACAGAGACAGGTAAAATGAATTTCAGGAATATATTTTACTTAATGTATCTAAAACATTAGCATTTCACCATAAAATCAATATAAAAATTATTAAGATATTTTACTTTTTTATGCTATTTTCAAAATCCGTTGTGTATTTTACACTTACAGCACATTTCAATTCAAATTTGCTAGATTTTGGGGGTTCAGTTGCCACATGTGTCAGTGGCTAACTGTATCAGTCAGTACAGGTCTAGGCCTGCTAACTTAATAAAATAATACAAAAGAGTGTCTGTCATTATTATGTGAAATCTAGCATGATGGCCAAATAAGCCTTAAGATGATTCTCAAGCATAACAGTGGGATAGAAGTTTTCCTTTTTTGATTTGTAAAATGGGTGAATTGGGTAAGATGATCCACAAGGACTCTTCAATTTTTAATAATGGTGCTGTAGTTCTGTCAAAGTGCTTTACATAGAAGAGGTCGCTTAACACTGCCGTATTAGGTGTGTCGATTTTATATATGTGCTCTGTGTCATTCCATAAAAAGCTTAGAAGCAGAAACTGTGGAAAAAGAGAAAAATAGAAAAAAAAGGAGAAGGAGGGAGGATGAAAGGAATGAAGAGAGTGAGGGAAGAATTAAGGGAAGAAGTAGGAGAAGAAAGAGAAAGGAATGGAGGAAGGAAAAGGGATAATTGGGTCAAATCTCAAAAATGTCAATCTCATTAGGTTAATTGGTGATTATTTATGATATCAAGTGAACTTTCAAACAGAAACCTTACCTCTTGCATGCAGGCCTCTTTCAAGCTACAAAATGCATTTTAAAAATAGACTTTGTCCCAAGAACCGCCTTCGACTGTGAACAGACTTGCATGCGGCACAAGTCTAGCAGACCTTGGGTTACATGATCACAGCCTTGTAAAGTTCACATCACTACAAGAATGACCACACACAAAATCTGCAATTTACTCCCTTTATTTTCTTGTTCAATGATTTAGAAAAGCATGATATCAATGTAAATATATTTCAACTTGTAAATTTTATTGTTAAGAGTTAACTGGGCCAGGCGCAGTGGCTCACACCTGTAATCCCAGCACTGTGGGAGGCCGAGGCAAGCAGATCATCTGAGGCCAGGAGTTTGAGATCAGCCTGGCCAACATGGTGAGACCCTGTCTCTACGAAAAATGCAAAAGTTAGCTGGGCCTAGTGGCGCATGCCTGTAATCTCAGCTACTCGGGAGGCTGAGGCAGGAGAATCACTTGAACCCAGGAGGCAGAGGTGGCAGTGAGTGGAGATTGCGCCGCTGCACTCCAGCCTGGGTAACTCCGTCTCAAAAAAAATAAATAAATAAATAAAAAGGAAAAGAGTTAACTGAAAGCTCTTAGTGGCTCAAGAGGTACTCTCTGTTGAAGCCTACTTTATTAAAACAAAATGGTGGCTAGTTTACTTTTAGATGCATTTCTAGTTTTGGGTTGAATTGGGAAATATACCTCCAGAGGGTAGAACAGAGAAGGGGTGTACCTATAGTGATAAATAATAGGGCTTTTCAGTGTAGTTTTCATGTTAGTTGAACTAAAATTCCGGCCTTGTTCATATGTGGCTGCACTTGTTGGACTGTGAACCACCTGACAGTGAATAGGTCTACAGGTATACAAGTTTAGCTCCAGCACCTTCCATAGTAGGTGATTGCATCCACCTCTAATGACTTCCATTTTTATCTATATCCTCACAACTTTCAATTTGTAACTTGAGTTCAGGTCTTTCTTTTCAGTTCTAGTCCCATTTTACTCAAGACCTGCACCTGGTTGACTCACAGATGTTTCACACTCAATGTGTCCCAAAGTGAACTCATTATGTTTCCTCTTCCAGGGTTTCTTATCTCAGCAAATGACATGGCCACCCACGCAGTTACTCAAATCTGAAACCTTGACTCATGGATTCCTCTACCTCTCACAGCCCACCAATCATTAAGCTCTTCTGAGTTCCTTCAGATAGATTTCTTAAATCCATTCACCTTACTCCATCTCTGCTGCTATCACTTTAGTCCATCGTATTTCCCCTGACTACTGCAACAGCCTGTTTTCCCTGTACCCACTCAGGCATCTCTGCCCTCCAAGCACTTTGGGGACTTTTAAATATGTAAATAAGATTACTTCAGCTCCTTGCTTAAAGTATTCAGTGGCTCCCCAGTGCTGTTAAATTCTAAACTCTCTTACCTGGGCCTACATGGTAGTTGCTTGTGCCACTGTCCCCTTCATTGACTATTTCCAGCCTTTTTGATCTTATTTCTCTTCCTAATACTCTCTAAGCTCTACTTCAGGTTCTTCCAACATGCTGTTTACCTTGCCGTAACATACACGCTTAATTCCAATTAACTTCTCAGGTTTCACCCTACTTGTCACTTGTCACTTCTTCCTGCAAGCCTTTCCTGAGCACGGGAGGAGGTTAAGACTTTCTTTATTTTCTTTATGTGTTCTTGTAGCTCCTTGGATTCCCTTGTGATCCTTATCATGTTTGTTTTATTGACAGTATGCTTATCTTTCCAATGTGGAATTGGACTGTTTCTCATGTATTGGTGTATCTCCAGTAACTATCACTGGGGCTGATAAATTAGCAGGCATTCAACAATAAATATTAGTCAAAATACTGAGGGAATGGATAAATATACTCCTACCTTTGATTGGATTAACAGCTACGTTGTTGCTATTCACATGTCTCTTGGCTTATATATTTTAAAAAATTTTATTATACTCCTGAGTATTTTTGTATAGTAATAATAACTCATACAAATTGTTTAGAATTTTTCAGCCTCAGGCTGGGTGCTGGGGTTCACGCCTACAATCCCAGCACTTTGGGAGGCGGAGGCAGGAGGATTGCTTGAGCCCAAGAGTTCTAAACCAGCCTGGGCAACATAGGGAGATTCCATCTCTAAAACAAATTTTTTAAATTAAAAATAGCTGGGCATGGTGGTGCACACCTGTAGTCTCAGCTTCTTGGGAGTCCGAGGTGGGGGGATCACTTGAGTTTAGGAGGTTGAGGCTGCAGTGAGCTGTGATCAAGCCATTGCACTCCAACCTGGGCAACAGAGCAAGACCTTATCTCAAAAAAACACACAGAATTATTCAGCCTCTCTTCTACATAAATGTCAAACACTTAACAAAGATGATATTGAAAAAAGGGAATAAAAAGTATATATACATATTTACATATGGTGAGAAATAAATGTCTAGAAGTGATATAAATATTTACAAATAATAGAGTTATTAAATCAAAGGATTATTTCAGAGCCTTGAGTCATCTTAAAAATCGCCAGTTCACTTTATTTTAACCTCAATTTTACAACAGAGTTGTATCAATAAAATTAGAATTCCCAGGGGTGAGTCTAAGGGCAAATGCAGTGAGTATCCATAAAAGAAAACTGATATTGTCCAACCTTCCCTTTTTGTATAAGTTAGGAAATTGAAGTTCAGAATTCCTAGATGACTTGTTTAAGGAACCACAGCTAGTTTTTATATTAGAGCATACTTCCTGATATGGTTTGGTTGTGTCCTCTTCCAAATCTCATCTTGAATTGTAGGTCTCATAATTCCCACATATTGTGTGAGGAATCATGGTTTTCCCCATACTGTTCTCATGGTAATGAATAAGTCTCATGAGATCTTAAGGTTTTATAAGGGGGTTCCCCTTTTGCTTAATTCTCATTCTCTTTTTGCCTGTTGCCGTGTAAGACATGTCTTTGTTCTTCCCTCACCTTCCACCACAATTGTGAGGCCTCCCCAGCCACGTGGAACTGTGAGTCCATTAAACCTCTTTTTCCTTATAAATTACCCAGTCTCAGGTATTGTGGGCGGCAAGCCACCCAGGCGCCGAGGCAAGAGACCGAGGACATGAGCTGTTCCAGTATAATAAAATATAAAACAAGAATAGTCATATATAAGATCTATATCTGGTGTGACTATTCTCGTTTTATATTTTATTATACTGGAACAGCTGATATGATTATTCTTGTTTTACACTGATGAAATATTCAGTTTAGAGCTTTAAAATTAAGAAACTTGCCCACCTGGACATGGTCATAATTGTGGGCTTGCCGCCCTCAATGTATGTCTTCATCAGCAGTGTAAAAATGGACTAATACACTTCCTTATATTAATAGCTAGAAAAATGGAAGTTGATGAGGAGGAATGCTGCCAGGCTCCTAAAATCAATGATTTCCTTCTCCAGAATGCCTATTTTCTGATTGTCAATTGAACCCAAATATCTCATCAGCTGAGTTGGTAAAAATATTACCCAGTAGCTGAGATCGGTGTTTCCTTAACTCATCTGATCATAAGAACCACCTGGGATGCTTGTTAATCTCTCCAGTTCCTAGGCCCTTATCCTGGATATTCTTATGCAGTAGGTCTGGAGCAGGGCCTGGGAATTGGATGTTTAATAAGCACACAAGTGATCTTATCCTCAGTTATTTTTGGGAATCATAGGCTCAGATGATGTCATAATTTCCATTCCTGGAGACACCAGTAAAGAGGCCATAAAGCACAATCTCAGAGTGATGATTTAGGTTTACTCCCCAGGAAGAAGGTCAGTGTCAAAGACCATGATACAGAAATAAGTCAAGGTGTGCTGATAAGAAAAGGAGACCAGGAGTCTTGAAAGCTCAGGGCTGACAAAGGGCCAAAGCTGGAAATGAGTTGGCAGGTGTGCTGGTAATAGTGTTTCCAAGTAGCAGTGAACATGAGGTGACCTCATATTGGGTGGAGCCCCAGACATAAAGATAAGATTGGGGTTTAGATTTCTCTGAAGTATTCCCTTTATTCCTACAGCAGCGAGAGAGTTTTATGGATTCCATTTGTGAGGGCTCACTGAGGACCTTCTCTGAGCATAGTCCATAAGTCTGAGATACAGTACCAACATGCAACAGAATTATAATCCATCTGGGCAAACGTGAAACTCTAGCAGATACCGGAGAGTTAAAATTGAGATTCTACGTGGTATGGGTTAGACAGCCAGGGCTGTGAATATCTTTAAAGGCCTTGATGAGGCTGCAATAGTCAAAATGCTCTCTGGAGGGCCTTCAACTGAGCTGGGCCTAAAAGAGTGGCCAGGATTTTGACACAGAGATGCAGAAAAGGGATGGCATTGACAAGCAAGGAAGCCATAGGATGAGGGGCTTAAAAAGGCAGTATTCTCCTCAGCAAATGTGTAGGATAGTGAGGAATCTGGTGCAAAGAGGAGAGACAACATGACAAGGGGTAGACAGAGACAGCATTTGAAGGGCCTGGAATGTCAATTTACTGAAATTTAAACATGATGCTTCAGAAAATGAGGATTTATTAGTGGTTTTCTGGCAGAGCAGTAACCTGGTGAATTTAATTATTGTGAAAGATTGGTCTGGCAGCAGGATGCTGAATAAACTGGAGTGCCATACAGCCTCGTGAGGGTCAGGGATACAGTGAAATTTGTAGGAACAGAAAAGAGAAGCTGAGTGGAAAAGCCATCCATGTTACTTGATGAGGGACTTGGCAGGGAAACTGAGGAAGAGGGAGGAATTAAAGGTGGAACCTTATACATTTAAAGTTCGCATTTCTGAAATATATTTTTAGAATAATGCCATTTTTCCTTATTTACCCACTCTGGGTAGGATTTACCAAAATTCTGTTGCTCTGCATAGAAATACTGTGGCTCAAGGTTTTGGGGGATAATATGAGGATTCCTGAGATCATCTCACAACCCTGTAGAGATGGGATTTGTCTTTATTATTATCTTCTGAAGGTTCTTCTGTGGCCTCTGCCTACAGGTAGTACCTTTGTGGGTGAGAAACCAAGGGAGAGAGGCACAAAACCAAACATCACCTACATTAAAGAAGTGGCAAGGCACAGTCAAGACCATGGGGTCAGGCCAGGCGCGATGCCTCACGCCTGTAATCCTAGCACTTTGGGAGGCCGAGGTGGGTGGATCACCTGAGGTCAGGAGCTCGAGACCAGCCTGACCAACATGGTGAAACCCTGTCTCTACTAAAAAAAATACAAAATTAGCTGGATGTGGTGGCAGGACCTGTAATCCCAGCTACTTGGGAGGCTGAGGCAGGAGAATCACTTGAACCTGGGAGGCAGAGGTTGCAGTGAGCCAAGATCATGCCATTGCACTCCAGCCTGGGCAACAAGTGTGAAACTCCGTCTCAAAACAAAACAAAAACAAAAAACATGGGGTCAGCTGACCCTGGGCAGGTTGGGTCACCTGGGCCAAGTTGGTAGCATCCCTGAGTTGCTATTTTCTTATCTGTAAAATACAGACAATACTATTGGCATGTTTGTCAAATTGTTTTGAGGAATCAATAAGACATTTGTGAAGAAAGAACTCAATTTGGTGCAGTGGCTCTTAACCAGGGATAGTTTTGCTCCCCAGTCATGACTGTCATGACTGAGGATATGCTGCTGGCATCTGGTGGGTAGAGAGGTTAGGGATGTGCTAAACATCTCACAATGCACAGTGCAGCCCCCCGCAAGAAAGAATTATCTGGCCCAAAATGTCAATCGTGGTAAGTTGAGAAATCCTGTTCCAGTGCCTGACACAGAGGAGGCACTCAAAAATAATAAAAATATAAGCTTCTTCTGTCTTCCTCTTTTCTGAATATGGATAAGCCAAATTGAAGACCTGTTGTGGCTATCATTCCAATGAAAGGTTTCTGAATGGTGACCATAGTGGTAATAGTGTACTGAATGGAGAAAAATGTTTTTCTCTATCCTTCCTGAGATTCTTGCTCAAATGCTGTTGTTGTAAAAATTGTAAAAACTATCACTGCCAACTTCCAATCTAGGTTGTGATCTCAGTTGAAAGTGTCAGAAGCTTTTATGCCCTCAAGATGGGTGTTATTCTCGAGCAACTGGACCAATTATACTAATTGGAAAAATAAAGTTTTTGATTTTTCAACCCTTGTATTTGGCATTAGCAAATGAAGCCTAAAAACTTTACTATTTTTCAGGATCCCCAAATTTAGCTTGCTGTGATTTTTTTGTCAGGAAATGTTGGGAATCTCCAACTTGACTTTTATACTTATAATAATGCCTCTTATTAGGTATTCACCTCAATTTCTTGCATTTTTTATTTGTAAAGGGTTTTCACCTACACAATTAAAGATAGTCTCAAAGTACTTCATACTAATCAGTGTTGGCCAGACCTGGTGGCTCACGCCTGTAATCCCAGCACTTTGGTAGGCCGAGGTGGGTGGATCACCTGAGGTCAGGAGTTCGAGACCAGCCTGGCCAACATAGTGAAACCCTGTCTCTACTAAAAATACAAAAATTAGCTGGGCATGGTGGCGCACGCCTGTAGTCCCAGCTACTCAGGAGGCTGAGGCAGGAGAATCACTTGAAACCGGGAGGTGGAGGTTGTGGTGAGCCAAGATCATGCCACTGCACTCCAGCCTGGGCAACAAAGTGAGACTACATCTCAAAAAAAAATTATATATATAATATATATACTATATGTATAATACATAGTATATATAAATTATATATATACTATATGTATAATACATAGTATATATAAATTATATATATACTATGTATTAATTGGTGTTATACTAGGTAATATGAGAGAAAAAACTCTTAAAAAACTTAAGCCTAGATGAAGTGACAAAAAATAAACAAATGGAGCTACTTGAGAACAATTTCAAAATGATTCACTATCATAAAAAGTGAAATAAATGTTACTAGCCTATTACATGCAAAAGCGATACTGAAAGAGAAAATAAGTTAGGCACATAGGGTCAAGATGTATGGAGAGTAGCTCCATGGTACGGATATAGGACCCACCAAGTCCGGGGTGAAAATAGGCTGGAGGATGGGCCAAACTGACTAGACCAAGTCCTGGCTACCTGTTTACTAGATAGGTGACCTAGGGTAAGTGACTTCCATCCTGTACGCTTTCACTTTCTTATTTATGAAATGGGGATAACCATAGTGGCTACTTCATAGGATTGTTATTAAGTGCTTGAAATCCAGGCAGTCTGACTCCAAAACTTGGACTATAAACCCCCAAGCTGCAGTAGCCTAGAATTGTCAGTATTATAGTTGTGGTTGTTATTATTTCATTGTCACGTAATAACCTGAGTGGAGCAGGGAGAGACTAAAGAAAGATAAGAGACCTTTGAGGTTGTTACAGAAATCTAGAAACAAATGATAAGGACCTCATTAAAGTGGTGGCTTTAAGAGCAGGGATAAAAGAGAATAAACTGGGCAAAGGATCAAATCGAAAAGATACTGTAGGATACAAATCCAGAGGGTAGTTGGATATTGAGGCTGAAGTGTAGAGAGTGAAATGAAAGATAATAAAATTATGAGCCTAGATACTCAGAAATTGGGTGATGACATTGAAAATAATTTAAGAGCTTCCATTTCATTATGGAAAAATGATAAGTTCATTTTTTGAAGTGTTACACAGGTTGAGTATTATCTGAAATGCTTGAGACCGCAGGTGTTACGTATTTCAGAGTTTTTTGGATCTTAGACTATTTGCATATTCATAATGAGATCTTGGGGATGAGGTTAAAGTCTAAACACAAAATTCATTTATGTTTCATATATACCTTATACATATAGCCTGAAAGTAATTTTATACAATATTTTCAATAAATTTGTGCATGAAGCAAAGTTTGTGTACGTTCAACCATCAGAAAGCAAAGGTACCAGGTATGGAATTTTCCATTTGTAGTGTCATATCAGCACTCAAAATGTTTTGGATTTTGGAGCATTTCAGATTTCAGATTTTCGGATGAGGGATGCTCAATCTGTATTTGTATGTCAAAGGTAAATCTAAGTGAAGCCTACCTGTAGGTCGTCAAAATATGGTCAGTAACAAGTTAGAGATGAGGTAGAGATTTTGTTTTGCATCACATTCCTATATTGTCAGTGGAATAAGGTAAGTAAGTTTGAAGTGTTGCTATTCTCACTGTATTCTTAACATATATTCTGGAATCTGGGTGACAAGTTAAGCTTAGTTTTCATTATTTAGAGTACTTTCACATTTTCTGATTCTGCTTTGATGTATATTCTGATTTTTAAACTACTCTAATCTTGTATGCATTGCTGAAATGTTACAAAGGTTGGTAAGCTTATTGCCAAGTAGCCAAGTGATTCTTTCCGAAGTCATCATCCATTTTATCAGCAATAATAAGCTTTCTTTAATGCTTATTAATAATTATCCAAATGTTTTGAGATTGAATATGATGTTTATTATCATCTAATTGTTTTGGCGGAGTTCAAATTACTACTGATCAAATGTTGAGCATGATTACCCAGCCCTTCACTTTTCTCAAGATTGATATTTCCCTGAGTTCAGAGTACAACATTTTACAATTATTTTTAGAAGTTGTACATTCCTAGCAGTTAACTAGTGAACGAATTACATTACCCTAAGAACCCATCATAATTTCAATGTCATTATAGTAATTTGCAAAAAAAAAATTATAGTTTCTTGAGGTAAAAGGGTTAGGTCAGAGTTTTTCAACCTTGGTGACATTGGCATTTAAGGCCACATAATTTTTTGCTGTGAGGTTTGTCCTATGATTTATGGCAGCTGTCCCCAGTCTTCTTGGGACCAGGGAGCGGTTTTGTGGAAGACAAATTTTCCACAGACTGGGGGCTGGGGGGAGTGGTTTTGGTATGATTCAAGTGCACTACTTTATCATGCACTTTATTTCTATTATTATTACCTTGTAATATATAATGAAATAATTATATAAATCACTATAATGTAGAATCAGTGGGAACCCTTAGCTAATTTTCCTGCAACTAGATGGTCCCATCTGGGAGTGATGGGAGACAGTGACAAATCATCAGGCATAAGATTCTCAGAAGGAGCATGCAACCTAGGTCCCTTGCATGTGCAGTTCACAACAGAGTTTGCACTTCTATAAGAATCTAATGCCACGGCTCATCCGACAGGAGGTGGAGCTCAGGTGGTAACTTGAGCATTGGGGAGTGGCTGTAAATACAGATGAAGCTTTACTTGTTCTCCCGCTGTTCACCTCTGGCTGCGTGACCGGGTTCCTAACAGGCTGGTCCGTGGCCTGGGGGTTGGGGACCCCTACTTTATAGGATGTTTAGCAGCATCCCTGGCCTCTACGCACTACATGGTAGTAGCAGCCCCATCCTCCAAGTTATAATAACCAAAAATGGTTCCAGACTTTGCCAAATGTCCCCTAGGGGGCAAACTCATCCCCGAGGAAAACCACTTGCTTATTTACTTCTTCCACTTATTTACATTTCTAATTTCAAATGTATTTTAAATCTTTAATGTCATATGAAATACAGCATACTACATACATGTTCTATCACCAAGGATTTAAGGGATTCTTGCTTTTTAGGTAAATAATGTTATTCGTTTAGATCTGTACACTTTTACAATGTGAGCCACCTTACCCAAAGTACAGAATGGTATATAGAAAAAAGTACACTAGAAACTTGTTTTTCTTCTCTCTGACAATGTCACTGAATGTTCTCAATCAAGCATTTAAAATATATTCAACATTTAGTCAACCTAGACTTATTAAGTTACTACTGTGTGATTGGCACTGTTGCTACCTACTGAAGGTACAAAGATGAGTAAAATGGTGAAATGGTCTCTATCCTCAAAGAAGTCTCAGCCAAGTGGAGAAGCTGGGCAAGGAAACAGCTACACCACAATGTAATAAATATTGTAGCTGAGGAATGGAAATTTGGGAGCTCAGAGGAAAGAGTAACTCTACCTGAGGAAATCATGGAAGACTTTTAAAAGGAAACCAAGCTGGAACAGATGCTTAAGATGAGTAGGAGTTTACCAGGCACAGAGGGAGAGCAAGGACTCCAGGCAAAGGAAACAGCCTCTGCAGAGACTCAGAGGCATGGCTTTAGGGGACGATAAACATGGTGGTATGACTGGAATAGGGGAGGTGTGGGGTGATGGCTGGAGAGGAGGCTGGGAAGGCAGGCAGGATCCAGCTGCTGCAGGCCTTGAATGCCGGGCTAAGGTCTCTGAATGGTCTCTCCTATAAGCCATGAGAAACGCTTGAAGAATTTGTAGGTGGGAGTACCCTATTCTCTGATTCAAGGATAATCTAGCCAACTGCTGTTTTATTTAGTGGCTACTAATTTGGATATTGAGATGTTTGTTTTATAATTGTGTTTACTGTAACTAATTACAGTTACAGTAAATTTAAAAAAATGAGGGCCAGGCATGGTGGCTGATGCCTGTAATCCCAGAACTTTGGGAGGCTAAGGCAGGTAGATCACTTGAGGTCAGGAGTTTAAGCCCATACTGGCCAACATGGTGAAACTCCTGTCTCTACTAAAAATACAAAAATTAGCCGGGTGTGGTGGCGTATGCCTGTATTCTCAGCTACTTGGGAGGCTGAGGCACTTGAATCACTTGGGCCTAGGAGGTGGAGGTTGCAGTGAGCCAAGATTGTGCCATTGCACTCCAGCCTGGGCGACAGAACAAGACCCAGTATCAAAAAAAAAAGAGAGTTATATAATAAATCCTGTAATGAATAAGTCCTTGTGCTACATGTTAGGGGCAAACAGAGCCATAAAAAAATCTTAAGGAGCCTATAATTTACTAGGGAAGCACGCCTGGTATGTCATAGAAGTCTGTATGTAGTGAGGAGGCATCAGACAGAGGAGAGAATGATTAATCGCATCTGAGAGTAAGGGAGTCTGGGAAGGCTCCACAAAACTTCGTTGGTGTTTGCCAGCTGGACAAAGGCTGGATGATGCCATCTTGATGGTATCCTCGTTCTAGGAACAGAAAGTCTGCTCTTACCTAGGAAGAGTTGCCCTTCATGTTTTGTTTTCAGAAAGCATCACTTCAATCTAAACATTTAGACTATGTGGATACATTTAAAAGTCAATTCAGATCTTTACTCAAATGTAAGTTTTTAATTGAGGAATTTCCTGACCATCCCTTGTTTCATTTTCTCTATTTTACTTTTATCACCACACATAACAGACTATGCTGTATATTTTATTATTTTATCTTCCCCCTCTCAAATGTAAGCTCCATGTGTCAGGAATTTATGTCTATTTTGTCCATTGTTATATCCTTAGTGCCTGCTACAGGGCCTGGTGTGGTAGATTTCAATAAATGATTGTTAAATAAATGAATATAATTTTATTACTACTTATGTTGGATTTAACTAGAATTCAGCTAAATTCACCATATCATTACATGTTAAAGAATTCTTTTTTGTTTTTACCAGGTAGGTAAATACTCTCGAAAATGGCTTTATCTTACTCAGTTTTATTCCATATTTCTCAAAAGAGGAGAGTTATTTCATTTTTTTTGCTGCCTGGGTTCATACTTAAATTCAAAGTTCATGGGTAATTTTATGACTGCCTGACTAATGTAGTACAATTGTTTAAATTGAGGCAGAATTTATACATATGTTCAGTATCTACAAATTCTCAATCCCAATAACAAGATTTTACTTTTGAAAGGTCAAAATGTATTGAATCACTTTGACAACATAACTCAGGTTAATGTGTATTTATTTTACCTCTGTGGAAATGCTTAATATGTTTCTGTTCCTTTTTCCCTCCTTCCCTTCTTCCTTCTTTCCACCTTTCCTCCCTTCCTCCTTTTCTTTCTCCCTCCTTCCTTCTGTTTTTCCTCCCTCACTTTTCCTTCTTTCACTATACTGTGATGGAACAGTGTTTAAATTAGTGATTCAGAGCAGCATAAATTTATTCTTGATATAAAGGGGGATGAATTAAAACCAAATTGACTTTGCCGTCTGTATGTTGCTTTAAATTGAGAACATATGTTTGGTAACAGTGAGGGAAGGTGTTGGTGCTGATTCAGTCACCTGTGGTCAGGGAAGGGACATCACATGTTTCCTGGGATTCATCTTTCCTAAAGGGAAGAGGTGCTAGCAAGTGTGTGTTGATGGGAGGGTGAATGGGGAGAGAATGGAAAGGCACCAGATATACAGACACTCCTGAAGTGCCTACTGTAGTAACTGCTGAGCTCAAACAGTGAAGGAGCATGTTTGTCTTCTAAGAGCATTAAAAACATTTTTAAAAAATCATCAACATAAACAGCCAACCTTTTTATGTTCATTCTGAAGCTGATATTCTGTTCATCCAGTCTTTTCACTGTTCCTCAGTGTTTATGTTTAGCCTATGTAACATAATTCTTTTTTTTTGTTTTTGGAGACAGAGTCTCACTCTATCATCCATGCTCGAGGGCAGTGGTGTGATCTTGGGTCACTGCAACCTCCACCTCCTAGATTCGATCAGTTCTTGGCCCGTGGCCTCCTGAATAGCCAGGACTACAAGCGTGCACCACCACACCCAGCTGATTTTTGTATTTTAGTAGAGACGGGGTTTCTCCATGCTGCCCAGTCTGGTCTCGAACTCCTGACCTCGGGCAATCCACCCACCTCAGCCTCCCAAGGAATTCCAGGTGGGAGCTACCATGCCCGACCTATATGACATAATCCTATTAATGAAAACTGAATTTCAGAATTTTCTGTCTTCTTTTTTTTGGCTAAGATCCCAGCTTGGAAAAAGAAAGATAATACATATATATTTTTTTCAGCTTGATGTCCAAGAAAAAGTCTAGATTGAAATCAAGAAGTTGTTTGTATTATTTTTTTCTCTTGAAGATCAGCCAACTTGTCAAATGTTTTACATCATGAGAACCACAGTCAGATAGCTTCCTGCTGTCTTAGAATAAGAGTATGTTTTGGAATGCTGTTTAATTCAGTTTGTTTTCATTCTCCCTTTTCTACTTCCGTCTGTTCTTCCCTGCCCCCAGCCCTTGATGTTTAGCAGAGTATGCTTCCTGTTAGTGTTTTGATTCCTTTTCAGGTTTCAATTACAAAAACAAAAACAAAACAACTCAAACAATAGGAATAACATAGATGATTCTCTGGAATGAAAATTGAGCTCTCCCTAGCTAACAGGGAGATAGATTCAAATGACCACATGTTTGTTTTTGTAGTTCTCCAGATTTCTGTTGGAGACACAGTCTGTGTATCACTACCCATCCAGAAGGCATGTCTTGTGTTAGCATGGAAGACCACTTTTAATCCAGCGTGCCTTCCCAATTCCTGTGCAGAATGAAGATATGAGACTGATGCAGTGCTTCCTGTAGAGCCATGCACATATTATTCATTCATCCCACAAGTAAATGTTAGCTTCTACTTTATTTTAAACTAGGTACTGGGACTATAATAGTGAACAAGACAGACAGCTGTCTTTGCCTCAGGTAGCACATGATGTAGTTAGAGAGGCAGAGAACTGAACAGAAAATTACCTTCTGAAGCGATAAATACTGTGACATGGAAAGTGCAGTTTGCTGTGAGAGCACATAGGAGGAGCCTGAAACCGGAGAAAGGGTGAGGTGAACAGAGAGAGGTCAGGGCAAACTTCTGGGAAGACTTAAGATGAGACTGGAAGGGATACACATTAGCTAAGCAAAGGATGAAAGAGTGGATATAAAAGAAAGGGAAGATAAAGGTATTTACTCATAATCGCCATAACCAGTCTTCAGTGAAATTTCTGAGTTTTGGAGGTATTTACTGATGAGCTACCTTTATGTTGGGCTGCCGGCTATCCTCAGCATCAAAGCTGGATGAACAGCCAGTACTGCTGTACCACAATGAACATGTTAAAGGCTAACTAATTTCTACATGGGCAAGTCACATCTTCTACTGTTTGGTCATGAACAGTTCCTTCCAGAGCTTCAGTATGCTTTTTCAGGAATCCTCAAGCTTAGCATGATGGCGCACCTCCTTCCATGAAGGCCTATGGCACCTTGGCCAGACCTCTGGGAGCACATGAAAATGAGCTCAGCCATGTCCATAATCCAGGAATTTTCTCCCTTTATTTAAGTGAGTAATGCCTACTTATATATTTAAAAGTTGAGAATAAAGACACACAAAAAGAAGAAATTAAAAATCAATCACCATCCCACTCTCCCAAACTAAAGTCTGTTAACTTCTTGGTGTACTTATTTGTTTTTTTTTTTTTCTATGTGCATTAGTTTTGGTGTTTGTTTTTTCATTAAAAATTCATACATGCCTATTTTTTAAAATGTGGAAAATACAGTAGAAAGAAAAATTTACTGAGAGTTCCACAACTCAAAGAAAACCAATTTTGATACTTTTCTTTTCCATCTTTATTTGAGGTACAGGCAGTGTTTTCTTTTTTTCATTTAGTTTTTGCTTTGTTGAAATGCTATTTACTTGTACGTCTGAGCTTTGCATCTAAAGTGGAAACTTTTTTTATAGGAGGCTTGTTGAAATATAATTCACATAGCATAAAATTTACCCTTGGCCGGGCGCGGTGGCTCAAGCCTGTAATCCCAGCACTTTGGGAGGCCGAGGCGGGCGGATCACGAGGTCAGGAGATCGAGACCATCCTGGCTAACACGGTGAAACCCCGTCTCTACTAAAAATACAAAAAATTAGCCGGGCGTGTTGGCGGGCGCCTGTAGTCCCAGCTACTCAGGAGGCTGAGAAGGGGGAATGGCGTGAACCCGGGAGGCAGAGCTTGCAGTGAGCCGAGATTGCACCACTGCACTCCAGCCTGGGGGACAGAGCAAGACTCCGTCTCAAAAAAAAAAATAAAAAAATAAAAAAATAAAATAAAATAAAATTTACCCTTTAAAGTGTATAACCCAATCAAGTTAATATATTGAAAGAGTTGTACAGCAATCAGCAAATATAATTCTAGAACATTTCCATCGCCTCAACACAAAACCCCACACCCATTAGCAGCATTAGCAGTCATTCCCTGTTTTCTCCCAAGGCAGCCACTAATCTATTTTATGTCTCTATGGATTTGCCTATTCTCGACATTTCATAGAAATAGAATCACATGATATGTGGGCTTTTGTTACTGACTTCTTTCACTTAGTGTAATGTTTTCAAGACTCATCCATGTTGTAGCATGTATCAGTACTCATTTCTTTTTATTACCAAATAATATTCTATTGTATGGGTATGCCATATTTTATTTATCCATTTATAAGTTGATGAACATTTTATTGTTTCCACTGTTTGCCTATTATGAGTAATGCTGCTGTGAAGACTCATGTACAAGTTTTATGTGGACATTTGTTGAAGAGGAACATTTTAAAGGAAATTTCTTTAGAGGGTTATCCTGATGATGGCAGATGAAATGTTAAAATGTAATTGTTTGGAGCCTCAGCTAGATGCTTCTATTTTCTTTCATAATAAATAAAAGAATGTAAAATATTCTTATAACATTAAAACACCAACCTCCCAAACTGTGTAGGCCACAGCCACTCCATCCCCAAGCTCCAGCCCATTCATGCATTTTTAAATTTTTATTTATTTTATTATTATTATTTTTGAGATGGATTATCACTCTTGTTGCCCAGGCTGGAGTGCAATGGCACAATCACAACTTACTACAACCTCCGCCTCCCGGGTTCAAGCGATTCTCCTGCCTCAACCTCTCAAGTAGCTGGGGTTACAGGTGTCTGCCACCACACCCAGCTAATTTTTGTATTTTTAGTAGAGACAGGGTTTCATCATGTTGGCCAGGCTGGTCTCGAACTCCTGACCTCAGGTGATCCAACTGGCTTGGCCTCCCAAAGTGCTCCCAAACGCATGAGCCACTGCACCTAGCCCTTCATGCATTTTTTATTAGCCCTCTATTAGGTATGGGGTATAGAGCTTAGTATCCTATGACTCCAGGGAGCCCATTCCCATTGTATTCGATATCGGAGTCATCTATATGAAGTGAAAAATGACCCCTGGAATTAAGCAACACTGTGAGCCCTAGGTCTAGGCACAAAATTTGCTTCAACATTTTATTTTACATGAGAAAGAGCTCCTCATCTCTCCCACTGGTATGCAGTGAATGAGTTTTGTCCTCCTTTTTTTTTTTAGATGGAGTCTCGCTCTGTGGCCAGGCTGCAGTGAAGAGGCTCGATCTTGGCTCACTGCAATCTCCGCCTCCCGGGTTCAAGTGATTCTCCTGACTCAGCCTCCTGAGTAGCTGGGATTACAAGCGTGTGCCACCACCCCCAGCTAATTCTTGTATTTTTAGTAGAGACAGGGTTTCACCATGTTGGCCAGGCTGGTCTCGATCTCCTGACCTCATGATCCACCCGCCTCGGCCTCCCAAAGTGCTGGGATTACAGGCATGAGCCACCGTGCCCGGCCTGCCCTCCTGCTTTTTCATATGGGATGGATCCTGTGAAGGAGAAACACAGTGCAGGAAGCAGAGTGAGATTGGGGGAAATCCTTCCTTTACTCCTTTGTTTTAAAACTCTGCCTGATTGCTTCATCTTCTCTATGTCTCTAGAGATAAGCGAAAACCTGGAGGTCAGGGATGACTTTGATTATATTCCTGGAGGAATCATTCAGCCCTTGATTAGGTGTCTTCATTCTGTTCATGCCAAACATCACCGGACAAGCAGTCACATCCCCTGAGTTCCCCAGTACCGGATTTTTCACTTACTGGGTAACTCAGCCTTTCTGAACTTAAAAAGTTTCCTTTAAGTTCATCATCAAAAGGACTTAAAAAAAAAAAACAACTTAAAAAAAGAACTTTAAAAAAAAAACTTTAAAAAGAACTTTTAAAAAAAGAACTTAAAAAAAAAAGAACTTGTAGCTCCATCCTCTTGATAGCTTCTTTGCCTTCTTTGACATCCCTTGAAGTCTCTGGCTTTAATCCAGATGACATGAAGCAAGGGAGTCCAATGGACAGAAAAATGATTAAAAGTAGGCAAGGTTGAGGACCCACTTGGTATCTCTGACTGCTTTGGCTTCAAAGTGTTGAACTGGGGCCCAAGGCAACCTGTGGAAACACTGCTCCAGGGAGCAAGGTGTAGGACTCACCTGTGGTACATGAACTGTTGTTGTCTCTGGAGGAGGTCTGTCAGTGCTCCACCCAGAGCATGAAAATCACGGGTGGTGCCTCAACCTTGATGGTTGGACTGTGTACAGAGGATAATTCCTGCATCTTGTCATCAAGCATGGCCAGAAGGAACATACCAAGGCCATCATCCCCAGAGAGGAGAGAGGGGCATGCCATACCCGACAATATTTCTATAAACATTATTTTTGTGCTAAAATACTAGGCCATTACACATTTCCACCAGGATGGTGCCAATATGCTCACAGTGCCTGATGAGGCTCTAGGAGGTGGCGTCCAGATCAGGTTGTATGTGTGTGGAGCAGACAGGGTTGGGGATAATAGGAACATAATAGGGTTGGGGATAATAGGAACCTTTCCTTCCAACCAGCTGGTTCATTCTTTTGACCCCTTTTGTTCCTCTTTCTTCCTCCTTATTTAGTAAAACCCAAACCAATTTCTCACTTTCTGCCTCATTTTCCACTAAGCACAAAGAGGCGGCACCATGAGTCTTTCCACTATTGATACCCGGGTGATACCTTCATTCAGCAATGATGTCAATTCAGTCACCTTGGGCAGACTCCTTGGGGAGAGGCTTCATTTTCTAACGGTGCCTACTTCAGAGAGATATTGCTCTGATGTATTTAGAGTTTGCTTCCCAGACAGATTAACACCACAGATACAACAGATCTTTAAGCAAACATACCCTGATCATACACTGTACCCTGGGCCAGCCCACAATCTAACACAGCAATATTGTCCACCACCCAAACTCCCACCCAGTGTGTATGCAGCTCTGGGTTCAAAGATATTGGAGACCTTCTTTAAAATGCAAAAATCCACAGTATTCAGAAGAAATTTTTATGTTCCTGACACACTATGGAGCTAGGCTTTCTTGGAGTGGAGGTGGCAGCATGGAGAAGAGGTGGGGAGAGCCTGCCCAGGTCGAGAGTCAATTTTATGTATCAAGCTTAGAATCCAGGTCACACTCTAGCAGTGGAAAGCGACCCAGCACTACATGAAAATACATAGAGATTGTATGTCCTTGTCTTCTTTTGACTCCTGGTCTTTTTCTCCCCTTTCTCTGTCCTCCTTCTGACATAAAGAGGCAAAGGAAACTATAGATATTGCTTTACCACTCTCATTCCACCATGACTACACAGAATCTCATAATCAGTTTACTAGGCACATGCATATCAGTGCCTTGCACACTGAGCTCTTTTTACCTTCTCTGAGGTGAGTGAGGAAGGGAAGGTCTGTAACCTGCGAACATGACTACTGAGAATGAGTCACTGTTCGCTTGATCCTGGTGGGTGAAAAAGACCCAGCAGCCCCCTGCTGCCTACACCCTTGGCTGCCTACCACTGAGCAGGGAGGGTGTGCAAACCTACTGTCAACCTCCCTCCCAACATGTGGTCACCTCTGAGAAGCCAAAGCAGGCACTCAGGAAGAGCTGAAGAGGACTCCTTCCTTCCCCTGACCTCAAACTTCTGCGATTCCCAAAACAATACTCCAAACACAGTAGAGACAGAAGATAGCACTCAGTTACTAGAAGAACAAATATATTTGGAAAGAATAAATATCCTTGGTTATGAGAAACATAACAGAGACCAGGTTTTTCAGAGGATGTGGTAGCATTTGGCTAATCTTGTCTAATTGTACAGAAACATTTTGTTGATGGAAATTTCCCTCCTCGGAGGAGATGGAAGACTTTCTTGTTGACTATCCCTAAAGACAAATCCAGGGACGGTGAAGAGGGCAGCCTGAGGAACTTTCGCCCCTGCTGGCAGGGCCTGACTGGGGAAATGGGCTCCCTAGGGCTCCTGGAACGGGGATGATCTGGACATACTGCCTGAACATTGGATCTGACAATTTTGTGGTGGATGTCCAGAGACATGAAAACCAAATATAATTATCCTACTGGATCATGTTCTAGATGGGAAAAACTCAGGAACTAAAAACCAAAACCCAAAGCAAAACACAAAAACAAAAAACAACAAAAAGCTTACATTCATGGGGACTTTATTGTGTAAATTGCCAAGATTTTAATAAAGACAATAGATACATTTTGTATCAATGTTAAATTTGTTGTATTTTGTGTGTGTATGTAAGGGAATATCTTTTTTATAATACAAAAAACTGTAGTATTTAGGAGTTTGGGGTAAAGGGCTATATGCAACCTACCATTAAATGTTGGAAAACAATTTATTTCTCTGTCCGTCTGGATAGAGAGAAAATGAGAATGTGAGTGAGCAAGAGAGTCCAAGGGACAAATGGTTAAGAGGGTAAATCTGTGTAATGGGTATATACTTATGTAACTTTTTTAAAGGTTTGATATTCCCAAATTCAAACATATTTCTAAGAATCCCTCAGGTTTTTTTTCCTGAAAGTACAAAAGTTAATAAATTTTTCCTTCTTATCTACTGTTCTCTCATTTACCTGTGGGTTTTTGGTTGTTATCATTGTGGAAAATAATTCAAATGTAGGAATTTAAAAGCTATTTTAAGGTATGGGTTGTTGAAGCCTTAAATCTCAGCACCAGCTACATTAGTGCAACTAAATTTTAAAGATTGCTAAAGTCAAATACTTATATATTGTTTCTTAGGGAATTCAGCAGTGTGTGCCCTGAGAGCTATGTTATTCTTAAATCAATATTCTTAAACTCATCTTCTTGCCAGAAGAAACACATTTTACTTAATTTAGTTTTCTTTCACTTAATGATCATTATTTCAGCTTAAGATTTTCAAAGAAAAGAAGAGGAAAAAACTACCACATTTATTGAGCATGTCCTATGTGTTGGATGCTGTTATGTGCATGCAGTCATTTAATCTTCAAAACACTTCTGAGGAGTGCATAGGGTGCACCATTTTACAGATGGTCAATCTGAGGCTCTGACGGCTTAACTAACTTGCTTAAACTCAGCTGCTAAGTGACTGAGCTGAAATTGAGGCCGTATCTGACCTCAAAATTAGTCCAACTCTTTCCATTGAGCTATGCAATTTCAGAAGTCAACTAAATAATAATCTAAAATACTCAATTTCAGTTTAACTCATGATACAGCATTTAAGGTGAGGCCCATGATAGTGTTGACTTAATGCTCAGTTTACTATATGTATTAGAAAATTAATTGTTTTCGCTACTATTAACTCCGTAATTCAAACAAATCTTTACCAACTAATTCCAGAAAATTTATTTTCACTCAGATGCTCCCTAATTTTGCCTGAATAACTATCAAGTATGCGATTTATATAGAAAAATTTTACCATAGATGGCATTTTATGCCAGAACGGTATTATATTATTTATAATGGTCTTATATTTTTAAATCTAGCTTATAGTTATTTATTATGGTCTTATATTATTTAATCTGGCTCATATGAAGTTATTTATTATGCCAAGGAAAATATCTGAATATGGGACAGCCAACCCAAGGTAGATAGGTTACCTGGAACTGACATGTTTCCACGCAGTTACCTTTTGTGGTAAGAAAAGAGAGTTTGTAGAACCACAATAGTGAGTAGATAATCACTCTTTGAATATATTAATAACAAGAGGAACTTTGGAAGTTGTACAAATACATAAATATTAAATAACATGCTCCTGAATGACCATTGAGTCACTGAAGAAATTAAGGAAGAAATAAATAAAAAGTGTTTCCCTGTCCCCACTACCCCTTATCACGAACGCTGTTCATTTCCGTCATAGCACTTACCACAGTCTGTAATTATCTCTTTAATTTCTTTGCTTACTTGTTTATTGTCTGTCTCAGCTACGAGGCTGTAAGGTCCTCAGGACTGAGAACTTGGATACTTAGTTCACTAATTATCACCAGCATCTGGAACAGTGTCTGAGAAGATGGAAATAGCATTTATTGGATAAATGGATTAGGAAGTTTTCTGTAGATCCCAAAGTGCATTTTCTTCAGTTCCCTTATCTAAGCCTCTTTGCAAAAGCAAGAAAAAAAGACAGATTACTGTTACATTGCATGTGCCCTCAGTAGAAATTTTGACACTTTTTTCAAACAAAATAATTTTCCTGGAAGCCAGCTTTTGACATGAAATTTTATTTTACTTAACTATAGTAGACTTCCAGCAGTTTTATAGTTTGGTCTCAAATAACTTCTTTACCATCTGCTTTTAATTTTGAAGGGACCCTCACTTCTCTCCAAAATACACATATTAAAAAACACATTAAAATAGAACTTAGGTCATTTAGAAAGAGAAGCATTACGTGTTTTTCAAAAAATGTGACTTGAAAGGTTAGACATTAATTATACAGTACTTTTTAGCAACAAGGAAAACAAAACAAAACAACAAAAGGCTTCATCATTTTGTGATAGTTGCAAATAATGACCAGAAGTTTCCTTCTGAGATACACGCATAGTAAAAAAAAAAATTAGATGCTCTAAAAGATGCTGAAGAAACATCTTGGTGAAGAATACCATAGGCTTCTAACCCCATCAGTAATATTTGAGTCTTTGGTTTACCTATGATGTAGCAATTAATAGCAAGGAATTCTGTTTTCCTTCTTTTCTTTTTTATATTCAAACATAAATTATTCTCTAGTGGGAAACAATAATTTTTAAAACATGTCTTTTATCATTATTCTCACAAAATGGTTTTCAATTTTTGGGAGACCAACACAAGTATGGTATTGTAAAAGTTCTTAGGAATGAGCCAGCACATATTTTATATTTTAATTGTGTTAATGACATGAAATTTAAAAGAATTGGCAAAATCTGCCACAATATACAGTTTTAATCTATCATGGAAATATGTTATATGACCATTTGTGAAATCTAATCAATATAGAATCCTTGGACCACAATAAAATAAAGGAATCCTAGAGGCCATTGAACTCATTTACTGGGTCAGAGAGCAATATAATAAAACAATTATAGAAAATAAAAATCCATTCCATTTTAATGTCTTGAGAAATATTACTTCCTAAAAACGATTTTATTCTGGGATAATAAAGTTATCATGGCATAATATTGTTGGATCTCTACTGCGTTGTCCTTGAATTACAGGACTTAAAAAGACAGAAAATTGGATTTTTAGGGATTTCAAAAACCAAAGAACTGAGAAAGAAAAATGCTTTCTGCTTCAGAAAAAGAGCAGCAGCCTAAATAATATGCAGTAAAATTCTTGTGGCATCAGGCACACAGGGTATTTAACCAACCAAGACATTTTAATAAATCCATTTATTCTAGCATGTAACCCACACAAGACTTTTGATGTCCTTCTTTAGTCACGAAGCACCCACTGTGACTTGTCACCATTGCAAGTATTAATTATGGTTTCTTACTCAAGAACACTTGACAAAGGAACACCTTGCGTGCAGGAAGGCCTCCCCTCTGGTCTCCTGCCACTAGGCAGAGACCTCTCCTACATGTGATACCCTGGCAGCCACTGTTGCTCTTTCTCCCTTAGTTCTTGCTTTCTGCTAATATCCCTTTCTTTCTTTCTTTTTTTTTTTTTTTGTTTTTGTTTTTGAGACAGAGTCTCGCTCTGTCGCCCAGGCTGGAGTGCAGTGGTGCAATCTCGGCTCACTGCAAGCTCCGCCTCCCAGGTTCACGCCATTCTCCTGCCTCAGCCTCCCGAGTAGCTGGGACTACAGGCGCCCACCACCACACCTGGCTAATTTTTTGTATTTTTAGTAGAGACAGGGTTTCACCACGTTAGCCAGGATGTTCTCGATCTCCTGACTTCGTGATCCACCCCCCTCTGCCTCCCAAAGTGCTGGGATTACAGGCGTAAGCCACTGCGCCCGGCCTCATATCCCTTTCTTAAGAAACATTATGAGAGCTTGAAAATACAATCAAGAGAATTCTTCACATACTCTCCTCGTCATAAAGGACAATGTTTAACAATAAGCTCTCGCCCGTCATCAAGGATTATTCAGTTATCTTAGAGGCATGCACCTGTGTTTGAGACTAGCTACTTACTATTTGGCCCAGACTTTGGGAAGTTACATTTTAGTTTATAGATTTGTCTCCAGTAGAGATGCAAATTATTTCTGTCTGGTATAAAAGGGAACTCAAATATTATGCTGATTATGGTTTTATTTTCCTGAAAGATATTTATCAGTTTGTTATTTAATCTAGGAATCTTATTCTAGCATTCTTCCTCAAAATGCTTATATATATTCAGTTCTTCAAAATGTTCTTTGCACCAGCTATACTGTTTTTCTGGTTCTCATATTTGTTAATAGGTTCAATAAAACCTTTATGCATTTGCATTCTTAATTTGTATGAATCATGTTTTAACTTTCTGAAAACTTTATATCTTCTTTGGAAGCTTCCCATTGCTGTTTCCAGTGGAGCCACAGAATCCAGGCCCTGCCCATCCCCTCATCTTTTATTCTGGTATTGTTTCCTTCCTACATCAACATGGTGTTACACAGCCAGCCTCCTAGAAATTTTTATAGGTCTATATGCTCCTAAGCCTGTTTTCCAAAATTCTTACACAGTTTTTAAAGAGAAGGGCTCAGATTTAGGGATTTATCTCACAGATTTTTGTGGATTTATCTCATGGAGTTAAACCTTTATTTTGATTCAGCAGGTTAGAAACACTCTTTTTGTAGAATCTGTGAAGAGACATTTCTGAGCCCATTGAGGCCTATAGTGAAAAACGAAATATCCCACGATAAAAACTAGAAACAAGCTATCTGTGAAAATTCTTTGCGATGTGTGGATTCATGTTACAGAGTAAAACGTTTGTTTTGATTCAGCAGGTTGGAGAAACTCTTTTTGTAGAATCTATGAAGGGATATTTCTAGCCCATTAATGCCTAAAGTTAAAAACCAAATACCCCATGAAAAAACTAAAGGCTTAAGAATCCTTTAGTATCTTGGGCTTTAAAATATTCTTAATGTTTATTTCTGGCATATCGTAAGTCAAACTGGCTTCCTTTTGGGGCTAGCCAGAGGACTTTAACACACCTATCTTGGCATCTGTGGCAAAATGTAAACAAATTCCAAGCAATCAAGTTTGGAGGTTAGTAAGATGGTACATATCTGTTTACTTTGCCTTCCCAGCATGTATCTCTCCATCTAGTAACAGTACCCTGATTTTACTTACTTACCTTTAGAGTCTTAGTGGGAGTTTTAGTTAGAATGCTCTTTTATCTCTTAGGCAAGAGGTGGGCACATGACCTCAGCCAAGTCAATAGATGATCTGGAATTTGAATCTTAAATAAGTAACATGTTATCTGAAATAATGAGTGTGGTTCTTTCATCCCAAGGACAGGACCCTCAATCGGGGTTGTCAACAGTTTAAAGTAACAGGTTATGAGATATTATTTGTAAGCCTCGTGGTAACCTCAATTCAAAAAACATACAACAGATACACAAAAAATAAGGAGCAAGAAATTAAAACATACCACCACAGAAAATCACCTTCACTTAAAGGAAAACAGAAAGGAAGGGAAAAGGGAAGAGAAGACCACAAAACAACTAGAAAACAAATAACAAAATAGCAGGAGTAAGTTCTTACTTATCAATAACAATGCTGAATGTAAATAAATTCTCTAATCAAAAGATGTAGAGTGGCTGAATGGATTAAAAAAAACAAGACCCAACAATTTGTTATCTACAAGAAACACATTTCACCTATAAAGACACACACAGATGGAAAAATAAAGGGATAGAAAAAGATATTCCATGACAATGGAAACCAAAAAAGAGCAGGAATAGCTACGCCTATATCAGACAAAATAGATTTTAACACAAAATCTACAAAAAGAGACAAAGAAGGTCATTACCTAATGATAAAGGAGTCAATTCAGCAAGAGGATATAACAATTGTAAATATATATGCATTCAACACTGGAGCACCCAGATATATAGATATATAAAGAAAATATTGTTAGAACTAAAGAGAGAGATACACCCCAATACAATAATAGCTGGAGACTTCAACAGCCCACTTTCAGCACTGAACAGATCATCTAGACAAATCAACAGAGAAATATCAGACTTAATCGGCACTATAGACCAAATGAACCTAATGGATATGTACAGAACATTTCATCTAACAGCTGCAGAATACACATTCTTCTCCTCAGCACATGGATGTTTCTCAAGGATAGACCATATGTTAGGCCAAGGACAGGACCCTAAGGAACTGTCAACTGGTTCCTGACATCTAAATATTCATAGCTGTCTTGATCCTGTCCTAATGGGGATGTCATTCTTCAGCTTTTCCTTTTTTCTGTGAGCTGTCTCATGACTTCCAATTAATTCCTCTTTTGGCTTTTGTTAGTCAGAGCTGATTTATGTTGGTATACAAAGAACCCCAATTGATATATTTGGTGATTATATGTGTTTCATTAAAATGAAACATCAAATATTCTATTTTTTCTTAGCTTTAAAAATTAGAATAATAATAATAATAGCTAATAAGTAACATTTACTAAGTGCCTGCAACTGTTCTAGGTGATTTACCTGGATTAACCCATTTAATCCTCACAGAAACCTGAAGAAACTGAGGATCAAAGAGGTAAAATAACTTGATCCAGCTTACACACTATTAAGTCAAGGTGCAGGGATTTGAACCCAGGCAGTCTGGAGCCAAATTACTTCCTTCTCTGCTTTCTTTATTTCTGTTCTGACCTCTCTCAGTCGGTTCCACTGAGGATTCAATCTAATTGAACATAGAGCTGATGGTGGGATGATCACGGTAGACACCGAGATATGTCAGCATTTCCTTCAGTTATCTGCTGATTATGATCTCATTAGGGTGAACTGTTTGAGCACCAGAATTATTAGGGAGATTTTTACAAACATTCAGATCCCCAGACCTATTCCAGATCTTTTAGGGACAGGATTCAGGAATCTGACCCTGGTGTTGTGTTTGGGACACATTGCTGCAAATGAAAGAATTCTGAGATTACTTGGGTTCTTTGAGCCTTACCATGATCATCAATTTCTCTGAGCATTGTCTTCCCAATCTGTAGAATGAAGAAACAAGGCCAGCTTTGCCCATCTCACAGGTGTTGTGAGGCTGATGCCTGTGAAAACATTTTGGCAAAATGCTTTACTATTATTATTTTCAAGGAAAGGAAATTTAGAATAGGTATTTTTATTCTGCCAGGGAAATGGAGCTTGCAAAGTACAATTGTCATAAACACACAAAATTCTCTCAAATACAGATTGTATGGGATATGTTTGCACAGACTCATTGCCATTGCTGGGCCTGGATCTCAACCTAGTTACAGCAGTCAGTCTTGAGTGTAGTACAGGAAATTCTTTGCTGGCATCCCCATCACAATTCCAAACCTGTACAACAAAGCTTGAAGATGTTTTAACAAAGCAAAAACCTTTCATTCCATGACTAAAGATAAGACTCAAAACACATTTCATGAGGGTAACAGGTTTACTCAGACTGACCCAATAGTCACATTGACTGAAGCCTTCTTCCTCAGTCCCCATTTGACAGTAGCTTTGGAAAGGGCTGCTAAAAGGAAAACAACAGAGGTGATGGCAAGCATTTTTATACAGTCTTTTTTATTTCCCTGTGTGTGTGTATATATGTTTATATACACACACAGAAATACAAATATATATATTCATATGTATATACATATGCATCTTCTAGAACTCCCATCTTTCCCCTTGCCAATCAAGCCCAAATTCAATGAAATTGTATAGAAATAGTTAATAAAATCTGTTAGCTAATAATATTAACAGAATTAGAACCCAGATTTTAGTTACTAAATTTGGAAATATTTCAGCTTTAAAGCTGTGAGGAAAAACATTGAGAGAGTCTTTATGTAGATCTACCTGATTTGAGTACTGTGAGCATCCAGGTAGAGTAATAGGGGATTGAGGCCTAGAAACTTGAAGAGAAAGAAGTCAGGAAAAATGTATCAAATATACAGGGCAGCTGAACCCAACAGCAGGCTAGGACCCAAGGAAAGAGCCTGGAAACACCTCCTGCTGGAGCCTGGGAAGGGAATTTAAGACAATCTAGTGTCCATCTGTCCTCACACTGCCCTGGGACATGAAGAAGGGGCTCTGGCCTCATTTGAGAGCTGTGAAAAAGAGGGAGAAGGATTGACATGGAGTATGGGGATCAAATGGCCAGTGACAACCAAGGACTGAGAGGATAGTTTAATAAAAAGTGGCAAGTGACAATAAAACAGGCAAGACTCGAAGGAGCGCTCAAAAATACCCCGAAAGAGACTCATTTTCTTGTGGGCAAGCAAATGAGGGTTTGAACGATGTTTATTTGGTTGTTAATGAAAAGGACTACCCCAGAAGGCTGGAAAATATAAAGCACTCCGGTTACATTTGTATTAGCTACAGCATTCTATATGCGATTATGAGATGTATTCTCAATGAAACGGAAGTTACACTGTGACTACATATAGCTTTATAGAAGCCTGACATATGGCAACAACTTGTTCAAACCATTCTAACTTCTTTACTTGAAGAAAGAAAACTAACTACTCTCTCTAAAATTAGAGTCCTTGTATCTCTTTTGTGCTTCTACATATCCCCTGGAGAACAAGGAAAAAGAGCTCAGAGAGGGAAGAGAACTAATATTTATTGAGCACCTACTAATTCCCAAGATGCTTTATAGACATTGTCTTCACTTAATCCAGAGCAACCCTCAGAAAGAGTTACTATAAATCCCGTTTTATGGTGCAAGAAATTGGGGCTCAAGGTCAACTTGCCCAAAGTTACATAGTGTTTCTCATGCTTGAGTAAAGAACAGACTCCTTTTATAACTATCACCAAGAATATGTCAAGCCCTTGGTTTAAAACACACTGATTTATGGCATAATTCATGAAAGTATCTTTCAGTTATGAATTATCACCATAAAAGAAAATGTTCATTTATGTAAGAGTAAACAATAACTTTATTTTATTTATTATTATTATTATTTTTTTTTTGAGATGAGCTCTCTCTCTGTCACTCAGGCTGGAGTGTAGTGATCTTGCAACCTCCACGTCCCAGGCTCAAGTGATCCTCTCACGTCAGCTTCCTGAGTAGCTGGGACTACAGGCTCGCACCACCACACCTGGCTACTTTCTTTTTTTCTTTGTTAAGAGATGGGGTTTCATGATGTTGCCCCTGGCTAGTCTTGGACTCCTGGACTTAAGTGACCAGCCAGCTTCAGCCTCCCAAAGTGTTGGGATTACAGGCATGAGCCACCGCGCCCAGCCGTAAACAATAATTTTAAATACCATCACTGAATTGAAAACAGCCACATGCACATGTGTGTATGTGCATGCACACATGCACACACACGCGCACACACACACACACACACACATCCTAAAATTCAAAATGCAAGGATCTGAGAATGTCTTCAGACCCTCAGATGTGAAGAAACCCTTGGGAAACATTATATTTTTACCATGCTCCCATTATTCAGGCATCAATAAGAGGATTGAGCTATGCTGTACAATAATAAGTAGACTGTAAGATCGTTAGAACTCATTTTTAAGCTTATAATCTGCAACCAGACATGAAAATCCATATTCCTGATTTCTAGTTAGCACACAAACTTCCACATTGTATAGCCAAGTTGTTGCAAGGCTTTGCCAAAATGGGTCAGCCTCAGAAGATCAATGTTATGACACCCTTACACAGTGTAAGGCCATTATTTTTGGATCTAGTTTCATCCAGGGTGCTTCCTGCTTCCATAAGCATGTTCAACTGGTTTGAACAGTCATAGACCCTTGCTGGCAGGTTGATCTCTCCCTTCTTTTCCTCCCCCTCACAGATCTGTCTTGCACTAGGCTCGGTGTAAACAAACTAGTTTAAACTGGCTCTCCATATATCCTGCGCTTTAGGAGCAATTTCATATAAAGTCGTCCCTCCATGTCCACTGGGGATTGGTTCCAGGACCCTCCTCAATACCCCGATACCTAAATCTACAGATGCTCAAGTTCTTTATATAAAATGGTATTTGCATTTAACCTACACATACCCTTCTATATGCTTTAAAGCATCTCTTGATTACCTAAAATACCTAATACAGTGTAAATCCTATGTAAATAGTTATTAAACTGTATTTTTAAAATTAGTATTACTTTCATTTTTATATTGTTATTTTTAAATTGGGGGGAATATTTTCCACATGTTGTTAGTTGAATCCATGCATGCAGAATCCATGGATACGGAGGGCCAACTGTACAAATCCCAGGATAAAACTCACATGATACAAACTTAAGTCTAAGAACAAATGGGCCCCTTTAAACAGGAATTTCCTTTATCCCAGAGACTGTGCAGCCCGCTCTACTAAAGATGTGATTTGGCAGTCTCCCAGAACTTCAATATGATCCCTCTTTGCACTGCTAGAGACAGAATAAATATGTATGATAAAAATGCATGTGATAACTAAAATAAATGGAGGTAGCAGATCCTAATTTGCATTTCCAATAGGAAAGAGCTAGTCATGAAACCATAAAGACATGAGTTTGTTTTTTTTTTGAGACGGAGTCTGGCTCTGTCTCCCGGGCTGGAGTGCAGTGGCGCGATCTCGGCTCACTGCAAGCTCCGCCTCCCGGGTTCACGCCATTCTCCTGCCTCAGCCTCTCCGAGTAGCTGGGACTACAGGCGCCCGCCACCACGCCTGGCTAATTTTTTGTATTTTTAGTAGAGACGGGGTTTCACCGTGGTCTCGATCTCCTGACCTCGTGATCTGCCCGCCTCGGCCTCCCAAAGTGCTGGGATTACAAGCGTGAGCCACCGCGCCCGGCTAAGACATGAGTTTTTTTAATAGCAAAATGGGAATTGTAGTTTACAGCCCCCAAAAGTATGTTTTCAATTGCTTTCTCTGCATTATTAAAGGTTGACTTTCTGACCTAAGTGTCCTTTGCCATCTAAAATGTCTAAACATGCCAGTTTAAATATATGGTGTCAGCAAAAAATGAAAACCAAACCATATATTTTTTTCCTCTCACTAGTAAGAGCTGAGCTAGCTGTTCTCACATGCCCACTCCGGCAGGGAAGCTGAAAGCAAGTATGTGAGAGGGAAGGAGTGGTATCGAGGTTCACACACGCCTGCAGATGCCATAGCTGGCTTTTGAATTGTGGTGATTCACATGTTATTATTATAATGGAACTTCACCAACTGATTACAACTGAAAAAAAAATAGTTTGGGTTATATATGACTCTTTCACCTCTATCTAGGGAAGATAATGCATATTAAATTAGTCCATATATGATATTTTTTCCCTTGTTGTAAACCTTGGAAGAGGAATTTGCCAAAAAAAAATGTATAGCTAATAGGTTTCTTCCTGTTTCTTCCTTCCTTCGTTCTTTCCTTTTTCCTTCTTTCCTTCCTTCCTTTTTTCCTAGCAAAAAGAAACCTAAACAATGACATCTATTTTCCAAATATCCATACACGGACTATTAAGTTTAGAAAGAGGAAACTAACGAAACACTTTTTCCCTTAATACTAAACTCCAGGCAATGACTGAGTTGTTTTCGGTTTGTGGAGTGTTTGTTTTTGACCAGTATGAGTCTGCAGTCCTTTAAGAGGCTGAAGCTGATATCTGACACACGTCACTGGGAATGTCAGATAGTGAGAGATCCAAGCCTGTGGAAGGCTGAAGCATGCAAGGTCGTGTCTTCTCTTTGCTTTCTACTACTCAGAGCTCCACTTCCTGCAATTCTTTCATAATGTGCTTCTTTGCCATTTTGCAAGTGTTGATCAAAAATGTCAGGATTGTTTACTATCTCAAATCCCAAAATATCCATGACCTTGAACAGCACATACATGATTTCTGAAAGGAAAACAGCAGAACTGATGGCAAGCATTTTTCTACAGTCTTTTTTTATTTCCCTCGGGAATAATAGATATCTTGAAAGAACAACTTTAAAAATGTTATGCTTTATTAGGAGATTGATAATTATAATTTGAATAAGACTCAGTTAACCAATTGACAAATATCAAGTTTACAACTTCTAGGTTAAGTTAAAAATGAGATTTCCCTGCTCTACCTCCTAGATTAACCCATTTAATCCTCACAGCAACCCTATGACGCTATGCTTTATTTTTCAGTCTATATGTGTAGAAGGTGAGATTTCTACTTCCTTTCCTCAAATATGAGCCAATTGTAAAATAAAAAACACAAATGCTTGTTTCCTGAAGCAAATCTCAATGATAGTTTAACTTTCCACCAGAAAAAGAAGACAAATTTGATTTGAGAACGATAAGGCTGCTGCTAATGTTGAAATAAAGTATCGATCCAAGAGCTAGCCCTAGACAAGATTTCAAAGTATGCAGATTTTGCCGGGTGTGGTGGCTCACAACTTTAATCTCAGCACTTTGAAAAGCCGAAGCGGCCAGATCACTTGAGGTCAGGAGTTTGCAACCAGCCTGGCCAACATGGTGAAACCCTGTCTCTACTAAAACTACAAAAATTAGCCAAGTGTGGTGGTGGGCGCCTGTAGTCCTAGCTACTTGGGAGGCTGAGGCAGGAAAATCACTTGAACCCAGGAGGCAGAGGTTGCAGTGAGCCAAGATCGCATGACTGCACTGTAGCCTGGGCAATAGAGGGAGACACCATCTGAAAATAAAATAAAACAAAATATGCATATTTTGTGACCGTATTTCTCCAGCATTTCTGATCTGCATTATGCAAGCCACTTGATAATACCGGCTCCTTGGCCCCCAGCTTCTGGGAGGGCTCCACCAGTTTCCTGCTCACCAGTCAGCCCTTTCCAAAGCTACTGTCAAATGGGGACTGAGGAAGAAGGCTTCAGTCAATGTGACTATTGGGTCACATTGGGTCACAACAGGTCTGAGTAAACCTGTTACCCTCATGAGATATGTTTTGAGTCTTATCTTTCATCATGGAATGAAAGGTTTTTGCTTTGTTAAAACATCTTCAAGCTTTGTTGTACAGGCTTGGAATTGTGATGGGGATGCCAGCAAAGAATTCCCTGTACTACTCTCAAGACTGACTGCTGTAACTAGGTTGAGATCCAGGTCCAGCAATGGCAATGAGTCTGTGCAAACATATCCCATACAATCTGTATTTGAGAGAATTTTGTGTGTTTATGACAATTGTACTTTGCAAGCTCCATTTCCCTGGCAGAATAAAAACACCTATATATAAACATATGTATACACACACACACAGAAATACAAAATGACCTCAATAGTTCCTTCAAATTCAGATTCTATTCTATTCTAAAAGCATCGATTTCATATTTTAAAAACATACAACTGTCTCTATGTTGTCATGTAAATTTTTAAATGAATTTATAAAAATGTAAATATTGCCAGTATCATTTGGTATCTAACTTTATATGGGAAGTTTGGCACATAACAGTAACATTGATTTTACTGAGTTTCCACAGTAGAAAATATTTTCTCTTTGTGAAATTTTTAGTCTTCTGAGAGAGATTTTTTTTGGTGGAGGGAAGAAAAGGAAATATATATGTTATTATAATAAGTATATATATTTCTATAGCTGAGAACCCTATCTGATATAAAAACAACGAATTTGATTTCTAATACATTTGTGATGAGCTGTTTTTAAATTAGATTTTTGTTAGAGCATGGTATCCCTCTATCAAAAAAACAAAAACAAAAACAGAAAAACAACCAAACAAACAAAAGGCCGGATTGACTTTTCTTTTTGTTTGGGCATGGTGGATAATAATTTCCCTGGAACCAATAATACGTGAAGGTTGGACATTTTAAGAAAGAATCTGAAATAGAAGACTGGATTATAACCATAAATCATCCTGTATACTTACCTGATGGACCTTTTCATATTTGTAAAAATTATTTTTATGTATTTATTGCATTTCCTAAGCAGTCAAGATCTTTTCATGTTTAAGTTATGAAGTAGAGTTCAGGGGGCCACTATGTCTCACCTCACACTTCAGGTAGGTCAGGTAGGTATCAAAACCACAAATATTTCCCTCTAGCTCCAAGCTGTGTAGCTTCTCAGAGACGACAGATACACACTCTGGATTTGGAGTGGTTGTGTACACCCTCCCACCCCAGTACTATGTAGAGTGCATATGGTATGATGGGAGACTTGGAAGGAGAAGGAAAGGCTGTGTTGCCTCAAATTTAGTAATGGTTGATTTTGCCCTGATTCATTTATACATTTGATTGTTGATTATGGATATTGTGGCTATACAAACAACTTCATTTTTAAAAACCTCAATGATTACTATTTGTAGGCAGTAATTAAAATATCAGTTAATATTTCACATATGTATTTACACACACATGCATTTTAAATATACCAGGCTTTAAAAACAAGGACATATCAAATCATCTCTTTAAATCCTCCATATTGTCCCTTCACCTCACTCCAAGTATTGGTGATTCTCGTCTCTTTTAAACCTCATCATTTAGAAAGAATTGAAAAAGGAAGCTAGCTACTATCAGGCCCCTTCAATGTGCTAACTTGCCAATGCCAACTTGAAGCTGAATTACAAATCATGAGGTAGCTAAGAAGGCACTTAGTGGTGCATTTTAGTTCTTTTTAACTATCAAACTTAGTTTTTTGTGGTTGCTAAAGTTCCTGCATGAGGATAGAATAATTCTATAAATAAAGAACTAAGTTAAAGTTAATATATCCTATTCATTTCTTTTTTTTTCTTTTCCTATTCATTTCTTGCTTACAAGAAATTGTGGGAACAGCAATCATTTTAGCCACAAAGGAGGAACAAATACACATATTCAAGGCAAACCCTGTAGTAACATTGGGGTCATCCTCTCGAAAAGTTTTTATGTGTTCTTGAGAGGGAGGAAAAGGGGTGGAGATGTTGCCTGTGTTTCTGGGCATGCTTACAAAACTGTGAGGTGCATGCCAATGCCATTTTTCATGTGCTTCAAGGTGAAACAATGGTTAGAAACACTGTTCAAGAACAGTGGATTTTGAACTTTTTAAGCCACAGAGTCTTTTTCTCAAACTACATTTTATATGACCCTAAAACATATAAAATAAGTAAAACATACATGCCCTGGTTGAAATGGTGGGGGAGGCGGATAGGAAAGTTACAGAACCCCAATGGTGAGGCTTCTTTTTTGGATATCATTACCCCCAAGAGTCCAGAGGTACCTCTACAGCATCTCAGGGCTGGGAAAACATTGCTATGTAGTTGGCTCTGTTGCAACATAATAATTGCAGTACCAAACAGAGTGCAAGTATGAGTCAAATATCAGAGCCTGTATGGAGAAATAGCTAAGAGATCACGGTTATTCTCAAACTCTGTGACGGCTCAGTGATCATCAAGTAGAGGAGGAGAGGCCCAGTGCATAGGGCTCTGCCCTTTCTCACCCTGTGACCCCATGCACACACACACACACGCACACACACACACATACACGCACACACACACATGCACACACACACGTACACGCACACACATACACATGCACACACACACGCACACACACACACATGCACACACACACATACACGCACACACATACACACACGCACACACACGCACACACACGTGCGCGCACACACACATGCACACACACATGCACACACACACGCACACACATACACACACACACGCACACACACGCACACACACACGCACGTGCACACACACATGCACACACACACAGAGCTACTCTTGTATCTGTTTACACTATTGGGTTTCATAGATAAGATTTTCTTTTCTTAAGAATATATTCAGCTTCTAAAAAGATTTTTAAAATCTAAAATACCCAACCCAGAGATCTTTGTTTAATTTTCTTGTTTTATAGGTGAATAAACAGACTGAAGCAACTTTTATGGGGAATGTGGTCTTCTAGACTTCTAACAGGGTGATCTGTACACATTTTGAGCCCTACAAACTAAGGACAAAGGCAGAGGAAGGCAGTCACGGGAATGAATCAGAAAATTCAATGACACAATCATGAAATATTCAGAGATGGTGAAGTAAAATTGTTGGCTTTTTATTTATTATTTTAGAATTGTTTTCCAGTTTTATTTAAATCAAGTGTGTTCTGTTTTTCCAATAAGCACTGTTTTTGCACTGCCTACCAGATTTTGATGGTTATTCTATGTCAGTTTCTCCTGAGTGTTTTTATAATGTCTGTTATTTATGTCAAACCACAGTATTATCTTCAAGTAGAAGACCAAATTTGATAGTTTTATCTTTGAGGAACCTGCCCTACATTGTTTTATAACTGTTCTAACCTCAAGTGAATTAGCATAAGTAAATTTAAGCTTAATTTCTTCAGGAGAACTTGTCTTTAATTCAACTCAGATACTGGGCATCCAATTAAAAAAATCAGAAAATGATGAATTTCCTGTTAAGTAATTTTAATTTTTGGTTATTATTACTTTAATTAGAACATCATTCAGTGTTTTAATATAGATTACAAAGGAGCTTGAATAGTATAACTTTATGAAAAGAAGACAAAAATAACATGGCATGAAGAATCACATTAAAGTGCTTTGTGTATGGGTGACATATTATTACCAGGAAATCGAAGATCCCTGAAGCCTTCTAAACAACCGTCTCTAAATCAGTCAAGAAGTTCATTGACCTCCAAATTGGTAAATCTGTTTTCTGTCTTAACAAATTATTTCTGTGAATTATATAAAAGAAGGGTGTCCTTTATATTGCCAGAGTTCCAAACTGGATAATTGTGGTATAAGGAGCTTTAAGAATATGATATCGATAACTGAAACTACTTCCTGTTCTTGCCTCAGACGCTTAGTGTTCAGATAACATATGACTAGGCCAAAAGACAAATATTAGCCCATAATAGTCAGAGCTGTTACTAGAAAGACAGTGAATAATTTCAAAAGAAGAGGGTGAACCATCTTTGCTGTTCTGTTGTCATTTGGTTGTTTTTCTTCCTCTCTGAAGGTGCTATGATTACTTGGAAAGTCAGACTTCTACTTAATAATTTAACTCATCAGTTACCTTTTTATAAAACCTCTACAGATTGGTAGAATTTATAGATTTCACAAAAATTTAATACTGGAGAGGACCTTGATGATCATCTATTTTTATAGATGAATAAAATGAGGCCCAGGGCAAGTAAACACTGATTTAAATTACTTTATTTGTGGCAGGTCTAGAATTCAGATCTCCTGATTCCTGGACCAATGTTCTTTTCAGCATATCATGCTGCTTCCCTTGCATGTCAACTGCTCACTAAAGATTCGATTTGTCTGAGTTCTTCACCTGAGACCTGCAGTAGCTTCTATTGTGAAAATGAACTGCTATGAGGTTAGGAAGAACACTTCAGAATCCCCCAATCATAGCTCATTTAAAAATTTCCTGCCTAGGTTGAGTGCGATGGCTCACACCTGTAATCCCAGCACTTTGGGAGGCTGAGGTGGGTGGATTGCTTTAGCTCAGTAGTTCGAGACCAGCCTGGGCAACACAGCGAGACCCAGTTTCTACAAAAAATACAAAAATAGCCAGGCATGGTGGAGTGTGCCTGTAGTCTTAGCTACTCAGGGACCTGAAGTGGGAGGATCGCTTGAGCCTGGGAGGTTGATACTACAGTGAGCTGTGATGGAGCCACTGCACTCCAGTCTGGGTGACAGAGTGAGACTCCATCTCAAAAAAAAAAAAAAAAACAAAAAAAAACCATCCTGCCTAGTCATAGCAATTCTTTCGTTTCCCTTTAAATTCTGAGAAAAGACTTTGGAAACCCTTGTACCTGTTTTCATTGGATCTCCTGGGAAATACAACCACAGTAGGGATCACTGAAAGGCCACTGGATGGAGGTGATAAGAAGCAAAGAAAATAGAAAAAGAAAGAAAAAGAGGGAGAAAGTCATATTACAAGAGTGCGGCCTAAAACGCCAACAACCCTCAGTGCTCATGTTAAATACATGGAGCTTGAGCAGCCCTGGGGTATGAACATCTCTCATTAGCTACACAAACTGCTGCAGAACAGGGCAGACACAACTCGCACTGCGATGTCCATTGTCAGAGACAAGAGAGACAGGGATTGGGATATCGGCTAATGCTGCTTTGGCTGTTACTCTTTATGTGGTTCATTAAGTATTGGAAAGATTTAACATACGGCCTCAACATATTGGGAAACTTTAATACTTAATTGCATGGCAATCATCCTCCTAATTCTAACATGTTTTCCTGCCCTTTGTCTTAGGTGATGTTTCTTGCTTAACCTAATACAAAGCTACTATTTTCATTCTCTTAATACTCAAATAAGAAAATTGGACTGCTCTCTTTTGTCTATGAGCCAAATTATAATGTGTTAAAATAGGCAACAGGAACAGAGTGAAAAATGACAGATCAATATCTCTGGGCAGTGGACAACCAAATATTTTTCTACAGATTATAGTAATTTGGAGGCAACTCAGGGTAAAATGACTCTTGAAAATAATTATGGTTTAATTTATCAAGCTAAAAGTTACCAGTTACTTGGCATAAGCAAATACCAGCATTCACATTTTATATGGAAATATTTCACCTGATCTAAGTTTAGATGAGTATCTATAGCAAATTCTGAAAATAATTTGAGCTTACTATGCTTTCCCTAGCCCCTTCGCTGGGAAGAGTGCCACCTCCTACTACAAAAGTACTGTCTTCACTTGCCAGGATCATGAAATTAGAAAATTAAACATTTTATTCTTTGCTTATTTGTTGTGTAACTAAAATTTAAATAATTCAGGGGTGATATCAAATGAAGCTTCATTAGCTATTTAAGCATGAAAGGAAATGTATTCCATCATTTTCTGGAGCATGTTTTGCTGAGGGGTAGAAGACTGGTTTGGTATCGGAGGAAGTATATGGGGGTGTACTTGGAGGGCAAATGAGGGAGACACAACCAAGGAAGGCCCAGCAAAGGGAAGGGAAGCTCTGAAGACAAACTTAGACCACTTGACAATCTACCCACCCAGGCTGCAGCCTGCCATGCTCTCAGCCTGGCTTCTCCTCTGGTACTTATAAGTGATGGTTGAACAAGCTCAAAAGTCTAAATAATAATTATGATGTGGCACTCAGGAGCCATACCTTGTTACACATTGTTTAGTAGCATAAATATTGTTCTGTACAGTTCCATGTATTCAAAGATCTTCAAAGTACACTGTATTTTCAGGTTACCTAAACATGCCCTATGGTAGTACCTTCTTGTCTGATGAGAGTACATTACCATGATATGCATATATATTTATATATATGAGTATATATATATATATGAGAGTATATTACCATGATGTGCATATATATATTTATATATATATGAGTATATATATATGAGAGTATATTACCATGATATGCATATATATTTATATATATATGAGTATATATATATGAGAGTATATTACCATGATATGCATATATATATAGTGTGTGTGTGTATATATATAAATGTAGTATAAATGTAGTTACATATTCTGAATTTCTATATTTCTGAACGAATTTAAATTTCAGTCTTGGTATTTTGCACTGTATTTGATTACACTCATGATTGAATTGGTCAGTTAGTTCAATCAAATGACGGATTTAGTAATACATTTTTTCAATTTGGTTATTTTTATTGAATTGCTTAAAAATAAATATAAACACAGTTAATCAAAACAAAAACAAACTCCCAACCAAATCCTGAGAGTGCCAGTTAATTCTGTCAAAAAAGTTGAGGCACTGGAAAACAAGTTATTGGTAACACCAATATGAGCTCTGGTGAAGCTAGCAAGAGTTGAAAGAGTTTGATAATAATTCAACTTGATTTTAAGAATGAGTTTTAAATATATATATTTATAAAAATTTTTCCTCTGTAATAGAAAATAACTTTAGGGTTAAAAAGTGATGGTGCATGAAAGATCAGCCTCTGAATGAGTTGAAAGAAGTTAAACGGAAACCTAATGATTGTGATTGACTAGGAAAAACTTAGAAAGGTTTGGTTAAACTCTTTAGGTATCAAAGTTGAATTCAGTAATTTAGTAGAGTCTCCATCATTTATACTAAAATCAGTTTTACTTCATGGAGCAAATTACTAAGGCCAGATGGCCAGCTGGAAATGTGTAAGAGAGACAGAGAGATAAAAAGAGAGAGATATGTATGTGTATGCACAGATATGCAGATATGCATAAGCATTTGGGATCCCACTCTTGAGTAGTTCTGCTTGGCTTCCCCAATACCTGTCAGCCAGGAGTGGACAGAAGATCCACTGCTTCTATTTTGGGAGCAGAAGGTTCTCTTTGCTACCGACTGCCTTTGTTGAGAAGTCGGCCACTTTCACCCCAAAACACGAGCCATTAGTTTTTGTTTGCAAAGAAATTTTAAAAGAAACAAGCTATGACTCCTTGGTTTTGTTAAAAAATCGTGTGTATGGTGGTAGTTAGTTTGGGAGTGGAGGAGGCTGAGAATGATGTGTATGTAAGAAGGGAGAGTCCCTTGCTCTCAGGTTGTACAATATTCGCTAAATAGAAATCCATCTGTGACAGACACAAGCAAATATAGACAATCTTTAGAAGCTTAAAGATATTTTAAGAGTAAAATAAATTAGTTTTTGATTTTAGGATACTTGAGAGTCACGAATACTTGCATATTCCAAGACTAATGTATTTTAGCCATAAATAGATCAGCTTTCTGAAGCTATGAAGGAATAACAGAACCAATACATGCAGACACACACACACACACACACACACACACACACGTTCTATGGGTGAAGTATTTAAAGTAAATACTAATTAAAATAAAGTCAAATACAAATTAGTAAATGCAAATAAAGTAAATACAAATTAAGCAGGAAGAAAAAATTTATTTTCTTAATTTGTTTAGATTCCCATTAACTAACATAGTAAAGTTAGACATTTTTTCAGCACGTACCCTTTTAGAGGCATAATTTTATTTATTAAAAATAATTTCACGTATTTTGTAGCTCTAGTAAACACAGAGAATGTATGTTAACGGGTTTAATCTGTCATCTCTGTTTTGCACTAGTCTGAATATTACAAATACATAGCAATATTAGAGGCTATAATACATCAGTTTATTTTCTTATGTAACTTAGTATTTAACTCTATACTAAACTTCTCAAGGCTAATTTGCTTGGGAAAACTGAGACACAAAACAGAATTTTTAGTCTTGATACCTTGGCACGAAATATCCTTAATTATTACTGTTTCAGAATTAAGCATACTTACAGAAATCTGACAATGTACAGATTTGGAAAATTCCAAAATTATCTATGTAGAGATTGTTTCGGAGAATAGAAATCAGTCCTTCCCACTAATGCCAATTATTCAGTTGATGTGTTCTTACACTCTAAACACTCTAAATAAATAACTAAATTGATCATCCTCACCATTGGATCAAATTTGGAGAATTCTCATTTTTTAAAAGAAAATTTGGCTTTTCATTAGCCTCTTTAATGGACTCGCCCATGAGGAGCAAAGATATTTGAATCTAATGAAGAAGTAGTCACAGTGCATTTCCCTGCACTGGGATAGGATTTTTGTTGTTGTTATTTAAAATAAGTTTTGTTTTTTATCAACAGCTTTGCCCGGGGCTGGTTAGGATCAGAGTTCTGACTTACTGCTCTGATCTTAAGCCTGCACATCCTGTAATTTTGATGTCATATCTATGCAGAAGCAACGAGCTCATTATTGTATTTATTTTTAGAATATATACATATAACAATCAGGTTTGTGTGAAGGGCACAATGAATCATTGGCTACTGATAGTTTAATTTTTTTAATAAACAATAATTTGTCATGATTAAATGAGATTAAGATGTTTTTGTTTTCATGGTTAAGAAACACTGGAAAGAAAGATAAATAAAATAAACATAAAATGAACTTTAATAAATATAAGCTACTCAAACTCAAACAGCTTTTTTTTGAGACAGGGTCTTACTCTGTCACCCAGGCTGGGGTACAGTGCTGCCTACTTCATGAAATTTTCTTCTTTGAACTTGGTTATGTGTGTACCTAAAAAATACTTTTATTACTCTTTATCAGTTACAAATGCTTTTCCGTTTTAAGCAACAAAGATTGACAGTGGCTTAAAAAGATAGGGCTTTATTTTTCCTCACATGATGAAAAAGCTGGGAAGAGGTGGCAGATGACATTGCTTCAGCAGCTCAGTGTTGTCAGGGCCAGCATCATGGTGACGCTCCTGTTTTTTCCCATTTGACTGCAAGATGCCTGCCGCAGCCTCAGGCAGCACGTCAGCATTCAGGGCCACAACACAAAAGAAAAAAATCTCTGAACATCTCCGGCAGATTTCTTACTGGCCAAAACTGTCACACAGCAGTTGAGGGACTCACACCTCTAACAATTAAGAGACTTTGGGAAAGTGAGTCTTTTGCTTTCCCTGCCTCTATTTGAAAGGAGAAGGAGATTGGGAGTCCCAATCCGCTTCTTACCTTTAAAGAAGGATTGGATTCCCAACTCCTTCTTCTTTAAAAGTAAGAATAACTGTCATGGATTAGAATCTACATTTTAGTCACCCTTGTAATCTCTGTAGTGCTGATATATATCCTACCTATAAAAGTCACTTCATTATTATTTATTGAAATAAATTACATTTCCATAAGAACTGTGTACTTTTCAAAAAAAGATTTTAAACAAACAACCATTTTTTGAATCTATTATTGGCTCATGGCTTCTTTAGTTTTCTCTTAGCATTTTCCCTCTTTTCAGCAGTGAAGACAGGGAGCTCTGCACCAGTTACAAATTGGGCCTTTGAGTGTTGCAATAACAAGTGACTCTCAGAGCGTTGCCTGGAAATGGCTAAAGTACCGGTACTCGAGACTGGCCTGGATTTAAGCAGCAGAAGTACAGGGGGCCCTTGAATATGTCCTGTTGGAACCTCTCAACCCTCAAACACACCTGACTTCTCAGGTGCTAGGAGAACCAAGAGTTTACAGGATTCCTGAGGACTTAGCTTTATGTTATTGATTATGGCTGTTCCCTGGTGGTTACAGGCCAGCTAAGCCCTAGATCTGACCCATCCATTCACGGCTAGTGATAGTTTAGACATAACAAGTCTCTAGATAGGGGCAAATATTTCTTTTTTTTTTTTAATTATACTTTAAGTTTTAAGGTACATGTGCACAATGTGCAGGTTTGTTACATATGTATACATGTGCCATGTTGGTGTGCTGCACCCATTAACTCGTCATTTAACATTAGGTGTATCTCCTAATGCTGTCCCTCCCCCCTCCCCCTACCCCACAACAGGCCCCGGTGTGTGATGTTTCCCTTCCTGTGTCCATGAGTTCTCATTGTTCAATTCCCACCTATGAGTGAGAACGTGCAGTGTTTGGTTTTTTGTCCTTGCGATAGTTTGCTGAGAATGATGGTTTCCAGCTTCATCCGTGTCCCTACAAAGGACACAAGCTCATCATTTTTTATGGCTGCATAGTATTCCATGGTGTATATATGCCACATTTTCTTGATCCAGTCTATCATTGTTGGACATTTGGGTTGGTTCCAAGTCTTTGCTATTGTGAATAGGATAGCGGCAAATATTTCTTCAGATTTATCTGAGTCTAGGTATGGGCAGAGTTAGTCATACGGCCCTTGAACTTAGTGATTCTAAGGGCCTACTATATTATTTCTTTGTACCTAATAACCTTTTCAATGTAAGTATTTCATTAATACTAAAAAAAGGTAAGAGACCAAGTAAAGACTTTAAAAGTTATAATTACAGTGAAGCCATCTAGGACTGGGTAAAGATAATAATTAAAAATGAGAGCTATAAACACATTTTTAATCCTTAAAATGTGTTAAGGTTTTAGAAAAGTGATAGGAATAATTTGCTATGATTTGAAATGCTTTCAAGTATGTAGATGAAAGACACCTTTGTGAATATAAAGAACTAGTTCTTTAGTTAATAATAGTAATTTGGCACTTTTAAATGAGGCCTTCAATGTACATCGGATATGTTACACATCCCAACAGGCAGCCTCTTTCCTAGGTGACCAAACGGACAGGAACTGACTCATAGAAGTTCACAGAAGCTACTGACATAATTTGAATTTCAGTCTGTGATTTGCTCCCAGCTCAGATAGTGACCTATGGCTATACACCACTTTATTCAGTAGTGACTATGAACCAAGCACTCTAATAGGTGCTGGGTTTCCAAAGATGAATAAAACCAAGTTTCTGCCTTTCAAAAGCTCATTGACATTCTATGTTCACTTAATCATCCTGCAGCTTCCCACATGGTTAATTCTAAAATGGGCAGCAGCCTCTTGAGTTTTTATCCAGGCTCCAGCATGGGAATTTGCTATGAAATATTCCTGATAAATACGTTTTAGAACTAGATGTGCTTAGGCTATTTGTGTATCACACACTGAAAATACAAATATGTGTGGATATTTGGGTAGGACTATGGCTATTTTGATATGAATGAGTAGAAATGCTCTTTGGAAGTTCTCCCAATTAAATTCTTAATGAATAACATGTGCTATCACCTCTCTTTTAAAATTTCGTTTCTTCTTTTAATTAAAATAATGTTTCTCTGCTCTTGAGCCAGCTGGTTCTAAGCCAGCTAGTTCTTGGCACCTGGTATGTCCCCCAGGTTAACTTCCTCTCCTACATTTACTTTACATTTATTTCTGACTTTGAAGATCAAAAGTTCTTATAAAACTCCTTTTCCTTTTTCTGTGAGATAGGTAATCCAGTGATAGCCTGTTAACTTCCTTGTCTCTCAGACACAGATTTCTAAATTTTAGATTGGAAGAGTCCTCAGAAATGGATAGCTCTCAATTTTCATATTCCCTTAGGCCTTAACTTATTCCTAGGGTTGCATTCTGCCTCATCAGTTTCCAACAACACTGGACACAAACTTCTTGAAAGAATGAGTGTGACAGCTACCAAAATTACTGAGGTGGTACTTCTGATTGCTCATCGACTTTTTAACGTCATATGTTGATACAAGACTATATCCATAGTCCAATTAAAATGATTTTTAAAAAGACATTTTGGGTTGTCTGTACCACTGTTCCCTATTAGCAGGGATTATTAGAGATGATTGTATAGTTACACATGTCTCCGGAATGTATTTTGGATTTATATTTTCATGTGGTTGTGTCATGCTGGAAATTTAAAATAATTCAGATAGCATAATGAAGCTTTCCTATGAAGCTCAGACTCATAACATACAGAAGCTTCGCATTTTCCAAGCTGTGGGCTGCTGCCGATCTCCTCCTTGTTCTCTTCCTCATGTTGGGAATGACCAGCATCTTCACTTGGTCTAAAGAATCATTGGCCTAAGTACAGAGGATTTTCTCTGCCCCCACCTAGTTGATGTGCTGTTAGTTTTATCCTTTCATGTTTGTTTGGAAGGTAATTAACATTTTTACTTTACATAGTAGTCATTAAAACCTTTTCTTTCAGTTTTTGCAGGCTGTAAGAGACTATTAAGGAGGCAATTGAGCAGGAAGATGAGGACGTGGCAAGAAAAAATGTGCACTGCTACCAATAATAGAACAGTTAACATTTATGCAAAGTCTTCGTCAACCAATAAAAATTTACACCATACTTGAATATTCTTCATGTTTGACAATTAGAGGATTATGCAACTACATTTCTTTTCTTAAATACTGAATGTCTTCCAATGAAATGATCTAACCAACCAACAACAAACCTTTCTCTACATTGTGCCTATCTAGACATGGCTCATTTATTTCATTAGAAGATAAATCCAGTAGACAATTTGTTTTGACAAGGCAAACTAAGTTCTTCCCCTTTACTTTTCTCTTTACAGCATACCTCCTTTGAATGTTTATCTTGAGTTCTCAACATCATTCGTTTCGAAGATAAGGGTAAGCCAGCCAGCCCCGGAATCTGTGCTATGATAATCTGATGCAGATCAGGTGAAGGGCATCTTGTGATTTTTGCTTGTTTGTAAAGAATTCTCATGGATGTAAGAAACTGGAGAGCTTGCCTGAAATAGCTTGCATTCTATCTTAAATTCTTTAAGCCATTTTTTCATACAGGCAATATCCAGATATTGTTCCTCTATTTAAGAGGGAAAATAAGACAAAAGCTTTTGTATAGTGTCAAATAACTTTGTGTCATACAACAAATATTAAATAATAGAGGTGATTTTTTGAGAGCTTTAAAATTTATGTTAATATTCACTCATTCATTTAAAAATATTTATTGAATATTTTCTATGTCAAAATTGTCCCGTTTGAAGATTCTAAGTATTTTCCTACGACTGTCTTTCACTTTACCTTGCTTCATTGTTCTCTATTCTGATTGATTTATCTCTATTTGTTTAACACTGATAATATGACAGAATGCTTGATTCTATAGTCTTAGCACTTTAAAAAATATTTTTCTGGCCAGAGTAATAATTTTTTTTTTTTTGAGTAGCCCAGGCTGGAGTGCAGTGGCGCAATCTCAGCTCACTGCAATCTCTGCCTCCTGGGTTCAAGTGATTCTCCTGCCTCAGCATCCTGAGTAGCTGGGATTTCAGGTGCATGCCACCATACCCAGCTAATTTTTGTATTTTTAGTTGAGATGAGGTTTCACTATGTTGGCCAGGTTGGTCTTGAACTCCTGACCTCAAGTGATCTGCCCACCTCAGCCTCCCAAAGTGCTGGGATTACAGGCATGAGCCACTGCTCTGGGCCCAGAGTAATAAAATGTAAATGTCTTTTTTATCAAAGATAAAAGTTGCATATAGGGAACTGTTCCGTGCTTATATTTTGTTGGTATTTATTTTCACTTCATCTATTAAAGATGTGGAGATTTATACATGAAAGGTGGGCACTTCAAATTTAACTTTTTGCTGTACATTTTGAAGTGCTACAGTGGTTCCAAGGAATATGTGAAGGCTCTTTCTTATACTGTGGATAAGGTTTGATTACAGTCATGTACCACGTAATGACCCTTTGGTCAATGACAGACCACATATATGATGGTGGTTCCAGAAGATTACTATGGAGCTGAGAAATTCCTGTCATCTAGTGATGTCATTAGCTGTTGTAAAATCATAGTGCAATGCATTATCTTTTCTATGTTTAGATATGTTTGAATTCACAAATACTTACTACTGTGTAAGTATTGCCTACAGTATCCAGTACAGTAACATGCTGTACAGGTTTGTAGCCTAGGAGCAATAGGCTATACTCTATAGCCTAGGTGTGTAGTAGGCTATACCATCTAGGTTTGTCTAAGTACACTCTACGATGTTTGCACAATGACAAAATTGCCTAATGATGAATTTCTCAGAATGTATCCCTGTTGTTAAGTGATGCATGTTGTTAAGTGATGCATGACTCAGAATGTATCCCTGTTGTTAAGTGATGCATGACTAGAATCGGAATATCTAGTGCTTACTTGCAAAAGAACTTCACACTGATGAAACTGACATCTTAGGAACACTGCTTCTGAAATAGTAATGCAATAGTGTGAACACAAAATTGTACATAATCTATATGCCCTAAATTTTCAAGTTCCTTTGCACTATCTATAGTTTTTGTGGATGCTAGGGAGATGACATCTTGGAGACTTACCCATTCATAGTTGCTCTGAGAAGATATATTTTTAAAAAGTTTTTTTAGAGACCAGGTCTCAGTGCACTGCTCAGGCTAGCCTTGAACTTTTGGCTTCAAGCAATCCTCCTGTCTTAGTCTCCTGGGTAGCTGGGACTATATGTTCATGGCACTACACTTGGCTGAGAAGATGTAATTTTGTTTATTATAATAATAATAAATTTGTTGGCAAAAAATTCTATCCTAATTCTCAAGAGGGAATTGAGAATTGCTGAGATAGTGAAGGTAGTATCTTCTATGGTAATGATTGCTGAGGATATTTCAAGCCAGATATAAGAAGGTAGAGCACATTACAGGATTATTTCCGGTCAACAGTTCAGTTTCCTAGCTTTTAGATCTAAAAATTTAGTAAAAAAACTTCCCCAGGGTTCTAAACTTCAATTTCCTTGCCTATAAAAGGGGCATAATAATTATGGCTACTTCATGGGGCTTACTGTGAGAATAAATGAATTAGTATATGTAAAATAAATACTTTTGCACCAACCTAATAGTTCTCTTTTCCTTGGTGGTGCTGGTGCTGAGAGTCAATCTCTCTCTCTCTCTCTCTGTCTCTCTCTCTCCCCTTTCCTTTTCCCCTTTCTCCTCAGTGGGAACCACCCTTTTTTGAGGGAGAGTTTAACCTCCCCCAATAACCTTACCGTGCCCTAACAGAGTCATGTTTATTTCTTGGCTTTGGCCTTAGATTTTAGAATATTGCAGTGGGGCCTCTAGTCATCTGACAAGTGACCACACATTGTTCTATATTATATCTAAATCTTTAACCCATAGAACAGAAAGAAATATCGTGAATTTGCCCTTATTGACTTTATGAAGAAGGAAAGAAATTCCTTAAATCATTACTCTTCAACCACCCTTATTTTCTTATTATTGAAATAGTCTCCTTGAATATAGAGGCTTTAAGGTTTTTTCACGTAAAAAATTTAGCACTTTAGTTGTAATGCTAGCATTTCTTGTAATTATTGAATGCTAATTTTTCCTTGATTACTATATATGCTCAGTATCAGTGTCATATTATGCTATTTCTGCAATATGAAACATAATATTAAGCATATATAACTGATAACCAAAATTAACTAGTTTTCAAAGAATTATAATGTACTGATGGTAAGGAGAGTGGTAGAAATGAGATGAGTGGTTTGTTTCAGAAAGCACAATCACATTTACTTTGATTGTGTTTGATGCTGCAAAACAGTGCTTGGGAGAAGTCAAATGTTATTTCTTTCTGATGCAAGAAGCTTAATTATGATTAATTACTGTATTGGTTTTCCAGAGCTCCTATAACAAAGTACTACAAACCAGGTAGCTTAGAACAACAGAATTCATTGTCTCCCATTTCTCGAGACTAGAGGTCCAAGATCAAGGTGTTGACAGGGTTGACTCCTTCCTTCTGATGGATATAAAGGAGAATCTGTTCCATGCCTTTCTCTTAGCTTCTGATGGTTTGTTGGCAATCTTTGGAGTTCCTTGGCTTGTAGATCTCTGCCTTCATCTTCATATGGCATTCTTCGTGTGTGTGTGTGTGTGTGTGTGTATCCAAATTTTCCCTTTTTATAAGATAGCAGTGACATTGGATTAGGGGCCCAGTCTATTCCAATATGGCCTGTTCTTAACTAATGACATCTGCATTAATCCTATTTCCAAATGAGGTCACATTCTGATGTGCTGAAGGTTAAGACTTCAGCATATGAATTTGGTGGGGGACACGATTCAACCCATACCACTTATAATCCTCAGATCCTATTTTTAAATGCTCAATGATCAGTGGTAACTGTCCTTGGAGTTTGTGTCTTAATTTTATAAATATAAAGAAAAAAAATCACCAATCAAAAATAAACAAATGAACCTACTAACCAATTAAACAACCAACCCACTGCCAGCCAGGGATTCTAATGCTCAGTTGACAAATTGATGGAGACAGGTTTCATTTCATAAGCACAGATTTATAAATGATATTCTCCTACATAGATTCTAAGAATGTAAAACTTAATCAATTGTAGTGTGGAAAATAAGTTCTAAAAAAAGAGTCAGAGAACAGATAAAAGAGACAGAAAAAAACCCAAATTTGAAACTATTCCGATTTTATATAATCTGCTAACTAGGAAACTGTAAGGGTGACACCCATCCTGCATTCTGTGGAAGTGTCCCAATCTTACCAGGAAAATCTTACATCCTGTAAACTTCACTTTCATATCTGAATAAATGCTTAATATTTACTAGGGTGGTCAAGCAAGTTATTTGATGATGATGACTTGTTACATTAACTGGCACAAGCTCTTAAAAATATGAAAGACCCACTCATAAATAAGATATTTTTAGTGGTTGTCCTTTACAACATGTAACATTTAAAAATAAATAACTTTTAATTTTAATGTATTGGCTTTTTTTAAAAAAGGAGAAATGAGTGTTTTGGTTTGGTAGCTATACTTTGATAGATATCTGTCTTTAATAAAATATAAATGTAGATACATTTGGAGACAGAGTTTGATAGGGAATGGAAAATTATGTTTTAAAAACTCTTTTATCCAAATTATAATCTTAAACACTCATACAGAAATTACTGGAAATAAGTGCTTTCTTTTGGAGGAATTTTCACCTGAGACCCCTTACATGATGCAAGCAATTTTTAGGGTTTTTGTTGTTGTTGTTGTTAGGTTTTTTATTTGTTTGTTTGTTTTTTGAGACAGAGTCTGGCTCTGTCATCCAGGCTGGAGTGCAGTGACATGAACATAGTTCAATGCATCCTCGACTTCTTGGGCTCAAGCGATCCTCCTACCTCAGCCTCCTGAATAGCTGGGACTACAGGCACATGCCACCACGCTCAACTAATTTTGTTTATTTTTTTGTGGAGACGAGGTGTCACTATGTTGGACTCAAGTGATCCTTCCACCTCAGCCTCCCAAAATGCTGAGGTTATGTGCATGAGCCACTGCACCTGGCCCAATTTTTAGTATTTTGATATTTGATGCCCATCACCTAAATAATAACAATTTGGAGAATCTCACAAAGCAGCAAAACCTGTCATAGCTACCCTATGAATTACTATTTTCTAAAACCTTGTACTTTGCTGAAACTGAAAACAGTAACTTGAGACCAAGTTCGTGTTTTCACAAACAAGTAGTTTAACTAAATTAAATTTTAAAAGGCTGGATTCCATTTATTTTGAGGGCTTTTATGATACTAGATATTAGATGAGGTATCTAGGGCTTCTATCATACTATGATACTAAAAAGCTGTTTGAATTTTTCACATCTTGTTTCGTTATTTTCTTGTGGACACTGATTAGTAGGGCAAACAGAAACTCTAGATATTCTTATGCTCACAATAAAAGAAACACATTTTCAAAATAAATCCAGATGCTAATTTAATTCATTTTGTTGAAATAAATTTTTATTCTCTTAATAAGGCAAATAGTCATTTAAATAATAAGTATTACCAAAAAATGCTGGCAAAATCACAGGTACTGATGAAAATTCAGAAGCATTATTAGTTTTTTTCCTTGAATTATACATGGCATTTAATTAAACAGCACTTCTTTAGTTCAGCATTCCACTTTAGCAGTGATAACTAAAAGCATCAATTCTATGTGTAGTTATAGCCAAGGAATATCAACAGAACACTGGGGTTTGTTTGCTTGTTTGATACAGGGTCTCGCTCTGTCACCCAGGTTGGAGTGCAGTGGAGTGATTACCACTCTCTGTAGCCTCAACCTCCTGGGCTCAAGCCATCCTCCTGCCTCAACCTCCTGAGTAGCTGGGACTACAGGCATGCACCATCATACCTGGGTAATTTTTAAAAATTATTTGTAGAGGCGGGATCTTGCCATGTTGCCAAAAGCCATCCCCACTAATTCCTCCTTGCTAGCAGAACCTCTATTAGATGTTACTTGAAGAGCCTGTAATCTCGAGGAAAGTGATCCTAGTTTCTGGCCTAAGAGCAGGTATATGACCTAGTTCTGTTCAACGAAGTGAAGGGAAAATCCCCTGGGGGTCTCCTCAGGAATATTTTCCCCTTTGATAAAAGAAGGGGCTACTAAGGGAGACTCCCTGCCCTGTACTCATAGCTACTTCTGCCTTTGAACATGGTTAGAGAAGGACATGATGCATGGAAATCCTGCAACAATCTTGCAACTCTGTAAAGTCCAACAGACTCTAAACCTGACATCAGAGAGCCGCTGGGTCAACACACCTGCAACTGCCTTCTTGCAAACTGTGTGGGGAAATAAATCTCATTTGTTTACACCACTATTAGATGACTTGAGACTGAAAACATTCCTAACTGATATAACAAGGCACCTGTATCCTACAGCATATTATCAATAATTACACATGGGCTGATTTTCTGTGGCATCTATTTGCTCATTCATTCATTTAGTCAGTCATCAAACATTTCTTAAGCAACAACTATGTGACAGGCACCGTGCTAGGCACCAGAAACATAATGTGAAGCAAGATAGACACATCTCCTGCAGTCTGAGTGAATAGGCCTCAGTTATTCAGTTTGTGGCTAACTTGTAACCCCTCTCCCCCTTATCCCCAAAGCTTTTAAGGCAGGTGATCTACATGCATTTGCCACCTCCATTTGTGAAATTAGCCAGGAGATTTGGCCAGTCAGTGCTAGCCACCTCATTAACAAATCAAAAGGAAGATTGATCCTTAGTTTTTTAAAGATTGCTGGCCCCTAATTAGTAAACATGAAGACTCTAAAAAGGAATGATTGAAGTCAATGAAATTATAAAGAATGGAGATTCAGTAGGTATGAACTTAACTTCTAGGTGCTCAAAATAGGATTGCTTTCTGAAAGTTTGAAAAACAAATTTTTGAGGCAAATAAAATACTGAATGTAGACAAATAGAATTATTTTTTCAGATAGGAAGTGAAAACCACATTATAAAAAGCAAAACACAGATTCAGGAAATACAGAGATCAGTGAAAAGATAGCTCTCCAGCAGTTTCCTAAGTTGTCTGTGAGAAGTAAATTAACATTTGAGAACTCACCAAGTCCCAGGCACTCTCTATGTGGCATCTCACATGAGCCTACATTAACTATGCAAAGAAACATTACTATTTCCATTTTACAGAAAAGAAAGCTGAGGTTCAGAAACTTAGGTAATCTCATCACATAATTAATAAGAAATAGAGTGTTGATTAAACTCAGGTTTGTCTAGAGTCAAACAGCATATCCCTCTACTATGCCATACCACTTCCTTAAAGACAGGAGGCAAACCACTATGATCTCTTACAAATTACCTTTTTGCCCCAAAGTCAGAGTCTGAATCTTGGGTCAATGGAATGTAGGTTAATTCCTTCTGGCATTTATAGTTCTGTTCCTGGGAATGGTTTACAAAATAGTGTCTAATTTCCTAATAGCTGAGCCAAGAGATAAAATTTATGTTCAAAGAAAAAAAAATAAAGGACATTAAAACTGGAAAGGAAGAAGTAAGAATTATCCCTATTTGCAGACAACATAACCTTATATTGAGAAAAACCTAAAGACTCCACCAAAAACCTGTTAGAACCAATACATGACTTCAGTAAAGTTGCAGGATATAAAAATCAATGTTCAAAAATCAACAGTATTTCTACTGGCCAACAGTTAATAATTTGAAAAAGAAATAAAGAATGCAATCCCACTTACAATAGGTACCCAAAAAAATAAAATACCTAGGAATAAATTGAGACAAAGAAGTGAAAGATCTATACAAGGAAAACTATAAAACATTGATGAGAAAAGTTGAAAAGGACACACACAAAATGAAAAGATATCTCACGCTTATGGAAGATTACCCAAAGTGATCTACAGATTCAATGCAATGCCTGTTAAAATACCAATGACATTCTTCACAGAACTAAAAAAAGCAATCTCAAAATCCATATGGAACCACACAAGACTCCAGAAAGCCAAAGCAACCCTGAGCAAAAACAACAAAGCTAGAGACATCATACTACCTGACTTCAAAATATAATAAAAATCTGTAGTCACACAAAAGGCATAGTACTGGCATAAAAACAGACACATGGACAAAGGCAACAGAATACACACTCCAGAAACAAGACCACACACCTACAGTGAACTCATTTTCGACAAACATTTCAAGAACACACACTGGGAAAAGACGTTTTCTTCAATAAATGGTTCTGGGAAAGTGGGATATCCATATGCAGAAAAATGAAACTAGATCCCTATCTCTTACCATATACAAAATCCAATCAAAATGGATTAAATACTTAAGTGTAAGCCCTGAAACTATGAAACTACTAAAAGAAAACACTGGGAAAATGTTTCAGGATATTGGTCTGAGTAAAGTTTTTTTGGGTAATACCTTAAAATCACAGGCAACAAAAGCAAAAATAGACAAATGGGATTACATCAAGCTAAAGAACTTCTGCTCAGCAAAGAAAACAACATACAGGATGGGACAAAATAGCTGTAAACTATTCATCCAACAAGGGATTAATAACTATAATATATAAATAACTCAAAACAACTCAACAGCAAATAAGTAAATAAATAAATCCAATTTAAAAATAAGCAGATGATCTGAACAGACATTTTTCTTCTTCTTTTTTTTTTCTAGACGGAGTTTCACTGTTGTTGCCCAGGCTGGAGTGCAATGGCATGATCTCCGCTCACTGCAACCTCCACCTCCCGGGTTCAGGCGATTCCCCTGCCTCAGCCTCTTGAGTAGCTGGGATTACAGGCACATGCCACCACACCTGGCTAATTTTGTATTTTTAGTAGAGATGGGGTTTTGCCATTTTGGTCAGGCTGGCTTTGAACTCCTGACCTCAGGTGATCCACCTGCCTTGGCCTCCCAAAGTGCTGGGATTACAGGCGTGAGCCACCATGCCCGGCCATGAACAGATATTTTTCAAAAGAAGAGATACAAATAGCCAAAAGTATATGAAAAAATGCTCAACATTACTAATCATAAAGGAAATACAGATCAAAACGACAATGAGATATCATCTCATCCCAATTAGAATGGTTATTATCTTCCTGATCAAAAAGACAAAAAATAACAAATGCTGGTGAGGATGTAGAGAAAAGGGAATCCTTATACACTGTTGGTGAGAATGTAAATTAGTACAGTCATTGATATGGTTTGACTCTGTGTTCCCACCCAAATCTCATGTGGAATTGTATCCCCAGTGTTGGAGAGGCCGGCAGGAGATGATTCAATCATTGGGGCAGACTTCCCTTTGCTGTTCTTGTGATAATGAGTGAGTTCTCATGAGATCTGGTTGTTTAAAAATGTGTAGCACTTCCCCCTTAGCTCTCTATCTCCTGCTCGGCTATGTGAAGATTATGCCTGCTTCCTCTTCACTTTCCGCCATGATTGTAAGTTTCCTGAGGTCTCTCAGACATGCCTCCTGTACAGCTTGCAGAACTGAGAATCAATTAAACCTCTTTTCTCCATAAATTACCCAGTCTCAGGTATGTCTTTATAGCAGTGTGAAAATTGACTAATACAGTCATGGAAAACAGTATGGAGGTTCTTCAAAAAACTGAAATTAGAACTGCCATATGATCAAGCAATCCCACTGCTAGGTAATCAGTACATTGATGAGATGTCTGCATGTCCATGTTTATTGTAGCAATAGTCATAATAGCCAAGAAATGGAATCACACTAAGTGTCCATCAACAGATGAATGGATAAAGAAAATGTATATATGTATATAAAACCACATATTATTCAGCTATAAAGAAGAATGAAATCCTGTCATTTGAGCAATATGGATGGAACTGGAGGACATTATGTTAAGTGAAATAAGCCAGGCATAGAAAATTATTGCATGTTTTCACCGATGTGGGAGTTAAAAAATGTTGATCACATGGAGGTAGAGAGTAGAATGGTGATTACTAGTGGCTAGGAAGAGTAGTGGGGAGTAGGGATGAAGAGAAGTTGGTTAAAGGGAATGAAAATAGAGTTTAATAGAAAAAAATAAGTTCTAGTGTTTCATAGCACAGTAGGGTGGCTATAGTTAATAGTAATTTGTTGTATACTTCAAAAGAGCTAGAAGAGAAGATTTATAATTTTCCCAACCTAGAGAATTGATCAATATTTGAGGTGATAGATATCCCAATTATCCTGATTTGATCATTACACAATGTACGCATGTATCAAAATATCACATGTAGCCCAGAAAAATGTACATTCATTATGTATCAATCAAAAAAGTCTAGATTAAATACCAGAAGGCTCTTCTTCCCTCTTCTAATTTCTAAACCAATTGATTACAGTAGAGAAGTTTTCTTTCTCTTGAGAGGGTGACAGAGTTATATAGGGACAATGTGAACAATATTTACACTCAGGGCTAACTTAGACATACATATATAGCAAAGTTAATTAAAGAAATATTTTGACCAGTAATCTTTGTAAGTATTCCTCAGAAATGCTTACCCACGCTTTTGTGAGTTGAACCATCAGTTTACATCTATGGTGGAACTTTTAGGTTTAGTTGTGTAGCCAAACTGCCTTTGTTTGAATGTGTTCGGCAGAGAACTGAAAGTATTAGTTATTTTGATCTTCTATATGAAGGCAATAGCTAGTTAATTTGGCCAAAAGGCACAGTTAGGGCACTTCTGGGACATTTTTACAGTGGTGATTTTATATACTGCTATGGTTTGCAAAGCAATTTGAGACAAATGGCACTGATTAGAAGTCTCTGAAATATGTGAACACAAGAAGTCAGAAGAGTTGTCATATACTTGTGCTTTGAAAAATGTGAACAGCTTGAAAAGAGAAAAAGTACCAGATTTTCCCTAGGGCCAGATAGCACAATCAAGTAAAGGAAGATACCAATTTAATGCAGTTTGTGAGACTTTAGTGAGGAATTATTTCCTAAATATCCAATCATCAGCTCATTATCACCTCACAATAGGCAGATTAATACATTTAATTTGCTAAGATTACAGTCTTGTTTGAGTTGGTCAACTGCTTGTAAAGTGAGACATTTTTTAAAAAGTAGTACAGGGCTCACACCTATAATCCCAGCACTTTGGGAGGCCAAGGTGGCGGATCACTTGAGGTCAGGAGTTTGAGACCAGCCTAGCCAACATAGTTAAACCCCATCTCTACTAAAAATACAAAAATTAGCCGAGCGTGGTGGTGGGTGCCTGTAACCCCAGCTGCACAGGAGGCTGAGGCAGGAGAATCGGCTGAAACTGGGGGCGGAGGTTGCAATGAGCTGAGATTGTGCCACTACACTACAGCCCGAGCGACAGAGTGAGACTCCTTTTAAAAAAAAAAAAAAGTAGTACAGAGAGGTTCTTCTGTGACACAAATACAAACCTTTAACCATTTTACCATTGATGTTCAACTTTACCTTAGATGGTCCACCCTATGAAGGACTGAACCACAATCATCATTCTATATCAGTACACATTAACCTTAAAGGCAGTAGGCTGCACATCATAAGGACAAACAAACTAGAAATCTCTAGAGTAATTGGTACTAAGAAGAAACTAAACTCATTTAATGATACACTACCTCCTTATAAACTGAAAATTATATAGTCTAGGTGTTTTTCGTTTGCATTTTTAAATTAGTCAAAACATTAATGTTTTCTAATGTGATTTCCTAAGGTTGCTTTATTGTTTTTAATCAAAGGCTGGATCCATCTTAATGCTGAGGCAAATACAAAGTAGATTATACAAAAAACATATGCCTCGTGACCACAAGAAATTACTTGTTGATCTTGCCACGGAATAATAACGAGCTGTGCCTGTGTATCAGAAAAAAAGGGCCGGGACAGAAAAGGGGAAGCTCGCAGCCAGTGCTGGTGGAGACTCAGGTAAGCCTAAGAAAACAATCCTTGAAGAAGTTAAAGCGAGCCTCAGCTGGACTTCCACAATCAAATGAAACCTACATGTTCAAGGGCACATTCTTTGGGATTTATAACCTCAAAGATATTTTTGCCAATCAATTCTAGCAACCTATTTTGTATGTTTTTGGCAACTCTATAGGTGTATATTGAAAATCAGTCTTCATACGTAAATGTGATGTTCTTCAGGAAACAAAACTTCAAATATGCATTGCTACATTTCAGATAACAGATGAACTAAACAACTCAAAAAGCAATTAATTTAAATGCAGAAACACCAAAGCAGTTATCAAACCAAGGTCCTTACTTGGTGATATTACTTTCCAGGTTATGACTATTTGGATCCAGGAGACAGATAAAGTAACCTGAAAATAAACAAGGATCATATGTTATGTTAATGAGTACCTCAAAATTCCCCAGAGGTATAATAATGAAATCAAGTGCAAAATCAAGAATAGACAATCACCGGGCACGGTGGCTCACGCCTGTAATCCTAGCACTTTGGGAGGCCGAGGCGGGTGGATCACGAGGTCAGGAGATGGAGACCATCCTGGCTAATACGGTGAAAGCCCGTCTCTACTAAAAATACAAAAAAAAAAAAAAAAATTAGCCATGCGTGGTGGCGGGTGCCTGTAGTCCCAGCTACTTGGGAGGCTGAGGCAGGAGAATGGCGTGAACCCGGGAGGCGGAGCTTGCAGTGAGCAGAGATCACACCACTGCACTCCAGCCTGGACGACAGAGCGAGACTCCGTCTCAAAAAAAAAAAAAAAAGAAAAAGAAAATCATTACCCATTTTCGTCTTAAATAAAATAATACCTATATATATGTTAGGAAGATATTGAAATTTCTTTAAAAACTATTATTGCAATTCACATTTAAAAACTTTAATTAGCATTTTATAAATCAGCATCCTTGAAGAAAATTTATAGTTAGCCCTGTTCAAAGGTTGAGGAGGCATAAAGCCTTCTTGTGTTTGAAGAATTAAAGCCTCAGAAAGTTTAAATTAATCTTTTTGTTTCTGTATATATAATATATGCTCATTATAAAAGTAATACATGCTCATTATATAGAAAAACATTAAGAGGAAAATAATAACCATAACCACTGTTATTGAATCACAATTTTGATTAATCTGATCTTAGGGACCAACTATTGCCTTAATTTACAAATGAGGAAATAGAGCTTAGCGGTCAAATAAGTTGCCCAAAGACACAAAGCTGCTTATTAGCAAAGATGGAACTCTTTCTCCTGATTTCTAATCCGAAGCTTGTTTCTGATGTACCATGCTGCCCATTTTCTTTCCAAACCCTGATCTTTTGTGTTCAGCCCCTTAAGTTCTCCTTAACTCAATTCCTTTTCCAAACCCATAGTACACCAAATCACCAACCCCTATCACTAAAAGCCTTCCCTACCGCCAGAGGGACACACACATACAGGCAATGGACCTTTGGGGTTGATGTGATGTACAATGTCCTTGATCAAAGACCTTGTACAATCACTAGAGGATTAAGTAAGAAAATATGAAAGCACATTGAAAACTGAAAAGACCTGTGCAAATATTCTTCTTTTTGGTAGAACATTTTCTAAATATAAAAAATGATTCTCAAAAATACATTTCTTCTGGTACCATAGAAAAATTCATCTTCTATACTGAATAATAAATCTGTATCTAATGCTGCTTTATAAATAGCTTAAAAATAACCTCCTTCATATTGTAAAATCTATACTTATCATGTACCCTTTAAAATTTTATCACTTATTTCCCTGTACAGTGCCAAGAAATTCCTTTTGACTATTTTTGAGATAACAAAATATTTTTATAAAGTCCCAACTCCCGCATCTTTTAATACTGATTATAAAATTCAGTAGTAAGCAGTCTGAAAATAAACATGGAAAACCTCCAGAATATTTCATTTTTACTTAGTATCCCCTTGTCATATCTCAAAGTATAAAACTGAGCTTTGGGCAACATTAAATAGGTTGTTTGTTCATCTTACGGACATACAGTGCTCTGGAAGCGGAGTTAGACTGTCACCTGGATTTGGGCAGCAGGCTTCACACTGACACCTTCTGACAGCTCCTGGTATTAAGTGGTTCCCACACAACCAAGGGGGTAGTTGAACCTCCCACCACTACCGCCCTGGTTTTATCCCGGCCTCCACCATCAGTGCTAAGTTACTTCTAACGTCTTTTTGGTACCTGAGTACCTGTCACCTTTAAGGGAGCTGGTAGGGAGGAAAAGCCATATTTATGCTTATTGGCATCACCTGTGTCGTGCCAAGCTTATTAGACAGGTAAGAGACAGAATAACAAAGCAAAAAGAACAAAGGCCTTGCAATCAGACAAGTCCAGGCTTGAATCCCAGCTCTGCCCCTCTCTAGCTGAGTGACCTCTAGTGAGTTATTTAACCTCTCTGAGTCTCAGTTCCTTATATGTACGCTGGGGATAATATCAGTATTATTTCATAGGGCTGTTGTGAAAATAAAATAATATCTGATAAGCACCTTGTGTCATACCTTCCACTTGTATAGTGCTCCAAGTATATGGTGTCTATTGTTATATATGTTGATTCAGTGTAGCTAACACTGCAATGAAATATTTCTGACAGACATCCTTGGGAGGGGCCTTCATACTGTATTTTTAACTTTTCTTAAATGCTGATATAATTACTGTAGCCAGTATTTCCTAATTGCATCAGAGAAGAGGGCTTTGTCCAGGTCACATGATAAAAGTCTTTATAGTTCTAGGATTTTCCTTATTACACTATTGTGTGAGCACAAATTAAGGACCCAAGACTAAGGATATTGTCTAGGGATTTTATGACTGACAGCCATCATTATCTTTTACTTTGCTGCACTCATAATTGACATGCTGTAATAATTGGGTATGTTGTGAGACTTGATAAGGGAAAAATCAGCAGTATGGAAGTAGTATTTACTGGAAAAAAAAAAACAAAATAGAAGAACAGACACAAAGATCATACCACTAAGAGGTTGGGGTGGGGAGGGAGCTGGAAACAGGGACTCTTGCACTGGAAACACGAACGGTGTCCCAAACAAAACATTAAGGAACTCTGAACTTTTTGACAGCAGCGCAAAATGCAAACTTCATGAATATAAGTTTATGGCCAGCTTAGTAGGGATCAGCTTCAAGGTGCTGCTTAGAAACGGTGTAGAGTGTCTGAAAAGGAAGATTGAGGATATCAGAATGTGTTAACAGGAACTCTGCTTAGATGGATGAGGTGTTCTGTGCTCTCTTCTGTGAGGGGCTTGCAATCAAACTGCAGTTGAAAAGGGCATCGAGAAGACCAGCTAAAATAACTGAACACTTGGGAAATCCATCGCTGTGTATACAACCTGAGGAAGGCAAGGCTGCGCAGCATCTGGTGAATGTGAAGGGGATACTGTTGTGGTGATACCAAGCATTTATTTTGCGCTTTAATGAATTCAGACAGAATACAGGAGAGCAGACTTGACATTGTAACATGAGAGAGTTAGATTAGACAGCAAAAGTAACGATCCGTGGCAAAAGTTAAGAGACTGAAATATTTATTAAATAGAATTTTATGTATTTTCTGGCTGTATATGGAGAAAATGAAACAGTTAACTTAGTTCCATGTTTTAGTTTCCAGTCAGCATAATGGACAAGACTTCTCTTTTCTTCTTTCTAGTCTCTTTCTATTTGATTAAGATCTCCTGAGACTACATTTGGCCTACATTTATCTCAATCAATACCATTATTGAAAAATGGCAAACTTTCCTTTTAAGAAAATATATATATATTTTTAATCAAGGTAAAATTTGCATAACATAAAATTCACCACTTGAGCCATTTTGGTGACTTTATTATTTCACCATGTGGCAAAACCATTGCCTATCTAGATTCAGACCATTTTCATCACCCCAAAGGGAAACTACATACCCATAAAGCAGTCACTACCTATTCTTCCCTCCTCCCAGCCTCTGAAAACAACCAATATGCTTTCTGTTTCTATGGATTTGCCTTAGGAGTATATTTCTTTGGAATCTTCTGAATTCTGTATTTAATTCTTCCATCTAGAAACTGTAGACTACTGTGTGTGTGTGTGTGTGTGTGTGTGTGTGTGTGTGTGTGTATGAGAGAGAGGAAGCAAGAGAGCACCCCCAATGAGAGCCAGCATTCATAAGAAACTTTGCAAGGTCAAACCTATTTGAAATGTTCAAACAAAATGAAGACCTGGGAAGATATTTATCTTTCAATAGGATGTCCGTAATTTAAAGTAGATGTTGAACTTAAACTTCTCAAGAGCCATTCATTCATATTATAGAAACATCAAACAGTTCTTGAAATTTGCCTGTAACACTGAGAAAGATTTTTGAATGGAAACGTGGCTTTATAGCTCCTAAGTTAACGTAAAAAGGTTCACATCCAACAGAAGCACAGTCCTGGATCGGAGCCCTTCCTGTAATAGTTGGTGATAACCCTATTACTTTTTTTCTTCAGAGCAGTGGAATAGTGACCATTCTTTATTCTGCCTTTGTCCTGGGGAGCACATCTGATATGGTAGAGGAAACTGAGGATGCCTGGCCGGTAAGTGAAAAGGCAACTTAAAAATGAAATGATAAAACCGTTTTTATTTCCCAACCATAAACACTTTAAATGAATTTTAAATAGCCATATACATTTTATTTTGGCTGGGATTTTTAAAAAGTTGGTTAACCTAGTTATAAACTTTAAAAAATGTTGAAAATGAATTGGCAAATGGTCTTTAGGGTATCTACTATTTTTTGTAAACTGACTTAAAACTTGCATGACTTAGATTAAATTGATGGGAATGTTGTATATTCTGTGTTCTCAAAAACATATATATGACTTTTGGAAGAAATCTTAATTTTCAACTGGTCAAATGTTTTCTCAGAAGGAGGAAGAGCCCGAAGGGTCTTGTGATTAAAGCGGTGCTTTGTAACCTAGCATGTCAAAGCCAAAAGAGGTCATTTTGCACTTTCTGAATAGTTTGAGGATTTTTATTCTATTTTCATTTTCAATTTCTTTCCATTTCATAAGCCCCAACTAACATATCTCAACTATTCTCATTAATTAGGATTTAAGATTCCCCTTCCACAGGTCACTCACTGGTTTTAATGTCACGAACCTTGCTTGTTTTCTTTCCAAAGTATCCTTCCTACTTGCTTCACTGCAGTATCCCATTTGTTCTTTATAACATTCTCTCAGTTTTGGCTTCTGGGACTCCTTGGTGACAATGGAGAACAGAGACTCCATATCACATTTTGAGGTATATGCTGACTTAGCCACTCTTTCCACAAATACTTCTCAAACAGTGTCTACGGGAAGTAATTTTTTCTTAACCAACCGAACTTTTAAAAAGCCACCTGGAAGTTGGGGACAGCATGACACGCCTTCTTATAATATGTAATAATTAATGTAAAGCACTTGGAGGTCCTTGTTGCTGAGACACACTCTGACAAATGTGCAAACTATCATTATCCTTTGTGCCTTGCTTGAGGACCTGTCAAAAAATTCATCTCTAATAAGGGACCGCCATAAAGTGGAGGGGTTTATTTACCAGTTCACTCCTTCACTTTAGTTCACTCATCTGAGTATACTTTGGCTTATTCTCAAGGATGCATGTATAAATGACCCTGTTCTCCACGGTCAGCAAGCCAAAACCTCTCTAAATTGGGAGAAAGAACTTGAATGTCGTGTGAAAGAAAGGAAAAAAGAGGGCTTGAAAAGGAAAAAAGCAGTGAAAAGCAGTAGTTAAACTGTAACCCCTATCTCTACTCACCAGACCACATCCCAACCGAATCCAGCTGCACCCACCGGTAGACCTTTGGGGCTCCTGATTAGAGAGTGCAGATACAGGGCACATACTCATGCGTGGCTCCCTTCACTACTGGGTGTCGGTCTGGCCTGTGCTCAAGGTGTGGCATCTGGTTGGAGTTTCAATATGTAGGATCCACTCCCAGGGTTTTGGTGAGATTGAGAAGGGTAAGGTAACCTACTGGCAAAAGGGGCTGGTATGCAAGAGGGGTTGGTTTGGCACAGCAGGATTAAAACGAAGTCAACCAAGGCTAGAGTCTGGTGTTCTTTAGTCATTCACCTCACCCTCCAGGAGGCCACCGAATGGCTTTATCTGGACAGGGACAGATCCAGGGACACAACTGGGATAACCGGTATTCCTGGTAAGCCTGTCACTGGGGCATTTGGAGGTTAGGTGGGGAAGGGACGCGCGCGTGGGGGCGGGGTGAGAGGGTACAGAGGGAGAAGGAATGATGGTGAAGGGCTTGCTGGGGCTGCGCATCCTCATTCTGTCTCCAGGACGGATTTGGAAGCCCCAGTTTGGGGATACGGGTAGGTCTGTAACTCGCTGCGGGACTTCACCTTTGCAAGCCTCCGTTTGCTCCTCTCGAGAGGGATGGACTCTGATCTTTGCGCCCCCCCTTCCTGCCCTTTGATTCTGGTTCTTTGAGGGAAGCCCTGCTATGCAGTCCGGGGAAGGAAAGGCATTCTCTCCCGCAGGCGGGCCGGAATGGGAAGGCCAGGAAAGCGGCCTCTGTGGCATGAATTATATTTATTTAGCTACCTGTATTAAAAATTATTTTCATTAAAAAAGGAATCCCCACCCACCAAGCTCGGGCTAGAGCTTTGCACTGCGACCGTCCGGCGGCCGTCCTTTCCCTGAACGGCGGGGTAGCCGGTGCGCAGCGCTTTCTTCCAGCACCTGACGCTTGGTTTCGCGCAGAATCTCCCTACGCCGCCCCGCCGGCTCCACGCGCCTTCCTCCTTTTCCCAGCCCCACGGCCGCCCCCCGAGGTTGCCCTCGCGGCTTCCCGGAGGGCAGGAAAACCCGGGGAGTGGTACGGGTCGAGGCGAAGGTCCCCGCAAGCCGCGCAGGGTGTCTGCGGCCGGTTGGGCGCTTGCGCCCGGGGCGGGCGACTCCTCCGGGCAAGGGCGTGGGGACGCCCCGGCGCGCAGGGTTGACGGGAGCTCGCCTCGCGCCGCGGGGACGCCCGGGCGGCCCTGAAGGGGACGGGGCGGCCCCAGTCGGCGGTCGCAGGGAGCTCCGCCCCCGACTCGGTATAAGAGCTGGGCCCGGCCCACGGCGGCGGCGGCGGCGGCGGCGGCGGAGAGAGCTGGCTCGGGGCGTCCGCTAGGCTCGGACGACCTGCTGAGCCTCCCAACCCGCTTCCATAAGGCTTTGCCTTTCCAACTTCAGCTACAGTGTTAGCTAAGTTTGGAAAGAAGGAAAAAGGAAAACCCCCGGGCCCCTTTTCTTTTGTTCTTTGCCAAAGTCGTCGTTGTAGTCTTTTTGCCCAAGGCTGTTGTGTTTTTAGAGGTGCTATCTCCAGTTCCTTGCACTCCTGTTAACAAGCACCTCAGCGAGAGCAGCAGCAGCGATAGCAGCCGCAGAAGAGCCAGCGGGGTCGCCTAGTGTCATGACCAGGGCGGGAGATCACAACCGCCAGAGAGGATGCTGTGGTGAGTGGCGTTGACCGAATGTATATGGTGGAAACCCAGGTGGGGCTTTGGAGACAAGCAACTCTACACGGGTTCTGGAGGAACGTGGCTCTGCTGTGAACCATAGCTTTGTAAAAAGATCCTTTGACTCGTATTTGGTGGACGTTAAGGAAGAAAGGAAATTCAGGGTGTGGGAAAAGGGGTTTGCACACAGGCACGGATGGAGTAGACTGGGCAGTTTGGATTGCCTTGTGTAAAAAACAAAACAAAACAAACAAACAAAAAAACCCAAAAAAGAATGTTGAAACGAGTTTCTTCACTGTATGTGAAATGTGAAGTTGGGCAGTTATTGACTAGGTCAATAACTGAATTTAATGAATGGTATTAAGTGAACGAAATACATCGGTTCATAGGTAACTTGATAAAATGTACGTGGTTTGTCCTGCAAAGTAGTTTTTAATAATCATATTCTAATAAGATCAAATGGATAAGCATTCTGCCCTCAGCTCATTAAGTGACTACCATCCCTTTTTCTCCCCCCGCCTGTGTCTTTGCAGGATCCTTGGCCGACTACCTGACCTCTGCAAAATTCCTTCTCTACCTTGGTCATTCTCTGTCTACTTGGGTAGGTGAGAACGCATAGTCTTACAACATAGTTGCGCAATTTTTAATTTCCTTTCGTTCCAGCCAGTTGTATTAAGCCAACTTCCAGTTTTGTCAAGCAGTTAAAGAAATAAATCATCCAAGTACACATGCTTTAATGAAAACGTTATTTACATCGAAGATCTTTCCCCATGAGTGTTAGTTAATGCAACTTAATTATCAGATCATCGTAGTTTATGTAGATAGACAACTATCCAGACAAGATTAACAAGGAAAGGAATATTTGCGTTGTTTTTAAATTGTATGTTGCATTAGTAGCTTTAGTAAATAGACATATCTGCTACAAAAGATGGATGGATGTCTCATATACCTTCTCTTCTTCACATTTTAAAATATTTTGTTTTTTTTTTAATTAAAATTTACTTCCAGCGTGCAGCACCATGAGAATACAATAGAATGGTAGAGTGACTGACTTAGGCTAATAATAACATTCTAAGATTAATTGAAACATAAATGACCCGCAGAACAAATATCTGAGGGACAAAAATTCTGGTCTTTAAAAATGTTGTCTATAGTTAGATAAAGTTTAGGGCAATGGAAGCTCTCTTAAAATTAATCATCCAATGAATATCAGCAATGGATTTACAGTTTTCCCTCTGACTTTCTAGATTGTCTTGGAAAAGACCTAGTGTTTCTGTAGATCTGGGCTCCTAAAACTCTCTCCCAAAAATAATAAACTAGAAGGGTGCTAGATATATGTTTAATGCTGATTAGAATCTTTAACATTAAACAATTATTGTTTAAAAGCAATAAATCTGGCTATATTCTATCCATGGCTCATATGTATTTAAAAAGAGTGGAAAGAATTTTGAGAGTAAATTTGTTGAATGTTATTTTCCTTTTAAATTGGAAACTTTCATTGGATCACCTTAAGACATGGATGGAAACCATTGGAAGAGGAAATCTATACCCAATGCCTTGGAGAAATTGTTAAGCTACATTATTGGCTCTCCAAGAAATAGCAGTTTATAGATGACATTTTAGAAAAGCAAGCTCCTATCTTACCAGAGGCTTACATAGGGATGACTCTGCAAATACATGTAAACAAAGTGGAATTGGCGTGAGTTTGTTTTAATTCCAACAGCTGATGATGCTAAGTAGAAACCTAGTGAAACAACCCTTAATAAATCAAAAGCAATAGTTTGTTCCCCCAGTTCAGTAAATATTAAGTATTAATAACAGGTGATGGAAATAGTATCTGAAATTCTCAGCCTGTGGTCTGGCCTTGCTCTTAGAGGAAGAAGATGCCTCTCTTCCAAATTCTGATTATGGTTTATGTGACCTTTGGTTAATAGGTTAGGAGGTCAGATTTGCCAGAAAACCAGTGGCACCGTGGTTGTTCCAGGAGGATATTTTGTCATGTTCATTAAAAGTCCCACAAGAAAGGTGACACATGCTTATCCCAACTTTACAGTAAGTCAAGCAAAGGAAGTTCTCATGGGAAAGTTGGATTAAACAGACAGCAGCAACTACAATCATGTAAGGTTTAGTGGATTTTTACTCCTTTCCACTGCAAAGGAGTGCAAAAGAGGAATGTCTCTAATACTAGGTAATTATACTTTTTATGTTTTTTCTTTGTGTGGCACTCTGCCTGATTTTATTACAACAAAACATTTATGTTTCTGTATTATGTGTGTGTGTATATATATTATATATATATATGCATTTCCTGTCCCACCCTGCCAAATCATGATTTCTTATGCACTGAACATAGGGGCATTAGAGTAGAAGGTTGCCTCAGGTTAGTTTTGTGTGGCGTTGAATGCCTTTTATTTCTGACTTCATTTCTATCTGCCAATGGATCAATGCGTTTTACTCTATATTATCAAAATACAAGGTAGTGTAAGAAGTGGATCCTGGCTAGGTGCAGTGGCTCATGCCTGTAATCCCAGCACTTGAGAGGCTGAGGCAGGAGGATTATTTGAGCCCAGGAGTCTGAGACCAGCCTGGGCAACATAGGGAGACTCTGTCTCTGCAAAAAAAAAATTAAAAATTAGCCAGGTGTCATGAAGCACACCTGTAATCCCAGCTACTGAGAGGCTGAGGTGGAAGAATTGCTTGAACCCAGGAGTTTGAAGCTGCAGTGAGCTGTGATCACATCACTACACTCTAGCCTGGACAACAGAATAAGACCCTGTCTCAAAAAAAAAAAAAAGTGGATACTATTGTCAAGGAGCTTATAATACAATTTAGTGTGGGCTTTAAAAAAGATATCCAATAACAAAAAGATGACAGTGTAAGACAGTGAAAAAGAGGGGCCAGTTGCTTATATCTGACAACATGATCTTACAAACTCTCTCTATTTAAACCCCAATATGTCTGCATCTCTCCAGCCCTCGTTTCCAAGAGGCCTCACTTCTTTGCTCATGGAGGCCTTTGTCGCCACCAGCTCCATCCTACTTTATATTCCCTCATAGCAGCACGTGCCCTGTGCTAGATTTGCTTTTGGTCTGTGCTCGCTAGAATGTGAGCTGCATGAAAACATGGACTGTGATTTTTGTATGCTGCTGAAGCTCTAGTGCCTGCAAATGTCAGGTACATAGTAGCCACTTAGTAAGTATTTATTAAGTGGATTGAGGACCATGATCATTCATTGACATTTATTAGGTTTGCCTTCAGCTCTCAGTCCAGTGGGGGTACATGGACACATAAATAAGTCATCCAAGTTTAGTGAGAATTGGTGGGAAGGCAAGAAATGGAAATAAGGACGGATGGGCACTTGGTCAATATTTACCTAGACTTTACCCAAATATTGGGCTTTTTGTGAACATAGAATCTGTTGCTTCTTAAACCCTAAACCCGTTGGAAATTGGGGTAATGTGAGCAATTTCTTTCTTTCTATCAAAGAGGTGGTATGGCATACAAGAATAAGCAAGATTCAAAACTTTAATAGCATTTGTCTCGATGGCTTGCTTTAGAGGACTCTAAGACAATTAAAAAATACAATAAGAGTAAGAAAAAAAAGAAACAACAGTATTAGAAAAGTGTTTCTTAACCTGTATGTTAAGAAAGAGAAAATTCACTGACAGAGGCAACCTATCATTTGGGACATGTGTGTGTTTTTGTCTTTTCCTTGGGACCTATTCAGAGGAATGGAGATTAGAATACAGTATCTCCCCTCTCCCCATCCCATTTTATTCTAATCAAATCTAAATTTGCTTTCAGGTTAAAGATTAAGTAACAGCTCCACCCCCCTGCTGTTGTGACAACTCAAAATTACTCCAGACATTGCCAAATGATCCCCGGGGAGGTGGGGTGGGGCTAGGAGAAGCAAAGTCATCTCTAGTTGAGAACTACTGGTCTACACAAAGTTTTTTGTAAATGATTGCTAACATGCATCAATTTAAGTTTCGAATGTATAAAATTATTATCTTGGCTTCGTTAAATTTTTAAAATCATTTGACATACCAGGATAGCATTTGCTTCTAATACATGGATTTTTTCATGAAGATGTTAACAGACTTTGGGAAGGACTAGGAGTAAAAGTATTTCCGTAGGGTCAAATCTGTGAGGCCTGGAATTTGGTTTCCTATAGGGATTCCCAGAGATAAGTTGTGGTGGAACATGGTTGTCCTCCTTAATGTTAATTTCAGAAGTCAGGGATGGAGCCTAAAATCTCATAATAAGGTCCACTGTAGATTTTTTAAGACATTAATTTGCCTAATTCACTTAAAACTTTCTGTTAAATCACATTTTATGGTAATGAACTCCAAAATTCCCTGTATTCTCCGGAGTTTATGTGAAGAAAATAAGTAGCTTTTTCCCCCTTTCAAAACTCATCTGTATTAAAATGTTAGTGTAACTACTTACTTAGGCATTTAAGTTTATTTCTGACATCACTGTTTATACAGTGCCAGAATTTGCTGTTACTACTCTCTTCTTTCCGATCACTCTGCTGTTTTATGACTTTCGAATTATGACTTTATGAAATCTCATAGGTTTTAGGATATTACACATGAAAGAAACCTTGGAGATCATATAGTCCATTCCTATCATTTTACAAATTGGAAAACTGGCTTTTTCTTTATGCTCAAGGTATACTAATATTTGTGAACGGTACTGTAATTGATTTCTGGTTCAATAGCAAACTACTTTATGCCTCTGCAATCAAGATAGGCAAATTCCAGGCCCCAGGAGAAACCTGACACACAGGAGAACACGATTTTGTCTCAAAAAGCCATCTTGGGTCTGGAAACTGCATTTTGTTTCTAGAATGACAAAGAGAATGTGCGGTTCATTAATATCATGTCTTTTCAAGTTTACTTAGTAATTGGGCAAGAATATTTTCCATTTTGCTGGGATGAACATTTTAACATCTGATCGGTATTCAATCTAAGAGTAATTACTGACTTTGAAAGTCTCATAATGTAGCCAGGAAGTGCCCTTTTGATAAGGAAGCAACTTCCTGAGTACAATAGACTAGAAACAAAAAATATTCCATCAAAACATTTTCTCTTTTCATTTAAGGGAGATCGGATGTGGCACTTTGCGGTGTCTGTGTTTCTGGTAGAGCTCTATGGAAACAGCCTCCTTTTGACAGCAGTCTACGGGCTGGTGGTGGCAGGGTCTGTTCTGGTCCTGGGAGCCATCATTGGTGACTGGGTGGACAAAAATGCTAGACTTAAAGGTGAGTGTTGTTATATAATTAAGGCCTTATATTCATGGGACCAATGCCTGAGCTACCTCTGTAGCAAAGGAAACAACCAACTAGGAGAGAAACAACCAGGGAAATGTCTGCACGCCACACTTGAGGGAGGAGGGCTTAGATGGCACCACCTCTGGATGCAGGGTCCCATGGTTCCCACACAAAGTTGGGATGCCTGGACATTGACCAAATAGATTTTTTTTGTATCTTTGGCTGTTCATAAATTTCATATGTTAATGATTAACCTGGTAGCACTTCTCTGAGAACCATGTTAAACATTAAAAGTTTGCTTAACTCAGGCTTCCTAACGATAACTTGTACTGCAGTCCCTTTAGTGTGATGTTCCTAAGACAGCTTTAACATCTGTTCTTTAGTTACTATGTTTCATGTAAGAGTGTGTATAAGGGAATTGAAAACTAAGAATAGCTTCAAGGCAGAATAGTTGAGCCTGGATCACAAAGAGCTGAATTATAAATTTTGTAGGGAAAAAGAAGAAATAATAATATATTGATATTTATTCTAAGCATTAATACTGAAATAATGTCGTTTTATACAGGAAAGAAAGTAATTGAGCAATTAAATTTTCTAGTATATAAGGGAAATATGGATAATCATTCAGGGTAAATTTTCTTGAATTGCTCAGTTGATAATGCCAAGACCTGACCATGCCTGACTTAGATGTTGGCAAAAGACTGAGATTTCATTCTTTCAGTGCAAGATGACTGCTTCTGGACACAGAGCAACAGGCTTATCAAATTCTAGGACTTGATGCTACTAGGAAAATGGTCAAGGTGAACATATTTCTGTTTTTAGAATGAGTAGACCAGAACACATATAGAAAAAAGTTCTGTAATCTAGAAAAAAATTTACTTCTTTGCATCATTATACATAGAAACACAGGAATATTATACATAGAAACTTTTAATCTAATGATTGTTGAGCACTGCAATCATAGATTAGGAAAGAATATTGAATTGGATGAAGAAAAGTGTGGTAGGATAACAATTTCCCACTTATCCTATATAATCAACTCATACATTACTCTTTATGAAAAATGTTTCCTGATACCTCTGGGCTGAGTTTACCATTTCTTCCTCTGTGTTCCCATGAGGCTTTGTTACCACCTCTGCTCTTACACAGATATAATGATCTGTTCACATATCTTTTCTTCTTCTGGTCTGTAGGGTCCCAAAAGCTAAGAACCTTATTTAGTTGACATCTGATCCTTATCCAGTGAATGAATGCATGAGTGAATGAATGAGTTATATGTTGAGATTTTATATCAGACTGCTTTCAGAAAGCAGTTTATTTTTTCTTGGGTCTTTGATATGACCTTCCAAGCAAGGATGAACTACATTATCCTTGAAGACAAGAGCTGTAATTATCCCTTACATATAGAACTTCATGTTTTCCAAACTGCTTTCATCAGTGTTTTATTTGAGCATCATTATGACCCTATAAAGTAAGGAAGACAGGTATTACCATTCTCACTTTCTGGACGCAGGCATAAGAGATGTTAGGTATCCTGCCCTAGATCATCTACCTACTGAGTGGCAGAGAAAAGGCTACCAGGTGTCTTTATCTGTCCTTACTCCAGCGCTTTATTTATATGGGCCCCTCATATTAAGAGAATTGCCATCTGTGATGGAAGGGGTAGCTTAGAATTTCGTAGCAATGGCAAATAGCATTAGTATGCAAAGAAATGCACTGCTGCTTTATTCTTGGCTAATTTTTGTGTGTCTTTTCTATTTAGGTATACCATATTATCACATTCAGCCTGCCATGTAGGAGGTTGTAGATTTCATAACTTCCTCTTTAACCTCGTACATGTTATTTTTACCTTAAGCAACAAAGAGCTGAAATGTGGATCATATCTATATCATACTACAGCTCTGTTTATGTTAAACTTTCAAGAAGATAAACTAAATGAAAATGTAGTCATTATGATGGACTTCAATGCACAGAGAAACTTGTGGTACTTCATCGTTTTGATTGCATATTTACTGGTCTGGTATGATCCTCTGGGTCGTATTGGGAGTAGTTGAGGCAGGACTGACTTCAGAAAGGTTTTCTTTTCATCTGGCAATAATTATGTCTGTGTATTAATGTATTATAGCAGAACAATTATGTGTGGATAAGAACAGTCTCACTGAGACATTTTAATGTAATGTACACTTTGTGTCTTGCTCTGCACAGTGGCCCAGACCTCGCTGGTGGTACAGAATGTTTCAGTCATCCTGTGTGGAATCATCCTGATGATGGTTTTCTTACATAAACATGAGCTTCTGACCATGTACCATGGATGGGTTCTCGTAAGTTCTCAATGAGACTCTTGATGGCAGAAAATTGAATATCTGGTAGTGGTAAAGGATGAAAATGCTTTGAAGCTATTTTTTTTTTTTTTTGCCAATGTGACCTTTTAATATTGATTTCTGTGTCTACTGTAATATCCCCTATAGTTTGTTTTGTTGTTGTTTTGCCCACAACAGGCACTCATTAAGTATTGTTTGAATTTAAATTTTATCCTATTGGTTTTTAATGGCATTTCTAAGAGTTTACTGTAGAATTCAGTTGTTTGTTTTCAGCTTTTTAGTGACCTATACTTTGTTTGTGCTATTTAATAAATGTTATCCATATGTGTATTAGTCAGTCATAATTGCGTTCCTCCAATAATAATTGTTACTTCTGTTTGGGAATGTCAACCAGATAACTTTTCATGTTGTGATTTCATAAGAGCTTGATTGAAAAGAGGAGAGGGATGGGGTGTGTTATAAACTATGCATTTGGTGTCATATTGAATCTTCTTGTGTATATGTGGATTGATATTATAGAGTTGCAAAGCCAGGTAGGACTTTAGAAATCTTTGAGCCTATTCCCTTCATTTTATTGAAAAAATTAAGACAAAGTGACGTTAGTTGATTGCCCATTGTCATGCAACTAGAAGGTGTCAGAACTCTGACTTACATACAGGTGTTTTCAATTCCCCTTCAACATTCTTTTCAAAGGCAATATTTGTGGGAGAAATGTTCAAAACCACCACTGTGTTAACATTTTATAACTGTATTCACCTGACTATTATAATTTTTGTATTATGTGTACTACAGATGATCTAGATGATACAGATTAGGACATTATGCCCCTTGACTACTGGTATTCATTCAGTTTCATATATATAATGTAAAATGATTTCTTATAAATGAAATTAAAATACTTTTTTTTATCATTCCACCAAAGACTATTTTAAACTGCCTTGTTTAGTGACATATGTACAGTGTGGTAAAGTGACATTATAACTCATTTTTTTCTTGTCATTCTTTAGACTTCCTGCTATATCCTGATCATCACTATTGCAAATATTGCAAATTTGGCCAGTACTGCTACTGCAATCACAATCCAAAGGGATTGGATTGTTGTTGTTGCAGGAGAAGACAGAAGCAAACTAGCAAGTAATTTGGTTTTCTGTTTCAATGAAATGGGCATGTTAGGATTCACTTTAAATCGGTGGTGATAAATGAGGCTGTAAGCCTTTTATTTTTGTTCTGGGTTTTTTTTTTAAGAATGATGAGATGAAAGCATACTTTTTTTCTTACCTTATTGTCAGTTTTGGTGCTGATTTATCTCACTGTTTTGAAGTTAACTTATAGGATAGCTAACTTCTCTTTTATCCTACACAAACTTGGCAAATGGAATACATTTTTCCTTCCTTTTTTTAAAAAAAAAAATTCGATCAACTTTCTAAATGTTAATACTTAGAACAGTGCAAATCTGACATGAGATTTTACTGGTCATACCTATGAATGTTATTACTGGTGCTTATCAATCATATGGATGTTATTTTTCTCTAAATCAAATGGAAACAACTTAATTGTAGGAGAGACTCTAGAAGTTAATTTCTTCCATCATAAAGTTATAATCTATAATTTTATTACATTATGTACAATGTAATATAATTGCTGTTACAAATACCAAAGAAATAGAGGACAGAATATAGTTTTTAAGAAGCTTACCATCTTAGTTATTCATTGTGAATATAAACAAGTGGTCAAAGAATATCTGAACAATGCTTACAAAGCAACCTGTCCTATTCTGTCAATATTACTTAGGCTCAGAATAACCTCCCTCACTCATTATTGCTTGCCGTCCCCTCATATGACACACAGACACAATTTGCATTGATAATTACACAGGGGAAAGGAGGTAGGGTACACCTCCCTACCTGTCAGATCAGCTGAGTCAACTCTGCTGATCACTGAGATAATGGGTATAGCAAACACGTTGCCCAACTATCCTGACAGACAAGTAAACCATTCTTGATGACTTAAATGGCATATCCCAGGATACAGAAGGCAAGATTATGTGCTGGGGTTAGCAAGCAGCTTTGTTTGACCATTTGGTTAAAAAAAAAGTTAGAAAGGAGGGGTGAGTGAAGGAGAACAAAGTCTGTGGAAGGTCTAGAAGAAGAAGAATTTGCCTGAATCATCACTTTGTGGTTGCAGTATTATTACTGAGTTAGAAATTCCACAGTGATTGATTTAAAGGATGGTGTGTATGTAAGATGAATTTAGCATGTGTGAATCCGTATCACAGGAAATTCTCTCTGGAGCTAAAATCATGATTCTCATTTACTTTTCTTCCTGTGATCATTTATAATGAGGAATAATTTCATGTCTTTTTTGTCACATTGAACTAGATGATAAGGCTTTGTCTTTTTTTGTTTACTCTCTCTTTTTAGCACAATATTTAAAGCATGTAAAATATATCCATGTTTTAAAATTCAAAGGGTACAAAAGGATATATTTTGACAATAGATCACATATATATTTGTTGGAATATACTTAGAGAAGAAAGTTGACTTTTACAATGATTATTCTGTAATTTGTGCAGCAGCTATAGATAAAATGAAAATAAAATACAATTATTTTCTTTCACTTAACTGATTTTAACTAACTCATTTGACTCTGCAAAGTCTGAAATATGAAAAAGAAAGTTAACCACAATCTTTAACTTGTCCTAATATATATATATATATATATATATATACGTGTATGTATATATACGCACATATAAATATAACTACAAACGTGCCACATAACTGTGGGATTTTTCTATGAAGTGATGTCCAAGAATAACAACAAAAATATGACTTGTCGTTTCTCAGCTGTCTTTATATTATGAATTATTGCAGAGTGGAAGAATCTAGGCTATTCAGTCTTTTTCTAACTTTCTGATGTTTTTCAAGTTTAGGAAAGGAAGTGAGATGTTTGTTGAACTCTTGTCCACTCTACATTAGCTTTTAGTAAGTGGTGCTCTTTCACATCCAGCCAGCAGTGTGGGCTGGTGGACTAGTGAAGGAAAACTTTCTGCATGTTTCAAAACAGGAAACAGAAACTTCTTTAGTTCTGAAGGTCAGAAAGTATCTAATTGTGGATTTTTTGTGCCATTTCTGCTATTGCAGAGTTAAAGGAGAACAGAGAAAAAGGAGGAGGATAAAGGAAGAATGGGACAAAGATGGGGGAAAGTACATCTAGAAGGGACTCCACCTGCTGCCTTGGGTTCCTATGAGGTTGTGTCTCTTGTACACAGACCCACCTACTCCAGGCAGGAATGATTTGTGTTTATACAGGCTGATTTTTGAGGTTGTGGCAAAGAAACCCAGGTAGGGGCCTAGGCCAGGAAGGCTTCACCTGTTTGTTTTATGTTTAGAGGGTGAAGGGGGAGGGGTACGCCCATGAAAAGTAAAAGTTGTGAGCTGAATGCTGATTGCTCCCATTTCCTCATCACAGTGTTTCTTAATTTTAGAGATTGTTTTAAAACTAGAAGCTGTATCACTGAGGGTAAAAGAAAAGGAGGAATTTTCCCTGCCAATGTTAAAAAGTTTTAGAATTTCAGTGGCATCAGGCCAAAATACAGCAGTCATTATCCAATTGAGAAAGTTCCAGAAAAGGTGTTATTTTTCTCATAAATACTGCTAACCTGTTAACTAATTTAGGTACTTTCTAGGTGCGTGATTTAGTACAATATTTTATGATAACATTCTCTTGTGCAACATTTGAATCTTACTTCCTTTTCCCAGGCTTTTTAACTCCATCTATTGCTTTTTTTCCTCCTCCATTTCTTTTGAGGATCACTCTTTATTAGTATCTTCTGAGATTTTTCTTGCCCATCATTCTAAAAAATAATCTGCCAGTTAGCTTGATCAAATATGGCAGATAAATTTTGTGTTTGTGTGGTATTGATTAAAAATTGATTTCATATATGAAGTAGACAAACCTGCTAGGAAATTAAAAAACAATTTTTCTTCTATGAGATGTACTATATCCATTATAATAGACATAGTTATTTAATGTCATGTTCTGCACCACAGCTGTAGCTAACAGTTAAATTGGAATCAAGTGAACACATATTTGTGTGCTTATGTAAGACTAAATATAAATTGGTAAAGAGCGTATATTTGCATATTCATAAGACTGATTCTTTTCTAGCCTGCTACCAGTAAGATGATTAAGTCTTTTTTTCTTTCTTTTTTTTTTTTTTTTTGAGACGGAGTCTCACTCTGTCAACCAGGCTGGAGTGCAGAGGCACAATCTCAGCTCACTGCAAGCTCCGCTTCCTGGGTTCGTGTCATTCTACTGCCTCAGCCTCCCGAGTAGCTGTGACTACAGGCGCCCGCCACCATGCCCGGCTAATTTTTTTTGTATTTTTAGTAGAGACAGGGTTTCACTGTGTTAACCAGGATGATCTTGATCTCTTGACCTCGTGATCCACCCGCCTCGGCCTCCCAAAGTGCTGGGATTACAGGCGTGAGCCACCGCACCCGGCCTAAGTCTTTTTTTTTTTTTTTTTTTAATTATTTTATCAATTCTGCATCAGAAAAATAAAAGCTGTTTTCTAATACAACATTTCTACTGACATCTACATATTATTAACTTCCTAAGTATAATATAAAAGATGAAAATTGGTGACATTGGGAAGCTCCGTGAGCTTTTAAAAACTGAAGTAGTGAAAGAGTAAGAAATAATTTTAACTAAAATAATTTGTTGTTGTCATTCTGGGACTTTAAGATTCAAATATATGTTTTGTTTAGTTACTTGCTTTTTGGATTCCAATTATTGAGTTATTTGGATAAATTCCACACTTGTCTGTTGGCATATGAGTTGGAAACTTATTAGTTAGTGGGAGGCAGATGGTAGTGAAACCTCTACGATGGCAGTCAAGTGTAAGATCAATGAAGGCTGCCTTTGCCTCTCAAGTGAAAGGTGAAATATGTCAAAGTTCTCCTGTTATCATATATGCAATATATACTCATAGGGCTAATTGGAAAGCAATTGAGGACCAGGAAGAATTACAGAAGGAATAAAGACAATCTTCTGTTAATGTACTTCTTCGTCACATATTGCTTTTCCATTAAGATGACCCAAATGATTGCTTAAGACTTGTCTCACTAATTTTCACTCTGTTCTGTGAGACAGGGAATGAAAAAGTAGATCACTTTCTTTTTGTTCTAAAACTTTTGGTTTTATTTTATTTTAATTAATTTTTTTATACTGACACATAATTGTGCTTATTATGGAGTACATGGTGATGTTGTGATGAGATGAGATGGAGATACATCTCCATCATCTCAAACATGTATCATTTCTTTGTGTTGGACATTTTTTTAACTTCTTCTTTATTTATTTTGTCCTCCACTCTGACTCAGGAATACATTCCCATAGTCAAACTCTAGACTTTGTTATCACCACTAAATTCTCTCCTCCCATAATCTCAGTCTTAGGCATCTGTATCTTGAGAAATCACCTTCTATCTTTCCAGCAACTTCTTCACTACCACAGCCTCAACAATCCATGTGGTTGGCACCTACAAACCCTTCATTCCACTGCCTTTTCACTGTCCATGACCTCTCTCGTCTGTTTCTTACCCAGCTTAAATTTCAAGGCCAGTCATGATTATATGATAATCTCTTGGCATATACCCTCAGCTCAGTTGGCCCCCTCTCATTTTGTCACTTTTGTTTGGTAAGACTGTGGTTAAATCCAACTCTCCACAGTAGAGCATGGCTGGAAAAAAATGCACGAACTTGGTCAGCATTCTCACTTGAGGTTCAGGGCCACAGAGTTGGTCCTTTCATGCTTCCAGATAATCACACTTTTTTCTCTGATTCTTTCCTTCTCCACTTTCCTAGAGGACCATTCACAGTTGTTTCTCTTCTCTCATCACATGTTCAAGTCCTCCTCCCCCATCCTCACTTTCGTCAATGACCTGGCTTTGTATTTTGCTGAGAAAATGGAAGAAATGAGAAGAGAGCTTCCATGTGATTCCACCATCACGTCTCTCTTCCTACCTGTACCTGAAGCCATATATGTGGCCTCTACTCTTGTTACTATTGTTGAATTGTGTTCCTGTCTAAGAACAACTCCTTCAGTTATGTGGTAGATTCAGATTATATCCCTTATCTACTGTATCATTCCATACAGTAGATAATCCTATAATCCTGCTCTAATATTGCTCCTCTTAGAAATCCCTATCTTTAGCACACTTCCTTCTCTGCTACTCTATTTCTTTGTTCTTCTTTTTGTCAAAACATATCCAAAAGACTTGTCTATTTCCAATTCCATTTTTTGGGCAGTATTTTGCTTTCCGTAAGGCCATGGGAAGCATTCACATTGTGCTGCAGGGTATGACTCACTGAAAATACAAATGGTGTCCCCTGGGGTTGGCACCAGTCTCTTAAATCAGCTTTATTCAGGCATTGCCCTTATTGTTCTCCTTTTTTTGAGGTCTCCAGAATCTCTCTTGTGACCAAGCTAGTGTTTCTTCTCACTGCTTCTCGTTGCTGTGATGCTCTTTTTTTCAGTGAGTCCTCTGACCTCGCCTTATTTAGAACATTCCCCTGAGCACTCTCTGCCCTTTTGCTGCATTACTTTTCACCACAGTATTTAATAAACATCTGACATATGCAGTGTTTGTGTGTGTGCATACGCACACACACACACACACACACACACACACATACGCTTGTTGATTTATTGTCTTTTCTTTTCTGTGAGAATATAAACTCTGTGAAGACAGGGAAAGATGTTACTTGTCTTCTTTATAGCGTTAAGAATTGTTGAGAATAATGCCTAGCTTGTAATAGGCATTTAAGATATATTTGTTGAAAAAAATGAATGTAGAGTCACTACTGTATTCATTTTAAAAAGCGATTAGACTGATTTATGCAATTCCAAGGGGATTATCATTTTTGAGGCAAATTTAGTGGGACTTGACCCAAACAACAAATATTTTTCCAAAAAAATGTCTTTCTTACAAATTTACTTTTAGAAAACCACATTTTAGGAATTTGTACTCCTGGTTTACAGCTTTGTATTATGTAAATGGGCAGTCTCTCTTTGATGGGTTTGCACACTTACCTGCCTCTTTCACCTGCCTCTCTAGATATGAATGCCACAATACGAAGGATTGACCAGTTAACCAACATCTTAGCCCCCATGGCTGTTGGCCAGATTATGACGTTTGGCTCCCCAGTCATCGGCTGTGGCTTTATTTCGGGATGGAACTTGGTATCCATGTGCGTGGAGTACTTTCTGCTCTGGAAGGTTTACCAGAAAACCCCAGCTCTAGCTGTGAAAGCTGCTCTTAAAGAAGAGGAAACTGAACTGAAACAGCTGAATTTACACAAAGGTAAACTGAACACAATGATCACTCCTTTTGTTCTCATGTTCAGACCTTAAATGTTGGTGAAGATCAAAACTATTTTGAATTTGTATCAGGTTTTATTACCAGTGGGGGCCGGATGAGGTTAAATATATCACTTTGGTAGACGAGGCAAGAGCAGGCTTTTGAGGATCTAGGGAAAAACTCTGGGTTGAATCTGGTGGGGTTGGAATGGGTCCCCTAGCCCTCTTCCTTGATGTGAGCAGTAGTTATAGAGGTTCAATTACTTGAGAGATAGCTGGGCAAAGCTAAGTCATAAGACTGGGAAAAAAAGTGGGGAAAAAAAGAGAATGAGGGAATCCCTTGGACTCTGTGAGGAGGGAGTTATGTGGTCATTTGTAGGACAGTGGAAGGGAGTGAGGACACAAAGATGGGTATTTCACTGGAGAAGAGGATGCTGGGCTTCTGGGTAAATGGAATCTTTTACCCAGCTCTGCAGGGACCCAGAAAATAATATTCTGGTTTTTTGTTGTTGTTGTTTTTGTTTTTTGGTTTTTTGAGACAGAGTCTCGCTCTGTCGCCCAGGCTGGAGTGCAGTGGCGTGATCTTGGCTCACTGCAAGCTCTGCCTCCCGGGTTCATGCCATTCTCCTGCCTCAGCCTCCCAAGTAGCTGGGATTACAGGCACCCACCACCACACCCAGCTAATTTTTTGTATTTTTAATAGAGATGGGGTTTCACCACGTTAGCCAGGATGGTCTCGATCTCCTGACCTCGTGATCTGCCCGCCTCGGCCTCCCACAGTGCTGGGATTACAGGTGTGAGCCACCGCGCCCGGCCAATACACTGTGTTTTCTTAGACAATTTTTATATTTTATCTGGTGAGTTTTCCTGCTGTTTACTTTGGTTGGAGTATAATTTCTAAGAGCAAGAGAGAGAGAGAGAAAAAAAAAGAGGGATAGATCAATAGTATTTTGTTTATTTAATAAAAATGACACTTGATGATTATTCCTTGGCTGAAATTCTTAGATTATTAGTAAAAGAAAATACATATTATAATGTATAACCAAGGGTACTCATTGGGAAGGGGAATGGAAGGAAAAAATACTATTAATAATTGGCTTTTATTTCTACATGTCCTCCCCAACAAAATAATGGTACCTTTTCTTAACAGATACTGAGCCAAAACCCCTGGAGGGAACTCATCTAATGGGTGTGAAAGACTCTAACATCCATGAGCTTGAACATGAGCAAGAGCCTACTTGTGCCTCCCAGATGGCTGAGCCCTTCCGTACCTTCCGAGATGGATGGGTCTCCTACTACAACCAGCCTGTGTTTCTGGCTGGCATGGGCCTTGCTTTCCTTTATATGACTGTCCTGGGCTTTGACTGCATCACCACAGGGTACGCCTACACTCAGGGACTGAGTGGTTCCATCCTCAGTATTTTGATGGGAGCATCAGCTATAACTGGAATAATGGGAACTGTAGCTTTTACTTGGCTACGTCGAAAATGTGGTTTGGTTCGGACAGGTCTGATCTCAGGATTGGCACAGCTTTCCTGTTTGATCTTGTGTGTGATCTCTGTATTCATGCCTGGAAGCCCCCTGGACTTGTCCGTTTCTCCTTTTGAAGATATCCGATCAAGGTTCATTCAAGGAGAGTCAATTACACCTACCAAGATACCTGAAACCATTATTACAACTGAAATATACATGTCTAATGGGTCTAATTCTGCTAATATTGTCCCAGAGACAAGTCCTGAATCTGTGCCCATAATCTCCGTCAGTCTGCTGTTTGCAGGCGTCATTGCTGCTAGAATCGGTAAGAAATCTCTTTTTGTATATTAATGAACTAAAATGTCTTTTTGTAATGTAGGTTCAGAGAATCCATTAATAAATGATCTGAAATGTTCCCTAAATGTTAATTTAAGCAAAATCCACTATTATGAAATTTTTATTTTGTGTATGTATATTTTATATTTATTTTGTTTTATATTTTATTTTATAGTTTGAAAACCTGTATTTGTTTACTTTATTATATACATATACTTAAAACATGGTTCAGGATTGAAAATTTTTTCTAAATGAATATCTTAAATATTACTTGTTTTTTTTTTTTTTTTGAGACAGGGTCTTGCTCTGTTACCCAGGCTGGAGTGCAGTGGTGCAGTCACAGCTCACTGCAGCCTCGACCTCCTGGGATCAAGCAATCCTCTTGCCTCAGTCCCTCAAATAGCTGGGACTACAGCCATGCGCCACCATACCCGGCTAATTTTTGTATGTTTTGTAGAGATGGGGTTTTGCCATGTTGCCGAAGGTGGTCTTGAATTACTGAGCTCAAGTGATTACTTTTTAAATGTAATTGAATTTTTAAAAGATATTAGCTATATTAATTATACTGCCATCTAGTAGAGTCTTGATACTGCAATAACCCTAACAAAAAAACTGTAGTTTAGAAAATATTCCCATAGGACAACACTAAAAAGGTAATGTTTTTGGCTTTAAAAGAAGATGTGAAAGTAATAAAAAAAAATCCTTCAAAGGTCTTCTCTAGCCAATATGTATTTATTATATAGTTTGCCACACAAATGGATTTTATAGCCCTGAAAGGAAACATAAAGACTTCATACAAAGCAAAATTTAAGTAATCATTAATAGAGTACTGATGAATTATCTCTGAATTCACTCTTGAAATGAAACTGTTTTTATCTCGTGATACAAAAAAGTTCATTAGTTTATTGAAGATATTAATTTCCAGGCAAGACAGCTTTATTGTTTGGGCTTTAGAATTCTAGCAGTAATATAACAATGTTTTAAAGTTTCCTTACACTTTAACCATAACCATTTATTAGGTCATTTGAAACTTAAAAAATACTAGTACTTATACTATAATAGGATTTATTATGTCTCTGATTTCAAAGTTTTGTTTTTGTAGTATGAATAATCACAGAAAAACAGAACTAAGAAGTTTGTAGATTAGACTTCTTTTTGTCTGATGACTGTAAAAATCATTTATTGAGGCCACTAATAACCCAATGTTTATTTATGAAAAATAATTCTTAAGGCAAGGCTGTGGTATATTGAAGGTGACTTAAAGGCAGTCAGGCTAAAATGTATATTTTGCATATATCTACAGATTTTTATCTGTAATTTGAAATGTGTGCCTGTAAACTAAAATCTAATCTTTAAAAAAATATGTTATTATAGGTCTTTGGTCCTTTGATTTAACTGTGACACAGTTGCTGCAAGAAAATGTAATTGAATCTGAAAGAGGCATTATAAATGGTGTACAGAACTCCATGAACTATCTTCTTGATCTTCTGCATTTCATCATGGTCATCCTGGCTCCAAATCCTGAAGCTTTTGGCTTGCTCGTATTGATTTCAGTCTCCTTTGTGGCAATGGGCCACATTATGTATTTCCGATTTGCCCAAAATACTCTGGGAAACAAGCTCTTTGCTTGCGGTCCTGATGCAAAAGAAGTTAGGAAGGAAAATCAAGCAAATACATCTGTTGTTTGAGACAGTTTAACTGTTGCTATCCTGTTACTAGATTATATAGAGCACATGTGCTTATTTTGTACTGCAGAATTCCAATAAATGGCTGGGTGTTTCTCTCTGTTTTTACCACAGATGTGCCTTGAGGACTAAAAGCTATTTAGGAAACCTAAGTCAGCAGAAATTAACTGGTTAATTTCCCTTATGTTGAGGCATGGAAAAAAATTGGAAAAGAAAAACTCAGTTTAAATATGGAGACTGTAATGATAACATTGAATTCCCCTATTTCTCATGGGTAGATACAATCTTACATAAAAGAGTGGTTACTCACGTGAATTCAGTTATCCTTTGGCAGATTCTTATCTGTACTAGAATTCAGATATGTCAGTTTTCTGCAAAACTCACTCTTGTTCAAGACTAGCTAATTTATTTTTTTGCATCTTATTTAGTTATTTCAAGTATGAAGACTAAATTTTGATAACTAATATTATCCTTATTGATCCTATTGATCTTTTTTTTTTTTTTTTTTTTTTTTTTTTTTCTTGAGACGGAGTCTTGCTCTGTCGCCCAGGCTGGAGTGCAGTGGCGCAATCTCGGCTCACTGCAAGCTCCGCCTCCCGGGTTCACGCCATTCTCCTGCCTCAGCCTCTCCGAGTAGCTGGGACTACAGGCGCCCGCCACCACGCCCGGCTAATTTTTTGTATTTTTAGTAGAGACGGGGTTTCACTGTGGTCTCGATCTCCTGACCTCGTGATCCACCCGCCTCGGCCTCCCAAAGTGCTGGGATTACAAGCGTGAGCCACCGCGCCCGGCCTGATCCTATTGATCTTAAGGTATTTACATGTATGTGGAAAAACAAAACACTTAACTAGAATTCTCTAATAAGGTTTATGGTTTAGCTTAAAGAGCACCTTTGTATTTTTATTATCAGATGGGGCAACATATTGTATTAAGCATATGTAGCACTTCACAGCATGGTTATCATGTAAGCTGCAGGTAGAAGCAAAGCTGTAAAGTAGATTTATCACACAATGACTGCATACAGACTTCAAATATGTCAATAGTTTGGTCATAGAACCTAGAAGCCAAAAGCCACACAGAAGGGCAAGAATCCCAATTTAACTCATGTTATCATCATTAGTGATCTGTGTTGTAGAACATGAGGGTGTAAGCCTTCAGCGTGGCAAGTTACATGTAGAAAGCCCACACTTGTAAAGGTTTTGTTTTACAAATCACTTGATTTACTTTTAACACACTCGGATAGAATATTTTTATTTTTACTGTTTTATACCCAGAAGTTATTTCTACATTGTTCTACAGCAAGAATATTCATGAAAGTATCCCTTTCAAATGCCTTTGAGAAGAATAGAAGAAAAAAAAGTTTGTATATACTTTAAAAAATTGTTTTAAAAGTCAGTTTGCAACATGTCTGTACCAAGATGGTACTTTGCCTTAACCGTTTATATGCACTTTCATGGAGACTGCAATACGTTGCTATGAGCACTTTCTTTATCCTTGGAGTTTAATCCTTTGCTTCCTCTTTCTACAGTATGACATAATGATTTGCTATGTTGTAAAATCTTTGTAAAAAATTTCTATATAAAAATATTTTGAAAATCTTAATTTCTTTTTCCTGAATTCTGTTCCCCAATTATTTCACAAGGCTTTTATTACAGAACATCTGTTTTGGGTAACTTGTTTTTCTCTATAAAGGGCTACAGTGTCATGATTTTTAGTGTTATCTCCCTGTTCATATTTCTGGTTTATGGTGGACTGGATAAAAGTGTAGTAAACATGAGGCCCAGCACTCTTTTGTTGACTTTGAATATGTCACACTAAGCACTTTTAAGTTCTCACTTCTATTTTCCCTTCTGTAAATTGGAAATGATAGTATAAAACAACCCTACCTACCTTTCAACTTTCCTGGTTGAATAAAATAAGAGAAGCCATGTGGAATTACTTAGTGAACTACAAGACAAGGTAGCATTTTTACTAGAGGTTGGACCTTAGTAATGACGGGGAGCTGAGGATAGATGTCTGCTGCCTCTACAGAGGGTAGAGCCACATTCTACATAAAGGAAACATTTATTGGGGACTTAATCTAAACTGTGATCAGTCCTAGGGATGCAGATTGGACTCAGACATAGTTGATCAGAGCCTCCTTTCCTTTCTCCTAAAATTGAGAACTTGAGAGCATTTGGCATCACCCTGCAGCTCCTGATCTGTTCATGATGTTTGTGCAAACTAGATGCCTCTGTTAGGTTTGGCTGCTGTCTTGAACTGGCTCTCTGCTCCCTCCCACAGGGGTCAAGGCTGGGATTGAAGATCTGTCCTGAATGTTTGCAGCTGTAACTGAAGGCCTATGACCTTGAAAAATGAACAGAACCACATTAGCAAGGGGAGGCCTCAGCTCTTAATATGGGCATTTTGCCATTCTGTGCATCTAGTGAGAGAGGCCCTGTGTAGGAATAAGAAGCATGGAGTTGAAGAGTTAATAGGAATTTTTACAGCTGCTGCTCTTACCTTTGCAGACTACTGCTCAGAGCAGGAAGAGGAAGGAAGTGGAAAAGAATCACTGCTGGTCTGGACAGCCTTTGTTGTTTACTTCCTCAGACCACAGAAGTAGGGCAGGGGTAGGTGACTTGTGTGGCTGTATTATGGGGGTCCTTCTAAATATGGGGTCAAACTCAACTGCAGAGCCAATTAGGTTATTAAAATGAATGAAGTAGATTTGAAATAGGAAAATATTCATTTTATATGTAATTGCATTTTACAAAAGTATTTAATTTTGTTCCCACTTAAATTCATTACATTTTTTTTCCTGCTTTTCTCTGTTGCAGGCTTCTTACAGTTATTAGTTGGTTCTTTCAGCATACACACCCTTTGTTTGCATATTAAACATCGGTAAATCATCTTCATTTCTATAAAGAAATATCCCCCTTTTTTGGAAACATCTGGCTTCCTTGATTTTTTTTTTCCTTTTTCCCTACCCTTTAAGAAAATAAGAGTATAAATAAGAAATTACTTTACTGTTTCCTGTAAGACAAAAGACAGTGCAAGAGGCATGCTAAATGGCACATGGCCTTGCCAGTCCTATTGGAGTGGTAATAGGGTACACCCAGGTTAAGGGGTCAGCTGTAAACACTCCCCATTGCCATGCTGGGGGGTCCTGTGTTGTCAGATCTTTTGATCTTCAAAGAGGAGCTGGGGATTCTGGAATCTCCAAATTCTTTTTTGTTTGTTTGTTTGTTTTTGAGACAGAGTCTCACTCTGTCACCCAGGGTGGAGTGCAGTGGCATGATCTGGGCTCACTGCAACCTCCGCCTCCTGGGTTCAAGCAATTCTTGTGCCTCAGCCTCCTGAGTAGCTGGGGCTACAGGCCCCCACCACCACACCCAGCTAATTTTTGTATTTTTAGTAGAGAAGGGGTTTCACCATGTTGGCCTGGATTGTCTAGAACTCCTGACGTCAGTTGATCTGACTGCCCTGGACTCCCAAAGTGCTGGATTACTAGCGTGAGCCACTGCCTCTGGCCTGGGATCTCCAAATTCTTAAATACTGACAACTTATTTGAAAGTGCTAAAAATACTTTGCTAGCCAAACAAAATACATGCCATTTTAAAAGCTTTTCTCTCAGGGGATTGTTTGTGAGCAAGGAGATAGAATTTAATTAAAGCTACTAAGTGTAGGAAGAGAGCAGAATGAATGGACAAGAATTGCAAAGTAAGGAGAACAAGAAAGAACTGGGCAGACATTTGTGGTAAAGAGTATTAAGCTATTAGGCATCCTTTATTGGAGGTTCCTTTAGGTCAAATGATCTATGTATTTATTACTTGCCATACTGATGTAAGTACGAATTCTACCACATAGTTCCTTTATTCCGTGTGTTTGCACTATTGGGCTACAGGATAATGACGTTTAAAAAAAATTAAAAAGCTTTCAAGTTGCCAGAATCATAAAGATGGTGCACTCCTGTTTTGAAAAAGAAAAAAGCACCAAACTTTAAAGAATGAAAGTCCACTTCTCCCATCCCACTCCCTGAATCCTCAGAAGTACCCACTGTGAACAGTTTAGGGTTTGTTCTTATAATTTGTTTTTACTGAAGTTTTGAAAACAAATCTTTTTATACCGTCATTTGGTTTCCTCAACAAGATTCTATCTCTGTCTGCTGACTATTATTATGTATTTTTTTCCCCACATTCTAAGGAAGGTTAAAATAAAAGTCATGTTTGCATCAAGACTGTTGATATAGAAATTTAAAACTTTAATAGAACAGAGGAAAATACACAACTTATCTAGTCTAATATTAACATTTATCGTGATTAAAAATAAATTTATTCCACGATTCTTTTCAGCCAAGACAAAAGATTGCTGAGTTTTACTTTTCTCTCTCAAATGATACTTCAAACTCTATAATGTCAGTTAAGTATTGCTCCTTCTTTGTATAATGTCGTCTTCCTCTTGATCCACCTTCCAGAAAAATCTTTGCTATCAGGAAATTTTTCTTTTATAGGACAGCAATTCAAGAATAGAGTTGAAAAGTTACAAGAACCTTGTGACAACACATACACAATTAGTACAAGTCTGAACTGGCTACACTTAGTCACACTTTAAAAATTAAATGACATTTTTTCCTTATAAGGAGGCTTGTTTTCAAGTCCAAAAGGGAGCAAGTATTTTATCTAAAGAATGGACAAATGGAAGATCAAAGTACAACAAAAGTAAGTGCTTTATTTTTTTTTTTTCATGTTCTTTACCCTGGTCTCTATGTAGGTTAGTATATATTTTTCTATTTGAACATTTTCCTTATTGCATTTTGCTGGGAGAAAAGTGCACTGCAAAGTTTCTGAAGTAAATATGTTCAAAATCGACTTGGTGGTTGTCCTAAACTAATATATACAATTGTAATGATGATAATACAGAAGTTAATCTAATAAATAGATTGAAGATGTAAGAGAATAGATATATTTTATGGTAACTAAAACACTTCAAAAGAAATCCATGTTTTGAAGAACTATGTTTTAAAGACCTTATAATAAATGATCTCAAATAAGCAGGACATGGGCACATATTAAGTCCTATCTGAAGTAATATTTGAGCTTAATGTGAAGACAATTAAAAGAATGCCAATGATAGATTTAATATTTTATTTAATACTATGTATTAACCAAATAGATACATATCTTCTTACCTATTAAATCCAAGGTATTTAAGTAAAGACACTCCAGTGGAAAGGAATTAACATTTGAACATCTATTATTTGTCAACACTTTATTCATTTAGTCCTCACCATAACTCAGTGAAAAAGATATTGTCTGTGTTTTATAGATGAGGAAACAGTTTTAGAATAAATATCATGTACTTGTGCAGCTAGTAAGTAGCACAACAGAATCTAAAACGATTTCTGTCTGTGTCCAGAGGCTTTCTCTCCTCCATATCCCATAACCCTGACATGAGCTTTGTCTAATGAGAAGTGCCAGAAAATCCTTAATATCCTAAGGGGCCTATTTGTTTATGGCAAATGAGGATTTATAGGGTGGAATCATCACTAGATCAAAGACAAATTTCTGGCATAAAAAAGTATTAATAGGGCCGCGGTGGCTCACGCCTGTAATCCCAGCACTTTGGGAGGCCGAGGGGGGCAGATCACGAGGTCAGGAGTTTGAGACTAGCCTGGTCAATATGGTGAAACCCCGTCTCTACTAAAAAATACAAAAATTAGCCACGCGTGGTGGCATGTGCCTGTAGTCCCAGCTGCTCAGGAGGCTGAGGTAGGAGAATCTCTTGAACCCGGGAGTCGGAGGTTGCAGTGAGCCGAGATCACGCCACTGCACTCCAGCCTGGGTGACAGAGTGAGACTCTGTCTCAAAAAAAAAAAAAAAGTATTAATAGATGAGTGAATACTGATACATAAGCCCTAGTACAAAAGGCTGTAACACAGTTACAAGCCATTGTTTCCAGAGTAGCTTAGATTGACAGATAAGGAGAACCAGTGAGGGAAGCTGGCAGAAGGATCTATAAAAAACAGCTGCTCCTGTCACCCATGCAGAACACATTTGCAGTGAAACTGACATGGTGACATTTGCAAGTGAATGGCTGAAGAAAGTTAACAGTTAGGATGGGGGTAGTACTCTTGGTGAAGGTACGCCCCACCACAACCCCTGCCCAGAGCACACCCTCCTGTTCTGATATTGGGAGTGGAACCCTGATTTACCTTTGCGCTCTCTGCCCATGTTATCTTAAAGAAGTCTACCCAATGACATGACTTGCCCACTAGCACAGAAATCCTTCCAGCCAGTGTGATATCTGTTAAGAAAAACCCCACTTAACAACAGAGGAAATCCACACGCTACTTGAATTCGTCAATCTAGTCTTTCTCTCATGAGCATGCGCAGATAACCACCGATGGCCAGATATCTGGGGAAAACCAACAGCATCAGATAGGACTAAGATGAAAAAAGAAAGTCATAGACCAACGACAACAGGTTATTCAGGGAAGAAAAATTTTAAAAAATTCTAGTTGATGTCCTCAGAGGTTGATGAAAGAATGGTATCTATAAAGAAAGTACACGGTTTTATGCAAAAAGAGAACAAGCGGAAATTAAAAATATGATTGCCCCTCCCTCCCTCCATTCAATAAAAGGCTGGGTTTAAAAGTAGAGCAAACAGACAAAGTAACTATGAGAGAAAAAAAGTGAGAGATCATAAAGATTAATCTAGGATGTCAAATACCTTTCTATTGAGAAATCAAGTAAGAGAGAGCAGATAAACAGAGGAGCTAAACTGGGGGGTGGGGGGCATAGGAGGAGAAGCTGGACTACCTTAATGCAATGATGAAGACTTTATATATTTCTTGTGTAATGTGGAAAAAAAGCAACAAGAAAATTCAAGAAAAACACAAAAACTTGTACAAGAAAGTCATGTTCCAGACATGAAACAAAGTAAACTGTTTCATATGGCATGATGCTGAGGAACTACTGGAGTGAAAGAAAAGAAAATTAAGTTTATTTTGATTTTTTTTTTTTTTTTTTGAGACAAGGTCTCACTCTGGCTCAGGCTGGAGTGCAGTGGCATGATCTCGGCTCACTGCAGCCTCCAGATTCTCAGTTCAAGAGATTCTCCTCCCTCAGTCTCCCGAGTAGCTGGAATTACAGGCATGCACCACTACGTCTGGCTAATTTTTTTGTATTTTTAGTAGAGACGGAGTTTCACCATGCTGGCCAGGCTGGTCTTGAACTCCTGGCCTCAAGTGATCCACCCACCTCAGCCTCCCAAAGTGCTGGGATTACAGGCATGAGCCACTGTGCCTGGACACTTTGATTCTTAAATCATTTCCTTTGAGTGGCAAAGTTTTCCTTACATAGGATTACATTTCTTTCTCCTGAGGTTTAATCATAATACTTGATTTTGCAGTGAATAATATCAACATAATAATAATGTTCTATATGCTATTCATTTCTAACTTTTAGAATCAACCAGTAAACAAAGCTTAGAAGACTTAATAAAATAAGGACAAGACTTTATAAAACAAAACTTTATTAAAAAACCAAGACTTTATTTTAAAAACGAAGACTTTATTTAAAAACAAGGCTTTATTTTAAAAGCCTTTATATAAACAAGACTTTGCCAGGTGTGGTGGCTTATGCCTACTGTAATCCCAACTACATGGAAGGCTGAGGTGGGAGGATCGCTTGAGGCTAGGGGTTCATGACCAGTCTGGGAAACATAGGAGACTCAGTCTCTGAAGAAAAAAAAAATAAAAAAAAAAATATGCTGTGCATGGTGATACGCACCCGTAGTCCCAACTACTCAGAAAGATCACTTGAGCCCAGGAATTTGAGGCTATAGTGAGCTATGATTGCACCACTTGCACCCTATCCTGGGCAACAGAGAGAGATATTGTCTCTAAAACAAACAACCCACAAGATTTTATATTAAAAAACCAAAAAAACCCAAGACTTCATAAAACAAAGATAGGGTATACTGTAAATGTTATAAATACCAGTAATTTAAAAGTCATTGTATAGTTAACAAAACCTGGGAGTTACAGGTGAGAAGAATTGAAGGATAGTGGAGCATTCATACGTTCTCACTTTGTAGAGAGGAAATTGAGATACTTCCTAAAAATAATGAAAAAATAAAGAGAATTTAAGCCTATTATTTGAAATCATGAACGGTAACTAATAAAAAGTTATACAGTAACCAATAAAACCTGAGAGAATGGTCAGGGAGAAAGCAGCAAGTGAGACGAATCACTTATCTTTCACGGTGGGTCATTGTTTTAGATTGCTAAATCAAGAAATAGAGCTACATTAGTAGTATTGAGAATTAGATGTAGCTGGCTTAATAGCAGTCACTTCAGCAGATCCTAATCCTTACCTAAATCTTTTATCTATACGTTTATTAACAAGCTCATTCTTCTCAAATACATATCTTAATGAGCCCAATGGTTGACTTAAGGGGAGAACAACTTATACCATTCATTTGGAAACGCAGGTTTAGGAAGATATAAGCAGACTTTTTCAAAAGTCTATTATTGTGATGTGTTCATGGTCATTAAATTGACTGTAAGACTGCCCTCTTTTAAAGGTGGAACACTTTTACACTGTTGGTGGGACTGTAAACTAGTTCAACCATTGTGGAAGTCAGTGTGGCGATTCCTCAGGGATCTAGAACTAGAAATACCATTTGACCCAGCCATCCCATTACTGGGTATATACCCAAAGGACTATAAATCATGCTGCTATAAAGACACATGCACACGTATGTTTGTTGCGGCACTATTCACAATAGCAAAGACTTGGAACCAACCCAAATGTCCAACAACGATAGACTGGATTAAGAAAATGTGGCACATATACACCATGGAATACTATGCAGCCATAAAAACTGATGAGTTCATGTCCTTTGTAGGAACATGGATGAAACTGGAAACCATCATTCTCAGTAAACTATCGCAAGGACAAAAAACCAAACACTGCATGTTCTCACTCATAGGTGGGAATTGAACCATGAGAACTCATGGACACAGGAAGGGGAACATCACACTCTGGGGACTGTTGTGGGTTGGGGGGAGGGGGGAGGGACAGCATTAGGAGATATACCTAATGCTAAATGACGAGTTAATGGGTGCAGCAAACCAACAGGGCACATGGATACATATGTAACAAACCTGCACATTGTGCACATGTACCCTAAAACCTAAAGTATAATAAAAAAAAAGTGAAATATGTATTTGCATAAAGAAGGAAAAGACTATGATTTTAGAACTAAGTTAATTGAAGTATAATATAAATATATGTCAAAATGTGTTATAAATTATGTTCTGCTGTTTTCTTCATGTGCAAATGTGTTGACTATGGCTTGTAGGTTATTTGCATCTGATACTTTTTTTTCACTCTTCTCAGTTCTAATCGTCCTCTGTTTTTCTCTCTTTCCTGGCAGCATTTCATTCATATTCTCAGATGTTTTGCAGTTCTTAAAACTCTTAGATCTTTGATTTTAAGCAAACAAATGCTTAGCAATGCATACAGGTCTTATAAACAGTTTTATGCAATATGTTATGTTCAAAATGGTGACACACGTTTAACATAACACATTGTAGAAATTCCAAGTTTAACTTCCAAAGATCAAACAAAGACTCAGACATGAATCAACCTGTCAGTGTCAACATTTATAAAATAAGAGTCACAATTTTCACGTGCTTACTAAAACCTGGTGTTTTCATTGGCTGGAGGAGTGTGTGAAAATCACACCCTTCTCAACACAGGGAAACAAACTAATGATGAGATAACTACTTGAAGACCTAAGGATGGAAATAATGCCAAGTGCTTATCTCTGGTTAGTCTAACAAGGGGTAAAGCTGTAACTTCACTTAATACCAGTATGTCTTTGAATTGTTAAAAGCAGTAATAGAACCATCAACACCACAAAACCAACACCATCCCCTAAAATATGGTTATGAATATATTAACAGTTTGGATAGGGAGTTTAGGTCTTTCAGCTTTTAAACAATTTCAGTTAGGGGGTTCCTTTTAACCCTTTGGGTAGGTAACATACTGGGTACCCCAATATGTTACCCACTCCCCCCTTCCATGTATTTTGTATTTTATGTTACTAAATAATAATAGTTACTAGTTCGAGACCGTTTCTACCCACAGTTCATATCTGTAACTATGGTCCCAAAGCGCTAACCCCAGAATAAAACGTGTGATCTGGCTAAAGGAAAACATCACATGGTGAACTGATAAGAGGGGCTTGTTGTGAAAGTCTCTGAATATAGCGTAGTGCCAAAACATTGTTTTTCTATGTCAAAATACAGAGTTCACTGGAAAATTTGGAGCTGAATTGAGGCATACCTAAAATAGAGCCCTCGAGCAAACGCTCTTAGCTATTCCTCATCGCCAGCCATTCCTGTTGCTGGGTGAATTATTCACATTTCTAATTTGCAGATACAGGAAGTGAGAGTTTCAGAAAAGTAGACATATTCCCAGTATCAAGTTAGTGTCAGTATCGAGCAAGGCTTAAACAGCAGTACTCCCAATAAGAATTCTGAAGAATGTTAATTTAGTGGGACCTTGAACCTTGCTTAAAGATAGATCCATATAAATAGGTCATTACTTTGTATCTCCCCACGATTTATCTAGCTTATGAAAACTACTGGGGAAAAAATACACATCTTAATCTCATAAAACTCACACCTACTTCCTCCTACAATATATAATTTTACAGGAGGCTAGTTTAAATTCCCAAATAGGTTGAGTCATTGGTGCCTGCTATGTGTCAGTCACTGAGCTCAGCACAGGAAAAACAAAATAATAGGATATCAGATGTATTTACTGATGTTTTGTAAGGAAAGGCAAAGCATACAAATAAATATCTTTATACTGTGATGTGGAAGGGCTGTGGTGATGTGTATAGAGTGCTATGGGAGGTTAGAGGGCAATATCCAGACCAACCTGGAGTAAGAGAAGGCTTCCTGGAGAAGACATGCTTCAGTTGTGTCTGTTCTGTTTGTGTAGCGGGTTTTTTTTTGCTCATTCAAGAATTCCAAATAATCATGAAAATATAAACAAGAGAGTAAAACTCACCCAAAATCTCTTCACGAAGATCATTGCCGTTGACATTTTAGTGAATAACCTTTCCAGGCATGCATGTATATGTGTTTGCATACCCATAATTTCATAAAAATGTTGCCATACTTCACATGCTATTCAGTATCTTGATAATTTTTCATTCAACAATATAACCTGGATATCATTGCAAAGCAATACATTTAAAATCATGTTACAATTTTTCTTGGCCATATAGTATTTTATCATACTTTATGCCTTTGTTTAGCCAGAGGACAATTAGGTTGTTTTCTGTTTTTCTGCTGTTTTAGATAATGCTGTAATTAACATCAGTGTGTTTACAGCTTTGGGTACTTGAGCAATGATTTGCACAGACAAGTCCCTGGAAAAGTTGCTGGATCATAAGTTATACACATTTGAAATTTTGATTCATAAATGCCAAAATTCTCTCCAGAAAAGTTGCACCAATTCAAATCACCTTTTTCCTACACCTTTGTCAACATCAGATTTTGTCAATCTATTATATGTTTGCCAAACTGATAAAGAATTTTTATTTGAATGTGCATTTCTTTAATCAACAGTAAGATTAAACTTTTCATACTTCTTGCCTATTTTTCTGATTTTTATGAATTCTACATGTTTTTCATAGGCATGTTTATCATCATCTGATTGTTAAAAGATCTTTGTATGCTGGGGATGTTAATGTTAGTCTCTCGTACGCACTATGGCTATTTCACCTCTTTGCTTATTTGACTTTAATTTTGGTTTAAAAATATTTATGAATTGGGTCTATCAGTCTTGTCTATTTTGATTTCGAGTTTTGGATGGGCTGTAAAAAGGTCTTTCCACATAGAGTTTTTTTAAAAAACTCATGTTTTTCCCTGGTACTTTTACAGTTTTATTTAAATAAAATTAAGCCATCTAGAATTAGCTGTGGTATAAAAAATAAAGTGGGGTTTATATTAGTTACCTATGTCAAATAATCTTTTCCCTTGCTGATATAAAATGCTGTATAGTAATTAATAGGTGCTGGAGTTAGGCTGTCTGGATCAAATACTGGCTCCGTTACTTACTAACTGGATGAATCTGTTTTCTCATTTACAAAACAGGAAAAAATACTATGTATCTCTTGGAGTTGTTTCCAGGATTCATACATTAATGTATGTAAAGGGCTTAGAATAATATATGAGATATAATAAGAGCCCACTAAATAGCTGTTATTAGATACCAAATTCACATGTATATGTGGTACTATTTCTAGACTTTATTGTTGCACTCACTGAAGTCTAGAAATTCATGGGTCAGTACAAATTCTAGCTTTATAAATGCATGGACAAGTTCTCATTCTTTTTCAAAATTTTCCTCATTCTTTTAGCATATTTATTTGTTTATTTATTTAGAGATGGAGTCCAACTCTGTAGCCCAGGCTGGAGGGCAGTGGTGCAATCTCGGCTCACTGCAACCTATGCCTCCCGGATTCAAGCGATTCTCCTGTCTCAGCCTCCTGAGTAGCTGGGATTACAAGCACCCATCACAAAACCTGGCTAATTTTTGTATTTTTAGTAGAGACGGGGTTTCACCATGTTGGCCAGGCTGGTCTTGAACTCCTGACCTTAGGTGATCCACCTGCCTCGGCCTCCCAAAGGGCTGGGATTACAGGCTTGAGCCACCACGCCTGGCCAGTATTTTTATTTTTCTATATGAACATTAGAATCGTTTTGTCAATTCCTAACGAGCTCATTGAGATTTTGATTGGCAATACAGAGAATGTTATTTGGAAAAGTTGACTTCAAACCTTTTAGTTTTTCTTTCCATTAAATAGCATGTCTTCCATTTATTCAAATCTTTGTGTTATTTTACGGTTTTATTTATATGGGTCTTCATTTCTTAATACTGAATATTCTGAGCTAAGTCTTGAACGATGAACTGGAATCAGCAAAATAGAGGGAAAAAATCGTTTAGTGGCCTCTCTTTAGTTGCCAGAAGTCATAGTTATACTTGGAACACTCCTAGTTTTAGAAATAACATTCTTTAGTCAGTCCACATGAGATACAACCAGTGAACTAAACTGGAAAAAAAAAAAAAAAAGATGTGGTCTTTCCTGCAAAGAAGTAGAGTGGGGCAGACAGCCAGTGTGAGAAATATTTATGCAGCTGTTGCCTGAACTAGTCCAAAGAAACTTCTGGTGACTGTTAACAATAAACATGTTTAGCTTGCTAAGAACCTATTGACTTATTTAAGAAAAATCCAAAGTCTAATATGTTTTCAATCAGTGTGTATGAACCAAGGAATGTGAATGTGGGTGAATGTGTGTTTGTGGGTGTTTTGAACAGAACTCAGCCTAGGCAAGTTTGTGAAGTAGTTCCCGTTTTCCTTCATTTGCCATTTGATCTCATTTTTAGCCCATCTCACCTCAACCTCAGAACCATGGCCTTGGAATACCGCTGCTAGGGTTTAAATTTCCTGCCCAGGTACTAACTTTCTGTGTCCTGTCCAAGCTAACACTAAATAGAACCCTCTCCCTCAAATGCTGAGTCATGGATAGCTGATCTTAGTCAATCTTTGCTTAGCTAGGGATGAAATAAACATCAATAGACTCCCCTGTCCTTAAAGTGAAGTAATGTACCTTAGGGAACTTTTTATCCAGAGTTCTTTTTCAGACCTCGGAATTTTAAAGAGATTCATGATCTCCCACACTGTGACTTTTTATTGCTACTCTTTACACCACCTAAGAGTATAGGGTTGCCCTTGCTACTCTCCCAAGCCTTTAAAAAATATTATATATATTTGGATCAGGAGACTCATTCTATTCTCAGGGCAGACTATCCAACCTGCAAGCCAGCTGTTGAAAAATAATACTGTTGTGGCTTTTTCTCTGCTCTACAAGCTGGATTGGTCTTAGACTTCCTGTGACACAGCCAGGAAGACAAAACTCATCCAGAATTGTCCTCATGCTAATTACATTTTATTCATTTCTCCAACTTCAAAAATACTGGCAGTTTCAGTAATAAAGTGGTTTCTTCTTTCATTCAGCATATCCTTACAGAGAACCTAGCAATAATTGTAAGAGGCAGGAATAATATGACAAAATTTTTTAAAAGATTCATTAATTTATTAAGCAAAAATTTTTTTTAAATGATCTAAAATTAGATTGTGATGATGGCTACTCAACTCTGAACATGCTAAAAGCCTTTAAGTTGTATACTCTAAATGGGTGAAATGTAGAGTATGTGAATTATATCTCAATAAAGCTGTTTTTAAAAAGCCATAGAAATCCAAATACCTCAGTGCCAAAAAAAAAAAAAAAAAAAAGAAGCATAGTTATCAGCTTAATTTGATAGAGTAACCGACTGCTATGAATTAAAAATAGCTAAAGTAGCTTGAGTGGCTGCTTTGGAATAGGCTGTTTATGTACAGTCTCTTTTAATGTTCATAGTAAGCTTTTGAGGAAGGCAACGCTTATCCTTATTTCATAGATGAGAACTTGATGCATAATGAGGTTAGATACCTTTTTCAAAGCTAATGTAGTTAGTAGGGGATACAGTTGGGATCTAAGCCTAGACACCTGCCTCCAGCGCTTAACCTCTGAAACACTGAGCTAATCTGAATACTCAGAACTGGTTTGGTTTTTGACTGCCCTTCACAGTAAACAACAATTATCCTGAATATTGGATCATTTCTGAAGACCCAGACAAGTTCTTTCATGTAGTTGTGGCTTGATTTTGAAATAGGATCTACAAAACAGTGACTTATATACAATTGGTTTTCAATCTATGATTTGGTAGATATTTTCTGGAAATAATAATGTCTATTACATTTTACAACTTGAATTGCATTTTAAAGTATCCTAGGCTAGAGCAACTTGCTATGGGAAGCGATCCCTATGCCTCCTACATAGATACAAATGGTGAATATTTTTCATACTCATTTACCTACATTTTTAGATTTCATTTGTTTCAAGCAAGGTACTCTGACAACTGTTACAGTATCAAGTTCTTCTACATTTTTAGAAATCTCAGCATCATTATAATTGAATATGTATCCCACCAGCTGAGGGGAAACCAAAGATGTCATTTTGAAGAAAGTACTCTCCCATCCCTCTGTAGGTGAGTTCAGACTCCAAGATAAATTAGAAATATAGACTAGGATGATTCACTGTAGGCTTGTGGGGAAGCCCAAGAAGACCAACATTTATTACTGACTGTTCAATTTAAATAATTAGGCAAAGCTAAGCCTTGTCTCTTGCAAGAAATCTTGTACTAAAGAGCGATAGAGATAACTATGTTTGCAAATTTTGTCTATGGGGACGTTCTTGAGACTAAGATTTAAGATTATTTTTTCTTTTTCCACTTTCAACAGAGTTTATAAGCATATGAAGCTTCCTTCTTCTGTTTCCCACCCCTCTTTTCCAAGTCCCCAGCCATTAGCAGCCCATGGAACATTTTTAAGAGAGGTGTTATGACGTTTCAAAGATAAAGTTACATAATCTAGTGGTTAATACAAATTTAACAAGATATTTAAGATCAAATAATAATTTCAACCTTCTGCTCATGTATTGGCTGGGAACACAATTTCTTGGTGTGTTTAGTTGATTTTCCAATACAGTTTTTAGTTTAAATTAACAGTCTTTCTTGGTTGTCTATTCGAGGCCCAGAACAAACCATTGTCAGGGCTTGTAGAGATGAATAAAATAGAATCCTCACCTTCTAGGAGCTTACAATCTAGCAGACAGAATAAGATAAGCATGCTAATAACTCTAAAGCAAGGCCTATTGGTAAAGGCTGTCAGCTACTACATTTGTTGAGTATATGCCATGAGCCCATCTCTTTATTAGGGCTCATATTAAGTGGAATAAAAGAGGATCAAATAAAATGCTAGTCATCACAGATCCTGTTAGTCTGTCAGAAAACGACTTTATGTAGAATATGGAATAAATAAGTCTTTGGCCATAAAGGATGCGTAGTTTGGAATAATCCATTTCTATCGAATCCTTTAATTAAAAAAAAAGAAAGGACAAGAAAAGAAAAGAAACAAAGAAAGTTGTCTAGTTTGGCCAAAGAAGAGTGATGTGGTTTGGCTGTATCCCCACCCACATCTCATCTTGAATTGTATTTCCCGTAATCCCCACGTGTCATGAGTGGGACCCAGTGGGAGGTAATTGAATCATGAGGGCTCTTACCTCCATGCCATTCTCATGATAGTGAGATCTGATATTTTATAAGGGGCTTTCCCTCTGCTTTGCTCTGCTCTTCTTGCTGCCGCCAAGTGAAGAAGGATTTGTTTGCTTCTCCTTCTGCCATGATTGTAAGTTTCCTGAGGCACCCCCAGCCATGCTGAACTGTGAGTCAATGAAACCTCTTTCTTGTATAAATTACCCAGTCTCGGGTATGTCTTTATTAGCAGTGTGAGAATGGACTAATACAAAGTGGGTACCTGTGCAGCACTGGTAGGTGATGAGGAAAACCAGAAGAGTATATCCACAGTATAGCAGTTACAAATACTAGTTTAAAATTTATGTCTCAGTTTGAAATTTATAGAGAATGGGGGAACGAATTCTGTTTTTCAGCTGAACTTTTGGAAGGTTAAAGTGGATGAACAGGGAATAGTTTAGAACGCAGCAAAGAGAGGCTGAGATAACAGGGAGCAATTTAAGCCACCGAGGTGAAAAGTAATGAGGATCTGGACTAGGACAAGTCAGAGGCAGACAATTTACATATCAGAAACAGAGACAACAGGATTCTAGAACGGGATACAAGAGAACAAGAGAAAAAAAATGTATGATGACCACAAGGTACATTCTGGCTGAATGCAAGAAGAATAAATTAACAGAAACAATGTAATAGGAGAAGACGGCTGAATACAAGAATAATAAATTAACAGAAACAATGTAGTAGGAGAAGATGGCTCAAGGAGAATGAGATGATGTTTTCAGTTTTAGTTTTACTGCCGTTCAGATACAAACAACTGGAAACATGAGTTTGTAGCTAGGTAGAGAAGTCAAGGCTAGAAATAGCAACTTATACAGAATCAGCTGCCTAAAGGTGATCTTGCAGCCAAGGAATAAATGCAGTCACAAGGGATAGAGCAGGGAAAGAGGACAGGATCAGAGTATAATATGGAGGAAAGTTGACTTTCCTCACCCTGGAAAGAGACCAGGGTGATGCAACCAAAGTATTCCCATGGTTGCCAGTAAACCACTAGAAGCCATGAGAGAGGCATGGAACAGATTCTCTTTCAGAACCCTCAGAAGGGACCAACCCTGCAACATCTTGATCTTGGATTTCTAGCCTCCAGAACTGAGAGACAGTAAATTTATTTTGTAAGCCACCTAGTTCTTGAGACTTTGTTAAAATAGCCCTAGCACACTAACACAGGTCCCAAAACAAATAGGTTAACAATGTGTATCCCCATATGGTGCACTTTGACATCACATGTACCACAGAGAAAAGAGTGACTTAGTTCCTGAAACAATGTATTCATGGCCAGGCGCAGTAGCTCACGCCTGTAATCCCAGCACTTTGGGAGGCCGAGGCAGGTGGATCACCTGAGATCAGGAGTTCAAGACCAGCCTGGCCAACCCCGTCTCTACTAAAAATACAAAAATTAACTGGGCATGGTGGTGGGCACCTGTAATCCCAGCTACTAGGGAGGCTGAGGCAAGAGAATTGCTTGAACCCAGGAGGTGGAGGTTGCAGTGAGCCGAAATCGCGCCATTGCTCTCCAATCTGGGCGACAAGAGCAAGACTCCATCTAAAACAAAAATAAAACAACAACAAAAAAAAAAGAAAGAAAAGAAAAAATGTATTCACACAAGCAGTTTAAAACTACCTCATTTTCCAAATCCATTTCCCACAGAGAATAGTTCTTTGACTAGAGCTTACATTGAGAAGGAACAGCCAATTTTGGAGAATAAATCTCTGTCGCTATTCTGGACTGCTTACTCTTCAAAACCAGTCTAATAATAGCACTGGCCTGTCCACAATGATCGGCCAGTTGCAGAGTTGAGCCATCACAGATATTATAAAAATAAAGCCAGGTAAAGTTGCCTGCTAACAGGTGAAGGCTCTGAATAGGTGTTTTTAACTGAGGAAATGATTATGATTTCTGGAAATGTACTGTTGGTGCTGCCTTTTGATATTCAGTGTTACTGGAAAAGAAAAATACCAACTGCCATTTTATAAAGTGGCCTTTTGTATAACTGCAAGCATTTACAGCTCATCATTGGTGTTCCTGGCTTGGCCATAGATTCTCTCTATACAGTGGAAACATTTTTTAGTGGTCAAGTTGCTGAGCGGGTGGTTTCCATGGCAGAAATACTTTACTTTGGGCACAGTTTAAGTACATTCAGCATTATGCATTTCTACTTTCAAGACCATTAGAAGATTGTTCTGTGGCCAAAGCTTTTCTTCTCAGACAAAACAACCCAGATTCTGGCTAACATTCACTGGATTTAAAAGATAATTTTATAAAACATAGTATACATTAATCACAGACCAGATATTGCTAAAATCTAATTTAGGCTCCCTCTTCCCTCAAATTGAAAAAAATAAAAAGCTAGGACTTCAAGTGATCATAATCTGCAGAATCCTCATTTGTGTAGGTGATAACTACAAATGACCTATGAAATAGTACTGTCAAAGTAAACTGTCTGAACCTGGGATCATATGCAGCCACATTGGTGATACTTACCTGGGTGATTCTGTCCCTTCTTCTTGCTTGCCCGTGGACACACTTACCTCTCATCCCTGGTTCATTTCAATTTTCTGTCTAATGCCTTTCAGAGGCAAAGATGAAAGCAGAAGCCTTCCATTGGCAAGTTTTTAAACTTCAAATGACTGGCCATTTAGGCTATTGTTCAAATCAGTAAAAGGGTAGAGGAAGAATGGTGTGACCACTTGTGATGACAGGGTACTGAGTGAAGAGGGCAGCCACGAATCGCAACCTCCAAGTCCACAGTAATCCGTAGCTGGCCCTTCGCCCTCAGCATTTGAGAACACAGCGAAAGTAGGAGTGGTGCAGAACTGCAGACCCCATTCTCCTTCTAACAGAGGCAGAGGCTACTATGCCAATTCTGTCCTGGAAAGTAGACCTTCTGTGGACAGATTTTTTTTCTATTTTCTAAGAGAGGTCTGAAAGATTTTTTTTTTTTAACCTCAAAACTTCTGCTTTTAAATGGTGGAAACCGTATCAGCCTCCTATTGATGTTGTAACAAGTTACCACAGACAGTGGCTTAAACAACACAAATTTACCATCTTATAGTTCTGGAGGTCAGATGTTTGTCATGGGTGGAAATCAGGGTGTTGGTGGGCTATGCTCCCTTCTGAAGCTCTAGAGATGAATCCATTTCCTTGCCTTCTCTGGTTTTTAGATGCCACCTGCATTTCTTGGCTTGTGGCCCCCACCACTACCTTCAAAGCCAGCAGCATAGCGTCTACACATCTCTCTGTCTCTGACCCTCTGCTTCCTTGATCACCTCTATTTCTCTCCGATTCTCCTTCCTCCTTCTTTCCCTTATATGGACCCTTGCAATTCCATCGGGCCCACCTGATTAATCCAGCATAACTTCCTCACCTCAAGATCCTTAACTTATTCACACTACAAAATCCCTTCTGCCTTGGAAATAAGCATATTCCCAGGTTCTGTGTTAGGACATGGACTTCTGGAGGGGGCCATTATTCTGTCTGCTCCAGAAACTGATTCCCTCTCTCTCTCTCTTCTTCTTAAATGCAGCCCCAAATAAAACATATTTGTGGCTACCACTTTGTGATTCCTAGTTATACTCTGGCTATCCCATCCCTAAGAGTGAATGTCTGTCCTTTAGAGATATGTGTATCTTGATTGACAGTCATTCACAGGATAAAAGCTGAAGAAAGAGGAATGTCTACAGCCTTCATTGACGGGAAATTCTCAGAGAGGACCCGGACATGACGTTTACCTGGGATGGCACCACTCTGGACTGCCCAGCTGGAGCACCTCTGGAATTTATTCTAGATGGAATGACTCAGGGTTACTAACCCATGAGGGAAGGATGACCACTGAGGTTAAGGGTGAGGGTTTACAAAGGAGGAGGTTTGCATCTAGAGATTACATAAGGATCAGAGATTACACCAGAAAGGTGCAGACAGGGCAACAGGTTATGAGTTGGGGAGAGTTCATGCAGGAACCACTGCAAGGCCTTCAACTTGCTGGGTGCTTTGCCCCTAGACTATCTCTCTTAGACTAAACTACTGCTTTTTCTGCCCAGTTCCTTTGGTTATCTTGCCAATAAGTAACAACTGATATACCTGTACTGCTTTGTAGGGTGACACTGTGGGAAACAAATAGGTTGGGCAGAAAAAAAGAAAAAAAAACCAGCCTTTCCTGTTGCTGGCCCCATGTGAAAGAAAGGTGGCCTCCATCAATGAAGACAAAGATCGCACGTTCTAGATGGTTCCCGGCTGCAGAGTGAGTCATGGTGATGCCAGAGTAACTCCCTGGGTTCAGGAAAGATATGAGGGACAAAGCTCATTCCTCAATATACAAGAGGGAGGTGTCTCAGTGCAGAGAGAGGCAGGTGGAAGGACAATGCTGACCCAGGTTAAAGTCATTTGTGACATTTTACGTGCTTGCTGGGATAACTCCACTAATCAGACCACTAACATTTGCCTTTGGCTAACAGTTTGAAAGATTCACTTATTGGTTTTTGACAAGATTTTAGTAAAATTCATGGAATTTACTAGAATAAACACTAGTTCCTGTCATTATTTTCCACTTCATAAATCAGCAGAATAATTTTTCATTCACACCTAGCTGACCTGTGGTCATAGGTGACCTCTCTTAGGTCATAGTTTCCTCTTAGTTCTTGGAACTTCAACTGTTGCTGCTTTTTCCTAGGGAGGATCTTGGGCACAGATACTACCTGGCACGATGAATGTGGCATTAGCCGTCCTCATAACAACAATCTGATAAATCAGTCCCTTGGCAACTTGTGTGGATCTGGGAAAGAGGTAATGGGAACAAGGACTGGGCAATGTTTTCATCATGATTTATGATCTTCCCAGGTCAAAGCTGAAGTGGGTCAGGTCGAGCTGAACCAGAATCATGTCTGGCTGGAGTTTTCTTGTCTGTTGGCAAGAAACACTGCTTTCTATCTGATTCCAACAAGTATTAGACATTTTACTGACAATGCGTGTACGCGCACTGCAAACACAATGTGAAGAAAGACATTGTCTTATTCATGGTTGTAACCCCAGCAGCTCACTTAGCAGGGGTCAGGTTTGCTCTCAGTAAAGAAATTATATATAAGTGGAGTTGGCTGTGGTCATGCAGCACCTGTGTCACCTCAGGCAAGATACTCAACCTGTTAAAAAGAAAATAACATCTATCTCCCAACAATCTTCTAAGGATTCAGTGAAATCATGGATGTGAAGGTATTCTGTAGCTCTGAAGTGTCATATAAATGTCTTCAGCAATTATTATATGCAATTTTACCTTTTCTGTGTACTATTTAAGAGAAAACACTGATAATTTCATTGATTAACTAGCCTACGTGCCTTCTAAATGGTTACAATTCTTATCTAAGGGCATCTCAGCTAACTAAGCAGCATAGGGCCCACATGTCATTTTTTTTTTTAAAGTTGTTTTGAAATTTTTTCTTGGAAAAAAAGAACAGAACTGAAGTCCACATCCATATCAAACAACATACGTGACACCCAGCAGGAAAAACTCATAAATATCTGCTGGAGTCAATCAAGGATGGAGATTTGGGGTTGTTTTTATACAGTAGTGATTTTATGGAAGGATTGATATTATTAATCTCATTAAAGAAGGTATGGGCAAACCTCCTCTTACTAAAACAGAGTTAATTGGTTTGAAGAAACCAAGCTGAGATATTTTGGAGGGAGGAACAGATTCAGTCATTGACCAAGTATCGCCCATGCCCAAAGGCACTGATTTACTTGTTGCTGAAAACAACTGAAATACTTCACGCTCCACCTTATTATGAACTAGAACAATGAAGTTTTATGAAACTCCTCCAACTTACCAAGAAGCTGGTGAACCACAGGCTGTCTGAGTCATAGACTGTCTCTGAGTTTGGCAGAACTTAGATCATTGCTTCTTAACTCAATTTTGGTTTCTTTGTCAATTTTTCATAATTAATTCATACTCTCCTCAGGCCACAAATCTCTACCTGTTATTAAATTGGTTGTTTGACTGATTTAATTGAGTGATTTGCATTTGCTCTTCTTATCCTTTTGGTCATTAGGAGGGAGTTAATTTTGTAACAAAGCTTCATTGTTGCCTGGTTGACTCTGGAGGAGTCTTCAGCCTGCCTGAAGCATAGTGTGCTGCTGTGAGAGGTACCCCCTTCCTTATGGGGCTGTAGATTTGTAGGAAACAATGATTATTGCCGCAGTTTTATCCCCAGCATTAAGGGAAGCTTAGTGGTTAGCAAAGGAAGAATGTGAATTTTGGAGGCCAGAAAAAAATGATCTTAAATACTAGTTTGACATTTTTCTTGAGTGAACATTGTCACATTATTTTACGTCTGGATTATAATAGACCCTTGAAATATTTTAGGAACAATCTTGAGGCATGGAAATCCTCAAATGCAAGAACACTACCAGAATATTTCTGGAGAACTACAATAGAGAGGTGAGAATACAAACTCAAGCTGAAATAGAGGTGCTCAGAATAATTCCATCTTACTCCCTGATTAATGACTTGCTCAACTACTTCAGCCTTCAACTTGGCATCAGCATCAAATGAATGCTTTTTTTTTTTTTTTTTTTTTTTTGAGACGGAGTCTTGCACTGTTGCCCAGACTGGAGTGCAGTGGCACGATCTCGGCTCACTGCAAACTCCACCTCCCGGGTTCACGCCATTCTCGTGCCTCAGCCTCCCAATTAGCTTGGACTACAGGGGCCCGCCACCATTCCCGGCTAATTTTTTGTACTTTTAGTAGAGACGGGATTTCACCGTGTTAGTCAGGATGGTCTTGATCTCCTGACCTCGTGATCTGCCCGCCTCGGCCTCCCAAAGTGCTGAGATTACAGGCGTGAGCCACCACTCCCGGCCAAATGAATGCTTTTGAAAAATTACATGTTATACACTTTTGGGGTTACTGGCAAATAGCTAAAATCCCCAAGGTTAAGTCTTCAAATGACAAGTCTACTATAATACGTACTTCTTAATTTTGTTGTAACAATCAGAAAATGTAACATAGGTAGAACGGTTAGAACATAGTATAATCAATAAATATGACACTCCTTCCTTCCAAAATAATGTTTGTTGGATAAATCAAGGAATATTGGTAAGAGAATTGCTTCTCTTCATGTAGAAGTATGTTAAGTGTAGGCAGTCTTTGGACATTTTTTCTAGAATTCTCTAGACTCATCACCTTGGAAACATTGGTTATGCCCATACATTGGGTCTGTGGCCATATAAGGAAGAAGCCAGGTCACAATTGCCTGTTCACCCCTCCTCACTCCTCCCTCTTCTTGATTCTCTATGAAGGAGGATTTGAGCTTATCTACAGTATGTATGTAGAGGGGAGGGAGGTTTTATTTTTTAAATTCGTTTTCTTATTAACTAGATTTTTGTCAAATTTAAAAAGTGTCTTAAAAGATGGATCACATAATTAACATAAATCTCTGAAATAAATTAAAAATAAAAAAGGAACATTAAGAGAATCAACACTAACCTATTAAATACATTTGACCCTTGAACAACATGGGGGTTAGGGGCACCAACCCCCCCATGCAGTCAAAAATCTGCATATAACTTTTGACTCCCCCAAAACTTAACTACTAATTGCCTACTGTTGACTCAAAGCTTTATTGATAACAAATAGTCGATTAACACATATTTTGTACATGTATTATATACTGTATTCTTACAATATAGTAAGCCAGAGAAAAGAAACTGTTATTAAGAAAATTATAAGGAAGAGAAAATATATTTACCATTTATTAAGTGGAGCATTATAAAGCTTTTCATCCTTGTCATTTTCACATTGACTAGGCTGAGGAGAAGGAGGAAGAGAAGAGGTTGATCTTGCTGTCTTAGGGTGGCAGAGGCAGAAGAGGTGAAGAGGTGGAAGGGGAGGCAAGAGGGTAAGGCATACTTGGTGTAACTTTCACTGAAAAAAATCCAGGTGTAAGTGGACCTACACAGTTCAAAGCTTTGTTGTTCAAAGATCAACTGTGTGTTATAGTTCATGTGAGAAGTCAGGGTCAGAGCAAGAAAGGCAAGAAGTTGTCTATAACAAATCATCTGTATCCCATAATTCTTTCACATACACACAAATTAAATAGAACACTTTAAAAATTACTTCTAATGCTTCTAGTTTAAGATGTCAGACAAGGCACAAGTCTTCATTTTAACATCTAGTAAGAAAACAGTAGAGATGCACAAAGAGAAGTAAACTAATGACATTGTAGACAATGAAATTGTGGATAAACCAACAAACAAATTATTTTAATAAGCTTTTGGGAGACTGAAAATGAATGAGAATATCTTGGTGAATGAAATAGGCTGAGAAATTCATCGTTTTATAGATGATAAGCTACAAGGAGATATAAGTCAATCCCTTCTGCAAAATCCCAGAAAGTCTCTGGCCTGAGTCCACAGCAAGGGAATAAGAACTGGAGTTGAAATCAGGGGATTTGTTTGAAGTCTGTAATGAAGCTGCTGCAACCAGTAGGTACCTCAGTCCTTCTTCCCCAAACCAACATGCAGGCAAAACACCAGGTGGCTCTTCTCTAAAACTGAACAATGTTTGGGAAAAGCAAAGACTTCTAGTCCTAGTCACCTATGGATAAAGCATAGAAGGCTTTTCTGTGCTTGCAGGACTGAATGCAAATATTAATAAACTTACATGGTAAAAAAAAAAACCCAAAAGTATAATGGATAGGAGGAAAAATAGAACATGTAGAAGGAAGGGTAAGGATGCCAATACACTGATACCATTAATGCAGTCATTCATTCATTCACTTGATAAATATTTGCTGAGAAACTGCTGGGTGCAGATGTTGTTTTAGGTACTTGAGATACAGAGAAAGGGGGAAAAGACAGACAAAACTTCTTACCCTTTTGAAGCTTACATTAAATTATGCCTTTAATAAGTGAGTTGCAAGAGATACTGCAAAAGCTGATGGGATAAGAAATAGAGGTTTAAATATATTATTTAAAGATATAAAGATAACTGATAGAATTATTAATACTAATAATATATATTGAGAAGAGTAGAGATGAGTAAGTGACCTGAATTTCAAGCTCTCATGTATGGGATTAATTAGATACTATCTAAAGTGGATAAATCAAAACAGAGATAAAATCATAGTATCTGGAATTAGGGAGGTAACCACTAAAACTACAAGCAGAAACAATTGGAAGAGTTTGCTTCTAGGATGTGGTATTGGGGGTAAGAAGAGAAAGATATGGGTGCTATTTTTGCTTTTCATCATATGTGCTATTTGCTTTGTTACCATGTGTATGTGTTATATTGATTAACATATATTTTTAAATTAAGTGACTTCTAAGAACAGTTACAGATGAAGAAGGAGACCAATTTTTCATCTACCAAGTGTCACAGATTAGGCATAAAATCATTAGAAATGGATTTTCCTTTCTGCATCCTTTAGTAAGTGTTTAAAAATAGATACCATGTTGGTGTCTCGTCTTGGCTGTAGTGAATGGTAGAGTCAAAATAATAGGTTTGTGAAGACAAGAGCTGGAAGTGAAAGATAACGAGAAGTTTGTACAGTGTGTTATCAGAATAGCTTGGGTGCAGTTCATTTGAACAAAGTAATGTTTTCATTTCTCCATTGTTTACCTGTGCTTAACCTGCAGTGTTGAGGAAATTTGGAGCTAACATTTATTGAATGCTTTTTTTGTATAAAGTACTTTGCTTGTGGTAAGTCATTTAACCTACTCAACAACTGTATGAAATTGGCATTAATTTTCACATTGGATAGATGAGGAAATTGAAAATTAAACACATAACAAAGCTCGCTAAAGGCAACCTAATTTTTAAGTGGAGAGCTAGGTTTCCAGAATATATACAGTGTATATACAGTATATATATACACACTATTATATATATATTCCAGAGTATATATAGTATATATAGTGTAACATGTTTATCTTTATAAGCTATTGGGAAACATCCCCCTGTGTGAACAGGAAATGGAAGAGTTGCTAAAGCAAAGCCCTTGAGTAGACACTTAAGTAACTTTAAGTAAGAGTACAAATAATTCATCAGTAGTGACAAAAATGGAGAGTACATGACTCAGATATAATTAGGCAGGTAGATGTGAAGAGCTTGTTTAAGTTCTCTTTGGATTTCTCCTGTTTTTTCATTGAAAAGGGGAGTTGGGTCATTAGGAGTAGCAGGAGAGGGGTGGGGTAAAGGTGTTGGGAGAAGTTTAAGGAGGAGGAAAGGGCAGATGATAAATGACTTCTATAGGGAAGATAATGGATAGTGTTGTCTGATGACATAAGATTCGAAGCTGTGTGTGTGTGTATGTGTGTTTAGGGGTTAGGAGGAGAGATGGTAAAAGATTTAGAAGAGGAGCAAGGAGGACACATTTCCCACTTCCAGGCCTAGAGACCTATAACAGCCACAACCTGAGAGGGCTGGAGAGGAAGCAGGGAACTCAGGGAAGAGGTGGCTTTTAGTTGAAGCCCTAAGGAGACAGGAACATTCATGGATATTTTGAGGATGTTGGGTAGTGATGATGCACTGAGCACTCTCCAGGGTACAGCAGAGGGTTGGAGGAGGTGGAGATGGGGTGGGAGCTGAAGTCACAGCCTTATGAATATTGGGGTTTGGGTTTGTGGGATCTCCTGAGAGGCCTGAGTTTTTTGTGCTAACTGAAGCAAATGAAGATAAAGCAGAGATAGTGGTAGAGACTGTGAGTCTCCCTTGGGAGGGAGCTCTAAACTCTGTTTTCCTGCCAGTGGAGGGGTGGAGGACAATGGCAGACAGTTTCATGGTGAGCATGAGTGGTTCTGGGGCCATCTCCTCACTTGTGTGTAATGAATCAGCTTCCATGAGTGTGATACTTGTTCAATGTCTGTCTCCACCACTAGATGCTAAAATCCATGAGGGCAGGGACAGTGTAGCTTATTTTTGCATCTCCAGTGCCTTGAACAGTGCCTAGCACACACAAGGAGCTCAATAAATATATGTTGAATGAATACATAAGTAATGAAAGAATTAAGGATTCTTGACACAGAGGTCAGTATAAGCAGCAATCTGATGAGGCTGCCAATAAAAGGATAAAGGGGATAATGTCCACCGTGGAGAAGGTAATAATCTATTTTTACTCCTCACTGGGCAGCGTAAATCTGTAGGATTTTATTCATTTTTGGCCACTACACTGTAAGAAGGATGAAGTTCACTTCCTAGCATGTTAGGCAATTTTGGCTGCCAGAAAAAGGGACAACTTATGTCAGACTCCATGAAGTACTGAGGGATTTAGTGTAAAGATATTTGTAGAAGAAAGGCAATAGAAATCTCAGGAAGCACAGGAGTAGTTCTATATGTGAGCCTCGTAGGGAATGAAACACACTTGGGGAACTGAGTTATTTAATGGCTCTCTCAGTGTCCAAAGGTTGAGAGTCAATTCTCCCTCTTAATAGTGACTCAGCTCTTTTCTGTCTCTTGGTACTGCTCTAGGAATTCCTGATCAACCATGTCACTCTTTATTCTAAATATATGTTTTCTACTTCATATTTGCCTAGAGTCTCTGCTTATTCATTGTTTATGCTTAGTTACCCAATATGCTCTAAGGCTTTGAGGCTGCTCTTCCTCATCTTCCCCCATCATATCAGTCCAGATACTCTGTAATCACTTTGTAGACTTCTCTCAATATTTAAGCTTACCCAATCAATTTTTCATTTCTATTTGTGGCTTTAAAAATGCTTCTCAATAGTTTTCTGTTCTCTCAGCTGTCTTCTCCTTTGTTACAAGAGGTCACAATTTCTTACTTGGTAGCAACTGACCCATCTCCCCCTTTTCTAAGCCCCTAAAGAGGGCAGGTGAAAGTGGGGGTGTCCTTTCCCTGTCATATCAATCTCTTCTGGTCTTCAAGATGGCATTTTAATCTTTCTACCTGTCTGCGAAGATCTCAATCTTTTGGCTTAGAAAATCTCTCTTATCCCGCAGGTTAATCAGCCTATCTTCTTCAAATTTTGTGGTCGGTCATCTTCTGTTCCTCCTTTGGTAAGATAGAAACATGCTTTCCAAACCACTACAGTTCCTACTTGAATTCCTAAGCAAATCTGACTTCTAGAGACAGATAAGTTTACACACAATTTTTTGGTGCCTTCCTAGCATTGCACTGTAGGTTTGTATTGATCTTGTTCAGTTACTTCTCTATTTTGGCCGATGATCCATATGCATATCTAAGTACTTATGGACAGCACCAACTCAGTGTCCTATGGGGCATTCAAATTAATCTTCCCCATTATGTCCTTCCATGTTTCTACTTCTGCTAATTTCACCACCACCAACCCAGGAGCTAAAGCTCCCAATTGGTATTTATATTCCACTACTTCTCTCTTGCCCTCACTCTAGACACTTAATTAGTTGTCTAATCTTAGGCAAAGAGAGGTGTCAGGTGGTATAAATTTGATAAATCAAAACATTTGTAAGGCTAAAGATTAAAAGGACGTGGCGAGCTTGTCTGCCTTTGTTTTTTGCTTTGTTGTTCCAACAAAGATGTGTTAGCAAATGCCTATGACAGAGAAGTTAGCGGACTTCGGCAAAGGAAAGAAGCAGCAATGAAACACGGTTCAAATCTTCATGTACACTCTGCTGAAAGTTTGTTCTGTCAAGACCCCTGCTTTCTTCATCAGGGAGTTGGACTGTACCAAGTCATGTGAAAGTTACAGAGATAGTTCCTATGGCTGCTTCAAGCAAATCTCTATGCTTTCTTCCTTAAAGGTCATGCAGTTAAAGAAAAGTGCTTACTCGTCCAGTCTTACTTTTTATATTGGAGTAAGCTCAAAATAATTCTCAGGCAACAGCTGCTAATAATTACAGAGAAAGCATTTTATGTCTGCCCAGCCAAAGCACTGATTGTGTTTAACATGATGAGCATTGGTGGACTGCTTCTTTCTCTACTTTACCCAGTTTCAACTTTTCTTACCTTTGGTTGTATTTACTTCTATGATAGGTGCCACACCTGTCTCACTAACCCATCATATGTCCCTTTCTTGTTAGCTAAAGGTACCACCAAGTCCAGTACAGACTCTGATCTTTGGTCTCTGAGCATATGACTAGCATGATATCAGCTGTCCGGGAATTGCCATGTCAGTCTAGAATCTGGAAGATAGAAAATGGTCTATAAAATAGTCTACTGCCCACTTCCAGATTCTCTGTGGTGTCTTGAGAATAAATTGTCTGGGTATATATTATTAAGTATACTCAATTTGTGTCTGTGGCGGTCTGCCTAGTATTCTTGTTAGAATTTTAAAAAACGTTTAGGTGCCTCCTGTGTATTGGGTAATGGTTAAGCATGTTCATACATGCTAAGTTATTTGGGCTTCTTTAGAAATCAGTGAGGCATCAGTTTCAGATTTTACAGATACAGAAAATAGTTGATTCAAGTTACATAACTAGTAAATGGATGAACAGAAATATTATGAGCTTGGCCTGGCTTCTGTCAAAACCACGCTTCTTGCAATGTATATATATATATATATATATATATATATATATATATATATATATGAAATATCTGGATACCTGGATATAGATGTCCAGATATATTTTCCTTCCTAGTGTAATACACACACAAACACACACACACATATATATGTAAGTTACACTAGGGTAGCTAGCTACTATGTCTCATCTCTTGTCCCTGTTTTTTTTTGTTTGTTTGTTTTTTGAGACAAGGTCTCACTCTGTCACCCAGGCTGGGGTGCAATGGTGTGATCACAGCTCATTGCAGCCTTAACTTCCCAGGCTCAAGCAATCCTGCCACCTCTGTCTCCCAAGTAGCTGGGACTACAGATGCAGACCACCACTCCTGGCTAATTTTTTTCTGTAGAGACACGGTCTCATTATGTTGCCCAGGCTGGTCTTGAACTCCTGGGATCAAGCAATTCTCCTGCCTCAGCCTCTCAGAATGTTGGGATTACAGATATGAGCCTTTGCACCCGGCCTCTTGTCACTGTCTTAATTTTTCCCTTTTCAGTTTGTGGCTCAACATCAGAAAATTGCATTTCTGCTGGCCCTTTGACATTGGACAACCTGTCCTCTGCCTGCGTTTTCACCTGTTGGTTGCTTTAGCCTTTAACTTCTGGGAGAAAGAAATATTCAGTAGTGTCATAGCAACAGATAATAGAACTTAGATTTGCTCTAGAGTCTACTGCTTCTTCAAGGCATTAACTTGGATAAGTTATCATCTCCCTAGCACTTAATTTCCTTATATGCAGAATAAATAGATTGGATGAAATTGTCTAAGGCTACTTCCTTCTCTAATAACAATTTTTAACCTTAACTGAGAGTTAATGACATTTTTGCTAGGATGTAGGTATTATTTAAGTTTTCATCTAAAGAAATTGAAAATAAACACTCTCACTGAGGAAATTGAAGCTCAGGAAGTTTAAGTAACTCACCCAAAATGACAGCACTAACAGGTTGTTGATCTTGGATTTGAACCCAGTTACTTGAGTAGAAAGTCAAATCCTCCTAACATGGCACAAAAATGATCCATGAGCTTGCCTCTCCAGACTTAACTCTGATACTGCAACTATATATTCTAGTGACTGATGTGTTTGTAGATTCCCTGTACATGGGCAGGGTGTACGAAGAATTTTAATTGTGTTTTATGTCTCTGGGCCTTTACTTGTGTTCGTAATTTCCCTCTGGGGTGTATCTTTGCTTCCTCTCACCTCCTGAGTAATTCCTATTTTTTTCTTTCATAACTTAGTTCATGTGTCTTTTTCTCTAGAAAGCTTCTCAAATTCCCTGGTTGAGAAATGCTCTCTTCCTTGTTCTCACAATACATTGTGTGTACTTTCATCTTCAAATGTACCACATTTTCTTAAATGCACATATTTTATTCTGTCTCCCTCATTAAATCATAAGCTCTTGGCAAGAGTGTACCTCATCCTCGTTATCTTTTTATCCTAGAATCTACCACATGCACAATAAATCTTATTTGAACTTAATTGATCAGAATGATGCCAAGCACAGGGATTTACCCTTGTTTTTCTCAAGTTATTTTCTGAGTATGGTTATATTCACATCCTCATTTTACAAATGGAGAAATGCAGGCTACATAACCCAGGATAGAACCTCAAGATCTTACCCATGATCAGACTTCTAGAAAGAGTTGTCTGTGCACATTTCCCCAATGCCTTCGCTTCCCTTTCATAGCTAAGTCTCCCCCAATTCACCACACTACTCATTGTTCTGGCTAAGATCTCAGTGGTATCTGTATTACAAAATCCAATATGTATTACCAATCTTCCCTATACTTGGTTTTCCCTGAGTGATCATTCTCCCCATTTGATATTCTTTCTTACCATGGCATCTGTAACACACAACTTACTGTAACACAAAAATCGAGTGTTCCTGCTACCCCATCTGACCAACCCTTCTCATTCTACTTTGGGAGTGCCACCTTCTCTATTTAGAAATTGGAGTTCTTCAAAGACCAGCCTTGGACCCTTGTTTTTTTCTAATCCTACATTCTTTTCCTATGATGTCTCTCCTCCACTCCCACAGCTTATAAAAATGTTCTGTATACACCAATGACTTGGAGATTTATATATCCATAATATACACCAATATTAAACGCAGACATTTCTGAGCTCCAAAGACATACCTACAATATTTACTTAGTAAGTGTTGCCAAGTAAATGTTACTTACTCTTGGACACTTTTCATACATCTCAATTTTAACATGTCTGGATTTGAACTCATTTTTTAATCCCCGAAATCTACTCTTCATTTATATAGTCCCAATTTCCCCAACCCCCATTCTCCCAATTGCTCACAACAGAAATGCTAATGTTGCCCCTGACTCTTGTCTCTTTTAAAATACCTGTCAAGGCATTACCTTGTAGATGAACCTTGCAACTGTCTACTTCTTCATATATTCGTTGCTATGCTTCTGGTTCAGCTGCCACCATCTCCTTCATGAACTATAGCAATAGCCTCCCAACTGGACCTTTACTTTCACCCTTCTCTGCTCCTCCGCTCATAAACTCATCTAAGATATCTGAACCATTAGAAGGGCACTCATTCCTCCAGCTTCTCAACAGTTTGCCACCATAGCAATCAGATCACATTTTTAAAATCCCCTTACTAACTCTAACACACTTTCACGAATGTAACTTAACATTTTATCTTCTATTTAAAAAGGGTTGTTGATAAGAAATAGCCGTATGAAGACTTTTTCTGCATTTTTTAAAGTATGAATACAATGTGTCTGTTATCTTCTATATTATTAAGTGTCTCATATATAATGAGTTTTTTAAATCAGGAATTTCTTTTTCTTTAGTGTTGGGGAAAACAAAACACCCATTTGGATAGAAAAGTATAATTCCTTAGATTAGATAATGAGAAACGTATAATCCAAGATGATTTATGTTTGCCCTGACTACCGAGAAACTTGCTTATAATTTAATTTATTTTAATTACTAAATCTCTTGCATCCAGGAAATCAGCAGTTTTTTCTTGAATAAGTGAAAACATATAACTTTAGCACAGCATTAATGTTTTATTGTACTAAATATTTAGCAACAAAAAGTTCACTCTCTTGGACTGTTATAAACATTGTGGATTTTTTTAGGTTGAATAAAATATGCCACATTAAAGTACTGCAAATTCGTAGACTGAAATCTAGGGCAAAGTTCAAATCCCTTCAACTGTTTTTTTTTTTTTTTTCTTGGCAGACTGTGTGTTTCTGTTCAACCACAATGCTTATCCCACCCTGAACTCTTATTTAAATGTCTTTTTATTAAAATCTTTATTTAATCTGATTTAAACAGAAGTTTTTGCTGGGAAGAAAATTAAGAGATTATAGCTTTATAACATATTTTAAACATTTTGCAGAACCACTAGTTAGTATTAAGTGTCAGTTAATGCAGAATAAACCATGATAACGAAAATATTCTGAGATAATCTACATAATACATCTTCTAGACAAACTTCTAAGTACTGCAGTTCTTTGTGCTTAAGCCTGTGTTATGAAATCTTTGCTAAATAAAAATTACCCCTTTTCTGTGTTGGGTGGGTAGTGTGGTGTGAACGCAGTCAAATCTTCATGGCTGAACTTTGGAATCAGTGCTAAGCAGTGATTCTGACCCGGTTCTATGGCATGCAGAGGTGTGTAAAGAAACCCTCCTCGGGGACGCACATCCCCAGACTGCCCCTTCTATGTAACTCAGGCTGACTTTAGAACCAGGTGTGCCTAAACCACACTTGGTGGCGGGGTGGGGGGGAGGAGACACAAAACTATCATGTTGTTGTTGTTGTTCTCCTTTTTACGTTTCTTACTGTCTATTTTGGCAACATCTACAGCGAGGGAAAGCACTAGATGCTCCCAAGCTTGGTTCAGGATCAGCTGTTACAAATCTTCTTCCCTCCCTTCCTTCTGGGACGTTTGCGCCAAAACAGCTCAGGGTGAAAGGCATTTTCAGTTTTTGCTGTACTTTTCCTTTTGGTTAAAGACATGGAAAATTAGCAGAGAGAAACTGCTAAATGAGACCATAAGAGCTGAAAATGCTGAGTGTACTCAAAGGCAGCAGGAAAGCCCCCACTCCCTCCGTCATAGCAAGAGAAGGGAGGGTGACTGGACTGAGAGGAGAGAGCTGGTCCTACAAGGAGGAGGTTGGAGTTCCGACGTAGAAGTCCAGTTCTTCAACTTCTCTAAGATGGAGGAAAAGGACGAGAAATGGTACAGGGAAAGACCACTTAGAGAGTAAAAGAATAATTGGAAAGCTTTACCTAATGCTCTGTGTCTTCTCTGGAAAGACATTCTCCGTGAGAAGGCCGTCATCAGAAATGAAGAAGATGGCTGAGGAGAGAGCAAGGAATGGCTAAAATGCAAAGGCTGAGTGTTGATGGAGAAGGAGGAGGGGATATTAATGGTCTTTCAGTGGTTAGCAGGACACTATGATGTGGTAATAATGGATCATAAGCAGAAGTGAGCACATATTCCATCTTTAAGAAAAATAATACAAAATTACCAATACAGAGTATGTACAAAAGTAAATATTTAAGATAAAAAAATTACAACAAATTACAATAATTTATGTTTGCTACTTCACAAAAACACATGACTATGGGAACCATTGCCAGGCTCTTGAGGGCTTTGGAAAGAGCCTCTTGCAAAAAAGGAGGTGAAACCTTAAAGCTTCATTGGCTTCGTGGGAAATTCACCTCTGGTCGCAAGAACAGAAATACCACCAGAGTAAAGGTCTGGCTGGCACAGTATGACTTTCAGACAGCATCTTAAAGGCACTTTTGTGGGAGCGGATGATGGATGCCTTCACAATACTGGCCTCAAATTATTCAGAACACCACTAACTTCTGATTTTTCTATAAAACTTGAAGAAGAACATGCATGCGAAGATGCTTTGAAAACTCCTAAAGGTCTCCCTGGGGGAGAAGCCAAGATGGCCGAACAGGAACAGCTCCCGTCTACAGCTCCCAGCGTGAGCAACGCAGAAGACGGGTGGTTTCTGCATTTCCAACTGAGGTACCGGGTTCATCTCACTGGGGTGTGCCAGACAGTGGGTGCAGGACCGTGGGTGCATGTTAGTATGTTTTTTCTTACATTCTGCAAACTCTGCTATGCCTCAATCAATAATCAAATTTGGCTGGGTGCAAAGGCTCACGCCTGTAATCCCAGCACTTTGGGAGGCTGAGGCAGATGGATCACAAGATCAGTATATCAAGACCATCCTGGCCAACATGGTGAAATCCCGTCTCTACTAAAAATACAAAAATTAGCTGGGTGTGGTGGCACACAGCTGTGGTCCCAAGCTACTTGGGAGGCTGAGGCAGGAGAATAGCTTGAACCCAGGAGGTGGAGGCTGCAGTGAGCCAAGATCGTGCCACTGAATTCCAGCCTGGGCGACAGAGTGAGACTCCATCTCAAAAAAAAAAAAAAAATCAAATTTACCTAAGCATTCAGCAAGCCTATTTATTTTTTACTTTGTACAAGCACTTTAGGGTTTTAAAAATAATTGCTACGTGATATTACCTTTCATTTTTCCTAGAACATTCTTTTTTCACCTTTGTATTCCATGGTTGAGACAATATAATTTTAGTCCCCATTTACAAGTGATTCACCCTCAGCCTTCATTTTTCTATAATAAAGTTCTAACTTTTGCTTTCATCTTCTTTTGGTAACTTCTTAATTCCCTTGATCATATGCAGTTCTCATCTCTGTTCTTTTTCTGGGTTTATCCTTATTTTTCTTAAAGTACATGGCCAAAACTACAACCAAGGTTGCATGGAAGAAAGTGTCATAGTTTTATAAATCATTCTAATGCATGTGTGTGAATTTTTTAATTCTTTTGCTATATTATGCCCAGCATTTGGTGGTTTGTTGGCCATAATGAGATTTTTTTTCAGTTTGATGTCTCTTTTAGATTCTCTTTAATAGTAGTTGCTTGGAATCATAGGAGAAATTTGGTCAGGATAATCCAAGTTTGAAGTAATGGGCAAAAGCACTCAAACTACTGGGGAGAGTGATGAATGAAGCAGACAGGAGGTGATAGAAAGGAGTGGGGTTGCAATCTGAAAAGAAGGTTTTGAGAGATCAAAAAACAAGTCAAGTCACAGGATAGGGAGCATTGGTTAATTGACAAGATAAAAGGATTATGATCCTAGAGAAAAAGCAGGAAGTTGGCACCAGGTTGATATAATGAAGGTAGAGTTGTACCTTGTAAGAAGGTCCAAGGTTCTTTCATTCAATGAGTGGCCAGTGTGGGGTGGAGTAGGAGGTCAGGATGATCAACTAGATAGAACTTGTATGGTAGGGAATAGAAGAGTGGTTCTCAACGCTGACTGCACATCAGAACCACCTGGAAAGTTTTAAAGCCTATCAAGGCCCAGGTCCCACAGGCCAATTCAATCAGAATCTGGAGGTGGGGCTAGGCATTGGCAGGTGTGAAAAATCACCCAGTGATTCTTGTATGCAGCCAGAATTGAGGACTATGGATTTGAGCAATTGTTTGCACCTGCAGAAGTTTTTATACTCTTGCTACTCCATCTGGCCTTATTACCCTTTATCAATTAAATCAGACTATTTGGGGGTAAGATTTTGGCTCTGTGTTCCCACCTAAATCTCATCTCGAATTGTAATCTCCCTGTGTCAAGGGAGGAACCTGGTGGGAGGTGATTGGATCATGGGGGCGGTTTCTCTCGTGCTGTTCTTGTGCAAGTTCTCATTAGATCTGATGGTTTAAAAGTTGAGGTTTCCCCTACTTGCTCGACATTCTTTCTCTTGATGCCTAGAAGGTGTCTGCTTCTCTTTCACCTTCTGCCATGATTGTGAGTTTCCTGAGGCCTCCCCAGCCATGCAGATCTGTGAGTCAATTAAACCTCTTTTGTTTATAAATTACTCAATCTGAGGTAGTATCTTTATAGTAGTGTGAACATGGGCTAATACAGCAAGATCTAGGCAAAAGCCATTTAAAAAATTCCCCAGGTGTTTCCAACCTGCAACCAAGTTTAGGAACCACTGGGTTAGAGGGATTGTATCCTGTGATTTCCTATGTACCATTAATAAAATGAAATTATATTGTATGATAGCCCTTGTGTATTAAAATAATACTTTGTTTTGAAGTTTAATGCACAGAAAGGAATCCAGATGCTGCTCTTCGTGTTAGTTTTTTTTTTTTTTTTTTTTTTTTTTTTTTTGAGATGGAGTCTCACTTTGTCTCCCACGCTGGAGTGCAGGGACACGATCTCGGCTCACTGCAACCTCAGCCTCCAGGGTTCAAGTGATTCTCCTGAGTAGCTGGGGTTACAGGCGCCCACCAGCATGCTCGGCTAATTTTTGTATTTTTAGTAGTGATGGGGTTTCTCCATGTTGGCCAGGCTGGTCTCCAACTCCTGACCTCAAGAGATTTGCCCATGTTGGCCTCCCAAAGTGCTAGGATTACAGGCGTGAGCCACTACGCCTGGCCTGTTTGTCTTACTTCTGATGGTTTAGTACACCCTTCTAATTTAAGAAAATGAGAATGACAGAATTTTGAAAAATGGAGGAGGCCTTAGAGAAGAAGTCACAACCGCTTTTTTTACATATGAGAAATAAGGGGTCCAGAAAGGATAATTTAATTGTTCACAATTTCTTGGGTGGTTAATAACAGAATAGGGTCCCCTGACAGATCATTTTCAATTTTCTTTCTACTCCTTAATGCCGGCTTCATTACAACTCTTAGTTTTGAAATGATAAACATTAAAAGGGATATGACTTCATTTATAAAATCTATGGAGTACATGGACAGGGTGAATGTGAATTTGTCCATAAACTCTAGAACACTAGAAATAAAAGTTGCCCTCAAAGCCATGAAAAAGTTTATTTTAAAACAAGTAAATTAAACTACTAAAGTATCCCCTAATACCAAACATGGCATTTAAATTAGTGACCATGAGAATCTTTCAAGCCAAAAGAATGGCCACTGGGTAGCCATTCTATTTACGTAGGAAGGCTAAAAGTTTTGGGGTCTTCAGACCTGGGAAAATATGTGAGTTTCATAAGGTCACATGCTAGACTGTAAAAGGAAATTTTGCAATCAGTACTTAAACTCTTAATCATGTGGCTCACATGTTTTCATACTCCCTGAGCTGGTTAGTCCAATTCCTGACCTAGCCAACCTAGAAGAAAACAGAACAAAAGCAGGTCTCTTTCGGGAACAAAGTTAACTGCATATGATTATATTCTGTTTGTTAAATATGCACGCTTCCTTGTGTATTCATGGACTTTGGTCCCAGTAAATGATCTTTGCAAAAAATGTCATGGGCAAATCCTGCTTACACTGAATGACATTATTTGAGAGGCAGGTTGCTAGTTGCCAACTACACTGCTTTGTTTCCAGCTGTTTCCCAGCCCGTATCTTTCCATTGGCTGTGATGAGAAGACTAGAGCATGCTGATGAAGCCTAAAAGCAACTCCAGGGAGGGGAAGTGAATAGATTAGATCATAGACTTGGATTTAGAAAGGTTTCCATGGGCTGAAATGAGCAGCAAAATCTAAGCAGATGCAATTCCATGGAGAGAGAAGACCGGTATAAGTACTTGAACACAGTATATCAGTAAAGGGAGGGAACACACTTGCCTTATGGTATTTGAAGGGCTGTTATTAAAAGAGAGTTTCTAAGCCCAAAGTCCACAGACCATTCATAGGCCTTCAGAACCCTGCACTTCCCCAAAGATTGTACAAGTTTTTATTCATGTCTAAATTTTTTTTTCCTGGGGATAAGGCCTGTCATTTTTATTAAATGCTCAAAATAAGAAAAATCAGATTAAACCTAAAAGTTATAACTAGGGAAAATAAAAGGCAGCTACAGATAGATTTAGTTTCAATGTGAGGAAGAAATTTCTGACATTTAAAGTTGTCCAAACATGGAATGAGCTACCATGGGAGGTTTCAAATTTCCAGGCCATTTGGCAAGAATATCATAGAGGGTATTTAAGCAACAGTGAGTGGTGAAATGTGTTTACATTTCTATAAAACAAACAACTGTGTACATGGAGAGAATGCTTCAGTAAAATTAATGTGAATGCTGGTAGAGTTAGGAATTCTCAGAGCACTGAGGCCCTGAACCAAGAGACCACAAGTGATGACAAGACTTGTGGCTAGTGGGGGGGTTGGGGGTACATTTGCCTCCTTTGGGCAGATCCTGGTTATGATAATTAGACAAAAAAGACACCCTAGTGGTTTCATTTTGCCTTTGCACTGTTGGAGGACTTGCCGTACACCTGGGTCGTTTATGGTTATCTAATAGATACACCACCCACAAACAGTTACAATGGGGAAGTTGGTAGAAAAATAAAGAGTGCGGGTATAGTGGTTAAGACCATGGACTGGAGAGATAGGCCGGCTGAATTTCACTCCTGCCTCTTTTTGCTAGCTGTGTGTGACCTCGAAGAGGCTGTATAGCCACCCTGTGCTTCATTTCCCCAGATGTGAAATGAGGATGACAGTAGTACCTACGTTATAGATTGGAAAATAAATACAAAAAATTATGTAAAGAGTTAAAAACCATGCTTAAGAACGGTTAGCTATATGACTGTTGTGGTTTCTAGTTATTGAATGAAGATATTTGAATTACATTACAAACTGTCATTTATTTGCTGTATGATGTGGGGAAAATGCCTTATCTCTCTGGCTTCATGCTTCCCATCTTTAAAATGGTGAACACATTTACGTTGGATGGAGATAATATCCAATTTAGTACTGGCTTTAACAACTAAAACAGTCAAAGTACCCCTAAAGGTCTTACTTAGAAAGCAGAGTTTAACAATGATTTTTATAAGTTTAGGCTTATAGCAGCACATTAATTCTTAGTTTGGGAGCAATGCTTTAGCTTAGATTTTGAAATCATCAGCAAAGTGTACTATCTGCACTATCATCAAGTTTTGTCAGAGCCTCACCCATGTTTTAAATCTGTTGTCTCTAGAACTCTACCCAAAACTTTTTATTAGAACGTCTTGAGGTATATTTTGTATCTGAAATTTTCAAGGGCTTCGCAGTAATTCCTGAGTTGGCCCCTATTTGGAGCTGCAATTCCCAGATCTAGAGAGTTCTGCCTCCCAAGCAGTTGGAGTCTTGGACACCTCCTATCCGATGACTGATCCTCCTCTGCTTGAATCTTTTGGAAAAGAGAGCACTTGCCAATTGACTAGGGAGTTCATCACCCTTCATGGTCTATTTAAAGTTCTCTTTTCTTTTTCTTTTCTTTCTTTCTTTCTTTCTTTCTTTCTTTCTTTCTTTCTTTCTTTCTTTCTTTCTTTCTTTTTTTTTTTTGAGACGAGGTCTCGCTTTTGTCCCCCAGGCTAGAGTGCAATGGCGTGATCTCGGCTCACTGCAACCTCCGCCTCCTGGGTTCAAGCGTTCTCCTGCCTCAGCCTCCTGAGTAGCTGGGATTACAGGGGCCTGCTACCACACCTGGCTAATTTTTGTATTTTTAGTAGAGATGGGGTTTCACCATGTTGGCCAGGCTGGTCTTGAACTCCTGACCTCAGGTGATCTGCCCGCCTCAGCCTCCCAAAGTGTTGGGATTAGGCCTGAGCCACTGCACCCGGCCTATTTAAAGTTTTCTTTTCATCTTAAAATGCATTGTATATATGTACTTAATGTGTAAGAATGTGTAAGTTGTTAGTTAATAACTGATGCAGCTTCACATTAAGTGCTTTGCTTTTAAATTTAACTTCAAATGCTAAATTAGTAGTATGGGCAAACACACATCAATAAGGTCTGTTGGTTTGGACTCTGCTATTTTGAAGTTCGTCATAATTGGCTAGACTGCTGTGTACATTTGCTAAATAAGTTGTCATCTTTATAACACAAATTAATAGCATGCCCAAACATTTAAGAGGCTTAGAAAGAACTGCTTTTAAGGACCTTGAAGTACTGTATAAACAACTACTGAAATGCTAATTATAATTTAGTCTTATCTATTTATCACATTTTTTTTCTTGAGAGGAGTCAGAGACTGAAGAGGTTGACATGGTCAACCTTCAAATGTGGGTTCCTGGCATTCCTTGAAAAGAATGATTTTATCAGATACTTATCTCCTGGCCAGGCTTTTGGGTTTTTGTTTTTTTGTTTTTCTCATCTGCCGGTCCTGCTTGAGCTGCCATTTTAATTTATTATTCATGCAAAGTATTTGAGAGCTAGTCCATGCTGATTTGCAAATGTCAGATTTTCTTCAGGCCATTCAACTTCCTTGGTGTGTTTGGGAAATCTGCCTTCCATTTGTTGTGTTGGGTTAAAAGTAAAATAATCAGGAAGGAGACAGCCCTTCATAAGGCTTTCCTTCATTACTAGGAAACATCTCTGGGACAGCCCTGTCAAGCCACTGCAGCCTGACGCTCTTCAAGAACTCACTCACAGTCCTGAAGCTCCCCTGCTTCTTGCTCGGCCCGCATCGCGGACCCTCTCCTCCCTCTGCTGTATGAGACTTTCCTCCTCAGAAGGGCGCCACAGTTTAAAATTTTGTTCTTTGAACATTTCCTTTCCCAAAGTTAAAAATGATTAAAAGACAATTTTTCATCTTGTTTTCAAAAACAGAGGGGCTGTGACTTCCAACTCTTAGATACAAATTTTCTTTTCAATGTGGAAGCAACTTGAATTTTAGGATTAAAATCCAATCTTCAAATAACTATAAAGTCAGGGAGAATAAGCCCCTCCCCTTCTCCTTTGCACCCAAAAATCCAACCATATTGACCTTTTCATGGGTTCCCAGTTGCTGTCCAGAAATGCACTCTGCCTTGGAGGAGCTTGCGTTTGGGTAAAGGATCCAATCAGAAAAATAGATTCTCATGAAGCAAGATGACTTTATAAGAGTAATTCAAACTACATGCTGGTGAGGGGAGCACCTGTCACAGCTCAATGGGGGCAGTGCACGGGTCTCCTTTCTGGGGAGGGGATGTTTGAGCCGAGTTCTGAAGGAGAAGGCATTGAGGATCCCTCACACAGAGGGTTGGGTTCTGTGAGAGGGGAAGAGAGGCTTTCCAGGGCAAAGGTAGGGTGCATTTCTGGATTGTCATGTCTATCACAGTGTCTGGCTAGTCCTCAAGTTACGTTTGTAGCATGAATAAGTTTGTAGCATTATCGAGAATTATAATCAGGCCATTCTAAAAGTATTAACAAAATTAGTGTAGATTCCAGAAATGGCAAATTTAGAGAGCTCATCATTAGGCAAGTACTCTGAAATAGAAGAGAAAGTTAAGGTTATTTAACTTACAGTAAAATTCCATTAAAATTATATCACAATAAATAATAAAAAATTTAAAAAATAATTTAACAGAATTAATGTAAAATGTAAATACTAAAATTATTGTTGTCTTTTAATAACAGATATGATTTATTTAAGTAGATAGACTATCTCATACATGGCTTGAAAAGTGCTGTCTGGTAAAGGTTTTTCTTTATTTTAACTCGGCTATGAGGCAGGAACTTTCATGGCTTTTGAAAATTACTTCTTTTAAAATGAAACCTCTGATCTAAAACAAAACAAAGCATTATAGATTGACACTTTTGAAATAAGTTTTTATTTTCAGGAATTTCTTAGGAATAAAGTGAATTTATACTTCAAAAGATAAAGCTAAAATAAAGTTATAATAAAACAGTAAGTGAGAAGTTGATAATTTTTAAAGGTGAATGTGTGTGTGTTGGGGGTGGGGGATAATTGAATATAATTTTTTACTTCATAAATGCAAGTTAATTTAAAATGATTTTAAACCTATATTGTAGACATGGGAGTGCTATTAATACATGTGGAATTACAAGTCCAAAGAAAATCTTCAAAGTTGCAGTGTTGTGATTAGCAACCCAGTTAAACCACAAAGTGCGTGCTCCCACATCATCAACATTTCTGCAACAGGATTCTTCGCTTGGCAGGTCTTAGGAATGATTGCTCAGTCTTGTGACTGTCTTTCTATCCTCCACATTGACTTGAGACAACATAAAATAAAAATATTCACCAACCATGTGATAGATTTGTAAACAACACACGTGCATTTTTCTGCTGTAATTTTTATGACTGGCACAACTTGGGTAGAGTTTGGGGAAAAATAGGTGAGAAGAAAGAAAGGAAAGTTAAGGATAACCACACTCGGGGAAGGACTAAGAGATGGAGGTGGAGAAGGCACAGATAAAGTTAGGCGTTTACTTTGTTGTACCACTTGAGCACTGCATCTGGCTTTTAAACCCTTACTGTGTCTTGAATGCAGCTGATTTCACAGAGTGGAACCTCCCGACCTGGCCAATCTGGCTTCCCATCTTCAAATCCTCTTACTAGAAAGAATGATTTTAAGACAGGAAACTTGCCAACCTTGGGTTCTGTAGGGAAAATGGAGAAATTTGTGGTGATTCCCATTCCCCATCAGGGCTCTTGATTCTTCCAGGCAGTCCTTTATTTATTTTTAGTTTCTTTTCTTTTTCTATGCTAAGATAGTCCCAAATGTTTTCAATTTTCATGTAACTCTTTATCCTACTCATTTTCTCATTTTAACTGTATGATGTTACCTCTGAAGTCATGGTAAAATAAAGCCCATTATTTCCCTTCCCTATCCTTCCAGTATTTATAATGTCACCCGCCACTACCTCCTCCCACCTCACGTCCCCAAGCCAATCCTTCCCCTCCCGCTTTAGGCCTTTGTTCAGTCAGTTATCTGTGGCTTCATATTCATATTTTATATGTTGTCTCCTCCCCCTTAAAAACACGCCGAAAGAATCTTCCCTTGATTCTGCCTTTACCTCAAATTACTGCTTTGTCTCTTTTTCCCTTTGAAACCAAAATTTGTATAAGATTTGTCTGTATTTGCTCTCTTACCTTCATGATCTTTTTATTCAAGTTGATTTCTATCTCCACAACTTCTTAGAAAATGACCTTGTTAGAATTACCAGTAACTTTATAATTGACAAATCCAGAATCTCTTTTTCAATCCTCACTTTTCTTGACCTCTTTGTAAAATCAACGCTATTGTTCAATTTTTTTTCTTTGCAATTGTGGATTGTGCTGCTATAAACATTGGCATCCTTTATTCTTATTCAGTGCTCTCTCCCTAAATTAGTTATTTCATGCATTTCCATAGCTTCAACAATTACCAATGTGTTGTCACCTGCCAATACCAAACTTACTACTCCCACATTAACCCCTCTTTTGAGTTCCATTTATATTTTAAGGACAGCAGCTTTGACATCCATGTGATCATAGACAATTTATGTAAGTTTGCTAAACTCTTAGCTTTATTATCTGTAAAATATTGTTTTAAGATTAGTTAATCTAATATGTCTGTCATATTCCAGAGATAATAAAGGCCAATGAATATTGTTCTTATTGCTAATAAATATTTTGTTGAACAGTGATGGTGAAAGGTGGTTTTAATGAGCATGATGGGGGTAGTTGTGGAGGAAGCTCGAACAGAAGATTGCCAAAGAGAGGAAGCACTACATTTTGCTTAACGGTGAACTAATGCTGTAGAATAAAAACAGGGTGTGACTGTGCTGGTGACAAGGATGAAGATAAGCAAACATGAGAAAGTAGAAATAGCTCCAAACTGAGTGTTTTAAAGTGCTGAGTATTGTTCCATTTAAATACCAGAATACTCCAAATAAGACATGGTCTCACATTTTTCTGTTGGTGACTTACTGTTTTCCTTAAATTTGTGAATTCAAAGGCATTAATTAAGAAACAAATTGTATATTGTATATAATCTAAATATACAGTTTGAATGATGCCAAAGGTATACTTTTCAGTGATTTGTTCCACTGAAGCTCAAGTCTTGTAACTTGAGTATTATAGACGTTCATTTATTCATCCATTTAAAAAAATTTTGCATATTATTCTGTGCCAGGCATTGTTACATGGTAGTATAGATTATTATAAGGCACAGATGTTGACCTCAAGATGAATAAAAAGACAGCTCTGTCACTAGATAGCACACGTGATGGATGTGCAACAGGTAAAAAGAAGACCATTTTGCTCAGAGCAATAAGCAGAACGTTTCCTGCCTGGGGCTGGCCCTTTTTGGTCAAGTTGCTCTCAACTCAAGAATGCTAATGAGGTACCTGCCTCTGACATCTCTCCTTGGGTTAGTGTCCTAAGATAGTCTATGGCTCAACTCAAGTCTAGAATCGGCCATATTTTCTTCTTTCTCATCATTAACAGTTATTTCTATATCTGATTCCCAGTGGGGTGGTCTCACTGTTCACTGAACCATCCCTTTGCTGCATTTCACTATACTGGCTCTTGAGTTAGACATACTCCAGGACCTTAGAACTAATCTGAGAGTAGGATCTGTGGTTTGAATGTTCTCATCTCAGGTCTCAGGACAATATTTGGAAATTTGAAGATGTTGAATAAGATTAATGTATTTGCTTGGGCAGTTGCCTGCATTAATAATAAAACTGTTTGAAAGTTGTTCTAGATTTTTGAAGTTAGAGGTTAAAATTATTATTTTTCAAAGATTTAGGGGTAAAATGGTACGTCTTCAAAAATTTGATTAACTGAACCTATTAATTAGATGTGATGAACTCAAGACTTCTCAACAGGTATTAAACCTTCTGAAGTAGCTGAATCCTGTTCTGATACAAATATCTGATTTTTTTAAAAAAACATCAGTGCTCCCTATATTTTGGTCAGGACTCACTGCTGGTACTTGTTCCCATGGACCAACATCCTCTTTCTGAAGGAAGAGCCAATGTTTTCTTCATTTCCGAGGGAACTGATTACAGGGATTGTTTCTATTTTCGTTAGATACATAAACACATTTCTGTGGGGGGAAAATAGCAGAGCATACCACAGTTGGTGATTTTGCAAAAATGGGGTTGGTGTTGGCCAGAGGAAAACAAATTCAAATCTTTATTGTCATTTCCACTGATTCTCAAAAACATTGTTTTAAGGTTTAGAGGAAAAATTAGGCTGTTTATTAAAATCCTCTCAATTTCAAATGTATGGTAGAATCATAACAAAAGTAAATGATAGGATATTTCGTGGGAATGAGATAACAATTCAGTATTCAGTCCGACATTGCCTTCTAGATAATATTCTATGCCAACTTTGAGGTTTCTGTGTTTTGAACTACAAACTGTCAAAATCAATGTTTTCATACTTAAAAGATAAAGAATGGAATGGCTTTTCAAGTACCTTTCAATCGAAGCCTACAGGCTCAGTCTGTGACCATGGTGGTATAGCTGCTGTCTGAGCTTTTTTTTCTTATTTCAGGATATTATTTTGCTTCAAAACCAAGGCCACCCCATTTTACTTCTCACTGTCAAAACAAAGCCCAGCTGTAACACTGATATAGGGAGGTGAGGTCAAACAAGGCCAGCAGGGTAAGCTTTTCATGTTCACAAAAGAACATAAATATTCCCATAGTGTAGCCAATCTAAGTAGAAGTAAGACACTTCATTAGAGGGATTTATTGGAAAATTATAGTTTGATTTTTCATTCATTTAACAAATACATATTGACCATTTTCTATGTTGATACAGCCTGTGACCTCACAAAATTTGCAGTCTAATGACAGAAACTATCAAGTAACCAGGTGTAACAGATAACATTTTGAAAGTGCTAAACAGATGTTATTTTAATTCCTGTTAAATAATGGTACTCTACAACCCCACACCGTGTATACATACAGTTGGACCATACATTTCAAACTTGGGCTAAGGAGGTGTTGTTAAGGGAGGTAAGACCTAAGGATGAATAAGAACTGGGGCTATAAAAGATCAGTTGAAAGCAAATGCAGCTATGAATTCCTAGATGCCAGTGAGAACCTTTGAAAAACTAAAAGAACATCACTGTGGCTGGGGTGAGAAGGGAAATGGCAAAGGATGAGTATGGAGAAGTGAATAGAAGCCAGATTGTGTAATTCCTAATAAGCGATTGTATCTGGTGTATATGAGGAATTGAATCTGGTGTATATGAGGAATTGAATCTGGTGTACATGGGGAATTGAAAGAAGGCCACTATGGTAGGAACACCTAAGTAAAGTATTTAAAAATCAATCTTATAAGCGGTATCCTATTTGACCATTAGAGTTCAGTTAATTTATCCAGCTGGGGGAACCAAAAAATAGCTAAGGGTGCTCCTGTGATCCAATTCGGATGAGAGCCCTGTGTGAGCAAGAAAAATGAAAAAGAATTTGAGTGTTTGGTCAAGTTTCCTTTATATCTGAATTGGATTTCTGCTTTGTGTCTAAGCAGACGTCTGTGCGGCAGCTCTAAGTATCTCCTCTCTGCCTTTACTAGGGCTAGCCTCCTTAAAGGACCTGGACATTAGCATTCATAAGAGGCTTTGAATATGATCCTTGAAAGAACTGTAGCGCCTCATAATGGGGTTAAAGGGAGAGTGGGACAGGCTTATGGGGTACTACACAAGATCGTTACTATTTAGCTACAGGAATTGGAAGTACCCAGAGATCTTAGTCTATAGTATATATCTTAGAAAATGTGCTGGGGTCAAAATCAGAAAAAAAAAAAACAACACATCAGTTATGCATCCAAAAATCAAGCAGGAATCTGGGAATAAGATGAAGAGGATCAAAAAGCTTATAAGCAAAAAGGTAGAGGTCTGGAGTTTTTGCAATGAGCAGAGTAATAATGTTTGGGTTTTCCTGTATTGGTCTGTATGTGCACAAACAGACCTCAGTTAAGATGTAAAGTCATGGTAGATTTGTACAAAAGTGAGGAACACTGTTGAAAGGTTGGTCATTATTAGAACTACCACCTGCAAGAGTCCTCCTCAAGGGAAGCCATGGTAAACCAGAGAAGTTACCAAAATCTACCACCCAGAACTGTTGACATTGGGAACTTCTGTTAAGAGAAACCAGTGAAAATCACAGCTAAGAAGCTCAAGATGGAAGTGGTCTCTGAAAGGGGAGATAGAGGATCAGGCTGGAAGATCACATAGCTCAGTGGTCTATATCCAATGTTTTCTAAAATTCTAATAAAAGTCATCCTTGATATAAGACCAGAAATAAAGATGGAGAGGAATTGGGAAACGATTCTTGGCAGGAGCTTAGACCAACTGTTACAGAATTAAAAGCTGTACTTGGACTCTTGGAAGAGGGTCGGAACAAAGATTGCTCCATAAAGCCAAGAAATGTGTGACGTCTTTTATCACTGCTTTTTGGTTTGCAAACTGGCAGATTAGAAATGAGATGCATTCCAGGCAGATCACCTGAGGTCAGGAGTTCAAGACCAGCCTGGCTAACATGGTGAAACCCTGTCTCTGCTAAAAATACAAAAATTAGCCAGGCATGGTGATGTGCATCTGTAATCCCAGCTACTTGGGAGAGTGAGGCAGGAGAATCACTTGAACCCAGAAGACGGAGGTTGCAGTGAGCTGAGATTACACCACTGCACTCTAGCCTGGATGACAAAGCTAGACTCTGTCTCAAAAAAAAAAAAAAAAAAAAAAAAAAAATGCTTTCAATGGTGACTTTTGCATCCTAGTCATTTTAAAAATTAATACACATCTTTTTAGTGATCATAAGTTTTCTTCCTATGTGATTTTGCTTATACCCAAGCAGAATATTTATTTATGCAGGAATCATTTCTTTTATTTATAGTCAGAAACAAAACCATCTGGAGAATCTCTGACAGGGTGTTTTCTTCTTTTTTTTTTTTAAGGTCCACTACATGAGTTAGGCTTAGTTATTTAAATTCACATCTGAGCAATCAATTTGTTTTAAATCAAGAAAAATATATGAAATTGTTAAAATGGGGAACTAAACATCGCTGAGTCTTAAGTTTCCGAGTGGAAACACAAGCACATGAAGTAACCCTCACATATTCTTTTAATAGGCTTATTTCCTTCAAGTATATTATTTATCTTTTTGTAAAAAAGAATTAAAGTTGTATTACAAAAATGATCTTATTTAATTGTCAGGATTCAAATAAAGTCAAGTTGGCTAAAATCTAAACCACATTTTTAAAAATTCAACTTTTAAGACAAATTATAGTGATGTACATAGAATAGGAGGACAGAGCAGCTTTGGCTAGGCTAAAAGTCGTAAATGAGAACAAAAAATCTGAGTTTCTCGGTAGTCAGGGCAAAAATAAATCATGTTGGATTATACGTTTCTCATTATCTAATCTAAGGAATTATACTTTTCTATCCAAATGGGTGTTTTGTTTTCCCCAACACTAAAGAAAAAGAAATTCCTGATTTAAAAAACTCATTATATATGAGACACTTAATAATATAGAAGATAACAGACACATTGTATTCATACTTTAAAAAATGCAGAAAAAGTCTTCATACGGCTATTTCTTATCAACAACCCTTTCTAAAATAGAAGATAAAATGTTAAGTTACATTTGTGAAAGTGTGTTAGAGTTAGTAAGGGGATTTTAAAAATGTGATCTGATTGCTATGGTGGCAAACTGTTGAGAAGCTGGAGGAATGAGTGCCCTTCTAATGATTCAGATATCTTAGATGAGTTTATGAGCGGAGGAGCAGAGAAGGGAATTCATAACCAAGCCTGCTCCTAAAATCATAGGATTATGGATTGTAGGTTATAGGAGCTCTTCGCATAACTACTCTTTGTGTAGAAAGCAAAGTCAGCATTCTGTTGGGCAAATTAAAGAGCCTTTTGCAAACTCCTGCCCAGATGGCAATTCCTACTACATTTTCATAGAAGTGGATTGCCAAAAAAAAAAAAAAAAAAAGCAGATTTGGAAAAAATTAATGATTGTGGTTTTCATATGGTGAATTGGCTACTGGCATGTTATTTGAAAAGAATATAAAATATTCATTGACTATCTGAATAAAAAGACTGTTTGAACTATCACTTTCCAGCTCATGTGGTGGGGTAGCCTATTGACACAGCTGTCTTAACCTTTGCATGGCAAAATATTTGCTTAAAAATGAACATTCCTCATGACCATTTTGCTTAGAGACATATCTAAGCAAAAAATGGTACAGACTGCGGTAAGAATTTGCTTTGTATTCGATTTTATTTGAAACTTTTTATTGAGATAGTCATAGATTCACATGCAATTTAAGAGATAATACAGAGAGACTCCTTTTATACTTTCCCCAGTTTCCCAAATGGTAGCATTTTGCAGAACTGTAGTATAATATCACAACCAGACATTGACATTAATACAATCCCCTGAACTTATCCGAATGTTCTCAGTTTTAGTTGTACTCGTGTGTGTGTGCGTGTGCATGTAGTTCTATGCAATTTTATCACATGTAGGTATCCTGTATCTACTATTACTGTATTAGTCTGTTTTCATGCTGCTGATAAAGATATACCTGAGACTGGGCAATTTACAAAAGAAAGAGGTTTAACTGGACTCACAATTTCACGTTGTTGGGGAGGCCTCACAATCATAGTGGAAGGCAAGGACGACCAAGTTACACCTTACGTAGATGGTGGCAGGCAAACTCCCATTTTTTAAAGTCATCAGATGTCGTGAGACTTATTCACTATCATGAGAACAGCAAAGGAAAGACCCATCCCATGATTCAGTGATCTCCCACTGAGTCCGTCCTGCAACATGTGGTAATTATGGGAGATACAAGGTGAGATTTGGGTGGGGACACAAAGCCAAACCATATTATTCTGCCTCTGGCCCCTCCCAGATCTCATGTCTTCACATTTCAGAACCAACTGTGCCTTCCCGAAAGTCCCCCAAAGTCTCAACTGATTTCAGCATTAACTCAGAAGTCCACAGTCCAAAGTCTCATCTAAGACACAGCAAGTCCCTTCTGCCTATGAGCCTGTAAAATCAAAAGCAAGTTAGTTACTTCCTAGATACAATGGAGGTACAGTCATTGGGTAAATACAGCCATTCCAAATGGGAGAAATTGGCCAAACAAAGAGACCACAGGCCCCATGCAAGTCCAAAATCCATCAGGGCAGTCAAATCTTAAAGCTCCAAAATGATCTCCTTTGACTCCATGTCTCATACCCAGGTCACGCTGATGCAAGAGCTGAGTTCCCATGGTCTTGGTCAGCTCCGCTCCTGTGGCTTCACAAGGTACAGCCTTTCTCCCAGCTGCTTTCACTGGCTGGCTTTGAGTGTCTGCAGCTTTTCCAGGTGCACGGTGCAAGCTGTTGGTGGATCTACCATTCTGGGGTTTAGAGGACAGTGGCTCTCTTCTCACAGTTCAACTAGATGGTGCCATGGCTCTGACCCCACATTTCCCTTCTGCATTGCCCTAGCAAAGATTCTCCATGAGTGCCCCACTGCTGCAGCAAACTTCTGCCTGGGCATCCAGGCATTTCCATACATCTTCTGAAATCTAGGCGGAGGTTTCCAGACCCCAATTATTGACTTCTGTGCACTCTCAGGCTCAACACCACGTGGAAGCTGCCAAGGCTTTGGGCTTGTACCCTCTGAAGCCATGGCCTGAGCTCTATGTTGGCCCCTTTCAGCCATGGCTGGAGCAGCTGGGACACAGGACACCAGGTCCCTAGGCTGCAGACAGCATGGGGATTCCAGGCCCAGCCCATGAAACCATTTTCTCCTAGGCCTCTAGGACTGCAGTGGGAGGGGCTGCTGTGAAGACCTCTGACATGCCCTGGAGACATTTTCCTCATTGTCTTGGGGGTTAACATTTGACTCCTCTTATGCAAATTTCTGCAGCCAGCTTGAATTTCTCCTCAGAAAATGGGTTTTTCTTTTCTATCATATTGTCAGGCAGCAAATTGTCCAAATTTATATACTCTGCTTCCCTTATAAAACTGAATGCCTTTAACAGCACCCCAGTCACATCTTGAATGCTTTGCTGCTTAGAAATTTATTCTGCCAGATACCCTAAATCATCTCTCTCAAGTTCAAAGTTCTACACATCTCTAAGGCAGGGGCAAAATGCTGCCAGTCTCTTTGCTAAAACATAACAAGAGTCACCTTTGCTCCAGTTCCCAACAAGTTCCTCATCTCCATCTGAGGCCACCTCAGCCTGGACCTTATCACTTATCAGCCTGATTGTCCATATCACTATCAGGCTTTTGGTCAAAGCCATTCAACAAGTCTCTTGGAAATTCCAAACTTTCCCACATTTTCCTATCTTCTTCCAAGCCCTCCAAACTGTTCCAACCTCTCCCTGTTACCCAGTTCCAAAGTTGCTTCCACATTTTCAGATATCTTTACAGTAACATCCCCCTCCTGGTACCAATCTACTGTATTAGTCTGTTTTCGTGCTGCTGATAAAGACATACTCAAGACTGGGCAATTTACAAAAGAAAGAGGTTTAACTGGACTCACAGTTCCACATGGCTGAGGAGGCCTCACAATCATGGTAGAAGGCAAAGAGGAGCAAGTCATATGTGGATGGTGGCAGACAAAGGGAGAGCTTGTGCAGGCAAACTCCCATTTTTTTAAAGCCATCAGATGGCATGATACTTATTCACTATCATGAGAACAGCACAGGAAAGATCAACCCTATGATTCAATTATCTCCCACTGGATCCCTCCCCATAACATGTGGGAATTATGGAGGCTACAAGATGAGATTTGGGTGGGGACTCAGAGCCAAACCATATCAACCACTGTCAAGATACTGAACAATTCCGTCATCACAAGGATCCCCCTTGTTGCCTTTTTGTAACCACACTCACTTCTCTCTCTATATAGACCTTTCATCTGTCCATTTATAAAATCGTCATTTCAAAAAATCACAGTAATTGAATCATATAGTATATAATCTTTCAGATTGGCTTTTTTCATTCAGCACAATTATCTGAATATCCAAGTTGTATCAATAGTTTGTTTCTTTTTATTGCTGGGTAGTATTCCATGGTATGGATGTACCACCATTTGTTTAACCAGTCATCCGTTGAAAGACATCTGGTCTGTTTCAGGTTTTTGGCTATTACAAATAAGGATTGCTATGAACATTCATGTACAGGTTTTGGTATGAACATATGTTTTAATTTCTCTAGGATAAATGCCCAAGAGTGCAATTGCAGGGTTGAATATTAATTGCATGTTAAAATGTGTAAGAAACTGCCAAGTTGTTTTCTAGTAAAGTAACCTTCCCACCAGCAAAGTATATGTGATCTAGTTTTTGAACATCCTCATTAACACTTGGTGTTGTCATTATTTTAATTTTAGCCATTCTGTTAGGTATGCAGTGTTATTTCATTTTTAAAAATTTTTTTGGAGACAAGGGTCTCACTGTCACTTAGGCTGCAATGCAGTGTCACAATCTCAGCTCACTGAAACCTCCGCCTCCAAGGCTCAAGTGATCCTCCTGCTTCAGCCTCCTGAGTAGCTGGATGACAGGCATGCACTACCACACCTGGCTAATTTTTGTATTTTTTGTAGAGACAGAGTTTTGCCATGTTGCCCAGACTGGTCTCACATGCCTGGACTCAAGCAATCTGCCTGCCTCAGCCTCCCAAAGTTGGGATTACAGGCATGGGCCACTGCATCTGACCTCCATTGTGGTTTTAATTTGCATTTCTCTAATGGTTGATGATGTTCAGTATCTTTTCTTCTGCTTACTTGCCATCCATTTATCCTCTTCAGAAAAATATCTGTTCATGTCTTTTGTCCTGGTTTGTATTGTATTTTATTGGTTTATTTATACTAGACAGGGGTCTCACTCTGTTCCCAGGCTGGAGTGCAATGGTGCAATCATAGCTCACTGCAGCCTCGACCTCCTTGTCTCAAGGGATCCTCCTTCAGTCTCACAAGTAGCTGGAATTACAGGGGCTGGATTATAGGCACACATTGCCATGCCTGTTTTTGTTGTTGTTGTTTTTTTGTTTTTTTTGTTTTTTTTTTTTGGTAGAGACAGGATTTTGCCATGTTGCCCAGGCTGGTCTCCAACTCCTGTGCTCAAGTGATCCTCCCACCTTGGCCTCCCAGAATGCTGGTATTACAGGCATGAGCCACCATGCCCAGCCTTTATTTTACAATGTACAATTTTCTAATTTAAGTTTTGGATTTTTTTCAAATTGGAAAATATATTAATACCATGTACAAGTTATTTGTCATGTTTCCTTTCAAAGACAGAAGCCAACACGTTCCCCACAGATACAGCCTTTATATTTGTACTCTATATTCACTTGAGAGCTCAGCAGCCCAGGAGTAGGGAAATGGCTTCCAGAATACTCTTTAATTTTTTTTTTAATTTCCTAAAGTATTTGGGATCCTTAGGGATTCTCATTATTTTCATTAACTAGCCAATAAATTAGGTCAGTAATGGAAAATAAATTTACATTTAGAAAATACATCAGGGTTGCAGAATATACTATACTCCCTACAACAGGTCTGTTCAGCTAGAAGAAACCTCTCAGAAAAGGCCGCAGAGTCTAAGAAGGTGTTGAACCTATGTTGGTAAGCTGGGATCAGCAGAACCTGCAAGACAAGCTCCAATTGTTAACTTCTGACATGTGATTTCTTATCAGTGAGTCACAGTGGAAAGCTATCAGAGTGACAAGAAGGTCTGCAATCTCATTTTGGTTAACATAGCACAGACTAGCATAACACCAAGGGCTAGAGGCTTGGGGAAGTCTCCCCTCAGTAAGAGAAGAACTGAATCATGGTGACTGAGACAGAGCAAGCAGTGGGGCCCAAAGGGCCCTTACCTGACTAGGTAAGGGGAAAGTTTCCAAGTCATTGAAGACAGAGATGGGTGAGATGGTCCCACAAGAGGTGTTAGGAAGCAACAGGACATGGCTGTGCATAGTTGTGAGGAAAGAAGTCTTTGAATGAGAGGGAAGCTCCAGACCTATGTGAAGAAATGTTGTGTCTTTTTTTGTTCTTCCACAACCATACTATCGAAAGCAGCTTTTAGAAACCATAAGCCCTGGTGTGGGGCTTGTTGGTAGTGAGTGAATGAATAACTCACTCGTCTTTTAAATTTAATAGTCTATATATATATTCATCCAATCTCCATCCTCCTCCTCAAATACTCTCTAAGGCTGTAGTCTAAATAGGACCACCTTTACCCCAAATAGAAAGGAGAAAGAAATTCTAGACCAATAAACTAAGTGACCTGGCTCTTATAATTTGAGGGGTGAATAAAATGTCCCAAATAGTTCCCCACCAGTTTTTTTCCTCAGCTGTTATGATCTTTTATTTCTAATTTTCACAACCAATTTTTAAAAACAAGTTGATCGCATTTCCTTAATCCCTGTGAGTCTTTTTCTGGCTCTTGTCCCCATCTGTCCCCTGACATAGTTCTTGCTAATGACCTCCACATCACTAAATGCAATGAGCGTTTTTCTTCAGTCATGGTCTTATTTGACCACTCAGTAGCATTTTTTCCTGACTCCAAACAAACCCTCTAAAGGTCCCTCTTGCTTTCTTACCACTCCCTTTCAGTCTTGTCTTTCTCTACTGAGACCTTAGAGGCCCTGAAGACTTATCCCTAAACTCTCATAATCAATGTCCATAGATATGGGATGTCACTCCTACTTCTTTTGACACTATCAAATTCTTCATCAAATTAAACTTACCATACTAATCAACTTCCTGTTATTCACTCCTGCTCCCCATCCCCCAACCCATTGTCCACAGTGTTACTTAAATCAAGTAATCTTATCTTTTTTCTCCCTTAAATCCTATAATGAAGACCCATTTCTCTTAGATAAAGACGGCCCCTGCTGGCCTCTGCTGCAGCCACCAGGCTTGGGCTCCAACAACACATTCACCTTCCAGGTCCTTTTGTCTCAAGGCCTTTTAGAAGGCATTTCCCCCGCCTGGAATATTTCTGCTCCTCTCCCCAAATCTAGTTGTTGCCTAATCATTCTTCATATTTTAGTTCAAATGTTACTTGAAAGGGGCCGGGCAAGGATCAGACTATGCCGGTTGCGGTCAAGAGATCTTTATTGGAGGTATTGGGCGCCACACGCAAGGAAGGAAGGAGAAGAAGAGGGAGGGAAGGAGGGAGGGGGAGAGAGGGAGGGAGGGAGGGAGGGGAAGAGAGGGAGAGGGAGAGGGAGAGGGAGAGTGCGAGCTGTTGGGTGGAGTAATTTATAACCCCCAGGGCTATATGGGCACTGATGATTGGATGGGGGGCAGCCCTGAAGGGAGGAGTAGGAGGTGCCTTCTTTTATTGGGTCTCATTTGGCGGGCCGACGTAGTGCTGGGTGAAGAAGAACCCGGAACCAGCGCCATCTTTTGGCGCCTTGCGTCACCTAACATTACTTCTTCTGGAAACCATAGTGACAACATCAAAAAATAGATTAAGTCCAACTCTCACACTATTCAGAACTTCTGAACTCTGTCTTTAAAGGCTTTTTCCTGTTTTTAGGTATCTGAGTGGTTATTTGATAAATGTGTGTCTCCTGTACTAGACGCTAAGCTCCAGAAGGGGAGGTGCCTTGGCTTTTTGTGACCACTATATCTCCAGAACCCAGCACAGAGAGTGAGTGAGGAAGCCAACTAATAACAAGAAGCCTGAACTTTGTCTCCTCAGCCTGCAGGTCTGCATGGAGTGCGTCTTCCACAGCCAGGGGGCTCGGGGTCCTGGAGTGGGTCCACCAGCCTTGGGAGCAAGCATGGCTTGTGAGGGCTTCATACTTAATTGTGCCAAGTTCAATTTCTGGTGCTCTTCTTTTCTGATTATTATTATTATTATTATCATTATTATATTATTTTTTGACACCAAGTCACACTCTGTTGCTCAGGCTGGAGTGCAGTGGTTCGATCTCAGCTCGCTTCAACGTCTGCCCTCCGGGTTCAAGGGATTCTCGTGCCTCAACCTCCTGATTAGCTGGGACTACAGGCGTGAGCCACCACGCCCGGCTAATTTTTGTATTTTTAGTAGAGACGGGTGGCGGGGCGGGGGGGGGGGTCTCACCATTTTGGCCAGGCTGGTCTCGAACTCCTGACCTCAGGCGATCCACCTGCCTCGGCCTCCCAAAGTGCTGGGATTACAGGCGTGAGCCAACACGCCCAGCCTTCTTTTCCGATTATTTAAATAATCCCTAAAACCTGTACAGCCAGATTTTAGTATTAAAATGTCATTAAGTAACATTCATAGAGAATTTTATAATTTACAAAGCATATACATTTCCATTATGTAATTTGAATCCCCAAACACTCTCTGAAGTAATCTATTTTTCTTAATTGACAGCTGTGGCAAATGAGGCTTAGAGGGATTAAGTGACTAACCTGAGGTCTCCTAGCTAATAAGGGACTGAGCAGGACCTTCATCCCAGGTGTTGCAACACCAAGTTTTGTCTTTCCACGGCCAATAATTGGTCTTCACTTGGTTAAAAATACCCCAAGAAAAATACAGCTTCTCATCAAAACTACTTATGTAGCATGTGTTATGGCATCATGTATAGGTCTCTTAATTTTAGGGGTGACTCCATCTGCATTAGCTTTTTTTTTTTATATAACAGAGGTGAGATGGTTGATTTATACAGTTATCTTTGTGAAATGACCATATATCTTTTTTGTTTTAATTAAAGTTCGTGGTAATTGTTAACCAGGTTTAAAAAACAATAGGGAAATCCTCAAATTGATGGAAAGATGGCTAATACCTATTATTTCAATCATTACTTTTTAAGTATACCAAGTCATATTTATATTATTTCAGGTAATAATCCAAAATATAAACCAATTATTTAGTTGAGAAGTCTTTATAACAGCTGATTAGGCATTCTAAACTGGGTAAAACTTTGTTTTCCTGTATAAAGAAAAGAAGAACATATGTCAATCATTCAGGTTTACAGTTGCAGCTTGGTCTTTTATGGCTGGTTATTTAGTTGCACAAAAACCATCTTGTTTGGTTGTCTATTTCAGAATTCAAGGTTTGAATTCAACTAATCTGAATAGCAGATTAGTTGCCTCAGAGGAACTAAGAAAAATAACTGCAGCACAGAAAATGAGTCTCTTTGATTTGTGCCTATTTAGATTTTTATCAAGAATGTCTTCTCCTTAAGGCAAGCTTTATGGTGGCAGTAAAAGTCTAGTTCTTGGCTACAGAAATATTTATTTGAAGGTCACCTGTAAACTTAGGTCGTGGTTTAGTGCCAATAATGTTAATGTAATTAACACATTCTCTGCGAGGTCTCAAGAAAGCAAGAGGTTAAAAGGAGTTTGTTTAATATATTTGGTAAGCGCAGCCAATTAGGCAAACATCATTGATTAAGATTTACCTCTAATATGAAAACAGTTTCTTTACTTTTTTTGTGCCATGGAACATTTAGAAGGCAGTAAGCAGGACCGGCGTGGTGGCTCACGCCTGTAATCCCAGCGCTTTGGGAGGCCGAGGCAGGTGGATTACGAGGTCAGGAGATGGAGACCATCTTGGCTAACACCGTGAAACCCCGTCTCTACTAAAAGTACAAAAAAATTAGCCGAGCGTAGTGGCGTGTGTCTGTAATCCCAATTACTCGGGATGCTGAGGCAGGAGAATCTCTTGCACCCGGGAGGCGGAGGTTGCAGTGAGCCGAGATCATGCCACTGCACTCCAGCCTGGAAGACAGAGCGAGACTCCGTCTCAAAAAATAGAAAGCTGTAAGCAGATGATGGGCCTGAGGAGTCTGGTAGTGCCAGGCCTCACCTGGTCTCCCTGAAGGAAGAGGGAATTAATAAAAACAAATGAACAGACAAACAAAAACATGCCCCCCGCCACCCCCTGCCAGCTTAAGGGGAAAGTGCATTTTAGGATAGAGGAAGTCTGGTAGCTAATTCTGTGTTACCAATTATTTTCTTGTTTACATTAGTCAGACTGAATCACTGGAGGAACGCACTTCAAAGGGACTTTGTTTACCAAGTATCTCAATTCAGGGAGTTTCAGGCCTCTGAGCTTCAAAACTGCTTGCCAAACACCTCATGACAGTGCGCAGCTAAACAGATTTTAAAATGTAAAGCTTTTAGATAATGGATAATTACTAGCAACTAGACATTTTCTTTTAAAAATTTTCCCAAATATTTTAGATTCTTTCTTAAATGTGAATAGTGGAAGAATTAAGCAAAAACTTTTGTATCTTGCATATTTTTTAAAACAATAATATACTTCTTAAATATTCCTATTAAATACTGTAATTTCAGATGGTTGGCTTGAAAATAGACTCATAAAATGGAAAATATAAGTTAATTCATTTGTGCTATAATGGGATCATGAAATCTATAACATTTATAATCAGACTAAAATTTACTGTTAACAAATTATATGGGTTTAATTTGCTATGCTGAAAAAAATTCATCTCGTGTTTTATCACCTGACCAAATTGGAGTGCATTATTAAAAAGCTAACGTGTTAAACTCATGCTGAAGGACTGACTCTCCCAGATGTTGGTGGAGAATAATGAAGACTGTATGACTGGCATTGGCTCATTCAAAAGTTTAAATGTTTTGAAACTGTTATGATGAAAGCTTTTTTCTAGTCTTAGTGTGGGATAAAATATTGTATTACTAAAAGTCAATTGGCTAAAACTTAGAAAGTTTTTGTGAATAGCTACAGTTGGGAAAATCATAAGAAAATAAATGTGATTTTAATTCATGCTTATCCTAGAAAAATCATTAGTCTGTTTTCTGTAAATTCCTTCTAAATTATCTCTTGCCTAAAATCATCTTATACTATAGCCAGTGGTTGAGAGAAATCATGCCTTGGAATGAAATTTCTAAACTATCTTTCATTGTTTGGATGGAAGAAAGTGTTAATAGAATTTATATTAAAATGAGTCACTATTTTAAAAAGCTACAATGCACTTGGTGTATACCAACTGGTCAGAATATCAAGTTAGATCTCTTTTGATTATTGTTGAATTACTATAAAGTCAAACTTTTTCAAACAAATATTTTATTATTTTTGTCATTTTCCTCCTAATTGAAAAATGATCAAACATTAGACAAATATATATTAAAGTGAATTAAGCAGAGCTGAACGAGGTTTTTTTCGTACTCTATAATTGATACAGCTGTCATTGTTAGATCATTTTTAGATCCCTAGAAATAGATTCTTACTGTGATGGAAATCACATGGTTGGGGTGCAAGTTTCCTGTTACATCTTCAAGGATACGAAGATTGTGTGTGGTTTAACATAGGATACAAGGTAGGAAGAATACGACTGATTCTGTTTCATGGTAATACAAGGTCTTCCCTGGCAGAAAGATATACTGAAGTGTGCAGTAATTTTAAGACGTGTATAGTACCTTTTGTCTCAGAATAAGCTTGTGGGATCTAAACTTGGGCATTCTTAAATGCTTCCATGGCGGGGGGGGGATTCTTCAAAGATCTTAGCCTCTTTTGCACCTGTTATTCTAGCAAAGAACTTAAACTTATTACTTCTGCTACTGCATATTTATTAGCTGTATTTCATTACACAATGTGTCCTGAATTCAGCTAAGAAAACTTCCTCTAATTGTATAATGTGAAAACTCTTTCCCTTTCTATAGCACGTACCTTCTATTATCACCCCTCAGCCTAAACAGGTTTGACTTTTCTAGGGACATATTTTTTTCTCGGGTGACTATATTTGATGTGTCCTAAAGGTTTATGGGAATTGTGGATAACTATTATGGCCAGTAAGTATTCAGAAAGACCCTTTGGCTTCCCTGAAATCCCAGGTGTAGACCTTGCCTCTTGGACTGAGAAACTGTAGTGAGTCAGAGGAACAGGTAATTGCATTTAATCTTATGTAAAGCAGCCACCAGGAAACATTTGCTATTTATTCCATAATCTATTCTCCCTATTTCCCCATCACTGCGTATTTTATTCATATGGCAAGGGTCATCTGAGAGTGAAAACACTGGCAGCAATATTTAACTTCTCAGCATGAGAATATTTGTCTTTGTGCATGAATACTCCCGCTTATTAGCAGTCACGGTAATACTTTGGAAAAAAAATTGTTATTGAACCATTATTCACACAATAAATCTCTCAGTCTTTTCCTTAAAGTAAGATATGATTGATTCACTGACCAGACATTAGCATATGTTTTCCCATTCATAATGATGGATTTTCACAGATCCAGCCACACTTGTTTGCTTCATTGCTTTGATCTTACAAGCAATTTGAGAGACAGCTGGTATGGGGTTAGGAATGTAAGTTGCACCTGGAGTCTTTAATTTTGTCCAGGTATGTTCTTGTTTATGGGGTAATGAAACTGGTAAAACAGCAGACACATCCTTGTTGCTTTTATATATAATATAATCATTTGCAAATGAACTAGAACCAACCACACCTGACTGAGCTCTGGGAACTGACCACACTCCTCACCAAGGGCACCCAGATTACCTTTGTTATCTTGTTCCTTCTTAAATTTCTCCTCATACTGTTTTACTTCCACCTTGAGAATACTGTGAAAGACTTACGGAAGTCTTCAAAGTTTCTTCTTTCTGTTGCCTGAATTCTTGCTACATATCTGCGGCTACCTTCCAGTAAAAGGAAACCGTTGGGGTGGCTGTGCTTTGTAGGATGACTTAGTTTGGCTCGGCTCATTTGATTACTAAAGTAAATATCTTCTGAACTAACTGATCCACTTCGATTTTGTCACATTTTCACTATTTAATTAGCTTGAAATGCACTACACACCATTTATCAAAATAATAAATAAACAAGGTAAAAGAAGTTATACCTTGTTTTGTGTGCAAGAGTTCACCTGAGGACCAGGAGTATTCGGATATGGTGAGTGGACATTGAGATGGATGCCCAGCAATCATTTTTTACTCTACAGTCAACGGTCATGCTTTCTACTGAAGTTAAAATAATTTTTTTTTGCTGGTGTCTCACATCAGGAACACATCAGAATTTTCCAATGCATTTCTACTCAATGCCTATCTAAGGTGTGGAGGTATAATTGGAAAGGGTCATCAGCATGATGGCTCAGGTAAATTACAGATTAAGTAGTTTTAGTTTTCATTGAAGCCCAACCACCATTTTCTAATCTGACACAGGAACACATTTTTCTCATTGAAACAATTGGCTTAACAGTCAACCTAATACTTTTAAGTCAGGAAATAAACATAAGTATATAACAGAGAGGCAAGGGAAGATCAAAACAAACCCAAGGCTGGGCCTAGTAGTGCATGCCTGGAATCCCAGCATTTGGGAGGCCAAGGCAGGAGGATTGCTTGAGTCCAGGAGTTTGAGACCAGCCTGGGCAACAGAGCAAGACCTTATCTCTATAATAAACAAATGAAATAAACCAAATACATGAATATAATTTTTATTTTGTATACAAATAAAGTTATTTGAGAGATTGGGGTGAGGAAATGTGTTTATGGATTTGCAGAGTTCACCATCATGTAGTGATTTCGGGTAAGCTTTGAGGGGAAAACAATAAGGAGAATCTTTTGAGAGAAGGTGACTCAGCGGTAACTTGACAAGACTGGAAGACTAATAAATGAAGGATCACTTTCTAATGCTGCAGTGTCCAAGGCCTGGATTCAAACTTGAAAAAAGAAAAATTATTTTCCTGTCCTTGGACTCATTTTCCTCATCTGTTAACTGATAGGATTCCATTAATCAGTGGTTTGGACAATTAAACAAAATGCCACAGGCAATGCTGATATGATTACCTACTGATACCCATGTACCTGGATGATCTCTAAGGTCTCTTCCAGTTCCATAATCTGAATTTTCTTTTAAAAGACATTATTCTACTTATTACTTTTGCATAAGTAGTATAAGAAACTAGGGAGAGGCAAACCAGGGAATTATGAAGATTTAGTCATTTACTCTGGTTTTTATATCAGAAAAGCTGCTTCAGGAAGTTGGGTTGCAATAGACAAACTATTCACTCACAGTCCTCTATTGTTGCAAAAAACCATTCTAGCCGTTTTTTGTTTGGTTGGTTTTCTTCTTCTTCTTTTTTTTTTTTTTAGACAAACTATTCACTCACAGTCCTCTATTGGTGCAAAAACTATTTTAGCCGTTTGTTTTTGAGACTGAGTTTCGCTCTTGTTGCCCTGGCTGGAGTGCAGTGGCGCCATCTGCGCTCACTGCAACCTCCGCTCCTGGGTTCAAGCAATTCTCCTGCCTCAGCCTCCTGAGTAGCTCCTGCCTCAGCCTCCTGAGTAGCTAATCCATGCATGGATTACAGGCATGCACCACCACGCCCGGCTAATTTTGTATTTTTGGTAGAGATGGTGTTTCACCATGTTGGTCAGGCTGGTCTCAAACTCCCGACCTCAGGCGATCCGCCCACCTCAGCCTCCCAAAGTGCTGGGATTATAGGCATGAGCCACTGCGCCCAGCCTCTAGCCCATTTTATTGTCAAATCTTGGCTACTGGAACAAACATATTAGGATTGAACCACAGCACCCTCTAGCCTGCATGTCTGCACAGCCAGAGGCTGGGCTCTAGGATTCTGTAAGCGCTGGATTTTGTTAGTTGGAAATTTTTTTCATACAATATGTTTTCTTATCATTTGTTTATGTAATTTATAGACTTCAAAAGTGTTGCTCCCTCTTCAAGTTAAAGGAAACTGTTAGTTGTTTTAGGGAAATGAGTAACACCACACCCCTGCTCTACTCCACTTACCTAACATTCCTTGACAGTTTTAATTTTTAAAAACTGCCTTTCAGATACTTTATCCCTACCAAGAAAAGAGATTTATAGCAGAATACCCTGGTACACATGGCAGAATCATGAGTATATCATGATCATATGTTTTAAAAAGTATATGCATCTAATATTGTATAGAACCACATTATATTTTCTTAAACTGTGTTTGATCTGTAAAATGGCTTCTCTGCATGGTTCACTCTAATAACTAAAAGGATAAATAAGAAACTAGGGAGAGGTGAACTGGGGAACTAGAAGACATATGACAGGCAGACAATTACTTCCACATATTCTTCAAAATCCAAGAACATTTTAACCATATGCATATATTACCTATTCAAAAGTTAATATAAAACATTTTAAGATGAGATAAAAATAAAAATATATGGTCATAAATTTCACTAGATTGACTGACTTTCTCCTCTTTCCACATTTTTCTCCATTCTTCACTTTTCAGCAGTTATTTAGTAAACCTACTGATAATCTATTATTTCCAAACTTCTGGCAAATGGTTTTTAGAAATGTAACCCAAAGAAATATATCATCCAAGTACAGAAATCTCTGTAAGAGTTTTTATTGTACCATTATTTTAGAGTAGCGAAGAATTTAAAACATAGATGGGAGATAGTATAAATAAAATATAATGCATTAGTTTATTAGAATACTATGTGGGCATTAAAATTATGATGTAATAGATTTTATTGGCATGGAAATATGTTTATAAGACAACGTTTATGATATATCTAATTTTTTTTTTGAGACGGAGTTTTGCTCTTGCTGCCCAGGCTGGAGTGCAATGGCGCAATCTCGGCTCACTGCAACCTCCGCCTCCTGCGGAGGATCAAGTGATCCTCCTGCCTCAGCCTCCCAAGTAGCTGGGATTACAGGTGCCTTCCACACACCTGGCTAATTTTTGTATTTTGGTAGAGATGGGGTTTCACCATGTTGGTCAGGCTGGTCTCAAACTCCTAACCTCAGGTGATCCACCCACCTCAGCCTCCCACAGTGCTGGGATTACAGGCGTGAGCCACCATGCCTGGCCGATATATCCAATTTTTATAATACATTAAATACTATTTTATAAATATACTTAAAAATAAATTATCAGCTTACTCTGATTTTTTACTTTTGCTTTGAAAATTTTTTTCTTTTTTCAATGGAAGGACTCATTTGGAGGAAGAAAGATCTCTGCAAGTGATTTGAGTTTTTTAATAAGACACTGAGGTTCTTGCTAATGAGCATTAAAGGATATTGCAAGAGAAACTGGAGAAGTGTATAGGGCAAAAAAGAGCAGACAAAGGAAGCCAGTGGCTAGGAAAAGAAGGCAAAATTTGCAGCCTGGACACCAGGAGTTTCTATATAGAAAATGTCACCCAAAAGAGGGCCCCTCTCCAGAAGGTGGAAGGCCAGTAGGTCTAAGAAAGGACTGCTGTGAGTGCTCAGAGCCACACTAGACCAGAGACCTTGCCAGTCAGGCAACTATCCACACTTCCTAAGACAGAGTATTTCACATGGCTCACCTCCAGGGACTGTGCCTTCAATCTGTTCTCTGGAGGAACTGTCTTCTATCTGAACCACAGACTCGCCAGCTGATCATCCATCATGACAATGCCCAGCCCAATGCCACAAGCCTTTTCTCTCTGCCACCACGGAGTTTCTCACCTTAGACATCTTCTTACGATGTCCTTAGAACACCTATTAGCCTTAAGGAACCTATTGGTGTGGCAGTGGCGTGAAAGAGATAGGACTGACAAACTACAAATGCTTGGGAATCCTAGACTGAAGAAATGGGGACCGGACTCCACTGTTCTGTCTGAATACGTAGGAAAAGGTCTGGGAAGAAATGCATCACATTAGTATAGGATATTTTGGCCTTTCTGTGGAACAATTTTTTCACAATATTTTTGTACAAGATTGTTTTGATTTTGTTTCTAAATATCGGCACTTTCATGTTTGTTTATAGCTTTGATGGATATTTGCAGTTAAAATATTACTTTCCATTTTCGTTTTTATTTTACTGAAAATATTTTCTTTGAGAGACAACTTTTCTGTGTAAATTTTACAATTAAGATTTTTGTTGATGGCATCTCATATTTGACCTTTATTTGGGTGCATTATGTATTAGTTCCTTCTCACATTGCTATAAAGAACTGCTTGAGATTGGGTAATTTATAAAGGAAAGAGTTTTAATCAACTCACAGTTCCTCAAGGCTGCAGAGGCCTTAGGAAACTTACAACCATGGTGGAAGGGGAAGGAAAGGAGAAGTGCAGAGTGAAGCGGGGAAAAGCCCCTTATAAAACCATCAGATCTCTTGAGAACTCACTATCATGAGAACAGCATAGGTGGACCACCCCCATAATCTAATCACCTCCTCTGCAAGATGTTTAAGTAAAGAGAAAACTAGAAAAATCACTTTAAGTTTTCTAGACTAGAAAACTAGAAAAATCACTTTTTCTAGTCTATTTTTTATTTCCTTGGGAATCTCTTTTATTACCAAGAATTTTAAGATTACTTATATACCCAAGACCTCTATAAATAGGCAATGTTGGAAAATCTTTGAATTCCTAGATCCACAAATGATATAGTGCTATTTTTTGTACATTAAATGAGTGCAAATTGCTAATGATTTATTTAGGAGTTTTGCATCTGTATTTATCAATGATATTACCTATGATTTTCTTTTCTTATACAATCCTTGTCCAGGTTTTGGTGTCAAAATTAGCTTTGTGAAGTAAGTCAAGTAGCTTTGTATTTGCTCATATTTGCTCTTCTTTTTAAAAATGTGTTTTAGGATAGGGGTTAACTTTTTTTGTAAGTCTGATAAAGCATAGTTACAAAACTGTCAACATATTATCAACTTTTGAGGAAGAATTTGGATTCTTTTGGCTTCTTTAATAGTTGTGGTTTATTTCAATTTTATACTTCTTCCTGAGCCAATTTTGGCAATAAGTGTCTTGGTTTTAAATTTTATCTTTTTTAAATCTAAGATTTTCAAAATGTTTGAAAAAATTAGCTCACAATAGCCCAGTATAGTAGATATAGTGAAGCATCACTCAATATCCATTTAATTTCCTTCCACTGTGCATTTCCATAGAACACAGCCTGGAAAGCTAAAGTTTGTACTTCCAAGGCGTTCTTGCAGTTACTGATCTAGATGCAAATTAGGTTTTGCCAAATAGTTGTGTAAGATGTGAGATTTGGAAGAGAAAGTGAGGCCTAGGTCACAATCTTTCGCTTCAACTGTTGCTGCGTGCCAGTGTGGTCATTGACTAGGTATTGGCTTTTCATTACATGAGCCCTTCAGTGTTCAGACACTAGTTTTATGAATGTTGGGCAGCAGATTTGACAGGGTAGTTTCCTTATCTGTAAGTGCCAAGTAAGTCTTTGTGTTCTTGAGTTAACATTTCCAATGGGGTCTTGGTGATTGCATATTTTTGTGATAGTATTAGTTGTCTATTGCTGTGTAATAAATTATGCCAAATGCTTAGCAGCTTCAAACAAACATATCCTAGGCATTTTCTGTGAGTCAGGAATCCAGAGTTGCTTAGCCTGGTGGTTTCCTCTTAGGGTTTCTCACCGAGTTGCAGGCAAGCTATCAACTAAGTCTGTAGTCATCTGAAGGCTTGACTGAGCTGGAGGATATGCTTCCAAGATGCCTTATCAGGTGGCCCTTAGTGAGAGGACTCAATTCCTCACCATGTTGGACCTTCCACAGACCTGCTTACAACATGGCAATGGGTTTCTCTCAAAGCGAGTCATCTGAGAGAGAAATCGAGGGGAGAGAGTAAGAGAGGGCTCAAGACAGAAGTAGCAGTGCCTTTTATAACCTAATCTCAGAGGTGACCTACTGTCGTTTCCGCTGTATACTGCTGTTCACACAGACCAAGTCTGGCACAGTGTGGAAGGAGACTATGCAAGGATCTGAATACTAGGAAGAGAGGATCATTGGGGACCATGTTGGAGGCTGGCTCCCGCTATAACCAGCACTGCTTCAGCACATTTAAAATATCTGCAAACTCTGGAAACTCTGGAGGGATTTGCATTTCTAACTTTTGATTTCTTTATTTCTCTCTTAGGTAGATAAACTCCAACTTTTTTTTTTTTTTTTTGAGGCAGAGTCTCCCTGTGTCACCCAGGTTGGAGTGTATTGGCGCCAATCTCAGCTCACTGCAACCTCTGCCTCCCAGGTTCAGGCAATTCTCCTGCCTCAGCCTCCCAAGTAGCTGGGATTACAAGCACATGCCACAACGCCCAGCTAGTTTTTATAATTTTAGTAGAGAAGGGTTTTCACCATGTTGGCCAGGCTGGTTTAGAACTCTTGGTCTCAAGCCATCCACCCACCTCGACTTCCCAAATTGCTAAGATTACAGGCATAAGCAGCTGCACCCAACCAAATTACTTAAAAAAAAAAAAAAAAAAGTGAGATGGGAGAATTAGAGGGTATGTGAAAGCCTGACTTTAAAAAAATCATAGAAAATGTTATGTTTGAGGCTCATGTTCTTCATGCTCAAAAAATACTTTTAATTCAACGTGGAGAGCATGCAGTTGAAGGTAGAAGGCTCTCAGAACTCTCACTCTCTGGGGTAGATACACCCAGCTCTGCACTCCTGAAGTCAGCATTAATGTGATAGCTGAAAACCTCTGCACAGGAAAGCAATTTGTCACTCTACCATTTCCTTACTTTCTCCTTTTTCTCCTGCCAATTAAGTTCCTAAGGGTTTTTTCAACCACTCTAATGTGAAGATACAATTGCATGGCTAGCCAATAATCATTCCTTTCTTGCTTGCTGTCAGGGTACCAGTTTTGTTTGGAATTAGGTGATAGATTGGATCTATGTTCCCAATCCATTCCCATTCTACAACTGAATTATACATATACACCTCTTGACATGCGACTTTGTAGCACTTTCCAATGGCGTATACAGAGTATGTCTCCTCACCCCATTTATGTTGGACTTAGCCAGGTGATTTGTCTGGCAAATGGACTGTTACTGGATATCACATGAACAGAGACTGTAAATGTATTTGTGTGCTTTTATCCGACTTCTTGCACATCTCCCATTTTCCATGAGAAGAACATGCTATGAGTGGCCAGTAGTGTCATAATGAACATATATGTGGAGTTGGCTGGGCATGGTGACTCCTGCCTGTAATCCCAGCACTTTGGGAAGCCAAGATTGGAGGATCTCTTGAGCCTAGGAGTTTGAGACCAGCCTGGGGAATAGAGTGAAACCCTGTTTCTACAAAAAGTACAAAAATTAGCCAGACATGATGGCTTGCACCTAAAGTCAAGTCCTAGCTACTTTGGAGGCTGAGATGAGAGGATTGCTTGAGCACAGGAGGTTGAGGCTGCAGTGAGCTGTGATCATGCCACTGCTCTCCAGCCTGGATGACAGAGCAAGACCATGTCTCAAAAAAATATATATATATATATGCAGGGCAGACATAAAAACATACACATCTCATACATGTCCTGGATCCAAGCCCAGTCAGTCCTGACCAAACCTAGCAGAGTCATAAATGACCTACATGTCCATAAGCGGGGAACAAGTGCTTGTTCTTATAAACCACAAAGATTTTGGGGTTTAAGAAGCACAGTATTACAGGCAGCAATCTGCCCAGCTCCAGACAATGCACTATAACCAGTCTATAATCCTGTTGTTCTTTTTCTTTTCCAGACACTTGATTTCTAGATTATCTTGGCCAAATGACTCAATCTTAGCCAATGAATATATAAAGATTCTGCTGTAGACTTCCAGAAATGCTTTTGCTTCCCTGATAAAAATCTATCAGCACTATTTTCCAACAGAATGTGGCCACTTCATGTCTCTATGTCACATTTTGGTAATTCCCACAATATTTCAAATTTTTCATTATTATATGTATTATGATGATCTGTAATCAATGATCTTTGATGCTACTGTTGTAATGTTTTTGGGTGCCATGAACCACACTTATAGAAAAAGGTGAACTTAATCGGTAAATGTGTTCTGACTAATCTACCGACCAGACATTCCCCTGTCTGTACAGGTATGTACATTTTTATTAGGTGTAATATTATTGTGCACTTAATAGGTGACAGTAGAGTTTAAACATAACTTTTATATGTACTGAGAAACCAAAAATATGTGTGACACACTTTATTGCAATAATTGATTTTATTGCAGTTGTCTGGAACTAAACCCTCAATATCTCTGAGGTATGCCTGTATAGGGTATAACCTATTGCTCCTAGGATAGAAACCTGTACAGCATGTTGCTGTACTTAATACTGTAAACAATTGTAACTCTATGCAAGGGTCTGTGATCTAAACATAGAAGAGGTATAGTTAAAATATGGTATAAAACATTAAAAATATACTTTATTTATTTATTATTTTTTTGCGATGGAGTTTTGCTCTTGTTGCCCAGGCAGGAGTGCAATGGCTTGATCTTGGTTCACGGCAACCTCCACCTCCCAGGTTCAAGTGATTCTCCTGCCTCAGCCTCCTGAGTAGCTGGGATTACAGGCATGCGCCACCTTGCCCGGGTAATTTGGTATTTTTAGTAGAGACGGAGTTTCTCCATGCTGGTCAGGCTGATCTTGAACTCCTGACCTCAGGTGATGCACCTGCCTCGGCCTCCCAAAGTACTGGGATTACAGGTGTGAGCCACCACACCTGGCTAAAAGTACATTTTTGTTAGACCAAGGTGGGAGGATCACTTGAGCCCAGGAGTTTGAGACCAGCCTGGACAACTTTAGTGAGACCCTGTCTCTACAAACAATTTTTTACAAAATTAACCAGGCCTGGTGGTGCATGCCTGGTGGTATGCCTGTAGTCCCAGCTACTTGGGAGGCTGAAGTAGTGGGATTGCTTGAGCCTGGGAGATCAAGGCTGCAATGAACCATGATCACACCCCTGCACTCCAGCCCGACAGAGTGAGACCCTGTCTCAAAATAAATAAATAAATGATAGATGATAGATAGATAGATAGATAGATGATAGATAGATAGATAGACAGACAGATAGATAAAAAAATACTACACCTGTGGATAGGGCACTTACCATGAGTGGAGCTCACCCATTGGAAGTGCTCTGAGTGCATCAGTGAGTGAGTGGTGATTGAATTCGAAGGCCTAGGACATTACTATACACTACTGTAGACTTTACAAACACTGTACACTTAGGCTACACTAAATTCAAAAATTTTATCTTTCTCAATAATAAATTAACCTTAGCTTACTGTAACTTTTTCACTTTATAAACTTTTTAATTTTTTAACTTTTTGATTTTTTGTAATAGCACAGCTTAAAATGTAAACACATGCTACAAAAATATTTCCTTTATATTCTATTTTATAAGCTGTTTTCTACTTTTAAACTTTTAAAAACTCTTTTACTTTTTTGGTTAAAAACTAAGATATAAACATACACATTAGCCTAGGCCCACATATTGATGATGGGATCACCAATATTACTGTCTTCCACCTCTACATCTTGTCCCCCTGGAAGGTCTTCAGGGACAATATCATACATGGAGTTGTCATCTCCTGTGATAACAATGCTTTCTCTTTGAATACTTCCCAAAGGACATTCCTGAGGCTTTTTTATATGAATTTTTTTTAAGTAAGTAGAAAAAGTATATTCTAAAATAACAAAAAGTACACTATAGTAAATACATAAACCAGTAATGTAGTCGTTTATTATCAAATATAATTGCTATATGTAATAATTGTATTGCTATACTTTTATATGACTGGTAGCACTGTCATATAAAAGTTTATATGATGATTCCTGGAAAATCTCTCCATGCTGTTGGAGACTGTTCGTTTTGTAAGAGCAAAATGTGGAATAAAGGCAGATTGTTTCTGTTCAAATAGGCAATCTAAGCTCTTAACAAAGCCGATCTCAAAGGAAGACATAAAGCAGACTTCCATAGTCGGAGAAAAACCTACTGTTGGTACAATGCTCCAGCAGAATTCCTCAGTGTTGGCACAGCAGCCATGGGCGGAGATGTAGCCTCCAAGCCAGCCAGAGGAACAAAGTCTGCCTGTCCAGCCAGCATATCTGCTTTAAACTGGCTGACTGACCTAACGGTGGGAATGTCAACAAGACAAACAAAGACAGAAAATGGACTCAAGAATACACCAAAAATCCTTGATGACATCTGTGCTTCTTTAGTGGAAAACAAAATGTCCTCTGATTTAGCTAAGCAGCCTCAGGGACTGATGACAAGCCAGCAGGCTGACGCTCCTCATACCTGGCTGTAAGATAATTGCCTGCTATGTTTGCAAGATCCCAACAGGAGCAATTGGAATGTGTTCAGGGAGTGATGGAAATAGGGCAGCCAGTGAGGGTTTGTGGGGTGCATCATAAATTAAATAGTGAACCTTGGAAGCCTAATCCTTCACCAAAGAGTTTGGGGATATGGAAGTCAACATAGTTAATGGCAGGACCTAATGAAATGATCACAGAAGCCACAGTAGACTTCTAGAGTGGGTTTGAAGTTATTCCAAATAGCTTTAAAATGAAAAATAATGATGTGGAAACTTAAGGACTAGCCACGAGGAGAAGATTTTAGATACATGATCCTTTCCAAGTTTGATGATCTGATTGCCAACATTCCATTGCCTGAGCACACTTGAGTACACAAAATGAGATGGCAAACTAAATTTGTTCTCTAGACTGCCAAACTACTTTGGCCAGATCTGGTTCTGAAGATATATAATGCTTACAGGCTAATTAGAGATTGGAAATATGGAGCCTCAAGTCTTTATTTAGATATATCTGGTGGAGCCAATGTTATGGTCTATGTGGAAATTTCCAAAGGATAGTGTGACCATGAAGAACTCCTTAAAACTATCCAAGATGGAATGCTGACGAACTCACAACAAACTCAAGAAAACCCAGCAGGCTGGGCGTGGTGGCTCACACCTGTAATCCCAGAACTTTGGGAGGCCAAGGTGGGTGGATGGCTGAGCCCAGGAATTCAAGACTAGTCTGGGCAAAACTCCATCGCTAACAAAAAATAACGAAATTAGCTGGGTGTGGTGGTGTGCGTCTGTGGTCCCCACTACTCGAGAGGCTGAAGCAGGAGGATGGCTTGAGCCAAGGAGGTCGAGGCTGCAGCGAGCTGTGTTTGTGCCACTGCACTCCAGCCTGAGCAACAGAGTGAGACCCTTTCTCAAAAAAAAAAAGAAAAGAAAAGAAAGAAGGAAGGAAGGAAGAAAAGAAAAGAAAGAAAAAAGAAAATCCAGCAGACCATGATCTTATTTGTGATCAGAGCTGGCATTTAGACAGATCACTAAGAAAGCATCTTCATGAAGAGTATGGAGGTCAAGGCTGAGCTATTATATAATTTCTCAGAGCAGCAGTGTTTATCACAGCAGGAACTCCACATCAGGCCCATAACTTATATAGTGGTATCAAAATGACTGAAAATTTTGTTTCTCTAGAGCATGTTAAACAATGCTCCTGGTTTACTCAGGAATTCCGTTATCTGTCACAGATTCATACCAATCGCAAAGATGTATTACAGGTGAAATATGTTATCTACCATGCATTGAAAGATGTTGCTGCTATACTAAAAACCAGTGGATCCAGTTTGGTTAAAGTCTGTCAGAGATGCCTCTACCCACACACAAATGGAAGTGAAATATTGGCAGCTACTCAAACTCTTCAGGCGAGATTCTGGTGGACTTCGAGAATCATGTTACCTCATCTTTTATTTTATTTTTCAACTGTATTGACTGGCAAGAGTACTCTGTTTAATATATATTTATGGTGTTTACAGATAATAAGTATGTATGAGTAGTAACTACAGAATATGGAGCTTTAAATTGCGACTTCTCATCTAGTGCAGAACTTTTACTAAGCTCTAAAAACAAAACTTCTTTGCAGCTCTGGAACAATACCTGCAGTTAACCCCCAGCTATTTGGTTGGACAACTGAGTCAAAATGTACTTGCAACTATTAGGAGTCACTCTGAGCAATTAATTTGAGTTGCATTTTGTTTCGTGTTTGTCTAGTAGCCCTCTCCCACTCCTTTGGAACAGGTTCAGAAGAGCAATGGAGAAAATAAACAGCCATGATGCAGTTCTTATTGTATTGCATAGGCTCGACATTGTATAGCAGAAGTCAACTACTATACAATTCTCAGAGTTAACCATTTTTAGTTAAATGGAGTTTTAATTTAAATGAAATTTTGCTAATTTTAAGGGTTAAACATTTTGCACTCAAGCGTTCGTATAATAAAGTGTTTATAAAATACCCTTGTTAAAACAAAGTGATATCGTCTTAGATTATCACACAATTAGCCCACTTACTAACATCAGTTCCTAGTATTAGAGTTGTGACATATGGTAAAAAGTGGGGCTTCAATTTATATACATATTTTTATGGCCAAAAATTCAATGCCATTCAATTCTCATACAATTTTTTAAGCTGGTCTGTTTTAAAAAGTTTTGACATCTTAATTTCCTAAGAAGTAGAATGAGAATAACAACTATTTCAATAATTAACCTTGTATTATTGACATTACTGAGGGTCTACATAGAACAAAGGAAGTGGAGAGAATTCCAGTTTTGTAGTCAAAAGGTCTGGATTAGGATTTGAATTCTATCAGTTATTCATTATTTGACTTTGGGGAAGTAACAGCTTCTGTGCTATGTAACTCTTCTCTCTATAGTTACTGAGATTGATGAGATATTCAATGCGCACTGCATTTTGTAAACTGCAGAGGAGTCTGGATAGACAAGTTTCTTTTAATAGCACATGCCCCCAGAACAGCTGGGCGCAGTGACAGTGAGGCAGCAATTTTCATGGGGTTATTTGAAGGCAGGACATCTGGTTAGAATCTTCTCTTGCTATTTAACATTAAGCCTGCCTATCTGTGATGATGGTGGGCCTACTTTGAAACTGAGGAAGGCATAGTTTCAGGTATCAGGGGCTTATAACCAATTGACCATATAGACTGTTGCAACTTAAGGATAGAAGCTGGATCTTGTGCACTTTTATGCAAAGTATAAACTCAAAAACTTGTTGAAAAAAATTGAACATTTGTATCCTAGAAATTTCTAGGCACTGCTTGGTATGATTAGGACATTGTGGTTATTTGAGGGAAAAAAAACTTCCCTGGATTTCTTAATTTCCTGTAACAAACCCTAGCCTCCTGACACTCTTCACATATCATGAGAATTAGATCTATGTCCACTTGTCTAATTAACTGCTCCAATCTGGGCTGGCCCAGTGGCTCATGCCTGTAATCCCAGCACTTTGGGAGGCCGAGGCGGGTGGATCACGAGGTCAGGGGTTTGAGACCAGCCTGGCCAACATGGTGAAACCCCGTCTCTACTAAAAATACAAAAATTAGCTGGGTGTGGTGGCACACACCTGTAGTCCCAGCTATTTGGGAGGCTGAGGCAGGAGAATCACTTGAACTCGGGAGGCAGAGGTTGCAGTGAGCCTAGACTGCACATTGCACTCCAGCCTGGTGACAGAGCAAGACTCCGTCTCAAAAAAAAAAAAAAAACAAACATAACAACAACAAAAAAACTGCTCCTATTTGAACTGATTGTGCAATTTCTCTTATATCCTTCAGAGAGCCAAATAATACAGACAAGGTCCCTGAGTTAGTCTACCTTTAGAGAACCCTGACAAATACAGTTGCTAAATTAAGCCCTGAGGGGCCAGGAAGTTGATAGTGCTGTCTCAGGATGAAACACAGGCCTGGGAGATATCTCTAGACCATAAAAGCTGAGCCGTGTGAGGCTATCTGGCCCCTGGAAACATTTTGTTTACATAAGGAGCAAGTAATCTGGGACTTCAAGCCCCAGATGACCATGAGGGCCATCCAGCAGGAAGGGATCAGAGTCAGTTCCGGGATGAGGAAGGTAATCCCGGAGATGAGCACCAGGTGAGTCCATGGACTCCTTGTCCTCCACACAGGTATTGTGTCAGGCTGTGCAGAGGCAGCCCAGCTGGCCCAGCAGTGCCACAGGGAGGGTGGTGATACAGGGTATAGGCAGCCTGCAGCTTCTTGGGCAGCACCGGCAGCAAGGCCTGCACTGCATTTGAATGGTGCTCTGTACCAGGCACATACCCACAGCCCTTTTCACACCAGCTGAGATGGCAGCAGTGCTGTTGCCCAGGCAGGCATTCACCTTCCACAGAGGAAGAGTCCAGGCTTTCATTCACCCACCTGAGCAGCTTCAGGATGATGCCTGGGATCTGCAGAGCAGCTGAGGCTGTGGTAAGATTGAGAGGAGGTACAAAGGAGACCAAACGGCCTCCAGTGGGTGGGGACGGTGGCGTAGGCAGACATCATTCAACGATGGCTCGAGGCCAGGTGGGGCAGAGACCCCCCTTCCCCCAGCCTCATCAGAATGGGAATGTTCCAGACCGGGGGTGCTGCACTTGTAGGAGGCCTGAGGGTGGTGGTGAGGAAGCCCTCTCGCTGATTTTGGGGACCACAGTGGCTAAGGAATGAGTGCTAGAGCCAAATTGAGCTGGAGCATTGGCTCATCCATTTACTAGTGCTGTGACCCTGGGCAATTCACCAAACCTTCCTGGGTCTCAGTGTCTTACTCTGCAAACTAGATATTACAAAACTGCATTTTCACATGCATCTTAAGGTGTGGACTAAATGGCACATGATGAGCTTTAGAAAGACATTTGATATTCTCATAACTATTATGTTATTATTATACCTCTTGGGCCCTTAAGAAACTTGCAGTAATCTCTGCCATAAGTTGTTCATGTCTAACCTACCCCCCGACCTCACCCCCAACATACATAAAACCAGGCTTGAGCACCACTAGAGCCGGTTCTACGTGGATGTCACTGCAGTTCTATGCCGGGAGAAGATGTCCATGCCTCCCTTTTTAGTTGTATAAAAAATTTTGTGCAACATAATAAGATTCTCTATTCTATTACCATATTCTACAATGAATTATCATCAATGCATTAATTACTCTCTTCATTACAAAAAGTATTACGTAGTACACTTGCAATCAAGGACTATCAATCAGAGTTGGAAGGCCCCTGAGGTGCCTCAGCCTCCTCTCGCTTCACTGATGAGGAAAGGGATGTCCATGGAAGTTTGAGTGTTTTTCCCAGTAAGTCAGCAGAGCCACTGTGGCTGAGGTGGGGTTGAGCTACATTTTCTTTGCACTCCAAAAGCACCCTGGGGGTAAATTCCATAACATCCTGAAGAGTAAATGTGGACCGAGTGACAGCTGTGCAAATTTCTTCTGCTGTAGATATTCTCCAAAAACAAGCAGACATTTTCAGAGTAGTCCAGTTTCCCACTAAAAGAGGAAGTTAGATGAGTCAGGAAGAAGGCAAAGGCAAATATAACACAGGAATTTCTTGTCCTTGTCTCAAGATATTCCCAATTCTGGCACATACCAACAAAGATGTGTTCTCTGAGTTGTTCAGTTTTCAGTAGCCAGTGATGCTTCTCTCTGCCCCTTTATCTAAAAGACCTGGACATATGTGGTATATCTTGTGGTGTTCAGTGTTCCCTTTAGCTTGTTTTATATAGTCAAGAGGATATTTTCTGCCAAGGTCATGAATTAGGGGGATGAGATAAGAGTGTTACACAGGTTGGACATAGCAGAGGGATGGAGTGGAATGAAGTCAGACATACTTAGTTGGCGGTTCCAAAAATCCCTTCACTGCCTAAAATTCATGAAATCCTTGCTCATGTTGCAGAATATATCACTCTTCAGTGGCTTAAGGGGGTACTTGGAGCCTGGGAAAAAGATTTGCGTATAAAGCGTTGGCCCTTCATTTCACCTTGACTGTTGAGTTTAACAAACCTAGCTGCTCTTATCTTGTTCATTCTATGGCCATCTTCATTCAACAAATAGGAGAGCTCCTTGTGTGTCCTACAGCCTGCTCCCTTATTCCATGTTTTATTAAGCCCTGTGGGGGCAGCCTACCCCGGGAGCTGTATTAAATACTTAGCTCATAGTTTCTCTGGAGATGTTGCTAATGGGAGTTCTGACTCCAAGCCTATTCTCTGGGGTAAAGTCTAAAGAGATTCAGGCAAAGGATACCTCAAGCCTTCTTTCGTTAGTGCAGGATCTTCTCTCTTATTCAGAAATGTAGTCTTTTCTCTTCTGTCCAGCACCAAGGTTGCAATTAAGTAGCAAGGCCCTACATATATTTTTGGATAGGGCTAACAGAGTTCTGGGCATTTTGGAGAATCACAATTTGAGAGTCAACAAAGGGGCTCAGAAGACCGTCTAATGAAACCCAGGCTTCGTAGAGATTAAAACCATAAGACCTCAAATAACTTAAGAGAGGTTCAAATCTAGGCAGAGGCAGAACTAGAGCCAGTAATCTTCTGACTCCTAGACCAGTGCTCTTTCTAGCAGAGACACCAAATTGAGCTGGGCTAGTGGACTCAATTTCACAACTGCAGACAGGCATTTCCGAAAGAATACGAATTTAACTTACATTCCTATGTGAGCTAGAGCATAATATCAATATTTGCATTTAAAGTGCTTGTTTTCAGAACACTTATATTCATCCTTCCGTTAAAGTAGACAACCACTGAGTAACAAGGATTATCAAAACTCAACAAAACAATGACAGGAACTGGGGCACTTTCATGTCTGATTATTGCATTTTGTGAACCAAGTGCTCTGATCTCCCAGGGAGTTTCTAAGCCAGGGGTATGTCATGCCTGAAGATGGAAAACTAAGATAGCCATCTCTCCACCTATTTATATACATGCACCAAAAACGTAATACTTGCAAGACCAGTTTCTTGGCATTTTGAGGCATGGGATGGGATGTGGGGCCTATGCTGCAATATTCTGGTATCTAAGTTTTGATGTCACAGAATATCAGAGCTGGAAGGGTCACTTTGTCTAATTCTGCAATTTAGATGAAGGAACTGAGACTCAGAGATTTCAGAGATTAAGTGGTTTGCTCATGGTTTTTGAAAAACAAAGCAATTTGAGCAACATAATCATTGACTGCATCTCTGTGCATCTGTGAGTGGTTCACTTTCATTCTAGTCTACTCACCTCCTGTTGTCATAGTATACTACTATCAAATCCCAGTTACTTTCATTTCTATTTTGTTTTAATCTCAAAGGTATTCATCAGGAATAAATAAGCTACCTGGGATCCAAAATCCTTCCCAGGTCTTTTCCCATTTCTATGAAGATTGTGTGGTGACAGAATTATGACTTTGGTGTCTTAAGGTGATTTTGTCATTTTTGTTGCTATCGAGAAACACAACTAACAGAGGAAGCACAATTTCTAGAAGTAGTAGGTCAGATAGAGCAGCTTCAAAGAAAAATTGGTGCTATTTACAAGATTTAGTTAGTTTTAACCAGATAGTTATGTTAACAGGTTTCTGTTAAAGGCTCCATTATAGTCATAGTACAAAGAACTGAAATTATTTAAAACACATTATCGACAACATTTCAACATATTCTATCATTTCTATATTGGGTGCTAGTCTATGATAGGAGAAAAAAACCAAAGAGGAATATTGTTTCAGCACATTAACAACGAAGCTATTTTAATCAATATGCATTCAATCAGTAGACTTTTCATTAAAATTTCATATATACTCGTGTATAATCTTGTACAATATTCAAAATTTATACACATTTTCTATGTGTGCAATATAATCATATTAGTCAGGTAAACAAAACCATTTGCATGGGCAAGAGCACATTTTACTGATGAGGGGATTTAAGCTCAGACAGTTTAAAGGATTATAGCCAGGTCACAGAGCTAGCTAGCTCATTTACAGCTGAGATTAGCTCTAGATCTGGGCTATTTTGATTCTTATCATAATTCCTCCCCAATTATAGATCCCTCTGTAATGCTAATTAGCTGCTTTAAGTGTCTGGTAGACAATATGTTATTCTAGAAGTGCATAAGATTTGGGATTTGATAGGCAGAGGTCCTGTTTTAGCCCCACCTGATAGCTCAGTGACCTAAATAGGATTTACTTAATCTCTCTGAAACCAGTTTCCTCATATGTTAAATTGGGGTAACACCTGACACATGATTATAGACAAAGTATGATGTGTGTGAAATGCATAGCACATAGTTGGTGATTAACATGCGGTCCATTCCCCAGTGAAGTTGAGATTATATATTTCCTGAATTATAGGCTATGCCTTTCATTATGGACATACCAGCGAGAGCACCAAGCGTAGCAGTTCATGTCTTGATAGATAAATGAAATGAACAATGAGGAAGGATAGAAGGTGAATAGTCTTTATGGATTCATCTTCTATGACCGGACCAGTTTCCAGTAGGAAAGGAACTGAGGGACAGCATTATAGAACAGCTAGATGAAAGTCCAGGTTTTAAGAAATCAAGCAGCCATTTCCCTATTATTTGTATAGTATTCTTTGAAAAAAGAACTGTTAATATTGAAGGAGGAATTAAAATAATCTTCCCTGGCAACATTTTGGTGTAAGAGTGATCAAAGTTTTAGAAAAAGTAATTAAGTCCACACTTACACAGTGACTTTTCAGGTTATATAGTAACCACTATTTTAAAAAGACATGTCTTGAATTTAAGTAATTTGATATGAAAGTATAAAATCTTTCATGTACAACTGCAAAAAATAAATATTTCTTGCACTTGGAAGTACCACGCCAGTGTCTGCATAGGGCAAAATAATAATAAAATTTATTTGTAATTATGTTAATATGCCCCACTCTCCTAAAGGAAGAGGGAGAAGATGAAAAGATCAAAATTAATGTTGACACAATCTTTCTTGTTTTACTTAAAATTTCCAAGTAAATCTGATCAAGCTTCCAGATTTGTGCTGTCCAAAACCACAGCCACTAGGTGCAGGTAGCTAATTGAGTACTGGCAATGTGGCTAGTTCAAATGGAAATGTGCTCTAAGTATAAAATATACACTGAGTTTTGAAGGTAGTATGGAAAACAACATAAAATATCCCAATAAATCATTTGAAACTTGGTTATAGGTTGAAATGTTTTAGATACATGGAATTTAATAAAACATATCATTTATTGTAGGGTTTTAGAAAATGTATCATTAACATTAATTTCATTTGGTTATTTTTACTTTTTTATTGTAACTATTAGAGAATTTAAAGTTATACATAGGACTTGCATTATAGTTCTATTGCATAGTGCTACTCTAGATACAACTACCAATATACAGAGGGTCATGTTAAAAGCCATGAAAGCAATCTGCAAAATCAGTGAGGAACTCACAGGGCAAACCTGATTTTTTTCAACAAATTGTGTACAGAAAGAAATAAGAAAAAAAGAGAAAAAAAGAGGCAAAGAAGAAAATATAAACTGAGACTTGAGAGGTCTACTTCAATGGCAGTCTGAGATCCATGGACCTGCTCCTCAGAACAACTGTAATCAGTAAAAGTTACTTTAAAAACCCTAGCCATTTAAAGTCTCCAGAAATTGGCTGGGCGCAGTGGCTGAGGCCTGTAATCCCAGCACTTTGGGAGGCCCAGGTGGGCGGATCACTTGAGGTTAGGAGTTCGACACCAGCCTTGCCAACATGGTGAAACCCCATCTCTACTAAAAATACAAAATTAGCCGGGTGTGGTGGCTGGTGCCTGTAGTCCCAGATACTCGGGAGACTGAGGCAGAAGAATCGCTTGAACCTGGGAGGCGGAGGTGGCAGGGAGCCGAGATTGAGCCACTGTACTCCAGCCTGGGCAACAGAGGGAGACTCTGTCTCAAAAATAAATAAATAAAGTCTTCAGAAATTGTTTTAAGGGTATATAGCAAATGAAGAAACATTTATTCAAGAAATTCTAATAAATCTTGGTGGCAAGAACAGTGACACTCAAGTCACAAAGCTCTCCTTCCTCCTCAACTCAGCCAGCATGATAGAAACTCCATTCTGGGCAGCCGTGGCCAAAAAGACAGAGCGGCTTCCTCTCCCCTCAGCTGTGAGCATTTCTCACTGCCTCCAACTCTGTTGCAGAGACTAAATTCCAGGCCAGAGGTTGGAATCTCTCTTCCTTCACCAAGCCCCTACTCACAGAGTGGAGCCTCTACTCCAAGGATGGTAGGCTAAGAATACAGGAGCTCTGATCGCCACTGCCCCAGCTTGCTTGTAGGCTACTGCCTCTGCCCAGTTTGTAAAGCAGAGGTGTCACTCTTGAGAGAACTGGGCCTTTGTGCTTACCCATGGTTCTGGAGCAGTGGCTCAGAGATCTTGCCCAGGGGCAAGAGGCAATCCATAAGAATAGAGTTCTGACATAAGCCTCAAAAACAATGGGGATTTTGGTGTAAGCAATTAAGAGGAGGCTGGTAGCTCCATTAGAACAAGCTAAACTATAAACCAGCTAGTTTACCAGAAACAAAGAAAACAAGGAAAGAGACAGCTAAAATGGGTCCTCCTGGGATCAGAACAAACCTCAAAGACTGGCCTCAAAAACGAACACTGCATTTTGATGGCAGTGAAAATACTCGTGTAATACTATACTGATGGATACATATTATTATATGTTGCATAAACCCATAGAATTACACCAAGACTGAACCCTAATTCAAATTAGACTTTGGGTGATTATGATGAGTTGAGGTAGGTTCTTCGATTGTAACACTCTGCTGCACCAGAGATATTGATAATGGGGTAGGCTATTGCATGCGTTGGGAAAGAGGATATATGGGAAATCTCCGTACTTTCAATTTTCTTGACCTAAAACTACTCTAAAAAAGTAGACTTAAAACAACAAAAGCACCCCTGAAAGGGATCTCAATTTTTTTTTTTTTTAATTTCCACCTTCCATCCCACCACCAGTGGAAGGGGACTCAATTTAATGGATGACTGTGGGGCAATTTATGTGCCATAATGTAAATAATGTAAAATGCTGCAGTTGATATGTAAGGTCTGGTGGTTCTTCAAAAGGTTAAACATAGTTACCAAATAACCCAGTAATTCCACTCATAGGTATACTCACAAAAGTGAAAATAAAAAGGAATGGAGTACTGATATATCTACAACATGGATGCTAAATGAAAGCAGCCAGTTACAAAAGATCACATATTGTATGAGTCCATTTACATGAAATGCCCAGAATAGGCAAATTTACAGAGATAGGATGAGTTGTTGTTGCATTGTTGGTGAGGTGAGGGAGGTTGAGGGAAATGGCTAGTTTTGGGGTGATGAAAATGTTCTAAAATTGATTGTGGTGATGGTGTGCAACCCTGAATGTATTAAAACCCACTAAATTATCCTCTTTAAATGCATGAATTGTATGGTTTGTGAGTTACATCTCAAATCTCAATGTAGCTTATTTTTAAAAAATGTAGCCAAGGTCGGAGGATCACTTGAGGCCAAAGAGTTCGAGACCAGCCTGGGTAACATAGCAAGACATCTCTACAAAAAATTTAAAAAATAGCCAGGTGTGGTGGTGAGTGCCTGTAGTCTCAGCTACTTAGGAGTCTGAGGTGGGGGTTGGGGACTTGAAAAAAAAAAAATGTTAAGATTTTACATAAATAGTGATTTAAAAACACTTTGTCTGTTTAGGATGCTACCTACAAACCGGCTTATAAACAGAAACTTATGTCTCAGTTCCAGAAGTCAGAAAGTCTAACAAAAAGGCACCAGATTTGCTGTTTGGTGAGGCCCCACTTAATAATTCACAGATAGTTTTCTTCTTGCTGTATCCCCACATGTTCAAGGGGCAAAGAAGCTCTCCAGGATCTCTTTTATAACAGCATTTATCCTATTCACAAAGGCTCCAGTCTCATGACCTAATGATCTCCCAAAGGCCCCATCTCCAAATACCACACCGAGGATTAGATTCCAACATTTGAATTTTAGGGGGGCACAACAAACATCTGGTCTATAGCACAAACTAAAAAGCCATTTGCAGCAATTTTTGTGAACATTCATTGAGATGTGCTCTTACAAACGCTTTGTTTTTGTGCTAACTTCTAAATATAAATTTTACAAAAGTACATTAGGGAAGTGGAAAACTCAAAATGCTAGGTGGTTAAGATGTAGCAGCTTCACTGCTTTAACATAAAACAGGGGACCTGGATCATTTTCTACTAGCAACGGGACTTTGGGTCAGATGATCTGAATTCAGAATTTTAGGCAGCCCATATTATTATGTAATATCCTCAGTGAGGTTTGTGGAACACCACATAATCAACTCGTCTCTAAATTTCTCTGTGAGAAATAAATACACTAAGAGGAATAAATCAGGACTAAAGAAACCTCACTCCAGCTCAGGTCACATTTGGCCACCAAATGAATTTCAGTGTTAAACTTAAAACAATTATGTCAACAAAGCCTTTTAATTTTCAAAATTTTTTGTATCTCCAAACCGCAGCTAAGGGGACATATGCTGTACAGTTCAAGTCTCAGTTCTGCTGTATCACCTGTGAAGAAAATACCTACTTGTTTTATAAGGCTGATGTGTGACTCAAAATAAAAAAATGAGATGATGTGGTATATCAATGATCCAGTAACTGTAAAGCATGATGCAAATACATGTTCATATTATCAGTTTTTTAAAAAAGCAAAGCTTGTTAATATTTATTATCTTATTTTTAGAACAGAAATAACATTAAAATAGATGTTTTTGGAATATCAACATACAATCAAAAACACAAAGTCCAAGGATCCTCCCCATCTCCAAGGCCTAAAGGGCAGCTATCCAGCTGTAGTCTATTTTCCTAAATTTTCTCAGTTCTTTTTCTTCAAATTTTGACAACTGATGTATAATGTCTTCTCCTAAACCCGTGTTACTTGTATCCTGGACCTTTTCGGTAAAATCATTTTCTTCCTCTGAATCTTCACTTTCTTTTTCTTCTTCCATATCTACATCTTCAGGAATTTCCTTGGTACTTTAACAATAACAGAATAAAATATAAACACTATTAAATGTTTCTAAACAGTAACTTTCTAATTTGACACCTATGTAGAAATATAATCATACAAAGTAAATGAAGAATTTTGTTACTAAGTACACTTTAAAAATTATGGGTTATTTATAAAAGAGCAGGTGAATTTACAAAAATGTAATTTTAAATTATGTACCAAGCCCTTAAAACACACACATAAAAGATCTTTTTTGAAACTTATTTTCAATGTATTTTACTTGACTTAATAATCCTATAGCCTTTAAATCTATTTTAAAGCTTATGAAATAAAAACAAATACGGTGGAAGAATACTCTAAAAAAGGATAAACACAAACGATCCTGTTTCCCAAAAGAGAGTATCTAAACCTGTCTTAAGAACTGCTTTACCTCTTAGTCTCTTTACACAGCAGCAAGGAATTTACAAACATGGAGCACAGGAAAGCAGCAGATGGCAGGACATGGGCTGGAGTGTGAAGAAGCTGGAGTCAAACAGAAAACAGGGTTGCAATTAAAAAGCTTATCCTCCACCGCAGTCTGTTCCTACAGTGTCCTCACGGAGTCCCTTTTATTGTAAATGCCAAGAGTGAAACATGAAAAGGCTTTCCCTATACAAAAGCCAAACCAAAGAAAAATACATTTCTACCTTCCTACATTTATGCCAACAACCACCCCATCCCTACCCCTGGTCCAGGACAAAACAATCCCAGATCACAAGGTTAAGTTATTCAGTTTGTTGTTAGTTATTTAGTTTGGGTATTAAAGTTGTACAGCAAACAAATTACAGATTGACTGTGTCAAAACTCCAATTTCAGGTGCTTTAAGTGCATTTAATCTGCTTCACATGGTTTGTTTTCATAATTACTTACCTCACTAATTGCGGGTATGTTTTCTGTTAAGGGTAGTTGTACCAGCTCATTCTCTAAAGTTTCATTTGGTTTTTCATCCTGCTGTTGCCTGTGTTTTCCCAATATGAAATAAAATGGGGTTGTGGGAAGACTTTCTTCTGCTAGCAGCTATAAGGATTTAAGACAAAGAGAAATTATTTCAGAAAAAAGAAAGAACTGTGTTTGACTTAACAGTAAGTACTACAGAATCATAAAAAGTCTAGGATGAAAGGAATTTTACAAATTATCCAGCTAGTATGATTCTCTCATTTCACAGAGAAAGCAGCTGAGGCCTAGCATCCCACTTATGAGAAGAGCTAACAGTGGACACTTAGATGACAGAATAATACATGCATTTACCACTGCTTCTTCACCAAATCCCACAAAAATGACAGCAAAAGGGTTTTCAAAGAGCACATACTCACAATGATAGAAAATGAGGGAAAAGGCCTTAACAGTAACATGTTGGAAGCTGGAGAGCAGGCTGAAGGATGGTATTGAACTTAGTAGACCTGAGAAAGCACAATTCTAAGCTGGCTGTAGGGAAAGCCAAGAGGCATCCCAGTTCATACTACAGAATCCTGCAAATGCTCAGGAGTTGGTAATAATAGTAACTCTGGATGTGGGGTGAAAATGGGACTAGACAAACCAGATGGGCTGGTGGAAAGTCTATTTAGAAAGCACCCCACAGCTCCTCCTCAGCCCCAGCAGAGGGCTCTACATCTTTAGGCTAGGTATGGATAGCGGTGGTGGTGGTGGTGGTATCTTCATATCTAGGCAGTTGTACTTCATGTAGGGGGTTCTCAGAACACTGACAGGTAGGTCTGAATCCTTTAGGCAAGAACGCATAAGAATTTTATATGGTTAATTTGACCAGCCTAAGTAAGACCTAAAGATACAGCTGACCTTGGAAAAACAAGAGTTCGAATAACACGTCTATGTGGAGTTTCTTCTATTTCTGCCAGACCTGAGATGGCAAGATCAACCCCTTCTCTTCCTTACCTACTCTATGTGAAGATGAGGATGAAGACCTTTGTGATGATCTATTTCCACTTAATGAATAAATATATTTTTCTCTTCCTTATAATTTTTTTTTTTTTTTTGAGATGGAGTCTTGTTCTGTCACCCAGGCTGGAGTGCAGTGGTGTGACCCAGGCTCACCGCAACCTCCACCTCCTAGGTTCAAGTGATTCTCCTGCCGCAGCCCCCGAGTAGGTGGGATTACAGGCGTGCACCAACATGCTTGGCTAATGTTTGTATTTTTAGTAAAGATGGGGTTTTGCCATGTTGGCCAGGCTGGTCTCGAACTCCTGACCTCAAGTGATCTACCTGCCTTGGCCTCCCAAAGTGTGGGATTACAGGCAAGAACCACTGTGCCCGGCCTCCTTATGATTTTCTTAACTTTTTTTTTTCTCCACCTTACTTTATTGTAAGAATACAGTATATAATACATATAATACAAATAACTGTTATCAGTAAGGCTTCAGGTTAAGTTTCGGGAAGTCAAAAGTTATATATAGGTTTTCAATCTCTACATCGTTCAAGGTCAATTGTAATGACATTTGAGATTGTCTCAATAAATTAGCTCAGACAGTGGAAGCCAGGGGATAAGTTCTGCACAGGCAGAGAACTTCCAAGTGGCTTTTTAACCCACTTTCAAATCCAGAGACAGCCAAGAATCATTAGACTCTGATGAAAACCTCTAGATGAAAGGCAGCAACCAAGACAAACCAAAAACAAAAACAAAAATTTGATGGAAACAGACCATGAAAAAGAAAAAAAGATTTGATGATAAAGATGAGGAAATCTTCCAGAAAACAAACAAAAAATAGGCAAAACAATAAGAATAATAGAGAATCATTCTAGAAAGTCCAGCACTAAATAATAGGAGTTCTAGAAAAAGAATAGAGAAAGAAGTAATTAGCTCCTCCTTAGTTCTCTACTCAAAACTCTCCAAGGGGCCCTATATGTAACTCAGAGAAAAAGTCAGAATCTTTTCAATAAGGCCTACCTAGACTTCCCCGTTTAAAATTACAAGCTGTATCCCATGCATGCCATCTTTTCGTCTATCCTCCACCGCACCACAATTCTTACCACCTTCTCTACTCCATATTTTACTTAACGCATGTTGTTTACTGTCTCTATCTTCTGGTGGACTGTGAACACTGTGAGTTTAGAGACTTGACTACTTTTCTCACTACTGTATCCCAAGTGTCTACAATGGTCCCTGGCATACAGTAAATAATTAACAAAAATTATTGAATTAATCCAATGAGTATTAAAGGAAAATAAACAAGCCAAGTTACTGATAAAGGAACAAGAATAAGAATGGTATTGGACTTCTAGTAATACTGGAAATTATAAAATAATAGGACAATAATGTCAAAGTTCTGAGAGAATGATTTTCAACCTACAACTTTATAATAATCAAGTGAAAGAGAATAAAAACATTTCCAAACATGCAAGGTCTTAAATTGACCTCCAATGCACTAAAAGAATGCTTCACCAAAACAGGGGGGTGACCAAAGAAAGAGAAAAACTACGCCACTAATAGAGTAGAGGTCAAACAAATCCCCAAAATGATGGTGAATATAGATCCTAGGATGACTACTGTGTAGCAGGTTTCCAGGGCAATCAGTCCAGACTGAAGACAGTCAGAAGGCTCTTGGAAATAATCCTTTATGACTTGAAAGAATACCTAACATATCTGAAAACACTGAGAGAAGACTTACACAACTTGAGCAGAATTTGGGGTTGAATTACATGAGAATAGAAAACTAAGCAAATGAAAAAACAAGGCAATCATTAACTCCAGAGAAAATAAAAACTTGGTCACAAAAGGAAAAACAATCTGCCTATTACTACATGGCTTGGCTATGAATTGTGTTAACACAGCTATGACAATGACTACTGAACTAAACAATTTAACATTTACCCATATGGGGAAAATTGGGGGACAAGTAGGGAAAGTGTGTGTTGTGTATATGCAGGGAGTGCTGATGTGAAAAACGGCTAAAAATTCAGCTTCAATAGATCAGAGTTAACAGATAATACCTAAATCTGAAAAACCTATAATTAGAAATACAAACATTTCTTAGAGATTTCTTAGAGATCCAGAGTTAAATAAAAACTTCAGCTAAAAGATTTGAGAGTGATTGTGGGTAATGGTAGTGGTGTTGGAGAAGTTTTTTCTGAAGAGCCTTGTAAAAATATTTGACTGTTTAAATCAGAAGCATATATTACTGGTATTATAAATTAAAATAATTTTAAAAGAGCACTAAAACTTTCAAGAGACACATATCAGTTTATAAGTATATGGCTTTTAATTCTTTTTTAGGGCCAAGTGAAATATTTTTTTCATAGCTGACTTCTAAAAGGTAATTGTATCCTTTTAGGGAGGCAATGCATCCTGCTATGAATGGCTAAAACATACCTGTTTGCTTGTTGGTGTGAGTTTTTCTTCTGGAGACTTTGTACTGAATGTCAATAAACTCTGAAAAGAGAGAATTAATGATGCAAAAGACAAACTGTAGAGTGCAAATCTAAACAAGGTGTTACAGGGTGTTAAAAAATGAGAAGGTCAAATTTTTCCTTTTGATATATATATCTGACAATGGAAAAGGAATAAATGATTTAAACCTATTTAATAACCACTATGAGAGTTACAAGATTATGTCTGAGAGATACTTAAGAAATGGTAATGAATAAAAAATGTAACTGACAGACCAAACTCAAGCCACCATTTTAAAAACTGCAAATCAAACACTGAAAAAAAAAAGAAAAAAGAAAAAAGAAAAAAGAATCATGCAATTTGAAGTATTTTAGTTGTCTTCTGCTTTTTTGCTGTCACAGAGCTAATGCAAGCAATACCTAAGGAACCTCAAAGGTGTGGGGTAAAACGGTAATACATTTACATTAATAATACTGCTGTACTGAGCACATTAGGTAATTTTTTGGGAAATAATCCTTTAATGAAGCTATTTCACCTAGAAACAAACTCACACCAATAGTCATGGCCTATTAGTCTAAAATTCCATGTACAAAGTGATTGCCTTTTTTGAGGGAGGCAGTTACCTGTGATTTTGTTAGGAAGTAAAACTGGGATCTATTTAGCCACTGGTAAGCTTCTGAGGTGAAGGATTCAGGGACATCTCGTGGAACAAACACTCCCCACTGGACTTCCTCTCTGGAGATACCCTTTTGAATATACAATGGCCTTGGCTCACTAGGTTTAAATACAAACACTAGAGGGAAAAAACAAAAAGACAATAACATTTAGCCTGAAAAGGTTAGTTCTAGCCTCAGACTGGCAGATCACACTAATCCTGGGACTCACCCCATTGAGTAACTGGCCCAAGTCATGACTGTTTTAGGCTTTGATTCAAGAGGTATCTACTGTGTGCCTACTATGGGCCAGGCAGGTTAGGAATGAGGGCTATGAGGATGAAAAAGAGAAACAATTCCTGCTCCAGAGGCCAGGGCCTACTGCAGAAGACAGAAACCAAAATATTATTACAGTAGTATTTTGTCTGTAAGTACTAGAAATGAGGTATGTAGAAACTACTTCAAGAACATAGAGGATGACCAATTAAAGCTTCTCGGGGCAGTTGGAAATATGTCAAAGTGGTGAAATCTCTTGAATTTTAAAGACTGAGTACGAATTGGCTTGTGGAAAAATAAGAAACATATTGGAGCTCTCCTAGAACTAAGTATGGACGCACACAATGACAAAGTGTTGGAGCAAAGAAGGGCCGTGCCTCAAGCAAAATGGCTTCCAATTAACATCTGATTTGAAGGCCAGTTTGACTCAAATTATATTAAGAAAACATAGGTCATAGATGTTCTCTTACTACAAAGTGTGGTTTGTACTTACAGTCTGAACCCACTGAAGACTGAGAGATTGCAGCAATATTCTCTGAATTAGGATCAGGTTCCATAACTCTAACATTTAATTTTGCATTCCACTCCACTGAGGGGAAAAAAAAAGGTGATTCACTTCTAAGGAAAGATTTACCAAAAGCTTTAAAAAACTTCTCTTATTCTTAGGAAGAGGAATCTTATGCTTCCAACTAACACACAATGGAGACACACCGAAATGATCTGTAGAAGGCTGCACTAAAGTGACAGGCCGAAAGAAAAACATACTGGAACTGTAGCGCTCCTTGTACAAACTATGAAAAGATTATTATTTCATTGAAATTTATGTCTAGCGCTTTTCTGATGCTGCTAAATGTGGACAGTATGTTAACCAGAGTTAACTGTACAGAATACTGAAAAAAGTTACCATACACATTCATTAATAAGCAACTACCATGCCTTCCAAACATACACTCAGATGGGTAAAATGCCACTAAGTTCACATTTGTTAGGACTGTGATAGACTACATTTGAATTTAAGCTGTCAGGGATCATGCAGATTAGTAAGCATTAAAAATGAGCAGAAAACATTATTCAAATTGTTATGAGGATGGGGAATATGGAAGGCATCAGAAAGTCACACACACTGAAAACAGTAGAAAAAGGTAAGGATAATGGAAGCTGACTTACCAACAATTACGCAGTTAATAAATAATGTCTATTACAGGTCCAGTATTCCAAATTTTGGTGGCATCATATGTCATGTAAAAAACTGACTATTCCAAGTACAGACCTGATGATATGATCCCTAAGTCCTTAAATGCCAAAGTTTAATGTCAACTCCCTATGCGCTTTGCCAGATCACTTTAGAGTAAAAAATATCTTACATGCACAGCTCAGCAGATTCCAACAGCAAAGAATGCCATTTTCAGTAGCACCAAGTAGATACTTTGAACATGTCAATCTCCCAAAGCAAAGATGCCTAGATTAAAACCACAAGGAAGTTATCAACAGTCAGTTCTAGCAAATTCAGTTACAAAGAACTGCAGGCTTCCAGTGACTGTATTAGGTCTATGTAATGCAGATTTTTATATAGACACATATGTTTTTGTTTATAATTATCCTGAAGAAAAAAGTGTCTAAGGAGTACAAAAGGAAGGGTTTATTTAGCTATTTCTTTAGGAAAACAGATCGGATGACCAATTCTTTAACACACTGTGCAGTATACCAATTAACATGCAACAGAGAAAAGATACATGAAATGTACAGTCATCTGACAAAAATCCTATTTACCAAGAAGAAGAAAACTTGCAATTTCAATTGTGAAGAAAGTTTTACAAAGTAAATTCAGAATCAGACATGCTGGGAATGAGACGATCTCATTAGGCATCTGATTCTGTCCTTAGGCCCAACTACCTGAAGCAGGACCTGAAAATGCTGCTGCTACTTTCCCCTGCGCCTCTCGGAAACAATGAGGTTGGCGCATAGCACGGTTTTTATGGGAATACACAGAAAATAAGAAGGTTTGGATCTCCTGAGGCTTATGTATAGCTTCTGTTACCATTCAGCACATCCATGAAAGTATTCTAAAGAAGCCGGGCGCGGTGGCTCACGCTTGTAATCCCAGCACTTTGGGAGGCCGAGGCGGGCGGATCACGAGGTCAGGAGATCGAGACCATAGTGAAACCCCGTCTCTACTAAAAATACAAAAAAATTAGCCGGGCGTGGTGGCGGGCGCCTGTAGTCCCAGCTACTCGGAGAGGCTCAGGCAGGAGAATGGCGTGAACCCGGGAGGCAGAGCTTGCAGTGAGCCGAGATCGGGCCACTGCACTCCAGCCTGGGTGACAGAGCAAGACTCCGTCTCAAAAAAAAAAAAAAAAAAAAGTATTCTAAAGAAAAAATATGTAGGCCAAGAGTTAAATGTTAACCTGAATTTCAGAAATGTTGGCACAGTTTGTGGACTCAGAATTTTTGGCTTTCCAGCATTCTGATTAGCTGCTTGCCCCACTGACCTTTAGGCTACTTTTGGAGAGGGCATAAATGACTACTAAAGTTTTAAGACTTGTTTAAATAAGTTAAAAAATAGTACTATATACTTCCCAAAGATCTACCTACCTTATTTTCCCAGCTCGTTGGCAAAATGTACATTTAAGTTCCCATGTTACAGAATCCCATATTGTGACTATTTCCTCAAAACCAACTGCTAGTAAAGAACCATCTTCGGAGAAACAACAGTTAGTTGCTTGATACTTATGATAACTACCAACAAAATCACAGGTCCAGCCAACAGCTTTTTCTGTGGAAATATAAGCCATAATGTTCAGAAATTGTGTAAATGCTAGAGAATGCTACAGTAGTTCCCCATAGTTTCCCATTATCTGAGGGTTCACTTTCTGTGGTTTCAGTTCCCAGGGGTCAACTGAGGTCTGAAAATAGCTGCGTATAGTATAAAAAGATGTTTTGAAAGAGAGAGAAAGGCAGAGACAGAGCATGCACATATTCACTTAACTTTTATTACAGTATATTATTGTAATCACTCTATTATTAGTTATTAACCTCTTACTGTGCCTAATTTACAAATTAAACTTTATCTCAGGTATGCATGTATAGGAAAAAAACAGTATATATAGGGTTTGGTACTATCTGCAGTTTCAGCCATCAACTGGGGCGGGGGGGTCTTAGAATAAATCCCCCACTGTTAAAGGGAGACTGCTAAACGAGGGACATTATAAGCAGTAGGGATTAAGAAACAAAGATACACACACAAATAACAAATAAAATAAAGAAACAAAGACACAAAACAAGAAAACCTGTTCCCCACAACTTCTTTAAGTCAGAATTGCTACAAAATACTGACTGTTCTGAAATTTATGCCCTCTCCTGGAGACCTTGACCTCCCTCTAGTGGAGGAGTGAAAGGACTCTTGGTAAAAGCCCCTTTTACTTTACCCTAAAAAAACAGAATAATCAGCACATGATTAATCAAGAATGCCATTTAAAAGGAACAGATTTGAGGAAAAAGGCATGTAAAATGTAATCTCTTAAATCTATTAAAATTAAGCAATATCCTGTAGAATTCAATAAAGTAGAAAATGTCCTCCCAGGATGGATACAAGTCATGAGAAAAAGAAATTAATTCCTAAAATTGTGCACAGTTTAAACATAACATATTTAATAACTTACTGTATATATCAGAGTCATCTGTTAATATCCACACTTTGAAGTAACCATCTTTGCTAGCTGTAACCAAGGTGGGCTGTTCAGATTTTTCTGCATTACAGAAACAGAGAGCTGTAATGCAGTCTTCGTGTGGCATGTTAATTTTAGTGTTAAGAATAAACCTAGTGGGAAGGAAACCACAAATTTATTCTTGCATGAGGACAAAGTGATGTATATAAGAATTTCTGACATGCTGTACATTTTACAATAGCATCTTGAACAACAGGCAACTGATAATCACATAGAATGACAAACAATTGAGTGCTCTACCTCTAACGGCCAGAGGATGCAAAGAGTTCTAATATATCACCTTTGCCCTTGTGTAACATTAGAGAACGTTATGTGTAGTAGTCAACCCACTACTACATTGGTACAAAATGAGGATAAAACAGGTCACCAATCAATGATACTCAAAAGCCTACTGTATCAAACTCTGCAGGAAACTTGTATAGAACCCAGATTCCTGCCTACTTTTGAAAATAAAAAATGGAATGGCCGTGAAACGCCCCACTTGGGGCAATGAAAAATAGACAGGAAACTACTTAGTCAAACTGGCTGGTCATTATTTACTATTTTTAGTCACCTAAATGACTTCTTAAAGCTTGTTTCGAGCTTAGAGGGCAACGCTGTGAATGAAAGACAACTAGGACTGTGTTCTTAAAAGAACATCAAGACAGCATAGGGTTGTGATTTTAAAAAAGCACAAGTTATAACAACAGTGACTAGGGACAACCACTTAATCTCTCTGGGCCTGTTTCTTCACCTATAAAATATAGACAACAGGCTTATCTTACAGTGTTCTTTTGAAGAGTAAGATAATGGGTACAAAGCTCTAAGCCAAGTTCTTGGCACACAGCAAAGATTTGATATGTGGTTATTATAGCCACAGTATGAGACTGGATTCCTTATCTAATCACAACATCCATGCTACACTATACTATGCTACACTTCTACCTACACTCCCTCTTTTCAAAAGGCAGTATGCTGTTAACGGAAGAGCAAGGGAACATTTGGATTCTAATCCTGGATTTGCCTAGAATTTGGTATTATGCCCTTGAGGAGGTGTCACTTTTCCGGGTTTCTTTCTTCATTATGAGATGACATTATGACTTAGAGGACATCATTGCCTTCTCAGAGCAGAAAGCTTAAAGGTTTTATTAGAATAAAACCTCTCCCATATCTCTAAATCTAAACCTTGTCAAGATGAAACATCTTAAAGACAATTGAAACTGTAAAATGGGAAGTGAAATATTTTATACTTTGAAATTAAGTGGCTACACAGATAGTATTACCCTTGTGTTTTCTTATTATACATCCACAGTTTCATTTGCAATTCAAGCTCAGTTTCCTTTTCTTGCCGCTGTTCCACTGTTGCAAGCCAGTTACCAAAGCAGCCAAACGCAGCCTTTGTTAGTTCAATTTGGATCAGACCATAATCATTAATATATTCTTGCTGTATAATATCTAACTGATGAGTAAAAAAAACCAAAATGTTTATTAACATGAATACACAAATGTTACAGCATTCAAGAAATGATAATTAACTACATCCAAGACAACTTCTGTACTCTATAGTAATAGATTTTTAAATAAAGGTAAAAATGAACTAATTGTTACTATGGACACCAAAATTGCCATTAAAAAAGGGAACACATTATATAGCATCGATTTGGTGGTAATTATTCTTCAATGACCTTGAATATTAGCGATTACTAACACCCACTATATGATACAACACAACCATTAATTTATAGTAGTGCTTTCTTTTGTTTCTAAGAACAAACAGCTTTACATCATCTCAAGGCTAGATTCTCCATCACTAGAAACAAGCAAAACAGAAATAAACCTACAATCTTTAAGAAATGAAAAAAGATAGCCAATGTAAGTAGGCCAGCATTTATTTATGGTTGTTTTAAAAAAAATCCCATTTCCTTGCCTATACTAATAAAATGCCTACTATTAAGTGTACTAAATGCTTACAATTCACAGGCATTATACTTGAGATAAACATAAAAAGATTAATATGCTTCCTTTTTTTAAGGGGCCTAAAGGCCACGGTGAGAAAGAGCTAGTGTCACAGTTGCTATGACAGATCTGTAAAGAGTACTGTGGCGCACAAGAAAAGTGGGATATCTGGATCAGACTCATCAGGATTGGAGGAAGTGTTCCTCTCTAATCTACACTGAAAATTTTATCTTCAATATGTGAATATGATAGTGTTTCACCATGAAGCAAATACAAATTTGTATTGTCAATCCACCTATTTTTGTTTCTTTATCCTTGTGACTCAAAAGCACAGATGTATGGGATAGCTAATAGGAGGGCATTCTGAAACAAAAGACAGAGACAGCATGTACAGGAGTGCCAACTGGCTTACATGTAATCTGCAACTGTGGCCTCAATGGAATTAGGCTCTGAACAACTGAACTAAGTAACCACGGATAATACTATGTTCAAGAAAACATATGCACAGGATCTTGTTTTAAAAGTTACTAAACAAATTGCTTGACTCCAGTGGTATTGTAAAGAGCTTTCATTAACTTCAAGGCTAATGAATCAAAATCTTACATTGTATAACTGTTTATCACTCTGGAGAGAATAAAACTGCAGGTGGCCAGGTTTTCCATTCAAAACCAAAGCTTTAGTTCTTGGATCAATCATCAAACCAGTGAAGATACTCCTATCTGCAGAAGTAGTGACAAGTAACAGGTGAAGTAAGAGAAATATGCACTCTTTAAAATGTTCATGATTCCAAATCCACTGAGTTCTGCAATACCTTTCACTAGGCCTTGAATTACTGCAGATGCTTCAAGGTTTCGGTGAATAATTATTATCTCTGTGGGTAGAAAAAAATAGGTATTTAAATATCAATAGGTTAGAGAAAGCTTGTCCAACTTGTGGCTCAGGGTGGCTTTTTATGCAGCCTAACACAAATTCATAAACTCTCTGAAAATATTATTATTATTATTATTTTTAGCTCGTCGGCTATCATTAGTGTTAGTATATTTTATGTCTGGCCCAAGACAATTCTTTTTCCAATGTGGCTCATGGAAGCCAAAAGATTGGACACCCCTGGGTTAGAGTTTCAAGGTGAAGGAGTCACCTGAGTTTATACCGTTCTGAAATATACCAGAATACAAAACCCAGTAGGTTCAATGAACTCAGAGTACTACTAGAAAATCAGGAATATATTTTGTGATTTAGTGGAAAATCTAGGGGTGGGGATAGGGGCTTTTCTGTTGGAGTCTTTAAGTTTTTATCAGTTGTGCCTATGAACACATTTTAAGTGTTAATGCAAAATCTATAAAGAGTATATGTAATAAAGATAGTTTAACTTTTTCATGCCACTAAATGGGCTGCTCACAGTATTGTTCTTTTTTTAAAGAAAAGGAAGTGGATTTACAAAGATACCCTAGTCTAGGCTGAGTAGTCACTGGATGAACAAAGTTCTGGAGAAATACAAGACTGCCTCTATTTCTATCAAATCTATAGGACTCTCGCCCCGAGGTAAGAACTGTATCAAGAGAATCTTGCAGTATTCTTTTGAAAACGCCAGGTTTATGAAAGCACTTATGTCCACTTCCAAACCTTCCCTTCACTTCCCCATGTCATCCCATACTAAAAGACTTTGAAAATGTAAGTGGCACATCAATAACCAAATACACTTAGCCTTCCATTTTATAAAAATAATTATCAAAAATGTTGAATTCTGGTGGTGCCTGGGGGTAGAGAGGGGTGGATAAGAGAGGAGTAATGCAAGGAAAAGAAGGCTCATTAAATCTCATATGCTACTCTTAGTTTTAGGTCTCTTTATTCTCTGTTCCCTACAGATGCTAGCTAATTTATGGTGTTTATATATTTCCTCACAATAAAAAATTTAGACTTACTATTATCAGAGTGAGAAGTGCAGAATAAATCTCCGGCAGGCGAGACTGAGATATGTTCAATAGTAGCTCCTAAACGCGGGAGAAACTCCTTATTCTTCTCTGTTGCATTGCGCCACTCTACAAGTACAGATTCACGACCACCACTCAGCAGACTTGTGCCTTCATATCCATTCAAAGAAATTAAAAGGACGGTGTTTTGAGGAAAAAAGAGAAAGAAAAATATAATTAACACTTTTATTTTTCCTACCGTACTAGAGAAATAAACTCATTTAAAGCTATAAAAAGTGTCTTCATATCTTTTAATATACTCTGAAGACAAATGATCACTGGTTCAGGAATTTTTTTTCCAGTGATATCTGATTAGTTTGTTGCTGACCAACTCCTCTGTTGATAACTAGAAAAGCTGGACAAACAAACATCTTTTAGGCCAAGATAGCTTCACTGATAAATTTTTCTAAACATTTAAATACTATACCAAAAATATTATATATATATAAAAAAAACAAGCCAATTTCACGACAGATGAAAATTCTTAAGCAAAATACTATACCAATGATATATTAAAGGGATATCATGTCATCGCAGAGTTTATTGCAAGAATGAGATTACTTTAACAGCTGAAAAATAAATTAATGTAACCCCACTTACAGAACAAAAGGAAAAAAATCATGATTATTTGAATAGATGCAGAAAAAGCAAATGACAGAATTCTATACGCATTCATGATAATACCTCTCAGAAACTCAGGAATGGATGGGATCCTTTGAATCTCATCAAGAGTACTTGGATAACATCTATAGCAAACACCACACTAAAAGTTAAACTATTGAAAACTTTCCCTTTGTGATTAAGAATACTATTACCATTTTGATTCAACGTTAACTGGATGTCTAGTGCACTGAAATGAAACCAGAAAGGCTTAAGGATTGGAAAGAAGGAAATAATCACTTCCATGTTCACAGACAGCATGACTACATCAAGGCATAGCCAAAACAGTTTACAGATAAACTTATGGAATAAGTAAATTTAGCTGATTGTAAGAGAAATATACAACAATCAATTTTATTTTTAAATACTAGCAAGTCAATTAGAACATAGAGTAAAAAATACTATCAAAAGACCATCAAATGTCTCGTGAAAAATATATATGAGAACCATACAGAAAAAAAATCCTAACTCATGGATATAAAGACCTAAAAAGTGGAAAAGTATTTATTATGATTACAAATTCAAATGCTCAATACTATAAAAACATCAATTCTCCTCAAATTGATCAACAGCTGTATTGTCAACACGGTAGCCACCAGTCAAATGCGGCCAATTAAATCTAATGGTTTGAAAACAAAAGCCTGCAAGAGACTATCTTAATGACTAAATGGATAAACAGGACACTGTTTCAGACTGTTTTCTCAAAAGTATTCCATCAAATAACCATTTTTCATTCTTTCATGAATCTAAAACGACTGGTTTTAAAGATCACTGGTTTACAATGGGGTTTTTATCAAATTCTCTAAAGCTGCAAGCTGATAAAATCTAGCTAAACAGAAGACTAAAGGTATGTAGTTGTGATGTGCAAGAACAAAATTAAGAAGTTTAATCTGATATATACACATATATGATACATTGTGCATATGGTTCATATATGCCTCAAAAGTTCTCAAAAACAACTAAAATTTGTATTTCTTTTACATTTACACAGCTATTTTTTTCTTTTTCTAATAACTCACACCCCCACAGTTAGTAAGGACATTTCACTGACAACTACATACTGTAACCATTATTTCTCATTTAAAAATATTCATGCTACTTGAAATATAACATCAACAATTCAAATTGCGGCCGGGCACGGTAGCTCACGCCTGTAATCCCAGCACTTTGGGAGGTGGAGGCTGGGGGGATTGCCTGAGGTCAGGAGTTTGAGACCAGCCTGGCAACATGGTGAAACCCCGTCTCTACAAAAAATACAAATAATTAGCTGGGTCTGGTGGTGCGTGCCTGTAGTCCTAGCTACTTAGGCAGCTGAGGTGGGAGGACTGCTTGAGCCCAGGAAGTCGAGGTTGCAGTGAGCCAAGATGGTGCCACTGCACTCCAGCTTGGGTGACAAAGTGAGACCTTGTCTTAAAAAAAAAAAAACCCTGCCTGGAACATATACAGACACGTACATATGGATACCAAGCACTCACCAGTATTTTGAAGGTGTGGAGTGGGAAGGAGGGTAGAGAATACAAATGAGTAGCCTACGTTGTCTCCATACACTAGTTATTAGTCCCCAAACCATAAGTGGGTTGAAGGTGCCTCCTATTTCCCGGGGCTTCCGGGCATTAAACCCAAGTAAGCCTCTAAGGATACCACAGCATATGGTACCATCTAAGACTTGTCCTGTCAGTCTCCAGGAAGACTTGCAGAAAGAAAAATCACTTTTCCTGGCTTCTCGTTTTTTAGGCACACAATCTTCTCTAGTATGTAGCAACTTTCTTACAGGACCAGTCAAATAAACTGACATAACTTTCACCACATGGGACCAGTCAAATAAACTGACATAACTTTCACCACATGGGTCTTTGTAAACAAAGACAAGATGTACTTCCCTGTATTTCTGTTGAAGACCACCTTACTTTAAAGGTATTTTTACTTGCTATAGCTACACTACACAAAGCTGTGACAGAAGTCATGCAGCTTAATGAAACAATGATGGAGATTAATTTAAAATAGCTAATGTCAAATAAGGCCATGTAACAAACAGTTAAAAACAAGAGCTCTAAAATCAGAACCAGGTCCAAACCCACCTACTCGCCACGTGATGTTAGGCAAGTTAATTATCAACTCCAAATCCGACTTCCTTTATGTGTAAAATGAGTATCATGCCACTCATTGCCTAGGATCAATGATTAAATCAGATAACGGATGTAGTGTTAGAATAGTTACTTGCACCTGATAAGCTACAGTTATGGACCACACACACTTAGTTATGTAGACAGACATACCTTCAAAAAGTCATATAATTTAAATAGGTTATGTCAACAATAGAGATTTTTATCACAAATGTACACTTTAGAACTTTGAAGGGCTTCAAAACCTAAAACATATTGTGCTGAGCAAAGCCCAAAATACAGGGGTAATACACAAGTGTTTGGAATTCATTTGGCCCATGCAGTTTTAAATCTTCCAAACTAAAAATACAGTGAATTAAAACACTTGACACATATACTTCAAAAGTTCATTTTAATAATTAAACCTGCACTTACCTGTCACTGAAAAAGCCAAATCCATAACCATATCATGGTGCCAATGTAAACATGTGTACGTATATTTCTTATCATCATAAAAATTCCTCCTATTGGAGAAAAACAAAACTCTTATTTTGACCACAGGTTTAAGTTAGGAAAATAATGGCATGCCAAATACAATAAACATAATATATACCAAACATAATAAATCATAATATGAAGGCTTCTGGTCTTAATGTGCACACTTTCTATTTCTAACCAGAGTGACTGACTTCTATAAATAATATGCCATCTGTGGTACCCTCCTAGATATTCACTATTGTCAGTCTTTCCTTTTTGGATAAAGGCAAACAAAAAGTTTTCTTCAATAAAATGATTATAGGCAACAAAAAATTTTTCACTCGCTTTATAAGCCCAAGGCTAGAAATTCTAAAACAGTAAGTATGAAATGAAAAGCACACAAAAAAGGAAAGGGAGGCTGTTTCCTTGGACCCAGAGATAGCCCTGTTCTACAGGACTAACATAAAATAGTACATAAATGATAGCCATACTCTTCATGAGTAAACTGACCAAAGACGAATTTTGCCATCCATGTGACCAGATGCGATGCAGTCTTCCGTTGGGTGACATGCTACACATGTAAAATTGTTCTTAGCATGCTTCTTATTTCTTGATGATGATAAAGTAAACCTAGGAGAAAAAAAAAACAAATTCTCTTAATTATTAAAGTCGCTTGATAAGTGGTGACGTAGTTAAGTAAAAGAGAGTTCCCAGCAATAGCAACCAAAATTGTAGAGCTCAGAATTCAATAAATATAACTGCAGGATTTTTTTCAAAAAGAAAATTTTGATCAAGAATCAAGCATTCTGTTTTGTAAACATACATCAACATACAATATGAAATTCATGTAGCTAATATTCTACCATAATAATTTATCTATGGAAGCCACTGACATTTAAGTAAAGATTTTAGTGATTTTTTTTTTTGGCCTGGGCAAAGCTTGTTCAAATTTCCCACTGAACCTACATTTTAGCATGAGGCATAATCAAACCTGAGACATTAGATCCGAGACAAATGGCTAATACATCAGAAAGGACAAATCCAAAGGGATCAATCTACTTGTTATAATATCTAGCCTATTTCCTATTCTTTGGCTGAATACTTGTCAATCTTCAGGCTCTGAAGAAGTCAGGATCAATATTATACTAAAAAGAAAGCAACTAGCTGGGCACAGTGACTCACGCCTGTAATCCCAGCACTTTCGGAGGCTGAGGCGAGTGGATTACCTGAGGTCAGGAATTCAAGACCAGCCTGACCAATATGGTGAAACCCCGTCTCTACTAAAAATACAAAAATTTGCCAGCCTGGTGGCAGATGCCTGTAGTCCCAGCTACTCAGGAGGCTGAGACAGGACAATCACTTGAACCTGGGAGGCAGAGGTTATAGTGAGCCGAGAACACACCATTGCACCAGCCTGGGTGACAGAGCAAGACTCTGTCTCAAAAAAAAAAAAAAAAAAGCAATCTTGGCAGGGTAAAAGGGAAGAGGTAGTTATTACTTTCGAATAGTAACTACTCAATACTTAGCACTAGCTGCTCTAAATATGTCACCTTATTCATCATTACAACTCTGTTAGGTAGATATTATCTCCATTTTAAGTATGTTTTAAATTGAGGTGCATCGCTTCTCGGCCTTTTGGCTAAGATCAAGTGTAGTATCTGTTCTTATCAGTTTAAATTGAGGTGCAGTGGGCATCAAATAGAGTAAATCTGATCCAATTAAAACTTACATATCCCAAAGCCTACATTCATTCCTACATCCATAAAATGACAATGAGAATCATGTGGTGAAACCCTGTCAAACTACATCCAACTTTGACTCCAAGAATGCAGACTAGAATTCAGGTGTATAGGGCTTTTGGCTGGAAAAAGCTTCCTAGGTTTTGGTGACTAATAGTATGCTTAAAAACTATATGGTATGGTTAAAAACTATACCTCCATACTTCACAGTCTTACACTCCCTTGCAACATAAAACTAGGAATAGCTTTGGATTATAGGTATTAGGAAGAAATAAAATTATAAAGAACTCTTGAGCAAATAAAATAAAGCTAATAAAAAATAATTCTTACCTTGATGTTGTTTTCTTTTTGAAAAAATAAACAGACAAGTAAAATTCCCGTACTGCAGCAACATATACTCCCTGGTATTTCAAAAAGAAGATAAACATTCACAAAAACAGTCAACACTCTTTTTCTTTTTTCTTTTTTTTTTTGAGACAAAGTCTCGCTCTTGTCCCCCAGGCTGGAGTGCGATGGTGAGATCTCGGCTCACTGCAAACTCTGCCTCCTGAGTTCAAGTGATTCTCCTGCCTCAGCCTCCCAAGTAGCTGGGATTATAGGAGCCTACCACCACGCATGGCTAATTTTTGTATTTCTAGTAGAGATGGGGTTTCACCATGTTGGCCAGGCTAATCTCATATTCCTGACCTCAGGTGATCCACGCGCCTCGGCCTCCCAAAGTGCTGGGATTACAGGAGTGAGCCACTGCGACTGGCCCAACACTGTTTAAAAAGAAACATCCCCCACAAAAGTTAACAGTAACTTTGTTCAGCTGATAAGAGTATATTAATATGATATATTCCACTTTGGCTGTAGAAAGAATAATCATACTATTAAAACAATGATAGAAAATTAAAAGATGAACTTAGGTCCTAAATCCTAAAACTAGACTCTCAAGCTTAAAGTACAATGACTAGAATTTTTTTCCATTAGGAATAACTTATATACACTAAAATGCATTGTTTGATATACATGTACATCTACATAACCACTGCCACGAACAGGATCTAGAACATTTCCTTCCTCAGAAATGCCCCCTCCTCCCTCTTTACAGTCATTCCTCAATGTTCCCATCCCACCTATCTGTTTCGATCACCATAGCTTATTTCTCGGCTGGTTGTAGAATTTCACATTCATTGAATGGTAAAATATACACTCTTTTCTGCTTGTCCTCTGTGGCTCAACATCGTCCATCATCTTTTTGAATTTAATCTACATTCTCATGTGTGTCATTAGCTCCTTTCTATTGCTGAGCAGCATTCCACTGTATGCATATCACATTTGTTTATTCTCTTGCTGATGAATATTTGGGTTAATTTACATTTTGGAGCTACTATGAATAATCACTCTTGTACACATCATTTTGTGGTTATGTTTTCATTTCTCTCTATGTAGGAATGGAATTGCTAGGTAAATGTATTTAACTTTGCTCTATATCCTGTCAACATTAGCTATTCTAGTGGACTTAAAAGTGGTATGTTGCTATGGTTTTAATTCGTATTTATTTGATGACTAACAATGCTGAAGAATGCTGACATTAATGATGTTAAAAAAGTTTACTCTGAGAAATTAACTCTTTTCAGAATAATGCCAAAATAATGCTACAAAACTTAAGACTAAAGAAGCATGCCGCTACAGTGATGTCCGGAGGCTTTTCATAGCATTTGATTTTAAAATAGTAAAGTAACTGTTAACAGGGAACGGCTGAAGAAATCACAGTATAAACATCAGTTATAATTTATGAAAAACATGTTAGTATACACACATGCTGCAATGTTAAGTGAAAAAAAGATGAAAAGACTTCTGATCTTAATTCTTTTTGGGAAAAGTTATTTTATGAATGTTAAGAAAAAAGCCTAGAAAGAGATTCTTCAATTATCACTGGTGAGATTATAGGTTTTATTTCCTCATTATATTTTTCTGTAGTTTCCAAATTTTCTATAATGGGCATATTAATTATGAACAGGGAGGCCATAATTTCTAAAGACACATAGTCTAAGAGAGTTTACAAAGGCATTAGGACAGAATACACAAAAATAAGGATAGTCCTAAAAAATCTATACCACAAATACATGCTAAAGCAATGAAGAGGCTTCTTAGTTACTAATACAAATATAGTAATTCAATGGAATATAAAATCACTGTAACATAAAATGCTCAGCAAACAGATTGCAGGAAAGAAATTTTAGGTACAAAACAGAAAACGAACAAAACATAATTTACCTCGTTTCCAAAGGCAATGCACTTGGGTGACTGGTTTATGTAATCCAAAACAAAGGACAGCTCCTTGGCTTCTACTTCCTGGCTTGATGATTTTGGAAGCTTCACTGAAACCAGCTGAAATATATCTAGCCAAAGGAAGCTATATTAATATAAAGCTTCTCCAGAGAGAGCAAACATGTGCAAGGAATTTATTCATATGATTTTTGTTTTGAGACGAAGTCTCACTCTGTCGCCCAGGCTGGAGTGCAGTGGCGTGATCTCGGCTCACTGCAACCTCTGCCTCCCAGGTTCAAGCAATTCTCCTCCCTGCCCGAGTAGCTGGGACTACAGGCATGTGCCATCAAGCCTGGCTAATTTTTATATTTTTAGTAGAGATGGGGTTCCACCATGTTGGCCAGGCTGGTCTCGAACTCCTGACCTCAAGTGATCCAGCTATCTTGCCTCCCAAATTGCTGTGATTATAGGTGTGAGCCACTGTGCCTGGCCCTATGAAACTGCTAATCAGTACTCTAGAATTTATTTGATGCAAGATAATAATTCTAGGCTAATCTTGAACAAAACATACCTTAAAGCTGGACTCTTTGTTTGAATGAGCAAGTTTTAAATGGAAGTCTAATTCCATAACTCATGTATATAAATGCCCCAAATATACAGAAATACAAATCAACTTGTATTTTACTGGTGCATTTTACTTTCCAAGTATTAAGCTGGGTGTTAAAATGGAAAAAGAATATGAATGTTGGTGAACTGAGTAGCCAAAAGCAACAAACCATCTGAGTTTTCAGAAATGCTATGATGGGCCTGCCATAATATTAGGGTAAAATCTCCTTTTCTGTAATACCGACATATTCTTCTCTTTATATCCCTTTAAAAAATATCTCCTTAAGGGTATTCTTTTTACTCAGAGTAAAAGCAAAAGTCCTTCCAATAGCCTACGATGCTAAATATAATCTATTCTCCACTGGCTCACTCCCACCCACCTCCCTTCTCCAATATAGCTGCACAGCCCTTCTTCCTCTCATTTAATATTTACTCCTCCTATGTTGCCCATTTCCCTCCCCTGCTTTATTTTTCTCTAGACCACCTTTCATCTTACCATATCATATTAACTAATCCAGTCAGTTTACTACTGGGACTTAGAAGTGTTTTGTTTTGTGCAATCATAACAGTATTTAGCACATGGTGGGTGCTCAATTAGGTGCTGAATGACTATATGACACGTAGTCAAGAAGTAATACCATCAAAAATAACATGTAAATAAAAGGCTAATTTGTTTTTAAACCAGAGAAGTAACTGCAACACAATTTATTCAATTTTCTATCAGAGAGTCTGGTTTTGGGCTGTGGAACATAGATAACACAGAAAGGGTACACATATATGTATAATATATGTTTTTGTATTTGAGCATGAGAGGCCACTGGTGCAGTAAGCAAGCCAGCTAGCACAGGGGATCTTTTCAAGCCTGACTGACATTTTTATGTAGCAGCTATCCAGATTTTCTTATGCTGGGTGCCCATTATATGCCAAGTACTGAAGACTAATAATAGATCTCATTATGAGAAGAATTTAGATTATGACACAAGATCATTACTTTAGATCAGTCGTTTTCCACCCTGTCTTGCATATCAGACACAACTGGGAAATTTTTCAGTAAACTAGGCCCCAGCACACAGAATCTTATTAAGTTCTTCACGTGATTCTTATGTGCAGTCAGTGTTTAGAATCATGGGTAAAAAGTTTTGCTACAGCTATTGGCAACCACTTTTCCAAGTGAGGAATCATGGAGTGAGTACAGGAAGTTGTTACCAAATATGAGTGATGAGCAGAATCACCTGGGACGATATTGAAAATGCAGATTCCTAAAGTACATCTCAAACCTAGTGATCAACTGCCTGTCAGGAAGATTAAGAACCTGAATTTTTTGTAAACATGTGAACTGTTATCAGAAATCCATGTATTCAATATACAAAACCGAACCTAAGTATCAAAAAGAGTGCTATGTTTGAAGTAGTCATCTGGCAAGATGACTTAATTATTTTTAAGAATGTTGCCATCTCCAGAACATTATTTGAAATGTCCTTTGGAGGTGGTTTAGTGATCCTCCCACCTCGGCCTCCTGAGTAGCTAGGACTGTAGCCACCACATGTAACTTACTTTTCTTTCTTTTTTTCTTTTTAGAGACAGGGTCATGGTATATGTTGCCTAGGCTGGTCTCAAACTCCTGACCTCAAGCAACCCTCCTGCCCTGGCCTCCCAAAGCGCTGGGATTACAGTTGTCAGCCATCATGCCCGGCCCCACTATCATCTTAAACCTGCTTCATATTCTTCATTCTGAACACAACTGTATTTTATGGAGGACACCACAGGATACAGTGGCATTCTTGAATTTGGGGATCAGAAAATTTCTTTAGATGTGCCCTCAAGTCAGTGTTCTGTTTTATCAAATTCTATGATAAGGGACAATTATTTGTAATCACTGAGAATATCCTAGGAATTCCTAAAATGCTGATGCATGGCAGTTTCAGTGGACCAATGTTCCAAAGACAGTGAAAATGTAATTAATAATAACTTAGTCACATTATTGGTTCTTAATATCAACCAATTTTTGTTTTTTTGGAGACAGAGTCTCGCTCTGTCACCCAGGCTGGAGTGCAGTGGCGCCATCTCGGCTCACTGCAAGCTCCACCTCCTGGATTCATGCCATTCTCCTGCCTCAGCCTCCCGAGTAGCTGGGACTACAGGAGCCCGCCACCATACCCAGCTAATTTTTTGTATTTTGTTTAGTAGAGACGGGGTTTCACCGTGTTAGCCAGGATGGTCTAGATCTCCTGACCTTGTGATGTGCCCACCTTGGCCTCCCAAAGTGCTGGGATTACAGGCGTGAGCCAATGAGCCTGGCCAATATCAACCAATTTTCTATGCCATTTCCACCCTGACTCAAGAAAGTAAGAAGTGTTCAATGATATATAAAATGATAGTGATGCTTAATAACAGATTTAAGTTCAGTAGAAAGACAAATTCTATACACCTTTGTAAAGCAGATTTAAAATTTGAGGTCTGCAGTCTACTATTACAACTACATAAAAAATAACCCCTCCCTCACTGCATATTTCAGAATTCATACAAAGCTTCTCCAAATGAACACAGTAATGACAAAAGCAATTTAAATGTCCATTCTAAAAACTGTTGGCGTCAGATTAAAACCAAAATGTTAAATTTTGAGGAACTGTAAAATGTAAAGAGCCACTCAATGCCATATATAATAAGTTAATTATACCGTACCTGGTTTTTCTTTATTTACTATAACAAAGACAGAATCCTCAGCTTGGGCAAGAGTAAAGAGGGCATGAAGTTTACATCCAACTATGAAAGTCTGAAAGATAAAGAGCACCACAGTGTTTACTGTCTGTTCCCTCCAGTGGAACATAAGATCCATTAAGGCAGGGATTTTTATGTATTTTGCTCATTGCTGTATTCCCAACATAAGGAGAGTACCTGGCTTACAGAAGACAACTAATACATATTTGTTAAATACCCTTTCAAGTTTCCTACATATAGATCTGAAATGGTATTGTATTGAATGTATCATAATTTTAACTGACATCAAGGTCATATTTAACTTTTTTCCTACCATAAACAACACTATAAGGACTTTGCGTACAGGCCATTATTCCGAGGTGAGACTGCTGTAGCAAAACGTGTTTATTGATTTTCAGTTTTAACTCTCATTGGGTAAAAAAGTGCCTGTTTCTCTATACCTATCGCTAGATTTTTTTTCAATCTACAATTTGGCTAGATTTATGAAGGGAAATATTGTGTCATTTGTTTTAATTTAGATTTCTTTATTAATGAGTTTAAGCATCTCTTCATATTTATTAGCTACTTGTATTTCTTTTTGTGAATTCACATATTCCTACTTTATGCCAATTTCTTCTACCAGGCTATTAGTTTTTCCTTATTGGTTTTTGGGAAGATTTTTGTATATTTGGAATAATATCTTTTGAAAATATCTTCTTCCAGCTTTAACTTGTCTTTTATAAGTGGAAAATTTTTATATAGTCAAATTAATTTTTTTGATGTTATTTTGTAACTTGTTTAGGAAGTCTATTTAAATATTTGGCCTTATAGAAAGAAACAGTACATCTACCATTAAATTACATTGCCTTTTTTTTTTTTCCACACAAGAAAAAGTAAAGATCAATCCACATACCTTTATTAAGATGCCATCTATATAGTCCCACAGTTTAATTGTGCCATCAAGGGAACAAGAATACAGCTAAAAGGGTAAAACAATACAAAATTGATTAAAAAAAAGAAATTCATCAAGATATCAAATGAATAATTAAATGTTGATCAGGGGCATTTTCTATTCATTAATTCACTGTTAACCTTAAAGAGGTAGAGTCATTTATTTATATTGCTTCTGCAAAACAAGCTTTTCACAGCTTTCTGCAAGAAGCAGATCCATCCATTTCAAGTTTTAACTAAGAGAGAGAGGAAAAAAGTCAACTTTCTATCTTGAAGAGGGAGATGGTAAGGTTTTGAATGAGATATGAAAAGCACCTAGGTGCAGTGGCTGCCACCTGTAATCTCAGCACTTTGGGAGGCCCAGGCAGGTGCACCACTTGAGGCCAGGAGTTCGAGACCAGCCTGGCCAACATGACGAAACCCCTACAAAAATTAGCCAGGTGTGGTGGCACATCCCTGTAATCCTAGCTACTCGGGAGGCTGAGGTTGCAGTGAGCTGAGATCACGTCGCTGTACTCCAGCCTGGGAGACAGAGTGAGACTCTCCAAAAAAAAAAAACAAACAAACAAACAAACAAAAAAAAACACCCACACAAGAGCTTGTTGCTCTTCCTGCCAGAACTCAGTTTACTCAGTTTTATTAGCCAAACTCCTTTCACCTTATATGAGTATTAAGGGAGTGATTCTCAAGTGACTGAAGAATATTCTGCTTAAAAAAAATTTCTTCCAATCCATCAAGGACCAATACTTTCACAAAATACAATAGAAATTATAATGTGCTTGGATGCTGTGGCAGTGTCAAAGTGTTTTGTGACACTCACATTCTGTACTCTTATACAGAATGGTAACTAACGGTTTAGGACACTGGTCTGTGGACCATACTTTGATAGCACCAGAAGACCTTACTAACACATAGGTTTATTTTTGTCCTAGTGTACTTAGTTTTATTCATACTAAGTTTCCGCTAGATTTTTTGTTTGTCGTTGTTATAGGAAAATACTTTGCTTATAATGTTTACAAATAATTTTAATATTTTTAAAGAAAGTGGCAATTTTAGGATTTCTGCAAATGGAGACATGGACTCAGAGAAGAGGAATGTAAAAATGTTGGAGTAAAACTATATTATCTATCCAAGTCAAAAAATTATACAAACTAGGAAATTTATATCACAATTACTGCATATGAGAATCATAAATATGGACTAGTAAAATGTAACAAGTCAAACATATAATTACTGTCAAAACAATGGTTAATACACAATACTGTGACTCCTAAGTCCAGAACTGCTGCCCCTGCACCTCAACCAAATCTACTGATAAAACTGCCCTTCTCTAATTTTATTCACTTTCAGTCATCTGAAACAAAGCTTTTATGAATTGTGTATACGTTTTTTTGGCTATAAAACTTAGTATATGGACTTCACAAATTTCAATTTTAACAAAATAATAGTTTTGCTATTAAAAACATTCAAATACTACACACAGCGATAAACTTTTGTCAAACCCTCAGAGGACGGCAAGCATAAAATATATACTTGGATCCCACAGAAAAGTTACTTAACTTTGATTTTTAGAAGTAGCTCATTTAATTTTCGAAAGAAAAGATTGGTGCTACTTTATTTCCTTTGGAATAAAAGTGAATGGCAATGCAAATCCATCCTTAATCAGTAACTTCCAAGTTGGCTGTGACTAATCCAGGAAAATGGAATTGGATTAAAAATGAGAGCAAGAACAAAATATTGTTGAGATAAAATTTTAGTAGATGTGCCGAAATTTAAGAACAGAATTAACATGACTATTTCATTATTCTTAAATACTGAGAAAGAAGGGCTGCTTTGTGGGGGACGTGGGAAAATCTAGACTAAATTAAATTCCCAAATTTGTCTTGAAACTAACTAGTTGACCCACTCACCAAACAAATTTTCTTATCTAGACACTGGTCTTAAGACTAGGCAATATCTAGAGTAAGCCAGAGCCTTACTTCTAAAGGAACATATCTACCAAATCAATACCTCCTGGCCAACATTTTTCAAAACGTGTTCCAGAAACCAAACGGTTCACAAGTCAAGTAAGTTTGAGAAACACCAAATACTACATACCACTTTTGGATATTCGCAATGCATGTAAGGGAACCTAAAAAGACCTACAATCAACAAATACATTTAACTGTGCCTAGCCCTGAATTTCAGAAACTCATACAGCCAAGAATATCCTTCTCAAGTAACACCTATTAGCATTCTGTGGAACAAATGATTCACAGAATACGCTATACGCAATGTAATTTAGCAAGTGAAAAATACCCTACAACTGAAAATAAGCAAATATTTTACTTATAACCTGGAAAGTTTCTCAGTCAAATTCAATTCAAATTTTTCTGTCAAGAACAAAGCCAATCTTAAAGTATTCAGCTATAAACTGTTTGACACCTGTAGATGGTTGTTGGGGTTAAGCTGGATTCCAGTCACCAGATTTCTGTGTCCATACAGTATGTGTACACACTCTTCTGTAACTGTGCTATAAACTTTAACAAAGTCTCCAGAGACACAGAAGATATACCTGGAAAAAAAAGAAAGAAAAGTAAGTTTTACATACTGTATTAGCCTGTTTTCACACTGCTGAAAAAGACATTTTTCATCATTGTTTCAGTGGTCTTGAACTCCTGGCCTCAAGTGATACACCTGCCTGGGCCTCCCAAAATGCTGAGATTAAGGTGGGAGCCACTGCACCTAGGTGCTTTTCGTATCTCATTCAAAACCTTACCATCTCCCTCTTCAAATTTATAAAGGAAAGAGATTTAATGGACTCACAGTTCCACGTGGCTGGGGAGGCTTCACAATCATGGTAGAAGGCGAAAGGCATGTCTTACACGGTGGCAGGCAAAAACAGAACTTGTACAGGGGAGCTCTCCTTTATAAATCCATCAGCTCTCGTGAGACTTATTCACTACCACAAGAACAGTATGGGGAAACTGCCCCCATGATTCAGTTATCTCCAATTGGGTCCCACAAGATGTGGAAATTATGGGAGCTACAATTCAAAATGAGATTTGGGTAGGGACACAGCCAAATCATATCACATACTCAGTAGGTAGTAGGATCTTTTTACTGTCCATGATAAAAATGCAACAGACATTTCTTTTGGTATAGTTTAAGAATTGTATACTCAAATTTGTGTGCCTTTTGTCTATGGGGACATCTATGACCAATCAGTTCATTAACTCAGAAGAGATTATTAACTCAGAAAAGATTAATGATGCCAGTATCACATCTCTTGCCTGTTTGTAGACAGAGGCTATAAATGGAATTATCCTGTAAAAACAGCCAACTTAACCAAGTTGCCTGCTTATTAAATGGATGCAGACACTGTGCTAGTCACTATCAACTATTACTCTTCAATAGTACTGCCAACAGCAGTGTTTTTCCATGTCCCCAACATCTCCATGGTTCACTGGCAACACCAGCTTACAAATGCTAAGTCAAAGGTTCTGCTCCAGTTGGTGAGGTCTGGGCCTTTTGTACAGAAAAATACAAAGACTTTATTCCATTTTTGTTTCTTGTTGCTGAAATGCTGGCTTTGCTTTGTCTTTCTGGATTTGTGGATTTCTTCCATGTAGCAGCAGCTACTGAATTACTAAAAGCAGTTAAGCTACTTGGGGCACTGTTTGACTACTTTCATGATATTATCACAGAACAAGGTGCAGAAATATAAATCTTCTTGTATCTTCCAAGTAAAAAATATTTGCTCCGTGCCTATTATATTTATAGCAGTACTCTCTTATTTATGGTTTCACTTTCCCTGGTTTTAATTACCTACAGTCAAGATCAATCTGAAAATATTAAATGGAAAATTCCAGAAACAATTCATAAGTTTAAAATTGTATGCCATTATCAGTAGTGATGAATTCCCTTGTCTCACCTGAGACATGAATCATTCCTTTTTCCAGCATTCTCGCTGTAGACACACCTGCCCGTTAGTCATGTAGAAACTGTCTAGGTTATCCTATCCACTATTGCTGTACTGAAGTACTTATGTTCAAGTAACCCTTACTTTACTTAATAATGGCCCCAAAGTATAAGAGTAGTGATGCTGACATATTGTTCTAATTGTTCTATTTTATTAGTTATTGATGTTAATCTGTGCCTAATTTATAACTTAAACTTTATCATAGGTATGTATGTATAGGAAAACACTTACTATATAGAGCGTCTGGTATTACCTGTGGTTCTAGGCATCCGCTGAGGGTCCTGGAACATATCCTCTGTGGACAAGGGAGAGCTACTGTATTACAACACACTAAGAGTGAATTTGTTGCAAACTGGGGCCACTACTATCCTATTTTATTAGTTCAAGACACTTGATTTTCACATGTTCATCTCTTTGAAATTAGGATGCATCTTATAATCAATGGAATCTTGTAAGTGCTATCAGCCAGGAGGCATGGTTGTATGAAATGGTGTAAGATCAAGAATGTATGAGCAACAAAGCATTTGCGATATATAACCTGCCCTTTGGCTGGAGCCTCTTCTCCATTCCCACGAGTACTTCAGTTCAGAGGCTTAACATCTCCATCCTGGACCACTCTTCAGGGCTTCCTACAGTCTCCAGGTACAGTCCTTCAATGCAGCTTTCATAGTCACATCAGACTAATTTTGCAAATTTGACCATATTACTTCCTCAGATAAAGTTAAAATCCTTCAATGTTTTCCCTCTGCCTTTAGGAAATGATCCAAATTCTTAAGGCTTTGGTAGTCTGATGCCAGTCTAACTTGAACTACTTTTTCACTTAACGCTGTGCTCTATTAAAATAGTTCATAACTCCAACAATTTCCCCCATCCCCCAGACACACCCTATCAATATGAAGAGGTCCTTTAGATATGGCTTCCTTGAGACAGTGGTGGGTAGGGGACTACTGTTGGCCAAGAAAACTTTACCTAATTGATTCTGATAAGCTTCCTCAGAAAAAAGGAATGTCCTCTCTTCTTGTTTCTCAGCATAGAACAATGGCTTCAATTACTTAAATGCAACCCTTCAAAGTCAACTTTCTCTCCATGATTTTGCACTCTCTGCTATCTACATAGAACACGTTTTCTAATTACTTTTTTATTTCCTAAGAGTAAGCTTATTTAACTTTTAATTTTGAAATAATTTTAGATTTACAGAGTTCCTGTATACACTTCACCTAGCTTCCACAAATGTTAGCACCTTACATAAGCACAGAACGTTAGTCAAAACCAAGATATTAACACTGGTACATGACTATTGACTACATAATTTATTTGGAGTTTTTCACTTTTTCCATTAATGTCTTTTTTATGTTCCTAGACCCCAATCCAGCATACCACATAAGCTGTCATATCTTCTCAGAACCTTCCAATCAGTGACAGTTTTTCAGTCTTTCCCATTTCTCAGAACTCTTGACTACTGCTTTAAGATTCAGCTCAGAATTTTCTCCCGGAAGCCCTTCCTCATCTTCTCATTCTAGATCAGCACCCGTCCTAATGTGCTTCTACATGACAGTGGGCTTAGCTCCATCTAAGAACTTACCACAAGGCATTAAGACTGTCTGTGTACTATGTTTCTCCTCTACCAGATTGTGAGTCTTTGAGGTGAGACACTGTGTTTTCACTTATTAGAAGCAATAATAAGTCAAACACAAACGGATTCGAATGCCAGCTTTATTATGCATTAGCTGAATGGGGGAGAATTTACTTAACCTCTTTAAACTTCACATCTCCACTTACAGTTAGCCACTGTAAAATGCAAATAACACGTTCTCATAGAGTTTGAGCGAAACATTGCATGCAAATACAAGCTTAGCATACACAGTAAGCACTCACTAAATAGGGATAATACCTTAACCTTGTAGACTGGAAGGTGTGTAACGCACCCACCACAACATCTGTCACATAGGATTCATCTTTGTTGAGAAAGTGAAGAGGTAAGAAAGTAGAGATGTTTCAAGTCGGAACCAAGATTTAAACTAGACTCTGAAGGATGTATGATTTAAGGGGTGGGAAGAAAAAATAGCAACATAAGCAAAAGCAAGGAAATAGTATGATTATGTACAAGACATAGATAATGTACTTATCTGACAAGCAAAGTGTCTATAATGGGTAGTATCAGGAAACAGTTTGGTAGGAAGAGTTGAGCTATATCAGAGAAGGGACTGAAAGCCACATAGAGGAGCTATAGTTAAGGCGGCAACAAAAAACTGTTACAAAGTTCTGAGCAAGACTAGGAATAAGAGTTAGAGTAATAATGTTATAACAGTAACAACTTAGGAAAATTGTTACAGCAGCAATACTCAGAATGATCTGTAAGGGAAAAATACTGAGTTTGGGTCATTAGCTTGTGGGCAATTTAGGAAAGTGAAAGGCACGGATGACTCATTGTTTCAGTTTTCTCTACCCTAACAACCCCAGTGCTATAATTCGTAGCACCACATAACTGTGGGATGCCGTAGAATGGGATGCAAACAGAACTGGACTGAGAGTCAGTAATATTTAATACGGGAACACCAGGAACTTACATGTATACCCACATGCCCCTCAGAACAACCTCCTCAAGTACCCAGAACAGAGTTTTTGTTCTAGTTTCAAGAGGAAGCCGCCAAAATTCCACAAGTCTGTCTTTTTATGATTTTGGCTTTCTTGATGAGCACCTTGAGGTAAAATACAAAATTATTCCTCTTTGTATAAGGCAGCCAACCCCTTGTGGTACCTTGTAGATAATATTCAAATCTTTGCTGAGTTCATTAAAATCCTGTCATTTGTTAGATAAATGGTTTTAATTATTAGCTCATATATAGATGACAAAAAAAAAATCTCTAAATCTTGACCAAGCTCTCCAAACTTCAGTCCTGAATTTCTACCTACTACTAGCTATATCCACCTGGTTGTTTTACAGGTACCTTAGAGTTAATAATCCCCGAACTGAACTCTATCTCCCCATTGACACTGACTGTAAAATCACTCTAAAACCCTGTCTCTTTTCTCTATGTTCAATATTACCTTAGTTTGGGCAAAAGTGATTTCTTGCTTGGATGCCTGCACTGGTCTTCTAACCCCTGGTCTCTATTCTTCCAGAGTCTTTTCCTGCCATCTCTTATACCCTATGCTGCAATTACACTGACTTTACATAGAAGGCTCAATCCCCCCAGTTTTCAAGGCCCCCAGATTTCAAGCTTGTTTGCCTGGCATTCCATCCCCCAGTATCAATGGCGAGGCAAACTCTTGCCATTGCTGCAAGAACAACTATGAAGGGAAAACTGACTATATAACTCCCTCTTCTATGCCATCACTGTACTTTGAGTACACCAGCCTACCCAGCTCTCATTTCTCCACTCACCAACATGTATCATAGAGTTTTACAGTTTTCAGGTTAACATTATTGAAGAAACACAATCAAATTACAACTGATTACTGCTGTCCCCTTAAAGAATTAAAAAACCATTCTTTTTGGTCCATACAACAACCAACAACTGGCTGCATGTGTCCTTTCCAACCTCATTTCCCACTACTTCCCTTAATATATACCATTCTTACTAGCTAACTGTACCAGCCTGTTCAACAGAAATCACTTCTTTCTTGCTTACATTGTCCTCCCCACCTGAAATGTCTTCTGTCCATATTCCCCACTTAAAATATCATCTAGGCCTAGCATGAATGTCATTTGCTCAGCAATCTTCCCCATCCTTCTTAGTTTGGGAAGTAATCTCTTCTTATGAGCTCCTTCCTACAGTACCACAGTAAGAAAAATCTGTTACTGAGTATTCCTTTTCCTCACTAGACTGTAAGCTCCTCAAAGGCAGGATCAATATTAAAATTATCTTAGTTTTTGTCATTGCAGCATGTTATACATAATATACAGTTGACAAGTACTTAAAAAATGAATTGTTGGGCTTAGCAAATCAAACACACAATGGACCTCATTATAATGAATAAGGTATAGGAACAGTACACTGAAGAAGAAACTGGTTACATGGATATCAGTCCGAAGTGTCACAGTGTGACAGCCTCTTAAAGCCTATTTCTTCCTTTGATTCATCATATCAATGTCAACAAAACCAAAGGACTCTTTTTTTTTTTGGCTTCTAAGGCAATTTATGAAAGCTCTTTCACAAATTGCTCACTGTAATCGCCTCACTTTGGGAGGTTCACGTGGGCAGATCACTTGAGGTCAGGAGTTCCAGGGCAGCCTGGCCAACATGGCGAAACCCTCTCCCTACTAAAAATACAAAAATTAGCGGGCGTGGTGGCCCGTGCTTATAATACTTGCTACTCAGGAGGCCGAGGCACCAGAATTGCTTGGAACCAGGGAGAAGGAAGTTGCAATGAGCCTAGATCGAGCCACTGCACTCCAGCCTGGGTGACAGAGTGAGACTGTATCAAAAAAAAAAAAAGAATATTGTGGAGGCTACAAACTTTCATAAAACACTATCTCTACTCTTCTAAGACAGAAAGGGTTTTTTGATTTTTTTTTTTTTTTTTTTTTTTTTTTTGAGACGGAGTCTCGCTCTGTCGCCCAGGCTGGAGTGCAGTGGCACGATCTCGGCTCACTGCAAGCTCCGCCTCCGGGGTTCACGCCATTCTCCTGCCTCAGCCTCTCCAAGTAGCTGGGACTACAGGCGCCCGCCACCACGCCCGGCTAATTTTTTGTATTTTTACTAGAGACGGGGTTTCACCGTGGTCTCGATCTCCTGACCTCGTGATCCGCCCGCCTCGGCCTCCCAAAGTGCTGGGATTACAAGCGTGAGCCACCGCGCCCGGCCTGGGTTTTTTGATTTTATTAAGTGTCACTCTACCTGAAGTTATTTGAAAACCTGACAATACAGTAGTAATGATTACAGCTACATACATTGAGCCATTATGTGCCGGGCACTGTTGTCTGTAGTTTTAACATATTGAGGCATTTAATCCTCCCAATAACCACGTGAGATGAACTAAATATTATCCCCCTTTACAGATGATGGCAACTGAGGCAAAGATTAAGAAACTTACAAAGGTTTTATAATGTAAGAAGTGGATTTTGAAGCCAGGGAGTGGTTTGGTTTCCAACTACACTGAGAAAAGAGACCAAGTCTTAGCGTATTTTTATCTCATAAAGAATCTAACATCTGTTTTCATGTAAAGTTCCAAAAAGACTGCACTATGCTCTATGCACTATGCTTCAGGGGTGAGGAGTGGGTAGAAAAAGCGGAATAGTTTTAGGTTTTAGTCACTCTAAAACATGATTCTGTACGGAAAGAGTAGGTACTGCAAAGGTACTGGCATACACATCCACGCCTGGGCCATTTTCCAGCCGCCCGAGCACCTTCCAGATCCTCAACACGGAGACCGGCTCCAGGGCCTTTCAATCTACCTGCAGGTAAACTGTCCAGAAATCGGGGGGCGCACCCCAACCTGCGGTGCTAACCGGACCTCCCAGGTACCCTAGGGATACCCCACAGGCGCGTGCCCTACCCAAAGCCGATATCCCCCAGACGGGCGAGTCCGAACGCGGCTGACAGTTCCTTCTCCCCGACCCTCGAGACACTCACGCCCCGCCCCTCAGCCGACAAAGCGCGGTGCCCCTCATACTTAGAATCTGCAGAGAACACAGCTCTCCTAAAGTTCAACTCGCTGCCGCCACAACGAACCACGCGGATGTTCTCCTCGTCCACCATCTTTGCGCAGTCGCAGAATGGCCAATCTCTGGTCCCGCCCTGAACTTCCCATGCTGAGCCGGGTAATAAGGCTGTTCTCAGCCCACAGAACCCACCCACGGGCCCTTCTAGGCCTGAGACTCCGTGGTAGGACTCCGCTTCCGTGCAGCCATCTTTTGTGTGGGCAATGTCAAACTAAGACACTTGTAAGAAAAGGTGAAAGCAAAACAGAGACTTAGAGACAATCAGCTTTTACTGTATACTTATACACAATTATTTAATATAGGCATATTTCTCTCAGGCCTTGTCAACCTGACTCTATGGCTTTTTCCGCCAGAAGGGAAAGGTGGCGAACAGTGTACCACGTGACCTCCAGTCGTCCCACCGGAGACGTCGCTTTCTAGTGTCTGTGGTCTCGGCGCTGCAGGATGACGCGAGCCCTTCGCGTCCTTGGTTTTCTTGGTCGCCGCGTTGAGTTATTGGGTGGAAAGGTAGCTTTCTCTTCCTTGTACAGCTTTTTGTTCCTCTCATGAGCCGTTCTTCTGTTCTTGTGAGCATCGCTTAGGTTCCTACAGAATCTCCACAGTCCTAGGGCCTAGCTTTCTTCCTTTGGAAATCTGGCTTCTACTCCGGGATTCTGGTGCATCTTCCCCAGCGTTCAGTGTAGCTGCTCGGGCTAATCTGACATTCGGCCAGACCCGCCAGGTTTCAGGGCGCTGCTCTCTGGTTTCCTGAGTTTTACCTTTTCCCATTAGCGGATAGAGTCTGTGGGTTAGGAACCCCTAAAATCCGAGCATGTTTATTTTTGCCAGTTTATGTCCAGTTTTCGTTTGTAAACTTACACGTATCATATTCTTGGACTCTGTTTATTATGTTGCCTATTTTGATTTCGCTTCTTGATTTGTTGATTTACCACAAAATTACCAAGGTCCCGAGTATAGTCACATGTCACATAAGGATTTTTCAGTCAATGCATATAACATGGTGATTCCGTAAGATTATAATACTGTGTTTTTACTGTACCTTTTATGTGTTTAAATACACAAATACTATTCTGTTACAATTGCCTGCAATATTGAGTACAGTAACATGTTGTTCAGATTTGTAGCCTAGGAGCAATCAGCTATAACGTACAGCGTAGGTGTGTAGTAGGCTGTACCATCTAGGTTTGTGTAGGTACACTCTATGATATTCACACAATGATGACATCACCTAAAATGCATTTCTTAGAACATATCCCCATCATTAAGCCACACATGATTATGCCCATAAGTTTATTTATTGTGGAGAAATACAATATTCACAAAGGTCAAGACATATCCTGGGACAGCACCACTGTAAAATCCAGGGATAAATTTACTTTTTACTGAGGAGTCTAGCTTATTAAAGTGCTCAAAACTTTATTATTTGAGGAGCCAGAACTAGAAAGGGAGATATTTAATAGTTTTGGTTTATCTCAAGCTGTAACCAGCTTTCTCTTTCATGACTGTGATACCCTTTGTCACAGTGGATGGAGCGTAAACTATCACTTTTGATTCTGCAGCCTTAACCTCTTTTTGTTCAGTCTCTTGATGTCTGCACAATAAATCTTTTAAAGACTTTGTTGGGTACTTTGTAACCTGTTACAGGCTTTTCCTTAGGGCCTGAGTCAAGAACAAAATAAATATTTTCACTCAAATTAGTGTGACTTTAGTTGTATGTTACTGTATGGTAACTTTAGATTTTTCAGAAAAGAATCAGAAATCCTGATATGGACAAAAACTAGCTGGATTGATAAACCTGTAGGAGGATTATTTTACACAGGGTTTTAATTTACTGAAGTGCCCAGAAAGATAAGTCATTTGTATTTTGATTTCTTTTTACATAATTTTTAAGGAACCAATGCCACCTACAGCTGTTTAATTAATAGTGCCTTGTCTTTATCATATAACGAAGGCTGAGGTAGGCAGAATAGGGCTAGTGCAGTGAATCATTCATGCCACCAGGGACCTGTGCTTTCTCTACTTTGTTCTTCGCATTTATTGTCCTTAACCGTATTGGTTTTGTCCTTATGCTCACAGTTCATGTTCCTTTCAGTTAGAAGAAATAAGGGAATAGCAAGAAAGAGCATAGCCTATACACAGAAGGAAAATGATTTTCCACAAACACTTATCTTGCATCTTCCATCCAGCAAATATTTACTAAGTGCCTAGTATATGCAAGACATTCTTTCAGGCTCTGGGAATACTGGAGTGAGAAAAATAGTAAACAAAATCCGTGTGTTACTGGACCTTACCTTATCATGGGAAGAAACAAAAAAACTTATACTTTTGATGTATTTATGTGGCAAGGGGAAACTCAAAGTAGAAAAGAAAGTGATTATAAGGGTTTGATCGCATTTAGAATGGGTTTTCAGGGAAAGCCTTACTGAGAAGGTAACATTTGAAATAACCTGAAAAGGTTGAGAGCGTGAATAAGCATGGAGCTGTTTGGTGAAAGAGTCAGCCAGAGGAAAGAATATTCCTTTCCATGTTCGAGATAAGTCAAGAGACCAGTGTGGCTGGAGAATAATCATCAAGGGAGTATAGTAAAAGATGGGATCAGAGAGGTAATAAGAGGCCAGTTCATAGGGTCTCCTAGATCATTGTAACAGCTTTGGGTTTTACTCTGAAATTGAAGACAGTGTAGCCTTTGTGTTAAAAAGTGAAACGATTAGGCTAATTTTAAAAATTTACAGACAATAAAATCTGCTTTCTTTGATATCTATGATGCACATTATTGTATCCACCATCACAAATAGGATACAGAAGAATTCCAGCACCTCAAAGAATTCCCCAGTGCTTCCCCTTCCCCTCCCCAAGACCTATCCCCTGGCAACCACTAATGTTCTCCATCCCTAGAGTTTTGCCTTTTCCAGAAAGCCATATACAAATGATATCATATAGTATGTAACCTTTGCAGTCTACCCTCTTTCACTTAGCATATTGCATTTATGTTATGTGCATCAGTGCTTTATATTGCTGAGTGGTATTCCATTGTATGGCTGTTTCACAGTTTATTTGTTGAATGTATTTTACCCCCAGATTTTAGAAATTATGAATAATACTTCTCTAAACATTCATATGTAGGTTTATGCGTGAACATAAGTTTTTTATTTTTCTAGGATAAATACCAGCAAATGAGATTGCTCAAATCATAAGTGTATGTTTATTTAAGAAATTGCCAAGCTTTTTTTTCCCGAGTTACTGTACTATTTTTGCATTTCCATAAGTAATGTATGAAAGTTTTAGTTACTTTACACCCTTGTCAGGACTTGGTATTGTCAAGTTTTTTTTTTATTTTAGCCATCATAATAAGTTTGTAGTGGTATTTCATTGAGGTTTTAATTTTCACTTCCCTAATGACTAATGCTGAGCATCATTTTATATCCTCTTTGGTGAAGTGTCATCAAGTCCTTCACGCATTGCTTTATTGGTTATCTTCTTGCTGAGTTTTGAGCATTCTCTTTTACAATTTTTATTTTTATTTATTTTTTATTTAATAAAATTTTAAAAAGCTTTCCCATTAGTGAGAAGGATTTAGTCACATTTTTACTGCTTAGTATCTTCATGTATGTTTCTGTTCCCTTCAACAGATAATAAACACCATGTACAGTATTTCACACTACTACCCTGCATAATGTACATAGGAGACATCTTCAAGCAGATTACATTAATTTTGTATTAATGTTATGAATTACTTAGTGATAGTCCCTTGGGCTCTGCTGTGTTTCCTCATTCTCTAGTGGTGGTGCAATTTTTTATCTCTTCTTAGGTTTCCTATGATACTGAAATCCTTATCTATCCTAAATATTTTTCATTCCGCACTTTCTCTCTTGTATACCTCTGCCCTAGGAACCTCAGGCAGTTAAGTGTATTAGTGATGATTAACACAAGTGGGTTATGTTCCATTTAAGGCTAACAGTTCTCATGGTTATAATTACACCTTTTCTGTTTTGGCTATGATTAAACCCATAGATTAAAATTGTATGATCTCTTGTACCCAGTGGCTAAAGCGAAATTTTAGAATGGTTTGAAATGTTGTTGCACAAAGTGTGGTCCATGGACCGGCAACAGCAGTGTCACTTGGGAGCTTGTTAGAAATGCAGAAACTCATGCCCTACCCAGATATGTGCGATCAGAATCTGCATTCTAACAAGATCTGCAGGTGATTCCTATGCATATTTAAGTTTGAGAAGTACTACTTTAAAAAATAATCTAATGGCAGCTCTATATACAAATGGTTGTCAGTTGGTGCCTCCCATGGGCCAACCACATGCTTGATGCTTCATATATTTCTGATTATCTCAACAGCCCTGGAGGTGGTATTTCTGTTTTATAGGTGAAAAACCTGAGACTTACTATGCTAACTTACCTCAGATCATTCTGCTTATAATCGGTAGCACTGATCTTGGAACACAGCAGTGTCTGCTTCAAAGACTTATCTCTTTCAGACTTTCTCTCTTTTTTTTTTTTAATCAACTTTTATTTTAAGTTCCAGGGTACATGTGCAGGATGTGCAGGTTTGTTATATAGGTAAATGTGTGCCATGGTGGTTTGCTGAACAGATCAACCCATGACCTAGGTACTAAGTCTGGCATCAAATTAGCTATTCTTCCTGATGCTCTCCCTCCACCCGGCCACCCCTGCAACAGGCCCCAGTGTGTGTTGTTCCCCTTCATATGTTTATGTATTCTCATCACCAGCTCCCGCTTATAAGTGAGAACATGTGGTGTTTGTTTATTTTTTTTTTGTTTCCGTGTTAGTTTGCTGAGGATAATGGCTTCCAGCTCCATACATGTTCCTGCAAAGGACATGATCTTGTTCCTTTTTATGGCCGCATAGTATTCCATAGTGTATATGTACCATATTTTCTTCATCCAGTCTGTCATTGATGGGCATTTAGGTTGATTCCACATCTTCAGTATTTTAAATAGTGCTACAGTGAACATACACATGCATGTATCTTTTTTTATTATTATTATACTTTAAGTTCTAGGGTACATGTGCACAATGTGCAGGTTTGTTACATATGTATACATGTGCCATGTTGGTGTGCTACACCCATTAATTCGTCATTTACATTAGGTATATCTCCTAATGCTATCCCTCCCCCCTCCCTCTACCCCACAACAGGCCCCTCGTGTGTGATGTTCCCCTTCCTGTGTCCAAGTGTTCTCACTATTCAATTCCCACCTATGAGTGAGAACATGCGGTGTTTGGTTTTTTGTCTTTGTGATAGTTTGCTGGGAATGATGGTTTCCAGCTTCATCCATGTCCCTACAAAGGACATGAATTCATCCTTTTTTATGGCTGCATAGTATTCCATGGTGTATATGTGCCACATTTTCTTATCCAGTCTATCATTGATGGACATTTGGGTTGGTTCCAAGTCTTTGCTATTGTGAATAGTGCCACAGTAAACATATGTGTGCATGTGTCTTTATAGCAGCATGGTTTATAATCCTTTGGGTATATACCTAGTAATGGGATGGCTGGGTCAAATGGTAGTTCTAGTTCTAGATCCCTGAGGAATCGCCACACTGTCTTACACAATGGTTGAACTAGTTTACCGTCCCACCAACAGTGTAAAAGTGTTCCTACTTCTCCACATCCTCTCCAGGACCTGTTGTTTCCTGACTTTTTAATGATGACCATTCTAACTGGTGTGAGATGGTATCTCGTTGTGGTTTTGCATTTCTCTCATGGCCAGTGATGGTGAGCATTCTTTCATGTGTCGGTTGGCTGCATAAATGTCTTCTTTTGAGAAGTGTCTGTTCATATCCTTTGCCTACTTTTTGATGGGGTTGTTTGTTTTTTTCTTGTAAATTTGTTTGAGTTCTTTGTAGATTCTGGATATTAGCCCTTTGTCAGATGGGTAGATTGCAAAAATGTTCTCCCATTCTGTAGGTTGCCTGTTCACTCTGACGGTAGTTTCTTTTGCTGTGCAGAAGCTCTTTAGTTTAATTAGATCCCATTTGTCAATTTTGGTTTTTGTTGCCATTGCTTTTGGTGTTTTAGTCATGAAGTCCTTGCCCATGCCTATGTCCTGAATGGTATTGCCTAGGTTTTCTTCTAGGGTTTTTATGGTTTTAGGTCTAACATGTAAGTCTTTAATCCATCTTGAATTAATTTTTGTGTAAGGTGTAAGGAAGGGATCCAGTTTCAGCTTTCTACATATGGCTAGCCAGTTTTCCCAGCACCATTTTTAAAATAGGGAATCCTTTCCCCATTTCTTGTTTCTGTCAGGTTTGTCAAAGATCAGATGGTTGTAGACGTGTGGTGTTATTTCTGAGCCTCTGTTCTGTTCCGTTGGTCTATATCTCTGTTTTGGTAACAGTACCATGCTGTTTAATTACTGTAGCCTTGTAGTATAGTTTGAAGTCAGGTAGCGTGATGCCCCCAGCTTTGTTCTTTTGGCTTAGGATTGCCTTGGCAATGCGGGCTCTTTTTTGGTTCCATATGAACTTTAAAGTAGTTTTTTTCCAATTCTGTGAAGAAAGTCATTGGTAGCTTGATGGGGATGGCATTGAATCTATAAATTACCTTGGGCAGTATGGCTATTTTCACAATATTGATTCTTCCTCTCCATGAGCATGGAAAGGTTTTCCATTTGCTTGTGTCCTCTTTTATTTTGTTTAGCAGTGACTTGTAGTTCTCCTTGAAGAGGTCCTTCACATCCCTTGTAAGTTGGATTCCTAGGTATTTTATTCTCTTTGAAGCAATTGTGAATGGGAGTGCACTCATGATTTGGCTCTCTGTCTGTTATTGGTGTATGGGAATCCTCGTGATTTTTGCACATTGATTTTGTATCCTGAGACTTTGCTGAAGTTGCTTATCAGCTTAAGGAGATTTTGTGCTGAGACGATGGGGTTTTCTAGATACACAATCATGTCATCTGCAAACAGGGACAATTTGACTTCCTCTTTTCCTAATCGAATACCCTTTATTTCTTTTTTTTTCTTTTTTTATGTTTTTTCTTCTTTTTTTTATTATTATACTTTAGATTTTAGGGTACATGTGCACAATGTGCAGGTTTGTTACATATGTATCCATGTGCCATGTTGGTTTGCTGCACCCATTAACTCGTCATTTAGCGTTAGGTATATCTGCTAATACTGTCCCTCCCCCCTCCCCCTCCCCCCACCCCACAACAGTCCCTGGAGTGTGATGTTCCCCTTCCTGTGTCCATGTGTTCTCATTGTTCAATTCCCACCTATGAGTGAGAACATGCAGTGTTTGGTTTTTTGTCCTTGCGATAGTTTACTGAGAATGATGGTTTCCAGTTTCATCCATGTCCCTACAAAGGACATGAACTCATCAAATCAAAACCACAATGAGATACCATCTCACACCAGTTAGAATGGTCATCATTAAAAAGTCAGGAAACAACGGGTGCTGGAGAGGATGTGGAGAAATAGGAACACTTTTACACTGTTGGTGGGACTGTAAAGCAGTTCAACCATTGTGGAAGTCACTGTGGTGATTTCCCAGGGATCTAGAGCTAGAACTACCATTTGACCCAGCCATCCCATTACTGGGTATATACCCAAAGGACTATAAATCATGCGGCTATAAAGACACATGTACACGTATGTTTATTGTGGCACTATTCACAATAGCAAAGACTTGCAACCAACCCAAATGTCCAACAATGATAGACTGGATTAAGAAAATGTGGGACATATACCCTTTATTTCTTTCTCCTGTCTGATTGCCCTGGGCAGAACTTCCAACACTATGTTGAATAGGAGTGGTGAGAGAGGGCATCCCTGTCTTGTGCCAGTTTTCAAAGGGAATGCTTCCAGCTTTTGCCCATTCAGTATGATATTGGCTGTGGGTTTGTCATAAATAGCTCTTATTATTTTGAGATACATCCCATCAATACCTAATTTATTGAGAGTTTTTAGCATGAAGGCTGTTGAATTTTTTCGAAGGCCTTTTCTGCATCTGTTGAGATAATTGTGGTTTTTGTCATTGGTTCTATTTATGTGATGGATTAAGTTTATAGATTTGCGTATGTTGAACCAGCCTTGCATCCCAGGGATGAAGCCAACTTGATCATGGCAGATAAGCTTTTTCATGTGCTGCTGGATTCGGTTTGCCAGTATTTTATTGAGGATTTTTGCATTGATATTTATCAGGGATATTAGTCTAAAATTCTCTTTTTTTTATTGTGTCTCTGCCAGGATTTGGTATCAGGATGATGCTGGCCTCATAAAATGAGTTAGGGAGGATTCCCTCTTTTTCTATTGATTGGAATCGTTTCAGAAGGAATGGTACCAGCTCCTCTTTGTACCTCTGGTAGAATTCGACTGTGAATCCATCTGGTCCTGGACTTTTTTTGGTTGGTAAGCTATTAATTATAGCCTCAATTTCAGAGCCTGTTATTGGTCTATTCAGAGATTCAACTTCTTCCTGGTTTAGTCTTGGGAGGGTGTATGTGTCCAGGAATTTGTCCATTTCTTCTAGATTTTCTAGTTTATTTGCGTAGAGTTGTTTATAGTATTCTCTGATGGTAGTTTGTATTTCTGTGGGATTGGTGGTGATATCCCCTTTATCATTTTTTATTGCATCTATTTGATTCTTCTCTCTTTTCTTCTTTATTAGTCTTGCTAGTGGTCTATCAATTTTGTTGATCTTTTCAGAAAACCAGCTCCTGCATTCATTGATTTTTTGAAGGGTTTTTTGTGTCTGTATCTCTTTCAGTTCTGCTCTGATCTTAGTTATTTCTTGCCTTCTGCTAGCTTTTGAATTTGTTTGTTCTTGCTTCTCTAGTTCTTTTAATTGTGATGTTAGGGTGTCGATTTTAGATCTTTCCTGCTTTCTCTTGTGGGCATTTAGTGCTATAAATTTCCCTCTACACACTGCTTTAAATGTGTCCCAGAGATTCTGGTACGTTGTATCTTTGTATCTCATTGGTTTCAAAGAACATCTTTATTTCTGCCTTAATTTTGTTATTTACCTAGTAGTCATTCAGGAGCAGGTTGTTCAGTTTCCATGTAGTTGCACAGTTTTGAGTGAGTTTCTTAATCCTGAGTTCTAATTTGATTGCACTGTGGTCTGAGAGACCATTTGTTGTGATTTCTGTTCTTTTACATTTGGTGAGGAGTGCTTTACTTCCAATTATGTGGTCAGTTTTAGAATAAGTGTGATGTGGTGCTGAGAATAATGTATATTCTGTTGATTTGGAGTGGAGAGTTCTGTAGATGTCTATTAGGTCCACTTGGTGCAGAGCTGAGTTCAATTCCTGGATATCCTTGTTAACTTTCTGTCTCATTGATCTGCCTAATATTGAGAGTGGGGTGTTAAAGTCTCCCATTATTATTGTGTGGGAGTCTAAGTCTCTTTGTAGGTCTCTAAGGACTTGCTTTATGAATCTGGGTGATCCTGTATTATGTGCAGATGTATTTAGGATAGTTAGCTCTTCTTTTTGAATTGATCCCTTTACCATTATGTAATGGCCATTTTTGTCTCTTTTAATATTTGCTGGTTTAAAGTCTGTTTTACCAGAGACTAGGATTGCAACCCCTACTTTTTTTGCTTTCCATTTGCTTGGTAGGTCTTCCTCCATCCCTTTATTTTGAGCCTATGTGTGTCTCTGCATGTGAGATGGGTCTCCTGAATGCAGCACACTTATGGGTCTTGACTCTGTCCAATTTGCCAGTCTGTGTCTTTTCATTGGAACATTTAGCCCATTTATATTTAAGGTTAATATTATTATGTGTGAATTTGATCCTGTCATTATGATGTTAGCTGGTTATTTTGCCCATTAATTGATGCAGTTTCTTCCTAGCATTGATGGTCTTTACAGTTTGGCATGTTTTTGCAGTGGCTAGTACTGGTTTAGTTCTTCCTTCAGGAGCTTTGTAGGACAGGCCTGGTGGTGACAGAATCTCTCAGCATTTGCTTGTCGGTAAAGGATTTCATTTCTCCTTCACTTATGAAGCTTAGTTTGGCTAGATATGAAATTCTGGGTTGAAAATTCTTTTCTTTAAGAATGTTGAATACTGTCGCCCACTCTCTTCTGGCTTGTAGGGTTTCTGCTGAGATATCTGCTATTAGTCTGATGGGCTTCCTTTTGTGGGTAACCTGAACTTTCTTTCTGGCTGCCCTTAACATTTTTTCCTTCATTTCCACCTTGGTGAATCTGATAATTATGTGTCTTGGGGTTGCTCTTCTCGAAGAGTATCTTTGTGGTGTTCTCTGTATTTCCCGAATTTGAATGTTGGCCTGCCTTGCCAGGTTGGGGAAGTTCTCCTGGATAATATCCTGAAGAGTGCTGTCCAACTTGGTTCCATTCTCCCCATCACTTTCAGTTACACCAATCAGACGTAGATTTGGTCTTTTCACATAGTCTCATATTTCTTGGAGGCTTTGTTCGTTTCTTTTTATTCTTTTTTTCTCTAACCTTGTCTTCTCACTTTATTTCATTAATTTGATCTTCAATCACTGATACCCTTTCTTCCACTTGATTGAATCAGCTATTGAAGCTTGTGCATGTGTCATGAAGTTCTCGTGCCATGGTTTTCAGCTCTGTCAGGTCATTTAAGGTCTTCTCTACATTGTTTATTCTAGTTAGCCATTCATCTAACCTTTTTTCAAGGTTTTCAGCTTTTTCTGTGGTGGGTTAAAACATGCTCCTTTAGATCGGTGAGGTGTGTTATTACTGACCTCTTGAAGCCTAGTTTTGTTGACTCATCAAAGTCTTTCTCTGTCCAGCTTTGTTCTGTTGCTGGTGAGGAGCTGCGATCCTTTGGAGGAGAAGAGGCACTCTGGTTTTTAGAATTTTCAGTTTTTCAGCTCTTGTTTCTTCCCATCTTTGTGGTTTTATCTACCTTTGGTCTTTGATGTTGGTGACCTACAGATGGGGTTTTGGTGTAGATATCCTTCTTGTTGATGTTGATGCTATTCCTTTCTGTTTGTTAGTTTTCCTTCTAATAGGTCCCTCAGCTGCAGGTCTGTTGAAGTTTGCTGGAGGTCCACTCCAGACCCTGTTTGCCTGGGTATCACCAGCAGAGGCTGCAGAACAGTAAATATTGCAGAATAGCAAATATTGCTGCCTGATCCTTCCTCTGGAAGCTTTGTCCCATAGGGGCACCCACCTATATGAGGTATCTGTCGGCCCCTACTGGGAGGTGTCTCCCAGTCTACACAGCGGTCAGGGACCCACTTGAGGCAGTCTGTCCATTCTCAGAGCTCAAACACCATGCCGGGAGAACCACTGCTCTCTTCAGAGCTGCCAGATTGCAGAAGTTGTCTGCTTCCTTTTGTTCAGCTATGCCTTGCCCACAGAAGTGGAGTCTATAGAGGCAGTAGGCCTTGCTGAGCTGCGGTGGGCTCCACCCAGTTCAAGCTTTCTGGCTGCTTTGTTTACCTACTCAAGCCTCAGCAATGGAGGATGCCCCTCCCCCAGCCGGGCTGCCGCCTTGCAGTTTGATATCAGACTGCTGCGCTAGCAGTGAGCAATGCTCTATGGGTGTGGGACCCGCGGAGCCAGGCGCAGGAGAGAATCTCCTTGTCTGACAGTTGCTAAGACCTTGGGACAAGCACAGTATTTGGGCAGGAGTGTCCTGTTTCTCTAGGTACAGTCTGTCATGGCTTCCCTTGGCTAGGAAAGGGAAATCCCCCAACCCCTTGCACTTCCTGGGTGAGGCGACCTCAGGCCCTAACATCTTTGTTAGTCCTGGGTATCTTTTCCTCTCACTCATGTAGCTGTATCTCCTTTTAGTTTAGCTTCCTTTGTTTCACACCTCTTCTTTTGAACCCCTCCATTAGATGAGTATCTATATCTCAACTGTGAATAGGGATAGTTTTTTTTCTATAGGACTTAAGAGTCCTGTGCAATTTGTGATATTTCTGGATAATCAAGACATTCCCTAAACATTCTTGGGCAGGAGAATTGGGAGGTAGGTGCAGTGCAAGGGAGAGGAGGTGGCCTAACTCCACTAGTATGCTGTGGCCCATGTTTTACTTCTTTGAGAGCAACTTCAAAGCAAATCTGTGAATGCCAGTAAATACATTGAAGAACTGTGGGGGAGAGTTAATAAAAATTAATAAAGCCTTTTCCTTTTGTACCTTAAGAATGTGAGCTTTACTTAATTTTCTCTCTGTTCCACTGGAAATCAGATGAAGATAGAATGTCAACTATGTTACAGTCAGTATTGCCTACAGTAATATTATCCCTGAATGATAAATTGCAACTAAAGAAGGAGGAATTATAAATGTTCCATAAATACCTGAAGCTAGAATGTCAACTATGTTACAGTTAGTATTGTCTACAGTAATATTATCCCTGAATGATAAATTGCAACCAAACAAGAAGGAATTATAAATGTCCCATAAATACCTGAGGATAGAATGTCAACTATGTTACAGTCAATATTGCCTATGGTAATATCATCCCTGATTGATAAATTGCAACTAAACATGGAGGAATTATAAATGTTCCATAAATATCTGGTGAGAGTGCTGTAATTTGGGCTTCCCTGAGTGTGTTAACTCTTGTAATTGGGTATGTCTCTCATGTGAATCCTGGAAGCCTGTGGAGTTGTTACAAGAGATATAGTGTCTTGTGGGACATGAGACCCTTAAGTAGGGCAACCCCCGAACCTACCAGATGAGAAGTAAATGAAATAAGCAATGAAGGTGAAACTGAAGTTATACTTTTAAAATCTCATACCCCCAGGCATCATCTTAGAGTCAACCTTCTTTGAAACCGCTGTCTCAGAGAAATCCCTCCAAGACACAGGTAATTAGAGAGGGTATGTGAACCAAGGAGTCAATCAAATTCTCCCACATAAGAATTCAGGACACAGAAGATGAAGCTGAGGACCACAAGGATTTAGATACTGATGCTGTAAGTTATGTTTCTTTTTATTTTAATTTAACACTTTTAAAAAATTGACAGATTAAATTATATGTATTTATTATGTACACGATGACTTGAAGCACATATACCTTGTGGAGTGGTTAAATCTACCTAATTAATATATATGTATCAACTCACATGGTTATCATTTTTGTATTGAGAACACTTAACATTGACTCTCTTAGCATTCCTCAAGAGTGCAACATATTGCCATTTATTATGGTCCCTATGCTGTACAATAGCCCTCTTGAATTTATTCTTCCGGCCTGATTGTAATTTTGTGTTCTTTGACCAAAATCTCCCTAACCACCACTCCCACAATCACTGCAGCCTCTGGTAACCACCATTCTACTTTCTATTTTTTGACATTGACTTTTTAAGTTGCCTCATTATGAGTGAGATCATGTGGTGTATTAGTCCATTCTTGTGCTGCTATAAAGAAATAGCTGGTACTGGATAATTTATAAAGAAAATAGGTTTAATTGGCTCATGGTTCTGCAGGCTGTACAGGAAGCATAATTCTGGCACCTGCTCAGCTTCTGGGGAGGTCTCAGAAACTTGCAATCATGGCAGAAGGCAAAGGGAGAGTGAGACATCTTACATGGCAAAAGCAGGACTGAGAGATGGGGGAAGTGCTTCATACTGTTTTTTTTTTTTTTTTTTTTTTTCAGATGGAGTCTCACTCTGTCACTGAGGCTGGAGTGCAGTGGCACAGTCTTGGCTCACTGCAACCTCCGCCTCCTGGGTTCCAGCAATTCTCCTGCCTCAGCCTTCCAAGTAGTTGTGACTACAGGCGTGTGCCACCACACCCAGCTAATTTTTGTATTTTTAGTAGAGATGGGGTTTCACTATGTTGGCCAGGCTGGTCACAAACTCTTGACCTTGTGATCCACCCACCTTGGCCACCCAAAGTGCTGGGATTACAGGCATGAGCCACCATGCCTGGCCCACACTTTTAAACAACCAGGTCTCATGAGAACTCTATCATGTGAATAGCACTAGGGGTATAGGGCTAAATAATTCATGAGAAACCACCCCCATGATTCAGTCACCTTCTGCCTCCAGCATTGGGGATTACATTTCAACATGAAATTTGGGCAGGTACACACACCAAACCATATCATTTCACCCTGCCTCTTCCCAAATCTCATGCCCCTCTCACATTTCAAAATACAATCATGCTTTCCCAACAATGGCCCAAAGTCTTAACTCAGTCTAGCATTAACTCAAAAGTCCACAGTCCAAAGTCTCCTTTGAGGCAAGACTAGTCCCTTCTGCCTATGAGCCTGTAGAATACAAAACAAGCTAGTTTCTTTCAAGATACAATGGGGGTAGAGGCGTTGGGTAAATGCTTTCATTCCAAATGTAAGAAATTGGCCAAAACCAAGGGGCTACAGGCCCCGTGCAAGTCTGAAACTCGGCAGGGCAGGCATTGGGTAATTACTTCTATTCCAAGGGAGAAATCAGCCAAAGAAAGAGTCTACAGGCCTGTGCAAGTCTGAAACCCAGCAGGGGTTTGAGAGCTTAAAGTAATTAAATCTTAACGCTCCAAAATAATGTCTTTTGACTCCTTGTCCCACACTCAGGGCATGCTGGTGCAAAAGGTGGGCTCCCAAAGCCTTGGGAAGCTCTGCCCCTGTGGCTTTTCAGGGTTCATCCCCTGTTGCTGCTCTTATGGGCTGGCATTGAATGTCGGTGGCTTTTCCAGATGCATGGTACAAGCTGTTGGTGGAGCTACAATTCTGGGGTCTGAAGGATGGTGGTCCTCTTCTCATAGCTCCACTAGGCAGTGCCCCATTGTGGATTCCGTGTGGGGGCTCCAACCCCACATTTTCCCTCTGCATTGTCCTAGTAAAGGGTCTCCGTGAGGGCTGTGCACCTGCAGCTGGCTTCTGCCTGGACATTCAGGCTATTCCATACATTTTCTAAAATCTAGGCAGAGGCTCCTAAGCCTCAACTCTTGGACTCTTTGCACCTACAGGTTTAACACCATATGGAAGCTACCAAGGTTTACAACTTGCACCCTCTGAAGCAGCAGCCTGAGGTGTACCTGAGCCCCTTTGAGCTACAGCTGGAGCTGGAGTGGCTAGGATGTAGGGAACAGTTTCCTGAGGCTGCATGGGGCAGAGGGGCCCTGGGCCTGGCCCAATAAACCATTCTTCCCTCCTAGACATCTGGGCCTGTTGATGGGAGGGGCTGTCATGAGGGTCTCTGAAATGCCTTTGAGGTCTTTCTCCCATTGTCTTGGCTATCAGCGCTTGCCTTCCTTTTAGTTAAGCAGCAGTTCTGCAGGCTGCTTCAATTCCTCCTCTGAAAATGGGCTTTTCTTTTGTACTACATGGCAAGGCTGTAAATTTTCCAAACTTTTACACTTTGCTTCCCTTTTAGATAAAAGTTTCAGTTTTAGGTCATTTCTTTGCTCATGCATAGAAGCATAGGTTGTTAGAGGTAGCCAGGTCACATCTTGAATGAATGTTTTGCTGCTTAGAAATTTCTTCTGTCAGATACACTAAATCATCCCTTTTAAGTTCAAAGTTCCACGCATCCCTAGAGCAGGGCACAATACAGCCAGATTCTTTGCTAAAGCATAGGAAAAGTGACCTTTACTGAAGTTTGTGAACCTGAAAATTGGAGACAGGTCTCAGTTAATTTAGAAAGTTTATTTTGCCAAGGTTGAGGACACATGCTCATTACACAGCCTCAGGAGGTCCTGGTGACATGTGCCCAAGGTGGTTAGAGCACAGTTTGGCTTTATACATTTATGGAGACATGAGACATCAATCAACCTATGTAAGATGAACAGTGGTTCCATCTGAAAAGATGGGAAAACTCGAAGCAAAGATGGTAAGACTTTAAGCAGAGAGGGGGCTTCCAGGTCATAGGCAGATAAGAGACAAATGGTTGCATTCTTTTAGTTTCTGATTAGCCTCTCCAAAGGATGCAATTAGAAATGTATTTATCTCAGTGAGCAGAGGGGTGACTTTGAATAGAATGGGAGGCAGTCCTAAGCAGTTCCCAGCTTGACTTTTCCCTTTAGCTTAGTAAGTTCCTAATTTCTGTCTGAGACCTCCTCAGTCTGGAATTCCTTGTCCATATCACTATCAGCATTTGGGTCATAACGACTTATCAAGTCTCTAGGAAGTTCCAAACTTTCCCTTGTCTTCCTGTCTTCTTCTGAGCCCTCCAAACTCTTCCAACCTGCCCATTACCCAGTTTCAAAGTCATTTCCACATTATCAGGTATCTTTATAGCAATGCCTCACTCTTGAGTACCAATTTTCTGTATTTACTGCTATAAGGAAATATCTGAGACTGGGTGATTTATAAAGAAAAGAAATTTAATTGGCTCAGGATTCCACAGGCTATACAGGAAGCATGATTCTGGCATCTGCTCAGATTCTGGGGAGGCCTCAGGAAATGTGCAATTATAGCAGAAGGCAAAGGGGGAGTGAGGCATCTTACATGGCAGGAGCAGGACCAAGAATGGGAGGGAGGTGCTACACACTTTTAAACAACCGGATCTCATGAGAGCTCTGTTACGAGAACAGCACCGGGGGATGGTGTCAACCATTCATGAGAAACTGCCCCCATGATTCAAGCACCTTCCACAAGGCCCCACCATCAGCACTGGGGATTACATTTCAACATAAGATTGGGGTGGGGAAACAGATTCAAATTGTATCGTGGTATTTGTCTTTCTGCACCTGTTTTATTTCACTTTGCATAATATCCTCCAGGTTTATCCGCGTTCTATTAAATGACAGAATTTCATTCTTATTTTATGGCTGAATAGTATTTCATTGTATATATATACCACTTTAAAAAATTCTATTCATCTGTTTATGGATACTTAAATTGATTCCATATCTTAGCTATGTTGCTTGCAATAAACACGAGCGTGCAGATATCTCTTTGACATATTGATTTCATTTTCTTTGGCTATATACCCAGTAGTGGGATTGCTTGATCATATAGTAGTTTCATTTTTTTATTTTTTGAGGAAACTCCATATTGTTTTCTATAGTGGTTGTATTAATTTGCATTCCCACCAACAGTGTGCAAGAGTTCCCTTTTCTTCACATCTTTGCCAACTTTTGTTATCTTTTGTCTTTTCAATAATAGTCATTCTAACAGAAGTGAGATGATACTTCCTTTTGGTTTTGCATGTGCTGTGAGATAAGAGTCCAATTTCCTTCTTTGCATGAGGATATCCATTTTTCCCAATACAATTTATTGAAGAGACTGTCCTTTCCCCACTTTGTGTAGTTTGTCAAAAATAAGTTGGCTGCAAATGAGCATCTTTATTTCTGGGCTATTTTGTTCCATTGGTGTATATATATCTGTTTTTATGTTAGTACCATGGCTGTTGGGTTACTAGAGCTTTGTAATATATCTTGAAGTCAGGTAGTGTGATGCCTCTAGCTTTGGTCTTTTTGCTCAAGATTATTTTGGCTAATTGGGTCTTTTTTTGTTATACACCAATTTTAGAATGTTTTTTCTCTTTATGTAAAGAATGCCATTGCTATTTTGATAAAGATTGCATTGAATATATTTGGGTAGTGTGGACATTGTAACAATATTAGTTATTTCAGTCCATGAATACAAGTACCTTTCTGTTTATTTATGCCTTCTTCAATTTATCTCATAAATGTTTTATGATTTTCAGTGTAGATTTCGTTCATCTCCATGGTTAAATTTATTTCTAAGTATTTTATTTCTTTTGTAGCTACTATAAGTGGAATTGTTTCCTTGATTTCCCTTTCAAGTAGATTGCTGAAGTACCACTGACTTTTGTATGTTGATTTTGTATCCTGCATCTTTACTGAATTTGTTTATTAATTATAACAATTATTTGGAGGATTTTTTAGTTTTTTAAAAAAGTGCATAAAATCATGTCATCTGCAAATAGAGACAACTTCTTTCTTACTAATTTGGATGGCTTTTATTTCTTTCCTTTGCCTAACTGCTCGTTAGGACTTCCAGTACTATGTTGAATAAAAGTGGTGAAAATAAGCATGTTTGTCTTGTTCCAGGTATTAAAAGAAAAGGTTTAATTTTTCCCCATTCAATATTCTGTTAGCTATGGCCTTTATTGTGTTAAGGTACATTTCTTTTGTACCTAATTTATTCACAGTTTTTTAATCATTAAAATATGTTAAATTTTGTCAAATGCTTTTTCTGAATATATTGAAATGATATAATTTTGTCTTTCATTCTGTTAATGTGGTGTATTACATTTATTGATTTGCATATGTTGAATCATCCTTGCATTTCTGGGATGAATCCCACTTGATCATGGTGAAGGATGTTTTTAAGATACTATTTAAATTGGTTTACTGGTAGTTTGTTGAGCATTTTTGCATCTTCGTTCCTCAGGGATATTGGCCTGTAGCGTTTTTTTTTTTTTCCCCCTCGTCCGATTTGGTATGCTAGTCTCATAAAATATATTTAGTAGTATTCCCTCCTCTCCAATTTTTTGGAAGAGTTTGAGAAGGATTGGTATTAATTATTCTTCAAATGTTTGGTAGAATTCAGCAGTGAAGCCACCAGTCCTGGGTTTTTCTTTGATAGGAGACATTTTATTACAAATTCAATCACTTTTCTTGTTCTTGATCTGTTCAGAATTTCCTTTTCTTTATAGTTCAATCTTGTATGTGTCAAGGAATTTATCCATTTCCTCTGTTTTACACAATTTGTTGGCATATAATTGTGCATAATAGTCTCGTACTATCCTTTGTATTTATGTGTTGTCCACTGTGATATTTTTGGTTTCATTTCTAATTTTATTTATTTTTGTTTTCTTCTCTTTTTTCCTTAGTCTAGCTAAATGTTTTTTCTAATCTTTTCAAAATACTAACTCTTCATTAAAAAAATTTCCTATTATTTTCCTAGTTTCTATTTCATTTATTTCTTTTCTGATCTTTATTATTTCCTTCTTTCTACTAAATTTAGGCTTAATTTGTTCCTATTTTTTTAGTTCCTTAAGGTGCAATGTTAGGTTGTTTATTTGAAATTTTTATTTTTTGATGTAGGCACTTAGTGCTGAAAACTTCTCTCTTAAAACTGCTTTTGTTATATCCCATAGCTTTTGATATTGTGTTTTCATTTCCACTTGTCTCAAGATATGTTTTAATGTTCCTTTTAATTTCGTCATTGACCCATTTGTTGTTTAGCAGTATGTTTTTAGGTGTCCATTTTTTTGGGTGAGTTTTCATTTCTTTCTTTCTTTTTTTTGAGACAGAGTTTCGTTCTTGTTGCCCAGGTTGGAGTGCAATGGCATGATCTCGGCTCACCACAACCTCCGCCTCCCAGGTTCAAGCAATTCTCCTGCCTCAGCCTCCTGAGTAGCTGGGATTATAGGCGTGTGCCATCATGCCTGGCTAATTTTTGTATTTTTAGTAGAGACGGGGTTTCACCATGTTGGTCAAGCTGGTCTCGAACTCCTGACTTCGTGATTCGCTCGCCTTGGCCTACCAAAGTGCTGGAATTACAGGCGTGAGCCACCGTGCCCGGCCTTGGGTGAATTTTCTGAAGTTCCTGTTATTGACTTCTAATTTTATACCCGGTGGTCAGAAAAAATGCTTGATGTGATTTCAATCTTACTGAATTTAAAACTTGTTTTGTGGCCTAACACATGATTTATACTGGAGAGTGCTCCATGTGCCATTGAGAGAATGTGTGTTCTGTATATGTCCATTAGGTTCAGTTGGCCTAAATAGTAGTTTAAGTACTATGCTTTCTTACTGATTTCCTGTCTGGATTATCTGTTCATTGCTAAAAGCAGGGTATTAAAGTCTTTGAGTTTACAAATTCTTTCTTCTGCTTGATCAATTCTGCTGTTTGAGCTCTTTATTATATTTTGTATTTTGTTCATTGTATTTTTTTAGTTCCAAAATTTCTGTTTCTTAAAATATTATTTCAATCTCTGTTAAATTTTTCATTCTGGTCACTTATTGTTTTGTTAATTTCTTTGAATTATCTCTCTATATTTTCCTAAAGTTTGCTAAGTTTCTTGAAAACAGTTATTATAAATGTTTTGTAGGGCAGTTCATATGTCTCCAGCTCTTTAGGGCCAGTCACTGACACTTTATTTTTTCTCTCTGGTGTTGTCATGTTTTCCTAAATGTTCTTGGTCATTGTGGCTATGTGATAATGCCTGCACATGTGAAGAAGTAGGTACTTATTCCAGTCTTCATAGACTGGATTTGTCTAAGAATGCCTTCCAATAGTAAGCCTGTCTAGAGATTCTGGGCAGATCATCTGGTATGGCTGCTAGTCTTGGGACCACTGTGGCCATTGCAGTTCTAGGGAGCATCATAATCTTGGACTGCCATGGCTGGCACAATGCCAGGCTGGAATCTTGTGGTTACTGAAGCTGGTGTGGAGCTGGGATGTGCTAGAAATCCTTAGTCACAGAGGCTGGTACATTGCTAAGGCATGTGTGAAGCCCACAGCTGCTGAGGTCTGTCTCCTGTCTGCCACTGAGATTTGTCCAAGGCCCAAGGCCACTGTAGATGGTCAGTGGTGATGCAGACTGCAGATTGAGTCTGTCTTGCAGGAGCTATGGTTCCCACTTGGTCCCTGGGCAGTCATTGAGGCTAGGTCTGTGGGCACTGGCCTGGAGTCAGGGGCTGTGGGGGTCTGCATGGTAGTGATTTTTACTGTGGTGGTCCCTGTGTTAGTGTCCATGGCAAATTCCTTTACTTACTTCTCTCTCTTTCCCCCAAGCAGATGGTGGCTTTCACTGCACTGTGCTGCCTGGGGTTGGGGAAGGGGTGCTGCAGGTAACATAAAACTGTCTTTCCTGCTCTCCTCAGTGTGTCTTTTCTTATTATTATTATGCTATAACCATGTACTGTGATCTCTCACCACCTTTCCTTAGCACTTGAGAAGGTAATTTCGTGCATGGATAGTTGTTCAAATTAATGTTTTTTGTGGGGTGATGATTGTGTGGAGAGTCCTATTCTGCCATCTTACTCTTCCCTTTCCCTGCAAGTTATGTTTCGTAAGGTGAGGTTATTTGTGAGCAGGAGAGATATAAGAAAGAAATATCCTAATTTAGTAGGTGTGTGGTGGGCCATGTGTTTATCTTTAAGTAAAGAGTATTAATACTTTAAAAAAATTGCAAGAAATAGAATGCTTATTGCCAAATTTAGCTTTTAAAATTATTCCTGGATTAGTGAGCTCATACAGCTCTCTTTTTAAAATAATTTATTAGTGTAGTGATTATTCCACTATTTCCTCTAGTATTAAACAATAGCATTATTTTAATCAGAATATTTCAAATATATTTAAATTAAAGACAAGAACAATGCTTTGTAAGTGAACAATATTTACTTGTAAAATGTTATTTTAGGTATCATTTGGTTGTAAGAAACAGAAATGTCCTTAATTGATGTTCTTAGTTGAAAGGTGGCTAGGACAAGAGATTTGGGAAATCTTATGGAAACAGACTGTAAAAAGTATAGCTGGGGCTGATCGAAGATGGGAACAGGAAAGCCCTGAGGACTAGTCTTCCTGGCTTTGGAGTAGGGTGGTCAGTCACTGCCTCTACTGAGGGTCTGATTTCATTCATCTATCTTTGTGGCTTCTCTGATTTCATTCTTTTAAATTTATATTTTATTTTAATACTAAAATATTGTATATTTTAGTGCAGACCTATTTATCTAATTTATACATATATAAATATACATATATTTGGGGGACATATACTAAAATTATTTTAAAATTATTGGGATGCACAATTAAACGAGATTGGAGACTAGTTGCTTAAAATGATTGTGAATATGGAGAAAACTCCTGGCATCTATAATACAGTATTATTTTCATGCCTGTATTTTACCGCAAATTGGCTCTCCAAAATACTGTGGGACTTCACCAGATTCTTGATTACATGTCATTGATGTCTACTCTGTTTTTTTTCCTCATTCTTAAAATTTAATTATGTTTACTAAGTAATTCATAATTCATAAAATCTGAATTAAATCAGTTCTCCATAATCCATTAATACTTGGAATCATGGAATCATGAACTCAACATGCAGAATGGATGCACTGTTTGAAAATGAATTGTGTGACAGCATTAGCCAAAGTGAGAATTTCTAATATCTGTTTTTAAAGGTAATGGTAATTTTTCCTCCCTCCCTTCCTTCCTTCCTTCCTTCCTTCATTCCTTCCTTCCTTCCTCCCCTCTCTCTTTCTTATTCTCTTTCTTTTCCTCCTCTCCTGTCCTTCTCCTCCTCCTCTCTCCTCTCTTCCTCCTCTTCCTCCTCTCCTCTCCTCTCACCTCTTTTCCTTTCCTTTCCACTCCTCACCTCTCCTCTCCTCTCCTTCTCCTCCTCTCCTCTCACCTCTTTTCCTTTCCTCTCCTCTCCTCCTCCTCCTCCTCTCCTCTCACCTCTTTTCCTTTCCTCTCCTCTCCTCTCCTCTCCTCTCCTCTCCTCTCCTCTCCTCTCCTCTCCTCTCCTCTCTTCTCTTCTCTTCTCTTCTCTTTTCTTTTTCTTGCTCTGTTGGCCAGGCTGAAGTGCAGTGGTGGGATCATAGCTCACTGCAGTCTCAAACTCCTGGGGTCAGGCGATCCTCCTGCCTCAGTCTTTCCAGTAGCTAGGACTATAGACGTGTGCCACCACTCTTGATTAGTTAAAAAAAAATTATTTTGTGGACATGGGGTTTTCTCTGTTACCTAGGCTGATCTTGAATGCCTGGCCTCAAGTGATCCTCCTCTCTTGGCCTCCCAAAGTACTGGGATTACAGTTGTGAGCACCATACTTGGCCTAATTTTTTATTTTTATTTGACTTTCTACCTTAAAAATAAAACCAAGACCAATTTCCAGGCAGTTGTTGTGGTTCTACTTGTTTTGTAATATTTTGATGAATTTTAACATCTTGTTTCTAAATTGCCTAAAAAAATTGAAAACTAATGATGTTATTTTTTCCTTCATTAGTGACTTTTGTGTATGTGTAGAATACATTGTTAATTGTTAAAATACTGTAATTAGCAATTTACAGGGCCAGAGATAAGAACTTGTACATTGGTAGACTAGGAGATAAATTCTAGATAGCAGAAATGAGGGACTAGAGAGATTATGAGAGAAAGAAAAGTCAATATAAGGGACATTATTGAAGTCATCCCGTGAGCAAGTGGACTCAATCCTACCCAGAACATTTAAAGCGCATGAAGATGCTTCTCAGAATCATCATCCTGAGGATCAACAAGAGGATTTTCCTGATGGGCTCTGTGTATTGATTGTAGGTTACCCTTAGGGGTTTGGGTTTTTGTGGTATTTGGCCCTCAGGTTTCTGTAACTATTACATTTGGATCACCTGCTAAGTCATACTTTATCTATATAGCCAAGAAATCCCTTGGTCTTATGAACAGAGGCCTAACTTGACTCCCCCAATTCCCAGACTTGGGTTATGGTCCTCTCTCATTTTCCATATTCAGGTGTATTCATTCTTAGAATTAAAGAGGGACTGAGTCTTACTGAGGAAAGACCTAACCATAACATCAAATTACATGCTAGAGATCTTTCCCCTAGTCTTACTTAAAAGGATCAAGTGGCCATTTATCAGGATATTGTGCTCTGGGACAAGGAAGTACAAAGACTTCTCTGGGAATATTAATACTGGCCCTGAACTATTGATAATCTCTAAAGGCCTACATAGCTACTATTTTTCACAAATCAGAGGAAAATGGACTTCTGGTCCATGTCTATCTTACAAGGGCCTAGTGACTCCACAAACCTGTTCTATGGTTATTTTCTCAGTTCCTGAACTTATAGTTGGAATAGTATACTCAGCAAAAGCAGATGTCCTATTTTAGCTCTTTTTTCCATGTAGTCATGGTCACTGAGTTAGAAAAGACTAAGTGATAACTTTTGGAGCTCCTTCTCCTTTCCAAAATAATAAACCAAAGCCAAACTGTATCCTCAGGGAGGAGTCATAGATATTGGTGCCACCATTCAAGATTTTCTTATCATATCACCATTAACTCATTATGCAGATGATAGAAAAATTTCAGGAAATGACAATGAAGATTACAAGTTATTTGAGAAAACACAAATTTTTATTAAAATGAAAATCTAAACAAATGGAAAGACATGTCTTTTTTTTCTTTTACAAATTTTTTATCCATGTGTTTTCGCTGTTCATTATTGGTGAATTCATAAATCAGTCATATACTTCATAATCTTTTAAGATAACTCTTCCTTTTGTACATTTTGAATTCTGTCCCACATGAATATATTACAAATTAAAAAAATAAATGAGCAAGATTTTAATCCAAATAAATATAAATTAAATAGCAAAGTCAGTATGTTGAAGAGGTATCTGCATTCTCATGATTATTGCAGCATTACTGATAATAGCTGACATATGGAATCAATCTAAGTGTCCAACAATGAATGAAGAAAGTATTGTGTATATATATATGTGTATATATATGTATGTGTATATATATATGAATGTATATACATGTGTGTGTGTATATATATATATATACACACACACACAATGGAACAATACTCAGCCGTAAAAAGAATGAAATCCTGTCCCTTGCAGCAACATGGATGGAACTGAAGGATGTTACATTAAATGAAATAAGCCAGACAAAGAAAGACAAATATCTCATATTCTCATCCATATGTGGGAATGAAAAAAAAAAAGTTGATATAGAAATAGTGAATACAACATTTTATATTCTTGAATGGGAAGATTATATATCATAAAAATATTAATCCCTCATGAAATTAATGTATAGATAAAATTCAGTTCCAATTAGAATTCCAACAGGGATTTATTTGGGTTTAAACAAAATAATCTGGAAATTTATATAGAAACATGAAAGCCATGGAAGAGTCAACCAAATATGAAAAAAAAAAAAAGAATAGTAAGGAAGACTTAACTTACCAGAAATCAAAACATGTCACAGTCACGATTACCCTTGACAGAGACAAATTTATCATTAAAATGGAATAATTAATATAGAAATAGATTCCAGAAATTTTATATATGACAAAGTTGGTAGATCAATTCTGTAAGAAATCATATTTAGTTATTCAGTAATATGTTGTACTATCTTAACTGATTAACAATTGCAATAAAATAAAAATAGACTTCTGTTTTAGTCCATAAATTCCAGATGGAATAATTAAGTAATTGCAACATCAAAACAATTAGAAATTTTCAAGGAAATCTAGAAGAACATTTAGAATTTAGGGGAAAGATGACCTTATTCACCCAGGCTAGTAATCCTTATGCCATAAAAAATAGCTATGTATTTTTAACTTTATACAAATAAAAATCCTTTATGTAGCAAAAACACCATAAACAAATTAATAAGTGAACATATGAAAGATTTAGGAAAAAAATGTTTAAGCAGATGACAAAGGGTTTCTATAATAAATATATTTAAAAAGCTCTTATGCATTGACCAAAAGTCCCCTAAACAACCCAATAAAAAAAGACAAAGAATATTAGGAGAGCAAATTCAGTGGGCTACAAGTGTGTTTTCAAAAGACATAGTCTAGAACAAAATACAGAAGTTTTGAAATAAAGTCAGGAAAAAATATAACAGATACTGTAAAAGGAATGTAGTTTTAACAATAAATCAGTATTATTCAGGGAAAATTATTTTCAAAGGAACAGTTACTTTTATGTTGCTTAAAAATATATTCCATTGGCCAGGCGCAGTGTCTCACGCCTGTAATCCCAGCACTTTGGGAGGCCAAGACGGGTGGATCACGAGGTCAGGAGATTGAGACCATCTTGGCTAACACGGTGAAACCCCGTCTCTACTAAAAATACAAAAAAATTAGCTGGGCGTGGTGGCAGGCGCCTGTAGTCCCAGCTACTCGGGAGGCTGAGGCAGGAGAATGGCATGAACCTGGGAGGCTGAGTTTGCAGTGAGGCAAGGTCGTGCCACTGCACTCCAGCCTGGGCGACACATTGAGACTCTGTCTCAAAAAAAAAAAAAAAGTATATATATTCCATTCCATCAAGAAGATATGTTATGGACATGTTATGATTCAACAACATAGCTTCAAACTACTTAAAACAGGACCAATAGAAATTAAAGGTGAAGTTGACAATTACAAATCCACTGACCAAGTAGAAAAATATAGAGAATCAGAATTCTTCAATAACACAATTAACTAGATTGATCTAATTTACATACACATTCAATAGACAACATGCTTTTTTCCCGAAACACACATGGAATATTAAAAAAAAAGACCATCATTTAGACCATAAAGGATAATAGCATACATCCTGTAGGCCATATTTACTGACCACAGTTCAAGAAAATTCGACATTATAAATAATTGTCTATAAAGAATATTGAGGAAAGCAAAATTAAATTATCTATTTGAAAATTTAAAAAAATTGCCCCTAAATAACTGGTTAAAATGTCATCATAACAGAACATATCACTATTAGAAATAAATGATGGGAGTGCTAACTTACCAAAACTGCAAAGAAAGCAATATTCAGAGGAAAGTTTGTATCTTTCAGTGGCATTTATTAGAGCACAAAGAGGATGGAAAATAATTAAGTTTTTAACAAGAGACTAGAAAGAAAGTAATAAGATAAACCCAGTCCAGAGTTCTTTCCACTACAGTTCACTAATGCTTCTTATTAATAGAAGTTTGGAATATCATTCCTTTGTTTTTGTTCACACCTATTATTTAATTCTAATATTTGGATATTTGCTTTTCTATCGTATGGAGGAAGTGCTGCCTATGAATTCTATGTATCCACAAAATATAAGAATTAAAGATAAGATGTTAATATCTAATGCTGTTGTGTCCTTTGCCTAAGGAAAAGTCATTGAGGAGTAGAAGACTCTAAAATGGAAACTTTTTTTTTTGAGACAGAGTCTTACTCTGTCACCCAGGCTGGATGGAGTGGTGCGATCTCAGCTCACTGCAATGCAACGTGTGTCTCCTGGGCTCAAGCCATTCTCAGGCCTCAGCCTTCAAGTAGTTGGGATTACAGGCGCATGCCACCACACTTGGCTAATTTTTGTATTTTTAGTAGAGACGGGGTTTTGCCGTGTTGGCCAGGCTGGTCTCGAACTCCTGACCTAAAGTGATCCTCGGCCTCCCAAAGTGCTAGGATTACCAGCGTGAACCACTGCACCCAGCTTAGAAGGGAAACATTCTTAGGATCTTTAGGGTCCCAGGAAGCAGTTTGAAAGCTGTCCAAGAATAAAGGAGAGAATATTGCTGTTTTGAATATTAATGTAGAGAGCTGTTTTTATAATAATGAGCAGGAACTATCTGTGCGTATTATGTTACAATTAGGAAAATGTTTATATTTACAATGTGAATTTTTACAGTATTTCTTTGATAATTACTATTTTTCCTCAAGAGGGTTGTATGTAAATTTCCCCTTTGATTTTACATGTGCGAAGATTGAAGAGCTGTTATTTCAACTTTATTCTAGAGATTCCTTATTCCTCATGGTGCTCTGTACTTCATTTTTGAAAATAAATCAATATAGCATCCAATAAAATATGACACACAAGGCCGGGCGCGGTGGCTCACGCCCGTAGTGCCAGCAGTTTGGGAGGTCGAGGCGGCCGGATTACCTGAGGATAGGAGTTCCAGACCAGCCTGGCCAACATGGTGAAACCCCGTCTCTACTAAAAATACACGAATTAGCCGGGTGCAGTGGCCGGCGCCTGTAATCCCAGCTGCTTGGGAGGCTGAGGCAGGAGAATCTCTTGAACCCGGGATGCGGAGGTTGCAGTGAGCTGAGATTGTGCCACTGCACTCCAGCCTGGGCGACAGAGCGAGACTGAGTCTCAAAAAAAAAAAAAAAAAAATGACACCCAGGAAGCTGTTTTTCTTCTGTGAATCTTTCATCAATCATTTTAAGTGAATGGATTCAACGCTGGGATTGTTACTTTTACCTGGACATCTGAGTCCTACTTCATGCCTGTCCTGGTCGTTAATTCCTTTTTACCGAACCCGGCCCCTCCCTAACACAAATTACATGGTACTTCGCTGTGAAAGGTTCCAATGAGCATAATTTCCTTTTCTTTTCCTTGTTAAAATTCTTCTTCTTCCCTGCAATGCACACCTTATCTTCTCAGAACAGAAGACCTCAGTGGACTATTAGGAAGGTCTCACATCTCCTTGGGCCCAATCGTCATCCTTTTTAATACTTATTTAATTTTTTTCCCTGGAGATTTGGCAGTGATTTACTGGTTGACTTTGATTTCAGGGCTCTTGTAACCATAAATTACTTACTTGGGATGAGTGATTAGAGGATCCTAACTGGTGGAGTATTCTCTGTTTGGGAAATGAGTTATTTTTACATACATTCATAGATGTTCATGTGGCAGAGGAATTAGATCTACAATGGGAAAAAATTTGTATGTTGAATCAATAGCTTCCCTCATCTATAGGCTAAAATCCAGGCTTCTTGGTCTGGCAATAAAGGCTTGTCATAAATTGACCCGACCTATCTTTCTAATCTATTTTCTTTGTTTTGACTTCATAAACTTCACTATAGAAATTATTCTGTGAATATTCATTAAACATTCTACATCTGGACCTTTACTTAATGTTACCTCTACCTAAAATGCTCTCTTGCTTTCATACTATCTAACTCCCTTCTAACAGCCAAACAACTTTTCCATTCTCTTCCAAGAACATTCTTAGGCACCTTTCTACTTTCCACTCAGAGAACTTGGAAATTTTCTTTACGACTCACTGCGATCCAATTATATGATAACTCTTGAGTCGTTGCGTATTAGTGCTTGATTTTTCTATGTTTTAATGTTAAGAGATGCGTGCTCTTTGAACACAAGACAATGTATTGTTTTTCTAGGTAACATAATACAATAGTTCCTACATTGTTGGCTCCTGTTTACTATCAGTTGATTGGCAATTCATTGGTATGTAAATGACATTGCAGAAGATCTTGTATTCTTCAGGTTTTTAATGGTATTTTCATACTAGAGATCTGAGCTGATGTTGATGGCTTCAGAACCAAGTGTGAAATTATTTAGAAACTGAAGCCACAACTGCAAAAATACAGATAGACCACATGGTGGCAGCAAAGGTGCATCATTATTTTTGCAGGTTTGCATTTTGCTTGTCTAACCAGAGATTGTAATTATTCTGTTAGTGAATCAAAAAGTATGGTAAATGTCTAATAAATAAACTTAGTGGAATGTTATAGAATGAATATTTCTTAATATAAATAAATGCAAAAAGATCTTTGGATTTTTAGTGGTCTTTATGTACAAAAGTATCTCTTGCATCTTAAATTCTAGAACTTCTCCATATTGTTTCTCAATCATATTCCTCTTTCTCACTGTCTTTTCCCTCTCTACTATAAACATTTCATGAACATTAGGATGGTGTTTTGTGACATTTGGATTTTGGGACTGCGGCTCACAGGATATTGTGCTGTGTAGAATGTGGACCTATACAAATTCCAGCTGGTGATAGTACACGTTGTTCTTTTGCAGACAGGCCTCTTCTTAGGCATGATGCCTAAGTTTAATTTCCATGTGTAAAGTCATACTTAAAGTATGTAAACTGAAACAGATGTTAGTACTCTGAGAAGGCATTTGGTGCGTGAAGAAACAGTTCCCTAGCTTCTTTTTCCACTCCCACTATTTTGGAAGCCCCTTTCCATAGAAAAGGGCCTCTGGAGAATCGTCTAGTGTCTTTGACCCCATTAGTATGTAGCGATTCCTTCCTGGGAAACTGTTGCTTGAAGTAAATGTTAGATAGTACTTGAAACTCTTTTCTTAAAAACAATATGATTTTCTTTCCTATAAATGCCAAGTTTTGTTTAACTGTTCTTTAATTAGAAAGCTGTTCACCCTAATCATGTGCTTTTAAAAAAAATCAAACAAGATCTTATTGATATTATCATTTGAGTAATAACTCAGAACTTCTATTTTCCGAAAGACTTGCAGTAATAGTTAGATGTTGATTCAACACCTATATAACTTCTTACTGCTATAGTTCCAAATATTAAAATGGTATATTGATACGTGAAATACTTTGAAAGTCTACCAACATTTGAATTATGCTGGGGATAGTTCATAGATTTCCAACCATGTGATAATTTGTGCTTCCGATAATTTTCCAAAAAAAAGTAGGTGGAGTTATTAGAATGAACACCTAACTACTTTCTTTTCCTTCTTGCTCTGCCCTTCCCTTTCTCTTTTAAAAGATATTTTTTGAGATTCTATCTCAGGTACTGTGCTAGAATAAAAAAAAGATTGAAACAGGTCCTAGTCTTAAGGAACATTCGTTGTAACTTAGGTTTAAAGCACATAGACATCAAATCATAATTTATTATTATATTGGCAAAGAAAAAAATCTGTCAGCACAGAAGAGCCAATCTATACTTCTGAGAACATAAAGAAGACTTTACAGAGAAGGTGATATTGGAGTTGGGCGTCAATATTATTAATATCATCATTTAAAGATGGAGGATAATTTATCTAGGCAGTAAAGGGGAAGATATTTTCCAGGTAGCAGAATGATATGAGCACTAGTATGAATGGGTTTGGGAAACATAAAAAAACACTGATAAGGTTTTCTTAGAGACACATGGAGGGAGTAATTCGGTGCTGAGAATAGAAAGAAAGGGTGAGGCCAGATTTAGTCATGCTTAAAGAGTTGGAAATATAAATGCAAAATTTTCTTTAATTAAAAGTTAATAATTATAATTTTAAAGTACTTTGACATATTACTTCAAGAGGATAATATGTGACCATTTGTTTGTACTGTAAAAATTTAGTTATTCTTAATGTTAGTGAGTTACCTTCTAATTGCATTCATAAAATACATCAATTCACTAAAAATTCAGGCAATTGCATATATATTCACATAATTTTTGTTTTGTTATGTAAACGTAAACAAGCCTTGAGTTTGTCTTTATATCAAATCACTCAAGTCCATATATCTAACTTCTAGATTAAAAAACAAAGCATTATTGAAAAATGTGGCAGATATATGATTATAATGCTCTATTAGTGTTTATTTGATAATTATTTGATCTTTTTTTTTAAGAGACAGGGTGTCACTCTGTCGCTCAGGCTAGGGTGAATTGGTGTGATCATAGCTCATTGCAGCCTCTAACTCCTGGGCTCAAGCAATCCTCCTGCCTCCAACTTCCCAGCAGCTAGGACTGCAGGTATGCACCACCATGCCTGGTTAATTTTTTTTCATTTTTTTGTAGAGATGGGGTCTTGGTCAGGCTGGTCTTGAACTCCTGGTCTTGAGCAATCCTCCCAACTTGGCCTCTGAAAGCTCTGGGATTACATGGCATAAGTTGTCTTTTGTTAATGGCCAAGTTTGATGACTAAATGAGATCTCTAGTATATATTAAATATGATGGAAATAATTTAATTAGGCAATATTTTCCTCTCAAAGTAAAACAAATTTCAAAGTGTATATGTAGAAAGTTATGTTAAAAAATAAATTCTATGTTATTTTATCTAGCTTTTAGTATCATTGATGGAAATTATTCAGTAGCTCTCTCTTTTCATAACTTATCTTATAAAAATAAGTTAAATTCCTCTACTTCTGATTGAAAGTGTGACCCAAAGTATTTCATGTACAGAATACAATATATTTCTAAGAGAGAAGCTTTCATATTGCTCTCTTCCATTAATTGCATGACATTGAACTCTCTCTTTATTTTTTCAGCCTGAATTATAATTATAAAGCAAACAGATTCTAAGTGCTCTACTTTCCACTTTAAAGTTTCCATCAAACTGTGGTTTGGGTGTGGATGGAAAACTATTATGACATTCTTTAGGTTTTCAAGTCTGCTTGAGTGATTTCATGCATAAACAGCAAAGCTTCAGTAATTTCATTAGGAAAGCCACTTAAAAAATAATTGGTTAATTTGTCACAAATAAATTCAGTATTATAAAAGGGTGTTATAAAGCTTGTATTTTTATTTTTCCAGTAAAATAATTCAATTTTTAGAATTAAGTGAATAGTTTTTAAGAAATTAAATAGTAGTTCTATTCTGAATTTATGCAATTATTGAAGTTTTCCCATCTTGTTTCCCAGTTAGAAGTAAAAATCTAAATCTCATTTCTAAGACTTCTCACAGAAAGTATTAATGACAAACTAACGGTAATTTTCTTATTTCATTAATTCCTTACAGAATACTATAGAAAATGCTAATTGAACAATGAAACTTGCATTCCTGACTGACTAGGGCATGTGCGTTAGCATTAAGAGTGGATTTAAGCTGGGTGAGGTGTATGGTGCCTGTAGTCACAGTTGCTCAGGAGGCTGAGGTGGGAAAATTGCTTGTACTCAAGAATTCGAGGCTGCAGTGAGCTATGATCATGCCACTGTATTTCATCTCTGGGTAACAGATCCAGATCTTATCTCTAAAAAAAAAAAAAAAAAGTCAGGCTTTTTCTAGAATTCTGTGAGCAGAATCTATCCTGTGTCATTTTGTGAGTGTAATTTTCTGTTGAAACAAAAACCTACAGTGATTTTCAGAGAAGAGAAGAAAGTATATCTCTAAAGAAGGATAAATGCCATGGAGTGAAAAATTTATAAATGAAACTTCAAATAAGGGAATGAATGGGTGCATTTTTCAGGTAAATGACTATAGTCACAAAAATTATACTTGTAATCAGACTGTGGACACACTGCTATTCCATTTTGCTTTGTTTTCAGGCTAGGTTTCTGCAACCAAAGTCAAGAGGATCAGTTGAATTAATAATTCAGTTCATTATATCAAAAATTTGACAGACTCACAAATATATCTGATAACTCAGTATAATGTGGTTAATTGATTGTGTTCATATTAAATGAAGTGCCTTTCATCACTATCAGCCACTGTTCTACATGAGACCAACAGAATATTAGTGATGGTGATTGTATCCTTTATGACTTTTAGCCAGTGTTTAGAAAGATGGCGTAAAGTAAGGGTGATAGTAAAAAGATAAATTAGTATATATAATTTATGTTATTTTAATATTTATTAAATTCCAACCTAAAGCATGACTATTAATGGTCACCATGGCCACTGAATTTTATTCTCTGAGTTGCTTTCCTTTTTATGATTCATATCCTGTGGTCTTCAGACCAGTATTAAGAATTAATAGTCACAGAATGTTTTGAGTCTGATTCGAATGTAGTATGGCAACTCTATTTATATATTAATGCCATGTATGTACTTTCTTCCTGCATCACACCATCTGAGAGGCAGAAATCAAAACTGGGTGTATGGCCAGGCACTGTGGTTTATATTTAATGGGCAGTACAGTAATGTCTGTGAGACTGAATTAATTTGCTTTTAGCTTCAGTTCCAGCTAGAGCCTCTGATTTCAGATAACTTATTATTTTTACTCAAGTTTTGTATTCATTTAGGATTATCCTTCACTTACTTGAAATGGGTCCTTTGCACTGAACAATTGGCTAAATAATACAGCACAATTTCTTTGCAGCCCCAGATTAGAGGGGATTTCATCTTGATCTGTAAATCAAACACATGAATCTAGGTCAAGGACGGCCAGGTAAACAGAGCCAGTCAACTCAATCTTGGTTTGAACAGCCTGAAGTAATGCGGTCTACTTTCACTATCAAAAATATTGCATCCTCAGTAAAAGGTCTTTCACTTGCCATAATGAGGCCTGGAGTTTAAGCTGCTGTTACTGGAAAGGCAACCTTAATATTTTTATTTTCCCAGGAAATGAAAAACAGAAATTCTCATTTCCTGACTACAGGTCAACTGTTAAAAATGTCTTAAAACAAAGAAAATGGAGGCTGGTTTTGTTCAGTACAACAGAGCTAGTAAAGAGGAGTTGTCTTGCTGCAGTATTCCTGCAAGTTAATTTATTTGTTGCTTTAGAAAGAAATTCTGTTTCCATTAAAATTATGTCTCTGGGTAGGTGATTCATGAACAGAGGACCTGGAGATGGAATCAGCCTCTTGAGTCTATTTACATTCTTAATCATACACAGCTGCTGGGACGATGGAGTATTTTGGATTTTTCAAAGGCAGAAAGAGTCTTATCTTTTGCCATTAAAACATTAAATTGGTCACATTTAAAACAAAGCCAAATAACGTAATACCTTAGAAAACTATGTTTTGAAGAAGGTAGATGTCCCTTTCAATGTGTAGGGAACCTCTCTTTAGGTATTCTGAGCTCAGTGTTAAGAACATTTTTAAAACCTCTCCTGTGATTCAAAACAGCTGTAGCTATGTTTTGAGTGATATAAACACTTCCCGCCACCTCCCCCATATTCTTAAACTTTCCAGGCTCAAGGCAAGGGAGTTTAAAACGTTGCAGTTTCTTCTTATCATGCACTTCCTACATCATTTACCTTTTTAACTAAATAGCACTTTCTAAAAAAAACCTTTACAGGTATGGAGTTTGGATGCTTACTTGCAGCAAATTGCCTAAAAATAGTGAAAAACATTAACCATTTTATTGAAAATTTAGTATAAGCTTAAAACACCTTCTGAGATACAGCCACTAACAAATCTTCAAATGCATGTCCTGTTTGGAATGAACTTGGCCAGCACAGACAGTATAAATTAATACATGTTAAATAGATATTTGAATGAATATTCAACATATTCATTCATCAACTGTTTGAATATTCAAACAGGCAAGCCAATTATATTCCCTTTTCCTTTTAGTTTATAGGAAGTGATCCTTCCAGTTTCTTCAGCACCTATAAATTATATCTCCATCTCTCTCAGTGCTTTTGTGATGACTTCTCTGTGTGTACTTTGTCGCAACAGTGTTAAGACAAGAGATTTTCTTGCATCATCATTGCTGAACTTCCCACAACTTAGAAACTCATAACAAATTAATAGCTGCTTTTTGGCATCTTGTATTTGAATAACATCATGTTCAAGAGGATTTTAATGTATAAGTCAGTCAGTTTAAAACAATTTTCAAGTAATTTTCCCAGTTACATGGCTAGAGGTCAGATCTGTGTCAATCATGGTTAGTTATAGAACTTTTTCCAGATAGCAATTTTCTCATAACAGCCAAAGAAGTACATTTTCTGGTGAAGCTTAGCAGGGAGAAGAACTTGATTTTAGATTAAGGAGGGGTACAATGTTAAGAATATAGTTTGTGGCAGGGAAAATACACTAAAACCAGTTAACAATTTTAGCAATATATGCTTTTTCATGATCTTAGACATTTCTAAACATAAGCCAACTTTTAGTAGTGTCTTATCCCAGTGATGGTATTATCCCAAAGATGGAGTCTACCACTTCTTCATGTATTTGTGAAATACGCTGTTAACAAAAACATAAAATAGTAGAAGAAATATATTTTTAAAAGCATCAATTTCAAGTTTTCAGAAGTATAGTATAAAAACTAAAATGAGATTAAAATTAAAATTCTCAATTTCCAACACGTTTGATAATGATATTTTTCTGTTACTTGGAACTTATTTTATTTCCGTTATTAAATTTTATTAGTCATTCACTTAGTAAAAATTCAATCTTAGCATTTGGAAATGAGAAAATTAATTACTGTTTGGGAATGTGCTTTGATAGCTGATAGGTGCTATCTATATATTTTCCTTTAATCACTCCATGAAGTGGTTGCAAAGACTCTAGAAAGAACTAACCTACTCATATTAATTGCTTTAAATAGAAAATGGGGATTTTAAATGATGCAACAGATTAATTTATTAGTCTAAAACAAAGTTCCTGAAGGATCACAAATGCTATTAAGTCTTGACATGGGTTTTACACATTGTCAGAAGAGCCCTGGAACAATAGAGATATTTGACTAAAATGTGCTATAATTCCATATTGGGTTCATGGTTAAAGATATTCATCTGGTCTTACATGCATTTTCCACTGTGAGCATGACATAAATCATGTGCAATAGTCATATTTTTGATTTAGCACAGTTTTATGTTATATACCTCTCCTTTGTATTTTTAACCTAGTTCTCTTTGGTCTGTATTTCCTGCATGCTTCCCCAGTGGCCAATACACAAAATAGTCTGCAGAATGCAATAATCTTAAACAAGTTCTGTGACACTAAACTTGTTAAAAGGTAATTTAATTAGGCCGGGCATGGTGGCTCACACCTATAATCCCAGCATTTTGGGAGGCGAGGTGGGCAGTTCACTTGAGGTCAGGAGTTTGAGCCAGCCTGACCAACATGGTGACACCCTGTCTCTACTGAAAATACAAAAATTAGCCAGGTGTCATAGCTGGCACCTGTAATCCCAGATGTTCAAGAGGCTGAGGCATGAGAATCACTTGAACCCAGGAGGCGGAGGTTGCAGTGAGCCGAGATTGTGCCACTGCACTCCAGCCTGGGTGACAGAGCAAGACCCTATCTAGAAAAAAAAAAAAAAAAAATCATTTAATTAAAAATAAATAACTAATGTCACCGTTTTTTTAATGTGTTTATTTTCATTCAATTAATCCTAATATTTTTCCAGTTAGCAATAATATTGATAATAATGGTTAATGCCTATAAAGAACTTTCTGTGTACCAGAGAACTACTTTTATTGGATTATCTGATTTACTTCTTATAGATACCCCATAAAATAGGTACAATTATCATTTTGTAGGTGAGGAAATTGAGGCATATGGATATTAAATGAATCATCCAAAATCACATTGGTAGTAAATGGCAGAACCAGTGTTTGTACTGTGTCTCCAAATGTCTCTCAACAGGAGAGTGGATAAACACATCATAGTATATTCATACAGTAGAATACTACTCAGCAATATAAATGCTGAACCACTCATACATGCAACAACATGGATTGTGGTAAGTAGGATACTAGCTAGCCTTTAAGATTTGTACCTCTGGATGTATGAGTCCTGTATAATTTTCTCGAGTAGGGATAGAACCTGTGAATATGAGACATTACTTTTATTAAGAAACAGAACCAATAGGATATATGTGGATGAGGAGATTTATTATGGGAATTGGCTCATGCAATTATGAAGGCTGAGAAGTCCCATGATCTGCCAACTGCAAGCTAGAGAACAGGAAAGCCAGTGGTGCAATTCAGTCTCAGTTTGCAGGTCTGTTAGAACCAGGGGAGCGAATGGTGTAACTTCTGGTCTGAGACCAAAGGCCTGAGAATAAGGAAGGTGGGAGTGGAGTAGAGGTGGGCAGCTTCTAATGTGAGTCCTGGATCCAAAGGCTCGAAACACAGGAGCACTAATATATGAATACAGGAGAATATGGATGTCTCAGCTCAAGACAAAAGAGGGAATTTGCTTTTTCTTTGCCTTTCTGTTCTATTCAGGCCCTCTTTGGATTAAATGATGGCTGCCCACATTGGTGAGGGTAGATCTTCTTTACTTAATCTCTGATTCAAATGCTAATCTCTTCCAGAAATACCCTCACAGACATACTCAGAAATAATATTTTACCAGCTTTCTGGGCATTCCTTAGCTCAGTCAAGGTGACACACAAAATTAATCATATCACTTGTGATCATGTTACATTTAAATGACAAAAGAGAGATTATTATGGGTAGCTCTGACTTAATCAAGTGAGTCCTTTAAAAGAAGAGCTGGGCCTGGCATGGTGGCTCATGCCTGTAATCCCAGCACTTTGGGAGACCGAGGCGGGTGGATCACGAGGTCAGGAGATTGAGACCATCCTGGCCAACATGGTGAAACCCTGTCTCTATTAAAAATACAAAAATTAGCTGGGCATGGTGGCGCATGCCTGTAATCCCAGCTACTCAGGAGGCTGAGGCAGGATAATCGCTTGAACAAAATACTGGCAAACCGAATTCAGCAGCACATTAAAAAGCTTATCCACCACAATCAAGTAGGCTTCATCCCTGGTATGTGAGGTTGGTCCAACATACATAAATCAATAATTGTGATTTATCACATAAATAGAACTAAAGGCAAAAGCTACATGATTATCTCAATAGATGCAGAAAGGCCTTCAATAAAATTCAACATCCCTTAATGTTAAAAATTCTCTATAAACTAGATATTGAAGGAACATACCTCAAAATAACAAGAGCCATATATGACAAACCCATAACCAATATCATACTGAATGGGCAAAAGCTTAAAGCATTCCCTTTGAAAATCAGCACAAGACAAGGATGCCTTCTCTCACCACTCCTATTCAACATAGTGTTGGAAGTTGTGCCCAGGGCAATCGGGCAAGAAATAAAGAGAAAGAAATAAAGTGTATTCAGATAAGAAGAGAAGAAGTCAAAGTATTACCATTTGCAGATGACATAATCCTATACTTAGAAAAGCCCACGTCTCAACCCAAAAGCTTTTTAAGCTGATAAGCAATTTCACCAAAGTCTCAGGATACAAAATCAGTGTGCAAAAATCACTAGCATTCGTATACACCAATAATAGGCAAGCCAAGAGCCAAATCACGAATGAGCTCCCAGTCGCAACTGCCACAAAATGAATACAATACATAGGAATACAGCTCACCAGGGAGGTGAGAAATCTCTTCAAGGAGAACTACAAACCATTACTCAAAGAAATCAGAGATGACACAAGCAAATGGAAAAACATTCCATGCTCATGGATAGGAAGAATCAGTATCATGGAAATGGCCATACTTCCCAAAGCAGTTTATAGATTCAATGCTATTCCCTTTAAACGACCATTGACATTCTTAACAGAATTAGAAAAAACTACTATTTTAAAATTCATGTGGAACCAAAAGAGAGCCTGAATAGCCAAGAAAATCCTAAGCAAAAAGAAAGAAGTTGGAGGCATCATGCTGCCAGAATTCAAACTATACTATAAGGCTATACTATACTATACTATACTATACTATAGCCAAAAGAGCATGGTACTGCTACAAGAACGGACACATAGACCAATGGAACAGAATACAGAATCCATAAATAAGACTGCACACCTGCAACCATTTGATCCTCAACAAACTGACAAAAGCAACAATGGGGAAAGATTCCCTATTTAATAAATGGTGCTGGGAGAACTGGCTAGCCATATGAAAAAGTCGAAACTGGACCCCTTCCTTATACCATATACAAAAGTTAACTCAAGATGGATTAAAGATTGAAATGTAAAACACAAAACTATAGGCCGGGTATGGTGGCTCATGCCTGTGGCTTGGCCCCTTTGGGGGCCGAAGCGGGTGGATCACAAGGTCAGGAGATCGAGACCATCCAGGCCAACATGATGAAACCCCATCTCTACTAAAAAAAAATTCAAAAATTAACTGGGCGTGGTGGCACGTGCCAGTAATCCCAGCTACTCGGGAGGCTGAGGCAGGAGAATCACTTGAACCAGAGAGTCGGAGGTTGCAGTGAGCCAACATCCTACCACTGCACTCCAGCCTGGTGATAGAGCAAGACTCCATCTCAAAAACAAACAAAAAACCCAAACGACAACAAAAAAACCTAAAACTATAAAAACCTTATAAGAAAACCTAGGCAATACCATTCAGGACATAGACATGGGCAAAAATTTCATGACAAAGATGCCAAAAGCAATTGCAACAAAAGCAAAAATTGACATGTGGGATCTAATTAAAATAAAGAGCTTCTGTGCAACAAAAGTAACCAGCAACAGAATGAATAGACAACCTACAGAATGGGATTTTTTTTTTGCAATCTATTAATCTGACAAAGGTCTAATATCCAGCATCTATAAGGAATTTAAACAAATTTACAAGAAAAAAAAGCCCCACTAAAAACTGGGCAAAGGTCATGAACAGACACTTCTCAAAAGAAGCCATACATGGGGCCAACAAACATGAAAAGAAACTCAACATCACTGACCATTAGAGAAATGCAAATCAAAACCACAGTGAGATACCATCTAACCCCAGTTAGAATGGCTATTATTAATATTAAAAAGTCAAAAGACAACAGATGCTGGTGAGGTTGTAGAGAAAAGGGAATGCTTTTACATTGTTGGTGGGAGTGTAAATTAGTTAAACCATTGTGGAAGACAGTGTCATGATTCCTCAAAGACCTAGAGGCAGAAATATTATTTGACCCATCAAACCCATTACTGGGTATATGCCCAGTGAGATACAAATCATTCTGTTATAAAGATACATGCACACGTATGTTCACTGCAGCACCATTCACAATAGCAAAGACATGGAATCAACCTAAATGTTCATCAATCATTGACTGGATAAAGAAAATGTAGTACATATATGCCATGGAATACCATTCAGCCATAAAAAGGAATGAGATCATGTTCTTTGCAGGGACATGGATGGAGCTGGAAGCCATTATCCTCAGCAAACTAACATGGTAATAGAAAATGAAATACTGTATGGTCTCACTTATAAGTGGCAGCTGAATGATGAGAACACATGGACACATAAGGGGGACAGCAACACACACTAGTGCTTGTCAGAGAGTGGGAGGAGGAGAATGAAGGAGAGCCTCAGGAAGAATAGTTCGTGGATGCTGGGCTTAATATCTAGGTGATGGGATGATCTGTGTAGCAAACCACCATGGCACACGTTTATCTATGTAACAAACCTGCACATGTACCCTTGTACTTAAAAATAAAAGTTGGAAATAAAAAAAGAAAAGAATGACTCGGACAAGGAAAGTGATGGCCAAATAACAGCAGACCAGAATTTACAAGTTACTCTGATACATAAAGCATCATAGGAAAAGCAATCTGCAATCATTTTAGTTTTCCTAGAATGATACTTCATCCTCTGAGAGTTGGTGAATTATAAGGATACGATTTTTAAGAAAGCCAAAAGACTCTTGCCAGCTTTGATGTTTCCCCTTTACACATGCAGTTTATGTTCGCTTTATTAAAATTATATTTTCAGTCCTTGTATAATTTTAAGCATTGTTCCTCAGAACATTTGCAAAAGGAAATATTTCTGCTTGACCAGTGAGATATGCATTTTGTCAGTACCATATCGGTCATGTCTATTGGTGTGCTGTTTTGGGATTACCAAAGTTTCTAGAAATCCAGTACCAACTAATAATTAAGATAAACTCTTTGAAGTTAAAAAAAAAAAGAATGATAGAAATACACTCCCAAGAGATCCAGATACTTCTGTTAACATGGACTTTATAATAACTATAATTAGTAGTCAAGGAGGAACTAGCAATTGCAAAAAAAATCCTCTAAAAATTCTAGAAGTCAAAATAAATAACTGAAAAAAGTTAATGGGTAGCTTAATGGAATATTTGGTATGGCTAAAGAGAAAGTAATTTGGCATGTAGAGAATAAGGAAGTGTTTATATAGAATAAAAGAAACAAATGTAGAAAAGAATATAAGAAATATGTGAGACAAAGGTTTAACATATGCGTAGTTGAAGTTCCAGAAGAAGAAAGAGAATAGGGCAGAAGCAATGTTTGAGAATATAATGGCTGAGCAATTTCTAAACTAATTAGAGAATTCAAGCCACATATTGGAGAAGTGCAAAGGACTCCGAGCAGGATAAGTATCAAGAAAAACATATGTAGGCAAATAATAATAAAACTGCTAAAACCCATAGCAAAAAACCAAACCAATCAAACAAACAAAAAAGAAAAACATAAAATTAGATCAAATAAAGAGATGTATTACTGTCAAATAGGCCACAATAAATCCGATAGTTGACTTTTTAACTATGGAAGGCCAGGTGTGGTGGCTCACACCTGTAATTTCAGCACTTTCAGAGGCCAAGGCAGGAGTATTGCTTGAGCCCAGGAGTTTGGGAATAGCCGGGGCAACGTAATGGGACCCTGTCTCTACAAAAAATACAAAAATTAGCCAGACATGGTGGCATGTGTTTCTAGTCTTAGCTATTCCAGAGGCTGAGGCAGGAAGCTCTCTTGAGCCAGGGAGATTGAGGCTACAGTGAGCCATGACCACACTGCTGCACTCCAGCCTGGGCAGCAGAGTGAGACCCTGTTTCAAACAGATAACCAACCAACCAAAACCAAACCAAAACAACAACAACGAAAACAGTGGAAGGCAGAAGACATTGAAACTATAACTCAAAAGTTCTAAAAAATATTATATGTAATATATAAATCAGCCACAAAATTCTATTCTACAAAATATATCCTTCAAAAAGGAATGTAGGCAGGGTGTGGTGGCTCACACCTGTAATTCCAGCACTTTGGGAGGCCAAGCTGGGTGGATCATCTGAGGTCAGGAGTTTGAGACCAGCCTGGCCAACGTGGTGAAATCCTGTCTCTACTAAAAATACTAAAATTAGTTGGGTGTGGTGGCAGGCACCTGTAATCCCATCTACTTGGGAGGCTGAGGCAGAAGAATCATTTGAACCTGGGAGGTGGAGGCTGCAGTGAGCTGAGATCACACCACTGCACTCCAGCCTGGGTGACAGAGCAAGATTCCATCTCAAAAAAAAAAAAAAAAAAAATACAGTAAAATAAATATTTTAAGATAAACAAAGACTGAAAGAATTTATCTTCAGGAGATCTGTACTATAAGAACCACTAATGAAGTATTTCACACAGAAGGAAAATAATCACTATTGAAAGCATAAAAATGCAGAAAGAAATAAAAGGCTATAAGAGTAAACATATGGATGTATCCAAATGAATATTGATTGTGTTAACCAATGCTAACTATATGCTGCTGGTTTAAAAGTATATAACAAAACAGCACAAAGTATGAGAGAGAATTTATGGAATTCACTTATTCTATGGTTCTATTGTCTAAGAAATTGTGAAAATACTATTAGACTTAAAAAAATTAAGATTGCATATTGTAATCATAGAATAACCTCTAATAGTAAAAGGAATGTGTAACTAACTAGTGAATAGAGGGGAATAAAGATAACAGCAACCACACAATCCAAAATAATGCAAGAAAAAGAAAACAATAGTACAGATGATTTAACTCAGATCAATCATTACATTAAATGTGAACAGATGAATGACACCAATTAAATGACAAAAATAGTAAGACTGGATGCAAAGACAAATATTTTGCTCTGCTACTCAGAGGTTAAATATAAGCACAGTGAAAGGTCGAATGAAAAAGGATTGAAGAAGATATGTCATGCAAACAGCAACCAGAAGAAAGCTGATATAATGAAATTAACATCAGAAAAACTGGACTACAAGGCAAAAAAGCATTATAGGTGATAAAGAGAGACAAGTAATAATGGTAAAAGTTTCAATCTTTAAGGAAGATATAATAATTTCAATATTATATGTATCAAATGAAATAGCTTCAAAATATATAAAGCAAGCATTGACAGTACTAAATGGACAAAACAACAATTAAAGTGGAAGACTTTAACATAACATTTCTAAATAACTGATAGATTGAGCAGAGAGAAGAATATGGAAGATTTGAACAATGGCAAACATTATCTAACATATAAATATGTGTTTACACATGTAAAACTGCACTCAGCAACTGAAGAAAACTTACATAAAACATTTTCCATAGCTTGGCCGGCTCAACACATTTTATCAGATAGAAAAACAGATGAACATCAGATTGAATATCAGCATGTATTCAGTGAGCACAGTTGGATTATACTAGAAATTAATGAAAAAAATGTCAACTAGAAAATTTCTAAGTGATTGGAAATTGAGCAGTTCTATCATGAATAATCCATGGGTTAAATGAAGCATTACCACAGACATTAGAAAACATTTTGAACTGAATGCTGATAAAAATATGACATATTAAAATTTTTGGAATGCATATAAAGCCCTGTTTAGAGATAAACTCATAGTTTTGAAAAAATTTATTATAGAAGAAAGCTAAAAATCAACAATTCATCTGTATAAGATAGGAAAAGGACAGAATATTAAACTAAAAAAGTGGAAAGAAGAAAATAATGAGGATAAGAATAGAAATTAATAAAATAGAAAACAAATTGATAAGAGAAATTTTAAAAAGCCAAAATTTAATTCTATAGAAGACTAATAAGTTTGATAAATCTTTGGTGTTATTAATAAAAGACAAGAGAAAGAAGACATAAATGTTTAATATCGAAATGAAAAAGGAGACATCATCACAGATTGTACAGACATTAAAACAATGATAAAGAAATATATAAATTTTTACTAATAAATTTGAAAATATAGATGAAAATTTTTCTTAAAACTCAACAAAACTGACATGATTAAAAGAGAAAACATTAATCCTCTTGGATTCATTAAAGAAATAGAATCAATAATTGGAGACCTTTCCTACTAGGATTAAGTCTTACCTTAAAAGTTGGCAATATCTGGTTCACAGCAGTGCTCAGATAATACCAGTTGAAGGAATAGGTCTCTAGTATTAAAATATTCTTACTGCATTGCTTATGTTTATTCGTCTGTCTCTTCATTAAACCACAAGCTCCTTTGTATTCCCAGCATCCAGCACCAGTTATTTACAATTAGTCAATAAAGGTTTGTTGAATAATTGAATTAAAAAAGAAGAGAACTGTTACTGTTTACTGAGTGCCTTCATCAGGCCTACGTGTCTCCTCTTGGAAGGGTACTAATTTTATTCTTCATAAAGTCTCCACTCTCATTACCTAATTCCTTCCAAAGTTCCCCATATCCAAATACTGTTACATTGGGGATTAGGGTTTTCAACCTATGAAACTATGAAATTCTGGGGAACACATCTGGCTCTATGCTAGAAACGTTTATATAATTATCTCATTTATCTTTTTTTTTTTTTTTTTTTTTTTTTGAAACGGAGTCTTGCTCTGTCGCCCAGGCTGTAGTGCAGTGGCATGATCTTGGCTCACTGCAACCTCCATCTCCTGGGTTCAAGCAATTCTCCTGTCTCAGCCTCCGAGTAGCTGGGACAACAGGCGCCTGCCACCATGGCCAGCTAATTTTTGTATTTTAGTAGAGACGGTGTTTCACCATATTGGTCAGGCTGGTCTCAAACTTCTGACTTCGGGAGATCTGGGTGATCTGCCTGCCTCGGCCTCCCAAAGTGCTGGGATTACAGGCACGAGCCACCGCGCCCGGCCTCATTTATTCTTTTTTTTTTTAAATGGAGTCTTGCTCTGTTACCCAGGCTGGAGTGCAGTGGCGCGAGCTCTGCTCACTGCAAGCTCCGCCTCATGGGTTCACGCCATTCTCCTGCCTCAGGCTCCCGAGTAGCTGGGACTATAGGCACCCACCATCACGCCCGGCTAATTTTTTTGTATTTTTAGTAGAGACGGGGTTTCACCATGTTAGCCAGGATGGTTTCAATCTCCTGACCTCGTGATCCACCCACCTCGGCCTCCCAAAGTGCTGGGATTACAGGCGTGAGCCACCGCACCCGGCCCGTTTATTCTTAACTATACTTCTATGAGGGTGGTATTTTTAGTCTCATGAAGGCATTATATTTTAAAGCCTATTTCTTTTCACTGTACCAGTGATTTCCAAAATTGTCTGCATGTACCCTTTGGGGTACAGAATTGAGAAAAGAAAATTTTAGAAGCAAACTGTGAATGAGAGAGGTTAAGTAATTTGTCTGAGATCACACACTTTAGCTTTTACAGCTATCATATTTATCCTTGAGAAAAATATCTATAAATTTCTTAAGCCAACACTAGTGCGAAATTGAGACTAAATGCTAATAAAATTTCCTGTATTCTGAAAAAGGGTCTTGGTTTCTACTCTTACTCAAATATCCTGATTTCCATCCTGTAGATGCTATGTATATATTCTTTGTAAATAGTATTGACAATTACCAACAAAACAAAAACTGTAGCTACTTTTTTCTTGTAAAATTGCAAAATTAGTCAATAGCTTCTTCTTTTTTTTTTTTTGAGATGTCGCCTAGGCTGGAGTGCAGTGGCACCATCTCAGCTCACTGCAACCTCCACTTCCTGGGTTCAAGTGATTCTCCTGCCTCAGCGTCCCAAATAGCTGGGATTACAGGTACCTGTCATCACACCTGGCTAATTTTTTTTGTATTTTTAATAGAGATGGGGTTTCACCATATTGGCCAGGATGGTTTCGAACTCCTGGCCTCAAGTGATCCACCCGCCTCAGCTTCCTAAAATGGTAGGATTACAGGTGTGAGCCACGATGCGCAGCCACCAGTAGCTTCTTAAGAATGGCTTTTATAATATATTTGCTCCAAATTGTACTTAGAAATGTAAACTGTGAGCTATATTTTCATTACTGACTAATATAAATTTAGTTGTTATAAAAAATTTCAAGTTTCCTCTGGTATCCCTAAGATAAAAACCAAAAGGAAGGCCTATGGAGCTTATTGAAGCTTATATTTTTTGTTACAGATTTCAAGTATATGCTTAAAAAGAGATACTAAAATTTGGCCAACAAATTGTGATATGCTTTGGTAAACTACTAATTGATGAACATTTTTTCCAGTTTCTATTCATACTATGCATTTCCCTATAAATCTATTTCATTTTAATTCATAATGTAAACATTATCTTTGTCCAAAAGACCATGAAAGGTGTGAAAAAATCTTTAAACAATGTTAAAAATGGTAAAATAAAGTGTGACACAGAAATTGTTAAAATCTTAGGTATGTTGGACAGTCTTTCATCCTTCGTTTAAAATACATTATTCTAATAGCATCATCTAAAAGTAATTTTATTGACTGAAATGTTTTTAGGTGCTTATAGTGAGATATTTTTCTCTGATATCTTTTTATCCAAGAGGTTTGTGGAAGCTTTAAAAATGAGCATTGTACTCTAAGGAAGTAACACAAATTCTGGAACTGCTGTAAACCATCTCATTGAAAAGACAAACCTGAAATGAATGATTAAAATAAAGTATGTAATTCAAAACTAGTTATTGTTCAATCTAATTTACATTATTTATAGTCTATGAGCAAAAAGTGACTCTCTGGGAAAGGACCACATTTCAATTAGATAGAATTATCTTTCAGTGAGGTTTACCTCATTTTATTGTATACCTTTTTTCTATTTCATTGTGCCTTTCATACTTTGTGTCTTTATGAGCCTGTCAAGGAGGCAGAGGTTTTATGTCTCTGTTTTTATTATGTGAATACTTTGCTGAATTAAGCTGCCTTACTATAACAGACTGGATAGCTAAACAAGAAACATTTATTTCTGATGGTTCTGGAAGATGGAAGTCTGAGATCAGGGTGCTAGTATGGACAGGTTCTTGTTGAAAGTATTATTCTTGGTTTGCAGACAGAGAACATGTTAGAGAGCAGAGAGAGGAAGTGGGCTCACTTGTGTCTCCTCTTAGATGGGCACTAATCCCTTTATAAGGTAACACTCATGACCTAATTCCTTCCAAAGGTCCCCATATCCACATACCATCACATTGGGTATTAGGGTTTTCAACCTATAAATTTCTGGGGGACACAAACATTCAGTCCATAGCAACTCTCCCAAGACTATTCATATTTAAATTTAAAAAAGGCTTTATATGAAGAATCTAAAGTTAATGTTTTTTTTCAAAATCTTTCTTATACTCTTCAATTCATATTATGTGGTTATTTCTCCTACTATATTACCTACTTTAGGTTAAAATCAACATTATCCAAGAACAACTTATCTTTTCTGCTAGAGGGATAGGCCCTTGGAAAGAATGCACAATAATGACCCTAAAGAACTCAAGCAATTGTACAGAATTGGTTGCCATAGGAATGTGTGATTAAGGAGGTATGCTCAAGGTGAGGCCTCATTTAGCTTCTGATGAATAAAGTTGAGTGGAAGAAAATGGCCTACAACAGATGGGGAGCATAAAAACTTTGGCTGAGAAGAAATGAAAATTAAGTAGACAGAATATCTTTTAAGGCTGTAAAGGCAGGCAGGCAGCTGGGAACTATTGTGGCGAAGGTCTTGCATGCTGTGAAAAGCCAGACATTAGTATGTTTTGCTACTGTAACTAGGAAATATTGAGGGAAATTTGGCATAAAGTAAAGGCACTTGCAAGTTCATTTCTTCTGGCAATTTAGAAATAGATCTAATAGAAGCTATAAGAATGAAGGAATAAGACCTAATTATTGAAAGATCCAGTTATCACTTCATAACTAATGCTTCTTTGTAAATTGGGAAAGAGTTGAGTCACTGTTGTCCAGGGGAACTCAACTTTAAATCTCCCTGTTATAAACAGCATTCCTCAAACCACAAACCCATCTCATTAACCATCAGACATTATGCAGATACTACTTTGACAATGACTCACATTCTCTCTGGAAGTTTCATACAATTTAAATAGAGATATTAATTAAACTATAGAAAGATGAGTCTCTGTAGTACTAGTCCATATTTAAGCTGAAAAACATATTAAAAAAAGGATTAATGAGATTGTGTAAAAGCTATTTGCATATGAAGTTTTCCAGTGACTACAAAATGGGACATAGTTTAATCCAATTTAGTTATTAGTTTTCTTTCATTTTTACTTCATTTTTAAAAGAATAAACATGGATATTGCCAGACCCAAGACTGGAAAATCATAGTACTTTTAGACATACAGAATGAAGTCACAGCTGAAAGCAATTTTTTTGTGTGTTTTTCTGTAAAACGGATTTGAAGATTTCAAAAAAAAAGTTAGAAAAAGTGAGAGGTTGTGAGTTGCAGGGGCACACATATGATGCTAAAATGACATTGTTAATTAAATGCAAATTTGCAAGTAAATTATTTTCATCTACTTGTTCCTACAATAAAGTTTTTTTTCTTTTATTTATGGGTAGAGTTCTATTCTGTAAACAGAAGCAGTAAGATATGGCTATATGGGGAACCTAGATGTAACTAGTACTACAGACTTTTTCTCTTACAGATAAATGTGGTATTTCCAAAAATTAATTCTTCTTACCTACTGGCAGTACCCTTAGGGTAGATACTTAGTCTACCCAGGTGATTGGATAATTCATTACTAGATTAAATCCTTAACAAGGGGGCAGGGTTAGAAAATAGATGGTCCTTCAAATGGTTACCTGCACCTTGGGCCTTGTGATGAGTATGATTTACTGTGCCTATCACATCTATTAACACTGCAATGAATTCTTGCCCTGTCTCTATTTTTTCCCATCTTCCCTACCTCCTCCCTGCTACAAGGCTGGGACCAAGCTGTTTACAGCCTGGGAGTAATGGGATGAAGGAAAGCATTTTTTTTGGTGATAAAGTAAGATGATTTGCTTCTTTAGATAGGTGCATGTGGAAGTACATTTGTCCTATAAAGTTAAAGGAAGAAGAAAGGGACGTTCTTTACTTCCAGGGGTAAGGACATGTAAACTCTGATTTTGTTTTATGAGTTAAAGCAAAGGGACAGATAATCATTTGATATGATTGTGAAAGACTAGGATAATCAGGAGTGGAGGACAGCATAGCTGTTTCTATAGAGGATAAGGTCAAAGTCAGTATGACATCTTTTAGAAAGTAGTTCCTGAGTGTTGTACCTATTTCCAGTTCTGGTTGAGTCCATTATCTATTAACAAAATTGTAAAGGTACTCATTCTAGGGATTGCGTTGGCAGTTATTCACATCCCCAAATTTTACTTCCTAGGTTTATGTGGAATTTTGAGCAGTTGAGTTAAAGCCCAATGTCTAAAGTTCTCAGATATTTTATAACTTGATACATAAATGTGAAAATGTGTATGTATATGCCAGTATTAACGTTGCTCAAATTGTTTTATTTTTAAAAATAGTGAGAATAAAGGAATATTATCATGTATTACCATGGCAAAATGTTTTAATAAAGGAGACAGTAATATCTCAACTGAACATTAATAACTTATATAGGCTAGTTCGCTAATAGAAACACCATTTCAATATGATGTCAAACTTAATAATATTGAGATGCACAGTTAGTGTAAGGAAAACATATCCATTTCAAAGGAAAGAACTAGTGGCCAATAAGTAATCACATCAACCACAAAAAATCAAATAATTTTAGCATGTAGAGTGAGCTAAATTTGATGTAAATCTTTTTTGAAGCAAGTTCTAACCTTTTTCTTTTTACATTTCAGAAATCAGTAAAAGACAGTGTGTAAGTATGCCTAAAAGGGCTTTATAAATCCATCTTTTTAGAAGGAATGACTTCCTTCTAATAGAAGGAGAAATCTGTTGGATGCCCTCTGAGGACAGTATGTTGAATACATTAGATGGGATGGAAGGAAGCATTTTTATTAGTTTCTATTGGTAAAAGACAATCTAGAGTAATTACACTTTTCACATCATCTCTTCTGATACATTAGATTGCTATTTTGTTCAACTATTACTTTGTTTACCCTAGTTCTGCATTTTTGTGATCCAAAGCAGTCAACATTTTATTTAATGAGAGCAGTGGGTTCTCATTTTAAGTTTGTCATCATTGGGGGAGACTTAGCCATGAGTCAGAGATGGTCTATGTAATTCCTACTACCATACAGCCTAAGAGCATGTGCAGCTCAAACATTAAACTGAATTCCCTATATAACATATCTGTCAGATGTTGTGTGTGGAATACAGGAGTAGAATGCATCTTGCCATTCTACTCACATTTCAGATCTAAACCTCAAATGCCATCTTACAAGACCCAGCCAAATTTGGGGTCTCAGAGCATTTGTTACTTTCATAGTAGTGTTATTGCTTTGGATACATTTCAAAAATAAGTAGTTTAAAAAAATCTTTGAAAATAACAAATCCTAAGTTTCCCTGACTAGTGACTTACCTTTTAAGTCAACTTTAATAAACTCGCATTTGAACTAAACAAACCCAATGACCAAAAGGAAAACTTTATTATTTTAAGAAATTAGCTTCTATTAGTATTTTTAGCATCTCACTCCAAAGTGACAGTCTCAGAACATGTAAATAATTCAAGTTTAGCGAATTCCAGAAATAAATTATGGATGCCTTATTAAGTGTTATAAATTGCTCAATTTGCTAAATAAATTGGGGAAATGGCTTTTAAGTACTTGCTACCTCTATCCTTACTTTTGATCTTTTAATTTCCTGTGTTTAGTGAGACTGTAAAGTGAAAATTGCAGTTGGGAACTAATTACTAATACCTTTTAACAACTTTGGAAATGAAGGTGAGCATGGTCCATACCACATGTTCCTATGACCTTTGACAGCAGCCATTATATTTGGATATCTTCTTAATCCAAACTTGTTATGCCTAGCTTTTCTCTATTTGTCCCCTTTATCTCATAACCTAATTTCCTTCCTTCCTCCATCTCAACCCTAATAACCATGCCTTGTTAGGCAGCAGCAACCGTATTACCATATTTCATATGATTCACACTGATATTCACTTGTCTTCTGTGCCATTCTTTTGGGCACTTTCTCTCTATTAGGGAGTATGCCTAGTTAAGTTTACCTTTACTCTTTTGGTAAAGACATTTTGGTAAAGATTTCAATCATCTTGACGGATTTATTAGACCTCTTTTTGTATTTACAAACACTGTTCATTACTTTCAAGTCAGATTAACCATGTAGGTATGTTCTGCTGTGACTATGTATATCTTTGCTGGAAGGACCAAACCATCTGGGCATATGCTGTTGTGATTTGTGCGGGTGAGCTCCAGGGGATTGGGGTTGCTAAGACGGTGAGTCTACAGTTCCAACACACAGGCAGCCTCTGGGGGCCTACTTCTGCTCTATTTTGATCATATTTTAGGTTGGACTTGCTAGATTTGGGGCAGTTCCTAGAGATCTAGGAGGCCCAAAAGAACTTGAATCTGTTCTAGGGCTCAGTCATTTTGTTCATTAGAATGATAGACCAATGCCTCCATTGACCAATATGTTTTCACAAAATGCTTCACAGTGTTTCCAGGTTTCATGAAATTTAGCAAAAGACAAAATATGTTGGTGGGATCTAGCTTCTAGATGCAGTAATATCTTCTGTCCAGTTTTTGGATATGTTTAGATTTACTACAGACTCCTTAATGCTGGAAGGTCAAAAGAAGTTAACATTCTCCATTGCAGTGATCTTCAGTTTATATTGGAATAGCATTTGTTTCCATTAGTGATCCAATTAATGAGAGAAACCATGTTGTGTGATGAGATGTCGGAATTAGGAACTGTAACTAATCTTATTTTTTGTCTCTTGTGAATACAATAGGAAGAAATAATAATGTCACAGCTCCTTCACAGATTTCAAGCAGATTATACATATGGTTGAAAGACCAAATTGCTTTATTCAATCTAAAATTTGTGGAGTGATTCTATACTAAAGATTGCACTGACAGCATGGATTCAGGCATTCTAAAGTCAATGGAGCAGATAAATTGTCTGAGAAAGAAGGTAAAAAAGATCTTAGAAAAAAACTCCTAAAATTTTTGCCATTTGTTCATGATGATTTCATTAAAAATTGTTTTTGGTAGGATGAATAAAATATATCTTATAATTGTTTCTCTATATTTTTGTCTGAACATTGCTTCCCAATAATGTAACTTAAGCTTTGCTGCTGAAAGGGTCATAGGAATTTATAGAATTATGGCCATCAATTATATGCTGGATATTGCTGAAGTGCTGACTGATAGAGACTTATTGTCTACTGTCACATAATATAAATTTTCTGTACGAAAGTGTACTATTAGCTACAGCAAAGGGTTTACTTTATATAGAGTGTTAAACATAACTTGTATCTTCCCTTGATAGATGACTTGTTACTAATTTTGATTCCAAAAATAAAATTTGCTATCAAAAAAACTCCTAAAAATTTACATAGAACTATAATAGACTAATAGAACATTAGAACCAGATGATATCTGATTTACAATATTTGATCATAACTATTCAATATAGCTTGCTTGCGATAGAATGTTAGGAACCTTTCAGTGGCTCTTCCATTAGCATTTTCTGAGATCAGGAGAACTGCCTAAACCATCTTGTTCTCTTGATTAGTATCAGTGCCTAGAACATAAAATGTGCTTAGAAAATCTTTGCAGAATGAATAAATGAGAGTGAATGAATGGAAGAGAGGAAATATGCCAAGCAGAGGACTGAATCACTTCTCTCTGATCAGCATTACTATTACTATTAATGTTAGAAAAATAAAGGGAGCATAATTCCTTTATAGTTTGTGAATACATTAGGCTCCTAATTCTTGATTTTATTTTGCTCCCACTTAAACCCTGTATGACTGCAATCTATTTTTTGTACAATGATGACCTTTTAAAAACAAATCACACAATGCCACACTTCTGCTTTGAAATCCTGTAATGCCTGTTCACTGTAGTTAGTACAAAATCCAGCCATTTATCTTGGCCTACAAGTACGTGCTCAGCCTGGTCCTTGCCCACTTATCCAACCTTATCCCTTCCAATCATGCAGAACTCTCTCTGCTTCTAGTTCGTTTCCACCCCAGGACTATTACAGTGTCTGTTCCCTCTGCTTGGAAGGTGGATCTTTACCTTCCTGTCTCCTTTCCATCATTTAGTTTTCCATTTAAAGTTCACCTCCTTAAAGAAGGCTTTCTTGATCACCCATCCTAGTTGACAATGCTCCCTCTAGCACTCCCTGCCTTGTCACTCTTTATTTTCATATAGCAGTAATTACTTTATCTTATCATCCTCCAGGAGAGCCATTTTTATTGCTGTGTTCTTATGCCTAGAACAGAAGTTGGCACAGGTTGAATGTGTACATATGGAATTTTTGGTTACACATTTAGATGCTCTAACAGGCTGGGCTTAGTGGCTAATGCCTGTAATTCTAGCATTTTGGGAGGCTGAGGTGGGCAGATTGCTTGAGCCCAGGAGCTTGAGACTAGTCTGGGCAACATAGTGAGACCCTGTCCCTACAAAAAATACAAAAATTAGCCAGGTGTGATGGCATGTGCCTGTAGTCCCAACTACTTGGGAGGCTGAGTTGGGAGGCTGGCTTGAGCCTGAGAGGCAGAGATTGCAGTGGGCCAAGATCATACCACTGTACCCCATCTTTCTATAAGATTACTAGTATATAAAACTCTGAGAACACTGTCCCTCCAGTTTGAAGCTGCAGTTTAAAAATTGGCTTCTATAGAACAACAACTTTTTTTTTGCCACTGTAAACTGCACTGCATTAATATCTTCGAGCATAAACATCTTAACCTGTTGCAACTTTTTTTATAGGCTAAAGTCCCAGAAGTGGAGTTGTTGAGTCAATGTTTATATAAAATTTTAATCTTCTTAGATGCAAAAATTCTAAGTAAAATATTAGCAAACAATACAATGATGCCTCCAAAGAATAATACATCATGAATAAGTAGAACTTATTCCAGGAATGCATGGCTATTTCTTTTTTACCCTTTTAAAAGTTTTATTTTAGAATCAGGGGATACATGTGCAGGATTGTTACAGAGGTATATTATATAATGCTGAGGTTTAGGGCATAACTGAACTTGTCATCCTGGTATTGAGCATAGTACCCAATAGTTAGTTTTTCAGCCCTTGCTCCCATTCCTCTCTCTATCACTAGTAGGCTCCACTGTCTATTGTTCCCATCTTTTTGTCCATGTGTATCCAATATTTGCCTTCCACTTGTAAATGAGAACATTTGGTATTTGTTTTTCTGTTTCTGCATTAGTTTACTTAGGATAATGGCATGTAGCAGCATCCATGTTGCTGCAAAGGACATGATTTCATTCTTTTTTATGACTGTATAATATTCCATGATATGTATGTACCATATTTTCTTGATCCAGTCCACCATTGATGGGCACCTAGGTTGATTCCATGTTTTTGCTATTGTGAATAATGCTGCAATGAACATATGGGTGCATGTATCCTTTTGGTGGAATGATTTATATTCCTTTGGGTATATACTCAGTAATGGAATTGCTGAGTCAAACAGTTGTTCTGTTGAGAAATCTCCAAACTCTTTGCCACAGTGGCTGAACTAATTTACATTCCCACCAACAGTGTATTAGTATCCCCTTTTCTCCACAGCCTCACCAACATTTGTTATTTTTTTGACTTTTTAACAAAAGCCATTCTGACTGGCGTGAAATGGTATCTCATTATGGTTTTGGTTTGCATTTCTCTGATAGTTTGTGATGATGAGCATTTTTTTCATATGCTTGTTGGCCACTTGTATGTCTTCTTTTGAGAAGTATCTGTTCATATCCTTTGCCTACTTTTTAATGGGGTTATTTGTTTTTTGCTTATTAAGTTCCTTACAGATTCTGGACTATTATACCTTTGTCAGACTTACAGTTTGCAAATATTTTCTCCCATTCTGTAAGCTGTCTGTTTAATTTCTTGATAATTTCTTTTGCTGTGCACAAGCTCTTTAGTTTAATTAGGTCCCACTTACCAATTTTTGTTTTTGTTGCAATTGCTTTGGGGACTTAGTCATAAATTATTCGCCAATGCCAATATCAAGAAGGGTATTTCCTAGCTTTTCTTTCCCTAGGATTTTTATGAGATCTTACATTTAAGTGTTTAATTCATCCTGAGTTAATTTTTGTATATGGCGATAGGCAGGGGTCCAGTTTCATTCTTCTGCATATGGGTAGCCAGTTATTCCTGCACCATTTATTGATTCGGGGGTCTTTTTCCTATTGCTTATTGATATAAGTTTGGCTGTGTCCCCACCCAAATCTCACCTTGAATTGTAATAATCCCCACATGTTAAGGGCAGGGCCAGGTGGAGATAATTGAATCATAGGGACAGTTTCCGCCATACTGTTCTTATGGTAGTGAATAAATCTCATAGGATCTGATGATTTTATAAATGGGAGTTCCCCTGCACAAGCTCTCTTGCCTGCCACCATGTAAGACATGACTTGCTCCTCATTCACCTGCTGCCGTGATTGTGAGGCCTCCCCAGCCATGTGGAACTGTGAGTCAATTAAATCTCTTCCTTTATAAATTACCCAGTCTCAGGTATGTCTTTATTAGCATCATGAGAACAGATGAATAAACTTATTTTTGTCTACCTGGTACTTACTGTGCAGCTTTATTTCTGAGTTCTCTATTCTGTTCCATTGGTCTATGTGTCTGGTTTTGTACCTGTACCATGCTGTTTTGGTTACCACAACTTTTGGTTAGTTTGAAGTCGGGTAATGTGATGCCTCTGGCTTTGTTCTTTTGCTTAGGATTGATTTGGCTATTCAGGCTGTTTTTTTTGGTTCTATATGAATTTTTGGATAGTTTTTTTCTAATTCTGTGAAAAATGGCATTGGTAATTTGGTAGGAATAGCATTGAATCTGTACATTGCTTTGTGGAGTATGGCAATTTTAATGATATTGATTCTTCTCAATCCATGAGCGTGGAATATTTTCCCATTTATTTGTGCTGCCTCTGGTTTCTTTCAGCAGTGTTTTGTAGTTTTCTTTGTAGTGATCTTTCACCCAGTTTGTTAGATGTGTTCCTAGGTTTTTTTGTATGTGTCTTTTATAAATAGGATTGTATTCTTGATTTGGCTCTCAGCTAGAATGTTATTGGTGTATAAAAATACTGTTGAGTTTTGTACATTGATTTGGCATCCTCAAACTTTGCTGAAGTCATTTATCAGTTCTAGGAATCTTGTGGCAGAGACTGTAGAGTTTTCTGAGTATGGAATCATCATCAGTCTAGCTTCTTCTTTTCTTATTGGGATGCCTTTTCTTTCTTTCTCTTGCCTGATTGGTGAGGTTATTTCAGTATGAGAAATCTATGAACTTAGTTCATTATATTTATCAATTAAAGGAGAAAACAATATAGGTATATGAATAGACACTGAAAAGCCTTGAGTAAAAAATGCTATTAATAAAAAGTCTAAAGAAAATATGAACACTAGAATGCTGCTTAAAAAAGATTGTCAGAAATAAATAGCAAATATTATCCTAAATGATGAATGTTTAATATGAATGTAGACATTTCCATTATAATGATAAAGAATAGGGAAATGATTAGTATTCAATATTATTCAACACAATTTTGAAAGTTCCTTAAAATACAGAACACTGGTTTATGCAAAGATTTCTTCAGTAAGACCTCAAAAGCACAGGCAACAAAAGCAAAAATGAACAAATGGGATCACATCAAGCTACAGCAAAGGGAACAATCAACAAATTGAAGAGACAACTCTCAGAATGGGAGAAAATATTTGCAGACTATCCCTTTGAAAAGAGATTAATAACCAGAATATATAAGAAGCTCAAACAATTCAATAGCAAAAAAATACCCTATTATAAAATGAGGAAAAGATCTGCGTAGGCCTGTCTCAAAAGAAGACATATGGCCAACAGATATATTAAAAAGTGCTCATCATCACTAATCATCAGAGAAGTGCAAATCAAAACTACATTCAGATATTATCTCATCCTAGTTAAAATGGCTTTTATCAAAAAGACAGAAGATGACAGATTCTGCTGAAGATGTGGAGAAATGGGAATCCTTGTACACCATTGGTGAGAATATAAATTAGTATAGCCATTATGGAAAATAGTATGGAGGTTTCTAAAAAAATTAAAAATAGAACTACCCTATGATCCAGCAATCCTACTGCTGAGTATACATCCAAAAGAAAGGAAATAGGTATCAAAGAGATATCTGAACTCCCATGTTTATTATAGCACTATTCACAGTAGCCAAGATATGAAATCAGTCTAAGTGCCCGTCAGTGGATGAATGGATGAAGAAAACATGATAGATATATGCAATGGAATATTATTCAGCCATATAAATAATAAAATCCTGTCATTTGCAAAAACATGAATGGAAATGGAGAGCATTATGTTAAGAAAAATAAGCCAGGTATGGCAAGAAAAATATTGCATGTTCTCACTCATACGTGGGAGCTAAAAATATGATCTCATGGAAATAAAGAGTAGAATGATGGTTACCAGAGGATAGGAAAGGTGAATGGGGGGAGGGTTGGATAAAAAGTGGTTAGTTAATGAGTACAAAAATATAGTTAGAAGGAATAGGTTATAGTGTTTGGTAGTGCCATAGGGCAACGATAGTTACCAATAATTTATTATATGTTTCAAAATAACTAGGAGACTGGAATTGGAATGTTCCTAACACAAAAAATAATAAATGATTGAGGTGATATATATCATAAATATCCTGATTTGATCATTACACATTGTATGCTTATTATTAAAAGCTCACATGTACCCCATAAATACTGTGCAACTATTATATATCCATAAAAATAAAAATAAGAAACACTAATACAAATGAAATAACACCTAAAATAATGGAGAAGGAAACATAAAATGATTTTCTTTTCTTGTCTATGTTATCTTAGTATTTTTAGAACCTATTATGGACTGAATTATATCCTACTTAATTCATATGTTGAAGCCTTGACACCCAAGTTTACTGTATTTAGAGATGGGGTCGTTAAAGTGGTAATTAAAAGTAAATAGGGACATTAAAGGTGAAATCCTAATCCGGTATGACTGATGCCATTATAAAATGAGGAGGAAACACCAGTGAAGAGTGCACACAAAGGAAAGAACTTGTGAGAACACAGTGAGAAGGTGGCTATCCTGCAAGCCAAAGAGAGAGGCCTCAGGAGAAACCAATCCATCTGGCACCGTCATCTTGTACTTACAGCCTTTAGAACTGTGAGAAAGAAAATTTCTGTTGTTTAAGCCACCCATTCTGTGGTATTTTGTTATGGCAGCCTAAGCAAAAACTACTGTAATACAGAAACCTGTGACATGCTTATGTTAGTAAAAATGTACAAATTGTTTGTAGCAAGAGAATTTGGTTAAATGGCTGATGTAAGGTCCTCTGAGCTGGCCTCACCATCGTCAAGCCATGGTGACATTCCCCCACCCTTGTGATAATGTACTTTGTGATATTCCTTGTGAATGTACTTTGTAACATTCCTCCCTGTCCTTGTGACAATACACCCTCCCCACCCTTGTGAATGTACTTTGTAACATCCTCCCTGTCCTTGAGAATGTACTTTGTAACATCCATCCCCTACCCTCAAAAAATTGAAAAAATTGCTCCTGACTCCACCGCCTATCTCAAACCTATAAGAACCAATCATAATCCCACCACCCTTCGCTGACTCCTTTCCCAGACTCAGCTCACTTGCACCCAAGTGAATAAACAGACTTGTTGCTCACACTAAGCCTGCTCAGGTGGTCTCTTATACGGATGCGCGTAACAGCTGAATAGAAGATAATTACACAAGAACCAGAAATTTTTTTCTATATGACTTATAATCACCTATAAATACAAATTAGAAAAACTTCCATAAATAGAATTAACTATATGACAAAGGTGGGATTTTAATATCTTGATCTTTAACTACTTGAGTAAACACTTGCTATAATTTCATTTACTTTTGTCTTTAAAAAATCTTTATTTTAAAAATTAATTTTTATTTTATTTTATTTTTTGAGACAGGGTCTTACTCTGTCACCCAGGCTGGAGTGTAGTGGCATGATCATGGCTCATTGCAGCCCTGACCTCCCTGGGCTCAGGTGATCCTTCCACCTCAATATTTTTAATTGTCTTAAAGAGGAATTCTTTAGCTTCAACATAGAAACACTAAGCTGTATATCACCTTTTATTTATTGCTGCCCTGACAAAAGTTAGCATGTGAGTTGTTTAGCTTATTAAAATGAACAGTTTCAGTTATTAGAAATATTAATTGTTGAGTAGTCATTTATTCAAGTTGTAAGTTTAATGGATATGGAAAAATATTCAACAACAGCAGGAAATTATTACATAATACCTTCTTTATTGCATTTCAACAAACGTGCTTTCTAAGAAACAATCTGAAAGTAAATCATTTATATTGTGGTCTAATTTAATTATCTAATGACACAATAATAAAGGGCTATTTTTCAAATAACTTTTACTAAAAATAAAGTTTGTATCATAATACTATTTTCTATCTATAATCTGATTTTTGAATTCTGTTTAAAGGATGTTTGATTTAGGAACGTTAACTTGAGATGTCAGCTTACAGCTTTAAGTGATAGAAGAAATACAATTTTATTTCACTTTTTAAATTTAATTTTTCTTCTAAAATTACTGCACAATCTTTCCATATAAAGAAGAATACGTAACATACCACAAGTATTTATTATTTTCAAGATTATCTACCTACTACCCTCTTTTGTGATACTTCCGTGATTTTAAGTAGAATGTTGTAGAATTATTATTTTTCATAGAAATAATAACCCTCTTTATGAACATTTAAACAATTAAGAAATGTACAACAGAACAAAATATCTTCCATGCCCAATCACCCAGAAAAAAAATTAATATAATATAGAATATCCTTCCAGACATTGCTTAATGCATCTATAAAGATAGGAATACAGCTATGGATGATTGGAAACAGTGCAGAAAAATTTCAATCTAAATATACATTTTACATTAAAAGTAGTAAATTTCAATTTGCTGGAATTTAACAAAAGAAAAGGAAAATGAAAGATTTTTTTAAGCTTCTGATAGATGTTTCTTCATCAGAGATAGTCTTCCTAAAAGAGCTTTCTGCATTTAAAAAAGATGAGAAATGGTAAAAAGTTTTATTTAAGTTTATTTCAATTTTATACCCTATTGACTGATTTCTGCTGTGAAAGGTGAGGAAGCGAGTACTCTTCCTTCATCCACCCATTTCTTTGTTTCCGTTTTTTACTCAATGTAATATAATGTTTACTTTTCAGCTTTTATAACATTGCCATTTAGTTCTATAGCTGTAATTCTCACAGTTTAGTTTTGGCTTTACATTTAAATGAATTTCATTTTCTCTACCAGTCTTTTTATCACAGCTTCTTCATTCTTCGGTTCCTTGTTTTCGTTCACATATTTGATGGCTGAATTTCATTGTCAGTAAGTACTCAGAGATATTATATTCTCTGAGTTTTTGAATTTCTACAAATTCAAAATTTCTTCAAATTACAAATTATAAAATGTTGTAAAATACTTGGATTATATTCTAAGAAGAATTTTGTAGATACTGTTCTATTATTTTCTGGTACTAAAGATTGTTGGTGTGATGTCTGAGGCTAGCTTAATTTTTTTGCCCCTGTAGATGACTTATTTTATTTTCTCCGTGAATGGGTGGATTCTTTGGTCTATCATTCTTTTAAAAAAAATTTTATATTTTTTACAGAAAAATAATTGAACAGCATAAATACGTGTATAAATTATAACTATATCTATATTAATTACTTATTTGTACTAGAGGTTTTTAAATAATTAACTATGTTTTAAGATGGAACACATCATTTGCCTTTCAGTAAAAATATTAGGACCCAACAGGCAAATCTGTTTTTATTATTTTTTCTCATTTTTTGATCATTTTACAGTGATATTTTAATTTTGATTTTAGCTTTAAATTTTTATAACTTTTTCTATTATTTTTACTCTTAGCTTAAAATATTTTAGCTTAAAACATTTTACTGTTGTTATTCTTTTAGATATTTTAAAGGAAAAGAGGAAAAAATTTATGTGTGACAATTTTGAACTTAAGTACATCCCAAATAAGGGAGATTGGATGCTTTATTTCATCCTAGTGGGTTCTGGAATATTTCATCTACCTTCCCTAGATAGAGCCTGTTATCCCATTCCATTCACCTTTGACATTCCTAAAATATTTTATGTGTATGTTTCTGAATTTTTTGCCCACAGGCAAAATTCACTACAATAATGATAATTACTTATAAAAACAGCATTTTTAACTGCTGATATATATATATAATATTTCACTTCCTTTAAGAAGAGTTATATATTCTAAAACCCACAAACAACCGGTGCATATTGGACAAGTCTGGTTAAATAAATGACTACATAACTACCAGGGAAGTAGATGGGAGAGTCCATTCAGGGAATACCCTTAACGTAATGCCAATGTTTAAATCTTAACAAAAAACCTTCATCTTATTTACCTTCTTTCTGAGCAGAGTTATGAAAGGAGTTTCTTAGAATGTAGAGTTTCCCAAATCAAAATGGTGTGTGCTAGAAAGACCACGAGCTTGGAGTTATATATCTCAGATTGAAATTTATCTTTGTTACTAACTATGAAAAGTTGAGCAAGTTATTTAATGTCTCTGAGCCTTGGTTGCTTCATATTTATAGTGTGATAATGACTAATTTTTTGTAAATGAAATAATGTACACAAACTGTAAAGGACATAGAAAACACTCCACTAACATGTCTTGAGCTGAGTATCTCGAGTATCTCTTTGAAGAAAATTTTGTTTTGCCTTAGGTACCTCTGTACCCTGCCTCTCTGTGGCCTTTGATAATGAGATGTCAGTTTTATGACCTGTCAGTTTAGCAACCAGCACCTAAGGATACCCTTTCATCCAGCCATAAAAAATGCCTGTGGAAAGCAAAAGTGACATTGTCTCAGCAGTTAAGTGTACTTTTAGCACGAGAAAAGGAATTTTGCCCTATGGGTTCACAGAGTCATTCAGAAGAAATATTTTAGGAATTTCAGTAAAACTGCAGCCTTGAATCATTTACTCCTCATTTTTTTTTTTAAATCGAAAGTGTTAAGCCTGCAAATTTAAAGACTGTGTAATCCATCTATACTGTGGTCCTTAGGACATATGGATGGGCTTCAAGGGATGAATGAGCTTCCTCAAATTATATACAAAGCTAGTATGCCGGTGTATTTTTGTTCTGAGAGGTCTGTAGTATTCAAAAGATTCTTAAAAGGGTTCACAGCTCACATAGAATTTAGAACTACTTTCCCAGCTACTCTAACAGTGGTCTTTGGAAGAAATTAGACCAAGAAGACCATAATAACTTGACCTGATGTATAATCATCTTCACTGAATTTTAATAATAAGCCTGTATCATATAATAAAATAAATAATAGTCATAAGATTTTCCAGCAAATATTATAAACAAAATTGTTAAGGGTAAAATTTACTAATTACTTAGTATCTCATATTTCATATACAAAGTTACAATGAGAATTTTCTTTTAAAATCTGGAGTCAGAAAAATCTTAGCTTTTCTTAGTATCTGCAATGTCAGCATTTCTCCTTTCCTTTTTTTTTTTCCTTTGTTGAGACGGAGTCTCACACTGTTGCCCAGGCTAGAGTGCAGTGGCGCGATCTCTGCTCACTGCAAGCTCCGCCTCCTGGGTTCACGCCATTCTCCTGCCTCAGCCTCCTGAGTAGCTGGGACTACAGGCACCCGCCACCATGCCTGGCTAATTTTTTGTATTTTTAGTAGAGATGGGGGTTTCACCGTGTTAGCCAGGATGGTCTTGATCTCCTGACCTCGTGATCCGCCTGCCTTGGCCTCCCAAAGTGCTGGGATTACAGGCGTGAGCCGCCGCACCCAGCCGCTTTTCTCCTTTTTAAACAATGAGAATTAGATGACTCGTTTTAGCCTTCGTTTTTACCTTGTTTTTCACGCAACTTAGAATTTAAGCTAAATGATGGCATCTATGTTGCTCTTACAAATTATGTATTTACCTTATCTATTCTATGACGACTATTTTCTATTTCTAATTATATTTTATTATATGCGTTTTTGTTGTTGTCTAAACTGCCTCATATCCTTAATGTAAACAGTTAAGATATAATAGATGTGCATTAAAAAAGAAATCACTGTTGGAATTGGCCATGGAGGAGTAAATGAAGGGAAGATTTCTCTTAGTACAATGATTAAAGCATATACCTTCTTTAGGGAAGAGAGAGAATCCCAACGAAAGATGAGAGCTTCTTTTATAATAAATTACAAGCAGCTCGTTGCTCTCCAAGTTTAAGTTAGGTAACTCTTATAAGGAATTTTCTCAGCTGTAGGGTGCTATTTATACCCTTAAAAACGGGTCAGCTGTGACCCAATAAGTGCACTTTGGGTCCCTCAGAACATTCCAGTTCATTTATTCAATACAAATTATTCAGTAACTGGTTCGCAAGAAGAAACAAATAATTGGTTGGCAAGGAGAAACAAATAATCATGCTTGTAATGTGTCTATTCTGTGATTCATGATTCTTTTTACCCTAAATCTCTCAGTTTTGTATTCATAACTTCCTCTAGGTGAAGGAGGAGAAAGTGGAGGGATTGGGATGGGTGAATACAGAAGTTGCAAGATTGTCACTTTTGGTGGACCTGCAAAAAAAGTAAAAATCATTTGATAATGGAGTAGGGAGATTAGTGTGGACTTAAGAAAAGGTCTTGGTTATAACTCAAATTTACTTTAGGTTAGTGTATGATTTATTCAAACATTTATTCATTCAAAATGTATTTATTGAGCTTCTATTTTGTGTTAAGTACTATTCAAGAAACTGGAAACACAAACATGAAAGCACCACGAATTCCTGTCTTTGAGGACCGTGTATCTAGTTTATGGGAGATTAATAGTCATATGATTATCCAGTGATTATCATTACCCGGTATAATGTAGGTCCGTACAAAGTGCTCCAGTAATACAGGCGTGAAATGTTTGACCTTGTCCAAGTTTAGAAAAGGCTTCAGAGAGCTGATTTTGACCTGGGTCTTAACAAATATGTAGGAATTGTAAAGCAGAGAAGGGAAGGGCACTGTAGGCAGTGGGTGGGGAGTGACTTTCAAATGTCTGGGAATGTGACAAGCCATACCATGCTTGGGTACGGTTCTGCAGGAACTGCAGTCTACAATTTATCTTATATTTTGGTGGAAGCAAGGTAGAAAATAAAGATGAAGCAGAAAAATTGGGATCAGGTTATAAAGGGCCTTGATTATTTTCAGGTATTTGGGCTTTGTCCTGTAAGATCATATGAGCCTTAGTTACAGATCACTCATGCACATAATTGGTAACAATATATTAAATATATTTTATAATTCTAACAAAATAATAGCAACTGCTATTTATTTTAAAAATTCAGCATTTTTTTCCTGCCTAGTCTCTAGTTCCTGGGATTGGAACTTTACATAATTTGCAAAGTGGAACATAGTGCCTTTGGCCTTATGGAAAACTGCTTATTACTTCTAAATAATTCAGGTGGATGTAAGTGCTTTGCCTGTGTCAATGATTACCAAGGGAAAAGTAAAATATTTATTTCAATATTATGTCCACTTAAACTGAGAACTACTAATTATAGGATTCTCACAACTCCATAGATAATATAAATTCAAAATTGTACAGACCTTTCTATATTAGGGAATACAAATACATTTATATTCCTGTGCCAACAGTTAAAGAGCAGTATTTGTTACCTCGAACATTACTTGAAAAAGACTCTGCACCTGGGTGCAGAGGGAAAGAATGCTACAATAATTAGCAATTGTAATTGAAGCCACATTTTTCTAATCTAGGTTATGTACTTTGGGAGACAAGTCAAAATTCACTGTTTATCCTACAAGTATATTTTTATCTTTTTTTTTTCAAACATATCAAGAATATGGTAGGAAATTATTTAACTGAAGTAGTCTGGCCCCATCTACTAAAATCTCAGGAAGAGTTAACTATGAAAGACATAATGTACTCGGTGATGGAATAAATACATCAGTTTTTCATTATTGATAGGCAATAAAAGGATAAGTAGATAAAGAGAGGCAGAACTTAAAATGCAAGATCTTAGATAGTGTTCAAATACCAGTATTAACAAACAGTGCAATATGCAAAGATTTTAAGTATTTTTTAAAATAATTTTTAAAATTTAATGCACAAGTATTCAATAACAGAGCCACATAATAAAACAAGGTGTCATATTTTCCTGAGGCCACAAAGACAGTATTTGCTTACACACATTGTGGAAAAGCTAGATTAACATTCTAAGTCACCATGCATGGCAGAAAGACAGAAAAGGGCAAAAAGATCTCATTTTCCCTGTAGAGGACAAGAAGAATGGGAGCCAAGTTGAAGTTTGGGCTGAGTCAAAAGCTTCCCTAGGAAGAGTTGGAGATTTCTTTCCACTGTTCTGACCTCTGCTAATCTTGGAACTTTGTTAACATGCTAATATAAAGGGTTATGCATAATAAAACTAATTTTTTCCTTTTTACTCACTTTCTTCTGAATTCCAGATGTCTAAATAATTATTTTCAAATATCATTATTTTTATTAAGTTGTATTTCTTATTAACCACTTTGGATCTATCTTGCAAAAATCTTGAATCAATTAACCATGATATTCCTCCAGAACTATACGTGTACTCTAAAGATAGATAATACTGTACTTGGAAAACTCTTCTATTATCCTAATCGGACAAACTTGAGAAATAACATGATCTCTGAAAGAGTTTAAACATTGAGAAACTGTACAATTTATGACAAAACACTGACATCATATTAGCTGACAGAAGCAGCCATTGTCCCCATTGTGAAGATGAGAAAACAGAATCATAAAATCAATAAACTATAATCTGTACCTCATTCAACAGATCAAAGATAGGATCTCTAAGCTAGCTAGCAAAATATATTTATGAAGTAATGCTATTTGGTAAATTACATTGGTTTAGAAATAAAAATATAGGCCGGGTGCGGTGACTCATGCCTGTAATCCCAGCAGTTTGGGAGGCCGAGGTGGGCGGATCACGAGGTCAGGAGCTCAAGACCAGCCTGACCAACATGGTGAAACCCCATCTCTACTAAAAATACAAAAAAATTAGCCAGGCTTGGTGGCACACACCTGTAATCCCAGCTACTCAGGAGGCTGAGGCAGGAGAATCACTTGAACCTGGGAGGTGGAGGTTTCAGTGAGCTGAGATTGTGCCACAGCACTTCAGCCTGGGTGAGAGAGCGAGACTTCATCTCAAAAAAAAAAAAAAAAAAAAAGAAATAAAAATATAAATACTCAATTTAACATTTTGTTCAGATTTACATTATGAGGGCATATTTGAAAACTAAATCTCCTATGTGGTCATATTTCCTGTTAACTTTGTTGAAGATAAAGGTGCTTCATTCTTCTTTGTTTAGAAAGTATTTTTAAAGAGATCCATAGTGTGAAAGGAAAATATGTAAACAATTATAGAGTGATGATTTCTATCCATTTATATTTATTTGTTCATTCATAGATTCTTTAGCTCAGATTTCCTTTAACCTGAAGGCATACTTTCAAGTTAGAGAATACATGTTACAGTAAGATGCAACAGTATATTCAGATGAAAAGAATTTTAGATGGAGATGCTTTGAATTTTAAGTCATGACATAAAAAATTCTTTGTAGAAAATCTTTGAAGATTCCACCTGTGCTTTCATTTTGTGCCCCCTATATAATACTGAGTAAAAAGTAGATCTTTGATAATTTTTTAAACAATGCATTCGTACAACACACATTTTGTAAATATGGCTTTTCAGTTTTTTAATGAAATTAGTCCTCTAGCAGTCATCTCCTTAAATATGATAAGTGAAAGTAATTAAAATTATTTTAATTTCATGAGGTCATGGTTGATTTGTTGTTAATAGTGATCTCAAAACTAACAACAGGGTAAAATTGGGCCACAGAGACTTTAGAAACTATAGGAATCTGAATATTTCTCCCTCAAAAAAAAAAAAAGAGGATATCTAACGTTTGAAATTGCTTTTAGTAAAGAAAAGGATATGCAAAAAACAATAATTAATTCGGTATTTAGAGAAACCTGTGCCCTACTGCATGCCTCATCACTCATGCACTATGTGTCATTTTTCTTACTATAATATTTTTATAGTAAAATATTTTTTCTAAGTCACAACTGTCCTTTGAACCAACACTTTCTTTTATGGCTGCTTTCCCAGGTAAGGTTCATGCAGACTGCTTTCTATTCCCCCATAAGACATTTTTTCCTTCAAAAATGAACTCAATTTCAAGGTTAAGTTCTCCTCATTTGTGTGTTTTTACAGCAACAGTCAACAGCACATTGTCCCACTGCTTTAGACAACTAGTTCAAAATAGGTATGTGAAACCAAAGCTGTGACCTTAGTTACATGGGAGATTAAAGGCATTTCCTGGATTGCAGATGTTTTTGCTCATAGGAGAGAAGAATTATAGAACTGACTCATTTTCTCTCCCTTTCCTCATTCTTTATCTCCACTCTCTATCAGCTGCATTCGTTTTTGCTCTCTTAGGATCTGAGTTTCTCATACTGGATTTAGTTTCACATATTGTGAGACCCAAAGTATATGTCCTTGCCATATTTTTTTCCAGACACTAATTATTGTTATTCACAGAATATTATTCAGAGTCTGATTATTTACAGCTGTATAGAAAGCCTGGTACGAAGAAAGGTACAAAGTGACTTTACCTAGTAGGAACCTATAAGACAAAAATATAAATTTGAGTGAAAGAGTGCATGCTTATTTTGAAAAATAGAAACCAGAGAGGTTCCCCTCCATTGTGGGTTCTTGACCCTCGGGGGTCACATTGAAATTCTCTTTAGATATCTTTTTCCCCTTTGGTTGATGAATATTTGAACAGCACAACATTTAAACACTTGGCTAACTTTGTAACTCTAAAAATTACCCTAGTTTGTGGCATATAAGATGATCAATAAATATTTGTTGAACTGAACTAAAAGGAATCTTGTATAGTTATAGAGCAGTAACTGTAATACCACTCTAATATTTGGGACTGAAAAGGCTATTATAAAAATTACAAGAGTCATATTTTCCCTGCTGAGATATTAATGTCTGTTTAACTTGAACAGAAAAAAGGCATCCTTTGGGGAAGAAAATGAGCTAATACAGAAATGAATTTTGCCATGAAATGATCCAGAACAATCTGGAGCATTTTGAAGTTAGTGCCAAGTGTAGCATATGGAAAAAAAAATGTTTTTAAAAATATGTCAACTTTCCCAAAATATGAAGTCATTGCATTTGCTACTAATTGATTGGCTTGCAAAATTCAACTTTTAGAACAGTCTTAACTTCAGATGAGAGAGGTGTGAGTTCATGAAAGTATTCAAAAATAAAGCTTGTTTGTATGAGTATAATAAAAGCCTACAAACAGAAGATGATGTAATGACTTAACAAGTCAACTCTTGTCCTTCAAAATGTATTTTTTTAAATATACCTACTTATTAAAAATGCTTCATCAGAAAAAGGATATATTCCACTTTATAATGACTGTACTTTTGGAAAAATCTATGCTATGTTGATTAAGTATGTGAGTAATATATGCTGTTTGTAAAATCCTTAAACAATACATAAGGGCTTAAAATTAAAAGTAAAAAATCCTCATGCTAGTCCACTTGCAGAAATGTTACCATTTATAGCTTTTTACATATTTTAAAATATGATTCCAGAACTTAAATATGTATTTAAACATAAACAATGAAAGATGAACTTCTTTATTTTCAATATTTTATATGTATATAAAGTATGCCATTATAGAATATTAGACAGTTTAAAAAACTGAACATAATGAGCTTGATACATGTCTGTAAATGGATTTTAACTATTTATAATGATACAGATTTTACTTAATTATGGAACTAATACTAAGTGTTTTACTGAATTGAAAGCAAGTACTCTGAGTGGCTAAAATTTGTACTATAATGATCATTCGGTACTACTGGTCTTAGAGAATTCTAAATGTAAGTAAGTCTCTATAAATATATATTGAATGCTTGTCTCTGTTCTAAGTGTTTTCTCATATTTTCTGTCCATTAATTTAATTCTGATACCATTTCTGTGGAGTAGGATTAGGAATTTCTATTTTAGAGGCTTGCACCCTCTTGAGCAGTGGCTTGAGCTGTATCTGGGGCCCTTTGAGCTGCAGCTGGAGCTGGAGCAACTGGGATGTGGGGAGCAGTGTCTTCAGGCTGTGCAGGGCAATGGGGCCCTGGGCCTGGCTCCTGAAAACATTCTTTATTCTTTGGCCTCTTGACCTGTGATGATAAGGGCTGTCTCTAAGATCTCTGAAATAGCTTCAAGGCCTTTTCCCCATTATCTTGGCTATTAGCTCTTGGCTCCATTTTAGTCATGTTACTCTTTCTAGCAAGTGGTTGCTTTATAACATGCTTGTATTCCAATCCTGAAAATGGTTTTTCCTTTTTCTGCCACATAGCCAGGCTAGAAATATTTCAAACTTTTACAATCTGCTTCCCTTTTAAATATAAGTTCTAACTATAAGTCACTTCTTTGCTCCTGTAACTGATCTTAGGCTATTAGAAGCAGCTAGGCCACATATTGAATGCTTTCTTACTTAGAAATTACTTCCACCAGATTCCCCAAGTCATCACTCTGAAGCTTAAACTTCCACAGATTCCCAGGACATAAACACGGTGTTGCCAACTAGGGCATAACATGGGTGACTTTGACTCCAGTTCCCAATAAATTTCTTACTTCCATCTGAGACCTTCTCAGCCTAGCCTCCACTGTCTATAGTTCTGTCAACACTTGGTCAAAACCACTTAACACTTCTCTAAGAAGTTCCAAACCTTCCCTTATCTATCTTTTTCTGAGACCTCAAAACTCTTCCAACTTCTGCCTATTACCCAGTTCCAAAGCCAGTTCCACATTACCATCTTTATAGGAATGCCCCACTTCTTGGTAGAAATTTTCCGTGTTAGTCAGTTTTTGCGTTGCTACAAAGGAATACCTGACGGGATAATTTACAAAGAAAAGAAGTTTATTTGGCTGGCAGTTCTGTAGGCTTTACAGGAAGCATGGCACTAGCATCTGCTCCTGGTGAGGCCTCAGGAAGCTTACAATCATGGTGGAAGGCAAAGGGGGAGCAGGCACATCTCATAGCAAAAGCAAGAGATGTGGGGAAGGGGGAGGTGCCATGCTCTTTTAAACAAGCAGAACTCACATGAACTATTAGAAGGAGAACTCACTTATTACCAAGGGGACGGTGTTCAACCATTCATGAGGAATCTGCACCCATGATCCAAACACCTCCCACCAGGCCCCACCTCCAACATTGAGGATTACATTTCAACATGAAATTTGGAGAAGACAAACTTCCATAATGTATCACATCCTGTCAGACTTAGCTTTTTTTTTTTTTAGCACATACTAGCTAGCTGTGTCACTTTCCCTTTCCATTAATGTTTCCGTTCCAGTCAGCATTGGTATTTAATAAGTCAGTCAGTCAATTGTATAATTTCATATACTGAATAAATCCTATAAAGGAAATAAAATACGTTTTGGGCCTATGAAATTATGTATGTGAGTATATGTGTTTATAGAAGAAGATTGCTTATTATCTATGTATGTTGTGTGTTGTATATGCATGTTGTATGGGTGTTGAGTATGATTGTATGTGGTGTATACATTTTCTGTGTCACATGTGTTGTGTGTGGCTTTATGTGTTGAGTGTGATTGTGTGCGTGTGTTTTATTTTAGATAATGTGACAGCCAGAGATGCCATCTCTGAAAATGACTTGTTGAAATTATACATCAAAAGTTTTTGTTGCTGTTATAACAAGTTTATATAATTCTGTTGACTTTACACTATTAATATGATGATGAGGAGAGAAATAAAACATATTGAACACCTCTTTTCACACATTATTTTATTCTTATAATGACTCTATGAAATAGATATTTTTATTTTTGTTCTGCAGATGAGGGGAATAGGAACTTGTTCAAGGTTGCCAAGCCATCAAGTGATACTAGAAATGGGATTTGAAATGCATTTCTCAGGCTTCATAGAGCTTTCAGCTTTACCACACCACCCATTTCTAAAGCCAGAAAAAAGACAATGGAGAGAGAAAAAAGTACAATTAGAGGTAGAGATGAGATGACGGAGAAAATTAAATACAACAGGGAGTCATTTGGTGTCCATTATGGCAGCATAACAGACTTGCTGGGAGTATTAATGAGTCAAAAAATGTAAAGCACATAGAACAATACCTGGCATGCAGTATGTGCTATATGCATTAACTTTTATTATTATTACCTGCCCAATAAGTTTATGGGTAAAGCTGATACAGTATCTTGACACATGAGGTTTATGGTCTTTAATCAATACATGAGGAAGAATTGAGTGTATACTGAAGTTCAGTCGTGTGACATGCTAGACCTCATCATGTGATCGGAAAACTAACACAAACCAACCAACCATTGTTGGAAAACATTGTCAAAGCAAAACTCATCTTTTGCCCATGAAGCTATTACAAATATATTTGGAATGTTTGTTTTGGAATTATGTAATTTTCTTAGAAATGACTCAAGAGTTTATTTAGTCACATTATCGTAGAATACTGGCTCTCAATTTTGTCAGTACAAATGTCCTTCTACTATAATAAATCAAAATTCATAGGTAATACACACAAAATTTAACAATTAATATAAAATTCAGAATATGTAGATATTCAGAAAACTTTCAGAAGTTTGAATAATCTCAGTGAAAACAAATGTATCAAACTCCCTCAGTTAAAAGATAGAGATTACCAGATTGAAAAATAAAGCAAAAATGAAATTAGCTGTATTCTACATATAAAATAGATATCTGAGGCATAGGGATACAGAAAGTTTAAGCATAAAAAGATAATAATAATCAAATGCAAACTAAAAGAAAGTTGGCATAGGTGTATTAATGTCAGACAAAATATACTTTAAGATTGTTGGAGGGTACTGATATTAATCAAACTTGACAGTCTTCAAAATTAGGTAAGACCAGTTCAAAACATACATTTATAATATGATTTTTGAGTATTAGTGATACATGCTCTAACTTAAATCTTTGGTAAGTCACAGTAACTTTCTTCTTCCAGTTAGTTACAAATGCTTATATATTTCATGTTTTATTTTATTTGAAGCCATGTTTTAAATTTAATGTGTTGTCTAGACAAAACAAACATTTAGTGTTATTATTTGCTTGTAAGCAGCTGAAGCAGGGCACATTCTCAAGGCACAAATGAAATCACTTCTGTTTACTCTATTGTAGTGGATAGGTGACCTCTGTTCATTAGTGAGGAAGTAAATTTAGAAGGATGGAACTTCTCAAGAAACAAGCTTTTCCTTTTTTCTTTATGATCACCTGAATAGGCCGAGTTAACTATAGTACATAGTTCAACTGATTTACTGTGTACCTACAAAATGGGTAGGGTGTAGAAATCTGAATCTTGCATTAGGAAAGGAGAAAGTCTTGGCTGTGGCAAAAGAATTAAGGACTTTCCTTTGGTATAAACTCATCCAGTTCCTTTCACCATTTATGTTGTACAAAGACTGCTATTTTGTATCAAGTTATGTTAATACTACAGTTGACTTTAATGAATGCACTCTACTGGTGATTTAATACAGACTTTTAAAAATTATCTTACGTTAGAGATGTTGACTTCAGTGTTAGGTAATGCATGAAGGAAAGTATATTAACAGGAATTCAACTGCTAAATAATTTTGGTATTTGCTTAAATGTGAATCAATCTTCATTTGTGATGAATTCTAGTGTTTTTTTTTCCCCCTCGGAAACCAGTGATTTTTCTTAACATTTACTGTCCGATGTATGTTGTGCAGTGTGAGGTGTACCAGCATTTGAAGTTGCATCAGCCAATGGCTGGTGATGTGGACGGTTTTTATTAACGATGTTATCATAGCAAATGAGATACTGAAATAACTCAGAGGGATTGAATGAAACACTATGAATTTAAGGTATGTTTCTAGACTGCAAATACAATAACACAGTTATACATTCTCAAAGGGAACTTATCTTTTTCTGTTTTGATGGCAAATAAGTTTGCTCATCTATAAAAATTAAAATGAGAATAACAATAACTGAGCTACCTAATTCACAGGATTGCTGAGAAACAGGAGAAAAGAAACACAATTATTTGTTATATGTTTATATAATAAAAATGGGGATAAGGGTGGGGCTATTGTAAGGTATTTGAAGGCAGAAGAGTTGGAAAATAAATCTGTTATAAATGAAGATGTTTGACTTAAAAGCTAAAATCCATTAAAATCTAGATTGCTTAAAAATGGGACCTATCCAAGTAAAGACTGTCATAAAAACAGGTGGCTGCTTATTTTCAGTAATAATGTAATTATAATTATAATGTAAATATAATTAGAAATATTGGCAGTAATATTTTCAGTAATGAAGGCCCATGGTGGGCAATATGAATTCTTTCTACTGTCACATGAAGATGAATTACACACATCTGAGGGACTTGATACTGGAAATATAAATTAGAGTGATGGGTTGGATTACTAGTAGTTGTGACAGTAGACAGAGTGTTTCAGTTGTTATTTCTATTGAATAAGATGCTTGTCTTGGAGCTAAGCTCTGGGGAAGAAGCTGTTTAGGTAAAGCTCTGGATTCTATCCTATCCATTGTGTAATAGTGTGGAAAGTGGCTTCGTAGTGTGAGTGACCTCAGTGTTGTGCTGTGACAGCACCGGCCATATAAAGACAATAGTAGTGTAGTCGATCTGGGAGAAAGAATGTCCTGGAGAACCACTCCAATGTAGTAATTACATTCAATAAAACATGGAAGTCAATATGTGGAATTTTGCTTTATCACAGCATTTATTAAAATGTAGCTGTTTTACACGCTAAGAAGCACTTGAGTCAGAGTTGAGCGACTGACTCTCATAGTTTGTCTGGGGCAGAGGGGTTTCTGAGAACATGGGATTATCAATGCTCAACCTTGGAAAGTCCTGGGCCAATTGGGGCAGTTGGTCACCCTAAAAGGAAAATATCAGATATACTCCTAGGGTATGGGTTGTGTAAGGTGTTATGAACATACTCCGGGAAAAATAAAAATGACCTCCAGAATGTCATTGGAATATAGTCTTATGTAGTTTTCTGTGAGGAGCAAGAGTGAGGGAGAATTTCTGAGTATGTGGTTGTCACAGTTGTTTTCCTATGCACTAGATTCACTTCGCGGGCATTGGATAGAAATAAAATGAGATCATCTGCCAACACTTACAGCCTTCGGGAGAGTTTCTGGTGGAGGATGCACAATCTCATTCTAGGGATGAAAGAAAGACCAGAGAGTGGAAAAGCATTTCTCGCCTGATTTGAGAAAGTCATGACAATGATATAATTGGGAAGGTGCACAAACCTCCAGAAGAGCTAATATTGTAGCACAAAGTTCTCATTCTTTGATTCCCTGCATGTAGCTAACACTTGTGGTAGGCAGCAACAGCAAAAGGAAGAGGCCCCTCTTCAGTCAGCTTGCCATAAAGAGAGGTAGTTCTTTGGCTAGGCAGGAGAAATTTTCAGGCCATCTTATAGGTTTGACTTTTATTGAATACAAGCACACCCACGTGCACACATGCACACACCTGCGGGGATCTGTGCCTGGTGCTTGAGGAATGTGATGGTAATTAAGATAAACAATAAGAGTGACAGACCAGTGTTCTCCACCTTGGCACTATTGAGTTTTTGCACTAAATAATTCTTTGTTGTGAGAGGCTGTCCTGGGGTGGTGTTTAGCAGCTTTCTTCGTCTGTAATTACCAGATGTCAGTGGTACCTTTCTCCCAGTTGTGACAACCAAAAATGTCTTCAGACATTGCTAATTGTCCCCTGAGGGGCAAAATAGATCTTTGTTGAGAACCACTGCTACAGATAATAATAGTCCATGGAAGCAATTAATTTCATCTCAATGTTGTCATTAATGGGGTGGGGGTTGGACCTTATTGGAGAGAGGGAAAATATGAATAATCGTGGCTGTCATTTATGGAACACTTATTACTGGTAAGGCAGTGTGCTAAGTGCTTTACATTTCTTAGCTCAATTAATCCTTACAAGGGCCTTATGACAGTGCTATACAAGGTCTCAAAATAAAAGAACTCTCAAGACTCCACAGGGTACACTCATGTAAGGCTGTAATGATTGCAAATAATATAGGACATGAGGAGAAGGAAAGTGTAGGCAATCATAGGAAGTCTGAAAACACCCAGTGCAGACCTCCCAAGGTCTTTTCTCAGTTGCGCATGAGACATTTCATCTTTGGATTATGCACTTTTCAGATATGTGTGGGGTATCTAAGTTCAGCATAGTTCAAATGCAGGTTTACTGAAGGGCCTTTTTCACCTTTACTGGTCACTTTGCTACAGCCAAGCTGTGTAACAGGTTAAACCAGATGCAAACCATCAATCCATATTTTCTAAATAATGTATACAAGATAATATGGAGTGCCTCCAGGGGAGTTTTGAACTTTAAATGACATGTTCTAAATCACTAGCTATTACTTCCCATTCTTGTCTTGACCAAGGGTCAGTAACAGACTTCCAGGCATCCGTGGAGATAAGCACAGAGCTGCCCCAGTGCAGCCGTAAGATAACCCTATCCTTGCCCAGTGTTATTGTCTCCATTTTACAGATGAGCAAATTAAGGCACTAACATGTTAAATAGCTAGCCAAGGCCATAGAACTGACAAGTGGTAGAACTGAGATTCTTCATAGGAAGAAGTTAAGTGACTCCGTAAAGTTGGTGCTAGTACTGAACAAGGCTTGATTTAGGAAGACAATCCAGGTTTTACAATACTGAGTTCATTGTTTTTGGATAAATTGTCTCTGTCATTCAAGACGGACTTACCTTGAAAATTAGAGAAAATTTCAACATGCAAAAATATAGAGGCATGAGGAGTATTCAGTGAGTAGAAAGCAACTGTGAATAACTAACCATGACTTAAAGCTAGGGTGGTGTCTGAAGCTTATATAATTTTGGCAGCCCTTTTAAAACAAATAGAATATAAATTGCTTATATAGAAGTAATGATGAAAGTGAATACTTAAACTGAGAAAGAAAATTATGACAAATTACAGATTTATGTAGTTGAAAAATTCCAGACATCACATAATTTAGAAAAAAGTATTTGATATTAACTATCTTATATCCCTCTATATTTTTTCTTATATTCTTTGGCCACATACTTTAAAAAATAGATTTCACTTTTTAAAAGTTTTAGATTTATGGAGAAGTTAAGACCCAGATTCCCCTATTGTTAACGTAGTACATTTGTCACTTTTTGTGTTAATGAATCAATATTGATAAAATATTATTAACTAAGGTTCATAGTTTATTCAGATTTCCTTAGTTTTTACCTAAAATCTTTTTCTGTTCTCAAGACTCTATTTTTGATGACGTTGGCAGTTTTGAGGAATACCGGTCAAGTATTTTGCAAAATGCACTTCTATTAGAATTTTCATGTTCTTTATGTGTCAGAGCTGAGACTGGAAGTTGCTACATACTTTTTGTTTTTCTGAGACAGAGTCTTGCTCTGTCGCCCATGTTGGAGTGCAGTGGCACGATCTCCACTTACTGCAACCTCCACCTCCTAGATTCAAGCGATTCTCCTGCCTTAGCCTCCCGAGTAGCTGGAATGACATGTGCCCACCACCACGTCTGGCTAATTTTTATATTTTTAGTAGAGATGGGGTTTCACCATGTTGGCCAGGCTGGTTTCGAACTCGTGTCCTCAGGTGATTTGCCTTACTGGGCCTCCCAAAGTGCTGGGATTACAAGTGTGAGCTACCGGGCCCAACCTTGCTACGTACTATTTAATCACCTATTCAAGTGTAGAAATCTTTGTTATATTCTTTTTCTTAATTTAATTTAATTTAATTTATTTATTTTTTTGTTATATGTCAATTATACTTTATTAAAAGATATTAAAACAAAATAATTTAATAAACATACAAGATTTTAAAGTACAATTAGAATCAACTTAATAGATTAATGAAGAGAAGAACATTAAAAACAGACATTTACTTTATAATTAAAATGATAATAGCCCTTCCCCAAAACTCAACTGTGTTTGTAAAGCTCATGAGAGGCCATCAAGCTAGGAGGATAGTGCCCGATGGTCTCTCTTAATTTGGCCAAGGTATAGACATAAGCAAAAGTTATAAATTATACACTTTAGATATATGTAATTGTTTTTTTAATTTAATTTAATTTTTTTATTATTATACTTTAGGTTTTAGGGTACATGTGCACAATGTGCAGGTTTGTTACATATGTATCCATGTGCCATGTTGGTTTGCTGCACCCATTAACTCGTCATTTAGCATTAGGTATATCTCCTAATGCTGTCCCTCCCCCCTCTCCCCACCCCACAACAGTTCCCGGAGTGTGATGTTCCCCTTCCTGTGTCCATGAGTTCTCATTGTTCAATTCCCACCTATGAGTGAGAACATGCGATGTTTGGTTTTTTGTCCTTGCGATAGTTTACTGAGAATGATGTTTTCCAGTTTCATCCATGTCCCTACAAAGGACATCAGTGTGCTGTATTCAGGAAACCCATCTCACACGCAGAGACACACATAGACTCAAAATAAAGGGATGGAGGAAGATCTATCAAGCAAGTGGAAAGCAAGAAAAGGCAGGGGTTGCAATCCTAGTCTCTGATAAAACAGACTTTAAACCAACGAAGATCAAGAGAGACAAAGAAGGCCATTACATAATGGTAAAGGGATCAATGCAACAAGAAGAGCTAACTATCCTCCTAAATATATATGCACCCAACACAGGAGCACCCAGATTCATAAAGCAAGTTCTTAGAGACCTACAAAGAGACTTAGACTCCCACACAATAATAGTTGGTGACTTTAACACCCCACTGTCAATATTAGACAGATCAACGAGGCAGAAAATTAACAAGGATATTCAGGACTTGAACTCACCTCTGGACCAAGCAGAACTAATAGACATCTACAGAACTCTCCATCCCAAACGAACAGAATATACATTCTTCTCAGCACCACATTACACTTATTCTAAAATTGACCACGTGATTAGAAGTAAAACACTCCTCAGCAAATGCAAAAGAATGGAAATCATAACAGTCTCTCAGACCACAGTGCGATCAAATTAGAACTCAGGATTAAGAAACTCACTCAAAACCGTGCAACTACATGGAAATTGAACAACCTGCTCCTGAATGACTACTAGGTAAATGGCGAAATTAAGGCAGAAATAAAGATATTCTTTGAAACCAATGACAACAAAGATACAACGTACCAGAATCTCTGGGACACATTTAAAGCAGTGTGTAGAAGGAAATTTATAGCACTAAATGCCCACAAGAGAAAGCAGGAAAGATCTAAAATCGACACCCTAACATCACAATTAAAAGAACTAGAGAAGCAAGAACAAACAAATTCAAAAGCTAGCAGAAGACAAGAAATAACTAAGATCAGAGCAGAACTGAAGGAGATAGAGACACAAAAAATCCTTCAAAAAATCAATGAATACAGGAGTTGGTTTTTTGAAAAGATCAACAAAATAGATAGAATGCCAGCCAGACTAATAAAGAAGACAAGAGAGAAAAATCAAATAGATGCAATAAAAAATGATAAAGGGGCTATCACCACCAATTTCACAGAAATACAAATTACTGTCAGAGAATATTATAAACACCTCTCTGCAAATAAACTAGAAAATCTAGAAGAAATGGATAAATTCCTGGACACATACACCCTCCGAAGTCTAAACCAGGAAGAAGTTGAATCCCTGAATAGACCAATAACAAGTTCCGAAATTGAGGCAGTAATTAATAGCCTACCAACAAAAAAAGTCCAGGACCTGATGGAGTCACAGCTGAATTCTACCAGAGGTAAAAAGAGGAGCTGGCACCACTCATTCAGAAACTATTCCAAACAATAGAAAAAGAGGGAATCCACCCTGACTCATTTTGTGAGGCCAGCATCATCCTAATACCAAAACCTGGCAGAGACACAACAAAAAAAGAACATTTCAGGCCAATATCCCTGATGAACATCGATGCGAAAATCCTCAATAAAATACTGGCAAACCAAATCAAGCAGCACATCAAAAAGCTTATCCACAACAAGGAATTTGGTGTCATCCCTGGGATGCCAGACTGGTTCAACATACACAAATCAATAAACTTAATCCATCACATAAACAGAACCAATGACAAAAACCACATGGTTATCTCAATAGATGCAGAAAAGGCCTTTGACAATATTCAACATCCCTTCATGCTAAGAACTGACAATAAACTAGATATTGATGGAACGTATCTCAAAATAGAGCTATTTATGACAAACCCACAGCCAATATCACACTGAATGGGCAAAATTGGAAGCATTCTCTTTGAAAACTGGTACAAGACAAGGATGCCCTCTCTCACCACTCCTATTCAACATAGTATTGGAAGTTCTGGCCGGGGCAATCAGGCAAGAGAAAGAATAAAACGGTATTCAAATAGGCAAAGAGGAAGTCCGGTTGTCTCTGTTTGCAGATGACATGATTGTATATTTAGAAAACCCCATCGTCTCAGCCCAGAATCTCCTTAAGCTGATAAGCAACTTCAGCAAAGTCTCAGGATACGAAATCAATGTGCAAAAATCACAAGCATTCCTATACACCAATAACAGACAAACAGCCAAATCATGAGTGAACTCTCATTCACAATTGCTACAAAGAGAATAAAATACCTAGGAATCCAACTTACAAAGGATGTGAAGGACCTGTTCAAGGAGAACTACAAACCACTGCTCAAGGAAATAAGAGAGGACACAAACAAATGGAAAAACATTCCATGTTCATGGATAGGAAGAATCAATATTGTGAAAATGGCCACGTTGCCCAAAGTAATTTATAGATTCTCTGCTATCTGCATAAAGCTACCATTGACTTTCTTCACAGAATTGGAAAAAAATTACTTTAAATTTCATATGGAACCAAAAAAGAGCCTACATAGCTAAGACATTCCTAAGCAAAAAGAACAAAGCTGGAGGCATCACGCTACCTGACTTTGAACTATAATACAAGGCTACAGTAACCAAAACTGCGCGGTACTGGTACCAACACAGATATATACACAAATGGAAAAGAACAGAGGCCTCAGAAATAGCACTACACATCTACAACCATCTGATCTTTGACAAACATGACAGAAACAAGCAATGGGGAAAGGATTCCCTATTTAATAAATGGCGCTGGGAAAACTGGCTAGCCATATGCAGAAAACTGAAACTGGACCCCTTCCTTACAACTTGTACAAAAATTAACTCAAGATGGATTAAAGACTTAAACGTAAGACCTGAAACTATAAAAACCCCAGAAGAAAACCTAGGCAATGCCATTCAGAACATAGCCATGGGCAAAGACTTCATGACTAAAACACCAAAAGCAATGACAACAAAAGCCAAAATTGACAAATGGGATCTAATTAAACTACACAGCTTCTGCACAGCAAAAGAAACTATCATCAGAGTGAACAGGCAACCTACAGAATGAGAGAAAATTTTTGCAATCTATCCATCTGACAAAGGGCTAAGAATCTACAAAGAACTTAAACCCATTTACAAGAAAAAAGCAACCCCATCAAAAAGTGGGCAAAGGATATAAACAGACTCTTCTCAAAAGAAGACATTTATGTGGCCAAAAAACATGAAAAAAAGCTCACCATCACTGATCATTAGAGAAATGCAAATCAAAACCACAATGAGATACCATCTCACACCAGTTAGAATGGTGATCATTAAAAAGTCAGGAAACAACAGATGCTGGAGAGGATGTGGAGAAATCGGTACGATTTTACACTGTTGGTGGCAGTGTAAATTAATTCAACTATTTTGGAAGACAGTGTGGCAATTCCTCAAGGATCTAGAACTAGAAATACCATTTGACCCAGCAATCTCATTACTGGGTATATACCCAAAGGATTATAAATCATTCTACTATAAAGACACATGCACATGTATGTTTATTGCAGCACTGTTCACAATAGCAAAGACTTGGAACCAACCCAAATGCCTATCAATTTTAGACTGGGTAAGGAAAATGTGGCACATATACACCATGGAATACTATGCAGCCCTAAAAAAAGGATGAGTTCATGTCCTTTGCAGGGAAATGGATGATGCTGGAAACCGTCATTCTCAGCAAACTAACACAAGAACAGAAAACCAAACACTGCATGTTCTCACTCATAAGTGGGAGTTGAACAATGAGAACACATGGACATGGGGGGTGGGGAGCATCACACACTGGGGCCTGTCTGAGGGTGGGAGCTGGGGGAGGGATAGCATTAGGAGAAATACCTATTGTAGATGACAGGTTGATGAGTGCAGCAAGCCACCATGGCACATGTATACCTATGTAACAAACCTTCATGTTCTGCACATGTACTCCAGAACTTAAAGTATAATAATTACAATAAAAAGGAGACAGATCCATCCATGGTTTTGGAATCTAGGTTTCTGCTTCCTTCCGTCCCGCCCCCTTTTCATTAATCTATTGTGTGTTTTCCTCAAAATCTCGCTTTTTTTTTTTTTTTTTTTGTTGAGATGGAGTCTCGCTGTTGTCAAGGCTAGAGTGCAGTGCAGTGGCGCGATCTCTGCTCACTGCAAGCTCGACCTCCTCGGTTCACGCCATTCTCCTGCCTCAGCCTCCCGAGTAGCTGGGACTACAGGCGCCCGCCACCTTGCCCAGCTAATTTTTTGTATTTTTAGTAGAGACGGGGGGGTTTCACTGTGTTAGCCAGGATGGTCTCCATCTCCTGACCTCGTGATCCGCCCGCCTCGGCCTCCCAAAGTGCTGGGATTACAGGCGTGAGCCACCGTGCCCGGCCAGAGTCTCTCTTTTTGTTTATTTTTATTTTACTTTATTTCTCCCAAATTTATTTATTTTTGAATAAACAATACTTGCACATAGCAGCAAATTAAAATTCAAAACGACACAAAATTTACAATATATATGTAAGTATTGACTGTGTATTTATACACACATACACACCCACACATATCAACCTAGTTCTTCATCTTGTTTTTTACCTAACAATTATTATGGAGATTTTTGATGTTATTATATATTTAGAGAACTGTCTAACCATTTTAAGGTCTGAATATTATTCCTTATGTGGGCATAGAACAAAATATCATACCGGTTTCCTACTAATAAAGACTTAGGTTGTTTCCAAATTCCAGGTCTTGACAAAGTAGTAATGAATATCTTTGCAAAAACTTCACTGTGAATACGTGTACAATCTTTGGATGATGTTGTGGAAATGCAATGGTTGCTTTGAAAGGGTATGTGAGTTGATGATTTGTATAGATATTAAGGCCTTAATTTGAAATAGCATCTGTTATAGGTAACACAGCAACAGAGGATGTGTAGTTAACTCCAGAATTTAGTGAAGTTTATCTACATGTTAGCCATATGGGAATCTCCAGAGAGTGAAGGAGACTCCTATAGGTAAAAAACGTATTGAGAAAATGTCATAGGCAGTGAGAAGCAAGAAATCCCATCCTGTGGCAGTGCAGGAGAGCCAGGACTCTTATTCTGATATTAGCCAGGGTTTTAATTTTGTGAGTTTTTCTGAGACATCACAGAAAGTCCTTTGTTTAAAATATTTCAAAGCCAGAAAAAAAATTCAACTTGTAGTTCAGAAGGTAGAGAAATTAGAAACATCTGGTAAATTTGGTTGCAGACATGGCTTGTGTTGACATGGAGATGTAATAACCAGGAGGTTGACTGGTCCAGTCTAATTCTGGTGAATAATATTTTCTCAGCAGTCTCCTGGCCACAAAGTATCAAAAGGCATTGGGAACATGCTGTAAACTGCCTTGATGCCCAGAACAATTACACTCTGGAAACATTCTCTTGGCCCGGCTGAAAGTGACCCATGACCACAACTCAGTTCATTCCACAAACAGAATTAGTCACAAAGCCATGTGGAATAACACTCTGCAGGACTTTCTTGTGTTGACTTTCTTAGTGCATGATAGCATGATGGGCCTTCACACCTTGGAATGATATTGGCTTGGAATAGTAGGGATGAAAAATAGTGCAACTTTGCTTTATGTAATTATATACATTTTATTTTTCATGTGGTTATTGACTGTACGTACTCTTTATAGAGCTTTCTTATATATGAGTGGGGCCTGTCTAAAAGTCTGTGACTTAAAGTTGTGAATTTTTGACTATTTTAGTATTATGTAAACAACATGTCAGTTAAGAGTGTCTTCAGAAACAGATTGACCTTCACTTTGTTCCTGTACTTCTGTGTCTTTCTGATCCTTTCCTGATCACATGAGGGAAAATTAATTACTTCCCTTTCATGTAATACATATGTACATCAAATATAATCCAGTTGATTTACTTGTCACTTTGTATTTTAATTTATTTATATGCCTGTTTCTAATTAGATGTCTACTCTTCAAAGTTAGGACTGTTTTATTTTATAAACGTATTCTTGGTGACTGCTGGAGTACTGAGTACATGATAAGTGAAGAATAAATGTTTATAATATGAATAAATTAGTCTGCTAATTATAGGAACACAAGGTGCTTTGATATGAGATCCAATCTGACCACTAACACTCATTTTTTTCTGCCATGGGTTCATTCTTGCATCTGGTTTTCTTAAAGCTTTTTTACTAATGCATGTTGCTGAGTAATTTTCCAAAGGCAATTGTAAATTTCTAAGTGTTTACTTTGAAAGCATCAGTATGTAATTTTGTAACTAGTCAATATAGACCAATTTTGTGATGCTACTTTTAAAAACTTCTGAGGATTCTATTATCTGATGAGAAGAGTTAGTTTGTTCTAATAAAAAGTTAACATGTGTTTGTTTTCTACTTTACCTGGACCTAAACAACATAACCTAAACCTAAAACATAAACATAAACAATATAACCTAAAACATTTACAAGATATTGTATCAAATTAAAGAAGCTTCAAAAAATATTATTCAACAAGAATCCATTGTCTGAATTACTTATAAACCATCACCATCAAATAGTGTTTATTGAACACCCACCTGTGTCTGCTACACCCCAGATTGCTGTACCAATTAAGTCAGCTATGCTTTCCAGATTGAGGCAATACACAGTATCCTGTTTTTATGGTTCTTTTCAACTTGGATTTGGTATCCCTCTAATTTTATTTGTGTAGAATTCTATTTGCTTTAAAGTTAAACATGACTTTTAGTTATTGTTCCTTCCTTTGTCACTTTTAATTTTCAGCATACATTCAGTTTGTTTGTTGGAAAAAACCATTTTCTTAGCCATGTTTGCCCTGAGGCTCCTCCGCTGCCCTTTATGTTTATGTAGGCCAGCCAAATTTCATGTCTGAACCTTTGTCCTTTCTTTAGGTAGGTATACAGATATATTAAGGAATCATCTGACAAGACACAATTATGTTATAATATAGCTTTTGTGTTTTGAGAGGGCTAGGGGATGTGATCCAAAATATGAGAAGTTTTTATTTATAATGGAGAATGTTGGGAGATTATGTTAGTAATTGGGTCCAGCTATGTTATACAGCTTTGAAAAAATTATGTAATTTTTCTGAGGCTTGGTTTTCTTGTCTTTAAAATGTTGTGAAGATTAGAAATAATGTTCTTGGTGCATCTTGCACAGCTAAAATACAGTAGGCACTAAAAATGATGGCTAGTAACAGAATCTACAGCTAAAGAAAAAGTAAGAAGTTGTCTTGTTTGTGAATTGGTATCTATGTGGTGTGCATGCGGCTGCTCACATTTATGTTGTCCACAGCAGACTCTGCTAATTAGTCAGCACTCTTTTCCATGGAGTCTAGATGTAGCTTATGAGTTACAGAAATCAACTCATAGGCAACTATTGCCAGTTAACCCAAGAAGGGAAATGAGTTTCATCCCATTTTTTCATCCTTCATGTAGCCTCATCCTTTCATTTTACAGAAGAGAAAACTAAGACTCAGAGAAGTTATGTAATTTCCTCAAGATGACACATTGAGGCACGGTCAGAACCTTGTACTAGAAGCCAGAACTCTTACTTCAGTTCTCCATCAGTTGAAACATCTGTCTTTTTTGTTCATCTTATTTCATAACTAGAACTTGTACTAGCCAGAAGTCTTAATTCAGTTCTCCATCAGCTGAAACATCTGTCTCTTTTGTTCATCTTCTTTCATAACTGGGGTAGAGATTCATATAATTTACCATTTTTTTTCTAGAGCAAATAAATTAACTCATGATTTTCTTGAGGTATTATTTGTGGGTTCGTATAAATGAGCCACACTGACCACTTTACACTGGTGATAATATGTTTTTTTAAAAATCAAAAACATATTTTTGATTCAAACCTTATGTTCTCTTGCCTTTCAGAAAAGAAAAAGGAAGAAGCAGAGGGTCAGCAGATGTTGAAGGAGGTATAATCAAGGTAAACACTTAGATAGCTAGGAAGTGGTTTCCTAAGCAAAGGTTGCTCTAAAAGTTTCCCACATACCCTCCTTTGATTGTTGGACTTTTGTTTTTTTTTCTGGTCTAAATATTATGCTGTAAATTTTGGGTTGGAATCCACTGAAGCTGGCAACAGTTAAATTAATCCTTCTTTTCACTGAAAACATGCTTATGCTTGCTAACAACTGCAAGATTAATTTGGACTTACTTAGCCAAAGGAGAAACAGGATGTGAAAAGACAATGTGAAGTTTCTGTCTCGTCACTGACTCCCTCTGTCCCTACTGTTTTTGTTTGTTTTAGTTACATTTTCAAACATTCTGTCATTTTCCCATGTTCTGTGTTCGCCTTAGAAAATCTTCTAATAGCACTGATGACAAACAGGAGTTCCAGAAATGCTGACTCATCACAGCAGAAGTCCAGTGGTTTGGCCCGAATCTTAACTTGAAAATGTCGAGACTCGCCCTTTTAAAAATAAGTCCATGGCAGCAGATGTCACTATTGGTCTATCTTAACTCTGGGGCACTTGTTGACAAAGCAAATGCCATAAGCCTAGAAGCCCAGTAATCATAGATTTTAGACATTTCCTGATGACCTGTGGCACCAATATAATGGTCAATTTCTTATACCTGAAACCTAATTTAATTATATAGAACTTTTAATATTATGGTTATTGTATTTTAACATTAGTGTCATTTTCCTTTTTTAATATAAATCTTTTCCGTGAAGTCCATAATTTTTTCTTACCTCCCTCTTTCTGCTTTCTGTTCCTAATCATGGGACAACTTTCTCTTTTCTGGTTATATGTGCTTATTTGTTCATGTAAGCATCCCCATAATTCTCACGTTTTGCAAGATACCTTCTTCAATGTTAATTTTTGTGCTATTAACTACAATGCAATTAACCTTTACTTTTCTTAAAAAGCAAAGTTGTGCAAGTAATTTGCCTGTTGTCTCTCAGCAACATGTCCTCCTTTTTTGACACTAGTTTGTAGTGCTAGGGCTGTGACTTTGCAAATTTCATACCTCTGATTCCCCTGGCAGCTTTTTGAAAGTATTGGAGTGAGACTTGAAGTTATTGAGGAATGAGGATTGGAAGAGGAGACAAGACTTCCTTCCTGTTTTAAAATTTGTTTTATTCTTGCTGGCTTCAACTCTAAAATGGCAGTTCTCCTAAGCGTTAGGTGGTGGCCTCCACTGTGGAAGTGGCTCCAGCCTCCAGCTCCTGTTGGCACTTCCAGAAATGCCTGAACATTTCCCTCAAAGAACCAGCAGCAGCCAACCCAAGCCTCTTCCTTAGAGCACCAGGTCTGGTGGTGGCTCTTCCTCCTGTTATCCCCATCTTTTCCCATTTGTTTCCCTAACCTCAGGCATTGTAGCTACTTCCTGAGTTACCTTTATGTGACTTTACTTATTCAACCTTCTGACACCTGTGAAACCAGTTTCTTCCATTAAATCCTCTCTGTTGGAAACAATTTGGTTTCTGTTTTCTTAACTTGTCTAATATATCTGTACATAGCCATATATATTTTAAATTTTATGTAATGTTAAAAATAGTAAAAGCAAATAACAAATTAATTCCATTGTGTTTCTGATTTATATTTTAAAAATGCTTTTTTGATTTGGGCTTTTAGCATGTCATATATATGTAACGATTTTGATGGCTTGATATGGAATATATCTTGTGAAATATATACGTAGCTCCAAATGTAACCAAAGCAAAAATTGGTATGAACATTGTTAGTAATTTTTCCTTGCAAAAAGATCTTATGCTGGAGTTCCAGTTAGGTTTTACAATTACTGAAATGACTTGCTGTCTATCTTCTATCCTTGTTTAGCCCATACTCCATTAAACAGAAAGCAAACTAAGAGCTGGAGAGATGAAGAGACTTGCTCAACATCATACATGTGAGTGGTTGGAAACCTGAGGTGGACCCCAATCCAATTTTCTTTACTTTGCCTCAAGCTGCCTATAGTTGCTCATGATTTTAGATGTATCCATTGCAAGCATTTGCTAGCATTTGGCAAGAAATGAGCATAAATGAAATAACTAATCCAGGATTTTTTAAACTAATCATCATTATATTAATGTACTATGCTGATGAACTTAAGTTGGAAAGGAGTGTTGGAGAACTTGTTACCTTTCTATTAAAGTCAATTACTTCTTATAATTAATATTTATTCATACATTCACACTCAGTCAACTAACACTAGTATGCAGTAATGTAATGTAATATAATGACTTAAGTCAATGCATTAATGTCATTTTGACTGTCTCTCTCCTTCCATTAATGGGAGTGCTTGCATAAATTGGGCTACATTAACTATCTTATTTTCTCAAGTCTTCCCTATTTAACCTCTACAATCTGGTTCTTGCCTCTTCTTTATTTGAACAACCAGTGAGTTCACCAGTAACCTCCATATTGCCAAATCCAATAAATATTATTATGATTTTGACTTGACCCACTTCTATGGCAATTAATACTGTTTGATCGGTCCTTCCTTCCTCAAAATTCTCCCTTTTCTTCCTGAGATACTTCTCTAATGAGTTATCCTCCTTTTCCTCCTACTGCTATTTCTCATATCCCTTACGTAGAATCTTAAATATCAGTGGTCTTCAGAGCTCTGCTCCTGGTCTTGTGACCTTCTTGCTATATTTTCTTCCCCACATGATCCTATTTTAGCCCACCTTCAGGCCTTCTGCTACTATTTATGTTCTGAAGACTCCTAAATCCGTATCTTCAGCCTAGACCACTTCTATGAACTCCAGATCTTTATGTCCAGCTGCCTGCTGGAAAGCTGCTGCATCCACATATATCTTGCTTGCCAAGGTGAAACTGGCCCAATTGTTCCATAGAACTGATGTTGGAAATTAACCCTCTCAGTCTTAAAACTTGAGGAGCTACCTTTGTCTTATCTTATACATCTAAAATTGTAAGACCAATAATCAGGCCTCTCAAATAATATAGAGCAACTGAATCATAGCCCCTCACCTGTCGTGATTGACTATCTGACCTACTGCTACCTGTTGACCAACTCCTCTTTCTTACCCCTACCTAATTCCTTTTGCAGCACATGCATAGAGCCTTTTTCCAGGCAATACTCGTCTTATAAAATTGGCTTTTTGTGTGATGAGTAGTGGGACCTAGTCTGAACCTCTCATGTTTCAGTAACACATTTTGGTTCCCTGACCAGGCATACATTACTTGTGGCTTGGCTGCTACAGGCCAGAAGGATTTCAGAAGCCCTCCTATGCAGCTACCTGCCCATTTTTGGCTGGAGGTGAGTCTTGGTCTCTCTTTCTTTGGTCCCGCTGCTGCCAGCCCCAACTGCATTCCTGATTGCCTAGGAAGAGTAGCCTTTGATATTTGACATCCGAGTCTGGATGGGTTAGTGTCTTTTGTGGGTACCAGACAGAGGCATGTGCTCTTCTCAATTTGGGGAATTCCAAAAGAATTTCCATTTGCAGGATGAACAAGCCCTACCGATGGAGAGAGGAAGCATCCTGACTGTTTCAGTTTAGATACTCTTGGGACTTGTTTGTTGCTGCAGCAGGTGGATTGTGCTTTGGTGATTGTTTGTTTATGTGTGTGTGTCAGTATAGTTCCCAATATTCTTTGGTGTCTGGGACAGTTTGGTATCTCCATAAGCCTCATTGCTATTGGACAGGAAAGTGGGTTGGAGTTCCGTGTATCCAGGCTTTTATCCTGCTATTCTAAGCAGGGTCAGGCCTGGTTAGTACATGAGGTTCTTCTGTGATGCTGTTTGACCTGAGAGTTTCTTGGAGTCTGGGAAGGTTTTGCCTTTAAAACTCAAACTGCCATGGGAACTGTTTCATCCAACATTCTGGTTCATATCCTTCATTGGATTACCTCTTGGAGCAAAGTTAGGCATGTAAACATGTTCATAAAACAGTGAGTTTGTATTGCTATCTCATGGCTGGAGTTCTGAGGTAAAAGCTATTGGATCTTTGTTTATGTGTGTGTATACACATTTCGATGTGTTTATGTGTATGTACATTTATTATGTTATATGTTCTGTCTACTAAATTGGCTTATAAATAGTGGTCATAAATTAAGTAAATAAGTCCAAGCAATTTTCAAGTTCACATGATTTAAGTAATTCTTTAATAAACAAGCTGGCTTTAAAATTATTAAGATAGAAATAGAAATGTCTTTGGAGTTGTCAGCATACGTTTTTGTCTAGGTTTTATATTTGTCTCTGCTACATATTTTGAGGTGTCAGGGTTTGGCACAGAAGGTTATAAAACCACAAACCCAGCCAAAACACAAGTAACCTTTGTGTGACTTTTTGGACAAATTTAATGTTATTAGTTTAATAAAGATAGTTGAATCTTCTGAGTTATTAGCAAAAATACCCATGGATTTAAGGTTCTTAGATAAACACCTGATATTCTCAGTTTATGAAATGATTAATGAGGAACTAACCACTAGCTTTGTCTAATATCTCAGTTTTCAGAAGTAATCCAGATAAACTTTAAAAAAAATGAAAGAATTGAGTACATGTAAATAGGATAAATGCTTGTAGGTGAACTTTTTGTGTAATTTAAAATCTTAATTATTTTGATGATGAGTCATCCAAATTAATTTGGATGTCTGGTCATTTTCAATTAAAAAAGGTTTTGATATAGACAAAAGTATTTTTAAAAACTGTAGAATGTTCTCAGATATAAAATACTAATATCTGATAGTTCAGGATTTCTTACTTCCTAGTGATTTTCACTAAAATTTAAGGTTACTAAGAATAAGAACGGTAGTTAACATATAATTCTGTACATAAAATGTGCCAGAGAATTTCTGTCCTTATGAAAAAAAGAATAATTTTGTCTAATTCAGAATTTATCTAAAGGTTGATTCAAATTATGGACTATGGTAAATTTTTATCCTAAAATAAAATGACTGTTTTTTTTTTTAACACGAGAAAATTTAAGACCAAACAGAAAATTCAAGCATGTCATACATTGTCTGTGTAAGTCATATGTAGTTTTTCTCCTGTTTCTGTGTATGTCTGTCTTCAGGCACATACAGAGAAAATAGAAAGATGAAAAAGTAAAAACCTGATAGGAAATTGGAGAAATTTGGCTAATTAACATTGCTCATAGTTAAAACTTCTTAGTCTTGATAAAGGTAAGATAAGAAATATTATAAAGAAATACATTGGCATTTTGGCAAATCTTTTTTTAAATATAGTTAAGCATGAAGCTAGATTTAGCAGGGAGTCAAATTTCACATAAATGCTTCTGTTGGTTGATTTCACACTGTGTTTACTATTCTGCATTGGTGGTACTAGCGCTAAAGTCCTTACTTGCCAAGTGCCTAAGGTAAATTTCTCAAATACACAAAATGTATAGTGGTATTGGTGGACATAAAGACATTAATTCGTGTATCAAAAACAACATATTTATTGTGTGTGTGTGTGTGTGTGTGTGTTTTGGCTCTATGTAACACTGGAGCCTCTAAGGTAAACTGAATAGAAAAAATTGGGGGTTGGTTTTTTGTTTGTTTTTGCTTTCATTTTTCATTTATTTGCTATTGGTACTTTTTTGGGTTTTATATATATGTATATACACATATATATTATATGCATACATAAATAAATAGAAGCATAAATATATAAGCATATCTATACATATATATATATGTAAAACCCAAAGGAGAACAAATAGCAAATAAATATATAACAAATAGCAAATAAATAAATATATAAATTATATGTATAAAATTATTGGTATTTTTAGTTTCTAACAGAAGGCTTGTATTTGGTTCTATATATATAGTAGTCATTTTGTTTCCTGTGCATTTCTAACAGTTCATCATTTGTTCTATTTATCTAAAATTCCTAAGCTACCTTTGTAAAGTCTCCAAAAAAAAAAAAGATAGAGCACACTAGCCATTTAAAACTGAATTGGTTTTGCTTACCTATAATGATCTAGAGAGCTTTAAAAGTTTAAGTTTTCTGGCCAAAATTGAAAGACTTGACTTATTTTTATAAATTCTAAATGGAAATAATACATTATTTTGTTATTTAAGAAAGTAGCTTATAATAAAATTGTTTAAATGGTGCTTATTTCAGGTAGTTCTGTTCAATCAATAATTTGAGTTAGTTTCAGATCGTTTTCTTTAGATAATACGGAAAGACTATGATATGGATACAAAGTTTTAATGTTTAGGAAAGATTGGCCTTGTTCTTAAGGAAATTATATTAATAAATTTCTCTCAAATTATTTTAGTTGTGTTTAGTAGCATTATTAAAATCAAGTGACATTCACTTCGATTAAGTGGTAATTAAAAATATGAGACTTTCTAGTGATTTTTAATCTCAAGCTTTTTATCGCTGTTAGTGTGTGTAGTTGAAAACAAAAACAAAATATGTATAGGTAATGTCCTGGTTTGATGATTCTAGTGGTGAATGTCACCTAATCACTTGTTAGTGCTGCACTAGAAACCAGCCCTGGAAGTGATGATACTCTTTTAAATAGCTGAAAAGAAATTATTGTGTGCTTGTTCTTAGTTTGTCCCTGTTTTGTTATATAGTATTTAAGTGGAAGGAGATTATTTATCTTCATACTGAATTTCCAAAACTGATGTTTGCTTTAACCATTTTTTTTAATGATGGAAAAAATGATAACTGTTGCACATTGATAAATTTGTCACAGGACTTATCATATTTTTGATGCTTTTGGTCACAATTGCGTCACTAGAATGCTAGCAATTAGACATATGAAAGGAGTAAGCTAACCACTTTAATACAGTGGTTTGAAGTGCTGCAGGCAGCAACTACTAGACACCAAATGACAGTATTTTAATTTGTGACATGTTAGAGTCATGTTAGTGACTCTACATGTTAGTCCCTCTACACGACATCTAGAGTCATGTTAGAATTATGGGACTTTCTGCAGTATTAGTAAACTGAACCACAAATTTTTAGATGTTCTTTTATATGTCCATAAACATTTCATTAATCTTTGGCTTCTGTTCTTATCATAAATGCATATACTATACTTTTTCATTTATATTGTAGATAGAAACTTATTTTACACCAAAGTAGTCTATCTGCATATTATGGGTAGAGTGCTCATATATTGTAACTTTATTTTTATATTGTTTTGAAAGTCTTTTTGATTTAACTTTGGTTAAATGAATAATTATTATTTTACAATGACCTGTAATTCTGTTTTGATCAAATGTTTTGAGGCTTTTAACATCTTTGGAAAACATCCTATTAATTAATCCTTGTGCTGCTAAGTTACAGGGTTTTGACTCCTGGGTCTGCAAATGGCACTGACACCTGCTAAATCTTGAACACTGACATCAGTCAAAATCTCAACTTCAGAAACCCAGGAGAGTTGACAATCAAAATGAGCTGCTTTTGTGAGACCCAGGGCCAGAAATGAAAGCTATTCAATCCCCTTAAGCCCAGGGACTATTGTGGAAAAGGTGGATATGTGAGATTTTGAGGACTAAAATTAGTTATACATTTTATTTCGTGATGGGTTCATGTGCCCTTATGTAGACCTTAAAAAGAGCTCACCATTCTAGGCCAAGGTTGAAGACATAACTCGGTTTGGGAGCCTAGGGAGCTGGGCCTCCCAGGCCAGAGTGTGGCCTCTTAATGGCAAAGGAGATTCCTTTGAGTTGTAAACAATACTGTAACCTTACTTTTTGTCTTTTAGTTTTTAAGTCTTATGTTGCTTAAATAGTTTTAAAGATTATGAGTATCTGCCCACCTCCAATCCCATCTGTCCTAGGACATTTAATTTGCTGTAAGTCTTGACTCTAATTCCCTTGGCCATAGAGGTCCCACTGAGGAACAGGGTGAACCTGGGGCATGTAGCACACTACTCCAGCAGTGGTATGGGACAAAAAGTCCTAAGCCCCCCACGGACTGAATGGAGCCACTTGTGGCCAAGGGGAACCCAGTTGTCAAGAGACCAGACTTACCTGGGAAAAGGTCTTGCCCCTTACCCTGCTGATGTTCTACAGAGCCCCAGAAGTGGGTTGACTCTTAGCCTTATCCCATGACACCCCTTCTCAGCATGAAGCAGTCAGAAAGACTGATGACCAGATTCCCCGTGATTGGGGAATTCATAAATAGAAAGAAGGGGCTAAAACTGGCCCAGTTGTCCCATAGAACTGATGTTTATGGTTTCTTTTGAATAAACATGGACATTGATCCTCTCAGTCTTAAAACTTGAGAAACTTATATTTGTCTTATCTGAGTTCCTTTCTCAGAAAATCAACCATCAGGCCTCCCAAATAGCATCAAGGAACTGTAAGTTAGGAAATTACTGCATCTGGACAATGAGATATCAGACCCCACACCTGTCATGATTGCCTAACTGACCACCTGCTTCCTGTTGACCAACTCTTTTTCCTTACCCTTCTCTAATTCCTATTTTCCCACACAGTTACATTTCTTTCCTGCTGTAAAACCCCCTAATTTTAGTTGGTTGAGGAGATGAATTTGAGACTGATCTTCCATCTCCTCAGCTGCAGCATCTGAATAAAGCCTTCTTCCTTGGCTCAGTGATTGGCTGTCTGTGTGGTGAGCAGCAGGACCTAGCCTGAATCCCTGGTATTTTGATAAGAGATGCTGCTATGAACAAATGTAAATCCAGAGTTGGATGATCTGAGCATCAAGTGAAGCTAGAAATCTCTATTTTTAGGCTCAGTTTTCCAATTTTTAAACAGTCAGCAAATTGAAAAAAATCTTTTTTTTTTCTTTTTTGAGACAGAGTCTTACTCTGTTGTACAGGCTGGAGTGCAGTGGCGCAATCTCAGCTCACTGTAACCTCTGCTTCCTGGGTTCAAGCAATTGTCATGCCTCAGCCTCCTGAGTAGCTGGGATTACAGGCGCATGCCTCTACACCCGGCTAATTTTTTGTATTTTTGTAGAGACGAGATTTCGCCATGTTGGCCAGGCTGGTCTCGAATTCCTGGCCACAGGTGGTCTGCCCACCTTGGCCTCCCAAAGTGCTGGGATTATAGGTGTGAGCCACTGTGCCTGCCTGAAAAAATCTAAAATGCTGTGTAAGTCACACTAAACATGTGTCTAGGCTAGATCTATTTTGCCACATCTATGCAAAGTCTGATTCACAACAGAATCAAGGGAGGTATCGGTGTGAACCTGGGAAAGCAAATTTTTTTTAAAGATGGCATGTTTGAGGGAATAGCCAAGAGTAAATGAGAAATAGAAGATTGGGCTTGGTAGTAGAGCAGCAGCAGCAATGAGTCACTTAAGGAGTCAGGAGAGATCAGTCTTCCTTCTATTAACATGCAAATTAAATGAAAGAATGGCTTTTACTGGGATAATGTTAACATATTTTATAATATTATACCTTCTCTCATATCCATATCTTTATACTTATTATCAGAAAAAGCCACACATGACCTTATGTAAATGATGGCAACTGTTAAGAACCAGGTATTTTATTATTTGGGGCCTTGGGGAGAAAAGAACCTGAAGAATGGGGGAGCTGGCTAGGAACGGAGAAGAGGCCTTGGGGGAATGAATACTACTAACATGTAGGTAGAGTGGAGTGGAGCTGGTTGAGGGTGGGGGGAAATGTAGCTCATGAGTGGTATTTAATGCTTAGAAGGAAACAAGAGAGCTGGGGTTAGACAAAAGTGGAGATTAGCCAGGAATCAAGTCCTGGTGGGATGGGAGGTGACTTGGCAGTGTTGGTCAAAGTAGAAGCCAAGGTGGGATATTGAACTGGGTGGCAAAGATCAGAGCCAGAGCTATGGAATACAGAGCCAGGGATCTGGAGGCAGTTTGGAAGGATATGTGAGGGGGACTATGCCAAGAATACATACCCCCGGTTTGGGAATTTTCAAATGAGAAAGTTGCAACGTTTGTAATATATATTATGTAACATAGTAATTTTTCTTAGGCTGTACTTTTAGTCAACGTTGAATTAAGAGTTAAACAAATTTAAAATCTGCAATTTTGTTTAAAAAAGTTAAAACAACCAAACATATCATCTTTCCAACAAATGTTTTTTAAACAGATCTTTCAGCCAAGTTGCCTAAGAACAACAGTTGACTAGAACTGCACGTCTTCCTTCAAACACTGTCTACTGCAGAATGGAAACAGGAACCTCGGGGAATATCTATGAGTCATAAAATGTTGCAGGGAACTTTCCAAAACCATTTTTTTTTTTTTTTTGCTAGGATGGAGAGTTCTAATCTCATATTGGCAGGATCTGTTGGCTGCAAGGTACACTGTTTACTTTGATTTCTTCTCAGCTGTTCTGCATGATCTTGGATCATCAAGTTTTTGATATATTAGAGCAGAAGAGTTGCATAATATTACAAGATTGTAACCCCTTCTTTTCTTCTATTCTCTTAAATAGATAAAAATCATGATTCTAATCTATGCTTCCTCCATGAGTATGTTTAATTCACTTGTCTTTGAAGGAAGTGGTTTGGATTAATCCCACAATTCTAAAAGTTTATAGTACTGATAATTGAAAACTTTTTTTAATTTAATTAAAAAATGATGTCAAAAAAGAACACTTCATAATGCTGCCAGAAAGGAGTATTTCTGAATGTGTATGCGTGTGTGCACTGGGGTCATTTAATCTAGTTTAAATATTAGTGCTTGTATTGAGCAAAATATGTACACAAAGGCATATCTTACAAACATGGTATTAATGTAACGAATGAATAAAATGTAGGCCAGAAAAAAATAGTTCCTAAGCCTTTGGCCATAAACTCAACCTGAATCTAAACTCTTTGATATTTAATGGAGTCTGGATAACTTCTGAATTGATTTGTTTTTAGGTTTTTATGTTTTTTCTATGTTTATTTAATGTTTAAAAGAGTAGTGTACTTAGAATGTGAAAGGTCTTAAGTTTACAATTCCAAAGATTTTGACTATTGTACAAACTTGTACAGTCACCACTCAAACCAATATATAACAGTTCCATCACCCAGGATGCTCCCTGTGTTCCTTCCTAGTCACTTTACCATTACCCTCCTCCAAACACCAGAGACAACATGGACTAGTTTTGCATGTCTTGGACTTCATATACATTGATTCATATAGTATCTATTCTTTTGGGTTTGGCTTCTTGAGTCAAAATATATGTAAGATTCATCCATATTTTTGCATGGATCAGTTTTTCATTTTTTTAAATTGTAATTGAGCAATATCCTGTTATATGAATGTATCACCATTTTTCTTTCTCTTGATGATGAACATTTGTGTTATTTCCAGTTTGGGCTATTGTAAATAAGAGCACTAAGATACTCTTGTAAAAGTCATTTTATGGACGTAATGTTTTTATATTCCTTGGGTAAATTCCTGGCAGTGGGATTGCTGCATCACAGAACCTTATGTTAAATTGCCAGTATTTCACAGTGGTTGTACCATTTGACAATCTCAACAGGAATGTATGAAAGTTCCATTTGTTCCACATCCTTGCCATTATTTGGTATTATTTATCTTTTTGATTTCAACTACTCTAGTGAGATTAAAATTTTATCACATTGTGGCTTTATTTGCATTTCTCTGCCTAAGAATGATGTTGAGGAACTTTTTATGTGTTTATTGGCCTTTCCATGTCTTCCTTTATGAGGTATCTCTTCAATTCTTCTCCCCATTTTTAATTTTTTTGTCTTTGTATTGTTTATTTTTAGGAATTCTTTCTATATTGTAAAAGATCTTTGTCAGATAAATGTTCTTAACATATTCTCCCAGTCTGTGTCTTGTCTATTCATTTTCTTAATGATTTCTTTTTTAGAAAAATTGAAATGTAATTCACATCCCATAAAATTCACTCTTTAAAGTGAACAATTCAGTGTTTTTTAGTATATTCACAAAGTTGTGCAACCATCACCACTATGTAATTCTAAACATTTTCATCACATCTCAGATATACCCCGTATCTGTTAACACTCTCTCCTGATTTTCCTTTTCCCCCAGACCCTGGCAGCTGGTAATTTACTTAAAAAAGTCATGCAGAATTGCCTGTTCTGGACAGCTCATATAAATGGAATAATACAATCTGTGGCCTTTTGTAGGTGGCTTATTTCATTTAGCATGGTTTATGGCTGCATAATATTTCACTGTATGGATATACTACATTTAAAATTCATTCAACAATTGATAGGCATTTGGGTTGTTTCCATTTTTGTCTACTACAACCAATACTGTTATAAATATCAATGTTCAGGTTTGGGGTAAACTTCAGTTTTCCATTCTCTTAAGTATATTTCTAAGAATGGAATTGCTGGGCTATATGACAGCTCTGTTTTTCACTTTTTTGAGGAACTGCGTAACTGTTTTCCAACTGCACCATTTTACATTCCCACCAGCAATTGTGTGATGTTTCCAATTTCTCAATATCTTTGCCAATATTTGTTGTTGTCTGCTTTAAAAAATCTGTTGATTGTGGTTTGTGATTTGCATTTCCCTGATGACAAATGATTTTTTGATTATTATGATGATAGTGTTAACTTTTTTCTTTAATGGCTTCTGTTTTATGTTTTGTTCAACAACTGTTTGACTACCCTCAGGGTCATGAAGATGTTCTCTTACTTTTTTCTTCTAGAAGCTTTATGATTCTAGCTTTTACAATTAGATCAATGATCAGTAATGCGTTAATTTTTTTACATATAATGTGAAGTAACTGCCAAGGATTTTTTTAAATATGGATAGACAGTTCTCATATGATTTTTAGAGTAGGTTATAATTTCCCCTATTAAATTATCTTGACACCTTTTCAAAAAACCAGTTGACCATCTGTACGTTGTCTATTTCTGAAATCTCTATTCTGCTCTATTGGTAGGTATATATATTTTTATGTCAACATCACATGATAGTGTAGCTTTATAGTAAGCCTTGAAATCAGGTAATGCAAGCCCTTAAACATTTTTTTTGTTCTCTTTTAACATTGCTTTGGCTTTTCTAATACTTTGTCGTTCAATACAAATTTTAGAAACTGCTTGTATTTTGTCCAAAACACCTGTTTACATTTAACTGAGACTGCATTAAACCTATCTATCAATTTGGGGAGAAAGGAGATCTTACAAATTTTAGTCTTCCAATTTTATGAAATAGTGTATCTTCACATTTACTTAGATCTTTAATTACTTTGAGCAATGATTTTTATTTTTTTAATAAAGATCTTGAAATTTGGTTAAATTTAGTCTTTAGCATATAATTTTTAAAATGCCATTGTAAATGGTAGTATATTTAAACCACAGTTTCTAATTGTTGGTGATATTTTAAAAGAGTTAATTTTTGGATACTGATTGTGTACTCTGAAACCTTGCTAATTCACCTTTTATTTTTGGCTGATTTCTGGAAACTCCCTAGATTTTTATTCATATACCATAATGTTATCAGCAGATAATGATGGTTTCACTTTCTTTCCAATATTTTGGCTATTTTTCTTTTTCTTGATTTTTTGTACTGGCTAGGACATAGTATCATGAAGTAAAGAGGGAAGACACCCTACCTTGTTCCCAGTTTTAGGGTGACAGCCTTCAATGTTTTACTATTATGTAGGATGTGAGTTTTTAAAAATAAATGCCTTTTATTATATTTAAACAATTCCTATCCCAAATTTGCTAAGAATTTTGATTATGACTGGGTGTTTAATATTGCTAAATATGGTTTAAAAAATCTATTGAGATTACTGTATTTTATCTTAATTTTTATGCTGAGATGCATTTTATCATTATATCAATTAAATATATTGAGATGACTGCATTATATCTTTTTTTTTTATAGTCTTCCTTTCATTATCAGTAGTATGCTGTATCAGTTTCTAGGAAAGCCATAACAAAGTCCATCCACAGACTGGATGGCTTAAACAATGGAAATTTATATTCTTATAATTCTGGAGTCTAGAAGTCTGACATCAGTGTGTCAGCAGGATTAGTTTCTTTTGAGGCTTCTCTTCTTGACTGATAGATTGGTGTCTTCTCTGTCTTTTTACATGTATTCCCTCTGTGTATATCTGTGATTTTATCTTCTTATAAGAACATCAGTCATATTAGGTTAGGGCCCAACTTAAAGACATCATACTAACTAAATTACCTCTTTAAAGACCCTAAGTCCAAATAAAGTTACATTTTGAGGTACTGGGGGTTAGGACTTCAATATAGAATTTTGGGGGTAGACAATTCAACTCATAACATATAGCTACTCAGACTTTGTTTCTTTCTTGTGTGAGTTTTAAATTGTATTTTTCAAGGAATTTGCTCATACTATTTCAGATGTCAAATTCATTGGAATAAAATTGTTTATAATACTTTTAATATCTACAAGCTTTGAGGTGATGTCCCTCTTTCATCTGTTATATTAGTAATTTGTACTTACTCTATTTCTCCTCTTGATCGGTCCTGCTAGAAGTTTAGCAATTTCATTAATCTTTAAAGGATGGTCTTTTGACTTTGTTGATTTCTCTATTCTTAGTGCGTTTTCTGTTTCATTGATTTCTATTTCTATCTTTAAACTTTCACCTTTCCTACTTTCTTTGGCTCTAATTTATTCTTCCTTTTTCAAATTCCAAAAGAGTAAGATTAGATAATTCAGTTTAAACTCTTCTTTTTTCCCCTAATATTCTCATTTAATTACTATAAATTTTCCTGTGAGATGTGCTTTATGTAAAACACTGATGTGTTGTATTTTCATTATTATTCCACTTAAAATAATTCCAGTTTTCTCCATGATTTCTCTTTTGATCCATGAGTTTTTGAGAAGTGTTGCTTAATTTCCAAATATTTGAGGATTTTTACATTAATTGTAGATTTAATAATGTTGTCTCTAAAACACAACTGTTCCAATCTCTGCCTGTTACCCAGTCCCAAAGTCACTTCCACATTTTTGGGCATCTTTTCAGCAGCGCCCCACTCTACTGGTACCAATTTACTGTATTAGTCTGTTTTCACATTTCTTATAAAGACATACCGAGAGTGGGTAATTTATACAGGAAAAAGGGTTTAATGGACTTACAGTTTCATGTGGCTGGGGAGGCCTCATCATCATGGCAGTAGGCAAGGAGGAGCAAGTCACATCTTACATGGATGGCAGCAGGCAAAGACAGAGCTTGTGTAGAGAAACTCCTCTTTATAAAAACCATCAGATCTCATGAGACTTTTTCACTATTATGAGAACAGCATGAGAAAGACCTGCTCCCATAATTCAGTTACCTCCCACCAGGTCCCTCCCACAACACATGGGAATTCAGGATGGGATTTGGTTGGAGACACAGCCAAACTGTATGGTTTCAATTCTTTGAAATATACAGGGACTTGATTTATGGCCCAGTATATGTTCTATCATGGTGAATGTTCCATATATTCCTGAAAATAATGTGTATTCTGGAGAGGTTGGTTATAGTGCTCTATTAATGCCAAGTGGGTCAAGTTGGTTGATAACACTCACATTATCTCTACCCTTAATAATCTGTTTTTAACTGCTTCTATTATGAATCAATGTCAAGAGAATGTTATAATCCTCAACTAATTTGTGATTTTATCTATTTCTTCTGTTAGGTCTCAGTCTTTGAATCATGTACTTTGGTGGCTTTATTATTGTAACATACACTATTATATTGCTGCATCTTCTTGATAAATCTACATTTTGTCATTGTTTTCTGTTTATCTCTAGTCACATAATCTACCTTGTCTCAGTATATATTTATATAATCTCACCAACTTCCTTATTTTCACCATTTTTTTTTTTTTTTTGGGACGGAGTCTCGCTCTGTCGCCCAGGCTGGAGTGCAGTGGCGTGATCTCCGCTCACTGCATCCTCTGCCTCCCAGGTTCATGCCATTCTCCTGTGTTAGCCTCCCACGTAGCTGGGACTACAGGTGCCCGTCACCACGCCCGGCTAATTTTTTGTATTTTTGGTAGAGACGGGGTTTCACCATGTTAGCCAGGATTTTTCACCATTTTTAAAATTAGTATATATATGTATTAGTTTGTTTTTATGCTGCTGATAAAGACATATACAGGAAAAAGAGCTTAATGGACTTATAGTTCCACATGGCTGGGGAGGCCTCACAATCATGGCAGAAGGCAAGGAGGAACAAGTCATGTATTGCATGGATGGCAGTAGGCAAAGAGAGAGCTTGTGCAGGGAAACTCCCATTTTTAAAACCATCACATCTCATGAGACTTATTCACTATCATGAGAACAGCAAGGGAAATATCTGCCCCCATTATTCAATTATCTCCCTCCAGGTCCCTCCCACAACACATGTGAATGCAAGATGAGATTTGGGATTACAGGCACACACCACCACGCCTGGCTAATTTTTTATATTTTATTAGAGATGGGATTTCACCATGTTGGCCAGGATGGTCTCAATCTTCTGACCTTGTGATCCATCTGCCTCTGCCTCTGCCTCCCAAAGTGCTAGGATTACAGGTGTGAGCCACTGCACCTGGCCTGGTTAATTTTTTTGTTTCAACTTCACTGATTCTTTTCCTTCTCACATTCAATCTGCTATTAGGTCATCAAATGACTTCTTGATATCTAATTTTGTACATGTTGTATTTTTTAGTTCTATAATTTCCATTTGATTCTTTTTCTATTTTTAACATTTTTGGTCAAATTTTCTATATTGTCATGTAAATTAACTACATATTTTTCTCAATCTCATAAAATATTTATTATGTTATTTAAAAACTCTTGTCTGCTAATTCTGACATCTGTCTCCTCTGAAGGTTGGCTTGTATTGACTACTTTCCTTTTGTTTCTGGATCACATATATACTCCTGGTTTTATGCATGCCTCATAATTTTTGATTGTATAACAGAAATTGTGTCAAAGAAGAGTTTAAATTGAAGATAATATTTTCTTCAAGAAAATGGCACACTACTTCTAACAAGTTGTAAGGATGAGGGGCTATGTCAATGTAGCCTGTAATTGCAATGAGCCTGCGCTTTGTTGCAGCTTTTGTACTTAATCACTAGCTTCACATGTTTTTGAGGGCAAGATCAGGAATTTTCCTAAATTATGTCTTGGGACTTGAGCATTGGCAAGACTCTGTACATCACTATGTTTTTCACTCATGTTGTCAGATTTCTCAACGGACAGAGATTTCTGTCTACTTCACAGGCCTGCTGCCTATATTTTGAGATACTGAAGAATTTTCTTTGCTGTCCGCTCTGCCCCTAACTTTCCACATCTCAGAAGATAGATATATATTATTTCAGCTTTCTGGGTTTTGCAGCTTTGCTGTTGGTAAAAGCCCTGTGAACCTCAGGGCTTTCAGTTATCCTGCCCTGTCTCCATCCTTTGGTAGGCTACTGCCATTGCTCTACCTACCCTATGTGAGTTGGGGCGACCTCTATCAATTTTCATTCCCTGTGTTTAGCCTTTGGTGTTCTTCTGCCTTGCAGTCAGTGATGGCCCAGCATAGCTCAGAAGATTTTTTACTCTGCTCTCTTCCTACATTTTGAAGTGTACTTGGTGAAAGCCCAGTGCATTTCAGGAGGATTTCTTTCAGACCTCCTGTCCTGCCCCTGCCGTTTGCTACACTATTGACATGATTTAGCAAAGGTCAAACAGGGAATTGGTGTGTGGCTGACTTGTTCTTTTATAAGGCACACCAGAATTCTAGACTGTTAGACCAGCCCACACAGTGCTGTTAAAAGTTTATTAACACTTCAGCAGTTTTTCCTTATTCCTATTAATTATGAGTTCTTCCTGCTATATTTCCAGGGATCATTTAGATTTTTTTCCTCTCTCTTATCGCTCATAAATTAAAAAACAAACAAACCATTATTTGGTAGCTTTTTTGTTTTTGTGTTGGTTAGAGTGAGAGTGACAATCTCTTCTGACTACACCCTAACTGTAAGTGGACATCACATTATTTTTAGACTTTTGAAGTTTTTTGTTTGAAAGAATATTTTATTTCTTTCTCTGCCATATTTAAAGGCTGAAGCAAATAAATACAGCAATGATAAACACACTTTAAACTTAATTGAGGTTTTGAGAGGTTAAGAGGCTTTATTCTATTTTATCTTATTTTTTAATGTTTGAGATTTGCTTTATTTTTTTTCCTAGGTTTATTGAGATAAAATTGAGAAATAAAAATTATATATGTTTATGCTATACAAAATGTTTTGATATATGTATGCATTATAAAATGATTACCAAAATCAAGCTAATTAGCAAATTCATTACTTGACATAGTTATCTTTTTTTGGTGAGGAAATTTAAGATCTACTTTCTTATTAAATTTCAATTATACAATACATTATTATTAACTATAGTCACCATGTTGTACAATAGATGTATAAAACGTGTTCATCCTATCTAACTGAAACTTTGTACCCTTTGTCCAATATCTCTCTATCTCTCCCACCTCTTGGCAACTACTATTTTACTCTCAGCTTCTATGAGTTCTATGAGTTAGACATTCTTAGATTCCATACTTAAGTGAGATCGTGTGGTATTTTGTCTTTCTCTGCCTGGCTTATTTCACTTACCATAAGGTTCTCCAGGTTCATGCATGTTGTAAATGACAGGGTTTCCTTCTTTTTTAAGGCTGAATCATTTTTATCATGTATATATCCCACATTTTCTTTACTCACTTCCCCATCAATGGACATTTGGTTGATTCCATATCCTGGCTGTTGTGAGTAATGCTGCAGTGAACATGAGAGTGCATACTGATTTCATTTCCTTTAGATACATACCCAGAAGTGGGATTGCCGAATCATATAGTAGTTCTATTTGTAATTTTTTTGACTTCCCAACATTAATTAATGAGGTTCAACCATCACATTTCTGTAAGGCAAAAGTTTTATGAAGTTGTCAATCACTTCCAAAACTTAAGTACTTTATCACACACTATGCGACAGTCACCACTTACAGGCATAGCCTTTCAGTGCTGGCTGATAGTTCACCAGGCTTTTGTATTTCTGTCTTCCATGATGACCAACAATTTGGCATTGGGATGACTGGGTGAGATCAAGATGACTTTATTATAGCAGTGGGGCAAACAAAATCCTGTTCTTATGCATGTACACCACATGTCTAAGATGTTTTGGCAGCTGCTACCTTTTGTGCTGGCCTCTATTAAAGGCTTGACACACTGGTAACAAGTTTGTGGGACTGGGAGGAACCTGGATCTATTTCCACATGGAAGGGGAGAAATTAACTGGTATGTCCAAAAAGTCAGACTATCTCCTGACCCTTGTTTTCTGGATGCTCATCAGGGCCTCTCTTGCATGCTGGATTGCTGGGCTTGAGGGAGGTGCTGCCTGCTGGGACTTCAATAAGAATTTTGTACAATGATTTAGCTCTCTGGGAATCAAAGCTGTATCTACTTGCTGCCAACAAACATGTGTTTTTAACTTTGGACTTGTAACTTTTGAATACGGTTTTAAAGATACATTGTGTAGAAAAGCAGAAGGTTTGGTTAAGTGGTTTGCTCATGGAAGTATTATTAGTTACATATCAGTTAGTGAATGTGAATTTCTTGGCATGGGAAATGAAACATGATAAGCACTCAAAATGGGTTCATTGTTATTTTTTGTTGGAATCGCATAACTACAGGATGCCAGCTTTGTTGGATAAGGCACAGGGGAACTTAGTTGAGAGCCTTGCTATGAAATAGAGAAAGAATGAAGTTGGCTCTTCATATGGACTCTGTAGGAATTTCTGTGTTGCATATGCAAGCTGAATATCTCAGAAGATAAACATGCCATTAAATTCCAAAATTTTAAATCACATTAGAAGTATTTAAGTGGCTTGAAAAGAGTATAATAGTTTGGAAAATTACAACATATTTCATGCTGTGATAATTCCGAGCCCTAAATTGATTCAACATGAACTCCATCTTGAAAATAAGCACATGAACATTCCAATTATGTAGGATCAAGATTAACTATAAATTTCCAAGTCTATAACTCAGTATTGTTTTAAACTTCTGTGTGAAAATAACTGATCATGTTTAGTTATATGGTTATTTCTATTTGAGTAATTTGTTATGTATGGGTGGCCATCAGTAAATTTTCATCAAGTTATATGACAATCTAGTTCAAGTTATCTTTCAACTCTTTATTTGATTCTTCATCAAATTTGATTATTTCATTTAATGCACCAAAAGGAAGCACCATAGACCACTGATTTCGCACATATCTCTTTAGTTGCACATCTCCCCCTCTTCTAATTCTTCTTCAATTACCTAAGAGTTTTCCTCCTTTCTTCAATCTGTACTTTTTCTGTTCATTGTTCCCTTTCTCTCTAATTCTGTCTTCTTCTTCTTTCTCCCCCTTTTCCTCTTCCTCCTGTTTTCTCTCTTTCTTTCCTATTCCCATGCCTAACCCTCAACAATTTTTCTCCTTCTTGCTATTTGTGAACTAAAAACATTCATATAGACATTACAAAACTTTTAAAAAGTAATGTTAGTGATTCCTAAGTATGGAGGAAGGAGAAAGCATATGTTTTAAGTGAAAATCAGCATCATTTAAACCTCCTGTGGTCAGATATATAAGGACTAGAAGAAAATCTGAAAAAAGTGAATATAATTCAAATTATATTACTTATGCTTTTGTTTTCACTTTTTATTTTTTTCATTATTTATTTATTATTATTATTATTATTATTATTTTTTTTTTTTCCGAGACAGAATCTTGCTCTGTCATCCAGGCTGGAGTGCAGTGGCGTGATCTCTGCTCATTGCAACCTTTGCCTCTTGAGTTCAAGCCATTCTGCTGCCTCAGCCTGCCGAGTAGCTGGGATTATAGGTGTGCGCCATCACGTCCAGCTAATTTTTGTATTTTTAGTAGAGACGTGGTTTCACCATGCTGGACAGGCTGGTCTTGAACTCCTGACCTCAAGTGATCCACCCACCTCGGCCTCCCAAAGTGCTTGGATTACAGGTGTGAGCCACCGTGCCTGGCCTCATTTTGATTTTTATAGATGTTATTATTATACTTTTTCTAGTGGGGAGTGAGTGAACTCCCCCCACTCCCCACCAGAAAAGGTATAATAATTTTTTTGAGACAGGATCTTCCTCTGTCACCCAGGATGGAGGGCAATGGTGTGATTGGCTTACTGTAACCTTGAATGTCTGGGCTCAAGTGATCCTTCCACCTCAGCCTTCTGAGTAGCTGGGACTACAGGCACACACCACCATGTCCAGCTAATTTTCTTATTTCTTGTAGAGACAAGGTCTCACTATGTTGCCCAGGCTGGTCTCCAATTCCTGGCCTCGGCTTCCCAAAGTGCTGGGATTACAAGTGTGAGCCATTACACCCGACCTAAATAACCTTCTTGTCTAAATATCTTAGAAGTCTGTTTTACAATCTCTTTAAAATTTTCTTTCTAAATCTTTGCCTCTGAAGCTGCTTCCCTCCCCACCGTCATCCTACAAATTAAACTTTTAAAATAAATTATTAATTGAATTGCTTGTTTTTGTCTTCTTCATCATCATCATTATAATAAACTGGATTTATTCAACATTGCTTTGAAAATATATTTTAACTGCACAATGGATTGAATATGCTGTTGTGATCTCACATACAATTCTCATCACCATTTCTAACCTTCTTCTTCTTCTGTTTTTTTTTGTTTTTTTTTTTTTTTTTTTTTTTTTTTTTTGAGACAGGGTCTTCCTCTGTCGCCCAGGCTGGAGTGCAGTGGCGCCATCTCGGCTCACTGGAACCTCAGACTCCTTGATTCAAGCAATTTTCCTGCCTCAGCCTCCTGAGTAGCTGGGATTACAGGCGTGTGCCACTATCCCGGACTAATTTTTGTATTTTTAGTAGAGATGGGATTTCACCATGTTGACCAGGCTGGTGTCGAATTCCTGACCTCAAGTGATCCGCCTGGCTCGGCCTCCCAAATTGCTAGGATTACAGGCGTGAGCCACTGTGCCTGGCCTTCTAACCTTATTTCTATGGTAAATGTTTTTTGACTTCAAACTTTTAGGACACCCATATATAGTTCTGGAACTTTCTGAATTGAGTTCTTTGGAAAATTTGAAGTGTTAGAGTGAAAGTGTAAGTACATTTTTCCTCCTTTGATGTTGCTATCAATGAGAGAAACACTCTCAAATATATACAAACAAGAGTAAATGACAAGAAAAATCACTGCAGATTACACACACAAACATATGAATGATTAATTGCTAAGGTAGATCACGAGAATGTCTCTCTGTCTCTCCCTGAATGTGTGTGTGTGTGTGTGTGTGTGTGTGTTTGGGGAGGTATAGAATAGTTTATGGCTGTGCTTTTCAAACATTTTTGTGGAAGGACCACTAGGAACAGAGGAGAAGGAACATGGAGGATGGGGACAAAGAATGAAGTGACCCAAGCAGTCTCCTTCTTTATTTTTTTATTTTATATATATATATATATATATATAAATATATATAATTATACTTTAAGTTCTAGGGTACACGTGCACAATGTGCAGGTTTGTTACATACGTATACATGTGCCATGTTGGTGTGCTGCACCCATTAACTCGTCATTTACATTAGGTATATCTCCTAATGTTATCCCTCCCCCTTTCCCCCACCTCACAACAGGCCCTGGTATGTGATGTTCCCCTTCCTGTGTCCAAGTGTTCTCATTGTTCAATTCCCATCTATGAGTGAGAACACGTGGTGTTTGGTTTTTCATCCTTGTGATAGTTTGCTGAGAATGATGGTTTCCAGCTTCATCCATGTCCCTACAAAGGACATGAACTCATCATTTTTTATGGCTGCATAGTATTCCATGGTGTATATGTGCCACATTTTCTTAATCCAGTCTATCATTGTTGGACATTTGGGTTGGTTCCAAGTCTTTGCTATTGTGAGTAGTGCCGCAATAGACATATGTGTGCATGTGTCTTTATAGTAGCATGATTTATATTCCTTTGGGTATATACCCAGTAATGGGATGGCTGGGTCAAATGGTATTTCTAGTTCTAGATCCCTGAGGAATCACCACACTGACTTCCACAATGGTTTAACTAGTTTACAGTCCCACTAACAGTGTAAAAGTGTTCTTATTTCTCCACATCCTCTCCAGCACCTGTTGTTTCCTTGACTTTTTCATGATCACCATTCTAACTGGTGTGAGATGATACCTCATTGTGGTTTTGATTTGCATTTCTCTGATGGCCAGTGATGATGAGCATTTTTTCATGTGTCTGTTGGCTGCATAAATGTCTTCTTTTGAGAAATGCCTGCTCATATCCTTTACCCACTTCTTGATGGGGTTGTTTGTTTTTTTCTCGTAAATTTGTTTGAGTTTTTTGTAGATTCTGGATATTAGCCCTTTGTCAGATGAGTAGATTGCAAACATTTTCTCCCATTCTGTAGGTTGCCTGTTCACTCTGATGGTAGTTTCTTTTGCTGTGCAGAAGCTCTTTAGTTTAATTAGATCCCATTTGTCAATTTTGGTTTTGTTGCCATTGCTTTTGATGTTTTAGACATGAAATCCTTGCCCATGCCTATGTCTTGAATGGTATTGCATAGGTTTTCTTCTAGGGTTTTTATGGTTTTAGGTCTAAGTCTTTAATCCATCTTGAATTAATTTTTGTATAAGGTGTAAGGAAGGGATCCAGTTTCAGCTTTCTACATATGGCTAGCCAGTTTTCCCAGCACCATTTATTAAATAGAGAATCCTTTCCCCATTTCTTGTTTTTGTCAGGTTTGTCAAAGATCAGATAGTTGTAGATGTGTGGTATTATTTCTGAGGGCTCTGTTCTGTTCCATTGGTCTATATCTCTGTTTTGGTACTAGTACCATGCTGTTTTAGTTACTGTAGCCTTGTAGTATAGTTTGAAGTCAGGTAACGTGATGCCTCCAGCTTTGTTCTTTTGGCTTAGGATTGACTTGGCAATGCAGGCTCTTTTTTGGTTCCATATGAAGTTTAAAGTAGTTTTTTCCAAGAAAGTCTTTGGTAGCTTGATGGGGATGGCATTGAATCTGTAAATTACCTTGGGCAGTATGGCCATTTTCATGATATTGATTCTTCCTATCCATGAGCATGGAATATTTTTCCATTTGTTTGTGTCCTCTTTTATTTCATTGAGCAGTGGTTTGTAGTTCTCCTTGAAGAGGTCCTTCACATCCCTTGTAAGTTGGATTCCTAGGTATTTTATTCTCTTTGAAGCAATTGTGAATGGGAGTTCACTCATGATTTGGCTTTCTGTCTGTTATTGGTGTATAAGAATGCTTGTGATTTTTGCACATTGATTTTGTGTCCTGAGACTTTGCTGAAGTTGCTTATCAGCTTAAGGAGATTTTGGGCTGAGACGATGGGGTTTTCTAGATATGCAATCATGTCATCTGCAAACAGGGACAATTTGACTTCCTCTTTTCCTAATCGAATGCCCTTTATTTCTTTCTCCTGCCTGATTGCCCTGGCCAGAACTTCCAGCACTATGTTGAATAGGAGTGGTGAGAGAGGGCATCCTTGTCTTGTGCCAGTTTTCAAAGGGAATGCTTCCAGTTTTTGCCCATTCAGTATGATATTGGCTGTAGGTTTGTCATAAAGAGCTCTTATTATTTTGAGATACGTCCCATCAATACCTAATTTATTGAGAATTTTTAGCATGAAGGGTTGTTGAATTTTGTCAAAGGCCTTTTCTGCATCTTTTGAGATAATTATGTGGTTTTTGTCATTGGTTCTATTTATATGCTAGATTACACTTATTGATTTGTGTATGTTGAACCAGCCTTGCATCCCAGGGATGAAGCCGACTTGATCATGGTGGATAAGCTTTTTGTGCTGCTGGATTCGGTTTGCCAGTATTTTATTGAGGATTTTTGCATCGATGTTCATCAAGGATATTGGTCTAAAATTCTCTTTTTTTTTTGTTTCTCTGCCAGGCTTTGGTATCATGATGCTGGCCTCATAAAATGAGTTAGGGAGGATTCCCTCTTTTTCTACTGATTGGAATAGTTTTCAGTGTGTTTGCTCCTGCTTCTCTAGTTCTTTTAATTGTGATGTTAGGGTGTCAATTTTGGATCTTTCCTGCTTTCTCTTGTGGGCATTTAGTGCTATAAGTTTCACTCTACACACTGCTTTGCATGTGTCCCAGAGATTCTGGTATGTTGTATCTTTGTTCTTGTTGGTTTCAAAGAACATCTTTATTTCTGCCTTCATTTCATTATGTACGCAGTAGTCATTCAGGAGCAGGTAGTTCAGTTTCCATGTAATTGAGTGGTTTTGAGTGAGTTTCTTAATCCTGAGTTCTAGTTTGATTGCACTGTGGTCTGAGAGACAGTTTGTTATAATTTCTGTTCTTTTACATTTGCTGAGGAGTGCTTTACTTCCAACTATGTAGTCACTTTTGGAATAGGTGCGATGTGTTGCTGAAAAGAATGTATATTCTGTTGCTTTGGGGTGGAGAGTTCTGTAGAAGTCTTTTAGGTCTGCTTGGTGCAGAGCTGAATTCAATTCCTGGATATCCTTTTTAACTTTCTGTCTCGATCTGTCTAATGTTGACAGTGGAGTGTTAAAGTCTGCCATTATTATTATGTGGGAGTCTAAGTCTCTTTGTAGGTCTGTAAGGACTTGCTTTATGAATCTGGGTGCTCCTGTATTGGGTGCATATATATTTAGGATAGTTAGCTCTTCTTGTTGAATTGATCCCTTTACCTTTATGTAATGGCCTTCTTTGTCTCTTTTGGTCTTTGTTGGTTTAAAATTTGTTTTATCAGAGACTAGGATTGCAACCCCTGCCTTTTTTTGTTTTCCATTTGCTTGGTATATCTTCCTCTATCCCTTTATTTTGAGCCTATTTGTGTCTTTGCACGTGAGATGGGTTTCCTGAATACAGCACACTGATGGGTCTTGACTCTTTATCCAATTTGCCAGTCTGTGTCTTTTTATTGGAGCATTTAGCCCATTTACATTTAAGGTTAATATTGTTATGTGTGAATTTGATCCTGTCATCATGATGTTATGTGGTTATTTTACTCGTTAGTTGATACAGTTTCTTCCTAGCCTCGATGGTGTTAACAATTTGGCATGTTTTTGCAGTGGCTGTTACTGGTTGTTCCTCTCCATGTTTAGTGCTTCCTTCAGGAGCTGTTGTAGGGAAGGCCTGGTGGTGATAAAATCTCTCAGCATTTGCTTGTTTATAAAGGATTTTATTTCTCCTTCACTTATGAAGCTTAGTTTGGCTGGATATGAAATTCTGGGTTGAAAATTCCTTTCTTTAAGAATGTTGAATATTGGCCCCCACTCGCTTCTGGCTTGTAGAGTTTCTGCCGAGAGATCCACTGTTAGTCTGATAGGCTTCCCTTTGTGGGTAACCCGACCTTTCTCTCTGGCTGCCCTTAACATTTTTTCCTTCATTTCAACTTTGGTGAATCTGACAATTATGTGTCTTGGAGTTGCTTTTCTCGAGGAATATTTTTGTGGCATTCTCTGTATTTCCTGAGTTTGAATGTTGGCCTTCCTTGCTAGGTTGGGGAAGTTCTCCTGGATAATATCCTGGAGAATGTTTTCCAACTTGGTTCCATTCTCCCTGTCACTTTCAGGTACACCAATCAGACGTGGATTTGGTCTTTTCACATAGTCCCATATTTCTTGGAGGCTTTGTTCATTTCTTTTTATTCTTTTTTCTCTAAACTTCTTTTCTCACTTTACTTCATTCATTTGATCTTCAATCACTGATACTCTTTCTTCCAGTTGATCGAATCGGCTACTGAAGCTTGTGCATTCGTCACGTAGTTCTCGTGCCATGGTTTTCAGCTCCATCAGGTCCTTTAAGGACTTCTCTGCATTGGTTATTCTAGTTAGCCATTCGTCTAATCTGTTTTCAAGGTTTTTAACTTCTTTGTGATGGGTTCGAAATTCCTCCTTTAGCTCGGAGACGTTTGATCATCTGAAGCCTTCTTCTCTCAACTTGTCAAAGTCATTCTCCATCCAGCTTTGTTCTGTTGCTGGTGAGGAGCTGCATTCCTTTGGAGGAGGAGAGGTGCTCTGATTTTTAGAATTTTCAGTTTTTCTGCTCTGTTTTTTCCCCATCTTTGTGGTGTTATCTACCTTTGGTCTTTGATGATGGTGAGGTACAGATGGGGTTTTGGTATGGATGTCCTTCCTGTTTGTTAGTTTTCCTTTTAACAGTCAGGATCCTCAGCTGCAGGTCTGCTGGAGTTTGTGGGAGTTCCACTGCAGACCCTGTTTGCCTGGATATCAGCAGTGGAGGCTGCAGAACAGCGAACATTGCTGAACAGCAAATGTTGCTGTCTGATCGTTCCTCTGGAGGTTTTGTCTCAGAGAGGTACCCAGCCATGTGAGGTGTCAGTCTGCCCCTACTCGGGGGGTGCCTCCCAGATAGGCTACTCAGGAGTCAGGGACCCACGTGAGGATGCAGTCTGTTCGTTCTCAGATCTCAAACTCCGTGCTGATAGAACTACTACTCTCTTCAAAGCTGTCAGACAGGGACATTTAAGTCTGCAGAGGTTTCTGCTGCCTTTTGTTCAGCTATGCCCTGTCCCCAGAGGTGGAGTCTACAGAGGCAGGCCGGCCTCCTTGAGCTGTGGTGGGCTCCACCCAGTTCCAGCTTCCTGTTCGCTTTATTTACCTACTCAAGTGTCAGCAATGGTGGGCGCCCCTCCCCCAGCCTGGCTGCAGCCTGGCAGTTCAATCTCAGACTGCTGTGCTAGCAATGAGGGAGGCCCCATGGGCGTGGGACCCTCCGAGCCAGGTGAGGGATATAATATCCTGGTGTGCTGTTTGCTAAGACTATTGGAAAAGCGCAGTATTAGGGTGAGAGTGACCCGATTTTCCAGGTGCCGTCTGTCACAGCTTTGCTTGGCTATGAAAGGGAATTCCCTGACCGCTTGCACTTCCCAGATGAGGTGATGCCTCGCCCTGCTTCCACTCATGCTCAGTGCTCTGTACCCAGTGTCCTCCACCTACTGTCTGACATGCCCCAGTGAGATGAACCCAGTACCTCAGTTGGAAATGCAGAAATCACCCATCTTCTGCTTCACTCCCACTGGGAGCTGTAGACTGGAGCTGTTCCTATTCGGCCATCTTGCAGTCTCTTTCTTTAACATGTCATGTTTTATTTTAACAATTTGTTCAAAATTTCATTTAATTTCATGCCATATCCATGTTTGTTTTAATATAAAAACAGTAACAGGCAAGGTTATTTTTTTTTTTCTCAAATATGTCTAAAATAGACATCCCTGGCAGCTGTTATGTTGAGCCTTGCTTCTGAGTGTCTCCTTGGCACAGTACCACATATCCTGGGGATATGAACACTTTGAGAAGTGCAGATGTATAATGATAATAAACTAAGCTTAATCAGATGCAGGGTATCCATTTGGAGGCGGCTGTTTGACTCTGGCAGAGGTTTATTTGCAGGTGACTAAAGCAGCTGTGTCAAATTTCAAAACTACTCAAAACAGGTGTGGCAACTGACACCCCCAAGCCCCACGTTATCCTTGGCTCTTCTTCTGTTTCCTCCCCCAGATCTGAGGGAGGAGTTGAAGTGATGATATTTGCTTCACAAATTAACCAAAAATAAAAGTTGTCACGAAAAGTTTAATAATTTTATTTTTAACTGCTTCAAGGTGTTCTCATGTCAAAATGGCTTTGTCAAAATACCATTTACCTATCAGGTACTATTAATTGGAGGAGTTTGTGGAGAATGAGAAGCTTTAGAAAAAATCATGCTGTGGAGTCCAGTTGAAAGAGATTCTTGTTGAGGGGATACTATCTTATAAGCTCATGGCAATAAATTAGCCCCCTTTTAAAATAAGTTTTGAACCAAATAACTAGAAGAATAAGATGTGTAGAGGGGGTTGGCTCATTCAAGGCTGGCATAGAAATCAAAGGCTAAAGTGAGGCGAGAGAAGGGAATTTAGTAAAGTGGGTGATGGAATCCTTGAGGATAAGTCAGCATTATGTAGGTTGACACTACAGGTGAGAAAACTTAATTGGTATTTTTTATCCCTTTGTCATACTTTAACTTATTTCTTAAGTCAGTGCATGCCAACTCTGTTCTCAGATATTGCAGTGAATTGAAAGATCAATGCAGTTTGAAGTCAGCCCTGAGTGGGACCACTCATATCAGTGTTTGCAGACACAGGTGTTCTACAGGGTCAGATACAGAGTTTAGAAAAACAGCACGATAATATCTCGGTTCTGTATATTGTGCACTTTTCTAGAGAATTCCAGAGCTCTGAGAGTAAAAACAAACAAACAAACAAATAAAAAACTTTCCTAAAATTAGTGCTAAAGAGGAAAATTTTGTCAGGAACAAGTGAGTGCTTACGTTTTTATTTCATTAAAATTATGATCACATTTAGTGCTCCTATATTTTGGTCAGTCAAATAATTTTGAATACCAGCTAGTCAATTTTACCTTTCAATTTGAATAGTTTTGATTGTTGGCATAGCTGCTTTCATCACCTGCAAATAAGTTTTACCTATAATGCAATCTGATCGAATCTGTACTTCAAACATAAAAAAATTTTTAGTATATTAAAGCCACATACCTAACTTTTAGATTAACTACTCTTTGGAATTATATACATTTTTCCCTATTTCATCGATGTGGATGAAATAAATTCTTGGCTTTCTAAGTAATAAAACTGTCATACTGAGTGGTTTTGTAAATTTGGTAATATGTAGAAATAAATTATTTATTAATCTCATATATTCTTTTAAATCAAGAATATTATTAAGAGTCCTTGTTAGTGATTAGAAGCATGGATTCTTAAACCAGACTGTCTCAGTTCAAACCTCAGAACCTAACAGTACATAGAAAGTATTTGGAACATTATCTGGCATATAGGAAGAATTATAGAAGTGTTAGCAACTCTTGCTTTCAGAGAAGAAAATCTATTAAAAAACTGAAAACCTGAAAATATGAAATAACATTGAAATCAAATGAGTGTTTCTTATAATTTATGTAGAGGAAATACTGCCAGGATAAGTCAAATTACTTGAAAATCTTATTTCTGACAAAATTCTAGGTAAGAAAATTGATATTTGAAGTATATAGGTGTACATCTCCATAAAGTCATCTTAGGAACCTGAACTCTGTGATATTTTGATTAATAGAAAACAGCATTATCTTATGCTATAGAAATGACTTCACAAGTTTTCTTAAAAATAATATACCTTTGGCTTTATATAAAGACTAAAATGAATAAAAATATGAATGTACCCTTTTATTTTCTTTTCAATTTTTGTGGGTACATTGTAGGTGTATATATTTATGAAATACTTGAGATGTTTTGATACAGGCATGCAATGTGGGATAAGCACATCATGGGGAATGGGGTCTTCATCTCCTCAATAATTTATCCTTTGGGTTACAAACAATCCAACTACACTTTTAAGTTATTTTAAAATGTATAATTAAGTTATTATTGACCATAATCATCCTGTTGTGCTATCAAATAGTAGGTCTTATTCATTCTATCTTTTTTTTTTTTCTTTGCTTTTAAGTGACTAAAAATAAATAAATAAATTTTGACTTATACTTTAAGTTTAGGGGTACAAGTGCAGGTTTGTTATACAGGTGAACTTGTGTCATGGGGGTTTGTTTTACAGATTATTTCACCACCCAGGAATTAAGCCTAGTACCATTCATTATTTTTCCTGATTCTCTCCCTCCTCCCACTCTTTACCCTCTGAAGGGCTCCAGTTTGTGTTGTTCTCCTGTGTGTCTATGTGTTCTCATCATTTAGTTCCCACTTATTTTTTTTTAAATTTTTATTTTTTTTCCTTCAGGACGTGCAGATTTGTTACACAGGTAAACATGTGCCATGGTGGTTTGCTGCACCTATATACCCATCACTTAGGTATTAAACCCTGTATGAGCTCCCATTTATAAGTGAGAACATGTGGTATTTGGTTTTCTATTCCTGTATTAGTATGCTAAGGATAATGGCCTCCAGCTCCATCCATGTCCCTGCAAAGAACTTGATCTCATTCCTTTTCATGGCTGCATAGTATTTCATGGTATATATGTACCACATTTTTTTTATCCACTCTATCATTGATGGACATTAATGTTGACTCTATATCTTTGCTATTATGAATAGTGGTGCAAGGAACATACATGTGCATGTGTCTTTATATCACAGTGATTTATCTTCCTTAGGTATATAGCAAGTAATGGAATTGCTGAGTTGAATGGTATTTCTGTCTTTAGGTCTTTGAGGAATTGCCACAGTGTCTTCCACAATGGCTGAACTAATTTACACCCCCACCAACAGTGTATAAGCATTCCTTTTTCTCCACCACCTTGCCAGCATCTATTATTTTTGACTTTTTATTAAAAAGTCATTTATTAAATAGTCATTCTGACTGGTATAAGATAGTATCTCAGTGCATTCCTCTAGTGATCAGTGATATTGAGCTTTTTTCCAATTATTTTTTGTGGCAACTGTGAATGGGAGTTCATTCCTGATTTGGCTCTTGGCTTGACTGTTGTCGGTGTATAGAATTGCTAGTAATTTTTACACATTAATTTTGTATCCTGAGACCTTCCTGAAGTTGTTTATCAGCTTAAGAAGCTTTTGGGCCTAGACAAGGGGGTTTTCTAGATATAGGATTATGTCATCTGTGAACAGGGATAGTTTGACTTCCTCTCTTCCTATTTGAATACCCTTTGTTTCTTTCTCTTGCCCAATTGTCCTGGCCAGAACTTCCAATACTATGTGGAATAGGAGTGGTGAGAGGGCACCTTTGTCTTGTGCTGATTTTCAAGAGGAATGCTTCTAGCTTTTGCCCATTCAGTGTGATGTTGGCTGTGGGTTTGTCATATATGGTTCTTATTATTTTGAGGTATTTTCCTTCAATACCTAGTTATAGGGAATTTTTAACATGAACGGATGTTGAATTTTACCAAAAGCCTTTCTGCATCTTTTGAGATAATCATGTGGTTTTTGTCTTCAGTTCTGTTTATGAGATGAATCACATGTATTGACTTGTGTATATTGAACCAATCTTGCATCCCAAGGATGAAGCTTACTTGATTGTGGTGGATCAGCTATTTTGATATATTTTGATATGCTGCTGGATTTGGGTTGCTAGTATTTTGTTGGGGATTTTTGCATCAGTGTTCATCAAGGATATTGGCCTGAAATTTTCTTTTTTTGTTGTATCTCTCCCAGGTTTGGGTATCAGGATAATGCTGGCCTCACAGAATGAGTTTGGAAGGAGTCCTTCCTCCTCAACATTTTGGAATAGTTGCAAAGGGAATGGTACTAGCTCTTCTTTGTAAATTTGGAAGAATTCCTCTGTGAATCCATCTGGTCCTGGGCTTTTTTTGGTTGGTATGCTATTTATTACTGCCTCAATTTCAGAACTCATTATTAGTCTGTTCAGGGATTCAGTTTCTTCCTGGTTCAGTCGTAGGAGGGTGTATGTGTCCAGAAATTTATCTATTTTTTCTAGATTTTCTAGTTTATGTGCATAGAGGTGTTCATAATATTCTCTGATGGTTGTTTGTATTTCTACGGGATCAGTGGTAATATCCCCCTTGTCATTTATGGTTGTGTTTATTTGAAACTACTTTTTTTCTTTATTAGTCTAGCTAGCAGTGATCTGTTTTATTAATTTTTCAAAAAACTAGCTCCTGGATTTATTGAAGCTTTGAATGGTTTCTTGCGTCTCAGTCTCCTTCAGTTCAGCTCTGATTTTGGTTGTTTCTTGTCTTCTGTTAACTTTGGGATTTGTTTACTATTTGTTCTGTGGTTCTTTTGGTTGTGATGTTAGGTTAACTTGAGGTTTTTCTAACTTTTTGATGTGGGCATTTAGTGCTGTAAATTTCCCTCTTAAAACTGCTATAACTGTGTCCCAGAGACTCTGGTGTATTGTATCTTTGTTTTCATTAGTTTCAAAGGACTTGTTGATTTCTGCCTTGATTTTATTACTTAACCAAAAGTCATTTCAGAGCAGGTTATTCAATTTTCGTGTAATTGTATGGTTTTGAATGAATTTCTTAGTCTTGATTTCAAATTTGTACTGTGGTTTGAGAGACTGTTGGTTATGATTTCAGGTCTTTTGAATTTGCTGAGGAGTGTTTTACTTCTGATTATGTGATTGATTTTACAGTAAGTGCCATGTAGTGATGAGAATAATGTATATTTTGTTGTTTTTGGGAGGAGAGTTCTATAGATATCTATTAGGTCCATTTGATCCACCGCTGAGTTGAGGTCCTGAATATCTTTGTTAATTTTCTGTCTCAATGATCTGTCTAATATTGTTGGTGGGATGTTAAAGTTCCCCACTGTTATTTTGTGGGAGTCTAAGTCTCTTTGAAGGTCTCAGAACTTTCTTTATGAATCTGGGTGTTCCTGTGTTGGGTGCATATGTATTTGGGATAGTTAATTCTTCTTGCTGAATTGAACCCTTTACCATTATGTAATGCCCTTCTTCATCTTGTTTGATCTTTGTTGGTTTAAAGTCTGTTTTGTCAGAAAGGAGAATTGCAACCCCGGATTTTTTTCTGTTTTCCATTTTCTTGGTAGATTTTCCTCCATCTCTTTATTTTAAGCCTATGTGGGTCATTGCATGTGAGATGGGTCTTTCGAAGATGGCATACTGATGGGTCTTGGTTCTTTATCCAGCTTGCCACTCTGTGTCTTTTAATTGGTGTATTTATCCTATTTACATTTAAGGTTAGTACTGATATGTGTGGATTTGATCCTGTCATCATGATGTTAGCTAGTTATCTTGCAGACTTGTTTATGTAGTTGCTTTATTGTGTCACTGGTCTGTGTACTTCAGTGTGTTTTTATAATGACTGGTAATGGTCTTTACTTTTCATATTTATTGCATCCTTCAGGATCTCTTGTAAGGCAGTTTTGGAGGTAACAAGTCGTCTCAGCATTTGCTTGTCTGAAAAGGATCTTATTTCTCCTTCATTTATGAAATTTGAATGTTGGCCTGTCTAGGTAGGTTGGGAACGTTCTCATGGATGATATCCTGAAGTATGTTTTCCAAATTGATTCCATTCTTCCCATCTCTTGTAGGTACACTTATCAGTCATAGATTCAGTCTGTTTACCTAAGCCCACATTTCTTGGAGGTTTTGTTTATTCCTTTTCCTTCTTTTTTCTCTATTTTTGTCTGCTCCCATCCTCTCAGACAGGCAGTCTTCAAGCTCTGAGATTCTTTCTTCTGCTTGATCTATTATGCTATTAATATTTGTGATTGCAATATGAAATTCTTGTAGGGTGTTTTTCAGCTCTGTCAGGTTGGCTACATTCTTCATACCAGCTATTTTGTCTGTCAACTCCTGCAATGTTTTATCAGCATTCTTGTGCTGAATCTTTCTCATCTTTTTATGCTTATCTACCTTCTATCTTTGAGGTTGCTGACTTTTAGGTGATTTTTTTTTTTTTCCTTTAACAGTCTAGCTACTTTTCAGTAGGGCTTCTGTGGTATGCTGAGAGTCTTCTCTAGTCCCTAATCAACTCAGATTTTCCAGTACCTAGACGTATCACCAGTGAAGGCTGTGAATGAGCAAAGATAGCAGCCTGCCCCTTCCTTTGGGAGGTCCATCTCAGGGAGGTACAAACTTGTTGCCAGCCTGAACACACCTGTGGGAGGTGGCTGGAGACTCCAGATCAGAGGTCTGACCCAGTCAGGAGAAATGGGATCAAAGGCCTGTTTAAAAAAGTTGTCTGGGTCGTCGGCAAAGCCTGAGTCCTGTCTTCTTGCTCTCCTCCTGGGACAGCATGAGCTTCACCACTGGCTCCACCTTCACCAACTACCGGTCCCTGGGCTCCGTCCAGGTGCCCAGCTACGGCGCCCAGCCGGTCAGCAGTGCAGCCAGTGTCTATACAGGCACTGGGGGCTCTGGTTCCTGGATCTCCGTGTCCTGCTCCACCAGCTTCTGGGGTGGCGTGGGATCCAGGGGCCTGGCCATGGGAATGGCCGGGGGTCTGGCAGGAATGGGAGACATCCAGTACGAGAAGGATACCATGCAAAGCCTGAATGACCACCTGGCCTCCTACCTGGACAGAGTGAGGAGCCTGGATACTGAGAACAGGAAGCTGGAGAGCAAAATCCGGGAGCACTTGGAGAAGAAGAGACCCCAGGTCAGAGACTGGAGTCATTACTTCAAGAACATTGAGGACCTGAGGGCTCAGATCTTCGCAAATGCTGTGGACAATGTTGGCATCATTCTGCAGATCGACAATGCCCATCTTGCTGCCGATGACTTTAGAGTCAAGTATGAGACAGAGCTGGCCATGTGCCAGTCTGTGGAGAGTGACATCCATGGGCTCCACAAGGTCACTGATGACCAATGTCACTCGGCTGCAGCTGGAGACAGAGATCAAGGCTCTCAGGGCAGAGCTACTCTTTATAAAGAAGAACCACGAAGAGGAAGTAAAAGGTCTACAAGCCCAGATAGCCAGCTCTGGGTTGACCGTGGAGGTAGATGCCCCCAAATCTCAGGATCATGGCAGACATCCAGGTCCAATATGACGAGCTGGCTTGGAAGAACCGAGAGGAGCTTGACAAGTACTGGTCTCAGCAGATTGAGGAGAGACCACAGTGGTCACCATACAGACCACCGAGGTTGGAGCTGCTGAGATGATGCTCATGGAGCTGAGACATACAGTCCAGTCCTTGGAGATGGACCTGGACTCTATGAGAAATCTGAAGGCCAGCTTGGAGAACAGCCTGAGGGAGGTGGAGGCCCACTACACCCACCAGATGGAGCAGCTCAATGGGATCCTGCCGCACCTGGAGTCAGAGCTGGCACAGACTCGGGCAGAGGGACAGTGCTAAGCCCAGGAGTAGGAGGACCTGCTGAACATCAAGGTCAAGCTGGAGGCTGAGATCACCACCTACCGCCGCCTGCTGGAAGATGGCGAGGACTTCAATCTTGGTGATGCCCTGGACAGCAGCAACTCCATGCAAACCATCCACAACACCACCACCTGCCAGATAGTGGATGGTCAAGTGGTGTTTGAGACCAATGACACCAAAGTTCTGAAGCATTAAGCCAGCAGAAGCAGGGTACCCTTTGGGGAGCAGGAGGCCAATAAAAAGTTCAGAGGTCAAAAAAAAAAAAACAAAGTAGTCTGGCCACATTTTTGTAAAGCAGCTGTGCAGTGCTGGGAGTCCACTTCAGCCCCTGGTTGCCTGGGATACTTCAAAAACTGGTAAACAATTCCCTAGGAATGAGTCTGAATCCAGGGCGCTGAGTAGTAAGAGTCACCCCACTTGCATGGTGCCTTACAGGATAAGTCCCACTGGCCTGGAACTCCAGCCAGCCACTCCTAACTAATTTTTTTTTTTGTACTCATTAAACATCCCCACTTCCCCCTGCTCCCCACTACCCTTCCCAGCCCCTGGTAACCATCCTTTTACTCCCTATCTGTATGAGTTCAATCGTTTTGATTTTTAGATACCAGAAAAAAGTGAGAACATGTGATGTTTGTCTTTCTGTGCCTGGTTTATTTTGCTTAATATAATGATCTCCAGTTCCATCCATGTTGTTGCAAGTGACTAGATCTCATTCCTTTTTTTTGGCTTAATAGTTCTCCATTGTGTATGTGTACCACATTTTCTTTATCCATTCGTCTGTTGATAGTCACTTAGGTTGCTTCCAAATCTTGTTATGAACAGTGCTGCCACAAACGTAGGAGTGCAGTTATCTCTTCAAGGTCCTGATTTCCTTTCTTTTGGATATATATGCCCAACAGTGGGATTGCTGGATCATACGGTAGCTCAATTTTTAGTTTTTTGAGGAACTTCCAAACTGTTCCCGATAGTGGTTGTACTAATTTACATTCCCACCAATAGTGCACAAGGGTTTATTTTTCTACACATCTTCTTCAGCATTTGTTATTTCCTGTCTTTTGAATATAACCCATTTTATATACAAATGATATAATGATATCTCATTGTAGCCTTGATTTGCATTTCTCTGATGATCAGTGATGTTGAGCACCTTTTTGTATGCCTGTTTCCCATTTGTATGTCTTATTTTGAGAAACATCTATTCAAATCTTTTGCCAGTTTTTTGATTGGATTGTTACCTTTATATTTTCTGGAAAACCACTTTGTGGCATTATCTATTATTAATGTTCCTTGTATTAGCACTCACTTGATACATATTATAAAAAATCATTTATTAATAGAGAAATGTTTCTTTTCCTCACATACAACTTTGCTTCCACTGATAAGAAAATAAGAATGATTAAGCTCATTATTTATATATATTCTGCCTTGTAAAGCAGAGGAATTGCTGTGTGTTTAACAAACTACTTTCTTTTTCTTTTAGTCATAGAGAAATACTATTCTTTCCAGTCACCTTGTATCAACATGGGGCCATGTAACTAAGCCTGGTCAACAGAATATGAATGGATGTATGCCAGTTTTAAACATGACCTCTAAATTATCTTGCAGTCTTAAACATGCTCTCTGTATGCTTATGAACTGACTGAATGTAGAGGATCTAGCAGAAGCACAGACAAAAGTCTGGCAGATGGTCACATCACAGTGTTTAACAGTGGCAAATCCATAAAGGTCTGCGGCAACCTTAATTCTTGCCTCCTCAGAAGACATAATTCAACTGAGGGGTATAAGACAGAGTGAGAGACTGAGGCAAGTTTTAAAACAGGAGTGAAAGTTTATTAGAAAGATTTAGAGCAGGAACAAAAGGAAGTAAAGTACACTTAGAAGAGGGCCAAGCAGGTGACTTGAGAGATCAAGTGCATGGTTTGTTGGCATACTTCCAGGGTCATGTGTCACTTCTCCCCTGATTATTTCCTTGGGGTGGGCAGTCTGCATGCACAGTGGCCTGCCAGCACTTGGGAGGCGCTGTATGTGCAGTGTGTTTACTGGAGTTGTACGCATGCTTACTTGGGGCATTCTTCTCTCACCAGTCAAATGCTCCTAGAAGGTCATATATCAGTTAAACTCAGCCATTTTTCCTCTTAGTGCTTATGCTTGAGCCCACTTACCCAACTCCTGAGATCTTATTGGGATGCTACTGATCACCAGTTTCAGGTTTTTCTATCTATTGGGAGACTCCCTTTTCCTGGTGCTGGCTGTGACCAATTATTATTTTAGAGAAACAGTGTAACAATCACCAGACCATCACCTGATGCTTGCCTGACATTCTCGATGAGGTTGTCGGGGAGAGACCCTCTCATGCCCTATTCATGCCTGACAAGCTACTTCCTGTAACAAAAGGAGCTGTGATCACTAAGTCACTACTTGAAGCAGAGCTGCCCAAGAGAGTCACCAAATCAGAAACATACTGTGACAAAAAGAATCAAACTCTGTAAAATATTTGAAGACTTTTATTCTGAGTCAAATATGAGTGAGCAGTGGCCCGTGACACAGCCCTAGGACATCCTGAAAACATGTGCCCAAGGTGGTCAGGCTATAGCTTGGTTTTATACGTTTTAGGGAGACTTAAGACATCAGTCAATGTGTGTAACATGAATATTGTTTCAATCCAGAAAGGTAGGACAACTTGAAGCCCTCTCTCTGAAGGGAGGGCTTCCAGGTCACAGATGGAGTCAAAGATTTCCTAATTGGCAATTGCTGAAAGACTTATTATCTAAAGACCTGGAATCGATAGAAACAAATGTCTAGGTTAAGATAAGGGGTTGTGGAGACCAAGGTTTTAAATGCAGATAAAGCCTCCTGGTAGCAGCTTCAGAGGTCTTATCAGACCTAAAAAAGTGCCAGACTCTAAGTTCTCTCCTGGATCAAGGAAAAGGCCTAGAAAGGAATGGAGATTTTCTACAAAAAGTAGATTTTCCCTCCTGAGAGATAGCTTTGCAGGGCCATTTCAAAATATGTCAAAGAAATGTATTTTGGAGTAAAATACTTTGATTTCTTTCAGGGCCGGCTATCTGTCATGTGATGCTATATTACAGAGTCAGGCTGGATTTTGGTGTCTTATTGCTTAATGTTAATGCTAGTCAGCTGTGCCTGAGTGCCAAAGGGAGGAGGGTATAATGAGGCATATCTGACCCTCCTTCCTCCTTCCCATCATGGCCTGAACTGGTTTATTTTGGAATGCCCTTGGCTGAGAGGGAGGGGGGAGGGCTTAGAATTTTATTTTTGGTTTACAATACACATGAGATTTTCCATGAGAAAACACATCCCTACACCCACACCTACACACCCACACCCCAGTTTATTGCCCAAATCTGTTACAGGAAAGGGGTCCTGATCCAGACCCCAAGAGAGGGTTCTTGGATCTCACACAAGAAAGAATTCAGGGTGAGTCCACAGTGCAAAGCAAAAGCGAGTTTATGAAGAAAGTAAAGTAACAGAACAGCTATTCCATAGACAGAGTAGGCCATTCCCAAAAGTAAGAGGAGGAATATGTCCACCCTAGGTACAATGCTTGTTTATGTACAGGATGAAAAAGATCATGGGCAGATGTGCCCTGCTACAGGGGTTTGTGATAAAGGATTTATTTTCTTAATTACTATATTTTGCAAGAATCAATATTGTTATCTTTAAAGCAAAATTAGGAATGCTTTTGTTCTCAAGATATCAAGATATTGACACTCCCAAGTCTGGGTTCATTTAGTAAACATTATCAATCTATTCTCTTAACTGTGAACTTCTAGAGGCTAAGAATACCTGACTTTCTGGGAATGCAGCTCAGCAAGCCCCATCCTCATTTTCCTAGCCCTCACTCAAAATGGAGTCACTCTGGTTCAATTGCCTCTGACAAATCCACTGAGATATTGTTTGTTATAGCACCTGGCATTATTAATCCTGATTGACACACATTTAAAAATGTGCAGTGGTAGGACTCTATTGTCTAATTTTTGTTTTGTGTACTGAATTTCTTCTTTCTGCTTATTAATTTTTAATTTTTATTACCTCTTTATAATGTGCTATTCATGTATGCTTTTTCAAAAATTTCTAAGTGTTATATGTATAATTTATATGCAGGTAGAATATTAATTGATAGCAAGTAAGTTAAAAATCTTACCATATTTCGATTTTGTTTAAAGAAACATAACCAGAGTACACAATTGCTTCATAATCATTACTGTCCCAACATTAAAATTTAAGTGTAAAGAGAAGAAAAATAAATACTAAATTAATTAAAATAATTTCTATAAAAGGAATTCAGATGCTTTATATATGTGGAACCTCTTTTTCGTCTTTGAAGACTGAATTCATATTAGCATGTTTTAATGTTTTAAGAAATATTGCAATGAACTTTTTTCCAGTAATTTGTATTTTCTTTAAGGCAAACACAGACATACAAAATAGGCATATTAGAAATTTACTTATTGGGTCACATTATATTTTGAGGAAATGGGTGGATAATGTTGGTTAATGAAGGAGGAGGGTTATGTATAATTACGTTTTACACTTAGAATGTTTAACTCACTGTTCATTCAATCCCTCAAACACTCATCACACCAACAATACAAAGAAATAAACTTTAACCAAGAGCAAGTGATAAACTGTTGTACTTTGAACTCCTGTAACTTACAAAGAAAGAAAGTGGAATTATTCTAGAGATCTGTAAGGCCGTCAAATAGTCCCTGTGAAAAGCAATGTCAAGTAATGGCATTCTTATTTTAGAAAGAATGACAGCTGAATTAAGCATGGTGACTTGTTAGGTAATAAAAACAAGATAACATTAATAGAATCTGTGTCACTTCCCATTGTCAAGACAGGTCCTCATTGAGGAAGCTATGAACCAGAATTCCCTCATTAATGAGCACACCAGTTTGTTTAATGTTAGAAATGTGAAAATGGTTCTGACAGCATTCCTAAAAATGCACATGATGAAGATGCATTTATTATAGGTCCTGTTATGTGGAAGCAGATTCTGAGATGGAGTTTGAGGTACAGGATAATTATTAGGGATCAACACCTGTGGAAAGAATTGGGAGGAAATAGGATTTAATAGACAGAAAAGCTAATCTGTGATGCAGATCCAACAAAGTTTCAGTCAACTCCATGGGGAGTGCTCTGGAGCATCTTAGATAGGAAAGATGTGCTCAAGTCCCTCAGTGGGTGATTGAGGATGATGGTATGGTAAGTGGGGCCACCCTTGCTTCCCTCCCTGATTCCTGGAACCCTTCAATCTTCCTATTGGAAACATACAAACATACATAGCACATAGTGCATGGCACAATACTAGTACAAAGTTCTTTGATTTAATGTCTGTATTGTATGTTGGAGGATGGCACCCCATTCTCAGAGAACATTGCTTCTGAGCTAAGCTGGTGCTTCAATTCAATAGTCCTTCAAGAGAAAACTGAAATGGCCTCCAGCAGGCTATTGGACTCACTTCCACACTTTTCTCCTGTAAAGTGAATCCACTATTCTGAGGAATCCCATGCTGGTGGATCAAACGCGTCCTAATAGAAAGAGGTGCTGACTGATGCCCTGAAGGGAGGTTGAACAAATCTAAATCCAGCATATATGTCTAGTTTTTTTTTTTTTTTTTTAGATTGAATATCTCTCTCTTCCAGGATGGAAGATATTCAGTGTAATCAACTTGTCACCAATTAGCCCATTGATCTCTTCAAGGAATAGTGCTGTATGAGTTTCAGTGTAGGTTTCTCCTACTATCAGATTGGACATTTGGTTGCATAAGTAGGCAAAGTAGCTATCTGAGTTCATTTGTGCTGTTTTAACAAAATACCAAAGACTGGATATTTACAAACAATATGAATTTATTTCTAGCAGTTCTGGAGGCTAGGGAGTTCTAGATCAATGTGCTGTCAGGGTTTGGTATCTGGTGAGGGTTTACTCAATGCTTCCAAGGTAATGACTCATTGTTACATCCTCACATGGTGAAAGGCAGAAGGGCCAAAGGGCCGAATATATTGTGAAGTCTCTTTTATAAGGGCTTTAATCTTATCCATGAAGGAGGAGGCCTCATGAAATAGTCACCTACTAAAGGCTTCACCGGTTAATACTCCTGCATTGGCGATTAAGTTTCAACATAAATTTTGGAGGGAACACAAACATTCAAATCATAGCAGCAGGCTCGTAAATGCAAAGCTGTGCTGTTGGGCCCAAGCATTTCCTACCAGAACTACTTTATTCACATGCCACTACTGGGATGGTAGATTTGTGAGGCTTCTGATACCAAGTGGATAGCAATTATTTTATTTCTGGCAGCAATATGAAATATTCCGTCTTTTAAATTTTTGTTTTGAAGTCTAATGTTAAAAATTGCTGTTAGCTTTTGTTAGTATTTTCCTGATCTTTTTCTTTCCATTTTGTTTGTTTCAAACTTCAAATATATTTGTTTTCTTTTTTATGAGCCTCATAAGCAGTCATTTTTCAGTCCTTATGTGACTTGACTTATTCATATTATTTATAAAATTTGATTGCATTATTAATAAAATTTGATCACTTTCTCAGTGAAAAACTTCGTAAATAGCACATAGTGCATGGCATAATATACTTTTCACTGAGAAGAAAGTGATTAAATTTTATTTACTTCATTACCTACCAGAAGCTTGGAGGCACCTCCTATTACATATAGAAAAATATAAGAATGACTGGTGATATAGTTTGGCTATTTGTCCCTGCCCAATTCTCATGTTGAAATGCAATCCCCAGTGTTGAAGTTAGGGCCTAGTGGAAGGTATTTGAGTCATGGGGGTGATCCCTCATGTGTTGGTGCTGTCCTTGTGACAGTGAGTGAGTTCTCATGAGATCTGATAGTTTTAAAGTGTGGCACCTTCCCCCACCTCTGGCTTCCTCTCCTGCCATGTGATGTGCCTGCTCTCTCTTCACCTTTGTAAGCTTCCTGACTCTCTCTCACCCAGAAGCAAATGCGGGCCATATGTTTCCTGTACAGGCTGAACAACCACAAGCCAATTAAACCTCTTTTCTTTATAAATTATCTGGTCTCAGGTATTTCTTTATAGCAATGCAAGAACAGACTAATACGACTATTATCTGTATCACAATTACTAATGAATATTATGCTGCTAGTCTTAGCCAAAGTAACAAGGTAAAAAAATGAGAGTTATGAATATTGGAAAAATGGAAATAAAGCCCTTGTTATTTTTGGTAAAATGATTATTTACTTATAAAATCCAAGAGGACTGATTGTATAATAATTAGAACTTCTAAAACTGTTGAACAATGTGACTATTTTATATAACAGCAAACTTAATTAGAAATGCAATGGGAAAACACTTATAGTTAAACATACATACAAGCCTTAAAATATAGCAAAATTTTGAGATACAGAAAAAGACCTTCACAGAACATAAAATGTAAGACCATATTGCTAGTGTCTTTAGTTGCAGAGACCTAGTCTACTCTAGCTTGTGATAAAAGAAAAACGTCAGCCAAATTAAAGGAGTTTTATTGAACAAAGAATGATTCATGACTCAGGCAGCCCCCAGAATCACAGCAGATTCACAGAGACTCTCGGGGTGCCTCATGGTCAGAACAAATTTGTGGACAAAAATGGTAAAGTGGCATACAAGAATTGGAAGTGAGGTACAGAAACAGCGACATTGGTTATAGCTCCGCATTTGCCTTATTTGAACACAGTTTGAACATTCAGCAGTCTATGAGTGGTTGAAATATGCTGCTGGGATTGGCCAACACTCAGCTATTGTTACAAGTGCATACTATTAAGTTAGGCTTTGAATTTTGTCTGACTATTAAGCTAGGTTACAGTTCATCTACAAGGACTCAAACGTAGAAGTACAGAGTCCTTCTCAGGCCATATTTAGTTTGCTTTAACACTTATTTAAGCAAGAGAGGATTTAGTATGGGATATTAGTCATGTTCCCAGCTCTTTAGGTGGTTTGACAGGACCAACTCCAGGGTGAATATCCAGGAACAGTTTTGGGGGGCCTATAGAGGTTGTGGTGACTGGCAAATTTATTGAAAAGGGATATGAATGGAAACATGCACCTGAAAGCAAGTCTTGAACAGTGTTGTAGTTTACAAAGGACTTTTATATAAAAGAAATGAATGTAAGAGAAATACAGTAGTTCTCCCTTATTTGGGAATAATGTCTAGGATTTCCATGCATGCCTGAAACTGTGGATAGTACTGAACCGGAAACCAATTGCTGTCAGTTGGTTTCTGTTTATGTCTTGCACCCACAAATTTAATGTCCTTTCCATCTCAACTAAGCACTTACCATGCACTGTGGCTGTAACTTCTGCAGTTTGAGGGGCAACAGTGAAACTAGTGCAAATTTCTTTTTCCTTCTTCAGAATTTCATGGATAGAAGATTTCTTATTAATGTAGATCTTGGCAATCTCAGCACACCATTTTTTTGTTTTCATATTGAGTTGAGAACTTTCATCTCTTCACTTAAAAGAAGCACTTTATGGTTCCTTTTTGGCATATCCAAATTGCCAGCATCACTACTCTTGGGCTTTGGGGCCATTATGAAGTAAAATAAGAGTTCCTTGAGTGCAAGCACTATGATACCACAGTAGTTGATCTGATAACCTAGCCAGCTACTAAGGGACTGACAGACCAGGAGTAGACAGTGTAGATATGTCAGACAACGGGATGAATCAACGTTTGGGCTTGATGAAGCAGGAGAGTGCAAGATTTCATCATGCTAGTCAGAACAGTGGGCAATTTAAAATGCATTTGTTCATTTCTGGAATTTTCCTTTCAATATATTTGGACCTTGATTGACCACAGGTAACCGAAATTGTGAAAAGCAAAACCACACATAATGGGGATTTCTGTAATTCTAAGATACTATTTTTTGAAGTGCACTTTAGATCAGAGTTGTTGGGCAAGAATGACCTATAAGAAAATAGGAAGAGACAGAGTGAGGTGGATGAGAGAGCCCTGCTGCTTACCGCCTGTTCAGGAAGTTATATATTCTGTGTATTTGTTGGGGTAAAATTGAGAGGGGTCTGTAGAGTAAAGAGCTGGCTTCTTAAGTTCAGGTTTCTGGTACTGTAATGTTTTGCCATTATCCTAAAATATTGCTAAGCAAACAGCCCCTTAACTTCAGAGAAGCTTTCAAGTTTTAAATGCTAGTGGACAATATTGGGAGATGTTTACATCTCAGAATTATGTGATTCATAGGAAAATCACTGGGAAATTTCAATATTTACTACTTTGAACAGGCAAATATGCCTAAAACACACTAATTTAGTTAACTGCAACTAATGACAAAAATTAGAGTAGATTTTCAGTAAACTGTAAATTTAGGATATAGAGAAATGAGATCTTCATAATGAAATTATCAGATTAAGTGAGGAAATTAGTAGAAAACTTTATTCAAATAAATAGTTACTCAATTTTTGGAGATATAGTATTATCCCCTTTAATTCTGGCTAAATTACTACATATGTTCTGTGATGTCTGAAAAAAAATTTGTATTTGTGTTTTGATTTCTACTTTTCTATGATTTAGATGCAGACTAGTGTTAGCACAAAACTCTTTCCTCAGGAAACTCTTTCTATATATATTTTTAGGTAATAATTAGTTTTCTAACAAAAGAAAGATACAACAATATAAATATTTTATGAATATTTCAAATAAATATGGAGAATATTTTATTTTGTGGTTTCTTCTGGATTCAAGGCATTTTATCCTTTAGTTTGATAAATACATTGAATCTCTGGTGAAATTCATTTTTTTGAGTAACTCATGCAGTAAAACCAGATTGTGGAGCTGTTTACCATGTTATTAACTATTTTTCAGTGACAATCTTTAATAACATGATAGTCCATAAAATTTGGGCAAACAATCTCATATAGATTTGTAAATTTGGTGTAATTCACTGCACTGTGAGGAAAAAACAGTAAAAATGATAGATTTTTAAAAGAATACAAATAAACACATACGAATTTGGTAACTTCTAGGATAAAACTATAGAGATTCTTATTTCCCAAGTATTTAATGATTCTGATTTAGCATATAATACATTATTTTACTGGGCTTAAAGTGGTTTAAGTGAATTGGGTAGGGCATCAGAAAGGTGTATTTGAAGCATATTGTTGTTCCAGTGTAATTAACAATATTACATTTATGTTTACCTTTTATTTCCATGAACATTTAATGTGGCAGACATGGACTGAGGGAGATGCTGTCACAGATCATCTTTTTTTTTTTTGAGACAAGGTTTCACTCTGTCACCCAGGTTGGAGTGAAGTGGCATGATCATGGCTCACTGCAGCCTCTACTTCCTGAGTTCAAAGCAATCCCCCAACCACAGCTTCCTGAGTAGCTGAAACTATAGATGTTTGCCACCATCACTGGCTAATTTTTGTATTTTTTGTAGAGACAGGGTTTCTCCATGTTGCTCAGGATTCCTCCTGCCCCAGCCTCCCAAAAGGTTGGAATTATAGGTGTGATCCACCATGCCCAGCCAGATCATCTTTCTTTAATTCTCACAAAAAATCCTTTGAGATGGTGAACACATGATCATTTTCCTTTAAGGAATGTCTTTAGAGAGACTATCTGACTTTCCGAAAGTCACATTTCTATTCTTCGGGGCAGCATTAGAATGAAAACTCCAACATATCTGAACCACAGCCAATGCCTGTTGCAGTATGGATGCCACTTTGCATATTTTGGGACCATCTAGGCCTACTGCTATTGCTACTTACTCCTCAGACACACCCATTCTGCAGGGTTGTCCCTCCTCTGGCTGTAGCTCCTAAGGACATTTCTACTTCTCCTGCCTCAGGAAGATTGTCATCTTATTCTTGGGGTTTTTTTCCCTTTCCAAGACTTGACTGAAGAATGGGGATACAGTTTTACCCTTCTTCCTTTCTTGCTGTCCTAAACACAAAGCTTCTTTGTTTCTCCACATTTGCTGCCATACACACACATTTTTTTAAATTTTTAAATACAGTGAAGAAAATATAGATAACAGAAAACCTGGATGTAATAAAAACTTCCAATTTTACACAGTCTCTCTAGTTGAATAGTTTCTGATGTAATTTCTGATTCTCTTCTGAGAATGTATAGAGTGGATTTAAAAAATACAGTCAGAGAGAGAAAGACAGACACATCCATAAAAATATGTCCACCCAACTTTTTTTGCAGGAAAAAAAGATAATTTGTAAAGAAAGTATAATATGCTGACTGGCAAGGAATTTGCATTTTCAGTCAGAAGACTGTAAGTGTTATTACCTGGTCATGAGAATCTTGGCCCTGCTTGGCTCAAGTATCTGTGTATAACAATCCCTAAAAGGGTTCTCTAACCTGGAGATTGATGCACACTATGGAATGATTTGCTGAACAGGCTATTCTTTCTTTTCTTTCATGAGAACTGCCGCCAGTGCATGCTTACTTATGATGAATTTTAAAGGCCATAGAGGGCATCCTTACACAAGTCTCTAGTTCCACTTTGCACAATAGGTTAGTTCTTAATAATTCTGGGTGTTGCTATTTTTTTTAAGATGTCATGGGGTCTCATCTACATTAAGAAAGAACTTCTTGATTTAGGGTCATTTTTTATTAAGTTTTTGCTTAAAGCCAGTACTTAAGTGCAATATGCAAGCACCATGACCTGCTTTGGAATCGAAACAAAACAGATTGATTTTTCTCCTCCAACACTGAAATATAGATGCTGTGAACTTCATTAAACATCAGCCCAGGAACAGCATAAAAAGGGCAATGCAATTTAATCTTCCTCTTTCCCATAACTTGTTGGTATCTTCAAGTAATATTTGACAGATACCCATCATATTTCATGTCCTAAAATGACTATATTGTACCATTAGGGAGTATACTCTTAAAATATTAAAATATGTTTGCCCCACAAATTATAGGCAGAATGTTGGTATCAGATCTCAGCAGTTCTTCTTTGCAGGTTAGTTAGCATTTGAGCCATGTATCGAGGTGGGCTCATGGGTCTGGGGTGGAGGTATTTCCTAAACCTGATGGTATGTCTATATGACAACAAAAAAGATGATCTTAATAAATGATAGCCTTATTGCAATCAGGACCTCTTTAAATTAATGCAGTTTTCAAATTACTTCTGTTTTTTTAAAATCAATGGAATTGTATATCCGAATATGATATTAAAAACTAATGGTTTAAAAACTTTAGCTTAAAGCCAGCAAAATAGTAAATATACTTCTTGGATAGTAGTCTGGAAAATTCAGTTATTAGTTGTATGCAGATAACTGTGGGTTTAATACAGTATTTATTTTCCTGTCTGCTTTTAGAAAAACAAAGCAAAATAAAACTTCAGAAAATGGTAGACAAAAGCTGTGGGGTAGCATTAAAAATGTTAAATTTTGCTTTTGTATCAGGTTATTCAGTGGGATTCAATGTTCAATGTTTAGGGTCAAAGCTGAAAAATCTGAGGTATTAAGTACCCATAATTTACACTTCATTCAGAGTTAGTAGTAAGTGACGGAACTAACCCTTCTGTATTATCCTCTTTCACTTGTATGAAATGAATAGGTTAGAGAGATAGAAAGTGTCGTACATGCAGTGATTGTGTTAGATATATCCCTTTCTCCTCCTTAGGGGAGAAATGGAGATTCTTTTCTTTCTAAAGCCAAACTGGGAGAAGGAGGGGCTCCAAGAGAGTCACTCATAAAGAATGGAGGTTCCTACCAGAAGGAGAAACTGGCTGGGATTTTGTTTCCTGTTTGAATGTCTGCTTAGCCAGTGTGCTAATCTATCTCTTGGTCTATTTCAATGAATGAGAATACAATAAGAGATTGTTGGCAGAATGGAGAGAGACTGCACTCCCACCATCTGGTGTAGCAAAGATGAAGTCAGGCATATATCATAGAAGGTAAGCAGACTTTGGCCACCCTACTTAGCTTTTTTCTGGTCAGGGAGACCCCAGCAGGAAAAGGCAGTAGATGTACAGCCATGGGAGGGAGATGGGATTGGAGAATGAGGTTGACCTGGAGCTTAAGGTACTTCAGCAGAGAATTGTGCTATAAGGGAACTCTTCAAGGCTTTTCTAAGAACTCATACAACCCTCACAAGAGTGAGGATTTGGGTGGCTTCCATGCATAAGGCATCAATGTCCAGCCAAAGAAGCAGAGAAATCTGTCACAGAGAGGGTTATAATAGCAGCCAGTTAAACAAAAAGGCACTTGTTTCTCTCCCTCTCCATTTTCCCTACCCTCAACCCATTAAAGGAGCTAGGCTTTGAAGAGAAAGAATGATGAAGGGAGAGAATAATACATACATACAGACTTGTCTCTTTCTCCTGTCCCATCACTACCTCTAGCAGTCAAAGTCTGTCCTCATGTTTGGGGCCAAGAAAGTTTAGACTGAGTTCAAGATTGCAACTTTTCATTGGACTGGATTTTAATAACCAAAAATTACTAGAAAGTTATGGAATCTATCAAATATAACATTAAGGAATGAGAAAAACATTTGACAAAATATTATTAAAAACAGTGGTTGAAAAAATAAATGATATTATGTTTAAATTCCAACTGTTTGAATTCACAGTGGTATTCATTTTTGAGAAAATGTCTTTCATTGGTTTGGCAGACAGAGTGGAGAAATAACATGGGATAAATGTGCATTGAGGGGCCACCTCTACTTCACTTCAGCTTCTGGAAAAAGTAAGAATTTCAAGACTGTAGGTATTTAGTTACAATCAAAGATGTGAAGGACATTTTTGTGGTTGTGGTTTTATATGGGTTAGACTTCTATGTAAGAACATTTAAAAGAAAAGCTCACATAATATGAAAGCATCTGGATTTCTCTTCATCAAATAATAAGTTGTCAGTTATATGAGTACAAAGGTGAATCACTGTGAATCAATTTTTAAATTAAAAAAGTTAATTTTTTGAGTACATAGTAGGTATATGTATTTATGGGATACATGAGATATTTTGGTACTAGCATGTAATGCATAATAACATATAAAGTGCCTCACACTCAAAGAGACAAAACATACACAAAAATCATTCTCATTTTAGAGTTTTAAAAAATGCCCTAAAATAATAACAAATTTAATGTAGCCATAAGACTACATTATGAATGTAGTCATAAGACTGCATTGACTACAATGTAATAAAATTAGAAATAAATAGTGAAAAGATATTTCAGAGGTGCAGTCTGGTTTCCAGGAGTGGTGCAGTAGCTTGTATTGAACTAATTATCCTATTGATAATAATTACAAACTGCATACAAAATACTTTTAAAAATCTTTGAAGTTATTGGAAATCAATCAAAAGCAGATAAAACTGGAGGAGAATTGTTTCTTCAAAGATCAGCACCACCACGGTTGAGATCAGCGTTTATATGGCTTTTCCACTGGGAGCATTTTCAAGACATATGGCACAGAGTATATAGAGTTTGATCAGAAAGTCACAGTTTTACTAGCCTGAAGAGGCAGAGGATGGGGGCTACCAGATTGGCTAGAAATTGGTGGCAGATCCAATAACTGGAAGCCAAAGAGGGAAATCATTAAAATCTATACAAATTCCCTACTCTCCTCAACTATTTGGCTTACTTTTCAACTGCACATATGCAGAAGTCTTACCATATAGCGCAACAAGAAAACAACAGCTGAAGGTTTGAAAAGGATGAGGCGATATTTTGAGAGGGACGGAGTTTAGAGTTCCAGTCCTATCAGATTATAGAATCTTGGTAAATACTTCAGGATTTTTACTGAAACCTAAGAAGGACTATACTTTAAAAAATAACTATATCCCAGGAATAAGGGATTTACATTTGGACTAAGGCAAAACCTTTCTACTCATAATTTAATTGCTTGCTGAAACAAAACTAATACTCTTCAGAGGAAGATAATACAATGAAAGAGCTGTACCATTTATAATCAGTAATGGCTGGATACAATCTAGAATAACTGGACAAATGAAGAAAGAGCAAATGTGATCTGTTGTTAAGAGAAAAATTGGTCACTAGAAACAGACCTACAGACATAGATGTTAGTAGAATAAGCAGAGTGACTTTAAAATGACCAGCAGGATAACTACATAAAGGAATAAACTTAAAAGATGGGTATAATGTGTGAAGAGATACGGAATTTGAAAATTTGGAAACTGTTAAAAAAAAAAAAAAAACCAATAGCGGTCCTAGAAGAAAAAAAGTATAGTATTAAAACTTAAAATTTTTTTTCAGATGGTCTTAACAGTAGATTGGAAGCAGCAGCAAAATTTTTGGCTAAACTTGAGAAACACCTACACTGAAGCATAAAGACAAAAAAAGAACTGAGCCTTAGTGCTTGTGGAGCATTTTCAAGTAGCCTAGAATAGATGTAATTAGAGGCTCAGAGGAGAAGAGAATGAGGCTGAAAATTTATGTTTTCTATTTTTTTAAGTTTGATTAAAAAACTGCAGTAACCTGTAAATCCTGGAAGCTCAAAAAATCCCAAGAAGAATAAATACAAAGAAAACCACATCTGTGAGCATCAAACTGTTGAATAAAAAAGATGATGAAAATGTTCTGTCTTTGATTGATGTGGGATTTCACAGGAACATATGTTTGTCAAAACTTATAAAACAGTACATTTTCATCTATCAATTTTACTCTTTGTAGATCTCAGTTTAAAAAAAAGAGGCTCATGGAATTTAAGTTTATACTGCTAGAAATGGTGGAACCAGAATTTGTATCCATGTTGTCAATGTGCTGTATACATTCACGTGGCTAAATCAATTTTGTCAAACTAAGTTAAATAATTTTTTTTCTTCAGGACCTATGGGAATCTTTTTTTTTGAGACTGAGTCTCATTCTGTTACCCAGGCTGGAGCGCAGTGGGGTGATCTCAGTTCACTGCAACTTCTGTCTTCACGGTTCAAGTGATTCTCCTGCCTCAGCCTCCCAAGTAGCTGGGATTACAGGCACGTGCCACCACAGCCGGCTAATTTATGTATTTTTAGTATCATTTGTATTTTTAGTTTCGCCATGTTGGCCAGGCTGGTCTCAAACTCCTGACCTCAAGTGATCCACCCCCACCCCCTTAACCTCCCAAAGTGCTGGGATTACAGGCTGGAGCCACAGTCCCCAGCCAGGGAATCTTTAGTATGTTAATTTGGACTCAGAATCTTTAAAGGAATAAACAATCATTTCTCAAGCTTAATTTGCTACAATGTCCTTTGTGTGGAACATTTTGAGGGAATAATATTTAATATTCCGAGGAACATGCTTTCAAACATGCCCTCTTGGTAATAAAACTTTCTAGGAATCTTTTCTATTCTAGAAAGAATAAAAGAAAGTGTGTAGCTGGGTATGGTGGCTCACGCCTGTAATTCCATGACTTTCGAGGTGGAGGCAAGAGGATCGCTTGAGCCCAGGAGTTCAAAACCAGTCTGGGCAACAAAGCGAGACCCTGTCTCTACAGAAAAATTAAAAATAATTAGCTAGACATGGTGATATGTACCAGTAGCCCAGCTACTCAGGAGGCTGAGGTGGGAGGATCAGAGGATTACTTAAGCCTGGGAGATCGAGGCTGCAGTGAGCCATGATTGTGTCACTGCACTCCAGTGACTACTTTAAAAATTCCATTTTAGAAAGTTATTATGTAAGAATATTTGATTGCACTGACAAATGTGATAAATTCCAAGAATAACAGATTATTAGGAATATAATAAAGTCTCTGAAATAACTAAAAAGGGGTATCAGATTTTTCCTCCTCTAATCGACTCTAATCAAATGTTAGAGTTGATTAAGGTAAATGTGATGTGACTGTTTTTGCCTCATTATGTAGTACATATATTTTCACAGGGCCAGCTGACACAGGCTATATAAATATAGTTTTCAAAACTGGAGGAAGAAAATATTAAATAACTTTCATTTTATTTTATGTTCCCTCAACAGCAGACCTGGAAACAAGGTTGATAGTGCAAGTTTGAATGCCGATTCCAGGAAGCACTTGTAAGGGAGTGAGACACTGAAGGGAAGGAAAGCAATAGGGTGCTGTCAGCCCATTCAGGCTGCTCTAACAGACTACCATAACCTGGGTTGCTTTTTTTTTTTTTTTTTTTTTTGAGACGCAGTCTTGCTCTGTCACCCAGGCTGGAGGGCAGTGGCGTGATCTCAGCTCACTGCAAGCTTTGCTTCCCGGGTTCATGCCATTCTGCTTCAGCCTCCCCAGTAGCTGGGACTACAGGCGCCAGCTAATTTTTTGTATTTTGTTTAGTAGAGACGGGGTTTCACCGTGTTAGCCAGGATGGTTTCAATCTCCTGACCTCGTGATCCGCCTGCCTCGGCCAAAGTGCTGGGATTACAGGTGTGAGCCACTGCGCCTGGCCCTCTGAGTTGCTTTTAATCAATAGAAATTTAGTTTTCACGGTTCCAAAGGCTGGGAAGTCTAAGAAAAGGCACCAGTAAATTCAGTGTCTGGTGAGGGCTGGCTTATGGGTTCATGGACAACTGTCTTTTTGCTTGTCCTTATGTGGCTGAAGGGGATAGCTAGCTCTCTGGGGTCTCTTTTATAAAAATACTAATCCTTATCATGAGGGCTTCACCTTCATGACTTAATTCCCTCTTAAAGGTTCCACCTCCTAATCCTAACCTCGTGGGTTAGGATTTCAACATAATTCTGGGGAGATGCAGACAGTCAGATAATAGTGTATTATTAAACCAGTTACCACTTGTTCTATCCTACTGCAAAATTCTGGGGGATACAGTAGAATACTTCAGACTTATCCTAGCTGAGGGAAAAGTTAACTGGGATGTTTATGCACCAACTCCCATCAGTCACCGGTTGAGAATTGCTCCCATGGGAGTATTAATTCTCAAGCATTTCTGGTCTGACTTCTGCACAGTGCACGCAGGCTCTAACCAGTAAAGCCCTCAACCTTTGGAAGCAGCAGAATGGCCGACGTCAAGGTGTAAGGGTGAGATATCTTCCTTATAGTTTCAGTTTAGCTCTTAGATAATTTCTTACCCAAAATAGATATTAATCATGAGCCAATTTTCCTAAGTAGATTTTTTTCTCGCTTCAAAAGTAAATTATCAACTAATAAGCTGTGGTCTTCCATACAATATATGTGGCTTCATCTACCCATGGTATATATTGACAATGATATCAAATTAGTTTGCCCAGTTCCCAAGAATCAGATCACATAGTGGAGTTTCTTGGGTTGGAGTAGACTACTGTTTTTCTCTCTAGGGAAATGCAAAATTCCATTTCATAAGGGTTGGAGCTATCCATTGCTTAAAGTGATTTCCTTCTGGGGTGTTAATTATGATCACATAATAAAATGAGTGCATGGATTCCTTGGAATTAGACTCTCTATTTTTATAGCATAGAGAAAATCCAAAAATATCCAGATAGGTTTCTACAGAAGATACATCAAAGATGCTAAATTAATACATTTTCAGTATAATCCTAGAAATGGAACAAACCAGTATAGAATATAGCAAGTTTTTTTTTTTAAACCAAAGAGCTTAATTTTCCACAGGAAAAATAGCAGAAAAATTTTCAGTAGTATAAAATGAGAAAAAATTTTACCCGGATTTAAAAATTCAAGCTGTGATGACGAGAAATGAACTTGCCCATATAGTGAGTCATAATTTCCAAATGTGGCTTATAACCACCACATTGTATGGTATGTCTGAAGTACTTCTGCCATGAAAATAACACCTACTCTGAAAGAATTTATCCATGATAAAATTTATGTAAAAAATTTAACCTAATGTCCTAATAAAGTTGTGGGGAAAGATACCAGGAATGAAATAATCAATTTCAAGCATAAGGGAGTAAAACCGAAAAAAATGAAAATGAGTCTCACAATTTTATGAATTTGTCATTTTATTCTTATGAAATTGTAGGAATTAGTGAATGGTGAAATAACGTGTAGTAAAATGGTTTTCTGTTTCTTGCCAAGATATAGTTAAGATTATAGAGCTAATAACACTGATTCAGAAACCAGCAGCGAAACTTTAACCTTTCGGCCTTCTCTATTGAGTGGATATAAAGATATCTATTAGGATACTTGCATCTATTTAAATCTCTTAAGTGAGAAGACTAACTATACCCAAAGTGCATAAAATCAAAATGTTTATTGAGATTTATGGAATAAATCTATGGGAGTTAGATAAAAGTCACTATGACTTTCCTTAAAAGAGAGTTCTTAAATGTATTAGTTAAATATTCTGAAATTTTAATTGGATGTGTCTTTGAGATAATGTTATAACTTCGTGACATAAAGAAGACCAGTATAGAAAGCTTTGAAACATTTTAAATTTACTAATATATGCCTATCTCCAAGAATGAGGCCCAGTATTTTAGAACCTACAATGAAGACATTCTTTCAGAATTTTTACATTTCTGATGGCCTTCTTAATTCATCAAGGTCACCTTTCTTACAAGCAGAGATATTTTCTCTTGTCTTGAGATATTGTACCATTCACATATTTGTTATGTCTAACATACCTCCTTCTAAAATGTATTTGAGGTTTCCTTTCCCTATATATAATAATGTGTGTCTGTGTGTGTGTATATTAACAAAAATCCTCCAATATTTCTATCTTACTTCTCCCTTCAGTAAATCCTCCATCAGGTAAACTTGAAAAAGTTGTGTACATGTGTTGTCTTTTTCATGACAAATTCACTCCTTGATTCACTCTAATCTGGTTATTTTGCTAACAATTCTACCTCAAATAACTCTTGCTCTATTTATCTCTAAGTCACAAAACCCAATGTATAATTTACATCTTCAACCTATTTGACTACTCAGCAGCATTCTATATTACTGGGCATTCTCCATCTCAGCAAATGCTCCTTTGGCTGCCATGACACTATACTCTTGGTTTCCTTTCAGAAAATTCCTTTTCAGACTTCTTTGTCAAATTACTCATTGCTGGATTTTAAATGTTGTACAGCCATATGTTGCTTAAGGATGGAGACATTTTCTAAGAAATACATTTTTAGGTGATTTTGTCATTGTTCAAACATCATAGCGTGTACTGACACAAACCTAGATGTTCTCATTGTGTGTTCTTGGCACTTTGTTGAAAATCAATTGACTATAAGTGCATGGGTTTATTTCTGGAATCTCTATTCTGTTCCTTTGGTTTATGTGGCTGTGTTTATGCCAGTGCCATGCTGTTTTGATTAGTATAGCTTTGTAGTATATTTTGAAGTCAGGTAGTGTGATGTCTCCAATTTCTTTCTTTTTGCTCAAGATTGCTTTGGCTTTTTGAGGTCTTTTGTGGTTCCTTATGAATTTTAGGATTTCTAGAAATGTCTTTGAAAAATGTCATTGAACTTTTGATAGGGATTGCGTTGAATCTGTAGATCACTTTGGGTAGCATGGACATTATAAAGTCCATGAACACAAAATATTTCTGTTCAGGTCTTTCACCTCTTTGGTTAAGTTTATTTCTAAGTATTTTATTACTTTGGTAGCTAATATAAATGAGGCTGGATTGATTGAATAAAATCAATCAGAAATACTAGGTTTACAAACCTAGGTGTTCAGAAATACTACTAATATGTTTATGTTTATTTTGTATTTTGCAACTTTACTGAATTTGTCTATTCTAGCAGCTTTTTTGGTGGAGTCTAGATTTTTTAAAAATATATAAGATCATGTTTTCTGCAGACAGGAATGATTTAACTTCTCTCTTTCCAATTTGAATAGCTTTTACGTTTTTCTCTTGAATAATGCTCTTGCTAGAACTTTTAGTACTATGTTGAATAGAAATGGTAAGAGTGGGCATCCTTGTCATGTTCCTGATCTTGGAGAAAAAGCTTTCAGCTTTTCACAATTGAGTATGATGTTAGTAGTGAGCCTGTCATAAATGATTTTTATTGTTTTGAGGTAAATTTCCTTTCTTTTCTTTTTTTTTTTTTTAGATAGAGTCTTGATCAGGTGCCCAGGCTGGAGTGCAGTGGCACAATCTTTGGTCACTGCAACCTCTGCCTCCCAGGTTCAGGCGATTCTCCTGACTCAGCCTCCCGAGTAGCTGGGATTACAGGTGTACGCCACCACGCCCAGCTAATTTTTGTATTTTTAGTAGAGACAGGGTTTCGCCATGTTGGCCAGGCTGGTTTCGAACTCCTGACCTTAGGTGATCTGCCCACCTCAGCCTCCCAAAGTGCTGGGATTACAGGTGTGAGCCACCGTGCCCAGCCATGTTGAGGTACATTTCTTTTATACCTGATTTGATTTGTTGAAACTTTCAGCAAAATGGATGTTGAATTTTGTCAAATGCTTTTTCTGCATCTATTGAGATGATCATATGATTTTAGTCATTCATTATGTTAATGTGGTATATCACATTTATTGATTTTCATTTTTTGAACATCCTTGGATCCCATAGATAAATTCTTGTTGGTCATGGTGAATGATCCCTTTAACATGCTGTGGAATGTGTTCGTTAGCATTTTGTTGAGGATTTTGAATTTTTACAGGGATATTGGCCTGTAATTTTCTTTTCTTGTAGTGTCTTTGGCTTTGGTATCAGGATAACGCTGGCCTCATAAATTGCATTTTGAAGTATTCTTTTATGTCCAATTTTTTTAGAGAAATTGAGAAGGATAGGTATTTGTTCTTAAACATTTGGTAAGAGCAGTGAAGCCACGAGGCTCTAGGCTTTTCTTTCATGGAAAACTTTTCATTACTGGTTTAATCTCTTTACTCATTATTCATCTGTTTGGATTTTCTATTTCTTTATTATTCCGTCTTGGTAAGTTGTATGTGTCTAGGAATTTATTTATTTCTTCTAGGCTATACAATTTGTTGATGTACGATTATTCATAGTCATCACATTACTGATTGCCTGATACTGCTTGTAGTGCTTTTTAAAACTATACAATCATACTTAAGAAAATACATCATTCTTTACTTTCAGGGACTTAACAAGTCAAATGAGGTCAACACAAGTGGATAGAAAAAACCCTAATACCTTTATAATGTGCAGGAGAAAGACAAAGACTAGACTTGTTTGCTGTAACTTTAGTTAACATATGCATAGTTATAAACTTGTTATAACATGCTAAAATCAGGATCTAGGAAAGCAGAGAGAAGCCCAAATGTCTTTTTTTTTTCTGGCTTTGACTCTTGTATTCAGATACTTACTGTGGGACCTCTTTTCATTCCATAAACAGCAGGTGGCATACTTTCTTTTCTGATATTTTTTTTAGTGTAGCTGTTTTTGTCATCTGTTGAATTCTCCAGTGTTGTTGCTCTTTGTTTTTTGCTTGTATGTAATACACAACTCTGGAAATCCTTGAATAGTTTGGGCACATAAAGGGTGAAATATAACCATAAGTTTTTGAAATGTGTGAGACATTAAGAGATAAATATTACATTTAACATTCAGATAGATAAAACCAAAGTGGATTTTCTGCTTAATTTAAAAAACTAGATGTCTAAAATAAAGTAACAAAAAGAAGTCAGGATTTTATCTCTTTTCTAGGCAGACTAGGAGAATATAACATTTTTAGATTATCTTAAGAAGATTAATTACAGTGATTTTTGCAGTTGGTTTTATATGTGTATTGCTCTAAATCTTGTAATTTAACATGGTTTGTTAGTAAGTAGTCACTGCATCATCTTTATACTACTACTAATTTTAGTACCTCATCATATATTTCCTTGTTCTATGGGTACAAGTCTTGTCTCACCATCAGGAGTAGCCTCTTAAAGGAAGTGATAGGCATCTTTTGAGATGACCGGGATTATAGTGGGAGCTCATCAAATATTTGTTGAACTGAATAGAGAAGGGGCTTTTTCACTCATACATCATTATATCTTTCCCCAACCTCCCCACCTTCCAAGTCACTGATCCTGTGTCCATTGTGCTTGTGCCACTTCCATGCCCATATCTCAGTGGTCAGTAACAAAATTGGAAAGCAAATAACATTTTTTATTCTGTCATTCATTAGGCTTTTTGTAAAAAAATTTTTGTAAAAAAATGTTATACCTTTAATGATAACTACCATTGATTATGTGCCAAGTACTTCACAGATGCTATTTTACTTCAGTCAACAATAACTCTCAATTTGATACTATTTTTTTATTTATTTTTAGATGGAACTCTGAGATTTTAAGCTACTATGTGACAGAACCAGGATTTGTTCTGTGTTTTTAACTACTGCATTCCATGGCTTCTCAGGGATGCAACTGATACTTCTTAAATTCTCAGATTGTCTCAAAAGTATAAACCATATCTTTCCCAGGAGATAGGTAATAGATATTATGATATTACTCTAAATTAATATCCACAAGGCGGATGTTCATTCTTAAGTTTTTTTTTTGCTTCTGACATTTTGCTTCTGATTTTTGAAAGAATAATAGGTAAAAATTTCTTCCTACAAAGGAACTTATGAATCTAAAATTATTTCCTATGTTAGAATATTTTTCTCCACTGTTAAAAATAGACATTCTAAGATTTTAAAATCACAGACAAAACTAATTCCATATTGTATTTATGAATTGAGAAGTAAATTAAAATAATTTAAAAGCTACATTTTGCTCATTTAGAAGAATTCTTTTAAGGATTTAATTCACTTTTGAAATAGTGCCATGAAGTCTCTTAAAACCATTTAAGACTGTAAGTCTCTTCTGTGCTGTGACATGTCTTCCACTTAGGCCTGTATCTCACTACGCTTAAGATAGGCCTTTTCTGTCTGTAGTCAAGTCTGACCACCTCCCATTTTTCCCTCCAAGTACCTCCCATGGAAATTCTTGAAAAATAAAGCAACACTTCAACCCACACTTTAACGAGTGGACTGGAATCCCCATCCCTTTAGCTATCTTAGTAGTGACTCATAGAATTGTCTAGCTCTTGCTTTCCTAACATTTTCCATTCACTGTAAGTTATTTCTTCATCTTCTTTTGGTGCTCAAAAGTGCTTTTCATGTGTGCCAGCTGAAAAACTAGAAATAAATAAGATCTATAGTTTCAAATTTGAGTGTGCTATTTGAACTTTTTAATACAGCCCTAGTGATCTGGTGTTTGGCAAAAGTACCACCTGAAAATGGACAGTTAGGATGCAACTAAAAGCCACTTGACTATAATTTCTTAAATGTGATGCCAAACTGTGCAATCTGACCTGCCTGTCAATTTAGTACTCTCTTGTCTTCAGTCTTTTTTTTTTTTTTTTTTTTCAACTACGTATGAGCTTTTCTAGAGGTACCCTTAGGCCACCCAGAGAATCCAGGCACTTAATTTCAAAGTATAATTAAATAATAGCTGCTTGGTGGAATAAGGTAGTGTCAGAGACGTATGTCAAATGTGATATTATGATATTGATCCAAAATGTGCTTACTGGGAAAACTTGAGGAGATAAGCATCCTAAATGATTTGTGCAACCACAAGTACTCATGCCTCATCTGGCCACTCATTTGATTCATGGTTATAATTAATAAGAGATAAAAATGCAAAAATATTATAGAAAACAGAGAAATTAATATCTAAAGCACATTTTAGTTTATCAAAGTCATCTCCTCAGGGATACATTATCTTTTAAAACTTGCATTTTACTTTAAACGACCACTTTTATCAGTCAGAAATTATGCCTTTGATATTGTTCCTGATCAGAAGCAGAGCTGCTAGTGGGAAAATATCAAGTTAGGTGACCTGGGATCTTGCTTGTTCTGCCGTGGTAGCTGTGGTATGTGGCCTTCTGGAAATCAGCTATTTCATCTCAACTTCAGTTTTCTCTCTCTATAAAATAAACATTTCTTGCCTTGCTCATCTTATGAGATTTTTGTGAGCACCCAATGAAATAATACAGATGGGAAATTGCACTGTAGATGTAGGTTATTATTAGTCAAAATTCAAGGGGCCTTTTCAGATTGTCTTAACTTTCTCTGGAGGTGCAGGTCCTGGAATTAGGAGCAGTGTTTAGGTATTGGTGGGTTCAGGGCTTTAACAGGTAAAACAGAGTTGTGATTTGTCAAGCCTTGGGGAAAGTTTTGAAATATGGTCTGGCATTAGGGGAACAGTGCCAACTTTTGTCACAGTGGCCTGTCTCAGAAGAAGATGCTCACATTCGGGGGCAGGAACAAGCAGAGGGGTTCATACTGCCTTGCTCTGTGTTTTTATCTTTCTTCCTTCATAAAGAATATAGCCTCAAGAGAACTCTTTTCTAGTCTCTTTCTCTCTCTGTCACACACACACACACACACACACACACACCATGTGCATTCTCACAAAGTAGTACACTGAAGGCTGACTCAGGGGTGTCCATATGGATGTCATAGAGGAAGGGAATTCATAAAATAAAAAACAATAACAACAAGAATTACCCCATATCAAGTAATAAAACACCCCAGCAAAGTACTTGTTATCCAAGCATACCTTATACAGTCATGTGCCACATAACAGGGCATGAACAGTAGTCAACAATGGACTGCATGAACAGCAGTGATCAGAGCAATGGGCTATACCCTACAGCCTATGCGTGTAGTAGGCTATACTATCTACATTTGTATAAGTACACTGTATGTTTTCACAGTATCAAAATCTCCTACATGTGCATTTCTAAGAAAATATCCCTGTTGTTAAGTAACATATACTCTATATTAGTCAATTAGTCAATACTTGGTGATATGGTTTGTCTCTGTGTCCCCACCCATATCTCATGTTGAATTGTAATCCCCCCATGTATTGTAGGAGGGGCCTGGTGGGAAGTGATTGAATCACGGGGGCAGACTTCCCCTTTGCTGTTCTTGTGATGGAGATCTCATGAGATCTGGTTGTTTAAAAGCGTGTAGCACTTCCCCCTTCTCTCTGTCTCTCTTGCTCTGCCGTAGTAAGATGTGTTTGCTTCCCCTTTACCTTCCACCATGATTGTAAGTTTCCTGAGGCCTCCCAGCCATGCTTCCTATATAGCCTGAGGAACTGTGAATCAATTATACCTCTTTTCTTCATAAATTTCTCAGTCTTAGGTAGTTCTTGATCGCAGTGTGAGAATGGACTAATATACTTGAGTTTGCAAGAACTGGCTATATTTGGCTGCCATATTAAACATAAAAGTGGTCATTGATTAGGAACATTTGATAATTAAAATTAGAATTAAAATACTTTTGTTTTCCAACTGTTACCTATTTTGCTTTGAAAAAACTATAAATATCAATATATGACATAAGCATATCATATATATGATATAAGCAATGTATGATATGAGCATATAAATATCAATAAATATCAGTATACTTATTCATGACCTGAATGGTTTCTTGCCATCTATTCTAAGAAACTTGATTCTGATTCTGACTAGTTAGGCTAAGCAGCATTATTTTTTGTAACATGTAATTTTAGTACTTATTTCCAGATTAATGGTGAATGTGGTTCAGATTAGAGACCAACTCTGGATTCATGTGGTATTTTTTGAAGTTGGTAGAGTGAATTTTAGGCTCATATTTTAAAAATAAACTTCTAATTTTAGAATTATTCAATTTAATTTATGGAAGATTTGTAAAGATAGTAGTTTCCATATATCCCACACCTAATTTCCTCTATATTTAATGTCTTTTATTAACACAGCACATTTGTCACAATTAATGAACCAATATTGATGTTTTATTATTAAGTAAGTTCATACTTGATTCAAATTTCCTGAGTTTTTACCTAAAATCCCTTTTTTTTTTGTTTCAAGATCTCATCTGAGATACCACATTACATGTAGTCATCAGATTTCCTTAGGTTCCTTTCGACTGTGACATTCTCAGATTTTCCCTGTTTTTGATGATCTTTATAGTTTTGAGAAGTACTAGTCAGGTGTCCTTTAGAATTGTTCAATTAGTATTTGTTTTATTTTTGTCTCATGATTAGACTGGGGTTATGAGTTCTTGGGAGGAAGACCACAGAGATTGAGTTAAGCTCACTTTTTGCTCTTTCAAAAAAATTGCATAGGGTAACGTTTTCTCTTTTCTTTAAATTTTGTCTTTTCTCCTTTGCTGCCTTTGTCCTTTCCTTCCCTGGTTCCTTTTCTCTTTATCTTCTCTCCTTCTTCCCTTTTTTCTCCCCCTCTTCTTTCCTTCTTTCCTCCCTTTCTTCCTCTTTCCTTCCTCTTTATTCTCAAACAAGTCAACAGCATTTACTAATTCAGTACTATATTTCCCCACATGAAGACTCCATAGCTCTGTATCCCTTCATATTTAACTAAAAATATTTACCTGTTTTGTTGCCACAGGAGGAAATTTATATATTTGTTAAATTGAGTAGACAGTGATTGAACGTTGCTTATATTCCTAATTGGGGGTATAATAGTAGTCTTTTATATTCTTGAAGTTGATTTTAACAGAAAATATGATACATGTTTTTTGTAGCACCTATGGTAAATATGTTGAATTTATCCTAGAATTTAAGTATTTCTAGAGTGTTAAAGATCGTGAGGCACAAAAGCTCTATTGAACCTAGCAATTTAGTTTGATCCCACCCACTTGTTCTAATCTCTTGTGCTCAATATTCTACTCACAGATCAAAATCAATGACCTAGAAAAGTTAAACTCAGGCATCAATGTAGACAGACAATATAAAACAAGAATGGAAGGCAACATGTGTATAAGTGGTATGCTAAAATGAATACATTTCATTTACATATACTAAAGATGAACACAGACTAATTTTGTATGTTGTCGTATGAAATTTCTTAGTGTTAGTGTGTCTTCTGTTAGCCTCTCTGCCTAATAAATTTCTTTACTCTGATCAGTTTTATTATTTCAGTATTACAAGTGCAACATTTGGGAGCAAGTGACTGCATCAGAGAAGAAGCTGGAAGATACAGGAATGAAATTAATGGTCTTATTTCCAACGTTTCTACTTGTTTTATACTATCATGCTTCTTTTGAAATGTTTAGCAGCATTTTACCTTTGCACTAACATTCCAGTCACTGGGAAACAATTTGAATATTTTAAATACATGATAATATGCTATATATTTCTAGAGCTGAATAAAATGCTAGCATAGAGGCATAGAAATTATGTAATCAAATTTTATTTAATCTTTCTTTGTTATATTTTTATGCTTTGATTATTAATAATGGCTACATATATATGCTTGAGATGGAGTCTTGCTCTGTTGCCCAGGCTGGAGTACAGTGGTGTGATCTTGGTTCACTGCAACCTCTGCCTCCAGGGTTCTAGCAATTCTCCCTGCCTCAGGCTCCCGAGCGGCTGGCATTACAGGTGCCTGCCACCACACCTGGCTAATTTTTGTATTTTATGGTAGAGACAGGGTTTTGCTATGTTAGCCAGGCTGATCTTGAACTCCTGACCTCAGGTGATCCACCCTTCTCGGCCTCCCAAAGTGCTGGGATTACAGGCATGAGCCAGTGTGCCCAGCCTATAATGGGAATATTAATATGTTTCATAGTGTAGGGTTCCAATTCCTGCCTCTGATGTGTAAAGAATTTACTCTTGTTAATGGCCCTTATGTACTTATTAGTTTCTTACTTATTGATGCTATCAGAGGAATAGAAGTCTGAAAGATCAGGGACTTTGTTTTGTACATTGCTATATCTCCTTAGAGTAGTCTTGCTTGTAGTACACAGTAAATATTTGTTAAATGAATTAATTTTTTAAAGACAGTTGAACTTACTGCTTTTAGAGATGTTATTACTGGCAATCTTTCTGATCATAGAAAGTAGTTATTAATCAAAAGATTTCTTTGCCTCATGAATCAAACATAAAGATGAGTTGGTGACAGCTGCCATATTATTCTCCTTTTGTCACTATTTGGAGAATCTGACTTTTTGAGACACTGTCTGTTAAATATCCAGTAAACTCAAAGTCTTTTACTCATATAAGCAGCTCCATTCATTGCAATTTTACACTAGGCAGGCCACACAGCCATGGTTCTCTCCTAATTATTCATAACCATGTGGCATTTTTGGGTCAGTGGTTTGATGCATTAAGTCCAAGTTCTTTAAACTCTTACTGCTTATGATGAACTGTTTTGACATTCAATCTAATTTCTGTTTAGACGTCTTGCCCTATTCCACCATTTACTAGTTATATTACAGGGAGCATAGCACTTGATTTAGTTACATTTTAGGTTTTCATTTGTAAAATGGAAATAATAAGAAAAAATCCATTCTGACAATCTCATAGAATTTTTTAAAGATTAAGAGATATAATGAATATTCAAATTTATGGTAAATCATGCAAATTAACCACACAATGTGCAAGTATATTGTTAAAAATTTACTTTTATGCATAAGAAAAATAATAGATTGGTGCAAAAGTTATTGTGGTTTTTGCTGTTACTTTCAATGGCAAAAACTACAATAACTTTTGCGCTGACCTAATATTTATTAAATAGTATTAGAATTATTGGTTAACCATAAACTATAATCCTGCGCTTTCTTAAGTGGAAGAGTTCAGGTGAATCCAAAGTAAAATAGTTGCTTCTTCCCGATTGAGAATTGTATTCTTGTTGGGGAATTGTTTGCTTGGGTCTTATCCCTAAGATGCATAGAAGTTATTAAGGCTATGAACCTCAGTTGATCTATTTGACTTATTCAATCTAAGAAATATTTCACAGTATTTGCCCAAATGTAAAACGTATATACCTTGTCCTGGAGAATACAGAAATGATTGAAACAACATTGGAGATACTCATTTTGGGGCTATAACGAATTAGAAAATTCTCTGAAACAAGTCATTCTCTAGGTCTCCTGCTTTGTTCTTTTATGGTTTATCACTAAAGACCTGTATAATACAAATTCTTATTGTATATTCCTTCATATTTTGCAAAATGTAAAAAACAAATAAAACAAAAAATGGATTTAGAGAGTTTGCACAGTAATTTCAAGCATAGTAGGTAGTAGAAGCACCTATACCTACAAGAGTGAGGTTGACAGGGTATTTATAGTATAGCAAAATAAATGCTGCAAAATGTTTAAATGAAATTATTAAATTATTGTAGGAAAGAACATGGATCATGAAAGTTCAGGGAAAATAAAATCTGTCCTGGAACAATAAGCTTAAATTAAAATAACTAATTTAAACTTTCTGTCTTAGTTCATTTAGGCTTCCATAACAAAATAAGATAAACTGAGTGACTTATACACAGCAAAAATTTGTTTCTCACAATTCTGGAGGTTGGGAAGTACAAGATCATGGAAGCAAATTTGGTATCTGGTGAGGGTCTCCTTCTTGGTTCATAGACAGCTGTCTTCTCTCTGTAACTCTACATGTTTGAATGGATGAGAGAGCTCTCTCAGGTCTCTTCTGTAAGGGCACTAATTTTATTCATGAGGGCTCCACCCTCATGACCTAACGACCTCCCAAAGGCCCCACCTCTAAATACTACCACACTGGGGATTAGATTTCAACATTTGAATTTTGAGGGGGCACAGATATTCAGTTTATAGTAGTTTTCATTTGAATAAACTTTTGCATCAAATCTATTTATAAATAATTTCAAGTTTTCTCTTGCCCGGTAGTATATCTTCCTAACTGTCTTATTCTTGTAAATTGTTTTAGACATATTGCATCTTGGTACACTTGCAATGACAAAAGTTCAATTCAGCAATTTTTGTAGACTTTAAAAAATAAACTATCTTATAATATACTCTAGCTATAAAAATAATACATCTTTAACTTTTAAATTTTGTTTTGATTTACTTTTTAAAAATTAGGTTTGATATCTGGTCTGAAAGTGTTTGTGGCTGGTCTGACTTTTTTTTTTTTTTTTTTTTTTTTTTTGCAAAAATGCTATCTTCCCTGTAAAGATTTTGGCCAACATTGTGTATATCTATATCAATATCTATAACTATCTATCCAACTTTTGTATATACCACCCAATTGAAAATGATTGTTTTTCTATTAATATTACATAGGTTTCTTTTCTAAAATATCTGTCATTTAAATATCTGTCATTTAGATTTCTCTTTGCTATCATCTAGAAGTCTGTTTCTTTTTTCTACTCTCACTTTATAAGCTTAATTATTGCCATTCCTTTTATTTTGAATACTTATCTTTCCTCCGTATATATTCCTTCCCTTTTCTTTATCAAGTTCTTGCCATAGTAGGGTATGCTAGTTTGTCTTATTCTCTTTCTTTCCTTCTCATCTTCCTTCTGTTCTTTTACTTTTTAAACTAGGATTTTTTTAAAATATAAAATTAAAATAGAGTTGGAAAACAAAGGTAGTGCATTTAATTAAAGATATTCATATTTCTCGATGTTGTTGTTTTCTTGAATAACACATTATAGAGGAAGAGCAAATTAAACAGATAAAAGTAATTTAAAACAAGTATAATAGGTATTTTCAGAGATCTAAAGAAATGTAATCAAAATATAGGGCAAAAATAAACTCTTATGAAGAGGGATCAATTAGAGATGATAGTTATGAAAACATGACTGCTAAAATAATAAACCAAAAAATAGATACAACGAAAGAAGTAATGAGCAAAAATATTAGGTCAATGAACTCTCCTAGAATAAAGTAATAGAATGATGAGAAAATAGTTCAGTGATATGGAGAACAAAAGAAGTATCAGTATCCAAGAGCAGTCCTAGAGAGAGAAAAAAGAAAAGAAGAAATAAAAATATTTCAAGAAGTAATTACATGGTATTTTCAAAAACCAAAGAAAAATGAAAAAATTCAGGTTGAAAGCTCAGAGTGTGCCAAACAGAATATAAGAAAAATCTAATGTTAGACTCTTTATAATGGATTTTAAGAGTAAAGGCAAAGAAAAAATTCTAAAAACTATTTGAAAACATGGTTTATGACTTATGATGTTTAATTTTCTGTTTCTTCCAAGAAGTATGCTTTGCAGATTGCTGATACACAATATGTTTTCTTGACTGACTGACTGAATGTTCTCCTTAATCATTAACCAAGCAAGAAGGTAATGCCATTCACTATCCTCCATCAAAATTTCCTGGATAAAAACCAGTAAGATGAAAATCTCTACCGTAATTGAGAAATAATTAATTTTCCAGAAATTAAAAACGTTTTAATTCTCCAATGGGAGTAAAATATTTTTTCCTGAAACTAGCTACTGCCCAGTGTCTGACCAGATGTAGAATATCTGGTTCAGCTTATCAAGAGAAGGAATATACGAAAAACACTATCAGATTGTGATTTAGAAGAAATGTGGTAGAAAATATTCCCTAAAGTTGTTTTGTAGCGACTTAGCAGTGCATCTCCAAGGTTTCTGTGGTTTCTTGTTCTTGCCTGAACTTTCAGTGTCAGCTGCTGGCATTCTGGGAGTGGGACTATTTATTTTCCTAGAAAAAAACCTTTTATACTTAATAGTAAGAGTAACGTTTCTGGGGGCACTATTGACCTCCTTGTTCCCACCCAGGAAAAATAGATTCCAATTTTTCCTGAAGGGAAAAGAAAGTCCCTGACTACCAAACCCAAATGCATATACTGCGAAAGGGGACTTGCAGATCACCACCATTTTGCCCAGTGTATTTTGTCAAGTAATACATAGAGGCATTGACAACTGGCTATTCTTTTAGAATATTTTTAGTGAGTCTGTGATGAAGACATGGGATCTATGAGTATCTGTATCTGATGACAATATGGAACAATATACTTTGATTTTATTTAAAAATATATTGTATGTCCATAGAAACCCTGTATACTTTGTGGCTAGCAGGGCTTTTCTTGTTTCTAAAACCTAGTATCTTCCCAAACTACAACCTGAAAAGACTCCTGCATCCCCTGATTCTTAAGTCTAGGAAAAATGGCTAGATACGCCTTTGTAATGTCTGTGATGTTTGGCTCTTAAGGGGTATAGAGAGCGGCAGGAATTTATGGTGATTGACCTGAACTTGCAGGTAGTAATTAACCCATCCTTTGCGTTTTCAACCTGTTATTTTATGAAACAAGCCATACTTGTTTTTGCTTACTTGATTTACCTTAATTTTCTGATGAGCTTCTGTGAATCTTGGGGTCATGTTAAGAACATTTTGATTGGCTTACATTTGTATATAGTCCTTAGATAATTAAAAGACCTATGGTCAGAGGGCTTCTTGTTTTGGATTTTGGGTAAACAATATTAATGCTATTAATAATTAGTGATTTTATTCATCACTTAGTATAGTTTGGTCCCCAAATTATGTATTTTATATGTTGCCTAGTTTCATTTCTACATATAATTTTTATTATCTTCATCTCACAAATGAGAAAATAGAGTTGAAGTGGCAAAATAATGTCCCCAAAGTTTTATAGTTGATGCATGGCATAGCTGAGATTCAAATGCAGATCTGTTTTACTCCAAAAATCAATTTAGGCTACAATGATGAGCATTTATAAAATATACCTTTTCTAAATTAGCAAAATAAGAAAACTAAATGCTAATAAATTAAGATCTTATTTTTAGACAGAATTTATGGCAATTGAGCAGGAAGTTTAAGTAATAGATCCAAGAGAAATGAGATGAGAACTCAAAAATTTTGAAAACTACCAGAAGGTATGAAATAATACATCATTGCAAAAGAGAAAATAAATCTAAGGTTTTAAAAATATATTAAATCTAAGTGCTGATGCTATTTTCCAGAAACAATATAGAAATATTCCAACTTATTTAAATAATTTTTTGTAAGGTAGATTTCTAAAATGCTAGAGCCTTAAGTGACTCAAACTTACATAATGTGACTCATAACTGAGCAATTCCTACGGAAAATTTAAATGTGGCAATCGGACAATAATTTTATGCAATATGGTCAGCATGTACTTGAAAACTCCAGCACATATTTAGCAGTCTTTTGGAAATCTGATGTCATTCATAAAACCAGAAAAAACTTCCCAGATTTTTCTATGCCCTTAACCTCACAGGACACAATTTACTGTAAATGAGCAACAGGGGCTAAGACATCTCAGCAGACACGTAATCCAGTAAGTATATGACATTAAATAGCATGTGGTGGTTATTACACATAGTGAATAAAAGCCCTAACACAATCATCTTCAACTCTTGTCTCAGAGTACACACCACCTAATTTGGAGAAAACAAATGTAGAACTTGGTTGATGAGATAAAAATTTGAAATCATAAGCATTCTGTGTAGTGTGTGTGAGACAGATTACCGCAATTTCCTAGCAGCTTTGTTGTGTAACTGATAGGAAGAAATATGTATCAATATTTTGCTTCTGGAACAGAAAGATAGTTATTAGTCTAAACCATATTAAACTGCTGATATTCAGCTAATTTTGACCTAAAAAGTGAAAATTTCATAATGTTAAACCTCATGCAAACACTCAATCAATTGGTACATGATGTTGGGTTGTTACAAACAATTGAAAAGAATAGTGTTATTTGGAAAAAGCTTTCTGTATTTTTATGTATTTTTAGTTAACAAATTAGTTGGGGGGTATTTAGAAAGGAAGGTTTAAAAATCAAAACAGAGTAAACTAATAGTAATCTGTAAGATTTGCCTCCAAATTATGGATAGTAGCATTGATTCCAGAAGATTGGAATTTTAGAAGAAAGCATTCTCTTTTATTTGAAAAACAATGTAATTAGGCTAGGTGCAGTGGCTCATGCCTGTAATCCCAGCACTTTGGGAGGCTGAGGCGGGCAGATCACGAGGTCAGGAGTTCGAGACCAGCCTGGCCGATGTGGTGAAAGCCCATCTCTACTAAAAATACAAAAATTAGCCAGCGTGGTGGCACATGCCTGTAATCCCAGCTACTGGAGAGGCTGAGGCAGAAGAATCACTTGAACCCAGAAGGCAGAGGTTGCAGTGAGCTGAAATCGTGCCATTGCACTCCAGCCTGTGCAACAGAGCAAGACTCCATCTCAAAAAAAAAAAAAAAGGAAAGAAAACTAATGTAATTAAAAATATACTCCATGTTTCAATTTTTATATATACATTTACTATATAAATAATGATATTTTGAAAAAAGATGCCCAAATGGCAAATGAGAAAACTATGCCACAGAAGTTTAGAAGGTAGCATTTTCCTTTTATGAGAATCATTTAATGCTAATAAAAATACTTTGCTAACATTTAAAATTAGGTAGTCTAAGAATTAAATATCATACAATATGATTAATAACTTCTATGCAAAAGTAGGTAAGGCATGTGATAGAAAGATAAGTAAATCGAAAAACTGTATTTCTGTTAATCATCTCAGAGCTTCAGTAAGCTTCACTGATATATGGCTCATGCTTGATTTACTATAGCCAAAGGAACTAAAATCCTTGAAGAGCTTTTCCTGTTAAGGATCCTTTTTTCTAGAAATAATTAAGTCACCAAGCAGAACAAAAAATGGAATTTCATAAGTAAAGAAAAAGATTAAAGATAAAAATAATTATACTCAAACTAAAACAATAAAAATTGTGCTCATTCAACTATTGACCACAGGTCTTGCATTGAAGAGTATCAACGCATTATATTTTATTTTTTTATTACTGAGTAGGTTAACCATGAACACTAGAAATATTTGAAACAATAAATTGTAAAGCTAGAAAACAAAAGTATAAAGATAAAAATATATCATTATTCAATATTTGTTTTTTTTTTTTGCCTTTGGCATGAAATACTAATTCTCTTTGGTACAATTTCCCACAGGGATGAATGAAAAAAAGTAACTTTGATTAAGTACTTTATCAAGAAAATTCTTTGCTTATGTAGTAGAAAAAGAGCCAAGTTAGCTATAATTCTCCAGTGTGTTCTGTAATTTGCTGACCACTTTGCTAGAGAAACGTCTGTATTTTTAGTGCAGAAGCTGCGGCTGGGCTGAATTGTTCATGTAACCAAGGGTGGGACAATTCAGGCTGTGAGGGGGATGCCAGAGGAAGGAAAGGAGCATTTGTAAGGCTAAACCCAAGATTAGGAGAAAACAGAACTTGTGAACAAAACATACAGAGAACTATAAGTGAAATGCTGTGTGTTGTGTGATGTGACCCCCTCAGACTTCGTAAATCTTCAGTAAAAATACCTAAAGTACAATATGCTTGCTATAAATGGATTTTCTGGGAATGCTTGTGAAGGAGTTTAATTTTCTATCAGTGTCATACCAGAGTTAGGCTGAGTAAATAAAAGGATACTGTATATCTGGGTTATACCTTATTTATCTTACTAGAATTTTACAACAGTCTTAGGAAGTATCTATCATTGTTTTAAAAAATATATTTATTGACAAAATTATATATATTTGTGGTATATAAAACGATGTTTTGAAATATGTATACATTGTAGAACAGCTGAATCAAGCTATTTAATATATGCATTGCCTCACATTCTTATTTTTTTTTTGTGGTAAGAATACTTAAAATTGCTCTCCGTGATTCTCAAGTATACAATACATAGCTATTAACTGTAGTCACCATGTTATGCAATAGATCTCCCAAACTTACTCCTCCCTAAGTCAAATTTTGTGTCCTTTCACCAATATCTTCCCAATTCTCCTGGCTCCCAAAACTCTGGTAATCATCATTCTACCCTCTGCTTCCATGACCTGAACTTTTTCATATTTCATATATAAGTAAGATCCCATGATATTTGTCTTTCTGTGCCTGGCTTACTTAGTAAAATGTCCTCCAGGTTCATCTGTATTGTTGCAAATGACAAGATTCTCTTCTCTTTTTAGGGCTGAATAGTATTCCGTTGTGTATATATACCATATTTTCTTTATCCATTCTTTCCCTTACTTGATGGACACTTAGGCTGATTCCATGTCTTGTCTATTGTGAATAATCCTGGAATGAACATGAGAGTGTAGATAGCTCATCAACATACTGATTTTATTTCCTTTGGCTATATATTCAGTAGTGAGATTGCTGGAACATATGGTAGTTCTATTTTTAATTTTTTGATGAACCTTCATTTTTTTAATAATAGCTGTATTAATTTACATTTTTACCAACAGTGTACCAGGGCTCCCTTTTCTCCACATCCCTGTTAACACTTTTCTTTTGTATTTTTGATAATACCTATTCTAATAGGTATGAAGTGATAGCTCATTCCTCTTAAGTGCATTTGAGGAAAGTAATGCCCAGAGAAATCAAGTGGTAAGCTATGGAAAGCACATAGGCTGTCACATGATAGTAAGTGACAAATTTTGAGTCAGATCTCACACATTCAAAACTTTCTATCCTTTCTGCCATCATAATTCTTTCCATCATATGAATATGATTTTGTGTGAGACTTCACATACAAAAGCATCATATATTGTTAGGGATCAGAAAATAACCAGTGTTTTGATCTATCTAGTTTGAAATCTGTCTTTCCTTAGAATGCTATAAAGAAGAGCTATTTGTACCTTCTTCTTAGTTTGTGGATGGTAGAGGAGAACCACCTGGTCATTTCCTAAGACATTTTTGGCAAAGAGAAAGTTATAATCATTTCACAAAATTGGTGGTCATGCTATACAAGGAGTAAAGGTTTTCTTCGTTTCTGAAATATCTGTGTTACTTATCCATGGCCACAAACTGGTGGAGAATAACACTCACCTCTCCTCAGAGCTTTCATGAATTTCATTGTCTGGTTTTGAGATCCAGAGCTAAAATCTAAAAAACTTGAGTATAATCACAGGAAATCCACTACATGAGTAGTTGGAAATTGTTTCTAAATAGTTGGAAATTGAGATTTTTTTTTAAAAAATTATACTTTAAGTTCTGGGATATATGTGCAGAACATGCAGGTTTGTTACACAGGTATACATGTGCCATGGTGGTTTGCTGCACTCATCAATTCATCATCTACATTAGCTATTTCTCCTAATGCTATCCCTCCCCTAGCCCTCCACCCCTTGACAGGCCCTGGTGTGTGGTGTTCCCCTCCCTGTGTCCATGTGTTCTCATTGTTCAGCTCCTACTTACGAGTGAGAACATGTGGTGTTTGATTTTCTGTTCCTCTGTTATCTTGCTGAGAATGATGGTTTCCAGCTTCATCCATGTCCCTGCAAAGGACATGAACTCATCCTTTTTTATGGATGCATAGTATTCTATGGTGTGTATGTGCCACATTTTCCTTATTCAGTCTATCATTGATGGGTATTTGGGTTGGTTCTAAGTCTTTGCTATTGTGAACAGTGCTGCAATAAACATACGTGTGCATGTATCTTTATAGTAGAATGATTTATAGTCCTTTGGGTATATGCTCAGTAATGGGATTGCTGGGTCAAATGGTATTTCTGGTTCTAGATCCTTGAGGAATCGCCACACTGTCTTCCACAATGGTTGAACTAATTTACACTCCCACCAACAGTGTAAAAGCATTCCTGTATCTCCACAATCCTCTCCAGCGTCTGTTGTTTTCTGACTTTTTAATGATCGCCATTCTAACTAGCATAAGATGGTATCTCATTGTGGTTTTGATTTGCATTTCTCTAACGATCAGTGATGAAGAGCTTTTTTTAATATGTTTGTTGGCCGCATAAATATCTTCTTTTGAGAAGTGTCTGTTCATATCCTTTGCCCACTTTTTGATAGGGTTGTTTTTTTTTTCTTGTGAATTTGTTTAAGTTCCTTGTAGATTCTGGATATTAGCCCTTTGTCAGATGGATAGATTGCAAAAATTTTCTCCCATTCTGTAGGTTGCCTGTTCACTCTGATGATAGTTTCTTTTGTTATGCAGAAGCTCTGTAGTTTAATTAGATCCCATTTGTCAGTTTTGGCTTTTGTTGCCATTGCTTTTGGTGTTTTGGTCATGAAGTCTTTGCCCATGCCTATGTCTTGAATGGTATTGTCTAGGTTTTCTTCTGGGGTTTTTATGGTTTTAGGTCTTAACGTTTAAGTCTTTAATCTATCTTGAGTTAATTTTTGTATACGGTGTAAGGAAGGGGTCCAGTTTCAGTTTTCTGCATATGGCTAGCCAGTTTTCCCAACATCATTTATTAAATAGGGAATCCGTTCCCCATTTCTTGTTTTTGTCAGGTTTGTCAAAGGTCAGATGGTTGTAGATGTGTGGCATTATTTCTGAGGTCTCTGTTCTGTTCCATTGGTCTATATATCTGTGTTGGTACTAGTACCATGCTGTTTTGGTTACTGTAACCTTGTAGTACAGTTTGAAGTCAGGTGGCATGATGGCTCCAGCTTTCTTCTTTTTGCTTAGGATTGTCTTGATGATACGGGCTGTTTTTTGGTTCCATATGAAATTTAAAGTAGTTTTTTTTGTAATTCTGTGAAGAAAGTCCATGTTAGCTTGATGGGGATAGCACTGAATCTATAAATTACTTTGGGCAGTATGGCCATTTTCACAATATTGATTCTTCCTATCCATGAGCATGGAATGTTTTTCCATTTGTTTGTGTCCTGTCTTATTTCTTTGAGCAGTGATTTGTAGTTCTCTTGGAAGACATCCTTCATATCCCTCATAAGTTGTATTCCTAGGTATTTTATTCTCTTTGTAGCAATTGTGAATGAGAGTTCACTCATGATTTGGCTCTCTGTTTGTCGATTATTGGTGTATAGGAATGCTTGTGATTTTTTCACATTGATTTTGTATCCTGAGACTTTGCTGAAGTTGCTTATCAGCTTAAGGAGATTTTGGACTGAGACAGTGGTGTTTTCTAAATATACAATCATGTCATCTGCAAACAGGCAATTTTACATCCTCTCTTACTATTTGAATACCCTTTATTTCTTTCTCTTGTCTGATTGTCTTGACCACATAACTGGAAGTAAAACACTCTTCAGCAAATGCAAAAGAACGGAAGTCATAACAAACAGTCTGTCAGACCACAGTGCAATCAAATTAGAACTTAGGATTAAGAAACTCACTCAAAACCACACAACTACATGAAAACTGAACAACATGCTCCTGAATGACTATTGAGTAGATAACGAAATTAAGGCAGAAACGAATAAGTTCTTTGAAACCAGTGAGAACAAAGACACAACGTACCAGAATCTCTGGGAAACATTTAAAGCAGTGCGTAGAGGGAAATTTATAGCCCACAAGAGAAAGCAGGAAAGATCTAAAATCGACACCCTAACATCACAATTAAAAGAACAAGAGAAGCAGGAGCAAACAAATTCAAAAGCTAGCAGAAGACAAGAAATAACTATGATCAGAGCAGAACTGAAAAAGATTGAGACACGAAAAACGCTTCAAAAAATCAATGAATCCAGGAGCTGGTTTTTTGAAAAGATCAACAAAATAGATAGAATGCCATCCAGACTAATAAAGAAGAAAAGGAAGAAGAATCAAAAGACGCAATAAAAAATGATAAAGAGGATATCACCACCGATTCCACAGAAATACAAACTACCATCAGAGAATACTATAAACAACTCTATGCAAATAAACTAGAAAATCTAGAAGAAATGGATAAATTCCTGGACACATACACCCTCCTAAGTCTAAACCAGGAAGAAGTTGAATCCCTGAATAGACCAATAACAAGTTCTGAAGTTGAAGCAGTAATTAATGGCCTACCTACAAAAAAGCCCAGGACCAGATGGATTCGCAGCTGAATTCTACCAGAGGTACAAAGAGGAGCTGGTACCATTCCTTCTGAAACCATTCCAAACAATAGAAAAAGAGGGAATCCTCCCTAACTCATTTTATGAGGCCAGCATCATCCTTATATTAAAACCTGGCAGAGACACAACAATAGAAGAACATTTCAGGCCAATAGCCCTGATGAACATTGATGTGAAAATCCTCAGTAAAATACTGGCAAACCAAATCCATCAACACATCAAAAAGCTTATCCACCACGATCAAGTCGCTTCATCCCTGGGATCCAAGGCTGGTTCAACATACACAAATCAGTAAACACAATGCATCACATAAATGGAACCAACGACAAAAACCACATGATTACCTCAATAGATGCAGAAAAGGCCTTCGATAAAATTCAACGCTCCTTCATCCTAAAAACTCTCAATAAACTAGAGATTGTTGGAATGTATCTCAAAATAATAAGAGCTATTTATGACAGACCCACAGCCAACATCATACTGAATGGGCAAAAGCTGGAAGCATTTCCTTTGAAAACCGCCACAAGACAATGATGCCCAATATAGTATTGGAAGTTCTGGGAAATTGAGATTTTTGAAGGAAGGTTTGGGACTATTCAGTCTGGAGAAGAAAATGTGAGGAATGATTTATTAGCTATATTCAAGAATAGAATTAATTTTTTTCCATACAAGGGAAAATAACCCTTTGTTTTCTAATCACATAATGGAAAGAATTATGAGAAAGGCTTAAGATTTAGATTGGCTAAGATGAATTTTCTGGCATTGAAAATGGTTAAGTACTGGAATTGGTAATGGTAATGGACCAATTCTATGGAATCTCTCATTGCATTTCCTTAAGATAAGGCTCAATTTTGGTTTCAGAGTATTACAAAATTTTAGAGACACACGTGATCATCTTATTTATCATCCTTATTTTTCAAAGGCTTTGAAAGGTTAAACAACTGCTGAATAGCAAAGCTAGATCTAACACTCAAATCTGATTTATGTGAAATTGTCTTCTTGACCAAAAGATACACAACTTTTCCCTCTTTTCTAATATGTAGCTTTATGTAAGAGATGTATTATTTTAATAAAGAGTTTAATTGATACAAAATAGACACTAATAGTGGCATATTTTCTAAATATTGTTTGTTAAAAAGAGGTGATTTTTACCTTTTGGCCAAAAGATGAAGTGCATTTTTGTGTATTCTTTATAGTTCATTCCTAGAAAAAGCATATTGTCTTGTATATGTCTACTTAACAGTTAAGAAACTTCATTTATTTTTAACTATTCATTAGCAGCAAGTCTGCAGTTGTTAAACATGGATTTTCTCTGAATGCCAATCTCAATTGCTTCTTACTTCTCAGATGTAGGGTGTTTGTCTGAAAAATTGTGTCTGAGGGAAGAGTATGCTGAATAGAATTTGTTCTGATGACTAATATAAAAATAGCATGAGGTCTGGAAACAATTTAAACTTCTGCCACATATTCAGTTAGCCAGAGAAATGGTGCTGGAACTACTGACAATTTTAGGCAACAAAATGTTTTACCCAAAGAGAAGAGAATGTTATATCTTAAAAATGAAGTGATACCGTTTGTTTCTTGTGGAAACAATGCCAATTTTCTTAGAACTCTTAGTTTGGTGATTGTAATACTGACTAAACAAAGAGTTCATACTAATGAAGAACTTCCTTTTAAAATTTATTTCAAAAGTACTGTGACTCAAAGGGTATGGGAACAAATAAAACCAGAACTCTATCTGAATACTATTTACTGAATGTAAAAAGACAGTGGATAACATAATTTTTAATGCCACTTTGGGATAGGAAAACATATAAAGCCCACATATCTGGAGATACATCTTTGTATTAAATAGTCAATAAAGATAATACAGAAGGAATCATAATGTATAAAAATATGTAATGAAAGGATAAATGGATTGATAAAAAAGCACTGGGCTATGAAACCAACAAGAATATATGATATATGCCAAGAATCTTTTGGTGGTGGGTTTGGTTGGCCTACTTGATTTATTTTCATAGTTGGCCAAATGACTTTTAGTAAACCACTTATGTTTGACCCTAAAAGCTTTTCTGTAAATATAAATATAATGTAAGACACACATTGCCCGCATCTACTCTGGACTTGGTAGGAGTCAGCCTGCCTTTGTGAATGTCTCCAGGAGCATGTAAAAGTCCAATCTCAGGCATCAACCCCACTGTGCTCCACATTCAGTATCCTCATTCCCCAATTTCCTGGCCTTCTTATTCTATTGCTTTTTAAAAGTGATGGTTACGTTACATGAAAATAATTAGTTCTCTTTTATTCCTATATTTATTGCTCCTATTTTCTTCTTCTTAGGCAATTATTTAAAAAATGCATTTAGCATGTTCCTTTCCATTTGTATGTGTTTTTGCAAAATGAATGTTTTGTGAATGTATTTTTAATAAGCAAATATATAGCAATGAACACCCAGGTTGCCTCCAACTTGCCAGTACTACATATTACACTATAATAAATATTTTTAGAGATTTTATGTAACAGTCTAAGAATTTTTGGAAAAATATACCTTCTAGGCTGGTCATAGATTATCTGTATACTTCATCTGACTCCTACCAAGGTAAGAGTATGGATGCAGGCAATGTGTGTCTTACATTATATTTATATTTACAGAAATGCTTTTAGGGTCAAAAATAAGTGGTTTACTAAAAGTCATTTGGCCAACTATGAAAATAACTCTATCAAATCAAATAGGCCAACCAAACTCACCACCACAAGATTCTTGGCATTATATTATATATTCTTGTTGGTTTCATAGTCCAATGCTTTTTATCAATTCATTTATCATTTTATTAATATTATATGTATATTTGTTTTAATATTTATTTTCATTAATATAACAAATATTTTTAGAGATGTTATGTTAACTGTCCAAGAATTTTGCGTATATATACCTAGGAGTAGAATGACTGGTCATAGATTATCTATATATTTCATTTGACTACCTAGTGACAGAAAGTGCTTTTGAAGCAGTATTTTAACATATCTTTTATAACATCTTTTGAGGTATAACTCATATACCATAAATTCACCTCTTTAAAGTGTATAATTCAGTATTTTTTCATATATTCACAGAGTTCAAGCATCCTAATATGTAATTTTGGAATATTTTCATCACCCCATCCCCAAAACACACCCTATTCCCATGAACAGTCATTCCCTATTTTCCCCTCATTCCTGCCTCTAACAACCACTAATCTACTTTCTGTATCTAGATATTTGCCTATTTTGAACACTTCATAGACTTAGAATCATACAATACATGGCCTTTTGTGTCTTCAGGGTTCTTGCACTTAGCAGAAAGTTTTTAAGGGTCATCCATGTGGTTGCATATATCTATATTTAATATCTTTTTTTTTTTTTTTTTTTTTTTTTGAGATGAAGTCTTGCTCTGTCATCCAGGCTGGAGTGCAGCGGCACAATCTCGGCTCACTCCTGAACCTCCACCTCCCAGGTTCAGGCAATTCTCCTACCTCAGCCTCTTCAGTAGCTGGGATTACAGGTGCGTGCCACCACGCCCCACTAATTTTTGTATTTTTAGTACAGACAGGGTTTTACCATGTTGGTCAGGCTGGTCTCTAATTCCTGACCTCATGATCAGCCCATCTCTGCCTACCAAAGTGCTGGGATTACAGACATCAGCCACCGCGCCCAGCCTATTTCACGTTTTTTTTTATGGCTGAATAATATTGCCTTGTATGGATATACCACATGAATATCCACTCATCAGTTGATGGACATTTGGCTTGTTTTCACCTTTTAGCTATTATTAATAATTGTGATATAAACTTTGGTGTACAAGCTTTTGTGTAAACATACGTTTTCATTTATAGTGGAATATTTGGGTCATATGGTCACTCTATGATTAACTATTTGGGGAAATGCCAAACTGTTTTTCAAAGTGGCTACAACATTTTACATTCCTTCTAGCAGTGTATGAGAGAGTTTCAGTTTCTGCACTTCCTCACCAATACCTGTTTTTGTTTGTTTTATGAGTCTAGCCACTTCTCTGAGTGTTAAGTGGTATTACATTGTGATTTTGATTTCCTGGTGGCTAATGATAATGAGCACTTTTTATACATTTATTAGGTATTTGTATATCTTCTTTGGTGAAATTATTGTATCAAAGTTGAGATTCCTGAAGGTTGTATTATGTCCTGTAAAAGATTTTTTGAAGTCTTAACTCCAGGTACTTTTGAATGTAACCACATTTGGAAATAAGGTCTTTGACGATGTAATTAAGTTGAGATGGGGTCTTACTGGATTAGAATGGGCCCTAATCCAGTGACTGGTGTCTTTATAAGAAAAGAAAAATTTGAATACAGAACACACATGGAGAATGTCATTTGATGATGGAGATTGGAAGGCTGTGTCTACAAGTTAAGAACACAAAGGGTTGCTGGCAAGCTGAAGAGAGTCAAGGAAGGGGGCTCCTTTGACCCTTCAGAGAGAATATGGCTCCACTGACACCTTGGTTTTGGACTTCTAGCCTTCCAGACTGTGAGAGAATAAATATCTGTTGTTGTAAGGCACCAAGTTTATGTTAATCTGCTAAATCTATTTTTTTCTTTTGCTGATTGTTCTTTTGATGTCACATAAGAAATTGCCTAATCTAAGGTCACAATGATTTACTCTTATGCTTCCTTCCAAGAGTTTTGTAGTTTTGTTCTTATAATACTTAGGTGTCTGGTTCATTTTGAATTAGTGTTTTTATATGATCTTGGTCCCCCAGGAATTTTTGTACTTTTGGCCCTTTCCAACTTTTCTGAAGAGGCTGTCTGCCTGCTCCCTCACCATGCTCAAGCAACTGGTACCAATCTTACATATTCCTTGGTGCCATTGTGGTTACTTAAGTAAAAGATGAATTTTCCAGTAGGTCTTTTTCTGAAATTTTTCTTTCACACTTCACCTTGTGCAATAATTTAGCTAAGTGGAGATTTCTCTTTAGGCAATATTTTTCCTCAGTACTCAGAATAGGTTATTTTGTGATAAATGTTCTTTGTATGTCATCTGTCTTTTCTTTTTGATTGCTTTTAAGATTTTTGTCTTTTCAGTTTTACTGTGAAATAACTTAAAATTTAAACTTTATTGTTTTTTATGAGTCCAAGGATTCATATATCTTGCCTATTTTTTATTGGGTTGCATATATATTTATCTTATTGAAGTTATTCATGATTATATACTATCTGTTTCCCTCTAGAGTTAACCACCATTCTGATTTACTGTAACTGTCTCTTTGCTTTTCCTTATGGTTTTACCATCATGTATGCATCCCTAAACAATACAGTTTAGTTTTTCCTGTTTTTGAGTTTACTATAAATATAATCAAACAGTATACATGCTTTAGAATTTCCCTTCTTTCTATAAACATGTTGTTTTTAAGATTTATCTATGTTGCTTCAAAAAGCTGTAGTTTATTCATTTTCATGACTGCATAGTATATCATTTGATGTTACACATTTGTGTCACTTGAAAGCAGACATGGTCAAAATACTGTTTTCCTTTCAATATCCATACTAAATGTTTTCAATTATTTAGATTTTCTTTAATGAATTTCAATAAAATTTTATAATATGCCTCTTGGACTTATTTTACATATTTTGTTTTATTTTCTTTCATTCTTTGTATTTTTGCTATTATAAATTGTATCTTACACATGTATTTTCTAGCCGTTTGTAGCTGGTATGTAGGAATGCAATTGATTTTTTACATACTTAATTTAAAACTTATCTTTGTTATTGACTTTCAATTTATTTTCTTTATAGTCAGAGAACATACTTAATTTAAAACTTATCTTTGTTATTGACTTTTGATTTGTTTTCTTTATAGTCAGAGAGCATAGTTTGCATATTCCAATTCTTTGAACTTGAAAGTATAGTTATGTGTCACTTAATGATTGAGATATATTTTGAGAAATGCTTCATTAGGTGATTTCTTCTGTGCAAATATCAAAAAGTGTACTTAGACAAACCTAGATAGTATAGCTTACTACACATGTAGGTTACAAACCTTACAGCATGTTACTGTACTGAATACTCTAGGCAACTGTAACACAATGGTGTGTATTTGTATATCTAAATCTATCTAAACATAGAAAAGGTATAGTAACAAATATGATATAAAAGATTTAAAAAGGTACACCTGTATTGGGCATGTACCATGAATGGAGGTTGCAGCACTAGAAATTGCTCTGAGTGAGTGAGTGGTGAGTGAATGTGAAGATCTAGGGCATTACTCTACACTTTTATGTGACTGGCAGCGTAGTAGATTTATTTCACCAGAATCACCACAAACACGTGAGTAATGAGTTGTACCACAATGTTAGGAAAGCTACGTCACTAGGTAATAGGAAATTTTCAGCTCCATTATAAACATATGGGACTACCATTGTATATATTGTCTACGGTTGACTAAAGTATTATGCAGTACATGACTGTATTTGTAATGGCACACATATATTCTGTTATAATCTCCCCAAAGGAAACACTGCATGTCCCACCTTACATCCAATATGGGTTTAAAGTTGCCCAGCTATCTCCTTCTAGACCTGTGGTTCTCAAGGTTGGTGGTGGAGGATGGTGTACTTCTCTCTAGGGGAATTTTGGATGTTTTTGAGAGTATTTTATTTGTTATAACAATTGAAACGACATCAAGTGGCTGGAAACTGGAGATGCTTTATTTCCTGGAATGCAGGGAAGAATTCGCCTATGTCCTGCTTGACTGAAGGTCTTGCCAGTCATTCATGTAAGTGAAAAATCCATTTGAAATTATTTGAGCGTAGGAACAACTTCATTATATATGCAAACACCAACTATTTTCTGAATAGTTTTAATATGTAATAAATTTCTCTGGAATGCAACTGTGACATACATTTAATCTGACCATAATAATTTAGTTTTTATATCTAGATGTTGAATATCAAAATGAATCTGCAATAACCAGATGAATATTGTCCTACTTATTATAAATCCATACTGGTTGATAATGAGAATCTTATTATTCCCTGTCATCTAGTGTCATCATGGTTGAGCATCTGAATATTGAATTACTTATTTTATTTTAAATTCCTTTTAAATTTCTTATTAGAACAATATAGGGATTAATTAGATTATATTGTTCTTATGTAATTAGAACAATATAGGGATTTAAAATTAGGTATGTGTGTAAGTTATATGTTCTGAAAATTTCATGATAGTATAAGAATGTTAAAAAAATATTTTTTGTAAAGAAGACTGAGCCGGGCAGGGCTTATATTCACTGTTTTAGAGAACTAGTCAGTGAACCATAAATGCTGTTTCTCTTCGTGATCAGTTTTAAAGTTTCAGCCAACCCCACAAATACAGTGGGCAATCATCTTACACTTTTGTACAAGTGACTAAAAAAACTTTGTCCTGATAAAAAGTTGGTAAGGTAGTGTGTGTGTGTGTGTGTGTGTGTGTGTGTGCATGTATGTGTGTGTGTCTGTCTGTGTGTGTGTTTGTTTATAATGGAAGGACCAAGAAAACTAAAAGCTTTCAGAGAAAAAAACTGAAGGTAGGGTTTGGACAGGTGGTGTCCTTTCTTCCTTTGTTGCTTACATTTGGTGCTGCTAATATTTTTCTTTCAACTGGAAGGCTAGATGGGAACAACTCTAAAGGAATGAAATCATTTCAAATTATTTGTATGTAATCTTACTTAAGGAGTCAGTATTTGGAGACTTTGGACAAGCGTTATTATTTTGAAATTTTCCTTTGAATTTGTAAGTTCATTAGAAGCTGAGATTAAGTCATTTAACAAATTCTTAGAAAGTAATATTGATAAAACAATAATAGAAAATAATTATTTATATTTTCATCAAGATTGCCATACTATGATGTGTATGCTCTTGGTTTTCATATTTTAGGATTTGAGAAACTTTAACTTTCCTACCTCTCTGTATTTGGAATAGCTTACCTCTTCTTCCAACTACCTTTTAGATGGTCTGTTTAGTCTGTTGCCATAGCAGTCACTACTGTGCTTCCTAATATTTGGCTGGAAGACCAAATTTCTGCTATAGGTGATAGACATGGCAATTTTGCCCCAGCAACTGGCCAAAATAAAAGATAGTGTGAATGGATGGGAGGATCATTACATTCTACCCCAAATTCTGTGTGAGTGTGAGCTACACATATTACAAGTTGATAGAACAGGAAATCTAATCTGGGTCACGAAGCCAAATAAATAAAGCAGTTGCTGACTTTAGATTTGAGACCAAGAACGAGCTAACAGACATCTGATTCATATGCATTGTATAATGGAAGAGATAGACTTTTATGGTTCACATTTTTCCTGACCAACTGCCAACTCTCCTCTGACTGACTGACCAAATGTCAAATATTCTTTGGAGGTTTTCCTGGTGTTTTAGTCGATCTGTAAATCTCATTACTTTTCTAACAGTCTTTCCAGAACATCTTTTGTATTTACTTTTCCATTATTTTCTGCATAGTTTTCCAGAGTGTACTTACTTAGGATATTATTTTCAACATATGTGTGTAGATATCAGAATCATTTTGCTTAAAAATATAATTTCAATTAGGGATATATAACTTGATGGCAACAGCTTGATGGTTTCAGTATTAATTGTTCTTAATACAAGTTAATTAGTATTAATAAGAACACTAAAGATGCTGAATGGAATCCGCATGATTATATTGATTGTGAATTACATCAAGCAGTTCTTATTCTCAGTAATTTTTTATGGAGAAGTTTGGGTGAAGTGTCAGATTAGAGGAATTCAATGGATTTAAAAATAATTATAAACATTTTTATAATGAAATAAATATCAAATAGATGGATATGTCTGTCTTTCAAGGAATTTGAATATCTCCATGAATGCCTGACCTGAACTTTTGTTTCTGGAAACTTTATATTCAAATCTCTAAAAACACACAAATATCTGTTCTATTTTTGAATAATTCATGGAAGGAGAATAATAGTGTCTGTCCATCAGTAACTAGGTCTCATGCTTTACAAAGTTCACTGGATGGAAGATTTTCCTTTTATATAACTTGAATTCCAACTACTGTAATGTAATTTCCCTGTTACATATTCTGAATAGAGAACATCTGGTCACCATCTTTCTTTCTTTGTTTTACCTTTTGCCAAATGCCATTAGCAGAACCCTCTTCTCTGACCTTTACTATTCATGCTTGACCCTTAGAAAAACGTGACTTTATTTTTGTCTGTGGTGTAGATCATGGTGCACAGGCAGTAGGTTTTTTGTTTATGTCAACCTCATCGAACACATCATTTCTCAGCCTTTGCCGGATTGAGCTTTCAAGAGCCAGGCCTAGTGATTTTCATACCACAAATCTAAGCCCTACACCACTTTCTAGACCAACCAGGACAACTTCTGCTCACCATGAGACTGACTTTACTAATTATCCTTCCAGTTGTAGAATGAGTCTCCTGCAGTCACTGGGCTACCCAAATACTCTTAGTTGCCAACTAGCCTTGGCATTTGCAGGCACTGTACTCCTAGGTTATCTTAAAAAGACATTATCTCTGTTTGCTAAAGGTTTTGAATTGAAGTCTGTGGATGACTTTCTGGGAAGCTGTGATTCCCCTGAAATGAACTGTACAATATTGTGTGTTTGCATTTTTTTCTGAAAGACTTCATAGCCTATAGTGGTTTTTTTTTTGAAAGAGGAATATAATACAACAAAGTTTAAAAACTACTTTTATTTTGATCATGTATACTAAAGGATTTAGGAACACAGTGTCATGATGCCTATAGTCAATATATAAAAAAGTAATAAACATTTTCCTTTTTTCCATATATCGTTGTATCCAGCATTGGGCATTTCTGATAACCTTCTTTGCCCTCTTCTTCCTCTTTTCTATGTGGACTCCTGTGTAGTACCTGGGACCTCAGTCTGGTTACCAAGGTCTTGTGGTCCTTGTATATTTTTCCCAGAAGACAACTGTCAGCCTTTCTGGCTTCTTAAACTTAGTTGGCTTCTCTCCCCTGATAGGGACCCTAGTATCTTCACTTGAAAATGCCACTAACAATAAAACAATCCTGACTTTTCTTTCCAGGCCTTCTAAACTCTGTGTGGTCAGTTAATGTAGCCAAATATCTCGTAGTATCTGTGTCTACTTAATGGGTAGATTTTCTGTGAGCCTCCAACTCTTCTGTCACCATATCAGCTTGTGAGACCATTTGCCAAGTACAAAGATGTGAAATGTTAAAATCTGGGTCTCTCCTTACTCTTTTATTTTCGTGTCAAATGTGTTATTGTAATCAAGAAAGAGAGACACAGACGGGATAATTAAATACATGGGTAATCATATTCCCTAAACTTACAAAAGGGATAAGTCTAAAATTTGGTCTAAATTAGGGACAAGTCAATTAAAATTGAGGCTGTCTTAGAAAATTGATGTTATATGGTTACCATAGTGAAGTAGAACAATTATACTGTTACTGAGGTTAAAAATAACCTTGGAAAATTAGGACTTGAATGAATATTACTATTAAGACTCTATAAATGGAAAATCTTACAACAGCATACAGTACTCAGTCACATTTTTGTTTTTCACATTTGGAGAAGGAAAGAAAGAAGCATTTTTTGCTTGCGTAATTGTCTCCTAGTGCATTTTTTTCTTTCAGTAGCCACTGTTCTGCCACCAGAAGCATTTCTGGACTAGAGTGTTCAAAAGGTACTGAAAGTCACGATTGACTTATTTCCTACTCAGATATGATATACTTCTCTGATCTTCCCGTCTGCTCTCTTGGGAAGAAGAAGTACAAGATGAAGATTGGAAATGTCAGAATATAGATGAGAATATCGGAACTGGAAGTCTTAGAGAACATCTGGTGAAGCTTTACAGCTGAGAAAATGAGTGAAGATTTGGCAGGTAATTTGCCCTGGCTCATTGGCTGTCAGAGCCGAAGTTGACACCTGTTTCTCCTGGGTGCCCGGTAATTTGCCCTGGCTCATTGGCTGTCAGAGCTGAGGTTGGCACTCGGTTCTCCTGGCTCCATGTTCTTCTCATTCCACCATGTTGCCCTCTGGCTACGTGGCTTTTTCTGGGCTGCTGAGGTTCCCTGTCCTTCCTCTTTTAGGTGAAAGAGGAATTAAATCCCATATATGAATGGAAAAAAAGAACTTTTCTAACATTACAAGTCCCACACAGACTCAAACACATATCATATTCCTTACAATCTTTCATTTTCAGGACAGGACTTAGTTATGAAACTGCATAGTGCATTTTTTCAGCAGTTCTGGGACCAGAGTTATCATATTAAGCAAAAGTAGAACACTTTCACTTTTTACTGAATTAGTTATTATCTCCTCTTCCCAATAAAATGATCAGATGTTTTTAGCTAAGATGTCCATTCAGAAAAGACTGGTCATTTAAAATTATGGGGAAAAAGCAACAATGTAAATAAGTTATTTTGGATATAAAATTAGATATTGTAGGGTAATTGTCAGCTGCAATATTTTAGTTTTTATGGACCAGTGGAAGAAAATATGAGATGACTACTCTGCCAAAATTTGTAGCATTATCAATGTAATTATCTGGAATCATACTTTTGCATGGACAGAAATTAACTTCACAACACAAATAATAGATATTAACCCAATAGAACTGATTTTCACAACAAACATAAATAAATTTATTTCACAACAAAAGGGATTAGGTGTATTTATTTTTTATTTTTATTTTTATTTTTTTGAGACAGAATCGTGCTCTGTCACCCAGGCTGGAGTGCAGTGGCATGATACCGGCTCACTGCAAGCTCTGCCTCCCAGGTTCGTGCCATTCTCCCGCCTCAGCCTCCCGAGTAGCTGGGACTACAGGTGCCTGCCACCATGCCCGGCTAATTTTTTGTATTTTTAGTAGAGACAGGGTTTCACCATGTTAGCCAGGACGGTCTCGATCTCCTGACCTCGTGATCTGCCCACCTCGGCCTCTCAAAGTGCTGGGATTACAAGTGTGAGCCACCACGCCCGGCGTAGATATATTTTAATAAGAGGTAGTATTGTATAGGTAAAAAGGCTTTTCATTGGTTGAAATAAAATACTTCTCCACTTGGAAGTTGTCTTTTACTATATTCTGTAGTAATTATTAATGCATGGTAATTACTTTGAGGGCAGGGGGTAAGAGTTATCTTATTTTTCTTTCTATTCCCAAGATCTGGCCCATTTCCCTGCATATCACACATCTTAAAATTGTTTAATTGACAGTGATTACATTTGTTATTACACCTGTGGTAATAAACATTACATCTGAGTATGACATAGATATTTTGGCATTTCAAATTCCAATTCAGAAAAGCAAAATCTGTTTTAAAGTCAAATTACATTTGACTATATTGAAGCTCAGAGTATGTTTTTCCATATATTGAGATATATCTTAAAATATTAAAATTAAATAAGTGAGGAGATCCATGCACCTTGATGTTCACATAATGTTTTTATATTTTAGAACCTCACAAATTGTTTAAGCAGAGAATTGTCATACATAATAAGAATTTTAACTTTCACAGTGTGCCAAGATTAGAAAATGTTCTATAAAATACATTTTCTATAAACTGAGGAACCTGAATAAAAATCTAAATATTGGGATGGCAAGCAGTGTGGGGCAAATTTGCTGTCATATATTGCTGTATATAAATTAGTCCAACCATGTGGAGGACAACTGAGCAATGTCTACTAAAATTGTGAATGTATATAGACTTTCCTTCTAGGTACTTATATCACAGATAAGTGGATAAATATATGAAATGAGGTCTGCACAAGTCATTAACTGCAGTTTTGTTTATAATAGGAAACCTTGCAAATAAGTTTCCAACAGTAATGTTAAGATGCATCCAAAAAGGGGATACTATGCAGGTATAAAAATACGAGGACAGGGGCTGGACATGGTGGCTCACACCTGTAATCCCAGCACTTTGGGAGGCCGAGGCAGGTGGGTCATGAGGTCAGGAGTTCGAGACCAGCGTGGCCAACATGGTGAAACCCTGTCTCTACTAAAAATACAAAAAAATTAGCTGGACGTGGTGGTGTGCTCCTGTAGTCCCAGAATCGCTTGAACCTGGGAGGTGGAGATTGCAGAGAGCCGAGATCGCACCACTGCACTCCAGTCTGGGCAACAGAGTGAGACTCTATCTCAAAAAAAAAAAAAAAAAAAATATGAGGACAATCTTTTCTGATTTGAAAAGATCTCCAAATTTTCCTAAATATAAACTTTTGAATTAGCCAGCCTTACCCACCCAGTTATAGTCAGCTGTGGACAACTTGCAGCCTAGAGAAGATGAGGAGAACAGATCTCCAAGGTCAGGTGCTTTCCCAAGAGATCAGGAGGAGGGGTGAAAAGAGCTCTACGTGCCTGGTTTCTCCTTTGAAATTCACCAATCTGGCAAATCATTTCTCCATGTCACAGTGAGAAGAGAAGCCTTGAGTAATACTGCTGGTGGCCTTAATTCCACCAGGAAGAAAATAGCACTGCAGAGTATAAGTGTCCTCCAAGATACTTGAAACTCTTCCTGTTTTCAGTCTTGTCCCTCCAATCTGTTTGATGTGTTTTCAAAGGATAGTGCTCTCAAAACACAGGCTCATTTATTCCATCTCTTTCCATGAGAACCTTCACAAACTTCTTTTTGCCCACAAAAATGAAATTTTACAAAATTCTCCCTATATAGGAAGGCAAGACTAAATCTCAACCCTTGTTGAATCCTCAGTGCCAGATACTCTGCCTGGAATATAACAGGCACAAGATAGAGACATCTGAATGTGTAGTAAATAACTAACATATAAATGCTGAAGGTCATAATCATGCCACGTCCTCTGGCCGTTCCACACTATTTGTGAGTTTCTGCACCAATTTTCTACTTTTAAGGTATGATGTTTTAGAGAGTAGAAGATTCTTCATCTCTTTTCTATCATAATCTTACTCATCTTTCAATGTGCTCATGTGCTACTTCCTTTATGAAACATTATCTTAATCCCTTCATCAAGATGAATAGTTCTTTCCATTTTAATCTTGTAACATGGTTATAATTCACTTTAGTTCTTACATTATTCCATTTTAGGTTATAGTTAGATATTTTAATATCTATTTTACCCATTAGATTATAAGCTCATTGAGGGGGCTTATATTTATTATATATAATGTCTAGCATTGGAACCAACCTATAGTAAAGTTAATTAATGTTTATCAAATTGAATCATGCTCACATTTTAAAAAGTGTTTATTTAGATAGCAGTCTATCTTTTGATGCACAAATAATTATTTTATCATGAGCAATATAAATGTAGTCTGTTTTGTGAGAATATTGAGTTTTTCAAACAGTTGTCCAAATTTTAGTAGGTTTCAGCAAAAGAATTCCAACATCAAAGAGATTTTGGGTGTTGGGGTTGGGGAAAAGAAGGTTGCCATTTAAAATCACCCTATAAATTTTATTGTACATTGGAAAAAATGTTGAATGACTACACAAATGTTACTGTTTTAATAATTAGAGAGTGCAAATTTTTGATTTGCATGAAATTTATATTTGAATTGGACTTTTAATATGTTTGGATTTTAACTGTTTATTTTTGAATTAACTACACATTCTATTAATTAATATTTGGAACTTATGTTTGCATTCTGAGAGTCCTATCAACCAAAAGTCTTTGGATCAGAGGCACATGTTTCTAATACATGGAAAAGAATGTGGATAGCCTGTTTTCTGATTGGTAGAAGTGGGAGTGATACATTGCTTTTGCCCTCTATGTGCCATAAGGCATACCCTTGGGAAGGGGTGTAGGATGCAGTGTGCGGATACTTATTTCTGTGTCTGATGAATAAATATAACAACCACTTGTGGGTAGCAGAATAGAGGTTATAAGATACAAAATGACTATGATATCTTTGGAATGAAAGAGGTGTATATTGATGCTTTCAAATGATAGGAGTTTTGTTCCTAGGTTGAGCAAGAAATCTGTGAGGTGGTTTGCTTCCCAAACTGGCCTCTGATTCACAGTTTTCCTGGCATGCCTCAACAACATTTGCTTCAGATGCAGTGGAATCCTGTCTTTTGGCTCCTGGTGACAGGCAGAGGCAGCCTGATTCTGGCGTAATGTCAGGGTGAATGTTGTGTGCCACAGGGCCTGGAGTGGCTGCAGTCAGGACGGGTGTGCTGCCAGGGGCCCAGGCAGGGGCACAGCACTAGAGCATAGAAGAAGTGACTGTGGGGTTGCTCTCTGCTCTGCGCATGCTCAGGCAGGTTTCCCTCTTTCCCACTCCTAGACTTGGAAATCTGGATGGCACATGTGTTTGGCTGGCTGCCCTCCCAAAACATTTTAAAGCCCTACCCAAAATATTTTAGTGGAACAGTGGTGGTGGTTTAGATCACTGGCCGTAGCAGCCTTGTGTTTCTAAACTAAGTTAAGCCAACCAATATTTACACCCTTCATAACTGCTGTTTGTGAAACATTCAGATGCCTGCCCACACAGTGAAATGTGATGTGACTCAATCAGGATAAACAGCTATCATCTCTGTTAAATTATAGCACGATGTTTGCTTAAAAGTTAAAATTATCTTAAATTGAGAAAATTTGAGTTTTACTTTTTGGAAAGGTTTTGTAAGAATAATAAAGTGCCCAAGGGCAATCAACAGCGGACCAAATTGTATAAACTCAAGATTACTTAATGAGCACCTTTCAGACTGCTTTCCCACAACAGGTTCCAGGATGATGAAACATTAGAAGTAAGTATTGACTACAAGGAGAATCAGTTTAGGGCAATAAGGTACTTAAAATCTAGTTGATGGTTTTCCTTTGAATTATTTGTCACTGAGTGTGTGAGTGAGTGAATCATTAAACAGTTATGCTCAGACTTATCTTGTGAGAGACCAATCTAATTAGGCGCAAAGCACCAAAAGAATTGCAGTGGGGAAGGGTCTCACAGAACAATGAAGGGAGATTAGTTACATACGTTAAGTCCTCAAATGCAAGATTATCTGTGGTAAGAGTCAAGAACGATATGAAGTCCTGTGAAAGTTCAGAGGGTGAAAAAACATGTTTAGTGAGGTTTTCAGAGAACTTTGACCAAATTTAATTGAAATCTAAAATGTGTTAAAGCACTGGGAATTAAAAGATGACTAAATCAAGGACTTGGGATTAGGTTGGATTTTAGCAGATGGAAATCGAACTGAAAGAGATGGCATGAAGAATGGTTCAATAATGGTAAACATGCAATATATGTACAGTATAAGGAACGCTCAACAAATTCGAAAACACACAAAGCTGGGAGGAAATGATGCTTCTGACTCTACGTTTTACAGCTTATAGCTAACATTCATAAAGCAATTCCTTAGCCAGCTTGTTGCCAAGAACTCGGTATGGAGTATTGACTTTAATTCTTATAGCATCTCTGGAGGTAGGTGCTATTTATCTCTACATTAAAAATGAGGAAAATGAATGTAAGAGAGATATGGTAACTTGACAAAGTCATAAACTAGTAAGTGGGCAAGATAGGTCTGAGACAAGGGCAGTCTGATTCCAGAACCACGTAACTATTAAACCATTCTGCCAACCTGTCTCTGACCTTATTGATAATAGCTCTGAAATGTTTCCTAGGAATAAGACCCTTTATGCCATGAGCTCCACTGCATTATTCATTTAGCTGTCACCATCTCTCATCATTATGGCAATATTCTCTTAGCTGCTTGTCATGCCACCAGACATCTCTTCAAATTCATCCTACAACTGTCCCAAGAATTACCTTTCAATAACACAGACCTGATCATAACACTTCTTGGTTATAACAGTGTTCAGTTGTCTTTATGAACAAACTGAGACTTCTTAGTGTGGCATATAATGTCCGTTATAATCTGGTTGGAGTCCAGTTTTCCTTCACAGTCCCATCATCTGCAATTCTTCCTTTCTCAAACTTCTCAAATGTCCCAGCTATACTAAAATATACCTTGATTCCAAAACTAGAGGAGTTCTAGAGTCTTTTTATTTTATTTTTTATGTTTAAAAATAATATTTTAAAATTTTATTTATTTTTTATTATTATACTTTAGGTTCTAGGGTACATGTGCACAACGTGCAGGTTCGTTACATATGTATACATGTGCCATGTTGGTGTGCTGCACCCATTAACTCGTCATTTACATTAGGTATATCTCCTAATGCTATCCCTCCCCCCTCCCCCCACTCCACGACAGGCCCCAGTGTGTGATGTTCCCCTTCCTGTGTCCAAGTGTTCTCACTGTTCAATTCCCACCTATGAGTGAGAACATGCGGTGTTTGGTTTTTTGTCCTTGCGTTAGTTTGCTGAGAATGATGGTTTCCAGCTTCATCCATGTCCCTACAAAGGACACGAACTCATCCTTTTTATGGTTGCATAGTATTCCATGGTGTATATGTGCCACATTTTCTTAATCCAGTCTATCGTTGTTGGGCATTTGGGTTGGTTCCAAGTCTTTGCAATTGTGAATAGTGCCGCAATAAACATATGTGTGCATGTGTCTTTATAGCAGCATGATTTATAATCCTTTGGGTATATACCCAGTAATGGGATGGCTGGGTCAAATGGTATTTCTAGTTCTAGATCCTTGAGGAATTACCACACTGTCTTTCACAATGGTAGAACTAGTTTACAGTCCCACCAACAGTGTAAAAGTGTTCCTACTTCTCCACATCCTCTCCAGCACCTGTTGTTTCCTGACTTTTTAATAATCGGCATTCTAACTGGTGTGAGATGATATCTCATTGTGGTTTTGATTTGCATTTCTCTCATGGCCAGTGATGATGAGCATTTTTTCATGTGTCTGTTGGCTGCATAAATGTCTTCTTCTGGAAGTGTCTGTTCATATCCTTCGCCCACTTGTTGATGCAGTTGTTTGTTTTTTTTCTTGTAAATTTGTTTGAGTTCTTTGTAGATTCTGGATATTACTCCTTTGTCAGATGAGTAGATTGCAAAAGTTTTCTCCCATTCTGTAGGTTGCCTGTTCACTCTAATGGTAGTTTCTTTTGCTGTGCAGAAGCTCTTTAGTTTAATGAGATCCCATTTGTCAATTTTGGCTTTTGTTGCCATTGCTTTTGGTGTTTTAGACATGAAGTCCTTGCCCATGCCTATGTCCTGTTCTTTTTAAAATGTTATTTTTTTACTGTCTTTTGAGAGTTCATGTAGGGGAAAAGTTGAAATAGTAAGAAATTAAGCTGAAAAAAATGTTTTGAGCTCGAGAAAATATAAAAGACATTAGATGACAGGTTAGGAGGCTTAGAATTTATTAAGTAGGCAATAAAGAACTATTTAAGACTTTCAAACAAGGAAATAACCCATCATGATGTTTCTTTAGAAGGATTAATCTTTTGGAGTGGGCAGAGTCAGATGGCAGAGAGATTCTGTCTGTTTAGTTCACTATGAATCTCAAATGCCATGAGCACTGCTAGGAGCACAGTAGGTGTTTTATTAATATTTGCTGGATGGATGAATTCTAGTATACCTTTTGAGTATTAGTGTCTACAGAATATCATTTCCTCCCCCATGATCTTGATCTGTCTCTCATTTACACACTGGCACTCTCTCCTTTTCATCCATTTTGATCTTTTTATTGATTATTAGAGGATATTTTTCTAACTTTATTATTATGATCCTTCTAATTCATGTTCAACAAATATTTAAACATTTTTTATTGTGTAGAGCCATGCCCCCCATCAATTTGAGGGCTTTTTCTACACTTGCTCACATGTAATCCTCACAAGAACCCAGGGAAATTGTGTCATTATTCCCATTTTGCATGTGTTTGATGCCCAGAATTCATACCATTAAGCAGGGTAGACTTCTGGCTCCAAGTTCTGTTCTCTTTACATCACAGAAATTGAAAAATTCACATCATGATTCCTTTTTAGTCTCTGACTAAAGCATCGTGATTGATTTGGACCCACTTTAGCTGCTTTTCCTGAAAATGAAAATATCAAGAGTGAAGGAATGAAGATGGTATGGTAGCTCTATGGGGGAGTAGGGTTGTGGGATTATTTCTTTTCTCAAAGAAGTAGAGATGGGAATATATAGGCTTGGGTGAAGAAAGAGATACTGTGTAGTAGGGTCAGGACAGTTAAGAATCAAGGTTATTTAAAGAGTATGATAGGGGATGGAATTAAGTGCTAGAGTGGAATGTTCAGTTAGCCTTGGAAAGGAAGAGGGATACTTATCCCCATTGAAGGAAGAAAGTAGAGAAATCCGTAGAGGTCTAAGATAAATTTTCAAGTAAGGGAGGGAAGGAGGTTGCAGAAAATAATATCAGTAATGTTAGCCACTCTATTGAAGATTCTAGCTAAAGTGACTCCAGATTGTTTGGTCTCAGATATTTGGGACAATTGGCCAATTATTACTCTCTAGCCTGGTTAAACTTTGTTACTTGGCTAAGAGCATGGGTTATGAAGTCAAATTGTCTGGGTTTTAATTTTGGCTCTTTGGTTTACCAAGTTCATGACCTTGGCAAGTTACTAACCCTTTCGATGTTTTAGCCCTCATCTGTAAAATGTGATAATATAGTAGTAACCTCATGAATTTGCTGTGCAAATTAAATCAGTTCATATATCCAAAGCTCTAGGACCTGTACTCTGTACACAGTAAGCCCTATTTAAGTGGGAGCTGCTGCTGCTATGTGTTTCATTTCCTTAGCACCTTAAGCATCTTGAATATTGTTCATTCTTATCATATAGTAAATATTTTCATGGGAGACATGACTTGGCTGTAGACCAGAATTGAAAAGTGCTATTCTTCCTTCCTCGTTTACAACCATACTCATGTACATGGAATAATAATACACAGATGGGCTGGGCACAGTGACTCACGCCTGTAATCCCAGGACTTTGAGAGGCCGAGGCCGGAGGATCACCTGAGGTCAGGAGTTCGAGACCAGCCTGCCCAACATGGCGAAAACCCATCTCTACTAAAAATACAAAAAATTAGCTGGGCGTGGTGGTGGGCACCTGCAATGCCAGCTACTTGGGAGGCTGAGGCAGGAGAATCACTTGAACCCAGGAGGTGGAGGTTGCAATGAGCCGAGATCACACCACTGCACTCCAGCCTGAGTGACAAGAGTGAAACTCCGTCTCAAAACAAACAAACAAAACCAAAAACACAGATAACTACACTGGCCTTAATTCAGCTGACAGTTTGGGATTGAGTGGTGTCTGTGTTATTTGAATTGTTTTATGCTTTAATTAAATAATTAAGCAGGATTACTCAATCAAGATAATCATAGATAAAAGAACCACTTTTAACACCTAAATTTGGAACTCTGGAATAAAATTGCAGTGACAATTTATTGTACTTCAATTATACTCAAATCCCTTAATGACTTCTAAATTATTTTTGAATAAAGAAACTTGAACCTGAATTACCATAGGAAACTATAACCAATCTACTCCCTATTTATAAATTAGTCAGCTGCTGAAGTTTTGCCATAACATACACAGTAAACCTCACGCTTCAAGACCAACTGGAGAAAGAATTTAAGCTTTTCATTAATGATAGGTTCATTGCTTAAAAACTGCTACCTTATTTCAATATGACATGTAAACTATCTCTATTTTGGCTATTTTGGTCTATGCTTGCAATTAATGATAATTGCTGGTATGAAATTTCAATAGCCATCTTAGAGGATTTTAGTGAGAAAATAATCCTGAGATAATATATGCCTACTATATATATTGCTAACTTCATTTCCTGAAAGTTTATTTTAATAAAACCTTTTTTGGTCTGCCAAAGAGAACTGCAGGATTGGCTAATCTTGTTACAAAAAATTAAAAATAATTGTACAATGTTGGGTTAAGCCAACTATTAATTTTCCCCAAATCATTTGAAATATAACCACCTCCTATGTATTGGAATTATCTCTTAATATAGCCACAAAAATAGCCTTGTGGATACTTTAAAATTATACTAATGACGTAGAAACATACATTGACCAAGAATGAAATGAACATATGCAAAATGGCCAGATAGTTCCAGAAACTTGAATTATTATTCAAACCACAAAATCTTTCAGAAATCATTGCAGACTATTGGGTCATGAATTAGTCTATTTTCTGAAGTAGGATTAATTTGAAAGCTATAGTATAAATTCAAAGGTAGGGAAAAAAGGATAAAATCCCCAGGCTTATTTTTAAAAGCCACATATTACAAAAAGCAGAAAGAATTTGTAGTTTTTTCTTCAATATATTATATGTATGAATGGATGCACAGAGTTTTATGGACTCAAACTCATGATGATGAAATACAATGTTTACTGAAAGTTGTTTTCCTTATTAATAAATGTTTCTATGATAGACATTTGATAATACTTCTTTGTTTCATTTTAAATTATTTTTCTTTCAAGAAAGTACATGCAAAATAAACTCGCCATTTTTACAAGCGCTGTTCTCTTACTAATACTCTAGTAGTTGCTGCCAAATACTTCTAAAATAGTTTAAAATAAATTTCATTATTCAACATCTGTTTCTTCTCCAATTTTTTAAAACATAGAAATAACTGTAGATAAGGGAAATTTCTCTGAAATGCCAGACTTTGTTGCACAAATATAAATTATGAAAGACACAGCTGTATCTAACAAATGAAAACTACTAATTTGTGACACTGAAAAAAGCACATTGCTATTATCAAAGAAACTAGTAAGAACTATGTTTTTAAAATGTGTAGCTTAAACTATTTTGGGTATAAAGCATTTTCATGTGAATTAATAACAATTAATTTTACTTCTAGAAAAATTAGAACATGTATTGACTTTAAAGCTTTTGAATATTCATGAAACATTTCTTAAGAACCTATCATTGTTTAATACATGGAGTTGCTTGCTATATTGTGGTAGTTTTAAAGCTTGAAAAATTTTAGGCTGAGTGCAGTGGCCCATGCCTGTAATCCCAGCACTTTGGGATGCTGAGATGGGTGGATCATTTGAGGTCAGGAGTTAGAGACCAGCCTGACCAACTTGGTGAAACCCTGTCTCTACTAAAAATACAAAAAATAGCAGGGTATGGCGGCTCAGTCCTGTAATCCCAGCTACTGGGGAGGCTGAAGCATGAGAATCACTTGAGTCCAGGAGGTAGAGGTTGCAGTGAGCTGAGATCATGCCATTGCACTCCAGCTGGGCAACACAGCAAGACTCTGTCTCAAAAAAAAAAGAACATTTTTTTTAGAACAAGACTTCCTAACCTGGTATGCCATGTAATCTGTTCCTCAGTGTGACAGTGGGCATGTTGCAAATAAGAGTGCCCCAGGAGCAAATAAATGTAGTCACATTGGGTTTCTCTGTGTGGAATTTTTCGGACTCTAATATGTGTTGTGAATCTTGAAGGGGAGTTATGGGTGCATGTTTCACAATCCTGTTTAACCACAGGGCTTCTTTTGGGGAGAAAGGATGGGGTACACAGCACATATTAACATAAGCATGTATTAATGTACATTTTAAAATCCACTCTGTATCCCTGCACCTTTACTTTTGTACCTGCCATCTACTTGTGCTGTTGGCATCCATCACTTTGCTCCTCACTTTTACACTTCTTGCACCATCTACAGTGTTCTCTGTGCACAGGACAGTGTTCTCTCCTTCCATTTTCTGGGAACTTCGTAAACCTCCTGAATTTTTGTGCAAACTAGAGACATAGATAAGCACCCGCATTTAAAATGTGGAAAGGTTATATATGACAAGTCCAGATGACATATGACAAGTCGGCTGTGCAGATAGGCCACAACTGGTCCATGGCCGTTTTTTCTCTATTCCTTGATCTTAAACTTCCCAGCCTTGAGAACTATGAGAAATAAATTTCTTATGCTTATGAGAAATTAAAGAGTGGGTGGAATCACCCCTGAGAAAAATTCTTTCTGCCGAGTGACTAATATTGAAACCTAGTTTAGCCTTCAAAGCTGCTAAGGCCCAGAATCACTGATACATGAATAAAATTTAAGAAAATAAGCAGCTGGATTTCTAGGATACTTAGTTTTCTATTTCAGAGTTTTATCAAAATAGAGCAAGAAAACTTCCATCAAAAGCAAGCGTGTAGTAATAATAGTCTCAGCACCATCAATACATATGGTCATTATACAGAGGGTACAAATCATTGTTTTCCTGTTGGCATCTGTGTCTTTTCTCTCACTGCTTTCATTTTGTTTCTAGGTAATTGGAGGCTGAGATCCAGGAAAGATTAACAGGGCTTTAAATGCTTCCATTAAAGAATAAAGTTATTATTGTTTCCTAAATCAAAGCTACATGTAGCCACAAGTTGAGGTAAACAATGACAATTAAAAATAAGACATTAACATTTCTACTTCCTGTAGCTGCTTGTCAATAAATATAAACGCTGTAAATAGTTGACTAGAATTGAGACCCAAAGAACTCTAAAAATGGACTTTTATATCATACAGTGTTTTATAACCTTTCTTACTTATAAAATAATTATGTCCTAAATAGCTTCCTATGTGTTGATTATAGGTGTTACTACCCGATGTGAGGTGTGGAAGAAATGGCCTATTACTTTATTTTCACAATTAAAGAAAAAAAAATGAGTCTGAGTCCCTTACCCACCGGGGAAATTAGAACCTCATAATTTTAAATGCGGGTGCTTATCTATGTCTCTAGTTTGCACAAAAATTCAGGAGGTTTACGAAGTTCCCAGAAAATGGAAGGAGAGTGTCTGAGTCACCATGGTCACTGAGGACTTTCCGCTTATCCAAACCCTTGGAGTTACTTAAAGGCAAGTGGCTCTTCTGTTGCTATGCTCAGGCCCAGAAGGGTCTCAGTGTGAGGTTCCAGTCTCTCCTCTTCCACCAAGGAACCATTCTAAAAGTCCTGCCACTTTCCTGGGATGCCCAAATGGAGCAGGACAGAGACCTTTCTTCCTTTCTGGTTGTGTGGAATGTTTACTCTCTTGCTGTGTCACCCTCTGAATTCCTCCAACAAACTCCTCTCCACCTCAGCTTTCCCAGGAATATCTGAGAAAGGCCTCCACTTCCTTCTCCTGAGATAGCAATCTTCAGGATTTTCTACATATAAGATCGTGCATCCGTGAACAGGGATAATTTTCCTTCTTCCTTTCCAATTTGGATGCCTTTTGTTTCTTTTTCTTGCCTAATTTCTCTGGGTAGGACTTCCAGTACTGTGTTGAATAAAAATGGCAGGAGTGGGTATCTGTGCTTTTTTTCCTGATTTTGTAGGAAAAACTATCAGTTTTTCATTGTTGAGTATGATGTTCACTGTGGACTTGTCATATATAACCTTGTTAGGTTGTGATGATTTCCTTTCGTTCCTAGTTTGTGGAGTCTTTTTATCTTGAAAGGATATTGACTTTTGCCAAATACTTTTTGTACATCTATTTCTATCATCCTGTGATTTCTATCCTTTATTCTGTTAATGTGGTGAATCACATTGATTGATATTTATATGATGAGCCATCCTTGCATCCCAGGGATAAATCTCACTTGGTCATAGTGTGATCCTTTTAATACACTGTTGAATTTAGTTTGCTCATATATTTTTGAGGACTTTTGCATCTAAATCATCAGGGATATCAACTTATAGTTTTATTTTCTTGTGATATCTTTCTCTAGGTTTGGTATCGGAATAATGCTGGCTTCATAAAACTGGTTTCAAAGTGTTCCTTTCTCTTCCATTTTTTGGAAGAGTTTGCAAAGAATTGCCACTAATTATTTAAATGTTTGGTAGATTTTATCATTGAAGCCATCTGGTACTGGGTTTTTCTTTTTGGAGAGGTTTTTGATTACTGATTCAATCTCTTTACTGGTTTTTAGGTCTGTTTGGTTTTTCTGTTTCTTTATGATCCAGTTCTGATAGGCTATATGTTTCTAGGAATTTATCCATTTTTTCTAGGCTATCCAATTTGGATAATCTATAATTGGTTTATAATTGTTCATGGTAGTCTCTCATAATTCTTTTTGTCTGTGGCATCAGTTGTAATATCTCCTCTTTGATGTCCATTTTAGTTTTTTGTCTTCACTCTTTTTTTCCTCAGTCAAGTGTGAAGTGTGTTGGTTTTGTTGATTTTTTCAAAAGACCAATTAATTTTGTTGATTTTTCTATTGTTTTTCTATTCTCGATTTCCTTTATTTCCTCTCTAAGTTTTATTATTTATTTCTTTCCCTCTGCTAACTTTGGGTTTAGCTTTTTTTTTTTCTATTTCTACTTCCTAAGGTGTAGAATTAGGTTGCTTTAGATCCTTCTTTTTTAACGTAGGCATTTATTGCTTTAAACTTCCTTCAGAACTGCTTTTGCTGCATCCCATAACTTTTAATATGTTGTGTTTTCATTTTTATATGTCTTTCCTAATTTCACTTTTCATGTTCTTATTTTGCCCACTGGTTGTTCAAGAATGTGTTGTTTAGTGAATTTTTGTTTTCTTTCTGCAATTGATTTCCAGTTGCATTCTATTGTGAGCAGAAGAGATACCTCTATGATTTCAATCTTATAAATTAGTTAAGATTTGTTTTGTGACCTAATATGTGATCTATACTGGAGAGAAGAATGCATATTCTGTGTCTGTTGCATGAAATGTCCTGTATATGTCTCTTAGGTCTATAATGTTCTTCAAGTCCTCTGTTTCTTTATTGATCTTCTATCTGGATATTCCATCCATTATTAAAAGTAGTTTTTGAAGTTTCCTACTTTATATTGTTGATGTCTATTTCTTCCTTCACGTCTGTCAATATTTGCTTTATGTATTTAGGTGCTCTGATATTGGTTGCATATATATTTATAATTATATCTTCTTGGTAAATTGAACCGTTTATCATTATGTAATATCATTCTTTGCTGCTTGTTACAGTTTTTTACATAATGTCTATTTTGTCTGTATAAGTATAGCTACACCTGTTTTGTTTTGGTTACCAATTACGTCAAATATCTTTTTCCATTCTTTCATTATGTGTGCCTTACATTTAAAGTGAGTGTCTTATAGATGGCACATAGTTGGATCTTCTTTTTATTTTAATCTATTCAGCCACTTTATATTTTGATTGGTGAATTTCATCTGTTTACATTTAAAGAAATTACTGATAGAGGAGAACTTATTGCTGTTTTGTTAATTTGTTCATACACTATTTTCATGAGCTTACTGAGCATCTTTATGATGTTTATTTTTGAATTATATTTTAGGTAATTCATAACCTGTATCTTTAGGGTCAGTTTCTGGAGATTTATTTTGTTCCTTTGGGCCATTTTTCCCCCATTTGTGTTGGTGTCTGGATATTTGAAAATACAAACCACCTCTCTCACTCTTTGTAAACTAGCTTTATAATAGGGGAAAACTTTCACCAATCGGCCCAAGTAGAGATTCTGAAGGCCTCTCAGAGTTTTTCTGTGGATGTGTCTTTTCTGGGCTTTGCATGTGTAGATTTCTATTTAGAAGAATGTGCTAGTTTCCTTTTTTCAGAAGTTCATAATCTTTTGCTTTCTCTGATGTCTGCCATCCTGTGGTGGGCCCTCTGACCTGTTGTCAGACCATGCTATCTGAGCAGCAACATGCCACTCAGATCTTTTATACTCTTGGTGGCTCCTGGCATCTAGAGTATGCTAGGTCCCATCTACATTACCAGAAATTCAAGAAAGAAACCAGCCCCTTGGGCAACCACTCAAAAGGCTGGACTGTTGGACATGTGTTCCACTTTTTTCTTTCCTCCTTGAGGGGGAGGCCTCTGTCTGCGATAACTGTGTTTCCTCTGGAGTAGCAGCATACACCCAGTTCTTTTTCTGTTCTCAGTGGCCCCCAAGCATCTAGAGTATGTCTGATGTTATCAGTGCTCCAAGACAGGCAAGACAAAAACCTCCCTGAAAAGTAAGAACATTGGATGTATGGGCTAGTCTTCTCTTTCTCTCACCAGGGAGAATCGAATCCAGAAGCTAGTAGTTTCCCTCCAGTCACATGGTGCTCTGTCAGGCAGAGGGACTATGGTGAGAGGGTGACAAATATTTTTCTACTTGCTTCAATGTGGCTGGCTTTGTATTCTCCTGGGATGCAGGTTCCTCTTAACTGTTTTTGGGATTTCTCATAAACAGAATTAGCCCATATATTGTTATTGATTTGATGTTTTGTGAGATGAAGGAGGTGCTTTTTATTACTACATCTTGCTGATGCCACTCCTCAATCATTCCTCTATTTACTATTAGGTTTTGCTATTTACATATGCTTTTGTTTGCTGAGTTTTGGGGAATGTGATTGCTAACAAATCATGCTCTATCATTTTTATCTGTAGTAGAGAAAATAGCTAGGAGATGTAGACATAATGACAGATACTATTTATTAAGCACTTTTATTGCATCAGGACATACCTGAAGTGTTTATGCAATGATATTTAATATTCATAAAAGCATTGTAGGCATATTGCCTTTGTTTTCCAATTTTGTAAAGGTGAAAACTAGTGCAGAGAAATAATAATACGTAACTTTCTGAAAGTCATGTAGCTTAATAATAGAAGAACTGGGAATTAAACACAGGCAGTTCAACTTCAGAGTCTGTACCCAGGAGTCAGAGAAAGCACATATTAGTTCTGTACTCATGTAATTTAACTCACTGGTTGTTCCACAAGTGAAAAAGTATAAGAAACAAAACAAAACAAAACAAATCAGTATGACAACCACACAAATAAAAAAATCACAAAACCCTCCAAATTCTGTGTTCAACTTAGAACATATATGTGAAATGGTGTTTTTTTGTTTGCTTGTTTTTTTTTTTTTTTGGTTTTAAACAGTTTAATATTCTTATTTTTCATAGCTGGAAAATAACTCTTTTTGCTGAAAAACTATTTTTCTCCAAAATACTGATTATATTCTGTGTGTTATAAATGGGAAAATAAAACAGGCCCTCACCAGATTTTTCATTTAGCAAAACTATACAAAGAGAAGAAATCTGGTGTTTGGCCAAATTTGAATACAGATTTCCCGGAGAGTCTGACTGTGAAAAATAAGCTGTGATAAGAGTTTTTTAGATTAAGATAATACTAAACACTATATTGAAGATGGGAGAGGTGATTGCCATTTTTCAACTAGTCCATCTGGGTCAGTTTGATATGAATATTTTTCTTTATTTTTACTTCATTAGGAACTAACTCCTGTTGTATCAAAGGTCTTGAGAACTCTGGCCACCTGCCACTCATCTGTGCTATACCCAATAGCAGCCTTATTAGGCTTTTGGATCCTAGAGTTGCTGCTATCTCTCGTACCACAAAACCACCTGCTTCTGATTCTCTAGGAAGACTGCTGAGAGTCAACATCGAGCCACTGGTGGTATGTACAGTATAAAGAGTTTTGATTAAGCTTGGTTAATTGTCCCTCAGTATAGTTTTAGTATTTATACCCCATAATATCTCTGTGTTAACTCCTTGCCAGTTTTATAATTGTAAAATGTCTCACTGTTTTGATATGCCTTGCAGTTGATTTATTTTTTATTAACTTGTATTCTTTCGTGACGTGCCTGCTTGTGTCTCTTGTCTGTTTCTCTGTTAAAAGATTTTAATTGGTTTTTAAGAATTCTTAGCAAATCAAGTATATTGACTCTGCCTTTCATATAAGTTGCAAATATTTCCTCCAGTTTTTTTTTATATGTTCTTACTTTCACTTAATGGTTTTTGGATGCACAGAAATTTTTGACTTTTCAAGTTGAAAAACTTATGTCATGCTTAGAATTGCTATTCGTGCTTCAGAATTGTATTTTCTAGTCTTTATTTTTTTAATATTAATTTTTTTTTGAGACAGAGTCTCACTCTGTCACCCAGGCTGGAGTGGTGGCATGTTCTCAGCTCACTTCAACCTCCACCTTTTGTGTTCAAGTGATTCTCCTGCCTCAGCCTCCCGAGTAACTGTGACTATAGGTGTGTGCTACCACGCCTGGCTAATTTTTGTATTTTTTAGTAGAGACAGGGTTTTGCCATGTTGGTCAGGCTGGTCTGGAACTCCTGACCTCCAGAAATCCGCCCGCCTCAGCCTCCCAAGGTACTGGGATTACAGGCATGAGTCACCGTGCCCAGCCATATTTTCTAGTTTTTAAAAAATAATTTTCTCTTTCATATTTTATTATATCCTGTTCTATATTTTACCTCTCTCTAAATTGGAACGGTAAGTTATTTCTGGGAAATTACCTGGGGTAAGACGGGGAACTAACTTTATTTTTTACATGATTAGTCAGGGACTTCAGTGTCATTTATTTTTCTGGTTGTGTTTAATTTTTGACATATATTTTGCTCACTGGAGAAGAAACTTTTTTTTAATTTAGATTTTATCCCCAGTTTACCTCTTCACATCAAGAAACAGGCAGTTATTTTTACGAAAGCATCCTTTCATCTTGTTCTTCTTCTCTCTCAGCTTCCTTTGGCACCACCCCTCCTTCCCTGTTGTTATCTCTCATCTTCATATTTAATATATTTTATATAATTTTTCTTAGAAGTATCACAGTGTGACAGAATTTTCTTAACTGAACTTTTTATTGAAGTATAGTGTACATACAGAAAAGTACGTGTATAATTTGTGTACAATCCACACAATAAATTTGCTTAGAGCGAACAGACCCTTATAGCTAGGGCACAGGTAAGTAAACAGAATCTTATGAGCAACTTAGAATACTCCGCTAGTATCCAGCTTCAATCAGTACCATCTATCCCTTCCCCTCAAGTTAACCATTATTATGAATTGTAGCACCAAAGTTTACTTCATATAAATAGAAATATACAGGATGGAATAACAATGTAGCTCCTTTTGCTCATCATGTTTGAAAGATTTTTGCATAATTGTGTGTAATTATAGATCATTCATTTTCATTGCTGTATGATCATAACCACAAATTTATTTATCCACGATGTTGTTGATACACATGTGGGTGGTTGCTGGCTTTTGGCTATTAAGAGTGGTTCTGCTATAAATATTCTTGTGCATGTCTTTTCATGAACACACATATTCCTCTACAAGTTCATTGGCTTTTTCTAGACTTCTTGGTTTATTTCTGAGTTTCCAACTGCCTAGCTTGGTCTAGTGTTCACAGAGACTCAGTGAATGAAGAGAATGATTTGAATTTGGAAAAACAGGAAGTGGATATGGATTAGGCAAGCGTAGGCCAGGCTAGCTATTTGCATAGAATTCTGTTCAGTGTATGGCTTTGTTGCATTAACTTTTGTAAGTGAGATAGTCTGGAGGAGGAAAAAAATGTTAAATTTGGTTGAAAAACTGGCTTCTCCATAATGGCTTCATTCAGTAATTATTTTGGTGGAGATTTTTTGTGTAAGTCATTTGAAGAAATTTATTGTCTAATGAACATAAGATAAGATGTTTTGTTATAAAACTAGTTTATATGGGAGCACATATTTAGCTGGACTGACTTAGACAAAACCCAGATATTTAACCTTTTTAATTGAAATTTAGTATTTATTCATTTATAGCCTTGAATATTATCCATGAATTATTCTAATATACTCCTGGGAACACTCATACTGGGTGAATGAGAATTTCTCACAATAAGAGACTAGATTAGCCTCATGTGAAGTAGCTTTCAGGACCAATGCTGGCTTACTCTAGTCTTGAGATCTATTTTTCATTGCTTGATGATATACTGCATTCAGCCTGTAACAGAGTTATACTGTTGGAATTCTGGGAGGCTTTCTACTGGGCATTAGTGATTTCCTTTCCTAAACTACAAACACAACTGCCCCTTCTGAGGAGGAAAGCAGGCAGGTTTGCCTTGGCCAAAGTCCAATGGCCGGGAGTCAAGCCCTTAAGTGCTTTCTCAAGTGCCCAGCCTAGTTTCTCTGAAGATCAGTCTGCTTGGTAGCCTAAGAAGGAAATTACCCGGTCATTTCTATTCTGGCATTTACTAGTACACAGCTGTTTCTTTTGATTCTGTAGAACAAACCTGAACTGGCACCTTTCCTGGATAGGAGGATATCACTGGCAGGAGATAGAAAATACTTTTCATTGATGTACAAGGGTTGGAGAATATATTATAAAAATCATACTTGATAACATATTTATTCATTAAATATTTCTTATCTGTGCTACATAGTATTGTTTCTAAAACTACTTCTAACACCAACAAGCGCTTGAAATTCATACATATGTGCTCTAATACTTATTAATATGTGGACCACACCCTCAATCCTACTGAATCTGAATCTCTAAGGAAGGGGCCTAAGAATTTCCATTTTTATCAGTCATCTCAGATGATTCTGATGTACACTAACATTTGTGGACATCTGGCTTAAACTCAAAAGCACATTTAGACTAATTTACCCTACTAATTAGCATCTGTTTGAGAATAAGAGAAAAGTTAAACAGCAACAAAATGATAGTGACTTATCTGAATCAACTAAAATAATGTTATGCATTTTTTAAGTGCTTAATTCTAGTAATGCCCTATAATTTTTTTTTTGAGGCCTCAGGCCTGTGACTCAGAATGGACTCAGGGTGTGGTACAACTGTCTCATGTACACATTCATATTTCAGAAGACAAATATCCTTATATTTAAATCTTGAATAGATCCACATTAGAGAAAACTCCATTCTGTAGAAATGCAGTTATAGTGGGGTTCCAGCATTATTAGTTTGTCAAATTTTAGTCTAACTTTTATAACATTGCCATTGACTACCCTTGCTGCCTGTGAGGGGTAGATTGAACAGAAGTATATGAAAAATGTGAATGAATTTTTCGTAGGGACATGATCTATTAGAATAAGAAATCTTTCTTTGCAAGGGTCAAGAACTACTCCTGTCTAAGTTTCATGTGCCTTCTTCAATCCTTTATCTAAATGTAAGCTTACCTCAGTCACATTTCTTATCTTATGATAAAGAGGTTGTAATGTCTGAAGATAGACTTCACATCAAATATGTGCTTTCAGTGTTAATGTTAGCATCATGATGATTATTATTATTTTAGCCTTTCATTCTAACATCCCACCCCTCTTCCCCAAGGATTTATGTTCCTATATATCAGTGAATGATAAGACCTTAATCATATCCTGAGCAGCAAGGTAGAAACCAAGCTTTATTACCAGCACAGGATACAATTCTCTAGGTCTTTATTCATTTCCAAAAAGAATTAGAATAACTTTCCTATACCTTCCTCAGCTATTTAAGATACCCATTAGACTGCAACAAAAGCAAAATTCTGAGTAGATATAATCATCCATGAACACAAGCTGAACTTCAAACTGGTTTATGCTGTAATTATTTTTTCTAACTCAGAGTGTTTAAGAGTATGAATATTGTCTTATCATTTTGATTTCGATTTCTGTTGAGATCCAGTATAACAGCTCTCCACTTTTGTGAATTGTGAAAATGTGAATTTACAGATAGTATTTTTAGTTGCAATTCTAGAAAGATTTTTAATAGCCTTCTATGGATTTACTTATTCGTTCATTCATTAACTGATATTTGAACACCTATTATGGGCCAGCCACTCCTCTTTGCCCTGGAGATATGACAGTGAACAAAACTGATAAAAAACCCTGAGCTCAGAGAGCTTATATTATAGAGGGAAGAGATAAGCACTGAAACTAAAAAATGAGAATAAATTAGAAGGTAATTAGTGCTATAAAAAATGATCAGGGTATGAGTGATCGGGAGGCCTAGGTGATGGGCCTCATGCTCATGATCTTGCCACAGACCACAGTACATAAGAAATGATACTGAGATGCTAAAATATTGTTTTGGGCTTTTAATTTTAAGTATTGTAACTGCTGGTGATTTATTTTCTAATTTATAACCAAGGTTACAGATGTTGATGTTTTTCCAGATTCCTCTAAATTCAAGATTTTTCTAAAACACATATTTACCTGAAATAGTCTATTTGGAATGTATATCTAAGTGATATTTGATTTAAAAAAATCAGAGACTAAAAATTTTCTTTTTATATTGGCTAATGTGGAAGTGATTGGCATGTTCAAACCATGGAAGAACATTTGCACTTACCGTTTTTTTTTTTTTTTTTTGAGACAGAGTCTCGCTCTGTCGTCCAGGCTGGAGTGCAGTGACACAATCTCGGCTCACTGCAAGCTCCGCCTCCCAGGTTCACTCCATTCCCCTGCCTCAGCCTCTCCGAGTAGCTGGGACTACAGGCGCCCGCCACCACATCCAGCTAATTTTTTGTATTTTTAGTAGAGACGGGGTTTCACCGTGGTCTCGATCTCCTGACCTCGTGATCCGCCTGCCTTGGCCTCCCAAAGTGCTAGGATTACAAGTGTGAGCCACCGCACCCGGCCACTCTTTTTTTTTTTTTTTTTAATACACCGAGCTTATTAGAGCTGTAACTGTAAAATACAATTAAAATAATTCTGAAGAAACAGTTTTCTACTAATTTCAATTCTCTAAAGAATTTTCTCACTAAGACATTGACTTTGGAAAATGACAGACTTTCTGGTAAACTTCACACACTTATAATGAAGAAGGGGAAAATTGGGCAATGAAAATTATTTTTAGTTTTCTGATAAGATGTTAACACACATAGAGTAAATGGGTGTTATGACTGTGTTGGACACAGCAATATACTACCTGGATCTTGCTTTAAGAAAAGTCTTGTTGTCCAGGTGTCAGCCCCTTCAAGGTGGGCCTCAGCTGCAAAGTGTCTCTTCACCTGACGTCATGTCCTTCTTGTGGCAGCTGCAGCTAGTGACAGCCAGGTGGGCATAAAGGCCTGCATTTTGACCCATCGTGGGACATTGTAATAGGCCATTTGTGCTCTACACAGAACTGCTACATAATTTTATGGCTCAGTGCACGATGAAAATGTGGACCCCTTTGTTCAAAAATTATTAAGAATTTCACGATGACAGTATGGTATTAAACTCAGCAAAGAACACTTCTAAGAGTGGGGGTGGGGGCACTCCATCTGCACAGGTCACGTATCCATGAAGCTGACCCTGGCTCCATAGCTCCCAGATGCTAGGCCAGGGTTTATGTCAGGCTTACACTGTAGTTCAAACCTAGTACACAGCTTATTTCACTAACTCAAGCAAGTTGCTTACTTTTCTAAATCTCAAAGACTTTATAATAAAAAGTTTAAACTATATACTTTTCCCATTCATTCAGTGTTCTAAATATCATGATAGGAGAAACTCTGGGATCTATAATTCTATTTTACCTAAGTTATTTCCAAGTGTTTTATAGTGTAATCTCCACCTTCTTGCCTAAGTCATCATGAATGTGATGATATTAATCCATTCAGTTTTCACCCTTACATAAAGGTAGTTCCAGATTTTTGTGGGGCCTGAAATGTATTCAATTTGAGAAACTCTCTATAAGGAAAGAACTACAAAATTACAAATATAAATTTGGTATGAGAGTGAATATTTATTTAGAATGAAAAAAGAAATAATAAATTTGAATGTAAAAACCTGACAAATACAAATATGGAAGAGTTTTTTGACTGGAGTGTTAACCAGTCTTTTTTATGTTAATGTTTTTGGCTCCTACTAGAACACTTCCTGTTGCATACGAATTTTGGTATAATCAATAATTGTGAGAAATACAAAAAATTAACCTAAAATTAAGGCATAACCAAGAGCAATTTAAATGCATTTTTAAATGGCTGCTATTTTGTATTGTATGTTGACTGATACATGTGTGTGCACTAGCTTTGTTATTGGAACACTAGCTTTTTCAAGCAATTTTTTTGCTGCATCAGTGGCAATTTTGTGGATTGTTTGCTCTGAAAGTACCAGGCTTTGCCAGGGTAAGGTAAATCAGATACAGTAAAATATGAACTAATATATTAAAATGCGTAAAACAAGCATTTCTGCGCACTGAAGTAACTTCCGGTTTTTACTACTGTTTTCATCCTTCAAATAGAGGTGTCTGAGAAGTTCATTTTTTTTTTTTTTTTTTTTTGCTTTCCACCAAAAAAGCAAAAAGACTATCTAGTGCATTTATCATTGTGAACACTGAAATATCAAGCATACTGTTGACTGTAGAGAACTTCCATTTTGACGAGGCGTCAATGAGAACCTAATGTTCCAATTCAATTGTACACAGCTGATGACTGGAAGAATTTTCCACACACTCGTTGCTGGTTTTATACATTTTAAACCTTACCTTTCCTCTACTACCAGCATATTTTCATTGCAAAATACCATAAGACATGTTCATATTAATATATAAATTCTAGCCCTGGGTGCTGGGTGTTTCTTCCTTTTTTATGGCTTAAAACAACAGAAATTTATTCCCTCACAGTTCTGGATTCTAGAAATTTGATATCAAGGTGTTGGCAGGGCCATGCTCCATCTGCAGGCTTTGGAGGAAAATCGTTCCTTGCCTCTTCTTAGCTCCTGGTGGCTCCTAGTAACCGTTTGTGTTTCCTGGTTTGTACACAATCCCTCTAATCTGTGCTGTGTTGTCATATGGTCTTCTCCTCTCTATGTTCACTCCTCTTCCTATAAAGGAACCAGTCATTAGATGTAGTGTCTACTTTAGTCCAGTATGGTCTTAACTAGCTACATTTGCAAAGGCCCTATTTCTAAATAAGGTCACATTCTGAGGTTTCCAGGGAACGTGAATTTGAGGGAGAAAGTATTCAACCCATTATGAAAACCTATAACAGTAACTTATATCTGTTATTATTAGTTAGAAAGTCTCATCAAACACCTCAGTGTATCTGTTAGCATAACGTTCTTAGAATCTGTGACTATCACAGAAAGGAACCACTGAGCAAACCTCAGAAATGGTCACAGCAAAGGTGGAGTGAGCACAAGGAAAACCACTTCTGCACATGACCACATGGATGCTGTTTCATGGATGAAAAGACCATGATTCCAAATTCCTGAGAATAACAGCTCTTTGTTGAAGGAAATCTGCCAGAAAATCTGCCTGTGAAATATTAATGCTGAATGTGATTCCATGAACTCTGCGGGACACCTAAAATGTGCTCTGAGCTTCATCATCACAGTCCCTTCCTCACTGGGTGTGTGACAAGCTACTCAGGAAAAGGCTAGGGAGAGAACAGGATATGCAAGCTTCTAAACGTACCAGGCCTGTCTGGACCACCCGTGGAGATGCCCCAGCTACACTAATGACATTGCAATTCCCTTTTGGAAGCTGTGCCTCTACTAGACTTTCTTATCAAGCTTAGCCCTGAGTTTTTATGTTACAGTGCTGCTGCAGTCAGTAAAATGGGTAGGAGCATTTCTGGAAGCCATTCCCACACTAGGATTGTTAGCCATAACGTATGTGTGTAATGGACTGTGAACCACACACACACACACACACACACAAATCTCACTAAATCAAAAGTAAGTGTTTCCCCCGTTCAGCTTCTTAGTTGGCTCCCCAAAATGCCTGTGGCCACTCCAACAGTACTGGACCACAAAGGAAAGAATGACAAAAAGGAAGCCAGAGTGGCCTTAATTTATTACAGTTAAAATGTCTTCTTTTTATACTTTTATTAAAAATATGATTATGTGCACACATTGCTACGGCATATCCCAGAGCTCAGAAGGGCAAATCCACTCTGCTTTTACACTGATTACAGTCCTTTTAAAGGAATTTATGATATCTAGTCCTGGCATCTTTCTATGATAACAAGATGCTGATGCCTTTCTTACTTCAGAAAGTGAATAAATGCAAAAACTGCACGGAACTGTTTCATTATCTGTAACTAATGAATCTTCATTCTTAAATAATGAAGCTGAGTATTAATTTTTGTTTTGAGAATTATTTTATCAAATCAGGCAGACAGAATGCAACATCGTCATATCGATGCTTGTTGTCACTTTCCTCCTCTCTCTCTTTTTTATCCTTTTTTGAGAGTTACCTTCACCTAATTTTGCAATTTCATCATGTTGGCCCTCACTGCTCAGTGAAGTATCCATGGGTCTTCCCATGCCTTTCCCCTCCAGTAAATTTAGGTTTCATTAGACCCATTAATAATAAAAATCATACATTATTGAGTATACACAATGTGTCCAAAGACAATGTTGAGGGCTCAGGGTGTTATTAAACTTACTTAGTTACTACTTTTCCTTTTTGAAGAAATGGAGACTGAGAAAGCCTAGATAATTTACCCAAGTTCACACATCTCATAAGTAGCAATGTTCAGAATTAGAATTGTGATTTGCTTGACTCCTGAACTTGTGATCCTAACCTTAAGACTATATTACTTTTTTTTGAATCCTACTATCTGTCTTTCAATGTGACTGCTATTTAATTTGGTTAATTCACCCTAGCGACAGATATAACCTTGATTGTAATGTCAATTGAATTGTAATATTTTTAATTTACATACTAGATTTTGAAATCCCAAGGCAGCAGGCATCTCGATTTTTCATCCTTTGAATTTGTATCACCTAGCTCTTAGAGAAAAGAATATTGAATGAATGAGTTAGTGAGTTGTTGAATAAATCTAACAGCAGCCAGTAGAGATTAGTGGCTTGACTCAAAGGGATGAATCTTAATATGGAATTTCCAGGCTAAAGTGGGAGGTATTTGGAGGCAATAGAACCTTTGGGACATTACTGTTATCCCTCAAATCATTCCACATAGCTGTCATTGCATAGTACCAATCATGAGAAGAAAAATGATTATTTTCATTTTGCAAATTACATTGATATTATTACAATTAATTTGACTTGCTTTCTTAACTTGCTAAAAATGTGACCAAAGAAGTGTTTGTTACAGGGCTCACACATAAGTGAAACCACTATTCTATATTTTATAGGAGGAATGAGTTACTCTCAAAGCCCAATAGCATGTTTAATTTATTGATACCGAGGTGACTAGCTTAGTAATTGAGCCACACAAGGTAAACGAGGAGAGGTGAAAAGAAGAAAAATCTGCACCTGTAACCATTTTTGCTGTGCTAGTTACAGGGAAGAAGCATTTGAATTTTGGGAGCTTTCCTACTTTGGAAGAGGTGGGAATTCCCTTACAGTTCTATGTCATTAGCTATTACTTTAGCTAGTTTTTTTATTTAGAATAGGTGAAAGGTAGAATTGAATTTTGATCAATTCTGGACAGGGAAACTACTTTTAGAAGACTGAAAGTTTGAAAACTAAATGTTAAGAGTCTTTCAAAAATGTTTTAAATAGATATGAATTTAACACTATATATGTCTATATATATATATATATATTTTTTTTTTTGTTTTCTCAGAATAGCACCGCCGAAAAGATATGTAATGTGAGATATCAAATGCAAGCCACACATATAATTTAAAGTTTTCTGGTGGCCACATTAAAAAAAGTAAAAAGAAACAGGTGTAAATAATTTTAATTAATGTTTTATTTAATCCAATATATCAAAGTATTCTTATTTCAACATGTAATCAACATAAAAATTATTAATGAGATATTTTATATTTTATTTTTTATGCTACATTTTGGAGAAATCTGATGCATATGTTACTCTTACAGCATGCAGAATACATCCAGACTAGCCACTTTTCAAGTGCTTAATAGACGCTTCTGCTTAGTGGCTGCTGTTTCAGACAGCCATGTTCTTAGAGTGACTAACCATCCCAGTTTCCTTGGGACTGAGGGTGTACCTAGTATATGGCTTTGTCAGTTTTTAAACTGGGACAGTCACAGGTAAACAGGGATGATTAGATAACCCTACGAGATCTAGCTCTTCTTTTATTATGTATAACTATTTATAGATTTGTTTCCACTGTAGCTTGAAGTACTCAACAGAGAATGAATCAGAAGACCTAGGTTCAGTTGCTAGATCTGCTATTTACTACTACTGACCTGTGTGTCAATAAGAAATTCCATTAATTTTTCTGAGCCTGAGTTATCACAATTTTAAACTGAAGATAGTACCACTTAACTCACAGGAAATTCCTGAGGATTATAATAAAATTACATAGGAAAATATATCTAGATCAGGTCCTGGCAAAAGCTGATAATAATAGGTGCAGTTGGATACAGATTTCAAGTACAAAATTTATCTAAAGGAGTTCTTTATATTATGCATATAGAAGAAAACAAGTACCTTTCGCGGAATTTCAGATTACCCCAAGAAACTACCCATTTACTACTGAGAATTAGTCACATTGGTTGGTTAGTCAAGCTACAAGTTTGCCATGAACTCTTTTGTCTTGTCTGCCCTGCCTTACCTGGCCTCTACTGCTCTCCCTTTTTCATCAGAAAGGAAGAAATCACTTTTAACTGCCTTTCGCAAATTACACAGGTAATCCACACTTTTTAAAATAAATATTAAAAAATAAAGATAGAGAAATTTTAATAAATTACTCTGTAATGTCACTTCCCAGAAATAAGCTCTATGAAGATTTTTCATCATTTCTTCTTGGAATTTTCCCTATATATATGTGTGTATATAGGGAAAATTATGCACACAAATATAAGCATATATGTATTATTTTTATATAGTATGTTGTGTCTAACATGACATGAATGCTTTCCATGTCACTAATTAGGCATCTCTATTAGTTTCATTATATTAATTTATTATCTATATAGGATTTATAATTTATTTAATCAAGCTGCTATTGTTGAACATTAAGGTATTTCTACTTTCCTGGACATAAAGAATAAGGCTGTGAATAATATGTCTTTGTTCAGGCATTCATATTTTTAGGCATAAATTCTTAGAAATGGAATTGCTGAATAGATGAGTATAAGCTTATCTATATTTTTAAGGCTTTTGATTATGTTTAATATGCCATTTTACATATTTTTAAAAATTTATTTACACAAATAATTATAGAAGTGTAGAAGTAGATGTGTCTTTTACCCCACATCTTAGTTTACACTAGGTACTACCATTAAAAACATTTTTCATTGTATAATATAATCCAGATACAAAAACACACATGCATATATATGTATATGTGTATATGAAATATAATAAGGCAAATAGCTTTGTCACTATACCCAGATCAAGACATACATTTCCAGCTACCCAGAAGCCTTTCTGTGTGTTCCATCCTGATCACAACCCCTCTCTACTTTCCTGCAGAGGAACTGTGAAAAATATCCAGGGACTCTCCTTACTTTTGTGTCAATCCCTTTCTTGCATTTCTCTGTGGTTTCGTCACCAACTATGTATTTATAGGCATTGGGGTTCACTCTTGCTCATGATTTTAGCATGATATGTCTCTTAAGTCTTTTAATCTATAAATTCTCTCTCCAGTCCTCCTCCCTTTCTGTTAATTTGAGGAACCCAGGCCATAGCCCGTAGTTTCCTACAGCCTGGATTTTGCTGCTTGCATAGTCATGGTGCAGTTCCTCTTCCCTCTATATTTCCTGCATATTGACAGCTGGATCTAGAGACTTGATCAGAGTTAAATTCAATCATATGGCAAGATCATAGCTGATGTGTTCTTTCTTCAAGAAGCACGTAATGTCTGGCTGTCTCTGTTTTTATGATGTGTTTTGGCACACTTTCAGTGTTTGTAGGAATATTATTCTTTTCTGTATTCTCCTTTTCTTATAGTAACTTTTTATAGCATTTAATCTTGATACTTTTCTCTTGGTCATTTTTTAAAGTTAATTTGTTTTTTCTGAAATTTTAGAAAGAGGCTTGGTTCAGATGATTTTTCTAACTTTATACAACTCCCCCCTTTAAGATTTTTAAAAATATAGTGTTAAGGCAGGGCGCGGTGGCTCATGCCTGTAATCCCTGCACTTTGGGAGGCTGAGGCGGATGAATCATCTGAGATCAGGAGTTCGAGACCGGCCTGACCAACATGGTGAAACCCCGTCTCTACTAAAAATACAAAACATTAGCCAGTCGTGGTGGCGTGCGCCTGTAGTCCCTGTTACTTGAGAGACTAAGGCAGGAGAATTGCTTGAACCCAGGAGGCAGAGGTTACATTGAGCTCAGATCGTGCTGTCACACTCCAGCCTGAGCAACAGCAGTGAAACTCCATCTCCAAAAATACATATATATATGTGTGTGTGTGTATATATATATTTAACACTATATTTATACTGTTAAAAATTATAGCAGCTTACTTTTTGAGAGTTTCTGATTCTCTTGTTTCCCCCTCCTCTTGCCACCCCAATTTATCTCGGTCTTGTCTTTCCTTTGTCTCTATTGCCCATCTACCATTCAATTTTTCTTTCACTCCTATCAGTGTCATCTCAGTGTGGGGGCCTGTTCTGGAGGAGACACCTGGCAGATACTTTTTTTTTTTTTGAGACAGAGTCTTGCTCTATTGCCCAGGCTGGAGTGAAGTGGCATGATCTTGGCTCACTGCAACCTCCACCTCCTGGGTTCAAGCAATATTAGCTGGGATTATAGGCGCCCACCACCATGCCCAGCTAATTTTTTGTATTTTTAATAGAGACTGGGTTTCACCATGTTGACCAGGCTGGTCTTGAACTCCTGACCTCAGGTGATCAGCCCACCTCTGCCTCCTAAAGTGCTGCAATTACAGGCGTGAGCCACCGCGCCCAGCCAAGTTTTAAGAATTCACAGGAGACAGGTTGCCCCAGCCCATTTCATGGGCCTTTTTCATTCATTTGCTATTGTATTTGACAAAATGCCTCCTAGTTCCAGTAAGCTCAGTAGCATCTCAAGGTATAGAGGTGGCAGTGGAAGCAGTTTGCCTTAGGTACAGGCAGGAAGGAGGCCACATTGCCTATGTAGAGGTAAAATACAGATGAACTACTGAAGGTTGATCTGCTTTGTATTATCAGCCTGCACTGGTGATTCTAAACAATGTAAGTGATAAAATAATCCCCCCAATGTGCCACCTCCTCCTCTAAGCCTTTGATCTCAAAGTGGTCTATGGGATTTTTAAGTGAATACATGCTGGCAGCTATTTTGGGGTTGTCCTGTCATTTCTCAAGTCCATCAAATGCACTTTCCTCGCTTTGTTTTGCACAGCTTCGCAAATCATGGAGGCTCGAGGCTATTGGTGGTTTGTACCCACACATTTATATATTGCCATCAAGTTTTGTTAAAAATGTTGTCCATGGGTTTTTAGTTTTACTTTCTTGCTGCTCTTTTAATGTAGGGTTTCTGCTAGAGCCAAAAACTGTGCAGTCACTGTATCTGTCATCTTCCCAGGCTCCCCCCTGAGTATTTTCATTTTTAATCTTTGTTAATCTGAAATGTAAGAAATATTACTTCATTGTTTTTTAGTTTTTGTTACTTGATTTTTTTATTTTCTTATCTATTTATTTGTGGCCATTTATATTTTTTAAATATATGGGCTGTCTGTAGTTTTGCCCATTTTTCTCCTGGAGTCTTTGCCTTATTCTCATTGATATATAAGAACTATTCTTAATATATAAACTTTAACTCTTGGTCTACACTTTCTATAATAATAGCGATAATGACTTTTAACAGTGCAGTACTTATCATCTAATTTTTTGGCACAATATAGTTTTAAACTTAAGGTGAGAAAATTTTTTAAGTTTTTAAAATATATGTTTTGATTATATTTAGAGAGACCCACCTACTGGTTGTTGGAGAGTTTGGTAAGTTTTACTCATGAACAATATTTAATGAATGTCATTATAGGATAAAGAACAATGAAATTTTGGAAAGCATCAGGATTTCTTAATTTGAAATGATACCAAACAGTGTTACTCCCATTTTAGATGATCTCTATATGCTCAGGCCTGTTAAACAAATCATAACTGAAGTTTATATAGGGCTTCGCAATTTACCCACGTCTTTCGCTTGTATGATTTGAGCCTCACAATAATTCACATACTTAGAAAAATAACTGCTTGAAGTCTGCAGTAATAGATTTCTTTTCCAAGTGAAGTCTGCTTAGTTATACGTCTCTAATTGCTAATGGAGATAAAGGTCAGTATTAGCAGCTACAGTTTAAAAAAAAATCCTGGGGAAATCAGATAGCAGTCATTGGCCAGGAAGTGGATTGTTTGCAGATTACTTGGCATAGATCCCCATAAAGAAGCAAACCTTTGGTCCCACCCCTTCACTCTGCTTTTCCTGCCTCCTCTGTTCCAGAGAAGCAAATATTTAGATACATTTGAGCCATCAAAACCAGCAGTTTATACAATCTGGACAAAATGAGTTATAAAGACCAGATGATGCTTAAATACAGCTGAAAAGATTTTAACTTCATACTTTGAAAAACGTTATAGATCACCTTCTTTTAGTGTTTTCTCCATTGGTATTAAGTTAAACATTAAAGAAAACCCTAAAGCACTGTGATGGAATTTGGGGAATTATTTATTGAATAAAAGTTTTTGGTTTTTGTTTTGTGAATGTCTCTTTAAATCAAAGTTATTAGTTTCTATGATGCTGCAATTCTGGTGAGTCAGAAATTCACCATATTTGGATTTTCAGTTTTCCACTTTCAATGGCTTCCTCTGTCCTTTTTTTTTTTTTTTCAAGCTCAACCAATGTAAAATATTTTAATCAAGTGAAAACAGACGAAAATATGACTCATTCTCCTCAGCTAGGGATTGGTTTGCTGATGTCATCCCAGTCTCTGCGGCCAAAGCGTTCTAAGGAGTATAATCAATCTTGGGGATCCTGCATTTCAGTTAGGAACTAAAGCATTTCATTTTAAACTATCTTTATTTCCTTTTTCCTTTTCTTTTTGTTTCCTCCAAAGAAGAAGAAGAAGAAAAAAAAAAAACAGTTGAATAGTTTCATACTTTTCTTGTGTGTCATGCCACATACATCTCCTTTCATCCCTCATGTCTCCATTTTGTTGTTTAATATGTATTTCTTCTGAAGACTGTTTGCTATTCTTTATGTAGAAAAAAGGACCAGAAAGATTTATATTTAACAGCCTGAAAACTCAGCTCACTCTCTTTCCCTAGCTTCCCTTTCAGGGCAGGCATTACCATCTGCCTTCATGGCTTCATGTAACCTCTTTATTCTCAGGGCTCTGAAATCTTTATCTCCAGTGTCAACTTTTTTAAAGGACCTGATTCAAATTTAACTTTCAGCTGACATCACTCTTATAAGCATCTTTAATTCAAAATATTCAAAACTGAATTAATTAGTTATTCCTATCAGGAACCCCAAACTGATCTTTTGTTTTCCATTGCAGTTAAAGGCTTCATAATCTACTCAGCCAAAATTAAGAGTCTGTAAGATTTTCTGACTTCTCCCTCTCCATGATCCTTTCTGTTGAATTAGCATCCAAATATTGTTGCTTCTTTCTCAGAAGTACCTCAAGAATTCAACCCTTTTTTGTTGTTAAAAGGAAGTTCTTTAGAACCAAAAGACTGAGGTTTAAATTCTGTCTCCTGCACTACTATCTGTGTGACCTGGGGCTCATTACTTGAAAACTTCCTGGGTCTCAGAGTTCTGGTCTATAAAATGGAAATAAGTATAGTACCTCTGTCATGGGGATTATGAAACTTAGAACAGTACCTGTATATGTTAAGTGCTACAGAAATATTAGATATTATTATTTTTATCATTTAATCAATCTTCACTCGGATAGTCACTGACTTTATCTCTTGGCTAGAATATTGAAACAGCTTTTTAACTGGTCTCCTAATTCTAGTTCTTCCCACTCCATTTTCTAATCCACAGTAAAGTGGTTATGTCAGTCAGGGGCCAGTCAGAGCAGCAGAAGCCAAACTGAGTTTTTCAATATAGAGAATTGATACTGTATTGATTATCAGTTGTTAGAGGAGTTAAAAAATAAAAGGAATCACTGTAGAAGCTTCTACCACCTATACAGTGCAGGGAACAGAAGCAGAAGGCTGGGGTTTTCAGAAAGAAGATTAAAATAAAGACCCCCACGAAGCAGGACTCAGACTTGGAAGAAGGGGCACTGCCTGCATGCTACTGGTACCTCCAAGGGGGCCAGATGAGGCCAGTTATGGGAAAGCCAAAAAAAGTTCTGCTGCCGTGGTAAGAGGATATTGACAAAAATACAAAGCAAACAGGAAAAAGGGAGTCTTTTTTCCTTTCTTCCATTCTTCCAGTTTCCCTTTATAATCCTCTACTGGAAGAATCTAACAAAGAAACAGCTGGTAAAAGAAGATTTGCAGCATCTCTGTGTCAGCATACCAGAACAGGGTACAGAAGTATGGATTCAAAATGAGAATCAATAGCTCAATAACCAATGTAGTATACTTTCTAAAACACAGATCATCTCTCTTCCTTAACTTTCACATCTAGTGGCTTCTCATTGCCTGTAGGATAAAGTTCAGATTCCTCAAATTCTGGTCAAAATCTGATTTTTCAGCTCTTTTCCCAATCCTTCGTTTCTATTCTTATCACTGCCCTTATCCTGCCTCCTAACTTCCAGTCCCTGCTGCACCATGACCTTTGCTCTGCAGTTCTTGTTTCATTCCCCTGAATTATTTCATCCCTCCATTGTTTTGCATCTGTTGCCTCTTCTGCCATCCTTTTTATTGACAAAATCCTATTCATTCTTTAAGAGTCAACTCCTTCATTAAACTGAGAGTTCTGGACAAAATTAATGACCTGTTCCTCTGTACTTCTATAGATTGTTTGTTCATTCATTCAGATCAAGTGTGTATGGACTCCTTATTATGTAATGGGCATTGTGCAAAGCACCATACAACAATGAACAAAACATCCTTGGTTCCTGCTATGTGGAGTACCCTGAGGAAGTGACTTTTGAACTGGAATTGGAGGTAACAAGGGGGTAACTAGGCAAAGGAGGGTGGGTTGGAGGGGAGCAGTAATGAATTTGGATTTAGTCAAGTTGACTTTGATATTCCTTTGAACATTTAAGAGGGGAGTTGAGAGGATTGTTGCATAAATGACTTCGTAGCTCAAAAGTAATAGCTAACTGGAGAAGTACATTTGGAACTCTAGCATGCACACTCTAACTAAGGTCTTAGTAGGAGAGGAGAGCAAGGCAAAACAGAATTACGGCTAAATTTTTAATAACTTTAACAATTAATTGAGTCAAAGAGGATGACCCCAAATGGCAAGAGTAGCGATCAGAAACAAGAAGAACAGAAACAGTGAGAAAAAAATTCAAAAGGATGGATTAGCAACAGTTTTGAATGTTACTGAGGCTTAGTAAGATAATCATACAGATTTTTGCACTGGATTTAGTGACCTCATTAATGATCATAGGGGGATCCTTTATTCTTTTCAGTAGAGTGATGGCTCTGCCAAGTGGAATAGAGTGAAGAATGAGGTAGTGAAAATGGAGACAGCTAACGTGGAGAAGTTGTTTGAGAAATTTGGCTAGAAGAAGTGACCTAGAATACTTATTTCATTGTATTGTATTTATTTACTGTCTTTTCTAACTAGCTAGCATGTATACTTCCTGTAGGCAGGTTATTGATCTTTGCAAACCTTAGCACTAAAACCAGAAACTGGCATTTAATGGATGCTTGATAAAAGAATTGTATGACTGGTGAATGCTATTAAAGGGAATTAATTGAAATTGTAAAATAACAAAACAAGTGCTTTGTAACTTACATTTAATAGAATGGAAGCTAAAATGTTTGTTAATTTTTTTCTTGAGTTATTTTTGACATAATTTTGAAAATATGGGTCAGTGGTACAAAAATATTTTGTTTACTAAAAGTTAAAAAAAAAGGATTAGAGGAGTCAATGAGAAAATATAGCCAATTTTTGAAAATACCATAATATGAAACTCCAATTCACATTCCTCTAGTTTAAGTTTGAAAAGCCATACACATATCCTAATTTAATTCCAATTTAGCATACCCAAACAAAAAGCTAAATTTTCTTTTGATCGGCATTGGTATTACTCGTTTACTTCAAAAAATATTCTCCAATCTTTTAAGTGCAAACATGGTTATTTTTCAGTCTTTAATTTGCGTAAAATCCAAGGTTATGTTTACAAAAGTACATTTGTTATTCTTAAAAGTATTCATTAGAATGATCTATAAAAATTGTTGGCAATGTTACAAGACAAATAAAACAATTTTAATTTAGGCCTCTGCATTTGATAGAATTTACAGGTTCTTATTTAATCACTGCTCAAAATTCAGTTGAAACAAATTATCAGAGTACCTTGGGCCAATTCTACATAACTTTCGAGTATGTGACATTGTTATCCAAATCTTCCAAAGTCATCTTTCACAATCCTGCTGTCCTCTGTGGCTCTTCATGCCTTCCCCATGTCCCCCATATTTTATTGATCTCAAGCAACTTCCTCAAAATTGCTCTCAATGTGAATAGGTTGGGCAGATACTGTTTCAGGTAAGTTGTAAATGACAAATAAATATTGGTAGATTTTCCTTTCATCTGGTGGTTATTCAGACTTGGCCCTAGTCCTACGGTTTTAACAGGGGACCACTTCTTAGCTTGTAGAACTTCTATCCATCCCAGGGTATATTTTGAAGAAGAAACTTCTTATATTCTCAAATTACAATAGACAGGGATATATAGGCAACTACTATTTGTGCCTCAGCATGCAATTGGTCTAAAGGGCACACACATGTAGCGTGAAAGCATATGTGCCCTCTGTTCAAGCTGCGTATAGGCCCTTAGGTTTCTGAGAGTGTCGTAACAGATAAAGACAGCAGAATTTGGTCTGGGATGCTGTACATCTACTGCTTTGTTGAATTTACCCCCTTTAAGCTTCTTTCAGCATTTGGTTGGTTCCATCTTGGCTGCTCTTGCTCTTGCCATTTGTTTATGTGATTATGGTAACTCCCTGCCCTTCCCGGTTCCCCCCTTCCCAGCTTTGACATAGTCCTAACTACAAATCCTTCCTATGGAGTCCACCAGTGAGCCTGAATTCACTTAAACTAGCTTTTTGTCTACAGTTTCCTGTTCCCTACTTAGCTCTTTTACTCCTGGGCTGTTATGTGATGTACACACCTAGTAATCATTGAAAAGTTTACTGCAGACTTGAGAAATGGTAAGAGCAGTTTGTTAAATGGGGAGGGGCTTATCGCTCTCCTACTTTAAACAGTTTATTTTAAAATACAGGATTTTTTGGGGTAATAAGAAATTGTTCTATAATTACTTAAAACTTCCACCAATTTTTCTAATAAATGTGATATCCTAATTCTGTTATGTTATACAAACTTCTAATTCATAAAAAATCGTTATTTTTGCTTCTTTAGTAAATTATGTTTTTTTAAACCTAAAGGTCTTATTACTTATAGGAATCACAAGAAATTAAAATATGAATGTAGATAACCAATAATTACTGACATTTACTATGGGCCAGGTGTCCTATATGCAATTACTTTACTAATCTTCATATTAATTTCACCATTTAGGGAGCATTACTTCCATTTTCCATTCAAGGGAAGTGGTTCATAGTGACTCAGGTAACAAGTAGATTATGAACATAAGAATCAAACCCAAGGCCAAATATAAACTGCTGTTTCTGAACATCAACATTCAGTTCCATTATTTTACTGAAAACTAGAAGTGGCCATTGCCTTGTTTAGAAAAGTAACCTCACATTGTAATTAAGAACATGAGATTTGAGATTTGATTTCATGGGTTCATATTCCTTTTCTGCTACTCACCAGCATTGGGTCCCTGAACACATTACTGAACATCTCCAGGACTAAATGTCTGTGCTAATGAAATAATCCACGTAAAGCACTTAGCACAGTGACTGGTATAGAGTGAACACAAAATGTTCTTTGGTTAATTCAGATATTTTGGCCTCTTTAAAGGTTTCTTCTCTTTTGGCTAACAAAATGGGAAACAGAATAAGCTGTGTTTTTAAGGCAGGAGTCTCCATATTCTTGTGGGAAGATACTATACTTCTTTGCTTTTTTATAAATGACTCAACATAAAGGTGAGAGGTAGAGGTGACTATCAGTAAAATCCTTCAGTGAAACAGAGATCAAGTGTCACTGTTGTTAGGATAACGGTGTTAGGAGTCTCCTTCCCTATTTCCAGGTGTGAAAAACTACAGAGAATGCTGCAGAAAGATGTGTGGTAGTTTTAACTAGTTTAGAGTTTTTTGAGATAAAACATTAATATCTACCAGGAGATCCCAAGACCTGGGGTCACAAATAAATCACAGGTATTCTACCACATCCCACTCCACCATTCCAAGCCCATAGCAGACATAATTAATTCAACACAACATAATTAATCCAAGACAAGATAGAGACTTGTCCTCAGGCTCTTCCCATTACAATGCTCCAGGCAGTCACATGAATCAATCAGGAGTTAACCCACAGGATGAAACCTGTTTGTGGTCTTTGATTAAGTCCCCATATTTTTTATAGTATTAGGACAGAAATCTAAAGGAAAAATGAATTAAAGGAGAGAGATACCCTAGCATGCTGAAATTAAAGTTTAAAGATGAAATGGATTCAGTAGTTCGAAAGTGTATTTAAGACAATTTAAGAATTACTGAAACACGAGTCATACAGATCTAAAGCTGAATCAGCAGGGAAGTAGACACACATGAACTCCTAACTTAGAAACAACGTAGGTTGCAGTAGGTTCTTTTAAGAAAGAAGTCCTTAAAATTTTGAAGAGTGGGAGAAATAAGGTACTATGGGGATATTTAGTCATTATTCATTTAGCAAACATCTTTGGGCAAAGTCCTGCTTGGTGAATGGAATGGTGCTTGTCTTTCATTTTCATTTTTGAAATGTTAAAGCGACCTAAACTTCTCCATAAAATAGCATAATTTACAAAATTGGGGAATTCAAAGAGCCTTATGTGAAAATGCTTCATTCTGGCCGGGTGCGGTGGCTCACGCCTGTAATCCCAGCACTTTGGGATGCAGAGGCGGGCGGATCACAAGGTCAGGAGATCGAGACCACCCTGGCTAACACGGTGAAACCCCCGTCTCTACTAAAAATACAAAAAATTAGCCGGGCATGGTGGCGGGCGCCTGTAGTCCCAGCTACTCGGGAGGCTGAGGCAGGAGAATGGCGTGAACCCGGGAGGTGGAGCTTGCAGTGAGCTGAGATCGCGCCACTGCACTCCAGCCTGGGCGACAGAGTGAGACTCCATCTAAAAAAAAAAAAAAAAAAAAAAAAGAAAAGAAAAGAAAGAAAATGCTTCATTCTTAGGAAAAGTTACAGACTAACTTCTCCAATTTTATTGTCAATAATTTTCTAGCATTGCTTTTCTGAACTTCAGTGTGAGATATTTCACTTTTATTGAGATTTTCACACATATGTAACTAATTATACATTTAATTAAGTCTCTTTTAGGCTAAAGAGTCACCGGTTCCTCTGGAGTTAGGAATATACTTGTGGAAAATAATAAAGTCTCTAAAGTAAGAAAAGAACTGTAACCATGTAAGTAGGGCGTGGCCTCGACCGTGAATCTGGAAGTATTTCATTACAGCTAACAAGGTGACAAAAATGCTTAGTACAGATGACAGATTCTGTAAAAAGCTTTTAAAATATCAAAATGGCACTTTGTTCTGTAAACCTGCTGATACACTGCAACTTTGGGTATTTCTTTATGTCTAATTCAGCAGTTTTAGAAACACTAAAGTGTTCTGCATACAGCTGTATTCCTATTTGCACAGACTCCACATCTGCCAAAGCAAATACTGGTCTGCTCCCTGTAATTCTACCACTCCACTAGAGTTTCTCCTGTATTTATGGGATGGGTGTGTTGATTATAAGTTAGAGTTCTGGTGTTTGGTTCTCGATTGTATTTAAGTTCATTCTATGCTTTTTTGGCTAAAACTTGAAAACAATGCCACTTTTAGATTTGGGCAGGTGCAAATAAATGAGGCAGGACAATTATATTACGGTCATGATATGTCCTCATTGTATTTCTTTGACCTGTACATATGTTTCAAGTACTCATCTTTTCTTTTCTTTCCAAAATATACATTAAAGGGCTGCATTACAGATTTATGTTTTATCTGTACCAATGGAAAGTTACTGAATTTGAACTTCATTTTTAGCATTTTAATGCATTTCCATTCTACCATAGGAAAAAATACTTAGCAGAAGAGGGGTTTGAAAGGTGTCAGTAATTGTATCATTCTGGAAGAGTGGGCTGTTAAGCAGAACTCTTTTGAAGAATAAATAAGTTCATTTTCAGATTAGAAAGTTTAAGTGTAATAAGTAGTGAAATCAAAATTGATAACTAGAAAAGGTTAATAAATGAATTTTATGTCTCTGATTCCACTTTCCTGTCCTCTTATCCTCATCCTTACTGTCTTGCCAAATCTCCCAACAAAGATAATGATTTTAAAGATGATTCTCAAATTCATCATGCCTATAGTATTATCTTCCTCAGAGTGAGTTATGGAATCTCACACTCTAACCCATGTATGTCAATTTACCCTCCACACTTATGTACTACCATTGTCATTTCTTTCTTTTGCTCAGTAGCTCACAATTTTCTACCACGTGAATTCTAAACCTGGAGAAATTAATTTCTACTGCTTCTGAATGTGAACACTCTGCCACATCTGACCAGTTTACTTATTGCTTCTTCACTAAGTCAGGGTTATTCTAGTCTCCACACTTGTTCTTCTCACCTCTCTTCCATTCATTCCAACTCCTGTCTTTTCTCAACACATGAGAATTCTGAACAGTCTATTGCTGGTCTGATAATCTGTTACTTTTAACTGCATAATTCTGTTTATTTACATTTTCTGTGAATTACATTTAACATTGCATTTTATTCTTTTGATTTATTCTACTTTTTCTCTTTTCCTATTTTCTACTCTTGCTTTTGCAGGGAGGAGTTTAGTGCATTTTGTTTATTGTTCACATTGTATTCTCCCCCTACTGCTAGATTGTGTTTTTTGCATTTAATTTTTACCCTTTTAATTATTATCCTAGGTATTTTAACACACATATTAAAATTAACAGCCTAAAAATAGTATCTTTAATCTCTTACCAGCTAAAACAGGAGCTTAAAATGCTTTGCTTCCCAAATTCTATGAATATATATTTATTATTATATGTGCATATATAATATATATAATTTTAGTTTTATTCTATTTTTATTGACAGACTAGATTTAAAAATGTTTTATATGATCAATGGATTATTTAGATTTACCTATATGCATATCACTTTTCCTTTCTTGTGTTTTCCTTTTGTACCTCATATGTTTTTTCCGAGATAACCTTTTTCTTCCTAAAGCATATCTCTTGAGAATTCCACTGCCTTCTGATTTTTATTGTTGTTGAGAAATTAGCTCTTAGCTTATATGTTGTTCCCTTCACAGCAGTTCGTCTTTATTTTCCTCATGCTGTTTTTGTAATGCTTTCTCTTTGATGTGCTACAGTTTCAATGCAATGTGTTTATTGATTATTTTATTTGTATTTATCCTTCTTAGGTTTTTTTACATTTCTCTAACTTTAGAATCAATGTAATTTCTAACTTTGGAAAATTATTAGCCATTATCTTTTTGAATATCTCTTTTCCATTTTCTTGTTTCCCTCCTTCTAGGATTCTAATTAGATATTTGTTAGTACTGTGTGCTCTAATCTCTATTATTTCTTGTGCCTTTCATGTTTCTCATTTTATTGTTTTCCTATGTTGCATTCTGTATATTTTCTTAACTTGTATCTTCCAATTTTTGAATTTTCCCTTTAAATATGTTAAGTCTGCCTCCTTTGGATTAACTAGGTATTTTGTATTATTTCATTTTATCTTCATTATGGACTTATTATTAAAACCTCTTTTTAATATTTTGTTAGTGGTTGTCCTAGGCTTTAGGAGATGCATTTTTCATGAAAGTTAATCATCATATGTATTGTTAAACTTTCCAACAGCATTTTTCCAATTCCTTTTCACATCTTTTGTTCTACCTTTATCATATAATTAACTTTTTATATAATTGCTAGTATTGTTGCTTTAGAGATTCAATTATATTTTAGAGTAAAAATAATAGTCTTTTTTGTTTTTTAAATAAAATATTTACCTTCACTTTAACTATTTCTAAAGATCTTATATTTATGTATGTGTAGATCCAGGTTTCCATGATATTTCTTTTGTCTGAAGAACTTTCTTTAACATTTCTTGTAGTACAGGACTGCCAGTAAGGACTTATATTAGTTATTGTTTGTGTGAAAGAAAGCCATTATTTCTTCTTAATTTTGAAAGGTAGCTTGCTGGGGAAAGAATTTTTGATTGACATTGTTTTTTTTATTTCAGTACTTCAAAGGTGGTGTTCCATTGATCTTCTGTCTTGCAATGTTTCTGATAAGAAATTTCATGTAATTCTTTTTCCCTCGTTATGTATTATATCTCTGTATTCTGGCTGCATTTTCCTTTTTAAGGCTTTCAGGAGCATAAATACAATGTGTGTAGTTGTTTTGTCTTTGGTATTTATTCTGCTTGACATTTTCTGAGCTACTTGAATCAGTATATTTTATTATTTTGGGAAAACTCTTGGTCATTATCTCTTCAGTATTTTTTTCTGTTTTATTCTCTCTCTTTTCCCTCTATTTGTACTGCAATCCCGTCTTCTTCCCACATTGTTAGAATCCAGCTTACTTAGCTACCCTATAACCTAAACTTTCTGCTGGGTTAAGGAAAAATTATAATTTTGAAGGTTATCTGGCATTTAATTACTATTAAGCTAGGAGTAATTCACTCACCAGCTTCCTACTTTCTTGTCAGAAGTTAAAAGCCTTCTAATTCCATATTTATTTTGAGGTGTTATCTAACAGTTTTGAGCAATTAAAGATGTGAAAATTAGTACATTTCAGCTTCTTTCTGCCCCCCTCTTCTCCAACTCTTAATTTGGATTAGTTGTTTAGTTAGTTTATTTTTTATACCATCAAGGTATTATTTATGCCATCAAAGTAAGACCAAAAAGATGGTACAGAACCCAGGGCCTGCCTTTATTACCCTTGAGCCTGAAGGTGCAAGGAAGAGAGAAGTTATTGAACTTGAGGAGTTGTAGCTGTAGGAAAAAGCTACTTCACTGGACTGTAGCCACTCTCTAACCACAGCTGGCAGGAGAGGATTGGGAGAATCAGTGCCCTGACCTCATTCTCTTCCTGCCTTTCAATCCCCTACTGTGCTTTCCATTGGCCTAACCCCAATAAAAAGCCAGAGGACAAGAGTGTCTGTTGATGCAACCTGTAATGGTCAACTTGCAGGATATAGTGACGTACAAAGAAGCATGGAGAATAAATCTGGTGGAGTAAAATTAGAAAACCGAGTACACTTATGTTGCTTCTTTTAGGCATTTATTGTATTTTATCTGTAGAAAATTTTGTTTAGCTGTATTTTTACAAAATTAGAACTTTGAATTGTACAGGCTTTTATAACTGGATTCTTAGGGTTCTGACTTTTATTTTACTTTTTGATTAGCCACAGTACAGCTTGATGACTTAAACAAACAACTTTGTGGCTGTTCTAGATTTTAAAGAGAAGATAAACCTTTTGAAGAGAATACTCACCACCACCCCTCTATGTCCCTTTCTGCTTTGGTTATAAACATGTGTTTGCTTGTAGTGGGTGCGACCATGCCTTTTTTTGCCCTTGTGCCTAGTTAAGAGCTTTCAAAAGTATGATGGACATTTTTATATGTTATTGTAACTTTAATAAATGCTTTATTTCCCTCTAAACAAATTAAAGCTCTTGACTAAAAGGTATTATACCTTTGTGAATCTTACTCTATAGATGATTATGGCCTTACTCCATGATCTATCTCCATTTTTGGCAATAGTCATGTGCTTTTACATTTAAGTTTTTAGTTATTAGTTAGATAAAGGTTATACAAATCTTTGCTAAACATGAATAGAATTAATAAAGTGGCCAGTGTTGCTTTTTGATCATGTACTGAGCAATTAGTCATATTTATGGGAATCCAGCTCACAAAAAGTTTCAAAAGGATTTAGTCTTGATTTTTTCTCTTAAGGAGCCATAGTCTACTGAGGTGATAAACATAATCATATGAAAGGATAAATAATAGTATACACCAGCATATGATATGTAGGGAATTAAAAATTTAGATTAGTAAGTGTTATAGAATTTTAGGGAAGGAAATGTTAGCATGGTCGAATGAGTGAATACATAAAGTGGTTGATTAAAAAATTGTAAATTAAAGTAGAATTAGTCTGAAAATAAAAATTATCAACTTTCTCTTGCTTCCCAACTTGGAATGGAAACAAGTGACTGTTTCTGAGAAAAATTTTTAGTTTATCTTTCAGGTTGAGAAATGGTGGCTTGATGTTGACCATCATTTCCAATAATTGCATATTATTATTACCTTATTATATCCCTCAAAATGAAAACTTATATAGGTTTTACAGGGGCGGGTACAGAGTTGATTTTCACACTTTTAACTTCACATTTTCACTATTATGAAAACAATTTCTGCATCCAGAAATTGATTACATTGATTTCTCAGGTATATCACTAATGAAGGTGTCTGATAAATGACTCTGTTCATTATGTCTCAAACCAACAAATACGACTTTTTCTTGTCCATCCCATCTCTGTAACAAACTTTCTACCCTGTCTTTTCTTCACCACTGGATTTCTTCAAAAAGTGGTACCTTCTACTAAATGTCTCCTCTTTTGCTATTCATATCCCATCCAGTTAAACGTAAATTATATATGGTTTTATATTTATAAGATCTTTTGCTTATAATCAAATAATCACTGAGTAGAGATAAGAGATCCCACTTTACTCCAACAGTATCGCAAAACATAAATGATTGCCAGATTAGATTCTGTACTTGTCAACCCATTACTTATCTTTATAATTGTCTTTGTACATCTTTATATTTATTATATAAAGTTAACATATCCTATGCATTCATTCTCCCAGCATCCATGTGGAAAATGGGCAGGATAAAGACCAACATACTCTTCTTCAGGTAGGGGTAATGTACTCCTAGATATAAATATGTATCAAATTAAAAGTTAAGGTAGGTGGGTGGATCACAAGGTCAGGAGATTGAGACCATCCTGGCTAACATGGTGAAACCCCGTTTCTACTAGAAATACAAAAAATTAGCCAGGTGTGGTGATGGGCACCTGTAGTCCCAGTTACTCGGGAGGCTGAGGCACGAGAATGGCGTGAACCTGGGAGGCGGAGTTTGCAGTGAGCCTAGATCACGCCACTGCACTCCAGCCTGGGTGACAGAGCGAGACTCCATCTCAAAAACAAAAACAAAAACAAAAACAAAAAACAAGAGCCTATGAGAAACTTTTGCCACGTAAGAGGAAAATATTAATTTGAAGCATCTGGTCATACTGGTCATTTCTGTTCCTTAAAGATACCAAACAGATCCTGCCTGAATGTATTTGTATGAAGTTTTGCTGGAGTGTTCTTCCCTGGAATTTCTCACGGTTGGCTATTTTTTTTTTGTCATTTGAATCTTAGCTCAACAATCATTTGTAGAATAAATAAATTAACCTAAATGGACATTATTTAAAGCCAATTTAGTTGCATTAGCAAATCCTTCCTTGCCACAACAAAGCATACGAGTTCTTTTGTGTGCCTTCATCTACCACCCAGAAACAGGGAATAGCATTAGGAACTCTTTGCACCTTCCCTTATTTATAATTTTTTAATTAATTAATTAATTTTTTATTTTACCTTAAGTTCTGGGTTACAAGTACAGAACGTGTAGGTTTGTTACATAAGTATATGTGTGCCATGGTGGTTTGACACAGCTATCAACCCCTCATCTAGGTTTTAAGCCCCACATGCATTAGCTATTTGTCCTAATGCTCTCCCTCCCATCGCACCCCAACCCCCTGGCTGACCCCGGTGTGTGTTGTTCCCCTCCCTGCGTCCATGTGTTCTCATTGTTCAAGTCCCACTTATGAGTGAGAACTTGTGTTTGGTTTTTGGTTCCTATGTTAGTTTGCTGAGGATAATGGCTTCCAGCTTCATCCACGCCCCTGCAAAGGACATGATCTCATTCCTTTTTATGGCTGCATAGTATTCTGTGGTGTATATGTATCCAGTCTGTCATTGATGGGCATTTGCGTTGGTTCCATGTCTTTGCTATTGTAAATAGTGCTGCAAGAAATATACGTGTATATGTGTCTTTATAGTAGAATGATTTATATTCCTTTGGTTATATACCCATTAACGGGATTGCTGGGTCAAATGGTATTTCTGGTTCTAGATCCTTGAGAATTCGCCACACTGTCTTTCACAATGGTTGAACTAATTTATATCCCCACCAAGAGTGTAAAAGCATTCCTATTTATCCACAGCGTCACTAGCATCTATTGTTTCTTGACTTTTTAATAATCACCATTCTGACTGTCATGAGATGGTATCTCATTGTGGTTTTGATTTGCATTTCTCTAATGATCAGTGATGTTGAGCTTTTTTTCATATGTTTGTTGGCTGCATAAATGTCTTCTTTTGTGAAGTGTCTGTTCACATCCTTTGCCCATTTCTTGTTGGGGTTGTTTTTTTCTTGTAAATTTGTTTTAGTTCCTTGTAGATTCTATATATTAGACATTGGTCAGATGGGTAGATTGCAAAAATTTTCTCCCATTCTGTAGATTGCCTGTTCACTCTGATGATAGTTTCTTTTGCTGTGCAGAAGCTCTTTAGTTTAATTAGATCCCATTTGTCAATTTTTGCTTTTGTCGCAATTGTTTTTGGCATTTTCATTACAAAGTCTTTGCCCATGCCTATGTCCTGAATGGTATTTCCTAGGCTTTATTCTAGGATTTTTATGGTTTTGGGTTTTACATTTAATCTATCATGAGTTAATTTTTGTGTAGGGTATAAGGAAGGGGTCCAGTTTCAACTTTCTTCATATGGCTAGCCAGTTTTCTCAGCACGTTTATTAAATAGGCAATCCTTCCCCCATTGCTTGTTTTTGTCAGGTTTGTGGAAGATCAGATGGCTGTAGATGTGTGGTGTTATTTCTGAGGTCTCTGTTCTGATCCATCAGTCTATATGTCTGTTTTGGTACCAGTACCATGCTGTTTTGGTTACTGTAGACTTGTAGTATACTTTGAAGTCAGGTAGGGTGATGCCTCTAGCTTTGTTATTTTTGCTTAGGATTGTCTTGGCTATATGAGCTCTTTTTTGGTTCCATATGAAATTTAAAGTAATTTTTTTCTAATTCTGTGAAGAATGTCAGTGGTAGTTTGATGGGATTAGCAGTGAATCTATGAGTTACTTTGGGCAGCATGGCCATTTTCATGATATTGATTCTTCCTATCCATGAAGATGGAATGTTTTTCTTTTGTTTGTGTCCTCTCTTATTTTTTTGAGCAATGGTTTGTAATTCTCCTTGAAGAGGCCCTTCCAATTATTTGTTAGCTGTATTCTTAGGTATTTTATTCTGTTTGTAGCAATTGTGAATGGGAGTTCATTCATGATTTGGCTCTCTGCTTGTCTGTTGTTGGTGTATAGGAATGCTTGTGATTTTTGCACATTGATTTTGTATCCTGAGACTTTGTTGAAGTTACCTATCAGCTTAAGGAGTTTTGGGACTGAGACAGTGGGGTTTTCTAAATAGAGAATCATGTCATCTGCAAACAGAGACAATTTGACCTCCTATCTTCCTGTTTGAATACCATTTACTTCATTTTCTTGCCTGATTGCCCTTGCCAGAACTTCTAGCACTATGTTCATCCCTGGGATGCAAGGCTGGTTCAACATACACAAATCAATAAAGGTAATCCATCATGTAAACAGAACCAATGACAAAAACCACATGATCATCTCAATAGATGCAAAAAAAGCCTTCAATAAAATTCAACATCCCTTCATGTTAAAATCTTTCAATAAAGTAAGTATTGATGGAACTTATCTCAAAATAATAAGAGCTATTTATGACAGACCCACAGCCAATGTCATACTGAATGGGCAAAAACTGGCAGCATTCCCATTGAAATCCAATGCAAGACAAGGATGCCCTCTTTCACCACTCCTGTTCATAACATTTTAAATTAGGGCACAGCTTAAGAATTTAACAACTGAGAAGTGGCTAAATTAATTGTAGATATGAGTTAGAATATTATGCAGCCATTAAAAGACCTGTACATAGGATTTGTAGCATCACACATTAAGTAGTCCTTGCACAGTGTTAATTGGAAAAAAAGCATTATGTCAACCAAGAGATGACATGTAAAATGTATTCCTAAGTGAGAAAGAAACCTCAGAGAGAAATAAATGTTGTAAATGTTAACAATGATTATATTAGGGTAGTGGGTTTGTTAGTCAAATGATTTTTTAAATATTTTCTGCATTAGCCCTTTTCTAGGAGTGAGAGAAAAGCATGTGCTACTTTGGTAAACTTGAAAATTAAATGCTATATTAAAAATGTAGATGAGAAATCAACTCACTTGGACCATAGTGTAGAGCAGTATTTGTCAGACTTTTGGTTTGGTATCATGAGCCCTTTGTACTCTTTAAATTATTGAGGACCCCAAATAACTTTTTGTGGTGGATTGTATCTATTGGCATTTACCGTTTTAGAAATTAAAAATGAAAGACTTCTAAACATTTGTTAACTTATTTAAAATAACAACAATATACCCATTACATATTAATATAAAGCATTTTATGAAAATAACTGCATTTACTGAATCAAAACAACTAATTAGAAGAGTGGCATTATTTTTCATTTTTGAGTCTCTTTAATATCTGGCTTTCTCATGATTGCATGAGAATTCTCATGATTGCATCTGATTTTAATCTGTTGCTATAAATTGTTATGGTTAAAGTATATGAAAAGATCTGGCCTTATACAGATTTGTAGTTGGAAAAGGAAGAATCTCATAAACTCATCCTCTCTCCCCCAGAAAATAATGTCTTGGGAGCATCTAAGAGTGCTTATGCCCTTCTCTGGAGTACAGGAAGAACTGTAAGTCAGATCTGGGTTTGTGTCCTGAGTGATTTACTCACTACTTGTGTAATTTTTGCATGTTATTTGATCACTCTTAACTAAATGTTATCTATAAAATGAGGTTTGTGCTGCCCATTTCATTTGAGACAATTCAGTGGGGTCAACTGAATGTTGTGAAAGTCCTTTGCAATTTCAGAACAAAGACTTAGGATCAACAAATGTCATTTTTGCATTATCACCATTCCATCAACAAAGATCATTTATAGTTTATATATTTGAAACTCTCATGGTCATAAGTGGTAAATAAATAGGATTTTGATTTTGTATATTACTTTTAAGCAAATGAAATGTCTATTTTTTTCCCAGCAGGATATTAGATGTCTTCCTTATTATTCTTTATCTTTCTTTCCCTCCAAATTTGTTTTCCTTTTAGTTCATCCTATTAGATCAATGCTCAAGTTGGAAAATCTTTCTGAGTTTAGGCAGTTTGAAAACCAAGTCAAACCAAGCAACATTGCATTGCTCATTGATTTCTTAGTCTGCTTTGGGCTACTAAAACAAAATACCAGAGACTGGGTAATTTATAATGAACAGAAATTTATTGGCTCATGGTTCTTGAGGCTGAGAAATCCAAGATCAAGGGGCCAGCATCTGGCAGGGGCCTTCTTGCTGTGTCATCTCATGGCAGAAGATAGAAGGGCAAGAGAGGGTGACAGAGACAAAACAGGACCAAATGCATCCTCTTGTGATAAGTAGCACTCTTGTGATAAGTATCACACTCTTGTGATAGGAATCCTCTTGTAATAAGTAGCACACTCTTGTGATAGGAACCCATGCTTGTGATGAAGGCATTAATTCATTCACAAGGGCAGAGCCCTCATGGCTTAATCACCTCTTAAATATCTTAACTCTTAATATTGTTACAATGGCAATTAAATTTCAACATGAGTTTTGGAGGAGACATTCAAACCATAGCACTGGTTTTGTCCTTTTACCTATTGAAAATACACTTTTAATGTCCAAAAATAGCTTTGAGACTTCATATTGTTCATACTCAAGCAAAATATTGAATAGGGCTCTTCTCTATTTGTATTGAATCACTCTTTATATGTAGGTAAAATAAGTAATGAGAATGACAACATATTTTATTAATTTATAGAATTTACAAAACTTATTCATGAATGTTCTTGTAACAATACTTGGAAATATTAAGGGGCTTTTACCATTTCATTTTGCAAATAAGGAATGGGGCTCGAAGGACCTATTGGGTCGTCCTCATGTAAAGTGGTTAGTGAGAGGCTTTTAGGATCAAAGCTCATGTTTCCCAAAGACCTACTTCCAGAGAGAATATTCTGTAGAATAGTCCTTTCAGAAATGTCACACTTCAAGTTCTTAATGACACAAGATACGTTTTTGTTTCCTTTTTTTTAACTTAAAATTACTTTGATTATATTAGATATTCATTTCCTTTTCTTCAGGATTTGGAATTTAGAACTATATGCTGTCTTTAAAGTAAAGCATTTTACTTTACAGATCTGGTAACCTTCACAGATTTACATAAATTAGGAGCCTACCTATGTGTATCTTCCACTTCTCTGCTATGTTGATGCAGGCTGCTGAAAAAGATGACTATTTTGAGATGAGCTTGGAAGATAGGTTGAGGTTGTTATGTGAAAAGCAGAATTCAAATCTATGTATGGTTACTGATTCATCCACATTTTTTCTTGAGCTATGTCTTCTTTTGGAAGCAAAGATATGGGTGTGGTTGTACAATAAACAAAACCATGCAGAGTAGTAGAAGTGCTTTTTTTTTTTTTCCTATAAGAGTAAAGATGTGGGGATATTATTGATGTCTCTCTGTGCCTCCCTCAAGACACAGCATTCTGAAGAATCCAGTTCAGTAGTTTATTAGCTTAGTAAAATCATAATAAAATAAAAGTACTCTGAAGTATAATGATAAATATATAAATTATCTTGAAATACTGGCTAGACCATTAAAAGATGAAAGTATTGTTAAGGTTGAGATTCATTGCAGTTAGCTTTATTTATTTATTTATTTTTTGAGATGGAGTCTTGCTCTGTCACCCAGGCTGGAGTGCAATCTCAGCTCACTGCAATCTCTGCCTCCCAGGTTCAAGTGATTCTTGTGCCTCAGCCTCCCAAGTAGCTGGGACTACTGGTGCCCCCCACCATCCCTGGCTAATTTTTGTGTTTTCAGTAGAGATGGGGTTTCAACATGTTGGCCAGGCTGGTCGCGAACTCCTGACCTCAGGTGATCTACCCGCCTCAGCCTCCCAAAGTGCTGGGATTACAGGCTTGAGCCACTATTGAGGCCGGGAATACCCGGCCTATTGCAGTTAGCTTTTAAAATATTTCCTGGCATTTTTCTTATCTCCTTTACTGTAAATTCAACATGCTTTCCTCTTAGAATTTGAAAATGTTAGGTTTTTGGTCCCTGCTGTTGTAGCTGTCTTAACTCTGCTAGGCTACTAACCAATTTCTTTAAACCACCTGAGTGGTTTTTTTTTTTTTTTTTTTTTAATGGTTTCCCTAATCTCCCTTCAGGCAATCTTTGTTGGAGTGCTATGCATTTTCTCAAGCTCTGCTTAAATCCTATCACACCCAGAACCTCTTTCCAAGTTCCTTGTGACTTCAAGTCCTTTTATCATACCCTGTTCTCCTATTATTATTCTGTGTGTTTGTATAATACAACTCATTCCTTTATTATGTGTTAGATATCAGTGATTGGGTCTATTACCACCAAACCACGTAAGCCCTTGGTGGGCCAGGACTATATCCTGTACATATCTGCATTCTCAAAGTAATCTCTCTAACAAATGTGCATTACATTGATTTGCATATAAATCATAAAACTTTTGAAACCAAAACCCCATCTTAAGCAGGATGAGCATATTGGGATGAATAAGTCACATTTGAAACAAGGGTGTGACGACTGATGCTCCTGCATTAGGAGCACAGTAACTTCTTAATTCTTCCTGCTATTGATAATTTCAATGTCCCAAATTATTTGGAGAGATTTTATCAGATTTATAAAAATGGAGTAGAATACAGAAAAAAAATCTAGGAAATTAAGTACATTGTGGTTTCTGGAGTCAACTGCTGGGCTTTAGAAATTGATTACAAGTCATAAATTAATAAAATAACTCTTTTTACAAATAAATGTGTATACATTTTTTTAAAGTAAATTAACAGGAAGACAAATTGCCAAATGCTCTAAGTATCCCTTGACTGTGTTAGCTGTGTATTATATTTATGGATTTTCAAGATTCCTTTCATTCCAAAATTATGGAAGTGAAGATGATGCTGAAAGGGAGGACAAGGCACATTTATAAAATCTTACTCCTCCAATAATATCTTCTGATTGCAGTTATTCCAGAGAAAACAAAAGTAAGTCTCTGTAAAACAACAAAATGAAATCCATGTGTTCCTCCAAATCTCATGAGATGATATCACTCACATACTTTAAGAAAACATTAAAATAGTACACTCTCCAACTGGTGAATGAAACCTGCTTTAGTATTTACTGTGTATTAAGAATGACCCCCCCCTTTTTGTAGTAAGTGTTCACAGGACCTTTGGTTTTCTTACACTTGGGTGTCAAGAAGGACTCAGATTTATGTAGATGGAATAATTTAAGAACATACACAAAATCAAGTTTATGAATTGCTCTTTCATCAACTTTTTTTTGCATGTATATTTTAGTGTATGGATATGTACATGTTTAAATTAATTAGTGCCAAATATATAGATTGCTGCTGATTTCTAAGCAGTATCATCAATGCATGGGTCCTTGTGATGCTTAGGACACTGAAAAACTTGGTTATATACTGACCATACTTTAATATATAATTAAGACTTCAATTCTGTGGTCAGAGATTTTCTTAATGCATATTTGTTATTTATACCAATGTGAACTCATTGATTACTTGAAGATATTTAAATAGAAATTCTAATTCAAATGAAATATGTATATACACACACATACATATTTTCCTTTTACTTAAGAGACAGAGTCTTGTACTGTTACCCAGGCTGCAGTGCAGTGGCATGATCATAGCTCACTGCAACTTCAAATTCCTAGGCTCAAGTGGTCCTCACCATGCCTGGCTAATTTATTTTATTATTATTATTTGTTTTAGTGATGGGGTCTCATTATGTTGCTCAGGCTGGTCTCTAACTCCTGGCCTCAAGTGATTCTCCAGCCTTGGCCTCCCAAGTAACTGGAATTACAGGGACATCATATATTTTTAAATCAATAGTGCCATTTTAGCTTCATAATGATTATTAAAGTACTCACATACTTTAAAGAATTGGGATGGCAGAGATTGTGAGCACAAGCTTCTGCTTTTCAGTATTAATCAAGACTTGATCACTGCTGGCCATTTCCCATTTGATACATCTATATCAGGAGAAGAAGAGAGGGATGAATATTTTTATTACTCAGATTTTCTAAAAAAGTATTTTCAAAGAATTTGGTATTGAATTCTTTTGGCATGTTGAGGGCTAGTGCAATTATTTCATTCAAATACAGGGCACAAAAATACAACAGAAATGGCACTTAAAATGGCAGATTTGTATAAAATTCTATTTTTCTCTCAAGGGCCAATTTATAAAAAAACTCCTTTCATCTTCTCTCAAAGACAGAAAATTCTATAAATCTGCAAAACAGAATTAATTTCACTGAAGTAGTAGAAGAGATAGTTTTCTCCAATACACAGGAGTCTTTAAAGTATTAAACAAAATACTGATGGACTAAATATGAAAAAATATATCACTTTGACTTCCCTGCCCTGTGCTGCCCTCTCCATACCAAGAAAAGACACGTTTTCCAGACCTCTGGTCGCCATGTAATTGTCAACTGAACAATGCTAGAACTCAGATCCTGTTGAGATGAATGACTCCTTATTTGTTGAGATACAACTTGAGACTTAGGCCTTTAACTTTTTAAAAGCAGGACGTGGAGCATAGCACACTCATTTCTTATAGGAGGTCTTTGGTGCCATTGCGTTTCTGGACGATTTCCCCTTTGTAGCCTGTGCCTAGTCCTGCCATTTAAAAAGCTTCTGTCAGGGGAAGCCTTGACTCATGGACTCTCAATTTAGCTACAGAGAATTGTCTATTCCAATACAAACAATCATCCATGTCTCAAGATTTATTAGGCTTAAAAAATAACTGATGGATGAATGATTAAGAATGAGGAAATAAATTTTAAAAATGTAAACATAAAAGCTTTAAAGAAAGGAATGAACTGCTTATGCATGCAACAGCATGGATGAATCTTGGAATCGGCACAAAAAGCTACATATGGTGTGATTTCATTTATATAACATTGTAGAAAGGCAAAACTAAAGAAATGGAAAATGGATCAATGGTGCCAGGGATGGGAATGGAAGAAAGAGATTGACTCCAAATGGTGGAACTTTTTGCAGTGAAGAAAATATCATATAATGGCAGTCACATTATTGTGTACATTGTATACATTTGCTAAAACTCAAAGAACTGTACACCTAAAAAGATGAAATTATGTAAACCACGTCTCAATAAACATAAAAGAAGGAAAACACAGCAGAATGAGAGGGTGAGTGGAATATAGTGTGGTACATGATTAAACTTCCCTCTAGTTAGCCTGGGTTTTTGGTCTTTAAGTAAATTTTAATAGTAACTTTTTTTTTTTTTTTTTTGAGACAGAGTCTCGCTCCGTCGCCCAGGCTGGAGTGCAGTGGTGCAATCTAGGCTCACTGCAAGCTCCGCCTCCCAGGTTCACGCCATTCTCTTGCCTCAGCCTCCCGAGTAGGTGGGACTACAGGCACCCGCCACCACGCCCGGCTAATTTTTTGTATTTTTAGTAGAGATGGAGTCTCACCATGTTCGCCAGGATGCTCTCGATCTCCTGACCTTTTGATCCACCCGCCTTGGCCTCCCAAAGTGCTGGGATTACAGGTGTGAGCCACCGTGCCCAGCCAATAGTAACATTTTAAACTAATGACACATTATATGTTTTTTAGAAGAAACGCTAACAGTTTCTTATTTTTATTTAACCAGCACTTATGTAATATTACCTCTATGCCAGAAATTGTTCCAAGAGTTTTATAAATGTCAACTCATTTAATACAACAATTACCAATAAGGTAGGTAATATTATTATCCCCATTTTTCAGATGAGGAAATTGAAAAGCAGAAAAGACGTGATTTTTTCATCATCACCCAGGTAGTAAGTGGTGGGGCCAGCATTTAGACTGTGTCTGGCTCATAACCACCACATATCTGCAGACATTTTTGTTGCTATCTTCCTAGTTCATAAAATTTGAATTGCAGTTTAATTATCAAGGTACAGTGGGTAGAGTGCTAGGTCTTGAAAACCAATATAGGAGGCCATTCATTATATTGTGTGACTTCTGACAAGTCACTTAATATCTCTGAATCTCAATATAAAATGGGAGCAATCATCTGGTGCATATTATTTCACTGAGTTATTGTAAGTCTCAAAGAGTATGTGTGAGCCGGAATAGTATGTAAAGAGAAGAGTGCTACACAAGCCAAGCTCTCATATTATTTATGATCTTGGCTCACAAGACTCTCCATAATCTCTAAATGTAACTGTTGATGCCTTAGGAGACAGCACAATATTCTAAAATGTAAAATGCAAAGTTTTCTCAAAATATGACTAAGTTAAAATATAAGTATTCAGATTAAAATGAAAATTCATATCGTAAGAATGTTAGAATGAAGGTAAAAATTTCTAATACAAAAAAGGAAATATCTTTAATAATGTCTAAATGTTAAAGATATATTTTCAGCAGAGATTTTCAGATAGAGGTAACATATTTATAAAGTTTGGATATAGATAGCATTGATAATTGAATTCATTGGTACATGCATTTATTTTCCTTGAAAAGATATTATTATAATGACATTTTGAGTGAGTCTCTGAATATTGTAATTTTTTAAAAAAGCAGTGATAGAGCTTAAGCTATGAAAATAAACATCACATAGTTTGTTTGAACCTCCTTGTTAAGAGAAAAAACTGTGCAGCCAGGATTTCAAAGCAGGATCTGTTAATAGTCATTCCTTCACGTGCAATTTGATGCAAATTAATTTTTTTATTAGCCTCAATTTCCTTCCTCATCTGTAGAATACGAAAAAAAAAAATAGCACTTACCCCACAGTGTTGATTTTAGGATTAAATTAATTAATACATTTAAAGTACTGACAGTATTTGACACATAGTAAGTACTTAATACAGTCTAACCATTATTATTATTGTTCTGGTTATTATTTTCATAGTGGCTTTCAGTGAGAAAAAAGTATATTCACAATACGCAGTCTTTTTCTGTTCAAAAATTATGGTGTGTTGCCTTGGTAAGGTGGCTCATGTCTGTAATCCCAGCACTTTGGGAGGCTGAGGCAGGAGGATTGTTTGAGCCCAGGAATTCGAAACCAGCCTGTGCAAGATGGAGAGACCCGTCTCTACAAAAAAGTTAAAAAAAATAGCTGATTGTGATGCTGCGTGCCCAGGAACCTGAGGTGAGAGGATCCCTTGAGCTCAGGAGTTCGAGGATGCAGTAAGCTGTGATCGTGCCACTGCACTCCAGCCTGGGCGAGAGAGCGAGACTACCACTCTTAAGAAAAAAAAAAAAAATTATGGTTTGCTATTTCGAAGCATATATGTGCACAGATGCACCTAATCATTTCTATGCTCTCCTGCTGTATTACTAGTTTCCCCTCCTTGCTTAGATATTTCTTTCTCTAGGACAATCATTTTCCTGGTTCTCCGGGATGGACACCTTGGAATCACATTTATTTATGTTCACTGCCACTTGTCTCATGGTCATTCAATCATCATTTTCTATTGATTCCTGATCAAACAATGTATGTTCAGGAAATAGCTATCAAGCAAACAATGACCCAGCAATGCCTTTAATCTCAGGAAGGTTTCAATATGATAAGGGAAACAGACAGGTAAATATAGTGTGATGTTAATAGAGGTCTACACAGAACATGCTGATGGGATTTATGAAGAAGCAGACCCATTTGTCAGGGGAGGCAATGGTTGAGCTTTGCCAGCTGTATCATCCACTCAATCAGCAAAAGTGTCTTCCTCAATTTCTCATTTTTTTTCTAGCTCTTTGTAATCCATCAGAAATGTTATTTTCAAAATACATCCTGAATCTTTCTGCTTCTTTCTATTTCCACTGTCCTTTTTTAGGACTCCATTATTTCTCATTTGTAGTAAGAGTACTTCTAACTGGTGTCCCTGCTTCTATCTTTGCCTTCACATAATACGTTTCTCACATGCCATACAGATCTTTTAAAAATTAGCATATTAGGGTTGGGCGCACTGGCTCACGCCTGTAATCCCAGCACTTTGGGAGGCTGAGGCGGGCAGATCACAAGGTCAGAAGTTTGAGACCAGCCTGGCCAACATGGTGAAACCCCATCTCTACTAAAGATACAATAAATTAGCGGGGCATAGTGGTGCGTGCCTGTAATCCCAGCTACTTGGGAGGCTGAGGCAGGAGAATCGCTTGAACCCGGGAGGCAGAGGTTGCAGTGAGCCAAGATCATGCCATTGCACTCCAGCCTGGGCGACAGGGCAAGACTCTGTCTCAAAAAAAAAAAAAAAGCATATTAGAATATGCCATTTGTTTGTATAACGATGCTTTGTTGATTTCTCATTGCATTTAGGAAAAAAATTTAAATTCTTCCCCATGACCGACAAGGAATTAATGATAAAACCTCGTGTCCAATCTTATATCATGCTAGCCATAATGGCTTTCTGCCTACTTTTACACAATCAAAGTTTATTTCTGTCTATGGTATAGAAAGAATAATAGCCCCCAAAGATCCGCTCAAGTCCTGATCCCTAGAACCTGTGAGTATGTTACCTTACACATCAGAAAGGACTTGGCTGATGTGATTAAAGTCTTTGAGATGAGGGAAACTATCCTGGAATATACAGATGGGCCCAGTGTAGTCACATGGTCCTTAAAAGTCCTTTCCAGTTTGTAGTCATGGAAAAATGTGACAACAAAGACATGTCACGAATATGCTATGTTGCTGGCTTTGCAGATGAAGGAAGAGGCCACAAAACAAGCCATGCAGGTAACTTCTAAAAGTTCAAAAAACAAGGAAATGGATTTTCCCCAAGCACCCCAAAAAGGAATGCAGCCCTGCTAACAGTTTGATTTTATCCCAACGAGATCCATGTCAGATTTCTGACCTTCTGAAATATATTAGTGTTTTATGCCATAGTCAGTAGTAATTTTTATGGCAGCAATAGAAAACACATACACCAGTCCAGGCTGTTCCCACTTGCTGTTTCTTTAGCTTGAAATGTCTTCTTTTCTGTTTTCCAGTGATTTTTTTTTTTTTTTTTCAAATTTTAGGTCTCAAGTTCACTATTGCTTCCTTAAAATGCCATCTTTCCCAATGGCACTATTGAAGCATCCCTTCTGCCACCAACTCCTGAGCAACTCTTAAATAACTGACTGTTTATTTCTTTCACAGCATTTAATTGTCTAAGATCACCTTGTTTGTATATTTGCCTACTTGTTTATTGCTGTTTTTCCACTCAAGATTGTAAGCTGTGTGGAATCAGGGACCTTGTCTGTGTTGTTCACAGCTATATATCCTTAGTGCCTTCATTAGAACCTGACAAATAATAGACCTTCAATAAATATTTGTTAAACGAGGGAATAAATTTGACCAGGGAGGTGGTTATTTCAGGCAAAGGTCAGAGCCTGAGTAAAATTATGAGGTGTGAAACTGCTTTATGTGTATGGGAAAATCTGTTTCCTCTGGATAAAACAACGAGAGGAAAGCAGAAGATTGGAACCAAGAAATAGGCATGCATTATTATTATTATTATCTTAAACTCATGTTATTATGTTTTGTAGGTAACTGGGAGTCAGCTTTCTTAGAAAGAGGGGTAATTGAATGAAAGAATGCATAACAAAATCCAGAGGACTTGGTGAGTAATAAGATGAAGGTTGAGGGAAAATGAAGAGTATCCTTCCCTCTTTGGGACTAAGATGATGGTGGTAGTGTTAATTGGTATAAAGAACAATTGCAGATAATGGTTTCATTTTGGATTCTGAGTTTTATGCTTCTTCAGTGGGAGATGTTTAATTGAGGCACTTGGAAAATATAGGTCTGTAGCTCACGAGGAAAGCCTTGACTAGGAGTCATTAACATGTAAACAGAAATAAAGTCAAGGGATTTAATTTAATAGTTAATATACCCCAAGTCAATGGACAAGAAGAGAAAAAAAGCTGATAGTACAAGACTGGAGAGCATAGATGACTTCCTGAGAGGAATTAGAAAAGGAAGTTTGACTAGCAAAGCAGGAGGCATAAAAGGAGTATGTGAGACCAGGGAAGCCATGAATGGAAAGAGTTTCAGTATTAAGGGAGTAATCAGAATGTCAGCTGTTAGGAGGGGAAAGAAGAAAGATCTTTGGGTTTATCAACAAAGGGATGTTGGTGTCTCTGGCAGTGCAATCTATACGAGAGTGCTAGAAATAAGATCCTAATACGGGGATAGAGGATTACTGAAAGAAGAAGGAGTGGAAGGGAAAAAGAGACCACAGAAGATGTGAGGTTAAGGGAAATCTCCCCTTCTTTTTTTATTTTCAAGATCGGCTATTAGTGAGGAGCAGCTTTACAGGCTGTAGGAAAGGTAGTAGCAGAAGAAGAAAGGTGGAAGGTAGAGAAGAGAGGAGGAGACACTGACAGAGTAACATCTGCAAGGAGATTTGAAGAAATGGGATAAGGAGTGCAGAGGGAGAGATCAACCCTGAAAGGGTGCTGAGACAACTTTTCTTATAAGCCAGAGCATATAAATATGTGTGGCATGCATTAAGCTCAGCAGAAGTTTGGAGAAAGGGAAGATTATAAAATGAGATTAGGTAAGTAAGGCATTATTATCACTTTTCTTGGTGGAAGAAATACAAGAACCTTTGATTTTTATTATTTGTTTTTCTGTTATTCTTCCTGAATATTTAGCAAGGTGGTTTACAAGTCCTGATTTTCTCATATATTCCAGAAAGAAATAGCTGAAGGGTGATTTTTGGTGCTTACTCAGCCCATTCATTAATTGGAAGTAGGCTCCTCCTGGGGACAGTGTGGTGGTAATAGAAGTTTGAGTGTCAAGTAGGTCTAAAAAGAGCTAAAAAGGGGTGAGAACATTCACTCTGGAGTCAGACATCACTGAAGTGGAACCCTAGATTTACTGCTTATTAGGTGAGCAAACTTGAGCAAGTAAACATCTTTGAATGGTAATCGCCTATATATGATTTGAGAAAAATAATAAGTACCTTTCAGGGTTGCTGTGAGAATTGGAAAATATTCACCCACTAGCACATATTATTACAAAACATACACTGTTAGGATAGGCTTCACTGGAATTGGGACAGATTTCTGAGTACCCCACTGCAGCAGTGAGGTCTATAATCATTTCTTTAAGGACTAAGAAATGGCATTGTCCTCTATTCTGAATTCAACCACATATATTAAACAGATATTCCTGGTCAATACTTGCGTATATTTTAGTCTTTTCCAAATTGTAAGTGGGACCCTAAAACCAGACATAGAGAAAAAGCCCAAGTTGCAAAATACTTTGCTATTTATGACTTGATTGCAATAAGATTTCAAGAGTTCACAAGGACAATATGGAATATTTACTTATCTCAGGTATTCTGACAAATATTTGCTATGCTTCTGTCATACCATCGGCTTTCAGTAGGGTGGGAAGAGGAGACTGAAACTGGTGGCAACCGTGAGAGACTGCATGGTGGTTTTAACCTTTCTTATATAAGCCATGTTTATAGTTAAATTTAAAACAACTTTATTAACAGATAACAGATACTAAACTACTGATCTGAGCAGCCACTGAGTGTTCCATACACTGACTCTGCTACAAGTCCTGCAATCTTATCTCATCATTGTTTTATCTCCAGCATAGGATCTGAGAGTTGTAGATTCTCCATAAATGTCTGCTGTCTTGCACTTCAGTAAAAATGCTGCACAAGGTGCCTGAAAATTGTGCCAGCCCTTCGGTATCAGGGTGGTATTGGTCTAAAATTGCCTCATGGTAGAATAGGACTGGCAAGCTCAGAGAAAGGTTAATTCCTCCCCCCCACATTTACTTATCTTCCTGTTATCTTTGAATATATAGTCAGATGGATTTCAAGTCCTAGCCTAAGATATTCTAGAAAGAATTAACTGAAAGGTGATTTTTGGTCCTTACTTAGCCCATTCATTAAGTGGAAGGGCACCCCTGAGAACAGTGTGGTGGTGACAGAATTCATTGAAATGGGACATGTCTAAATGAAAAGATAAACTGAGGGGTACAGGGTTAGAAAGCTGGAAACAACCGGGAAAGTTGACCTCCACTGGAATATTTATCCAGAGTCTAGTTCCAAAGCTAAAATGCAAAAGTTCTTGGATTTCTTCTATTAAGAAAACTAATAATAATGTCTTACTTGCCTAATCTCATTTTATAATTTCTCCTTTCTCTGGGCTTAATGCATCCCTCACATATTTATATGCTCTGGCTTATGTATCTTTATTTCTTGTAAATTTAGTTTCTCAACACCTACATATGTTCCTTGAAGGTGATGGGTATGTCTTTTATTTTTTTTATGTCATCCTTTCCACCCAGTGCTTAGCACAGTGCAAGGCACCTGTTGCCCAATAATTATAAACAATTGACTCACTTGTATTGTATAGAACATCCATTCTGATTCTAGGGAGACTCAAGGTGGCAAATACATTAGATTATATAGAACTCTCTAAGGTCATTAAGATCTTGGCAAGTGTGAGGGTGGCACAAAAGTTCATCGATAATTGTCCTTAAAATGCATGTGCAACTGGGGCTATCATATTCCCTGCAAAGCTGGCTTAGAGCTAATAATACCACCATCTACTTTTATGTAGCTCTTTGCAATTTGGAACTTCATTAATAATACATTACTCATTTTAGTGTCACTAAACCCTGTACACTGGTCAGGGTAAAGCCCTTTTCTCAAATGAGAAAATTGGAGTGCACAGAGATAAAGGACTATGTGCACATTTACAAAATTATTGAGTGGCAGAACCACTCACAAAAGGCAGAAGCAAGCCTTTTTTCATCCAAAGGTAGAGTACTTCCCATTCTTCTGCACTGCTTAGTACACTATTTTTCAACATGGTAAAACTCTCCGGGACAAGAGGAACCTGAAGATGTGGCTCCTTAACAAGAGATGTGGAGAAATTAGGAAAGGACCTGCCTTCTTAATTCAGGTTACAATGTATCACAAATTCATTTATCCAAAATGTTTTTCTTACCTGGACTTTACCTGGGCAACATTCTAATAATCCCCTTCCAGAGTATGGGAAAAGAAACCGAATCTGAGAAGGGGATAAGAATACTCCCTATTCAGTCAAAAGAAAGGGTTAAAATGTGATTCTTTAAAGATTTAAGGTGGAGAAGAGAGTCTTGAATTATCTAAATATTAAAAAACTAGGGTAAAAGGCTGGATTTCCTTCGGAATGTCTTTTTCAGCTTATAGGGGAAAAGTTAAAGGGTGTGTGTCTGGGGGGAAGGGTTAGGGAGGGGAAAATAGAACGCTTTTCTTCTAAGAGCCTTTCTTAAAAAATAAAAGAAAAGAGAAACAAATGTTTGTTTCTGTTATTAAGCCCCATCTATGCTTAAAAGTTAAATGAAATAGGGAAAGTTCAGGCACAGAGACGCGTGTTCTGATTTGGTTGTTTACCATCAATCAGACTGTTGCTTGGCAGACACTGGATGGTTATGAGCCTGAACAAGCTGAAAAGGGGCAGGAAAAGAAGTGGAGGCAGCATTCTTCCTATTTAAAGCTGCATCGCTTGAAAAAAGTTTTCGCAGACTGTGCTGGAGCTGGTGCTGAAAAAGGGGGTTTGCAGAGGCTGCCCTGGGGCTGGTGCTGAAAGAAGAGCCCACAGCTGACTTCATGGTGCTACAATAACCTCAGAATCTACTTTTCACTCTCAGGAGAACCCACATGTCTAATATTTAGACATGATGGCAAACTGGGCGGAAACAAGACCTCTCCTCATTCTTATTGTTTTATTAGGGCAATTTGTCTCAATAAAAGCCCAGGAAGAAGACGAGGATGGTGAGTTTGCCATTTGCTTTGCTTGTAGTGTTTATTGCACGGTTTGGGAAATAGGTGGAATGTTAAGCCTCAGGAAGAGCGTGAAGAGGAGGTTCTGGTTTGAAGTTTGAGAAGGGGGCTGACGGATTTGCACCTGGAAAACGACTTGAAAGACAATTGGGATGTTTGTAAATCCGGAGCTTCTAGATCTGCCGTTGGAGAGAGTACACTACTAAATTTTTCTGGGAAAGCCTACAATAAGTCCTTTTGGCTGAGTGTGAGAGTGGAACGTTTAAAAGAAGAAAAGAGTGAATGCTTAAAACGGAGCACTAAAGGCATTTTAGTTAGAGGAGTTCTGTTCTGTGGGCTGGAGTTTTCAGAGCAAGGAAAAGTCGCGGCAGAAGCTGGGTAGGGTGGAGTCTTTTTGTACTGAACTTCAGCTGCTTCATAAAATTCTTTGTTTAGTAAAACCTCTGCAGCAACTCTGATAGCTTTGATTTTTCTTTGTCTTTGGCTCCTCATTCTTTCCTCTTTAACAATTTACACTTCTTTTTACCATTTTCATTTGTGAAAATGTGATCACTTTTGCTTACTGGGAGGCAGTCTCGTTTGTTTCTCCATGACAGAGGCTGATAGAAGCCAGATTTCTTAAACAGCGGTATTTTCCCACCCTACTGGCTTGATTAACAGGACAGTGGTGGTTCCCAGTTGGATGGCGGAAGGCAGGAAATCAGCATGCCTTGTATATATCTTATTTGGCATGGAATATTTGCATGGACATTACCCCTTAGACACAAGCTTTTTTTTTTTTTTTTTTTTTTTTTAAAGATAAATCTTGCCTGGTGACCACATTTTTTTCCTGTGCAATTTTCATATGTTACAGTTGGGTTATATGGTATGGTTAAGCAAAAATGCATAGCTGTTGTAGTATATAAGAAAATATTTAAATTGATCCTCTATTAAATCTTTGCTCTTGAGGGTTGCAATTTCAAATACAGACATGTACTCCTTTAAAATAAGCCACTGTAGATTTTCATCAACTCAACCATTTAACATCAAACTCAAGCTTTTAAAACTTTGGACATTCATTAACCTTTTCTATTACTTTCATATATAGACACATAACATACAAGTATATATGTATATATATGTGTATATCTATATTTTTAGAACAAATATCTGCTTCTGTGTGTTTTTGCTTTCAAAAAGTTTATAAAATTAATCTAGAGATCAGAAGTTCTAAAAAGCTTAAAAAGTGAAAATACAAATTTGTAGATGAATATCCAACAGTCTATCAGGAGTCCCATAGAGGGGGCACTTTCTAAGACTTGGAACTTTTTATGTTACATTTTATGTTTTTAAAATATGAGGTAATTTATAAAAGGTAAAAACTTTTGAGTTTCTTTGTAATGGCGTAAAAAGCATGTGTTGTTTGGAAGGGTGGCAAAAATAATTGAATAGAAAGTAGAAGTAAGAAAACAGGAGGAGAAAAATACAGAAAAATTACAATAGAAATTGAAAATTTGACTCTAAAAAGAACAGTTTACTCCCCTCCCCCACCAAAACAACCAATTTTAATTTAAAACCTTTAATACCACTTTCTTTGTTAATTTATGTTAAAATAAATAAAGTACTTTAATAAAGTATGGAAATAATTGAATATGTGAATAAATGAAAGGAATGTTTCACAAGGTACATGAAATAGGCCATATTTTAAAAGACATTCCCAAATAGTTATAATTACTCTGTAGGTGTTTTTGAAAAATGAACAGATAATTTTTCTTAATAGTAATTGACATAAATGTAAGGAATGTGATGCTTGATGCAAAAATGTCCCCAACTCCAATCCAACCCCAGTGCCCCCCGCAACCAGTATAACCAAATAGCACAGAAAATGGAATTCCAAACATCAAATTTTACAGAATGTGTAATTGCTTGCATATGTGTTGTAAAAAATTCCAGTATTTTATTTCTCAACTTAAGAGAATATAAGTGATAAAAATTCAACAGCAAACGAAAGTCATCATTGCCCTAATCTAAGATAATAGAGAAAAGAGTTCCAGAGTATAGTATATTCAGAGCTGCTTAACTTATATTGTACTTACTTACTATGCATATTTTGGTTTAAGCTGATATTGTATGGATACTTGGCAATACTTTCTTTTCCTTGTTCAGGTCTATCACAAGCTTAATAAAGGTGTCATAATTTAGAAACTCCATTTGATTTTGAGTTTGGGGAAGAGTAAGCTTAGACCGATGCTTTAAATTAAAGAAATATCTAAGGCACACATTAAAAGCAAGTACATTTTTCAAATTTTATCTATAACAGTCACATAATCTGATATTTACATTTTGTACAAATATGTCTTCTTCAAAATGTAGAGATCTGTTTTTGCATGTAAGTGCATATTAGTAAGTTTTTATTTTTTCTTTCTTTTTATGACTTCAGGGTATATTTCCCTTTACTTGACTGTGGTTATTTACCAGAAATGTAAAATATAATGAGTGTGCCTGCCTGATAGAAACACATGAATGAGAAGATAAAAGTAAATAAATAAAGTTTTAGGCATTTTAAGCCAAAATCAGTTCCATTCTCACTGAGTTTTAAGAACTGACTTGATTTTCTAAATTTATAAGAAACTGAAAGGAGAAAGTTTGAGAGTTGGGCTGACTTTAGTTAAAACTAATGTAAGAAAAATTAGGGAGTTAAAATGAAAAAAAATCAGCTTTTAAAGAGTTTGTGTGGGTGTATGTGTGTGTGTGAAAAATCAGGGAGTTAAAATGACAAAATCAGCTTTTAAAGAGTGTGTGTGCATGTGGTGAGAGTGTGTGTGCATTGGGGTGGTGGTCTTCGAAAGATTCCACATTTGTGTTAAGGAAAATGCTAGAGCATTTACAGTGTATTTATATTCCTAAGTTAATGCCTAGCATCTAGTGAGCTATATATATTCTTATTAGAAGTAGGCATGCTTTATTTTAGAAAATAATCTTTGTTGTGAATCATTGTATTCAACATGGGATAAGCAATGGAGAAGGGAAGGTGCAGAAATGTATTATTTTGTTTCCAAATACTGTAAACATCAATGCTTTCAGAGGCCAGGCAGGTAATATAAACAAGTGAAGCAAGCCAGTGTTTGTACATCAACAGGTGATGATGGGGCCTGTGGAGAACTGAAGGTGCATGCCCGCTTTAAGGCATTCAGAATTAACATTTTCAGAAGATATTGCATATGACAAATAAAATATATCTGAGTATATATTTGGCTCACAGCCCATGAATTTACAGCCATCATGTTGCAATCCTACACTGATATCCTCCTGGACCCAAGCTAACTTTGAATTACTGAGAGATGAGGGGCTCACAGTCTATGTCATGGTCTCTTGCATTTTTATGATATGTCTGCCATTTATCTCATTGTTACAACACAAAGGAAGCAGATAGTTAACACTCAATAGTATTTGGATGACATAATTTTAAAGGGGGTACACAATATGTATAAATATGTATACATAGCTTAATATACATGTTAACTCATAAATTGTTTTAAACTCATTACTGTTGAAATACGTGCTATGAAACATGTAGGACATTCAGACTTTTATAGTGGGCACATGTAGCAGAACGCAGTAGTTTAAACAAACAAAAAAAGGTTTTCTGGCCAGGCGCAGTGGCTCATGCCTGTAATCCCAGCACTTTGGGAGGCCGAAGTGGGCGGATTACCTGAGGTCAGGAGTCCGAGACCAGCCTGGCCAATATGGCAAAACTCCGTCTCTACCCAAAATACAAAAATTAGGTAGGCATGGTGGCACATGCCTGTAGTCCCAGCTACTCAGGAGACTGAGGCACTACAGTTGCTTGAACCCAGGAGGCAGAGGTTGCAGTGAGCTGAGACAGTGCCACTGCACTCCAGTCTGGGTGACAGAGTGAGACTCTGTCTCAAAAAAAAAAAAAAAAGCTTTTCTTTTTTAAATATAAAGCAATGCTTTTAAGCAGGTAGTGAAAGCTGGCATATTGGCTCCACAAAGTCATCAGGGACTGAGGCTTTTTCTACCTCTCCTGGCTCCCATATCTCTAGGTATTTTTTTTTTTTTAATTTATTTTTGTGGTCCTAAATGGCTGCTGAAGCTCCAGCCAAATTGCATGTACTTTCTAGGCATGTGGATAGAGGATGGAAAACAAAAACTGTGAGCCATTCCCCACCCTGCCCCCTTTTATAAGACTTTAAAGTCTTCATAACATTTAAACTTACTTACAGTTGGCCAGAATTTAGTCATATGGTCACACAAAACTTCAAGAGGGGCTAGCAAATATAGCCCTTACCTGGGTGGTGCTGGCAATATACTCTACTGAATTGAGTTCTGCTATGAAGGATATAAGGAAGCACCACTATTAGGAGTTTTATGGTCCCTACCTCAGTGAGCAAAAAGGTCAGCTACTTTTAGTGGCCTAGATCTTATGGTTTCAATGGACAAAATATAGTTGTGTGACTAGATCCACTTTGGTTATTGTTCATTTCTGAGTAGACTGTGAAGCCAAGAAGACTGAATGGAACATAAATATTAGGCTACATTTTCTTTGCTACTTGTCTTTAGATAAATTTTGACACCTATAACTTTTATTCAAACTAAACTGAAGCTTTAGTTTGAAGAGTATATCTCTTTCTACATATGTACATTGGTAGATTCATAGAGTTAGTGAATTTTTAATATTGACTAACACAATGTATACTTGGACCATGACTCATAGGGTAGTTGGTAAGCAAGCCACAGATCAGTGTTGATAAAAAATGGTATAAAGAATCACCTAAGATCTTGTGACTAGTATAGATTCTAGACCCCCCCTACTTTCCAAATATCTAGGAATTTTGGATGGAGTCTGGGCATCTGTATGTTTTTAGAGCTCTCCAGTTGACTCTGATTTACATTCGTGAACCACTGTATAAATCTTTGACTGGCACTCTGAATCTTGTTGTGGACCTGTTGGCTTTTATGTTCCAAGGCTACACATTAAGATTTTGGTAATAACTTGCTATTCTAGTTATTCATTTTACTTATAAGGCTGCTTAGTTGAAGTTTGTAGATAAACCATTGCAAATTCACCATCATTTCTGGAAAAATAACTCAAGGCCCAAATTCCCCTCATGGTGGATTAGGCGAATCATTCTACTATGCAAAAGACACATGCCATTCACATGTGTTTCCAGGTGAATGTATGCTTTTCATTTTCAATATTTCCTCTCTCTTACTTTCTGCTCTTCACACTTTGAGCACTATCGCTACAGGCCTGAAATTCATTGTGTTCATCATTCTAGACAGGTACCTAATGCAGGATGTGAGGCAAAAGCAGAAAGAGGAAGCTTTGTTTTAAGAAGCTGGAAATTAGAAGATTGGAATCGTGTTAATCTATGGCCACAGAATGTAGTTTTAAAAAATCATACAGTTTTCTCTGGTTTGAAGAATGATTAATGCATCATCACCTGGCCTTACATGGCATTCTTAAAATGTATGGACATGGATCAGCTGATTTTTGATCTGATTTTCTTCTCTGAGATCACAACATTGAAAAGCTTAGATTTACACATTAGAGATATAGTAAGGGTGGGGGAAAAAACTGGAAGTGTTGATTATTAATTGATCTATTGTATAAATTTGGGCAAGTTACACAAGTTTATAGAAGACAAATCTTAGAGTTATATAAAGATAGTCCTTGATTTAATATTTTTTATTTATATCCATGAAACTATAATTTCACTAAAAATGTAGCATGAGACAGTATCAACTTACTGATAAATATGAAGTCTTTGAACTTTTCTTATAACTAAAAGTCACAGCTTGAGTAGGCTTTTGGAGTCCGAATGAAATTATCAGGAAGATACTGATAATCTAGTTTTCCTTTAATTTTATTTCCATATAAAGTTCATATATATTTATCTAAATTTTATGTAAGATGAATGAGCTGTGATATTCAATATTTAAAAGACTATTTACTCTTGCCATTTGCATGGGAAGTAGTCTATCCTATGGAAAATTTTGCTTTAAAGGTGTGACCATATTGGCAGCCTTAAGGTTTTTATTTCATTTTATCAATGTTTTAAAAACGAAACCCTTCAAATAAATCAAGATGGCTTCATCTTATACTAAAATATTCACTAAGAAACAATGTATAAGGGAAATTACAATAAAGCAAGATTATTCCTATCTAAATCTTGCCTTCTACAGAGAAGATAGAGGCCGGGTGCATGGCTTACTCCTGTAATCTCAGCACTTCAGAGGCTGAGGTGGGCGGATCACCTGAGGTTAGGATTTTGAGACCAGCCTGGCCATCATGGCGAAACCCTGTCTCTACTAAAAATACAAAAAAAAATTATCTGGGTATGGTGGTGGGCACCTGTAGTTCAAGCTACTCGGGAGGCTGAGGCAGGAGAATCCCTTGAACCTGGGAGGGGGAAGCTGCAGTGAGGCGAGATCACGCCACTACACTCCAGCCTAGGCAACCAAAACGAGACTCCGTCTCAAAAAAAAAAAGAAGAGGAAAAATGTTAACAATATTAATTAATATTAATTAATCAAACTTTGTTCCTATAGCCTTCTGGTGTTATGTTCAAACTCAAAAATGTGTACATGCTTTTTTTTTTAAGTTTAGGATTAGGAAGGAGGAAAGACAGTCTCACAGTTTTGTACCCTTTTTTACCTTTTATTTTGGGATGCCCAATCAGAATTGTGAATTCAGCTTTAAGATGACAGCAAACTATATTATTGGTGGAAACACTACTTGCAACATAAGCATCATAGCCTTGTTGAAGTCTATGTAGTATAACAAGTATAATAAAGCTTGGTCCAGCCATCATGTGAGAGAACATCTGGGTTCTGGTCCTCATTCTATTTAGCAGTTTTGCTACCTGCAGAGGGTCCTTAACCTCACTGGGAATTTGTGTCCTCATCTGAAATATTGAGGAAATAGTACCACCTTTGTCATCTGATGGGATTCTTAGGAAGATCATTTAAGACATTTACTTAAAAGTAATTTTAGAGTATTTAAATGAGACACTGAAAGTGACATTACAATCTATTTCACTGACCACAGATATAAACCCTAGTGGTGTATTTTTTGCTTTCACCAAATCTTTGAATTGTTTTGAAGCACCTTCTGGATTTGTTCTTTTGTGTTTTATTTGTTCTCTATCTCCCTGAGGAACTTGTTCCATCAGTCATGCTCTCTTTTCTATAACTTTAGCCACTTCCTATCTGCTCTTTCCCTTTAGCTTGTAAACAAGTCCAGCTCTCTCCCACAGCCTGTGTCTAGCTCCCACCCAGTCTTTATTCTTAGCCCAGCTGCTTTAAAAGGAGCAGTGCAGTTTTCTGTCTCTGCCTCCTGTGCCCTCACTTGGCCTCTTCTTCCACTTAAGCTGGTCTAGCATGGTGAGGATTAAAATGTGTGATGTTCCAAGGGTCCCTTTTCATCTTATCAGGCCTTTCTCCTTTATTGGAGACCATTGACTACTTCAGCTTTCCTAAAATGCTACTCTCTGAAGGTTCTTCCTCCACCTCCCTGACCTTTCCCTCTCAGCTTCATCCATGGGCTCCTTCTTCTCTTTTCCTGTAGCATTTTGATTTTCTTACAGGATTTAGTTCATTGGTTCTCCCTGGATATTCTCTTCCTAGGCCATCTAGAATAAGGGTTTTAACAGCTGAATGCTGATAATTATAACATCTCTTCAACCCCAATCTTTCACATGAACTTCAGATAAATATATATACTCAACTGTCCCTAAGGCAGCCTAGAACCACTTGAAGTTCAGTGTATCCAAAACTTAATTTATTGGCTTCCCTTCAAGACTTGGTCATTTTGCTTATGTAGTCCCCCTTATGCCAGTTAATGGCAACATGATGCTACCCGGTCATTCAGTCAGTCATTCAATCAGCACAATTCCAATCATTTACTAAGATCTACCATTTTACCTGCTAAATATTTCTCAAGTGTACCTCTTCTCCATCCCTACTACAAATGCCTCAGTTTAGGCCCTCATCATCTATCCCTCAGTTACTGTGACAGCATCTGAATTCATCTCCTTGCCTCTCGTGTGTCTACTTTCCAAAAAACACATATATTGGTGCCTTTTGTTGCTAATGTGATATAAAACTAATATCTAATTTTGTCTTTATCTTCCTTAACAACTTTCATTGGGTCCTATAACTTGTAGAAAGAATAAGGTTCAAGCTTCTTAGTGTGACATACAAGATCCTGCTGATCTAGCCTATTTCTGAGTTTTAGTCACATCAACTGTCATTCTCAGCCTCAAAATAAGGAATTGCTTGAGGCTCCCAGCCCCAAAACACACCGACACACACAAACTCTCTCTCTCGCTCTCTCTCTATCCCCTTTTATTCTCTACTGTCCAGATTCCGCCCAGAACTGACATTCTGTCATTAGTTGAGCTAAGTGCTCCTCTGGCCGTCTCACAACAGTCAGTACACCTCTGCCATGCAGGAACCATACCATACTGAGAATGCTTTCTTTCCATGAATCCATTTTACATATTCCCACCAGATTAGTCTATGTCCCACTTTTATAATGTCATTCTCCAGTTTAACAATTTATTCTGAGCTGCCATTGACTATTGCATCACACTTAACACATTATATTGACCTTACTTCTGTGTGACTTTTTTTTTTAAGCTAAGAGTGCCAAGAGTATCCAGCTGCCTTGCAAGACTGCTCATGTTCTCCTCCACTGTTATCTAAACAAATACTATGATTTCCATTATTGTCCTTAACACTACTGATTGCTGCACACCATGCAGCATCCTTTCTCACTTCAGATCTAACTTTTTACTGTTCCCACATCTAACTTTTGTGATTTAGGTACTTCCGTGCTTCTCTTTTTATCTTCCCTCTGCCTATTGATGTTTTCCTCCAAGTTCTGTTTCGAATGTTATATCCTCTAAGAAACTAAGAGATTCTTATTTGCAATAAATATCCCCTTTCCTTTCAAGGGATGGTCCTTATGTTGCAAGTGTGTTGGTGTTAACCAAGAATAAGTTTCCTGGGAGATAGGGACTATGTCATGAAGTCATTTTATATTTTAGATCCACCCATGCATAAATGCCAATTGAGTACTATTTGTGAAAATCTAGAAAAATTTTTTCCACAATTCATTCACTCAAGTATGAGTGATCCAAATTCAAATTTAGGTTTTGGAAATTGTATTTGCATATTCTTGGGCAATTTTTTTGATTTCTCTGTGTTACAGTTTCTTCATCTATCAAATTGGAATCATACTTCAAATAATTATGATTAATACTATCTATCTATCTATCTATCTATCTATCTATCTATCATCTATCTATCATCTGTCTGTCTATCTAACACCTACATGATCGCATGACTCTCAACTAATAATAGGAACTCATTAATATGGCAGATGATTATTATTAGATTACTATTTAATAATAACAGGCCGGGCGTGGTGGCTCATGCCTGTAATCCCAGCACTTTTGGAGGCCGAGCTGGGTAGATCACCTGAGGTCAGGAGTTTCAGAACAGCCTGACCAACATGGTGAAAACCCATCTCTGCTAAAAATACAAAATTAGCTGGGCATGGTGGCTCATGCCTGTAATTCCAGCTCCCAGCTACTCGGGAAGCTGAGGCAGGAGAATCACTTGAACCCGGGAGGCGAGGTTGCAGTGAGCTGAGATCACGCCATTGCGCTCCAGTCTGGGCAACAAGAGCAAAAATCCGTCTCAAAAAAATTACTATTTAATAATAAGACATAATAAATGCTTATTGGGTGATTATGAGAACCAAGATGTTAGATGTTACAGAGAAATAAACAACTTTTGCTCTCAGAGAAATTAAGCCTAGCATAAAACTTTTAAAACGCAATTTTTATATTTCATTCTACTATGATCATTTTGGTAATATATCAGTGATTTTATCTGTGTGTTAATAAGCTTTTAAAACCCATTTAAAATTTTTACTGTTCAAATAAAAAGGCCGTATTGTATTATTTCCTTTTGTAGGTTTACTAATACAAAAAACAAAAGAAAGAAAAACAAAGGCGCTTCCCAATGGAGAGTTTCTAATGGCCCCGTGATCTGAAGCATCACTGCCCCTCTCCTGTTTTGCAGCCCCACATACATTTACTTTGTGTTGGTTCCCAGTGTGTGAGCAAGCCAAGCACGATCCACTCCATGCCCCAGTGCCACCTCATGCCTGTCTACCATCCCTGTCTGCTTCAGAGTTTAGTTTGTGAAACTGTGATAGTCATAGAAGTCTCTATTAAAAACTGGAAACCTGTTTTCCACTCTGCATTGCTCTGGGTTGCATTTGGAATGAGAGGCATTGCTTCACTGCACAGGGATTTACAAAGCAGCTCCCAGGACTATTTGGATACAGTAGTAGGGGTGACCATCTTTTCCCAGACTCTGTAGCAAGTCTCTTCACTTTCCAAAAGCTGTGAATTTACCTCACTCCCTTCACTCCCAGGAGACTTTTATGAACTTGACTCCAGAAAGCAGAAACTGGTGTGGGATACTGGCACATTTTTCATACTCACAGTTTCCTTACTTTGCTGCACTGTTCTTTCTTTGTAGGTTTTCAAATTCATAATAAAAAATGATGGGTTTAACTTGGAAGGAGAGATGCAGGTGGAATTTTACCAGATAATTTGTAGCTATGAAATTCTTTAATTAAATTTTTGATATTCAATGTGGTTGTTCTGTGGTCATCAACTTTAAATTTTTTTTATTATGCAATTCTGAAAATATGGATGGTTCCCATAGCAAATACAATTTATAGAGATTTAATATTTTCATTTAGCTTTCATGGTAATAGGCTTATTTGCTCTTGAGGAAGAAGAACCTCTCAGATTCATTTATGCTAGTTTGGAAGTATTTTAAAGCTTTCTTTTTTCTCATTCTTTCATTCTCAGATTTTTATATTAAAAAAATTGAAAGTTACAGTTTAATTCAGGGCACCATGGTTTTCATGTTGTGATGAATTTTTAGCTAGAATTTTGGTGGAGTGGATTGGACAGTGAGGTTAACTGACTACCATGGAAAGATTAACTGCAAAGTTCCTAGTTTTCTGATCTTTGGCTACAAACATAAAACTTCTGAGGTTTCAGCAAAAAGGGCTATACTTGCTTTGAGAGGACAGAAGGCACTGACCATTCCATGTTAAGTGAGAGATTCTGTTCTAAGAATTAAAAAAAAAAAAAAAAAAAAAACCCGGGCACAGTGGCTCACGCCTATAATCCCAGCACTTTGGGAGGCTGAGACGGGCGGAGCACGCGGTCAGAAGATCGACACCATCCTGGCTAACACAGTGAAACCCCATCTCTACTAAAAATGCAAAAAATTTAGCCAGGCGTGGTGGCGGGCGCCTGTAGTCCCAGCTACTTGGGAGGCTGAGGCAGGAGAATGGTGTGAACCCGGGAGGTGGAGCTTGCAGTGAGCCAAGATGGCACCATTGCACTCCAGCCTGGGTGACAGAGTGAGACTCCGTCTCAAACAAACAAACAAACAAACAAACAAACAAACAAACAAAAATAGGAGTTTGTACTGGGAAAAAAGAGACTCGAGGCTGATGAATGAAGAGCAACTGCAAATTCTATCAGGGAGCTGGTGTTCAAGCCTTTAAGGTGCTACAGTGTTATGCCCTTCTAGGTGATATTTTGTGAAACTGTGATAGTCATAGAAGTCTCTATTAAAAACTGGAAACTTGTTTTCCACTCTGCATTGCTCTGGGTTGCATTTGGAATGAGAGGCATTGCTTCACTGCACAGGGATTTATAATGCAGCTCCCAGGACTAAAAAAAAAAAAAAAAAAAAAATCACTTCTTTCTTCAATCCTTCCCTATTTTTCCTTAACTTTTGATAATTGTTGATTAAATTAGGCAAGTTTTTTATTTGTGGCTTTTGTTGTTCTCTCTTAAGCATAGTATAGCTGAACCGAATTTTGCTTAGACACAACTCATAGGTTTGTAAACCAATGGAGTTCTCATTAGCCTAGAAATATTTCCTTATACAGTACTTAGAATCATTTTTGTTTGTTTGTTTTAAAAAATGGAGTGAGGGAGTGTATTCTCTTATGTAAAGGATGACAATAAATCGAATTAGAATTAGTTCTATAAAGATAAATCAGTGAATAGATTCTTAAATTTCACTGTGGTTGTTTGTGTTGGGGCATAGGAAGGATGACACAATAAAATAGAATTGGTAAGTTTTAGTATATTCAGCATATAAATATGTCTTGTAAAGTTGCCAAGTGTCCCGCTCACCTGAGCTACCTTGTGCCTCTTGACTTTCCTTGGGTGCAACATTTGCTAAAGTCTTAGGAGTAAGAGCAGGTCCAGTTCTAAGAAAAAAATTTTGAATAGCTGACTTATTTTTAGTTTTTAAGGGAAATATGCTTTCATTCACCTTTCTGTTTGAAGGAAAGGCATTTTTCAGGATTGGGAGGCCATCCTTGCCTTTGCAGTGTGTTGCACTAAGCTCCATCTGGATGTCTCTTTCCCAGATTTTCTTTCGAATTTCAGACTTTTCCTCCTAGCTTGACCTCTTATCACAATTTACCTGTTTGGCATTCTTTTCTTTCTGAGCCTCATGGGGAACTAATATAGTCCAGATGCCCTATAGTTAGCGTCCTAGGACACAGATTTAATGATATTATGCTCTTGTCATGCAAGCTTGTTATATGGTAATTTGCTTTTTAAGATCTTTTTCTCAATATTTTCTGGCCATGAGAATCAACTGACATAGTGGCTCTGGGTAAAAGCCCCAGTATCCCAGATGGACTCTGTGGCTCACACTATAGACAAATAAAATTCAGCTGTCATAGACACTCTACTTGCCCATGGAGGGTTCCATAATCCAAATGTTAAAATTACTTCAAGTCTTTTCTAATGGAAACTGAAAGTTGTCTGGTTATAATCAAAATGAAAATTTGCCAGCCAGGTTCCTACTGTTTCTGAAGAGGGCTTTTGGGTTTCTTCAGGATAGAACCCTAAAATTGCCCCATGGTATATGCCAAAGTGACCTAACGTGGCCAGCTGAATTTCAGGGAGATGCTTTCCAAGATGACAATTTCACTGGAATAATTTCAGAATAGGTACTTCTCTGCCTGTAATGTCCCTTTCCTGTCTTAGGTGATTTAAAAAAAAAAAAAATCAACCTGTGTTTCTTCTCTTCAAAAGCAAGTTTCAAGTCACACCTGGGTAGAACCTTATTCCTCTATGGAGTCTGCAGGATGTGGAAGACAGGAGAGAGGGTATGGAAAGCAGCAAGAGCCTGGGAAGAAGGGCCCTCCGAGAATATATAAGTGATACCAATGGATATCAGATAGGTGGCTCAGATAGCCTCATTGAAATGCACTAAAATGTAAGGCTCCATGCTAATTTATTGTGACCATATCTAAATGATGTCTTGGGGGATTTATTTAGTGAATTTCAAAAAATTTGGGAAAGTAGATGACATCTCTTAACATTTGTTCTTTGACTCTTCTATTTTTTACCCTATTTTTTAAACATAGTCATTTTAGAATAAATAAATAGATAAACTGTGTCACAATACTATATTCTTTTGGCTAAAAGCACGTACTCTGTCAACTAGGCCTACAGGCAGTAGGAGTAGGACACTGACTCAGCAATAAGTTTTTGTGTTAACTTTTATTTTGGGAGCTTCCCAAGAGTTCCTATTACCATTTTTCTACATATAGAGGTTTTTACAGTTAGCACTTCTTTTCCATTTACTTTCAACACACAGTTAACAAAAGAAGGGTCTTTGGATTCGCACCTTTGGGTCTAGACTTTGCCGTTTGCTAACCTTGTGACCTTGAGCAAGTTCCAGATCTTCTTTTTTTTTTTTTTTTGAGATGGAGTCTCGCTCTGTCGCCCAGGCTGGAGTGCAGTGGCGCAATCTCGGCTCACTGCAAGCTCCGCCTCTCGGGTTCACGCCATTCTCCTGCCTCAGCCTCTCCGAATAGCTGGGACTACAGGCGCCCGCCACCACGCCCGGCTAATTTTTTTTTTTTTGTATTTTTAGTAGAGACGGGGTTTCACCGTGGTCTCGATCTCCTGACCTCGTGATCCGCCCGCCTCGGCCTCCCAAAGTGCTGGGATTACAAGCGTGAGCCACCGTGCCCGGCCGTTCCTGATCTTCTTTAAGATTCAGTTTCCTCTCCTCATCTGCATATTGAGGAGTTAAATTAAAATGCATGGCCTTAATGGGCACTGAAGAAATGTGCATGTTATTAGTACTTTTAGAATGGATTCCCTGATTGGCTCATTACAGACTTTTCCTCCAATAACTAAAACAATTTTAATCAGATTATTCCCAGTTCCTAGGTTTGATAGGAGGAGGGATAAGGGAACAGTGAATCCTAGGCACTTGGGACAAAATTGGGGAGGGAGTGGAAGAGGAAAAACTATAACTGGGAGATTTGAAATGACAATAGTAAATTTTCATTTACTATTTATTTATATTTATAATTATTTTTATTTATCTCATGTTTTTCCCTTTGGGCAGGTTTGTGCTTAGGTCTTGATTATTTACAAAGCATTTCAGGAAATGCAAACCAGCAAAACCCCCAAAAATTATCCTTTGGTATTAGAATGCATTTGGCAAATTAAGTGGTACATATACACATTTAATTTAATTCTTTCTTTCTAATATAAAGTTTTTGGCAATTGTTTGCATATCTGGCTTTGGTAGAGTTGTTTGAGAAAAGTGGAAATATGCTTAAGATATAAAACATCTGTTTACTTTAATGATATTTTACTGATGTCAAGACAGACTTATTTGAGCCCTGGGGCAGTATTTTTGTGAGGGATGGCATGCACCTTGCCTGAGCAGTCAATGAAGAGAAAGCAGCTGTTTGAGCTTGCTCAACTTCTACTAACTCAACGTGGATAGAGTCCAGATAGCAACTGGCCCTGTGTCAGACGACTACAATAAAGCTCTCTTTCCTTATAGATTCTTTATAAACATGATGTGTTGGGGTCTTAATTTTCTCATTTACAAAACAGAGATAATACTTTATATTTTTCTACCTTATTGGTTCAGAAGAAAGAGTTCATAATATCTGTGGAAATCTTAGTCAGCTATAAAACCCTATTACATAAGCATATATTATATTACATAAAGGTGTTATTATGTAGCATGCTTTTACTGTAATGAACAGTTAGCTAAATGCAAAATAAAATTCTTCTCTGAAGTAAACAACAATAATAATAATCAAAAGGAATATAAGACTCTCCATAGAAATAAAAGAAGGTAAAGTTGTATTTTTTCAAAATCATATTTAAATCTTTTATTTAGCAAAATAAAATAGACTGATTATATAACTATCTAGAACATCTCCCAAAGCCCCAGAATAGGAATTAAATAGTAAAAAAAAAAAGAAAAATAAGAATAGAGGCTTTGACTTGAGGAAAAACAGAACAGATAGAAAAACAAAATGTGATTTTTCTGCTATAACTGGACTGTAGTCTCTCTACAAGCAAAATGTAGCTTCCTGGCAGAAGCCTGAATCACTATTATTATTACTTTTTCTTTATTCATCTCGCATCAGGAAGCTTGTCTCAAATTCAAAGTTAAACGCTAAAAGCCTGTTTGTAGCATGGTATCCGTTTTCCCTGGGTCAGAAGGTGACTTGGAGCTAGAAGTTTAAACTGGTGACAAATATCTACAGGCATCTGAGCCAAATGTTTAGAAAAAAGTCCTATCATCCCTCAGGCCTGTCTACATTCTGGTATTTTAAGACTCTCTACTTGTGTAGAGAGAAACATGCAGTTAAAGATATGAGGGCCTTGACTAAATAGGCTGTTACTTTCATGAATGAATTGTTGAAATAATTTGAAAGAAAAGCTTCTAAATTAAAACTGGACCAGGACACAGGAAATCTGCATCATAATTGCAGCTCTGTCACGGACTAACTTGGTGATTTTGTGGAAGCGGCTTAAATTCTCTGGACCTCAGTTACTTCTGTTGCAAAACCTGTGATACATTACCCAGGGCTACTGTCTGCTTTGAAAGCCTATGACTATAGAATATTTACATAAAGGTACTTAAGTCATATTTGTGCTGTAATACAGTGGAAAGTCTCACCTACACATTTTGGTAACTGGAAGCATCACACATAATCTCTATGGTAATATATTTCTGTACTTGTAAGTTTGCATTTGAAGTTTAGATCAATTCAGGTTTGTAGTTATGTCCCTAAATATGGTTTATTTAAGGAGCACAGCTCCCAATTTATAACTTGTAAATTGATCTGCTTTTCAGTGGGTGACTCTGCAATAAAATTCCTAGACACTGTTATAAAAGGAGATGATTGTAAAAAAATTCAAAATAATCTGATATCAAATTTTTCATATTAACTGAATTTTCCAATTAGAGAGAAAATATGTAAATGCATCATGTGTTGTGTTATACTATTTAACCACAGACTCAGTGTTCTCTAAATGTTTTTGGTGAGAAGGGATGTCAGAGTTTAGCAGCATGCCTTCTTGCCCTGATGCTGGTGGATTCATCTTTGCAATGCTTATTTTTTCCAACAATCCTTGAACATACTACTGCTATTTCATTCAGAATAAGAATAAGAATAATAACGAGGAAAAGAAGGAGAACAATGGGAGAGGTGGAGAAGGAGCAGAATAATGGGGCAAGAGAGAAGGTGAATTATTATTATTATTATTATTAAATGGTTGTGGGCTTTTACATGAGGAATAGATCATATTTGTTCTTGATTCCTTATTTTTTGCCTCTTCTTGACTTCTTATTTTTCTTTGCAATCATGTTTATTGGGAGATACGTAAGTGTTTACTATGAATATTTAGAAAATTTGATTTATTCCATTGATATTCCTTGAGCACAGAAATTTTTTGGAATATGCTGCTTGCCCTTGGGAAAATGAGACTCTTTTTTTGTGTTTGTTCCCCCATTTCCCTCCTTCACTAGTACTGACTGAGTCCTGCAAACATTTATCTTCTCAAGTCCTGCTAGAATTCCTCTCCCAGGGATTCTGGGCAGAAAACAAGCCTCTTTTTTACATCTTTACAAGTAGTGTGTGTGTGGAATTCAAGTGCATGAAACATTCAGATTAAAAATCTGATAATATTTTAGAAATTCCAGTATACCCACAAATACTCACATCTATGTTTAAATCAGGGATTCCAGTAGGAGAAAACTATTAGGTTCCAGCTTAATGTACTCCTCAATAAATGAGGTATACTTTGGTCATCTTAAAGCACTTGCCAATAATTCACTACTTTGGGGAATTTAAATCCCATTCTATCTTCAGAAGTCATTATTAAAGTGTTATCAGTAACATTAGAATTTGCTTTGGATGATTCTGACAAATTTGACGTTTTATTAAACAAAATGATGCTCTGGTCTCAAATGATGGAGATTTCAACTTGCATTTCTCTACAGAGGAGTATATCCCCCACCATGCAAGTTATGAGGCATTTACCTTCATTTATTCATTAATTTGGTAAACATGTGCTGAGTACCTACTCTTTATCAGGCTCTTTACTGATTAATACAGAAACAAATATTTAATTCTTACTCTCAAGAAGTTAATCGTCTAGTGGGAATGAGACAAATAAAACAAGGATAATACTTTGTGGTCTGTGCTGTGGCAGAGGCAGACAAAGAATCAGGGGAGTAATGGAAGACTTCCCTCCCACGTACTGCCTGAGAGGTGGAGGACTGGGATGGGAGCTCAGGGAAGGCCTCTGCGGAGGGCACACCTGAGAAGTCATTCTGCTGCATGAACTCTGTTATTTTCCTTATCCCTTTTTTTTTCCTCCCCTTCACATCCAAATCTTTCAAGTCCGCCATTAAGTCTGATGTGCATCCTCTTTGAAACTTTTTTGAACATCATAGACATATTTTTCTCTTTTCTCTAAAAGGTAGCATTTCCTCTTTCTTTAACACATTTAGCACACAATAAATCCTTTTATTTATTGCCCATTGTTTTCTAAATAACATTTATTGTAAATGTCATTGGTTTTTTAGTTATATCATACGTTCCTTGAGGGTGAAGACCATCTCTCAAACCCAGGAAGTCAGATCCAGATCCAGTGCTATGCATATAGTAGAAACTCTATAAAAGTTTGTGACTGATATTTCAAGCAAAATGTATTTTCTTCATGTTTCAAAATTAAGTGCTTTCTCTCTGTTGTTAGATTGCTAGCTAATTACATTGCACAACCTTGCCTAAGTTTTTATATACATAACACTGAGCTTAAAAATATGGAACCAGCTCTTATGCATAATTTAGCTATATTCAGCATCTTTTGGCCCAAAGCCTTATAAAAGTATGTACATAAAAGCACTGTAATTAAATGGGAACAAAGTTAAATTTATATTTTACTAGTTTTATTTATAGTGATGAGTATAGGGACACAAAGATGATTGACATATTATCTTGTATTTAAGGAATACATAATGGGAGGAATAGATACGTGAACAAATAACTATAACACTGTGTAATAAATGCAGTGAAAAAGAATGGCATAAGAGGAGTATCCAACCCACCCTTGAGAGCATGGGTTGGTTTCTTGCAGATGTATCCAAAACATAAAGGATAGATGTGCAGTAACTAGCAGAAATGACACAAGAGGAAGGAAAAGAGGATGGCATCTAGATTTAAAAAAAGTACAGCCGGGCGCATTGGCCCACGCCTGTAAGCCCAGCACTTTGGGAGATGGAGGTGGGCAGATCACCTGAGGTTGGGAGTTCGAGATCAGCCTGACCAACCCCATCTCTACTAAAAATACAAAATTAGCCGAGCATGGTGGCACATGCCTGTAATCCCAGCTACTCGGGAGGCTGAGGCAGGAGAATCACTTGAATCCAGGAGGCAGAGGTTGTAGCAAGCTGAGATCGTGCCATTGCACTCCAGCCTGGGCAACAAGAGTGAAACTCCATCTCAAAAAAAAAAGAAAAGAAAAAATACATGAAGAAATTCTCAGGAATATTAATTAGCAGTGTTTTGCAGAAAACTACAACTACTTTAATGTCTTAGAGCATAGAATGGAAAGTAGGAAGACATTAGAGTTTTGAATTTTTTGGCAATTTATTGATTGATTAATTATAAACTCAGTCATCAGTAGTAGGGAAGACAGCAGGTATAGACTTTTATTTTTCCTTCTCTGTGCATTAAAAAGCTGAATTGTAAAGGGAAGAAGAGCTATAGGACCCTAGTCAGAACAGGATGTAGAGTCCAGTGAGGATTTTTGTTTTATTTTATTTTCAGATGGCAGAGTAGGCTGTTTATAGGCTTCAGAAAAAAGCTCCATAAAGAGGAAGATGTTGAAGATAGAAAAAAAGGGGAGATAAAGATTGCCCAAGTTACAGAAAGGCTTTCTTAGAGACAAAGTCAGGGTTTTCTGAGTTGGCTAATGGTCTATACTCTGTTGACATTTATTTTTGGTGTCTTCTGCCTCTATAAATAATAATATCACACTACATGTAAGTAGTAGTATACAATTCACGAAGCGTTCCCACTTCTTTTATGCATACATTCTCAGAACCTCAGATTAAAGATGAGGACACTGAATCTACAAGGAATGAATGATGCAGAGGATGTTGGACAGAAGTATAGAGCTTCAGTTTTCTGGCTTCTATTTCAGGGCTCTCTCAATTGTATCTTACAGAGAGGAGAAAAAAGGGAGGATGGCAATTTTAGTCACCAAGAACAACACTCTATGTTACATGAAAATTATTTGTGTTCACTGCTGAGTTCTTAGAGACTTCAGTGAGACCAAACCTGTGGCAGGCAATAATGAGGAAAAAATAAAATTTAATGTTTTATTTAAAACAATTATTTATTTATTTTTAATTTTATTATTATTATTATTTTTTGAGACAGGGTCGCACTCTGCCACCCAGGCTGGAGTGCAGTGGTTCGGTCTCAGCAACCCCTGCCTCTTGGGTTAAAGTGATTCTCGTGCCTCAGCCTCGGCCTTCCAAAGTGCTGAGATTACAGGCATGAGCCACCATGCCTGGCCAATTTAATGTTTTAGAAGTTTAGATTTTTTAAAATAATTTTTTCAGTGAATATGCATAAAGAGGAAGATAGAACCACACAACTTTTAATTTATTCAACTAATTCATTTACTTGTAATAAAAGCAGCAACATTATAGCTGGAATCTGGAGTTGAAAACAAATGTAATCACAGGCAGTGTGACAGTGCAAGAGCCAAAAATGACTTTTGAGAAAAATATAATGCTTGTTGAGCATTCAGTGAGACACTCCTAATTGTTAGATTTTCTGCCTTAGCTTTAGATACACTGCTGATTTTAAAATCAATGAAACAGTCATCGGCCAAATATTTATTGAATGCTTTCTGGGTCTCTGGATTCTAAGCACCATGTTGGACTTTGCAAGTAGAAAGAAGAATTAGAAGTGGGCTTGCTTAGATACCTAATATGAGAGATAGAATTAGCTATAGATTCCTGTGAAGAGAACCAATGAGTATATAACTAACAACATGCTTGTAGACCAGCTTAAGCAGAGAACACATCTGAACCAAATATTTTCAGTAGGAGGTTCTCTAATGAAAATGTTTATTTGCTAAGAAAATATTTTTCTTCCTGATGTAGTGACATAGATGATCAACACCTTTGTTCAGGTTTCTTTGAGGGTGGTCACAATTGAGTTAAAAATGTAATCATCTGCAGAAATGTTTTACCAATTTGTATGAATGCTGCCTATTTATAATAAATCAATCCATAGAGTATAAATATTTGTGTGACTTCGGTGCACCAAATAATCAATCTATGTATTTAGTAAGAAATTTAGAAGCAGAATCCTTGGTTCCTGACCTTGGGAAGTTTCAAATTTAGTTGTAAAATAAACACTTGAAATAATTAGGCTAAGAAATAGGATATATAAGCACCAACCCAAAAGACATTAAAGTTTTGGTAACAAGTCTAGAGTCAGTTCAGAAAAGGGGAAAATTTGGAGTTGTTGGGAAATGAGTGAAAGATTTCAGAGAGGAAGCAGACAGGAGAATATAGTGTTATGGAAGGTATCAGAGATACTCTTAGAAGAGATCGACAGTTCCTGTATCACAGAGATCCAAGGAAGGATGAAGAAAAGATACTGAATCTGGTACTGTGGTGTTTTCTAACTATTTTTGAGAAAGTAGTTGTCTTTACAGTTAAGAACCAAAGTAAAATTTCCAGAGGTTAAATCTCTTGTATATTCTAACATACTGATTTCTGAACTAATTTCACAGTAGCCATTTGGGTCATATATTTGACTTAAATTGTACTCAGCTAATTTCTTTTAGTTTTATATTGTTTCTTAATGTTAGGGACCTCTTGAATACTAATAAAATGATGGCTGTGGTCTATTGGTATTTGCACTGTGTTAAACTTTTTAGTGCTAATAAATGTTCATAGTGCTAGTAGGCACTACAAACATAGAGGACTGTCATCAGTGGCTTTAGTAAAGAATTGCAAAGATATTTTGGCTTAATATTTAATCCTTTATGTAATAATAATATTGGTTGTTAACCTAAATAACCCCAAATTTCCATAAATTACTCATAAAAGTCATTACTATGGAGTCAGTCATTGCACATATCTGTAGCTATTACTGTAATGATTCTTAGTAACTCTACTGATTACTGTATGATTACCTAGCACTATGACTTAATAATTAAAATGGAGCAAACATTTATTGGACCTGTACTACGTTTCAGGTATTGTGCTAGGCTGTAGGGATACCACAGTATATAAGACACAGTCTCTACCTTCATTGAAGTCTATCTAGAGAGAGAAAAAAACAGATGTGTAGAATGGGAATGTTTTGAAAATTTAGTTGCCACAAAAATATTATTTCCTGTTTAGATCAAGAACAAATAATATATGTATGAATAATATCAGATTAAAAATACTGTAGTTTTTTATTGCAGTGATTTCATTGATGGTAAAAATATTGTTTCTTCAAACCAGGACATACCAGAGGAAGTAGAACATTTTGACCAAAGCCTTTAAGTTTTATTTCAAACAAGAATACCACAAAACATTTAGTTCCACTGAAGAATTAGCCCACATCTTATTTTTGTCATCCAAAAACATTACATTCCAATCTTCCTTTTACTGGTATGTGTGAAAAACACTTTGAAGTAGATAATAGTCTGGATTGGGATTCCATGTAGTCTACTCTGTCCAGTCAGGTTTGCAGAGTAGTGAAATATCACCTTCTCTAGAAGATAACAGAACTGTGTGTTTGTAATTATTGTTGAAGATACATGATGAATCATATTTTTGCTTTTTTTAGACTTCTTTATTTAAATGTCCTTAGCATGCTCTGTCAATTTAATGAATATTTTAAATTCTTCTGTACCACTCTTTTCTTTTTTGCCTTTATCTTTGTTTTGGGTTAAACTTCCAGACGTGTGATTATTTGTATATGCTTTAACACACTTGGAAGAAATATATTTAAAAAATAAAGCAGATTTATACAACTTTCATTTTTAATGTGAAATATGATCTAAAAGTCTTAGCACTATTTGTATTTGGGGCTTCATGTGCTAAGCATATATATATATCTCACAGCTGGAAGTTTCATTAAATTGTGCAGAATATTTAACTACCTGCTTCAGTATAGCCTCAGTGCTATCCATTGTGGAGATGAGTAAAAAACACAGACAGGTAGTTAGAACTATTACATAGTCATATTAACAGTTGCCTAGGGTGAATTTACCATTTAGTCAGTAGATATTATTTTTCAGCTACTGTGGCAACTAATCTTCAGCCATATTTCCACTATTTTATTGCAAATTCTTAGAGTAAGTGAATAGACTATATGCTAATTATATTCTCTAGTGTGAATTAATAGTGGATTTTATGCTAGCTATTTTGGAAGTTTCAGAAGATAATGTGATTTTACACTGTGAGTTTAGTGGAACTTGAGTCAGATAACAGACTCAAATATTCAGCACAAAAACATAGTTGAGAAATGTCAATACATATTTTTGGCTATAGAAAAATAATATTAATTTTTTTTACTAAAGCATCAACGTGTGATAATATTCTGCTTATAAAAGCCTATGTCTTATTGGTGCAGTCTCTCCAACAAAGCTGGATAGCCAGACTCTTTTAAAATTAATTTATGAGGACAAGACTATCAATAAACATCAGTAAACTGAGCATAATTGTAACTCTCAAGTCTTGACAAAGCCTTGTGAAAATGTAATATATTAAAAAGAATGATTTTATATATGAGTTTGTCTTCAAATGTAATTTTTATATTTTTAAAATTCAGCAGTCCTCAGTATATATCAAAACTTGTTCCCCAAAGGAGAAATTTTGAAATTTATTTACTTAATAAATATTTATTTTTAAGGGCAGTGTTGTCATTCTGAGGATACAGTAATGAGCAAGTCTCTGAACTTCATGGAACTTGAATTCTACTGCAGGGCGTGAATGGCAAAATAATGGCCATCCCCAAAGATGGCCATGCTCTAATCTCTGTAATGTGTGAATATATTACCTTATGTGGAAAAGGGGAATTAAGTTTTTAGATGACATTATGATTGCCAATCAGCTGATTTTAAAATACAGATATTATCTTGGATTAACTAGCTGGGCCCCATGTAATCTCCAGCATCCTTCTAAGAAAAAGAAAGAGGTGGAAGATGTGACGACAAAAGCAGGAATCATAGCCAGAGAGAGAGAGATTTGAAGATACCACTCTTCTGGTTCTGAAAATGAAGAGAAAGCCATGAGTAAAGGAATGTAGTTGGCCTCTAGAAGCTGGAAAAGGCAAAGAAATGGATTTTCTTCTGGGGCTTCCAGAAGGGGTGCAGCCCTGTCAATATCTTGATGTTAGCCCAGTGAAACGCATTTCAGACTTCTGACCTCCGGAACTAGAAGACAATGAATTTTTGGTGTTTAAAGTCACTAGGTTTGTGCTAGTTTATTATGGCAGAAACTAATACAGAGAAATAAAAGATAATAAATAAACAAAAATATATATTTTAAAAAGATAATTTCCAGTAATAAGTGCCATAAAGGAATTAAAAACGGGATAGGATTCTGAAACAGTGCTGTCCAATATAATATACACTAACACATGCAGCTGTTTAAATTTAAATTAATTGAAATCTAAGTGCTACTAGTGTGGCCAGTGGCTACTATCTTGGACAATGCAGATAATAGAACATTTCCATCATCATAGAAACTTGTCTTGGACATTGCTGTTCTGGAGAATGGTACTACACACAGAGTGGATTCAGTTTGTATGAGGATCTGAGAAGAAGGAATCAGGCAAATGAAAGGCCAAAGGAGCAAAATATAGAGCAGTATGTGCTGTAAAATAAATGAAACAGATGTGATGTAAAGCATTTTAAAATCTCGCAAAGGCCTAGTGCAATGGCTCATGCCTGTTATCCTAGCACTTTGGGAGGCCAAAGCTGAAGGATAGCTTGAGTCTAGGAGTTCGAGACCAGCCTGGGCAACATAGTAAGACACTGTCTCTACAAAAAAAAAAAAAAAATTATTTAAAAAAGATAACCAGGTTTGGTGGCACGCACCTGTAGTCCCAGTTACTTAGGAGGCTGAGGTGGGAGGGTCCCTTGAACCCAGGAGCCCAAGGGTGCAGTGAGCTCTGATTGTGCCACTGCACTCCAGCTTGCACATTAGAGTGAGACCCTCTCTCTAAAATAAATAAATAATCTTTCAGGATACTTTAGAGACCTTATTTTATTTCAAGGTACTCATAACCACTAATTCATTCATTCATCAAGCATTTAGTGACAACCTAATTTTATTTCAAGTTTTATGCCAGGTAAAATATATACAAAAGTGAATATAATGGAGGTGCTAAACTCATAGTACCAAAGTCTAGTAGAATTCTCTTTTTAAAAATTATGGTTCATTTTGGACAGCATGGTGGCTCACTCTTGAAATCCCAGCACTTTGGGTGGCCGAGGTGGGAGGATTGCTTGAGTCAAGAACAGCCTGGGCAACCTAGCGAGACTTCATCTAAAAAAATAAATAAATAAAAATTATGGTTCATTTTGACGGCCGCAGAGGCCATTGATTCTGTAGGTGGAGAATTAAACTACCATTTCTCATCATGCTAGGGAGGGTGAGGGAAGAGGGAAACCAGCAAGATTCTGCTATGCTGGGGACTGCCCACTTGTCCAGTATCAGAGCCATTCGCCAGGTCATTTTGTGGACCTGATTCCACTCTGATATCAACCCACATCATATTTGTGGAAGAAGAAGCAGCAGGAGTCATGCATTATGATTCACCTAGCAAATGAGCAGCATCCTTATTAAACCTTGTTAAGTCCTGCGAATAAATTTTGAACTAGAACTTTAACTTCATACTATAGTTTTGTTGGTGTTACTGCTATGCATTCATTATTGCTGTGTAGTTTATATTAATGACATTGACTTTCAAATATCATGTCTTAGAGAATAAAAAATAGAGTTTCTGATATAGTAATCTCCTTTAAGGTATCCAAAGAGTTGTGAGTTGTCTGTATATGTGCATACATATGTGTGTATGTGTATGTGCTTTTTTTGTCTGCTTGATTGTCTTAATTTTTTAAAAAATGTATTACTTCAAGACACTATAACATTGACTCGTAAAATGTGTAGTTATTAATATGACTGAAAGTGCTGGAGTTTGCAGTCAGTAGGTTGCAATTTTCTATAGCCAGGGAATATTGGAAAGCTGTTATTCAAAAGTAATGCAGAATCTTAGGGGGGTCTATACGGGAACTACCTTTTAAGGCAAACGCATCTTACCGGTGAAAGTGATGGAGGATGATTTCCAGATGTTCAAATGCTTGTTTTGGCAACTGCTACAGAAAACTGAAACATGTGTTGCCAGAACAACTAAAAGGGATGTGAAGCACTGATGTAAGAGGGATCAGGCCATGGAAAGCAAGGCAAGCAGAAACCAGAGAGTATATAGAGAGATACCAGAGAGGGGAAATAGTTGAGCCAAGACAACAAACTTTAGAGCCCCAGTAATTACATGTAGTAAAAGCATATCTGCCTCTGTATGAGGATGCACACCCAAGCTTATCACCCCTGTGCACCCCACTTACACTTGCCTGTGCTTTCTTCATTATCTTTCCTGTAACTATTGATATCATTAGTTAATTGGGAAAACTTCCTGGCTAATACGCTTGTTAGATATTATGGGTAGTGAAGCATGCATGACTGGGGTTAAGCAGATTTGTCTTCAAATCTTGAGTTCATTCTTGACTACCAAGATGGTCTTGACTGAATCATGTAACCTCTGGAAGGTTCAGTTTGTTCATCTGTAGAATGGAGGTTATAATATTATTACCAAAGAGCTGTTGTGAGAATCAAATGAAGTATTGTATGTGAAGAGCATGCAAGAATAGGTTTCTTCTTCTATCTGACTCCTTCCAACCAATTTCCAGAAGTAACATTATGTTTTTGCCCAGTTAGGAAAAATACATTTTCAGAAGACATCTGAGAATTGAATGTAATGTTGGCAGACTAACAGATTGAAAATGTTTAGCTAGGTTGACTTTTTATGGGCCCTTGGTTTAGAATCACGTAGGCAACCAGATACTGTGTCTACAAATCAGGCACACACTTGGGATTGTTTTCTAAATGATGAGAAAATACAAAAAATAAAAATCCAACCTTGATTGAATATGTTCTTTTACACTCTGAATATCTGCAGTGTTTCTTTTCCCCCAACATTTTTTTAAACATATGTGTTGATTTTACAATGCAGACTATTAACTGCCATCCCAAACCAACCAATTCTAAGCAGTTCAAGGTGAATAAAATTCCCCATCTGCCTTCACATCCTGGTGAGATCTTTGACCTTCATTTCTAAATCATTTTGATTCCTCGCCAACCTCCCCATTGTTATTTCTACAATGCTCTCCACCCTAGCTCCTTTCTGAAAAAGAGATTTTTCCCATCTCTGTTCTGGGCCTGGTCCTGGGCCAGAAAAAGCCAGGCTCTTCCAAAAAGCCAGCCTCTGCAGGAGTTGGAACCTAAAAATCTAATTCATACTGCAACTATTTTCCCAGGGGGTGGAGCAACAGGAGCCAGGATAACAGGAAGGGATCGCTGTAGGGAACTAGCTCATTCCACACCTGGACACCTGGCTGTGTTCCACTGTGAATTCTCTCGGAAAGGTTTTGAAGTCTGTATTTTGAGTTGAGCTACATTGTGTGTTGGCTTTCTTGCCATTTCGACTTACCATATTATCTGTCCATGCCCTTTGACATCTTAATTTCTCTGAGGAAACATCACAGAGATACAATTTAGAACTTTTTGGTATCATAACTTGTAGCCCGGAAGTCATGGAGTGCTGAGCTTACCTCTTATTGTAGTTGAAGTTAGAAACTCTCATCTTAAATCCTAGATTTTTCATCTATGAGCTGCATCATCTTGTATTTTAAATCATACATGTGTCAGGTTCTATATCTAAAAAATGTAAATGATGAGAATACTTGCCTAATTAGTTTGCAGTGTGTAAGGATTGAATGAAATCGTGTGTTGAAGTACTTAAAGCAGAGTAGATGGCTCCCTTCCTAGTTATCCTCTGAGATTTTGAAGAATTCTGTTCACATTGCATTGTAATTATTTGACTCTTTCCCTCTACTGACTCAAAAACAGAGATTAATTTTTTAAGCTATGAAGTAAGCAAAATAGCATAACAGTTCTCTTTCTAGTATAACTACTGGGGTCTTAGACCCAACAGTACACTTTGAAGTGAACTCTATAGTTATGTGATTTTTAAAGTAAAGTGGCTTTTAAATAAATATAGCTTGTATATAATTTCTTACTAGGATAGAGTTTAACCAAAGTTATTGAGAACTATATAAAGTGTGTGCAGTCAGTTGAAGAGGCTCCATTACAGCAAAGTTTTAAGAATAATTATAGAGAGTAAAATTAGAGAAGGTACACTAGTGTGTGTTACAGTGAAGAAGGTAAGAAAGAGTTACAGATGCATATGTGTTTTTATGGCCTTGCTTAGATTTTAAACACACCTTGGCAACTCATCATGGAAGAGGGGTAAACTAACTGAAATGAATTGTATAGAAGCAAAAGATAAATGTCAGGTGTTTATTTGATTTGCCAATTATCTAGATCATCCTTACTCTTTAAACATTTACTGTCATGTATGTTTTCAGTCATAGATTCAACAGAAAAGACAGTCAAAACCCAGTTATTTTCACTATTGCTTTTCTTGAGATCTGTTATCTAGATTGTCTTCGCTCTGAAGATTGCTTCATTTGTCATTATGCCTTTATTAAATATAAAACATAAACAATTTAAAGACCTACTATAACACCATTTGCCATAGAAATTAGTTTGCTTTAAAGAAGGTACATTTTGGATGTATATCCAGGTGAGAATGTGTTTATTTTATTTTAATGGAAGGGGTGAAGGGCATGAGTTCATTTCAAAGAATATAAGAGTAAGATGCTGGGGGTTAGTGTGTCTTAAAATGTTTGCAGTGATTATCTGTGTGGAAATGGGTTACATTTATTTCTTATTATAGGCCATGGTAGCTCCTTATGGTAGAAAGAATAATAGGCCAATTTTGGCTGCCAGGTAATCCATGATTTTTTCATCAAATTACATTACAGACTACTCTGCTCCATATTTATGCATGGAAACACTTTCTAAAATGTTATGTGGGATTCCCTGTGGAAAATCTTTTTTAACGTTTGGCCTAACTGAGAATACAATGGGTTCCCTTTGAGGTAATGAATTCTCTGTCTCTGGAAGTAACCAAGCAGGAGCTTTACAGCCACTTATGGATGCTATAGAAGAAATTCCTAAGAAATTGGACTAAATAGCTTCTTGTTCTCTTCTGATGCTCTGTATAAATGAATTTAGTGTTTGAGGAACCAAAGATAAGCTTCGTAGGTTCATTCTAGAACAAAGATCTGAAAATAGTAGAGGTTCCAATAAACATCAATAAACATTTATTGTCTACAGAAAACTTTTTATCTTTCAAGGTTTTTTAAATGGGAGTAGGAGGTTATATCAAGAAATCCAAGCTTGATTTAGGTTGATTTTATTATAAGATGGAAAATAATAGCAGTCCATGGAGACACTGGCATTTCACACTAAACATTTTAATTTTTGAGAATTTTTTTTTAAAACTTTAAAATTTACATCTTCAAAAATTAGCGTGTCCAAGAGAACTCCAGTTGATTAAATTCCAAACAGCAATCACCTCAGCACTGTGTCCTAAGGATTTTTATATTGATATGACAGAATGAGAGTTGCATTTATGTCCTGATATTTGGCAATCAGCATGAGCTCTGTTTGCCTTGTGTGCTCAGTTGATTGTCATCTGAGAGCATTCTGGATATAATTTAATGCCTGTTAAGTCATCTCTAAAGTACGATTGTAATACAGTAAACAATCACAACTGTTTAGTGTTTGAACAATTGCCTGCTTTCATTTGACCTTATTATAGACTGTGAGCCTGTTAGTTTGATTCCTGAAGGCACACACATTGTTCAGGAATGTTTGCCAGTAATGAGTGAGGGCTAGTTTTCCATATTGACCTCATACATAATTACATAAATTAAAGCAAACCATAACAACTGAGGGTACACATAAAATACACTTCACAGAGAGATTTTAAAGCCCTTGCATTGTACCAACCTTGAAATTACATTGCCATAAGACACATATATCATTTTTGAAAAGTGTATGTTTAAGTTTCTGCTAAGACTTTACAAAGAACACTAAATAAAAGGTTCTATTTTAATAAGCATTACTATGGAGGTTTTCTCTAGAAAAACTTGGCTAAGAGAGAGGATTGCCAGTGTTTTTATTCTGGAGGTTAATGACTTGATGATAGAAATTTCTAATGCTAGGCTTCCAAACAGTCTTGAAACCACTAAACACTTAGGAAAATGCAAATGTAGAATTTAGATCTTAACCCCCTGAAAACATTAGTGATTTTAAAAATTCACTTATAGTTTCTTCATTCTTGAAATTTCAGAATAATGTTGATGTTTAGCCAAGTTCAATTTAATTTTATAATTAACCTTTTTCATATGTGATTTTTTTGGTTAATAGTGTAGTCGATTTTTAAAAATATAAAATATACACAAGACCTCTGCAAATGAAATTGCATTATATGTGCCTATTTAAAAAATCATAGACTTTCAGAGTTTAATGGAATATAAAGCCAATATTAAATATATTTACCAATAGTTTCTTGTAGATGGTGGAGCCAAAAGTTTTAGTTATCAATCAGATATTAAGGTTCCAATATTATTAATCAGCAAGTAATACTTCATTTATTTCACTTTCTAAAACAATTTTGTTTGAAGTTTATAGAACCTTATTTCTATTGTTTTCGCTAGTTTTTGAAGCAACATATAAGATGTTATCATGGGAAAATCTTCACCTAACATTAGCACATCAAGTTTTCTTTTTGATGAGAAGGAAGTTGAAATGTCCTTGGCTGGAGGAGTATTTTTCATTTTTCAAAACTTTTATTGGAGTACAATGACTCTTACTCTGTTGCCCAAGTGGAAATGCAGTGGTGTGATCTTGGCTCACTGCAACCTCTGACTTCTGGGTTCAAGTCATTCTCCTGCCTCTGCCTCACCAGTAGGTGAGATTACAGGTGTGTGCCACCACGCCCAATTAATTTTTTGTATATTTAGTAGAGATGGGTTTTTGCCATGTTGGTCAAGCTGGTCTCCAGCTCCTGACCTCAAGTGATCCACCTGCCTCGGCCTCCCAAAGTGCTGGGATTACAGGCATGAGCCACTGCACCCGGCCACAATCAGTATTTCATGTTGAAGACCATGTCAACATTAAAATGAGCTTAATGACCACTAATATATTTTGGGAATTTCCATTTTTGGTTAAGGCAATGGTCTGTAACTCCATATATGAGATTAAATTTGTGCTTTATGGAAAAATGAAGATTCACCTAAATCTATGATTCTAGAATATGCATTCCTAGGTTTAGCTAAGTCTTTTTGATTGTTACAGCATTTCATAATTTTCTGACACCCTATTGGAGGGCAATATTGATTCATGTTTATTACTAACTTTATAATGTTTTTCTCTTCTTAATCCTCTTTTTATATCTTTTAAGTCTCAATTCACACCCTTCACAGTTTAGTAGACTTCCCTGGCCTATCACACTCTTCTCGGTTTCATCTTCCCAGGCTAGAAGACCTGTGTCTTCTGCATGGATTCATCCAGAGTCCTTACCTCCCTTGGGCCTGTGGTTGCCCTTTGCTTGATTCTTTCCACCTCTATGTGTCTTTTCTTACATGTGTCAACTTGTGCCACATGACGTTTTTCTAACCCACCCATATTATGACTTTAAGTGTCAGTTACTACTATATATATGTGTATTTTTTTTCTTGACAAATAATTGTTGACCTATAAAACTAGCATTTTGCTTGGCTATCTCAAAGTATGACTGTGCAAAAACTCTGAGATCATTTTTCTGGGTCTTTCCCATCACAATATAGTTTGTCATCTAAGTGAAATTTGGATTCCCCTCCCCCCAGTGAATAGTAAAATAATTTTTTGTGAATGCAAGTGTATTTTCCACAAAGAAGTTTGTTTGTCATTTTTCTATTAATACTAAGAGCATCATGGCCCTTTTTAATGATAATCATTGACATTTTTTTGATGCCTGAAGTTTAGGATAATCCAGAAATGGTTCTAAGGATCTGTGATAAAATCCTCAAGAAATTCTCCACCAACTCATTTGGTAGAGTCTCAGGACCATCAGAGAGGAGATAAAGCTTCTCTTCCTCCTTCTCCACCTACTTTCTTACCCTTGGGACTTTGCTGGGGCCCTGGGGTATTAGTTAAGGCATGTAGATGGACTGCAAGGTAAAGAAGCAGCACTCTGATATTATCTGTAAGCCCAGAACATTCTCTGGGTAATGTTTTTTCTAGAGATGTTATAGCACTGTAGTCCTAGGAAGGCCACAGTATTTGAACTTTTCCACCTGAAGAAATATTTTTTTGGTCTTTACTTGTTTCTTGACTCTAAGACAGCTCCTTATGCATGTTAGAACATCTTTCAAAATCCCATGGTGATTCAATCTTCAAGCAGTTTTTGTATGAACCTAGTCATACAAGTATTCAAGCATCATTTTCCCTCCCAGGACCATGGTTCCTCTGTGAGTTGTATTGTGTTAAGAACATAGTTATTCTCTCCTTTGTAACAGATTCCACCAGATCACCTGGTTGGAAGTAAACCTTAGATTTCCAGGGTCTTCACTTAATTCTGTCTTTATGAATGGGGATCATATTGACAACTTGTCTTTTCTGGTTTGCTTAATTTGTTACTGGCAGGTCATATGTCTTGGCTTACTGTTCAACATTTAACCCTTACGTTTTTTCATAATTTTTGTGTAGATGTTATAGCATCTTAGGTATTTATCTGTGTCAAATATAACCGCATTTTTGGCAATTTGATCCAGTGTTTTGGACACACATAATTTAATATGTAGTTTAGGTGTTGAAATAGTCAAATGAATACATTAAAAGAGAAAAGAACTAACTATTCTTTTAGTATTCCCCCAATAATACAATTTTATATTTAGGATTTCTTTGGATTCTGGAATTGGATTCCTTCCTCTGTTTGACATTTTTAAGGGTCTTCTTATTGTTGGCTTTGAAGTTACTTGTGAGATAGTTTCACAAATCTTTTTCTGGTCTGATTTCCAGTTATGTCTGATGTGTCAAATTTTAGAGGCTTCCCTTTCTTCCTTGACTTGGGAAAATTTGATTTAGATGCTTGTTTCTTCCTATGAAGGCAGCTTTTACTGTAATAGTTTGCTGTGAAAGCATTTTTTAATGCATCTGGCTTGTTTTTGTGATTCATGACAAAAAATTCATCTTGGGCTTCTAATGATGTATTTTAAAATAGTCTCCAGACGTCCTGTGGTTCATTTTATTTTAAACTATTTCTTTTTACTTCTTTTTAAATAATGGCCAGATTTTCCTAAGTTCCATTTACTAAAATTAAATTATTTTATATGGCATTCCTTTTTTCTTGCCAAATGCTAGGCTTAATCATTGTGAATTGAGTAGACGGAAGTGGGCACCCATGATACAACTTGCATCAATTCCTGCTCAAGTCTGCCTAGACTCGGAAAATCCAATTTTGGCAAACTGATGTCTGTAATCATCTGTATTCTTGTACTCCAATATGTATTCTATATGTTTACGATGGGATTACAATATAAATTCACTTTCTTTATACTTTATCAAATGTTTTCATTTTCTTTCTTGTTGTACACTATTTAGATAATTTTGCTTAAAAAGTGTCCCTGTAGCCCATAGAATAAGTAAGGTTCATATTTTTTAGTTTAACAACCTATGCCTTTCATAATCTGATCCCTAATTATTCTATCTTCATTCACTTCCCACTGAACTTTTTCTTTTCTTTTGTAGTACAGTTCTTACTAAATGGTAAAATTTCTCAACTGTACCTTCTCCCAGATCTTTCTGGAATACCTTTCCCATTTCCTTCATTGTTCATCCATTCAATGTCATTAAGATATTATCATTCTAATCAGGACGTTAGCTGTAGGTGCCTTTTCAGTTAAATTGCATGTAATCTTCCTAAATCCTTGGTCCTTGCCTTCAATGTAATTCTACTGTCTTGCTCTGTATGAGTCCAGGTGTGAGAGTCATTACCTCACTCATGTGCACGGCAAACTCCACTCATGTCAAGTTTTTGGAAATTTAATAATTTAACTGAAGATTTTTGGTTCTAAAGAAGGATCACAGTATTAAGGACTATCTATCTATTTTCTCCTTTTTTTCCTTCTCAGAAAATAATAATTATGCCTTATCTCATATACTTTTGTAGTCTGGTTTCACCTATTATATGGGTCTCCCCTATACTCTAAGTAGCTTAGAAAAGTATGTATTTTTATTTAAAATATGGTACTTGCCCAATAAAAATCCTTCTGAATAAGATCTTCTTCAGCTCATTAATTGACCATAGTTTTTAAAGAGCCCAGAATGATCTAGGCAATATAACAGACACTGATTATATAGCAAGAAAATTGCAGGTCAGGTTTTTGTGTTCATAAAGTTTTAGTGTGCGATCCAAATAGCAATACATAATTGTAAATTAGATATTCAATAGATATTTGGGGTTATGCAAGTGAATATTTTATATTTTCAGCTTAGTTGTATTATTTTAGTGAATTATAGTATATTTGCATTACTGTATTTTACTATTTAAATAGGAAATTCAGTGAACGCTGCCTTGAATCCATGTAAAAAATAAACAAGAAAAAGATGATCAAGAAATATATAATTCTTAATTCCTGACTTGTGCAACTTTTCATATTACTTTACTCATTTAAGTAAAATTTTTATTGGATGTGTAGTTCCCATGTCATATTTCTAACCCTTTCTAAGTGCAAGAATCCTTCTGTGTTCTCACATCCCACTTACTCAGAGTCTGAAGTAAGGAAGTTTTTATACAAACATGGAAACACTCATGGCTTCTACTGTTCCATACATATAGGAATTAAGAAAGTATTTTGAATGCTCTGAAGGCAATTCTGGTTGTGGACTAGGTCAGCTCGGCCTTCCATGAGGTTCTAAACTCTAAGAAGGGCTACTTCAGAAAGGATCATTGGAACAAGAGGAAAATTGCATGCTAATGTATTCCAGGAGATGATGAAATCTCTCATCTTATTAATTTGGCAGTGTTGAGTTCCTCTTCTGTAGAATGTAATTTCCTTTCTAAAAGATATGAAGCATCTGTTCCCACTCAGAACCAAATGGAGAATTCTTCATCTACATTAGCAAGTCAGGCCTGCTTAGTGCCCCAACTGTGCTTACTGCTCAGGATGTTCTACTCATGCTGACTGGTTAGTGCATCTGGTGTTTCATATTATTTGTTGGAATTATAAGCACTTATCATCTTCCCAGTTCATTAGGATTAAAAAACTCTGATAAAAGTGTATATATAAAATGTACGTATTTTTTAATTCAAGAAGCTGGCAAATGGATTTTTTTAGTCTTGAAAAATATATAAATATAACATATACATATAACATATATATATATGTATGCACATATATTTTTGTTTGTTCTCACTCATTCAGCACTGTATGGTTACAACAAGGATACTGCAACCTATAGTGTCCTTATGAAGCTAACATACATGACTATACAAACACACACCAGTTCTCTAATTCAAAATTTACAATAAATAAACACTGATTGTTTTTCTCCCCTCTCCTTTGAGAAGATTCTTGCCCAAAAACAAAACTTGTGCTCTCCTAACTAGGTAAAACTAAGCAAATTCCCAACTATGTACTTGTTTACTGAAACTGTGTGTCAAACTGTACCTTTTTTTTTCTCTTTCATTTGTCTGTCTTTTGAGTTTTTGAATTGTTCAGAAAATTCTCAAGTACTTTTATTGTCACTGTTTTCAGAGGCCCAAGAGTCTTGCATCACAGCAACATGGTTTCTTGCAGGGAAGAATGTGTTTGAATGTCCACACCCCTTGCCATAACCATCTGGTTTGCAGATGATAAATACAAACACTACGTTGTTTCTTTTTTTTCCTCCCCTAAAGATCTGGGAAACAGATTGAACTTAAAATTCTACCCTGGCAATCCCAATATATTAATCTTCATTACAATGTCTAGTTCTTTAAGAATTCCAGTTCTGCAGCTATATATTTTTTAAAAGACTGAACACATAATACATATGATATACCACTTGTAGAATTTTTTTATGTTGTTATAATGTCTTCATTTCTTCCTACAGTCTAGTAATATCTTACTCCTTTTTCAAAGTCCAGTTTAAGACCTGTTTCCCCTGTGAAGTCTTCTCTAGTTATTCTAACCTCCACATGCCTCTCTTTCATTGTTTGGAAGACTTCACACCAAAGCAAGGTATATATTTGTTTAAAAGTTTCATGCATGGGCTTAGCTCCCTAATCAGAGTATGAGTTGTTTGATAACAGATTGTTTATATGTTTTGTAATCATAGTATAATGGGCACAATGGATATTTAGAACCTAGTTGTCGAATTAATACTTCATTAATGCCATCGAAGAAGCCTCATTCTAATAGAGGACATGAGAGAGACTGTATTAGGATGGGATTACATTAGGCAGAAAATTTTACAATGGGAAATATTGACCTTAATTACAGGGTTAGAGTAGGCCTTTATACACCTTTTGTCTGAAATAACATTAGAAATAGAAATAGAAAACAGTGCCACCTCTGGGTGACTTTTGTCTGAAATAGAAAACAGTGCCACCTCCGGGTGACCCTAGGCAAATGGACAGGAGCAAAATAAAAGGCATTCCTTCTTCCAATAGATACAGCCCCAAGCCAGGGTTCATAGTATGACCAGGAGAGCTTGGATTGAATGTCATTTCCCACTGGCCCCCTCAGTTGGAGTCTTTATGAAGTGTATAAACTGCAAACAATATACAACAGCCCTCCAAACAGTGATATAGATAATGCAGGCAAGTCAAGGCGGCTTGGTGGCTTATGAAGTAGCTAACACTGCATACTCTGTGTGGCATGAAGCTAGAGGCTAAGCACCTAGAAATTTATTTGTTATGCATTAGGAGAGAGATTGAACAGTCATGGCCAATGTGGAAAATACTTAAGAATGTAGATTTTTCATTGGTATATAAAAATAATATTTAAGAGAATGAATAGCTCAGAGAATAGTCAAGTAGGTCAAAAAGCAGTCGATGAGATTTGTAAGGTATGAACAACAACCAGAGTGAAAAAAAAAAATGACACAACTCTGAAGGTGAGGATGAAGTTATTATTGGGCCAGAGTGTGACTGAGGGCAATTGCTGAGGTTTGAGAAAGGTGACACAATTGAAGGGCCATTTAAGAAGTTTTGATAGCTATGTTTAAGATAGGTTGCAGGATAATCATAGTACAAAGAAATCTGAAGGATGTCTATCCTATTAAAAGCAGAATGAACAGGAATTAATTAAGGTAAAATATGGAGAGAATTTTTTGGTTAACTTTATAGAGTGGGCATAAGATAATAAGCATTTAAATTATATTCTTTAGTGGACATTCATTAATATAATGATAATCATTACTTTAAGGCTACCATTTATTGAGTGCTTAATAAGTGCATTCAATTATTAAGTCTGTATAGTGCATTCGTATAAATAAAGCAAGTACATAGTGTTAAGGTGGCATTAAGCTATCTCCTCGGTATAGGTTTAAAGTATTATTTTTATTATAGTACCATTTAATTTCCTCAATTTACAATTTTCTCATAATTTTTATGGTATCAGCTAACTTTATAAATTACCCACACTCTGGAATTCTATGATCTATGAGTGTTTCTTATAGATCTATGAATTCTATGATCTATGAGTGACACTAGTCACTACTAGTACATGAGATAATTTCAAGTAGCACACAACATTTTGTATTTGTAAGTTATATGCTTATATGGATAATAGAGAAAACTATATAGCTTGTTAAATCTGAGGTTGATTTAAAATGAAAGTTTAAGAAAGGGAATAATTGATTCAAAATAGATTTTAGTATAACAAAACACATAAATATTGGTAAATGATATGCACAGATATAAAACATTTATAATTATGGTGAGCTAGTTGGCTGCAGTATGGAAAATATAATCTATGGTATACATATATCATAAATGTTAAGCATTTATTTTAGAAATTAAAAAACAAGGATTTTCAAGGGAAGTATAGATGTTTAAATATACCTAGTTCGAAGAGTAATCTTGTTTTGCACTAAAAAGTATTTTATTATTAAAAACATTTTTGTTTAAAATTATTGTCAATCATAACATGAAAACATATAGATTAAACTTTAAATATTTTGGAATAATCTGTATCCATTCCAATGATAACTTATGAAGTCTATACAATGTTTACATTTACATATAACAGGGAAAAAATCTAGCTCTTGATTATATCAGATTTATATTATCTCTCACCATTGGCATAGGAAAGTCCAGAAAAGAATTTGACATTATTTATAAAATTACTATCCATAAAACATCTTAAATATTTTTCCTTAGTTTGATGAAGCTCAACCTTTAGTCTTTCATCCTTGACATACACTTCGTTATCAAATCATGCAAGTGAAATATACAGAATTGGATTTCTTCACGTGAAAAAGAGATGGCTTCCCTATTAAATTCTATAAACTCCTTGATCCTATTAAAAGGACTGTTCACTTAATTTTTTAGGTCAGAATACACCTTAAGAATCTGGAAGAAATTTAACAGTGCATTTCGCTATTTTGACGTAGCATTAGTAAATTTCAAGAATTTGGGGGAAGTTGGGAAATGAGTGTGCTAACTTTAAAACTTACATTAACTACATGACCCATGCCCCCAGCTCACTGTCTTCTGCACAGTTAGAAGCTAGCTCAGGTTCTAGTCCATGTGCTGCTGTTTTTTCTGTTGTAAAGAAGAAAGGAAAATATTTCCTGGATCCATGGCTAACAAATTAATAAGATAAGAGAAACATTTTCCTCTAAGTGAAAAGTATCATTTTTTGTTGAATACACAATGTATGACTACATCAAAAGAATATTACTTAAAAATTTCAGTACAAAATCAACCCAGCTCACTAAATTTAGATTTCTCTAATCCTGTATTCTTCAATAGTGATCAGAACATAAGTCATCCTTCCTGCTACTTGTACAAAATGACTTCATCAAGTAACATGAGCCAATACAGAATTTGGATTTAGGCATGGCCTTGATATGTATGTTATTATTAGATTTCAAAACTTCAGAAGACATCTCTCTATGTTTAAAATATGAACTTATTTTATATTATTTGGTAAGAGGAAATCTTTAACCGGAGCCATAAATAAATTATCCCAGTCAGATAATTATATGTATTAATATATACTCAGCATAGTCTTTCGTTACAGTAATAGAAAGAATGCATCTGCAAAGATAAGGTTCTGAAAACTGACTTTTCACTGCCAGTGAAATCATTTTGCCCCTGTGAACCCCAATCCCTTTATATGTAATAAGGCAAAATAGGCAAATAATTTCTACCTTCAATAGTCATGAGCATTTATCAGATAACATCTGAAAACTGCCTTGAATAAAGTAAACACTAGATGGTCTTTATTATTATTATTAATGGTAACCTTACGCATATTAATTCACCAATGTTTTTAACTGGTCTACTGCACACTAACTTCCAACTTGGCTTCCTTACCAGACCATGGGGAATCCTCAGCTCATATTGCCCAGCCCCATCACTGCCTGTCAAAGTCCTGCTTCATTTCCCAGAATACCTCACTGAAAGCACATCTCCATTAAAAGGAATACATCCGGCTATTTTATAGTTCCTTTTAATAAAAGAATGCTGATTTTATCACTAAAGTATTTTTAAATCTTAAGTGGGCAAGGTGAAAATTTTAATATATTTTAGAATAAAATATTTGAATCTAGGTTAATTAACAAGTAATATCTGTGTAGTGCTTAATAGTTTAAAATGCTTTTTTCATGTAATTTATCCATTTCATTTGCAATAAGAATTATTAAAACTAACTCTTAATTTGGAAAAACTGAGCCTTAGAAAAATATATTACTTAAGTTCTCCCTGATGGTAATTACTAGAGCTACGTCTTCTGATACTAGAAACTGTTTTTCTTAGTATACATTAAGCCTCTACAATGAGAAATAAGATTTAACAAAAAGAAGAGGAGGGGATACAGATAATAACCTAAAAGGGAAATAGTAAGGAAATGTAAAGCTGTAACTGTAGCACTGTACATTTTGAATAAAGATCAACTGCCCTGTTCTCTTTCTTCCTTTCTATATATATATGCACATATACATACACAGATTTTTCTGTATTTTTATTATAAGCTTTGTTGAAGCACAATGGTGTCTCTATGTTTAAATATCTGGTCTATAAACATATCTTTGTTTTATAATATAATGCCAAATGTGCCTCCAGGTTTAAAATGTATTAATGTTCAGAAGAGTCCTCTAATCTGCTTAAGATAAAGGAAAAAAGACAATGTAGAATCAGAGGGCTCTGTTCTGCATTGAGGCCTTGGGCATGTTTTTTCTGTTTACAATTGCTGGAAAATATTAGTTTTATTTTCTGCCCTATGTGGTATCGTATGATGTATGTACATATGTTAAAGTGTCATTATTTTGGTATACATACATATTTTACACTTTGATTCTTATTTTTATTCTTGATTTTTATAACTAGAGAATTATAGAAATGCTAACCAATTGTATTTTGAACATGATTTAACATCTGATCACTTTTTTATTTTTTTATTTTTTTGAGATGGAGTCTGTCTGTGTCGCCCAGGCCGGAGTGCAGCGGCGCCATCTTGGCTCACTGCAACCTCTGTCTCCTGGATTCAAGTGATTCTTCTGCCTCAGCCTCCTGAGCAGCTGGGACTACAGGTGCGCGCCACCATGCCCAGCTAATTTTTGTATTTTTAGTAGAGACGGGGTGCCACCATATTGGCCAGGCTAGTCTCGAATTCCTGACCTCGTGATCTGCCTGCCTTCGCTTCCCAAAGTGTTGGGATTACAGGTGTGAGCCAACACCCAGCCAACATCTGGTCACTTTAAAAATATACTTTTTAATTTTAGAAGTTTTAAATTTACAAAATAATTGTAACGATAGTACAAAGGGTTCTCAAATAATCTGGACCCAATTTTCCCTCCTCTTAACATCTTACATTCACAACGAATAAGCCAATATTGATATTTTACTATTAACTAGAGTCATACTATAGTTAGATTTTCTTAGTTTTTTACCTAATGACCTCTTTCTGTTCCAGGATCCCACACAGGATCCCATATTACATTTAGTTGGCATGTCTCCTTAGGCTTCTTTTGGCTATGACAGTTTCCAGACATTCCTTGCTTTTTAGGATTTTGACAATTTTCAGGAGTACTGGCCTGATATTTTGTACGATGTCCCTCAATTAGGATGTGCATGATTTTTTTTTTTTTTTTTTTTTTTGGATCAGTGATAATAACTCAATCCTCTATTTGACAAAGAAGAGGGAGAAGGAAGAGGAAGAAAAAGAAAGTGGGATAAAGTATCAGAAAGGGAGGAAAATAGAAAAAATTAGAGTATGACTCCAGGGTAGACCTGTTTTGTTGTCATTGAGTTGGTTGGTTGGTTTGTCTGTTGTATTCTTCATGTTTCGCCAAGTTGGCCAGACTGGTCTCGAACTCCTAGCCCGAAGTGATCAACCCGCCTCGCCCCCCAGAGTGCCGGGACCACAGGCGTGAGCCACCACGTCCAGCCCCCACATTGCTTCTGGCCTCCGTGGTAGACCTCCCAGACGGAGCGGCCAGGCAGAGGAGCTCCTCACTTCTACCCAGACACGGGGCGGCCGGGCAGAGGGGCTCCTCACTTCCCAGACAGGGCGGCCAGGCAGAGACGCTCCTCACTTCTTCCCAGACGATAGGTGGCCGGGCAGAGGCGCTCCTCACTTCCCAGACGATGGGTGGTCGGGCAGAGGCGCTCCCCACTTCCCAGACGATGGGTGGCCGGGCAGAGGCGCTCCTCACCTCCCAGACGATGGGTGGCCGGGCAGAGGCGCTCCTCACCTCCCAGACAATGGGTGGCGGGGCAGAGGCGCTCCTCACCTCCCAGACGGGGCGGCCGGGCAGAGGCGCTCCTCACTTCTTCCCGGACGGGGCGGCCGGGCAGAGGCGCTCCTCACTTCTTCCCGACGGGGCGGCCGGGCAGAGGCGCTCCTCACTTCTTCCCAGATGGGGCGCCCGGGCAGAGGCGCTCCTCATTTCTTCCCGGACGGGGCGGCCGGGCAGAGGCGCTCCTCACTTCCCAGACGGGGCGGCCGGGCAGAGGCGCTCCTCACTTCCCAGACGGGGCGGCCGGGCAGAGGCGCTCCTCACTTCTTCCCGGACGGGGCGGCCGGGCAGAGGCGCTCCTCACTTCTTCCCGGACGGGGCGGCCGGGCAGAGGCGCTCCTCACTTCTTCCCGACGGGGCGCCCGGGCAGAGGCGCTCCTCATTTCTTCCCGGACGGGGCGGCCGGGCAGAGGCTCTCCTCATCTCCCAGACGATGGGAGGCCGGGCAGAGGCGCTCCTCACTTCCCAGACGATGGGTGGCCGGGCAGAGGCGCTCCTCACTTCCCAGACAGGGTGGCCGGGCAGAGGCGCTCCTCACCTCCCAGACGATGGGTGGCCGGGCAGAGGCGCTCCTCACTTCCCAGACGGTGGGTGGCCGGGCAGAGGCGCTCCTCACTTCCCAGACGATGGGTGGCCGGGCAGAGGCGCTCCTCACTTCTTCCCGGACGGGGCGGCCGGGCAGAGGCGCTCCTCACTTCTTCCCGGACGGGGCGGCCCGGCAGAGGCGCTCCTCACCTCCCAGACGATGGGAGGCCGGGCAGAGGCGCTCCTCACTTCCCAGACGGTGGGTGGCCGGGCAGAGGTGCTCCTCACTTCCCAGACGGTGGGTGGCGGGGCAGAGGCGCTCCTCACTTCCCAGACGGTGGGTGGCCGGGCAGAGGCGCTCCTCACTTCCCAGACGATGGGTGGCCAGGCAGAGGCACTCCTCACTTCTTCCCGGATGGGGCGGCCGGGCAGAGGCACTCCTCACTTCTTCCCGGATGGGGTGCCCGGGCAGAGGCGCTCCTCATTTCTTCCCGGACGGGGCGGCCGGGCAGAGGCGCTCCTCACTTCCCAGATGGGGCGGCCGGGCAGAGGCACTCCTCACTTCTTCCCGGACGGGGCGGCCGGGCAGAGGCGCTCCTCACTTCTTCCTGGACGGGGCGCCCAGGCAGAGGCGCTCCTCATTTCTTCCCGGACGGGGCGGCCGGGCAGAGGCGCTCCTCACTTCCCAGACGGTGGGTGGCCGGGCAGAGGCGCTCCTCACTTCCCAGACGGTGGGTGGCCGGGCAGAGGCGCTCCTCACTTCCCAGACGGTGGGTGGCGGGGCAGAGGCGCTCCTCACTTCCCAGACGGTGGGTGGCCGGGCAGAGGCGCTCCTCACTTCCCAGACGATGGGTGGCCAGGCAGAGGCACTCCTCACTTCTTCCCGGATGGGGCGGCCGGGCAGAGGCACTCCTCACTTCTTCCCGGATGGGGTGCCCGGGCAGAGGCGCTCCTCATTTCTTCCCGGACGGGGCGGCCGGGCAGAAGCGCTCCTCACTTCCCAGATGGGGCGGCCGGGCAGAGGCACTCCTCACTTCTTCCCGGACGGGGCGGCCGGGCAGAGGCGCTCCTCACTTCTTCCTGGACGGGGCGCCCAGGCAGAGGCGCTCCTCATTTCTTCCCGGACGGGGCGGCCGGGCAGAGGCGCTCCTCACTTCCCAGACGGTGGGTGGCCGGGCAGAGGCGCTCCTCACTTCCCAGACGGGGCGGCCGGGCAGAGGCGCTCCTCACTTCCCAGACGGTGGGTGGCCGGGCAGAGGCGCTCCTCACTTCCCAGACGGTGGGTGGCCGGGCAGAGGCGCTCCTCACTTCCCAGACGGTGGGTGGCCGGGCAGAGGCGCTCCTCCCTTCCCAGACGGTGGGTGGCCGGGCAGAGGCGCTCCTCACTTCTTCCCGGATGGGGCGGCCGGGCAGAGGCACTCCTCACTTCTTCCCGGATGGGGCGCCCGGGCAGAGGCGCTCCTCATTTCTTCCCGGACCGGGCGGCCGTGCAGAGGCGCTCCTCACTTCCCAGACGGGGCGGCCGGGCAGAGGCCCTCCTCACTTCTTCCCGGACGGGGCGGCCGGGCAGAGGCGCTCCTCACTTCTTCCTGGATGGGGCGCCCGGGCAGAGGCGCTCCTCATTTCTTCCCGGACGGGGCGGCCGGGCAGAGGCGCTCCTCACTTCCCAGACGGTGGGTGGCCGGGCAGAGGCGCTCCTCACTTCCCAGACGGTGGGTGGCCGGGCAGAGGCGCTCCTCACTTCCCAGACGGGGCGGCCGGGCAGAGGCGCTCCTCACTTCCCAGACGGGGCGGCCGGGCAGAGGTGCTCCTCACCTCCCAGACGGGGCGGCCAGGCAGAGGCGCTCCCCACCTTCCAGATGGGGCAGCGGCCGGGCAGAGGTTGCAATCCCAGCACACTGGCAGGCCAAGGCAGGCGGCCGGGGGGTAGAGGCTGCCGCGAGGCCAGACCACGTCACCGCACTCCAGCCCGGGCAACACCGAGCACTGGGTGAGCGAGACTCCGTCTGTAGTCCCAGTACCTCGGGAGGCTGAGGCGGGCAGAGCACTCGGCGTCAGGAGCTGGCGACCAGCGTGGCCAAGATGGCGAACGCGTGCCTGCATCCAAAGGAGAAAAGGCAGGCAGCGGTGGCGCGCGCTGGCAGTCCCAGGCCGTCCGCGGCGCGGGCAGCAGCAAGCCGAGTAGATTGTAGCCTGGGCCAGAGAGGGAAAGAAAAAGAAAGAAAGAAAGAAAGAAAGAAAGAAAGAAGGAAGGAAGGAAGGAAGGAAGGAAGGAAGGAAGGAAGGAAGGGGATGTGCATGATTTTTGTTTTCATGATTAGACTGGAGTTCTGGGTGTTGGGAGGAGGTAAAGTGCCATTCTCAACTATCAACATGAATTATTATTACTGATGCTAAATTTTAATTAATTAATTAATTTGTGAGAGGGAGTTTCACTCTTGTTACCCAGGATGGAGTGCAATGGCGTGATCTCAGCTCCCTGCAAACTCTGCCTCCTGGGTTCAAGTGATTCTCCTGCCTCGGCCTCCCAAAGTGCTGGGATTATAGACGTGAGCCACCGCGCCAAGCCTGATGTTAAATTTGATCACCTGTCTGGGGTGGTATTTTTCCTGTGTCTTCACTGTAAATTTGCTATTTCCTCTTCTTTCCATTCTGTACCCTTTGGAAGGAAGCCACTATGTACATAGAGTCCTTACTTACGGAGTGGAGACTTACTCTTCAACTCTTTAAGGGTGGAGTAGCTACATAAATCATCTGCAATTCTGCCTAGGAGATTTGTCCTGTTCTGTTTTATATTTTGTATGTATTTACATCAGTATGGACTCATAGATATTTATTTTACATTTTTGGTGATATTCGAATGCTACTTTGCTTATTTTATTTGTCAAACTGTTTCAGTTTTGGCCATTGGAAAGTCCTTCAGTTGGATTCTGTGTCCCTTTGATATATCCCCATCATGTGGGCTTTTTTGTGTGTATGTACTTTTTTACTTTCTGTTACTATAAGATGTTCTAGGCTCATTTTGTACATTTATTGGCCCAGTCCTAGAATCATCTATTTATTCAAAGAGCTCTTGTTCCTTATATTGGAGAATGCTATCAGAAACCACAATCTGGGACCTAGGTGTGTTCATTGCTACTTGGGAGTTGTTGCTTCTGTATTCTGTCAGCTGACAGAGCAAGGAAATATATATGTGTGTACTAATAGGTGTATATACACATATCTATATATATTTCAATTAAGCATGTGTGAGTTAATATTTGGAAACACAGACAGTAGAATAGCCTTGGGTTTTATAGCATTTCTTCTCAAATTTTTTCTATATGTGATATATAAACAGAAGCAAATCAAGACATATTAATAAATAAGATAAGGGTAGAGCTAGACAGAGGCTGGAAATAATACCTTAAAAATATACCCAGCCGGTTGCGTTGGCCCACACCTGTAATCCCAGCACTTTGGGAGGCCAAGGAGGGTGGATCATAAGGTCAGGAGTTCGAGATCAGCCTGACCAACATGGTGAAACCCCATCTCTACTAAAAAATTCAAAAATTAGCTGGGCATTGTGGCGTGCACCTGTAATCCCAGCTACTCAGGAGGCTGAGGCAGGAGAATTGCTTGAACCCGGGAGGCAGAGGTTGCAGTGAGGCGAGATCAGGCCACTGCACTCCAGCCTGGGTGACTAAGCAAGACTCCATTTTATATATATATATATATATATATATCCTAAACCTGGAGTCCTCAACTGGATTAGGCCCACACAGCTATTTTCCTGGGCTCAAATAGTGCTTTGAAAAACGATTAGAATTACATCATTAACATCAAAAAATTGAGAGATGTCGACCAAAAATACTGATTTCTATCTTCTCTTTAAAATTGCCAGGTCTGAGAAATCCTAGACACACATCATTTATGCATCCATCACCTTGTGCTGAATGGTGGTTCAAGCCTTCCTGAGTATCACACAAGCCCCAGTTCAACAGCCCATCTACCTGTCCCCGCCCCCAGCTCACTGTCTTCTGCACAGTTAGAAGCTAGCTCAGGTTCTAGTCCATGTGCTGCTGTTTTTTCTATTGTAAAGAAGAAAGGAAAATATTTCCTGGATCCATGGCTAACAAATTAATAAGATAAGAGAAAGCATTTTCCTCTAAGTGAAAAGTATCATTTTTTGTTTAATACACAATGTGTGACTACATCAAAAGAATATTACTTAAAATTTCAGTACAAAATCAGCCCAGCTCACTAAATTTAGATTTCTCTAATCCCGTGTTCTTCAATAGTGATCAGAACATAAGTCATCCTTCCTGCTACTTGTACAAAATGACTTCATCAAGTAACATGAGCCAATACAGAATTTGGATTTAGGCGTGGCCTTGATATGTATGTTATTATTAGATTTCAAAACTTCAGAAGGCATCTCTCATGTAAGAGTAGGACTTTATTTTCTGTGATAATTTTATGCCTCTTGTCATTTCCTATAAAAGACCAATGATAATTCACTCAAGATCCATAAACCACATTATATTGCTATATTTAATGTATTATGTTTGTGTTTTTGCTTGAAGAGATTGGTCCAGTTTTATTCAGAATAAACACGAATGAAGAAAACATTTATTAGTTGTAGATTAATATTGTAGTTATAGAATCTATAATATAGATTTCTACTACACTAAAGAGATGGAATTTAGATTCAGCATTTTATTTGACATTTGACTTCTATTTTTCAAAATGACGAATATTATCAGACAATAAAAAGTTTGGGCTATCAGCAATTAAAATGAATATAAAGTTCAGATTGTAAGTAGCTGGAAGTGAAGCAAGTTTATAGCTTGCCATAGTTTACTAACTGAACCAAACTAAATATATTTGGCAAGACAATGTACTTATGGCAAGAAAATGGAAAAAAGCGGTATGATTACCTGAATAAGGTTGAATTTAAGTCTAATTCCAAGTATTAAAAATAAATTTAAGATAAAATATAATAACTATTATAAAATATAACATTAAAAAGTATAAAAAGATCAGGTTTGGAAATTTGACTATCTCTTTTCCCCACTCTCCATATCATTATTGTTAGCATCATAAAATTTCATAGTGTTTATGACTGTCTGTGTAAACATACAAACACAAGGTTTCTCCATTGTTATACATGTATATTTTTATATACATATATGTATTTATAAAAAAGAAAAAATATACAGATGCCAAATGTGAGTGTATATATAACTACCTCCTGGTTAACCTGTGTAACCACACCTGTGTAAAAGAAAATATCTATATCCTCAATACACACATATGAAGCTTTTGCATATATGTAAGTATATACATATATAAACATATATATATATAAATATGTATTTATATACATGTAAATTTGTACTCAGGTATTTTTGTGTGTATAGCAGTAAGGTTTTCATTAGAAGATGCTGATTAGCTCACTGGAAACTTTCTGGTTTGCAGAATATGTTGTCTTTTTATACACAAATTAATTTCCTATGAACATGTGTAGCATAGATTAGCATTAAAAATTAATCTGATAAATACAGGGTGAGTTAACTATTAAGTTTCTGCACTTTCAGTGCTGAGAAAACAGAGCTTTAGTCAGGGCCTAGCTCAGTAGGTCCCATACTAGCAATCATTTCATTCTAACACCTCCCTGACCACAACCCATCCAGGGAATAAATGTGACTGGTGGACCTCTTTCTTTGCTGATCCTCCTTACTGATGAAAAGGTTTACACCTGCAATAACACTCTCTTGTTTCAAATCCAGGGCCTATCACTTATGAGGGATGGGAGTTGCTGTGAGCTACTGTTGGTTGCCTCATGGGAATGATACTGTTTATTGAGGATTAAGTGAGATCAAGAATATAAAACAGGACAATCTATAGCACAGATTAAGTATTCAATAAATGTAAGCTTCTATTGCTGCCTGTCCTCCTATAACCACTATTATAGCTACTACCAATTTAAACAAAATCCTTTTAAACTGAATGATCTTTTAATATCTCTTATAAAGTATGTGTTCTTTTTCATTAATCTGGAGATTTCCTAAATGTATAGATATAAACATAGTGTTTGCCACTACTTGAAGCTGAAACAATTGAAAGATATTAGCCTACGGATTATGAATGATAAACTGCCATGTGGAGTATTATCTTTTGTTGTTCAGTTCACTGTTTGTAACCAATATTTATGACACAGAGAAGTAGGATTTGTCAGAAATCATTGCAGTACTTCATTTTCAAGCTTAGGCAGTATTTCTTTTACCAGATAGGTACTCTGCAGATTCATAGAGCATTCAAAGCCCGTGTGTTACTCTTAATAACTCACAACTGACTGTGTGGCAATATTTTCTCATAAAATATCTCCATTATAAATTATATATTAAATATCCAGGTTAAGAAGAAAAAAGTTGCTAATAGGGTTGAGGTAATAGTCCAGTAATCCATGACCATCTGTGGTAGGTTCTGTTTTTGTAATTTGGTTGGTTTGAGTTAGAATATATGTGGTTTTAATTAAGCCAGTCATTTTTTATTATTTGACCGCAGCCATGATGTAAGCTAAAATGGAAAATAGGAATAGAAAGATAACAAGAAGAAAAGTTATTATTTTTCTTTGAATTGAAGATTTATTACATATGTTATACATAGTCCAGCCAACCCAAGGTTATGAACTGGAGATGTGAATACTATCCTTAAAGGCAAGATAACTTTTCAAAGCTTTAAAATTTATGCTTTGTATTACTTCTCAGTCTGTACTAATTTCATGTGGTTAATAAGGCATGCAGAAGCTAGTGTTATTACTAATGAAAGATTAATTGGGATTAGAAGAAATTTCATTTTCTAAATAATAAAAACTGATTATCCACCCTATTTTCCTGATTTTAGCCAAGCTTAAGAGATGTATGTGCAACTCTTTTGAATGGCATTTATGATATAACTTGTTTCATTTTCCTGAAATTTGCCCTTGGTTTGTTGTTTGCTGACCCTCAAATTGCAGGAAGGCATTTTCATGTAGGATTTTTTTACTCTATGAGTTTATCAATTTTGAATTTGCTTTATGCAAAACTGTTGACAATGATGTACCTTTAAAAATTTATTTCTGAGATGGAGTCTTGCTCTATTTCCCAGGCTGGAGTGCGGTGGCGCAATCTCGACTCACTGCAACCTCCACCGTCCAAGTTCAGGCGATTCTCCTACCTCAGCCTCCCGAGTAGCTGGGATTACAGGCACATGCCACCACATCTGGCTAATTTTTGTATTTTTAGTGGAGACAGGGTTTCACCATTTGGCTAGGCTGGTCTGGAAATCCTGACATCAGGTGATCCACCTGCCTTGGCCTTCCAAAGTGCTGGGATTACAGGTATGAGCCACTGTATTTGGCTGATAATGATGTACTTTAAAAATATGGTATAGCAAATTGCCAAAAGGTTATATTTATATGGAGGAATTTTCAGCCTTAGATTATAAATAACTCTGTAAAGGCCAGCTGGCTGGTGAGAAGACATAGGGTTCTGCATGACTGGCTTTAATACAGAATGGAGGGCAAGGATACCAATAACTCTCAGAGTGGGATGAAGAGGATGACAGATCTAACAACCTGTATTGATTCCAAAGAAATCAATCAGCATATCATTTTTAGTATTTTTTTTTTCTTTTTTGTTGGTGAAAGAAGAGCTTTCATAAAGGGTCGAGCAAATCTGTATGTGTGTCCTCCCTGGACTGCATGGTCATTTTCAAGCAGAGGGTGTGGCAGCGATTTCATGTATGTCTTCCCAGTCCTTCACTCAGAAATAAACACCTGAAGGAAAACTAAAATAGTCATTCAAAGCAGTATATGGTGCTTTAAAAATCTTTTTCTTGTGTGAAACATAACTTCTGAACTCCTCTGATTCTGTCATTAACACTTGGTTGGTGAAGCAGTCTCTCTAGCTTCTTTTTCTTTTCTTCCTCTCTGTTGTAAGGATGGACCCTTCTCAATTTACATTAGGCCCAGAGTAATGAACACCTGACTGGCTTGCTGCATGGAATCTTTCTCTCCTGCCTGACTCTCTTACTTCATTCTGTAATCTCAGAAGATTCAGTCTTCCTTTTTCCATTTCGCAGCTCAACGAAGGAAAAGACTTCATGCCATCCTTATCACTATCAACCAAGTAAATGCAATGCTGTTAGTTGATGTTCAAGATGTCTGATTAAAGGCAGCCAACACCCTCTGGCATGTATTCCACAAAGAACTTCTTTCTTTCGTAAAGAAGTTGAATAGGCGGGGCGTGGTGGCTCACGCCTGTAATCCCAGCACTTTGGGAAGCCGAGGTGGGTGGATTACACTGTCAAGAGATCGAGATCATCCTGGCCAACATAGTGAAACCCCGTCTCTACTAAAAATACAAAAAATTAGCCAGGCGTGGTGGCAGGTGGTGTAGTCCCAGCTACTCCAGAGGCTGAGGCAGGAGAATCACTTGAACCCGGGAGGTGGAGGTTGCAGTGAGCCGAGATTGCGCCATTGCACTCCAGCCTGCGGACAGAGCAAGACTCTGTCTAAAAAAAAAAAAAAAAAAAAAAAGGTTGTGCTCGGGCAGTAGTGTAGAGATTGGTTTTCCTGTTACTGAATTCAAACTAATCTCTACGCTGCTTCCCAAGCACATCCTATATTCAACTTCTTTATCCCTGAGAAATTGCTTATATCTCTCCAACTGTTATTTCCAAAACATCCAGCCAGGTAACACTCAATTAATATTGTTTTATTAATTTTTTTTCTTCTTGAGATGGAGTCTTGCTCTGTTATCTAGGCTGGAGTGCAGTGGCGCGATCTCAGCTTGCTGCAATCTCTGCCTCCTGGATTCAAGCAATTCTCCTGCCTCAGCCTCCCGAGTAGCTGGGACAGCAGGTGTGCACTACCACACCCAGATAATTTTTGTATTTTTAGTAGAGATGGGGTTTCACCATGTTGGCCAGGCTGGTCTCAACCTCCTGACCTTGAGTGATCCACCCACCTCGGCCTTCCAAAGTGCTGGGATTACAGGCGTAAGCTACTGAACCCAGCCTGTTTTATTAATTTTGACAATAAATGAGATGAATTGTTAAAAACTACATGAAATGCATCTTTTTTTCTTATACATTGTGATTTGGTTATTTGAATTTCACTCATTGTTTTTCAATACTATTCTTCTTTTCCAAACATACTAAAGATACTTGATTTAAATAAAAGTACATTCAAATTATTATAAAGTTAAGATAGTTTTTACTTAATATCTACAGCCAGGGCTAATAAGTCTATGCAGCTCCCTTAAATACACAAAGTTCATTTTCTCTGTTTAACAGAAATTAAAAGAAAGATGTAAAATCAGGTTTGTAACCTTTCCAAAAACAAGTTCCCTTTTTTCTTCTCTGATTTTCTGAAGTTGTCTGTACCAAAATGATACTGTTATTTTGGAATGTTGATGTGGTAGGAAACTTCTACTTATGTCTCTAAAAACTAGACCATGATTACGTATCATAAAAATAGATGCAAAACGTGGCTATTCTGGCCACTTGAGGTCAGAGAACTTTGCCATGACTATGTTTAATTACATGTCCATACAACTCAATGACTTATTTTTTCAAAGAACAGACATTTTAATACAAGACAATCAAAATATGAACCTCAGTGGATGAATTAATAGATACCTTATAATCAAAATCTGTCAGCTTCTGAATTAACCCAAAGTTCGGTATTCACATTTTATCAATTACATTACATAGAATTGCCTTGTTTGAAATATTTAAGTATTCTTATGAGAAATACGTAATTACTAATTTACACGTATAATTTCTTTCTTTCTCCTCTAATTTGTTTTAACAAGTATGAGAGGTAAATTTAGCTAAAAGTTATGTATATGGAGAAACATAAAAGTTGTGTATATGAAGCAATTCTCTTAGAGGAACTCTAAAACTAATTGAATCATACCTGATATATTTGTTCTTTTCAACAATTCAGTTTTTTAATGCATATTTCATTAGGGTACCATCAGTGTGTTTTCCTGAAGCCTAATTACACAAAAAATTATCACATATTTTCCCTCCTTCGGGTCCAGACAGAGCTGTTATTGAGCTCCAGGCCTAGTTGCTGTTTTTGCTCAAAGAAATTTTCAATGTCCAGTGGCATCTCAAAGTAAACGTTGGACCCTACATTTTTTGTCCAGTAATGTATCCTGATTGTCTGTGGTCTCTTAAGCCTAATTCATTAAGACATTTTTTTTCACCCAAGAAATTAAGCAAATGTTAAATTTTCTCAGCGAATTTCATATTTTCGTGAAATTTTTACAATGGCTTGAGCAGTTTAAGAAGAAAAAAACCTTTTTGATGCTTTGCATTTTATTTGCTGGGAAATTACCTAGGCAAAGAAACTCATTGTTCCATTTTATGAACTTTACAATTCACTTAGCTGTCAAAGTTATTTCTGGTAACCCAAGAAAGAACTTGATATCACTTTTTTTTTATTATTATTATACTTTAGGTTTTAGGGTACATGTGCACAATGTGCAGGTTTGTTACATATGTATCCATGTGCCATGTTGATTTCCTGCACCCATTAACTCGTCATTTAGCATTAGGTGTATCTCCTAATGCTGTCCCTCCCCACTCCCCCAGCCCCACAACAGTCCCCGGAGTGTGATGTTCCCCTTCCTGTGTCCATGAGTTCACATTGTTCAATTCCCACCTGTGAGTGAGAACATGCGGTGTTTGGTATTTTGTCCTTGCGATAGTTTACTGAGAATGATGTTTTCCAGTTTCATCCATGTCCCTACAAAGGACATGAACTCATCATTTTTTATGGCTGCATAGTATTCCATGGTGTATATGTGCCACATTTTCTTAATCCAGTCTATCGTTGTTGGACATTTGGGTTGGTTCCAACTCTTTGCTATTGTGAATAGTGCCGCAATAAACATACGTGCGCATGTGTCTTTATAGCAGCATGATTTACAGTCCTTTGGGTATATACCCAGTAATGGGATGGCTGGGTCAAATGGTATTTCTAGTTCTAGATCCCTGAGGAATTGCCACACTGACTTCCACAATGGTTGAACTAGTTTACAGTCCCACCAACAGTGTAAAAGTGTTCCTATTTCTCCACATCCTCTCCAGCACCTGTTGTTTCCTGATTTTTTAATGATGGCCATTCTAACTGGTGTGAGATGGTATCTCACTGTGGTTTTGATTTGCATTTCTCTGATGGCCAGTGATGAGGAGCATTTCTTCATGTGTTTTTTGGCTGCATAAATGTCTTCTTTTGAGAAGTGTCTGTTCATGTCCTTTGCCCACTTGTTGATGGGGTTGTTTGTTTTTTTCTTGTAAATTTGAGTTCATTGTAGATTCTGGATATTAGCCCTTTGTCAGATGAGTAGGTTGCAAAAATTTTCTCCCATTCTATAGGTTGCCTGTTCACTCTGATGGTAGTTTCTTTTGCTATGCAGAAGCTCTTTAGTTTAATGAGATCCCATTTGTCAATTTTGGCTTTTGTTGCCATTGCTTTTGGTGTTTTAGACATGAAGTCCTTGCCCACGCCTATGTCCTGAATGGTATTGCCTAGGTTTTCTTGTAGGATTTTAATGGTTTTAGGTCTAACATTTAAGTCTTTAATCCATCTTGAATTAATTTTTGTATAAGGTGTAAGTAAGGAAGGGATCCAGTTTCAGCTTTCTACATATGGCTAGCCAGTTTTTCCAGCACCATTTATTAAATAGGGAATCCTTTCCCCATTTCTTGTTTTTGTCAGGTTTGTCAAAGATCAGATAGTTGTAGATATGCAGCATCATGATGACAGGACTTAAAGATGACATTTCTTCCAATAAGAATCGTCATTTGAAAATACCATGTTGTTTCCCTCAGGTCTCTGCTCAAATTCTACTTTATTTGTGAGCTTGTCCCTGATTATTCAAAATTAAGCCCAGTCCCCACTCTCCACTCAGTTCACTTTTCTCCTGGTGCTCTTTGTCTTTACCTTGCTGAATTTTTTGGTAACACTTCTTGCTACTAGACATATTGTATGGTTAGTAAGTATAATATTTGCTTATTTCCTGTTTCTTTCCACTAGAATATAAGCTCTTTAAGGACTAAATCTTTTCTGTCTGTTAAAACTTATATTTCTAACATTGATATGGTGCCTAAGATATAGAAGGTAGTCAATAATGTGTTGAATAAATAAAAATAAATATATTAAGCATTTGTGATGTGACTTGGGCTTTATAAACTAAATTTTTCACAGGCACTTGTGTAAAAGGTAGGTTTGTAGACTGGTTTATACTCTAATATTTCATTTATAAAATGGAATGGAAACTTATCTGTGTAGAAGAGATACTAGATGCTAGCTAGATCTGTTTGAAATCTTTTCAGAGCCAAGGTGGCTATTTATATATGGTGGCAATACTCTGATTTTATTTCCTCATTTCCCTTTTAGTTCATGTGGCTACAGTGGAGACCCACTATGTCCTAGATCCCTTGCTAGGTGTAAGGGGTACAGCTATGAACAACACACAGATACCCTGCTTCAGTGGAGAGTAGCCTAGCTATTAAAGCAAAAATTAGGAATAAATACGATTAGTGTTTTTACAAGTAAATGCCCTTTTAAATTGAGCACATGTTAGGTGCTCAAATATCATTGTTAAATAAATCAGTAAATAAATTTGTAGAGGCTGTATATCAAAACTCAAATCCTGACAGACACTTACTTCTAGAAGTCTATTTCATAGACTCACCTCTTAAAATATCTCAGTGACTAAAAGGATTTGGAGTAAATTGTCTAAAAGCATACTCATAGGTTCTAACCACAAAATACTTCCATCTTCCCACAAATTACTAAAGGAAGGAAAATTCTCATGTGAAGTTAGACCAGACTGTTTCTTTCAGAAATAAAAGTATTCAGGAATGTGTTTGTCCGTTGCTCTATCACCACAATCCAGGGCAGCGTCTGGCATGGAGAAGACAGAAAATGCATTTTTGTTGAATCAAACTGAAGGAATATAAGGAGGGAAAAAGATTTTAGTTCTATGGCCAAAAAGATTTCTAGAATATCACAATACAGACATTTTTAGCTAACTATTAATTTATTTCATTTTCCTTTGCTTCAAGGTCACATATGCACATATAATTTATAACTGCTGCAGGCAGAACCATTAAGAGAGCACAATTTCAAACAAGTGTAAGCCACATGAGGGCATAAACTTTATATTACGGTAAACCTCCCACCACACAGTCTTTAATGTAGCTGCATAATATGTATATTTGGTAAATGGCTAAATTATAATCCAACCTCTTCCCCTAAATCTTAATATGGATGAAGTTTAAATGGGTGTATGATACAGATAAGTTGCTCTTCAATTCCTAATTTGAAAATGATTTCCTAAATCATATACTATAACTTGTCCCTTTTGAAATCAAATAGGTGATTTACAAAAGTAAATGTCACCTAGTACTTAGTAGCTTTTGCACGTAAAAGAGAGATTTTAAAAGATGAGAAAAAAGGAAATTTGACATAAAATTATTATTTTATTTACACCATTTTCTCTTCATTTCTGAATAATTCAAGGAATGTCCCAGAATCATCTCTCAAAATAGAAGCTTGAAAAATCCTCATTGAAAAAGTCAGTTTTCAAACATTTTACATATTTCTTATTGAAAAACATGGATTTTCAGATTTCTTTAGCAAATCATTTATGGGCTGTGCCCCTTTTAGTGAAATGTAAGAAATTTTTTCTGCCAATTTATAAAAGCATGGAAAAACAGGCTGAAGACACAGCTTACAGCCTTTCGGCTTTAGTATCACTAGCCATCTGTTTTCTATAAGGTAGTTGTTTTTTCTTGTTAAGTTCACCGTGTGAAATGTTTTTCTTTTTTTTTTTTTTTTTCTTTTTGGTTTGTGAATTCTACCCAGTGATAAAACTCACCAGGGGACCATAAAGGCACAAATGGAATCTGGGAGAACTTTGAGACTTCTTATATTCACACCAGAATCTCACTTTACTAATCCAAATCAGAGACTTTTTTCCATGGGGATTTATTACCGAAATACCAAAGAGTCCTAACTGATTAAAGCAATTTTAATTCAAGAGGGTTTTCGCCTTACAACAGATGATTATTGAGAGAGATTTCAGGATTGTGGTAGTTTTTGGTGATACTTTCCTAAGGAGGCAAGTGCCATTTAGCTTTTTTCTGTTATTATAAGGAAGAAGCAGAAGATATAGTCTTCTCTAACAACTGGACATAAGGAAGGAAAGGTGCCTAATTGGGAATGATCATTCTAAAGAACAACAGTTTTCTTTTTGCACATCATTGGAGTGCTTATTGTGAGAACAATAGTAATTATTTCTGAATCTGGCATCAAAATACTAGAGATGCTTCTAAAAAAATACAAGTTTCCAGTTTCAAAACAAAATCAGAGTCACCAGAAGTAGGGTCTAGGAATCAGTATTTTAAAAAATTCTCTGAGTGATTCTGATGCAAAGCCAGGTTTGAGGAGCACCAACTTAAAAGAAAATCAAGGCTGAAATTAAAAAGAAAAAAACAAAAAACAACAAACTCTTCAATATGAGGGATACACAGCACTGAAAATCACAAACTACATATAATTTTTATGGAACTGATTTTGGATAAAATATTTGAATTACAGAAGAACTGAAAGATCATAAATATATGGTCACAAAAATAACCTGAAGCTTTGGATGGCTTGGAAAGACAATTACTGGGATTTGCCTCCCAATTATGCAAGCAAAATGCCACCTACTTTTTACAAACATAACTAGCAAGGTATGTATGGGTTATATTGGCAGAAGTCACAAAACATATTTCAATGGCTTAAAAGGCCTCTTGTCAAGGTGCCCTATAATTAGTTTCAAAAGCCTTCCAGCTGTGATTCCATTAAATGCAGGTGTATTGCTGTGGGCAGCTAGATCAGGTACTGTGGCATTAATAGGCTCAACTAATTGCTGCAGTGGATTTGTGCAGTATCGTATGCTTACTCAGAAAAATTTATCTTGCCCTCTTTCCTACTCTTACCATTTCTGTTCTTGAAATCTGAGTGCACTTCTGTTTTATGATCTTATTTATATAGACAGGCTTGACCTCAGGGCGTTTTGTGGAAGAAGCAGCACTCCTTCACTGTGATCATAGCCTTATATAAATGGATTTTTGTCAATATAATGTAGGTTTTTCTCTCCTGCTTCATCCTACTCCAGATTCTGATAGGCCCTATAAGGAGGAGAGAGGTGAGCATGACTCTACATTTGATACGCATGTAAATGGATTTGAATCAGGCAAGAGAAATCTGGGAACCTCTGTGCTAAATAATAATGGTTTGTGTCTAAATAACACATACTTATTTTTCAAAGCACTCTCACATCTATTTGATTCTCAGAACAACCTTGGGAAGAGGTATATTATCCCTATTTTTTAGGTGAAAATAAATGACAATCAAAAAAATTGTAATTTGTCAAATGTTACATAGCAAGTAATCTTCAGTGTTGGTGTGAAAAAGCAAAATAAATAAAAAAGCCTAGGTTTTCTGAACTCCTCAATTTCCATTCCTCCTGCATCGTTTTGCCTCTTAAGGGTTTCCAGTGAGTAGATTAGGAGCCAAAATACATCTGAAAAGCTGTTAGTTAGAGCTGCAAGTTTGCTTTCTCTTCCTCCATTTCTTCTCATTCTTTTGATTTGGGTTGGCAAGATCCTACTCACTCTGAAGATGAAGCCAAAGAAAGAAGACTGAAGGCCATCAGAAATCTATGGTCCAGACACCTGATGCTGCCATTTTTCCAGCCATGTCCCTTTTTAACCACTAAATTTTTCTTTCCTTTTTTTTTTTTCTCTTCTCCTTCCCTGCCTTTTAACTGTATTGAATTACAAATCGTTTCTGGATAAATTCTACTTCTTTCTCAATTCTCAGTTCATACATCACTTCCACAAGAAAAGGTATCCCAATCCCCCTACAATGGCTAAGCAATGCTTGTACACACTCCCTTAGCACTCTGAATTTATTTCTGTAAGTTGCTTATCGTTATGCACTTCAGTTCCTTGGTTATCTGATTGTCTTCCTAATTAGGATATAGCTACTTGGAGTTTGTTTTGTTCAGTTTTGGCACCTAAAGAAGAAATGGCACATAATAGGTACTCAGTATTTGTTGGATGGAAAACTATTGTCTCTGCTCATGGCCTTAGCATTCCATGCAGTGCAGTATTTCTGTGGATATTTCTTTGGAGACCCCAATCTGTTTCCTCACCCTGCCAAGACCACTTCAAATCCCCTACATGGCACACTGGACTGCATATATTTCATTTACTAAATGTAGCCATTTTTGTTACGCTGTTATTAGTCCCTTGGTTTGGAATGCATTTTATTATTATAATGCTACCTCTGTAGGGGAAATTAAATTTGACTTACATGCTTTACTAAAAATACCTAATTTATTCTTCCTGAGTTTTAGAAGCCAAAGAGCTTATTTCCTCTTTCCTCTTAAGAAATTCTGCAGAATGTTCCACTTGATGTGCTCTAAGTGCCATTTCACTTTTCTTGAAATGCATTCTTGTTTAGCACTATGAAAAGAAATAAAAAAACTTATTTTTTAATAAGTTTAAGAAAAAGAAATAATTTCTTTTGATAATAAACACTAGATATTAACATTTTAAAATAAAAATATTACTTTGGGTTTAATGATCATAACTTAAAGAAAATATCCATAAACTCTTCTCATTACACAAAATATTACCATTGGAAAGAATCCACATATACTGACTTTTAGGTAATATGCATTTTGCTACTTTATCATACTGGTTTTTTCCTTTACTAATATTTCTAATATTTAAATCTTAAGATGAACAAGCTGAATGATTAAGTGAAATTAATCTCTAATAAATTTAAGTGTAACATAGTCCTGTGTAAAAATCAATTTTTAAATTTTTGAAAACTTTAGAACATATATAATGGAGTTTGTAATTTATCATATGTAGGCTGGTATAAAGTTGTGTAAAGTCATGGCTGGGAGAGGGTTATTGTTGCAGATTTCATACTCCTGTAAGTTTTGACTAAACTCTTCACCTATCCATCTACAGTTAAAGGAATCCAAAGTCTGGGTCCCATAAGAAATAACCAACTATCTCTTAATTTTATGAGATGAGGAAGAATCATGTTGAATACAGTTGTCTCTCAAACAATATGGGGGTTATGGGTGCCAATAACCTGTGCAGTGGAAAATCCACATACAACTTTCAACTCCCCCCAAAATTAACTACTAATAGTCTACTGTTGACTGGAAACCTTACCTGTAACATAAACAGATGATTAACATGTATTTTATATGTTGTTTGTATTATATACTGTATTCTTAGACAATAAATGAAGCTAGAAAAAGGAAGATGTTCTTAAGAAAATCATAAGGAACGGAAAATATATTTATGATTTATTAAGTGGATGTGGATCATCATAAATGTAGTCATTCTTATTGTCTTCATTTTGAGTAGGCCGAAAAGGAGGAGGAAGAGAATGGGTTTGTCTAGGGGTGGCAGAGGTGGGAGGAAATCCCTTTATAAGTGGACCCATGCAGTTCAAACCTGTGTTACTCAAGACTCAACTGTATGTGAATACTGCTGTATTTGCAATTTGGTGTGGATATGCAGAATAATTTTGTCTATGCCTTAGAATTCCTAATTCCCAGGGAAGTCATTGGTAAATGTAGCTGGACATAAAATAATGCCTCTAAATCTACTTAACTGTTCTATATACCAATTCAGATACTGTGAATGGCCTTATTCCCTTATGGTTGAACCTCTACAACATCAGAGAGGTTTCTATTGGTGGATACATACCTTGAGTTTCTTTTTGTATCTAGCACATCTTGTCATCTCATTTGATAATATGGTCCAGTCATGAAAAGCTTGGTTGAGTTCATAATAAATCCCATAGTTCTTTATATTTGATATTTAGCCTGTAAAATTCCATTAAATAATTTTTAGTCATTGCTATTCCATTAACACTATAAGAATATCCAGATTCACTCAGTTATCTTCCATTAAATCAGTATGCAAATGGATCATACTTAGAATTTTTTTATTAGATCATATGCTTTTATTACTATAAAACAAAATGAGCAATTACATTTATTTCATTATTTGCTTTTATTTCTAATGCTTATTGCCAGTCGAATCTATTGTGACTAACCTGACTGTTACTAAACAGGAAAAAATTGAAGTTATAATTTGGTCCTGGGAGGAAGATTCCATTTTCAAATCTATAGCAAAGATTAAATTAAAAAAAAAAAAAACAAAGGAAAACACAGTTAAGAACTTTTAAAAATACTAGTTCAGACTTCAGAAAAATGAAAGAAAATGAAAACATGAATGTAATGTTATTTAAAAAGCAGCAGTTGATAGTTTTCTTTAAATTGTATTTTATAATGTTGAATTTTATTGAATTTTTCCTCAATGACTTTTTTATCATCCCCTGTTTAGTTTAAATGAAATAGCAAGCATAGTGCATTCTGTTTGCTGAATGGAGTCATGTTTATATAATGCAAGCTGAATATTTCTGGGGAAAAATTTCATTTCCTGCGCCCTATAAACTAATCTAAACAGAACTAAATGATAGTTGGTATGCAATCATTTACTATCCCTACTAATTAAAATACCTGAAAGACTTATTCATGTCATGGAGATAGTCTTTCCCCCATCAATATCCTGTGAGGCCTCAGGAAAGCTAGGGGAAATTTCACCGGATATTAGCATGGTAACATTCGGTGGCTACACAGGCGGAACACCAGGAAATGAAATTTCCACCATTTAGAGTTGGGAAATGAATAGAAAGAATGGGGTTCACAATCTTAGTATATTTTAATTGCTTCTCGTTCTCACACATTTTCTTTTAAAACACCCTTCTTAATCGCTTCCTTTTCTCATCTCTAAGGCAAACCATGCTTTACCTGTTTTTTCTTTAACCCAGGCTTCTCTTGCTCTTCATTCTTCACAGGAGCTCTATTTGTCACTTTTTCACTCTCTTATTCAAAATCCACATTTAGAGTGTGACTTAAGACTTTTGTACATGTAAATGTGCCATCCCCTTATCTTTTCTCTAACATAGCAGTCTGGCTGTCTAACACAATGTATAATAGTTATGGGCGTATATTTTTTTAAATATTGGCTCTGCCACTCACTAGCTTGGTGATCATGATTGACTCCAAGCCTCTACCAGGATGGTTGTTAGGACTACGTGGAAAATTTTTATCAGGCACTTAGCATAACTCTTAGAACACAATTAATAGCTGTCATTAATATTTCTACTGGGTTATTCTTCCTTAAGATTCACTCCAACATGCCTTGAATAAAGTTTAGAATTTTTAAAATAAAATTTGTTTATCTCTCCAAAACTTTTATTTCATTCGATGTCTAGACCATACACCTGTGTTACTTTCCTAGGGGTGCTTGATAACAAAGTACCACAAACTGGGTGGCTTATGACAACAGAAATGAGTATCTGAGTCTCTGTGTCTATTCCCCTCTTCCTTCCTTACAAGGACACCAGTCATATTGGATTAAGGGCCCATCATATTCCAGTATGACCTCATCTTAACTAATTAGGTCATCTTCAGTTACCTTATTTACAAATAATGTCACATTCTGAAGTACAGAGGATTAGGAATTCAGTATTTGTTTTAGCAGGACACAATTTAACCCAAAGTACCCAGTAGATATTTCTTCCTCCATTCATTTCTGAGACTCTGAAATTATCTTTAAAAATTTTTAGGCCTGGCGTGGTGGCTCATGCCTGTAATCCCAGCACTTTGGGAGGCCGAGGTGGGTGGATCTCTTGAGGTCAGCAGTTCGAGACCAGCCTGACCAACATGGTGAAACCTTGTCTCTACTAAAAATACAAAATTAGCTGGGCGTGATGGCACATGCCTGTAAACCCAGCTACTCAGGAGGCTGAGGTGGCAGAATCACTTGAACCCGGGAGGCGGAGGTTGTGGTGAGCCAAGATTGTGCCATTGCACTCCAGCCTGGGCAACAACAGCGAAACTCCATCTCAAAAAAAAATAAATTAATTAAATACTTTATCCCACCCAAACTTCATCAAACCCTTCGTATTTTCTACCTAGTGTCTCGTGGCTTTACCTCTCTTCTCATAACTACTCTTTCTCCTAACTCCAGTGTAACATTTTCCACTAGTGGCCTTTGGTCTCATTTATTTCTGATTTATCTTCAATTAGGTAGTTACGTTAATATTCCTGAAAGCTTCTTATATATTCTTTTATTTATTACCTTTATTCATTTATTCAGCAAGCATTTCATGTATCAGGTACTTTAATACACTCATGATATAGAGAGAAATTAAATATTTTTCATTCTCAAGAAATGTACAGCCCAGTAGAGTTTACATGCAAACAAACCAATAAGTGTAATAGAATGTTGCAGGTATTTGCCAGGTGTACGGATAAGGTGAGATGAGGGCAAGAGAAGAGAATGACCAAATTCCATGTGGGCATGTCATTAAAACTTTCCTAGTGGAAGAGGTATCACTTGTACCAAGTATTCTCATCACCTCCTTTTTTCGATAAATTAAACCATCCCCTCCTGAAGCTATGTATATGACATGTTTTCCTCCCTCTCTATTCCTGTTTTAGGTGGTTCCCTGCCTTTTTCCCAGGCAGAGTTTTCCTTACCCCCACCATCTCAAATACCTTCTATTTTTCAAGGCCTGCTTAAGAACCCACTTCTATTCATCCCTTCTCAGATAATTTCAGCTTATAGTGATACCATCTTTTCAGATTTCTTATTTGTAATTCTCAAACCTAGTATCTTATATAAACTATTTGCTACCTCAACTAATTGTGGTCATTGAAGAAACAACTGGATAGAAGATACTTTACATTTTGAATGTTCTTAGTAAATATTTGTTAAAAGAGTGATTTTATTAACTTTCCTCTAAGCTCCTCTGGAGTAGCTTGTGTGTCTTTAACTTCTGTATCTTTCTTCCATGGGATATATTCAGGCATACAGTAAGTAGACTCAATAAATACTTAAGTAATCTATGAAAATGAGTATAAGTGGATGTGCTAAGTATAAATAAAATAAGCTTTTAGTACAGGTATTTAATATCTTACTTCACAGTGTTTTCTAAATTACAAAAGTCAGCTTCTTTCAAACTAGACATTATACTATTTTTTGACTTCCTATAATGTCAAAACTCAATAATCCAGAATTCTGTATCTACAATTGAAGAAAGACTGTGTAATTGGACCTAGAAAAATGCCTTTTTTTTTTTTTTTTTTTGAGACCGAGTCTCGCTCTGTCGCCCAGGCTGGAGTGCAGTGGCGCAATTTCGGCTCACTGCAAGCTCTGCTTCCCAGGTTCACGCCATTCTCCTGAAAAATGCTTTTATAGTTTGTCCCGGTGTGGCTAGAATGAGTTAGTCATCGGCAACAAATGGTTCCTGCCGTGTTGCTGTGCACCACTGTCTTGGCTTCTGGACTGCTGGCCCGCACCACCACAAGAGCCCCACCCCTCCTCCAAGGTACCTTCCCATGGACATACCAGTTGGTTTAGAAATAAGAGTGCTGTTGTTTTACTCTCAGGCAAAGGAAGAGATGGTAAAGAAGTTAAAATCAGAGTCATGGTTGAGAGGGAGTACCTGGGCTCTTTCAGATCCATCCTGGCTAGTTCATAGAGAGAAGGAATCTGTTGCCAATTACCAGCAAAGAGCCAGGAGTAGCAATATTATACACCTTGGAAATGAATTTTTGGAAAAAACTGCTTTGGATTTTAATTTTCTCACTTGAAAAAAAAGCAACCCCCAAAACAATAAATTAAAGAAAGGAAATAAGGAAGTTAAAGAACTCAAATCCCAGAACTCTTTTGACTTCTCTGACCTCCAGCCTAGATGATATGCCCTTCCTACATGTTCCCACAACAACCAAAGTTTGCCTATAATTTTATATTTAAAGAATTATGTTCTAATAATCTGTTAATGCACTGGTTCTCTCAGTAGTCTGTAAACTCCTTAAAGGTAGAGAGGAATTCATTACTTTAACTGTATTCCCAGTGCTTGGCAAAATAACAGATAAATATTTGTTGAATAAATAAACAATATTATCAAAATGCATACATTATGTTATTTTGATGTTTGCTTCAAGAATAAATGTATTTATTTTATTATTTGAACACATTCTTAATGCCAAAGGTGTTGGAAGACTAAAACATACAGGGAGGACTGAAACTCACACAAAGGATCTCAAAACTGTGGCCTTAGCCATTATTATGGCTGGTATATTCTGAGGGATCATTGAATGATTTGCATTTATGGATTTCCACTTTCTCTCTGCTATGTATCCAGACTGTCTTGGTGTCTAAGGGTTTAAAATATGTTTCATTATCAAATAGGACACCAAAAGAGAATCAACAGATGATGTACTCAAAAGTGAATGTAATGTTATTCTGTATTCTGTTCACCCTTACTAATTTGAAGTTTGCTTTTATAAACAGAATTTTATATTTCCATAATGATTGAAGGTTGTTTTTTTTGTTTTGGATTCTAGGAAATCCTCAGGTTGATGTTCTCCAGACTTAGTTGTAATTCATGAAAATAAACAGCATTAGACAAAACCTCTCAAAACACAGAGGAAGATTTCCAAGATAAGGACCAATAATTCAACAGGCCCGAGGATACATATAGGTTAGAGAAATGGAAAAATAGAATGAGTTTATGAAATTTCAGTGTGTATGTAATTTTTCCAGAATGCACTAGTGAAATACACATATGAGCAAAATTATTCTACAAAAAATTCATTATCTTTTGCAGCTTCTGTATATTTTGGTTGTTTTTGGCAAGAAAGTTGAACTCCAAATGTCTCATTCTCTGATCCAAAGTTTGCTTTTGTACTAAACAAGTATTTAATAAAATTGTTATTATTTGCTAGATAAATAACTATCGATTAAATGGATTAACTAATGCCTCTATTCCTTTTTCCAGACTGACAAATTTAGGATGAGCTTTCAAACACACTTTAAAGCAAACTTATTTAAGACATCTTTAAATATTTCTTTTCCGCAAAAGTAAAGGCTCATATTTTATCTTTTTCTATATGTTAACAAGTAGAAAAATTGAGGCACACTTTTCATTTATTAATTTAGTAATAACCAGTTGACTAGTATACAACTTAGTTAATCTTTTGTCCAAACTAAATTTTATACTCCTTAGTTTAAGAAATGTTATACATTTTTCTCCTCTGATCTCAGCATGTGCTAATGACTGTATTAGCAAGAAATAAGTATTCTGTAGTTACTTGGAATTAAGCAAATTATTGAAAGATTTTAGAAACTTTAAATCTTTCCACACGTATTTAAAGAAAATGACGAGTATTGTTTTCCTTTATAGATATTTTATTCATAGTCACCATGTTTAAATAAATTAAAATATGAATTATACAATAATGATAAAATTCAGAATTTTAAAAACTGAATGAATAACATTAAGTAATAATCTAAAACTTTTGAAATTCTAATAAAGTTTGCCCATGTTTACTTATTAAGGAAAATAGCAACTTCTCCTTAGAAGCACATGGATTTGTAGGTGAAAAATCTCCGATTCATTCTTTGTATTTTCCCTAATAGGATAAAGAAGTATCTTCAGGTTAATTCTGTTGTTTTCTAAAGAAACTTGTAAAACCTCCTTCTTGATGTAGTAAAGTTATATGGAAAGAAGATGATTGTCTCATCCTCCTTCGTCTACCCCTTTCCCTCCTTCCTCTTTTCATCCTCCTTGTCTGTTTGCTTTTCTTGTCTTTTGTTCTCCCTACAAGTAGAGAAATTACCCAATGAAGAGCTTTGCTGTGCATCTAAAAAGTTATTGATATAACTTTCCAGTAAAGGCAACAACTCTCTTTCTCATACCAAGTATGACTATATGGCATTTGGCTGGTTTTGAGATTCAGAGCATATTGAGTTTTGATCTTAAACATGCAATAATTAAATTGGCTTCCATACAATTATCCACATTATAAGGGATAAACTAAATATGAAGATTAAGAGATGAATTTAGGTTGTGAAACAACAATTATAGTTTTATTTAAATATTCTATTATATGGAAGTGACTTGGAAAGGAATGCCAGAAAGAAGAGTAAAATCTAGTTTTAGTTTTGTTGTTCAGCAAAATCACTTATATTTTTAATAGCTAGAAAATAGATGTACATTAAATCTACGTAAAGCAGAACAACACTGAATACTAATTCAGGTCACTAGATGTTTCCAAGAGGATAAAATTAGAAATTGGCCTTCAGGATGACAGCACTAGTCTCCCTTGACCCCATGCCTCCAGAACTGAGCTCCAGAGGGAATAATGCAGAAAGAGACATCCCTTTAAATTCCTATTAGAAATTTTCTTCAAAATATTTTAGAATCCTTGGTAGTGAAATGAATGGGATCAAAGAGCCATTGAGAACTGTGGAATGTTTGGTGGATTGTAAAAGAAATTTCAACTTGCTCAAGGCAAGGGCAGAGAATAAAGAATGAATTGGAAGAAATAAGCTGACTACAATGTCTGGATTTTCTCTAGAGGCCCTAAATATTCTTCTGTATCAGGGAAAATTGAAAAAGAAGGCAAAATGCAGCTGCAAAGACATAATAAAATACAGAGTTAAATTGATTCTAAAATGTTTTATGTAAAATATTTAATTTTATACTCACTGAGTATACAATAATGAATATTCTCTTAATATACAATAATAATTATTTTCAGTTACAAAAATGAGTAAAAATATATGCTCTTCTTAGGATATAATGTCTGGAATAAAGGATAATACATCATATTCCTATAATTCATGGTGTTTTAAAGTCTAGTAGGTTTGGCCCACATTTAAATAAGCAGCTAAAATGGCACTTCTCTAAAAATCAGGTAATAGCCCAGGGTTGAAGCATATCATTTTGTATTCAATGTGGCCTAGATCTCTTACTTGGTATTCTTAACAATTGACTTTAGATATAAAAATCCCTTTTTATATACAAAAGAATATTACGAAATGACTTTACCATATAAAGCTTCTTAAGCAAACAACTAATATTCAATAAATTAATTCAACAAATACTTCTTGAGCATTTACTATGATCCTGACACTATTCTAGGATATCAGGATATATCAACAAAGGAAGCAAAATAAATTATATGTGTTCTCACAGAGCTATAATTCTACCATGGGGTGACAAACAATAAACATAATAAATTCAATATATAGTAGGCTTGAAAGTGATAACTACTACATTAAAAGAAAAAAAAGTAAGAATTAGTGAATTGAGAGTGTTATGGTTGTATGTGTGTGTAGTCATGTGCAATTTTTTTGGTAAGGTGACCAGAGTAGGTAACATTTGAGCTAAGACTGGAAGGAGATGAAGGAAATCTGGAATGTGGATACGATATATTACTGAATATTTACTTCTCCTTTGAAAGAGAAACAGCTAAGCAGATTTTTGGCTCTCCTGTTTATCTCAAGCAGTATTAGGCTAGGAGAGATTAAGTAGACATCATTCAGAACAACTACAAGTTTTTCATGTATTTAGGTAGGCAGACACATTTGGTATAGCTCTGTACCAGACTTATTCACTGAGGATTAATATTTAAGATTAGAACTAAGGTTGGCTATAAAAATTACTGCTGAAATTTCTAGTGTATAGATTATAGAGTTGGCTCAATTCTCTTTGTGGTGTTTTGCAGCTATTTAGTAGTTTGAGGTATGTGGGAAAAAAAAAAAATCTATGTCAAATGCATTAGCAGACTGAAATCTGCTCTTCCAGACAGAATTGTAGATGAGCATTGCATGTGCAGTATGTGTAGTTTTAGTTTCACATTTTGGCCACAGTCATTTAGATTTCCCAATGATACATGGAAAAAAACTTAAGTAGTACCTAATATGAGAGTTTTTCCTTTCTATTTTTTCCATTTTAAGTAAAGTAAAAATAGCAGTTTTACTAGTTAACTGAAAAAACTTTGCTTATGAGATTGGAAAACATTTAATGGTTGCACGGAAGAAACCAACCACCTTCACAGACAGTTTATCAAATTTTAAAAATTCATATGCTCACTGAAATGCATTGAAATGAAGCTTTCTATGAGTAGTCTCCTTTTTAATTTTTCAGATTTCAAGGAAAATTTTCAAAATTGTCATTATATTGCTTTAGAATATGAAACATGATTGTCCTTAGTGGAACAGAAATTTAACTCAGCTCAAATAATTATTGAATGCCTACTCTTGTTCAGTTGGTACAAGGAAACAGAGGAGCAGGGCACAGAAAAAGTAATAATTTGGATAACTATCTTAAAACCAGATTTAAGCTTGCGGGGCTCACTAGAAAGTAAAAGTCTTTGTAGTGGATTGAAGAACAGAAGATGTAAAACCCCATAGGCCTGCCCCATACATACTTATCCTCCCACCATCCCATAGATCTTGAGGCTGAGATAGAAAAAAATTGTCAAAGTATGTAATAGATCCCCCTCAACTATCCCTGGTGGCTTCATATGTATTTAACTTTTAAAATTTCGGAGTTGTTTAAGGAAACCAAGATGAGGAATTTGGAATTTTTGGCATCTCCTCTGCAGGGTCTAAAGAAGGAATTGAATGCTGTCCCTCTTCGTCTTTCCCTTCTAATGATAAACAGTGCCCTAGGGCAGAAGGAAGAGAAGGATTTCCTTGGTAGGTTCTCTGGAACCCCATCCAGCAGCCCACGCTCTGCTGTGCATTACCAAAGGCAGCATCTGTGGCATCCAGACCGACACGTGGGCTGCTTTATTACCTCCTCCTTTGTCTCACAAGGCATTCTCTCTCCACTTCATGAGGCCACCAGCTGACAGTGTCATGATTATAGTCCCTCAAAGACCTTTACAGTCAGAGAAACTTTAAGTAATGGTAGCCCAGTCTTCACAATCCCAAAAGGGACCTAAATCAGCTGGGTCAGGAAGGCTGAAGGGTTGCTGTAGCTTTCTGAAGCTTGTTCTAAAATATGAACTGTTGTGACTGACACAGTCTTCTTCCTTTCTGGTCACACAGAGGCCTGAATGTCAGGGACACACCTGGTAAGAACCACCAAGTGACCATTCCCTTTCATTCAAAAAAGAGTTCCTAAGAGCACATCCTCTCTGGAAAGATTAGGGAAGGAGGAAAGAGAGCTAAAAGTGCTTATCTTTTTAATAGGCATATCAATGAACTAGTTCCTTACTTTCCTCATTCACATCTGCATTCATCGATGCTACACATACATTTATCAAAGACGGATTATATAACATTAAATGTGAAGGTTGCTGAGGTAAACACAGTTCTGGCTGTCAAGGAGCTCACAGTCTCACAGCTCACAGGGGAAAATGATCAGCACAAACCTTTGTCTGAATAAGAGATTTAAAATTTTTATAACATGTGTGTGCTGTGTATTATTTCTGCTTGGAAGAACTTTAGTTAATGGCTAGAGAATATCTAACATAATTTTAGGGACTTTTATTTCATATATTTTTCAAAGCCTTTAAGTAGACTCCAATAATTTAATATGCAAATACAATCATCTCTCTTGGCCAGTCCAAGGTTTCAGTATGGCCGTTTCTATGCAGGCTTTTTTTTTTTTTTTTTCCCACAAGTATAATTGTATGAAAAAATGTGGATGCAGGGCATAACATATAGTTGGCAAGCTGCAATTGTGATAATTTAGTTTCTAATTGTTATAATAAGATGGTGGATTTGGTCTGCCATCTAGTGATTAAGAACTGAATTCTTACAACTAAATTTAAAAGCACTTGAGATTTATGAGAAGAGAACATTTGGTGAGGGTAAAAGAATCTTGTAGGTTGGGAGATAAAAATTTTGGAAGTTAAAACACCATGAAAATTACAAAACAGTGATGATATTATCAGATTTCTACCAGTCCTAATCAATTTTAGGAAAGTTAAACAGCAAAAACTACAAGTAATACAAAATTATAGTTTTGGCGTTCTTTTTTAGATTATGTAAAAATATTTGTTTATCCAATTTTTAAATTTAAATTTTATTTTTATTTTAAGTTCCAGGGTTTATGTGCAGGATGTGCAGGTTTGTTACATAGGTAAATGTGTGCCATTGTGGTTTGCTGCACCTATGAACCCATCACCTAGGTATTAAGCCCAGCATGCATTAGCTATTTTTTTCTAATTTTTACTAATGCTCTCCCTCCTCCAACCCCACCCTACCCCTGACCGGCCCCAGTATCCAGGTATTTTAAGAAACATTTTTTTATTTTTATTTTCTTTTTTATTCCTGGCCCTTGAATCTAAGCTTTGGACGTCAGCTTGGGTTAATTTTATGATTTGGATAGAGAAATCAGGAGGACAGAATTGAATTTCTCAGAATGTCATTTGAAAATTTTTGTTATTTTATACTGTATTGTCATTTATAAAATAATTCTATTATGACAACTTTACTGCAATATTTTTCAACAAATTGGCTGCAATTTTGCTTTCTATTTTACTTTTCTTTGTGTTTAAGTAAATGTCTGTGTAGAAAACAGAAGGGACAACTTAATCATATGGTGTACAACTACCATGTAGATCCGCGAAAACTGCAAGACACCCTGTATTTTCTACCCACTGTTTCTTTGTACATGTCTTTCATTCAGACATGAACAATGAGAGTTCACTGAGTTTTTGAGCCCTCTGTGATGTGTATGGATTCTTGTCTGAGTGAAGAGAAGACAAAGTTTAACAGTGAATGTGGTTTTTCATCTCCTTGCTATTTAAAAGCATTCCAACCAACTTTCCACATCATCTTAAATTTAATTATAAATTCTCAGGAGAAAGGAACCCATGATGACTCAGAGTATAAAACTAACCTTTAACATTATCATTTAAAGAAAATAATTCAGTGGCCCACTTCTTTGCCCCTTGAGTTGAAGTTGTGTTGTCTTAAACTTTCAGAAAGAAACTGCTCTTCTAGGTGTTAACACAAGACTGAGACAATGTGTCTTTTTATTCCAACCCTAAAGGAGCCACAAGGAACAAGATAAGCTACTCCTTGAAGAGTCCCTCACATATTTTAATATTTAATTGACATTATTACGTGTCATCTTGTTTTTGTTTTTTATATTCTCTGCTTCCAAATATCTAATTATTCCTTCAGCAATATATATCCTCATATATAATATCTATCCAATAATAACGTATTTTGTTATAATAATTCATTTTATAAATCTTCAGGGGATAACTTATCCTGTTTTCTATGGCTCCTTCAAGATTTATACAATAAACAAACATATATAATTAAAATTATATAATAAATTTACTATATTCATTTATTATATAACAAATATAGCACTCCACAATGTTATATATATAAAACATACATGTATTGTTATATGTGTAACATATATAATATATATAATACTCCACAATAATATGTTTTGAGGACAGAAAGGAACACATATGCTTCCTTCTTGTCTTTTCTTTTTGTGAGTCAGGGTCTCACTCTGTTGCTCAAGCTGGAGTGCAGTAGCATAGCGTGCCCATAGCTCACTGCAGCCTAGAACTCCTGAGCTAAAATCATCCTCCTACCTCACCTTCAGAGTAGCTGGAGCTACAGGCACGTGCCACTATGCCTGGCTAACTTTTAAATTTTTGCAGAGATAGTATCTCACTATATTGCCCAGGCTGGTCTTGAACTCTTGGCCTCAAGCAATCCTCCCACCTTGGCCTCCCAACGTGCTGGGATTGTAGGTGTGAGCCACTACACTGAGCCACATGTGCTTTCAATATTTTGCACAATTAGTACTAGGCACATATGCACTTAACTCCCAGCACCCCCACCCAAGAGTGTGTAATGAGAGAAACAAGCTAATTGAAGTAGTATCTCATTTTCAGGTAATAGCATTTAACATTTGTAAGTGGATATTTCCTTCTCAATCATAAAACTTAATGAGCAAAGTTACTCTTAAGTTATCCACTTAATGGAATTGTTCAGTGAACTATGGACATAAGCCCATTTTTATACAGATTGTGTCTTTGGAAATGTTCTTCATGGAATTACACTGTGTTAAAGTGATATTTCATCTAAAAGTCACACTGTTTATTTGATAAATACATTTCTCATTTTTTCAAAATAATCTTCCAGAAAAGCATATTAAAACATAATTTCTATTTTCCCCTTGGTTTTAAATGACTATAATAGCACTATGGACATAGAGCTAATACTGTTTTGTTGATTAGATATGTATTATGTGATACAAGTCTTTTAATGAAGATAAAACAGATTAGAAACTTAGTCCTCATCTTATAAAACAGCACACAAACCATTAGGATGCAGTAGTGTTACTCTCTGAAAGCAATTTTCCATTTGCCAAATATCTGTGGTGAAAGACTAAATATATAAAGCAAAGTATTCCACAGGACAGTGAGAAAAATGTTTTTATTCCAGCTTTATTAAGGTATAATTGACAAATAAAAATTATATAACGCAGATTTTTGTATTAATATCTGTATTGTAAACTAAAATAATTTTCACATGTAACTTTGCATTATCATTTGAATATATTTATATGCCACATGATAATATCTTTCATAAACTGATTACAACTACATTAAAACATCTTTTTATGAAGTACAAAGTTCATGCTGCGCAATTAAACTAGTTTATCATAGTTTAGATTCATTCATTATATCCATCCAGTAGACAAGTATTTATTAAATGGCTGTTCTATGAAAGGTATAGCATCAAGCTTTAGAAATACAATGATGAGGCCGGGCACACTGGTTCACGCCTGTAATCCCAGCACTTTGGGAGGCTGAGGCGGGTGGATCACTTGAGGTCAGGAGACCAGCCTGGCAAACATAGCAAAACCCCGTCTCCACTAATACAAAAATTCACTGGGTATGGTGGCGGGCACCAGTAATCCCAGCTACTTGGAAGGCTGAGGCAGGAGAATTGCTTGAACCCAGGAAGCGGAGGTTGCAATGAGCTGAGATCGCGCCATTGGACTCCAGCCTGGGCGACAAGAACAAAACTCCATTTTAAAAAAGAAAAAAAAAAAAAGAAAAGAAATACAGTGATGAACAAGATGCCTAGTCCTTACCTTCATCTAGTTTTTCTCTAGTGAGGGAGATAAACAAAAATAAAAAAGTAATACTCATTCTAATAAATTTCCTGAGGGCAGTGATTTTTGCCTATTGGTTCACATTTTAGTATCTCTTCAATTACCTAGCATATAATACACAATGAATGAATGAATAAATGAATGAATGGCTGAGTGAATGACTTCTTTGAAAAGGTCTCTGAAAAATATCAATTGGGTAAAGGAAGTCTAATTTTTGCAGGGTAGTCAGAAAAGAATTTCGCGGGGAGATGACATTGAAGTCAGTAATGATAGATAGCCATGTGGGCCTGGGATGAAGGAAGGAGAGGTAGTGCTGGGCAAAAGTGGTCAAGTTGTGCAAGAAATGGGAAAGAAGGTCTTTAGCCTTTATAAGGAAGTTTTAAATTTAAGTAGTTGGGAAGTTCTTGATGTATTTAAGCAAGGATGATTTGATCCACATTATGTTTTAAAATTCTATAGTATTTCTTATAAAATCACAAAGTTAATGATGTAATATATGTGTTTACTTGTTAGTAAATGTATAATAGAACTGCTCTTGTGCAATATGTGTACACACACACACATATATATGTGTGTGTATTTTCCCAAACTTTCTTAAATTGTAATGTAAATGTAGAAAAGCACTAGACAAATATATATTAACTCACTGTATTATTTTGGCTATGGTTTTCCTTAATTAATTTCGATGCAAACATAATTAACTCATTATCTGCGTAAGTTTTGTATTTCTGCCACAGTTGAGTAAACACCATCAATTTAGGATATAAAATGGAATTCTACTCCATGAAATGGGACATGGTTATACTTTTTTACTGTACATTTAAAAATAATTTTAATAAAAACATATACCTTTTTCTTTTTTGAAATTTTTTTCTATGGTACATGAAAACCTACTGTCTCCTGTTGTGGAATTTACTAAAGTTTCCAGTGAGTTGCAAGTCATAATAGGGTTCACCAAACATTTAAATTATATATTCTCCTTTGAACTATTCATTTTCTCCCCATTTTCAGATGGTTCTCTTTTGTCCCTCTTTATTGATATTCTCATGTTTCATCATTCATACCTTCCATAATAAAATCTTGAAGGAAGCATTATCTGGTTAAAAAATATGCCTCCATTGTATCACTTTTATTTCCTCCCCTATCATGCAAGGATGCATTATCATTATTTCATGGTGAATTACATATTATTTTGTTATGAAATGAAATCAGTTCATCTGTGTTTGGCTCCTTGGAAGGTTACTTCTTAGTCCAGAATTTTTTAGAATCCACAAGATGGCTCACCTTTTATTTTCTCAATTCCATAATTTCAGATTACTAACCTCTTCTTTCTTTTCTTCTTATTTTAGAAGGATATGGTGAAGAAATAGCCTGCACTCAGAATGGCCAGATGTACTTAAACAGGGACATTTGGAAACCTGCCCCTTGTCAGATCTGTGTCTGTGACAATGGAGCCATTCTCTGTGACAAGATAGAATGCCAGGATGTGCTGGACTGTGCCGACCCTGTAACGCCCCCTGGGGAATGCTGTCCTGTCTGTTCACAAACACCTGGAGGTGGCAATACAAATTTTGGTAAGAATGTTTAGGGCCAACTCATAATTGATCCAGTTACTCACCTTTATAGTTGCAGTGTTTTTCACTTTCAGCGTTCAGCAACTCAAGAGAATAATGAAGCAGCTTTTTCGGTGGCTTTTGGGGTTAATGATTAATGATTTCGCTTACTCACTTTATCTAAAGTTAGATAGAGGCAGACAGTAATTTCCTGTCTTCTTAAATATCTGAAGCATTTGGGCTGAATTTTGGTGGTTATGTCTAATCTGAGAATTTCTTGAATCACTTAAGATGGTCATTTGTTACCAGATGCATGATGAGTGCCTCCAAGTTATTTTTCAGTTTCCCTTTAAGTCCATTAATGCCTGAGAGAAGATCTAGAAAACACATTTATCTACAATGATGCCAACTTTGTCCTAGTGAATGGAATACATATTCCTAATGTAATTTAGTGCCACAGCACTGTATTACACTGGCTCTTAAATGCAGAATGTTTTTCATGTTGGCTAGGTAAAGAATGAAATAGATTTCCAGGAGAAAATATAATATAAAGTAAAACTTTTAAAACTTCTTTGAAGAAAAAGTTTCTGTGTTTAACAGATATTATGTATTTCAGTATGAGTACATATTTTAAAGATACATGTTAGGGAAACATGTTTATATTTGTACGTTTCAATAAACAAGGTAAGAGCAATATTAAACCTTCAGGTTATTTGTGTTAGTAGTCATGAGACTTCTAATTCATCATTGTCAAGACAATGTGAAGGCTTTATTTTTTTTTTCAAAATTTCATTGCAAATAACAGCAAATACAATAAAGGTTTCAACAGTATGTACATGGAAATAGATAGCAACTTACCTTTTCTCTGCTTCTTGAACAGAAACAATGTGTCTTGGATAAATACTTACACTCACTTTTCAGTAATGTAATAAGAAATATATAAAAGAAAGAATTAAAACCAAGAATATAAGAGCTACCAAAAGCAAATACAATTATCAAAGAAGCCCAGGAATAAAGTAAAATTAAATCGGTGGGGATAAGTGAATAGCAAATGGGAACAACGGTGGCAAATATCAGAAAACACACCAAAATGTACAGTCTCCTTCAAATAGTTGGTCTAGGAGCTGGCAATCGCATTATACACAGATGCCATAAGATAAAAAGTGGTTGAGTTCAGCTAAATTTACGAGATAAAGAACACACCAGAAAATATATTGCTATAGACCATGTGAAAATTCTGACCTATCATTTTATCGTGAACCAAAAAAAAAAAACAGAAAAAACTTAATAAAGTAATTCTCTTTAAGAAAGAAGGCTATGAAGCAGAAAAAAGTAATGGTCAGAAAAGAAATAGAAGGAAAATCAAATCATCACAAAGAAATGAAGATGAAATAGGAGGGATCATAAGGAGAGTTGATATTACACAAAATAAAGCAAGGGCCATGAGAATAGGAAAATAATGAATTACAATTTTTAAAGAGTTAAAAAATAATAGATGTAGAAGGCAAGTAAGGGATAACCCTGAATATGGGCACCCAAAGAAAAAATTAATATAATTGAGTAGAACAAATAACAATATAATACAAGAAAAATTTTATGAAGTAAAATGAAACTTTAATGTCAATATTGAAATGGCAACCACATGTCTGAAAAATTGACCTAAAAGAGTTAACAGAGACATGTGTAACTTAATAAAGTCATTAAACTTTAAATTTAAATCAATACTTCTTTAGAATGTCAAAGAATAAGAACAGATTATTTCTCAAGGGAAATTTATTAAGACTGGTCACAAATTTCTCCACAGTATCTAGTGTCAGAAGACAGTGGAGCAATATATACATATTTCTTAAGGAGAGAATATGGTTAATTAAATATAAATCCATTCTCTCCTTCAAATATAAAAGCTACAGGGAAAACATTTCTCTGGGGTTATTGTTTCTATAAATTTCTCAGGGAAGCTACCATTGGCTAAATGCAAGGCAACCAAGAGTTAATTGAGGAAACTGTCAAAGAACTTATGTGAGCATTTATTATATTTAACTGTAGAAAAAGGCTAAAACAAATGTGTAAGTTAGGGTGACAGATGGGATTGTAAATATTATAGTTTCTGACAATGCAGAAATAATTATAAAACATATAATGAAAGGGGGAGAGGCAAAAGAAAGTATGAACTAGAGTGAGTTTGGTAATTCCTCATCTTTAAAGGTAAAAGTCAGATAATATCATTCAAACCTGACAAATCACATGAACAAAGTAGTGGCACATTTAACACTACAAAAATAAGTGCTAAAAAGAACATTTCCTTGTTAAAATTGAATGCTAGAAGAAAACCTGAGGGGCATGTAAGGAAAAAGAAACACTGTCAATTTTATCATTTCTCATTTTAGTGGAACTAATAGAAACTGTCTAAACAAATATAGATCTATGAGTAATGTAAAAGAATGTTAACATAATTTAACAGAATATGGAATATAATTGATAGAACTAATATATAAATCTTTTTAAACATAAGAAGTTCTAACACACCAAAGATACTTGAAAACACAGTGAAACATTTTATTTTTAAAATTTTAATGAAAAATCATACCTCTATGCTTATATAAATAAAAAGAAAGAATAAAAGTATGTGCATTTAGCATCTTTCTCAAAAAGTTAAAAAGAATCAACAAAATAAACTGAAAGTAAGTGGAAGAAAAAAATTGTAAAGACAAAAACAGCAGTTGAAAAGTGAGAAAACTGAAATATAGTAGAAATAATATGTAAATCCAAAACATGGTCCTATAAAAACCCAGCCAAAAGATCTAACCTAAAGCAAAAAATGATAAAATTACCTAACGAAAGTAAAACAACATGAAAGAATCATTAAGAGGTCCCTTTATTCAACTGTATCTTCATAAATTTGAAAACCAATATGAAATGAATAATTTTCTAAGACAATGTAATTTACTAAGTCTAGCCCTGGTAGAAAGAGAAAATCTTAGAACATGAATTTTCTTAGAAGAAACAGAGAAATTTGTAAAGCAGCTAGATTCCCAAAGCAGCAAGTCCAGGTGTTTTCACAGTTGTGTCAAACAACTAAAAGATCTTAAAAAGAAATCAGATGGTTTTAATGCTTTTAAATCCTCTTCTTGAACATTGAAAGAGACAGCAAACTTTCAAAGTTTTGCTATGAAGGAAGTATATTATTTACAGCAAAAGTAGTAACAATGACACACACAAAAAACTATGAACGGATCTTATAAACTTTTTTACAATTCTAAATAAAATATTAAGTCTATTAGCATATTAAGAATAATTAGTCATGAAAAAGTGGAGATTATTCCACAAGTGCAAAATAATTGACTATTAAGGAAGCTATTAATAAAAATGATTACCTTAACAGATCTATGAAGAGAAAGTATAAGAATTCTTTCATAATTAAACTAAAAGTATTTGACAATGATCAGTAAATACTTTTGATAGATAGTTACTAACTTGGTAATAAATGATGTTAACATAATACAGTATTTACATCTCAACTTAAAAGTTTCATTATGCTTAATACTAAAAGCATCCCTACTAAACACAAAGATAGAATGAGTATCCATTATCACCATTACCATTTAACAGTACTGAATGTGCCTGAATAAATAATTTGACATTAAAAAAAGAAATCAGAGGTTTCAAAAATCTAAAAAGAGGAGCAAAAACTATCCATTTGCAGAAAATACAATTGTATGCTTACAAGCCTATTAAATTGAGTAAAAAAAAAACTACAAAAAATAAAAGAATTTAGTAAGACATGAGAGTGCAAAATTAACAAGCAGAAATTAATAGATTTACTATGTATAAACAATTACATCATAGAAGAAATAACAGGAATAAAAATTACTTATTTGTAATAGCAACAGATGCTTAAGGATAAACAACACAAAATGTATGAGATCTGATGAAAATTTTTAAATACTGCTAATTCAAACTAAGTATTTAAAAAACTGAATGTCCTATTATGTTCTTGGTTAGAACGACTAAACATTACACTCACCTAAATTCTCCATAAGTTAATTAGTGATTTTAACTTGATCCCAATATAAACACAGCACACTTTCTTTGAGAATTCAACATATTGTAAATTAAAGTTTTCATAGACTAAACAAGAAAGAATAATCAGGCAAATCCTTAAGAATAAGAGCAATTAAGGATGACTACCCCTACAAGATTTTTAAAAGGATTCATTAGTTTAAAAAATGTGATGTAGATACATGAATAAAATAAAATCTTGAAGTAGATCCAAATATACATGGTCAGATTGAATACAATAAAGATGGCATCTTAGCAGTGGAAAAAAGAAGAATTGTTTCATAAACCTTGTTGGAATGGCTAGGCAATCATCTGGAAAAAAATGAAGTTGAATAATAAAAATATATTCTACACTAGCACAAATTCTAAATAAAGCAATGATTTAAATGAGAAAAATTAAATCATAATGATTTCAAAGACAACATAGGATAATTTCTTTATAGTCTTTTACAATATATGACTTTATGAATTCTGACTCAAAGCCCAGAGGGCATAAAAATGTACAAAAATAATGAACATTTGTATGACACAAAAAATGAGCAAAGTAGAAATGTTTGCAACTCAATTCACAAAGAATTAATATTCTTTACATATAAAGAAATACTAGATATAAATAATTAAAATATCAATAACCTAATAAAAATATAGGCAAGGGAAATTTGCTTATCATTCAAACAAGGAAATACAAATGATTTTTCAATATATGACAAAACTGTCAAATTTTCTCATAATAAAATAAATGTGAATGAAAACTATACTGAGCTATCATGTTTTACCTATCAGATTGGCCAAAATTAAAATGTTTGATAGCATACTGGGTATCACTGCATATTGCCTGTGGGGAAATGTGTCCATTATTTGTGGAGTGTAAAATGGTATAATTTCTGTGAAAGGATATTGGTAATATCTATCAAGTTACCAATGCCTATACCTTTCAACTCTAAAAGGATATTGGGGAATTTATCATACAAATATACTTGCATGTAGCATATATGTAACAATTACTCATTACAATATTATTTTTAATAGCCAGCATGACCTGCATTCTAGGTTGCCCAGGAAAACCCCAAATTACATCAATTTTCTTGGCATAATAAACAATAACTTTCACTTTCATTCTTAAAATTGTCCTGGTTAGATGATAAAGTACATCCTAGCGATAACGAAAGATTAGAAACAATCCAAATGTCCCTAATGGGTAAAGGTCAAAATTAGTTAAATAGATTGCGTTAGATTAATACAGTGGAATCTTATAAAAAAATTAAGAAAAACAATAAAGAAACTATATACTGATGAGTAAAGATCTGTAAGATTTAATGATCTATGTGATATACAGACAAGTGAAGAACAGTATGGAAAAAGTAGAAAAATGAGTCTATAATAATTTTCTTAAATATGCCAAACTAAACTTGAGAACAACATACAAGAAACCAATAATAGTGGCCTCCTGTGGGGGTGGGGGTAAAGTGGAAATAGTGAAAATAGGACCAGATGGAATGACATTTTTTAGTGTATAATTGTACACTTTTAATACATTTTTGCTTTTGAACCATATGAATGAACAGCCTTGCTCATAAATTATAAAAAGCAAAAATAGAGAATATTGATGAAAGATAATTCATTATAGCTTTAATAGCTAATTTAATAATTTAATGAACTTTAAATGTCATATAAATGTGAAGAATATTAATATCATGTTAGAATTTTCCAAAAAGATGGATTTTTTTGCCTTTTATGGAAGTATTGATCCAAAACCTTTTGAATTCTGCTTACTGCTGATAGTGTTATCACTATCACTGTAATTCTGACTCCAGAAGAAATCTATTATTGAAAGTAAATATTTAGCAGATTCTCAATAATTGTTTCTTCATAAAATAACACATTTACTCTTTTCTTTTTACAGGTAGAGGAAGAAAGGTAAGTGTTACTTTGCATAGTTTCTTTTTCATAAGCAGAGCTATGTCCAGTGTTATCCACACAGAACTGTGCTCTGGAACGTTTGAAAGCTTTTGAAAAGTACAAAGTACCATACAAATACATTGTGACAAGTATATGAGCACAGTTCAGCTACTGTGTTTCCAAAGGACAGATGCCTCTAACCATTCACTTTATGGTTAATTTCTCTTTGTATATCTGTTTCTGCCAGAAAGTTGTGACATCTTTAGGGATTGACAATGTCTTATTAACCTTTTATTCTTTGCATTTATCATTGCATAATACATACTTTGCACATATTAGAAGTACGATACACATTTGATGGAAGAAAGAAAAGATAGGAGGAAGGGAAGGAGGAAGGAAGAAAGTGAGGGAAGGAAGGAAGGAATGAAGAATGTCAATTTGACTTCAATGGGCCTGTAGCCCCTCTCTCATTGGTTGGGAAGTAAAGATCCAGAATTAATTGAACATTTTACCAAATAGATATTTCTTCCATTCCTCTCCCCTCCTTCACCTTCAGAGAGCTTAAAATCTAATTCTGGACACAAGCTTTACACTTGAAAACAGGGTAGGCTGCATCCATTACCCGAGTATAGCTGGTCAGCTTGGTCACTTGCCGTCAATAAGGTAATCCTATGAAGCGAAGATAGTTCTTTTTGCCTGAGAGTGCTCTCTGTTTTTTGGTTATCTTGAAAATTATGGCATTTGCTTCAATTGTATCCAAATGAGATGAGCACAGGGATCAAGGGAGTGGAAACTGTCACTGGTCCCAATTTCCATAAATTTTCTTTACTTTTGCACACAGTGGAACTTCAATAAAATGACTTATCAGATAACAGATAAAGCAATGCTACACCTTCATGATAAATAAGAGTGATGCTATCAAGGGGAGATCCTGGCCAGTTTTACACATTTTGATTCAGAGGGAAATATCATAAATTTGTCTCATTTGGAATAAATTAGATATGAATATATGTCAAAGGAGAAGGGCTGCAAATGCTGTCTCACATTTAATTTATTGTGAAAACGAAAATAAATTGAAACTTAGCAGATTGGTATAGGCCTTGAACAAACTTGACACATAGGTGAAAGATAGATGGATGGATGCATGGATGCATGGGTAGACAGATAGAGAGACAGATCAATCTATGAAACAACAAAAAATCCTAACAATGAGTACTGCCATGAAATAATCAGTTTAATTCAGTTAGCAGTTACCCGACTTAGAGAGATAACTGGTAGGCTGTGTCATTTGCTGCCTTTCTCCAAAGGTAGTGTGGGAGAGCTGGGTGAAGAATATACTCAAAGCAGCTGCCAATGTAGCAGCCACTATCTTCATGACTTGTTTTCATTTGTCATCAGGTATCATCAGAAACACAAGAGCAAAGCAATGTTATAAAAATGCAATTTGTTCTTGGTTTATATCCATTTTGATATTTATTTACAACTCATTGATTGATTGATTCATTCGTTAATTCATCTTAACTCCAACATAATTACTGAACCTTTTTTATATGGCTGTGAGGCAAATGGTATAGATGATGCAAATGTGAGAAAAACACTGTAACTGCTTCCATGGTAATGACATTCTACAAAGTATGTCCACATGGTATTAAATGATAAGTAATTGTAATGCATATCTGGATCTGAGTACATGAACTTTATGTTTCTCAGTGGATATGAAAATTAAATTTAGTAAAACTTTAGACAAACCATTGTTCCATACAAATTAACTCATTCAAAGCCCGTGTTAATACAAACAGTAGAAACAAATATTTACATTTGTGGCTTATATCCAAAATAAGAAATCTATAGAATCATTAGGGAATTTATTATCAGAAACCTATAATTGAACACTTAATCCCTTTTAAATATTGTGCAGCAACAAAACAGTCATATATCAAAAAGCCTACAATTTAGGTAAGACAGGTATCAGAGAATTCTATTCTCCTACATACAAAGCAAGTATAAAGTGCATTTTGCTTGTAGGTCTCTTAGGATGGAAATTTCACAACTATTCTTAGCAGGCTATTCCATTTTTCTCATTCTGACTGAAATAATTTGTCCTCTCTTTTTATTTGTTCTTCTAGTCTTGTTCTAGAAGGAGCGTTGTTTCAGCATCATAAAGTCCTTTGTTTATTGCACACAAATTCATGTACCCTTTCTAAACAATTCAAATTCTTTCAGCATTTTGAAAAATATCTTTTATTATAGCTCTTACACGGTTAAATTTTATTATTTTTCTATTTTTTAAAACAGACTGTAGAAGTTAGTGGATGTGAACATGCAGAAATAAGCCTGTTTTACTTTGAAGCCCATATATGTTGATTCTTTCTTGTCCTAGGCTTTGTGTAGGTTGGCTGTTAGTCCCTAGTGTTTCTATCTTGATCTTACCCTATAGAACTGCCTCCTGCTTCTGGAGAGCCTTTTCATTCTTTTGGATTCTCAGTTTATTCCTGACTTCCAGAGTATTTGCTGCTTCAACATTAGAATTGACAAGTGTGACTGAGTTATTATTAGTTCTGCCCTTAAGTCCATCCTTTCACTTCATGAAGTTTTGTCAGGATAGTATTGGAAGCATATGAGTAGATTGTATCTTTAGTAGTACAATTTGGTGATATGGGTTAAAAAACTTAAAATGTCTTTAGTCCACAAATTTAACTTCTAAAAACATATCATAAGGTATTAATCAGAGATACCATGCACACATTTATAAACAAAGATATTCATCTTAATGTCATTCTTAAACTTAAAAATGAAAACGAAATTTAAGAGTAAGATAATGAGGCATTGATTAGATACTCAAAGTGCATGTAGATGGTGGAAAACTAAGAACGCCAGAACATTAACAGTGGTTATCTCTGGGGTGTTGACTAGGATATTTAGGGTTTTTTTTTTTGTATTTCTTCTATTTTAAAAATTTCCTACTATGAACACATATTATTTTTATAATCAGATTAAAGGATAATATATATGAAAGGAGAAATAAACTAGAACTCATTCTTCTTTTTTTCTACATTTTAGAGATAGTTGTTAAATTCATATTCATCCTACACAATTGCCCAGTAAAAAGCATTATTTCTTAATATATTAATGGAAAGTAATACATTTTAAAAATTCATTGCATGCTTTCATGTGCTATGCTGAGCATGTAAAGTAGACTAAGACACAACCATGACTTTGAGGAGACCAAAATCTGTTGGAAGACAAATTTTGAAATGAAGAATACAAATTAGTAAATGATTAAGTAGAAATATATAAAGCTACAATTCGTCCAATATTATTTAATCTATGTACCTGATATCATGCAATGAGGATTCAATTTCTGAGAAAAGTTCTAAGGATCAAAATAAATTCTATCTACATCTATTACATTTGCTATATCTATTATAAAAGCAACTATACTGACCTGACCCTATTTACTTACATGATAGTTTCTTAATGTTGTTTTTGATTTTCTTAGTCAATTGATTTTTTTTCCTAGATTTTCTTCAGGTATTGAGAATTATCTGAGTGGAATTATTATTTTTTCTTTCTTTTTATTAAAGATGAGCACATGCACTCATTTTTAATGCCCTTCCATGAGTACTAAAAAAGGGTGCTAGTAGTTCAGGAATGGCATCTGATTAGATCCTGAAAACTATGTGTCATATGATACAAGTGTGAAAACTTGTATATACTAATTTATATTAATTTTTACGTATTACAATTTCTGGCTCTTTTTGTGTTTTCAGTCTTTCAGTGGTTTTTCCTCTAGTGCTTTGTCTTTACATCTTTTTGTTGCAAGTATTTTGTGCTCTAGTCAACTCTGGATTTGATCTATGTAAAAACTGAAGCAAAATAGCTTCACATATTTCACACATTGGATTTTTTTTATGTCTTTCAGGTGAGCGGTAATATTTTAATGAATAATATCTGACTATCCTAAAAATTGTTAACTTTCTTTTTGCAGTTTTTTGCATTTCTTACATAGAAATTCCCCGTGTTTACATGGCATATTCTAGGGTCACATGTTTTTGCCCAGCAAGCCATTATATTGTGCTAATTGAACTTTTAAATTGTTTTTAATATCATAGGGACAAAAGGGAGAACCAGGATTAGTGCCTGTTGTAAGTATATGTATAATCATTGTTTCCTTGTACCTTAAATAAACTTAGCTTATAGTATAATTGTATATTATTGCTTATATACATACTTTCAAAAATAAATTAGTTATTTTAAAAACAAGTTTTTAGTATAACACAAGCAAACCAGAACAGATTAGTTATTTAATACAATATTTGATATTCTGTGTTCCTGACTTTTATAGTCCCATGACTAAAGGTAGAAAGTCATTGTTTGAAAAAGTTAAATATATTACATGTAGATATACACTGATAGTTAATATTAGTACTAGTTAGTATAGTAGTTTATTGTTCCACACTTCTGGAAATACATCATGCCCTGATCCTGATCAAAATTCCATGTTGCATAAGAATTCCTAAGACTTCTTTAAACTTGTAAATGGATCAAGAAGTATATTACTAAACAGGATTAAAGCTCTTCAACTATCATTCTCTTAGGTTTCATTATTTTTTTATTTTTATTTTTTTGAAACAGAGTCTCGCTCTGTCACCCAGGCTGGAGTGCAGTGGCATAATCTCAGCTCACTGCAACCTCCACCTCCCAGGTTCAAGCGATTCTTGTGCCTCAGCCTCCCGAGCAGCTGGGACTACAGGCGAGAGCCACCATGCCTGGCTAAATTTTGTATTTTTAGTAAAGACGGGGTTTCACCAGTTTGGCCGAGCTGGTCTTCAACTCCTGACCTCAAGTGATCCACCCACCTCAGCCTCATTCTCCTAGGTTTTAAAGGTGTTATCATCAGTCTGTCAAGACAAAAAGAATATGCATGTTGATTTATTTAGCAGTGTTTACATTCTTTATTTGCCTTTAATTGGCTTGTGATTTTTTTAACAGAGATTACTTAAAAATTAAATAATTCATAGTGTTATTTAATTTTAAAAAGCATTTATGTGTGCTTACTATGTCTTAGGTGTTAAGTGCTTTACAAATAGAAATATTTATTTATTTGTCTTCATAACTCTATGAGGGAGGTAATTACATAATCATCACTACCATTTTACATTTAAGTTTCCACTTAAGATTCTTAAGAACAGAGAGGATAAGTAATTAGTCCAAAGTCACACATCTGGTAAGGGGTGGTGTCGGGATTTGAACCCAGGCCTCTTGGCTCCAGTGTTGGTGCTCTTTATCATTATGCCAGCACTGCCTCCCTATATTAGAGTTAAAACTAGATAATATCTTAAATCTTAAGGAGAGGAGGAAATGGGCATCAATTGACAACATCCATTTGTTAAAAAAATTACTGTCGTTTTTGTTGTTATTCTTATTTGTTACTATTGACCTCTCTGAATATCTGCAAAAGCTTTACCTTTACAAATTTTCTTGTTTATTGTTTAGGTAACAGGCATACGTGGTCGTCCAGGACCGGCAGTAAGTAGTTTCTCCCAGTATTCATGGTACTCTTGTATTCCTTGAGATACTGAAAATCTTTACAGATATTATATCCATGAGAAGATAAAAGAATTAAACAATGATACTTGGTCTCTTAAAATATTTTGTCTTAAACCATCTTCAAGTTAGACATTCCTTTGCAGCAAAGAATGGTAGATAAGGGATCATTTTATTCTGAAACTGAAGAAACATTGTTAGTCTTGCTATTGGTTATTTAAAAGGCAAAAGACTTTATTGTTACATTTGTTAATTTTACTGTGACTTTGTTCACTGAAATTAGGGCATACTTGTGTGTTGTTTGACTATGATTAATGGTGGGCTAGTTTTATCTGCTTAATAAAATTAAATTATGTATTGCAGTAGAACTTGAGAAATCATACAGCAGGAGAGCGTATTTATGGCTTAGTATAAAAGACTAATTTTTTCAAGTTTGGATTATCAGCAGTATTCATAACATATACACACACTTCATGTAAATGTTAAACACATCAAATCAACTTATATAAAATACTAAGTCAGCTTTAATGGACTCACTCTGGTTCTTCTGAAGCCCTCACTTTTAAACGATGCTATATGTTGGGTTGAGTAAATACACAATATAATCTTCATTCCTCAGTTTAAATCCTCATTTAAAGAGAAACAAAGTCCCCCTGGCAACAGCCGTTTCCCAGGGGGGAAAAAACCCATTTTAAGATATCAGCACAATAACACCACTTTTGAAATATAATAGTCATTTGTTATTTAAGGGAAAAGTAACTGTAATTAAGAATTGGAAATTTCTAAGTGGGTTTGAAACATACAAGGGAAGTAATGCAATATTCTAAGTAAAGTAAAAAGAAAAGATGCTTGAGTGTACATAAAGCAGTACTGTAGTAGGCTAAGAGGCTTTCCTTTCCATTGCTTTCATCAGCAACTTGAACAGTGATGAACATTTTGGGGTATCATGTACCAATTTGATTTCATACAGTCCCTGGAATAATTGATAATTTGTATTTTGCACATTTATGTAATTTTCAAAATCAGAATTGTAAGTTTTTGTGCTCAGAGTTTAGTGGCAAAGGCTTTACTTGGGAAAAGACAGCAAATATGATCCTTAATAATTTGCAATTACTAGTCAAGCTAATCTATTTTGCTCACTATGCTCCATGATGCCATAATGTGCACTAGTTCTTCATAGGTCTTTAAATGTCACTGATAACATAAACAACCCTTCTAAGTGTACAGAACTTTTATATGCCCATGGCTTTATTCTCTATAGTCTTCAACTGAACTGAATTAAGTGTGGTATTTCTGTTTTCCAATTTTCTTTTATCAAGTAAACTTTTAAAAATTCAATAAGGAAGTATACATTTTTGCATGCATAATCATCATTTTCTGTTTTAGGGACCTCCAGGATCACAGGGACCAAGAGGAGAGCGAGGGCCGAAAGGAAGACCTGTAAGTTGACAGGAGGGCTCCTTGTGGGGAATGTATAGCCAGTCAGTTTACACTGTGTTCTCTGAATGTAGCAAGAAGCTGAGAGCACTATTCCTCTTTCGCCTCCATTAAATGTTACAAAAATACAATAATAATTGTATATTATCTTATTAGATAACACAAATGATATTTCCTTGTCCCTTATGAGGTCAAATCAAAATAAAGTAGAACTTAAGGAAGCATAATTAACATATCATGAGTTTCACTCATGAGTAAGCAATGCCAAGAATGCACTGTTGAGATAAAACATCCAAGTTATGTGATCTGTGATTGCCACAGGAATAACCAAGCTGGATACGGGAAAAAGTTGTTAGAGGATAAAATTTTCTTTCAAGTGGTTGCACAACAAGTTTATTTCCCAGGTAGCATTCTGCCTTTTTCACTCAGCAGCCACTGCAGAGAAGCAAAGGAGTAATTTTAATAATCAGCAATCCTATTACCAGACAAGTGAAATACCTTTACAATAACATAGTGACCTCAATATCTTTGAGATAAAACATGAGGATATTATGTAATATATACCAAAGGTTTTCTTTTATTACCTATCTGCACAGAATACATATTGTTCTCAAGTGTTAGGGTTACAACTTTTTTTTTGTTGTTGTTGATGGAGTCTCGCTCTGTTGCCCAGGCTGGAGTGCAGTGGCACGATCTCGGCTCACTGCAAGCTCCGCCTCCCGGGTTCATGCCATTCTCCTGCCTCAACCTCCCGAGTAGCTGGGACTACGGGTGCCTGCCACCATGCCCAGCTAATTTTTTGTATTTTTTAGTAGAGACGAGTTTCACCATGTTAGCCAGGATGTGATCCGCCCGCCTCGGCCTCCCTACAACATTTTTTCATATATATCACTTCTAAAATCTAATGTCTTTCATATATTAAATGACTGTATTCATTTGTATATTGCTCCCATTATCCCATGTTTCAATTAGAAAATTTTGTTTGTACTGTTTAATTTTTTCTCTGATGATATCTATTAAAACTCTCAGTAGATTTTTATCCTTTTAAATGTATATTTATCCATATTTAAATGGGAAGATTAGAAGATAAGGAAACAACAGACAACTTTGAATATATAAATGAGGATAAAATATATTTTAGATCATATGCCTAGGAACTCTTGCCACTAGTTTCATCCTTGTTACTACATTATCCTTCTACTCATTTCACCTCATATATAGTGTGATGTCAGTACTTTTTCTTAAATGGGGCTACACTATGTATGGTATTTGCAGGCATGTAGGTGCAAAGCAGTGCCCCAAGAGTTTGGCCATATCCATATAGGTGAGCAGCAAGGCTGTGTTCAGATTATTTTATGCCCCATTCTTCACTGTGGTTGTATTGAGTTTTCTCACTAGTGTTGGTAGCTTAAACACTGCTGTAGGTCTCCAGATGTCTGTCCTAGATTTAGAAAGACAGAAATAGGTAGAAAATAATATCAGTTGGGTGGAGGATGGGTGGTCATGACAGAAAAACAAGATTTTGCATTGGTGTATTTGTACACTATAAGTAATTGATAACATTGGGTCCTAAGTCTAGGTAGAAGTTGTTGTGGGACCAGACTTCCAGAGATCCTGGTTAAGATCCAAAGAATCTACTCCCCAACCCTTCTCATTTATTTTCCCTATTTGACTTTGTGATGTGGTCAATTTCCTATCTTGGTTAGGCCTGAGACAATCAATGTGAATTGGGTATAACTGTGTGCGCGTTGTGTGTGTGTGTTTGTGTGTGTGTGTGAAAGAGCGAGAGCAGGGCGGGGGTAGATTTTTAGGAGGAATCAAGTGAGACAACCCTGGCAGATATCCAAGTAGGAAATCTGTTCCTCTCTTAATCCTAGCAAAGAGATAGCATGATGGTAAGTGTTTAACAACTCTTTTAATGCCCGCCTACGCTGATTTCAAGATATGAAATGATGTATAGCTTTGCATGAAATGATGTATATGAAATGATGGGCATGATGTAACAGAATGCCCATAGGTAGAATGTTTTGCCTCATGTCTCAAGCCTTCTAGGAGCTGCTTAGCTGGACTAAAATTATGGCTGTCACAATATCATAAATATCATTCCCCCCACCCCCGCAATTATATTACCATCAAACAGTACAGAAGGCTCACAATGTGCAGCATGGTTTCTCACTGTTAACACTATCGATATTTTAGGCCAAATAATTCCATATGCATTGTAGGAAGTTTTGCAGCATTCCTGGTATCCACCCACTAGATGCCAGTTGAAACTGCCATCCCCCATACAATTGTGACAGTTAAAAATGTTTCTTGACATTGCCAAATCCAGGCAAAATAGCTCTGGACTGAGAACTAGTATGTCAGTAGTTCAGTATGAGATACTCCCACAAAACCATCAGGAGTAGCCAATGATTTTCATGACTGTCTCTCATCACACGTCCTCAGTTTTAAGTGTATTGTTCAGATAACTTCATAGTGACAAGCTAGCAACCTGTCAGGAGATGGACCGTCAATGACGTGCTAAGTTCTAGTTGCACATGACACTTAACCACTATTGGTATGTTTCTTGATCTGTAAAATGGGAAATATACTAGATCTTAATATCTATAACATTTATGTGTGTGTGTGTGTGTGTGTGTGTGTGTGTGTGTCAGAGAGAGAGAGAGAGAAATGAAAGAAATGAAGTTCTTGACAGTTCCCGGTCATTCGTCTTTTCTACTTGTGGATGTTTAAGCATCGCCACCTAGTGGCAACCTCAAAGTACTTTTTTATTGTAAATTACTGCGGAGATAGTTGAGTATCTTGGAAATGGAAGGGAATGATAATAAATGTAACATTTACTTTAATATAAGAATTATGTAATTCAGCTCACTTGGAGATATAAAAATAGATACTTTTAATGAGCTCCCAAATTCTAATTTGCTTTTGATATTTACCAGTAAACATTCTTGTGTTCACTTAATTTTAGATAATTTTTATAAAAGTTTTTATTAATTTTAATCTTAATTTGTGCAACAGTAAATTTCATAAGCTACTTAGAGGGGATTCCATGGAGGCATATAATGAATCATGAAGTCAATGAAAACAATCTTAGGATCAGACTTTGAAATATGAAGTGTTAATTACAGAAGAATGAAGAAAGTCACAATCTCTTTGGAGGACTAATGGATATTTCACAAACTTATCTCCACTCCTGTTGACAATAAATGTAGTTTTGTGTGTGTCTCTTTGGAACTCTCATTGGGAGCAGAGATTATGCATTAGTTCACTTTTTGTATATAATAATATCTGGTTATTAATTAGCAATTGAACATTGCAAGAACAGAATCAGAGTTTTCTACACAAGGCTGTATGAATAAACCAGACTATTATTTTGTCTATGCTGCCGTCTACATATCCAGTTCATGTTACTCACATTCATATGATCCAGGAGTCCTAGAGAACAATTGAAATCAGCCTCTGTTATGTATAATGAAGTGTGAAGTAAATTGTTAGTAGTTTAGGAGTCAGAAAAGTTTTGATTTTTAAAAACTGAGAATAATTTTCTAAGATATCATTTTTTAATATAAGTTTTTCAGGCTAAGTATTCTACTTCTATTTAATAGATAAATTTGCTTGTTTGTCCCACTACTGCAAGAAGTAAATATGTCTATATAAATGTTTAAATATATTAAAATAATTAAATTTCTGAATAGCTATGATGCCACCCTCCCCAAAACCATCATATACAAACTGCCGCCTCCGCCGCCTGAGCTTGTCCTGTGTTTGCTCCCTCTGCACTATCAGCTCCTATTTGAATTGTTTACTGTGGTCCCATAGGTATTCTCATGTTTAAGCATGGGAGTTCTTTTTTTAACTATTAAACTTCATTTACCATATTTCCCTTGATCCCTGCTTATAATTATAAAAAGCATATTGTCTTATGACTTTTTGGTCCTTTCTTTTTAAAGCCTGTCAAGATTCTTTAGGGTTAGGGAGCCAGAAAATACTTAACTAGCCTTGTGGGAATGATGAGGTTAGAGGACGGAGCATTTCCAGAACTGAGGACGTGGCTGTTCCCCAAGCTGCCTTCAGAATGTGGGTTAGGAGAAGGGTGGAATTTGGCAGCTAGAAATCATTGCTCACTTCTCTGAGAACTTAGACTTGGCTGGGTCACAGTGCCTTTGCCTCTAATTTCTCAATGGTCTAGTCTTCCTCTGGGGGTGGGAAGGAAAATAAAGTGTGCCAGGCTTAAAGTATTAAAGAGGACTGAAAGGTAACAATATAATATACATATATTGAGTGTCCAGTATGTACCAGGAACTATGCAAAGCATTAAACAATTAGATAGAAAATCTCTACAAACTCCAATCAAGAGATTCTTGAATTTTGGGGGGAAGGGAGAAGTTAAGCAGACATATACATAGTTAACTGTAATCCAATGACAATCCACTGTAATTTCACTGACAAAGCGAATTTAAAATTGTTGATCAAATACCCTTGCACGGCAAAAACTCAATCAAATAAGGAAGTTCACTTTAGAATACTGTTGAACTGAAAATTTTAAAAATAATTATTCTAAGATTTCTGGGTATTTAATGTACCAGATAAAATTCTTACCCAGACCACATCCGAATGGTAGAAGTTCAGACCTATGCTGAAATCAGTAGTGACGTGGTTGATGAAATTACTCTAAGTGGCTAGATTGCCATGTATTTTTAAAATAATAAACACTCCCTTGCCATTAAGAAGTCTGTGCCTTTAGCTTTCTACTAAGTGTATATTTGGCAGTGGGTTCCAATTTTAACTGGCTTGTTTTCCAGGGCCCTCGTGGACCTCAGGGAATTGATGGAGAACCAGGTGTTCCTGGTCAACCTGGTGCTCCAGGACCTCCTGGACATCCGTCCCACCCAGGACCCGATGGCATGAGCAGGGTGAGTTGTGTGCATTGTTTAATGTCACATACAGGTCATGTTTTAAATTATTGATATATTGTTAGGATTTTAAATTGTGTCAGTTCAGATATTAACACTTGACTGTAAGAGCAGTTAAGTAAGGTCAACACTGCTATGGACAATAGAACTAATAAACCCACAGGGAATTGTTGGAAAAATTTGAAGAAGTATTTTCTAAAGTACTGCTTCAAATTGTTTGTATTTCTCAATGTCAGCTCTGGACTCCATGTGCTTTGTTTTTTCTACTGATTCTAAAGAACCACTGCTTTTCCCCCCTTTACGTGAAATGAGAGATTTATCTGTCCTGTTCTCTAGGCTCAGAATGCCAACAAAATCTGCTCCGTATCCTCCACAAGAGAGGATGACACATCCATGATGAGAGATATGAGAAGGCCATTGAGTTGACACTAAAAATGACACCTAATTATTTCTTCAATTTTAGTTTTTTTACTTGAAGTAAAGTCAAACAAAATGTCTTTCAATACCAACTTCTTTGAATTGTTAGTGTCAGACATAGGGGATTTATGAGTACAGGCAAACCATGGAGATATTGTGGGTTCAGTTCCAAACCACCTCAATAAAGTGAAATACTGCAGTAAAGTGAGTTATGTGAATTTTTTTTGTTTCCCTGTGCATATAAACTTATGTTTTTCCACAATATAGTCTGTTATAAAGTGTGTAATAGCGTTATGTCTAAAAAACAAGGTATATTCCTTTATTAAAAATACCTTATTGTTAAAAATTGCTAATAATCATCTGACCTTTCAGCAAGCCATAGTCTTTTTGCTGATGGGGTGTTTTGCTTTGATGCTGATAGTTGCTGACTAATAAGGGTGGTATTACTGAAGCCTGGAATTGCTATGGTAATTTAAAAAATAAGACAACAATGAAGTTTGCCATATCAAAATCCTTTGTTGTCATTTCAACAATATTCACAGTATCTTCACTAGGAATAGATTGCATCTTGAGAAACTACTTTCTTTGCTCATTCATAAGAAGCAAGTCCTCATCTGTTAAAGTTTTATTATGAGATTACAACAATTAAGCAACATCTTAATTATAATTAATTATAAGGCTCTACTTATAATTCTAGTTCTGTTGCTATTGCCATCATATCTGCAATTACTTCCCCCATTACAGTCTTCAGCCACTAAAATTCATTCGTGAAGGTTGGAATCAACTTCTTCCAAACTTCTCTTGAGGCTTATATTTTGACCAATCAAGAATGTTCTTAATGGCACCTAGAATGATTAATCCTTTCCAGAAGATTCTCAATTTATTTTGACCATTATATTCTTAAGTAATAAGATTTAAAAGTTGAAATTTATTTAGATCCATGGGCTGCAAAATGGTTTTTGTATTAGCAGACATGAAAACAACATTAATATCCTTGTATATCTCCATCAGAACTCTTATGTGACCTAGTGCATTGTCACTGAGCAGTAATATTTTGAAAGGAATTCTTTGTTTCTGAGCAATAGGTCTCAATAGTGGGCTTGAAATATTCAGTAAACAATGCTGTAAAGGCTGTAAACAGATGTGCCGTTATCCACGCCTTGTTGTTCCATTTATAGGGTACAGGGAGAGTTGTTTTATCATAATTCCTAAGGATGCTAGGATTTCCATAATAAGAAGTAAACACTGGTCTTAGCTTAAAGTCTCCAGCTACATTAACCCCTAACAAGAGAATAAGCCTGTTCTTGGAAGCTTTGAAGCCAGGCATGGACTTTTTCTCTCTAAAAATGAAAGTCCTAGATGGCATCTTCTTCCAATAGAAGGCTGTTTTGTGTACATTGAAAATCTATTGTCGAGTGTAGCCACGTTCATCAATGATGCTAACTTGATCTTCTGGATAACTTGCTGCAGTGTCTACATCAGCATTTGCTGCTTCACTTTGCACTTTTATAGTGTGGAGATGGCTTCTTTCCTTAAACCGCATAAACCAACATTTTCTAGCTTCCACCTTTTCTTCTGCCACTTCCTTGCTTCTTTCAGCCTTCACAGAATTGAAGAGGGTTAGGGCCTTGCTCTAGATTCGATTTTGGGTAAGATAATGTTGTGGCTGGTTTGATCTTCTATCCAGACTACTAAACCTTTCGCCATATTAGCATTAAGGCTGTTTTACTTTCTTATTATTTGTGTGTTTACTGAAGTAGTACTTCTAAGTTTTTAAGAACTTTTCCGGTGCATTCATAAGTTGGATGACTGGTGCAAGAGGTCTAGCTTTGGCCTATCTTGGGTTTCAACATGCCTTCCTTACTGGGCCATTTCTAGCTTACAATGTAAAGTGAGAGATGTGAGACCCTTTCTTTCACTTGAACATTTAGAGGCCATTGTTGGGTTATTAATTGACCTAATTTTAATGTTGTTGTATCTCAGGGAATAAGGAGGCCCATGGAGAGGAAGAGAGATGGGGAACACCTGGTTGGTAGAACAACACACACAATATTTGTTGATCAAGTTTATTGTCTTGTATGGGCATGATTCAAGGCACCTAAAACAATTACTTTAGTAACACCAAAGATCACTGAACACAGATCCTTATAACAGATATAATAAGAACAATAATGATATTAAAGTATTATGAGAACTACCAAAATGTGACACAGAGACACAGAGTGAACACATGCTATTGCAAACATGGCACCAGTTGTCTTGCTTGGTGCAGGGTTGCCACAAGACTTGAATTTGTAATAAACATAATATTGGTAAAGCACAGTAAAATGAGGCATGCCTGTAGATTGAGACTTTAACAAAGAGACATATGAAGCCTGAATATGATTTTTGCTTTACAAAAGTTCATACACATTTTTCTCAACAGATTGTAGAAGAAATTGCCAATTTATTTATAAACAGTACACACATTCTTTTCCACCAAAATTTGGAAACTAATTTGACTACTAAAATGTATATGAACAATTTTGGTCACTTTGATTACTAGGGTTTTTTAATTGTGAAAGAGAGTAGGTCAAACTGTTTCCAAACTTGGAACATTCAGGGATTCATTAAAAGGTCTATAAAAGTTTTATCAACTTACATAAATATAATTTAAAGTTTACTGGGCATTGAAAAAGAAAGAATATCATCCAAAAATAGTCCAAAATGGAATCTGGAATCTTTAGGACAAATGTTTTAAAGGCATCTTTTAGGCTTTGTTTAGATGTTTGGCGTCTCTAACCGTGGGAAGAAATCAGTTAAAGAGACTTAAACCTGCAATCAATTAGACTGGCTAGTGCTTATCAGAACAGTCCGTGCTTTTATCAAGTATCAGACATTTGCCCTGTTTCAGAAATTGCTCTGGAGCATCATACCTATAAAATACTCTCGGAAAGAATGGTCAATCAAAAGCACAAACAATCAAAACAACTTAAGTCTTTTTCCAGGCTTTAAAGTCAAGCACTTAGAATGATTCTCAGAAGAGTCATTCTGTAAGAATTCCAGAAAGTGCACGTTTATCCATATGAAAAGGATGTTGATGTATGTCTTTTACTGTAGAAATAATGTCAACATATTGTTTTACAGCCGTTTTCAGCTCAAATGGCTGGGTTGGATGAAAAATCTGGACTTGGGAGTCAAGTAGGACTAATGCCTGGCTCTGTGGTAAGCATAAATTTTACTGATCATTGAAGTACTTCAGTGAAAAAAATTATTTTAAAAAGAGAATCTTGAGTTAACTAGTCAAAGAATAACATGCATTTTCTTAAATGCACTCATTCATTCATTCATTCATTCAATTTATTTATTTACTCTACTGTGTGCCAGTTAAAAGCCCAGTGTGTTTCAATCATAATTATGCAAAGTGTTTGCTGACATTAATAAAGGTCTATCTGTACATTTTATTTAATATTGGAAGAAAATAAAGGAGTTTAAGACATATAACCACAACCACAATAATAAAACCTATACCTTTATAAATAAAAAGCAAAACTATTTTATGGTGCTCTTAGAAAGAGTGGTTTGGTAAAATTTTAAAATGAGATGTTTTGCTATTTTCATTTTTATTATTTTCTACTTAGTATCCTCTGGCTGCCTTATTCCAACAGCTCTATGGTTTCCTGGCTGAGTCTTCTCAATATTCTTACCCTCTTTTGAATTTCTTCAACATCAGACAGACTCCCATTTTTTTCCTGGATATTTGGAGCAATGCAATTTTATTGAATAAATTAACACTTTTAAAACCAACTCTCCTATGTTTTATTGCTCATAACATAGTTCAAAATAATTCCAGGTTAATAGAATTTCAGGCAATAAGAAATGCAAAATCAGACCTCATAGATAACCACCCCTTCTATCCATCTTTAAGGCCAGCATTGTGAGCATTTTAAATATTATTTGTATATTTTTAAAGTTACTAGTAATATGGCATCATTTAGTGATTCTTTTGGGAATTTTTTTGAGTTGCATGTTTTTATCCATTTGGAGTTTAAATTACATACGTGTGGTTTTTTTTTTAAATGGAGCTTTTCTTACTATATGTTCCATTCAAAATAAAAAATTAAAATCTTGCCATAAGAATAAATTTGATTTTGGCTGGGTGCGGTGGCTCACGCCTGTTCTTCCAGCACTTTGGGAGGCCGCGGTGGATGGATCACAAGGTCAGGAGATTGAGACCATTCTGGAAGATTGAGACCATTATGGCTAACACGATGAAACCCCGTCTCTACTAAAAAAATAAATAAATACAAAAAAATTAGCTGGGCATGGTGGCGGGCGTCTGTAGTCCCAGCTACTCGGGAGGCTGAGGCGTGAACCCGGGAGGCACAGCTTGCAGTGAGTCTAGATCGCGCCACTGCACTCCAGCCTGGGCGACAGAGCGAGTCTCCGTCTAAAAAAAAAACAAAAAGAATACATTTGATTTTAATTTATTTTACTTTTTAAAGTATGATATTTAAAAAATAGTAATAGACATATAATAATAAATGTTCTAAAATCGCATTTTTGTTTTCTTCCTTTTGTTATGCCTCAGTGGAACGATTTCATGTTTAAATGAGGAAAGCCTGTGTGGATAGTTTCAATCTATGTTGTGAAAGAAAGAAATCACCCGGGAAACTCAGTGCCCCATATCGTTTTCAACTCACATTTAATATAATCTAGTTATTATTGTTGATGTTTCATAAACTTTTAATTCAACTTATTTATTTAAATTATAAGAATTATCTGCTGTGAATCTGAAGAATTAAATAGGCAGTTTGAGAACTAACTTATGTCTGCCAAGATTTTTCTTTAATCGGATGTTCTTAACAGAACCATCCATTAAATATGCAAGTGTTCTTGTTCTAAAGACATTGGGTGTGTACAGGCATATGGCTCATTTCTCTTTATAACACTGAAGTTATGTATAAAATCATCCCAAATGTTGTCCAAGCTTTAATCTCCTTGAATTTAGCTGCCTTCCAAATGAGTACAGATGGAGAATGTCATCATCCCCCTTTGTCAAAGCTTCACTTTTCCAGATTCTAGAGCTGATTCAACATTTTTGGAATATTTGACCTAATTGTCATGAGTACTATGCAATGTTTCTCCTCATTTGTTTTTAAGGGTCCTGTTGGCCCAAGGGGACCACAGGGTTTACAAGGACAGCAAGTAAGTCTCTTTACAATTAAGTTACATGCTGTAGGAAAAAGATACACACACACATATATTACATAAGGTCTCTGTGACATGACTGCTTTTGGCTGGTTTTAAAATTTTATATTGTAATGCTCACTTCAAATAGGATATATTAAATAGTTTTTTATTTAGAAATATATGCAGCATGTTTTTGCAAAGTTTATTGGGATAAATTTTTATCATCTGATTTCTTTATGTGACTGACCTTCGATAACAAAATTACATGCCTTTGCGTCTGAAGTAAGAAATTCATTATGTTATGTCATGAAAATGTTCACAATTGGTTATATGCCAACTCTGAAGCTATGAAATCAGATCATAAGAGGCAATCCCCATGTGGTATTATTAGAAATAAGAATCAAGATGTTTGTTCCATGGGATCTTTAGGAAGAATATAATACAATATACTTTTAAAATGCCTATCAGATACCAGTAAAATAGTGATGTAGAACTATTTTTATTTTTTATAGCAATTTAACAGGCATCAGGAAATAATATTTTAAAAGAAAGAATGAAAATAACCTTTAGTTCAGTCAAGGTTACCACATTGTCATTATCATGTGTGTGGAGTTTTACTTCAAGCTATCAGTGAATAGAAAAGGTGGTTGATGATGGTGATGATGATGATGTTGATGAGTAGAACTGCCATTGATGGAGCACGCACGCACTCTGTGCCAGCACTATTCTAGGTTCTTAACATACATTAATTACTTCAGCAGCCATAACAGCCTAATAAAGTAAGTACCAATATTATTCTGATTTTACACATTAGGAAACAGTTACAGACAGATTAAGTAACTTGCCCAAAGTCACACAGCTGGAAGATGGCAAAGCCAACTGTCTGAATGATTACACTGTATATTGAGAGAGTACAGGGTTTAATATTCTATTTTTCCTTGGTTTGTATATATATTTTATTCTCAATTGTAGGGTGGTGCAGGACCTACAGGACCTCCTGGTGAACCTGGTGATCCTGGACCAATGGTAAATGTCAAGTAAGCATGTAGACCCAGTTACACTTGGGTCCACCATTATAATGATGTCAAATATTGAGTTATTTATCTTCCCAGGTCCTCCCTAATGTAGGAAGAAATAACAATCCAGTTTGTGAGTCCTGTTCTATGAACTGTTCTTAAGCTGTATGTTTCTCGTAGCAGAATATTTAAATTCAAAGACTATTTAAATATATTTATTTAAATTTAAAAATTCAAAGATATTTACATTTTAAAGACTGTGATCATTAGACAGTGCTGAGCGATTTGCTTTTGTGCAATTATACTTTTTTTCTTGTTGAGCACATGATCTGGGGATGCAACATAAAATTCAAACCATTAATAAAACTATTTTCTCTGTCTCAACAATATTTATCATTTTCATTTGTTTCAATAATATTTTGACATTTCATTTTGTCTCAATAATGTTTTGAATTATATTACTGGCAAGTAAAGGTAAATATTCTTTTTTTCCTTTTGTTTTGTTCTGTTATTAGGGTCCGATTGGTTCACGTGGACCAGAGGGCCCTCCTGGTAAACCTGGGGAAGATGTAAGCTACCTTTCCTCATTTTTCATTCAGGTTTTGAAGAGGCGAAGGAGTTACAATGTTAACAAGAATTTTCTGTATTAATTTCCATTACATTTCCCCACACTTTTAGCTTGCATTAAATTCGTTGTAAACAGGAGCACTCAGAATGGAATTTTGCAAATATCTAAAAGGGCTCTTAATTTGCATAGCATTATGTTATTAGGTACTACTGTCTCTTCCTGAATTCCCTGTGTTTTTGTTAAGATTTCTCCATTAGATGCTAGGCTTGTTGTCACAGTAGCAACAACCTTTCCTAGTGGAACCACTGAAATTACCTGAAAGAGAAATATATTGCTCTAATGGCAATACATCATTACGAGGTCTTATTTAAAAGGAATTTTTAAAACGTGTTAGTAGTATAGTGCCAATATGGCTCCCCAATGATGAAAAAATGATTTCTTTGATTGGATTTTTAATTAAAGTTAAGACCCAACTCCAGATTTTAACATTAAGAACATGTAATCAGAGAACCGTGTGCAATAGCAGACTTACATTTCTAGATTCTTAGTTGTACCAAAGTTGAGGATCAAATTATAGGTAGGCCATTAATTTCTATATGATACTAAGCCAAGTATTAATAAATATTTTCTCTTTGTGAGTCATAAGATTTATTTAAACAGGTTACACTGAATTCGGCCATAGAGCACATATTTCTGGTAGCCCTTTCTTTTTAACCACAGGAAAGAAATAGAAAGTAGTATTTTAAGAAGCAATACTTTAATTCAGTGTCATGTGATCATATAGAATTCTATAGTATATATGCTATAGCATACGTGTATGTTTATGTGTATAAATTTTGATGTTCATAAAATAGTGAGCTAGATCAGACCAGGAAAATTTCCAACAATTTATTCTTCTGGGTAAATTAATGAAAGCCACAGACTAACTTGATAGAATGGAGTACTATCAGGAATATAAGGAATGGAGTCTATTTTTACTTTATTTTTTGCACCGTTTAGAGAACTGCACATTAGCTTTCTAAAGAAGACTGTTTTATTAGTAATTTATTTATCATTTAGTTTCAGAGAACCTTTTAATCACTTTTGCCTCCCCAATCTCCTACATTTTTTTCCATAAAGGGTGAACCTGGCAGAAATGGAAATCCTGGTGAAGTGGGATTTGCAGGATCTCCAGTAAGTTTATACTCAACATAAAGGCAAACTTTGAAAAATAAAAAACATTGAATTAAATCACAATTCTCTGTATGCACATGTATCAGGCACTAAGTAAATGGAGACAAACAAGCATTGTTTGTTTCCGTAAAAATGTAAAATGTCACAGGACATTTTGCCAGAATGATTGTTAACTCCAGTTGTCTGCTTTGCATTGGCACCATAAATAAGCCTTCTGGAGCTAGAGAAGTATATTGAACATAACATGAATGCTCTCCAAACTGAGTGTCAAATATTCAGAAAATTCAGAAAAAAGTTTTTTTTTTTTTTTTTTTTTTTTTTTTCATAAAATGAGTTACCAGCTTGACCTATTTACAATTCACACTTCAATCCTATTTTAGGTTTCTAAAATCTTTTAAATATTTTTACTTTATATTGTCACATATGTCTAAATAATAGCTTGAAGAAAAGCTTGTTGCCTTGTTTTTTATCAACTAGAGACAATAAATTATGGACAGGATGCCTCTTTGGCTGCTCCCCAAACCCTAATTTTGGCTGAAATTCTTGATTAATGTTCTGGGTCCTAAAGTCATGACTATATACACTGATTTCCAGCACTCCTAACATAGCTGTTTTCTTCCCCTTTAGCTCCCTAAAAGAATAGACGCCTGGCAACTACTCCACCAGAATCCAAGACCTGGCCCCTTGGCCATTCTCTGAACCCACCTGTCTCTTGTCACTCAAATTGCTTTGCTAGGCTCTCTTCTAGAATGTGTTACACTGGCCATGGGGAAAATTAGAGTATGATAAGCAAGCAAAAATATTCCTCAAACATTCCTACTTCTTGGGTTTCTCCTGCTCAACAGCCCCTAAACATTCACTCTCCCATTTATTATATATCCTATAATTTCCTTACATTTCTGCCACTCAATACAATCAACAGTACCACATTACTTTCTGTTTACTTTCTGAAAATTGATGAGGTTCAATGCTAGGAAATGTTTTAAACAAATGAATGTCCCTTATCTTTTAAGGGAAATTTGTAAGGCTCAAAGGATTATTTGGTTGCAAATATAAACCAATTTCCCAATTCCCTGCTTTCTTTCCTCCTCCATCAGCCTGGGAAATAAATGCAGACAGAGACATGAGGTTTAGTCATTAGCACAGATGTCCTTTTCAACCCATCCAGGTTTGAACTTCCCATGTCCTGCTGCACTCTTGCTCATGCTCACAGTGTGGGCCCTCCATGGGGAGGAAGGGTGCCCTGCCAGCACACCACAGATGCACTGTGCAAGCTCAGTGCAATGTGTGATTGCGCTGTAATGACAGTCCTGGGTCAGCAGAATGAGAATTTTTATGAGCATTAGGACATCTGGTTCATTTTCTTGTTACATTAGGGATATGTAATCACTTGAGAATTTCCCTTGCAGACCATAAAAACTGAAGTTAACTAATTATTCAAAAGAACATAGCTCAGCAATTCCCCTATAGGCTTAGATGGGTCTGCACTAAGTTGCCTGCTAAGGATGGAGAGGAGACAAATCTCTGTAAAATGAGGCATTAAATTGAACACTTAAAGGGAGTTCTTGATGTGAAAGAATTCTTGAGCAGGGTTGTGTAAACAGAAGAATTAATGGGACTTCATTTGTTGAGAGAGCATGATTTGTTTTACCCCTACTGTGATAACCCTCTAAAACACTAAAGAAATAATTTTCTTTCAAGAGGTCACAGAGAAATTATTGCTTTGATTTTGTTATATGAATTTCATCCATTGAGTTGCTTATTCAACACTTTAGAAATAGTGAATGAAACCTATGATTTGCAGAGCAGAAGGATTTTTTATCTGTTTAAGATCATGCTAGGCCAAGAGAAGTTCCTTAGGAAAGGTTGAAGTGCTATGAGAGTAAGAAATATTAAACCATTTCTTTATTTAGTTGTTTATCCAATGATTATTCATTGAATGTCCATTAACCAAACATAAGGCTAAGTGCCAGCTATACATAAATTAACAATAATAATCAATAAGTGATCACATCAATCAATGCTATCAAGGTGCTGAATATACTGGTGGCAGTGGTAATGGCAATTCAATGCAAAATCAATTTAATGTAGGCCATAATAATAAGTAAATAATTAAGTCATTAGCTTAGTATCTTTTAAGACAGTATAAGGAAAAAGTTTCAAGCATCATTTCAAAATAGTTGTACCACTGGATTTGATTTTCTTTGGTATTTCTATTGTTTTTTATTTAATGTGTTTAGGTGAAAGCTACATAGAATTTGCAGAAATTAAGTAATTATTTAGTCAAGAAACAAAGCATTCTCATATTTCTTGACTTTCTTTTCTGTTGGATATTTTGTTTATTCATTTAGTTTTTTAAATAATCATAAATCCACAAAGTTTCTCCTAAACAATTTATTTTAAAAATTCCTGACCACATTATAATACTGTTCTTCCCATCATATTCTGCTGCCAATATTCAGAAATTCGTAGAAAATAAAGACATTGGTTTGCTACAAAGGCATTTAATCTTGTACCATAAATAAAGCACAATAAAGAAGGAAAAGGATATTTTATCTTGAATTTCTCTCCTGAATATTTTTTTCTACCTTGGTATAGTCAATTCTCATGTTGGATATATTGATTCATGCTTATGTTCTTGTTTTGTTTTCACTACTAATTATAACACAGTGATACCATGTGAAAAATTCAAAATGTCATTAACTCAATACCTGGCATTACTTTGTATCCTTGTATAAGTCATGTTTCCATTTCTAATAGCATATTTACTTTGCTAATTTTGATCACCCAGATATATTTTGACAGATAGAAGTATACTGCTTTTTTTGTTCTTCTTAATATGTTGCTGGAAAACTGTGTACTAGCTATTTTTGGGGGAAAAATGATATATTAAGGAATTTTGCATCCTTATTAATGACTGTAAAATGCCCTATCTGTGTTTCCCTCTCAGGGAGCTCGTGGCTTTCCTGGGGCTCCTGGTCTTCCAGGTCTGAAGGGTCACCGAGTAAGTTCAATCTATTGTAATCCTCTCAGATACTGTGGCTTAGTGAATAGGCTCTGGGGAGCATTACCTTCAAAATCTTTACAAGTCAATTTGTCAATTGTCCTTAACTGTCTATGGTTGCAGTATTCATCTGTGGTCACTGAAATCACAATTTTTTATACATTTCCTTTGAGTTTAATTTGATTCAATAAAGAAATATATTTTGAATTCTTACTATGTACTGGACACTATGCTACAAAAGAGGATACAGTGATGAATGAGAAAAATCTCTAGCCTGAAGCTTCAGGCTAATGGGGGATACGGATGCAAAGGTAGGCAATTCCTATATAGTGGAATAGGTGACATGGTAGAGATAGAGAGTACTAGGTCACAGAAGGGGCCCAGTCTACCTAGACTTGGAAAGCAATAGAATGCCTTTCTTATTACTGAAGATAATTACGATGTAACTATTATATATTGTTTATGTATGTAAAATCTATCATCTATCTAATCTATCATAATATCAAATAGTGATATTCAATCAATATACACTGGCCTCTGTTTTGAGTAGTTGAGATTTTGATTAAGATGTCTGCTGCTATACTCGTTATTAAGTATTTTGAACATTCACCTTGAATACAAATGATATTTTATAACAATATGAACTCTGTAGTTATGTGTTTCATCTAAAGCCACTGTAAGTTTTTTATTTGTAGCTACAGATTAAATTTCTATGAAGTCACAAGTGTTTGAAGGGTGAGAACATTGCAAGCTGAAAATGTTATTTAAAGGTGAAAACTCTAATTTTCCTTGAATAAGCTTTCAGAAAAGTTTGAGAATTTGAAAATATTTTGAGCAACAACTTTAAATTTGATATTCATTTTTATAAGGCAATTTCTGCAACCTTATTTTTGGTTCTTCTTTTATGCCTTTGAGAACTAAAAAAACAGGATACAAATACAAATTTACATTTTTATTCTCAGGGACACAAAGGTCTTGAAGGCCCTAAAGGTGAAGTTGGAGCACCTGGTTCCAAGGTAATCTTATAATTATCTCACTGTAACCTCACTTTGGCATCTTAGTTTTTCTTCAGATGTTTACACATTTTTCAGAACCACCTTAATTCAGCAGGAGAGAGCTATAAACAAATGGTTAGGTAAATAAACATAATTTTTCAAAGATGAATGTCAATGGCTTTACCATGACATGACTTGATATGCCTCCAAGAATAGCCTCCATGGCACTGGGTGTCTGCCAGTGTAGGATGGGTGTTGTCTTCATATGAAGATGGCACTATGAATCTATCTTTTAAAATACAATCATTGGCCGGGCACGGTGGCTCACGCTTGTAATCCCAGCACTTTGGGAGGCCGAGGCGGGCGGATCACGAGGTCAGGAGATCGAGACCACGGTGAAACCCCGTCTCTACTAAAAATACAAAAAATTAGCCGGGCGCGGTGGCGGGCGCCTGTAGTCCCAGCTACTCGGAGAGGCTGAGGCAGGAGAATGGCGTGAACCTGGGAGGCGGAGCTTGCAGTGAGCCGAGATTGCGCCACTGCACTCCAGCCTGGGCGACAGAGGGAGACTCCGTCTCAAAAAAAAAAAAAAAAAAATACAATCATTCATTTTTCTTCTTAAAAATATCTAAAAGGTTTAGATAGTTCATTAGTCCCATTATTGAGTACTGCTTTAATACCAAGACCTTCTGCCCATTGTTTCTTCTCAAAATTTATTTGTATTTCTACAGCGAGAAAAAACATCAAGGAAGTATAAAGGAATTTTTAGTGGAAAGCATCATGACCTAATGTGGAAAATCATTTGGCTTTAAAACTTTTTTATTTCTAAGTCTCCTAGAATAGATCTTAAGAGAATATTACAATCAATTTTAGCTTTGTAAAGTTTTACTTGAGACATATCAGACATAGCCAGATAAGTCCTTTCCTGAGACTAGTTACTATGGCTAGGTATGATAGTTTCCATCAATCTTAAGTCCCCAATGTTATTTTAGATGTATTTCTTTAAAACTACACCACTATTGCATTTTGAGAAGAGGTAATAAAACAACATTCTGAGATCCTATATCAAAAGTACATCTTTCATATGTCCTCTTTGAAAATATGCTTTTAAAATTACACACACAGAACAAAGTGATGTATCAGTTGTTGGCTTCTCATACTGTAATGTATTCTCATTTTTTTTTTTAGGGTGAAGCTGGCCCCACTGGTCCAATGGGTGCCATGGGTCCTCTGGTATGTGCTGGTTTTCTTGTTTCTTAAATTTCTAAGGTTATATTTCCTTGCCTTTTAGATTATAACAAAAGAATTTTTAAATGAAAAATAAAAATAAATGGACAACATATGTTGGCTGGTAAAATAATCTTGATTACCAGCTGATAGACAAGTACAAGAGAGTTGAGCCCTTCTAATAGAAAAGTTTTCCTACATTTCATTGTTTCTCTTAACAGTTGAATGCCCTTATTCTTTTTCTGTACTCAGTGATCAAATCAAGATTATCGTAGATTTAGCCCATTAAAGCCAGGTTAAGCGAAATCTATTTATGTAAGAGGTGATAGGTTATTTATCTCCACAAGGGGATAGTTTTTCAAACCCAACATTGCCCCTGGAAATACTACTGCTTGGTGGCCAATTATCTTGAATCTCAATTGGATTGAGTGGGGTAGTCAGACTACTCTACATTTCAAATTAGGTGCTTCAAGAGATATTTCTTCTCTATCGTCTATAGGGTCCGAGGGGAATGCCAGGAGAGAGAGGGAGACTTGGGCCACAGGGTGCTCCTGTAAGTATATCTGCTTTTACTTATACTGCTGAGATGTGTATTTCAATTCATTTTCAGATTTGGTTTACTGAACTTGCCTTTTAAATGAAAGTAATAGTATTGGTCACCTTTATTTTCCTTTTTCTTTTGGAATAAAGTCAGGTTTACAGAAAAGTTGAAAAGAAGGTACAGAGAATTCTTGAACAACCTTCCCTTTGCTTTTAATGTTAACATATAGCCACAGTACATTTGTAGATTTAATACAAAAATTAAGAAAATAATGATTACATATAACAGCATGGAATATAGTCCATAGAAAAACACAAACTTGCATATGCTAATAAAATTACAATAATAGGAAACATTTATCAAGAGCTTATTATATGCCAAGAATTCTTCCAAGCATTTTATGTTCCTCATACTCCTAAAAGGAGGGTACTCTGAGTGCACTCTTTGAAAGATCTGAGCCTCCTGATCACCTGTCCTTGATTCATTTTAATTATACAGATTGAGAAATACTCTTGCAGACTATTTATGTAACTTGAACCTGTATAGGAGGCATATTCTAATTATTCTTTTCACAATTCTCTGAAGATCAGGCTATGCTGACTAATATTTCAAACTTACAGTTTATTACTTTGCACCTACTTTGCTTTAGACAGTTAAAGACTGCCACCTTTCCTCTGTTATTCCAAGATCCAATCGTCCCCATTACTATTAGCAATCCCAAGTTTACACTGTCTCCGCTATTACCTCCAGCCCATAGAGGAGAACCAACTCAGAGCTACTCAACAATACCAAATTCAGGGCCCTGATTTGGAAAGTGTAAGACCCTCTCACCAGGCCGTGCTTTATCACTTTAGTAAGCAGAGTGTCCTAAAGGGATATAGAGAATATTATAGAATATAGTCAGCTATTGGCTTATCTAGGCTAACATCGTCTATCAATATAGTATGCTTACTTCTCTGTGCCTTCTTCTACTGTCTGCCAAGGGAGGTCTGACATTTCTGCCCCAGCATGGGCTATTGCTCTTCCCACATTTCTAAGAACTGTATCCCACGTTAGCACTATTTCTCAGGGTTGGGTGTTAAATTGCAATATCACGAGACAGTGTATCCACATCATTAAAGTTTTCCAACTTTGTATTCTGTTTTTTTGATACAGTGTCTTCAGGACCAAGACTCATACATTCTTTCTCAGATCCCACCTCTACCTGATGTTTAGGTCTTATAGGTGCTTTGGTGTATGATATGTTTTTAAAAAATCAGGAGTAGTGTTAGTTATTGGTCTGGTGTCCAGAAGTGAGGCTTAAGTTGTCTTCCAAAGTAGAGGCTTAGGTATCATCTTCAACAAGAGAGAAGTACCAACTGTTAATGGGGGTAATGAGCCACTTCTCTAGGCCAAGTGACTTTAGATGGACCTGAGATTTTAAATTTCTTTTTTTTCCTTTAAATGTTGAGGACAGGGTCTTACTCTGTTGCCCAGGTTACAGGGCAGCGGCACAATCATAGCTCACTGTAGCCTTGAACTCCTGGGCTCAAGCGATACTCTCACCCAAATAGCTGGGACTACAGGTGCATGCCACCATTCCTGGCTAATTTTTTTTGTAGAGACAGGGTCTCATATTGTTGGCCAAGCTTGTCTGAAACTCCTGGCTTCAAGCAATCCTCCTGTCCCAGCCTCCCAAAGTGCTGGAATTACAGGCATGAGTCACCGGGCCCAGCTGAAGTTCTTCAGTGTGTTGACCCACATATCCTATTGCCAAATCTCAGAGTCTGACTCCTCCCAATCCAGGATCCTGACCATGACATAACAGACTTTCTAGGTTTGAGAATTCAACCATCCCAAGAGCTCTCATAGTCTTGCATTAAGCCCTGTGCTTGGCCTGATATTCAGCTTTTTCTTCTCTCTGGTTGCAGATGAGAATTTAAAAAAATGCTGCCAAGGAGTCTTACATTAGCGATTAATCACCATCAGCCTTTTAGTGTCTTTCTCCAATAGATGCACTATACAAGACCCATGCAATTCCATCAGCTTTACAATTGTTATTTTCTTAATTCTTCTCAAATGCCCGAGATATTGCATTACTAGCCCATTCCCTTAAAATATCTCTGTTCACCATTGGTGACAATATTTACCATTGTGCCATCACAGCATGCCGAGGGTGATTCATACTCCGACTGTCACCAGCTGACCAGTGGGAAATCCAGCTTACAAATCCCATTTTAGAGTTTGCTTTCTTGTAACCACTCTGGCATCAATGGTCTTAGGGTCTTAGGTCAGCTTTCCTAGGAAACAGCCTCAAAAAAGTGACTTGTATACAGTACAGGAAATTTATTGGTGAGTACTCTTAGAAACTGTATTTTTGAAAGAAGGAATGAATAAAAGCAGGGTTTGCCAGAGGGAGAAATTGAATTGTGTTGCAATTGCAACAGAGATCTCAGTCAATTTCAGGGGAACTGTGGAGCTGAGATGGCTGTCGCAGACTTGTCTCAAATAAGGGCCGATGCTTTGTATTCCTGCATTGACCAAGGAAAGAGCACAATCTTGAGAGAGCTAATTCCCTTTAGCTGAGGGCAATTCCTAGGGAATGTATCAATAGTGAGCCATCAGCAGGTTATATTTCCAGATGACAGGATGAATACTTCAGTACTTAAGGGAGCTCTGGGTGAAACGTACAGAATTCACTATAACTTAATTTATCTCTCTGTGTGTTTTATTTTCTGGACATTGCTTCTCTGAGTTAATCTGGCTATTAAGAATATTGAGGTGTTCAAATTTTCATTGTCTCTGAGTTCATATGTTAGAAGATGATACATTAAAGTAAAAAGAATCATTTTAACCAGTTTCATTTTCTGTCTTGATTTTATTTCTTACTGCTATAAGGATAGATGCATTTATGACTACCATATCAGCTTGTGTAAATGTATTTATATTGCTCTTAACTGAGTGAGGGCTATTGTCAGTTAACTTTAATATTTATTCTTCAATTTGCAACATGGAAATTTTTTATAAGGCAAATAAATTATGAGAAAATATAGTCTAAAATGTAATCTTATCCTGTCTTGTCTCTTTTTCTCTTAATTAGGGTCAACGAGGTGCACATGGTATGCCTGGAAAACCTGGACCAATGGTGAGTTATATTATTTTCATATTAATTCATTAATTTATTCATGCATTCTTCCATTTGTACATTCAAAAACATTTACAGAGCACTCACCACATTCCAGACACTTGGAATAAAAAGCTGATGGACACATAGTACTTCTTCAAAACTGTTCTATTAAGGAAGAGAGAGATATTAATATTGTTGTATAACATAATTGTTAACTCCATAATGCAGTATACAACTTCAGGTACGGGAACAACTTTCAAGCCAAGTCCTGAAAGATAAGTATTTAATATATAAAATGGGCAAGAATATAGCACTGTCCATAGGACAGATAGATGAAAAAACACAGTGGGCTCAGAAAATTCTAGGAAGGTAAAATTGGATTGAGAGGCAGGAGCTATATCATGAAGGGTTATACTTCCCATGTTAAATGGTTTTTGAGCTCTTTTCTATAGTAGTTAATGTGAGATCATTCAGGGATTTTAAACATAGGAACATTATGACCAGAGGATAATCTGCTGGTAATGTTGAAGATGAAATGAAGATGGCTAAGAATAAAGAATGAGTTTGAATATCACTGGCATAATTCCAGAAAGAAATTACAAAGATGTGAACTAAAGTTATTATGGTAGTAACAGAGGCCGACTGCATGTCAATGAGCTAAGAACTCTCATGGACATGGCCCAGTAGATTTCTGGTTTAAAGTGTTTGATGGATGATGTAATTTATCTGAAATTGGAAATAAAGAAAGAGGAACAGAATACCGTTTGTGGGTTTGCATTTAGAATGGGAATAAATGAATTCAATTTTGTGATTAGATATGCAAGAGTGGAGCTCAGGATAGAAATTTGAATTTCAAATGTAGTTTTGGAAATTTTTAACATACAGGCAATAAATACAGCTGTGGGAGTAAAAATGTAACATGGAATGAGAAATGATGAGGTCTCAGTATGTACCAATATTTTGTACATTGTGCTTTTTTGGGCTTGGTATGGACAAGGCTATTGTATTTTGCTTCAGACCATCTTGCACTATTTCATAGGTAATCCTCTGTAACTATGAACCTTTAATTCACACTTGAAGATGAAAATCTGAATACTTATAACTAGATCTAGATCATAAAGAGCTATGCTTACTTACCTACTTAAAGGGTTTTTGAGCTCTTTTCTATAGTAATTAATGTGAGATCATTCAGAGATTTTAAACATAGGAACTTTATGACCAGAAAGATCATCTCTGGTAATGTGGATGATGAAATGAAGATGGCTAAGACTAAAGAATCATCTGTAAATTATAAACAAATAATCAAATATAAATTATAAACAGAGGCAAATATTTTAAATTTGACACATCTCAAACATATTACCTTTTTAAAATTCTGTTACTTGCAATAGTTCTCCCATGTGAATAGCCTCAACTGCTGCTCATTAACTGCTGAGTTACCCAGAGGTACAAAGGATCCTAAGAGATATGTGGAGCTGAAGTAGATTTTAATTGTAACAGTGCTGTGGATCAAGGTCTCTACTATTATTTGGTCAAGGACACTTAAATTATATCTCTACAAGCAAAACAAAACTAATTTAATTTTTAAAAAGAGCTTCAAGACATAAAGTTATTTTCTGAACTTTAGAGCAACTTATTGTACATGTGCTTTTCCCATCAAATTATGTGACTTCAGTAGTGGTGCCCTGACTTTTAAAAGGAAGATATAATGGTATCTAGAATAAATTATTTCATATATGATTAACACTGGTTGCTAGTAAACTGTACATACTCATATTGTAGGCATCATGTAGTAAACTTTATCTGTTCGTCATGAAATTAGTGGTTCTCAACTTTGGCTGTACGTTAGAATTACCTGGAAACTTAAAAATATTAATGTCCAATCCAATTTAAACGTAATCTCTAGAGGTAGACTCAGAAATCAGTATTTTTTAAAGCTCTACAGATGATTTCACAGGATCATCAATGTGGATAGCTGTTGCAGGAAACCGAAAAGTGGTGTTTTATAATAGCACAAATATATTTATAAAATGTTTTCTATGGCCATTTTTTAATGTAGTAATTGAGCACAAAGGTGTTACTGAAAATGCTCCTAAATAAATAGTCCATGGAACAATTTTATTTTGCTGCAACAGGAAAAATTGAGTCAAGCTCTACAAGGTAAATTATGCTAACAAAACACCAAGGAAAGAAAATATTATGAGGGAAAGAGAGAAAGTATTGTAGGAAATATTCATGATCAACATGGGCCAAGACTGAACGATCATAAAATAAAAAAAAATTTAAAGCTATTAGCCAAAAGTAAAGTATAATTATAGAAATTGAAATCATTTGCCCCAAGGATCTTTTCCTTGTTTCTCATATGTTGGAAACAAAACATAGGATGAAAAAATAAGTACACTTTGAAAGGGCTTCTATTAATTCAAAACTGATGGGATTAAAGTACAATCCTTGAAGAGTCAGAGTAATCTGTACTAGAATTCCTCTTATACTCACTTCTTTTAAATTTAGTCTTTTAATCAATGGTTTAAATTCTATGCATGCCTTCCCAAATGTAGGGTAATATAAATATCCACTTATTATTGCCTGAAAAACCTCTCTAAAATATCCAGATGGGTTTTTTTTTTTTTTTTTTTTTTTTTTTTTTTTGAGATGGAGTCTCACTCCAGGTTGGAGTACAATGGCCTGATCTCAGCTCACTACAACCTCCACCTCCCAGGTTCCAGCAATTCTCCTGCCTTAGCCTCCCAAGTAGCTGGGATTATAGGCTCCAGCCACTACACCTAGCTAATTTTTGTATTTTAGTAGAGACTGGGTTTCACCATGTTGGCCAGGCTGGTCTCAAACTCCTGACCTCAGGTGATCTGCCTGCCTTGGCCTCCCAAAGTGCTGGGATTGCAGGCATGAGCCACCACGCCTGGCCTCCAGATGGTTCTGAAGCATCATTTTTATAGAATGAAGTACTAGATTTTGATATAAAATATAACTTTCTAAAAACTATATTATTTGATTAACACAAAGAAAGTACATCTCTCAAGAGGCAATTGTTTGAAACACTTTATGTTTGTGACTGACTTAATCTTATATGCTATTTGAGTAATCCAATTATATTTAATACCTTGGATATGTCTTTTAGTATTACTTTAGACTGATGTTGAAGGTACTTATAATGAAATTAGACTATTATCTTTGTAATTTTAAAGTGAAAGGCAGGTTATTCTTATGTGTCAAATACAAAATGACACGAAACTCTAAAAAATGACCTAATTAGATACTAACTGAATACATGTCTGATTACTTTTCTGGTTTCTTTTAATAGGGTCCTCTTGGGATACCAGGCTCTTCTGGTTTTCCAGGAAATCCTGGAATGAAGGTAAGATGTTAATGTTAATATACAGTATTTAACGCTACATGATTACATGAGTCCCAAAGTGAAGAATGACATTTAATTAATTGGAAAGTGTGGAAGTTACTTTTAACTAAGGAAAGAGCCTAGAGTATGCTCATTTTTCGTTATTACATGGAAAAAGATAAAAGAAAAAACAAAATTAACTGTATAAATATAATTAAAGGAGAATTACTTATAATTGTACCCTTATAATATCAAAGAACCTGATATGTTAGGACTCTAATGCCAGCCAATCAAAACAACTATAAGGAATAGGAGCTTTAAACTGAATTGGAACTCTATTTTCTATTCTTGAATAGAGTACCTGGAAGTAATAAACAGCAGAATGTTCCAAACAATAGGAGGTTAAAATAAATTAGATGCTGTCAAAAGGCTCTTCTTTCACCCAACATTTGTTATCACTCTGCACTTCCTCAGCCCCCCAACCCAATTCTATGCAGCCATTAAAGGAGTGGGCATGGAGAATATTTGGCTCTTCATGTGGGATGGATTAAAGTATTCTGTGAGATGACTTAACATTTGTAGTAAGTCACAGTTGGTTCTTTCTCTCTACTTTGGGATAAATTCAAGGATGACATTAGATGGACATTAGGATTACATTAGATAAACTAGTGAATTAATTCAGAACACCTCTTTCAAATTGTAAGCAATATAACACATCTGATTCCCCCTGAGGCCATGTTTCCCTTTGGCAAAGACTTTCTTAATCCTGAAGAGATTATGCACAAGATTATGCTGTACAAAAATGACTGCGGTCACGGACAGTCACCTGGCCCCTCCAAACCTTGTTTTCTCATGGAATTTTGTTGAGGATTAAGTGACACCATCTACGTAAACCCATCACATAGGGCCTGATGCAGAGGACACCCTCAATGTAGGTTCATGCTTCTTATTAGTTGTGCTACTCAAATTGGATTTAAACTTATAAACAAACCAGAAGAAAAATGTCTGTAGCTAACATTTCAGATACTCCTTGAAAATGTGAGAATCATCAAGTCAAATTATTCTGTAGGCTCTCTCTAATGACATATTCAAACACTGTGCTATGGGAATGCTGCTGCTTTAAAATGGTGCCTTAATTCCTTTCCCTGCATTCACTGAGAACTCACTGTGAACTCAAGTGGGTGGGATCTTCTTGGGTTCTCCTCTGAATCTGATCTGCTCCCTGAAGTCGTAATAATGTCGCTATCACAGACTCTGGCCCAGACTCTCTATATACCCCTATCAAAACATGCAAAATCCCTTCCCTCTTTTTGTGAGACCCTCCGTCCCCAAATTGAGTTCTAGTTAAGGAAATACTCACAAATCTATGAATTAGCAGAAAGAGGTTTATACTGCAACTTTCATGGGATTTACTTTAACTTCACTAGCAATCATAGTTTACACAACCGTTCACTCTGGTTACTTCTCTCTCCTCCTGGGTGTTTGTGGTACTAGTTGTTGGCTACTGAAAACTGCTTAATAAAACTCAAACATCTAGCAAAACTGTTTCTGTTAGAAATTTTCTGTGTTTTCCTTCCTGCTTCTCTCCACCATAAAATTCCTGGATCTTTGTTTTTGGACAGGATCCTGCTTTTCCTACAAAGTTCTGCCATGGTCTCTGCTCTCTGACTAAAGAATAAACTTCCAAATCCAGTTCTTTGTATTTCAGTGAAGTGAAACAGAGATTCAATATGCTTTACTGATACTGATGAGATTCCTAAGGCTTAGAATTTTAGTTTTCCAGGCCCCTTTAGGATTAGATCCACATAGGTACATAATAAGCCAGATAAAATACAGAAACCAAGTTAAGTTTGAATTTCAGATGAGCAAAGAATACATGTTTAGTGTAAGTATGTCCCAACCATTGTATGGGAAAAACTTGTGCTAAAAGTTATTGTTTATATGAATTAAAACTCAACTAGGCATTTTTGTTTGCCAGCTGGACTCACTATCTTGGCTTGAAATAAAGGGAGCTATTAAGTTACCTTAACCACTTCACTCTGCTCTTAATGTTGCATTTTAAAAAGTGTCTTTTAATTCTTATCAAAGAAGTGTTGTTTCTTTGGTTTAAAAATAGATGGCATTTTGCTTATAAGGCTGCCAAAAATTAAGTTGATTAGACTTAAATAAAGTTGTAGCCCAGATGTTTTTCACTTTACTGATAAATGCTTTCTTGAAGGTCATTGGAATTGAATTTTTACAACTCAAATCTTATACTCTGAAATATGATTTGTTATATTGCTTATATAGCAAGGAAACAATTTCTTCTTCTGTAATGATGGTATGAAATTTTATATAGACTTTTTACGGTGAGTCTCACAGATTTGGAAAACTATTGTCTGAATCTTGCAGCATGTTTTAGCTGGTATTAGGTTGTTTTATAAATATTGGAAAATAATATGATTTATCCTCTAATGATTGCATGAAGCTTTAATTTTGTAGTAAATTGCTAAACTAATACATTGAACAGAAACAACCTCTTTAAGAACAGTGGGTCGGTCAGTTTTTCTCCTTCATTTGATTTGTGTTAAAGAGTCTGAATATATACACTGTTTATATGGAAATGGGTTTGAATAACCTGAGTATTTATGTAAGAACATATTAAAAGTAAACCATGCAGATTTAAGAATATCTATTCTTTGATAAATATCTTAAATAAAAGATATTTAAGCCTATCTTATTCTTTGAGTAGACTCAGTGTGCCTGTTGAGGTGTAGGGCTGTTTCTAGTTTTTCTTCATGAACTTAGATTATCTTAACTGTTTGATATGTAATAAGTGTAAATTCTGATAGATGTGGTAAGAAAAATTTCAGATTTTGTGGAGGTTCAGAGGAGAGGGAACTTAAGCTAACCCTGGTGTAGGGCTTCTTCAACTGGAGATTGGATATGGAGAATATTCCTAGTGAAGAGGCCACCAGCGTCATCCCTTAAGAAGGAAGTGGGAAAGTGAGTGCACTCCTTAAGCTTGGTTGGGCACACATCTCTTGTAATCCTCTATGGCCTCTTTAAATATTTGGGTTTCAAATGTAAAATTCCAAATAAGCGGTCAACTTTCTACAATGCCACTCTTGTATTTTTCTTAAATTAACATTTCCCTTTGTTCCCTTTTAGGGAGAAGCAGGTCCTACAGGGGCGCGAGGCCCTGAAGGTCCTCAGGGGCAGAGAGGTGAAACTGGGCCCCCAGGTCCAGTTGGCTCTCCAGGTCTTCCTGTAAGTTTCTAGCATATTTAAGAACCAGCCCAGAAAGCTGGACATTTCTTGTAGCATCAGAACAAATTCAACCTATTTTTTTTTATTGATACATAATATTTGTACAGATTTAGGGGGTACCTGTAATGTTTTGTTATATGCCTAAGATGTGTAATAATCAAGTCAGGATATTTAAGATATCCATCCCATTGAGCATATATCACTTCTATGTGTTGGGAACATTTTAAGTCCTCTTTTTCTAGCTATTGTGAAATATAAAATTTAATATAGTCTCTGAATTCTAAATGAGTGCTTACAACTGTGAAAAAATATATTTCCCTTGTCAACTCTGTAAGTTTTACCTATTTTATGTAAAAGAGAATTAGTCAAAAAAGTAATTTTTATGATATAATGGTGGTTGATTTTTAAAAAACGCTTCTACTTCCTTTTTAAAGATGGCCCGACATCTGTATACTACCACATTTGTATCTAGATATTGCTTAATATTTCATTACATACTTTTAATGTACCTTTTAGGGTGCAATAGGAACTGATGGTACTCCTGGTGCCAAAGGCCCAACGGTGAGTACTGCATTTATGCCATGTGAAGCTCAAATGGGCATGATTCTTTAGACATTGGCCCCAGACTGCTACCTGTGTCTCTACTTATCACATCACTCTTGCTGTTTAATAGGGCTCTCCGGGTACCTCTGGTCCTCCTGGCTCGGCAGGGCCTCCTGGATCTCCAGGACCTCAGGGTAGCACTGGTCCTCAGGGAATTCGAGGCCAACCGGTAATGACCTTTGAAAGAACTATCATCCTTTAGTGTAATCTAACTAAGAGCACCAAGAGTAATAACATGTAATGTGATGCAATGAAACATAGATAACGTGACTTATCCAAATGTGGGAAGATGGGAGTCTTTATGAAGTGAAAGCTAAATGTTGAGGTACAACTTAGACGTTTAAATTCTAAGTGGAACATTACTGCAGTATGTTAAATTTTAGTGTTCTTTTATTTAAAATAAGGTTATAACTTTATGGTTCATCTCATAGAATTTTATGAATAATTGAATAATAAATATTATGAAAATATTATGCAAGCCATGTGAGGAATATGGAGCTTCAATAGGAATTTATAATGACAATTAGGCTAAAAATGGGTTCAACAACTATTTCTTGGGAGTTATTCTTAAAGAGTGATTCAAATATATTAATCAGGTTGAATGTCATATTGAATGTTTTCATATTTTACAGAAATTATTTATTAGAAAAAATATTTTGATGAACCCATAAGAAGCAAACACATTGAGAAGTTGTGCTTAATAGCTTTTAGCTTGATGTATAAAAATAAATATTTAAACAAATATTTACAATTCTGTTCCAAGTAATGTGGTCATGCTGATAAATTCTCTTAAAGTGCTGGTGACAGATTTATTAAATCATTAGTGTTGCTAGTGTCACATTTGATTTTACCAAGTTCTGAATTTTGCAATCCAGTTCTTACAACCTAAATTACAGTTGGTATTTAAAGACACACCTACAGAAAACCCTTGAACATTCCAAGAGTGAAATGCCCTATTTGAAGTTGCTAAATTCTCAATAAATATAGCATAAATATAAAATTATTTTGATTCTGGGAAAACAAGTTCACATCCTAAAATACAGCCTAAATATATTTATCTATAGAAATTGTCATTGATAGTTCCAATTTTAATTTTCAAATTTGAATAATAACTCAATAATTCTATTTATTCTACTACACATGATAAAAAACATGATTTTAAAAATAAATCTCTTAAAGACCACTATAAATTAAATAAACGGCTTCCAAATTATACTGAATTTTATAAAAATTTACACATATTAACATATTCACATGCATTCATTTAAGAATGATTATATTATACTACTGATGCAAAACAGACTCAACTGGAGAGAATTTTTAAAGCCTATTTATTGTAACTAATTTGAGCAGATTGGACTAGCTAAATGTCCTGGTTCTTACAAATATCAATATTTTTTTTTCAGGGTGATCCAGGAGTTCCAGGTTTCAAAGGAGAAGCTGGCCCAAAAGGGGAACCAGTAAGGTTTCATTGTTTTAATGATAGGAAGAACATAGTATTGTCTGGAAGTGTACAGCTCAAAATGCTAAAGGGTTTAAAATAATAATGAGAATTACAATAGCTTGAGAAGAAAATATCTCATTATTCCATATACTTTAAAATTTGTGACTGACTTCGTTAAATTAGGCTTCCAACTATAATTCACTGGTTGAATGGGTCTTTCTGGTAACCGTCCTTCTGTTTTTAACAGGGGCCACATGGTATTCAGGGTCCGATAGGCCCACCTGGTGAAGAAGGCAAAAGAGGACCCAGAGGTGACCCAGGAACAGTTGGTCCTCCAGGGCCAGTGGGAGAAAGGGTAAATTTAAATAATACGACACATTCTTATAGTTGTGAGGGAATTATGTGTGTAAGTCTAAGAATAGTAAGGAAAACTAGAACAGTTAAGAGAAATGCTTGCAGGTTCCTTGCATAGTTCAGTACAGTTATGTGCAAATAGAAAGAGCCAACTGACTAATCATTATTCATACATTCAACTAATGTTGGTTAAATCACTAGTCTATGCAAATTTGAGCCATCTGTGCTTGGAATTAGATCAGTGAACAAGAAGGCTATGGTCCTAGTCCTCATGTGGAGACTAGTAAATAGTTGTTTATTTTAGTGGAGAGGTAAACAATAAGTCAACAGGTAAATAAAAATATATGTACACACTTTAAAAAGTGCCATACACACACTAAATAAAGGCATGACACGTTGGAGAGTAACTACACGTATATGTCAGTGTTGTAATGTTAGATTAGGTGGTTAGGAAAGAGGATCCTCTGAGAAGATAGCATTTTAGCTGAGACCTGAAGATGATGATAAACCAGTAGAAAACTTGGAAGGAAGAACATTCTTAGCAGAGGAAAAAGCAAATGCAAAGCTAGGAGGGCAGAAAGGACCTCGTGATTTTAAAGACCAGAAGAGGTAGCTGTGACTGGAGTACATTGAGACAGGTCTGAAAAGAAGAACAATAATCTCACATTTATCTAGCACTTTGGAGAATGCAAAACGTTTCACAAAAGTGTCATTAATACATGTCATTGTTGACATTTTAATTGCTATAGATAGTACCTATGCCTCTCATCTCTAGATATCAGTTTTCTCTATTTAATTTTACTATGAATCGTTAGAATATTTCCTTCCTTCCTTCCTTCCTTTTTTTTTTTTTTTTCTGACAGAGTCTTGCTCTGTTGTCCAGGCTGGAGTGCAGTGGCACCATCTTGGCTCACTGCAACCTCTGCCTCCCAGGATCAAGAAATTCTTGTGCCTCAGCCTCTTGAGTAGCTGGGATACAGGCACCTGCCACTATACCCAGCTAATTTTTGTATTTTTAGTAGGGACAGGTTTTCACCATGTTGGCCAGGCTGGTCTTGAACTCCTGACCTCAGGTGATCTGCCTGCCTTGGCCTCCCAAAGTACAGAATATTTCTTGATTTGAGGAATTATTTGGCTCAGTACTTACATATTCTTCAAAATTTTAAATTTTTTCCATCGAGTCAGATTTTTCTTATGCATATCTATAGCCATGTTGGCTTGATGACGGCTGCTAAAACTTTATAGTACTAAAAATAAAAATCACCTATTCATTACATATTGCAAAAATATCAACAACAATTAAGAATCACATTTTGGTCATTTGTAGGGTGCTCCTGGCAATCGTGGTTTTCCAGGCTCTGATGGTTTACCTGGGCCAAAGGTGAGGTTGCCCTGTCAATGTTGATACTTACATGGGTCCAGAAGATGCCATTTTTCAGCACTGTGATCTAGCTATGGCCTGCATAGGCTCAGATCCAGAAAGGAGATGGATACAGATACCAGGCCTAACCCCAATCCTCTCTTGTATAATTCCTGTATTAAGAGGCATGGGGGGAAGGATCTAGTTGGAGGAATGTGGTGACAAAATTTTATGTTATATTAGTGCCTTGATTTGTATATTAGTGCCTTGATTTGTAAAACATTAATTTTACTTCTGCTTGCTTTTGTTTTTCTATACTCTTTTTCTCCATGCATCTGCTTTACCTTGGTACAGGGTGCTCAAGGAGAACGGGGTCCTGTAGGTTCTTCAGGACCCAAAGGAAGCCAGGGGGATCCAGGACGTCCAGGGGAACCTGGGCTTCCAGGTGCTCGGGTAAGAATGTAGCAAGTGTTTGCTACATCAATTGGGAGAAGTGCTCCTGAGCATGCATTGATCAGGTTTTTGTTTGTTTGTTTTTAAATTTAGTTGGTTTTTACAGTTTAGAACATTTCTTTGTTTTTATGGTTTTGATCCAATTCATTATTTTAAAAAATACTGGTTTGTTATTTTTATCATATATAGAAAACACGGTAACTTTTAGTCTCTCTCAAAGCAGTATGTATTAATAGCTTTATCGCTTGGCATGAGAAAAAAATCCTGTTTGTCAAATTTTATAACTTTACTTGTTAGCAAGTAAAGAATTTATAAATATTCGTAAATATACTTTTATAGCAATATAGCAAAAAAGTAATTTTGGCAGAGAAATTCTGAAAAATTTTATTTTAACAATACATCACTTAAAAATTTGATTTACAGAAATGTCATTCTATTCAGTTGACAAAAATGCAACACTATTTTTACTCTTGAGAATCTTTACTTCAACTGCAGATTAGCAACAAACTGACAGTTGCTTTTTTATTTTCAGGGTTTGACAGGAAATCCTGGTGTTCAAGGTCCTGAAGGAAAACTTGGACCTTTGGTAAGTAATTTAAACAGAAGTCCACAACCACTAATATTTTTCAATAGACATGCAACTTAAATGATATTTATTTAGGTTAATGTTTTTGATTATGTGGATGCTGGTCATATTGACATATTTATAACAACTTCTGGAAGCATATTCTTAGGATCTATTTTCAAGTTGACAAAAATGTAGATCAAATTTTACTAAGATAAATATTTGAAATTGAATTGCTTCCCTGCCTGACATCAGTGAAAAAGTTAAAATGATATAGTTTTTAATATTGGTGAAATTTGTCTATTAGCAATATTCTCATTTTTATATCCTTTTAATTTTATATGTTTAAGAGATAAGTAGGTATGAATTTTGACAACTTATATATTCTAAGATCTTTCCTTGTCCTGCAATGTGAAACAGAAGTCCTGAATTTTCATTACTACAAACCAGAGTAAATGAAAGAAGAAAGATTTCCCCTATTAATGTGATTGGCAGGAGACATCATAAGGAAGCTTATGTCTAGAATAAGAATAAAATCTCTCTTCTAGTTACTTAAAATACTTCAGTGTTTTTAAAAAACCCATTCAACTGTCCTGATTCTTTAACATGAAAATGCAAGATAATTTAAAATTTATGTAACATAATAGTAAGCAAAGGTAAGTGACACTTTGGGTGATGCTATATTTAGAAACAACTTACATGAAACTTACATGGCTCCTGTCAATTCCATAGGGGGCTCCAGGGGAAGATGGCCGTCCAGGTCCTCCAGGCTCCATAGGAATCAGAGGGCAGCCTGGGAGCATGGGCCTTCCAGGCCCCAAAGGTAGCAGTGTGAGTACAGTGTATAATATGTTGGCCACCTCATCATGATCCTCATTTGGAGGAGGTATGTTTTTGACAAATTGAAGGAATTATACAAAAGTTTCATTTATTCTTTAGGGTGACCCTGGGAAACCTGGAGAAGCAGGAAATGCTGGAGTTCCTGGGCAGAGGGTAAATATACATTTTCTCCTAAAGAAAAATAATGTAGGTACTATTTAAATTCTCATGGACTCAGCTCATAAATATCTGTGTGTGATACTAGGGAGCTCCTGGAAAAGATGGTGAAGTTGGTCCTTCTGGTCCTGTGGGCCCGCCGGTATGTCATTTTTTTTGTGTGTGTGTGAGAATATATATATACATATGTGTATATGTATATATATATGTATATATGTATATATATAGACATTGCATTTTTCAATGATGTTTGTTCAAGACTTATGCATAAGTTTCAGGGAAAGTGAGAATGTATGGGAATGAAGAATTTCTGTTATAACTTCTCTTTTGATTTCTGTGATACAATGTCTTCTGCCTTTTTAAATATAATGATTGATCTTTTTACTTTAAACTTCTTTAAAAGTCTGACTGCAAAGACTATATCAACTGAGGAAAATAGTGTGTAACAAATATTTTATAAAATATTTTATTTAAAATATTTAAATACTCAATTATATACCTTCTCTCAATAGTGCATCTCATAAAAATTTATTTAAGGCCGGGCATGGTGGCTCACGCCTGTAATCCCAGCACTTTGGGAGGCCAAGGTAGGTGGATTACCTGAGGTCAGGAGTTCAAGACCAGCCTGGCCAACATGGTGAAACCCTGTCTCTACTAAAAATACAAAAATTAGCCAGGCATGGTGGCGTGTGCCTGTAATCCTAGCTACTCAGGAGGCTGAGGTAGGAGAATCACTTGAACCCGGGAGGCGGAGGTTGTAGTGAAACAAGATTACGCCATTGCACTCCAGCCTGGGTGGCAGAGCAAGACTCCATCTCAAAAAAAAAAAAAATTATTTAAGGTATTTTTTAGGAGGTAAAAGGAATAATACTTATTCTTCGAGGTCTATTTTCATTTTAGGATTTTAAAATGAAGTGTTTATCAGAAATATTTTGGTATATTTGTTTTGGGGTGGGGCAGTTTAAATCTTTCTAAAATGTTAGCTTTGCTTTCTTTAGTCATTCTGTTTTTGAAGTCTTGATAAATCTTAAGACATTCAGAAATAAACTATAATAAAAATATTATGTTTTTAGATTATATATACAAAAGTAATGGGTTTTCCTATATTCAATCCAATTTCTCCATAAGTTTACAATTGGCTCCAGACATTTAAGTTTGGATCAAAAAATAAAGACATGTTATCAGTCACTGGCTTTAGTAGATATTTTCTCGCCTCCAGAGACTTCAAACAATACCATTTGATTACTATTAATACTAGTTTATTACCTGGCTAAAGAGAAAAACATGTGATTGGAAGAAGTACAAATAAATATCAGTACTTCTAGTGGTTCACATAGAGAGGAAGCAGACAAAGATCTGGTTATATTCACAATTATTTTCTCCTTCACAACTTAGGGTCTAGCTGGTGAAAGAGGAGAACAAGGACCTCCAGGCCCCACAGGTTTTCAGGTATGCACTAATTCGGTTTTCCATTTCATCTTCCATTTACTAAAATGCTTTTTTTAAAAAAAAAAAAATATATATATATATGGTCAGAAGATTTGAAATTCTACAATTTTCAAAAAGTCATCCCTCTTTCAGTAGATAGTATAGACATTTGGATAAAATCGAACATTTTTGATCAAAGTAAAGGAATGGACTTCTAAAAAAACTGATCAAACCTGCAAATTATGAACAAAACAAATAAAAAATAACAAAAAAGCAATAAAAAGACATCAGGAATAAAATGTTTCTGATAGCTCAACAAAGTTTATTAAACCATTTTAAGGCTGATTTAGTTTTATTGGCACAGTGACTAGAATTTTTTATTGAGCAAAGTTTCATAATTTATCTACATATATCAGTATGTACATTATTTAATAGGAGGATGATCATAATTTGTAAAAAAAACTTTCTGGACTGACTTTAAATAATATTCCAGCAGTCTAAAATATTGTTCACAGAGCCATAAAAACTCTATAAATATGAAGAAACTCCTGTTACATTATCTCTTTTTTTGCTAAGTGGTGTGCAGATGAAAATACAATCCTATAAATTGACTAGCTTTTGTGTTTCGTTGGTAGTTTTTTTTAATGCTTCTGAACAATTTTTTTTTTGCTTAAAATGTCTGAACAATACATTTTCATTGAAAATACAGTCTTGAAGACTCCATGAATTGTAAAAGGTAAACTGTTAACACTGGTAGCCTGTTAAACTTTCACAGATTCACAATTTTATTTTCTTACTTTTGTTTTAGGGGCTTCCTGGTCCTCCAGGGCCTCCTGGAGAAGGTGGAAAGCCAGGTGATCAAGTAAGTGTTTAAATAATAATAATGGCAACACTATACATTGGTGGCTCAATTATCACTTTTTATGCGTGAGGCTCTGTTGTGCTTTCCTTTACGTACATTATCTCTTTGAGTTCTCAAAGCAGCCCTATGTACTAGGTACTATCATTATCTCCATTTTATAGATGAGGAAAATGGGGCATACAGATGTTAGATAACTTTCCCAAAGTCACACAGTTAATAGATTTGAACCCAGGTCATCTGCTTCCCAAGATGTGTTCTTAACCACTTTATATAAACAGTTATGAACAAATACTAACAATTTTATTCTGTCGTTTTCCTGGCACATAGATTTATTTATTTTTCTTTGAATGATTCATTTGTTCATTTAATCATTTAATAAATATTTGCTGAACACTCTGTGTGCTTGCCCCTACAAAGCACTGGCCTGAACCAGCTGAACAAAATGGATTTGGACCTTGCTGTCCTTATAGTATAGTAGGATTCAGAGAGTATAGGACAATTACAATAATAGCATGCTCTAAATGCTATAATAGGGGAGGTACTATGTTTATGGAAACAAAAAAGATGCACCTAAATAAGACTTGGGGGGTTTAGGAAAGGTTTTCCAGACAAAGTAATATCTTTTATGATATCTGAGAGATGAATGATGGTAACGATGAAGGAGGGAAGATAGGAAAAACCTCCAGGAAATGAGACAAGCTTACAAATCAGAGTGGGTAATGTGATTTGAGGAAAATAGAAAGGGGGCTGCAGGGTGACTCAGGGGCCTGATTATGGAGGGTTTTAATTTGATTCTAACTTGTTCTTCATCATTAGAGTAATGGGAAGCTAAGGAAGGGTTTTTAGGCTGGGCACAGTAGCTCACACCTGTAATCCCAGCACTTTGGGAGACTGAGGCAGGTGAATCACTTGGCATCAGGAGTTCGAGATCAGCCTGGCCAACCGTCTCTACTAAAAATACAAAAATTACCTGGGCGTGGTGGCACATGCCTGTATTCCCAGCTACTTGGGAGGCTGAGGCAGGAGAATCACTTTAATCCAGGAGGTGGAGGTTGCAGTGAGCCAAGATCATGCCACCATTGTACTCCAGCCTGGGTGATAGAGCGAGACTCCGTCTCAAAAAAAAAAAAAAAAAAAAAAAAAAAAGAAGGGTTTTTAAGAAAGGAGTAATATGATCAGATTGGGCTTTTAGGGAGATCAGGCCACAATGAGGACAGTCCATTTCGGAGAATAAGATTGGAGGCCTATTTGCCAAGGTTATCATCTTTATCAAAGAAAGAAATTTCAAATTGACAAACTTTCTTTTATGTAAGAACAAACAAACTTTTAATTTAGACATGACTGCACTGGTTTGAACCCACAACACCTAGTAGAGTGCTTTGTCCATATTATAGGCTCAAGAAAGATTTACTTAATTGAGTAGAATTGAATTGGTTCTATTTAAAAGATCAACTCTTTAGCCCTTTTGTATAACTTTTCTTTATTTAAACTTTTTCATCTTCCATTAGTTTAAAAAAAGACATTTAGCATGTATTTTGTTGCCTCTAGAAAACTAATGCTCTATCTTTGAGAAATAGTATTTTGCATGTTCTCATTGCCAAAAATCAAACATTCAGGTATAATACAAAGCTTTTGGAAAAATGTTTTCATCTAAAACATGTAATATTCCCTCATTTATAAAAATGTATGTACTTTTCTTTCTTTAAATTGTTGGCTTATGCAGCCTTCTAATGGCACATTAATAGAAACTAGGTGTATGAACTGGAAAGTTTTCTGATAAATGCCTAAACTCAAAGCTCTTGTTCCATTAAAAAAAAATGTGTTTATAGGGTGTTCCTGGAGATCCCGGAGCAGTTGGCCCGTTAGGACCTAGAGTAAGTATTTTAATCTTCATGATTAATTTTGTTTCCCACTGGCTTCAGTTTTAAAAGGTGTCTTTTAAAATCTTAAATTGGGATTTATTTTAACCTATAAATTCTTTGACTGGATAAAAATCAGTTTTGTGAGAAATATTTTGTGCTATGAAACTAGCATATCCTTACTTCAAATTTATTTCTTATCACTAAATTAGAAAATTGAGATTTAGTAATGTCTCATTTCCAAATTTTTCCCTAGTAGAAGCCATTTCTCAGAAACATTTTAACCTATTTTTAGATCAAGTATTGAGATTATTTGACATCCCAATTTTGTGCTAGGGAGAACGAGGAAATCCTGGGGAAAGAGGAGAACCTGGGATAACTGGACTCCCTGGTGAGAAGGGAATGGCTGGAGGACATGGTCCTGATGGCCCAAAAGTAAGTGTCATAGTGATCTCGGTGTTTTAAAATGGTTTAAAATTGCTGCTCAATAAACGCATGATGGTCTGAGAATGCATGTCTTGTTTTTGAAAGATAATTTGATTATATCATTTTCTTCTTCCACAAATATTTAATGAGCGCTTACTAGGCTTTTTCCTTGCACCTGAAGTGTCAGCTAAAAAGAAGACTCTTCTGTGATGGGGATTGTGGTTTAGTGCACATGGTGATAGATTTCCATATACAAACACATTTCTAATGTTTATGTACATTTTATTAGTGGCTTCTATGAATAGAAATAGAAAACTGCATGATTTATTAGGAGGCTTTTCTAATAATATGCTCCATTTTCCTTGTCTCAGGTTTCACAATTCTGCTTACTACATATGTGAAAATATGGAACTTTTAAAATCTGAAAATATAATGCATCATAAGGCAGAAATGTGTGCCATTTAGTGATTGGTAGAAAATAATGTGGCCAACTTCAGTATAAACAATTGAAGTAGAATTTTTCATGATCATGTGACATGGTCATGTCATTTCAGGGTTTAGAGTGATTGATACGGTCTACTACAATTTAGACACTATTAGCCTGAAAACCAGGTTAATATCAAATATCAGTTTCATTAAAGAGAGAATGAAATATTTCTCTAAATGTAATGTCTTTCTTTCTTAATATATTCCATTATGTTGCCAACAGAGGGAAAAAAAGGCAACTCTATCCTTTTTATTTGAAATAGCATTCAATTGCCTCTTAAGAGAAAAGTTAAAAACATAAAGCAACAATCAAAAAACAAAATCTGGTTAATTTCAAAAAAATCAACTCACTCAGAGACAACTTTCTCAGACGAAAAATATAAGCACTAAGTTGAACTACATGAAATTGCTGACAACTATTTTTGACCCACTAAAAAGCAATTTCATTAGTTTAATCTTAATATTATTGGTATGGTCACTTAATGTTGGTTCATTTTAGGGCAGTCCAGGTCCATCTGGGACCCCTGGAGATACAGGCCCACCAGGTCTTCAAGGTATGCCGGGAGAAAGAGGAATTGCAGGAACTCCTGGCCCCAAGGGTGACAGAGTAAGTCCTTTTTTTTTTTTTTTTTTTTCAATTATTTATTCAGACTTTCTACTGAAAATGAAATGATTTCCTGGGCAGGCTTTTATTTCTACCATCCTGAGTCACTAGTCATTCATTTTTTCATTCTTCTAATAAACATTTACTGAGAAAATGCACAGTGTGAGGCACCATCCCAGGCTCACCTGGATATGACTAGGAAAATGACAATTGGCCTTCACTCTCATGAAACTTACACAGAAGTGTGGGAAAGAGACAATTAAATGAATCAATTGTATCTTGTGTGTTTTCCCAGGGTGGCATAGGAGAAAAAGGTGCTGAAGGCACAGCTGGAAATGATGGTGCGAGAGTAAGTAAAAGCATTCCTTTTCTAGCTGGGCTAGGAACCAACATTACAGTATCATATGAGTTTCCCTGAACTTTCCAAAATAAAGTCAGTCATGTTTCCTTGGCTGTCAGGAGTTGGAGAATAATGGCGTGTGAGATCTGCTGTGATTCAACCATGGGTTATTCATTTTGCTTACCCTGAATTAAATGAAACTTAAATAAAAACATATTTATTGTGCCTATGAGATAAGTGCCTTAAGGGGATGGGGGCCCTCTTTATCTTTCTCTATCATCTTTGTATTTCATACACAGGTTTATTTCTGTTAAAATGCTCATCTAGTGAGCTGGCCAATACCTCATTCCAGCATAGACAAGCAGAGCTTTGTGGAGTCACCAAAGTTGTGATAAATATTTCTCAGTATATTGGATGTTGGGGTGAGAAATTTACTGCACAGTGAATCGTCATTAATGTTATCATTAATAAAGAGTTTGAATAAGCAGAATGTCAAGAAGGATGGTCGACTGCAAAGCATTGTTTAATGTCATGTCAGAAATTGACATTTAACAAGTATTAGGTCTTTGAAATTAGAATGCATTTACAATTCCAAGGACAATCAGACTTGAAGGACAATGTATTTTCAGACATAAATGATTTCCTCGTGTAAGAGTGGCTAGTCACAATGGCTTAAACATCCATCATTTTCTGGAATAGTGTCTGATATTTGACTAATGATTTCTGTTTCAGTATGACATGGTTTACTGTTAGTTGTCATGTGTGCTCTGGCAATTACAGTTGTAACACAATAAAAGAGAACTGCTATTTGGTTCTGCACATTGAGTCATTGTTAATACATTGGTTATAATAGATTTGGATTAAGGAAATATAGTGAAATATACTAGCAAATTTTCATCTTAAGGGTAATTAGTCCTTTTTATGCAAATTTAATTAAGGATGCACCACTTCTTTTAACAAATTATGCACAAAAGATACACCTTGCCTTTTAGTTAAATCTAATATTTAATTTAATATTTCAAAAATAGTCAAGTAAATCTGTTATATTTTTAATATTTTACATCATGAATGTCCTGGAATGCATAAGTAGTACAGTACTATTTATAGGAACGATGCATTGGCAGTTTGTTTTAAGGGAAAATCCAAAATACATATCAATTGTGCCTATGAACTAACTTTGAAATTGCAATGTGATAGGATCAGGATGTAAGCAATGACTGCTTTATTTTTAATGAGAACACTACATTGTTGCAGGAAAGATGCAGAGCAAAGCACTTACTGTAATCTCATAGTAGGTAAAAAATGAATAACATGTCTTCTCTGTATAAAAAATCTATAAACATAAATAATGAAGTGATACTTATATTTCATCAAATCCTTTAAAGAAGTATATTACATAAGTTATTGGAATGATATCATTCCATTGTAGATCTGGAGACTATAAGAACACAGATTTCTTATGTTCTTGTCAAAACTATAAAATTAAAGTCATTTTTGTTCCTTAAGTTCCTTCAGTTGTACATACAGAAATTAAACAATGAAAGAATATTTGGGCTGTATATGAAGAGGCAATACACAGTTATAAGATAGAACACTTGTTTTAGAGAGGACTCCAATATTCCCACAGTTTCAAGATTGTGATTACATGTCAAGAAGACTCAGGTTGTGTCCCCATGTGTTAGCTGTACTGATCTCTAAGTGTTAGCTCTCCTGTGCCCATAAATCTCAAAGTAGCTGGGGTTTTAGGCTGTAAACTTTAGCTAATTTTCCTTTTCATCTCAAAAGAATGAAGAAAACTGGCTGGGTGCGATGGCTTACGCCTGTAATCCCAGCACTTTGGGAGGCTGAGGCGGGCGAATCATGAGGTCAGGAGATAAGACCACCCTGGCTATGGTGAAACCCTGTCTCTACTAAAAATACAAAAAATTAGCCGGGCGTGGTGGCGGATGCTTGTAATCCCAGCTACTTGGGAGGCTGAGGCAGGAGAATGGTGCAAACCCGGGAGGTGGAGCTTGCAGTGAGCCGAGATGGCACCACTGCACTCCAGTCTAGGCAACAGAGCGAGACTCCTTCTCAAAAAAGAAAAAAATGAAGAAAACTAAGCGAGGCATAGTGGCTTGTGCCTGTAGTCTGTTACTCTGGAGTCTGAGATGGGAGGATCACTTGATCCAGGGCAAGAGTTCAAAGATGCATGTGCTGTGATCACATCTGTGCATAGTTACTGCACTGCATTCTGGGCAACGTAGAGTGGAGACCCTGTGCCAAAAAACAAACAAACAAACAAAAAACCTAAAATGCCTTAACACAATTTCAATTTTTAAAAATAAAAAAGTGATACATTGCTATTATAATTAAAAATATAATATTATATGCAAAAGAAGGAAAGCCTCTTTTCAATTTGTGGTCAAATGTCCGAATAAATATTAGCAAAGCTAATTATGCTAAGAAATAGAAACATTTTTGTAGCTTAACATTAATTTAGTGCTAATGCCTGAAAACAGTTTTATGTATGCATGAATTAAGTTGCGTGAAAGAGATTAAAACAGTGTGGAGAAAATATGGTGGAAATGGTATTAAACTAGACAGAAAACTCTTGAAAATATATAGATTATATCATTTATTATAGATAATGATTTGCAAAAGCAGCCAAATTATAACAAAATAGTTGTTTCTTTTTTGTTTGTTGATTTGCTTAAGCATGAAGATTTCTGTGCATTTTTTACCTCAATATGCCTATGTTCTGTTAATTGACAGGGTCTTCCAGGTCCTTTGGGCCCTCCAGGTCCTGCAGGTCCTACTGGAGAAAAGGTAAGTCACAAGTTGTTAATTTGTACACTCAAAATTATGAGTCCTGAATAGCTGGCTCTTTCATAAATCTTTTCATTTTATAACATATGGTATCTGAGCAAGATCATTTCAGAGTTCTTGTCCACTATCTCCTCCTACACAGTGACCAATGTCCTAAAATTATATTATGTTTAGCTACTGTTTTGGACAGTAACCATCTAAAATCTGCTTTCTAGGGTGAACCTGGTCCTCGAGGTTTAGTTGGCCCTCCTGGCTCCCGGGGCAATCCTGTAAGTGACTGTATTTTGGTGTTCTTTAGTGTGAGATTGAGCAATAAAACAATTCATCATTTTGTTTTGATATTTATATAAAACAATGCTTATTGGTTTTAGGTTATGTATAACTTCCTGGTTTTTAGCTTTTGCTTTTCTAATTAAACTTAAAAATTATCTGCTATACAATCTATTAAGTGTAGTTAGGCAGCTTGTTTACTAGCTAATTTGGAGGCTCTTTTGAGACTTCTGACCTTGGGAATTTTGTTCTATGACCTATATCTTTATATAATCCTTAAGGGCCTTCCTTAAGCAATATGTGTAATTTTTCTATATTTATATGTCTAACTATCAAATTTATATGATCATATTTTAAAATACTGTTCCTGTTTAGAATAATGTGTGAAAGCTACAGTAATCTTTGTCTCCTTCTAGGGTTCTCGAGGTGAAAATGGCCCAACTGGAGCTGTTGGTTTTGCCGGACCCCAGGTATAATTTTCAAATATCCCTAATTTACAAATAAACACTTACCTCGTTATAATAAGTTTAATGATTATTGTCATATGTTTTGAAGTCGCATTAATTCTGGAAAATTTATAGTTTTCTAGACAATATTCTCATTTTCAATACATTTTTTTATAGACTGGCACAAAACTTGAGTTTGTGCTAGTTAAGCTTCTATAATTATTTGTTACAATAAAAATGCAGTGGGATAGCTTATTTTTTAGGCTGTTTTGAAAGATCTCATCAGAGTACTTTTTTTCCTTTAGTATGCTTTAATACTGATTATAAAGCACTGTTTCACAATATATGATTGATACGTTAGTAATAATTACTCTAAAGTAATTTGTCTATAAGTCTTATAATCAATTGCTTGTTTGTATAATTTCGTATAGGGTCCTGATGGACAGCCTGGAGTAAAAGGTGAACCTGGAGAGCCAGGACAGAAGGGAGATGCTGGTTCTCCTGGACCACAAGGGTTAGCAGGATCCCCTGGCCCTCATGTAAGTTAACAAGAAAAAGGCATAACTTGAGTCAAGTGCCCCATGTTTGGAGTGTACATTCAGCCTCTTTTGCTTCACTACAGTGCTCTTTTGTTTGTTTCTATTTAGGGTCCTAATGGCGTTCCTGGACTAAAAGGTGGTCGAGGAACCCAAGGTCCGCCTGTAAGTTTATTTGATGCTCTGCAAAGTATGCACAGCTAATTCTAGTTATCTAGTGCTTCCTGGTCATGTAAAAGATAATTTTCGTCTGAGGCTGAAATAACAAATTATTACCTGTATCAACTGTACTATAGTGCAAAGGGCACTTAACTCAGATGGAGATTTGGGTTAAAATCAAGTTTGTAATCTTGGAGACCCAGGTGCCTCACCTGTAATGTAAGTAACATATTACCTATATAAAAGAGTAAATAAATAATGTGAAAGCACTTTAATTCGATTATATAAAATATCAATGTGATTCTAGTACTACTTGCATAGAAAAAGGAAAATAGTGCCCTTCCTACCAGTTAATCTAGATTAATTCCCCAAAATATGGGATTTGTATGAAGAAAAAAAAATATTGCTTACAACATGAAAGGAAATCTAAAGGCTTCAGTCTTCCTGTGAAAAAAAAATCCCAGGAAAATACATGTAACTAATTTATATTACCTTAAAAATTGCTTATATGATATTCTGGTTCTAGGGTGCTACAGGATTTCCTGGTTCTGCTGGCAGAGTTGGACCTCCAGGCCCTGCTGTAAGTCAACTTAGTGAGTCAAGTCACTGATAGTGAAATAATTACACACACACGTATACATTTGAGTTAAATTTATTATTTTATTTAATTTCTTAATGGTGTGTTTTCTTATTTAATAGCTCTTATTCCAATAATGCATACTGGTATTTCAGCAAAGCAAATCATCCTTAATAATCTAGTGTTTCTTGGAGGAGCTAATCTGCAAGTTCTTTTTAGCCCCAATGTTTTTTTATTATTCCGTTTAAATACTGAATACTTACAGTATTATGTGCGAATAATTATTCTCTTCAGTTAAGATGCGACTATGAAACTTTCTTTAATAAATGTCATTCATTATAAGATCAAATCATAATAATAAATAATTATCTCAGAATGAAGTATTATATATTCATCATTGGAGTGGAGCCTTAAATAAGTTTGAAAATTCAAGTTAGTTGCACCACTCTTTAAAAATTATTCAAAGGAAATTGACCGCAAATGATATTTAGATTTCCCCCTGGGGAATGAATCTACAGCTGTGTTTTCTTTTGTTTTGTTTTGTTTAAATCCTGTTGAATGACTGATTATCTAACAGGCAGAATGAACCTGCGAGGCTTGGACATCTGCATCTGAGGCAGACAGCGTTATATCAATCACTCTTACTTGGCTTCCATTTTGCCCTCCTGGGTGTTTCTTTCTTTCTTATACTAGGGAGCTCCAGGACCTGCGGGGCCCCTAGGGGAACCCGGGAAGGAGGGACCTCCAGGTCTTCGTGGGGACCCTGGCTCTCATGGGCGTGTGGGAGATCGAGGACCAGCTGGCCCCCCTGGTGGCCCAGGAGACAAAGGGGACCCAGGAGAAGATGGGCAACCTGTAAGTTTGGCGTATCTGTTCCAGACCACCTTCAACTGAGATATTTACAAATAGAAACCCATAATGATCAGTGCCACAAAAATGCTTAAATATTACGCTGGGCACATTCCTGAAATTTTTGAAGTGCATTATGCCCTACAGATTTTAATTTACAAATCTATAAGGCTTTAGGAAAAATGTGTATATATATAGATTTAAAAATAGCAGTAATGGATATGGTATCTAAAAATGAAACCAAAAAAATTATTTGTTAAATGTTCATTATGTATGAATAACTTTAAAAATATATGTATATTGTATTTTATATGCAAATGCCTTTAAATACTGTGTTTAGATAACTATTTTTTCCTTATTGTAAAACTTCCTTTTTGTCTTTTTATAAAGAAAAAAAAATATTTCTCTGAAGTTACCTCTTTTATTGAGTCAGTATTCACATTAATCTTCAGTTTCTTTCCAACGGATGAGCTGTTTTCACCTTTAAATAATGTTAGAGGTTCTGTGTGGATTACAATTTATGACTACTGATATGTAGTATGATTTTGAGAAACAGAGAACTTCTTTTTCATACTGAAAAACCTGTAAAGCTGTACCCAACTTATTGTAAATTCCTTGGGTACAGTTTTGCCCTGGATAGTTTCTGATTTTAGTTTGTCCTCAATATTAGGGTCCAGATGGCCCCCCTGGTCCAGCTGGAACGACCGGGCAGAGAGGAATTGTTGGCATGCCTGGGCAACGTGGAGAGAGAGGCATGCCTGGCCTACCAGGCCCAGCGGTGAGTAGCTGCATCAGTCAATATTTTATCTCATATGTGCAATACAAATTGTTTAGAGAATTGATTTTATTTTTTTTGCTTGATGAATAGATTTAAACAGTATTGTCGGGACATTAATTTTTAGTATCTTAAAAATCTTTTGATCTTAAATGTCAAATTCTTAACTACCTTAAAAAGTCTTTGAAAATATGTATTTGTTTAACCCTGAGACTAGACAAGTAGGCAAATAAGGATATGGATTTTTGGTGACCTTTAAATCCTTCTTCAAAGATTAAAAAGATCCCGGAGCTAGAGGAGGGGGATAATCTCCTGGTGAGTAGGTAGTGTCTTTTTAAGTAAACATGCTTAACAAACATACCATATTTCACAGTAAACCATCAAGGGGAAGACATAGTTGAGCTAAAGTAATATTTGAGGTGAATGTAGGGGGAATGCTGAAGAAGGATCTGAAGGTAATCTCCTGTTCCCTGGAGGGTGCTTTAGGATTTTATATTCCCTGGAGTATGGATAAAAGTTTGATTCAAAGTTAGCTTTGAAGAGACTAAATTTTATTGCTAAAAGATTACAATGCTTGAAAAAAATTAATGATGTTTTCATATGGAATGTAGACAGAGAGATGTATGGGATCTTGGAACTGGGAGACATGTGGGTTGAAATATGAAACCAACAAAGTAGGAGCTAAGGGATGTCTTATTGTTATCAGAAGTGAGCCAAGGATGTGAAAGTAAAATCTCTCAAGAGTGAGATCAAAGTATCAGAATATAGAAATAAAAGAACAGACAAAGCGGAATGGGGAAAAAGGATGAAAGTGATGCAAATTCCAGAAGGGCAGCCAGAATCACCTATGGTACACATGATTAGAACCCAAAATGCACACCTGTGCTGGTGGCAACAGATGGTTGGTTTTTGGTCCCTTAGATATATCGAGAGGAGTCTGATAGGAGGTGGGCATGCCTCTAAGAAAGCATTATGATTACATGAGTGTTTTAAGATAATGCAAAATTATTATTATAGAAGGAGCCCAGAGGCACCATTTTGAAAACTTAGCCTTTATGGGAACTAGCATTCTTCAATTTCTTCACAAGTGTTTGACATTTATACTTCTATTTCAGGGAACACCAGGAAAAGTAGGACCAACTGGTGCAACAGGAGATAAAGGTCCACCTGGACCTGTGGGGCCCCCAGGCTCCAATGGTCCTGTAGGAGAACCTGGACCAGAAGTGAGTACTACAGTGAAAATAACTCTTCTCTTGTTATCTGGTGTCATGGGAACAATTTTTTCATTTAGCAATTGATTTAGAGTTTGATTGCATATTTGACCTTAAGAAAGTTTCTTAGTAATGTTATTTGATGTACTCTACTTCCCTAGAGAGTTGGCTAAGTGATGACATAAAGAAAAGGTAACAGGATCGGTGTCTTTGCACTGACCTTCATCTAGTCTGGAGCTAAGTATTTCAGTTCATTTAAGCTGTTGCCAAACTGTTTTGAAGGTGGAAGGACACATCCATTCATCTTTCCCCTTGTTATTATTTCATTTTGTAATGGTGTATTTATCAAAATTGCCAGGTTTTTTGGTGATAGGATTAATATAGCTATTCTAGCTTGTGAAAAGGGCAAAGTTAGTAGAGATCATTTTACTTAAATTTCACTATAAAGTAACATAATGGATATCATGTTCCTTTAGGCACTTTTGGGAGGAAATCAGTTTTTGATAGGCAATTCGAGAAGTTAAAGGTTGGAATATGCTCTGTTCAGCGTTTTAAGGAGTGAATCATCAAACAGTTAATGTAACATTTTATTGAAAGAAAGAATCAATAGCTTTTGGAACAATTTTTGATCAAATAGTAAAGACATATTTATGAAAAAAATCACAATAAAATAGAAAATGACGACTATATATTTCTTAAAGTAGTTTCATATCATTGAAACACAGTTATTTTATTTCAAAACTTTAAGGATATTATTTGAATAATCTTAAGAAGTAAATGTAAGAAAAACCTTTCATTGGTAACACAAGCAAAACATAAAGTGGCAAGAATGTAATTGTTATCTATTTCAAAATATTTGTGGATTTTTCGTTTTTCAAAATAAGAAATATAAATGAAGAATATGGATTAAGTAAGAATGTGTTAATTTTACAGTAATTCAAAATAATGAAAAAGAGTAGAAACCATCCTTCTGCTGACATTTGCATAAATGCTAATTTACAGTTTATAAAACATGCTGTCATTTTTCTGACAATTGGAATGAGGATTTTTTTCATTACTCAGTTAAGTAGTTTTTCAAACCATTATTCTTTATAGGGTCCAGCTGGCAATGATGGTACCCCAGGACGGGATGGTGCTGTTGGAGAACGTGTAAGAGCCATTTCACTTATTATAAAATCTAAAGTCATGCAAATCTGAAATCTTTTTAACTTACACTAAAAACTGTCATTTTTCCTGATAGTTCCAATGCACTTCTGATTTTTCTGAATAACAACGTTTCTGTAAGGCCATAATTTTTATATCTTGTAAATGAAATGATATTTGAATATACAACAAATTAAGATGGTATTTTTTCAGAGCAGGAAGATAAAATTGATTCCATCTTTGGTTTAACATAAAGGCTTTGGATGAGGATGTATATGAAGTGTTCTAAATTTTAAACTCATTAACAAAAGCATGAAAGCCCAAATAGTGCTGTGTCATGTCTAAATTTTTCCATTCACCATCTAAAGTGAATGTCCTATGAGAATATAAGCCATGTGGCTTTTTAAACACCGTATATTCTATGATGTGTTTTAAAGTAGAATGTGCTGAACTGAACATGTCCCCAACTTTCTCTGAAGCCCCAGTCCCTTCTGGCAGTTGCACAGTCGTCTCATGCTGCTGAGATGAGCCACTGAAGGCAAAATCACTCCCCACTTCAAAGTCTGTTATGATGTAATTAAAGCTCATCATGTAGCAGAATGGGCTTTGGAGCCAGTCAGACTTGATTTGGAATATTGTTTCCCAAAGTAATTAACTATGTAATCTTAAGCAGATTTTCTGAACCTCCATTTTCAAATGCTTTAAATATAATTAATACATATGCCATTGGGCATTTGTGTATGAAATGACATGTTTAAAACTCCAGTACAGGATAGACACTCAACCTCATATGAAAAAAAAGGGGAAGAAAGGATTTGGAGGAAGCTTGGGCTAAGGTCTGCTCATCTACTATAATCCACAGACTGCAAATTCTCTTGGCATCTTGGGCTTTTTCCTTTGTCAGTATATGCTATATAGTGCAGCCATCTTCAAAGGTTTTGCTGAAGTAATTATGAACATCTATAAATCTCTCTACTTATTTTAAGTTGCCATCGCCCTTTTAAAATCACAAGTTTAAATAGTTGCGAAGGAGGTGATTCCTGGTAAATTCTAAATGTACAAGTGCTTTAAGTTTTTTTTTTTTTTTTTTTTTTTTGAGACAGAGTCTTGCTCTGTTGCCAGGCTGGAGTGCAGTGACGCAATCTCGTCTCACTGCAACCTCTACCTCTTGGGTTCAAGCGATTCTCCTGCCTCAGCCTCCCCAGTAGCTGGGATTGCAGGCCGTGCCACCACACGCGGCTAATTTTTGTATTTTTAATAGAGACTGGGTTTCACCAGGTTGGCCAGGATGGTCTCGATCTCTTGACCTCATGATCCACCTGCCTTGGCCTCCCAAAGTGCTGGGATTACAGCCCACTTTGTGAGCCACTGTGCCCGGGCAAGTATTTTTTTTTTTTTTCAAAACCTTGAAGTTGCCAATTTAGCTTATTCAATGTATTGTGTTCTGTAACCTAATTGCGAAAGTTTTTCTAGGTTGATAAATTTATCAGTCAAGACAATTTTTTGTCAGAAAATATAGTCTGACTTCATTTTTCAAGTCAAATATTTATGTTTAGACATGTTCATATAACGCTTATCTCACCTCTGACTTCTTAAGGAGACAAGTAATATTTGGAGCCTTGTCGTAATTGTGTTGTCTGGATAAAATAAAAAGGAGCCTCTTTATTTTCCAAGTCCTTCGTAGCTTTATACTCAAGTAAACTGTGCATTCTGGAAAAGTCCCTTAGTTCAGTGCCTAGAGGTATTTATTCCTTGGGACATTGCATCATAATAAGATTGCAGATGGTATGATTTCTGCTTTTCTTTTACAAAACGGGAGAAAGTGGATTATTTAGGGGAAGTAAGGAAGGATAATCAAAATTTAGTTTTCTGAAAGAATACATATGGAGACGAAAATCTAGAAGGTGGTTTCCTTAAAATTTTCTTTGTTTTCACAATCTTTGGAAAGTCTTTGTGTATTCCAAGTATACCAATATTCCAGCTTAAAGATTGGTGCTCTAGAAAACATGTTAAATTCTGGAGGTGATCACTCCTGTACTCCAATGATCTTGACTGTGCAAGCAATAGGGAGTAGGTGAGGGAAAGGATGAGACTTGAAATTAGGAAGAAATAACTTTATTCTTTTCAGTTTCACTTATTAATTAGTAAATATAAGTAAAATAGTTAAGTAAAATAATAAGTAAAAATAAGTTTTAAAGGGCCTATTTTTCCTATTATTAATACTATAAGAATAACATGAACATATGGAATATTGTTGTTTTATACTAAATGTTAAAAAATAATATCATGGTTATTCTTGTCAGGGTGATCGTGGAGACCCTGGGCCTGCAGGTCTGCCAGGCTCTCAGGGTGCCCCTGGAACTCCTGGCCCTGTGGGTGCTCCAGGAGATGCAGGACAAAGAGGAGAACCGGTAAGGAGGGAGTCAATTTCACACTGACAGTTTTGCACACCCATATGCTATGTTATAAGCTGCATATAGGCACACACACACATAGTCATACATGTGCACTTTGTTAAGGACTCTAAATAATGAATGATAAACAGCTAATTATGAACTACTATATGTTTCTTAGTCTGAAAGGCAAAATTTCGTTTCTAAGAGGGAATAGAAAATACTGATGCTTTGACTTCCATCATCTGAAAATGCTGTAGTTTCAGAATGTAATAAGTATGCATCATGTTAAATGTAAATGAATAATGTCTTACTGTATTCAACTAAGGTGATACTTATTCAATGAAGTCAATGAATAAAATTGACCATAAAAGTGTCATTGAAGTTATAGTGACCACAGTCTTATCTACACATGGACATTTGCCTGATTTCAATTAATTAATCGTTAGAGTATGCACATACACACACACACACACATATATAAGCATCCAACTGTAAACATATTGTTGACATCCTATATCTATATAATATGTGAATATCTTTTACATGCCAATTTTTTTTGTAAATTTCTTTTAGGGTTCTAGGGGTCCTATAGGACCACCTGGTCGAGCTGGGAAACGTGGATTACCTGTAAGTTCTCTATTTTTGTTTTTTAAAAAATGTTTTCTTACATAAAATATACTCCCAAAGAAGTATAATTTAAGATTCATAATTGAAAAATATGAAATTCCTCAAGCTTGAACAAAAATATTAAAAATTATACGAGTTTACACTTATTTTTTAAAATAATACGAGTTTATTTTTATAATTTTAACACAATTCTTCTGAATTTAACCATGAATTGTATCAATAATCATGGAGGCTTTTAAAGTCACAGATTTCTCCTAAAATAATAGGGATTATAGTGCATTTCTCTCTGAGCTATTCTAAAAACTACATAGGAAAATGGATTTGAAAGCTCTCTGTAAACTTGAAAAGCACTATTCAAATATTATGTTTCATTTTCAACTAGATTTTTCTTTCTGTGTTCTGATCTTTGTGCTATTTGCAATCAATCACTTTCAGGTTAACATTGTTATATAGATGTCTTACCATGAATGAATCATCTCATATGCAATCTAATAGGTCATATGCTTTTCATGCCCATCAGGTAAATCAATGTCTGTTCTCAAAAAGAACAATTATACTTTGAAAATCATGGCCATATTATTAAATAATTCTCCTCTTTAATTTGAGCTTGACTGGCGAATATTTTATAGTTGCATAGCATGTCAAGTAACAGTGTTTTGAACAGTTATAGAAACATTGTAATTTTGTTTTCTATGAATAAATACATTGCAGTTAGTAATTCAAATAGGTGCCTTCTGATTTAGTTTATTTTTAATTATGAAACTTTGGGTCATCCCCCAAATAAAAGAACCTTTCAAACATTATGAAAAACTTCAGACTGATTTTGATAGTATTTAAATTTACATTGTTATATAAAATATGTAAAAGCTACTGAAATCATCTTATTTTTATTATAAATGGGTCCCTATACTGTATGATAATTAGGAAATATAAATTCAAAATCAAAACAATAAGAGAAAAATTAACCTGAGAGCCAGTTGATTTGATGATTGCAGTCATCTTCCAAAATCAGATAAATAGGGATTCAATTATATTTTGGGAAAACACTAAAAGCAACAGAATCCAGTTCTATAGTAGATGACTGTATGCCACTTGTCAGTTTACTGTGAACCACTGTTTTCCTGGAGCTGTTTTTAATTTCCCAGGACTTAAAACAAAACAAAACAAAACCAACACCACCAACGACAATAACAAAACATCTGAGATTGATCAGATAATTTTCACCCCTTCTCTGGGTATAGCTTCTATCTCAAAATAAGATCCTTAACTATGGCTTTCTTTGTAGTTTCTCAGCATCAAGATCACTGGATTTGGTTACAGATATTGCAGATATGGGATAACTTAAGAGTTGCTTTGTTCTTTAGAGGAAAGTGGCTTAAAGATGATATTTCTGTTTAATTTGTTCAAGCAAGTTTTTGCCAATTTCTTAATATAGTTGCAGCTGTCATATCCAGCTAGTTTATTTGCATATGTAAATGTAAAATAATTTCATTGTTACACATGGCAAGTATGAAATGTTTTAATTTAAAAGCATCTATATATGGTAGCAATATTTTTATATAATAATATCAACTAAATATGTGAAACATAATCTTTAAAAAACATTTCGGATAGGCTAGATCAAACAAAAATATCTAATTTTAGTATGAATGTAAGATAAACATTTAAAAAATAAATCATTAGAAAAGTATTGTTATGTATCTTTTTTCAGTGATTACCTACCATTCCTTGGGAAAAATAAACAGAAATTTCTAGGTCTAATACTATTTAGATAAGTAAATATATTAATCCATATAAAATACCATGTTCAAAATTGTAGCAAATACAATTATAAAAAGTAAAATTTTAGTAAATTTTAGTCTCAACAATAATATGTAGCAAGTAATTTTCATGCCATATCTCTATTTCTAGGGACCCCAAGGACCTCGTGGTGACAAAGGTGATCATGGAGACCGAGGCGACAGAGGTCAGAAGGGCCACAGAGGCTTTACTGGTCTTCAGGGTCTTCCTGGCCCTCCTGTAAGTTATTCCTTTAAGTATTATTCTGCCCTGCAGTTGAAAATACACGGGTATCTTGACATGAATGTTTATCCGTCTATAAAATAGGTGGATATGTTTGTATCTTATTTTCAGTTCAAAGAATATCTTGATGAATAACAAGTGATAATTGCCAATAATAAACTAAATTTTGTAGGGAAGAAATAAAGCAGAAGCTATAAGCACTGTTCCTCCTACAGGTGTCTTTAACATTGGTCAACTCATGTAGACATTGCAGAGATTGATGACTTTTTCAAAGTAGTTTATGCTGCTAAAGTCAATGATAGCACATTTTTGAGATTGGCACAATGCAGGATCCAAATATTTTGGCAACATTTTTTATTGTATTCCTACTTAGGGTCCAAATGGTGAACAAGGAAGTGCTGGAATCCCTGGACCATTTGGCCCAAGAGTAAGTAACAAAAAGTAATAAGTTGCAGGTGTAAATAATAATGCCTTTGTTGATGTACTGCTAATGCTTGAGTATCATTTTCATGGTATTGAAGCTGGAGTTGGCTCGTCTTCTCTGAGGTTGGCAACACACATATGAGACAAGCTATTTAGCAATTAATTTTAAGTAGAAACGTCTTGAATATGATATATTACCTCATGGGCCCGCATTAAAATTTCTTATCTAGGATTTGGATATATTCCACTGTTAGTTCATTTTGTTACATTGTGTTAATTTAAATTTCTATTAAACTTTCACTTTTTGAGATGATATAATAGAATTTGCTATGAAGTGGAGACAGATTTTGAAGGTGAATATATTTTGTCTTTTAAGTAATTGTGATAATTCCTCAGAAGTAGTTTACATAAGGCTAATTTGGAAGTAAATAATAAAATGAAGCCAATAGTTGAAGCTTTTAGAAATTCTCCATTAGTATTAATGTTGCTTGTAATAAGTCATTGATGGCATAAGAAAATTGGTATACATAATTATTTAGGAAAATCGAAAACATTTTGTAGAAAAAATTAGAAAAAATAATTTAAAAAATCTTGGTATATCTGAATACAATGTAAACAAATCATACATAAAATTGAGAATAATAGTACCAGATGATATTCTGAGGCATAAGCACAGAAATTTCACTTAAACACTCCAACTTCTGTCATTTTCTTATTTCAAGTTAATTGAATGTCTAAGTTTATAATATGTGAGGTTTAATGAAAGTTACTACCAATAAAAGTAGGTGATTAGTCCATTAAAGATGTAAACTCATATTTGTCTTTTACCATGCATGGATAATGGAAAATTCTTATGTGATGAAATCATAAATGTTACAAAGTACCAGAAGTTCACTTATTAATCAGTAAGAAAATGAATCTTAGAAATCACTGTAACAGCTCCATATGTAAAATAGTTCTTTGATTAGAGAAAGGCATTGTAAAATTTTTTCTTCATAGAATCTAAACTACAGTCTTTGTTTCTTGCAGGGTCCTCCAGGCCCAGTTGGTCCTTCGGGTAAAGAAGGAAACCCTGGGCCACTTGGGCCAATTGGACCTCCAGGTGTACGAGGCAGTGTAGGAGAAGCAGGACCTGAGGTAAAGTCACAAGGGTTTACATGCAAGAAATGCTGCTCATTTCAATAGCTCAGATTCCGTCCAAGAAATGTCTGTGCAGCCCAATTGACAAGAGACTTAAGGGACCCTGAAAACAAACCTAGAAGTCACACAAGAGTATAAGTAACTATTTCAAGTATTTTAATACAGATAAGTTAGAGCACATAAAATCAGAGTCCAACCTACCCAGACATTAACATAATATGATACTAATAAGAGCAAAGAACAAGTTATAATTGTATTTATAATTAAAGTAATGAAAACAATGATTTGCTCTTAAGGGCAATATTTTAAATGTTTGTGAGGTATAGTTATTACTTCATAAAAACTCCATAAAAATGCTGGACAATGAAGAGTATGAAATTGAAATTTTTCTCCATCGAAAACATTCAGGGAGGACTTTGATTAAAACTTTCTGTAAGAAGTTTCAGTAGTGTTGACTTCAGGATGATACAAAGCTGTATACTATGTTAGTTAGATCCTTGCTTCTCAGGTCTGGGAAACATCTTCATACATCTTCCATGCACAGGTGTACTCATGTGCATGTTTGTATATGAGCTTATGCTTCTCTCTCTGGTGTTTCTTCCTCATTGGTCTTCTTTACCTTTTCTTCCTTACTTTTCCTTTGCCCTTCCGAGCAATACTGTTAAGCCATATTTACTTCTTATGCGGATCAAATAGTCTTATATTTCCTATGGACAAGAGAAATGTTTTCTACTCATTTATTTCTCTAACTGTGAATAGGAAACAGCTAGAGAATTGGAATACCTTCGGCTTATGTGGCTGTTGATTGACTTTACTTTGTGATTCAGTGGTCCTTGATATATTAGAAAAAAGTCTTTTCTCCTAAAATTAGTGTAAAGGAATGCATGGACTCAATATATGACCTTAGAGACAGAAAGAAAAAAAATTATGTAACAGCCCTTTGAGAGTGAGGAAACATTGGCACTGAAGGTAAATGCAACTTGTCTGGAGCCATATAACAAGTGGCAGAGCCAATAGTAGAACTCTAGCCTTCTGGAGAGTTCTTGCTCCCAGATCTTGCTCTCTACATGAGATGTGGACTGTGTGTCTCTTCAGGTTGTCACCTGGTTCTTTCAAGTTGCTGAGTTCTTCCTTGGGGAAGTGCAGAAGGGAATTAATAGAGAGGATCCATTTCGTAGTCTCTGCCACCTTTTGTGCTTATCTCGCTCTCATTTCAGTGTGTCTTATTTGGCAAAAAAAAAAAAAAAAAAAAAAAAGCGGGAGGGCTCCTTATTTATGTCAATTCAAAGGCTAAGGAAAACTGGGCACCTTGGCACACACCTGTAATTCTAGCTATTCAGGAGGTCAAGGTGGGAGGATTGCTTGAGCCAGCAGTTTGAATCCAACCTGGGCAACATAGTAGCAAGACCTTGTCTCTAAAAACCAAGACTATTTCTTCAATTTTTCTTAGGACAGATAATTTTTATCTGTACAGGAATTAATGCACATAAAAGGACCTCCTGTGTTTCTCTCCCTCTCATTTAGAAGTAGGAGTTTAATTCTCTTGTGGATATTTTCTTGTTATTGACATGTAATCTTATAGAACCAGCAGCCACCATTACCCCGCATGCTTTGTTCAGCTTCTGTCCAAAAACACTTTTAAAACATTTTGGTTGTACCTTGACCAAAATAGTTTGCAAATGAACACACATATCTGCATGCTATTAACATAAAATATGTTGTATCTTCAAGGTAAACACCTGAGCAAATATTTTGCGCTTTGATCTTTATTTATCTTGGATGCTGACTTGAAGATCTGTTGCCTGAAAAATGGTTGGGCATCATTTCTCATCCTTGAATGTTACAGCCTGTTAGACCACCCACATCTAGTTACGAAAGGGCGCAAGTCATAGATCTCCCTTTACTGTCAAATTGGAGTGTCTCATTGGAACTCCCTATGAACCAAGTTCTACCAGTTAAGTAAAACATGTGTTAAATGTCTTTCCGGTCTCTTTTTAATTAGGGCCCTCCTGGTGAGCCTGGCCCACCTGGCCCTCCAGGTCCCCCTGGCCACCTTACAGCTGCTCTTGGGGATATCATGGGGCACTACGATGACAGCATGCCAGATCCACTTCCTGAGTTTACTGAAGATCAGGCAGCTCCTGATGACAAAAACAAAACGGACCCAGGGGTTCATGCTACCCTGAAGTCGCTCAGTAGTCAGATTGAAACCATGCGCAGCCCCGATGGCTCAAAAAAGCACCCAGCCCGCACATGTGATGACCTAAAGCTTTGCCATTCCGCAAAGCAGAGTGGTGAGTAGACAGCAGCCCATGTGAGAAAAACCCATTGTTTCTGATTGTTTTATTCTCAACTGCATTCCAAAATATGTTACTGACTTTCTACTTAGTGATAGATTTGAGATAAAAATAGTAAACATATCCTGGAGCTTATAGTTTAATGGTGGAAACAGTCAATTTTGTGAAAACATTAAAAAAATGCTCAGCATCACTAATTATCAGAGAAATGACAATCAAAGCCACAATGAGATACCATCTCACATGACTCAGAATGGCTGTCATTAAAAAGTCACAAAACAGGCTGGGTGCGGTGGCTCACGCCTGTAATCCCAGCACTTTGGGAGGCCGAGGCGGGCAGATCATGAGGTCAGGAGATCGAGACCATCCTGGCTAACATGATGAAACCCCGTCTCTACTAAAAATACAAAAAATTAGCCAGGCATGGTGGCGGGGGTCTGTAGTCCCAGCTACTCGGGAGGCTGAGGCAGGAGAATGGCATGAACCCGGGAGGCAGAGCTTGCCTGTGAGTTGAGATAGTGCCACTGCCTGGGTGACAGAGCGAGACTGTCTCAAAAAAAAAAAAAAGTCACAAAACAACAGATGCTGACAAGGCTTTGGAGAAAAGGGAATGCTTATACACTTATTGGTGGGAATGTAAATTAGTTCAGCCACTGTGGAAAGCAGTCTGGAGATTTCTCAAAGAACTTAAAGCAGAACTACCATTTGACCCAGCAATCCTGTGACTCGGTATATACCAAAGGAAAATAAATCATTCTTCCAAAAAGACCCATGGATTTGTATATTCATCACTGTGCTATTCACAGTAGCAAAGACATGAAATTGACCCAGATGTTTGGTAGATTGGATAAAGAAAATGTGGTACATATATGTGATAGAACATTATGTGGCCATAAAAAAGAATGAAATCATATCCTTTGCAGCCACATGGATGCAGCAGGAAACTATAATCCTAAGCAAATTAATGCAGGAACAGAAAACCAGATATCATATGTTCTCACTTAATAAGTAAGAGCTAGTGAGCACACATGGACATAAATATGAAACCATAAACACTGCAGGCTACTACGGGGGGGAGGGTGTAGATGGGAGCGAGGGTTGAGAAATTACCTGTTGGATACTATGCTCACTACTTGGGTGACAGGATCTGTACCCCAAACCTCAGCATCATACAATATCCCCAAGTAACAAATCTGCACAGGTACCCCTTGTATCTAAAATAAAAGTTAACTTTTTAAAAAAATGTAGTATAATAGATGATATATCCTATTAATAATCAAGTTTCATGATGGTGGTTCCATTTCCATCCAGAAATCTTTAAATATTGATATTTTTGTGGAGTAAAAGCATTTCGTGGAAATGTGGAAAATACTTGCTTAAGTATTGTTCAAAATATTTATTTAATTGCATGACCTATAAGTGTCTTCATGTTAACATACTGTTTGATCATCAAGCATATATTTCCCACATTTAAATATGTAATTCCTTTCATGTAGTTTAATGTTCTATGAGTCTTTTGGAATCTCTCCTGGCAGGATTATATTATTATGAGGTTCCAAGACATTTTGGAATCAAATAGTTGTTCTGCCTTAGCTGCATGTACCAGGCTTAAAGTTTACCTTATTCTGTCATTTTAATTCAATACGATCTAGAGAAGAGGGATCCTAAGTCACCGGAGACAAATGAGCTACAAAGAGCTTAAGAATTTAAGTTAACTTTGAAATAACATTGACAGGAATAGCTAAAATTATTATCATTGAAGAAAGGACAATTTTATTAACTCTATACATTACATTCTGGCACTTTCATTTCATTTAAAATGCAATTCTCACATATTGTTTATATAATATACACACAAATATATATACACACACACCCATATATGCAAATGCATATTAAATTGTGTATTTGACTGTATGCCTACCACCAAGCACTGCCTTGGTATTTCCTGTTTTAAGAATCTCTTATATATGAGAAGAGTAATTTTAAAAAGAGCCAATGAAATGATTCATAGCATTCTAATTGTAATTCAACTCATTTATTACCTTTACTCATAGTTTTGATGTTACATTATTTTACATTATTTTATTACATTATTTACATTATTTTGTTATACTAATTCTAATTTGCTTTAAAATATTGGAAACACATCTATTTTGGTAAAGCCACTTACTGTAGATTGTCTCTTTTCGGTATTGTTTTCTCATCTATAAAATGGGGGTAATGATATTTCCTTCACATGGATGTTTTGAGCCTTAAGTACATGGTTTGGCAAAGCGCCTTACAACCTTACAATAGCGACTAGAATGTAGAAAGGCCCCCAATGCATAAAAGGGGCACTCTTGCTTAAAAGAATCCTTAATCAGTGCGTATATATTTTCAAACCCTCTGTTAATTCTTTTGGAGACTTATAATCATGATTGAGATTGTCTTTATTTAGTAAAATTTCTATTTTGAAAAATAGGTGAATACTGGATTGATCCTAACCAAGGATCTGTTGAAGATGCAATCAAAGTTTACTGCAACATGGAAACAGGAGAAACATGTATTTCAGCAAACCCATCCAGTGTACCACGTAAAACCTGGTGGGCCAGTAAATCTCCTGACAATAAACCTGTTTGGTATGGTCTTGATATGAACAGAGGGTCTCAGGTAATTTAATATGCTTACTTAAAATTGTATTCTTTACTTTTTACTGCTTATTACATATTTTTGATTTATTTAGGACTTTGCTATTTTTTTTAACCAGGCTTATTTTACCGTGTTTATTTTGAAGTGATATAGTCTCAGTTAAAATTGTAATACCATTGCATAAACAAGGTTTTGCTATGAGTCAAGTTAACATAAATTTTGAATTAAAAATTTTCTCATTGATGAAATATAGAAAAGTAATTATTTTTACTGTAAGTTTCTCTAATGTATGTGACATGGACTGTGCAGTGTACCAGAAGGGATAAACTATATTGCCACAGTTGATAAACAGTTATTTCCGTATATTCAGCTTCAGGAGACCTGGTTACCTCACCGGGATCACGTACTGACTTTGGGGCCTTATAAAGTCTCTGAACTTTTTGGAGACTCGTTTTTGCCAGTTTAAAGTAAGGGTGATAATATTTATTCCATAGTTTCCATGTGGATATAAAATTCTTAGTTTAAGGTCTCTTGTACTATGAGATAGATGGTAAATTAATATTAGATAACTGCTATAATAATGTTTAAATAATTGAATTATTTTGTAAACTTTTTAGTACTATTTAAACTTAAGGCATTTTTGTAATGTTATGAGGTCTATTGATATTTTTCTGAGTCCCAGTCTACCCTGTTTCTGTCATGGTCTGGTGTTCAGACAACTGTCTGGCCTTTCCACTGCCTGTTGCAATGAGAATATTTCATTCTGCATCTCTTTATGGCAGCCTAATTGAAATTTTCTTCTCACTTCTGCTTCTGACCTTTTCCTAGAAATCACATTCAGAATAAACACTATATGAGAACATTATGGGTGTATACAAGATAAGCTGTTATCTATCATTATTTAATGAGCACAACATTTTAAATTTTAAATATAAATAGTTGAAATATAATTTAGCTAATATAATATGTAAAATAAAAGCCCCAGGTGGGAGTGCTGAAACCAAAGCTAAAAGTAGAAGGTGAGTAGGAAAGAGTCTCTAGAAAAGATTTTTTGATTATTTTTGTTAGCGCATGGAAAACTTTTAATATGTATTTCCTACAATTATATAATGGTTGGGGTAAAAAGATTTTATACTACTAGTTAATTCTAATTTTTATTATAATTGGCAATAAAAATGAGTTATTTTTGATACGTGAGTGAAGCAGATTTAAAAATACTTATGCTTGTTCTGGTGAATTACTGTTATTATTGGTTTCATTACCCTTTGTCTGGGTTAGTAAGGACAGAGGTTGTTTTGAGTATTCATAGACATTTTAAGACATGTTTATATGTACAGGTAGAATAGCTTGCTTTATGACAAGAATTAAAGTAATACTCTTCAAAATTGATTTATCTGAAATCAATTTATATATTTATCTATACATGTGTAAGGCATTATGAAACACTTCAGTCTTGTGTATGACAAAGACTCTTTGTTTTCTAGTTTGCTTATGGAGACCACCAGTCACCTAATACAGCCATTACTCAGATGACTTTCTTGCGCCTTTTATCAAAAGAAGCCTCCCAGAACATTACTTACATCTGTAAAAACAGTGTAGGATACATGGATGATCAAGCTAAGAACCTCAAAAAAGCTGTGGTTCTCAAAGGGGCAAATGACTTAGATATCAAAGCAGAGGGAAATATTAGATTCCGGTATATCGTTCTTCAAGACACTTGCTCTGTAAGTACTTTTCGATCTACGTTGATATCGTTGAAGAAAAAAATATTTTTGTTAAAAATACCATTATGGCACTGGAACTGGGGGAAATTTTACCTTGTGTATGAGCACAATAGCAGTTTGTTTATAGTCATTCCTTTGTGTAAACTTGAGTGCATGTTAGCACATGAAGCATGATAGAGGTTTGAATCCATATAGTAAAGAAAGAACTGGATCCCTAAGATCTGATCCAATTCTTCTGAAGACTTTCTTTGGTTCTTTTCCAAGTTATTTAACTTACTGAATCTCAGTCCTATGCTTAAAATTCCTCATTTCTAAAATGTGTAATCCAAGATACTTTATTTTTTCTAACAATTTGTAATTCTCCCCGCTTGCATATTGAGATATAAAACAAAAATAATACTGAATAGTGAATTATAGTTTCATTTGTGAAAAACAAAAAAGCTTTCATAATTTACGTTGCTAGTGACCATTTGGGAAGCTGCAGAAGAACCAAGGAAATTTACTTAAAGCATGAAAGAAATTCTGTTACATAAGTACACTAATATCTCACTTTATGTCTTCATTCCTTTCTTTTAAGTAGTACTCTAAAAATTATTGCCTTTGCATTATAAAAGTTGTCTGGGAAGGTTGCTGTCTAACATACTTGGAAAAAATTGTATGTACGTTTAACCCATTGCATCATTTAATTTCAGAAGCGAAATGGAAATGTGGGCAAGACTGTCTTTGAATATAGAACACAGAATGTGGCACGCTTGCCCATCATAGATCTTGCTCCTGTGGATGTTGGCGGCACAGACCAGGAATTCGGCGTTGAAATTGGACCAGTTTGTTTTGTGTAAAGTAAGCCAAGATACATCGACAGTGAGCACCACCATCAATGACCACCACCATTCACAAGAACTTTGACTGTTTGAAGTTGATCCTGAGACTCTTGAAGTAATGGCTGATCCTGCATCAGCGTTGTATATATGGTCTTAAGTGCCTGGCCTCCTTATCCTTCAGAATATTTATTTTACTTACAGTCCTCAAGTTTGAATTGATTTTAAATATTTTTCAATACAGCAGTTTAGGTTTAAGATGATCAATGACAATGACCACCTTTGCAGAAAGTAAACTGATTGAATAAATAAATCTCCGTTTTCTTCAATTTATTTCAGTGTAATGAAAATGTTGCTTAGTATTTATGAGGAAATTCTTCTTCCTGGCAGGTAGCTTAAAGAGTGGGGTATATAGAGCCACAACACATGTTTATTTTGCTTGGCTGCAGTTGAAAAAAATTAGTACCCTTTTGTGACCTCTCATTCCAAGATTGTCAATTAAAAATGAGCTTAAATGTTTAACTTGTGATTGAGACCTACATGCATGTCTTGATATTGTGTAACTATAATCGAGACTCTTTAAGGAGAACCTTAAAAATAAAACACCAGTTTCTCACTGTCTTAAATAGAATTTTTAAATAGTATATATTCAGTGGCATTTTGGAGAACAAAGTGAATTTACTTTGACTTCTTAAATTTTTGTAAAAGACTATAAGTTTAGACATCTTTCTCATTCAAATTTAAAGATATCTTTCTCCTCTTGACTCAATCTATCAATATTGATAGAAGTCACACTAGTATATACCATTTAATACATTTACACTTTCTTATTTAAGAAGATATTGAATGCAAAATAATTGACATATGGAACAAACAAACGTCCAAGGACTCTAAGTTGAGACTCTTCCACATGTACAATCTCATCATCCTGAAGCCTATAATGAAGAAAAAGATCTAGAAACTGAGTTGTGGAGCTGACTCTAATCAAATGTGATGATTGGAATTAGACCATTTGGCCTTTGAACTTTCATAGGAAAAATGACCCAACATTTCTTAGCATGAGCTACCTCATCTCTAGAAGCTGGGACGGACTTACTATTCTTGTTTGTATTTTAGATACTGAAAGGTGCTATGCTTCTGTTATTATTCCAAGACTGGAGATAGGCAGGGCTAAAAAAGGTATTATTATTTTTCCTTTAATGATGGTGCTAAAATTCTTCCTATAAAATTCTTTAAAAATAAAGATGGTTAAATCACTACCATTGTGAAAACATAACTGTTAGACTTCCATTTCTGAAAGAAAGAGCATCGTTCCAATGCTTGTTCACTGTTCCTCTGTCATACTGTATCTGGAGTGCTTTGTAATACTTGCATGCTTCTTAGACCAGAACATGTAGATCCCCTTGTGTCTCAAAACTTTTTTTTTCTTAATTGCATTTGTTGGCTCTATTTTAATTTTTTTCTTTTAAAATAAACAGCTGAGACCATCCCAAAAGACAAGCCATGCACACAACTTTGGTCATGTATCTCTGCAAAGCATCAAATTAAATGCACGCTTTTGTCATGTCAGTGGTTTTTGTTTTGTGAAATTCCTTTGACCATATTAGATCTGTTTCATTTCCAGTAGTAAAAAGGAGATGTGATGGTATACTTTGTTTGCCATTTGTTTAAAAGATACAACAGATACCTTCTATCATGTATGTACTGGCTTATAAATGAAAATCTATCTACAACATTACCCACAAAGGCAACATGACACCAATTATCACTGCTTCTGTCCTTAAAAATGTCAGAGTACTATTATTGATAAAAAGGGCAAGCAATAGATTTTTCATGACTGAATAAACTGTAATAATAAAACATATGTCTCAAAGTTATCACATATGAATTTAGCCTAATTGTTTACAGTTTTGTTTTCAATATTTAGTTTACAACATCATTTTCCCCTAAACTGGTTATATTTTGACCTGTATGTCTTCAATTTGAGTATTTATATGCCTGAATACATGTGTGAGTTTTGTTTTACTTCCTTCAAGTCCAAACTATACAGATTATATAAGTTCATATAGATGAATCAGAAATATGTGGTAATACTATTAAGTCACAAACACTAACAATTCCCAACTACGGAAATAACAGTTCTTATTTGGATTTTGGGAATGCTACCGATAAAAGCCTGCCCAGACCATTCCAAAGCTCTCAGATTTCTTGCCTATATATTAGACCTGTCAGTGGATTTCTTTACTTTCATGTCCCATAGACACCTCAAATTCTACAGTAGAAAAAGTGAAATAATCTACATTTGGGGAGGATGGTGGCATACATTTATTGTTGATTTATTTAGAAAATACAAATGAAAATTCTCAAAATCAACAGAAATTTTAAAAAAGACAATAGCCTCATTATCTATCCATTTAGGCAGGCCAGAAACCTGAGAGTCATTTTTGTCACCTCTCTCTCTCTCTCTCTCAGACCATGCCAGAGTCCTGTCCTTCTTAAATATTTCCAATTCTGCCCCATAATATTCCCTAAGATCATATCCTTCTCTTGATCTCCACTGCCGCTATCCTTGTCCACGTAATCATTGTGTCGCCCGAACTTTTTCAATAGGCTCCGACAGGTTTTCAGGCATCCGCTCTTGCCCTCTTCTGATCCATTCTTCTCACTACAGCCAGAGAAATCAATTTGAAATAAAAATCTGAATATATCACCTCCCACTCCCCCCCGCCACCCTAGCTAACACAACACACACGCACTCATTATTATAAAAAGCTTCAGTGGTAGCTTCTAGGATAAAGACAAAAATCTTCAAACTATGAGGTACTGGCATGACCTGACTCCTGCCTTCTTCCCAGGCTTCCTTACACCACTGTCTCCGTTACTCTGTGCTCCACTCACGTGGGATTTTGTCCATTTTCTAAAAGCTTCTAGATTCCCTGTCCTGCTGAAAACCATTTGTATGTATATTCTTTTTGCCCAGTTTACTTGTATTTACCTTTCAGAACTCTTCTCAATGCCTCATCCTCACTAAATCTTTACTAGGCTCCTCACTCCTCACCACAACCCAGGTAAGATAGTCCCCGTTAAATTTTCTTGGCACACTGTATTTCTTCTTATAAATATTTATATTTACAGCACAAATTAGAATGTTTTATAAAGGGTGTGATTATTTGGTAGGTGTCAGTCTTTTCTATTAATTGTATTTGTTACAAAGGCACGGACTGTCTACACAGGATCTAAAAATTTTCTTAGTATTTGTGCATGCTCAACATACATTCATTGAATGATGAACAATTGTATACTATGTGTAACTGGAAAAATACATTCAGAGAGTAATCATACTTGGTTTATGTACTAGTGTGAAGCATACATCGTTATTACCATTATATTATGTTACTATTTCTATTAGTACTACTGGACAGAAACACAATTGAAGAAGGGATTATTATCCAATAACAATAGCAACATACAACGTATACCTAAACGTGACAAGAAATTTGCAGAACCTGATTGAAAAAAACCCAGTAACACTTGACTGAGACATGTAAATTAAAATTAGGGCTAAACCTACCTTAACATAGGGAAGCTCAATATTTGAAAAGTGTAATTGTTTTCCTAAATTAATAAATACTCCCACTGAAAATATAAGATCATAAAAACAGAAAACATGACAAAACTATTCTAAAGCTCATTGGAATAAAAAATTTGCTAGAAAAGTGATTAAAAAATCCCCTCCAAAACAGAAGTGGTGAATAAAGGTGGACCCTGGCCCAAGTAAGTATTTAAAAATAACAAAAAGCTACCAGTCATAGGGAACAAAAAATATTTAGAAATGAATCTATGTAGCTGTATTATAATTAATATAGAAAAAAATTCCCATTTATTCAGTAAATGCTATTAAAGTAAATTTATAACTATTTATCATTTGAAAGCATGTTTCTTTCTTTAATTCTTATACCAAAACAGTTCCCAAGTGAACTAATTTAATTTTTAAAACCTCTAAATATGTTTGCATAAAAATTATTGAGTAGTTGAATAATCCTGGAATGGAAATGAAAACAAATATATAAATAATAAAATGATGAAAGATCAGATTCTAAAATACATCTTAAATCTGTATTATAACCAGGCACAATACTAATCACTTGTTGTCCCAGCTATTCAGTAGTCTGAGGTGGGTGGATCACTTGAGTCCAGGAGTTCAAGGCTAGCCCTGGCAAGACAGTGAAATCCTACCATAAAGAAAAAGAAAACTATTATAAAACTCTCAGTAGTATGCTTCAAAGCATGTTCAAGTTGGGAAAATTTATGTAATATATATTACAGAAATGGTTTAATACAGTTTCTGTAAAAACCTCCAAAATATGCATAGTCCTATACAGGTAATTTACAAAAGCCACAATATAAAAACTGATAAGTGTGGAAGATATTTAATATCATTAGAAATAAAAATGCAACAGAAACAATAAGATATTGAATTCAATCAGAATTTGACAAACATTAAAATACCTGATAGTATTAAGTGTCAAAGAAGATGCAGAAAAACACTTACACTTTTTTCCCCTGTTTTTTCCCCTGGAATGTGGAAAGAATAGTTAAAGTCATTTTCTCTAATTGGTTTATTCACAGTTCCCATAAATGTGAGAAGGTAGTAGGCCCAAAAGTGAGCCAGCAGTTGAGGATAGAGTAGTACACACTAGGATGTCCTTTGGGGCTGTTGATTTTACCCGATGACAAGTAACTTAAAACATTATTTGTAAAACAAAAAGCAACAAAAGAAAAACAACTCCACAAATGTAAATATAATAAATATAATATAAGATAGAACTTAAAAATTAACATGATAAAACCAATTTCACAATGGTGCCAGATTATTTACACTACAGACTAAGAATCTATTGTGGGTACATGCTTTTCGTGTGGATTTCATGTCAGATACTGGTATTTTTGCTTTGGAATGTAAAATTATTACCCAGCACATGGTACAAGAAATCACTCCATGCTTTATATGCTATTTATACCATTTAGTGGGTAAAACAGACCAACAATAAATACATGGTGATAACTAATGTTAATTAGGTATGCACATGGGAAGCATGGGACCTAGCCATCTAAGCTAGACTGGAATTTGGAGAGGAGAGGAAGCAAGGAAGAGTAGCTGGAATACACTCCTTCTTAATGAGTCTCAAGGGTTAAAGACAGTGTCTTGAGCAATGAAAGAAGGTAAGACACAAAGAGCAACATAGATCAAGGCATGGAGTTCTTAAAAGTCATGGCCTTGCCTGGGGAGCCCCTAGTGGGCAGTTTCTGTAATAGATTGCATACAAGCAGTTGGTGGGAGATGAAGTTAGAGAAGCAGGAAGAGGTATCATGAAGGGACTTGTGTGTAGAAATAAAGAGATTGAAAATTATTTTGAAGGTGTTTTAAGGAAAGTGTCTGTGGTTCTTAGCTGGGTGTGTAACCATACCCTCTAGAGTGCCCTTGGAAATGTGTGAGGAGGGTGTTGGTGGTTGTAATAAAGATTGGGGAATATTTTAGGCATTTTGTAGATGGGCCCAGGATGTTGAAATTCTTGTATGTAGGCCAATCCCTTAGAACAAAATCTGAACCACCCAAAATACCAATAGAAGTTTCACTGCAAAATATTGAAGTGTTTTGGCAAGTAAGACACGTTGTGATTTGCATGTTAGAAAGATCACCTCGGCAGCAATACTGAAGGAAGAATTTTTAATGTGCGTAAGACTGAAAAGAGAAAGATTAGTCGAACAATGTATAAGAAAAGCAGGAAAGAGCAGTTCATGTCACTGCACATGGAGAGAGATGGATTTGAGAGATATTTAAGAAAAAGCATCAAGGCAATCTGATGAAAGAGTGAGGGTGAGGAACCAAGATTTTAAGATTGTTTCCAAATTTCTGGCTTAGGTAGCTGGAAGGAAGGTGCTGGCATGTACTGAGATGGGGACTAGCAAAGGGGGCAGCCTGAGGACATGTGTTCTATGTCCATGGGGCGTCTAGCTTGAGGTAGTCAGGGATATACATAAAGATAGATGAGCCATCACATCCAGTAATTGTTTGAGATTTCAGTGTGAGTGCAATCATTCACAAAAGTGGAGACTAGTGAGCCCGGAACAGACCACTGGAGAATGCTGATGTTCAAGAGGGAAAGAGTGAAGGAGGAATATATATTATATGAATATTACTTTTTAGTCATAGAATTCTAAACCTCGGATGTTAGAGGTAACTGTGAAGTCAGAAAAGAGAGCTTGAAGCCATGTCTAATGCTATAATGCATCTCTTATTCTCATTTTTATACTTTAATGACTAACCTCAATAAAACCAACAGAATGAAATGTGAGAGAAAATGAAAATTCTATTTGAAAATTGAACTAGACAAAAGCATTAGTGAGACATAATAAGGAGCTCTAGAGATAAAACTGTAAAAATTTAGCAAAATCCTATAAAAATTTGCTTATAATTCTCTGCTGGATTTTATTTTGATGCTATCAACAAAAACCTCAAATGATATTTCATTCATATGTGACTATCTTACAGGATAAATAATGCCCTGAAGGTTGCATTTATTTTGATTTTCTTTTTCTTTTTTTTTAAATTTTGTATTTCCCTAGGTTATTGGGGAACAGATGGTGTTTGGTTACGTGAGTAAGTTCTTTAGTGGTGATTGCTGAGATTTTGGTGCACCCATCACCCGAGCAGTATACACTGCACCCAATTTGTACTCTTTTATAGCTCACTCCCTTTCCACCCTTTCCCCCTGATTCCCCAATGTCCACTGTGTCATTGCTATGCCTTTGCATCCTCATAGCTTAGCTCTCACTTATGAGTAAGAACATACAATGTGTGGTTTTTCATTCATGAGTTACTTCACTTAGAATAATAGTCTCCAACTTATCCACATTGCTGTGAATGCCATTAATTCATTCCTTTTTATGGCTGAGTAGTATTCCATCATAGATATATATGAGAGATATTTAAGAAAAAGCATCAAGGCAATCTGATGAAAGAGTGAGGGTGAGGAACCAAGATTTTAAGATTATTTCCAAATTTCTGGCTTAGGTAGCCGGCAGGAAGGTGCTGGCATGTACTGAGATGGGGACTAGCAAAGGGGGCATATATATGATATATATATATGATATATATGATATATATATGATATATATCATATATATGATATATATATATGATATATATGATATATATATGATATATATCATATATATGATATATATGATATATATGATATATATGATATATATATGATATATATCATATATATGATATATATATATGATATATATCATATATATGATATATATATATGATATATATCATATATGTATATCAATGAGTGGATAAAGAAACTGTGTTGATTGATGGGCATTTGGGTTGGTTCCACATTTTTGTAATTGCAAATTGTGCCACTATAAACGTGCATATGCAAGTATCTTTTTGGTGTGATAACTTCTTTTCTTCTAGGTAGATACCAAGTAGTGGGATCACTGAATCAAATGGTAATTCTAATTTTAGTCGTTTAAGGAATCTCCACACTGTATTCCACCAGTGGTTGTAATAGTTTACATTCCCTCCAGCAGTGTAGAAGTGTACCTGTTCATTGTGTTCATGCCAACATCTATTTTTTTAAATTTTTTCATTATGGCCATTTCTTGCATGAGTTAGATGGTATTGCATTGTGGTTTTGATTTGCATTTCTTTAATCATTAGTGATGGTGAGCATTTTTTCCTGTTTCTTGGTCATTTGTATATCTTCTTTTGAGACAGAGTCTTGCTCTGTTGCTCAGGTTAAACAGCAGTGGTGTGATCTTGGCTCACTGCCACCTCTGGCTCCTGGGTTCAAGTAAGTCTCCTGTGTCAGCCTCCTGAGTAGTTATGATTACAGGTGTGCACCACCATACCCAGCTAATTTTTGTATTTTTAGTAGAGACAGGGTTTCACCATGTTGGCCAGGCTGATCTCAAAGTCCTGACCTCAAATGATCTTCCTGCCTTGGCCTCCCAGATGCATTTATTTTTAATCAAAGAATATGATTCACCTCATTTTGAAGAGTGCATACCAAAAGCATATGCATATAAGCAGTTATGGTTAAATGCCATTGATACGGCAGAAAATTGGTCTGCATATATGTGAAGTACAAATGCAGACTCAAGTGGTAATAAATAGAGAAAGGTAGAACTGTAATGGTAATGTGAACAATTTTCCCAGCAGTTGAAACTGTTATGAGATAGATCCTATAATGAAAGGCGGCTGGAGATACAGAATGATCACAATTGTTAGCCAATTTAATGAGAAAAAATAAGCAACATAAATTGAAAACATCTGTAGTCAGAATTGTAGCCCTAAAGACTCAAAGGAAGCTAAAGTACAAGCCCCTCCCAGAGACATTTGACATGTTTCCTTGCATAATACTGTGCTTTGTTGGGTTCTTACAGAAAGTGATCGCCTCTTTCAAAGCTGTGCTTTTGCTGACTCTGCTGAGGACAGTCTCCAGGTGGTTTAAATTCAAGACAAAATTTGAAAATCAGTCCCAAACCATTTTTATCAATAGCACTAATGAAGCCCTCCTTCTGTTCAGTTTCCTCTCTCTCCTCATAGCCCTGAATTAATCACAACCTCAGCCCTCAAAATTGAATCCTCCTTTTAAAAAATGATTAAAAGCTGCAGTATCCCCAATCAGACCCTTGATGATGTTTCCTCCACATCCTCCTTCTCACCATGTACACACCATGCATGCTGTTCTTTTCCCCTTTCCTTTGGAAGTTTTGCTCCCTGATGATTTCATTCTGGAGCCAGATGATTTCATCCACCATCTGCAGAAGGATAATTTCCAAATAGACTTAGCTGCCTCTGACCTAGTATTCTCCAATCAGTCACACATTTTATCATGTTCAACTACCCTTCCAAATGAATCACTGCCACGTTTAACTGCCACGTAGAAAGCTGCAAGTAAGCCTGAAGTTGTGTAAATTTCCACTGAGTCCTTATTAAATGGAAACATCTCTTGCCTGATTATTGATATTCTCCTTCAGCCTGACCCCATTTCCCTCCTTAACCTAATTTTCCCAGCAAGTATGTCTACACTCTGTGACTCTTTCTTCAGTCTAGTCTTTGAAGAAAAGGTGTTCTGATTCGCTGCTAAAATTGTTTTGTCTCATCCTCATCTTTCCTAAAATGGAGATCCAATCTGCCTCCTTCTTCCCACAATGGGTATCTCTTCATTGCCTGCAAATCTGACCATGGCTCCCCATGTTTCCCTTGATTTTGTGCTCTCCTCAAGTAACAGCTTTTCAATATTTACTACCTTTTTATGACTCTAGACTGAGAAGCAGACAAAATAAAAAGTCATCACCTTGCTATTCTAAGGCCTCATGTCTAGACAGTATTTCCAGCCTCATCTCTCACAACACCACTGCTTGAAACCCATGCTCCCTCTGAAACTGGGATAATTTAAATTGCCAAGTATGCCTCCCAACTCTGCACCTCTTTCCTTACGTATTTTCTGTGGTCTTCCTTCCTCTTGCTACCTGAAAAACATTATATTATTTAAAGTTGGCCCCACATGTCATCTGCTTCATGTAGCCTGTCTTGAGAGCTTCCATGTGGACATGACTGTTCATTCCTTGTCCCTTTCTTGTGTTACGGGATCTTTGAAGTGTCGATTTTCTGACTGGAAACCTCTGTGGCCATGGTGCCTCAGCCTGAATTCTTGTTCTGCATCCAGGAAGAACGAGGTATACAGACAAGTGAAGTGTGAACAAGACGAAGATGAGCTTTATTGAGTGTTACAACAGCTCAGATGAGACCCACGGCGGGTAGCTCCTCTTGGCAGGCAAGTCATCTGTGGAGTGTTCAGTTCTCTGCAGAGAAGAAGCCCTGGAGAGGGTAGCTCCTCTCTGCAGATCATTCAGACGTCTCTGCAGGTCTCTGAAGTTCTCAGCAGAGAGGGTAGTTCCTCTCTGCAGTTGGTTGTCCTGTTGTCTCTCTGTCCTCTCCATCCTCTGCCTTGCTCTGGCTATGCCCAGGGCTTTTATGGACCTCACAGGGGTGGAAGTGCCTGCCGATTGGTCATGGATGGCCATGGGTGGCCTGGGAGAGGCACCACGAGTCCCCACTCTGGTCCATGGAACAGGCAGGCTGGCCCCTAACCTTTAGGCCCTCTCTAGCCTGAAGGTGGAGCCTTACCAGAGACCCACCAACTTCTGCCCAGGACTCTGTGTCCCATGGTTATTCATGACCCCAGGGCTCAGCTGCAACCAGGGGTGAGATCAGAGCTGTGGCAGCAGAGGACAGAGGCCAAGCAGCCAGAGCAGATACCCCCAAGCCTATGGGGATGTGCAATGGGGAACTTCCCAGGACCTCAAGTATGCAGGCTACAGAGATGTACAGGTCCTGGGCCTGGGAGGGCAGCTGCAGCTGCACCTGAGAAGCTCATACCCCCTCCAAGAGTATAGAGAGGCTCAGATCCACAGCTACAGTTTTGGTGACTATACCCCCACCAAGGAGGGCAGGGCTCCTGCCTGCTCCACAGAGTGGGAGGCCTGGGTCTGCAGCTGCAGTTTGGGCAGCTGCAGTGGCACCTGGGGAGCTCCTGCACCAACTTGGGTCAGGGTTCCCACCAGCTCCATGGAGTGTGCAGCCCCAGCCGTGCCTCCCTGTGCCTCCTTGCTGCAGCCTGCATGATGGCTACAGCCGCTGCCATCAGTAGTACCTTGTATTTCTCTAATTCAAATTATTATGTTAAGTCTTGTGACATGCTTGTGTCGTCATACTTTTACTAAATTTCATGATCTCTTATTCTCCTTGAATAATCTTGGGCACTTGGTTCTGAGCCTTGCATTTAGTAATTGCTCAATACTGTGGCTGAATTAAAATGAATGGATTTAGGTAGCCTGGGTTCTTCACTGTGCTATGGACATGGGATAATCATTCTTCTATTTGTTCTCTTCTTTTGTTTATTAGTCCAAAGTGGTTTTCCTTTTCTCCAGTGTTTATTCAAATAACACTCTTTTTTATTGTACAATACATTTTATCTTTTAAAGAAGACAGTCCTGAAAATATAATCATCATTGACCAATTCTTTTTCTCATCTGCTATCTATATCTCTTATAGTTAGCCCAGCACAATTTAGCACTTAATTGCTTGTCTTGAATGCTTTTGTGCCACTTCATTTGGGTTCAACCTATCTACCCTAGACAACACACACCTAAAGAGGGACAATCATGTGATATATTTCCGTCTAGTGTTTAGAAGAGTACTGAACATATAGGAGGAGGTTATAATTTGGTAATCCACATGTATGCCCTTTTCAAAGCCAAAACATTGATAGCAGCTGATAGCAGCCACTGAAAATAGTTGTTACTGAGGGTTCACAGCAGTGTCTCTCACATAGACTTGCCCCCAGTCTCGAAGACTGCTTTACCAAATGTAACCTCCACTCCTTCCAAATTTCAGCCCACAGTCAATGACTGTCTGATTCAGGAATAAAAAAACCCATCCCTCTTACTGTGAATTATAACAACTCTGAAGGACCACCTCAGTTCCAGAGTTTCCTGTAGAGTCCCCTGAAACCTCTGTCAATTGCATGGGGTCAGCTTCCCCCTCTGTTTAAACCTATGTTTCTCATTTCCTTACAGATGTATCTCCCATGATGACTCCCCAGTAAATCTCCTGCTCATCATTAGCTGCCTTACAGTCTGTTTTCAGGGAACTCAACCAAAGACAGAGCTTAACTTTTGCTTCTTTTCCTACTTCATTATGGGGTATCTCATTTTAAAGATAATAGAAAGTATATCCCACACAATCACTAAACTGATGTGAAATATCGTAACTCCTATTTCTAAATTTTACGGACCTCAAAAGGCAACCTGATTTCTGTTAATAAATATCATAGCAGATATTGTCTAAAAATGCAAAGTAATTCAATGCATTTTAGTGAAAACATTCAGGAGTTATAAAGGTAAAGATGTTTTTGAGGAAGATTAAAGCAATGAAAAGAAAAAGGATGAGAAAAATATCAGATAAAAACTTGTTTAATAAAAAATGTTAGCCATAGATGATAGTCTTTTTGTTTATGGCATTGACTCAACAAGTGATTATTTGCAAGATTTCTGAAAACCTTCAATGGGACAGACTAGAGAATATGGAGATTTGGGGAGATCTTTCAAGTATGCTGTGTTGTATAAAATGTTTTCACCAATATTATATCAAGCTATCTTAGTGAGTTATGACTCAGTGAAGAATTATGTATGAAAAGAAAATATTTTTTCATAGTTTCAGACTCACTTTTAAAAATAGGCACATTCCTCTAAGACAGAATCCAGAAAAATAGGATTTTAGTATACACTAGATAAAAGAAATTTCCCTTTGATGTGATTTCTAACTTTGGAGCCATTACTCTGTAACAACGGTTTCCTCTATATTTCTCCTAATTTGACCAAAAATTTAAAAATACATTTTTATGGATAAAATAATATTATGTTAAGTAAAATAAGCAGCATACAATATTGCATAAATAGTATTATCCCAATTATGTTAGAATATGCATGGAAGACTTGAAGGAAATAGCCACTGATCTGGAACACGGATACTCTATTTTTCTTCTTAGTTTTCTGCTAACTATGTTCTAACTATGTTATAACGGCTGCATTAACTTCATCCTCAATCTTTATAAAATACATTTTATTTTAGTCAAGGAAGTAAAATAATTTTTGTTAAAATGTCAGTTTGAGGGTGAAGAAAGTTGTATTTAATCCTCCATCATGAAAGAGATAATAAAGAGATAACGTAACTGTGATATAAAGGATTACATTGCATCACTACTGCCATTTATAGACAGAAAAACGCATATAACTTCACTTGACCTTGCTTTTAAAAATCTATAATTAGTGATCTTGGAATACATTGACTCTAAATTCATTTGTTCCCTTAATGCCACAATTCTGAAATTTAAACTTTTTCACCTGGCACCTAAGTCCCTACACTTTCATGGTTTCCTTTCATTCTTTCTCTGTCTCCTTTGTTGCTTCCTCCGCATTTCTCCAATTTGTGAATATTAAAATATCCCAGGCTTTCATATTTTCTTCTTTCTACACTCTATTATTTCATGATCTCTACTTTTCTTCCCTCCTTTTTTTTTTCAGGCAGAGTTTCACTCTTGTTGCCCAAGTGGGATGCAATGGCATGATCCCGGCTCACTGCAACCTCCGCCTCTTGGGTTCAAATGATTCTCTTGCCTCAGCCTGCCGAGTAGCTGAGATTACAGGCCTGTGCCACTGTGGCTACTTTTTTGTATTTTTAGTAGAAACGAGGTTTCACCATGTTGGTCAGGCTGGTCTCGAACTCCTGGCCTCAGGTGATCCTCTCACCTCGGCCTCCCAAAGTGCTAGAATTACAGGTGTAAGCCATCATGCCTGGCCTGATCTCTTCTACTTCTAAGGATGTAAAAGCCATATGCTGAAACTCTTAAATTTATTTCTCTAGCCTGGACCTCTCCTCTGATTTCCAGCAAGTCTGCTTAGAAGAGTGATAAGCATCCAAAATGTAACATGCCCAGCTTCAAAGTACTGAGTTTCTCAAGTTTTTTACCTTAGTCTTCCGCATCTTAGTTACAACTCTATTCTTCCAGCTACTTGGACCAAAAGCCTTGGATTCATGCTTGATATCTCTCGTTCTCTTAAACCACACATCCAAACTATCAGCAGTTCCTCTTGGCTCTGTATTCAAAATGCATCCAGAACATGACTACTTTTCATCACTTCTACTATTACCACCCTGGTGGAGACGACTGTCATCCTTGGCTTAGAATATTGCAATGGACTCATGACTGTTCTCATGGTTTCTGCTCTTAAAACACAGTCATCTCTAAAGAGCAGTCACAGAAATACTCTAAAACTGCAAGCCAGATCGTGTCATCCATTATCATAGTGGCTTCTCATCTAACTGAGGCAACAGCCAATATCCTCAGTGGCCAGATAAATTTAGGGTGACCATATAATGTCATCAGATCAGGATATTTCTGAGTTCTACAATACTAAATCTTATTAGACATTGGGAACATAGGCATAAACTGTTACTTTCCAAGGCAAAGCTGCACCTATGGTCACCCTTCTTATAGGACTCCACATGATTTGTCTCCTCTTTTTCTATGGCTTTCTCTTATACTCCTCCCCCAGATGCTAATTTTGTTACAACCATATTCCCTTTGTTTTTCCTTGAACACATCCGGAACATTCCTCTCCTCATGCTATTGCTCTTCTCTCTTCCTGGAATGATCTCTTTAAAAGCTTTATATTACTTGCTACATTAAAGATATTCAAAACTTTGATGGAGATTTCAATTAGTCCGTAGAATATGTGGGTCTTTAGTTCCACAAAGCCAGAAGTCAATTTGTGAATTATCTTTAATTTAATTGATGACTAGCATTATGGAAATAGATGAGATTGTCAAGGAGAGATAGTAGAGTGACTGCTGGTACTCTAATGAGTAGGCAGAGGAAGATAATGAAGATAGAGAAGGCATGGCCTAGAAAAGGGAGGAAATTCACTTAGGATAAGGTATGACGTCCATACATGGTACACATTAGATGCTCAATAAATGTCTTATGACTAAGTGATTTACTAAATAAGGTAAATGCATGCTTACCTGAATTATGGTACCTGAATTAGCTATGACCACTCTGGAAGTGAGTAATCAAAATCTCAATTCAAGTGTTAGAGTGGCATTATGAATCTGTAGTAACTGGTAATAATTTATAATTACTCTTCCATAGTTCCCTCAAAGTCATGCATTTGACCTTTCCCCAGTGTAGCACAAAAATGTTAACTTAGGTTTCTTTTGGAGAAAGAATATAGTAAATATTTTAGACTGTTTGGTGTCATGGCTTAGAGTATTAGCTGTAAAGCCAAAATGTTTGGGTTAAAATCTAAGCCCTCTCTCTTATTAGTTAGGGGACTTGGGACAACTTACTTAGGCTCTTGTACCTCATTTTCTTTCTTGCTTTTTTTTTGGTAAAATGAAAATACTAGTACCTCATTGAATTAAAGTGAGTAATACACAAATTAATAAGTTTAAAGTGACTGGAACAATGCTTGGCCCATGGTAAGTGCTTATCAGTTGTGATTCTATTGCAAGAGATTTCCTCCAAAGCACTGAACTTCTGCTTCCTTTAAGGAGACTAGGTTTATTAACCATCTTATAGTCTGGGAATTGAAGAAAGTCTTGAGGCCTGTGTGGTTGCTAATCTGAGGTCTCTTTTACCTGAACTAAATATGTTTGTCATTATTGTTTATAAAAGACGTAAATGTGACTGTCCCAGACAGCTCATCATTCTCATTATCAATCAGCCACTGACAACATTATTTCTGAATTATGCCATTTTATTTTTTCTACCATGACAGTCCTGCAATCTTGTGCAATATCATTCTCACTTTGTTTCCAGTAGTCTAGAGTTGCCCTTTGTCCTCTGCAAGCTCGGATTCTGTCATCTCCATTGAATCAAGAAGCCTATTTCAGCTAGATTTTTTTCTACTTCCATCTTCAGACTACAGACACACAAGGAGATTATTCAAAGGTGCTGGCATGCAGCCCACCACGCGTTTCTCAAAACCTTACTGGTCCACCTTGAGAATATACTCAGAAGGTGAATGGTTGTATCACATATAATAAATTCATTCCAATATTTCTATCTTCTTAAGTTTTTGAATTACATTCTCCACCTGTCAGAAAGTTTGTAATGTCTCAAATTCATTCAGTTTGGGCAACTTCTGAGGCCTGAATTCAGTTCAACCATGTTAATAATTATAATGTTCCTATAACTCTTTGTTACATTCATATATTGATACATTTTGTCCAAATTTCACTGTTCTTTTTTGTCTAGTATCTCAAAACCCACTCCTACACACGTTTCTCAGATTTTAAACAATATAAATTAGTTAAATCCTTCCATTCTTTTTATGTGTAAACCTCTTCCGAGATTGACCTTTAAATTGCTACCCCCTGAGGCATTCTGGGATCTGACTTCAGTTATAAATCTGGAGACCATAAGCAGTGGTGAGAATGAGGTCTGAAGAGAATTGGCTTTTTCTTGTAGTCATCTTGCATTTTAAGAATGGGGGAACAATTACCAGGCAAGGAATGCAGATCCCATTTCAGATGTCTAAAGAAACTTAATGTGAAACTGGAATGTTTAAAGAGAATTCTTCCATAAACCCCATTTAAATTTCCAGGGTCTTGCTATTTCCCAATTACAGAGAATCAAATAGAGAATTGGAAAATCCATTTAGATTTATGTTGAAGTCTGGTGATCTGCAGAATTAAGATTTGTATTTGGTTTTTAGTATCTCAAACCTTTGGCAAAAATATGAATTATTTTTCTTTTTCCAGAAAGATAGTATGCTTTTATTTTAGCATAGTCAGGGAAAGGGCATAGATTTTCTTCTGTGTCTTAAATCAAGAAGTTAGGGATTTGAACTTGTCATTCTGTTTCTGTTCATCACCATTCACAGCAGCCACATTCACATGCAGTCCTGCAATTTCTCATGAAATTCAAACATATTGTTGTGTAGTAGAGGCCGCTTATCTCCTTAAGCCTTGTCTTTAAAGTGCAAATCACTCCATGTAATCATAAATGATCAATCCTATTTCCATGGACTTCCAGATTCTCCTTCCCTAATACAAGCTGGATTTTCTATTTTTGCCCCCAACTAGTACAAACATTTGATCTCAGAGTCTTTCCATTTGCTTGCATTTTTGCTTCCTGCCAGCCCTCCTGTTACCAATTGCTGGCCTAGTCAGGCTTCTTAGTTGTAAACAATCTAAACCAACTTTAGCTCACTGAAGTAAAAATGTAATTTATGGATTTTTTCTGAAATTCAGAGGAATTCAGAGAAAGCTATAGAATCCAGGTGCATAAAATCAACAAAAAATGAAGTGAATGCTGACATTCAGAGCCATCTTCAAAATCATACCCTAAAAGCAACCTGGCAAAGCCATCATAAACACAAGACAGTGGATGCCATCATAAACACAAGACAGTGGATGCCATTTGTGGCACTGTTGGCCATGCTTCTTTTGATATCTGGCAGTTGCTGCCCCAACTGTAGCTGTGATCACCACCAGACTGGACTTTTAATTCTTTTTACTTCTTTGGATCACTATTGTTGGTAGGTGGAATAAGGCTCCCTCAAGTATGTTCGTACCCTAATCCCCAGAACCAGTAAATATATTACCTTTTTTGGCAAGGCAAGGAGCAATTAAGGTTGCAGCAGGCATTAAGGTTGCTTACCAACTGACCTTGAAATGGGGAGAGTAGCTTGGATTATCCATTTGGGCCCAGTGCAATCATTTTGTTCCTTAAAAGTGAAATAGGAAGGCAGAAGAGCCAATGTCAGAATGAGACAATGTGAGAAAGACTTGACCAAATATTTCTGGCTTTGATGTTGGAAGTGGCTCATGAACCAAGGAAGCTGGGCAGCCTCTAGAAGCTGGAAAAGAGAACACACAGTTTCTCCCTAGTGTCTCTAGAAAGGAAGACAGCCTTGTTTGACACTTGGATTTTAGTCCAGTAAGACTCAGTTTAGGCTTTTGATGTTCAGAAATGTAAGACAAGAAATCTGTGTGGTTTTAAGTCACTAAATTTATGGTAACTTGCCATGAAGTGAATACAACTATCCCCAGATTGAAACCTTTAGGTGTGTGTCTCTAATTTGCCAAGCTCAGGTCACGTGGCCACTTGCCTACACCCTAACTCAAGAGAGGTTAGGAAAGCAACTGTCTATGGCCTCTAACCTCAACCAAGACTCATTTAAGTGTAACTTCCCCGCAATGAGATAGGGCTTTAGATACTTGGTAGCAAATAAATAAACAAACAATTTTAACTCTAGTGTGTTCATTAAACTGAGTATTGGGATCAATAACACACAATAAGTTAGAGCTATATATAATGAAATGAACTACTCTCCATGATATATTAAGTTACAAATACAGGAGGCAGAACATTGTGTTCCAGATATGTTTCTTGGTCTAAAATAAAACTCCAAGTATCTAATTTATTAATTCATACTATTGATTTGAGTTCTCACTCTATCTATACACATATATATATGTGTATATATGTATATGTAGAGAGACAGAGATACATATACATATATATATGCAGTATCTCAGGTTCTCATCATTTCTTGTGGTGAGAACACTTACTCTCTCAGCAATTTTCAAAAATATAATACGTTGTTATTGACTGTGGTCACCACGTTTTACAATAGATCTCTTGAGCTTATAACTTCTATCTTACTGCAATTTTATATCCGTAGACTAAAATCTCCCCACCCCACCCCACCTTCTGCCCTTGGTAACCACCATTCTATTCTTCATCAATGAATTCAACTCTTTTAGATTCCACATAGAAGTGAGATCATGTGGTACTTGTCAATTTTTCTTAATATTAATATATTTCAACAGACCCATATTACAATTACTTTCTGATAAACTATCAACATCTTCCTCCCTTATTATTCCCAGTTTGGGAACACCTTGATTTACCGTGTTACCATTTCCAGGGACTGATCCTTTCAAACAGAATGCCCTCAGTGTTCAGTGTGTCCCACAGGGGTTCCAGCAAATATGATCTAAAAATCTGCAGGATTCCTCACTGAGCATTATCTCTATTCTGAATATATGTTATATTATTTTATATTCTTAAAAGTTATTGCATTATTAATATGTAGAGTTAGAATTCAATATACTTTTTCAAGATGACTGGAGTTCCTTAATGTAGACATGCATTTTTTAAATCTTTGAAAAGTGACAAAAAACAGAAGAATTTTAATATGATATTTTATTATGGGTGTCTGTAAGGAAAAAAAAGATCAACAACCACATACAAGCTTACAAAGTTAAATTTCAACACATTCTGTATGCTAGTGTGACAAAAGCAGCCCCATAATTTGGTTTTTATTGTTGACCTTTACAGGATGAAGGAGGAGAATCCCCCGTGGCATGCCAATTAATCTTTCTGATGGGAGACATGTACAGATTTTGTGCATTTATGTTCTGAATGCAAGTCAACAATTCTGATCTAGAGTTTAAAAGTGAAAGTACATTAGCACCATAACATGCGTCTTTAAAGCCTTCCCAAATATTAGCAATCTTGACCAGCAATGACAAGAAAAAAGAGGAGCACCTTTACAAGCAGTTGATATCCAATATTAAAATAATTGTGGCTTTAAAAATATTTCTTTAAATTCTTGCACTACTACACTTTTCTTTTTAAACCAATCTTCCAGGAGATTAATCAATGAAATTTATAAATTTTATCAACTTATAAAATTTTTTTCATCTTCTGGGACTCATAGAATACAATCTGTGTTTCTGACCAGTTGAGGTAGTTAAAATAGGGAGGGCTTTTCTAATTTCGTATTCGACTATTTCAGAAAGAAAGGTTATCTTTTGCTGGTGAGCATAGTCATTGCTCTGCAGATGGGCTAGGATTCAAAGAATATAACACAGTGTTGTTATCGTTAAGAGTGTTGAAGTTTATTTATTATAGCACCATTGAGACATTTTGAAATTGGAATTGGTAAAAAAATAAAACAAAAAGCATTTGAATTGTATTTGGTGGAACAGCAAAAAAAAAGAAGTATCATTTTTCTTTGTCAAATTATACTCTTTCCAAACATTTTGGAAATAAATAACTGGAATTTTGTTGGTCACTTGCACTGGTTGACAAGATTAGAACAAGAGGAACACATATGGAATTAAATTTTTTTTGTTGGGATTTCAGATGGAGTTTGGTTTATAAAAAGCAAACAGGGCCAACGTCCACACCAAATTCTTGATCAGGACCACCAATGTCATAGGGTGCAATATCTACAATAGGTAGTCTCACAGCCTTGCGTGTTCGATATTCAAAGACTGTTTTGCTCCATTCCCCAGTGTGTTTCTGTAAAAAAGAACAAAATGTAAGTGATCATAACATTACAATTACTTAGACAACTCTGACTGATCAAGTTAAAGAAAACCGTTTTACCCTAAAGGAGCATTCATCGTGCCGTGTTATTATTCATATATATGAGACCTGCTCCACTTCAAAGCTGTAATCTTCTTAGTTGATAAACAATATTCTTAAATAAATGCCTTGTAAGGATTCTTAGTAAATGCAGCAGGGCAATTGCCATAGACCAGTGCATCCTCAGGAGGCCTGGTTCCGGCCATTGCTAACAGGTTTTTAATTGGTTTATTAAAAAGAGGATAGGTCCCTCACAGTGAAATTTGCTAATATTAGAAGTGAGTTTTCCCTGTGTTCACAAATAACAATAACAAAGGAGAGATTTGAAGTTAACCTTTAAAATTTTAAAAAGCAGAGATTTCAAATTGAGTTAATGTGACAGATATTATTCAAAACATATAGTAACTATCCCAATAATCTGATAAAGTTTGCATTGTGGATTTAAATTTTAAATGCTTTTATTTCAACTGGTTTTCATCTGGAGGCTAAGATCCATTCACTTTTTGTTGCATTTAACATTCCCTGCAATGAATCAGTAGATGCAATGTATGTAATTCATACCAAATGCTATCTTTATTTCATCCTATTAATTTTATTTCTTCTATTCAAAATAATTTGCATGATTAAACTAAAATGCTGAATGCATTATGACCTATATTGAGAAAAATGTTTCTTACCGTGCAACCATCCTCCAGAACTGTGTAGGTGAATTTGCTATTTCCTTCAGCCTTGAATTCACCTTCATTTGACCCCATCAGCTTCAGGGCCTTCTTTACATTTCCACTGGCCTGATCCATGTATGCAATGCTATTTTTGCAGTGATATGTGATGTTCTGGGAAGCTCGGCTGGAGAGAAGTCGAAGGTATGCCAGCTGCCCATCAAGGACATCTTCAGGAAGTTCAGGATTGCCATAGCTAAACTGTAATAGGGAACAAATAAAACAGATCAAACATTTTAGTTGCAACTGCACACAAGGGATTCATGTAGTATATGTATGCATATTGTAATATGGGCTGTTTATATATTTTATGTATGAATATTTTATGTGTGAACATATTTTTATTGCATGCCATCACTTTCAGTGGCAAAAACTGCAATTATGTTTGTACCAGCCTAATAACTTTGCTTTGTGATGAACACACGGGAAGAATACAAAGGATATAGAGGTGACTTATTTAAAAAAAGGTATATCCTTTCCTACCTGAAAACCACCATCCATGGACTCTCCAAACCAAACATGTTTCTTCTCAGTACTAGAATCTGTCCACCAGTGTTTCCGTGGAACATTCAAAGGACTGGCACTTATGCATGTTTCCCCAGTTTCCATATTACAGAATACCTTGATAGCATCCAATTTGCATCCTTGGTTAGGGTCAACCCAGTATTCTCCTGAATAGTCACAAAAAAGAAGAATGGGAATTGGTTATAAAATCCAGTAATAAAGTGATTTTGTTTGTTTACCTGTAAAGGCATTCATAATGTTGACTGCTAATGTGTCTGCATTTTATATATAGAATGATGGAGAAACTTTTTGATTGAAATTGCTGAGGTAAAAGAGTTAGCTATGACTATAGAAAGCACTGAAATAAAATGCAACATCTTGGTTTCTAATAAGGATGATACACTAAGCTAAGACCTTTTAATTGCTGTATAATATTTGCAAAAGTCTCTCCTTTAAAAATGATGATTATTGTATGTAATCTTGCTTAATAATATAAGCTGGTTGTCTAACCTAGATTTATTCCAGTAGTTCTAAAGCTGAAGTCCCTATGATTGATGCTTGTCTCCTATTTTAAGTAATTTCTAGAAATGACTCCTAGCAAAGGCAGTGTTCCATGTCAAGATATTTGAAAACTTGAAATAATTTTGCTTTTCAGAAATATTTAACCCAATATATGCAAAACCTGAAACTATTACAATATTCTACTTAATTTTATACAGTATTCTGAAATTTTTCATTTGTTTAATTTGAAAATTTTAATAATTAGATTCAGTGCAATAAGTAAATATTACAATAATCAGATTATAATTATCTGCATCAAATTACATTTTTAATCCTGAGAAAAAAATGATATATATTACTTTATACTCAAATAACTTATGATTTAAACTACAACTTCTACAAAACTGTCTTTATATTTTTCTATATTTGGCATGATCTGAAGTTATGTTATATTTTACATCTGCAAAGTTTACTCTTTTATATTAAGCAGTTTCAATTCAGTTAACTTTCTTAAAGTACTATTTCAGCTTTCCATTGAAAATGGATGTTTTTTCGTTCTCATTCTAATCTAAGCAGCTTTCTCTGTAATCCTGTTGCCATGAAGATGAAAGACTCCCAAACATACCACTCTTGAGTTCAGGATGGCAGAATTTCAGGTCTCTGCAGTTTCTAGCAGGGTTTTTACGAGAACCATCAGGACTAATGAGGCTTTCTATTTGTGCATTAACAGACTTGAGTGAAGTCATAATCTCATCGGTGTTGATTTTGAAATCCATTGGTTCATCTCCATAATATGGGGCAAAACCGCCAGCTTTTTCACCTCCAATCCCAGCAATGGCAGCGGCTCCAACACCACCACAGCAAGGACCAGGGGCACCAGGAGGTCCAGGAGGGCCTGGTTGCCCTGGGTGGCCTGGGGAGCCCTAGAATGAGTAAAACATGGATCATTGAGGTATGCAGGTTCGGTCGCCACTCTAAGAATACATTGCCAGTCCAAGAAAATGCCTTAAAAACAATTCATTCATTGTGTTATCATAATTATTTTACTAAAGATTTATTTGGGTGCTTTTAGGGTCACGTGATCACCAATTTATAATAACTACAATTCATTATCAAGAAAGGTGTTGTTCCACTATGTAAGAATCAGTAGTGTCAGAGCACAAGTTTTCTCAATCATTCTTCCTTCTGGATGAATGATGTAAGCAAACACCTATGAGCTGCAATTCCAATATTGACATGACAGAAGGGAGTGTAACTTTTCGGGATAATGGTTTTTATTTCATTTACCCAAAGGCATGGAATAGAAAGTATTAGGAATGATAGTATCATTAACAAAATAGTAACCATGGAAGCTGTTTGAGAAGTAAAATGCACTACATAAACGCAGATGATTATGAATGTTGTAATTCCGAGATCTCTAGTGTGATAGCAATACGGACAGGGTTTATTTGGTTAATTGGGCAGATGTCATTATTCTGATACCATGGATACTTGATCAAATTTTGAAAAAGATATTTTTCTCTTTTTATACTGTGGTAGAAACATTTTTGGTGTGATGGAGAATGTCTTAAAGTCATTGTTCATTTTCTAAATTGAGTGGTTGCATTGCGTCTGCCTCTCTATTTCAATTTAAACATAATGCACAGTGTTTCTGAAAATTGGAAGATTATAGCAAATTAAATACACATACGTATAAGTGATGTCTTACCTCAGATCCTCTTTCACCTCTGTTACCTCGAGGCCCTGGTGGTCCAATGGGACCTGGATGTCCACTGGTTCCATCTTTGCCAGGAGGTCCACTGGGTCCAACAGGTCCCTAGGAAAGTATCATGACATCAGGATGCCAGAATATCTTTCTGAAGTGCAGACATCTGAAACATGTGGACCTCTAATATCTTTCTGTGCTACTTACTCTGGGGCCTGCAGGTCCTGGACTGCCGAGTGCACCCTGCTGACCAGCAGGGCCCTGGAAGGAAAGGAAGTGTACATACGAGTGAAGGCCTTAAAAAGCACTGGGAAACTGTACATTCAAGATCAGATCAAGAAACAGGGGGATCATGATGAAATATTTTTTTTCTTTCTTTAATCTTCCCATTGTTTCATGCTGATTGTTCTTTCAAATTAGTCTTCAAATCCATTTCTCATCTCTTCTAGTACATATTTTTAGAGATGGAAAGCTTTCTTCTCTTAATTTCTAAAATTTGTATACATTGAAGGGATTTTCCAACAAAATAAATGCACTTACTGGAGAACCTGGGGCCCCTGGATTACCAGGGAATCCTCGATGTCCTTTGATGCCAGTAGCTCCACGTTCACCTGTTTCACCTTTGTCACCACGTGGGCCTTGAGGACCCTTTAGTAACATATTTTGAATTGAAGTCATATACACACATACATATTGGAAAAATAAAATAGAATTTATAATAATTAAATCTATTTTATGGCTTTCTATCAGCTAAAAAATCCCCCATCAACAGACACTTCAGATGGGAAATGAGATTGTTTTTATGGTTGTTTTAATTTTGGACTGAAATTGCATGGATCCCTAACAACTGATGTTTCTACCCTTGGCTCCAAAGAACTTTTAGATCCTGAACTGCTTTCCATATCATCATCATTAAAGGAAAGTTTATATTTGTTCTATCATCTATCATCTATCTATCTATCTATCTATCTATCTATCTATCTATCTATCATCTATCTATATCTATCTATCATCTATCTATCTATCATCTATCTATCATCATCATCATCTATCATCTATCTATCTATCTATCATCATCATCTATCATCTATCTCTCTATCTATCATCTATCATCTATCATCTATCTATCTATCTATCTATCTATCTATCTATCTATCTATCATCTATCTGTCTATCATCATCTGTCTATCTTCTATCTATATATATCTATTCTATCTATATATATTCTATCTATCTCTATCTATCTATCTATCATCTATCTATCTATCTATCTATCTATCATCTATCATCTATCTACCTATCTATCTATATTCATTCTTTTTTCCTGAACATGCTGGAAAATAAAATATTTCCTACACTGTAGAATGAGTTAAAAAAAGAACAAAACAAAATAAAACAAAAAAATGACAAAACTTACAGGAGCACCTCGGGAACCAGCAGGACCAGGAGCACCAGCAGGGCCAGCAGGGCCCTAAGATGAAAACATTCAATTGAGAAAACACACACGGAATTAGTTTTACGTGTTGACACAATTTTGTTTTCAAAAGTAAATAATTTCATTATCATAGAATTATAGTATGCATGCAATTATTGGAAGTTAATATTGTTTTTGCCTTTAAAGTGCTAAAGCCCTGTTTACAGCTTTATCAGGGGACCTAAACAGAAAAGCTGGGCAAGAGCCCTGTTAACTTGGCCTTGCATTTACCCAGCAAATAGATAATTGGTCTGATTAATATGATTTCGGGTTTCAGTAATGAATTCTTTATTGACTACTGCCAGGTACTTCTGGTACTGATTTATCCACACATTTGTCTAAGGAACAACTAGCATTAAAACTGTAAAACAAATGATAGTGGATATTTTGGTTGGCAGATCTGACATTCTATCTTCTACCTACAAATGCCTTTATTGAAGGAAACAGACAAACGAGAGATGCTGCTTCTGGGAACTCACACTTTCTCCTCTGTCACCACTCTTTCCAGCTGGACCGACAGGACCAGGTGGGCCTGGATGACCAGGAGCGCCAGGGGCACCAGGAGAGCCATTTTCACCACGATCACCCTGTGAACAAATTCATAGGTCCAAAATAAACATGATGATCACTTATTTTGATAACACAAATCAATTGCACATGTGTTTATTATACCTTGCCGCCAGGAGATCCATCTCGGCCTGGAAGACCATCTGATCCAGGGTTTCCCTGATTAAAAAATGAGAAAGGAAATAAAATTTCTTGAAACCTTCCAAATGCCATTTAATCCATGCATTCTCAGCAGGGCAATAGAATTCTCAAGGGGGTGAAAATTGGTTCTTGGGGGTAACAAGTCTTAGATATTACAAAGGGGTGTGGCCCTTCAAAGGGTCACAATATTCAAACAGATAGTTAGTGTATTCATGGAGGAGAGGTGATTAGGAAAATAATATCCAAAAAGAGTCTTTACAGACCTCTAATAAATAAAAATTTAAGAAATAGTGATCTAAACTGTTAGTGGAAATCTACAGTTTAATTAGTTTGCTTTAATCATTCCACATTGTATACATATATTAAAACATCACATTGTACCTTATAAATGTATACAATTATGATTTGTTAATTATAAATAATATTAATTTTAAATTCTTTAAAAATAATAAAAGACTAGTCACAGATAGCTGCAGAATATTTTCACTCAGAAAACATGTGAATTGTGGTTCTCCCCACTAACTTTTTTCCTAATTTAGTTAGAGATAATATTTTCTCCACAAATGATTATTCATTGGGTAAATACTAATGAACAAGAGCTTTTAAGTCTATTCTAAGTTGTAATGAAAGAATTTCTGTTATTAGAGATAGAAGAACTTTGCTATGTGGCCATATTTACACTCTTAGACATTAAGGCTCAATTTCACCTTTGCTGAAATAAATTACCAAATTCTACCTGGCTGGTTGAATAAAAACTGCTACTCACGTCTCTTCCAGGTTCACCAGCTGTACCAGCCAGACCAGGAAGACCCTGGGGTCCAGGGGGACCACGTTCTCCACTGAGACCATTAGCTCCTGGTTTCCCACTTTCACCCTGTATACAAAGGAATGCAAAACATTTTGTTTTAACTTAAGAAATCAATTAAAATGGTGTTATCAGATATCTTTATTTTCAGCTAAAAAACTTATTTTATTTAATCTTTATTGAATTTTAAAATTAAAACTATGCCTGCTATGGGAAAAAGTTTGGGAGAGCAAGCTTCTTGCATTTTCTAACTTGCTCAGTGACTCTGGATGGCAAAGGGCTGAATAGTTACATTGATTATCTAATTCATAATACTGTACATTCTAATCTGAGATGAATACATAAACACGATTAGTATAGGGAAAAAAAATGAGCCATCATGAAACTAGAGGTTTATGGTGATCCTTAAAATTAAGTTATTTGTCTCTATCTGAAGAATATACACTTACCAGAAATATCATATCAATTGAACACACTTAAATATGAAATATTAATTTTATGACAATATTACACAATATTTTGTTGAAAGAAGTACTTAAAGTGCCATAATACGAGCCCTAATAAAAATATAATTTTATTACCCTGTTTACCAAATGAATGTTTTAGATGCTAAGCACTAGAATGTTATAGGAATATAATACTAGTGAAAGAGAGTCAGGAGTGCAAGATGACTTGAATGGATGGATAACTAGCATTAATGAAAGACTTTCCTAGATCTGTAAGCTAACGCTATTTTCCCCTTCAAAACTGACGGTCAACAAATTGAAGAATATTCACAAGTTTCCTAAAAGAGGTGTTTGAGATGGCAATATTGTTTTCATCATATTATTTGTGTTTATATTCAAGGTTGGTCTACGTTATGCCCTGTTTTGTGTTCTGGAGCCATTTATTAAAATTTATGCTTTTAAAAATCTAAAAATAAAAAAAATTATCTCCTGGCTAATTTACTCCAGTGACAGAAAAACTTTTCATCCTTGATATGGTTAAGTGATCTCTGAAGGCTACCAAAGGAAGGAAGAGTGTAGTGGAAAATGACTATACTCACCTTGACACCCTGAGGGCCAGGGCTTCCCCTAGGACCTGGCATGCCTGGTGGTCCTGCAAGACCCCGTGCTCCGGTGATCCCAGCAATCCCAAGTGGGCCTGGAGCTCCCTAATACAGATAATGAAGACTTAGCTCATCTTTATGTGACAGTGTTTTTCTCTAATCAACTTGTGATAAAAATCAAAATAGTACAATCAATTTAAAAAAATGAAGTTACTTACTGGGGGGCCCTGGGCACCAGGCGATCCCTTCTCTCCTGGTTGGCCAGCATCACCTTTTGGTCCAGACACTCCAGGGCTGCCAGGAGCACCAGTGTTACCCGCAGGACCTGGGGGCCCATCCTTGCCTGGAGAACCGCTGGGACCTGGGGGTCCTGGGTTACCCTACAAAGAGTTTGAAATTTGAATATTTATAATAAAAAGTGCATTTTTTTCTTTTTTTACTTACTTCAAATAATTTTATTTGAGACTTACTAGAGAAATAAGTAGCAATGTGTAAGTTTCTCATCCTATACATATATGAGTGCTCTTTCTGAAGTGTATGATGAGAAAAGACTTTAACAATTACTTACATTACTACCAGGAGGACCAGGAAGACCACGAGCACCAGGGAAGCCAGCAGCACCCTGTGAAATGGGAATATATTTTTGAATTTCAAAAGTAGAACAAATAATTATACAACAAACAAAAAGTATAATGTGTGGTATGATTTGCATTGTACCTGAAAGTCATTTATGGTTTGTGTTTCCCCTTGGAATTTACATATAACTCATGTATGAATGAGCGATTACAATTTTTACATTCTCTTTATGGATCTAGTTTCTCAAATGCAGCTTTTATACAGGTTGATATCAATTAATGCTTTTCAGTAATAGTTGAGAGGATCAATACTTACGGGTCCACCAGGACTGCCACGTTCACCTTTGACACCTTGGGGACCAGGAGGACCCTATATGAAATGGAAGGAAGGTATGTAAGAATAGCACCAAAATCAAAATTTGGGAAAAGCATTAAGGCTTTGAAAACCAGTAACTCTATGAAGAGGTTAAAATAACTTTTAGACTGCTGGTGCTGAGATTCATACTTGGACTATATTCATATAAAGATTATATTCTTGCCACCATAACATGCTATCTCAGTATAAAATATTAAATTACTGATAAACCTCCATGTTTTTCCATTAGAACACTTAGCACTTAGGGGGGAGAGGGAGAGAGAGAGAGAGAGAGAGAGACAGATAGATCAATAGATGGATAGATGATAGATAGACAGATAAAGAGGAGGGAACTTACAGCAGGTCCGGAACCTCCAGGGGGTCCTGCAACTCCAGGAGGGCCTCCTTCACCTTTCTCACCTGGAGCCCCTCTTTCTCCTTTACCACCAGGTTCACCATTCTGTCCCTACATGCAACAACAACAATCTCTCAGCTGAAACTCTTTATGATACACTTGGCTTATTATTATTTCTCTTCAGAATATAGAATTCTTCAGATGGAAGGAGTTGAAATAAAATTTAAAAACAAGGCTTTCTGAAGACATGACAAAATGAAGCCAATCAAAATATTTTCATGATCAAAGAACATGACCAAAAAAGCATAAACTGTACATTATTTGCCATTAGGGAGGGAGGAAGTGTCTCTGAGGATTAAACATTCAAAAATCAGCACCAGTAAATTTTTTTGAGAAAGACTGGATTTAAGAGAAAATTTTAATTAGTACCATCTTATAATGGAAGAACTTACATAAATTCAGAGTGCATTTAAATCTATGGTGCTGCTTTAGTTCATTACCCAGTCATAAAGACAGGACAGGTGTTTTTATTTCCATCTTTTAAAGAGCGACAATAAGGGTAAAGTAAAACAAAATAGGGGTACAATAATCCTATAGGGAATGAGCAGCTAAAATGAGACTAGAACCCAAACTTGACTATACTTCTGTAATTTTTCAGCAAGATAGAGATCCTGGGCTATGGGACATGTATGTATAAATATTCACACTTACAGGAGCACCAGGGAAACCAGCAGGTCCTGGAGGGCCAGTTTCACCTCTCTCACCCTGAAGAGAAAAATATCCTCCTTAGTCACAGTGAAGATATCCCACGGGGAGTGTGCGTCATCTCCTTTAGGCAGGAAATGTCATCTTATCATCTTATCTTTTCTTTCCTTTAAGAAGGAAATGTGCAGAGTAGCCAATAAACTTCTGAAGACTTTGCCACTTCTCAATCAAATTAGGAGTGGAAAATACCAGAACCATTGATTCCTTCTGCCTCCTACTGTGATATTATTTGCAAGAAAAATAGTTTGAGAATTTTAAAGTATTTAACACATTTCTATATATAGATATTTATGTATTTCAATATATAGTAGAGGCTTAACTGAAAAATTAACTGATTTATTTTAAAAAACCATTTACTAAATATCTTTCCAGAGTCTTAAATCATAAAGGTCAAGAATTTTAAATCTAGAAGGAGTCTCAGGCAAAGATTCTGTAGGCTTAAGAAATACCTAATTCAAACATATACTACTTGTGCAATTCATGTATTTTTTCCAAAGTTATTTAGGAAAGAAATCCTGATTTAAAATGGTCTCTTGTGAATGTTAGATTTAAGAAATTTAACATTCCCTTGCATGCTATATGGTTCCTGAAGATAGTATCTCCAAACTGAGGCTCAGGGAACTGGGGGCAGAATTGCTAAAAAGGGAAGCATAAGTAGCTACTGTCTGTATGGGGTTAAAAAGTATGTTAAGAATGTCTTTAACACTTACAGGGCCACCACGAGGTCCAGCTATACCTGGAAGTCCGGGGGCACCACCTTCACCCTGGAAAAAGAGAAACCATGTCACTGTCTGGCATCCAAAAGAGAGAGACATTTTCTTTTTATCTCCAGATAGTACTAAGGGTTACCTTATCTCCAGGCTGGCCAGCTGGGCCAGGAGGACCAATAGGACCAGTTGGACCCTAGAGGAAATAAAAATATTTTTTAATTTTGAAGATACAAATATCGTTTTTTGCATTAATCAAACAGAAAGTAGATAGACATAGATACCTAATAAACTAGATAACATACTTTTTAAATTTTTTTTTATGGCTTGAATGCTATGCTTTTCACTCAATGTGTAAATACTGCAGAGCTCAGTAAACACAAGACTCTTTGGGGATAACTCTGGGAGAAAATAGGATTCAGCAGTAGTTTATTGATTCATTTATCTTTATCTATTGTAGAAGACAAATAGGATGTCATGTAAGATCTTACAGTAATGTCTTTTTAAATTAAAGTACATTTCTTTATTCAATTGCTTGATAATTTAAATGTTTTCTCAAAGTATCATTGTACATATTAAATTTTTCAACTTGAAATTTTCAAATAGTAGTTTTACTTATATTACAAAAATGAAGTATTGAGCACTTTTTTTACTTGAATGATGGCTTATCTACTTAGTCTGTCAAAAGCAAAGCATTTAGGAATTTCTTTAAGGCAAATATTATATAAATTTATTAAATGACTTAATTGTAATCATATTTAGAGGATTTTTTGTTTTATTTTTTACTTTTAGTTTGAATTATAGATTCACAGGATGCTGCAAAAGAATACACAGGGCAATTCTGTGCACTTTTCTCCCAGCATCCCCTAATGTTAACATCTTACACAACTATAATACAATATCAAAATTAGGAAATTGACATTGATACCATCCATAGAGCTTGTTCAGATTTCACCAGTGACACACGCACTCATTTATGTGTGTGTATATGTAGCTCTATAGAATTTTATCCTATGTGTAGATGTGCCTGACTACTACCACAATCAAGATACTCAAATGTGCAATCACCATAAGACTCCCTTGTGTCACTCTCCATAGCCACATCCATGTCTCTCTTTCTCATTCCTAACTCCTAGCAACCACTAATCTGTTCTACATCTCTAAAAGGATGTTATTTTGCACATATTGTAGGAATGGAATCATGTAGTATGTATCCCTTGGAGACTGAATTTTCTTCACTGAGTATGTTGTCCTTGAGGTTTGTATAATTTGCTGTGTGTACAGCGTCAATTGTTCATTCCTTTTTGTTGCTAAATACTATTCCATAGTGAGAATGCACCATAGGATTACAATTTTTAAATATAAAGTCTATTAATGAGGAGTGCTTACTATATTGAATTTTGATGACTTTTAGTTTCTTAATGAGCAGCACTGATTATCTTAAACTTCAGTGATTATCTCAGATTTTAGTGACTCACAAATGCTAGTTTGTGACCTTTATCGTACTCCTGAGGTTTTTTCATTCTTTGGTCACTGTAGATCTATCAAGTAGCCATAGATATAGACCAAAAATTTAATTATAAATCAAGTCATTTGGGTCTTTAGGTGGTAAACTATCTAATTTATCTTGAATAGTTTTTGGAAAAAATAAAAGTTGAAGTGCAAGATTGTCCCATACGACGTATAGATAAGGCCTGCTTCTCCTCACTGGGGATACTTACCCTTGGACCATCTTTCCCTGGGACACCATCAGCACCTGGACCGCCTGGTTCACCCTGTCAAATAAAAGCCAATGTCATCGGATTCAAAGTGTCTTCAGTGAAAATCAGCCAAGAAGAGGAGTAACCCTCAGGATTTGTTGGGATATATACTGGGTGTTCTAATTCATTGTTGCTCTAGGAATCCATCTTAAATTTCACTTACTATAAAATGACAACATTAATTTTGAAAATACAGTTGATTACTTTCTAGGAGTGTTGCTTTTTTTTAAATCTACAATGACTGATTTGTTAAACGATTAAGAGAAAACAAGTCAACACCTTGTCACCCTTTGGACCAGGACTTCCAGGACCTCCTCTTTCTCCAGGCATTCCTTGCAGACCAGGAGTACCAGCAGCACCAGGTGGCCCAGGAGGACCAGCAGCACCCTGAAAATAAGCGAGAAATAATAAATGATCAGAAGGAAATCAAATGCATTTTTTAAACCTAGGTGAATGGAATGCTGTGGAGTTACCTTTCCTCCTTCGGGACCAGGGGGACCAGCTCCACCTCTAAGTCCTGGGGCCCCTGCCAATCCAGGAGGTCCACGTTCACCAGGGGCACCGGCATCACCCTGTGATAAAAATATGTAAATAACCATATTAGACAACCCAAAGCTAAAAACAAAACACCTTAGCTTGCATCATTTTGAATAAGGCCACTAGGTTATTTTATTGTGAACAATCTGGAAATTTGTATGCTTAAAAATAGTTGAACAGCTGGGTGGGAACCAGAAGCTTAAAAGAGTGTCTAAAATAAAACTTGGATACTTAGTCTGCTTAAGTGTGAGCTGTCATTGAAATACTTGTTATTTTATTCACAAGGGCAACATTTTAAAGTTTTTTTACCAAAACAGTTTTCCTACATAGAATCAACATATTGGCAATACTTTTCCATTTGAAATTTTAAGCCCACATTTGATTCTGTAGTGATTATGAATGTCAGAGAATTGGACCTTCCAGATTAAAGCAAATTTAATGTATTGAAAATGTCTTGAGTTTTTCTAAGTGTACTTACCAAACATTTGTAATGATGCTCTTTCAAAGAAAGAGTATTTTGGCTTGATATACTAAAAATATACTACTAATCAATTGCTCTATAACATGCTGAAGAAGGTAGAGAATAAATTGAAATACTACCTTGCCTCCTGGAGCTCCAGGTGAACCGGCATCACCCTTTGGACCCTGGGAGATTGGCATTATATGATTAGGCCCATATCAGAATGCATTTTATGTAAATATAAGCAAAATACACATTTGTCATGTTGGCATACTGTATAATTTTTCAAATCTTGAAACTATGAACTCTATTTTATGGTAAAATTCAAACTATATGATAGTTATCTTTTAAATAATTTGTCTTTGTTTTGATAATATTTCAAAACCAAAAAATCTCAAATATCATGGCATAAGAAAATTAAGAAGTTAATAGTTGACAAACAATTAGTATGTATTCTTTTTGTTTCTGAGTTTTGAAAAATGAAACGTAACTTACTGGTTCCCCAGGTTTTCCATTTTCTCCTGGAGGACCACCTGTACCAGGCAAGCCCTAGAAAGAATCATATTTGTATTAGGTAATTAGCTCAAACATGGCTTATAGAAAAGCTTCTCATATGTACACGTTTCCGCAAGATATTAAAAAAAAAAGTTTCAGTGGTCTTGTAGGGGTAGAAACGTTGTGCCACTCAAAATCCAGTGACACATATGTGATAATCATATCTTACAAATCCATGTTCATCTCTCTCTGTTCTTTCAATTGCCACAAATAAAAATGTATTGACGACCATGGCAGGATAGACTTGGCTATATGGATTTATGTTATAATAAAAATAAGTGTAAGCAAATAGAATTATTTGTTTCATTAATTCTTTTAAATAATTTATTAATGTGCTCTGGAATGGACATGGAAGATATGCCTATCTACTAACATTGCCTAACATTTTATTTCCAGATGAAGGACAGACTCACAAGTTAAGCTTCAGATAAATTATAATCTATTAGGGACACAAAAAAATTTGACGGTCAGATATGACATGACATTTAAATAACAAGTTCTTACTTGTAATCCCTGTGGACCAGGGGGTCCTGTGTCTCCTTTGTCACCACCAGGCCCCTAGAAAGTTATAATGATACACTCTGTTATAAACATCCTTTTATATTTAGTCTACAGTATCCATTTCAACAGGCCTGTTGCTTAATTATAAAAGTAGTGATGTGAAGAAAGGGGAGGATCTGGACCCAAAGCATACATGTACACTCTAAACTCAATGCTAGCATTTAGCTAGATAACTAGGTCAGCAAGTTTCATCATTGCTTTGGTAAACTATAATAACATAGTGTCAGAGATTATGTAATTTTTGAAACCTTCCTGCCCCATCTCCACCCTATTTTCATCTCCAATTTTATGTGAGTGAACTTACAGTAGGCCCTGGGGGTCCCTGAGGTCCAGTTTCACCATTCTTTCCAGGAGGACCCTAAAAACAAGAACAATTAGGGAAGTAGAAATAATACAGATTACAGAGAGAAGTCACAAGGTTGGAGGTGAACGCATCTATTAGAAGGCTAGAAATAAATTGATGAAAGCTACATACCTGAGGGCCAGGTCCTCCAGGGCCACCTCGTTCTCCATTCTTACCAGGAGCACCCTAAAAAAGAAGTGGTCAGTATTTACTAATTCTCAAAGAGCAATAACTAATCATATTATTGTCTCACACACACACACACACACACACATATTTTTGAGACTGAGTCTTGCTCTGTCGCCCAGGCTGGAGTGCAGTGGTGCAATCTTGGCTCACTGTAGCTTCTGCCCCCCGGGTTCCAGCGATTCTCTTGCTTCAGCCTCCTGGGTAGCTGGGATTACAGACACACGCCACCATGCTTGGCTAATTTTTGTATTTTTAGTGGAGACAGGGTTTCACCATGTTGGTGAGGCTGGTCTTGAACTCCTGACCTCAGGTGTTCCACCTGCCTTGGCCTCCCAAAGTGCTGGGATTACAGGCGTGAGCCAGCGCACCTGGCTTGTCTCATATTTTTTATCTGCCTGCTCCATACACACACATACAACCATAACCAATTATATATTTAGCTCCCTTCCTACATGCAATTTGATTTTCATATACTCCTCCATGCTTTGAAGAGGAGACTGAGTTTTGGCCATTTCTATACTCCATATGGAAAATAAAAGCCTTACAGTCAAATATTTATTGAAGAAATTAATGAAGGAACTCACATCATTTCCTTTAGGACCGGGGAAGCCCATGACACCGGGCTGACCTCGGGGACCAGATGGCCCGGGAGGACCTGGTCGACCACTTTCTCCTTGACTTCCCTAATAAGAAAAAATTACATTAATAAAAGTTTAATAAAGATAAGATTAAAACATACTATATATATAGTATGTGTGTATATATATATCTACATTATATATATATATACACACACACACACACTCAAGGATAGGCCAACATATACATTCCATTTCAACTGGCCTTTTAAAATGAGATTTTAAAAATGTACATACGGGAGGCCCTGGTTTCCCATCACTTCCTGGTCCTCCTGGACTTCCAGGCATGCCCTGAAGTAAAGAAGTCAGTTGTTTGGTGATTTAAAATGAAACAATAAAAAATTACAACATACACCATTTATATGATTTTCATATTTTCACTTACATGGGGAGCCTCAGATTTGCACATCTTTTTTCCTGTCTATAAAGTATCTAAGGCAAGTGTTCTATGTTCTCTTCTCCTTGAACTATCTCGGCTTAAGTTTACTTAAAAGAATTTTGTTTTGTTTGGGGCCTTACAAAATACGTAATCCGATTGATTTAAGTTGCTTTTGATCTGTCTTCATTTGTCTTGCCTTTCTTCTGTCTAAATTAAAGTGTCATTCAAACAAATGTTTCTCGGTACCCTCATTCCTGGACCTCCAGGGACACCATCTCTGCCAGGTTCTCCAGCAGCTCCTCTGGGCCCTGCAGGGCCTGGAGCACCACGCTCTCCAGCAGGACCCTAAGTAGTGAAAGAAATTTAAAAAAATTAAAACAGCCTTCGCTAACCTAGATAGCAACAATATTTTGGTTACAAATAGAGAATGTCATTTGAACTTTTAAAAAGGGTTCGTGTGTTCCTGAAAAATTTATATGTAAAATCACTTATCTTAGCTTGGATTGCCATATTGAAAAAATTTAGAAGCAACTGTGTGAACATCACATGCTTAATAAAACAGTATTCACTATGCTTAAAAGTATATTTATGTGCATCTAAAATCAAATATCTTAATGATATGAAATCATATTTGGATGTAATCTTAGAGTTTTCAAAGACTTTTCAGGCATTTTAGTTTATTGCACTCTTGCAATGATGCTCAGATAAATGCTTTCCAATTAACAGATAAGTAAAGGATTCTCATAGAGGGTAAGTAAGTGGCTTTAGTTACAAAGCCAGGAAAGTGGTTGAACAGAGGATGCATTACATCAGGAATTTTTTTAACTCTATGTTTTTCAGATATTTAGGTTTTCATGAATGAGAAATTGTACACACAAACTACCTATTTGTGGTGCTAGCATTTAGGAACATAGAAACTAAAGTTATCTACCTTTTCTCCTGGGATGCCATTTGGTCCAGCAGGTCCTCGGAACCCAGGGGCACCCTGAAAATAATGAAAGACGAGTATTTCAGTCCAAAGGATTACAATTCTTTTTCATAATTCTTGAGTAGCAAATATTTTTATGTCATAGAATGCTTTAAACAATATTTCCCACTGAACACTCAACTTCAGAAAAATTGGCTGTCTCACCCTGAAGGTAGTTTTATTTAGATGACAGTGGTGCTGTTTTTCTTTTAGATGCCCCATGGAAAACATACCCTTTCCCCTGCAGCTCCTGGAAGCCCATTTGCACCAGGTTCTCCAGGTGACCCATCCTTGCCATCTTCGCCTTTAGCTCCTGGAACACCTGGAATACCAGCCTCACCCTGAAAAAAAAAAAGGATGGTAAAATAAAGAATTTATGACTGAATTTAGTTCAAAGTCTTTACCTGTTTACTTTCTAATTATGTTGCATTTTTTCAAAAAATAATCAGATCTGTTGCAGTAAAACTTACGCGTTCACCACGTGGTCCGGGCTCTCCTCTGGCACCATTCTTACCAGGCTCACCCTAAAGTATAACAAAGTCTTGGTTGAAAAACAGGGAGGATTCGACTAACAAATCATCACCAGTAACACATAATTCAGTTATAAGACAAGAGTGAAGTCAATATAAATTCAACTGAACGGGAGCAAAATTTTGCTATTAATTTTTTGTTGATGGAATTAAACTATACCTTTCAGTCAACAGAGAAAAAACAAGGCAACTTACTGCACCACCTCGCAGTCCAGGAGCACCATTAGCACCGGCTGGTCCTGGAGGACCCCGGGCTCCCATCAGTCCAGGAGCTCCAGGAATGCCAGCGGGACCCTAAGAGCAAACCAAAGACACTATATTAGCCAAACTTGAATGTTCTTTTATGAATATCTCACTTAAATATCACAAACCTATTGTCATGCAAAATGCAAAAGAAGCCAGTAATGTGTGGATGAGATAAGGGTGAGGAGTGGGGACAGCTTACCATTTCACCTTTACCACCAGGACTACCACTACTCCCAGGAGGGCCCTAAGTATACAAAAAACAGATAATGTATTAATAGTAATGCAAATAGTTCGTATATATTTGAAGTTGTTTGTGTGAAAATAAATGTATTGGTGAGTGTTATTCTTTGTAGAGATTAAGTGAATCCTCCAACTATAACACAACGTACGAAATGTAGTCAAAAGAATCATCATTATCTAAATAAATTAGAGATAATATGTACTTGGTATAAATTATTAAATGCTACATAAATAGAAGAGATTTTGAATTTGGTTCTTCTCTGAATTTTTATGATTGGTGATTAGCTTGGGGCACATCCTTGAAAGCATCAGAAAACTATCCTCTATTCTTTCATATAAACATAAAAAATCATGAATTCTGGAATAGTGCAACAGTCAAAAACTATCATTTTTACTACTAATCACATCAGTATGTGTCACAGGAGGATCATTTTAGAGCACTAAGCAACAATTTTTTCAAAGTAATTTTCATTGATGGCCATATTGAAGGACATGCTTTCGTGGAGTAAGTGTAGCAGCACTCTCCCTCTCAACTATGATACTTACAGGAGGACCTTGAGCACCAGCCTGTCCCTGAGGTCCAGGTTCTCCTCTTTGTCCAGGTGCACCATTTGAACCAGGAGACCCTGCAGGTCCAACTTCACCCTAATGGTAAAACCTTATGTAGTCAGTTTCTCTTACCACTTCTGCTCACTTAGCTACTTCACCCTTCAGTCCTGTTTAAACACATCTCCCAAAGGTTGGAGTAGTAGGACTCTACACTGCAGGTAAAGCAAGGAATCATTAGTCATAAAGGCAAAGAAAAATGTAACTATGTGTGTGATTGTGTTATCAGTTTCCTAGAAAGAGTCTGGGGAAAACAGAAGGTATCAGAAGAAATATCAAGATAGTTGAATACTAGGGACAACACCTCTTTTAGAATCAAGAATAAGGCTTTAAAGACATGTATAGATAAAAGCTATCCATTTGACTGATTAAAAAAATCAGTTGCAAGAAGTAATCTAATGCTTTTCTCTTGTCTCCAAGATATTTTTATACCCTTCTATAGAAACACATGTTTACCTTAGCACCAGGGGATCCAGGGAATCCGGCAGTTCCAGGAGGACCAGGAGGGCCCTGAAAAAATTAAATACAATTTCAAGAGCTCTTTTTCAACTAAATGAAAGCTGACATACTAGTAAATACGTGAGCACATATAAAGTAAAGAAGATATTTGTGCAGATAAAAATGGTATTCATATTTTATGGATATTACATAGAGAAAAAATGTGGTAAAATAAGAAGAGAGTGAAATCTGAAGTTAGAAATTCTTAGTTTCTCCCTACTTTGCCATGAATTCTGTGACTTAGTGCAGGCTACTTTTCCCTGGGCTTTTGTACTCCAGTTTACAAAATGGAGGTAACATCTATTTTATCCATTGTGTAAGACTCTTTAAAGTGCCATGTCTTACATAGGATATTAACTAACATTGGGAGCACCATTCAAATGTTAGCAGTTGATCAAGCAGAATGAGTGTCAGAACCTAGATTTTGTTTATGGGCTCAGTGTCAGTTTTAATCACGGGTATATATACAATATTGAGTATTGGGGCTACAATATTTTTTCACTTTTTAAATTGTAAAAATGGTCAACAGAGATGCTAATGTGTATATTAGATATATACATATGCATATATATATACCTAACAGTATATATATATATACCTAACAGTATATATATATATACCTAACAGTATATATATATATACCTAACAGTATATATATATATACCTAACAGTATATATATATATATACCTAACAGTATATATATATATATATAATATTAAATAATCCACAATCCATAACTTCTCATTACCCTATAAAAAATAAGAGATAGAAAGTTACTTACTGGTTGACCATCACTGCCTCGAGCACCGTCATTACCCCGAGCACCCTAAAAAGAGAAGTTTACATCAAATATCTTTTTAATTCTGAATGGCTGGTCATGAGTAATATTTTGACTAAAATTCTGACTCAAGTGAGTTGAGTTTTCTTCAAGCACATTGAAATCTGCTTAATAATTATATATTTTAAAGTCAATGATTACAATTCTGATATATACAGCAACAATCAAATGTAGAAGGATTGGAGTCTGTGTTTTCAGGACTGAATGCAGATATAATGGCTCTAATGACATGTGAAAAGTTAACACAAAAATTCTCAATAGAGACAATAATTGTAAAACAATTATTCATTTCCTTTTAACTATAGCCAAAACTTTATCACAGTATCATTGAGTATAATTTTGTAGAAAGGTCTTTTTCCTGACATATTGTTACAGCCCGAAACTTTACTGAGACACCAATCTGTCACTTTGGGTTGCAATTGTGTGGTGTTAGCAGCAATACTCACTGCAGCCCCAGGAAGTCCTGGCCGTCCTCTCTCACCAGGAGTCCCTCTTGGACCCTACAGAGTAAAATTGAAATATGATCTTACTCTAATCTTCACACGTGTAAGAACAGTTGGGGTAGGAGCAAAGCTAGGTTAATAATAAAACTGAAAATTATACATAAGAAACATAATTACCATGGGTCCAGGAGCTCCATTTTCACCTGGAAGACCATTTTCACCCTAGATACATATAAAATACGTTACTATTTTATATAAGAGGAAGAAAATATTATAGATTTTTAAATACAGAATATTATGGAAAAGTTTATAAAGCCTAGAAAAAGATATACATTTTAACAATATTAATTTTCTGTTAGTATTTTACCAGAAATCTCAATTTCTGTATTTGAAAACTTAAAGACTAAAGTGAAGTAATTGATAAGTTATACTAAGATGCTCAACTATTTCTAATCTAGACTCTTCAAATTGTCATTTTTCATGGAAGCGTTAATAGAATATCTCAATTAGTTACCATTATTCACACCTAATAGGTAAAATTCAGGTAAATTTCAGAAAACAAGTTAAGGCTCACAATATGAATCTTAAATGTAGCCTTAATATTTAATGAATTTACTTATGAAAATATGATTTTTGTTGTGATTTACCTTTAATCCAGGAGCACCTGTTTCACCCTTTTCTCCAGCTCGTCCATCGAAGCCCTAGGAAATGTATAAAAATAGCAAAATTATTAAAATCTGTTAATAATCTAGAATGACAAAGTTTACATTGAACTTTTCTAATTGGTCTTTATAACACTACTTCAAAATTAGCTTAAATAATTTAAAACTTGTTTAAAGGGGTTGAAGATATTTCATACTGATTTTACAGCAGGAAAACATGAACTAACTAGAAAGTGCAATTTAGTCTGATAAGAAAGTTGCCTTAACCGTAGAGTAGCAAACATGAGTTTCATAGATTTTATTATAATTAAGTTGATAGGTTGTAGGCACAGTTGGTTGAATGTACTAAATGTTTTGCATAGAATAAAGTTGTTCAACTCAATCTATAAATAGATTAAGTCAATAAAAAACATAATTCATAAAATGTTTTTATTTTTCTGATAGTGGTAGTAAGAAAACGATATTTTTCAAGAGTATTTTCTACACTAGAAATCAACTCCTCTATTTTGCAAAAAATGACTAGTTTGGTCAACAAACAAACTTGGTAGACTTAAAAATATCAAATTAATTAATTGTCAGAATCATCTTTTTTGGCACATAATTGTCCAGTAAAATTGGTTAGGCAAGTAAAAATAGCCCAGCGGAATACCTTGTAAACAACTTAGAAACTCTACTTACTCTGTGTCCTTTCATACCAGGGAATCCAGGTATCCCAGCTGGACCTTTGATACCCTAAAAATAATGAATGAAAAAATATTAATGAACCTTCAAATAGAAGCACAATCTAGTAGTAAAACACTTTGTTTTTAAGTTTAATTCCATTGAATTACATAATAGTTTTCGAGCTAAGATTATTCCAATTAATTTATTAGATGCTGAAGACTTACTGGAGGTCCAGGCAATCCTCGCTCTCCAGGTCGTCCGGGTCTACCTGATTCTCCCTAGGTAGAGAAATAAAGAATACATAGGTGCTCATGTATGAGAAAATACATTGTAGCCAATAAGCAAAATGGTTACTTTGCATTTTTCTTGCAAAGGACTCATTAAAATGGTTACACAAAATGTATAGTTGAGCTTTCTTGGTAGAAGGCATGAGGAAGACCTTTCCCACTTTGATATAAGCTTATAAAGAGATAATGCAGGTGCTTCTAATCACTGAAATAACATAACCCAGTGAAAAGAATTAGCCATTGGAGAGTAAAAGGGAAAGAAGGAATGCCATTGAATTGAAGGCATCTACAACTTCTCAAGTTTATTAAATAGTGGTATCAATTTCATCATTACAAGAGGCAGGCAGAGACACCTATTTCTCCTCCAGTTAAATGATATATTCAATGGATGAGTCTTCTCAGTAGTCAAAAAGCACTTTAAGGATTTTATTTTGGAATTCAACAAATGATATATATAGGTACGCAAATACTGTATAGCTACTCAAAGATTAGTATTAACTAAAATGTTGTTAAGACAACAATATTTTGACTAACTTTTTTTTCTTCTGGGATTCTGACATAAAGCATATACTGTTTAGAATACACCAAGTTAAATTTTGCTGTATTCTTATTTAATTTTTAAAAACTTACATCTTTTCCAGCAGGACCAGATGGACCCATAGCACCAGGAGGTCCTGGAGGGCCCTGAAAATAAGAAAATAAGAAATGAATAGATTTGTAAGTTTTTCTGTTACAATTTATTATTACACAATGTATGTATTCCCGGAAGGAACCTCCTTTTAGAAAATACTTTTAATGTTTCTCATAATGAAAATGATACTAAGTTAATATTATACCTCTATTATATTAACTTACTGTTAATAAAAATTAAAAGCATCCCATATCTGTATTTTATATTATGTGTGTATTTATAAATCCAAATGCATTTCTACACGTTTTGGGATATTAAATATATCTAAATATAAAGGTATTTCTAAATTTCGTGAAATACTGTATTTAAATAACTATTTTACTTGCTTATTTACAGAGCATATCCTTCTAAAGGACTCTCTTAGATTATGTTTATTTCGACTGCCTAAGATACATGTATATGTATATTTACATACGTAAATATATATAACTATATTTATCAATAGATTAGATATAAGAGTGAACTGAGTGGTTACTGAAAAATGAAATCTATATTTAATATATACAGAATTTTTATCATCTCTGGGAAGTGGACTATTTTGATGGCTAATGATGAGGGAATTCCTTTATTAACTAGTGTCTCTAAGATAGCTAAACAATTGAAAGAATCCAAAAGACTCAATAGAATGCTATTTGTTATTTACAAATTTAAGGGTAAATTTAATCTTCATTCTGTAAGGACCTATACTTGTTTTAGAAAACAAAGGTAGGTTCCATATAGAATTATCAACTTTTTAAATATAAATTTAATTTTTACTTACTGCAGGACCAGCTTGCCCAGGTTCACCAGGGGGTCCTTGGTATCCTGGAGATCCCTAGTGAGTAGAATATGTAAATATTTTTAAAGTAACAAAATCGTCATGTAATTCATTTACATCTTGACAGTAAGAAATCAGGATTGTGAATGTAATCAGCAAATTTTACTCCAGTTTATAAATATTGAGACCAAATTTTTTTCAGATCAGAATGAAGTTAATGTATTTCATTCCATTCATTGCAATCCATCGAAACTGAATGGTTTTGAACTAAAAGCCATATTACATGCAAATTAATGTGGTTTAATTTTACCAAGGTTTCAATTGCTAATAACTGTTGGTGGAAAGGAATTAAATATGGAATTCCATCTCTGAAGCCTTAATCAGTTTCTTGGTTATGATTTCGCTAGTTAACAGGGATTATGCATGCTGGAATGGCTGAATTACAGCAGAATATATATAAATTTGATTTTTCTAAAAATGAAGAAGAAAACACCACTAATGGCTATACTTACAGGTGAACCAGGATGACCAGATGTACCAGGGGGACCGGGAGGGCCTGGGGGGCCCTGGAATGTGAATTTGAATAAAAAACAAAATAAATGAATGCAAAATATACTTTATCCATGCTTCAGAGCGATGACGCTAGCATTGTTAAAACTATGAACAACTATATCTCATCTTTTGATAACTTTTTGATAACTATTCATGAGATCTATAATGAAGATCTTAGTAAGCAAACATTACTGTAATGAAATTCTCACAGATTCCATATAAATTATTAATAAATGTTATAAAATGTTGTCCTGAACTCTTAAGGAAGGGAGTTAAAAATCTGGAAAAATTAGTGCACAATGCTATGAAAATCCCTGCAATGTTAGGATTATATTGCACTGGTGAAGAAGCCATTTCTTGCTTGCCAGCCAAACTCAGTGCAGAAAAACATTTATTGGCACACTACAAATCCTATAATCAAGTATCTAAAATACTAATGTAAATCAACCCTAAAGTCCATAATTATGTTGATATATCTATCACAGAGTTAACTGACATAGAGATTTATATGATCACACAAGAATCATCATACATAGGACAATTGATTTATCATTGTTCGGAAATACATATTAAACTAGAAAACCTTCAGCATGCTGAAAACAGTATGCTTCAGTTTTGTAACATGCTGTTTCTAAATGCTGATAGTAAATTTATAAAACAATAGTTTGTATATTTCCATTTTCTCCTATAAACACTTTTCTGAAATGTTAATAAGTGTTGACTTTGGTTTTTGTTTTTTAATAAAAAGTTTATATGTGATTAAAAATAGGTTTAATAATGTGAATGAGATAGAAAGAACATGATAATGCTACCGTTTTCTTTTCCAACCTTAGTAGGAGTAAGCTATTTTGTACAATTCCATACAAATACTGAATTTCTAGAAGAGCAACCATTCAAGATTTTACAAACCGGAAAGATAATAAAGCTCTAAAATGCCGAGAAACATTTGTACATACAGCTGGTCCAGGATAGCCACCGATTCCTCCTACTGCTACTCCAGACTTGACATCATATGAATCATACTGGGGAGAATAGTTCTGTGGCAAGGAGACAAATAGATATGATCATTTTAATAGACAGTTCATAATTCTTTTAAAAAGCATTTAGAAGTGCATGCAACATCTACTACCTACTGATAGGTTTTTGTGTGCCAAAAGATGTGGTATGTATCCACTAATTATCTTATTTATCCTGTCTTTCTGTAGATTTAGACATTAGATATCCTACAGAAGCATTTTCTTGTGTGATGCACAAATCTTTCCACTGTGTTCAATGTTGGTTCTCCCCAATTTTTCCTATTATGCGCTTACTTAAGCTATTATTTCTAAGCAGTATCTACATCATTACAAACACAGGATCATAGGCTGTTTTAAGCCAAAAGAGTCTCGAGGTTATACAATACACCTTCTCATTTTGAGCAAAAAATGAAGTCAAATTATTTTTCCAACACTTAATGATACAAGTAAAATTCATATCCCCTGGATTCAGGTTAATAACTAAAAGATTCACTCAAAAATAAACATCTCCATAGAAAATAAACCAAAAAATAGTAGGAAGGCTCATATGCTTACTGGATTTCTTTGAAGCTTTTTTTAAATCCTAAGTTCTAGTTCTAGAGTTAGGTTCTATTTGGTTACTAGAATAAGAATAACTTAGATAATATACTTTGGTTCTTGTTGAATTGCTTTTTGAAAAGCACTTTTTAACCTCACAAAGATTTATGTAATATATTTTCTTGTTTCACCTAATTCCATGCAACAGAAATTTTGTCATATTTATTTGTCTGGTTGTTTTACATGCAGATTTATTTGGTTGCCATGCTTCAGGAGAAGCAAGATGTGCTCAGAAGTATTAGCAAGAGCAGTTTCATAGGCAGAAATAATCCTGTTCAATAGGAATATTCACAGTTCTTCAACTTCTTTTTGTCTAAACTTTTAGAGGCTTTGACATTGGTGTTAGTAGGAGAATAAAGTATAGATATAGTGCTAACTAAATTATTTAGGCTTTTTTTGTAAGTTGATAGTTCACTTCTTAAAAATAATGTGTATGCCATATATCTGCTGAGAAATTGGCAAATTTTCCAAGGATATAGTAGCAATGACATTAGTATTATGAGGAAGAATGAATACTTAGAAAGCACTTAGAATAGTGCCTAATACATAGAAGCACTAAATAAGGATTTGTTAAATACATAGAATCAGAGAACAGATACAAAGAACTCGTAATAGTGAGATGTAATATCGAGTAAAGAAAGAAGATGAACTAGATAGTTTTATGAGGGGATTTTTTAAGTACCGTAATTTGTTATACCTGAGGACCAGTAGGGCATGATTCACAGATTCCAGGGGGGCCAGGAGAGCCAGGGGAACCTGGTTGTCCTGGAATACCAGGGTCACCATTTCTCCCAGGAATACCGGGAGGGCCCTAAAAAAAGAGATAAAAATAAATTAAATAGTGAAAAATCCTGGTGATTCAGAATCATTATCAGATTGTTGTTTCTCCACTTTATAATATTAGGAAACAATATAAGTAATATATTTTCTTTATAACACAATAACACATACTTTTTAATCAAAATCTTGTGAATAATTTAAGTATAATATATTCTTTTGTATATTGACCTGCACATTTTCTTTAAACTGATCATGGGGGCGGAGACATAATATGAAGTTTGGGAAATTGAAATCTTTACATGTACAATTATGGATTCTCAGTCTGTTGTTTGGTGCCATTATTCAAATATGTGGTAATAAAGAGAATGTATGATGAAAGTTCAAATCTAGAAAAAGCAAACTCTTACTAGAATTATCACTAGTATTAATTTTATTCTATTGAAGAATGTTTACTTACTGGATCTCCCTTGGGGCCTTGAGGTCCTTGACCATTAGGAGGGCGAGTAGGCTAATAAATGGAAAAGAAACAACTTAAACAAGACACAGAATTTGCATATTATTTATTAACCCAGATTCTAACCAATCCTTATCTTTAAATTGAAACGTCCACTTTTTACTTGTAATACAAATATGGCTATTTGACCAACATGACTTTCATTTCCTTTTAGGCTCCTATGATATAGGAATTATTCATGTGTCTAAATATGAATACTGAAGATGTACAGTTTATGTTTAAACTCACAGCAGTTGGAGGCTGTGGGCAAACTGCACAACATTCTCCAAATGGAATTTCTGGGTTGGGGCAGTCTAATTCTTGATCGTCACATATTATGTCATCGCAGAGAACGGATCCTGAGTCACAGACACATATTTGGCATGGTTCTGGCTTCCAGACATCTCTATCCGCATAGGACTGACCAAGATGGGAACATCCTCCTTCAACAGCTGAAAAACAAATTAGATGACACGAAGTTTCCTTAGATTTTGCTGAAATGTGATTTTTGTTACTCTGTCAAGACTATTAACAATAGCCAAAGTTGAAATGGTTTGAAACAAATAATTTCTTCCTTTCATTAGGAAATTATATTTGTCCTATGTAATTTGCTAAGTAGCAAGAAATTAATTAAAATATCATATCTGCTTATTAACATAAAATTGACACACCATAGTCAATTTTCCTTAAGACCAACAGGTATTTTAATTTCATTTATAGTAAGAATTGACATCAATGTATATCACACAAGCATTTAAATATTTATTTATTAAAGGCAAAATTGAAAATCAGCTTTTCTACCCAATTGCTATTCTTTGCCTTAACAGCAGATGGGAGCATTAAACTAAAAAGATGATTTTGTCTAACTCTGAAGACTTTCTGGATTTTATTAACCTAGTTGAGAAATTCAGGGGAAAACTGAGCTAATCTTGGCACCATAAAACTCCACCAGATTTTCCTGGGAAAGCTTTAACAGAACTTATTGTGTGTATTGAATGTCACTGTTAGCTCTATTTGGCATTAGTAGGTCAACATGATATGACATAATATATTGTATATTCCATATGGATGTAAAGACATTTCCAAATCACCAAAAAGAAAAGAAAAAGATGTTTTTAAAATAAATATTGGCAAGGAATAAGTAAAAATAATAGGGAAAATATGAATCATAACCATCTGTATTTGTGGCTTAAAATGGTAAAAAAAATTGTTTAAACCAAAATTTTAGACTTGCTTCAAAATTATATACAAGGTACTGAAATTTCAGCAGCTATTAACTATGAATCAGCTTAGGAATTGCCAAAACAAAACCTGGTCTCAATTCTTAAAGCATTAGCTGTGTATTGTGGTTAAATACAACTTTAGTTCTTGATAATTAGTATGATAGTTTGCCAGTAATTGAGTAAATAAATAATAAGTTTCTAAGCATCTGCAAAAATTTTTGCAAACAACAAATGATGTTGTTCAGTAATTTATATTTTTGCGAGACGGTGAAATTTTTATTTTCTCAAAGCCAAGATATTTAAAATGTCTACTGAAAGAGGCCTGCTTCCGAGTAGGCAAGTAGTTCAAAATTAGTTTTTGCTGCCTAGTGGTCAAGAGTCCTTTTAGTGGTCCTAAGATTTTTCTATCTGGGCACTACATGCAGCCACAAAAAATCACCTTTCAAGTTCTTGTTTCTATGTCATCTCTCTGTCTAGGGTAATACTAATTTAGGTTTATATTTAAATGAGTTGAAATGTTTAGCTGATTTAGTAAATGTTCACCAAAAAGAATTTCAAAACCTAGACTCTAGACTGAAATTGCTGCCCCATCTCATTTCCATTTATGTGTTCTGATACAAATTTAATGATATTGTACAACACACTTGATCTATTTGAGAAGTTTTAAAAATCCATTCTTTCTTCATGTTACAATTTCTCAATGTAGTTTCCAGCTAATGAAGGAAAGCTTCATTTTTTAATTGCAATTTTAAGTAGGCAAATAATTTGTTTATTTAGAAAAGTTATTCCAATTCCTCCCCTGTGTTTGAAACACATATATGAGAACATGGGATATATTTTCTATATACATTTCCTAAGCTTTTAAAAGAGCATTTCTTAATTCTTAGTGAATATAAAAGCTGAATACCAAAATACTTATCTCAGTGGAAATGAAGTAGGCCTATTTGAACGGTGTTATGGAAAATATATTTAAGAGAAGAGCAAACAGTCATTTACACATTGGTATGAAGAGTAATAACATAGGTGAGTCTATGCATTAAACTCATTTTGTTCTCTAGACAGAACAGGCGTCTTATATTTAAGTACTAAGTTCACCAGTTTGCAGAAAAGGTCCGAAAATTTGGGGTTGGAAGATCGTGCAGTAAAATTACATGGAACACTGTAATTACATTGGTTCCTGTTCTCAAAATGAACCACTTAAAAATTTTCTCTAAATCAACTTTATATGAAATGTTCCTACAGATTAGTTTCAGCTCAAGATTTTCCCATTAATAATGTGTATTTTAAGCTCCCCAGATCCATCCTCAAAAACATTGTTAGATTGTACGGATGATTCTTTTAGCTCTTTGCCTCTGGATCAGCAATATCTTTTCACACTTAATATAGCATGTGGATTATGAAAAACAGCTATCGAATACTAAGGGCATATTAAAGACAAATGAAGATAATAGTTAAAGCTAGGCTCAAGCATTTCCTATTTTAAGTATCTTCTATATGTTCTTGATTTGCCTAGAAATTAACATAAATACTTTTCCCTCCTGTGTATTCATCCTCCTATGTTTATGTCTTATTAAGGGTGTCCTCACATCATTAGAAATACAGTACTTTCCATTTGTTCCGCTAATTATTAAATACATGAGGACAATATTCACTTATTAAAATTGTAAATGAGTTTGTTAAAATTCAGTTAAACGCAATGTTATAAATATTAACCTTGTTATTTAGCTTACTGTTTCCAAATTTTATTAGAAACATATAGTACTTTTTAAAACACAGAGGCCTCAATATAAAGATTATTTTAGTGCAATTTTAAAAATTATCATATTCTTAAAATATTTTTTTCTTCTCACCTGCACATGACAGTCAACGTGGTGCATGTATGTTTTGTTTTACTTTAGAAAGTCATATTGTTTTAAGTAAAAAAAAGAGAGTTGGAATGCTTAAAAAATAAGAATTAATGCAACATTGTTTATTGCCATAACTTATTTCGCGTCCACTTGAAATAAATTTGGCTCTCCTGAAAAGTCAGTTCCTGTAAAAACTTGTGGCTGAAATTAGCCCTTTCTCTGTTTTTCTACCTTAGTTACCTTTGCTGAAAAAAAATAGTTTTGTATAGCTTCCTTTATTATTCCATGCATGACAAAATATAGTTAGCAATATATTCTACTGAAAGTTAAACCTCTTAGACTGATGTTTCATGGACCTTCATTTAATATCTAGTAATATGTGCGAAAATCATGGCAAAGTCAAGGAAAAGAATGTTTTGTTTCTAGAGGAATAAAAATGCTCTAGTTAGCCATTGCCAACATTTAGAAATAGAATAGAAAATGGGATTTAGAAGTAAGTCATCTCATATTATTCTCTTCATTTCTAAGATATCTGTATTCAGAGTAGCTTTGGTTAAAAAAATGTTAATTTTTTCCAAAAATATTAAATAAAAGGCAAATAATTTCATTTTACTATTGGAAAGTAATGGACTTTCCAATTACTTCCATTATTTTAGTTGTTTAAAATAAATCTCTCGGTTCCAATTTATAATTAATTTTAAATTCCATCTCCCATGTCATTTGGTGTTTCTGTTCCTTACTACTAAGTACAATTCTGAAAGAAATTTACTTGTGACCACACAAGCAATGTATTAAACTCAATCATCTCCTTGCTGAGATCTATAATATAAAACATATTGAAGCTAACACATGTCTTAAACCACTCTTAGCTGCTTCTTTCCTAGTTTTCTATTTTGGAATTTTAGAGAAAAATAAAGCCATATTTTTAGATGTGCATAAAGCTTACTATTTTGTGATTTTTTTCTTTCCATTCTTCATGTTAAATCATGCTGACTTGAAGAAATCATATTGTTTGGACAAAAAATGAATGTTATGTTTGTCTTAATACTATTTTTAGAGCAATAATATTATTCCCTAAAGCACCTAATTAAATTAGTTAATTTGGCTTGAATGAAAAGTGAATATTTTTTCCTTTTCTCTTCTTACTAAATCCGTATCTGGGAAAAGCTGTTGTATAATCTGAAAATCTAAGAATCACAAATATGGTATATAAATTATCATAATTATTTTCGTTACTTTAGAAAGCTGAATATTTTGTACGTGTGGGTATTTGGCATTCATATAGTTTCCAATTGAAATATGTTTGGTTTGCCTTTTAAATGATACTGTTTGGAAAACATAAATTTTAATAAAATATTTTTTCTGCTGCTTATGTATTTATCAGAGTATGTTAAAATATGTTAGATTACTTAACAAAAAGGACTCTGAAGAAAGTATCTGTAGACATTCTAGGTGAATAATTTTAATTTAAAAGCACTGTTTTGCATAGAAAATAAGATTTTATTTATTCTTGCTACCTCCAGGAAAAAAAATTGATAAAGTATCATTTGTAGATATTTTATTGTTTCATATTTTATAGATGTATGATTTTTCAATCTCCAGTTATAAATGTCGTTTAAGTTGATTAATATTTTATCCTGTTAAAAATAAAAATAATTAGATAATTAGAAAATTTTAGGTATCATATATCTAACCACCAGCAATTGCATATATAATAAAATCTGCTTATTGTCAAATTATAAAGTCATTGAAGAGAATATATTCTACTTGTCTTATTACATCTGGCAAACAACTTTAAATTGTATAGTCTTATAAATAAAATTTTACATTTCACCATCCTTATCACTAAGTTACTAAGTACTTTAATTTCTTCCTTGGAGTAATTTTATTTGCCAGCGTTAGTAAAACTAGTGCTATAGTACCTCCTATCTTGTAGGCACTGCTCTGAGTAGTTTGAATATCTATTTTGCTTCATCCTCCCAAAGGCCTTATGAGCTTAGAGCTGTCATAATCCTAATTTTACAGATGAGGAATCTTAACCACAGAAACATTAAGTAATTTTCCCAAGGTTACACAGTCAGGGTAAAAAAGAAGATCTGAGTGTAAGAAGGCTTTCTCTAAATTTGATACTCTTAATTACTGCATTCTATTTTCTTTCTGCTATTTCAAAACTGAGTGCGATTAAAGAAGCCAACTCCAAAGCACTGTCCCATATGATTTTTTATCCCTGCAAAGTTAAAATCTGAATCTAGATAGATATATTTTTAAGGAGAACAGTTCTCTGCAAAATATTTTTCTATCTGGCCTCAAAACAGGAAGATGCCATCTGGAGTTAAATTCTCCTGTTTATTTTCTCTTGACCTTATGAAGAAGGGTTATATCTCTAAAGCTACCCTGATGACATCCAGACCACCAACAGAATAAATGTGTGACTCAGAAACGCTGCATACATTTTGCTATATACAAAAAAGTAGGGTTCTAACAACAATAGTACCAGACAGAAAAGACTTCTGCATCCAATGCAAAAATATGTTTAAGATGTCTCATTAACACACTGTTTTTCAGAAAATATAGTTACTAAATGATTCATGTTAATACACATCTAAGTTTATCAGAAGTTTTCATTGAATGAAACTGGAAAGTTGTGAACATGCTATGCAACTCCAAAGAGTATTTCTGTGATTTTAATTTACTTGAGAAATGCAGTCTCTGTCATCCTCCACACAAAATACTACAGAAAAAGAGTTTCAGAAAAATATATGCCATTTTACTGAAGCAGTACTTTCTTAATACTAGAATTCAAGGGAAATTTAACTTTTAATAATTTCTGGATCTTTTCTCTTTGATGTTTACATCTTTTGGGCATTTTGACTCGTCCTCGTTCAACGTTTCATTTTGTTCATCAAGACTACATTTTAAACAGCAGTGCTTGACCTCAGTCATGGAAAAAAACAAGGGTTTTATTAGTTAATCTGAAAGGAATCCACTTCTGCTGTGTTTTCATTAGACACAGACTGAAACTCTGGTGGTTAATGTAACTCCCCCAACTGCAGTTCACAAATGATTTATGTAAGAATAGCTATCTCATTTTTTCCGTTGTCATCTTGACATGAAACAGGCAAAGTTTTCCCTTTGAAAAGTCTGGAGAGTTTTTTTTACACTATATGACCTTTTTTTTTTTTTTCTTTTTTTTTTTTGAGTGTGGAAACAATGGGATTGAGCTTTTATCTTAGGGAAAACTTTTACAAGAAACAGTTCACTGACAGGGTTCCAGAAAGTTATTGTAGACCTGGAAACTTTACAACTGTTCCTCATGTCCAGCAAAAGCAATAACATCTTTCATCTTTAAAGCTTTAATTCTTAAGCAATCTACTTTAATCACTTCAAGGTGGTCATATCATTAGATGTTACAAAATTAAAGAGCTGGGCTACATAATTTTTGGAACTCTGCACCAAAGAAGCCATTCACAATGGAAACTGCGGAGTTTCGATAGATGGCACTCTTTTCTCTGAGTGACAACTCAAGGTCCAGCATGTGACTGTAGATGTAGAACAGGGGCTTTCCTGAGGAGCTGTCCTTTAGCCTCAACTATAATCCTGGTAAACTCACAGCCAATCATTCTTGGTTTTTAAAAAGACGCCTGTAGATAAGACATCAAGCCAGGAATCTGAATTAGTTAAGAGGCATTTAATCACAGTCTTTCCTTCTTTCCCGGAATTGTTCCAGTGGCTTTGCTTTCTTTTCTTATAATGCTGAAATGTTTAATTCCAGAATTTAATAAAAATATCTTTTTATGTGTAGGCCTTTAGATCACTTAAAGAGTTTTCAACATCAGATGATCTAAAGGCCTATACATAAATAGGTATTTTTGAAAATCCAAATTTTTCAAAGCTCTGGTATTACCTGAGCACTTTTCTTTCCCTAGAAGAAAAGCTCAGGTAAGTAAATACAAGGTATCATGGATGAAAAACACAAAGTGTTATAATAATTTATCTACTCACACAGAACTGGTGATAATTTCTTTTAAAATGATAAGATCCTGAGCTTCTGGGGTTTAAAAAAATAAATGTACTACTCTCTATAAAATTGAATATTAAATAGAAAAATATCTATTCTTTTTTCACTTTTAGAAATGCATTATTAGCTCATGTACTTTCTAGGACGATATATAATTTTTTTAGTATCTCCTTTCAATGACAAATAGTTACAAAACTAAGAAAATTAAAATATTCTGATTTTAACATGTGTTCTGTAATTATCTAAGACTTAACAGAATATTGGTCCTAGCCTTGACTCTGTCATTTTCTAGTTTTGTAATCTCAAATAAAGCGCTGATCCATGTTAGGTGACTGACACTGAGATATGTGAGCAACTATGCATCCTCTCCTCTTAAAAGTGCAATTGTTCCTAAATTTATGTAACCTTTTCCTGTTAGTTCAGTGTGCTTAATTGTAGGGACAAACATAAACCAGAAAACTTGAATGTTACCCGAGCAAGTTACAAATTCCCTCTTAAAGCATAATGAAAAAATACACTCTCATGACGTCTAATAAGAAACTGATTCTCTGAGTCCATTTACAGTCTTAAAATTCTAAAACAACTAGAGGCCTACAGTTTGTTTTACTGGAATTATCACTGTAGCAAAATATAGAAACTCAAACATTAGTAAACATTTAATTAAAATAAAGTTTCTGTTTCTGCCCTAATGGAGCAGTATTACTTAGTAACAGCTGTCTATAATCTATCTAGCAATTAAGCAGTGAATAAAATACTTATGTCAAATAAGGACTTCATCAGAGACATGAAAAATATATTTAAACAATAGTCACATGTGGCATTTTTTAAGTGGCTGTAACATTTAAGCTAATTTCCAAAAAGACTCTGAATATCATTAACATTGTGTGTTCGTGTCAGTATATGTGTTTGCAATATTTATCCATAACATATTAATTTCCTTAGGAAAGCAGTGTTAACATTTAAAATTCACGCATACGATTTTTTTAAAGCTCATTATAAACTACCGAAGCCAGCTACGTAACATTAATATTGGCATTCGTTATGTAAATGGTAACCTGGCTTGTCAGCCACTAGGTGACGCATCTTTGCACTTAAAATTTGGCATGTTTATCAACTACAGGAAATATAAAACAGACCATGTTTCTCCATTGGTGGAATAAAACACATGAATTAAATACAATTTTCACAAATTTGTAAGAAGACCAAAATTCTTTAAAAGGACTTGTTTGTATCCAGAAAATGCCTGTGAGTGAACTAGAAGTGAATGTTCATTAGAGCTGTGCCATCTCTGAAGTTATGAGGGCATATATAAGAAACGCCACCCCAGAACTTTATGACAGCTCTCAGTGTGCTGTATATTCAGATACCTCCTGTAACTTTTCCAAAGCTTATCTAATAGCAGAATTTTCTTGTCAAACTCATAGGGAACATAAGATGTACTGTCTTAAGTCACTTAAACTTTACTTTTATCCATGAAAAAAAAATAGGCTGAACAGTTCTCTTTCCACTCTTTTTGAGCTTAAGAACACACAAACACATATCAGCAAAATTTTATACTTATTGATTATTTTTTGCATCTAAAGAGAAAAAGGGAAATAAACAGAACTTAATGTGATGTCAAGGTACTGTAAGTGTCAAACACTCCCTCTAAAGTTGGATTGAGAAGAAAAATAGCCACAGTGCTTATAAAAAGCTTGCAACCACTAGGCAACTACAAATATGTTGCAATTTTTTGAGCTAAAACCCCAAAGTTTGTAGTCTTTTCAATAAATGGTTGGTGGGGGATAGCAGTCATTTAGTATCCTAAGAAAAGACTGTGAGTTGTAGCATCTCCTGGGAAGAGCAGGATAGGGAGGAAAAGGGGAGAGGAATAAGAAAGGAAGAAGGATTGAGAGTTCAGGGGAAAGAAAGGGTGAGGAGGCAAGGAGAGAGAGAACTGAAAAAAGAAATGGAGGCATAAGGAGGCCACATGGGGAGTAGGGAGGGAGTAACAGGCAGGGAAGACAGAGGAGGAGAGAGGAGTAGAGATGGGCTTGCCTGGGAAGGGGTGGGGTGATGAGTGAAGAGAAGTCTAAGAGAGCCAAAAGGGGTGGAGAGAGATAAGGAGGAGGGCAAAGGGAAGGAGAGGAGGGGTAAGGAGGAGAGGAAATTAAGGGAACAAGGAAAATGGGTGTTTCTTTTCTTTTGTGTCCATGGGCTGAATATAACTGAAGACATTTCATTGTATATCTACCCCTCCCCTCATACACACATTCACATGTATTACCTATGAGGACAACAAATACATTTGATATTACAAACAAAAACCAAATTTTCATGCAATGTCCTTTGCAAAATCTATAGGTGTAAATGTAACCGTGTTTAGTTATGTGCAATAAAAGTTGTCTAATAATTTCTCCTAGCTATCTTTACGTTTAGCACTTAAATATGTATTTCTATGGAAGTTCATATTCCAATTTGTCCAGCATTTTCATGACTATGGTAAATAAAAGAATATTTTCACATAAATAATAAAACAATGTGTTTTTAGGGGAAATTAGAATATGAAAAACGTTACATGCAATTATTAGAAAATATAGCAAAACAGCTTTCTGAAGTCAAACAGTACTAGTATCTTTACCTTGTTTGCAGCAAAGTCAAACCTCCTGTTGAAACATTTTAAAAAATATTTTCTTCATTAATGCGAATGTGGTTAAAATGTAGACTATGTGGAAAATATTAGTCCCTTAATATCAAGCTACTAGAAAAGATGAATTAATCAATCATTCTTGAAACAAAATAAAAACAGGAATAATAAAATATTTTAGCAGTTTGATCCCTTTGAAGAATGTTTATAGGTATCTTGTAGCCATTTTACAGAAATATATTCAATGATTCTGATAATGCATAGAACCTTCCTTTAGACTGTTCTTAATCCATCATATCTGAAATGCATTCTTATTCAGAAAACTATGCTCAATATTCTAACCCTACAAAGAATCCAGCAGACAAAGAGGAACATAAAATTATTGCAAGAGACCAATAACTTCCAGACTGCCTGGGGAAGTATTCCAAGATGTTAACAATCCAGGAGGGAAAAATTTTGAAGACATTTTTAAAAGTTTCCAGTGCCTTTAACATGAAAACAAGTTAGTACAAGAACATCTTATCTTAAACAACCACAGAACTCTTAAATACATACATAACGCTATTAATTTTCAAGTAATGTAAAAAGCACAGCCATGGTCAGTTCAACGTTTCACAATTCGGAGCTTATAGAGGAAATTATCTTTAATCAGGCAGCTGATTTTCCCCTTTACACCCCTCTTTGTGAGGAGAAGAAAAGACAAAAATCCCATAAAGTTTCTTGAAATCAGTACCTACTCACCTTCCTGTTGTGCCAAAATAATAGTGGGATGAAGCAGAGCAAGAAGTAGCCAGCTCCCCTTTTGCACAAAGCTCATCATGTCTAAATATCAGACATGAGACTCTTTGTGCAAAAAGGAGAAAAGAAAAGCAGTTCAAAGTAGCACCATCAAGTTGTTCCCTGCCCTTCAGCACCGGGCCCGTCATAAAACTCAGCCACTGAGATTCCTTTGCTTTGGCCTTAAATAGGAAAAAGTTTGGCTTCCCTCACTTTCCAGCCCCTTTCTGAAATATGAGAGCCGCACCCATCCCCTCAGCAGTAAAAGAAATGATAAATATTTCTTTTTCCCTTATAGAAGACACAACCCACAGTAAGAAAAAGAGCACATCTGGAGTTTGTATGCATCTGCTTATGTAAAAGTTTTTTTTGCATATTTCAGTATTACATATATATTTGTATAACTTAGGAACGTATAGAAATGCTCTGCCTTGTTTTAATACATACAATGTAAATGCATACATTTTTATTTCCCCTTATAAAGTTAACAACTGCATAATTTTGAAAAACTGCTTGATGCCCATTTATCTAGTACGTCTAATTTGCAGATCTGATCTTCCTAGAAGATTTTTATGTTGGGATTTTGCCAGAAGTAATCCTAACTCAATTTAAATAGGGGACTGTAAGAGATTCACTGAAAGAAAAGCCTCCGTTTGCCCCTTCGACTCATCCACCCACCCTGGGTCCTAGAAGTTAAGTTTCCGGCAAATGTCAAAAGACAAAGTATTTGAACTATGTTTGAATGGCTTCCTAAAAGTTAGATACTTATCTATAGCTGTTTCCATTTCTCACGAATTTCTTTAGCAAGCCAGAGTGCTTTCTTGTGAGATTTCCAATTTTTATGTTGCTTGGGAAAGACAGAGCAGATTTTCTAGAGAAAAATTCAGTCTTTTCATGACATAACTTTTTAGGAAACTGGAAGAGAAAGAGTTTATCACATAGAATAGCAAAAGAGTACCGAGAAAGTGGTCATTTTTTCTGCATTACTCTAAAGATTAATATAAATATTTCTAATCTAGACTTTTATGTGTATACTTTCCAGATCCTCATCCACAAAACTTTCCAATGTATTTCTGGATCTATCTAAGCAGTAATTTTTGTGCCATATTTGAAAGAGGGGCAAATACCATTTATAGGTCTTTGATAAATCTCTGCAGGAAAAATATGCTTGTCCACAGTATAAGGCTATATCTGGCAATGGAGATATTTCTTTACACCCTAATCATCAGTTCATAGTTAGTTCATCTATCTCTATAATCTACAGTGGACATTTCAATTCTAATCAAGGTCACTTGAACTAATTTTCTTTATCTTCACCTTAACATGTCCATCTCTATGCCTGTGCACATAAAATTCTCCTGATTTCACACCAATTCATGGAAGTCACTTCCTTATGCCTCAGTGCAAAACTTTCCTCCTTAAGTAAATCACCTCCTTTAAACTAATTTTCATCTTTCTCTTTCTTCTAATTTGTGTTACTAAATCTTCACTCAACTCATGTCATATGTATATTCCCAGGTGTACATGAATCCTGTAAGCATGGACAGTGGCAAACTTGCTTTCTTATATATATTTTTTTGAGACGGGGTCTCCCTCTCTCGCTCGGGCTGGAGTGCAGTGGCGCGATCTCGGCTCACGGCAAGCTCCGCCTCCCGGGTTCACGCCATTCTCCTGACTCAGCCTCCCGAGTAGCTGAGACTACAGGCGCCCGCCACTACGCCTGGCTAATTTTTTGTATTTTTACTAGAGACGGGGTTTCACCGTGTTAGTCAGGATGGTCTTGATCTCCTGACCTCGTGATCCGCCCGCCTCGGCCTCCCAAGCTTTCTTATATCTTTAGTCACAAGGGCACAAACCAAGACATCCCAGTGTAGATGACATCATTTGATGACAGGAAAGGAAAACTAGAACGAGACCAACCTCTTGTGCATCTTTATTTTAGATTGGAGAGTCACTGCTTGGGGGCGTGGGAGAAAAGTAACTGTTGAGAATGGTCATGAATATAAGCTTTTCTACTGGATCACGGTAGAGATGTTGGGGAAAGGCTGTTATATGCATCTTTCTGTCTTTCAAACATCTTTGTCCTGTACACAAAAAATATTTCCTGTGTTCAAACCAATTCAGAAACATAGTTTTTCTCATGATGTCTTTGTATCTACACAGAATTCATATATCTATATTAGATTTCTCTCTTTGTTTTAGGTGGTCTATACAAGCTGAAATTTATTGAATTTCTTCATTAGATTTATTTTCCACTGTGAAAAATTAGGAATGTTATTTTTATAATAATGCTTGTTATGCTTTATTTTAGGCATTATAAATAAAATTACTATTGTTCTAAAATTCTTAATTTGCTTAGCTATTCAAATAAAAGCCTTATACTCATGAGAAAAATTCATGATTGATGCACTCACTTAAGAAACATTAGCTGATGTTTTGCATATGGAAGGATTGTTGTATTTTAAGGTCTTCAGGAGAGACCTAGAGAATTCATTCTCCATATATTCTAATTTACCATTCTTCACTACCTCGAATATATGATTATATTTGGAGGTTTTGCACTAGGATCCTTTGCATTCTGTGTCCCAGATCCTATTTCTCTACCTCCTATCAAAGCATTTCCTAATACGGGGTCAAAACATTTCTTAATACAGGGTCTGAACTAGGTGAAATGCATACACTTCTGAATCCTATTATGCCGTCCAGGAACTGCTGTCCTCATTGTTATCTAGACACACATTTCTTCCCATACTTCCCTGACTTTATTGATGTTAACCAGGACACATAAACATGTCGTTTTGCTTTTTGGATTGCATTTGGAGCTTTAACACAAATCTAAATACCTGCACCAACTAAAGCACTGATTAATCTGGATCTCCTTTAACAAAGAGAGTGCCTGGAAAGATGAGGCAAAGCAAGGGTGTGGCAGATTATCAACCAAAAATTCAAATCTTTTCCAATTCAGTGGAAAGTGGAGCTTGAGAGAGATGCACAAGCACAGCTGTGATGAACTCAGTAGGCCAGTGAATGCCAGCAGCGCTTTCTACAAGAGCACTAAGAAAATCAATTATCTCCATCATGGAAAACACATGGAACAGAAATGTTTCAATCTCTCTCTCTCTCCTCTCCCCTCCCCTTTGTTGTGCGGCTTTATGTGTGATTTTCTTTTTGAAGCCAACAAGATGCTTTATTTTTAGGGACATTTTCTAGATCTCAAATCATTGTAAAGCCATTTAAAAAGTACTTGTGCTAATAGGACTACCAATACAACTGTAAAATACAATGCAGGTCTTCTTATTCTCAGAGAGGTGGATAAGTTCACTCAGTCGATAAAGGTAAAGCTACATTTGAAGAGTTGTGTTTCCTTTAAAAGAATTTGAACAAATACTAGTATGTGCATAGTAGAGCCAAAAATATGGTTTAAAAAGTCATGTTGTACTTGCAGGACTTAAACATGTTTAACCATAGATATTTCCAGGATTGAGGCAAATTACACTGGCAGTGGGACATGATAGTCCAGTATTTGAGTGATTATATGACCAAGTCTTCAAGACCCTTTCCTTTAATTTCCCCTTAGTCCCAAAGGTAGAGTTCATTGACCCCTTGTTTTTTTCTTATAGAACTAGTTTAATAACCATTCCTTTTTAGCCTAGAGATTTCACTTTCGTACAAGATTTATATTTTCTTGACATTTAGTAAAATAAAGTTTTAGTAAAATTTAGTTAGGAAATACAAAGTATGTCAATTCCTATCTATTCTTTGTTATTAAACTTAAGGCTCTAAATTTTTATCTTTGTATTTTGCAACTGAAAAGTATCCCAAGAATGAATAGAAATTTTAAAGAGGTTACGTGACTTTCAAAATTACTCTTTGGAATTGTAACTATCTAAAAATTTTCACTTTTGTACAAAATTCATATTTTCTTGACATTTAGTAAAATAAAGTTCCAGTAAAATTTAGTTAGAAAAAACTAAGTATCTTGATTCCTATCTATTCTTTGCTGTTAAAGCTAAGGCTCTGAATTTTTGTCTTTGTATTTTGTAGCTGGGAAGTATCCCAAGATTGAACAGAAAGTTCAAAGAGGTTACATGAACCTCAAAATAATTCATTGCAATTGGAACTGACTAGCACACTTTACAAATATTTTCACCATGCTTTCCACTAATCACTGATTGTGGTAAAGATATTTTTATGCAATTTAGGAGTGTGGTAAATACAAATCTGACACTTAATTTTGTATTTTTCTAATGAGGCATTGTGAAAGGATAAAAAAATGATAGTGTTATGGAGTTAATGGCCAATTTACAAAAATTACTATTCTGATTTTTGTCTTGTCATTAATCTTTGAGTAATTTTCTATATTGTATTTAAGTTAAAGTTCACTACTTTACACTTAATGAAGTACAGTCTTAGGGCATGCAAAAGAGTTCACATATGTGTTTTTGTGTGTTTGCGTGTGTATATGTTTATATACCCTCCACATATATATGTACAACTAAATACATATGTATATACTTTTAAAAGCTGACGGAAATTCGAGCAAGTAAAAATTTCTAGGAAACTTCCTTAATATACATGTAAGTAACTTGTATTTGTTATATCAATGTTGCTTCACATAAGTAGATAAGTAACTATGAGTTTTGTCTTATGTAGACATAAACCTGTCACCTGAAATCTTATTTAACATAACAGACTATTAATCACTGAAAGGGAAACTACTGGCAAGCCTCTACCTGAATTGTGAAACTTTCTGAAGTATTGTAAGCATGTTCTCTTGAACGAAGTCCTTATATACTTATGTTTTAATTATAGCTTTATTTGCTATCATAATTATTATTGTAATTATATTTGAAAATTCATAGAAAATTGAAATTCATCTCCTTACCTAATCTCATTCCTGAATAGTGTGATTACTTTATACATTTACCACAGGGGTGACACAGAAACTGGGATGCCACATCGTGAAGCAGCTCAAGAGTTCCCTGTTGAGTCTTCAGTTAACTTAATCATTCTCAGGGTTGAAGCTCCACTCTGCAAATCCCACTAGACTCTCTATCAAATATAATTTGTCATCTGAGTCATCCTTAGGAATTTTCAGCAATATCCAACACAGCTGTAACAGCTCTTCAGATGTAGCCAATTCTGTATAAAGATAAAAGGAAGGCCCAAATCATGATCTTCTGATAGATACATGAAATAGGTCAAAGCAAAACAGGGAATCTACATGCTTCAAATGGAGACTGATTTTTAATTCCTATCAATATCCTTTCTATTCAGATACACAATGGGGGCTCAGATTTAGGATCTTTGATTCCAATTAATTCTTAAGTACACAAAAATTGAAAGCCTCCTCATCAGGCTCCGTTGCCTAAAATAAACAGACATAAACAGACCTTTCTGTGTTTAACTTGCCATGGCTATTAAATTGTCTACTAAATTGTCTAAAGCCTTCATTTTTGTCTGTACATTAAATCATGTGTAAAGAACTCTACATTTAGGTATGTTCTTGGTATATGGAACATTATTCTTGGAGGAAGGAGGCCGCAGCAAATAGTCTCCTTTCGTTCCCAAGGATTCAAGTGTTGCCCTCTGGAGTCTTGGCTTTCTAGTGGCAATGTCTGTTTTAGAAGCATTGTTTTCTATTTCTTTATGTACTTATTTTATTCCTTTTTATAACCTTTTTTGTTTCCTACCCTCACCCACTTTTAAAAATCATGCACAGTAGTAAACACAGTCCCTTATACATAATGAATACTGATCAATGTAAAGAAGACTGACTGAATTAGGATGGTATTAAATAGTATTTAAAATATTACATGTTTAATAATATAAGCATTTCTTAAAAAAATCATAGGACCCAGATCATGGATCGGTTTCTGCTCTTCACCTTTTCATTTTATAGACATCAGATACATTTCATAAAATGATTAAGGTAAAACATGTGACTCATGAAAATAAACTAGTCCAAGTAGAAAGTCTTCACATAAAAATTATGCCATATTGATTATTCAAAGTGCTAACCTTTGGATAATAATACTAAATAGATTAAAATAATTTGATTTCTATTATTTCATGTCCAGCCACCACCTCTATTTCTCAACCCAAACCCAGCAGGATACAAAACACTATTTTAGATAATTCTTGATATGCAATTCATCTTGATCCAAGAACTATCTTCTTAGTAAATCAAATGGCTCTCTCTTTTTTTTCCCAATACCTACTCTACATTTCTGGGTTTCTATACCTTTGCATATACTGTCTTTCTGTCTAAAATGATTGTTCCTCATTCTATATGTTCAAATCCTATTTTGAAGATTCTACCCAAAGATCAACTAATCTACAAAATCTTTCTGATCCTCCCTGTTAAAATCATTTCGCTCTTCTTCTAATTTACCTTACCTTTCCTATGCCTCTTAGTTTATTTTAATTTACATCCTTTTATGTCCTTTACTAGGCTGAAAGCTACTCCAGGGAAAAACTAAGGTTTGTCTTTCATTTTATACTCCATCGTAGCTATTACATGGCCTTGTGCATAGTAGGAAATTAATAAGAATCAAATGGCAAATGATTTAAAATATGAAACACTTAATCCAGAAAAACACATCTGAAGTAATCTATTTCCTTTGTATCCTTTAGAACTCATGTAATTTTCAATAAGTTAATTATTTCCAGTATTTCCATCACTCTTAAAAAGGAAGGTCACTCTTTCCAGCATAGGAAGTCTTTGGATTTATAATTGATTTAAAAAACTTCCAGATGTTATGAATATATTTATAAAATACAAAAAAATAAACAATAGAACTAGTTAGCAAATAAATCGAAAGCAGTCAAACTCTGTGTTCACCACAAGTATTACAAGTCAGAGACCACTAAAAAAATTTATAAGATAGAAAGAAATACAGGTAATTTACCAAGGATTATGAAAGAGAATGACAGAAAAGCCAGAAGTTAATTTCAAAATGAATTGAAATAATTGAACTAGAAATGCATCATAATTTTAATTTATTTTTATTTTAGAGTAAAAAGAAAAAAATGACATAAATGAGCATCGTGAAATTAAAATGCTTCAAAGAGGAATTATCACACTTTTTGTTTAAATTGTTTTCACTTTTCTTGAGTCAATTTCCTTACAGTGAAATTTTTAAAAGGAAAAAACTGTGCAAAAAGTCAAATAAAAAAAGAAAAAATACAAATCAAAACACTGAAAATTCCTTACCTTCCCACAAATACAGACACCACGCATGTAATGTAAGACAAATGTCTAAAGCTTTATATTTGATTGCTTGAGTTATTAGGTTCAATTCCCATGAGAATTGTGGGAACTTCAATCTGTTTAGTTGAGCATGCTAAGGATACACACAAGGCGGATAATAGTATTCTAGAGTGGTCCCTTTATGTGTAGGAATTGTAATCCATTTTTTGGTTGTTAAGGGCAAGGTTAGCTGCAAAGTGGGCAAACACATTGACCTAGATTCAGCATCAGGGGTGTGTTGCCATGGATTGTGTCCTGGTGTCCAGCTGAAACAGTCACTTCTAAAATTTTAGTTAGGATGTGGCTGGCGGTGTTAGATCAACAGCTGAAGGCTAGCTGTTGGAGGTAATGTGTGATCAAACTGCGTAGGATTGTGTGAGATTTCCCTGACCCTTCCCATTTCCTAACTTGAAGTTGTGCAAGTGACATACTTTTTATGGTGAGGAAGGGGAGAAAAAAAGTACATTTGCTGGTTATTTGTTACGATGACTAACTAGAAAGAAATAAGTAGCTAAAATAAGGCTCTTGAATTGTTTTACGATACAAATATTTCCCATGCAAAATATGATCGAGAACTATTTGATCTTTTGTTATCATATAGATTTAGAGGGGAAAAAAGATACATCTTGGAAGATTTCATCGAAATTAACATCAAGCTGAAGAAGATAATTTTATAGCTGCACTTTTTGCTATAGCAAACACCAGGGCAAAATATGGCCAGACAGTCAACTGGGACAGCATGACACATCACTGGAAAAAATGATTGTTGAGTACAGAATTATGAGAAAAGTAAAATCATTGTTGAAGCCACGTTAGCATACTCTGCTCAAATTATATCTGATTCTCTAGACAATTCTTTTGGAAGATTCCCCAAAACAAAAGCAGAGGAATTACATAAATGGTTTTACAGGCCAACCTTTCTGATTTAGTGTGCTGTAAGTTGCTTACAATGTTTCTCCAAGTAGGGGATCCAGGAAAATTCCTAGGGGTTGTGGATTTTGGAATTTCACCAAGTCCTTAATGATTGCAGCCCACTAGTTAGCAAAATCCTTCCTAGCTGTTATTAAGAAGAAACTATGACAAGGCAACCAGAGGAAACAACAGCAGCAGTGATAGCTAGTCAACATCTCCAGTGCCTATATGTACCCATCACGGTGTCAGCTTTCTTCACTGTTATTCCCACCACTCCATTGCTGTAGTTAACTTTTCTTCTGCTTCCCTAGAAAAGATAAGGATAATGCTTCTCATTTCTTCTTCTCAAAAGCTTAGAATTTAGGGACAATGGGCATCAAAATTTTGGGTAAAGATATTTTACAATATTGAAGAAGAATACCTAGATATGGATCATATTGAATGTCTACATTCCAAAAGTGCTTCGTTTATTTTCTTATAGTTATAATAATTTGCTCATAATTATTACTTTAGGTTTGCTGCAAGACTGGAAGCTCCTCGGGGAAAGAGTTGCGTCTGTTTTGGTGGTCAATGTTTCTTTAGCACCTAGCAAGCAGTCCAAAAGGGCAGACATTTGGTAAGGACCTGTTGACTGATGAGATACTGAGATTCTAGTCAAATATGGATGATTCAAAATTTTCTGGCAATATCATTATTTGTCCAGTCTATTTTATATAGTTTAAGTTTAAATTAAGCCCCTCCAATTTTCAATCTTGAGTTGTGGTTTTATAAGAAAATTATCACTTTATAATAAAAGTATCCATGTGTGAAATCTTAGGACATTTTCTTCATTTTTTTTTAACTTCCAAATTAAAATCCCTGCCAAGTGAAAGAAATACAAGGAAACTCAAATAATTTGCCAGAGGCAAGTTTATTAACATTTTCCCAAAGCCTATCTTATTTGAACTGTTTATTTTGGATCCCTATCCAAGAGATAATTTTTTTTTTCCAAAAGCTTGTAAGAAAAAGCTTGGCTTGCAAATGTTAGTTTGCATAGATAAAGGCAAAAAATGGGGTCGAGTGAAGAAGAGGAAGAGAGTCTTTCACAATTAAAGTAGTCTCAGAAATGGTTTTTGACTGTGTGATTTAAGTAGTTAGCCCTAAAAAGTGTTATGCAGAGAGCTTCAATCATCTCAAAATAAAATCTGAGAAATATTAAATATCTAATGTCTGATGCAGTTCCTAGCATGTAAGTTGCTCAGTAAATGTATATTTAATGGTGAATTATGAAATGGGCTACATATGTTGATTTTATTAGTATAAAAACTGTTATAAAAAAATTGTAGATTTTTTATAATTAAAACAATAAAGCATTTCTGAATAATAATAGCTATACACACACATGCACACATATATAAACTTAGAATAGGGCTCATGCATACTAGGTACTATACACACACACACAAACACACTCACATACAAACACAGAAAGTACCCTCATCATATTCTTATGAATGTGTACTACTTTTATATGTTTTTTAAAATGAGTAAACTGATTTGTCTAAGATTACACACTTGGTGAATGACAGAGCCAAGATGCTAATCCAGGAAGTCTGGTTCAGGAATTCATTCTTTTAATCCCAATGTATTATGTGAATTTAACAGCCCTATGCTTTTAAATATGTCAAAACTGTATATTCAAATGAGTGGTTTCCTCTTTGATGGAATAATTTTGAGTAACTACATTTTGTTCAGTTTTTTCTCAATTACTTATTTGTTCAAAACATATTATTGTCACGTTCCTATTGGTGGAACCATTGAGGGTAGGCTTAATTGTTTTTAAATGCGAAAAACAATTTGTTGCAAGTTGTGGTTTGACATTGCATCAAAAAATATGAATATATGGTAATGATTTTGACTTTTTGAATGTCTCATAAAATGATCCTAAAGGAAATTCCATAGAATAGTTCCAAAAGTGTTTTTGAAAAATATGTGAAGATCCAGTCAAACACACATTCTTTCTGTTGTGATTACAAAAATAAAAGTAAATAATAGAAAAGAGAAAAACTCAGTACTCTATGACATTTAAAAGTCAATGGAAAGCTCTTTAAATTTATTGTTTTGAATTGAGATGGTGTGACCATACAATGGAATACAAAAGATCTGAATGAGTAGACTCACGTTCTTCTACTAAACTAGATTTTTTAATCCTATTTTTATTTTTCTTAAAATCTGTTAGGATAATCCGAGTTTTACTGTAGTCAGTATTAAGCTTAGATTAGTTGAGTAAAGCCAGAAAGTGACAAATTAGGCTTTCCCTCTCCTCAGAGCCCGTCCACGTTGTAAACTGTACAAAATGATCCCACCCTGACAGTGCACAAATGAACACAGTTGCCAACAAAACTTTCTTATGTGGCAGGGAGCTGTCCTGAAATGACATACTTAGGCAAGTATTTCCAAAAGGATCATAGGTTTTTCTTTACAACACTCTTCCAGACTTTCCAACATTTCTCAACTTAGACATCTCTTTATCACTTTTTCAAGCTTGATAAATTCCCTAGTTTCTTCAAAGAAATTTTTTTGCTCCAAATAACATTTTAATTGTTATATATACATATAGTTATGTGTGTGTACGTATATATGTATATATAATTTATGCAGTGCCAAAAAGCAGTTGAAGAACATGAAAGACAGTTAAACTGAGGAACATTGTACATTATCAACAGTTAAATAAATAAAGACAGCTAACCAAATTCCAATTTTTATAGTATATAAGTTTTAGTCATTAATTATTTGATAGATGTGTCATTTACTCTCACTTTATAGATGTGTCATTTACTCTCACTTTATAGATTTGGGTTTTCAAGGGCATTATCTACTTTATACATATTGCCTCCAAATTACTTTCCAACCATATAAGTAAGTGCCTCTATGCGGATAGTGGTATAATTTACAGCTCAAACAATTTTCCTTCAATTAGTTAAGTATGCTATTCAAATACATACTGTATGCACAGCACCATACTGAGTTTGTCAGGATAGAAACAGAAAAGCAATGCATAAGCCCTAGCCTTAAATACATTATAATCTAGTTAATATTAAACAGATTATCTGGCTACTCTTGGTATAAATTCTCTCACTTATAAAATGGTAAATTTAAACATGATGTAACACTTATTTGTGTAAAGAAGAGTGAGTGTACTTAAAGTGATAGGGCATAAATTGCAAAGTTACTACCATATGCTTGGACAATTCTACATATTTGAGACTAAGCAGAGATGCTCAATGTACTTCCTGGTACTGCAGGGTTCATGTTAGTGAATTTGGGCAAAGCTCATATTATCCCTTGCCAGGTAAGTTAAGACCTCTTAGTGAAATGATATTGAACTAAGATGTATGAAATTATTTTACTAATATTTCTACAGAATAATCATTAGTAGACATAGCAAAAATTCATATCAAGTGTGTAGGTAAGACAAGGCGACACACGCATGATAGCCTTAAGATTAAAAGAAAAAAGTTTTTTGTTTTTCTATTAGACTAATAAAGTTGTATAAGAGATAAATGCAAAATCATTGGTAAAAAAGTTGATTGCACAAGAATATGGTGAAGAGAAATATGGCTGCACAGTATTAGTTGATATAAAAAAATTAGATGGGTTTCAGACCAGTTTTTCTATGAGATAAAGTAGGAAACAGGATAGACAAAGGCACTGTAAAAGGCAGACTAGTTTTTCTTTTTTATGTACAGATCATAATCCTAGTACCCTTAAAATATTCAAAGTTAGAGCAAGCAAATCTACAAAAGCCTGAATATACCCTATTCCACAGTTCTGTCAATAACGTTTACCAGTAAAAGTGGGATGTTATATACTACACAAGGGAGACAGGCAATTTTGTAATGCATGTGAGGAAGGCTTTATCTAAATGGATATTTTGGCGGTAATACAGATAACCTTTATTTTAAGGTAAAGGATACCTTTTCTTTTCTCTTCCCTTGCCTTCCCTTTCCTTGCCTACCTTCCCTTCCTCTCCTCTCCCTTTCCTCCCTCCCTCCCTCCCTCCTTCCCTTCCTTCCTTCCTTCCTGCTTGCCTGCCTGCCTGCCTGCCTTCCATTCCTTCTTATTCTTGTCCTTCTTCTATTCCTTCTTTATTATCCTATGATAGTTTTTCTTTTTAAAAATTTATTTTAGGCCGGGCGCGGTGGCTCACTCTTATAATCCCAGCACTTTGGGAGGCCGAGGCGGGCGGATCACGAGGTCAGGAGATTGAGACCACGGTGAAACCCCGTCTCTACTAAAAATACAAAAAAAATTAGCCGGGCGTGGTGGCGGGCGCCTGTAGTCCCAGCTACTCGGAGAGGCTGAGGCAGGAGAATGGCGTGAACCCGGGAGGCGGAGCTTGCAGTGAGCCGAGATCGCGCCACTGCACTCCAGCCTGGGCAACAGAGAGAGACTCCGTCTCAAAAAAAAAAAAAAAAAAAAAATTTATTTTATATTTCAATAGGTTTTGGGGGAACAGGTGGTGTTTGATCACATGAATAAGTTGTTTAGTGGTGATTTCTGAGATTTTAGTGCACCTATCACCCAAGCAGTGTAAACTGTACTCAATGTTGTAGTCTTTTATCCCTCATCCCACTCCCACCCTTTCCCCCTAGTCCCCAAAGTCCATTGTATCATTCTTTTTTTTTTTTTTTTTTTTTGAGAGGGAGTCTTGCTCTGTCGCCCAGGCTGGAGTGCAGTGGCGCGATCTCGGCTCACTGCAAGCTCCGCCTCCCGGGTTCACGCCATTCTCCTGCCTCAGCCTCTCCGAGTAGCTGGGACTACAGGTGCCAGCCACCACGCCCGGCTAATTTTTTTTTTTGTATTTTTAGTAGAGACGGGGTTTCACCGTGGTCTCGATCTCCTGACCTCGTGATCCGCCCGCCTCGGCCTCCCAAAGTGCTGGGATTACAAGCGTGAGCCACCGTGCCCGGCCCATTGTATCATTCTTACGCCTTTGCGTCCTCATAGCTTAGCTCCTAATTATGAGTGAGAACATATGATGTTTGGTTTTCCATTCCGGAGTTATTTCATTTAAAATAATAGTCTCCAATTCCATCTAGGTTGCTACAAATGCCATTATTCCATTCCTTTTTATGGCTGAGTAGTATTCCATGGTATATACATACTACACTTTCTTTGTCCGCTCATTGATTGATGGGCATTTGGGCTGGTTCTATATTTTTGCAATTGCAAATTGTGCTGCCATAAACATGTGTGTGCAAGTATCTTTTTGGTATAATGACTTCTTTTCCTCTGGATAGATACTTCGTAGTGGGAATGCTGGATCAAATGGTAGATCTACTTTTAGTTTTTTAAGGAATCTCCACACTGGTTCCCATAGTGGTTGTACTAGTTTACATTCCCACCAACAGTGTAAAAGTGTTCCCTTTTCAATGCATCCATGCCTGCATCTGTTATTTTTTGATTTTTTGATTATGATCATTCTTGCAGGAGTGAGGTGGTATTGCATTGTGGTTTTGATTTGCATTTTCCTGATAATTAGTGTTGTTAAGCATTTTTCCATATGCTTGTTGGCCATTTGTATATCTTCTTTTGAGAATTGTCTATTCATGTCTTTAGCCCACTTTTTGATGGGATTGCTTGTTTTTTTCTTGCTGATTTATTTGAGTTATTTGTAGATTCTGGATATTAGTCCTTTGTCAGATGTACAGATTATGAAGATTTTCTCCCATTCTGTGGGTTGTCTGTTAACTCTGCTGATTATTTCTTTTCTTTTGCGTAATCTTTTTAGCTTAATTAAGTCCCATTTTTAATTTTTGTTTTTGTTGCATTTTCTTTTGGGTTCTTGGTCATGAAGTCTTTGCCTAAGACACTAATTCACAGGAAAAGGAAAGAAGGAACCCTCCCTAAATCATTCTATGAAGCCAGTATAACCCTGATACCAAAACCAGAGAAGAACATAACAAAAAAAGAAAACTGCAGACTAATATCTCTGATGAACATAGATGCGAAAATCCTCAACAAATTACTAGCTAACCAAATCCAACAGCATATCAAAAAGATAATCCACCACGATCAAGTGGTTTTCATACCAGGGATGCAGGGATAGGTTAACATTTGCAAGTCAATAAATGTAGTACACCACGTAAACAGAATTAAAAACAAAAATCACCTGATCATCTCAGTAGATGCAGAAAAAGCATTTGACAAAATCCAGCGTCACTTTATGATTAAAACCCTCAGCAAAATCAACAGAGAAGGGACATAAGTTAAGGTAATAAAAGCCATCTATGACAAACCCACAGCCAACATTATACTGAACAGAGGAAAAGTTGAAAGCACTCCCCCTGGGAGCTGGAACAAGACAAGCATGCCCACCTTCACCATTTCTATTCAACATAGTACCGGAAGTTCTAGCCAGAGCAATCAGACAAGAAAAAGAAACCAAGGGCACCCAAACTGGTAAAGAGGAAGTCAAATTATCACTGTTTGCTGATGATATGATTCTAAACCTAGAAAACCCTAAAACTGATCCAAAGAGCTCCTAGAACTGGTAAATGAATTCAGCAAAGTTTCAGGATACAAAATTAATGTACACAAATCAGTAGCTCTGTTATACACCAACAGCGACCAAGCTAAAAATCAAATAAAGAACTCAACCCCTTTTACAATAGATGCAAAAAATAATAAAATAAAATAAAATACCTAGGAATATACCTAACCAACGAGGTGAAAGAGCTCTACAAGGAAAACTACAAAACACTGATGAAAGAAATCAAAGATGACACAAACAAATGAAAACACAACCCATGCTCATGGATGGGTAAAATCAATCAATTTCACAATTCAATATTGTGAAAATGACCATACCACCAAAGCAATCTACAATTTCAATGCAATTCCCATCAAAATACCACCATCATTATAGAGAACTAGAAAAAACAATCCTAAAATTCATATTGAACCAAAAAACAGCCCATATAGTCAAAGCAAGACTAAGCAAAAAGAACAAATCTGAAGGCATCACATTACCTGACTTCAAACTATACTATAAGGCCATAGTCACCAAAACAGCATGGTACTCATAAATATTGGCACATAGACCAACGGAACAGAATAGAGAACCCAGAAACGAAGCCAAATATTTTCAGTCAATGATCTTCAACAAAGCAAACAAAACCCTAAAGTAGGGAAAGGGCACCCTATTCAACACATGGTGCTGGGATAATTGGAAACCCACATGTAGAAGAATGAAACTGGATTCTCATCTCTAACCTTATACAAAAATGAACTCAAGATGGATCAAAGACTTAAATCTAAGACCTGAAACCATATTCTATTATTTTAATTACCAACATATCCTTACTTATATATTGGGCGTATCCTTACTTATTTATTGGGCAAATCCTTGCCTAGGGCTTTTGCATTTGCTGGTTCTGCCACCTGGATCACTCCTTCCCAATGGCTTTGTGGTTTGCTTGCTCATCTTCTTCAGGTCTTTGCTTAAATATAACCCTAGCGAGTACTCTTTTCTTTCATTTAAAATGGCGTATTCTTATCAGCACTCTTCCTTCTCTATCCTGCTTTATTTTTCTTCTCACTATTTGTGATTCTTTGATATACTATCTATTTTACCTCTTTTTATGTTATTCTCTCTCCAACTGGCTTAAAAGAACTTATAAACATTGTTTGCTTTGTTCTCTTTTGCAGCACCAGTAGCTAGTTTCAGTCCCCAATATGGGACATGGTAGGTCATAAACAAATATTTTTAAAATAAACGAATCACAAAATAAACTCAAACATTGACTTCACTTCTGATTTCTTTTCCAATTGTTAAGCCATATATCCAACTGTTTACTAAATACATCCACTTGAATGTCTCATGGGCAACTTAAATTCCATGTTATAAACGTATTCATTGTTTCAAATCTATGCACATTGCTACCCCAGAGATCATCACTATAGTCTATCTTCCGCCTAGATTTATGTAACATCTTCCAAGTTTCTAGCCGTTTCCAGTTTTAAAAAAATATTTATTCTCTTTACTTTCTTGAGAAATAGTTCTAAAATCCAAATCTCATCCTTCTACTCTCCAACTCATAAATTGTCAATGGCATTTCACCACCCATAGGATAAAAATTTACACCTTAAGGATTACCTAATTCTTCTTCACCTCACTTTGTTGTCTCAGATTTCAACATGCTAGTCTTCATTCTGACCATGCTGAACTAGTTCAAGTTCCTCAAAACTGATCACCTTCTTTCTTAACCTCCAGATTATCAAATATATTCTGCTTGACACTCTTCCCACAACCCACTTTATCAGACTATTTCCTACCCATTTTTCATCATCAGATGGCCATAGTGGGGGAAGTTTTCTCTGAAGCATAGAAAAGTCAGTTGTTTCTCATACGCACCTACACTTTCTTAAAACAGTCATCATGCTATTTAAATTGATGATTTCTCTGTTAATTTTAATAGAGTCTAAGAATCAAGCAGATAGTCATCTTATTTGTTTCACTCACACCTAGATCCCTAAAGGTCAGCATAATCCCTAGCTTCTAGTATGTGCTTGATATTTGTTGAAAGTAAAAGCGAGAAAGAGTAAGAATGAATGGAAGGGAGGATGTGGAATTAGATTTTATTGTTGTAAAAGAAGGTCAGCTTAGATTACCCATGGAAATAAACTTTCTTAAAGTTTTTCATTGGATAATAAAAATATGTCTAAAATGCACCAAAGAGTATTTCAACAGTTATGTTTAAGTCATTCTTTTGTTTAAATAACCCAATATTCTCCCTAGCCTGTAACAGGTGCTAAATAAATATCTGAAAATTAACACACAAGACAGATAGCTAGAGGTAAACTTTGTGAGTATGCATAGATTGTTTGTCCGATACATTTACTATATTTTAGTGAGAGCATTCAAAATGCCCTCCAGGCCAGGACATGGTCCAGCCAGCCTGTGTTCACCAAGAGACTGACAGTGACATCACAGGTAGAAATGGATGTATTGATTCTCAAAGGCTGTCTCAATATGTGTTTGTCTCTTGCAACTGCAATATGTCTCTTGCTATTTTAATCAAGTAATTCTAAACTAACTGTATTTTTATCTTAATTATCTTATTATCAGATTTACCATTAAATTACTTACCTCTTCAGGCAGCATCAACTATTGGGCAATCAAGTTATTAGTCACTGTGTTAAATAAGTGTTCTCAATGTTCCAAAACTTCCTATTCAAAGCTTTCCGGGATGCCCAACATTTCAAATATTTTTGGACTTCCCAAACAACTCCAAACCACCAAAGGCTTAGGGTCTCTTCTTGTTTTCCTTAACTTTGCTCACATTTCTTATCTGCTTTGCCTTTCAAGGAAACAGAGGCAAATATTTCCAAACAGTCTGCATGGACCTGGAAGCCCTGCGTGGACCTGACATCTCCATTTATAAAGACAGTAACATTAAATAGGTAAAATAGATAGTATATCAAAGGATCGTAGCTGGTGAGAAGAAAAATAAAGCAGGAAAGAGAAGGTAAAGGGCTGGTAAGAATATGCTATTTTAAATGGAACAAAAATCACCCATTAGAGTGATACAGATAGAGTGCGGTAGACTCTCAAGGATGTATAGACCAATAAGAGGCTTTTTGTTTGTGTACTTTTCTCAAAACCAAAACACCAACTTGAAAAAAAAAGTTGGAAACGTGGGTGAAGAAAGACGGAGGAACCAGTTTGAGCCTGAGAAACTACCGCCAAGACCTGTGTATTATTTTTCCTTGTCAAAATGTTATTGCCATATTTCAGAACTCTGCTAAGAATTTGGAATTCAACTCTTCACTGAGTCTGCCACGTGTTAGAATTCTCCTCAGACTATGAGCTAATACAGAAGGATAACAGACCATCTGATATTATTAGAGAACTGAACTTGATCTTCATGCCTAAGACAAATCACTGATGAGAATCTCTCATATGTTAGTAAGTAGAACTTTCTCTTTCATACCACATTAACAAAATTATATACACACTGAAAAAACAAAACAAAACAAAACAACAACAACAATTTAAAAATACAGAGTTTACACAGGAACATTTTATTTGTTTTTTATTTTTATTGTGCCTGGATTTTTTTTTATTTGCCACAGTCAAAATATCTTAATCACGTTTTAATGTAACACTTTTCTTATAGTTCTGCTTAGATATTTATGACTAAGACAACTATTTTCTAACTAAATGAAAGGGTAATATGTGGGAAGGAGAATGAAGTTACGAAATGCTAAGAAAATAAAATTTAATCAAATTTTATTATTTAAATCCAAGTGTCTGATATAGTTATTTATTGTTTTTCTGCTTTATCCTCAATTACTAAAATGATTTGATAGTATGTTGGATTCATCTCGAAATTTTCAATTTATTGCAATGTAATTTCTAGAATTATGATGTGACTAACAAAACTTGATATATGAAAGTGAGATACTAGAAGTGAGAGGAAAGAATGTGTAATTAACATACAACATAACTTGGAAGAGGAATTGAGTCAGAATTGAATTTTCAGATAGAAAAAGTATTGAACAAGTTTGCAATGTAGGAGCCAGAAGTGCTGACTGGGTTAGGAGTGCAATAGAGGAAAGGAAGAAGAGATTTGGGAAACATGTATTGGGTACTCCTATTTTATTTTATATCCATAATTTGAATAATATTATTGAATTTCTACAAGTTCTTCAGGTAATAAATAATCTGGTATAATAAGTACACTCTCTAGCAAAACTCAAGTGAGGAATATGAACGAAAAACCTATTAGCTAAGTACAGGTTTTTTTCTTATATTTGACCACATTCATACCATTAGGAAGAATAGGCATGCATTGTATTTACTGTAACCTACATAAACTACTTATTTTTCTCAATATATAACCTTTTATTTATATACCCCATGAAAAATATATATTGTTGCAGAGCAGAAGCAATGGTATATAAACAAAAAAGATGGCAGCCCACTCTTTTCTTTCTTTTTCTTTCCCTTTCTTTCTTTCTTTCTTTTTTTTCTTTCCTTTCTTTCTCTTTTTCTTTCTCTTTCTTCTTTTGTTCTCCTTCCCTTCCCTTCCCCTTCCTTCCTTTTGCTTTCTTCCTTTCTTTCTATTTTCTTTTCCTTTCTTTCTTTCTCTTGCTGTCTCTCTCTCTCTTGCTCTCCCTTTTTCTCTTTCCTTATCTCTTTCTTTCTGTATTATGCGATATGATTACTGAGAGAAAATAAGAAAAGCACGTGTTTCTTGTACTTTAATCCACAGACAAATTATCAGAAGTCAATGAGTTCTCTATGACACTTTTATTTTTGTGTCTTTATTCTGATGATGCACAACCATGAATATACATATTTATACTTCAGAAATACATACCACTCTTTTATCACCAAGTAGTGACAAACAGTAACAAAGTTCAAATGCTGTCATGGCTTGCTATGTGAAATTTCACTGTAGTTCAAAAAGACTAGTTGTAGAACAACTTGAGGTGAGAATAAGGTGGGAGTCATAAGGGGAAAGAATGACATTTTCTTCAGTATACCCTTTGCATAATTGTGGCATTTGAAACTGTGTAAGTCTACATTTATTTTAGAAATAAATTAATAGAAATGTGAAAGGGGAAATATAACTAAAAAACTGAAAGAACACTGAAACAAATAGATCTAATTGCATTTCAATTGAATATCATAACCACAAGGAAGGGAAATAAATTAAATGACAAACTAATCAAAGTAACTCATGAATATGGTATTTAAATATATACCTTCATTCAAGAAGAGATAGTAATAGCAATGAACCTACGTGATGCCCTTGTTTTGTTCTCTGTTACTTCTCTTCATTAAAATGAACCAGGGCACCTTGAAGACATGTCTAATAGCAGGGCTGAGGTATAGTAGGTTCAAGATGATTGTGGCCCTTCTTGTTAGGCTTGAAAGTAAGGAAGTATAAAAAAAAAATGGAAGTGTATCATAAGGATACAGGTACCAGGCTGAAGGGGGCTCTGATTGGCCAAATCTAGGACTATTTGAGCACCAAAATAATTACATACCTTAATTAATTATAATCTTCTGAACAAATGGGAATTTATAAATAGAGAAATAAATAAATGGAGAAAAGAGATATCTTCCTTAAAGTAAATATTGAGGACTAACTGACAAATGTGGAGGAAATGTTAGACTCGGAAAATAATCATTTGGTAAATATGTAATATATTGATTTAGGCAGGCTCATGACTCTGCTAACCTTAGAAAGAACTTTTCATTAGGAGAATATATGCATTGTCTTTAAGTGTCACCCAAAGGCTGCATATTAATTTCAATGGAGAAAAAATCAGTAATTATTCAATGGAGATTTGAGCACTCTATTGTGACCAGGTGATCAAAAATTTAACAGCATCAGTGAGGAAGAGATGGATAACATGCACCTCCAGATGTGATAATTTAGAAAGACATAAAATCAAGTATGTAGTGTTCTAGGTGAGAATACATAACCATAATCCAATCATGAGGAAACATCAAATACAAAAATAAAGAAACATTTGAGTCTAAAGGGTGATTTTTATTCTTCAAAGTGTCAATGTCACGAAAGATTTTTTAAAAAACTGTGAAAATGTACCAGATTAAAGGAAAATAAAGATACATGGCAGATAGCACACTATCTTACTCTAGACTGGATCCTGTCTGAGAGCAGAAAATAATATAAAAGACATTAATTGATCAACTGATAAAATTAAGGTATAGACAGTAAGATAGATATAAGAAATGTATCAATATAAACTTATAAAATTGATAATTGTACTGGGATTACATAAGAGTACATCTTTATTTTTAGAAAATACACATCAAAGTTTCTAAGGGCAAAGATTTATGGAGCATGTAATTTATTATCAAATGGTACAGAAAAAATATATATTAATAGATAAAAACTTACAGAAATAGATTTAAGGCTAATTTTAATAATAATAACTTTCAACATAAATGGACTAAACACCCTGTTAAAAGGTAAAGCTTATCAAATTGGACAAATAAGTGAGCTCAACTAGATGCTGCATATATGAAATTCACAAGATAGAAAATAATAAATGTAAAGGCAACAATAAATGCAATATCAACCAGGAAAACCACGGGGAAAACAATGAAACCAAAAGCTGGTTTGTGAGGTGACCAATAAAATTGATAACACTCTATCTGGCTGATCTGGGGGAAAAAAGAGAGAAGAAACCAATTACCAGTATCAGCAATGAGAAAGGTGACATTAGGACAGATATTACAGTTATTAAAATGATAGTAACGGATATTATAAAAACTTTATGTCAGTAAATTTGACAATTTACATGAAATAGGCAAATTCCTTAAAAACCACAAACTATAATATCTACTCAAGAAGAAACAGATAACCTGAACAGCCATAGGTCTATTAAAAACAATGTTATTGCAGATAAAAAGAAATCTTCCCAGAAAGAAGTTTAATTCTAGGTAACTGATGAATTCGATTAAATAAAGAAGACATAATATCCATATTATATCAACTCATCAATAAAAATAAAACTTATGAGACTTGTGTTCTGTGATCCTAAAATCAGATGAAGATATTACACAGATAGAACATAGCAAGCCCACATGCCTTGTGAACATAGGTGCAAAAATTCTTAACAAAATGATAGCAAATTGAATCCAAGAATACTTCATAAAACATAAAAATCACTGACCAAGTGAGTTTTGTCTGAGGAATACAAAATTTGTTTAAAGTTTGAAAATCAATGTAGTTCATTATATCAGCAGACTAGGAAATAAAAATACATAATAATCCCATAGATGCAGAAATAGCATTTGACGACATCAACCATCCACAAACTTTCAGCTTTCTAAGCATATAAGGAAACTTTCTCAACCTGATAGAGTCATCATGAAAAATCTACAGTTAAATATACATTATGGTGAAAGACTGAATACTTTTTCTCTAAGATCAGCAAGAAGGCAAGGCTGTTCACTCTCACCATTTCTATTCAATATCACGCAGGATGTTTTTGACAGTGCAATAAGCCAAGAAAATAAAGTCATTTAGATTAGAAAATAAGAAATTGGAACTACTAAGTGAGTTTAGCACACTGCAGGGTAAAAGATGAATATACTAAAATTAATTGTATTTATACATGTCAGCAACTTAAAGTTGGAAAATGAAATTTAAATAAATGCCATCTATAGTAACATTAAAATATAAAATACTTAAGAACAAATCTGAAAAACAAACATGTGCAAGGCTTGCCTGTGCACTAAAAATTGTAAAATGTAATAATAAAAGATCTAAATAAATGAAAAGGTATATCTTCTTTATAAATTGAAACACATAATAATATTAAGATATCTATTCTCCTCAAGTTGAACTGTAGATTTAATGCCGTCTCAATCAAAATCTTAGCATGATTTGTTTTCAGAAATTGGCGAGCTCATTCTAAGGTTCATATAAAAACACAAAGGACTTAGAATAGACAAAACAACTTGAAAAAAGATTCAAGTTGGAAGACAAACTATCTGGCTTCAGGACTTATTTTAAAGTTAAGGCATTCAACACAAATTGATAATGGTTTACGTATAAACAAGTAGATTAATCAAACAGTTACATATTCAATTGATATTCAACAAAGGTGTGAAGTTAATTCCATGAAAAAGAATATAATTGTTTAATTGTTCTGGATTGGATATTCACTTAAAAAACAGAACCTTTCTTCATACCTACCTCCAGATACAAAAAAATAGACTCAAAATAAGTAATAGACCTAAATGTAACAGCTCAGACCATAAACTCACTAGAGGAAAATATGAGAACACATTGCTTTAACCTTAGGTTGACTAAATAGACAACACTAGAATCATAATACATAAAAGAAAGTGTTGTAAAATGGAAGGTTATCAAAGTAAAAAACTGGCTCTTGAACAACATTGTTAAGGAATTGAAAAGAGAAGTCACACATCGAAAGAAAATATTTGCAAATTGTATATCTAATAAAAAAACCCTTGTATCCAGAGTATATATAGAACTCTCAAAACTCAGTAAGACAACAAAGAGCTCAATTAAAAAAAAATCAAAAGATTTGAACACTTATTAAAGGATATAAATTGACGGTAATAGGTATATTGAAATGATGCTCAACATCATTAATCACTGGCGAAATGCAAATTAGAACAGCAATTTCATAACACTACACACTTATTAGAAAGTCTAGAATTAAAATGTAAAGTGTTGATGAGGATGCATTGCAACTGAAACTCTTATACGCTATTAGTATAAATGTAAAATGTGTAAAGTGATACAACTGCTTTGAAAAACAGTTTTTCAGTTTCTTAAGAAGTTAAACATATACCACATGACCCTGTCATTCTATGTTTAGTATTTACTCAATAGCAAGGAAAGTATATGTCCATACTTATTCATAAATGTTCATAGCAGCTCTATTTATAACAACCAAAACTGAAAATAATCCACATCTCCAACAATAGGTCAATGGGAAACATATTGTGGAATTTTGTATACAATGGAATACCACTCAGCAATAGAAAGCAATAACTATTGAATCACTCATCAGTCTTGAGGCTCACACAGTAATTATGCTGAATGAAAGAAACCAGACTAAAAGGAGTACTGCTATATGATTCTATTTATTTAAAATTCTATAAAATTCAAACTTATCTATAGACAGTTTGCTTATAGATAGAAAGCAAATAAATGATTTTCTGTGGTGGAGGGGGTTGGGAGGGGCAGGGAGAGGGTTGCAGAGACTCGAGGAAACTTTTGTAGATAACATGTTTATTATGTTGATTGTGGTGATGTTTTCATGGGTGTATACACATGTCAAATCTTATTAGTTTGCTTTAATCATGTGCAGCTTATTTTATGTTTACTGTATTTAAATTAAGCTGTTTAAGAAAGAAAAAAAAACCAATACACACCAGTGAAGAAAATGGGAGGATGATCAGTAGACAGGAGACTTCTTGCAAGAGGAAATGTGGATAAATAGTACTCATGGATTAAATAAAATAAATACAGAGGTGCTCTGGGGAACAGGACCACACTTCGTTTGGTACAGAGAAACTTGACAGTCTGCTATAGAGGGCTCACATACCCCAACCACACAAAATGCAAAGTGTTAAATGCAATGGCATTTAGGCAAACAGTGAGAGAATAGTTCCTACAATATTTCCCTTGCTTCAGATGCTAGCCACAAAGTTGGGGATCCCAAGACCACCCTTACTTCAGACCAACTGGCTACAAATTTGGGAGTTCCCACGACCACCCTCAGATTCAGTCATTTGCTAGAATAGCTCACAGAACTCAAGAAAACTGTATACTTATGTTTACAGTTTTATTACAGTGAAAGTATACAAATTAGAACCAGCTGAAAGAACAGAACATAGAGCAAATCTGGGCGGGTTCTGAAAATGAAGTTTCCGTCATTATCAGGGACACATTACCTTGTTGGTATTGAAGTGTGACAATACTCAAAGAATACAGTTGTCCATTGGTATCTGTGGGGAAACGGTTCAAGGACCTTCTGCAGATACCAAAATGCATAGATACTCAAGTCCCTTATATAAAATGGCATAGGATTTACATATAAACTATGCATATCCACCCATATACTTTAAAACATGTCTAGACTGCTTATAAATACCTAATACAATGTAAATGCTATGCAAATAGTTGTTATATTTTATTGGTTTTTAGTTTGTATTATTTTTATTATTGTATTGCTATTTTTGTCTTAATATTTTTGATCCAAAGTTGGTGGAATTCATGGAAATGGTGGGCCAACTGTATTGCCAACCAGGGAAGCTCCCCCTAGTCATTGGTGTTCAGAGTTTGTATTGGGTTTCAATTACATTTTACCCCCATAGCTGACTTTTGGTCTCCATTATCCAGAAGTTTGGTTAGTCTCCATTTTCTCCAGAGGTTGGAACTATATGGTATGTTCCACAGCCTCGGCCATAAGTTACATTGTTAGGCCGCCTAGTGGTCAAAGACCCCCCCGCCCCCCTCCCCCCAGGTAAACAAAAACACTCTTAAGACATTGAAGGAAACTAGAGATCACCTCCTAGTAGTTAAGGACAAAGGCCAGACCCCTCTTTGAGTAAAGTTAATTATTCACTGTACACTAAGGAACCTATGAGTTCTTCTGTTATGTGATGTTTCTATATGTACAACATTTGGTATATCCTTCACTCAGGATCTAGCACTTAGCACCAAAACAGAGCAAAGGCATCATTACTCTAAACATCCGTAATTTGAACTGATGAGCGGGGAGCTTTCCCTTGACCCCCTTGGCGGGCAGGAGGCAACTGGAGTGGTTCGTTTCACTCAGCCCACAGCTCAGAACCCCTTTCGGAAGGGGGAGCATGCAGGTAAGCCAGTGCAGGAGCCAGGGGCGAGCACCTTTGAGCTCCCGCCCCACAGCAGAATCTAGGGGTGTGTTACAATGCTCCCTTGCTCTGCCGTCGGGGACGGCTGAGTGTTAACCCTCAAGTTCTTGTCTGGCTGTCCTGGACAAATTAGGTCACAGAAACTATTTGAAAGATGAAGAATGTGAAGACTTTATTGAGCAGTAGAGGTGGCTTTCGGCGGGATGAGGAGCTGAAAGTGGGAATGTGGGGTGGAGGGTGGGGGCAGAGATAATCTTCCCCTGGAATTCAGACACCTCTTCTCTCCTCTCCTCTCCCATGCCGGTCTGCTGGTCTGCGGCTCTCTGCCCTTCTCTTCTCTGCCGCTGTGCTCCTCTGTTCCTGTCGACATCCAGTCACTATGTCTGAGCCAGCTAAGGCTTCCGGTGTATATGGCACAGAATAGGGGGCGTGGCAGGACAGTGGCCTTGGAAAATGCAACATTCCGGTAGGAAAACAAGAGTCCCTGTTCTCATTTAGGTTCGCAGGTACAAGCTTGAGGGCAGAGCCCTCACCAGGGACCTCGCTCTTTTCTACCTAGTATGTCCTTGCCCTCTTCCGGTATCATTAACACATTCAGACCTCAAGGAAACTGTTTCTCCTGCTCTATGTTCTAGAAGCAAAAATCAACCCAGTTTTAATACCTTGAAAATTTTGGTTTGTGTGATGCCAAAGTTGGGGACCTACATACAGTGCTTAGAAGTGTCCAGAGGATTAGAATGGTAGAAGAGCTTAGACAAGAGAAAATTCAAAATAATTAATGTATCATCTTCTTCCACTACAATATCATAAGAGATTCTTGCCTAAGCTAACAGTCTTTCCGAGCAGTACTAAGATCCATTTATTGTGTTTCATTTTGTTTCCATTTGTGGTTTTGGAGACATTAACAAATTAGCATTATATTCACAAGTATTGCCCACGGCAGTTTAAGAGTATTTTGGAATTTTAAATAATTCATATTACTTTTACTTTGTTTCTCTGGGAGGCTAGACCAAACATATTTGAAGTGTGTTATTGACTTTTTTAAAATTGGCAACTAGATAGATATTGATATAAGATACAATTTAATTTCCGTAAGTTTGATATTTAAAAATTTAGTTTTATTTAATTTTGATTTAAATATTAAATATTTGTTGATTTTAATTCCCTTTTCTCCTCAAAATTCGAATAGATGATTGTGAAATTAAAAATCTTTTTTGGAAAACTGTGCAAATAAAACAATCATTTTGATTTTTACATTTATATTTTTAATACAAATAGTAAATTATGTGTATTTTAATACAATTAATTTTTATTTTGTGTTTCTATATTATTATACAACATGTATTATGCTGAAATGGGAATAAGTAAAAGCAAATTTTATAGACTAAGTGAATGATAATTTGTGAGTTATCTGTATCTTGATTTTAGTCCTGTTCCCTAAAAAATGTCAGGTCACTGATAGAATGCCCAGATGTACAATAATTATTCAATTCAGTCATCCTTGATATTATTTTGACTTTCAGTAATATACAAACTATGGCTTTACACATCTGTTTTTAAATTACGTTTTTCTGAATGTTAAGAAATTGAATTTATTAAGAATTTTGAATTTATTAAGAATTTTGAATTTATTAATGAATAAATTTGTTAAGAAGCAAAGATAAAGCAGACTTTATTAGCAGCTTGTTAACTTAACTTACAGCCTTTAAATATTTAGCCATATTCATGTAGCCTCTGTTTATTCTCTTAGTCAGGACTCCAAAAATAGTAGAATTGGGCATGTTGATGATGATGACAGTCTAATTGTCCAAGGGATATTGAGGGAGGATTTCAGTGTCAGTGCTTGCAAATATAAAGAGGGGAGTGACATATGGGGCTCATATGAGGCAGATCAATTCAAGATCTTTGCGCGTGTGTGTGCAAGTGCTGCACAAGCTTGAGGGCTCCAGGACATATATCCACAGGAAAATCAGACAGTTTTGTTGAAAAATTGATAAATTTAAGGATTGAGAGAATATTTTTTTTTTTGGTCAACAACAAAAATATAAAGACACTTTAGACACTCCAAGATATATACATGCCCTACCAGAAAGTCATGAATCAAATCGAAACGTAGTGTGATTTACAGCAACTAATGGAGCACAAAAAGAAAAAATCGGCTGGGCGCGGTGGCTCACACCTGTAATCCCAGCATTTTGGGAGGTCGAGGCGGGTGGATCTCTTGAGGTCAGGAGTTTGAGACCACCCTGGCCTACATGGTTAAACCCCATCTCTACTAAAAATTAAAAAAAGAAAAAAATAGCAGGGCATGGTAGTGCGCGCCTGTAATCCCAGCTACTAGGGAGGCTGAGGCAGAAGAATTGCTTGAACCCAGGTGGCAGAGGTTTCAGCGAGCCGAGATCACGTTATTGCACTCCAGCCTGGGTGACAGAGGGAGACTCTGTCTCAAAAAAAAAAAAAAAAAGAAAAAGAAAAAATTACCTTTACCACATTGATAGTTAAATGCACATGAAATTTACCTTCAGAAGAAGAAATACATGGGTACATCTCTATCACACATGGGGCTCTTCAAAGTTTAATTTTTATCTCATCATAATATCTGTTTTTAGCCAGTTTATAGATACAGCATGAAAGACTTACCTATGGTTACAAAATAGATGGATTTGGGGTTCAGTCACAGCATTTTCAAAATTAAAACCAAATCTAATAAGTATTGGCAATCTGTACCTAACAAATAAGATTATGTCAAGAAAAATGTAAGATGTCTGGTAAAGAAGTAAAGGAAAGTAAAACTTATTTTCCATGATTAGTTTTTTCTTATTTTTGACCTTGATAATTACAGAGAAAAGTGCTTTGAAATATGCTTATGGAGGACTTACAGTATCAGAAAACAAAACAATACAACAACGTGAAATTTCTCAAATAAAGATCTTGCGTTTATTATACCTTTGCATTAGCCAAAAATTAATTATAATTACACATTATATTTTTATTCTTGTGAATTTTGTGGGAAATATTTTATCCCAGTTTCATAAGTGAGGAAATTGAGGCACCTAGAGATTAATTGGCTTCTCCTGAGGCATGAAGTCAGTAATTTACGGTGAACCTCTCATGTCTTTGAAAACAGTTATTGGAATCTCATCCTAGGTTTTTCCTAGTTCCTTCTTTTGGCTTCTGTTTGTCACTCAATGTTCTAGTTTCAGCTTGTACGCTTTCTAGCAAATAAACAAAGACGAGGAAGTTTGGTGACCATAATTATTGGTCAAATATTTCATTTTGCTGACATACATTCCTAAAGAGGGAAATGACAATGATGAGTGAAAAAGTAAAATCCTAGTGGTGAATGGCAACATAGTCTAAGACAAAATCACAATTTCTCCTTGTGAAGCTGAAACTTACTCTCGTAAATTTGTTTCCACTGAGTATTCACAAATTTATTATTATGAATGCCAATCTTATTTAAATTTCTTTATTTTTAACTGACAAATAAAATTGTAATGTATATTTACGTGGTACAAAGTGATGTTTTGATATATATACATAATGTGGAATGATTAAGCTAATTAACATATTTATTACTTCACATACTTCTTATTATGAAAACATTTAAAATTTACTCTCCTAGCAATTTTCAAGTATACATTATTATTAACTACACTTACCATGTTGTACAATAGATCTCTAGCATTTATTCCTTCTAATTGAAATTTTGTAACATTTCATCATCTCTCCATTGTCCCTCCATCTCCTGGTAACCACCATTCTACTCCACTTTTGAGAGTTTTGACTCTTTTTGGATTCCACCTATTAATGAGATCATGTGGTATTTCTCCTTCTGTGCCTGGGTTATTTCATGAAACATAATTTCCTCAAGATCCATACTTGTTGCAGATGACATAACTCTCTCTTTTAAGGCTGAATAGTATTCCATTGTGTATATATATCACATTTTCTTTATCCTTCATCTGATGATGGACACTGAGGTTGATTCCATATCTTGGCTACTGTGAATAATGCTGCAATGAATATTGGAATTCAAATATCTCTTTAACATGCTGATTTCATTTCCTTTGGATATATACTCAGATGTGGAATTGTTGGATCATATGGTAGTTCTAAATTTTATTTTTTTAGTAACCATCATATAATGGCCTCACTAATTTACATTCTAATAACAGTGTACTAGGGTTGTCTTTTCTCCCTTATCCTCACCAATACCTATTTTGAGTCCTTTTTGTAATGGCCATTCTAACAGATATGAGGTGATATCTCATTGTGGTTATAACTCACATTTCCCTGATGATTAGTGATGTCAAGTATTTTTTCATATAGCTTTGTCCATTTGCATATTTGCATGTCTTCTTTTGAGAAATGTCTATTCAGATCTTTTGCCCATTTTTAAGTTGGGTTATTTTCTTTCTCTAAATTTTGGTTATTTGTTTGAGTATGGACGCTAATCTTGTTTATGTTTCTATATGAGTGTTTCCTATTATATTATCCTCTATAACAAATGCCATGGTAGAAAGTACCCTTTACCATTAAGTCACCAGAACCCCTGAGTTGAGGATTGGTCTGTACCATTTTCTAGAAGAGTGATGTTACATAAAGCAGTTAATTTACCTGAGCCCCTTGTTTTCTCATCTACAAAGGGAGGATAGTAATGAGAGGTGACAACGTGTTAGCAGCCCTCGCTTGCTCTCAGTGCCGCCTCCGCCTTGGTGTCTGCTCTGGCCACGCTTGAGGAGCCCTTCAGCCCACCGCTGCACTGTGGGAGCCCCTCTCTGGGCTGGTCAAGGCCAGAGCCAGCTCCCTTGGCTTGCGGGGAGGTGTGCAGGGAGAGGCATTGGTGGGAACCGGAGCTGAGCGCCACAGGCCAGTGCCATTCTGGGTGGGCATGGGCTCGGCAGGCCCCGCACTCGGAGCAGCACTGCCGGCCCCAGGCAGTGAGGGGCTTAGCACCCGGGGCCAGCAGCTGTGGAGGGTGTGCGGGGTCCCCCAGCAGTGCCAGCCCGCCGGCGCCTCACTCAAATTCTCGCAGGGCCTCAGCTGCCTCCCCGCGGGGCAGGGCTCAGGACCTGCAGCCCACCTTGCCTGAGCCTCGCTCCACACACCGTGAGCTCCCACGTGGCCCGAGCCTCCCCAACGGGTGCCGCCCCCTGCTCTGCAGCACCTAGTCCCATCAACTGCCCAAGGGCTGAGGAGTACAGGCACATGGCACGGGACTGGCGGGCAGCTCCGCCTGAGGCCCTGGCGCGGGATCCACTAGGTGAAGCCAGCTGGGTTCCTGAGTCAGGTGGGGACTTGGAGAACTTTTATGTCTAGCTAGAGAATTGTAAATGCACCAGTCAGCACTCTGTGTCTAGCTCAGAGATTATGCACCAATCAGCACTCTGTGTCCAGCTAAAGGTTTGTAAACGCACAAATCGGTGCTCTGTGTCTAGCTAATCTTGTGGGGACTTCCAGAACATTTATGTCTAGCTAGAGTATTGTAAATGCACCCATCAGCACTCTGTGTCTAGCTCAGGGATTGTAAACACACCAATCAGCACCCTGTCAAAACAGACCAATCAGCTCCTTGTAAAATGGACCAATCAGTTCTCTGTAAAATGGACCAATCAGCAGCATGTGGGTGGGGTCAGATAAGGGAATTAAAGAAGGCTGCCAGAGCCAGGAGCAGCAACCTGATTGGGTTTTCTTCCACACTGTGTAGGCATTGTTCTTTCGCTCTTTGCAATAAGTCTTGCTGCTGCTCACTCTGTGAGTCCACAGCAGTGCCTTTATGAGCTGTAGCACTCACTGCAAAGGTCTGCAGCTTCACTCCTGATGCCAGCGAGACCACGAACCCACCAGAAGGAAGAAACTCCAAACACGTCCAAACATCAGAAGGAACAAACTTGGTACACACCATCTTTAAGAACTGTGACACTCACCACGAGGGTCCGCGGCTTCATTCTTGAAGTCAGTGAGACCAAGAACCCACCAATTCTGGACACAGTAACACACCTGTTTGTCTGGTTATGTCTTGATGATTTGTTAAAATAAAGTATGTACAACACTTTTAGAGAATATGGAACAATAAAGCAGTGCTTATATGTTAAGTTTGCTTTATGCAATATTTAAAAAGTAAGGTTGTATGCATTTAACTAAGTAAAGTCTTCTTTTGATGTGTAAAATATTTCAGTACATAAGACAATCTTAAAGAAGACAGGTGTAAACTTGGAAAGTTTCTTACAAATTAGTTATTATTAAAGACTCATTTACTCTATTGAAACTATTGCTGAGCCACGTGCCATTATTAAAATCTAGAAATTACATAATATTCTCCAAAGTTTTTAATTAATTTACATGCCTGAATATAATCTCAGCAACTGACTCATTCAAAAAATATGGATTTCCAAACTTTTTTTTTTCTGGAGAAATAAAGTGCTAAATATAATGAAAATATGACCTTAAGAAAAGAAGCAGATGATGTTTTTAGTTTTTGGGAAAGTTCATGAAAATATATTAGTAACCAAATATTTCATATTGAAAATACCTCCTTAAGATGCTCAGTTTCACAAATGTGTAAAGAATACCCCTGTGACAAGCAGCAAAATAGCCTGCCAAAGGTGCCCATATTCTAATTCCTGGAAGCCGTGAATATATTAGGTTCAATGGCAAAAGGAATTAAAGCTGCAGATGGAATTGAGGTTGCTTATCAGTTGACTTTAGAATGGGGTGATTATCCTGTGTTATCTGAGTGGGGTCAAGGTAATCAGAAGGGTCCATAAATGTGGAAGAGAGAGGCAGAAGAGTCAGTGTCAGAGTGATATGATGTGAGAAAGACTCAACCAGCCACTGCTGACTTTGAAGATGGGAGGACACAACAAACTAAGTAATGTGGAGTAATGTGGACAGCCTCTAAAAGCAGGCAAAGGCGGGAACACAGACTCTCCTCTAAGCCTCTTGAAAGGAAGGCAGCCCTGCTGACATCTTGATTTTACCCTGTGAAACTCATTTTGGACTTCTGACCTCTAGAATTATCAGATAATAAATATGTGTTTTTTTAAGCCACAATGTTATGGTGACTTTTACAACAAAAAAAGGAAACTGATGTAAACTCAGTGCTTCCAATCAATATAAAAGACTATGGTTCTCCCTGACAGGAAGTTACAAGCCAATGGAAATTACTATCCTGGACTCTTACGTGAACAAATGTATGGGAAGAGAGATTTCCTCAAATCTTGTAATAAACTAAATACTTTCTATATAGTACCTGTAAAGATTAAACTAGTTACCTCAAATTAAAAGTTATGAGGTAGGAAAATAGAGAAGACGCAAGTGGTAAGTAATCATATTATTTCAAAAACTAATTTACCAAATATCAAGAGGATTTATAGTTAGTGCCCTTGCTTAAGAGTTTTGATGGATTTTGACAGCAGGTGTTCTAGTGAAGATGGAAGGAAATCTTGGATTTTAATAAAAAAAAAAATCTTTCTGTCACCTCCCAACTGGATAGGAATTTACTCATATGGCAGTTGTTTAGAACTTCCATAGATAATTTTCTTTGCTAATTGTGTTATTGTTATTACTATTCGAATACTACAATTACTTATGGAAAGCCATTTTTTCTTTGCAGATTTTTTATATCAAAGCAATTAGCACCAATCAAATTTGTACAATTCTCCAATTACGTTATTATTTAAAACTAGGTGGTTTATTTTGGAACAGTGTACATATTTTTGAAACATCATAAAAAACATCAAGAGAAAGAAAGTCATACAAAGCCCTCCCCACCCACCCATCATCACTACCAAATACTGAGTTTTTAACTGACACTCTGGATGGAAACATATTAGTTTCTCATTCTTCTATCCAAAAGTCATGTCTCCTACTGCCAACGTGTACTACGTGTTCTACCACTGTACTCTTGACCTCATATGGCACCTGTCCTCAAATGAAATGGAAGCATTTACCCGGGAACTGGAAATGTTGTGTGTCCTGAGGATGTAACAGAGAAAGAGTGTTTTTGAGGAAAATAGCATTTTAAAAAGTCTCTTAAGTTTGTTTTTTTTTCTGTGGAAGGTAGGACATGTTTATATTCCTTTTCATATTAGGTATTTCATATTCATATATGGACCAATGTACGTATACAAATAAAAAAACCAATCCCTCATGAGATTTAAGCCTCACACATTATTTTCCTAATGAAATATAGTTTAAAATTTTGTAATTTATAGAAAACTTTAGTTGGTCTAGGTAAACCAGACCTAGTGCTTAATATTTATTATACTTTTACATAGAAGATGAGAATTCAAGAATATCTATGTGTTGTCTCTTGATTTGATAGCTATGTCCAGTGTTTGAGGCAATTATTACCATTTCCATATTGCTTGTTATCATATTTACTGGTAAAAATGTCAGTGTACTAAGAGTATAATGAACTTGTTTAAGCTTTTTAATTCTCTTTTGCCTAATATAGCCATAATGGATTATATATAAAGTCACGTATAGTGCCTTATCCTCAAGTAGGAGGAGCTATAATGAAGAATGCTAAGAGGAAAAATATTAGATTGGAGAAACCCAGCCAGTATGGCCATACTAATGAATATGAGAAAAAATTCAATGCAAGTTTCCAAAAAGTTAAAAAAAAAAAGACACAGAAGAAGAGGTTGAGACTTTCATTGAAAGAAATAATAGACAATATCAAAGATCAACTACTTTCCCTTTATCAACCAGTTTCTTCTTTTTTGCCAATAAAATGTGTAGATTGTATTTTTTTTAAATATTTTTTTCTTTAGTGCTGCTAGTGAGGCTCATATTCTTGAATTTTCTATAAATAAAAAGAAAAAATTAAAAGAAAGAGTTAACTTTTATTGGGGGATATTAAAGACTTTCAAGTGGTGAAAGATAATTCAAGTTCAAAGTTAGAAAGAAAAATATAATAATCAAGTAACTGGCAGTTGTCCACAGGAAAAGATTGTTCATGAGCCGACAGGACTGGAACACTTACAGGACATGGAAGCTGTGGGTGGAAACTCACTGTCTACATTAAATAAAGTGGGTTTTGGCACTGCTTTAGACTTGATGTTGAATTCTCTGTCTGTATGCTTTTGTCTTCCCAGACAGTCAATTTCACTGAGGGCAGTGAAGTGGGAGTGGGGAGCAGGGACGCCAATTGTAGCAATTCCCTTTTGACTTGCCAGCTCCCTGGAGAAGATTGTTAGTGGCCCAGCTGAATGTCATCATAGTCATGGAAAACAGCACTCAGTAAATGGTCTGATCCTGAGAATATATTCCTGAGAGAATCAAAATGCCTTCCATACTAACAGACTTAATTTGTTGTATATATTTTGTGTTGACACTTTATAGCTTTATAAATTCACACTTTTTAAATAATATTTTATCAAAACCAACATGTTTTCCATTTAATGTTGCAATAATATTGAAAAAATGCTGTTTTCAAATAGGTATTTGTTGATTTCTTGTCCCTGGAGCTTAGTATATTGTGTTTAATTTCTTATAGCTGTAAGACACTGGAAACTTTAGGCCGTATCTAGGTGTTAAGAAATGCATAAGAAAATGGTTTGCTGGATAATAGTTAAGATATCTTGGGAGATAGGAGAACTAGGATGTATTCCATAAGGTGTCTCCCTTCGTTTTATAATAAAATTATAATATATCTTTGAACGTTTAGTAAAACTCCTCAATATAATGAATAGCACACCTCATGCTTATGAAATTTGAGATCCTACATTACCAGTTAGTCAAAATTGTTTCCACCAGTAAGAACACCTATATTTCCCTGTTATCATTAAATTCCAGATAAATGAACTTCTCTGTGTTTCAGTTTTCAAGTTCTAAAATGAAACACTTTCTGACTTTGTATAATATGTAGATAAGACATCTTAAAACAGATTTCTGAGAAAAATTACCCTAAGTGGACATACCATTACATATATTATCCTGATAAATCATACCAAATTGTTGCTTTTTATCTTAAAACTACTTTTTAAAAAGCATATACTAATAATACAAAGTGGGAAAAAGATGTTTCTTTTATCTATAGGAAAAATATAACAGTAAAAAAGAAGGTAAGAGAAAGAAGAGAAGGGAAAGTATGATTGACTACTGCATCTAGGGATAAATGTGTATAAACCTGTTCATTATTTTTTACATTCTATATGAGCTTCTCCAATTTCCAAACCAAATAATAGAGATAATTTTTGCTAACTCCAAATGGCACTGCTTTTGCATATTCTCCAAAACCATCATGTTCTAAATTGTGTATAATTACATATTTAGAGGTTAGGGTTGGTGGATAGAGATGAGGGCCCTCTGGAGACAGAATATCCACAGAAAAGGGAAGTAGAAGGATTTTAAAAAAACAAACTTAACAAGGTTTCCTAGCTTCAGATCTGCATGTATTATTCTTCTCACGTGTTTATTATGACTACTGCATTTTGGAAGGATGTAAAATCTCTATTTTTTTCCCTGATAATTTCATGCATAATCTGAACATCTTAATTTATCTACAAAGTTGTTGAGTTTAATCTTCTAAAGTGCCTGATGCAATAATCAGGATAACCTTATGCTGTAAAACAAAAACTCCCATATGTCAGTGGTTTACGATATCATTTTTTTCCTTCTTTCTCATAATATATTTACAATCTGGGTTGACAGAGAAGGGGGGTTGCTAAAAAGACTACCTTGATTCAGGTTCTTTTGTCATTTGAAGTGAGGCTTCAGACATAGCCATGGTAGGATAAAATAACAAACCAACAAACACATGGAGAATTGAGTTTTTTAAATGCATCTGTGCAGAGTGACACATCACTTTCACTCACATTTCATTAACCAAAGTAAGTCTCAGGACTATACTTAGACATAAAAAGTGAATGATTATGGAAGGAGAGGAGACCTAGAATTCTTGGAATATCATAATAACATCTATTACAGTTTGCTTTTTTGATCACTAAGTATTCTGATTACTCTCCTTCCCACAGGCAGCGCATACTCAATACCACTTAAAGAGAGAGAACTCAATAGCTCATTCCAGTCACGATGTGCACTGTTCTGTCCATTAGGTCTGAATTTGGCTTGCTTTGATCTAGAGAAGAGTGACCTAAATCAAGCTAAATTGCACCACCTACTCAACCACTCACCCACCCTGTGCTGCCCCCCCACCCACAATATGCAATGATGGAAAAGGAAGATAATAAACATTTTCCTTCAGAAACAGGAAGAATAGGGGACTTACTTTCTACAGGCCCTGATTCACATCAATTCTAAAATTTCACTGGGAAGATATCATGAGCTTCTCTATCTTGGAGGTGTGGAATGTTCCTTGGTTATGCTCTGATTCTATTCCTTGGGAAGAACTCCTTTGTTCATTGTTTTGCAAGTCACTAGCTACACCCTCTGAAAGAGTTTTCTTTTTCCAGTATGTTTCTTGGCCACATCTAAAGTAGGCCATGGGGAATACTCTGTGCTGCTTTCTTAACTCATTTCCTGCCTATATATGGTTGGGTGCTCAAAGATCATTTAAAGTCTGGAGAAACAGATTCCTGGTTCTTTTGGAAGTACAGCTCTCTCAGAGACTCACCGAACTTATTATCTATCTGATTTTAATCATGGTTCTGTAACTAGACTGACACTATTTTCTGAGATACAGTTGCCAGAACTGCTAACATTTCTTTGTTTTCTCTCTCATGCTCTTTCTCACTCTCACTCTGTCCTTTGTGTTAGGTCCTTTGAGACTGGAGCATGTAATAATGAATCCTTTTTGAAAAAACTAACAACAAAATTACTGAGTTGTATACCCTAATCTGCTCCATGCCCAGAGGTAATTTAATCAATTAAAAGGTTTTAGTGAATGTTGGACTCACAAAGTATTTCTCAATCTTGGTTGTTTGGGATGAAAAAAGTAATTTCTGGACTCATTCTATTTCCTTTCTCCTCGTCTTTGGAAACTGACTAATTCTTTCCTGAGTTCTTTTGTTTTTTGCAATGTATTGCAAAACTATCCAGTGATAACCAATACACACAACCAACATTTGCTTTCCAATATGCTCCCCTAGAGCTACACGTGCATTGGGAACATGAGCTGTCTTGCATGTTATTATAGGCTTCAGCAAATGTTTTATCTCCATGCTGTAGGGCACACATCACTATCTTCAGTTTCCAGATTCAGTTTTCCCAACACCAGCTATTGTATCCCTAAGACAGCATGACATATTTTAGGATTTTTAAAGGTAATAATTATACTTTAGGTTCTATTTTTATAATCACTAAGAGATAGTCAATTGTTAAAGAAACAAAAATTTCAGAGTTTAAAGCAAGATGCACAAGCCAATTGTTTTCCTGTGTACCAGCAATGACAAACTGGAATTTGAAGTTAAAAAAAAGTAGTAGCACCAAGAGTAAAAATGAAATAAATAGTTGTAAATCTAGCAAAATATGTATGTAGAAAGCTGCAAATTACTATGGAAATAAATCAAACAATATCTAAGTAGGAAACAAGATATGCCTCTGGATTAGGAGACTCCATAGTGTTAAGATGTTGGTTCTTCCCGGTCTGATCTATAGATTAAATATAACACCAGTCACAATCCCAGCAACCTTTTTTTGTAAATACAAAAAAATTCTAAAATTTATATGGAAAGGCAGAGAGACTAGAAAAACAAAGGCAATTCTGAAAACAGACAATTGGAGTAATCCCATTACCAGATTTCAAAATTTATTATAAGATTACTATAATCAAAACAGTCTGGTATTCACAAAAGAATTAGATACATTAATTCATGGAACAAAATAGAGAACCCAAAGGTAAACACACACAGGTATAGCCATCTGATTTTGACAAGGTGTGAAGGTTATTCAATGGAAACAGGATAGTCTTTTCAAGAAATGCCATTGAAATAATTGGATGTCCACGCCTACACATAAATCTCATACCTCACACAAAATTAAGTCAAAATGGATCAAAGATATAAATGTAAAATGCAAATCCATAAAACTTCTAGAAAAAAATAAGAGAAAATCTTCATGACCTGGTGTTCAGGTATTAGTTTTAAATATAATACCAAAAGCACAATTCATTGAAAAAAAAATTTGCACTTTATTAAAATTAAAAAGTTTTTCTCTGTAAATGACACTGATAACAGTGAAGAGACAGGCCACAGACTGGGAGAAATTACACATATCTGATAAAAGACTTGTATTTATAATATACCGAGAACTCTTAAAATAACAGAGATTTATTTTGTCTTTATGCTACATATCACTACAGATCAATACGGGTCACTCAGGGAATTGGACTGATATAGGCTCTGCTATCATATTAACTTTAGGGTTCTCTAGGTTAGGTGAAGAGAATACAGAGAATTGGACCACTTTTGTTGTTGTTGTTGTTGTTGTTGGAGCCTTGCTCTGTCACCTAGGCTGGAGTGCAGTGGCGTGATCTCAGCTCACTGCAACCTCTGCCTCCCTGGTTCAAGCAATTCTCTGCCTCAGCCTCCCGAGTAGCTGGGATTACAGGCACCTGCCACCACGCCCAGCTAATTTTTGTATTTTTAGTTGAGACGGTGTTTCACCCTCTTGGCCAGGCTAGTCTTGAACTCCTGACCTCGTGATCCACCTACCTCGGCCTCCCAAAGTGCTGGGATTACAGGTGTGAGCAACTGCACCCAGCCTGGACCACTCTTAATTTTTCCTACTGGTAATTGGCATGTCACCTCTGATCATCTTTCATGGGATAAAGAAAATATGAACCAAAGTCTGCTCTTAGAAGAAAAATTCCAGAAAAAATTTCTGGAAGAAAACTGCAAATTTAGCTGAGCACTAGTAAGCTTTCCTTGTTAGGTTATTTACATATGCATGAACAACTGAGAGACCATTTAGATGATATTCATTAAACACGGCATATACAAATCAGATGTTACTTGGTAAAGAAATTACCTGATTTTTATCTTTGCAGGAGATTGAAAGTCTAAAGCAATAAAGTCTTCAACTTTCATATAAATATTAGATTATAATTTAATTACTAGAAATCCACTTAGAAAGTAATTAAGACCTTTGACAGGACAGAGAAAGATAAAAGAAAACAAATATGCCTTTTGAAAGTGACTGTATACAGCTAAAATAGCTTGAAATGAAATGGCTTTAGAGAAATGTCTAATAAAACTATATAAACTTCAGTGGTTTCTTTCAAAGTTGCTGAAATTTTTGGGTCAGTTAGACCACTAGAGTTAACTTAGAGACAATGAAAACATGAAAAGACCACATGAAGAGTTTCTTGAATTAGAGGAAAACCATCACATTTCAATAAGTTGTAGAAGTTTTTATGTGCAAAGAACTTCCATTTGGAAAATTCAAACCAATTACTCAAAGATTTCAAAGATTGTTTAAAAATAACATTAATGTACTACTAATTTAATTTTTTAAAAATGAAACTAATTTACTCTTAACTACTAATTTACTAACCATTGTCATTTGAACAGGTCAGTACCTCTATATTTTTATGCAAGCTTATGGTGATCCTGTTCGTTTGGGATCTTGATTCCTCCAGGCTTCAGTTAAACTCAGTACATGAGTAGTTGATTAATGAAAACTTTTTCAACCAAGAGTGTTAGCCTATCATTGGAATAAAATACATCAATAATACATAGGGCTCTAGTGCCTGAAGAGTCTAAATGGATTGGTCGGGAAGTATGCTTCTCCAGCTCCCTGAACTTGACTGACAAAAGGGCAAGATCAATGAATATTAGTAGCTAAGTGCAAATTTAGAGAAAAAAAATCACTAATTGATAATTCATTTGATGTTTTCTTTTCTATAGCAGTCCTTTCAACAATCATAAACAGACACCACAAAAAATGCTAGGATTTTTTTTCTTATGAAAATCAGCTTTTTAATTTTATTTTTAAGACTAGTATTTATCACAAATTGTTGGCCTCCAAATAATAAATTGACAAGAAGCTTCCTGGTATGGTTTGGATCTATGTCCCCACCCTAATCTCATGTTCAATTGTAATCCCCAGTGTTGAAGGTGGCGCCTGGTGGGAGGTGATTGAATCATGGGAGTGAGTCCTTAATGAATGGTTTAGCATCATCTATTTGGTGCTTTTCTCCTGATAAAGTTCTCATGAAATCTGGTTGTTTGTGTGGCATCTTCTCCCATCTCTCTTCTTCCTACTCCAGCCGTGTGAAATGCTCACTCCCCCTTACCTTCCCCATTATTGTAAGTTTCCTCAGTCCTGCCCAGAAGCTGAGCAGATGCTAGCACCATATTTTCTGTGCAGCCTGCAGAACCATGAGCCAATTAAACATTTTTTCTTTATAAATTACCCAGTCTCAGGCATTTCTTTATACAAATGCAAGAACTAATACACTTCCATAGATCTCAATTTTATAAACTAGATGAAGGAAAACATAGTTAAATTCTGAAAAAGGAATTCAAGTTTGTAGTCTCCAAATGGATAAATTGTGGGAACTGGGGATAAATAACAACTCAGAGTTATAAACTATATGCTCTTTGAAATAAATGGCATATTGAATGTTGCCTTGGATAGTCAAAACATTTCAGAGTTTAAAATGGCCTACTAGGAAATTTACCCATAAAATAATTGTTGTTTATTAGTTTTCCAAATGCATTTAAAAAATGAATATAATGAGTATACATTTTAGGTTCAACAAGTTTGTGCTTGTTCCAATCCAAGCCAAACTTGGATTTCATGTTGCCATTAGCTCTTGAAATAGTTAACACAGAAACATACTCACCTATAGCTCCACATACCCACATGTATATAATTGACTTCTTTACAGACTGTAGCTAATTTTCTTAAAACACACAAAAGAGAAAAGTAAACAGGGTAGAAAAAGTAGGTTTAGTGACAAAAAGTAGATATTAGCATATAAGATATTTTTAGTTTTAACTTTCTCTTTTAGCTATTTGAGTTTGGGCAAGTCATTTAACCACTTTGCCTCAAATTCCTCATTTGTAAAATGGAAAATAGCAATAACATCTATATCAAAAGATTATTGTGAAAACTATGTAAGTTCATATATATATATAGAACAGGTCCTGACATAAAGTTAACTAAAGGCCGGACAAACCTCAGTTATTGTTATCAAATGTATTATCTTTCTTTTTTTTGAGATGGAGTTTCACTCTTGTTGCCAGGCTGGAGTGCAATGACGCGATCTCGGCTCACCAAAACCTTCGCCTTCCAGGTTCAAGCAATTCTCCTGCCTCAGCCTCCCGAGTAGCTCGGATTACAGGCATAAGCCACCATGCCCAGCTAATTTTGTATTTTTAGTAGAGACAGGGTTTCTCCATGTTGGTCAGGCTGGTCTTGAACTCCCGACCTCTGGTGATCCGCCTGCCTTGGCCTCCCAAAGTGCTAGGATTACAGGTGTGAGCCACCATGCCCGGCCATCAAATGTATTATCTTATACTCATTAGATTGTTACGAGCAGTGTATTTTACACATTTCTATCCATACATCCTGTATATCAAGGGCTTAATCTACTACAAACCAACTTCTAAAACACTTTATTAATGGTTTGTTCCATGTCTTCACAGTATCTCAACTGGCATTGTCCATTTTCACCTTTGCTATACTTTTACTCATACTATTATCCCCTTCAGCTGTGCCTTTCTCTCCTGCTCTGTATGTGTCTAGGAATCATTAATTATCCAAAGGCAAGATTAAGTTTACAGGTTATTTTTAGTTATATAAGGAAAAGGTGATATCATCTCCTTGGAACTTGTATAGCATTTATTATATTCTTGAAATTAAAGAACAGTTTGATTGGAGCATTGTTTACTGTTAGCTAATTAGGACCAGAATGTTCACTTTAATATAAGCAATGTCAAACCAAAATTCTTATTTATTGGCTGATATTTTTTGAAGAATTGAGGGACACGATTTAAAAACTTTATTCCCAGCTCAGTTCTGATTATCTGATAGTTTCAAAATTAACTTTGGCTCAGTTTTATTTTCCATTTACATTTATAGACATATAGTTATAATACAACTATAGTAACCTTCAAGAAAAATTATTTTTTAGTAAAATCTTCTGTGGAAAGCTTAGTTACATTGTAATTGTTCAATTGCAGAGATTTGTTTTTGTACCTACGTCTCCCACCTTATTAGTAAGTGTGATTTTTCTGTTATTTCAGTAGGAAGAGATAAGGCAAATTTTAGTTTGTAAATCAGAGAGATGAAGAAAATAAATATGAGTGTTTTTTTTTTGTTTGTTTGTTTTTGTTTTTTATTTTGAGACGGAGTCTCGCTCTGTCGCCTAGGCTGGAGCGCAGTGGCATGATCTAAGCTCACAGCAAGCTCTGCCTCACGGGTTCATGCCATTCTCCTGCCTCAGCCTCCCGAGTAGCTGGGACTACGGGCACCCGCCACCACGTCTGGTTAATTTTTTTGTATTTTTAGGAGAGACGGGATTTCACCGTGTTAGCCAGGATGGTCTCTATCTCCTGACCTCGTGATCCGCCAGACTCGGCCTCCCAAAGTGCTGGGATTACAGGCGTGAGCCACCGCGCCTGGCCAATATGAGGTCTTTATTAGAGCTGATGACCACTGGGCAAAGTCTGTTCTTGGAAGCAGCTATCTCTATTGTTTGCACAGTTGATCAGTTTTAGAGCCTGTGATCTCACCCTTCTTTTGCCTTAGGGATCCAGTGGTAGCCTTCCTTAGACTGGCTACTGGCCTTAAATGTGGACTGGTGGAATAAAGTGAGCTTATCCAGCTAGGTTCTCTCTCTTACAACACTGAGTCAGAAGTATGGAAATGATTTGCCAATTGAGAAAAAGATCAGAACTCAAAAAATTGCTATACATGTGAATCATATTATGACAAAATGAAGCTAAAATTTTTAGAAGTCAGAGAAAATTGTTGTTAAGAAATGCATTAAGAGAAAAATCTTGCAGTTTATGAAAGAGAAACAAAATGGTTGCTAAAATTCCCTGGGTTCTTGCTGCCATTCTAGGTCCCATTTGCAGTTCTTTCCCCTTCCCTTCCATCTCTAACAGTTTCTTTTTTTTTTTTTTTTTTTTTTTTTGAGACAAGACTCTGTTTCCAGACTGGAGTGCAGTGGCACGATATCTCGGCTCACTGCAACTTCTGCCTCCCAGGTCTAACAGCTTTAAGGAGATTATTTACGTATTTTTACTTTTCCACAACAGTATGTATACATTTTTTATATAAGGTGTAAGATGCCTAGGTAGGAGCAGCAGATAGTATCCATATATTACACTGATGGCCGCTAACCTGAGGAAATGAAGATTTAGAAGGAAATTTCATAGTTGTGAGAATTATTTAACACAGAAATACATTGGGAAAGGGTTTTCTGGAATGGCTTAGAAATGGAATCGTTTATACTTGGAGGAATAAATTAGATTTATGTTTGCCCAAAGAAAGTTTGAAATGCCAATCAAAGCTCTTCCACAAAAAATATACTTTATTTATTTTTTAAATGATAGTTTTCTGTGTAGTATGCATTTACAACTATTAAACTTACATTTTAAAAATGAGGCCAGCTTGATTAGCATTAGCTTTTTGATTGTCGTGCAACAAATTATAGCAAACTTAGTGGCTTGAAACAACATCCACTAATTAGTTTGAAATTTGATCATTTAGAAGTTTGGTATAGTGTGCTGGGTTTTCTGCTCAGAGTATCACAAGGCTAAAATCTACATGTTGAATGGTTTAATTCTCATCTGGAGGTTCAGTGGAAATACTACTTTTTTTCTTTTCTTTTCTTTTCTTTTTTTTTTTTTTTTTTTGAGACATGTTATCACTTTGTCACCCAGGCTGGAGTGCATTGGCACTATCTCAGCTTACTGCAACCTTCACTTCCTGGGTTCAAGTGATTCTCATGCCTCAGCCTCCTGAGTAGCTGGGATTACAAGCATGTGCCACCCTGCCTGGATAAGTTTTGTGTTTTCAGTAGAGATGGGGTTTCACCATGTTGGTCAGGCTGGTCTCGAACTCATGGCTTCAAGAATCCTCTTGTCTCAGCCTCCCAAAGAGTAGGGATTACAAGCATGAGCCACTGTGCCTGGCCTCAGTGAAAATATTACTTCTAAACTTATGCTTATTTCCTGCAGTTGTAGGGCTGAGGTTCTCATTCTCTTGTTCACTATCAATTGAGAACTGCTCTCAGCTCCTAAAGGTCACTCTTGTTCTTTGACAGGTAAAGTCTGCCATCTTCAAATCAGCAATGGCATGTAAAATCCTTCCTGAATTTCAAATTCTTGATGTTCTTTCCATAAGAAACTCTTGGCTTTTGAGGACTCTTACAATTAGGTCAGGACCACTTAAATAATCTCTGTTTTAGAGTCAACTGTGCCATAGCATAATCTAATCATGGGAATACTATCTATTTTATTCACATTCTCAGATATTAGAATAGGAAATTTGGGGAATAATTGTAGAATTCATTGCTCTGCATTCTGGTCAACAAAGGTGCCATATCAGAGGACTAGCCAATGATATCACATTGCAGGAATCATAGTTCACAGGTTTACCAGGCTTGAGTCCCTAGCCAGCTTTCTTGCAGAGCCTTTGTGCTTTAGCTAAGTCTTTCTCACATCTGGAGACAAATTCTAGTCAGTGATAAAGTGAAGAGGGCACATCTGTACCCATCTAACCCCAGCTGTTGAGCAGCAACTCCACCAAGCCTTTGTGCTCTATTTAAGCCTATCCTAGGCAGAAACACAAGCCCAAGTTCATCATATATACAAAGCATTGCCTCTCGCCCTGCCCACTTAGTGTGGCTAAGTAGCAACCTGAGATACCTTACCAAGCCTCAGATCCCAGCACATGACTCTGCCCAACTATAGATTCCAAATAACAGTGTCTCCTAACCAGGGAGGACAACCTGCAACCCTGCTTGGTCACAGAATACCACAGAGCCTAGCTAGCAACTCTGCCTGAGAGCAGAATTTAGCCAGTCATCTCACCAGAGCATGGAGCATAGACAATCGTATCATTAGACCTCAGAGAACAGAAAGTGACCCAACTCAACTAGGAAATCTGACACCAACATCTTTCTGCCTTGTGTTGCTACCAGCCAACTCATCCAGAATTTTCAGCCTAGACTAATATTAAAGAACTATTACCACCAAAGAATGTCCACAAAAGCTGAAAGAAGGATTTGTCTCATCAAATACACAGGCATCAACATAAGTACACAAGAATTATTAAAAAATCAGGAAAATACGGCACCACAGAAGAAACTATAAAGGTCCAATAATGTACCTAGAAGAAATGAAGATCTATGAAATGACTGACAAAGAATTTTAAATAATCCTTACAAAGAAGTTCAGGGAAATTAAAAAATATAGAAATGTAAATACAATTTGAAATACAATGTGTGAACAAAATGAGAATTTTGAAAAAGACATAGTAACAATTAAAAATAGAAATCCTAGAGGTAAAGAATACAATAACTGAACTGAAAAATTCAACAGAAAGCTTCAATAGCAGACTTGATTAAGTAGAAGAAAGAATCATCAAGCTCAAAGACAGGACATTTGAAATTATTCAATCTCTTTTTGAGAAAAAATGAAAAAGAATAAAGAACCATAGGAATTATGGGACACCGTAAAGTGAAGTAATATTCACATAGCAGGAGTTCCAGAAAACAAAAGAAAAGAAAGGCCTAGAAAACATATTTAAGAAATATTTGCTGAAAATTCACCAGATCTATGGAAAGATGATGACAATCCAAGTACAGGAAGCCCTCAGGTGGCCAATAAAATTCAGTTCAAAGAGGAGTTCACCAAGACATATCTCAATCAAATTACCAAAAATCAAAGACAAAGAAAGCAGCAAGAGATAAGAAACATATTGTATTGAAGGAAGCACCAATACAGCTTTCAGTAGATTTCTCATCAGGAATCCTGCAGGCCAGAAGAGAGTGGAATGATGTATTCAAGTGCTTAAGAAAGCAAACAAACAATCAAAATTTTCAACCAATAATACTTTACCCAGTAAAGTTGTTCTTACAAACTGAGGGAGAAATAAAATCTTACCCTGACAAACAAAAGCTAAGGCAGTTCATCATCACTAGGCCTGCTTCAAAAGAATTGTGAAAGGAAGTTCTTTAAGGATACTAATTAATAACAAAAACATACAAAAGTGGAAAATTCAATGGTATAAATAATACATAGTCATGCTCAGAATTCTCTAATCCTGTAAGAGTGGTGTGTAAACAATTGTATCCACACCATGAAGATTAAAAGAAAAAAATCATTTTAAACAACTGAGGTTACAATAAATTGTTTTTGAGATACAAATTATAAAAGAAAGGAAAATGTAAAAATTTGATATTAAAATCAGAAAAAGTGTTTTGAGAGGAAGGAGTGAAAGTGTAGAGTTTCTGAATGCAATTAAAGTTGTTAGCAGCTTAAAGTAACCTGCTATAAGGATAAGATGCTTTATGTAATAAGCCTATAATAACCACAAAGCAAAAACCTATAGTAGTTGCACAATATATAAAAAGTAAGGATTCAAAGCATACCACTACCAAAAACCACACAGTCACAAAGGAAGATAGAGAGGAAGAAAAAGAAATACCAAAAGACCAATCAGAACAATAAGAAAACAAATTACCAAGTGGCAGTAGCAAGTATTTGCCTATCAATAATTATGTTAAGTGTGCATGGATTAAATTCTCCAATAAAGAGACACAGAGTTGCTGAATGCGTTAAAAAAAAAGATCCAACCATATACTTTATACAAGATACTCACTTTACTAACATGGACGCACAGACTGAAAGTGAAGGAAGGGAAATAATTCCATATAAATAAAAATCTGAAGAAGGTAGGGTAATTTATACTTAGATAAAATAGTATTGAAGTAAAACATTATAAAAGAGACAAGGTGATTACATAATGATGAAGGGACGAATTCACCAAGAGGACATAACAACTGTGAATAAATACATACTACACATCACAGCACCTGAATATGTCAAGCAATTATTAAATGAGCTGAAGGAAGAGATAGACTGCAATATTATTGTAGTAGAGGAGCTCAGTACTTTCAACAATGAAAAGATAATATAGACAGAAAATCAATAAATAAATATTGGATTTAAATTATACTTTCTGCTGAAAGCTGTATTGATGCTTCCTTTAATTCATGTTTGCACACAAAACATTCTCCAGAATGGAAAATACATTAGGCCACAAAATAAATTGTACAAATTCAAGTTAATTGAAATTATATCAAGTATCTTTTGGGATCACAATGGCATAAAATATAAATAACAGGAGTAATCTTAGAGAATACAAAAATATGTGGAAACTAAACAATGTCTCCCTGAACAGCCAGTGAGTCACAGAATAAATAAAAAAGGAAGTCACAAAATGCCTTCAGTAAAATGAAAATGAAAACCAACATACTAAAACTTGTGGGATGCATCAAAAGCCATCCTATTGGGTAAATATAGAACAATAAATGCCTATATCAAAAAAGAAGGATCTCAGATAAACAATTAAGGTTAAACCTCAAGAGACTATGGAAAGAAAAACAAATTAAGCCAAAGTTAAAGGAAAGAAACGAAAAATAGAGCAGAAATAAATGAAATAGACACTAGAAAAACAATAGAAAAGATCAACAAAATTAAGAACAGTTTTTTTTGAAAAGATTAACAAAATAGACAAACCCTTATCCAGGTCAGCTAGGAAAAAAAAGAAGAGAGAAGACTCGAAAAAATAACCTCAGAAATGAAAGAGGAGAGATTACCATTGATATTAAAGAAATACAAAGGATAATAAGGTACTACTATAAACAATTATATGTTGACAAATTGGGTACTGTAGAAAAAAGGATAAATTCCAGATACATAACACCTAGAAAAGTTAAATAATAAAAATGGAAAATCTGAAAAGACCAACAATTAGTAGTGAGATTGAATCAGTAGTAAAAAGTCTCCCATAAAAAAGAAAAAGCTCAGGATCAAGCACTTTTATTGATGAATTCTAACAAACATTTTTTAAAAAACACATACCAATTCTTCTCCAACTCTTCCAAAAAATCAAAATGGAATGAACATTTTTTCTTTTTATTATTATACTTTAAGTTTTAGGGTACATGTGCACAACGTGCAGGTTTGTTACATATGTATACATGTGCCATGTTGGTGTGCTGCACCCATTAACTCACCATTTAACATTAGGTATATCTCCTAATGCTCTCCTTCCCCCCTCCTCCCACCCAACTACAGGCCCTGATGTGTGATATTCCCCTTCCTGTGTCCATGTGTTCTCATTGTTCAATTCACACCTATGAGTGAGAACATGTGGTGTTTGGCTTTTGGTCCTTGCAATAGTTTGTTGAGAATGACGGTTTCCAGCTTCATCCATGTCCCTACAAAGGACATGAATTCATCATTTTTTATGGCTGCATGGTATTCCATGGTGTATATGTGCCACATTTTCTTAATCCAGTCTATCACTGTTGGACATGTGGGTTGGTTCCAAGTCTTTGCTATTGTGAATAGTGCTGCAATAAGCATACGTGTGCATGTGTCTTTATAGCAGCATGATTTATAATCCTTTGGGTATATACCCAGTAATGGGATGGCTGGGTCAAATGGTATTTCTAGTTCTTGATCCCTGAGGAATCGCCACAATGACTTCCACAATGGTTGAACTAGTTTACCGTCCCACCAACAGTGTAAAAGTGTTCCTATTTCTCCACATCCTCTCCAGCACCTGTTGTTTCCTGACTTTTTAATGATCGAACACTTTCAAATTAATGTTGTCAGACCAGAATTAGACTAATACCAAAGCCAGACAAGGGCACTACAAGTAAAAAATCACTACAGACAAATATCCCTGATAAACATAGATGCAAAAATTCTGAACAAAACAAATTTAATAACACATTAAAGGAATAATTTACCATGACTGTATCAGGCCATTCTTACACTGCTATAAAAAAGTACCTGATACTGGGTAATTTCTGAAGAAAAGAGGTTTAATTGACTCACAGTTCTGCAGGCTGTACAGAGTCATGGCTGGGAGGCCTCAGGAAACTTTATGGCAGAAGGAAAAGGGGAAGAAAGCACATCTTACCATGGCAGAGCAGGAGAGAGAGAGAGTGAAGAGTAGGTGCCACACACTTTTAAACCACCAGGTCTCATGAAAACTAACCACTATCAGGAAAACAGCAAGGGGAAGTCTGCCTCCATGATCCAATCACCTCCCACCAGGCCGCTTCTCCAAATCAACATGAGATTCAGGTAGGGACACAGATTCAAACAACATCAACGATCAATGGATTTAACCCTGAGATGCAAGGATGGTTTAACATATGCAAATAAATAAATGTTATACACCACATGAACAAAATGATGCATGAAAATCATATGATCATCTTAATAGATGTAGAAAGAGCACGTCATCATTCTTTCATGATAAAACCTCTCACAGATTAGGTATAGAAGAAATATACCTCAACATTACAGGCCATACGTGACAATCTGTAGCTAACATCATTCTCAATGGTGAAAAGCTGAAAGCTTTTTCTCTAAGATCAGAAGTAAGACAAAGATACTCTCATCACTTCTTTTCTTTCTTTTCTCTTTCTTTCTTTCATTCTCTCTCTCTTTTTCTCTCTTTCTCTCTCTCTTTCTCTCTCTCTCCCTTTGACAGAGTCTCACTCTCTTGCCAAGGGTGGAGTGGAGTGGTGCAATCTCAGCTCCCTGCAACCTCCACCTCCTGGGCTCCAGCAATCCTCCCACTTCAGCCTCCTGAGCAGTTGAGACTACAAGTGCCCATCACAACGCCTGGCAATTTTTTGTATTTTTGGTAGAAATAGGGTTTTGCCATGTTGCCCAGGCTGGTCTCCAACTCCTAAGCTCAAGTAATCCACCCATCATGGCCTCCAAAGTGCTGGGATTACAGGCGTGAGCCACCTCACCCAGCCCTCATTTTCAATATAGTACTGGAAGGCCTAGCCAGGGAAATTAGGCAAGAGAAAGAAATAAATAATATTTTAACAGAAAAGTAAGAAGTTAAATTGTTCCTATTTGATAATAATACAATGTTTTAAATGGAAAACCCTAAAGACTCTACTGAAAAACTGTTTAGAACCGATAAAATGATTCACTAAAGTTTCAGGATACAAAATCAATGTACAAAAATAGTGAGAATTATTATATACTGATAACAAACTATCTGAAAAGGAAATTAAGAAAACAATCCCATTTGCAATTGGAACAAAATAATTAAATACTTAGATGTTAAGTTAACCAAGAAGGTAACTCACTTGTTTACTGAAAACTATATAATGCTGATAAAATAAAGAAAACACGAATAAATGAAAATATAGCAAAAATAGACCAATGACATAGCATTAAACTAAAAAGTTTTCACACAGCAATGGAAACAATTTAACAAAGTGAAGACACGACCCACAGAATGGGAGAAAATATCTGTGAACTATACATCTGATAAATGGTTAATATCCAAAATATATAAGGAAATCAAGTAACTCAATAGAAAGAAAACAAATGACCTGATTAAACAATGGGCAAAGGATCTGAACAGACATTTTTCAAAAGGAAGACATACAAATAACCCATAGATAAATGATTGATATGGTTTTGCTATGTCCCCCACCAAATTTCATCTTGAACTGTAGCTCCCATAATCTCCACATGTCGTGGGAGGAACCCAGTGGGAGGTAATTGAATCATAGAGACGGGTTTCTCCCATGCTGTTCTCGTGATAGTGAATAAGTCACATGATACATGATGGTTTTATAAAGGGCAGTTCCCCTGCACATGCTCTCTTGCCTGCCACCATGTAAGACATGTCTTTGCTCTTCCTTCAGCTTGCACCATGATTTTGAGGCCTCCTCAGCCATGTGGAACTGTGAGTTCACTAAACCTCTTTTCTTTATAAATTACCAAGTCTCAGGTATGTTTTTATTAGCAGTGTGAGAACAGACTAATACAATGATAAAATACTTAGCATTGCTAAATATTAGGGAAATACAAATTAAAACTGCAATGAGATATCACCTCACACCTCTTGGAATATCTTTTATCAAAAACAAGAACAATAACAAGTATTGTCTAAGATGTGGAGAAAAGAGAACTCTTGTACATTTTTGGTGGGAATATGAATTAGTACAGCCATTATGGAAAATGGTATGGAGGTTTCTCAAAAAACTACAAATAATACTACCATATGATCAAGTAATCTTACTTCTGGGTAAAAGGAACTTATGAAACATGTTGAAGTGATATATGCACTCTCTTGTTCATTGAAGCATTATTTACAATAGCCAAAATATGGAATCAACCTACGTTTTCATCAATGGATGAGTGGACAAAGAAAATGTGCCATATATACACAACAAAATGTTATTTAGCCTTATAAAACAGGAACAAAATCCTGTAAATTGCAACAGCACAGATGAATCTGGAGGATATAAGTGAAAGAAGGCAGTGAAATAAAGCAGGCACAAAACACAAACACTTTATGATCCCACCTATATGTAGAATATAAAAAGTTGAATCCATGGAAGTAGAGAGTTGAATGATGCTTACCTGAGGTTGGCAATCTAGAAAAGGAGGGAATAGGGAGTTGTTGATCATGGGATACAAAATTTTACACAGACAGGAGGAAGAGATTTTGAGATCTATTGCATAGCAGGGTGACTATACTCAATGATAATGTTGTGTGTATTTCAAAATAACTAAGAGTAAATTTCAGATATCCCCCCATAAAAAGTGATAGATGGTAATCATGTTACATTAATTAGCCTGATTTAATCACTTTACATTGTATACATATGTCAAAAAATCACATTTTACCCCATAAATGTATACAATTATAATTTCCAACCAAAAATAATATTAATATTAAAAAATTACTTTTGCTTAAGTTTAAAAAAGACTACATGATATAATCTTTGGTTCTGCCACCAACTGACTTTAGGCAAGTTATTGACTTTTTATAACTTTAGCTTTCTCATTTTAAAAAATTAAAACAGTGTCTTCCTCAGAATTTTTTTGAGAATTTATTGAGATATAAGTGATATGGTTTGGCTCTGTGTCCCTACCCAAATCTCACCTTAAATTGTAATCCCCATGTGTCAGGGGAGGAACCTGGTGGAAGGTGATTGGATGATGGGGGCAGTTTCCTGCATGCTGCTCTTGTGGTAGTGAGTGAGTTCTCAGAGAGCTGATGGTTTTAAAAGTGTTTTGCAGTTCTCCCTTCACTCTCTTTCTCTCCTGCCATTATGTAAGATGTGCCTTACTTCCCCTTTGCTTTCTGCTATGATTGTAAGCTTCCTGAGGCCTCCCAAACATGTGAAACTGTCAGTCAATTAACCCTCTTTTGTTTATAAATTACCCAGTCTCAGGTAGTATCTTTATAGCAGCATAAAAACTGACTAACATAATAAATAAAGGTACTAAGGAATATGATAGAATATTAGATTGGGATTAACGTTGATACTAACCAATTAACCCAAAGAACAATTATGAGAATACATCATATGGTTTGGATGTTTGTCCCTCCAAATCTCACGTTGAAATGTAATCCACAATATTGGAGGTGGGGCCTGGTGGGAGGTATTGAATCATGGGAGTGGATCCCTCATGAATGGCTTAACACTTCCCCTTGGTATTAAGTTTGTTCTCACTCAGTTCAAGTGAGATATCATTTTAAAGGAGTCTAGGATCTCTGCTTTCTCTCTCTCTAGCTCCTTCTCTTGCCATGTAATACACTGGCTCTCCCTTAGCCTTCTGCTATCATTGTAAAGTTCCTAAGGGCTCACCAGGAGCCAGATGCCAGCATGCTTTCCATGCAACCTGCAGGACTGTGAGCCAAAATAAACCTCTTTTCTTTATAAATTATCCAGTATCAGACATATCTTTATATCAATACAAATGGATTAACACAGCATGGAAGAAAGATGGAAGATTCAACATGATGTTAAAATTCAGAGGAAGATCTTTTAACAGTAAGTTTAATTTTAGGCTCATTGTACACTAACTGAACCAGTAATAGGGTGTCATATTATTTTACCACAGCTAGAATTAATTCTTACAGTTCTCTTTAGGTGGTGAAGCCTTCTTTCAGTCAGAATCAACCTTATTCAATTAACTGGGATTTACAGAGTATAGTAGCCAATACTATTGGAATTATTCAGGTGAAGTATGGGCAGCAATCTTGGTATCTGGACTCAACGTCAAAGAATTTGCACCATGGAAAATCTTTCATCAAAACCGAAAGACTCTACATTTATTTTTCTTATTTAATAGAGCTCTTAAATATAAAACAAAGAATTTTGATTACCACCAAAGGCCTATTTCTTAATAATTATAAAGGATACTCCCTCCAATGGAAAATCTTACATTTTAGAAACTATTTAAAATAATTATTCAGGATGCTCATTAAACCAGTTATAAAATTGTGGGACTGGAGACAATCATAGAGATTATCCAGCCTAACTTGATCATTTTACAGGTTAGAAAACTGAGATGTACAGTTTAATTTATGGATGACCATCAGTAAAACCCAGGAAACCTCCTCCAGACTTAATGTACTTTCTATCACATGAAACTTTTCAAACACATACGTTTTGGTATTTTGATCTGGGAATATCTTCTAATTTATCAGGATTGAGGAATTGAAATATTAATCATTCTCTATGAAATTCTAAGTCTGTTCACATTAATTATTTTCTTTGTTATCAATTATTGAAATCATCATAGCTTTTTCTTTTAACATATTTCAGTGAAATAAGTGCATTCTTCAGGTTTCTCTGGAAAGGTGTTCCAAACTTAGCTGCACATTGAAATCAACAGGGTAGTTTTAAGAAACAGAGATGCTGGCCCAGCACAGTGGCTCACGCCTGTAATCCCAGCAGTTTGGGAGGCTGAGGTGGGTGGATCACCTGAAGTCGGGAGTTCAAGACCAGCCTGACCAACATGGAGAAACCCCATCTCTACCAAAAATACAAAAATTATCCGGGCGCGGTGGCATATGCCTGTAATCCCAGTTACTCAGGAGGTGAGGCAGGAGAATCGCTTGAATCTGGGAGGCGGAGGTTGCGGTGAGCCGAGATCGTGCCATTGCACTCCAGTCTGGGTAACGAGCGAAACTCCGTCTAAAAAAAAAAGAAAAAAAAGAGAAAAAAAAGAAAAAGGAACACAGATGCTGGCATCTTTCCTCCGGAGACTTTGATTTATTTCATCTGAGATGTGATCTGGGTGGGATATTTTTAAAACCCTCTGGGTTATGCCATTGTGTAGCCAAAATTGAAAACCACTTCAAGGTCAACAAAGTAGGCAGAGTTGGTAAAAGTAATCTAACCTATAAGTGATATAATTCCAGTGTCTTCTTCTGTACATTGTGAGTTGCTGAATAATTAACAGAATATTAAATGGAGAATTGGCACATTTTGTTTCTACTGTTGCAAATTTTAGTGCTTATTAAATGTAGAAATATTTGCTAAATATTGGGAATATTACAATATGCAAGTAACGTATTTCCTGTCCTTAAGGAACTTCCTTGTGATGGTAGGATCAGATCAGGAGGCATTCATGTCATTGACAATTATAAGACAAAGGGAGGAGTGTTAAAATGCATTTTTGCATTTTGCCCATTTTGCATAACCCATTTTGCCCACTGATATAAGCAGTAGTAATAGTTGTATACAAATCATTTCTATCTACATCTAGGTATTATGGTTAATCTGATTGCAAAATATAATTTTGTGATGAACAGCTAAAGAAAAACAGATGGCTAGTTTTCAAAATCCATTCACATAACATAGATGGAGAACAGAGACTATTCCCTTCATTGTGCTGGAAGTGCATGATCTTGCATGACTCATTGGCATTAAAGAATAGTCAATACAGTTCAAGAAAAACATTTTTACAGATCCCTGGACACACCCTTTCATTCATGCTCCACTCTGGCAGCATGAATACTTCCCTCCAACAACATAGCCATGCAAATTCCTGCCAACCTATGGGGTGGGATCTAGAAGGTGTATAAATAGTAAAGGGGAACAGATGAGAACATTTGTTTTTAAAATGACCTAGAATAATTTAAAATATGAAGTCTTCAGTAGTAAAGTGAATTGAAAAACCATTTTCCCTTCTAAAGATAATATCTATTTTGTTTTTCATTTGATGTACATAGGAGGTTAATTTTTAAAAATATTTTTAAAAAGTGACAAAATCAAATATTGACAAATCAAAATATTTATTTTGTCTATTTGGTATGTATAATATGAACAATCAACTTCAAATGCTATTTTAATATAATGAGAATCATAATACAAACAATGGTTGAGGGTAAAAAATAAATCTATATGTCACAGGATTTACCAAAGTTGTGATTATAATTTTTGGAGAGAACTAGATTAAGCCCTGTGAGGTTGGGAACATTCTTAGCGACCAGTGTAGTATCTAACAAATTTAATTGTTGAATAAATTAAGAGAGGTCTTCTGCTTGTGAGCTAAATGTGCATTTGCCATTTGTCTCATTTGAAAATACTTAGAATCTGATCTTAATGTTTCCGCCTGTGTCATAGTTTTTATAGCTTTTAAAAAGAAGTTGGAGAGTGTGTTATACAAACTTTGATTTGAAAATATTAGCAGTAAAGTTGCACATAATAATTTATTATATTTTAGGATACATTCAGCTGAAAATTTTATGACTAATAGACACTCAGTCTTACAGTCAATGAACACCTAATAAAAACTTTAAAATAAAAATGTAAAATCAATTTTCATATTTTGTGTGATATTTAAAAATTACATTTGTATTTTAGTGAATAGCATATATGCATTGAAATTAAACAGCAATTTTAAAAGAATTGATTATGCTAGTATATTAGCTATATAGCCTTGGGATATATATTCTTGATCAGTGGCCTCTAATTTTTTTCAGAGCTTGTAAATGGCTCGAGGTTGGTAATAAGCACCATAAATTGTATCAATTACTTAAAATGATGCCTCCTTTTGTTTGTTTGCTTTTTTTTTGCCTCCAACATGGTGAGTGGAAAATCAGCTAGTTATATTCAAGTTTTGACAACTGCAATTAAAATCCATAGGTCTCTCAATACAGTCAAGCATTGCCTGATATTTTCATTTTCTGATAAATTTCGATAAATTCTCTTTATCACTTTGTGCCTACTGGTGTCAAGAAGTTGTAAACAATATCTTTTCCTAAATTTAAAAAAGACTAATTTAACTATTAAAGATAGGAAGGGTCCAGCTCCCTTAAATACTTTGTTGTTATATTTATGACATATATAATATTTATATCTATATTTATAGATATAAACCAGCAATATGTTTCAAGTTATATGTACATAATAAGATCCAACATTTTGCATTATGAAAATGGAGAAGTGAAATAAATGCAAAGTTTCACCTTACTCTTTCCTGCTCTTCCACTAGTCATTCAAAAATATTATTAAGATATACACAGGTAAGAAAATAGGCATTTTTATTAATGTCAATATACACTGCTCAAAAAGTATTTATGTACTTATTGATCAAAGATAAATGATTGAAAAACAGGCAGTTATTTGTTCCTCTATATCAATTTTTTTTTCTTTCAGAGAGGATCTCACTCTGCCACCCAGGCTGTAGTCCAGTGGCATAATCATGGCTCACTGCAACTCCCTGGGCTGAGGTGATCCTCCCACCTCAGCCTCCTGAGTAGCTATGATTACAGATGAATTCCACCATGCCTGGATAATTTTTTTGTATTTTTTTGTAGAGACAGGGTTTCACCATGTTGTCTAGGCTGGTCTTGAACTCCTGGGCTCAAACGATCAATCTGCCTCAGCCTCCCAAAGTGCTGAGATTACAGGCATGAGCTACTGCACCCAGTCCCACTTTATCAAATTAACTAGTATCTATCTCTATAGAATTAGTTCCTTTGGGTTTTCATATCATAAAATGTATTAAACATTAATTATGTGACAAGTTTTGTGCCAGACCCTAGGTATATAACTGTGACAAAAGCACTCAAGACTTTTGCCATTATGGAGAGGAACTGGGAAAGAGGAACAATAATCAATTTATTACAAATACTATTTGATATATAACAATGCCATTATAAAGAATTGGTGTGTTGTGCTACCAGTGTATATAACATGAGTTCTTGACCTGATTTATGGCTTATGAGAGTTCTCTCAGGAAATGAAAGTTGGCATGAATGAAAACTTTCTTCAAAGTTGAGAAAGCACTAGAGTATAGGGCACAGTTTTAGCAAAAGACTTGTGGTGGGAGAGAGGATGATTTATTTTCAGGAACTGAAAAAATGTCAGTGAAGCTGGAGCAGACAGCAAGGGTTGATTGTGTAAGACAAAGCAAGTAATGTAGGCAGCAATGAAATCTCATAAGGCATTATATACTATAGGATGGTACAAGACTTTCTTCTCAATAGGCCAACATGGTATTGAAGGGTTTCTAAGTAAGAGAGAAAAGCATGATGAAATTTTAGCTTTCAAAACATTAATGGTGGTATGAGGATAGGGTTGGAAGACAATATGAGTGGATATGGAGAGACCAGTCAGGCAATTCAGAAATCAAGCCTGGGGAAAATGAATGCCTATACTAGGGTTATGAGAGACAGGCTAAAAAAGAGTGGGTGCATTTAAGAGAGGTTTAGGAATTGAAGTCTAAAAAATTGGTTGAATATGGGAGGAAGGCTAAGCATTAGGTTTCTAATTTATCCAGTCATATGTGGATGATCATTTTGTTGAGCTAAGAAATAAGAAACACCGGAAGACAACAAAGCAGTTAATTTTGTAGAAATTGATTTGCTTTGTTCATTCACTCATTGTGTTATTTTGTTTTGGCAAGGAGAAATCAGGAATTTGTTTTTGGCCCTGTTGAGTTTGAGGTGCATTGAGATATCTAAGTGAAGCTGTTCAGTAAATAATTCCACATACAGGTTTGGAACTGATACGGCTTGGCTGTGTTCCCACACAAAATCTCATCTTGAATGGTAATCCCCATCACCCATAATCCTCATGTGTCAAGGGCAGGACCAGGTGGAGGTAACTGGATCATGGTGGTGGTTCCCCCATGCTGTTGTTGTGATAGTGAATGAGTATCATGAGATCTGATGGTTATATAAGCATCTGGCATTTCACCTGCTTGCACTCACTCTGTCCTGCCACTCTGTGAAAAAGGTGCCTTGCTTCCCCTTTGCCATGATTTAAGTTTCCTGAGGCATCCCCAGCAATGCAGAACTGTGAGTCAATTAAATCTTTTTTGTTTATAAATTACTCAGTCTCAGGTATTTATTTATAGCAGTATGAGAACTAACTAATACAGAAACCCAGTAAAATTATCTGGGGTTAAAACGTAAATTTGCAAGACGTTGGTGTCTAGTTGGAATTGAAGCAGTAGACTTGGATGAGAGAACAGAATGAGAAAAAGGCTTACAGTCTAGCCATAAAAAACTCTAACATCTAACAGTTGGGTTGAGGAGGCTGAGAGATGAAAAGGTTAGTATAAGCAAGAGGTGTTTGTAATGGAGGAAAAACTGGGGAAGGTTTGAAGAAGGAAGAGCTAACCAAAAATATTGAAAACCAGCTGAGAGGATAGATCGGCAGTGTGTTTTTTTATTGGAGTATATTCCTATTCAAAATCAGGTCAATAACTTAGAAGGCTGAAAAAAAATAGTCTGACATGAAATTTGACAGTGTAGTTGTCATTGGTGGTAAATAATTTATTTTTGGTTTTATTTTTGTTTTTAGGCTGATGGGAAATACTTAAGGATTTAAAATTCTGATGAAAGGGATCCAAGTGAAAGGAAGATTCTGCTGAGAATATTGAGATATTGATATGCATTTTGTGTTCACTATACTTTTCCGTTTCCTTTTCTGAGAAGAGAGCCAGGTCTTGGCAATTTCTTCAAAGGATGGTTGACTGTGCCTTTCAGAATCTTGTTTTTCATGAAGTCTGAGCTCCTTGAGAGGATTATTTCATAGGGGTAGAAAGTGATGGGAGGGGTCTACCTAATGGGGCAGAGTAGGGGAAAGTTCACAAAACGGATATGTGTTGCTTTTGGGTATCTAAACAAGAGTTCCTCATGTAATCATACTGGAATTCCTGTGAATAGAAGCTGATGATCTTCAAGGTTCTATAGACTGTTGCCAGAAGGTTATGAGAAGAAGAGAGTAAAGGAGCTTGGTAATTATTGCCAGGGATGAGTGCATTGCATGCTAGTTGATTGGCTTTTTCTCACCAAAAGTGAAAGTTACCCATGTTCAGCTTGTAGGCCCAGACTAGTCAAAGAGTAGTTGTTTCTTAAATATCCGTGTACGGCCTTCCATCTTATGTAAAATTCATCTGTAATTTTTCCTTATGTGTTTTTTCTACATTGAATTATAACATATTTTATTGTTTTGATTATGTTTCCATTTGTTGAGCATATTCTACTCTCTTTTTATGTTACTTTCATCCAGCCAGGGTTTTATAGATTATACTATGTTAGCATTTAAAGATTTAGCTGTCTATTTTTGAATAGTATTATTTTTCAGTGTTGTGTTGCTAATGGGCAATAAAGGGATGTTTAGCTTTTGAAAGAAAATAGCCAGCCTCTAAATGGCTGACTCAATGTTGTTCTCTGTGCATGTGATCTCTTGATTTTGTAGATGATAAGTTTATAGTAAAGCTCATTTAAACACTAGATCTTCAATCAGATTTTAGATCATCCAGTATTCAGAAGGTGATCATAATATGTTCAATTGCTATTCTTATACATTACCAGTACAAATGTAGATTAAGGAGGATTCAATGCACCAAATCTCATATTTTTATAGATAAAACATGAAATTTCTATATTTTTATTCCCTATTACGAGCTTCATAATTAGATTTCTCTAAAACCTTCAGTAATTTTGGAATTATGTGTGTGTTCAATAAGCATCTATTCACCACACTGTAATCTCCATGTAGGCCAGGATGTCATAGTGAACAGAATGTTTGCAGTGACTTAGTGTCTGAAAAATAGCAAACCCTCAGTCAATATTTATTTGAATGAATGTGTGAATGGATGGATAAAACCATTTGTTTCAGTACTTCAAGGTATTAAGATGTTGCCCAAACAACTTATCTTTTAATTAAATTCTTATCCTTTCATTTATTCATGTATTTATTTGAAATCTCGTCTGTGCCAGACATAGTACTGGTAGCTGCTTTCACAATTTCCAGTGTAAGATGCATGCTGATCATACTTAGAAACCTATTGCGTAGACTGCCCAAGGAAATTTCCAGACACAGAGGATGTTTGGCTGTGCAAACAGTGGCCCTCTGCCTTTCCATGTGTCCTAGAAAGAAATTCAGAGAAGGAAACAGCAGTAACTATTCGACTGCAAATATGTTTTAGTGATTATATGTAAGGAGAACTACACTGGCCACTGGCCGCATTTACTGTAGTAATAAATAAGGAGTCCTGGGAAAGGTTGGACAAGAACACATGTTTGGATTAAACAGTTCTGTTATGAAAAAGACAGATTGCTGTAAAGGTACTTCAGCCAGGAGATTCACTCACTGGCAGCTGCTATTATTAAAGCAGTAACAGAAAAAAAAATTTCTTTAGTGTGATATTTGTATCACCTTTGCTGTTCATGCATACACAATTGGACATTTCCACAGTAACTCAGGAGGAAATTCATTCTAATCCACTTGAAAGCATGGCTATGTGTTGTTCTGGTATCCTTACTTATTAGTTCACAGAACAGGTAAATTAACATTTACTGAGAGTGGGGCCATGCCAGGGTTTTATATATCTTCTCACATTGGCGATTCCTCAGGGATCTAGAACTAGAAATACCATTTGACCCAGCCATCCCATTACTGGGTATATACCCAAAGGACTATAAATCATGCTGCTATAAAGACACATGCACACATATGTTTACTGTGGCACTATTCACAATAGCAAAGACTTGGAACCAACCCAAATGTCCAACAACGATAGACTGGATTAAGAAAATGTGGCACATATACACCATGGAATACTATGCAGCCATAAAAAATGATGAGTTCATGTCCTTTGTAGGGACATGGATGAAACTGGAAATCATCATTCTCAGTAAACTATCACAAGGACAAAAAACCAAACACCGCATGTTCTCACTCATAGGTGGGAACTGAACGATGAGAACACATGGACACAGGAAGGGGAACATCACACACCGAGGCCTGTTGTGGGGTGGGGGGAGGGGGGAGGGACAGCATTAGGAAATATACCTAATGCTAAATAAGGAGTTAATGGGTGCAGCACACCAACATGGCACATGTATACATATGTAACAAACCTGCACATTGTGCACCCGTACCCTAAAACTTAAAGTACAATAATAAAAAAAAAATTATATTCAGCAACTTATAGCAGTTATGCATAAAGATGAAAACATTTAGACTCAGAGATTTTAATTTGCCCATGTCACACAGCTACTAAAACATGAAGTTAGAATTTGATTCCAATTCACTGAAAGTCAAAATTTCATGACTATCCCTTTATGCCACATTGGCCAAATAGATACAGAATAATACCTGTTCCAGTCCTTAAAGAAAATCCAGGTGTATAATAAAGTAAATAAATCAGCATATAATACCCAGCGTCCATGCAGATTAATTTCATTAATGAAAGGGTGATTCATTATTAGGAAATTCACCATATTAATTAATTTCATTAACAAATTAAAGAAGAAAAAATAAGCAATTACATCAAGAAATGGTCCCTCCAAAAAGCATTTGATAAACATCAACAGCATTTATTCTTGATAAAAGCCAATAAATAATAAAAGGGAACTTCCAAAATGTAATTAAAAATTAGTAACAGTTAATTGTTCATATATACATAAATGACTGTATTCCACAAGTGTTAGTTTGGAAAGAAGTTAGGATAATTTCTATTACCACTATTGTTCAAATAATTTTTGGAATTTCTACCAAATACAATATGTTAAGCACAATTAATCACACTAAATATCACAAAAGGAGGGTCAATATCATAATTATTCTCAGATGATATTAATGTACTCCTAGAAAATTTTATTAAAATTTGTTAAATCTAATAAAATAAATGCTATTTATTAAGTGACTAGGTACAAGACAAAGAAAGCTCAATAGTTTTTCTTTATGCTAAAAGTCAAAATCAATAATACCAATATACAATTAAGAAAGATATTCTTTGTAGAATGTTACTCTAGATATAATAAAAATTTAAATAATAGAATGATTAACTCATTATAGTAAATTTTATTGATGTAATATACAGCTAGCAAAAATGATAGAAAGTGTGTACTTAGTTGAAAAAGATGTTCATGACATACATGACATAATAAGACTAATATGTACATAATTTATGTTTGTGAGGAGTATAGGTTTATATATTCATGTGAAGAATATGCATGATTTATATGAAAATCATGGCATTATATCTCTATGTGTATATATATGCATGTGTGAATTCAGTGGTAGAATTCATTAGTGAAGTCGTCAAGTCTTGGCTTTCTTTGGTGGGAAACTTTTTATTATTGATTCAATCTCCTTACTCATTATTCATTTTTTCAGATCTTCTATTTCTTCATAATTCAATATTGATAAATGGTATGTGTCAAGGAATTTATCAATTTCTTCTAAGTTATGCAATTTGTAGGCATATAATTGTTCATGATAGTCTCTTATGATTCTTTGGATTTCTGTGGTATCAGTTTTAATGTCTTTATTTTTATTTCTGATTTTATATATTTGAGTTTTCTCTTTTTTTTCTTATTTAGTCTAGCTAAAGGTTTGTCAATTTTACCTTTTTAAAATACCATCTTAGTTTAATTGATCTTATCTATGGTTTTTCTTGTCTCTATTTCATTTATTTCTACTCTGGTATTTACCATTTCCTTCCTTCCACTAACTTTGGGCTTAGTTTGTTCTTGTTTTTCTAGTTCCTTGAGGTGCAACATTACATCGTTTATTTGAGATCATTCTATTTTGATGTAGACTTTTTATTTCTATTGACTTTCCTCTTAGAACTGCCTTTGCTATTTCTCATGGGTTTTAGTGTGTTGTGTTTTCAGTTTAGTTTGTCTCAAGACAATTTTTAATTTACCTTTTAATTTATTCATTGACCTCTTTGTTCTTCAGGACCACATTTAATTTCCATGTATGTGTGAATTTTCCAAAATTCTTTCTGTTATTGATTTCTAGCTCTTTTTTTATTGTGGTCGTTAAATATATTTGACATGATTTCAATCTTCTTAAATTTGTTAGGACTTGTTTTGTGGCATAACATATAATCTGTCCTGAAGAATGTTCTATATCCACTTGAGAAGAATGTATATTCTGCAGCTGTTGGTTAGAATGTTCTGTATATGTCTGTTGGATCCATTTGATGTAAACTCTATTTTAAGTCTGACGTTACCTGAATTATTTTTTTGTCTGGATGATCTACTGCTGAAAACAGGGTCTTGAAGTCCCCACAATCATCATATTACAGTCTATTTTTTCTTTCAAATTTATTAATATTTGCTTGATATATTTACTCGCTCTGTCAGATGCCTATATATATGTATATATGTACAACTGTTATACCCTCTTGCTGAATTGACCTCTTTATCATTATATAATGACTTTCCTTCTCTATTTTTATAATTTTTGACTTAAAGTCTACTTTATCTGATATAATTACAGCTACTCCTGCCCTCTTTTGGTTTCCATTTGTGTGAAAGATCTTTTTCCATCCCTTCACTCTCAGTTTATTGTGTCCTTACAGGTGAAGTTAGTTTGTTGTAGGTAGTATATAGTTAGGTCCTGTTTTTATTTTAATCCATTCAGCCACTCTATGTCTTCTGATTGAAGAATTTAATCCATATACATTCAATATAATTATTGATAGGTAAAGATTCAGCACTCTCATTTTGTTAATTTTTTAAGTTTTTTTTGGGGATACTTTGTTCCTTTCTTTCTCTCTTGCTGTCTTCCTTTGTGTCTAAACGTTTTTCTCTAGTGCTGTTTTCATTCCCAGTTTTTATTTCTTGTGCATCTACTACAGGCTTTTGCTTTGTGGTAACCATGAGGCTTACAAAAACATATTATAGTTATAGCAGGTTATTTTAAGTTGATGACAACTTAACTTTGACTGCGGGGGTGGAGAGGAACCTCCACACCCCTCTCTATGTGAAGATGGGGAGAAAGTGTTTGAGGTTTGAAGAGCTTGGTCATGTGAAGTAGTCATTTAGGGAAGAGGGAAGTGAATGTACCATGCAAATGTATTACTTTTGCTGTTGAAACAAATACTTGGGGAAAAATAGTAAAATGCAGCTAGCATTAGTTTAAAATTCTCTTTATAAGAGTAAGTCTTTCTTGTACTTTTGCCCTTTCCCTTTTTCTTTCTAACAACCTATTTTGGCACTTACTTCTCCAAGTTAATCACCATCATGTGCCCCCAACCCAATATTTCTCATGTTCTTCCATAAGCCATCTGCTTTTTCCTTGAGATTGCATCTTTTTATCTCTTCTTACCACTATCCAATTCACTCCAAGTTTTGCTCAGTATCCACTATGCTGCTGTTCACTGCAGGTGACAAATCAACTCACACTAGTTAAGAGAGTAAAGGCACGGAATTTATTGGCTCATATGATAGGCCAGATGTAAAGAAGTTTCAGAATGAGTTGACCTAGAGTCTCAATGACATAGCCATGAATTTAGTTTCCTTTAATCTCTCCCTGCTGTTATCTACTCTTCTAGCTTTATCTAAGTCGATGTTTCTCAACTGGGGAAGATTTTGCCCCTGAGGGGACACATTTGACAATATCGGAAACATTTTTTATTGCCATGACTGGAAGAATGCCACTAGCATCTAGTTTCATAGGCCAGTTTCATGTCCTATAATATCCCCACAGTAAAGAATTATCTGGCCCAAGTAACCCTGATATGTCATTAAATAATCGTTGTAGTAGCAATAAGGGCTATACATTTTATTCACATCCAGTAGGAAAGGAACAGAGGGCTGTCATTCTTCTGTAGTTTGTTTGTGAGAGTGAGGAAACTTCTTAGAAGCCCTCTAAATTCTTTCTCATGTCTCATAAGACCAAGTTGGCTAAAGGACTCATCCCAATCACTGCCAAAGGGGATTGGATTATTTTAAGTATCTTCAATAACAATAAATCAGAATGCAGCCTTGGTCACAAAATTGTACTGGTGCTATTTGTTGGGGTGATAAACTGGATATTGGGGAGTCAACAATAATCACTATATCAACTACATTTTTAACTAATCTATGCTAGTAAATGTATTAATAAATATAGTTTTAAGGAGTTAACAGGTGATTTCTGTTTATGTGACATGCTAGATATTCAACTGTCTTATTTTGTTTTTACATCTAAGAGGTGCAAAGTAGGCAAGAAAGCCCAGAGAGTTAGATAGATTATGCTTCCCTTTATACACATTGTCAGCATCAGCACTCTCTTAGGTTTGGGTCGGTGAATACCTCACTTTAGAAGAGAGAAGGTTAAAATGAGAAATAAAAATACTGTTGGAGAACAAGTTCCAGATGTCCACTGAGAGCATTCCTCAGGTACATAGTAACCTTTTTGCTCAGTGGAGCTGCAGAAAGCATTCAATTAGCAGTTACCTGGCAGCCAAAACACTCAGCACAGCACCAACTCATGAAAAATGTGAAGGGTCAGGCCATTGTTTTTCCTTTTTTTTCCCCCAAATCTTGGGTACCAGATAACTTATTTATTTACATAATTAAAAGCAATATCTTTTAATGCTAAGATTTCAGAACTGTAGTGTACTGAGGAGAAAGATAGTTTATGGCAGATAGAATTTGTGTGTGTTTGTGTACATACCTGCACCTCTCAAGTCAACCTAGGCATCCAGAGACTAGTCACACTTTTGCAATGAACCAGCTGTGTGGGCAAGTCAATGAACCCTTGGAACATTTCCCTCTTTTGTAAATGAGAGGTTTGGGCTAGAAGATTTCTGATGTCTGTGCTTCAACATTCTTACAGCTTATGACCAAAGCATTTACCTACGCATATCTTGCTGAAGACTTCTGAAAAAAAGATTATTTCATAGTTTATACATCCTCATAGAATTAAATTTAACTATGTTTGAAGAAGTCATTCGGATGCTTTATGCCTTATAATTCCCTTGCAGGGCTACCAATAAATGTCTATCCAAATCAATAAACATTTATTGGATGCCCCTTGTGTGCAAAGGATGCTGCTAGGCACTAGGAAATGCATAATCATGTGGCATACAAAGGCATAACTACAATTCTTTCATGTCACATTTTGTATACTTATCTGTCCTTTCACAGTAGCTCTAGGGGAGTATGTGGATGTACCATATGCTACCTTAGTCTATTGGGACTGTTATAACAAAAGACCATAAACTTGGTAGCTTATAAACAACAAAAATTTATTTCTCACAGTTCTAGAGGCTGGGAAGTTCAAGATCAAGGTGCTGGCAGATTTGGTATCTGGTGAGAAACCACGTTCTGGTTCACAGATGGTGCCTTCTTGCTGTGTCCTAACATATTGAAAGAAGAGAGAGGTCTCTCATAAACATCTTTTATAAGGGCTCTGTGATGGTTAATAATGAGTGTCAACCTGATTGGATTGAAGGATACAAAACATTGATCCTGTGTGCCTCTGTCAGGGTGTTGCCAAAGGAGATTAATATTTGAGTTAGTGGGCTGTGAAATGCAGACCCACCCTTAATCCGGGTGGGCACAATATTATCAGCTGCAAGCCCAGCTAGAATATAAGCAGGCAGAAAAATGTGAAAGGAGAGACTGGCCTAGCCTCCCAGCCTGCATCTTTCCCTTCTGCTGTAGGCTTCTTGCCATAGAACATCGAACTCCAAGTTCTTCAGTTTTGGAACTCGGACTGGCTCTCCTTGCTCCTCAGCCTGCAGAGAGTCTATTGTGGGACCTTGGGATCACGTGAGTTAATACTTAATAAACTCCCTTTTATATAGATGTGTTAAGAATGGAGTTCTTTCATTGGTTTTGCGGGTATCTGGAGTTGGCTCCTTAATCTAATTAGACCCAAAATGCTAAGGATTCTGCTTCTAATAGTATGGAGAACACTGAGAGTCCTTGGAATGAACTATTTAAAGATTTATGCAAAATAAATGCATTTAACAATCCTGATTGATCAGTCGTGAGAGGCAAGGAGTTTAGTGACTCTATATGTAATGCCTTTGGCCATATGTGGAGAACCAAGGAACATAATGAAGATGGATGGCTGTTCCTAAGTTCAGTGGACAATGTGATGAAAGAAAATGATGAACTCAGGGTTTAGAAGCACATACTGAGCTTCAAATCTGTTAAGATTGCCCTGAGTGAGAGTCTTATCTCCAGTAGAGAAAGAGCTGAAATAGTGGAGAAACAGATACAAGCTCTTATCATGAGAATGGCTGACCTGCAACTAAAAATGCATGCACAGCCATGCCAGATGTCGACTGTTAAAGTGAGGGTATTGATTGGAAAAGAAGGAAACCCTACGACTTGGAATGGGGTTGTGTGGGGGACCCCGATGAAGCTGGGGACATTGAGTTTGTAAACTCCGATGAAACTTTTTGCCAGACAAGACAGCTTCACCATCCCCAGCAGTGGCAACATCCCCTCCCCAACTGATGCTGCCATCAGCCTTGCCACCTTTGTCTGAGGAGATAAACCCTGTGCTGCCTGAGGCAACAGTGATGGCCTCCCCTGAGGCAGTTGCCAGGCAAGATTTTGTTGATTCTCTTCAGAAGCCACCCCCAACATCCCTGTTTGCTTCTAGACCTATAACTAGATTAAAGTCCCAGCAGGCCCTTAGAGGTGAAGTTGAGAATGTGATCCATGAGGTGGTGTGCTACACTATGAAAGAACTGCTCGAGTTTTCTAATTTGTATAAAGAGAAATCTGGAGAACAGGCATTGGAATGGATATTAAGGGTATGGGATAATGGTGGAAGGAACATCGAGTTGGATCAGATTGAATTTATTGATTTGGGTCCACTAAGTAAGGACTCTGCATTTAATGTTTTAGCTCAAGGAATTAAAAAAGGTTCTAATAGTTTATTTTCTTGGTTAGCTGAAATATGGATTAAAAGATGGCACACCGTGAGTGAGCTGGAAATGCCTGATATCCCTTGGTTTAATGTAGAGGAAGAGATCCAAAGGCTTAGGGAGGTTGGTATGTTGTAGTGGATTAGTCACTTCAGACCTACTCATCACAGCTGGAAGGGTCCAGAAGATATACCCTTGACCAATGCCTTGTGAAATAGATTTGTGAGGACAGCACCTGCATCTTTGAAGAGCCCTATGATTGCTCTTCTCTGTAGGTCAGATCTAATGGAGGGAACTGCAGTCACCCAATTACAAAATTTAAATACAGTGGGAATAACTAGATTCCAAGAAGGCAGGGGCCAAGTGGCAGCACTCAACAGTCAAAGGCAAGGTGGGTGTAATTACAGTAATGAACAGCAGAGACAAAGCGGCAATCAGAATAGTCTGACTATTAGAGCTCTGGCATTGGCTAATTGATCATGGTGTTCCTAGATGTGAAATTGATAGGAAGGCTGCTGCATTCCTACTTAATTTATAAAAGCAGAACACTTCTAGGTTGAATGGACAAAATACTAATTTGAATTATAAAAACAGAGAATCATGGCCCTTCAATCAATTTCTAGACTTGAGCCAGCTTACAGACCAAGAACCCCTTGAATGAAGGGGAGGCCAGGTACCCTTGAGGAAGGACCCCACTACATTATCAACAATGTATACTGTTAATCTTTCTCCCATCCGTCCCCATGGAGACGTCCTGCCTTTTACCGGGGTAACTGTGCAGTGGGGAAAGGGAAATGATCAGACATTTCAGAGACTACTGGATACTGGCTCTGAGCTGACTTAGATTCCAGGGAACCCAAAACGTCATTGTGGTCTTCCAGTTAAAGTAGGGGGTTATGGAGGTCAGGCAATTAATGGAGTTTTAGCTCAGGTCTCAATTACAGTGGGTCCAGTGGGTCCCCGGACTCATCCTGTGGTCATTTCCCCAGTGCCAGAATGCATAATTGGCATAGACATACTTAGCAGCTGGCAGAATCCCCACATTGGCTCCATGATTGGTAGGGTGAGGGCTATTGTGGTGGGAAAGGCCAAACGGAAGCCATTAGAGCTGCATCTACCTAAAAAAAATGAGTAAATCCAAAACAATATTGCATTCCTGAAGGGATTGTGGGGATTAGTGCCACCATCAAGGACTTGAAAGACACATAGATGGTGATTCCCACCACATCTCAGTTCAACTCTCCCATTTGGCCTATGCAGAAGACAGATGTATCTTGGAGATTGACAGTGGATTATCATAAGCTTAACCAAGTGATGCTGTAGCAGATGTGGTTTCACTGCTTGAGCAAATTAATACATTTCCTTGTGCCTGGTAGGCAGCCATTGACTTGGCAAATGCATTTTTCTCCATTTCTGTCCATAAGGCCCACCAGAAGCAATTTTCCTTCAGCTGTCAAGGCCAGCAATATACCTTTACTGTCCAACCTCAGGGGTATATCAACTTTCCAGCCTTGTGTCATAATCTTATTTGGAGAGACCTTGGTTTCTTTTCACCTCTGCTAGATATCACACTGGTTCATTACATTGATGACATTATGCTGATTGGATCCAGTGAGCAAGAAGTAGCAAACACACTGGACTTATTGGTGATACTTTTGCATACCAGAGGATGGGAAGTAAATTTGACTAAAATTCAGGGACCTTCTATCTCAGTAAAATTTATAGAGGTCCAGTGGTGTGGGGCCCACTGAGATATTTCCTGTAAGGTGAAGGATATGTTGCTGCATTTGGCCCCTCCTAAAACTAAGAAAGAGACACAATGCTTTGTGGGCCTATTTGGATTTTGGAGGCAACACATTCCTCATTTGAGTGTGTTACTCTGGCCCATTTATCAGGTGACCTGAAAGGTTGCCAGCTTTGAGTGGTGTCCAGAAGAGGAAAAGTCTCTGCTACAGGTCCAGGCTGCTGTGCAATCTGCTCTGCCACTTGGACGATATAACTTAGCAGATATAATGGTGCTTGAGGTGTCAGTGGCAGATAGAGATGCTGTTTGCAGCCTCTGGCAGGCCCCCATAGGTAAATCACAGCAGGGGCCTCCAGGATTTTGGAGCGAGGCCCTGCCATCTTCTGCAGATAACTAGTCTCCTTTTGAGAGACACCTCTTGGCCTGTTACTGGGATTTAGTGGAAACTGAATGTTTGATTGGGTCATCAAGTCACCATGTGACCTGAACTGCCTATTATGAACTGGATGCTTTCCTACCTATCTAGCCTTAAAGTGGGTCGTGCACAGATGCAGTCTATCATCAAATGGAAGTGGTGCATATGTGACTGGGCTCGAGCAGGTCCTGAAGGAACAAGTAAGTTATATGAGGAGGTGGCTCAAATGCCCATGGTCTCCACTCCTGTCACCGTGCCTTCTCTCCCACTGCCTGCACCGGTGGCCTCATGGTGAGTTCCCTAAGATCAGTTGACAGAGGAAGAGAAGGCTAGAGTCTGGTTCACAGAGGGCTCTCCACGATATGCAGGCTTAACCCAAAAGTGGACAGCTGCAGCATTACAGCCCCTTTTTAGGACATCTCTGAAAGACAGCCGTGAAGGAAAATCTTCCCAGTGGGCAGAACTTCAAGGAGTGAACCTGGTTGTGCACTTTGCATGGAAGGAGAAGTGGCCAGATATGTTATTATATACTGATTAATGGGCTGTAGCCAATGGTTTGGGTGGCTGGTCAGGGACATGGAAGAAGCATGGACAAAGAAATTTGGGGAAGAGGTATGTGGATGGACCTCTCTGAGTGTTTAAAAACTGTAAAGATATTTGTATCCCATGTGAGTGCTCACCAAAGGGTGACCTCAGCAGAGGAAGATTTTAATAATCAAGTGGATAGGATGACCCTTTCTGTGGACACCATTCAGCCTCTTTCCCCAGCCACCACCACCATTGCCCAATGGGCCCATGAACAAAGTGTCCATGGTGGTAGGGATGGAGGTTATGCATGGGCTCAGCAACATGGACTTCCACTCACCAAGGCTGACCTGGCTACAGCCACTGCTGAGTGCCCAATCTGCCAGCAGCAAAGACGAAGACTGAGCCCTCAATATGGCACCATTCCTCAGGGTGATCAGCCATCTACCTGGTGGCAGGTTTATTATATTGGACCTCTTCCATCATGGAAAGGGCAGAGGTTTGTCCTCACTGGAATACACACTTCCTTTGGATATGGGTTTGCCTATCCTGCACACAATGCTTCTGCCAAGACTGCCATCCATGAACCGAGGAATTCCTTATCCACCGTCATGGTATTCCACACAGCATTGCCTCCAACCAAGACATTCACTGTATGGCTAAAGAAGCAGGGCAGTGGGCTCATACTCATGGAATTCACTGGTCTTACCATGTTCCCCATGATCCTGAAGCAGCTGGAATGATAGAATGGTGGAATGTCATTTTGAAATCAAAATTACACCACCAACTAGGTGACAATACTTTGCAGGGCTGGAGCAAAGTTCTCCAGAAGGCTATTTGTTCTGAATCAGCATCTAATATATGGTACTGTTTCTCCCATAGCCAGGATTCATAGGTCCAGGAAGCAAGGGGTGGAAGTGGAAGTGGCACCAGTCACCATCACCCCTAGTCATCCACTAGCAAAATTTTTGCTTCCTGTTCCCACGACATTACATTTTTCTGACCTAGAGGTCTTAGTTCCAGAGGGAGGAATGCTGCCACCAGGAGATACAACAAAGATTCTATCAAACTGAAAGTTGAGATTGCCACTTGGATACTTTGGACTTCTCCTACCTTTAAGTCAACAGGCTAAGAAGAGAGTTACAGTGTTGGCTGGGGTGATTGACCCAGACTATCAAGATGAAATTGGTCTACTACTCCACAGCAAAGGTAAGGAAGAGAATGCATGGAATACAGGAGATCCATTAGGATGTCTCTTAGTATTACCATGTCCTGTGATTAAGATCAATGGAAAACTACAACAGCCCAATCCAGGGAGGACTACAAATGACCCAGACCCTTCTGGAATGAAGTTTTGGGTCACTCCACCAGGAAAAAAACCCCACTACCTGCTAAGGTGCTTGCTGAAGGCAAAGGGAATACAGAATGGGGAGTAGAATAAGGTAGTCATAAATAACAGCTATGACCACATGACCAGCTGCAGCAATGAGGACTGTAATTGGGTCCTGAGTGTTTCCTTCTTCTTTTGTTAAAAACATGTTTGTGCATGTATACACTTGTACTAAGAAAAGATCTTCATTTTATTTCCTCTCTTTATCATATGACATATGATTTATTGACTTCACCTCAGCATTTAGATATTGTTAACTTTTTGCAATAGTATTGGGGTTGGGGATTGGTGCGTTTCTGGTTGTACAAAGGAAAGTTGTATTATGTTAGGTGTGATTATGACCTTATCATTGTCTTTTTTTGAAGATTAAGTATGATCTCAGGAGATGTATATGGGATCAGGTTGACAAGGGGTGGACTTGTGATGGTTAATACTGAGTGTCCATTTGAAAGATACAAAGTATTTATCCTTGGTGTGTCTGTGAGGGTGCTGCCAAAGGAGATTAATATTTGAGTCAGTGGGATGGCACAGGCAAACCCACCCTTAATCTGGATGAGCACAATCTAATCATTTGCTAGCGCAGCTAGAATATAAGCAGGCAGCAAGATGTGAAAAGAGAGCCCGTCCTAGCCTTTCAGCCTACATCTTTCCCCAATGCTGGATGCTTCCTGCCCTCGAACGTCAGACTCCAAGTTCTTCAGTTTTGTAACTCGGACTGGTTTTCCTTGCTCCTTGGCCTGTAGATGGCCTACTGTGGGACCTTGTGATCGTGTGAGTTAATACTTAATAAACTCACATAAATATTGACATGTATATATACACACATATATAATTATGTATATATACATATATATATATTCTATTAGTTCTGTCCCTCTGGAGAAGCCTGACTAATACAGGCTCTTATCTCATTGATGAGGGGTCCACCCTCATGAACCAGTCACCTCCCAGCAGCCCCACCTCCTAATGCCATTACCTTGGGGATTAGGATTTCAACATAGAAATTTTGGGGGTACACAGAGACTCACTTCATAGCATATGCATAATTTTAACATAAGATGACTTTTTTTCTTGCAAGCAAAGATGTATTTTAACCAATTTTGATGAAATTGTGCAGCATATAACTACATAAGTATTAAAACGTTCAATGATATCATTGGTACTCTATTAAATTTTCCATTTGATAGTTTTTAGGCCTTATTTCTATTTAGCACTATTTCGTTATATCATGATGCATTAAATTGTGTTGGTTAAGACGATGAATTTTAAAACTAGACTACAGATTTGAATCCTCACTATGTCATTTAGTAGCAGTGATCTTGGGTAGAATACGTAAAATCTCTGTATCTCATTTCATTATCCATAAAATGTGGGTAGAAGTAACACCCAGCCCATAGGGATGTTATGAGGATTAAATTGATTATTCCATTTGAAGTGTTGGTAACAGTGCCTGGAACATGGTAAGAGTTCAAAAAACATTAGCTATTGCTATTATTATTTCCATTTTTCCTGGTAATTTTATAATAAAAATCAATGGAAAGATAGGATTTGGAAAACTATATTAACTCAAGTATTTTATTAGACATATTAATTTTATTGAGAAATATTTGCAATTATATGTGCATGTGCATATATATGTATATATATCTGAGGTTGAGTAACCATATAATTTATAACTCAAAGATGGATTGTGTTGTACCTAATAATTTTACTTAATGGTGGGTCATCGTGTGCAAATGTGAGCAAGTGTCTCTCTCTACCAAGTCCAAAACTTTCAATTCCCTTAAATTTTTATAAAAATTTGGGTCTCTGAAAGGAGAAAACTTTTCCAGAGAAAAACACTTTGTGAAACAATTATTTACTTCATATTACAGCAAGAAGGAGAGGAAGGAGAGCATATAAACTATGATTTAATGATGCTCTTGCAGCTGGGCAGTCTGACTTGGAGGGAAATGAGGGATTAGTTGATGAGCTGGAAAGAGTCAGTAGGTATATGTATTTGAGTACTGTGTGTGGACGGGGTGAGGACAGAGCAGAGAAGCAGGTGTGAGAAGGTGGAAACAGGGCACACTGTGAAAACAACAAGAAATGTGTTTTGGGGTAAGTGGTAGGATAAGGGAAGGTAAAGCGTTGTTTACAAGTCTGTGCTTGTAGCTGAGCCTCTCAGACAAGGCAGCACCAGGAAGTGCTGATGTGTGCATTTCAGAACATTGTTTGGAAATGATTCATTTTGTTTAGACCCAGACACAGGATCAGAGCTGGAAGGGGCCTAAAAATTCTGTCTCCACAATCATCCAAAACAGATGATGGTTGTCTATGCTAATTATAAAGCCTCCTAAAGGAGGTTTTTCACCATCTAATAAAACGAGACCATAAGTGACAGCCATCATCAATATACGTACGTTTCAGTAGTTACTAAGGCAAGTACAAAGACAATGATATTTAATGAATTAACATTTGCATCAAACTGGACAATCCTATTACATTCTAATTTCTCTTATTCTAATTTTATTTGATTCACCAATTTAAAATGAAAAATATTTTTTATTTATTCATTTTAAATTAGAAAATACATGTGTTTATGCCTTCCTCATTTGTCCTACTGGCTTTGATGTTTTAACTTTTGTTCTCAAAAACTCAGCTTTAGTATTAGACTCCTGGGCCAATTGCATCTGTCATTCTCTAGTCACGATAATTGTTAAGGGATGGAAAAGCATAATGAAATGAAGATGTTCCTTTCTGTATCATCTTGAATTATTTTCTTACAGGACTTTGCAGGAGAGGTGGAATGGAAAGAATAAAGAACAAATCAAAGGGTAAAATCAAGAAAATCAGCAAAGGCAGAAAAGTCAGAATTAGGACGTATGTTGAAATAAGACCGAGAGAAGTCTTGGCCGTGAAATTTTATAGATTATTTTCCATAAAATTTATATCATGTTTAAATAATTGGTTTGGAACCAGGATCATCCTTTTCTTTGGTGGTTTATAGCCATCTTTGCCATGAAACTTTAGTCCAGATATCATTTCTATGTCTGAGATCTGCTAATGTGTTTGTCCACTGCCATTGAATGGCAGTAAAGATATAAAACAGAGTGAGTCCTTGGGAATTTTGTAAACAAGAGAGGATTCCTCCAGCAAAGCAGAGACGGTACAAACTTGTAGAACTCTGAAAGTGGGAAGGGATATACTGATAGATAAAGTAGATGTGTGAAAAAAAGTTATAGTTTGGAAATGGTATAGGAGTAAGAAGCTACATATTAGGAAGAAGCTCTTCCTGGCTGAGCCTCACAGAAATTATAAATTTGGAGCTGGAAGGCCAAAAAAGAGTAGACTTGAGTAGAGTCACAGAAATATATGTGGTCTAAGGTGGCTCCTCATTCTCCCACACGTTTGAGCAGAATTCTACAATATTAGTTCACAGATGGAAACCCAAGGATTACCTTCTATAATGAGTGACTAATAGACATGGAGAGGAGTTAATCATAAAGTGTATAGTGAGTTGAATGAAGTAAAGAAGAACCTAAAAGGAAACCATATTTCTGAAATGTTCTGGGAAGAACTGGTACCTAACAGAACCATATTTTGGAGAATTATTCTACTGCCAAGTAACATACTTTATTTTGACATTTGTGAAGTTATTGAGCTATCTTCCCTACTCCAAGGTTATACACTATAAAGGAAAGCTTGATTTTCAACAGAATCCATCAACTTTTATGGAGCTCTCAATGAGCCCTTCCTATTCAGGTACACAGGCTTACACTATTAAAAAAAGTATGATAGCTATTTATGCTGACTAATATAAAATTATGTTAGTAAATATGAATGTATAACCAAGAATAACTAGGCATTTGAAGAATACTAATAGTCTGTAAGAGAAAGACCAAGGTGGACAAACAGATTAGCAGATCTCAGACATAGAAATGATATAAAAAATAGTAGAGAATTTTAAAATTTGAAGATGTCGTTAGAGGTATTTGAGAACATATATCATCCATAAGTCAAGAACGAGTTGTTGGAGCATAGGAGTAATTACAGGCCAAGAAGAGTTCTTTAAAATAAAAAATACACAGCAAATAATTTAAAAATAATACAAAGCTATTAAAAAAAGAATTAGCACATTGGAAATAAAATTGAGCAAAATGACCAGACCACACAGCAAAGGGAAAAAAGGTGAAACAAGTTATTAGATAGGGAAAATACAGAGAACTCACATCCTAGTACATATTGGAAATGCCCAGAAGAGAGAAAATAGAACTGGGGATGAGGATATTCAAATAAACAATTGGTCAAGGAGTCCACAGAAAGAACAGATGTTTGAGTGAGAAGATGACAGAGTGGCTTTCAGATAACAGGAGGGAAAGAAAGGAGTGCTTCTTCAGAGCACAGAGGTGAGAATGTCTCCAGCTTTTCAAGTCACTGTGACTGCAGCTGAATGGCCAAGGGTGAGGGGAGTTGGATATGAGGTAGGAGAAGTCATGGGAGCCAGATTTTTTTGGTCCTTGTTGTGTTGACCACTGTTAGGTTAATGGGGATGATTGGATAGTTCTGAGCAGAAAGAATGACATGATTTGACCTAGTTTTTAAAAGGATGACACTGACAGCTATTCTTAGTTAAAGTATGTTTTGAATAACTTTATTTTTCATGAAGACTATGTGGGTTTTAATCTGAGTCCTTGAGTATTTGAGACTGTCTTTATATTGCTTTTATTGTGTGAGTAGAATTGGGTTGGCTCTTAAACATTTTCCCTGAAAACTCAGTAGATATTATAGTATCTTTTAGCATTTAATGTGGTAGAAGAGGAATAAGAAGAAATGATTCTTATTTTTCTTTGTGTGTAGGTAACATTTATTTTGTTTTTTAATGGAAGTCTTTGATACTGTTTATCTTCAAACCTCAAATATTTCACCAGTGGTATCTAAGCAGTGACCATTCACCATTAATTTTATTCCATATATATGAGTCCACCCTTTTTATAGTACTATAATATTTATTTAGCTTTTATCATGTGTAACTATTTTATTTAATCCTTGTAACAGCTCTGTGAGGAATTTACTATTATTATCTCCATTTCATATATTCATTCGTGCCTTTGTTACAGCTCACAACATGGTCCTTTGTGTTCTTGGTATCTCTACCTGCTGTTTGAGTCTCTTTGAGGCTGGGTTGGGATGAGTCTTGCTCACGTTTGAATCTTGTTGGATTGACAAGAGGGGTGTTAGCGCAAGTGAGGGCAGGCATAACTGCGGGAACAGTGTGGCCATTGTGGGGAAAGGGGAGCCAGAGGGAGATCGGTAGGTCCAGGGCTTTCTCAGCATAAGCCCAGTCCTCCATTAACCCTCACCTCAGGTAAGACATTCACGTGGTGCCTGAAGACAGAGTGAGCCCTTTTGATCGATACATTTCAGCCTTTCTTCAGCTAAGAACAGTTTTGTCTCTTCTACATGGCTCCATACTTTTAGGTAAAACTATCTTTTGTTATTTCCTGAAACATATTTCTGCCAAGATGTTTGGTGATCTGTGGCGCCTGTCTAAGCACACGATAATACTCAAGGGGAATGGCTACTATGCTAGACACTTTTGGCTGCCTACAAAAAGCCACTCCCCAAATCTTTTTTTCCTGCCAATGGAGCCCATTTTGTTTAAGTGGTGGTCTAAGAGCCCTTGATCTCTAGAAAATAAGGCAATCTGCCTAACCCATTAAATGAGCTGTGATTTGTTTATGCCAATCGTGGTAACTTTAACTCTCATCTGATAGAAAATTATTTTTCTGGACTTCTTGCAGGTGGGAGTAACCAAGTGATCACACATTCTGCTCAGTGGAGGTGGTTCTAAAAAGTAAACTTATTTCCCAGTGAATGAGACAGTCTTGATACTAATGTTAGACGAGCCTCCTATTTCCCCTTCTTCCTGCTCTGAAGATGACTATAACCTGTCTTGAGCTATGACAGACACCTGTAACTTGGAAGATGCAAAAAAAAAAAAAATGAAAACATGGTAAAGCAGGAAGAATAAGCCTGGATTGTTGCTGACATCACTGAGCTCCCTGGCCGAGATTGTGAGGGTTTTAAATTAAGAGAACAATACATATTTTTATGGTTTAAGCCACTGTCATTGAGGTAGTGTGTTAATTGCTGCCAATCTTTCTTAACAAACACAGCCATTTAGAAAATAGTATTTGATAGGAGTATTGAAATATTAAATATTCCTCCACAAAAAAACAAGGTAAATAGTAATGATTTCCTCATTAAGGGTACATTTAGATTCCCTGATATTTTCAATTTAGCTATAAAGATAGAGGTTATATGATAAACAACAAGTTTTGAAGAAGGTTAGTTCTGAATACTTATTACAATTATTTATCTAGCAGCAGAGCCCATTTGAAAGTTTAATTCCAATTTGATTTGAAGCAATAGTCACAGGGTAATTCATTCTTGTATATTTGATTCTCAAATGTGGTTTCCCATTAAAAATTATCTCTTTAATATAGTTTAGATAATATTGAAGTAAATTTAGATAATTTTGGGATCTTTGCAATAGGTGGTGGTGATATTGTAATGCCTTTCATATGTAGACAGACATATAGACAGGAGGTGGTTGTGGACATCAGATTGATTATTAGTCAAAATCCAACATAAATATTTAACTTCTTAACTGGGACTAGGACTGAAAATAGAGGACATGGGGAGGAAAATATATACTATCAGCATACTCACAGAATAGGCTGGTAATGGGTGAAATAACAAACCCAATTTGAGCATATGAGTCAACTGTGTGTTATCCTCATTTTAGAAAAAGGGTAATGTGCAATAAACTTTAAGAAATGTAACAAAATACTTTCAACATATGTTCTTCAGTAACGGCTGAGTTCTTTCAAGACTTTTGTGCCCACTTATAATCCTACAACTGAAGACGAAAAAAATTTAGAAAAGTTTCAGGAGTCATCAACATGATAATTAATTAACTGGGAATAAAGTGATGAGTAAGTTCCAAAGAAGCTTTTCATGTTTAGTCTTGGTTAAACACTGAGAGATGGGCCTGATCTCTAAGTATATAAAAGATGAATATACAAAGGAGAGAAGCCAGCTGTTCTCCTTCTTTACTGGTGACTGAAAAGGCAAAAATGGACCCAAATTGTGATGATCTTGAGGACATAGGCCTAGGCAAAGTCTACTGTTTGTGTAACATGGGGAAGATGTGCCGCTCCTTTCCTCAAAGGATATTCTGGGATGTTTGACCTTTAAAGAAGCCTTCCAACTCTATTTCATGATTCCAAAAGAGAATCAAGTTACGTTTGAACAAGATAAAATAATAAGTAGAAGAAAAAAACTTTCAGTTTGTTAACAACAACATACAAACTCGGATTAGTCATTAGTCACTCTTTGTTCTCCATTAGAAAATTTATAACTCTAAAAATGAAAAGGAATGTTTGGTGGACAGAGATCAATTTGAAGAATAATAAAGTTTAAAGTTATTTATAAATTACAAAATTAGGCCATCTCAAATAACCTATTAGTGTAATACGAACTTAGCATGCTTTGGCTTAAATGGAGATTTAACTATTAATGTGTCCTCTTCTTCCCATTGAACATAGTATGATAGGCGATCCCTAACATCTCAAAATCTTCTGCCTGGGGCTTTTCGTCTGGAGTGATCTTTGGTTATACACTAGGTGAGAAGATATTTTCAAGCCATCTTCCCTAGATCAGACGACATTTCCACTGACACATGTTTTAACAATTCATTTCTCTCACTCCTCAGATGTTTTTGACTTTTGGAAATTTCATCACTCCTAAATGCTCTGCCCTCACAAATTTGGGTTAAACATTTCTATCATTCTCAAAAAAGTTTTATAGTCCAGCTCTAGTTCAGAATACAATCTAGGTCTAACATAACTTGACTTCTTAAACAGTCAAAGCTGGACAGAAGAAAAGCATGTTCACAGGAATGCTGGCAGATATACTTCCAGTTCTAGCCAGAAAACAGTCTTTTCTCACATTATTTCAGCATGTCCAGTTCAATCCAGGTCAGAAACCAGAGATGCCAAACATTAGCCTGTGTTTCTGGCCCTCCAGAAATCAGCAAACCCTTGGGTGGCTGAGAATATATTTATTTAAGCACGATCCTCCTTTAAAACCATTTACCCTGCCTAGTAGAAGCTGTGGGAACTATTGATCTCACAGAGAACGATTCTGTCCTGTAACAATCCAAGTTTTTTGTTTTTCTGTGTGTTTTCATGTTTTGTTTTATTTTCTGGAGTTAGTAAAATTCCACTATATCACTAACTTTAAAATTTATATTTGTTTTAATTATTAGTCAAAACCAAATACAAATATTTAGCTTCTTGATTCAGCTTGATTTAGCTCTTGATTTGAATTCTTGATAAGCATATTGGTGAAAGAGAAGGATATATGTGCTTTAAACAAAAATAAAAAACTTTTTAAGTCATGTTAGGTATTTGACTCTCCAAAATAACAAACAGAATAAAAGATGCTGTGAATGTTGTGGTTCTAGTTGACAATGAGTACTTTCTTGTCTTAGAATTAATGAGATTTTTGGCTATATTTATATAGACTAAAAATTTAAAAATTCTTACAGAAAAAATATACTCTTTACACAAAATTTATGCAATGAATGACAACAGGCTTTCTTCTAAAGACATATCTAGGCCCATATTATAATAGCAAATATGAAGATCCATACATGAAAGTTTCTAAGAGTCTAATCTAGGTTTTAAAGTATATAGTTTCCAGTTTCCTTCATGCTTGTGTAATTCTTCTCTTTCAAATCAAGAAAACTGGTTTTTAGTAATATATATTGTTTATGGAACAGAACTTAGGTGTTTTACAAAGTTTGAACAAAAATTGAATAATGAAGAAGAATGCCAGGGATGTCTGGTTGCATTAGCAGTGATAATTTCAGCCAGGCGAGTGAGCAGTGGTGTTTGAAGGACTGTCCCTCTGGTGTGCCATCGTTAATGTGACTCTGAGCCTGTTCTCTCCAGGGCTCTTGGTTCAAGTTCTTGAACAAGAGTGTCTGATTGATCACTGGCCTAAGGCAGGAGGAATATGGACTTAGTACTTACTGTATAATTTAACTGCATATGTTAATTTTACTACTGTGCTACAAATCAGATGCTCACATCAGGGGAAAAAGAAACTCCAAGAGTATATCAAAATATGATCACAGCAAGACTGGCAATATCCGATAGTAACCCACATACAAAAAAACTATACTATTTATTAGTTGAATTAATGTCTTATCAATTTGTTTCTGCATCCATGAGAATTAAAAGACATCACTTTATAGATGATACTACTATTGTAGTTGAGGGGCTTCCATGCTTATGAAATGACAACTATTTAGTTAATTCATTAGTCCAATAGCATTTAAAAATTACTGTACTAAGAAAATTGGATTATTTTCTATAAGATCTTATATCTTACAAATAGTTCTCAGAAAAAAAAGATTATTTAAAGATGGAAACACATTGAGTAGGTAGATGAAAAGATAACATCTCTATTGAAAAAGTACATAGATTTGAATTTCTTTCCTCCTTTTCTTCTTTCTTTCCTTTCTCTTCCTTGCTTATTTATTTCTTCTTTTTCTAAAATTCCTTATGTCTTATAAAGGAGGTAAAAATAGTTTAGTTAGGCTTTTTTAAGTAAAGAAAACTCAAATCACTCTATACAATATGCTATATACAGCATATTTTAGTAAATACTGACTAGTTCTCAAATATTTTTCTTTTAGCAACAAACTCTATAGCCCATGTATTATTTTGTGGAGAAAGTATAGAGAACATTTACTAGTAAAAAATTTTCCTTCCTTCTTTATTTTTACGAGTTAAATGACTTGTTACTTTGTAAAGAACTCATATTTTCTTTTTCTTAACTTGAAGACATTGAAAATAATTGTTTTCCTAATAAAACATTACTTGAAAATTTCATGCACAGATGAATTAAATAATGGTTTCAAGTCTGTTTTAGGTACTAGCACCACTAGTCTTTTTCTTTATACGCATGTGAGGTTTTGCTTTCTTGGACAACTTAATTCTGAAATAATTTAGTGTAGAAGAAAATCAGTCATGTCAGCATTAGTCTACACATGTAACAACTAATAAACTGAAATATCTCAGAAATTTTATTCTGTACCACATTCTGTTTTAAATTGTAATATTAATGACTTAAAATTGGTCAAGAATCTATTATGATAATAATGGCTAACAAGCTGATTATACAGTGATAAAGGAGTCTAATTGAATTTGGTACTTTGAATTTACTAGGTTGCAAAGCAACTATATTAATTTGTTGACATCTTACATCATAAAACTATTTTCTCATTTGCCTAGGTGAAGGAAAAGAGGAAAATTGTATTTATATGTATTTCTAATTTCTTAGTTCATGATTCTTTATTCTGTAACACATTATCTCATTTTTTCTTAGTGGAGTTAGTGGTAGGAGAGGCAGTGAGCAAATGTACTGGCAATACTACCTGATTTCATCATTGTTTTAAATTAATTCACATATATCTGACAAATTTAAAAAGCAACCATCTTAAGCAAGACGAAAGGACTTTTTATTGGTAATCCCTAAGGATTTAACTAGTTCCAGCTGAATCATCAGAAACTATCAGAAACTGCATTTTCTTTCCTTGTCCCCCTTTTTTGCTCAGGTCTCTTGTATTGTGCCAAATACATTGATTTAAAAACTTTCTCAGAACACATCTAAAAGACATGACTGATTTTGAACACGATCTTAGGCACTGTTAACAAGTGATATTTCAATGAATCTAGTTGTCTGAAATAATCAAAATGGACTATTAAAGCTTTTCATATAAACAGACCCATCTTAAATTTTTAAAGCTAACACTCTAATCATCTTTAATAATGACAGCAATTCATTCCTAAAATTTATTTGTTACATTTAAATGTCTCTGTATTATACTGACTTTGTTAATAATGGTGCTTATTTGCTCATGCAAATGGATTGTTAACAGGTCATGTTTGTCAGCTTGCTAGCAGACTTCTACTGACTGATATTGGCTCTCTTTTTTCCTATTACTTCATTTATTGCATTATTAAATCAATACTTAATTTAGAAGCCAAGAAAATGTTTTATACTGCAATATGGTTGCCTCCCTAGAGTTCATTAGCTCATTTTCCTTCTATTAACTCTGTGTGCACTGCACTCCTTTCCTAACTTTTCTGATTCTGAAATCCTAGTTCACATGCAAGTAGAAAACTGTTTTAATCTTGAATTTTCCTAGAATGTAAAGACTGAAAATAACCTTACAGATGATCTATTCTAGATTTCTGCTTTTGTGTCAGTGTTGTTTCCACAAGGAGATCTTCATCTCCATGTGGAAGATCATGTCTTGTAAGCCTGAATCTCAATATATACTTGATTAACTCTGGAAAATACTTGGATTTATGGAGAAGTTTAGTCTTCCCTTTGAATGACCTATTCATTATGTTATTATATTTTCAGTGCTTTCAAAGAGCTTCAATATGAAAAGAGGGGTTTTTCTCTTTATTCCCAGTTACACAGCCAGTTTATGATGCTTTTTAAAATAGATTGTTCTGACTGCTACTCAAGTATTATTTCAATTACATCAAGGTACATAAACATCCAAGTTATATATTCATAGATGCTTACATGTTAGCACAAATTTGGCTCAACATTGAGAGCAAATGAAAACCACTTGACCAAATACACTGAGCTTTCTACCCAGCTTAACACCTACCTATTTCTTTCCAGTAGCATTAATTTCGATCATGTTTTTAACATTCAAATTAAAAATGCAGACTGCCTAATATTTTAAAATCCATTTTTCCCTAAAGGTCATTACTACTGTCTCTGGCTTTTAGTATTAATTCTCTAGTAAAGGTGCTTCATGGGAAAGCTGAACTCAATGAAAATCCTACATTTTTAATAAAGAAACTTTATTTAAATTATCATTTTAGAAAATATACCTTCAATTAATTGGCATTTTGCCTCAGTCAAGGCAAAAATCATATTACTGATTTATGTTTGTGGAAGCAATGGCTAGTGAACTCATTAATTTTAGGTCTATTATATTTTGTAGATAATGTTCTGTGTTGAGCAATAGGAATGTTTTCACTGTCTTTTTCCAGGAATTCTATTCCCCCTGAATATCAGAGATTTGTTCTGATTTTTTAAAAGTTCATAACTTTATTTTCTAAAACAAGGAAGAACAGAAGAAAGTTACTTGTAATCAAATAGAGATTCTGATGGCTACTGCTAACTTGGTTACAGAAGTTGCATTTGCTTTCCTAGCCAAATTAGCATTTTGCTCTCTTTCCCATGTTTCTGTATCTAAAAGGGAGGCTGCATATGCTACGCTGTCAGCTTTTCCAGCAACACTCACAAATATTTTCCTTATGCTGCAAACTAAGCCCTTGACTCAGTGTCTCACCCAGTAGACATTATTCATTTTGAAACAGCACAGCTGTATTTCAGATTTTATGTCTGATACCTTTTCTCCATGAGTTAAGTTGCGAAAGTAAGCAAAAATATGGAGAGAAGTGCCTTTAATAAATTTCACTGAGAGAGAGAAAGACAGAGAGAGAACCTGTCAATGCAATCAACATTCAAAGGCTAAAAGCAGGGTGTGACTGTCATTAAGACGTGAACCAGAACTTTTGGAACAGATATGGAACATGGGATATGTATTTTTAAAAATTGTTGCCAATTCTATTGGTTTATTTACCATTGAACATCATTCCTTAAATAAAATGTGTATACAAACAAATTAATTTTTATCATTTTTCCTTTACTCTGCCTTTCAATAGTAAATGGTGAGTAGTTATGTCTTGTGACATGAAAGTTTATTTTTAAAAGTTCATGAAGCTATAGCATCATCAAAGAGAGATCTGGACGTGGAAATACACCCAGTCCATAAAAGAGGTGGAAGCTGTGGATATGCCATATAGCTAACTGCAGGAGATGGAAGAAAGTAAGTTAGGAGGAGAAGGTGGCATCCAGAAAGTGGGATGAAAGGTGGTGATTTGATTAGAAATCAGTATCAAAGAGGTTGAAAAGTGGCACTGAGATTTCCATGAGGCAAATAAAACATTGTAACCAGGGTTTCTGTAGTATTTTTATATGTTATTTTACATATAGAGATGAGGTTTTTTTTAAACAAACAACAACAAAAAGCAAACATAACATTGGTCATGGCGTTTGAGGAACAGAGAAAGGACTTCAGTAACAGAAACGGGGAACTGGAAAAGGAAGACAGTGCTACTGTGTCCAAAATTGGTGGGTTCTTGGTCTCACCGACTTCAAGAATGAAGCTGCGGACCCTTGCGGTGAGTGTTCTTAAAGATGGTGTGTCCGGAGTTTGTTCCTTCTGATGTTCAGATGTGTTTGGAGTTTCTTCCTTCTGGTGGGTTCGTGGTCTTGCTGGCTTCAGGAGTGAAGCTGCAGACCTTTGCAGTGAGTGTTACAGCTCTTAAGGCGGCGCATCTGGAGTTGTTCGTTCCTCCCGTCCAGAGTTGTTCATTCCTCCCAGTGGGTTCGTGATCTCGCTGGCCTGAAGAGTGAAGCTGCAGACCTTCGTGGTGAGTGTTATAGCTCATAAAGGCAGTGCGGACCCAAAGAGTGAGCAGCAGCAAGATTTATTGCAAAGAGCAAAAGAACAAAGCTTCCACAGTGTGGAAGGGGACCCGAGGGGTTGCTGCTGCTGGTTTGAGCAGCCTGCTTTATTTCCTTAACTGGCCCCACCTACATCCTGCTGATTGGTCCATTTTACAGAGAGCTGATTGGTCTATTTTGACAGGGTGCTGATTGGTGTGTTTACAATCCCTGAGCTGGACACAGAGTGCTGATTGGTGCATTTACAATCCTTTAGCTAAGCATAAAAGTTCTCCAAGTCTCCACTAGATTAGCTAGACACAGAGCACTGATTGGTGCATTTACAAACCTTGACCTAGACACAGGATGCTGATTGGTATATTTACAAACCTTGAGCTAGACACAGGGTGCTGATTGGTATGTTTACAAACCTTGAGCTAGACACAGAGTGCTGATTGGTGTATTTACAATCCTTTAGCTAGACATAAAGTTTCTCCAAGTCCCCACCAGATTAGCTAGATACAGAGTGCTGATTGGTGCATCCATGAACCCAAAACTAGACACAGAGTGCTGATTGGTGCATATACAATCCTCCAGCTACGCACAAAAGTTCTCCAAGTCCCCACCTGACTCAGGAGCCCAGCTGCCTTCGCCTAGTGGATCTCGTGCCAGGGCCATGGACGGAGCTGCCTGCCAGTCCTGCGCCATGTGCCTGCACTCCTCAGGCCTTGGGTGGTCGATGGGACTGGGTGTCATGGAGCAGGGTGCGGTGCCCGTTGGGGAGGCTTGGGATGGGCAGGAGCCCACTGAGGGGGAGCTGGGGCAAGCCGGCTGCACTACCATGCTAGATAATTTTTCTGGCTTTCTAGACATGATCTCTCACATAGGAAGGAAAAAAAATGACTTGACTAAAGCCAGACTAATAGCAACACTAACTTTATGCTGTTCTAGATTTTTAAAAATATACTTTAAATTTGGGTCAGAATTGATTGTAGGACAGGCATGTACGATGGTGGAAAGAACAGATAGAAGAAAAGGAAATTAAACAGGAAAACAGCAGTGCAATGAAAGGCCTAGAAAAACTCTTAAGAGACTCTCTGTTTCTGATAATGATGGAATAGATTATTCAGATCAATCATCCTCCTGAAAGCAATTTAAAACCTGGGTAAAATATTTGCAAAATAAAATTTCTTCTTTAAAACAGTGAGAAAATGAAAATATTTTAACCAATTACCAATGGTAAAATAGGGGAATAGTTGAAACCAAAGAAGCAAGCAAGCATATATGCTATCTTTGTCCTGTAGGTATTTATTGATTTAGAAAATAAAAGAAACTTCCTTATGATAAACAGGATAGGACTCAAAGGTGGGGAGCACACATAGACAGGGAGTGTAACAGGACACTCTCACATTTTCTGGAACTCTAAGGGCTACACTTTCTGGGTGAACATAAACCAGAAGAGAACTAGTTCTTACATGAAATTACAACACAGGTTTCTACTCCTTCAGTGGTCCAAAGAATTTAAACTTTTGGCATAGTTTAAGGTGCAGACAGATGGGTAGTGCTGCCAGTAATCTCATAAGAGAACACAAATCTTGTCACCCAAAAAGGGAACCCTTTCCATAGTTTAACATTTCTAAAATATAACCAGTAATAAAAAATAACCTGTCACAGAGGAAAGAAATGTAAACCAGAAGAAACAAGAGAATAAAAAACCAACTGTAAAGACTTCAAATTATGAAGTAATTAGATGCAGATGAAAAATATAATATCCTTACTACAGTTAAGGGGAAAAACAAGATTGAAGATATATATAGGGAGTAAGAAATCTATTAAAGTGATATAACCATATTTGAAAAGGAACCAAATTGAAATTATGTAGAAGCCACAATAGACAATTATTATTATTTTTTTTTTTTGAGAAGGAGTCTCGCTTTTTTGCCCAGGCTGGACTGCAGTGGCCTATCTCAGCTCACTGCAAGCTCCACCTCCCGGGTTCATGCCATTCTCCTGCCTCAGCCTCCTGAGTAGCTGGGACTACAGGATCCCGCCACCGTGCTGGGCTAATTTTTTGTATTTTTAGTAGAGATGGGGTTTCACCGCACAATAGATATTTTAAAAAAGTTAAAGATAGAGTTCATGATATGGAATATAGGTTAGAAGAAATTATCTAAATTACAGCATATAATAATCAAGATGAAAAAATGCTATTTATGACTAAAAGAGAGTAAATTGTGAAAAAGTTTAACATATGTATAAGTGCAAGAGAGAGCGAGACAAAAGGAAAACAAAGACATAGTGATTCTGAATTTTCCAGAACTGACAAAAGATACTGCATTACTCAGAAACTTGCATCAATAATACTACATAACAAACAACCCTCATATTTCGGTAGCTTACAATAAAACAAGGCTGTGCTCCCATGCCTTTCTCTGATTCCCTGAGTTGATATCTCCGCTATACACTTCCCTGAAACTGAAATATCAGGTCAAGTATAGGGAGAGAGAAACTCACTTCCAGTATTTTTGTGCTCACAATTCATCAGACTGGTTGAGGATCAAGTTCAGTCACTATTCTATATGACTCTCATTTTGGGACTAGCAGCTGATTTAAACATGCTCTTCTCATGGTCTTTGGTGTTAGCACAAGAGGGAAAAATAAAAACATCAGGTATCCCATAGGGTCTTGGCTAGGTACTGACATATTCTCACTTCTACATTCCACTGACCAAAGCATATTCTGTAGCTCATTATCAGTGAGGTGGAGACATATATTCTGTCCATTGTCAGCTAAGCTATGGTGAAGTAGGGAAGGAAGAATATAATAAAACATGACTCAGATACCTATCCACAATTTCAAGAAATGCAATAAATCCCAAAAAACAAATATGTAAACAATAGGAACCAAAGGCAAAGATAAAGTTTAAGTGTGGCCAAAAAGACGTATTCCTTTCCAACTAGTGACAACCAGACAGTCAGCTGACTTTTCACGCAACAGCAACAAGAGTAAATATTTTTACCATGAGTGGACTAAAAATGTTCACATTAAAATACAATTGTCAGACTAGGTGAAAAATAAAATCAAACTATGAACTACTTACAAGAGAAACATCCATAATAAAAGATACAGAAATATTGAAATTTGGAAGATGAAAAAATGTATATGATAAAAAACTGTAGGTAAAAGAAAGCTATGCAGTTTGACATCTCTCTTTGTAAGACAGATTTTCATAAATGGTGATGAGCACATCTAGAGGTTGGTGTGAAAGTACAATAGAACATCATATGTGGTTAGAATTTTTGTGCATTTTAAATAAAAATAAATGTCATTGGTATTATCCCTCTTTTCTCCCATCCCTAATTTAGATATCTTCTATTTTAGCCATGTAAGAATAGCTTTCATGTCTAATCTTGTTTCTTAATTATGTGTTTTCTTCTTCCTTGGAGATGTTCTCTTCATTTAATAATTATTGGGTATTTTCTCCAAGGACATTTACCACTAAATGTCCATTGGACAGTAATAAAAGTCCTCTTTTTCTTGAACTATGAAGGCAAAAATATCATTTCTTACAACCAGAAAAAAATGCATCTCAGGCATCTCTACTGAATAATAGCTACTACTGATAGAATACAGCAATGTATCTTGTATTTTTATATGTCCAAATACAATTGAATGTTCTTTGAATCATTATTAATTGATATTGTTACTATATTTCATTTGCTTTGTTCATTTTGACAAGTCTAAAATGCAGACAACTTTCTCTGTCTTCCCTTTTCCTTTTCCCTTACTTCCTTACTTGTCATCTTTTTCCTTACTTTTAGACAAACTGAAATCTTTTTTTTACTAAAAGCATTTCAAAGATACTAATCCTAGATTTTAAGCATATGTTAGCAAGTACAAATATTACAAACAAACCAAGCTGGAGAGATTAGATTGGATTGCATGAGCTGAAATGTTTACAATCTCAGAAGTTGGTGGCCATTTTTTTTTTTAAAGAAGATTTTGTGCTTACTTGTTCTGGATAGATCAAAAACATAGACCCAGGTGTGTGTAAAATTATAATGCTTGAAAAGTTGCTACTGTAATTGTAATGGGAAGAGAAATGGACATGTAGGAAGAAGACTTGTATTCCAGGCCTGATTCTTCCACTTAATGTGATGTGATCTTGGAAAAGTCACTTTACCACTTGGAATCTGGGGTTTTGACTCAGTACTCAGTAAAACAAAGATAATAACACATCCTGAGATTGGTTTGAGAGTCCAGTGGAACATCATATGTGATTAAAGTCTTGGTGTGTTTAAAATAAAAGTAAATGTTATTGGTATTATCCTTCTCTTCCCCTGAACTTAATTTAGGTTTCTTTTCTTTTTTTTTTTTTTTTTAACAGAATCTTGCTCTGTCACCCAGGCTTGAGGGCAGTGGTGTGATCTCAGGTCACTGCAACCTCCATATCCTGGGTTTAAGTGATTCTCCTGTTCTCCTGCCTCAGCCTCCCAAGTAGCTGGGACTACAGGCATGCACCACTATGCCCAGCTAATTTTTGCATTTTTAGTAGAGACAGGGTTGTTTCATGTTGGCCAGGCTGGTCTCAAACTGCTGACCTCAAGTTATCTGCCTGCCTGGACCTCCCAAACTGCTGGGATTACAGGTGTGAGGCACCACACCTGGCCAAATTTAGGTATATTCTATGTTTTGAAGTTTCTCCCCATTTGAATCTCCTGTGCTTCAACAGGATGTTCTTATCTCAATGTTACACCTATATCCACTATTCCATGCATCAGATCTCCCTTCTTCTACCTCTGACAACACTTTTCTACACACTGTGCCTTCCAAATTTGATCTTGAACTAAACCAAATACCAAATAATCAACATATGCTAAATTGCCAATAGCTACTAATTGCATCTAGCTTGCTAAGAGTTTTTCCACAAAAGTCATCAGTTATTATAGATTTTTTTAGATGTTTTGTAATTCAAAAAATATGTGTGTGCTTGAGGACAGGATGGTTGTAGGAGAGCAAAGAGATCTGACTTCACTGAATTTGCATCTTCTTTTCAAATGAAGGTTAAACCTTGTAAAATAATTCTACTGAGTGATGAGAAACAAAAACAAATGAAGCATAATTGGTTGGTTGAAAAATTGCTCACATTATACACAGTTGTGCAGAAAAATATACAATTTCCTCACTGTCTAAAGTTACCATGATCTATCTTGTCATTCTCATCCACTGAGTAGTTGTGGGGCAGAGGCTTGGAAGAATTAAATAGGGATCAATTTATTTTAAAACCTAGAGTACATAATAATTTGAAGGGTCTCTTTAGATTTAATTCACTCGCTTTGGAATAATAGCGTAGAACTTTCAGATTTCTTTCTCTATCCCCCTGCTCTTCTGTAAGACACTTGAGGTTTGAGAGATAGACATTTATGACCACGTGGTGATGGAAAAAGAAGTTCTCTGGTTCTACCTTGGTGGTTGTGTGTGTGCCAGAGCCCTCCCTGGAGATAGGGCTGACCTCTCCTGCCCCAATTCATTCAACTAGGGATTGCTGATGCCCACCTGATTAAGTTGTGGCCTGTTTATTCTTTGTTTGCTCAAACCTGGGGTGGACTTTTTTGCTGACGTATCCTTCTTTGGATTCATGGCAGTACTGTACACCTCTCAGTCCTTTCCACACCATGCCAGGCCCCATGACAAATCTACTGGCTCCAAATTGGCATCCATGATTCTTATAAAATGAGAACTAGAGTTTTCCCCTGTTCGACCACACCACATATCCCTCATAGATATGCTGGCAAGGCTCTTTGTTGGCATAAAATCACCTTGCAGATCAGTTACTTCGCCAAAGCCTCATTCCTTTGGCCTTCTCTTCCATTTATCTAATGCATTTGTCACATTCTAGGCCAATGTCCAGAGAGGGGAGGGTGGGATCCACATAGCTCACCCACCAGCTATCCCTCTACTCTCGTTTTGTTTTGTTTGTTTCTTACCACAGTTCCTGAGTTGGGAAGGGTTGGCTGTGCTCCCATGGCTTTCTCTGATTCCCTGAGTTGACATCTCCTTTATACACTTCCCTGAAACTGAAATATCAGATTGAGTATAGGGAGAGAGAAACTCACTTCCAGTAAAGCAATGGAAATTGGGAATTATTTTTAAAATACCACTCTTGTTACACGGAGAGGAAAAGTAAAATATATCTTTGTGAAATCTAGTGAACATGAATATCTTTTGTTTCCTCTTTTCTATGACACCACTCTTTTCTATTCTTCTCCTATGACCACTCCTTTCCTGTCTTTTTTGGAAATAATCCTCTATTAGGCCACTAAATGCTGGCGTCACCTGGTTTTTGTCCTTATCCTTCTCCTATTCTCAATCTCTAATCTCTCCCTAGAGTATCCGAACCACTTCCATGGCTTCACATAACACATATTGTCTTATGGTTCACTGTTACAAGAGATATGTTTCATTTTTCTATTCCTATTTTGCTAATACAGTTACTAGCAGATAATGGGCACTCAATGAATAATTGTAAGTGGAATAAGTGCATGTTCCCCCATAGCTGAGAAATCTCTGAGACTATTGTGTTTGCCTAAAGTATAGGTAGAAATAAAACACAAACAAAATGCAACCCAAACATACATTCAGTGGTTATGGGAAGCTTTTTTTGGGCCAATATAGAGAATTTCCATCTAATAACAGGGATTTTAGGTGAAAAATTAAACTTTTCATTTTAGAAATTTGAATTTGACTTTTTTTTACATTTATAAAAACGTATGATTCCTAGCTATACATGTATACCGCATGTGGTTCTGAGTCATACAAAAGAAAAATGAATCCATTCATTCCACATTTTATCTGCTTACCTGGAGGAGAAAAAAAATTCAAGCAACTAAATATTTAAAATAATTGATTTTTCATTTTAAGAGCTCTTTAAATCTGAGAACTATGAAAGACATCACTTTGAAAGAGTAAAATAATACACCACAACCACCTGTGGCACCAATACAATACTAAAAACGGAGGGAGGGAGAGAGAGAGAGAGAGAGAGAGATAAATTGCAACGGATGTTTCAAAAGTAATTTATAATCTACCTGTATGTCACAGATTATTTTACAGTAAAGTGTGTAAGACCCTCCTACCTCCTTCTTGTTGACAAAGGAATGAATCGACTGACTAAATTATTTAAAAAGCTTAAAGTCAAGCTTTTTTAAATTCAAAGAAGTGTCTTTGAAATTAACTACAAATCACAATGTCCTTTCATGATAAAACAATAAAACATTATTAGCTAATTAATTAAAGGGTTGAAAGTTGATGGACGTTCCCCCCCAACACCCCATCGCCACTTGTAAATTTTTTCTTTTTTTTTTTTTTTGAGACAGAGTCTTACTCTGTCACCCAGGCTGGAGTGCAGTGGCACAATCTCGGCTCACTGCAACGTCCACCTCCCAGGTTCCAGCAATTCTCCTGCCTCAGCCCCCGAGTAGCTGGGATTATAGGCATGCACTGCTACGCCCAGCTAATTTTTGTATTTTTAGTAGAGATGGGGTTTCGCCATGTTGGCCAGGCTGGTCTCAAACTGCTGAGCTCAGGTGATCTACCTGCCTCGGCCTCCCAAAATGCTGGAATTACAGGAGTGAACCACTGTGTTGGGCCAGTATTGATCTTTTAAAAATAAAATAGATGGCTGATTTTCTTAACTTTTTAATAGAAATTAAACATTTTAAGTAATCTCAGCACAGAAATGAGCTACCTATGGGCCAATAACTGCGACTTGAGTCTTGTTATTTTAGCTCTTGTCTTAGCATTAGCCCTCATCTATACACACCTATGAGTATGGTTATATTATACATACACAGAGAAAACGGCAAGAAAAATAAGTAAACTGACTCAAATAAAATGCTTACAATGCCTTTTCTAATTTTAAGATTTCAGCATCCTATTTTTTTCTTCAGATACATTTGATAACGAAAGGAGGTGCTTTTTAAAAAATATAAAAACTAACCTTGCAATAAAAATAATACTTCCAACACTTCCAAGTATGGAATTTGATGTATAATCCCAAAATTACACTAATAATTTCCTTTCAAAAGTTATTTGAATTAATTGAAATCATTATAAACGAGAAATACCACATAACCTCTATACACTTCCTCAATCACAAATCATGTGAAAGAGGGCAATTTCTTAGCGATTTACTCCCTTACAGATTGATTTTTCTTTATTAGTTAGCAAGATGGCATTAAATTGATTTTTAAAGGTTTTTATGTTTAGATAGCTAATACATTTTGTAAGATTTTAAATAATATAATCTATGTGAAACAAAATCTTATCTTTATCTTTTAGAGGTATACAGTCAATATTCTATAATAAAAAAGTCAGTGGGAAAACTTTCGCAATATATCCCTCAAATTTTCAGTTACATTTTCTCCAGATAAGCTTCAATATCATAATAATGTGACTCCTTTTGAATAAACATGTAGGTTCTATGTGGGCCTCTGCCACTCTCTGTTACATTCTATCATATGAAAATAACATATAGTTTAAAAATGTTAGGATAAAATACATATTAAAAACTGTGACCAAGAACTTTGTAAAACGGGATTTTGGTTTACTTGACATTAAATTGCAGATTATTAATGCTGCAAAGATAATTTTTAGGTGGATTCTTTGTATATATATTTGTTTGGGTCATGGGAGTGGAGGAGAATGGTAAAATAATCAGACTAACGTCTTAGCTTTCTCCATTTTATGAAGCAGTATATTCCATGTGTTTATAGCTGGATCTAACAAAAAGCTTTCTTTTTTCACTTGATTTGAGCATTTGTTTGTTTATCTTTTCTCAGGCTGCTTCTACAAACACAAAGTTGCAATGACCTAACATATTACAGAACTAGCCTGTGTTTACTTCCCCCCATTTGACCACCCACAAGTTGAGTCAGAATTGTACTTTACATTTTCCTAAACCAAAACCACATGGAGGAAATACACTTCCTTGGGTCTCTTTAAAATCATGAAATTAAGCCTTTCTTGGATTCTATCTCCAACAAGTAACAGATAATCTTCTGCTTGTGAATACCTCTAAGTTATTAAGCTGGGAGTGTTGCTGCAGCTGATCAAGAAAACTGGAGCCCAGAAACAGTCACAGAACTTATAGCTGAAAAGAGTCACAGAAATGAATTAAATTCAAGTGCTTCTTATAGGTGGGGAAACTGTGGCTTAGAGAAGCTGAACTCTTGCCCATGGTTATTATAAAAACCAAGATGAGACTTGGTGACTGGGTTTCTAGCCAGAGTCTACTCTAATTAACCACTGTATTCCAACTGAACCCATTGCTAAAACATTTAACTAAGCAAGGGATCCATTTGCTGATTTGTACAATTGCATCTTTTCTCATTTCATATCATCTGCTGAATGTGCTAAGTAATATTAGAATTAAATTTAATTAACATTAGCATAAATTTAAAAATATTTTTGACCCTTTGTATCTTTCTCTAACCCTTTTTCCTCCCTGAGGAAATGGTATTCTTGCAAGCCATTTGTGTCTTGAGCCCATTTATTTCTTCATCATCTCGTCTAAAATGGCTACTGGGATGTTGCCTTGTCCTGGCAATAAAGCAACTTCACACTGACCTATTTTGTTAGATGCAATATTGTTTTTCTAGGCTTCACAAAAGCTTCTTAGTCCTTAACAATATGTGAATGAATCCTCTGGACACAAATATATATTTCAGTTATTTCTACACAATGTCTCTGAATAATAATTGAGTTTTTATTATATATTCAATATTATTATGGAAAATCCTTAACAGGTAATGGCATTGAGAATTTTCAGGCTTTCTGAAATTTAAAGCTGCAACACTTTAAAGTTTGGTTTTCCTAAAAGTATCCAAAGTCTGGCTCAGATTTTAGCATCCTATCTAGAGCACTCCAAACTATGTATGTAAAACTTTCTTCTTGCAACAGGAAAATAATTGTTCTTCTTTATTATTTTAATCTTTAGCATGCAATGAAATAATTGATTTGAGATCATTTAGGGAATTTCTCAAGGGTCTCAGAAGTTAGAGCGAAAATTATAGTCACATTAGTTCGACTACATCATTCATTCAAAGGATCTCAGCATATCAAGCCAAGGTATGACTTTTTCCTTTTGAGTAGTAACATTGAGAGCCATTTTAAAACCCAATGTTTCACTAAGAAACAATACAAATTGAATGTATTCTCTTCTACCCCCTGCCTTTTTGACAATCTTCCTCAATTACTGCACTCTTTTCATCCAGCAAGTTACACTGCCTGTGGGTAGTAATGCTAACTTATCATTTTCTTTTTCTTCTCTCTTTAATAATCTTGAGAAAGGGATTCTGTCCTAAAGATATCACCTAATGGGCTTTCAAGTAACCAACTGCTACACTTTTACTTACTATTTCTCAGCAGACTAAGACACACTAAATTATTCTACCTTGCACTACTACTGCTTATTTAGATCACACCAAATTCTATTTTAACTGATACAAGTTGGATTTAAATTATAGCTAATAGATAGTCATCTTGACAAGCCAGATGTGGTATTATGATGTATGGTCATAATGCTTCTCTTATGAGGCTCCTCTATTGTGTCCAAATTCAACCTCCAGCTCTTTCCTTCATGTCCTTGTTTATCCAGCCTAAAGTCCATAAAACACAGTTTTCTGCCAATATTCTCAAACTCCCTTGCCCTACACTCTCTTGGTGTTAACAGTCTATCTGGCAAAACTCAGTCTAATTGTATTCAAATATCTGCTTTCTCTGCTTCTGTTTCCAAATGGCTAAGCACTGCTGGAATATTCACATGATAGAAAAACCTGGGTCTATGACAAATGCATAATCCCAACCTTGAAAGAACATTCAACATTGCTAGACAATTCAACTACAGCATCTCTGTACTACTTTCCTACTCTCAGCATTTCCTTCTCTAACCCTCTCTACCCACATCAAACCCTAACCCCCACCCCCATTCACTCTCATTATGAGTAGATTATCTGACTCCTAGTTCAGAGAGATAGTAATAATAGCAACGATAAATATATACATAATGCTTACCATATGCCTGGCACTAGTTTTTAAAATTTATGTATATCAGCTACCCTAGGAAAACAGTGCTATTTCTATCACCGTTTTATAGAGGCACAGATAATTTAAATACTTTGCCCACAGTCATGCAGCTAGCAAGCGACATCAGGTTTTCACTCAGATAGTTAGGATTCTAATTTGAGTCTATGCCTTTGACCACTATACATATTGCCTTCTCCTGAAACCACAGGTCCAAGCTGCCTACATCTCATAATGAAGCTCCACCTCTTACCTGGGGCCAATCCTTCCCATCACCTGTGACTAGAGTTTTATGTTTTTATTCTCAGCAACCCCACATGATTTATTAAACTTCTTCTTTTGTGTGTAGATTTACCCTCTTCTCATTCAGTCAACCATCTTCTCCTCTTTGCCCATCCACACATACATTTTTTGGAAAAGATGACTGTTCTCCCTTTTTACATGTCATCACTTTTTACTGTTTACTCAGCACATTCTTCAGTCTTGACCCTCTACCCAACCAGCTTTTACCTAGCTTACAACTGACCTCCACGACACCAATTCCAACACAAATTTTTCACCCCTCATTTCACTTGAGCTCTCACCAGTGTTCCATTCTGTTGACTACTGCCTCATCTCTGAAACCCTGTCTTCCCTTGGCTTATGTGAAACAATTGTATATCTATCTATCTATCTATCTATCTATCTATCTATCTATTATCTATCTATCTATCTATCTATCTATCTATCTATCTATCTATCTATTATCTATCTATCTATCTATCTATCTATCTATCTATTATCTATCTATCTATCTATCTATTATCTATCTATCTATCTATCTATCTATCTATCTATCTATCTGTCTATCGTCTATCTATTATCTATCTATCTATCTATCATCTGTCATCCATCTAATCTATCTCCTGTTAGTTTTGTTTCTCCGGAGAACACTTACTAATGTACCTATCTCTACCTCAGATCTCTGTTTGGAAAAACAGACCCACACATTACATGGGATATAAGCTCCATGAAGTCAGTGACTGCTTGCTTTGTCTCTTTTCTATCCTGGTGTCTAGAAGTGTCTAGTAATAGTGGGTGAACAATGAATATTTTTAATTAAAGAGAAAATGATCTGCCTAACCTTGATCCTCTTTTAGTATTTCGTATTAGAGCAAGGCATCACTATTGATCCAGTTAAACTAAACAGCCTAGCAAAAATCGTTGATATTTCTATTTCCCTGATTCCTCAGAGTTAACAGTTGTATTAGTTGGCTAGGACTCCTATAACAAAATACCACAGAATGGGCAGCTTAAACATCAGGAATTTATTTTGTCACAGTTATGGAGGCTAGAATTCAAGTCTCAAGGTGTCTCAGTTTGGTTTCTCCTGAGCCCTCTCTCCTTGGTTTGCAGATGGTCAGCTTCTCACTGTGTCCTCACAAGAACTTTCCTGTCTATACACAAAGTTCTGGTGTCTCTTTTTGTGTCTGAATTTCCTCTTTTTATAAGGACATCAATCAGAGTAGATTAGATCCTGCCCTAACAGCTTCAAATAATTTAATCATCCTTTTAAAAGTCTTATTACCAAATACAGTCACATTCTGAGGTACTGGGGGTTAAGACTTTAACATATGAATTTTGGGGGGGATACAATTTATCCCACAATCATCTATCAATAAATTCATTTGATTTTTTTCTAAATATATATGTCTTGAATCCACATACTTTTCTGTATCTCTTCATAATCCAGGGTACCATTATCTTTTAAGGTCGTCAAAGAGTCTCTGACTTCTAGTATTCAAATACTTGTATAATCTCCTACTTTCTAGTGCCAGCTGGACCTAAATACTAATAAAGAGAATATGGTCAAAGGGATGGAATGGCGTTTTTGAGATTAGGTTACAAAAAGACTTAGGTCGCTGCCATGCTCTCATTCCCTTGCTGTCTCCTTGCTTGTTCTGATGAAAGCCGGCTGTCATATTGTGAGCCTTCCTACAAGGAAACTAAGGCTTTCATCCAAGAACCCACGAGGAACTGAATGCTTCCAGCTACCACTTGAGTGAGCATGGAAGGAGATCCTCCTCCAGTCAAGCCTTGAGATAACAGCAGCTTTGGACGACACCTTGATTGTAAACTTGCGAGAGAGTTACAGCCAGAGAACCCGTACGTAAGCCCTGCCCAGAGTCATGACCCACAAAATCTGTGACATAATAAGTGTTTATTGTTTTAAGCCATTAAGTTTTGGGGTCATTTGGTATGCAGACATAAATAACTAACACATGTACTTACTACAGAAGTACGCTAGCTTGTCTACCTACATTTATTCTGGCCTCCTTCAAATCACTTCTTCATATGGCAGTCAGAGTGATCTTTCCATAACACCAATCAGTTTATTTTCCACCTAAACTCTTCAGAAGCTTCCCATTTATTGAAGACCAGCTGTCTAACGTGACAAACAAAGTCCTGCATAGCCTGGCTTCTCTCCACATCTCAGGCCTCATCTCACACTCAGCTCTGCTCTCTGTCCAGCCATAATGAAATTCTTTGGTCCCTTCATACTCACTATGCTGCACCCCACTATAGGCCTTTCGTAGATGCTGTTTGCTCTGCCTAACATGTTCACCTCTCGTTTCTTCACTTTGTTAACACCTATTCTTCCTTTCAGATTTCAAAACCTCATTTTCTCAAGGAGTCCACTTCCCTGCAGGTCAAATCTCCATAGCATTTGCCAGAGAATATTTTTACATATGATTCTGTAGAGGATTTCCCTTCCACTCAAGAGCAAGCTGCCTGAGAGCAAGGATAATGTCTAGTTGTTTTGCGTTTTTTTAAAAATGGTATGTACCATGCCTGGCCCAGTGTCTAGCACAGAATAAGTACACAGTAAATATTTATTAAACAAATAAATACCTAAAATATCAGCAAAATACCATGTATTATTCCTTTTGTCTTTTTCTGAGTGTTCCAATCAACAATTTTGCCTCTTAAAAACTATGCAAGCTCAAGTATACGATGCTACTATTTCCTATAACTGGACTTTTCTGCCAAGTATTTATGAGATTATGTTTTTACAAGGACTATTAGAGAAATACTGTAAAACAACATTTCTTAATGTATGATGGCATGTAACCCTTCTGGATTCATGGTAAAACCATGACAGACTGAAAGGATAAGACTTGGCATCTGATACGGAATTTGTCAGACTCAAAACTTTGTCCAATAAATTAATGGTAAGCTTTTTTCTTTCTTTTTTTTTTTTTTGAAAATATCATCTCTTATTTTTAGCAAATCTGGATTACACAGCTGGGTGGCAGATGTATATATGTCATAACCTTATAGTGGAGAAAGAGCATGCTGGCTCTGTGATCACATTTTTTTGAATGGAAAGATTTCCATCTTTTAGATCATGTCATGTATTCCATCTGGATGTTGTGGCAAAAACACTGCCTATGTGTCACATTTTTTTGGTGTATAAATCATGTCATGTCCTTGATACATTTGCCTCACCATTTACATGAATGTTAATTTGGGCACAGTTATTTATCCAATAAACTGAAAATCATAGATAAATCTCTCTTCAGGACTAAAGAGAGATTCTCACCACATTCATTAACATAATGGTAAATAAGTGAAAACTTCATTTAAATTTGTTTAGTTTTTCAACTCTGGGTTCTTCTCCCACGTTTGTTTTAATATTTAGGTGTTTTCACATGCATATAAATGAGGCTATGAATGTAACTTAAATAAGCCAATTAGACTGGGTATTAAATCACTGGTATACTCTAGTGATTTAATGGCATAATATTCAGAATTTGGATACAATAATAGACATTCATACACATTAATAGTAATGTAATAGGGAATGGCGAAGATTCGTGCAAATGGGATAGTATATGCCTGTTTTGCCAGAGGCAGCCACAACTAATTTTTAACTCACTAATTGTCGGTTCAGCCTTGCCAGGTATTGCAACTTTTTCTAGAGAAGTTGGAAATCTGGATTTTATATAAAATATCCCGATGATAAAATAATCTTTTATAACTTTGCAAAATAGTTCAAATAAGTCTTTGGGGTTTGTGTGAGATAACGACCCTTTTTGGTATAGCAACAATATTGTCTATTAGAAAACACATAGGTTTTGGAGAGAGACAGTCCAGGGTTTGAATTCTGGTTCAGATAGTTTCTTGTATGGCTGGACAATTTCTGAAACTTTGTATCTTAAGTAATGAAGATGCTATTTTGTTTTTTAATGTCAATAATACAAGTAGGTAATTAATAAATAGCAGCTTTTGTTACTGTGACTTACCATAACTGAACTTTCTTTCTACTTCCAAAGAATCTCCATTCATGATTATTTTTATCCAAGTTTCCTTCGATAAACTTAAGGCCATATGATCATACAATCATAATTATTCATTTCATTCTGTTTATTCCAGCAAACATACTCCACATTTTGACAATGGGAAAATAAGTTCTGAGTTGAAAACTAAAGCAGATTCTCTACACAGTTCATCCAGAAGATGATGTCCTGAAGGGGAGCATCTTTAAGTACTTAAGTTATTTTTATAAGGAGGATGGTGACCAAATGTGCTTCATCGCCACTAAGGAATGATCAAGAGGAATGAACAAACTGTATCTCTAAGGAATAAGGATGGATATGAATGTATATAGAAGATAGACACTATGAGTTATGGAATAACAAATAGAATTACAGTAGCACTGGTGTTAATTCTTGTAAGGATTCCAAAATCCATATCAATGCTCCTGTAGGGAGGGTTGTCTCATCTTCAAGTTCAAGATAGGCTATTCATAGGATCTTTCAACAAGATGGACCTTTCTGTAAACGAAGTTCACCAAGCTTCTAATATTTTACTCAAATTTAAATCAACTCTTGAGAAGTTAGAAAATAGTTGCAAATCCAGCACAGATACTGGACATAAGTACCCGACTTACATATTGAAATGTTTATTGGAAACCAGATACGATCAGTTCAACTAATATATTCATTGGCTGGTCCTACACAGTGGTGCTTAAAATGTCAGGTCAAATCAGTTCAAGAGCCAGTTCTTCCAGATGTTTGGTGTTTTGAACACAAAACATCTGGATGATGGGCTAAATGTTTTTTTATTATTAAATCAATTTAATATTTGGCATCATGTAGACACAGCCTAAAGTAATTATGTTCTATGTAAAATGTAAATCACAAGCTCAACAAGCTTAATCAAGAATTCTTGATATGGAGTAAATTTTAGAAACTTTCTAGTTTAATCTCTTTATTTTCTGGATAAGGAAACTGAGTCCTAGAAAAATGAAATGATTTAGCCAACATCAAATTACTTTTTGGAGTCTCCAATTCTTATTTTAATATTCTTCATGTCATAGTTGTGTGTATAACATTGACAGAAGAGGGCAGAGGACTAGTGAAGAAAAATAGCCCTCTCCAGAAGAAACTGATTAAATAATCTGACAAGGATAAGATAAACATGGAGAGAATAGAGATAAAAATGAATGAGTTGAAAGAATGGAGAAAATAAGAAAGAAAATGCCGTGGTAAGTGGAATAACAATAAAACAGGCTACCTGAAGTTAATCATTATATTAAGAGTCTCCACTTCATAACTTAAATGGATGTCCTCAGTTAAAACATGGAATGGTAAACAGTGCAATAAAGGCACTGGAATTCCAATAGAGGAATTTCTAACTCATTTAGTTAAAGTAAGTTCAATATTTCTTTCATGTCATGTAGAAACAACCCAAAATCTAGTTGCCATGTTAGAATGTGGACATGAGCAACTCAGTAAAAAATTGTTTTATTTATCCAGACATTTCTCTACTTGGTGCCAAGCAACACATTGCCCACAAATTTAGATAAAAGTGAACACTGTAATAAAATCATTGAGTCTCATAGCCATTGATTTAAAAAGCAAGCTTTGGAGTCAGAATGCCTGGGTGGAAATCCTGGCTCTACAACTTTCACAAATGATATAACCATTCTCTGCGTTTTTATTTTTTATTTTTTATCTGTAAAGATGGGAATAATAAGAGTACCCTAACCAGATTATTGCGAAGAATAAATGAAAATAATATGTAATTAATTTGGGACCATCTTAAAAAAGTGATGTTAGCCATGTGTTATTATTAGCAATTATTATTTTATTTCACGTATGGATAATGAACTAACAAATGTTGTGTAGCAGTAGATACAAATTTATTTAAAGTCATATCATCATATCGTACATCTCCCTAAATTAATATATTGAGGGCATAATTTATGCACAATACCACTCAGATACACAGAACATCTTTAGCATTTTTCTTTGGGCAAAAATAGATATTGTCTTCCTCACGTGTTGGTAAAGAAGAGATAAACAAAACTATCTAATTTTTAGTTCTATTGACAAACTCAGTCTCATTAATTATTTTAAATGGTTTCCTTCATACCCCCATCCCCAACTCTGCTCTTCCTTAAGACAAAATTTTGATATGGGAGCAAGAGACTTATGTAAACTTTTGGCATTGACAGGGAGGGGCCCTCAGATCTTCATTGTGTCCTCTGGATCTTCTGGATTATAAATGGCCCTGGCTTGCGTGACATTTGCTTGAACAAGTCAATGTCTGCTGTGAATTGTGTTTTGATCTCTCTTGTCTTAGCCAGGGACACACAGTCCTCCCGAGCTGAGTGAGCTTTACTTCAGCTTTTCCAGCCTGCAGAACTTGTTAAGCCTGGCTGTGACTCCCATTTGACTTTGATTCACATGATCCCCTTCTTGACTTCTGTTCCTCACTCTGCTGAAGTTCTCCTCTTGCGATCTGCCCTTCCGGACTATCATCTGCTTCGTGCTCCCATTCATTCCATTCAGGGAGGCTAAATATCAGAGACTTTTCTGTTTCACCACACAAATCACTACTAAGTTTAATTTTTGACCTGGCTTCAGCTGTGCCGGAAACCATTTTACTGTGAAGCGGGAGCCCAGCAAAAGCCTTCTACCTTTCGCTTTCCCTTACCTTGATATTTGTAAACACTCTTATCCACCGTCAACCCTAAGGTCACCAAGAAATAAGGAGAAACAAAATAAGAACTTCACATCTACTCTTTCTTCTTGTTCTCATTCTTTCCCCAGGATTCCTTAGGGCTGGTAGAAAATATATTTCCCTCATTTCTCTTACTTGCTGAACCTTCCTTATATATAATTCTGTGAGATAATCAAACAAGTCTTACTCTTGAGAGGTATGAGGTCGGGGAGCCATAGATGAAGGAGGAATTTAGAAAATCCTTTCTCTGCCAACAATGCTTTACTGAAAAATTCTTTTAATGTAAGAAACAAAAAACACTATCTTAGAGCATTCTTGCTCTAAGAATCTTATCTGTTTCAAGGGATAAGGTTAGGTACAATCAATATATAAAAGAGAAGAACATTGATATTTTTAAAAATATCCTCCCTTGCATTGGAAAACTTACATGTGGAAATTTGTCAGTTTATCCATACTTGAAACCCATACAGTCATTACTCATTTCTAGGAACGTAGAATTCTGGAAAACAGCTGCTTGCATTTAGGGTCAGTTCCATTTCCAGGATGAACTCTACTGTTTATACTTCTGAATAGAATATATCTACATTTAATGATACTCACCTTGAGGCCAGCTGCTCTAATAATGTAATTTTTAAATCTTTGAAACAGATGAATAAAAATTATATATACTTATTATATTTTTTATTATTTTTATTTATGTATTTTTTTGAGACAGAGTCTCACTCTGTCACCCAGGCTTCTGAGTAGCTGGGATTACAGGTGGGCGCCATCACACCTGGCTAATTTTTTATGTTTTTGATAGAGGTGAGGTTTCACCATGTTGGCCAGGCTGGTCTCGAACTCCTGACCTCAAATAATCCTCTCACCTTGGCCTCCCAAAGTGCTGGGGTTATAGGCATGAGCCACCATGCCTGGCCATTATTACATAGTTTTCTAAATGGCATAAAAAACAAGTGGGGAAAAGTGAGTCTCATTCAATTAAGAACCCAGTGAAAAGACTGGTTGCAGAACACTCCACATGTGGTTATGCTTTATGAATCTGTGCTAGTTGATGGAATGAATAACCCATTGATATATATTTTTTTACTATATGGTGTTTCTTTTATATAGCTGAATGCTTCGTGAAAGATTTGTCAAATTCACAACTGGAAATACTGTAATTTAAATGATTAATTGTGAATTTATTTTAGGGGTAAAACAAATTTGTAAAATAAAAAAATTAAAAAGTATAATTTGGACAATTATTTTGCCCAGTATGCATCCATATTAATTAGAGAATGGATATATATATTTATATGCATGTATACATATATACATATGTAGGTACAATGTATACATAGATGAAGTGGGGGAGAAGATATTCTAAAATTTGTAATATATATATATTTATACTCATTATTTGAAATATATAAATAACACAAATCTAAACTCAAACTCTAAATAAATATTTCATAACTATTTATAAATATTTATTTAATTTCAAAGTAGAAGGAACTTTACATATGCTGAGGGGAAGTAGAGTAAAAGCATACTGTGAATTGAAGAGGGTAGCAGAGCTAGGAAGTTTCCTATAGTAGTGGGTTTTAAAACCTGTCCCGAAAGAGATGACGAGCATGAATTAGCAGAAAAGTGAGATAAGAGATTTCTGAAGGAAGAAATAAAATTAGCAATCAATGATAACTAACTTTCAGATGGAGCTCCTTAACTTAAATATAAGTAACCACACACAAGGAGACCCTGAATAGGAATTATGGCCTCTTTGGGAGGTAGATAGCCTGTGGCTTGTGCAGTGCAGAAAAGAAATGAGTTAATTTAATTCTGTGTCTATTTATTGAACACTTATGATATGGTGGTCACTAAGTTCTGTAAGTGAATTGGAAAAATGTGAACACTGGTTTCATGAAGCTGAATAGGCAGTGGCCATAGCTACTACTTACAGAATTACACATTTTTATACACTGTTAATAAAGAAAAATAAATAGAGTTCACTAATAAAGAATAAATGGGGTGTGGGCAACACATCTACCTAAACATAATAATGGTAGCAGGCTGGTTTGAGAAGACATAGTTAAGCTGCGTCCTAAAAGGATGTGATGTCAAATATTACACAGTATCTCTCAGATGATAAATGCAGTCTTATTCCCAGGCCCCAAAATGTATAAGGAAGGGGTCTTGCCAACAAAAATTTCCATCTACTGTGGGGGAATATAGAAGTAAAACATATGGTAAAATTTTCTTATCTAATGTGATCATAACTTGTAGTTAGTTGCTCAATTGAATCAAGTGGGTTAAGGCAGAAAAATTACTAATAATGCTGTTAGTGTACATTAAACACTGTATATTAATGTAAAGCATGTGAACCCACAGTAATTATTTAGTCTTTTCACCTAGGGGCAAGACATTTTCTTTTATTATAGATACTTGATTTTGAACTCTGCCTTGTCTCTCTTATATAGATCACATCTATAATACAATATTTATGATTTCTAGTTTGATTTTTTAAAATTGAGTAAGAATATAAAAACTAATCTAAGTGTAGAATTCCTCTAAATTTTTATGATTATTTTCTCAGAGTTTACATTTGTTTCATCACACTTTATAACACAGATGTATTTTTGTATCCATCATAAAATAGTGAACATAATTTTTAGAGAAATAATTTTTACAATCATATTTTACCAGTTTTTGCAATATTTGCTAAAGTGAATAAGTACAATACCAAGTACAACTGTCATATATTCTTTTGGAACAAATATATCCAATTTATGTTCAGCCTACAAGTGAGCTTTGAAAGCAAAGGCATCTGGCCGGAGTGAAGATTGACCTACTAGCCTCAAGCTGTTCCCTTTTATGGAGGGCCTGAAGGCCAGGCTCATTCATGTAGCAAATTAAGTGGAGGCTGGACAAGACTATTTCTATGCTATTTCAATGTAACATGAAAATGCCAAAATTGAGATGAGTTGAACAAACAAACAAACAAGGCAGCAGAGTATAAGAAAACGAGGGAGTTTGTTGGAAAATGTAATACTTAAGTTGGAGTGATTTTGATATGACATAAAGCATGTTACTGTGTATTTACGTTCTTAAAGTTAGGTTATTCTAGTAGCCAGGTATAAACTTGATTAGATAAGACAGAATGGCAATAGGCATATCAGAAAACAGATATTCATTGGGAGATTATGAAGAAGTTTAAACTGCTAGCTTTTAGCAAATTTTTACTGTTATGGCTCCTCGGGTAGAATTTAGTCTTTTTTTAACCACCCTTTTACTCTAATTGCTAATTACTTTATTGTTGATTGGTACATACTTTGTTTTAAAGGGGACATATACATATGGTCATTGCTTTTTTCTTCCTTTTATCATGTTTTGTCTTATCACAGCCCTTTAATTTCAAACACACATCAAATGAAATATAAATTAGTTTATTCTTTTTGAACCATCACTCAGAGTTATCAGTTGTCTCATGCTTTTTGCTCCAAAGTTTTTCTTTTTTTTCCCTCTGCTTCACTTGTATTGCACCCGTGTCAGTCCCAACCAAAAGAAGTTCAGATTTTTCAACTCAAAAATGATTGGGGGCAGGAACATTCTGGCAATTAGAATCTATCTTTAGATAAATCCTGATTTGGGGAAGTGTTTCTTACTGATAAACATAGTCCAAGTTGATACAGTATTAGTTATCATTGAAGTGGGTCTCGACATGTGCTTTATGGATATAACATACTGTTGGAAAGATTTGCTTAGTTCACAGCACCGTTCTAATATTTGAAAGACACATTGGTAAAAAGAAAAAAGCAGTATTGAATAATCTACATGTGTTTTCAGAGAGTGAGGATGAGAAACTTAAAGATTTACAGTATTTGGTTTTCTTCTCATGTTACTTTGGTTGTCTATATTTCATGGACATCTTCCTTTCACTTAAGAATATAGGTAAAGTTGATGTGGAAGAGAAAGAAAGGAGTGAATTTTTCATAATATAAATGAACAGTTTAAAAAATGGTTCTATTTAGTACATTGTCAGAATATCCATCCTATTTTCATTAACATCATCATAATAATGTCAAATAATAATAGTAATTAGTATAATTAGTGACTAAATTGCAACTGAATAGTAACATGATTCCATTTTCTTCCTGTGAGCTGTAGATGTAACAAATCATTACTTGTGGCTTCAGCAAGTTCCTTGACCCCTTTGCCTCCATTTGCTCATCTATAAAATGGAGATAACAATAGTACATAGCTCAAAGGGGATTTTTTTTTGTTTTTTGGGTGTTTTTTAAATAAAGCTTAAAGAACTAAACGGTACCTGGAATATACTAAATATGACAAGTATTTATTATTATTGTTGTTATTAATTAGTCTCTGATTTATATGAACATTGACTCCTTGGACACTGTTTATGATTGTTTTCACTTTGGTTTACTAATGGTCCAAGAAATAACAACCTACACTTGAGACATACACCATATCAATGTTACAAGCGGGTACCTCAGCTCCTTGTTTTATCTTTTGTGGTTCACAGAAGAACACCTAACGTGTGTTGATTTTAAATTTTAAACCATGAGATGTGAGAAATCTTCCACATGAGAGGACTCTAATCTATTGGATTGTGTATTTTATGAGTGATGTAGAAAGGGCCATGTGGCAATTTCTCCTTGTAGCATACAGGGAATTTCCTGCTCAACGAGAGTTACATACTTTCATGATGTATTTCTTATTTCATCATTGGGCCTGGACATTTTCTACCACAATAACCAAGAGATGTGACTCAATCCCCTCTTTACTGAGCACTTCCTGGCAGAGGTAACTCATTTGTGTATGGCCTGAACAGATGCAACAGGACTGTAGAGGACTGAGTGAGTTGACTCCTACAATTTTGACAGCCTCCTTTGGCTGTGGCCATATCTCTCTGTATAACTTGCCCTGAAATATGAAGGTGAGTATTATGCTGGAATTATGAAAATCTGTTGGAGAGATAGAAGTACTAGAGATGAGAAAATCCAAGGTCTAGATACTTTCTTGCTTGCTTGTTTTCTTGGGCATTCAGAGACTATTTATAGGACTTAAAGCTTGGAAAATTCTCAATATATACTCAAAAACCCTTCTGTAACCTACTTTTCACCTCTCAAATTCTAGTAGTTGTTTTACTTCCAGTTCAGATGTTGGAAGCTGCAAAATTTCATCATTTCACCCTTTCAACCAAAACATTGGAAAAGCTACATAATCACAGATCAAAAAAAAATCTATCAGGGAGCAAAGAACGCAAAGCGACCTAAATAAACTAAAATCCAGCAAGTGACAAGCTCTTCCTAAGAAAGAATGGCCAAGGAGACCTCTTATAACTGACATGAAAGGAGAAGGAGCACTCCTCCATAGGTGGGAGCAGGGGAAACCAGCCCAGCCTGACATTTCTAATGACTGCGTGTGGGCTGGCATGACACGTCAAATTCCACTGGAGCCCCAGACACAGAACAAAACTGTGCTACTGCCAATTCTTTCCCTCTGATCTTTACTGAGTGCTGAAAATAGTGATGGGGAAAAATTGAGAGAAACTTCCAGAAGTTACAGAACATTGGAGGAGGGGTAAGAGAGCTGAGAGAGCCACACTCTTCCCCTGGCACTCCATGCTTAACTCAGAAGTCAAGATGAGGTGGAAGAACTGAGTGAAACCCCTCCAAGACAATCTCTGCCTTCAGAGTGGAGAGAATTTTTGGCTGACTTCTAAAGGACAAGGGCAAGGCAGAAGAGCAAAGAGAGATTTCCTAAGATGAGAGACAGCACTGGAGAGCAAAGAGAATTCTTCAATAACACAAAAGTTAGGCTGTGGGAGTAAAGCAAGGAGAAATCTGTCACGGTTTAGAAAGCTGGCTATTTAGCTATGAGGAGTAAGCAGAACTTTGGAATCTCATCAATGATTGAAGACCCTAATGAAGACCAAGTCCCAGTACCGCCCTCAAAACATTTGAATCCATAGTGAACTTACTAAAGCTACAGCTAAACCCGCACCCAGCTCAACTGAAAACATACTGACTGGTCTTTCACTCTAGAGGCCTGACAAGAGGGGCAGGCTTCTTTATGGAGACGAATGTAAATTTACTTCATTTTCTATTGTATTTTCTAACAGCTCTATTGAGATTTAATTTATATACTATACAAATTACCCATTTAAAGTGTTACAGTTCAATGATTTTTAATTAACATAACTATACAACCATCATCACAATCAGTTTTAGAACATTTTTATCACATTAAAAAGAAACTCAATACTACTTGTTTATCATCCTCTTCCCCCACCCCACATTACTTAAGCAAACACTAATATACTTTCTGTCTCTATTGATTTTCCTACTATAGATATTTAATATGACTGAAATCATAATATATCTTTTGTGACTGGCTTCTTTCACTTAGAATAATGTTTTCAAGGTTCATTCCTATTGTAGTATGCAGCAGTACTTCCTTACTTTTCATAATACTGGTGAATAATACCCCATTGTGTGGGTATCCCTCATTTATTTATCCATTTATCCATTGATGTAAATTTGAGTTGTTTGGTTACTAGGAATAATGCCTCTATAAGCATCTATGTACAGGTTTTGATTTGGACATATATTTTCATTTCTTTGGGTATTTACCTAGGATAAAAATTGCTATGTCATATGGTAACTCCCTGTTTAATCATTTGAGGAATTGCCAAACAATTTTCCAAAATGATTATACCATTTAACAATCCCTCCAACAGTGTATAGATATATAATTTCTCAACATCTTCTCCAACATTTGTTATTATCTTTCTTTTTTTTATTTTTTTTTTTCCTTTTTAAAAAAGTTGTACTTTAAGTTCTGGGATACATGTGCAGAACATGCAGGTTTTTTACGTATGTATACACATGCCATGGTGGTTTCCTGCACCGACTGACCTATTCTCTAAGTACCCTCCCCTCACCCCCAACCCCTCAATGGGCCCTGTTGTGTGTGTTGCTCCCCTCCCTGTGTCCATGTGTTCTCATTGTTCAACTCCCACTTCTGAGTGAGAACATGTGATGTTTGCTTTTCTGTTCATTTGTTAGTTTGCTGAGGATGATGGCTCCAGCTTCATCTATGTCCCTGCAAAGGACATTCTCTCATTCCTTTTTACAGCTGCATAGCATTCCATGGTATATATGTACCACATTTTCTTTATCCAATCTATCATTGATGGACATTTAGGTTAGTTCCATGTCTTTGCTATTGTAAATAGTTCTGCAGTAAACATATGTGTGCAAGTGTCTTTATAGTAGAATGATTTATATTCCTTTGATATATATCTGGTAATGGGATTGCTGGGTCAAATTTTATTTTTGGTTCTAAATCCTTGACGAATCACCATACTGTCTTCCACCATGGTTGAACTAATTTACATTCCCACTAACAGTATAAAAGCATTCCTATCTTTCCACAGCCTCTCCAGCATCTATTCTTCTTAATAATTGCCAGTCTGACTGGTGTGAGATGGTATCGCATTGTGGTTTTGATTTGCATTTCTCTAATGATAAGTGATGTTGAACTTTTCATCATTATGTTTCTTAGCTGCATAAATATCTTCTTTTGAGAAGTACCTGTTCGTATCCTTTGCCCACTTTTTGACGGGGTTGTTTTTTTTTTTTCTTGTAAAGTTGTAAGTTCCTTTTAGATTCTGGATATTAGCCCTTTGTCAGATGGATAGATTGCAAACATTTTCTCCCAGTCTGTAGGATGCCTGTTTACTCTAATGATAGTTTCTTTTGCTGTGTGGAAGCTCTTTAGTTTATTTAGATCCCATTTGTCAATTTTGGCTTTTGTTGCAATTGCTTTTAGTGTTTGCTCTATGAAGTCTTTGCCCATGCCTATGTCCTGAATGGTATTGCCTAGGTTTTCTTCTACAGTTTTTATGGTTTTGAGTTTTACATGTAAGTCTTTAATCCCTCTTGAGTTAATTTCTGTATAAGGTGTAAGGAGGGTGTCGTTTCAGTTTTCTGCATACAACTAGCCAGCTTTCCCAGCACCATTTATTGAATAGGAGATTCTTTCTCTATTGCTTGTTTTTGTCAGATTTGTCAAAGATCAGATGGTGGTAGATGTGTAACGTTAATTCTGAGGTCTCTGTTCTGTTCTCTTGCTCTATATGTCTGTTTTGGTACCAGTGCCATGCTGTTTTGATTACTGTAGTCTTGTAGTATAGTTTGAGGTCAGATTGCATGATGCCTCCAGCTTTTGTTCTTTTTGCTTAGGATTGTCTTGGCTTGGGCTCTTCTTTGGATCTGTATGAAATTTAAAGTAGTTTTTTTCTAAATCTGTGAAGAATATCAATGGTAGTTTGATGGGAGTAACATTGAATCTATAAATTACTTTGGGCAGTATGGCAATTTTCACGATACTGATTCTTTCTATTTATGAGGTTGGAATTTTTCCATTTGTTTGTGTCCTCTCTTTATTTCCTTGAGCAGTGGTTTGTAGTTCTACTTGAAGAGGTCCTTCACATCCCTTGTTAGCTGTGTTCCTAGGTATTTTATTCTCTTTTTTAGCAATTGTGAATGGGAATTTATTCATGATTTGACTCTCTGTCTATCTATTGTTGGTGTAAAGGAATGCTTGTGATTTTTGCATATTGATTTTGTATCCTGTGACTTTGCTGAAGGTCCTTATCAGCTTAAGGAATTTTTGGACTGAGGTGATGGGGTTTTCTATATATAGAATCATGTCATCTGCAAACAGAGACAATTTGACTTCCTCTCTTCCTATTTGAATACACTTTATTTTTTTTTCTTGCCTGATTGCCCTGGCCAGAACTTCCAATACTATGTTGAATAGGAGTGGTGAGAGAGGGTATCCTTGTCTTGTACCAGTTTTCAAAGGGAATGCTTCCAGCTTTTGCTCATTCAATATGTTATTGGCTGTGGGTTTGTCATCAATAACTCTTATTATTTTGAGATATGTTCCATCAATGCCTAATTTATTGAGTGTTTTTAACATGAAGGGATGTTGAACTTTATCAAAAGCCTTTTCTGCATCTATTGAGATAATCATGTGGTTTTTGTCTTTGGTTCTGTTTATGTGATGGATTACATTTATTGGTTTGCATACGTTGAACCAGACTTTCATCCCAGGGGTGAAGCCAATTTGATTGCAGTAGATAAGTTTTTTGATGTGCTGCTGGATTTGATTTGCCGGTATTTTATTGATGATTTTCACAACTATGTTCATCAGGGATATTGGCCTGAAGTTTTTTGCTGTTGTTGTGTCCCTGCCAGGTTTTGGTATCAGGATGATGCTGATTTCATAAAATGAGTTAGGGAGGAGTCTCTCCTTTTCAGTTGTTTGGAATAGTTTCAGAAGGAATGGTGCGATCTCCTCTTTATACCTGTGATGGAATTCAGCTGTGAATCCCTCTGGTCCTGGGCTTTTTTTTTTTTTTTTTTTTTTGGTTGTTGGGCATTTAATTATTGCCTCAATTTCAGAACTCATTATTAGTATATTCAGTGTTTTGACTTCTTCCTGGTTTAGTCTTGGGAGGGTGTAATTGACCAGGAATATATCCATTTCTTTTAGATTTTCTAGTTTATTTGAGTAGAGGCGTTTATAATATTCTTTGACAGTAGTTTGTATTTCTGCGGAGTCAGTGATGATATCCCCTTTATCATTTTTTATTGTGTCTATTTAATTCTTCTCTGTTTTCTTCTTTATTACTCTGGCTAATGGTCTATCTATTTTGTTAATTTTTTTTCAAAAAACAGCTCCTGGATTCACTGATTTTTTGGAGGGTTTTTTCATGTCTCTGTCTCCTCCAATTCTGCTCTGATCTTAGTTATTTCTTGTCTTCTGCTAGCTTTTGGATTCATTTGCTCTCACTTCTCTAGCTCTTTTAATTGTCATTTTAGGGAGTCAATTTCAGATTTTTCTATCTTTCTCACGTGGGCATTTAGTGCCATAAATTTCCCTCTTAACACTGCTTTAGCTGTGTCCCAGAGATTTTGGTACATTGCCTCTTTGTTCTCATTGGTTTTAAATAACTTCTTGATTTCTGTCTTAATTTCATTATTTACCTAGAAGTCATTCAAGGGCAGGTTTTTCAATTTCCATGCAATTGTGTGTTTTTGAATGAGTTTCTTAATTCTGAGTTCTAATTTGATTGTGCTGTGTTCTGAGAGACTGTTATAATTTCAATTCTTTTGCATTTTCTGAGGAGTGTTTTACTTCCAATTATATGGTCAATTTTAGAATAAGTGCCATGTGGCACTGAGAAGAATGTATATTCTGTTGATTTGGGGTAGAGAGTTCTGTAGACGTCTATTAGGTCCACTTGATCCAGAGCTGTGATCAAGTCCTGAATATCCTTGTTAATTTTCTGTCTCATTGATCTAATATTGACTGTGGGGTGTTAAAGTCTCCCACTATTATTGTGTGGGAGTCTAAGTCTCCTTGTAGGTCTCTAAGAACTTGTTTAATGAATCTGGGTGCTCCTGTATGGGGTGCATATACATTTATGACAGTTAGCTCTTCTTGTTAAATTGATCCCTTTGCCATTATGTAATGCCCTTCTTTGTCTTTTTTGATCTTTGTTGATTTAAAGTCTCTTTTATCAGAGACTAGAATTGCAACCCCTGCTTTTTTAACGTTCCACTTGCTTTGTAAATTTTCCCTCTATCCATTTATTTTGAGCCTATTTGTGTCTTTGCACATGAGATGGGTCTCCTGAATACAGCAGACCAATGGGTCTCAGCTCTTTATCCAATTTGCCAGTCTGTGTCTTTTAATGGGGGCATTTAGCTCATTTATATTTATGGTTAGTATTGTTATGTGTGAATGAGATCCTGTCCTCATGATGCTGTCTGGTTATTTTGCACACTAGTTGATGCAGTTTCTTCATAGTGTCATTGGTCTCTATATTTTGGTGTGCTTTTTCAGTGGCTGGTACTGGTTTTTCCTTTCCTTATTTAGTGCTTCCTTCAGGAGCTCTTGCAAGGCAGCTCTGATGATGATGAAATACACCAGCATTTGCTTGTCTGGGAAGGATTTTATTCCTCCTTCACTTTTGAAGCTTAGTTTGGCTGAATATGAAATTCTGGGTTGAAAATTCTTTAAGAATGTTGAATACTGGCCCCCAATCTCTTGGGGCTTGTAGGGTTTCTGCTGAAAGCCCGCTGTTCGTCTGATGGGCTTCCCTTTGCAGAAGACCTGGCCTTTCTCTCTGGCTGCCCTTAACATTTTTTCCTTCATTTCAACCTTGGAGAATCTGATGATTGTGTGTCTTGGGGGTCATCTTCTCATGCAGTATCTTAGTGCTGTTCTCTATATTTCCTGAATTTGCATGTTGGCTGGTCTTGCTAGGTAGTGGCAATTCTCTTGGATAATATCCTAAAGTGTGTTTTCCAGCTTGTTTCCATTCTCCCTGTCTCCTTCAGGTACTCCAATCAATTGTACATTTGGTTTTTTTATGTAGTCCCATATTTCTTGAAGATTTTTTTGTTCCCTTTCATTCTTTTGTCTCTAATCTTGTCTGCATGCCTTATTTCAACAAGGTGGTCTTCAAACTTTGATATCCTTTCTACTGCTTGATCAATTGAGCTATTGATACTTGTGTATGCTTCACAAAGTTCTCATGCTGTGTTTTTCAGCTCCATCAGGTCATTTATGTTCCTCTCTAAACTGGTTATTCTAGTTAGCAGTTCCTCTAACCTTTTTTCAAGTTTCTTAGCTTCTTTGCATTGGGTTAGTACATGCTCTTTTAGCTAAGCAGAGTTTTTTTATTACTCATCTTCTGAAGCCTACTTCTGTCAATTTGTCCATCTCATCCTCCATCCAGGCAGTGCAATCATTTGGAGGAGAAGAGACACTCTGCCATTTGGGGTTTTCAGCATTTTTTGTTGATTCTTTTTCATCTTCATGAGTTTGTTTAGTTTTGATCTTTGAGGCTGTTGACGTTTGGATCAGGTTTTTGTGGGGACTTTTTGTTGTTGTTGATGCTGTTATTGTTGTCTGTTTGTTTTTCTTTCAATGGTCGGGTCCGTTTACCATAGGGCTGCTGCAGTTTGCTGGGGGTTCACTTCAGGCCCTGTTCATCTGGTTTACTCCTAGACCTGGAGATGTCACTCAAGGAGGCTGGAGAACAGCAAAGATGGGTGCTTACTCCTTCTTTTGGGATCCCTGGCCTTGAGGGGCACCAACCTGATGCCAGTAGGATCGCTTCTGTATAAGGTGTCTGACAACCCCTGTTGGTCTCACTCAGCTGGGTAGCACAGAGAAGAGGACCCATTTAACAAAGCACTTTGACTGTCCCTCGGTGGAGGGGGTGTACTTCACTGGGGGGAACTCACTCGTCTGGATTGCCTGGATTCCTCAGAGCTACCAGCAGGAAAGTCTAAGTCAGGTGGTCCACAGAGACTGCAGCCACCCCTCCCCACTAGGGACTCAGGACAATGGAGATCAGGGTTCTGTCCCTGAGCTCCTGGCTGGAGTTGCTGGAGTTCATGCAAGGAGGCCCCACTCAGTGAGGAGGGATGGGTTAGGGTCAGGCCTGAAGAGACAATCTGGCTGCAGTCTGCCACGGCTGGCATGTGGGGCTGTGGGGGACACCTTTTGGGACCAAGCCATGCAGCCTCCCTAAATGCAACAGGGGAAAAGCACAGCCTGGAACTGTAGAGATGGCTGCCACCCTTTCCTGGACCAGGTTGCTTAGGGTCTTAGGCAGCTATCTGTCCCAGAGCTGCCTGCTGCTCTTCCCTCAAGGAGCTCAAAGGGCTTAGACAGCAGGCAGTCACAGCTATGGTACTGGTCACTCCTCCCACCCAGAAACTCAGCAGTCTTAAGCAGATTCTAGTTGAGAGGCTGTTGAGAATCTGCGTGTCTCGGGTTGGGACCCTAGGCCCCAGTGGCGTAGGTTCATGAATGGAATCTTCTGATCTCTAGGTTGCACAGTTCCATGGTAAAAGCACTATTTCCCTAGCTAGGTAGCACACCCACTCACCACTTCCCTGGGTTGGTTGGGGGGTGGCAGCTTCCCTGCCCTGTGTGGCTCTGAGGTGGGTCGCTGCACCACACTGGTCTTCCTTCTTCTCTATGGGTCACACCACCCACCTAGTCAGTTCTGATGAGAGAATCAGGATACCTCGGTTGATGGTGCAGTATTTACATACTATTATGGTTCTTTTCTATGGGGACCTCTGATCACTGCTGCTTCTAGTCAACCATCTTGGCCCCACTGCTATCTGACTTTCTTATTCTAGCAATTCTAGTAGGTATGAAGAGATATCTACCGTGGTTTTGATTTGCATTTTCCTGATGACTAATTATTGAGCATTTTTTTCACGTGTGCTTGATGGCTATTTGTATATCTTCCTTGTAGAAATATATATTGAGGTCCTTTGCCCTTTAAATTGGATTGTCTTTTTTTATTAAGTTGAAATATTTCTTTATATATTTCAGATACAAGTCTCTTATCAGATATATGATTTACAAATATTTTATCATATTTTGGGGGTTGTCTTTTAACTTTCTGGATAGTGTCCTTTGAAGCACAAAAGTTTTTAATTTTGCTGAAGTCCAAATTATCAGTTTTTTCTTTGTTCCTCATGCTTTGGTGTCATAGTAAAAAAATCTTTGCTAAATCCAAGATCATGAAGATTTATCTATAATTTTATTTTAGGAGTTTTATAGTTTAACTTTTATAGTTAGGTCTTTGATCAATTTTGAGTTAATTTTTATGTAGTATGAGATAAGGTTCCAACTTCATTCTTTTGAATTTATCTGCACAGTTGTCTAAGCACAATTTTTTGTTGATTATTTTCCCATTGGTTTGTCTTGGCATCCATGTTATAAATTAGTTGACCATAGATATATGGATTAATTTCTGAGCTGTCAATTCTGTTCCATTAACTCTATATTTAAGCTAGTACCACACAGTCCTGAAGAGCATTTCTTTGTATTGAGTTTTGAATTCAGGAAGTGTGAGTTTTCTTTCTTTGTTCTTTGTCAAGATTGTTTTGAGTATTCCGAGTCTCTGGCAATTCTACATGGATTTAAAAATCAGCTTCTCAATTTCTATAGATAATTTAGCTGGGATTCTCATAGGGATAGCATTGAAACTGTATATCAGTTTGGGAAAATACTGGACATCATAACAATCTAATAACTTCAGTACAGAAACTTGGGATTTATTCTATTAATTTAGATCTTTAATTTCTTTTAATAATGTGTTTTGGTTTTCAGAGTATAAGTTTGGTACTTCTTTGTAAAAATTCAGTCCTAAAAGTTTTATTATTTTTGAAGCTATTGTAATGGAATTATTTTCTTAATTTCATTTTTGAATTGTTCATTACAAATTTTTAGAAATACAATTAATTTTAAAAATATTTATCTTATATCCCATAAACTTGTGCTTATTAGTTATAATGGCTTTTTGGTTGTTTCCTAAGGATATTTTATATACAAGATAATGTCATCTGTGAATAGAGATAGTTCTGCTTCTTCTTTTGCAATCTGGATGCCTTTTGTTTCTTTATCTTGCCTAATTGCTCTAGAATCTGCAGTATAATGTTAAATAGAAGTGATATGAATGGAAGTCCTTGTTTCTGATCTTATAGTGAAAGCATTCAGTCTTTTATCATCATGGCGATGTTAGTTGTGGGTTTTTGATAGACGCCCTTTATCAGATTGAGGAAATTTCCCTCTATTCCATGTTGTTGAGTGTTTATATCATAAAAGGTTGTTGCATTTTGTCAAACGTTTTTTCTGCATCTGTTGAGATGATCATGTGATTTTTGTTTTTTATTCTCTAGATAGCATTACATTAATTGATTTTTGGATATTAAACCAACCTTGAATTCCTGGGATAGATTCCATTTAATTATGGTATATAATTCTTTTCACATGTTGCTGGATTCAGTTTGAGAGTATTTTGTGAAGGACTTTCCTTCATCACTATTAATTACAGATATTGCTTTTTAGTTTTCTTTTTCTGTGATGTTTTTGTCTTGTTTTGATGTCAGAGTAATACTAGCCTCATAAAATGAGTTTGCAAGTGTTATCTACTCTCTTATTTTACACTTTATTTTTATATAAAAATATCTGGTCCACTACAAAAAATCAGTAAGGACATGAATGTGGAAGAAAATATGATCTATAGTAAAAAAGAATCAAGCAAGAAAATAGTTAAGAAAGATGACAGAGACTTCCCAGATATTGGAATATCAGTCAGAGACTTTAAGATAACAATGAACTTACAAGTGAAACCAAATTTAGGGGTTAGAAGATAACTTTTATGGTATGCTAAAACTCAGAGTATGAATCATGATGGATCTCCTTAGTGAAACTTTATTTTTTAATTTTTTTGAGAATAACTTTGTATATTTTCTAAGTGCATTTGTTTGTCTGAAGCTTATCTTAGATTATCTGACATTTTTAAATGAAATTTTAGATCTCTACAACTTCCTAAAGTTATCTAAATCCCTGATGGTATATATTTCTGTTTTTGTCATAATAAGTTTGTTAAAATTTTAAGCACAGATGCAACTAAATGCTGAGAATTAAACTTCAAAGAATTTTTGGAAGTTAAATGGAACTCTGAGGTAATTTGGTTAATACTGGACATCTCATATACTGCTATGTTGCCATAAACATTATATAGGCCAGTACAAATTGCTGTTTGTAATATACTTGACTTATGGTAAAAAGCTTTAGAAGTTATATGGAGGAACTCATATAACTGAGTTATAAAAGAGTTAGCTGCCCAAAAATCAAAGTCATCTTACATCTCTGCTATACAAACAAAATGAAGATGTGAAATAGTAATTGGTAATACATTTTCCTAGAATCAGGTAACCTTACATATAAGATCACTGTAAGTCACATATTTAGTGGCCAAATAATTTTCATCTTAGATCTATGGTGCAAGCTTAGACTGCTTAATGCAGTCTGAAGACATATAATGAGCAAATAAGATCATGCCTATGGGAAAGGAAGTCAATCATTAAGAAATCAGGATGGTTAGAACAGGTAAGACAAAGAGTAACCAGGGCTGGGCAGTGGGCTGTATAGTAGGGAGAATGAACAGGTATAGGAGGACAGAGTTGCTATCTCAGTGAAAGAAAGTGGGAAAACAAAAACGATGCAGGCTACAAAGAGTGAGGGTCTTAGACTGACAAAAAAGAAATCGAGATCCAGGAAAGATATTTTCTTTCATAGAAAGATATCAAAAATATCACAAGAGGAACTCGTTTCTGAAAAGCACTGAAAGTAACCCTACTTGTATTCACTCTGCCCTGGGTCCAGGTGGTAGAAGAGTATGGGTGAGCTTAGATGAAACGGTGGGGAGAAAAATGGCTGAATAAGATAATTCAGTGCTGGATAGATTAAGGAACAATGGGAGAAGGCAATATGATAGGTTTTACATGTATTTTTAGAAGCTCTGTCAACTTAAAAAGCCCCTTCAAATATCATCTACCTCTAGTATATTTTGGAAAAGGATGTGCTATAATATCCACTCTTAATTTAGTTCCATGCTACATTTCCTAATAAGTCTGTCTGTGTCTTACCTTAAGCCTCCCCTCTCTTTGATAACACACTATGAAATCTCCCAAATCATCAATTCAGTGTTTGTAGTAAAATTTAATGATGGTTTGGACACAAATAAAGGTACTATGCTGCAAAGCAACCTAGAAATTCCCTGAAATTTAAATACATCTAAGTACTTGGACAAAGGAGTTTACCTCCTGCTGCCTCAGTGATTTCATTGTAAAGTGAGATTAAATGTAATGGTCTCAAGTTCCTTTGCATTACTAAGACTTACCTGAATATTTATTGTATATCCATTTCACTTTAACAAATGCAGAAAGGAAGATCATCTGAAATTTCTAAGAAGTTCCCAGGCTCAAGATATACAACATTTAAAAGAATTATGCCTGCAAAACAAGGCTTTTCAAAAAATACTAACTATATCCTGACATTGGAAAACTTGGTCTGAACAATCAAGGAACTGACAAGTTTACAGAGAAAAAATGTCAAACAGCTAGACTGTGTATTAAATCTCTCTTTATCATTCAAAATCACATGTCATAAATCAGAGTTCTCTTACAATGAGAAAAATATTGGTACCGTAAAAATACCACAAATAATTTTATTTAGAAGTACAGCAAAAGCAGTGCTAGAAGTCATAAAATATTTAAATATTCAGATTGACTTAAAAACTAGATAATTGCTTGTCCTCTTACATCTCTGTATGCTCCATTGACCAAAAGAGAGAACTGTGCTCTCCAAAAAACAAACAAACAAACAAAAAGAACAAAAAGAACAAAATTCCTTTCTGTTAAATGCAAGGTTTACTAAATATTTTCCCTTTACAGAAAGAACCTTCTTTACCTCTTCTAGACATGCTTTTTTTCATTTTCTATCCTGAGGGTTGCACACTTAAATGCCTACAGCACCCAGGCTGACCACTGAGATGAGTTCAGCAGGCTGGGTGCATACTGTGGTGAAAGAGCCACCACACACGCTGATTAAAAGAGTAGAGGCTACTCACCTCCAGGCTGCTGTCTTGTGGCAGGCATTGGCTAATTGTTCACAAGCCAGTTCTCTTCCCCCCAAATAACAGCTACAGCATATTTCCCAGCCTTCATTGCCATTGAGTGAGGCATATGATTGATTTCTGGTTCATAGAACTGACAAGCACCCTATCTAGGCCTGAACCATAAAACCTGCCCATGCATAATTCTCTGTTTTCTTTCTTCTTTACCCTGCTGAATGGAGATATCCAAAGTCCCAGAGGAAGATGCAATGATAAGATAAAATGAGCTTGTGCTTGTCATACATCATTTGGTAGACAGCCCATATGGAAAAGGCACCAGATGAAGAACACCTTGGTTGAACCTGATATGGTTTGGCTGTGTCCCCACCCAAATCTCCCCTTGAATTGTAATAATCCCCAAGTGTCAAGGGCAGGGCCAAGGGAAAAAAAATGAATTACGGGGGTGGTTTCCCCCATATTGTTCTCATGGTACTGAATAAGAGTCATGAGATCTAATGTTTTCACAAATGGGAGTTCCCCTGCACAAGCTTTCTTATCTGTCACCATATAAGACTTCCCTTTGCTCTTCCTTCATCTTCCACCATGATTGTGAGGCCTCCCCAGCCATGTGGAACCGTGAGTCCATTAAACCATTTTCCTTTATAAATTGCTCAGTCTTGGATATGTCTTTATTAGCAGCATGAGAATGAACTAATACAGAACCATTGCCTTGGAAAATTAAATATATATATTTAGATACTTGTATTCACTATATAAATATATATATATATATATATAAATATATATTTAAATATATATATATAGTTAATACTGAGTGTCAACTTAATTGGATGGAAGGGTACAAAGTATTGATCCTGGGTGTGCCTGTGTGGGTGTTGTCAAAAGAGACATGAACATTTAAGTCAGTGGTCTGCAGAAGGTAGATCCGCCCTTAATCTGGTGGGCACAATCTAATCAGCTGCCAGTGAATATAAAGTAGGCAGAAAAAACATGAAAAAGTGAGAAGAACCTAGCCTCCTAGTTGCCATCTTTCTCTCGTGCTGGATGCTTCCTGTCCTCAAATATCCAAATTCTTCAGTTTTGGGACTTGGGCTGTCTCTCCTTACTCCTCAGCTTGCAGACAGTCTATTGTGAGACCCTGTGATTGTGTAAGTTAATACTTAATAAACTCCCTATTAGTTCTGTCTCTCTAAAGGACCCTGACTAATATAGATTTATATATATATATAGTGTCAAGCCACTGAAAATTTGAAGCTGCTTATTATAGAATTTAGCCTAGTCCAATTAATTTATATTGCTATGCAGGAAAAAAGAGCTCATGGTTTCCATCTTAGTTTTTCAAGACAAATCAAGAGTCTGAAAGATGATATGAAATTTCCCCAGATATTAAATATTAACAAAGATTTCAAATATTTTAAAACACTACTCAGTCTTAGCAAACATATTGTAAATTAGAACTTATCTTTAAGCTGTACATAAACCTGCTTTAGTCATAAAGGATCACTCACCATTTCCTGGACATTTCCTACATTTTCTTGCCTCATATTTTGTTCACATTGTTCCCTAAACCTGAAATGTCCTTCTCCTTCTGTTTCTTCAGGAAAAACATCTTGATCCTTTAGTTAGTAAGAATAGTTAAGGCTTTACTTGGTGTACAAATTATATTTATTGCTATATTATTAAACTTACTTGTTATATAAAGAGATTCACTTATGTAAGTAAACTTTCAGCAAGGAAAGATACTTACAACTTGGGAAGTGTGTGAACGGCATAAAGAGAAAGTAGAGGAAGGTTGATATGAGAGATTAGGAAAGATAGACTAAATAAAATTTGAAAATAAGATGTGGCTTTTCAGATTAAAATTAACATCTATCTCTGTGTTTTTTCCCTCAAATTAAAGTCAGACAGTATATGAAACCTTATACTTTACAGTCATTTGGCAGGAGGGAGCCATAACTTTAAAGACATTTTGCAGTCAAGATTTATCATCTTTTCACAGAAGTGATAGACCTGGTTTGCACTGAAAGAAGGCAATGTCTTCTAGATTTAATGTATTTAATGGTCTTGTGTGGGAGATGTTAGGCAGAGAAATATTAGAGCAATAAAGTGTAGGTGTTTGAACTGTGGTTAGAAAGAAAATATATTTTGTGTATTAAAGCCTAAGTTTTGAGCAATTTTGCCTGTGGAGATAGTTAATATGTTAGCCTTAATCTAAGGATTTCATAAGTAGCTGTCTGAACCAACATGAACTGCAGAAGTAGAGCAAAAGGTAACACATAATATATGACTAAAAACGAAAGACTTAGAACAATACAATCAAGTCTTTGTTGTTCTTGATTGAGGGTTTCGTCAATGGTATAGAGAAAGATGATTGGTAGTTCAAGATAGAACCATACTTTTATTTGTCTAACCTAAATATAAACGATTAATTCACACAAGTGATTGTCTACGAATTAGTCACCAACAATTGTTCCCACACCTAAATGCATATTGCCCATCTTCCTTCAAAATATAAAGTCTGTATGCCATCTTAAATCTGGATGGTCTTATGACTTGCTTTGATCAATACAGAGGAAGTAACCCTTGTCAGTCCCAAGCCTAGAACTTAGTAGACCTAGCAGTGCCTGCTTTCACTCACCTGGAAGTTAACTACCATGAAAAGAAGTCTAGACTATTCACATGGAAACAGTGGGGCCACTTGGAGGAAAACCAAAATCCCACACAGATATATAGGTGAGCCCATACTCAGAACCCATCACTAGAATAGGAAGGCCCAGCCATCTCAATGAGGCCTCAGTGATTCTACCACTTCAGCTGAGGTGCCAGGCACATGAGTAAAGCCATCTTAGAATGTTTAGCCCCAAATAGATCCCACCTCTCCCACCCCAACATCAACTGCCAACAATAACACGACATGGAGCACAGAAAAACCACACCCAATTAAGCTTGACCTGTTCCCATTAGCATGAGCAGGTGAATGATCATTGTTTTAGTATAAAGAGTTTCAGAGTGGTGTGTTATGCAGCAATAGGGAACTGTTATCAGAAGTTTATGAACTCAGTATTCTTAGCAAAAACAAATAAAATCAAAATAAAATATTACTATGTTCTATGTTGATAGGTATTTTAGAAATATGCATCTAAATGAGACAATTAGAAATTTGTAAGTACATTCTTTTTCAATGAGCTTTTATGGATGTACCACATAAATGAGATAGTTGGCAGAGTAACAAATTTTAATTTTTAAATTTGGTCATAAGTCCGTACAGCCAATCTTAGTCCACTTACGCTGTAGCTTTGTGATGAGATTAGAAACAATGATTTGAGAGAGTTGGTGGGAGAGGAAAGTCTGAGGTTAGTGCTGATTCAATCGATTTCCTTTCTATGTTGAGGTAGCATGTTACATGGAAGAACAACTTCAGATAAGAAGGGGCAAGATGGTGTCTAAAGAGAGAAGGAACTAGAAATAGGTCCCCCTAAAAACCCTCAAAAAAGGCAAAAGTTACATTCATTTTGTTCCTCCGCAAATAATAATTTCAACAGAGTTTTAATGGTCCCTTAACATTCTTTTTACAGGATAATATATTTTATATGATGGAGTAAGTTAATGAAAATAATATTGGGATATATATTAATGAAATCACAGGTTCAAATTGGGCTTAGCTACTGCCACGCTGTGTGCGTTGGACAAGTCATGTAACTTCTATGAATCATAATTTCCTCTATATCAAGTGGTGCATTTAAATTAAGTGATCACTGCCCATCCTTTGAGCTGAAAAGTTTTGATCCACAATTAGGGCTTAAAATAAATGCTTTATCTAGATATTAAATTCACGTTGCTGTGACAGTTATTTTCATGGAATTTTTATATATTTAGTTCAGCAAAAATTATTGCATCTATAATTCTGATAGTTTCACCCTAAAAATTAATAGGAAAATGGTAGGCCCTTTTAGAAGGCATATAGTTTTGGGAAAGGCATTTTATAGGTTTAATAAAGATATGAAAATTGTATTTTAATCGCATATTTTAAAAATACATAAAACTTGTAAAAGACTATGTTTAATCCTGGTATTTCTTGCAACATTAAAAGTTGTCTGTTCTACTTGACAAAGATATTTACATGCCTTAGAGTAGTCAGTCATTCTGTTAGGAAATCCTCAACCGGCCATATGTGTGCTTTTAAGCATTTTCATTTGGCTCTTCTCTGCAATTAGCATTCCAAAGGTTATGCTGACTGGTTGTGGATACCATATGTTTGGCATCAGTCCTTAAAGTTCTGCCACATGTTCGCTTTGATAGCACAAGCACTATGGTGAAGGGAAGCAAAAGCTTACCAAACATTTCAAATCAACATCAAAGCCCCACTTTAAAAAATCAACTATAAATATTGTGTCCCTATTGTGTTCAATGTTCATGTTCCAAAATATGTATTTAAAACAAATGACAGTTGGAACACAAAAACCTACCTCACATTGTCTAATTTGTTGGGAAAAATAAAGGTCAAGGTTTTAACTTTATCTAGAATTGAAAGATTGCATGATAACCACTGGGGTCTTTAAGCCTCTTCCATCACGTCTTTTCAGAAAGTGTGTGTACGAACACTACTTTGTAGGTATACAATAAGCAGTAGCTTCTAAATTGAGGAATCAAGTGAGAGTTTGGTTTAGTCTGCTTCTAGTAAAGGAAAGGAAGATTGCCATCAAAATGGCTCTTCAGTGCCTAATAAGATGGCTCAAAGGATTTGCTGTCCTTGTATTTGCCTTTTTTTCAGTCGTTTCCTGTTTGGCAAGCAAGTGGACTCAGTTGATTGCCTTAGTAGAGTTGGGTAATCAGAAATAATGTAAAATTCTTAATAGGCACAGTGGGACCTAAAAGAAGCAGAGGTGTTGGTAATCTCTCTAGAAATGGTAAAACGAGAATTTAAAAAAATGCTTCATTCTTTATATTTGCAGCCATGTATTGCTAGCCTGTAAGAGCAATGGGAATGGAATTTCTCGATCTCTGTCTTTGCGTCTGTAGGAAGAAAATAGTGAATTTTCCACACTTTATAATGCTCGAACTGAATGAGCACAGAGAATACCACCCATGTCTTAGGGCTAGATTCTAAAGCTATTTGACTTACACCTGGCAGGTGGTCCATCAAAGGTACAAAATACAGACCCCCCTCTGCAAGCCTCTGATTCTGTAATAGCTTGAAGATTGGGAGAAGTAATACACTGTGAAAACTTTGTCAACTGAAGGAAGAATCAGAGAGTTTGTCTTTTACACCTGGTCAGCTAGTGGACCTAGATTTCCTGAATTTGCTCCATGTTTCATCAGTATTACAGGTGTTAGGTTTATGAGGAATTGTGTGCCAGAGAGATGTTGATTTATTCATTCTTCACTTACACAAAATATTTTTGAGCTACTACTAAGTGCCAGCTAATCTGTTAGAAAAAGAAAATTCAGGAGAGTTCAAGACAAGCACAGTGTCTGCTCTCCTGGAGCTTATAGTCCAGAACGGGAGCCACTAGACCTAAAAAAACAGTTATACAAATTGGTATGTAATAAGAATGGTATAAAGTGATGTGAACCTAAGGTGCTAGGAACTTTGTGAATGTATTACTGGAGGATCTAAACTAGTTCTAGGATTTAGAGGAGATTCCCCTAAGGAAGGAACATTTGTTTCACTTAAGGTCTGAAAGATGAATAAAAGTCAGCAAGACAAGGAGAGTGAGAGTGGGAAGCTGGAATGTGTTTGGCTTAGGCACTGACTTTGGTAGTAGGGGAAGTTGTTTTTCTCAGATTATCTCATTTAAATAAAAGTTTTGAAGGCCAAAATGCTATTTAGAAAAAGTACAATTTGGAAACCCACCTGTAGTAGCACAAATGTATACAAGGGAATATAGTATGAAATAACCAGAAAAATGTTAAAATTGGAACAAGAAAAATATTGAAAATATTTTGAGGCATTCTAAAATTAAAATATGGATATTACACACAATGTCCAGTAGTCAAATAAGACTATGTGCTGATTTAAAATGAGCAACCTGACAGATTTTTGTGTTTTTCCACCAGTGAACTAATGGAAATCGATGTTAATATAGAAAGGCTGCTGCTAAGACCAATGTGGGGAATTGGAAGCATCCCTCAGAGATCCCTGGCTGTAGTACTGTTAAGCTATTTCTCTGTTGGCTCAGTATATTATCACACCCTCCTGAGAAGGCAAGGGAAAATCATGCCCAATATGTTACTAGTGATATTCTGGGCAATCATTCTACATCCCTCCTTTCTCTTTATTGCCAATACTCCACAAGCAATTTTCACCACAACTCTCTGAATACAGGAATCACCTGATATTAGCATTGGAAATATAATTTAGAATTATATGAAATCTACCATAATAATAAATGCATGATATGTAAATAATTTTTAAGACGCCAGTGTGTTCCATTTTGCAATATACTCCTTCTGACTGGTATAGGAAACCCTCAAGTAGAACAACTGAGCCAAACAATTGTCCTGCCACACGAAGCTGCATGTGATTCAGGATGCTTCTATCATCATTCAGATGGCAGATTATTTCTGACCTGTGGTTCTGGACTAGACCAACCTGCAGGGAACTATGGACGGCAGCTTCTTTGATAATGATGCTGGCAACTGGTCAGGGAGATCTCAAGGTACACAGAAAACGCTCTGAGGAGTCCAAATGGTCAGTGTGACCTGGGTCAGATGAGTCAGCCCACTTTAAACATTTAGGAGCCTTCCCATAACTTTTCTTTTTCCTCGTGTCTCCACGTCCAATAGATGGAAAAAATGGTTTGACACATTCAAAAGCAGCCACTGGGGGAAGGATCAGGCTGTGTTTGCCTTTTGGAAACCTCAAAGCTTTGGCAGTTAGAGGCAAATGAAGAGGGGTGGGGAACACCACTACAGTCTGGAAAAGGGAGAGCCTGGAAGAGTGGTGCCCACTAGCAATGGGAGCCAAATTGTACGGTCATAGGAAAAAGAACTAGAAGTTACTTAAGGGTAACTGTACTAGAGCCAATGTCTTTCCGCAAATGGCCTTGAGTGGCCTCTTGGTAGCACATTTGCCAGGGCTAGCCCCTCTGCTCTAGTCTAGCACATTTAAATACATAGAGATTATCAGCAATTTCAACTGTAGGAAATGCTTCCTCTGCCTTCTTGTTTGTTTGTTTCTCTTAAATTTTATGCCTATCTAAGACAAATAATTTGGTAGCATTTGCACGTCATTTACACAATATAAGGCAGAAGCTTTCTTTAGTTTCTAAAGCTTTAAATATTCCCTGCAGGTTACAAAATTGGATAGCTTCTAGACATTTCCAAGTTCAATAGAAAATAAATTCAGTGTAAGTCAAGCAACTGAGTCAAACAGAGATGTACCATCTTAGAAATTTAGTCCTAGTAATTCTTTTTAAAATAGTAGTGGTATTAGTAACACCTGACATTTATGCAATAGGTTTTTACAGAGCTTTCTGATTTACCACACTTGTTCAAAACAACCAGTGAGGTAAGTGGAACAAGAGTTGTTATCCACCTTTTACAAATGAGGAAACTGAGACTCAGAAAGACTGATGTGCCCAAAGAAATGCTGAGGGGCTAATGCCAGGTCTAGAAGCCAAGAACCAGATTCCAAGGTTATTCTTTTTGCCATTACTCAACACTGCCTCTTTTCCATTTTACAGGAATCATCCAGACTTATTTTTAATTTGAAAGGAGGAGAAGATAGATATTTGAGAAATGACTTTATGGCTGTAAAGAAATTTTCAAAAAAGCAAAACTAGTGCAAACCATTATATAATGAGTAGTGCTTGGCTTATCAATATGTGTACTATCTAATCCCTGGGAATGCTGAATAAAAGATAACTTTATGCAGTTTACATCCAAGAGACTTCCATAATTCACTTTTTCTTTTGGCTGAAAGTAGCCATATATATTCTGATGCTCCAAATCTATGAGACATTTCTCATAGTCAGCTTTCCCTATCCCCTAATCATAAACACAGCTTCCACTTCTCATTTGAGTTTCAAAATACAAGATAAAAGACTGGTGATTTTCAGATCATTTAGTTTTTATTAAGGTCATTTAAAAAAATGGATCAGTTTGTTTCAAAAATAATTTAAAATATTCTTGTTAGGATTCAAAATCTGAACTTAGATTCAAGTGACAATGCATTAATGCAGGAATGCAATTTGTTGTGTGGCTACCTAAGTAAAATGTTTTAATTATAATAAATTAGTAAACTCACCTCTTTAGTTGCTTTACCATGAAAAATTAGTCACATCTATCAAATTGCAACTTTACTTAAAATTCTATACTTTCTCATTTGCTTTGTAGACAGGAAAAAAAAGAACACCTTTATCTTAAGGTTAAAAACATAGTCAAGCTGTATTAATGGATTAAGGAGAATGAAGTACACCAGTAGGCAGAAACATAAACTAAAAGGCTAAGCTAGCAACTCTGAGGGCTCTGATCCTGAGCTTACAATCAAATATGAATCCAAGGACAGAAATTGCTCCTTTTCCTGACTTTGGAGGGAACATCAATAACCCTGAAAAGACACTGAAAACCTAAAAAGAATTTTACAGAAGGATGTTTTTCTAATACTGTAGAGGACATAGAGAGGTCATTTATTATTGAAACAAGGAACCTTCCTCTATCGGACAGGAAATTATGTAATTCCTTGGAATGCAAGCCAAAATTTCAAAATGGACAACTTTATTTTTTCCTACTAAAAAGTAAGAGTCTGTTAAAACAGCCCTTTAAGTATTTTTCAACTTTTGTTTTCTTTTTAATTGACAATAATTGCACATGTTTATGGGGCACAGTGCAATGTTTTGATGCATGTAAACATTGTGAAATAATCAAATCAAGGTAATTAGCATATCCATCACCTTAAATATTTATCCTTTCTTTGTGGTGAGAACATTTAAAATCCTCTCTTTTAGTTATTTTGAAATACGCAATACATTGTTATTAACTATACTCACCTTGCTGTGCAATAGAATACCGGAACTTATTTCTCCTATCTAACTGTAACTTTGTGCCCACTAACCAATGTCTCCCCTTTCCCAGTCCACCTCCCCTAAGACCTCCAGTCTCTGGTAACCACCATTCTACTCTCTACTTGTATGAGCAACTTTTTTAGATTCCACATATAAATAAAATCATACAATATTTGTTTCTCTGTGCCTGGAAGTTGTTTAAATATTTTAAGACCATATTAATGTCTTAGATGCGGAGATTAAGAGCACATGGGTGGTATGAAGTCATAAGCCCTGGAACAAGAAGGACTATATTCCATGGCATGGAATTTGGTGTTTTATCTTCAATTTTGTAAATAAACATTTTTATTGAAATGAAGCCTGCTTATGGAAAAGAACATAAAACCACAGTGTGCAGGTTGGTGAATTGTCACCAAAAAATATAATCATATAACCACCGTGAGAGTCAAGAAATAAAACATCACCAGCATCTCAGAAATTCCTTTTTGCACCCACTCCTGTCACTGTCCATTCTTCCACCCCACAGATAACCAGTATTCTGACTTCTAACACCAATACTTATATTTGCTTCTTTCTGAATTTTTCATAAACGGACTCATAATCATACAATACAGTTTAGATTAATTGGGGATCAGGTCTTTCATGCAGGTTTCTGATTGTGAAATTCAGTCATGTTGTTGCAAGTAATATGGCTGTTCATTTTCTATGCTAATTGTGTCCATTGTATTATTACGCCACAGTTCAGTTATGCTTTCTACTATCGGTGAGTGTTTAGATTATGTCTTGGTTTACGCATCATGAACAATGCTGTGAACATTCTTGTACCTTTTTTTGGTGGCTTGTTATATTCCTAGGAGACAATGTCTTGGGTCATAGAGAATGCATACGTTCAGACGCTGTCAGTTTTCCAAAGTTATTTTACCGGTTTACATTCTTATTTAATTTAATTGCCCACATCCTTTTCGCCACCTAGAATTGCCACTTTTAAAATTTCATGCTTTTTAATTTAAATTTCCCTGATGTCTAATTATGTTAAGCAGTTTTTTACATATTTACAAGCTATGTGGAAATCTTTTCTCATGAACTCTCTGTACTTTTCTCCCACTTCATTAAATTTGTCTTTCATTTTATTTATTTATAGTGGTTCTTTTTTTTTAAAGAAATAGTTCTTATTTAATTTTAAATAAATTGTATTGGCCGGACGCAGTGGCTCACGCCTGTCATCCCAGCACTTTGGGAGGCCGAGGTGGGTGGATCACAAGGTCAGGAGATCGAGACCATCCTGGCTAACACAGTGAAACCCCTTCTCTACTAAAAAATACAAAAAATTAACTGGGCGTGGTGGCAGGCGCCTGTAGTCCCAGCTACTCTGGAGGCTGAGGTAGGAGAATGGTGTGAACCCGGGAGGCGGAACTTGCAGTGAGCCGAGATCACGCCACTGCACTCCAGCCTGGGTCACAGAGCGAGACTCCATCTCAAAAAATAAAATAAAATAAAATAAATAATAAATAAATAAGTTGTATTGTGTGTATTCAAGATATACAGCATATTATGGGATACATACAAACAGCAAAAAATTACAGTAATGAAGAAAATTAACACAATTGTCATCACATATAGTTACAGATATTTTTGTTTGTTTTGAAGGCAAGAGCAGCTAAAATCTAATCATTTAGCATAAATCTTATATACAGCACAATTATATTACTTGTAGTCCTCATGTTGTACATTAGATCCTAAACTTGTTATTCCTACCTGTCTGCTGCTTTGAATGCTCTGAATTGTACTTCCCACTTCCTCCCCACCCCCACTCCTGGTAACCACTATTTGTTCTCCATCTGTATATATGAAATAACTGATATCATGCAATATTTTCATTTAAGCATCTGATTTATCTCATTTAGCATAGTGTTCTCCAGGCTTTTCCATGTTGTGGTAAATGGCAAGATCTCCTTCTTTTTCAGAGCTGAGTAATATTCTATTATATATATGTATACAGTTTATCCATTTATCCAACAACAAACATTTAGGTTGTTTTCATATCTTGGCTATTGTGAATAATGCTGCAAAGAAATAGGAGTGCAGGTATCTTTACAAGATGGTGATTTTATTTCCTTTGGGTATATTCCTAGAAGAGGGACTGCTGGGTCATATGGTAGTTCTATTTTTGATTTTTTAGAAACTGCCATACTATTTTCAAAATGGCTATACCAATCTACATTCCCACCTACAGTGTATAAGAGTTCCCTTTTCTTCACATTCTCACCAACATTTGTTATCTTTTGACTTTCTGATAATAGTCATTATAACAGGTGTGTTGTGGTAAGGATGGTCTTTCTTAATGGTATTGATTTTCATTTCCCTGATGATTAAGGATGTTCAACACCTTTTCATATACCAGATGGCCATTTATTATATCTTCTTTGGAAAAATTTCTATCAAGTCTTTTGGCTATTTTTGAATCAGGTTATTTGTTTTTTCACTATTGAGTAGTCTGAGTTCTTTATAAATTTTTGGTATTAACCTCTTATCATATAAATGGCTTGCAGATATTTTTTTCACAACCCATAAACTGGTATTTCTTTTTTTCAGAGTTATCTCTCTTTTTTATTATTTATTTATTTAAATTGACATAAAATTGTGTGTATTTACTGTGTACAAAATGATGCTTAAAGTGTATACACACTGTTGAATAACTAAATCTACCTAATAAATATATGCATTAACTCACATGGTTGTCATTTTTGTGGTGACAGTGGTAATGTTTACTCTTTTAGCATGTTTCCAGAATGCAATATATTATTAACTATAGTCACTGTGTTGCACAATGTATCTCTTAAACTTATTTCTCCTATCTATCTAAAGTTTTGTATTGTTTAACCTACACCTCCCCAACCTCCTCCTGCTCCCAATCCATGGTAACCACCATTCTACTCTACTTTTATGAAATAAAGATTTTAGATTCCAGATATGAGTGAGATCATTTAGTATTTGTCTTTATGTGCCTAGTTTATTTCACTTCACATAATATCCTACAGGTTTATCCATGTTGTTGAAAATGACAGAATTTTCTTCTTTTTATGGCTGAATAATATTTCATTGTGTATATGCCCCATAATTTCTTTACCTGTTCTTCCATTGATGGACACTTGGGTGGATTTCATATCTTGGCTATTCTGAATAATTCTATAAAAAACATGGGGGTGTAGATATCTTTTTGACATACTGATTTCATTTCCTTTGGCTGTACACACAGTATACTGTTTTCCATAATGGCTATACTAATTTACATGTCTACCAACAGCGTATAAGTGTTCTCCTTTCTCCACATTCTTGCCAGCATTTGTTTTTTCTATCTCTTCTTGGGAGAAATGTGTATTGAGGCCTTCTGACCATTTTTTAAATGAGTTTACTTGTTTTTCCACTATTGAGTGGTAAGAGTTCTTTACAAATATTGAATATGAACCCTTTATCAGTTATGTGATTTGTGACTATGTTTTTATCATATTATGTAAGCTACCATTTCATTTTGTTGATTGTTTCCTTTGCTGTGAAAAATGTTTTCAGTTTGATATAGTCCTGCTTGTTCATTTTTTCTTTTGTGACCTGAACTTCTGATGTGATATTCAAAAAAATCATTGTCAAGGCCAATGTCTAGGAGCTTTTAATATGTTGCTTTCTAGGAGATTTTTTAGTTTTTGGTCTTATATTTAGGTCTTTTAACCATTTTTATTTGATTTTTTTAATGTAAGCAAAAGGCCCAATTTCATTCCTTTGCATGTGGAAATCCAATTTTCCTGGAACCATTTAGTGAAGATGCTGTTCTTTCCCCTTGCATCCTCTTGACTCCCTTCTCAAAACTTAGTTGACTGTAAATGCTTGATTTATTTCTGGGCTCTCTATTCTCTTCCACTGGTCTGTAGATCTGTATTTATGTCAGTATCATACTGTTTTCATTACTATAGCTTTGTAAAATAATTTTAAAACAGAAAGTGTGATGTCTCTAAGTTTGTTCTTTCTCAGAATCGGTTTGGCTGTTTGGGATCTTTTATGGTTCTATATGTATTTTAGGATTATTTTTCTGTTTATGTGAAGAATGCTACTGGGATTTTTATGGGGATTGTGTTGGATTTGTATATTGCTTTGGGTATTACAGACATTTTAACAATATTAAGTCTTCTTATTCATAAGTATGGGATATCTTTCTAATTGTTTGTATCCTCTTCAGTTTCTTTCATCAGTGTTTTGTGGATTTTCTTGTAGAGGTCTTTCACCTTCTTAGTTAAATTTATTCCTAGGTATTTTTTTATAGCTATCATAAAAGGGATTGCTTTCTTGATTTCATTTTCAGCTAGATTATTTTTTGTATATAAAAACAATACTTATTTTTGTTTGTTGATTTTGTATTCTTCAAGTTTACTGAATTCACTTATTAATTCTAAGAGTTTTTGTGGAATTTTTTTCTGTGTTTGTGTGTGTGCATGTGTTTTAAATATGGCACAATGCTATATGCAAATAGATATATGCTTCTTCCTTTCTGATTTGGATGCCTTTCACTTCTTTTTCTTGTCTGAGTATTCTTGCTAGTACTTCCAGTACTATGTTAAATAGAGGTGGTGAGAGTGGGCATCCTTGCCTTGTACTGAATCTTAGTGGAAAAGCTTCCAGTTTTTTCCCATTGATTATAATGGAAAATGATATCTGTGAGCTTTTCACAAATGGTCTTTATTACTTTGAGGAAATTTTCTTCCATACCTGACTATTGACGGTTTGTAGCAAGAAAGAGTGCTGAACTTTGTCACATGTTTTTTCTGTGTCAATTAAGATGATCATGTGTTTTTTACCTTTCATTCTGTTAATGTGATAAATCACATTGATTGATTTGGATGGTTAAACCAGTCTTTAATGCCAAAAATAAATCACACATGATCGTGATGTATAATCTTTCCTGATGTGTTGTTGGATTTGATTTGCTGATATTTTATTGGGGATTTCTACATAAACTTTCATCAGAAAAATTGGCCTATATTTTGTTTGTTTCTTATGATGTTTTTGGCTTAGGTATCAAAGCAATATTAGATTTATAAAATGTGTTTGGAAGTATTCCCTTTATCTCTATGTCTTGAAATAGTTTTAGATGCATTGATATTAATTTTTCTGAATGCTTGGTGGAATTCAGCTGTAAAGCTGTAAAGCTATCCGGTTCTGGTCTTTTCTTAGGAGGTTTTTGAATACGTATTCAATCTATTTATTAATATTTGTTATTGGTCTAGTCAGACTTTCTATTTATTCTTAACTTGATCTTGGTAGGTTGTATTTTTCTAGGAATTTATCTCTTTACATTTTTCAATTTGTTGGCATACAATTGTTCATAATAGTTTCTGATGATTTTTTTATTTCTGAGGCATCTATTGCAATGTCTTTACTTTCATTTTTTATTTTATTTACTTAAGTCTATGTCTTGTTTCTTAGGCTAGTTAAGAGTTTGTCAATTTTTTTTAAAAGCGATTAGTTTTATTGATTCTTTCTATGGTTTTCCTGTTCTTTATTTGACATAATTATTGCTTATTTTCTTTTTCTGATTTTGGGTTTAGTTTATTCTTCTTATTGTAGTTCCTTGAGGTTTAATGTTAGACTAGTTGGGATCTCTCTTCATTTTTTTTTTTGTTGTTGTGGTTTTTATTGTTTTCACTGCTTCAAGTTACAGATTACAAACGTATCTTTTCACTTATGGGTAGTTTTCTTGGTATAGTTTGGTTTTTAGCTATTTACCACTCTAAATTTGTCTGCTAAACAGAGAAAGCATAGTTTCAATCAAATCATAAACAAAGGGATAATTTTCTTTTTTCCTTTTTTTTTGAGACAGAGTCTCACTCTGTCACCCAGGCTGGAGTACAGTGGCACGATCTTGGCTCACTGCATTCTTTGCATCCTGGGTTCAAGTGATTCACCTGCCCCAGCCTCCCGAATAGCTGGGATTACAGACATGTACCACCACGTCCAGCTAATTTTTGTATTTTTAGTAGAGACAGTGTTTCATCATGCTGGCCAGGCTGGTCTCAAACTCCTGACCTCAAGTGATCTCCCCAACTTGGCCTCCAAAGTGCTGGAATTACAGATGTGAGCCATAGCTCCTGGCTGATAATTTTCTTAATACATATACAGCTTTTCCAAATCAATGAGAAAAAGAACAACAGCTATTTAGAAAAATAAGCAAAGAATATGAACAGATAGCTCACAGATAAGGAACTACAAATGACTCTTGTAAATGTGAAGAGACACTCACTCTCAATTATTACTGGAGAAACACATGTTGAAGTTATTATATAACTTTTTTCTATGACAAAGATGGATATTTGTCTATATTTACTTCTGTTTTTTTTTTAAATTATACTTTAAGTTCTGGGATACATGTGCAGAATGGTGAGGTTTTTTACATGGGTATACACGTGCCATAATGGTTTGCTGCACCCATCAAACTGTCATCTACGTTAGGCATTTCTCCTAACGCTACCCTTCCCCTAGATCCCCACCCCCTGACAGGCGCCAGTGTGTGATGCTCCCTTCCTTGTGTCCATGTGTTCTCACTGGTCAATTCCCACTTATGAGTGAGAACATGTGGTGTTTAGTTTTCTGTTCCTGTGTTAGTGTGCTGCAAATGATGGTTTCCAGCTTCATCTATGTCCCTGCAAAGGACACGAATGCATCCTATTTTTATGGCTGCCTAGTATTCCATGGTGTATATGTGTCACATTTTCTTTGTCCAGTCTATCACTGATGGGCATTTGGATTGGTTCTAACTCTTTGCTATTTTGAATAGTGCTGCAATAAACATACATGTGCATGTGTCTTTATAATATAATAATTTATAATCCTACTTCTGTCAATTCATCAAACTCATTCTCCATCCAGTTTTGTTCCCTTGCTGGCATGGAGTCATGATCCTTTGGAGGAGAAGAGGTGTTTCAGTTTTTGGAATTTTCAGCCTTTTTGTGCTGTTTTTCCTCATCTTCATGGATTTATCTACCTTTGGTCTTTGATGTTGGTGACCTTCAGATGGGGTTTTTGAGTGGACGTCCTTTTTGTTGATGTTGATGCTATTCGTTTCTGTTTGTTAGTTTTCCTTCTAACAGTCAGGCCCCTCTGCTGCAGTTCTGCTGGAGTTTGCTGCTGGTCCATTCCAGACCATGTCTGCCTGGGTATCACCAGTGGAGGCTGCAGAACAGCAAAGAATGGTACCTGTTCCTTCCTCTGGAAGCTTCATCCCAGAGAGGCACCCACCAGATGCCAGCTGGAGCTCTCCTATCTGAGGTGTCTGTGGATTCCTGCTGGGAGGTGTCTCCCAGTCAGGTGGCCCAGGGTCAGGGACCCACTTGAGGAGGGAGTCTGTCCCTTTGCAGAGCTTGAGCACTGCTTTGGGAGATTCGCTGCTCTCTTCAGAGCTGGCAGGCAGGAATGTTTAAGTCTGCTGAAGCTGTGTCTACAGCCACCCCATCCCCCAGGTGCTCTGTCTCAGGGAGATGGGAATTTTATCTATAAGCCCCTGACTGGGTCAGCTGCTTTTCTTTCAGAGATTCCCTGCCCAGAGAGGAGGAATTTAGAGAGGCAGTCTGGCTACAACAGCTTTGCTGAGCTGCAGGGGACTCCACCCAATTCAAACTTCCTGGTGGCTTTGTTTACACTATGAGGGGAAAACAGCTTATTCAAGCCTCAGTAATGGTAGATGGCCCTCCCACCACCAAGCTCGAGTGTCCCAGGTTGACTTCAGACTGCTGTACTGGCAGCGAGAATTTCAAACCAGTGGATCTTAGTTTGCTGGGCTCCATGAGAGTGCGATCTGCTGAGCTAGGCCACTTGGTTTCCTGGCTTCAGCTCCCTTTCTAGAGGAGTGAACAGTTCTGTCTCGCTAACGTTCCAGGCACCATTGGGGTATGAAAAAAACTGCTGCTGCTAACTTGGTGTCTGCCCAAATGGCTGCCGAGTTTTGTGCTTGAAATCCAGGGCCCTGGTGGTGTAGGCACCCAAGGGAATCTCCGGGTCTGTGGGTAGCAAAGACCATGGAAAAAGTATAGTATCTGGGCTGGAATGCACCATTTCACATGCACAGTCTCTCAAGGCTTCCCTTGGCTAGACGGTGGAGTTCCCTGACCTCTTGTGCTTCCCGGGTGAGGTGACACCCCATCCTGCTTCAGCTCGCCCTCTGTGGGCTGCACCCACTGTCTAACCAGTCCCAGTGAGATGAGCTGGGTACCTCAGTTGGAAATGTAGAAATTACCCCCTTCTGCCTTGATCTCACTGGGAGCTGCAGACCAGAGCTGTTCCTGTTTGGCCATCTTGCCAACCACCTTCCTCTACATTTTTAATGTAGGCATTTGTTGTTATAAACTTTCTTTCTTTTTTTTTTTTTTTTTTTTTGAGATGGAGTCTCACTCTGTCACCCAAGCTGGAGTGCAGTGGCCAGATCTTGGCTCACTTCAAACTCCGCCTCTGAGGTTCAAGCAATTCTTGTGCCTTAGCCCCCTAAGTAGCTGGGATTACTGGCACCTGCCACGATGTCCAGCTAATTTTTTGTATTGTTAGTACTGACAGGGTTTCACCATGTTGATCAGGCTGATCTTGAACTTCTGACCTCAGGTTATCCACTCTCCTTAGCCTCTCAAAGTGCTGGGATTACAGGTATGAGCCACTGCACCCGGCCTGTTATTATAAACTTTCTTTTTAGATCTGTTTTTGAAGCACATGATGGGTTTAGGTATGTTGTGTTTCCATTGCCATTTGTCTCAAGACATTTGGCTCAATTTCCTCTTTGAGCCATTGGTTATTTAGGAGCATGTTGTTTAATTTTCAAATATTTGTAATTTTCTAAGATTCCTATTGGTACTGATTTCCAGTTTTATACTAGTGTGTTCTGAAATGATACTAGATATTATTTTAATCTTCTTAAATATTCATGATCTAACATATGGTCTATACTGGAGAATATTTCACATGTGCTGGAGAAAAATGTGTATTCTGCAGCTGTTGGACGAAAAGTTCTGTGTATGTCTGTGCTTTGGATTAAGTATGTTCCACCAAAGTTTTTAAGTTTTTATGTTGGAAACCTAATTCCCAATGTAACAGTGTTGAGAGGTGGGACCTTTAAGTGATGATTAAGTCACAAAAGCTTTCCCCTCATGAATGGGTTAAGTTGTAATCAGGGGAGTAGGAGTCTTATTGTGGGATTGGGCTACTGATGAAAGAATGAGGTCATCCCCCTTCCTCTCCAATGTATGCACATGTTCTCTTGCCTTCTGTCTTCTGCCATGGAATGATGTAGCAAGAAGGCTCTCATCAGATGCAGACCCATCAGCCTTGTACTTTCTAGCCTCTAGAAGTGTAAGAAGCAGATCTCTGTTTTTTCTAAGTTACCCAGTCTCAGGTATTCAGTTATTGCGCAAAAAATTTGACTAGGATATTCTGTTAGGTCCATTTGGTCAAAAGGACAATTCAAAATTAGAATTTTCTTATTTTTTTTTTGTCTTGCTGATTTATTTGTTTTTAAAAGTGGGGTACTGAAACCCACTACCATTATTTTATTTCTATTTCTCCCTTCCATTAATATTTGTTTTATGTATTTAGATGCTTCTCTGCTGGGTGCATAGATATTTATAATGATTATTTCCTATTTACGAATTGACCCCTTTATCATTAAATAATGACCTTATTTGTCTCTTGCAATTTTTGACTTGAAGTCTTTTTATCAGATATATAAAAGTAGGGTCACCCCTGTTCTCTTTTGGTTACCATTCACATGGAATATGTTCTTTCATCCTTTTCCATTCAGCTCATGTGTACCCTTAAAGCTTAAGTGGGTCTCTTGTAGACAGCGTATAGTTAGATCTTTATTTTTAATTCATTCAACTATTTTGTCTTTTGATTGGGGAATTCATTTCAACTCAAGGTTGCCTTTGATAGTTGAGGACTTACTACTGCCATTTTATTATTTGTTTTCCGGTTATTTTGTAGATCCTTTTACCTTTCTTTCTCACTTGTTGTGTATGTTTGTGATGTGATAATTCTCTGTAGTGCTAACCTCTTATTTCTTCCTCTTTATTACTAGCTGTTGTAGGTTTTTGTTGTTGTTTTGTAATTAGCATGGAATTTCTATAATGCCTCATGATTATAATCTACTATTTTAAGCTGATAACAACGTAACTTAAAATCTCTAGGCTTTTACCCTACCCTTCCACAATGTATGATTTGATGCCACAGTTTACATCTTTTTATATTATGTATTCCTTAACAAGTAATTGTAGCTTTAGTTATTTTTGGCCATTTTGAATCTACTAAGAGTCAAAACATATCTTCATACTAGAGATCTATATGATCTCTAGTTATTATAACTAACATTATAATATTTAAGTATTCTGGATTTGATCACATGTTTACTGGTATTAGTGAGTTTCATACTTTGTGATAAACGCATATATGTATTTAAGATTTAATTACGTATAATTCACATGTATTTATATGTATTTGTGATTATTATCCGTTTATTTCTACTTGAAGAATTCCCTTAAGCACTTTTTATAAGGTAAATCTAGTGGTAATGAATTTCCTCAGTTTTTGCTTGTCCGTGAAAGGCTTTATTTCTCCTTCATTTTGGATAGATAATTTTGCTGGGCATGGTATTCTTGTCTGATAATTTTTTCTAACAGCACTTTGAATATTTATCTCATTCTCTCTTGACCTGTAAGGTTTCTGTTGAGAAATCTGTTGATAGTCCAATTGAAATTTCCTTATATGTGGAAAGGAAAAGCATTATTACTTAATTATTTTCCCTCGCTATTTTCAAAGCTCTGTCTTTGTCTTTGACTTTTGAAAATTTGAAAAAAATGGGCCTTGGAAATTGCATCTTTAGGTTGAATCTATTTAGAAACTTTTGAGCTTCATGGACCTAAATATTCATATCTCTTTCAAGACTTGGAAAGTTTTCATCTTTTTTATGTTAAATAAGCTTTCTGAACATTTATCTGTCTCTTCTCCTTCCATAATTTTCATAATGTGAATATCTGTTTGCTCAATGGTGTCTCATAAGTCCTCTAGGATTTCTTCACTCTTTATCATTCTTTTTTCTTTTTATCCCTCTGACCAAGTCATTTCAAAAGACCTGTCTTCAAGTTCACAATTTTTCCTTGCTTGATCTAGTCTGCTTTTGAAGCTCTCAATTGTATATTTGTTTTATTAATTAAATTATTTAGCTCCAAGATTTCTGCTTTTTTATGATATGTACCTCTTTGTTAGTTTCTTATTCAGATGATGAGTTATTTTCCTGGTTTTAATGAATTATCCATTTGTATCCTTTTATGACTCACTGAGTTTCCTTATGATTATTAATTTGAACTTTTTTCAGGCAATTCATAAATTTCTATTTTTGGGAAGTATATTACTAAAGAAGTATGTGTTTCTTTGGTGGTGTCAGGTTTCTTTGCTTTTTTATATTTCTTACATCCTTTTGTTGATGTTTGCACACCTGATGGCACAGTCACCACCTCCTTTACAGTGTGGCTTTCATTGGAGAAGACTTTCACCTGTAGTTGGCCTTGAAGGTGCCAGTTGGGCAAGGTACTGTGGTTGGGCAAGGTACTGTGCTGTGGTTCCATGTGGACACAGTAGTATGTCTCTGTGTAGTTTCTTCCACCTATAACCTATACCACCTATAACCACCTATAACCAGCAGTGGCTGGATAGGTTATAAGGTCAGGGGCTTTGGTGATACTCCTGTTCTTGTCATCCTAACAGTGTGGAGTCTTAGCTGAGGAGGTCTTTCTTGGTATTGGATCTGACACAGACTATAGGCAGCCATAATGGCACTGGGATCCCAGGCACAGGTGCTCAAAGCAGCTGTGGAGTGGGTTCCCAGGCCCAGTGTCTTGAAAAATTACTATAGCACCTGTGACTTGAAGCACATGTGTACTCTTTAAGGCATGAGGGGATACAGCTCTTCCACTAAGCTAGGGGTCTATTGTTCTGAGGCCCACTTCAGCAGCTCAGGCCCAGTGGTGCTGGAATGTAGCTTTGGTTCTGACCTGCAGTGGGAGACACAGCACTGGCACAGTTCTGGGGAAGAAGGAGTACACTGGAGGCTAGGTCCCTGGGAGCAGGGTGCAACCGCAATTTGGGACCCAGAGCCATCAGAACATAGTGGCAGCTCAGGCTCTGGGGGATGAGTGGTGACTTTGGATCCTGGGATGGTGAGACATGACAGTAGACATGCTACTGGTGGGACCAGGTTCAGGAGCAGCAAGGACCCAGTAATGACAAAATGCTACTGTGGTTTATGCCCTGGGAGTGTGGCGAGCAGCACAGCAATGGCTCCACTCCCTAAAAAGGCACAGTGCTTCAGCAGCTTGGCCTGTGAGGTACTAGTCCAGTTTTAGGTAGCCGGGACACTGCGGCTATTCAGCCTGAGCTGAGTGGCATAGCTCAGCCCAGGCTCTGATTCTCTGAGGCATAAAGCGCAATGTCTTCTCAGTCACCAGAAAGCACATCTACACGAGTCAGCACAGCCTCTGGATCCCTGGAAGTGGGGCAACTGTGGTGCTGGGAGGTGCAATTGCTCCAGTGTGCCAGAGGCTCAGAGCTCTTGACGGGGAGGTGCTGCCTCACCTGTGGTGTGGGAAGATGTGACTAATCTGGTGTGCCAGAGGCCTGAGTTCTTTCAGCAGTAGGGCACTGCATCTATTTTAACCTATGGGGAGGATGTACCAGTGCCTGGAAGGATGTACTGGCTCTGCAGTATCTTGGCCCTAGGATGTAGGTGACAGTAGCAGCTATGCTTAGGGATAGCAGGCTACCAGGTGCATGTGGTGCAGTGGTGCTGAGCCTCAGGGATGGAGTGGTGCAAGCCTACTTGACTTGGAGCAGGGCGCATTCTAACAGTGGCTCCAGTTCCAAAATGGTGCAGAGCAGTAGCAACAGGGGCCACAGCAGGGTGCGAGGGGTGGGGGTGGTGAGGCAAGTCCCAGTATCAGCTCCTTCTCTGGGGCTAACTCAGAATGTAGACTCTGGAGATCTCCCTCAAGTGGGCCTCAGAACCTGTGAGGACTGCAGGTGTCTCCAGTAGTAAAGACTATAAGTGTCCACGGTGGTGATTGGGGCTGGTGGGGTCTTCTTGCTTACCAGAAAGTCCCTCCTTGTTCTGAACTAATTCCAATTGGGAGAATGAGGTGGTGTAGGCAAAGTGTTTCATTTCTTCTCTGTGGAACTACTGTGGGTTTCTGTGCTCTACAGGATTTCTGCTGCTTCTTTGCTATTCTCTGGTGTTCTCCTTTAGTTCTTTTGGTAAAATGTAGTTTATTCGTTGTTTGGGTTTTTTCATGGGGAGAAAGAGTACTAAAAAGTTCTAGTCAGCCATCTGGCTATTGTCACTCCTATGGGCCTTTTTAAACTTCTCTGGAGATTTCTTTGACCCATGGGTTATTTACAAGTATGTTGTTTGACTTCCAAGCATTTAGGATTTTTCCAGTTACTTTTCTGTTATTGATTTCTAGTTTAATTCCATTGTGGTCAGAGAAAATAATTTGTATGATTTCTATTCTTTTTTTGTTCAGATGTGTTTTATTGTCTATGTGCAAGGAAGTTCTATGTGAGCTTGATGAAGAATATGTATCCTGCTATTGTTGGATGAAGCATTCTGTGAATGTCAAGTACATCAAGTTGATTAATGGTGCTATTCAGGTCACCTACATCTTACTAATTTTCTGTCTGCTGGTCTACCAATTACTGATGGAGGAATGCAGAAGTCTCCATCTATAATACTACATTTGTCTATTTCTCTTTTCAGCTCTATCATGTTTTGCCTCATGTATTTGGGTCTGTTTTTAGATGTATAAATGTTTTTATTGACCTTATCTTCAAGATCACTGATTTGTTTACTTAGCTTTATCAAATCTATTGAGGAGTGCATCAAAGTCATTATTCATTTATGGTTTTGATTTCTGGTATTTTCTTTTTTTTTTTCTTAGCTATTCCAACTCTCTGCCCACATTATCCATCTATTCCAGCATATTGTCTACTTTTTCCAATCCAAAGGACATTAGAGCCTTTAACATCCTGTGTCAGGCCATTGTTGCATTGCTATAAAGAAATACCGTAGGATTAGTAACCCACAAAGAAAAGAGATTTAATTGGTTGACAGTCCTGCAGGCTATACAAGCGTGGCACAGGTATCTGCTTGGTTTCTGGTGAGGCCTCAGAGATCTTTTCTCTTGGCAGAAGGTGAAGCAGGAACAGGCATGACACATGGTGAAACCAGAAGCAAGAGAGAGCAAGGGGGAAGGTGTTAAGGTGTTACATACTTTTAAACAACCAGATCTCATGAGAACAAACTTACTATCATGAGGACAGCACCAAAGGGATGCTGCCAAGCCATTCATATGAATTGCATCCCCATTATCATATCACCTTCCACTGGGCCTCACCTCCAACATTGGAGATGACAATTCAACATGAAATTGGGGGACAAATATCCAAACTATATCACATCCTAATTATAATTCTTTAAAATATCCTGTGTCATAATTCTAACAGCTGTGTCATATTGGAGTCTGTTTGGATAATTGCTTTGTCTCTTCAGAGTGTGTTTCCTTCTTGCCTTTAGGAATGACTTGCAAATTTTGTTGAACCTCTCACATGTTTATCAGATAACAGGAACTGAATAAATAGATCCTTATAGTGACAATTTATATTAATCTAGCTGGTAATTTGACTGTGTTTAATGTTTGCTTCAGTTACAGTAGTATCTTAGTTTTTGCCTTATTCCTTGACTTTAGGCTTCCTTAAGTACTTCCCCTCAGAGATTCTGCGTTTTGCAGCTTTTACAATACTAATCACTGTGATTATACTAGAGCCCTGTTGGCATAGTGGTAAGGTAAGGGTGAAGAAAACATTCTATAATCTTCTAATTAAATTTCAATCAAGATAGGCACGTGACTTTCATAAATTGTTTCTACAATGACATACCTTTTCCTTTCTATTTTATCTTCTTTTTTAACTCCCTCCCTTAGCTGCAGCATTCTTGACCTCTTTACTCAAACCACTAACACCTGTGACTGTGACTATGTTTGTGTCACCATCACCACCACCCCAACCCTCCCCCAACCTGCCTAGAGAGGCATAAATGCTAGAGGGAGATAGTGCAGAAGGAATGTTCTTCCCCCAGTTAGCATAAGACTCTGGCAAAGTACTTTTCCCTACAAAATAGGCCTTTGTTGTATTTGTTGTAGAGAAGGCTCAGTGCATTTCATAATTATTACTCTTCTTCTTCTCCTTCCAGAGCCCAAAGAGGATCTTTCTCTGGTGTTCACAATGTTCACAAAAGTGGGCTTCCTGGAGGTAAAGCCCACAAAATAGTGGAGACTGGCAGAAATTTCTCACTGTAATGCTATTCCTCACTCAGCCTCCAACAATTTACCAAATTTGCCATTGAAGTGTTCCAACCAGCTTATGGCTCCTGTGGCTTCCACTCCAAGTAATCAAACCTTGGCCCTGATGTTCTGGCTTTGCCTGTGTTTTCGGATTGTGGCATAGTGGTTTTTCTTGCAACCCCGAATCTCTGAGGAGACAAAGAAAAGCCACTGATTGTCAGTTTGTCCAGCTTTTGCTTATAAGGATGGAAGATACAATTTATAAGCTCTTTACATGTCAGAGCTGAAACTAGAAGTCTAATGTGTATTTTTTATATAGACTAGATATATGTCATTTGTTGATTACATATGCATAGATATATTCTTTAATTATAGCTAAACATTTTATTTTTTAACATACTTGGAATAAAGAAAACTTTCTAATTTTAATATCATACAATTAGTCTTTCCTTTATTAGTATTTTGTGCATTTTCTTTCTTTCTTTGTATCTTTTTTTTTTGAGATGGAATTTTGCTCTTGTTGCCCAGTCTGGAGTGCAATGGCGCAATCTCGGCTCACCACAAACTCTGCCTCCCAGGTTCAAGCGATTCTCCTAACTCAGCCTTCCAAGTAGCTGAGATTACAGACACGCACTACCATACTGGGCTAATTTTGTGTTTTTAGTAGAGATGGGGTTTCTCCATGTTGGTTAGGCTGGCCTCGAACTCCTGACCTCAGGTGATCTGCCTGCCTCGGCCTCCCAAAGTTCTAGGATTACAGATGTGAGCCACTGTGCCCAGCCTGTGCCCTTTCTAATATGGCTAAATATTATTAAGATATTCTTCTATGATCTCATCTACAAGCTTTATGGTTTAGTATTTCATATTTAAATTTACAATGCCCCCAAAATTGACATTAATATATGGCATGAGATAGGGTCAAGACTATTAATTTTTCCATAGGTTATGTGGTTGACTTGGCACCTTCATTGAAAGCACAGTGCTGTCCCTGCTGGTCTGGTCTTAACTTAATTGTCCATATAAGTGAGAGTGTCTTTCTGAACTCTATAATCTGTGATATTGATTTGACCATTTGTGTTTGTCTAGCATGTTATTTTAACTACTCTTATAATAAAGATAGTTAACTGCTTAGCTACTTTATAGTGTCTTGATATTCAGTAGTATATGTGTCCCCTAATTTTGTTCTCCTTTAAGATTGTCTAGGTCCAGAGTTGCCGAAGCTTTTCTGTAAAGGAACAAATAATAAATAAAGGTGATATTGTGGGACACACAGTATAGTTATTCTGTCATAGTTATTCAACTCTGCCATTGTAGCTCAAAAGAAGCCATAGACAATATTCAAAAGATGGGTGTGATAGATTTACAAAATAAACAGCAGGTCCAAATTTGGCTCACAGACTGTGGTCTGCATAACCCTGGTCTAGACCCTTTTCAATTCTCTTGCTATTTTAAATGGGATTGGAATAAAGCCATTTAAAAAATAATAAGGAGAGGGTTGAATATTCCAATCCATGAATATGGAGTATCTCCTTTTATTTATATATTTTTAAATTTAAATTTGCCATAATACTATTTTATGGTTTTTCTGTCTAGATATTTTGCATATCTTTTATTGGATTTTTTGCTAGGGATTTGAATAGGTACAAATAATTTTCTGTATCTGTTGAGATTACTATAATTTTTCTCTTAATATATCAGACTATAATGACTGAATTAAGAAATGGGTTACAATGGTATTTGGAAATTTCTTTGAGGAAGATTTTTTAATTACAGAATCAATTTCCTTAATACCATATTAGTATATTTTCATGCTACTGATAAAGACACACCTGAGACTTGGCAATTTATACAGGAAAAAGGGTTTAATGGACTTACAGTTCCACATGACTGAGGACACCTTACCATCATGGCAGAAAGGAAGGAGGAGCAATTCTCACCTTACATGGATGGCAGCAGGCAAAGAGCTTGTGCAGGGAAACTCCCGATTTTAAAACCATCACATTTCATGAGACTTATTCACTATCATGAGAACAGAACAGCACCCCCATGATTTAATTACCTCCCACTGGGTTCCTCCCATGAAACATGGGAATTGTTGGAGTTAAAATTCAAGATGAGATTTGGGTGGGGACACAGCCAAACCATATCATTCTGCTCCTGGCTCCTCCAAAATCTCATGCCCTCACATTTCAAAATCAATCATGCCTTCCCAACAGTCCCCAACATGAGTCCCCCAACTCATTTCAACATTAACTCAAAAGTGCACACAGTCCAAAGTCTCATCTGAGACAAGGCAAGTCCTTTCTGCCTATGAGCCTATAAAATTAAAAGCAAGTTAGTTACTTCCTAGATACAATGGGGGGTACAGGCATTGGGTAAATATAGCCATTCCAAATGGGAGAAATTGGCCAAAACAAAGGGGCTACAGACCCTATGCAAGTCTGAAATTTAGCAGAGCAGTCAAATGTTAAAGCTCCAAAATGATCTCCTTTGACTCCTTGTGTCACATCCAGATCACACTGATGCAAGAGGTAGGCGCCCACACCCTGCGGAAGCTCATCCCTGTGGCTTTGCAGGGTATAACCCCCCTCCTGGCTGCTTTCATGGTCTGGTGTTCAGTGTCTGTGGATTTTCCCGGTGCAAGCTGTTGGTGGATCTACCATTCTGAGGTCTGGAGGATGGTCGCCCTCTTTTCACAGCTCCACTAGGTGGTGCCCCAGTAGGGACTCTATGTGGGGGCTCCTACACTACATTTCCCTTTTGCACTGCTATAGCAGAGGTTCTCCATGAGGGCCCTGCCCCTGTAGCAAACATCTACCTGGACATCCAGGTGTTTCCGTACATCCTCTGAAATCTAGGCAGAGGTTCCCAAATCCCAGTTCTTGACTTCCGTGTACTCGCAGGCTCAACACCATGCGGAAGCTGCCAAGGCTTGAGGCTTGCATCCTTTAGGCCATGGCCGGAGTTCTATGTTTGTTCCTTTCAGCCACAGCAGGAGTGGCGAGGATGCAGGGCACCAAGTCCCTAGGCTGCACCATTCAATATGGTGGCCACTCCCCACCTACGTGCAGCCTAGGGACCCTGGGCCTGGCCCACAAAACCACTTTTTCCTCCTAGGCCTCCAGGCCTGTAATGGGAAAAACTGCTGTGAAAACCTCTGACATGCCCTGGAGATATTGTCTTGGTGATTAACATTCAGCTCCTTGTTACTTATGCAAATTTCCAGAGCCTGCTTGTATTTCCCCTCAGAAAATGAGATCTTCTTTTCTATTGCATTGTCAGGCTGCAAATTTTCCAAACTTTTATGCACTGTTTCCGTTTTAAAACTGAATGCTTTAACAGCATGCAAGTCACCTCTTGAATGCTTTGCTTCTTAGAAATTTCTTCTGCCAGATACTCTGAATAATCTATCTCAAGTTCAAAGTTCCACAAATCTCTAGGGCAGGGGAAAAAAGTGCTGCCAGTCTCTTTGCTAAAACATAACAAGAGTTGCCTTTGCTCCAGCTCTCAAAAAGTTCCTCATCTCTATCTGAGACCACCTCAGATTGGATTTCATTGTCCATATCATTATCAGCATTTTGGTCAAAGCCATTCAGCAGGTCTCTAGGAAGTTCCAAACTTTCCCACATTTTCCTGTTGTCTTCTGAGCCTTCCAAACCATTCCAACCTCTGTCTGTTACCCAGTTCCAAAGTTGCTTCCACATTTTTGGGTATCTTTTCAGCAGTGCCCTGTTTTAATGGTACAAATTTAAATACTTATAAGGCTATTCAAATTTTTTATTCCATCGTGTGTGCTATTTTTTTATTCTAGAAATGTATACATTTCATGAAAATCTTCTCTGTCCAATATGAAAGTATTAGCTATTTAAATATAAATTATTTAATAATTTAGAAATTGTGTTTTTTAGTCATGTTAGTCATATTTCAAGTGCTCATTAGCTAGCTACAGGTGGGGGGTGGCTGCCATATTGAATGGTGTAAATTATATTTCTTCATTGTGGAAGTTTCCATTGGTTACTACTGATTTAAATGTTCAAATTCAATGACATTTAAAAAATAATACCTTCATCTTTTTTGGTGATATGAATCAGTTTAATTAAAAACTACTTGGGAGAACAAATTTTCTTCTGTATTTTCAAATTTCTATTGCTGGACCTTTTTAGGAAATTTCTGCAGAATGCAAGATACATCATTATAGATATCACTGACTTTAAAATAGATAAGAGAGATATCCTCTTCTAAAATGTCAATGGCATCTATGATGATATATCTTATATACTACTGATATTACTAATTTATTCATTATCATTTGTATCAGGGTTGTTGTGTATTCTAAGAATCAACTGTCAGCTTTTTTTTCTATCTCATGTATGTTTGTTTTCCTTAATCCTATTAACTTATCTTTATAATTATCGATCTCTCTATTTCTCTTGGGTTTCATTAGTGTTTGCTTTCTAACTTCTTGAGGGTCAACAATTAGATCATTATCTTTCGGTGTTTGTTATTTTCTAATATATGGATTTCAAGCTACACTTTTTCCTCTAAAAACAGCCATATTCCACAAGTTATAACATACTGTATTTTTTCATAAGCACTTAGTTCTAAATATTTCCAATTTTTGTTGTGATTTGGTTTGTTATTTAGAAGTGTATTGTTTAACTATTTGTGTATCTTCTAGATTTTTTCTAACACTGATTTCTAGATTAATCCAACAATGGTCAGAGGACATACTCTATGTGATATGAGGCCTTTAAAATTTGTTGAGGCTTGTTTTCTAGAAAAGATAAAAGTCATTTTGACAGGTGTTTTAAATGTATTTAAAAGAGAATGTTTATTTTGCAATTTTTGGATACAGATTTGTACATTTTTATTAAGTCAAATCTATTAAATGTTGTTATAATTTGTATATAAACCAACATTTTCATGAACATTGACATATTGATTCACATTAGTATGTCAGAAACAAATAGGAAATGAACCAGAGCATTACCCCTCTTCTTTCCTGAAATCTTGTATTTTCAGACTTACCACTTTTAGACTACATTTTAACTCAAAAAGTAAGTCTAATGATGGGAATTTCAGACACAATCTTGTAAGCGAAATGATAATTTTAGACTTATAATAGCTAAAATAGCTGATAATTGTGGCTGAAGGGAAACGCTGAGCATTTTTAATTTTTTAAGAATGATTATACTTCTAAAACCTGTTTTGTGGTTGATATAACACATATATTACATATATTTGTGCTGTTAAATGCTATGAAATGCTTCATAATAATACGTTCTTGCTTATATTCTGATTAAAATCAAGGAATTCTCTGAATAAGATTTTATTACGTGACTGTTATTAATAATTCCACAAACACTAGTCATGTCATTAAAAATATGTTTTTCCCCTTTCTAAATTATTGATGAGGTTTGGATTTGTGTTTTCTAGAGGAGTCTTTTTTTTAATCCTAAGAGAATCTAAAATTTGAGTTATCACAGATTTTCTTATGCTTGATTCCAATTATCAACAGTTTTATAAAATAAGTTTCCAGATATTACCACTCAATGATTGAATAAGCTCTAACCACGATTATCCAAAAGTTTAGCTATCCTAGATCTTCATTTGTTGTACCCAAATACCTGTTACTTTAAAACATTCAGAGCTGAAATTAGGTCATTCTTTACTTTTAATGTTATTTTGTGACTTCTGCTGAAAGATTTGTACAGATGGGATTTATATCACTACCTGACTTTATTGATTTCTCAGGAAAGCAAACAATAGCCTAGAGGCCGATTTGGTCTACTAAGTCTAGACATACTGAAAATATGTTCTCTGGTAAAAATACAGCAGAAATTGATACCATGACTGCTGCTTTGAGAAGGAAAATATACATTGGCTTTCCTACAAAACACATACCAAACAGCCAATGTCTCCCTAGCCAGCAGATGTATTGTCCTGGAGATAAGGACTTAAATCAAGCAGCTGGAGAAAGCAGAAATGCTTCTAGGCATAAAAATATGTTTTAATTGTCTTGCTAATATAAATGTGAGACCTATAAACACTTTGTTCAAGGAATCAGCAGGTAAGTTGTCACTTTCCTACTTTCTTTGTAGCTTTTATCACAAAACTCATTCTGCCAATTGATCTTTAGAGAAAAAATAACAAATTCAGCCAGGTTCGTCTTGTTAATGGTTTATATTGTGAAAGAGTTTTTAGAGAAACAGTATTATATATATAGAGAGAATATGTGTATATATATAGATATGTATATATATATATATATGATTTATATGGACCTGAACATTCATTAATTATAATAGCTATGCCACGTTTTGTGTACTCTCTCAAGTTGAATTGTGTCTATATGATGTCACGTTATGTAATGGGAAGAGAAAAATAAATTCAGGCACCCAGATACAGGAACATGATAAACTTTTATTTTATTGGAGTTTGTTATATAAACTAAGACTGACTTGTGTCCATTCACACATTTTGTTAATCTAAATATATAGACAATATTCTTAATTGGAATGGAAAGAAAGGTATATGTCTACTTCTTTATTCCAAAATTGTAATGAGTTATTATATGCAACTCTTTTGGTAAATGATTCAATATGGAAGAAAATCTTACACAGAAATCCCACTATACACTGTGATACCAATTCTGCTCCTAGATCATTATTAACCTACTCTTGTGAAAAAATCTTTGTTTCGAGATCTATTAAATGTAGAAATACCAAACATTTGCTTTCTTTGTATATGCCATTGTATGACCACCTGGGCACTCGCAACCATTACTGATGATTTTTGGCAATGAACCTATTCTCCTTTTTCTCTTCAAGTCTCTCCATCATCTTGTGGAACTTCAACATCTATGCATCTAATATTTTAGTTTTGGTACATTTCCAACATAAACACTCTTCTCCACTTGAATGACCTGTTTCCAGACCCCTATATTGGATTTTCTCATTCCTTGGAACCACTTTGCTTTGAAATTTTAAAATCAACTCAAATCTTATATAAAGATCTCACTTCCATTTCAAATATCCTATCTGGTATTCTCTCTCATTCCAATCACCCTGGCTCATCAATCTGATTAAGTTTATTCCATTGAACTTTCTGCTCCATATCTCTCAACCTCCTCTCATTCATAAAATGAAAATTTTACAATTTTCTCATATTGGAAATGGGAATAATACCCTATGTACCTCACTGAATTGGTGAGTACACTGAAAATAATTCACATTTATCATAATAACAGAATAAATAAAAAAGATATACTGATTTCAATAGAGACAGCAAAATGATTTGACAAAGATCAACACTAATTTATTATTTTTAAAATGTCAGTAATTTAGAAATAGGTGGGCATTTACTCAATTTAAGAAAAAGAACATGTATGGAAAACCTAGCGCTAACATATCATTTAATTATGAAAGACTGAAATCTTTTCTTCTAAGATCAGCAACAAGGCAAGGAGATTTATATCATTTTTATTTAGTGTTACATTAGAGGCACTTGCCAATGCAAGACGGCAAGATAGTAGGAGTAAAATGCATATATTTTTAAAAGTATAACTATCTCTATTAGAAGGTGGTGTAATCATTTACATGGAAAATACTAAGGAATTTATAAAACAACTATTAGAACTATAAATAAATTTAGCAGAGTGGTAGGGTTCGTGGGTTGGAAGACTCAATTTTGTTAATATGTTAGTTATCTTTAAAATGACTTATTGATTGAATATGATCATAATAACACTAATGGTATTTTAAATAAAAATTGGTAAACTGACTCTAAAATTAATGTAGAAATACAAAGAACCTAGAATACTCAAGTAATCTGAAAAAATAAAAAAGTTGGAGGAATTTAATTGGCTTCAGTAATTATGGTGTGGAACAGGTATAAAGACAAAAAATAAATAAATAGATCGAGGAAAGAGAATACAGAGCCCCGATTCCAGAATATAATGTCCAGTCATTTATATGACTTATATGTCTTATATAATTATCTAATTTTTTGAAAAACACAACAGCAATATTTTAAAATACATATATCTATATACTTTAATACGTGCAAAAATTAAAGGCGTTTCAAACAGTGGTACTAGGGCAAGTAAATACATTAAAAATAAAGAAATTCTATCACTACCTCAAAAAATTCCAAGTAAGATGAATCAGAGACCTAAATACAAAAACTAAAACTCTAAGGCTCATAGAAGAAAATATAAAAATACTTTATATTATTTTGGGAGGCCGAGATGGGTGGATCACGAGGTCAGGAGATCGAGACCATACTGGCTAACATGGTGAAACCCCATCTCTACTAAAAATACCAAAAAATTAGCTAGGCGTCCTGGTGGGCGCCTATAGTCCCAGCTACTCGGGAGGCTGAGGCAGGAGAATGGCGTGAACCAGGGAGGTGGAGCTTGCAGTGAGCCGAGTTGGCGCCACCGCACTTCAGGCTGGGTGATGGAGTGAAACTCCGCCTCAAAAAAAAAAAAAAAGTTTATATTGTTATAGCCTCTAAAAGCATTAAACTACAAAGCAGTAAACAGAAGTAAAATTGATAAATTTAACTACATCAAAATTAAAATTTCTGCTCATCAAAAAATACCATTAAGAAAATGAATAAGCAAGTTACAGACTGGGAGAAAATATTCTTTCTCCCTCTCTTTCTCATTATGTATATATAAAATTTGAGTTGTATGTATATGTATTATGGAGATACACATAAATGTAGTGTATATAGAATATATTGTGAGTATTTTATATATAGTGAATACATGCACACGCACACATTCATGCATATATTTTAAAAGAATTAGCTTTTTGGATAAATAAAGGACTCCTAGAATTCAATAATTCAAAGAAAAAATGGTAAAAATGAGTAAATTATTTGAACCAATACTTTGCAGGTCATCAGGAAAATGCAAAAGAAAACCACAATAAGATATACACTCACCAGAAGGACTAAAATTAAATATAAAGTAACCCTGAAATCTTAAAAAAATACAGTTTTTTAAGTAGTATTACCATATTGGAAAAAAAGGTCTAGCAATTTATTGAAAAGATGGCAAACATTTTATAGTGTCCTTTATAATAGTAATGATGAAAACCTTTTCGCTCATTAATATATTTTAAGCAAATATTTTCTCAAGAGCATGGTGAACTAGAAATGTTGGAAATCCCTAAGTAATTACCAAGTTATTTTGTGGCAGATGAATAAAACTTAAGGTCAATATTAAATATTTTAGGCAATACAGAAAAAGTAAAATAAAATTTTTATCATTTGTCCTTGAAGTATGAAATAAAAGTTATTTATATTCTCACTAGGTTATAATTGAGCATCTGTCAAATTATGTATGCTTCAATGTTTCCACTTAACTTAGTCTGAATGAGTGCTGGGCCGGAAGTGTCAGATTTCATATCCTTCCTTATTTAGACGAAAGTTAGGAATATTGTTGCCATGATATTAACACAGTGATATTCAGGCATTGCCTTTAACTGTGTGTGTGTTGGGGGATGGAGGTAGCAATTATTCTTAGATACAGAGTTGGCATAATGATCTGGGGTCTACTCAACCAACTGCCTTCAGTATTGGATCCAACGATCCACTCCTTCCTGAGTTTTTTCCCCCCTAATTTGAATTACCCATGTGCCCTTTATAACAACAGACAAAGCTCATTCCACAAACTTATTGCCTCTAAGTGTTAAGTCAAATTCCACCATAATTTCCAGCACCTACTGCTCAAAGCCTATGAATGTGGAAATAAAGAAGTCAAGGCTTATGAAACTCATTAAAAAGAGTCCAAGGGTGCAGAGGACTTAGATGAAAGACAAAATAATTCTCAGAAAGGAAAAGTCCAACACTAAGTTTTAACATACTGGGCACAGGTTGGGACTTGATAGTGTGTGGAAGGGGCTTAAAAGTAAGTGGAGACTCATAGGTTACAGTTTTTAGGAAGTATTGCTGGAAAAGATTCATATTACAAGGACAAGTGGAGATATGCCTTTGTGATGTTTCTACACAGACAAAGAAAAAAGAAAAAATGGTAATCCAACAAGAACAACTGAGAAACAAAGCATGCAACCTTTCTGCCTGCAACACTATCTTTTCCAGAAACTGTGTAAAAGATGACAGAACTAACAGATAAGGCTTTTTTCAAGTGAGAAGAGAAAATAACTTTTATCTGAGGAATGCAAATTCTTTTAATTATCAAGCCCAGAGACACACCCCTCCTTCCTGCCTGCTTTGAGCTGTGTACTCATCTCTTAAAACTGCCTTCTGTTGCCACAAGTAACCATAAATTAACCTAATAATGCCACACTGGACACGATAAACCATGCTGGATAACTTAACAGTGTATAGCTAACCACCAATCAATGTTATTTCTGTAAGCCAATGAGAATTCTTGACAAAAAACTTTGTTGTCAGCTCACTCCCTGTCCCCCTTTTTTTGCCTTTAAAAATCCACTTGTAATTGCTGCTAATCAGAGTGTAAATTCAGAGCAACTTAAATCTATGCTCCCGGGTTGCTATCCTCAAGCTTGGCCTAAATAAGCTCTTTACTTGTTTTATTTTTGCCTCAGTTTCTTCTGATGAGGTAGACATGAGTTAGGAAAAGTCTTCCCCTCATAAAACAACATGAAGCAGGAGAAAACTGAATCACTATATCCCATAATGAATTAAATAGCTCCTGAACAAGCTTTTAGGAATACGAGAAAATTCCTTGGCTCAGAAATACCCAATATTTTCATGTTTGAATTCTGTGAGTTGTTTTCTCTCCTTGTTGATTATTTGCTTTTTTGCGGGGGGAAGGGGGATGGTGGGAGGAGGAGCAAAATTTGCTACTTGTCCTTTGGTTTTTAAGTTTTAGATATTATCTATTATCTTTCTACTCTAGAAGATAATTTTGAAGATTAGACATTATCTATTGTCTGCTATTCTGTAAGATGAAGATATAACACTTTCACAACAAAGCACATCCCTGGGAGGTCCCTCAGGAAGGGTGTGTGCATCTAACAGAATGCTCATAGTAAGATCAAACAAATACCTACTTTCATACTTGGATTCTTTGCGCATGTTTTTTAACTTTTGTTGAAGTGCTCTTTCTTCTCATCTCAATCTGGTTGATACCATTCATTCTTCAAAATCAAGGCTTAATAACATTTTCCCCATAAATATTTCCTGAATCTCCCATGAACTATAATTTAAAGCTATAATTGGTAATTTTGTAGCACTTTGTGCACATTTTATCACCATATATTTCTTAACATAATTTTTGACTAGTTCCAAACCCTCTAAGATTTAATTTTGAAAGCATGACTTCCTCCTGAGATGACTTCCTCCTGAGATCTTTCTCAATGTTCTTTCCTGGCCTCCTTCTACCCCAAGTCCAAGTTATGTCAGTTGTCTCTCCTGAGCTCCCAAAGCATCCTGTGCTTCTCTTCATTATTGTGTTACAAACCTGGTGGCTTTCACTCCAAGTAGATAATAAATTTATGGAACAAAGGGCTATTGTTCTTAATATCCAAGCCTGGTGCTTAGCTCTGGGCTGGAAATACAGCTAAGGCTTAATAAATAGATGTTATTCTACTACGGTCATTATTACTTTTCTAGATTCTGAAAATAAATGGTACATATATTTAAGTCTTGGACGGGGTCTCATTTTAATTCCAGTGTCAAAAAGACAGTCTATCATGCACCTGATATTTGATAAACATTTCTTGAATGAAATAATTTTATGATACGTATGTCTTGAGTTAATCTGATGATTTCATCTAAAGTTAATTGCAGCCGAAAAGAAAATTAAGCTGCTCTATCTACACCAAATTACCCACTTGTTGCACAAACTAAAAGCTTCTGCTACTAAAATCAAAGTCATAACACCTGTGTCCTATAAGGACTGGAAAGCAAATGACCATGTATCATATTATATTCTTGGCACTGTCTGAAGTTTTCTGAAGAGAACTTCTTAGCAAAATTTGGCATGTAAAAACCATTAAATGCTACTCCTCTAGAGTTTTGACAACGGTTTTTTCCTACCTTGTGATCTAGAAATTACTACAATTAGAAAGTGAATAAAGTGAGAATCATATGGCTACTAAAATCAGAATCAACTGACAGTTTACATCCAGAGGGATAACTCAGCCAGACAAATAGACACACACAGTTAAATTGGAGAGATGTTATATGTCATAAGGGTTGAATATTAGTGTCTGGAATAATTTTTGAGTTCCTGTAGTTGGTTTCTATAATTTTCAGGGTGCAAGTCATTAAGAATTGTTTGTTGCAATAAATGGCTGTCTGATTGCCTACTTTTGTGGCTACCCACAAAAATATGGCATCGTGTCATTTTATGAATAGTCATCACATATTTCAGTAAATAATCTATGGGAAAATACAAATTTCACAATAACTTGCAAGCAATATTCTTCAAAAACTTTCCAAATGTCTGAAAAATTTATTGTTTATATATTATATGTAAAAGTTGTATTTATATTTAAACAAATAATATGTACTTTACTTCCATATATATATATATCTTTATGTTCTAAAATAGTAAATGAAAATCCAAAAGTTAAAAACTAGAATTTATACACACATGCAGAATTAAAATTTGGAAATAGTTTCCATTGTTAACTCTGCAAAACAAAATAATCTGAAATATTATTCAGTGAATATTTGTGATTATATATTTAATGTATGAAAGTCCACTAATGGTTTGGTTCATAATTTGGCCATAATTACAAGTTACTCTCATATAATTTATGAAAAGTAAGGGACAGTAGAGATCATTTCATCTCATAGTTATTAATTAGAATATGAGAAGATGAAGATTTTTCAAAACATGCCCACTAGGACACTGTCCCTTCATGTTTGATTCATAAGGTTTGAGATAGAAATATACATGTGTATTCCTGTTGTATGCTCCTGGTTCACACCATTGACAAGGCAATTTCTTCCTTTTAGAGTCAGATACATTGACTATTAGAGAGATCAAATAATTTGCCAAAGTTATAGGTATAAATATGAAAAAGTTACATTACAATATGCTTATATTAGAATGGTGTTTAATTATTAAAAATATGAAATATGGATTAGTGGCTCTAAATTCCCAGAATCTATTAAAATTCCATAACTTACTTGAAGATATAAATTCTGGAGGTAAGAAAATCAGTATGCTCAGATGAACCATGGATAAAGTGCTGTATAAATTTTTTATATTTTATTAGAATTATTTTCTTTGAGTGATAATGTTTCTTTTTTTTTTTTTCATGTTTCCAAAAGTTTATTTTAAAGCACACACATAGTGTCAGATACAAACGCCTTTTTACCACTGTGGTGGCGAAGAGTAAACTGATTGCTTCCAATGATCATCTCTTCCCTCTGTGTCCACTGTTCTCAGAGTCTCAGGGAGTACTAGAGGATGTGTCTCTTCCTTTACTTCCCTGTTTGTTGTAATGAGTCCTTCAATGACAGTAATTACGTGACCGAATTTTCCGTAACTATTTGTCGATTATTAAAGTTTTGCAGTGGCTGGTTTTCCTATTGGTGTCTTACAACCAAGCATTTCTTCTAATTTGGTTGTGGCAGGTTCATTCACATTAAATATACAGTTATTATTTATCTTCTTCTTCTCCACTACTCCGAGTCTCACACAGGCTGCTAAGGCATTTTTCTGCACATCAGAAGATAAAACATCATAACACTGAGAAGTACCTTGATCGAGAAACTGACTTGTGAGTTTTCTGACTGTTCCTCACGGAAGCGGTCCTCTTCTTCACTCAAAAGGTACTGGCAAATTATCTGATAGCTTTCCACAAAAGGTTTAAAGAGTCCTATTAAAAATTCGACAAATGGGATCTCATTAAACTAAAGAGCTTCTGCACAGCAAAAGAAACTATCATCAGAGTGAACAGGCAACCTACAGAATGGGAGAAAATTTTTGCAACCTACTCATCTGACAAAGGGCTAATATCCAGAATCTACAATGAACTCAAACAAATTTACAAGAAAAAAACAAACAACCCCATCAAAAAGTGGGCAGAGGACATGAACAGACACTTCTCAAAAGAAGACATTTATGCAGCCAAAAAACACATGAAGAAATGCTCCTCATCACTGGCCATCAGAGAAATGCAAATCAAAACCACAGTGAGATACCATCTCACACCAGTTAGAATGGCCATCAGTAAAAAATCAGGAAACAACAGGTGCTGGAGAGGATGTGGAGAAATAGGAACACTTTTACACTGTTGGTGGGACTGTAAACTAGTTCAACCATTGTGGAAGTCAGTGTGGCGATTCCTCAGGGATCTAGAACTAGAAATACCATTTGACCCAGCCATCCCATTACTGGGTATATACCCAAAGGACTATAAATCATGCTGCTATAAAGACACATGCACACGTATGTTTATTGCGGCACTATTCACAATAGCAAAGAGTTGGAACCAACCCAAATGTCCAACAACGATAGACTGGATTAAGAAAATGTGGCACATATACACCATGGAATACTATGCAGCCATAAAAAATGATGAGTTCGTGTCCTTTGTAGGGACATGGATGAAACTGGAAAACATCATTCTCAGTAAACTATCGCAAGGACAAAAAACCAAACACCGCATGTTCTCACTCATAGGTGGGAATTAAACAATGAGAACTCATGGACACAGGAAGGGGAACATCACACTCCGGGGACTGTTGTGGGGTGGGGGGAGGGGGGAGGGACAGCATTAGGAGATACACCTAATGCTAAATGACGAGTTAATGGGTGCAGGAAATCAACATGGCACATGGATACATATGTAACAAACCTGCACATTGTGCACATGTACCCTAAAACCCTAAAGTATAATAAAAAAAAAAAAAAGATTAAAACATTAAAAAAAAAAAAAATTCTAACACGGTATTTCCTTTCTCTGTAACTAGGATGTCTTTCGTAGTCACTTGTATTCTTTTCATTTTGAATAGCCAAGTTACTTTGCATCTGACTGAATAGAAGGACTCATTAAAATACTAACTTTTAAAAATTGTGGTAAAATTTAAATAATGTAAAACTAACCATTTTAAAGTAAACAATCTAATGACATTCGGTGCCTTCACAATGCTCTTAGACCGCCACCTCTAGCTAGTTCCAAAACATTTTTACCACCTCCAAAGGAAAAATCCATACTATTTAGCAGTTGTTCACAATTTCCACATCCTCCCAGTCCCTGGCAACCACCAATCTGCATTCTCTCTCTATGAATTTACCTGTTTTGGATATTTCAAATAAATGAAATCATACTTTTATGTCTGGCTTTTTTTCACTTAGCATAGTATTTTTGAGGTTTATCCAAATTGTAGCATGTGTCAGTACTTTATTACATTTTATGGGTGGACAATATTCCATAGTATCAAGATACCACTGTTTGTTTGTCCATTTATCTGTTGATGGACATTAGACTGTTTTCATCTCTTGGCTATTGGAAATATTGTTACTATGAATATGTGTGCACATGTATTTGAGTACCAGTTTTCAATCTGGGGGGATATTTGTAGAATAACTACCTTTATGGTAAATGAAATACAAACTTTTAAATGAGTTTTTACAGATCTAAAATGAAAAACAAGATATTTAAAGAAATACTAAAGCAAAGGTTTGTCACGCTGGACAGGTCATAAGTGGACAAATACAGTGATGTTGCCTTCTACCTCTGAGTCCCTCTGTTTTGATTCCCTTCATCCCACCTCCCTTCACCATTTTACCTTCTACTATCCCATCTCTATCCCCATGTCACATGTTATTTTATCTAAAGAAATGAATAAAGGCAAAATATTAATAATTTATTTCATTTGTCAGGATAGCTTTCAAATTTATTTTAGCCTATCAAGACACAACATCTCTGATTTTATGAGACATAATCTTGTTTATTTTAGCCAGATTACTCACAAACTCCTAGTACAATGCTTTGCCAAATAAATGAATATATGGATAAATGCATTTTAAATGTAATAAAAGGCACTGTATTTTATGGCCATTTGCAACAATACTAGCTAAGCTTCATCTAAATGAGATACAAAAAGCATGTACCCCTCTTTTTTTAATGAACTTATGTAATAGAAAAATTGAAATATAGCATGTCAGACACTGTTTTTACTATATTCTGGAGTTCACTGAATTTGTGGAAACAGTTGAAAATACTGTATCAATTTTATCAGTGTAAGGTCTAATTAATAACCATGGAATATTGATGGTCTCTGTAAGAAATTTTAAATGCTCATAAAAGTAACAATGCTTAAACCATTCTAGGATATGAACATTAAGGAAAGCCTGAGATATTATCTTTCTGAAAACAAAGTAGTATGGAAAAGACAACAAATACTTCATATTGTAATGCATTACTCCTTTTAGGTGGAAGAACTAAATGGTAATCTCTTAGCTTTACATTTTAAGCCTGATTCACTCTCCTGACTTAAAGTTATAGACCTTGTTAACATCGAAAGGTTTTAATAATTATATAATTACAGTTTACTTCTTATAATATGTTGTACAGGCATGGTGGCTGACACCTGTAATTCCAACACTTAGAGAGGCCAAGTTGGGACGATTGCTTGTGGCCAGGAGTTTGAGACAAGCCTGAACAACATAGCAAGACCCCATCTCTACAAAACAATTTCAAAAAATTATCTTGAAATGGTGGCATGGGTCTATTTCTCAGCTACTGAGAAAGCTGTTGGAGAATCACTTGAGCCCAGGAGAGGTAGAGGCTAAAGTGAGCCTCGATTGAACCACTGCACTACAGCCTGGGTGACAGAATGAGAGCCTGTCTCTAGATTTAAAAATGAATAAATAAATAAAATAAAATGTGTGTCTAGCTTACTAATCTCATTCACAAAACATAGTATTTAATTTTTAGTTAAATATATGTTCATAAACATGAGTAAACTTTTCTACTTTATTACTTCCTTCATAAGTCATTCTCTTAGATTATGGGCAGAATAAACCTTCATGATTTACATTCGGTTTTCTTTCAAAGAAAGAAAAGTTTACCATCAAAGCAGTTTTCCTTCCAAATTTTATCAATATTATGGCTTTTGTATAATTTACTTGATATGGTCTCTGTTTCAACCTGAAGCTCAGCAAGAACTAAAGTGGGGAGGGTTGCCTATTTTATAAATTGTACCTCTGATGGCAAATGGATAGTTAAGATGAGCATTGCTTAAAGTTAAAGCAAAATATATTTCCCTGCACTTAATGATTTGTTTACGTTTTTCTTTTAATCTATATATTAAGTACTAAATTATAATAAACCAATGTATCAATTATAAATATTATTTATATTATATAAATAAATTTAAAATAGCTCAATTTAATAATTTTCAAGTCTGAAAATATACGAGTCAGGGTCATCTCCTTTTTTTCTGCATTTATTCTTCACCATTTCAATTTCAGTCTGGATTTTATTATAGAAAAATAATTCTTTTTTTCCCTAATTTTTCTAGCCTGCCCCATGTGATGAATGGTGCTCCTTTTACTTATGATATCACTGCAGTCTGAAATTGAGAGACATAGCACATGTTGTAGACTTCTGCTTTTCTACTTACCAAAAGCCAAAATACACTAGGTAGTATTTAAACACAACTAAGAAGAGAATTCCTATTAGGTCAGAAAGCAGGAAAGGGAGGCTTAATGTTGAATTTACCAGTTGGAGCTATAAAACCCTAAGTACGTTTTGTGATTTCTGCACGTCTTACCTAGGCCCAAGTAGGTCTGACAGAGAGCCACTGAGCACACATTTCCTGTCTTAAGTCAACGTTGGGCCAAGCCCCAGAAGCTCACAGTATTACACTGACTATTTCCAGACTTTGGCCAGTACTAAGCCTCATCTCACCGACACATTCCTAGACTGATTCTGTGACTTAGAAATGCTGAAGGTGTCTGGGTTGCTCAACCAATCTAAAATTTATTGCTGAGAGTGAGAAACAAATTCTCTGTCACCTGGGCCTGAACCACATAGACACATGGTCTAAATGCAGGGAGCATTCAGTTTCAGACAATGTATGTTTTACCCAGTTTTGCAGAAACATTAGTTAAATGTGAAATGTTTCTCTGGTAAAAAATGGTTTCCAAAGTCTTGTTATAAAAATTCAAGCCAAATAGGAATTTAGTCAGTGGGAACCAGGAAGGACATTTCAACATTTAGGAAAATCCTTCACAGAAAATTACGATTCCCCACAGAGTTTTGGAAAAGTACACATTGTTTACTTACCATGGTGAGAAGGATCCCAAAGTCAACTTAATGTCTTTGAAGAAATGAGTTAGAAAATGAATAAATAAGAAGACCTTAGTTAAGACAACCACAGTTAGTCATCAAAATATTTTTCGGCCTATGACATATCAATGTGGTTTAAAATTGTCTAGTAACAGCTATATTTTTTATACATATGGTTTTCAATTTTTTTCATTAAACCCGACATGAGACTATTTTAAAAACTTACTTCATTCATAGAACTATATTATCTAGTACCAGAGAAATCCATCAAAGTACAAGTGAGAATTCTGCACTGTCTTAGGAAAAATGCCTTGAAAAAAAAAACATACCAATCATTTTTTATTAAGCAGCAATTTAACATCATTTTAATTTAATTTTCTATTGTAAATCAAAAAGAGATAAATATTGTACTTCATCTGCACTTGCTCCCAATAATCTCCCATGCTCAGCAAGAAATAAATATTGAGATAATTGCAGTACATGTGATTTATAAACAAGGTAACAGAGGCCCCATTTTTCCACAGTGAAAAGTCCTCAACAGCAGCGCTATTGGACCACTAAATACTCTCTATTCAGCAGGTCTTCATGATGCTTCCATTAGGGTATGGTGTATCTGAAAAGTTCAACCTTACCTTGGTTTAGCACTGCTTCTCTCATGTGGCTGGTTCTTATAGCCTCAGTGTAAAGGCTGCCAAGGAATTCCTTAAGCATCATGGGGGATATCGCGGCCATTATAAAAGAACTATGTTACTAACTTTTTCAACATATATGGATTTTAGTAACTTGGAAAGCAAAGAATGCGGTAATATTTCAATTAAATTCTGTGGATATAAAGCCTTTACTCACTTTTGTTTTGCTTTATTTTATTGAATGAAGTTACCAAGTTTATAAACCCATAATACATCTTGACCTACCTTACACAGCTCAATAAGAACATTCTGCCAACCTGCTGAACTATAAGGCCACACAATACTGACTAGTATCTGTGTGCTGCCCTTTGTGACGAGGTAAGGGTAAATAGCATATAAGCACTTGTAAAGATGGTCTTCAGTTCATGATGGCATCTTTTGTCTTTTCTTAGTATACTATTTTCATCCTCGGTAATGGCCCTTCTTTCCCATCAAATTGTTTGCTCTTTCCCTGTTTCCTAGCCTGCAGCCCCAATCTAAATAGCAGTGGATCTCTGACCAGTTGTTTGAAATAATTATTGATTTGCTGGTTTATTGTACATCAATATGAATAGGGAAAAATTAAAATAGGGAGAGAGGGAGGGTGATGTATTTTCTTTATCATATTAATCATTGATCCAATTGATATTTTCTGGTCTTCAAATAGTCCCTAAATAATAATTTTCACCTACTGTTATTCTAAAACTTATCTTTGTATCTGCTGTTACTTTCCTCCTTTGGTAGCACATTATTTAATACTTTTTCTATAATTAGAACATACCTTTTAAAATTATTGAAGTTGCACTATAACAGAAAGTTACCTAAGACAAACTTTAACTGTCTTTGAGATTTTGCTTTTAAAAACATGGGAAAAGATGAAATGTAATTACAAGAAAGTTAATGGAGAAAATGAGTTTATCGCATGGTTTTCATAGTACCTTGCTTTTAATATTAGCTTCCCTTTTGTAGATATATGTGAATCCAGACTGTGTACCTGGGCTGAATTAATATTTTTACAGAGCTTGACTAAATAAGGGAACAAGCAAGACATTTACTTATGTGAAAAGAATGGAATTAAAGGTGATTCAGAGGCAAAATCAAGTCCAGACATTTTTTCCAACCAACTCAGCAATCAGAAAAAGGTAGAACTGGAGAAACTGAGTATAAGACAAATGAAGTAGAACAGGATTTGAGTGGCCTGAAAAGGAGCCACAATTACAAATGTGGCCTCCATATCTCAGTGGCTGGAATTAGCTGTTAAGAACACAACCATCAGAACATTGTGTAATACCATGACTCATAAAAACTCATTTAATTTTCATACCAACCCACTCTGAATATATTGCTGTCTGGATGCTTCTTTCAGACTTAATACCACTGCTGACTGAAGAGCATCATTTTGGTGCTCTTGCAGAATTATACGTATGTTCCAGTCTTAGCACCACTAGCTCTTGATTCAAAGTCTGAGGTGTGTACATTTTATTAGTGGACCTAGGTCATGGGTTTGCACCTTAACTCCAAGTGAGACTGGAAAAGCAAGCAGGCATCTTTAGGTTTCATAAAGAAAAAAGGAGCATTCCACTTGCCAACAGTACTCATAAAATGAGGAGTTCCCCCAAAACATGAAGGAGAGTTAGGACATATAGCAATATTTTTTTCAAATAAAGAATGGCAAATGTCTATTAAAGTTCATATATTTGGCTAATAAACATCAACGTGTATCCTTTCTCAGGTACAACATAAAGTATTTTTTGCCTATATCATATATGACGACAAGACGAAGACTTCAGAGTTAGTGCTTTCAAATACAGGTCCAAGTTTGCTAAGCAAAAATGAAAATTTTAATCTAGTTTGGTAATGATTCAGATATGTCCTAACTGATACATAAACTGTAAAATTAGCTACTACTACCATATGGTCATGTAATGGCAGAGAAAAAAAGAGAGAAAAGGAGAGTATGAAACTTAATTAGAATACATAAGTGTTTATATGTCACAGGAAGAAAAACTTTAGAAATCTTGTTTCATCAAAAAGTTATGAGGTCGTAGTTGGTATTTATGACTTTCCTCTTCCACTCAATTTCATGATTCTTTTGTCGTCAACCAGCATCATTGAGATTTTACTAAGGGGGTGACAAAATACTTGGCAGTCTTATCTGTATAGCATTACTCTAATCTTTCTACAGTTTTTATTGTGACATATGGCAGTTCTAGGATGTATTCCAGGGAACACCCTAAGTTTTAGTCATTCTTCTTCCTGTTCCTATTGTATTAACAGAAATCTATTCAATAATCTTAAGATCTAACACCTTGCAAAATTACATCCTCTTTTTCTTTTCTTTCTTTCTTTTTTTTTTTCTTTTCTTTGAGACAGTTTCTCGCTCTGTCTCCAGGTTGGAGTGCAGTGGCGTGATCTCGGCTCACTGCAACCTCCGCCTCCTGGGTTCAAGTGATTCTCCTGCCTCAGCCCCCCAAGTAGCTGGGACTACAGTTGTGCAGCACCACACCCAACTAAGTTTTGTAATTTTAGTAGAGATGGGATTTCACCATGTTGGCCAGGATGGTCTTGATCTCTTGACCTCATGATCTGCCCCCCTCGGCCTCCCTATCTTTTTCTTTTAACCAGTGTCAGTTGGAGGCAGATGTAGGCTGAAATTGAAGTTTCCAATGGAATTACAATATCCTTGTTCTTAGTATCTCCAAACTGTTAGAACATACAGTGATGAGAGTAGGAAGTAAAATATTATGAGAGCAGCTGTAATAGTTAGAGATATCCTCATATTCAACCCAGAACCATCCCAGAATTTTGATTAGTGGAGAAACAACAATATTTATTTTTAGTTCAGGATTTATATCACACCACATAAAATTTTACCTCTGTCTCCTCAAGTTTTGTCTCCCAGGTGGCACAGTAATTGAGTCTTTTTTGTTATTTCCTTGTCACTCGAGACTAGCTGTTTCTTGGTAATAGTGTGCACGGTAAGTAAAATCCTTAGTTATTAGCCAGGTGTGTTCTGTGGAATACCACCAAGTTGAATAATACAACCAGTAAGCACATTGATGGAGGTACTAGAAGAAATCTGCAAATAGGGAAAGAAAAATAAAAAGCAGCCATATATAGTATAAGAATCTATTGTAGTGATAACAAATCACAACCTCCTCCATGATAATGAAATTCTATATAATCTACCAAGTGGCTGATAGACCTTCAGGTGGTGGTGCCATCACAGAGGCTAAGAATTGTTCATTTCTTATAGAAAGCTGCTAGCCAAGTCAGCCTTGCTATGGAAGATCAGTATGGTTGAAACCATGAATGAAATCGCTTACTACCATGAGCACATAGATTTAGGACTGAAGTAAGGGAAAGAGGGCTCGTTAGCATGCTTATAACAGTTCCTCATTTCCATTTAGATATTAAGAACATCCTTCACAATGAGTGTTTGCATATTGTGAGTCTACTTTGAAAGATCCATAAATTGTCAATGAATACAAATCTTAACCTCAACTCATCTCAGGCAAAATGTAAAAGTATTTTGCAAGGTGATTGATCCTAAGATTGAGATATGCCACTCAAAATTTTGCCAAAGCAAATGTTTTCTAGTTCCATTATCCTTTAGAATCCATCTAAGTACAGTTTTTTACTACAGAATTAAACTTCCAGCTGCTATATGCATATGGCATGGAGCCCTAAAACAGATTAAAATATTTTTCTCTTTAGTCAACTGATGGTAAGAAATTCCCTAGGAGGTCATTTGTGATAATAAGTTGAGAGAATGGTAGAACTGGAATGAGAATTGGCCCACTGGGTATGTGAGTCATCAGCTCATGCAAATTATATGTGCTTCCAGAACTGTCTTGGAGCAAGTTTCATCTATTAGACTTCCACTAATGTTCATACCAGGCCTTGTGGGTAGATGCATCAGATAACCCATACTTCATGAGCAAAGGGAGTTTGACCATCTAATAGTCTCATGGTTAGGCATTCAGTCCTTTAGTTAGTTTGATTTTTAAAAGACTTTATTTTGTTAGAGCAGTTTTAGGTTCACAGCAAAATTGAGTGGAAGGTACAGTACAGACATTTCCCATATGTATACTGCCTTATGCACAGCCTCATCCATTATCAATGTCCTCCACCAGAGTGACACATTTATTACAATTAATAAAACTATATTTGTTTATTTTTTTTGACTGCCTAAACAAAGACTTTATTTTTTAATTTTTTTTTAAGTTCCAGGGTACATGTGCAGGATGTCCAGGTTTGTTACATAGGTAAACATGTGCCATGGTGGTTTGCTGCACCTGTAAACCCATCACCCAAGTATTAAGCCCAGCATGCATTAGCTCTTTTCCCTAATGCTCTTACCCCCAACCCTCCCCCAACAGGCCTCTGTAAGTGTTATTCTCCTCCCTGTGTCCATGTGTTCTCATTGTTCAGCTCTCACTTATAATCATCCACAGTTCATCATTTACCTTAAAGTTCATTCAGTATTGTACATTGCATGGGTTTGGACAAACGTATAAAGGCGCGTATCCACCATTAAAATAGCATATAGTCTTCTCACTGCCTTAAAAATCTTGTGTGCTCTGCCTATTCACTCCTCCACAGATCTTTGTTTAGAATGTTTAATTATGAAACTTTCTATTATATACACAAGGAAGAGAATGATATAACAACTCCTCATGTACCTATGTCCCAAGCTATTCATCAATTAATGTATAGTCATTCTTGTTTATCTATGCCTATCAGTTTCACCACCAACTAGATGTTATCAGTTCAACCATAAATAATTCAGCATATATCTCTAGAAGACAAGAAACATTTTTGAAAATTATATAATGATAGCATTATTGTATCTAATAATTCACAATAGTTCTTTATATCTAGCAAGTTTCAAATTTATCTTACTGCTAAACATGTACATTTTAAAGTTGGTTCATTAAAATCAGAATCTTAATCAGTTCTGCATAGCACATTTGAATATATTCCCTGTGATTTTTAATCCATAATAATCACTTTCTTTTCTATTGTCTTTAATTTGTTGAAGAAACCAAGACTTTTGTCCTGTGGAAGTTCTCATACTCTGGATTTGTCTGTTTGCTCTTGCAGTGTTTCCTATTTGTTTGAGACAGGGTCACATTCTTGCCCAGGCTGGAGTGCTGTGGCATGATTAAGGCTCATTGTAGCCTCCACTCTCAGCCTCCAAAGTAGCTGGGGCTACAGGAGAGCACCCCCTATGGGTGGCTATTTTTTATTATTTTTATTTTTTTCTCACTAAAGGCTGGTCTCAAACTCCTGACCTCAAGCAATAATTCTGCTTTGGCCCTCCAAAATGCTGGGATCACAGGCATAAACCATCATGGCTGGCTGCCTGCAATGTTTTATAATATGTTCCTCATTCTCCTGTATTTCCCATATAATGGAAGGTACTCAAATACAAGGATATTCAATAGAAGAAAAAAACACAACTCTACTGCACTTTTAAAAAATGTTGCTATCATAAAAAAGACAAAAGAAGGCTGAGGAACTGTTACAGATTAAAAGATGCTAAAAAGACATGAAAACTAAAAGCAATGCATAATGAGAGATTTCATTTTGCTATAACGGCCATTATTGAGACAAATGACAAAATTTGATAAAGTCTGTAAACAGTTCATTCTATTATATGACTATCTCCTCTTGGTTTTTATCATTGTACTGTGGCTTGGTAACAGAATGTCCTTATTTTTAGAAAAACACACTGAAATGTTTAGGGGGAAAGTGTCACATCTATAACTTATTAAGTGGTTTAGAAAAAATGCATGTATGTGTGAATATGTATAAATATATACATATATGTTTATATAGACACACAGTCACATACCACATAATAATGTTTTAGTGAATGATGATATGCAACAGTGGTCCCATAAGATTATAATGGGGCTGAAAAATTGCCATTGCTTATTGACATCATAGCCTTCATAACATCATAGAGCAATATATTACCTTTTTATGTTTAGATATGTTTAGACACACAAATACTTACTGTTGTGGTACAATTGTTTACAGTGTTCAAAACAGTAACACATGGTACAGGTATGTAGCCTAGGAGCAATAAGCTTTACCATATAGCCAAAGTATGTAGTAGGTGGTACTATCTAGGTTTGTGTAAGTACACTCTATCATGTTCACACAATGATGAAATTACTTGAAGACACATTTCTCAGAACATAGCCTTGTCATTAAGCTATGCATTACTGCATGTATTCATACTTACAGAAAGAGAGAGAATGAAGAGGAGGAGGAAGAACAGGAAGAAGAAATAGAAATATGGCCAAATGTCAATAATTGGGTAAGCTGGATGAAAAGTGTATGGAAATTATTTGTACTATTCTTGCAGCTTTTCTGAAAGCTGCAAGATAAAAGTTTAAAAACATGATAGATGTGGTACTTTATGAGATTCATGTTCAACAATTTGGCAAGATCATTTGATAGGTAGTTCATTGAGCTTCCTACTGTATCACATCTGGAAGAACCATTATGTCTGATTGTCTCTCTTTTAAAGTGAAGTTAAGGTTGATAGGTAGGGTTAGGTGCTTAGGCTTATCTTCTTGTAAAGATGCCATCAGCTTTTTTACATAATAGTTTAAAGTAGCTATTGATAATTGCCTAGGTGCATTAGTTTATTAGGGATTGGAAAACAGTTATATTCCAATTTTATCACTTTCTGCATTTCTAAGCTAGGATTCTCCTACAAATAACTTTTATATATCCACTATTTGCATTAGCTTATAGTAGTGTTCATTTATTAAAGATAACATAGATGCCATCTTTCCTTTTTTATAACAGTTTGAGAAAATGAGATGGTGCCAGTGAAATAATATGATGCCACACCAAGTTTCAAAATTAACCAAGGGGGCTTCATTGGTATACCTAGAATGTAACCTATCTAATACATTTCAGTGTTTTGCTGTTCACTATTTTTCTTGATATCAAATTTTCTCATATCTAACCTATAGAGGGCCTTCAAGTTGATTCCTATGTGCTGTTTTAACAAAACCACCATAGTTTTTAAGATTATTTGCTTTCTGGTATGAAAACATGTTTAGCATTATCTAGTATATTTCTAGTGTATTTCTATATGCAGATCTGAAACCAGTCAATTATTCAAGGGTTCTTGGTTCCTCTTAGTGATAAAAAGTATTTCGAGTCTATAATAGTTCCCTATTTTTTTGTGACAAATTTCCACAAACTAGTCTCTTAAAACACACACACACACACACACACACACACACGTCCATAATTTCTGTGGTCAGAAATTTAGGCATGACTTATGTCAGTCTTTTTCTCAGGATATCACAAGGCTGAACTCAAGCCATTAGCTGTACTGAATTTTTATCTGCACGCTTTACTAGAGAAGAATCGGCTTCCAAATTCATTTAGTTGGGTGTCAGAATTCATTCTCTTGTGGCTGTGAGACTAAAGGCACAGCTTATTATCAACTGTCAGCTGAAGGCCACTGTCCGGTCTTGGATGCCACATGCAATTTCCTGCCACACGACCCTCTCTCCTAGGTAGTTCACATCACAGCAGTTTGCATCTTAAAGGCCAGCAGGAGAATCTTTCTCACTAAAACCTGCTAATAGAGAGTTTGCAGTTAATCATGAAAGTGGCGTCTCATCATCTTTGTTCATTCTGTTAGCAAGAGGCAAGTTCTGCACACACTCAAGGGGGAGGGGATTATATAAGGGCATGATTCGTTGGGGGTCACTTTAGGTTTTATCCATCATGAGGATTCATACCTGGGGACTTGTGGTAATCACTGCTTCTGATTTAGACATTGCTTTTAGGCCTTTTCAGTGGCATGAGCTAAAAAATATATTTGTTTAAAAGAGAAAAATACATCATAAGTTTATTTATGATATTTACTTAACTTTTTAAGTTTCATATTATGATCTTTTTATTCTTACTTTGAAAATCTTAATTCCTAAATATTTTATTATAATTTACTAATTTTCTATTATATACATATAGGTACACATGTGTACATATGTATACAAACACATACACGCATATGAAGTTTAAAATATTCTGTTTAATATAATACTGTATTAGGGTTCTCTTAGAGGGACAGAACTAATAGGATATATATATATATATATATACATGAGTTTATTAAACATTAACTTATGTGATCACAAGGTCCCACAGGAGGCTTTCTGCAAGCTGAGGAGCAAGGACAGCCAGTCCGAGTCCCCAGACTGAAGAACATGGAGTCCAATGTTTGAGGGCAGGAAGCATCCAGCAAAGGAGAAAGATGGAGGCTGGGAGGCTAGGCCCATCTCACTTTTTCATGTTTTTCTGCCTGCTTTATATTTGATGGAAGATGATTAGATTGTGCCCCCTAGGTTAAGGGTGGATATGCCTTCCCCAGCCCACTGACTCAAATGTTAATCTCTTTTGGCAACATCCTCACAGATACATCCAGGATCAATACTTTGTATCCCTCAATTCAATCAAGTTGACAGTATTAACCATCACAAGTCCACCTCTTGTCAACTTGAACCCATACACATCTCCTGAGATCATACATAATCTTCAAATAAAGACAGTAATAAGGTCATAATTATACCTAACATAATACAACTATCCTTCCTACAACTGGAAATGCACCAATCCCCAACCCAAATACTATTACATAAAGTTAACAATACTTAAATGTTGACATGAAGTCAATAAATCTTATGCCACATAAAAAAGGAAAAGGAAATAAAATGAAGATATTTTCTTAGTACAAGGGTATCCATGTACAAATATGTTTTTAACAAAAGAAGGAGGAAATACTAATGACAATTACAGTCCTCATATCTGCAGCTGGTCATATAGTCGTAGCAGGTATTGATGACTATCTTCTTCTTCTACTCATTCTGTATTCCCTTTGCCTTCAGTAAGCACCTCAGCAGGTCGTGGTTTTTTCCTGGGGAAGTGACCCAAACCTTCATTCCTGAAAGGTCTGGGCCATTTGTAGTCCTGCCTGGATTGGGCTGTTGTAGTTTCCCATTGACCTTAATCACAGGACATGCTAATACTGAGAGATGCCCTAACAGATGTCCTACATTCCATGCATACGGTTCCTTACCTCCGTTGAGGAGTAGTAGACCGATTTCATCTTGATAGTCCAGGTCAATCACCCCAGCCAACACTGTAAGTCCCTTCTTAGCCTGTTGACTTAAAGGTAGGAGGAGCCCCAAATCCAAAATGTTCAAGTGGCATAGGCTTCCTATCAATTTCACTTCTAGGAACACCGTAATTAATTAGCCAATGCCAGAGCTGTACATGTGTCAGACTATTCTGATTGCTGTTTTGCCTCTGCTGTTAATTACAGTAGCTATACTTACCTTGCCTTTGACAGTTGAGTGCTATCACTTGGCCCCTGCCACCTCGGGATCCAATTATTCCCATCATATTTAAAATTTGCAGTTGAGTGACTGCGGTTCCCATTCTTCGATCTGACATACAGAGAAGAGCAATTATAGGGCTCTTCAAAGATGCAGGTGCTGCCTTCACGAATCTATTTCACAGGCATTGGTCAAGGGTATATCTTCTGGACCCTCCTAGCTGGGATGAGTAGGTCTCAAGTGACTAATCCACTCCACCATCCCAGTCTCCTTAAGCCTTTGGATCCCTTCCTGTACATTAAACCAAGGGAGATCAGCCATTTCCAGTTCACTCACAGTGGGCCATCTTTTAATCCATATTTCAGCTAACCAAGCAAACAAACTATTAGAAGAGTTTTTAAATACCCAAGCTGCAACATTAAAAGCAAAGTCCCTACTTAGTGGGCCCAAATCATTAAATTTAGCCTGATCCAACTCTACGTTCCTTCCACCATTAAGATACTCTTAACATCTATTCCCATGCCTGTTCTCCAGATTTCTGTTTATCTAAATTAAAGAACTCAAACAGTTGTTTTTAAGGGTACCACCTCATGGGTCACACTCTCAACCTCACCTCTAGGGGCCCACCGGGACTTTAGTCTAGTTACAGGTCTAGAAGCAAACAGAAGTGTTGGGGGTGGCTCCTGAGGAGAATCAACATCTTACCTACCAACTGCCTCAGGAAAGGCCATCACCATTGCCTCAGGCACCACAGCGTTTATCTCCTCAGACAAAGGTGGAAAGGCTGATGGTAGCATGGGTGTGGGAGGGGATGCTGCCCCTACTGGGGATGGGAAAGCTGTTCCTTCTGGCAAAAAAATGTTCATCAGAGTTTACAAACTCTGTGTCCCAGCTTCATCAGGGTCTTCCCACACGTCCTATTCCAAGTTGCAGTGTCCTATTCTTTTCCAATCAATACCCTCACTTTAACAGTAAACACCTGGTGAGGCTGTGCATGCACCTTTTGTTGCAAATCAGCTATTCTCATGATAAGAGCTCCTCTCTGTTTTTCCACAATTTCAGCTCTTTCTCTACAGGAGATAAGATTCTCACAGAGGGCAATCTTAACAGATTTGAGGCTCAGTATCTGCTTCTGAAGCCGGGAGACAAAATCCCTGAGTTCATCATTTTCTTTCATCATTTTTGCCCACTGAACTTAAGAGCAAGCAACGAGCTTCATTATGTTCCTTTGTTCTCCACATATGGTCAAAGGTATTATGTATAGAGTCACTAAACTCCTTGCCTCTCATGAGTGATGAATCAGTAGTGTCAAATGCATTTATTTTGCATAACTTTCTAAACAGTTCATGCCAAGGATTATCAGTGTTCTCCATACTATTGGAAGTAGAGTCCTTAGCATTTTTGAGTCTAATCATATTAGGCAGCCAACTCCAGAAACCCCATAATCAGTGGAAGAACTCCATCCTTCATATTCTGTTTCTCTAGAACCAATCCTGGTACCAAAATCTGTATTAGTCAGGGTTCTCTTAGAGGGACAGAACTAATAGGATATATACATATGCATATATACATATATATGTTTATTAAATATTAACTTACACTATCACAGGGTTCCACAATAGGCTGTGTGCAAGCTGAGGAATAAGGAGAGCCAGTCTAAGTCCCCAAACTGAAGAATTTGGATGTTCTAGGGCATGAAGCATCCAGCATGGGAGAAAGATGGAGGCTGGGAGGCTAGGCGCTTCTCAGTTTTTTAGGTTTTTCTGCCTGTTTCATATTGGCTGGAATCTGATTAGATCATGCCCACCAGATTAAGGGTGGATCTGCCTTCCCCAGTCTACTGACTCAAATGTTCATCTCTTTTGGCAACACCCACACAGACACATCCAGGATTAATACTTTGTATCCCTCAATCCAATCAAGTTGACCCTCAGTATTAACCATCATACTTACATTGCAAGTGTAATGCAATATATTTATATATTATGTATATTTATATATAATATATGAAATATATTTTATATATTATATAATATAATATATATTTTATAAAACATGTAAATATATATAAATTTTATATAAATATATTATATATTATATATTTTTATATTTTTTTCTGTAAACATATTTGCTAGATACAGTTCAGGTTTTCAAACCTTTGAATATATTCCAGAGTCAAATTCCTGTGTTTTGAAGAGACTAAAATAATTTTTCTCTTTCTGTATTTATGGGTGTTTTTGTTTTAACAGTTTTAGATATCTTTTAGTTTTGATCTGATTTTGTTTTGTAGTCATGTAGTGCATTACACATGATTCCAAAGTCAAAATTATAAAACAAGGTGCAGAGAATAGTAGTGTTTCTGATCTCTTTTTTATTCAAACTCTCATGTGTAATATTTTCATTAATTTGGCTGATCCATTCATCCATCTTTTTTTTAGCTATATAAGCATATGTGTGTGACTCTATCTATCTATCTATCTATCTATCTATCTATCTATCTATCTACTTATCTATCATCTATCTATCTTTGTATCGCTCTGTCTTCATCCATCCATCTATCCATCCATTTATCCATCCATCCTTCCAACCATCCATCCATCCATGTATCTTCAAACACCCCCTTTTTATTTGTAGAGAATTAGATTGTGTCTAGTCATTTGCTATTACAAGTTTTTGCTCCTTTCCCCACACTTGTCAAGGTATCTAGCCAGAAGAGAATTCTACCAATCTGGCTTTCCACCCTAAACCGCACTCTTGATCTCGCCCAGGGATTCAGATTCTTCTACAAACACTGAAAAGGAATTGTTTTAACTTTCCAGGCTTACAATTGCTCCATGGTTTGACAGGAGAATAAAAGTTACATAGTCCATGCCTTTCACTTTGGTTGCACCAAGCACTTCAACCATTGAAATCTAACAGATCCTTCAGGGAAGTGGTGAAATGTCACAGCTGATTGGAACCTAACCAATGCCAGAATGTGGCTACAAGACTGATCAGTCAACCGTGCCCTCAAATTCTTAAAAGTGATTATTAAAGCTGTGATTATTTTCTATGTTGACATTGTGCATCCTCTTATATAATGACTTCAATATTTTCTTTTGGTGCTAAAATTCTTAGGCCGTTCCTAATACTAAATAAGCATCCTTTACCCATATCTCAACTACCATATTTAATATTCACTAAAATTTTCAAATATACTCATATTTATTTGTAGGCACTCTATACTCAGCCAAAGGCATCCTGTTTACTTGTTTTCCTGTATATTTTAGCTTTATCTTATAATGTTTTTCAAACATTTAGAATAGAGCATTATATAATTAAATCAATAATCCATCAGTCCAACAATTATCATTATTCCACACATTTAGTTCATCTATCCCTCATATTTTCCCAGAGTATTTAAAAGCAAATTGCAGATATCATAGAATTTCAACTGCAAATACTTGAATATATATTTGTAATATATCTGGATATTTATAAAATAAAGCCACAATGTCATTATCACATCCAATAGAATTACAAATAATTTATTGATTTATCTAAAAGTCACCATATTTTCCCTAGTTGCATATCTCAACAGGACATACATATGTGCTTTGATTGATATGTCTCTTGTTTTAAATTTGTAACATCCTTTCTTCCATTTTTTGTGCCGTTTATGAGTTGAAACTGAGATATGTTTCCAACAGTGCCTCTGATTTGTAATTTGGTTGATTGTATCTTCATGAAGTCATTTAGATCCTCTTTCCCTTGTATTTCCTGTAAAGTGCTATCAAAAACCTGTTTATATTTAGGTACACACCTTTAGCAAAAATAATTTTACATGGATGCTGTTTATTTCTTATTGCTTCACATTAGGAGGTGTTTAATGTTTGAATATTCACTTTTAGTGATGCTAAGACTTATCTGGATTCAGGTGTAGTCAGCCTGACTTTTTGAAGAGTTTGCCATGAATTTGTCTCCCAGTGTTTAGCAGTCATTAGGAGTACAGCCCATCATTTATTTTGGTATTTTCAAATGATAATCTTCTAATGCTATCATTTCTTCCAACTCCATTAATTGAGGCTCTTCTATGTAAAAAAAAAATAAAAATAAAAATAAAAAAATAAAACTTTCTCACACTAACTATTTGATTTGTCTGAAACACATTCCACAAAGGAAGAATAGACTAGATATTTGAGCTTTTTGCTTTCTAACAATGAGTTCCAACCATAGCAACCTCTAGAAATGTGCATGTATGAACTTACATATTTTTGATATTTTTTTTCCATCCATTAACAAGGTATTTAGGCTAAACTTGTGCATTTTTTTACTGCAGATTTGTAATCTGACTTTTTCCAAAGAACCCTGGTTTGTTTTCGTAGAAAATTGTATTTAAAGAACACAATATAAAAGTTAGTTTCCTTTTGCATGTTGTAATATTAGCCTTTATATTTTTTTCTGTAAATATAGTGGGTATGTAAAAATAATAAAAGTAAGTAGAGATGTGTTGTGTGTGTATCTACACATACATATATATGTGTGTGCATATGTATCTATACATACGTATGTGTGCATGCATGTACAATTTAAGAAATAGAATGCATTGCTAAATTATTTTAAAAATATTGCAGTACTGCAACATTTACTCCAAATCTTATAAAAATAAACTTTAGATAGTCAACAAGGAAAGGGCGTGATATTTATTCTAGTTCATTTACAACACAGAAACTCAAGGCTTGCATTTTTCTAGACATAGTTTCTCCAACTGTTGCTTATATTACACAGCTGTCCCTAGAATTTTTCATTTTCTATAGTACACCACAAAGCCAGATATTTCCAACAGTTCCATTGTTCATGGCTCCCTAGTGAATATACAAACATCCTGCAAATGGCGTGACCTAGCATATTGCAAACACATGGATGAAACAACTACTAAAAAGCTGCTATATCCTGACTCATTGTTTGTTAATAATTTATTGCCAGTAACAAATGTGGGTCACCACGTGCATGAAAAGTACTAAAATTAAAGAGAGATACATCATTTAAATAAAGTGCGTGGGAGAAGAGCAAACATTTCTGAATATGAATAAAATTGGTAGTGCTCTACAGTTTAATATTTGAAGGAAATTAGCAACTTTTCAGGGATTGCTTTCCACTATCTTCTTTTATTTATTCTTTAAATGTGAGTATATATGGGGATATCTGGAGGATTACATCTTCTAAAGTTAAGTTTTAAATTAAATGTAAGATTAGTCACATATTATATTAGTTAATATGTTTATTTCCATTAATAGTTTGCAGGATTTAAGGGATTAAGGTATCTGAGATTGAGAAGTGGATGTGGAAGAGATATCTAGGGAGTTACCTTGGATAACAATAAAAAGGGAAATGGTATCACAAAAAGTAGCAGTCATAGGGCATATTTATTCATCACTTAATATGTGTTAAATTTACTACTGAGAAGTTCTTGTGTGTTAATTAACTCATATTTTTCTCTTGAAATCCTCTGGGATGGGTATGACTTTATTCATATTTTATAGATAAGGAAAGTGAGTTGCAGAGAATTTGAGCATTTTGCACAACTAGCAAGGAACAGAGATAGGATTCAAATTAAGACATTCAAATTCCACAACGTGTATTCATCATGCCGCAGCTATCTTCAAGGGCACCTATGACGAATTATTGGAATCGGGCAGCAGTGTTCTTAAGATATCAAAAGACACAATCTATTTCATGAGTGTTTGTTGGACAAGCTTACTACAGAGAACCAGAATATAACTGAAGAGATGTAGGTCCTATTAGTCAATAAACTCAGCTAATGTCTAGGAATCTCATAAGGCAACACAGAAACTGGTTTTAAAAGTTAAAATCGATCTTTTTCAGGATTTATGTGGTAGGCAATGCCTGAATTTATTAACTCACTGTATATTCATTGAGTATCTTCTGTACGTTAGGCACTGGGGCTGGAATGGTGAATAAGATAGACATTGCTCTTGTCCTCATAAGACTTGTAACCTAGTAGATCTTTCCAAAAGGGGAAATCAACTGATATATGTACTGGTTTTTAAATTTTTCAACAAATACTTATTGAGCCTCTACCTGCACCAGGCAATAATATAGGTACTTAGGCCTGAGAAAAAAAATAATAAAATAAGATCAAAACATGCTTGGCAACATTTATGGGCCATGCATATGAGCACATGTGAGAAGGTAAGTAGATAGGTAGATAAATTGATAAATAGATGAACAAGAAAATAAATCAAAAGGCTATTCTTTATTATCTCTGTCTTCTCTGGCACAAATCCAATGTATTTCACAATGTTACTTTTGCCTAAACATGACCTTTGCATTCAAATAATTTTTCATATGTCACATAGATACCTAATTAAAGTCTCCATATGTGCTCAAGTCTAGCTATAGCGAACACAGTATTTTATTTTTTAAAAGCTTGCAGCTTGATTCCTGATTGTGTATTGTGAGCAGCCACTTTTTTCACTTATTTGGAAGCATTTGAAATAAAGTTTTCCATTAATTTTTCTCTCACTTTGATGTAAATGTCTTTTAAAATCTCTCTACTTTTTCATTTTCTCTCATTGGAATTTTGCTTTATTCACAAGTTGCCTGGCATCCAAATTGACAGCATTACTCGACTAATGTTTCTGTCACTGCCAATTGTTCTCAGAAATGTTTGGATTTTACTTACTTAATGGTCGTTTTTTTCTATGTTATACAGTAGAGATATTTCAAATCTAACACAGTGTATGCAATTCTAAAAAAATTTGAAATATGCAATATTGAATAGTATATATAAGTGGGCTTATGGAAAAAATAGAGTTGTGCAAACAAAATTTGTTTCAATCCAGAGCACCAACAAAAATATAGCTATCTTATTTAAAATATTAGTACAGCTTTAAAGACTTTACATTCTAATAAGTAAAGAGAAGTTATTGTAAATATAAAGTTTTGCCTTTTAAAAAGATGGTCATGGATAGATAAAAGATGGTGTGAAAAAGGCTTGAGCCTTCTGAAGTAAGATAAAGGTACAATGTAAATAACCAGAGAAAACTGTACAATAAGCACTTCAAAACATGAACACATGATCAAACTGAGCCAAGATAAAAAATCAGGTGTGAATGGGTTTATGGACAGTACTATATTCTTCTGTGGCCTAATGCATTTAATTCTTCTACTTCACTTTGCTTTCAACTGCTATTTCTTTATAACACACAGATTCATGCATTAGAAAAAAATTCCATATGGACCTACATGAATTCTGTATTTTACTGACATCACTCCCAATTCCCCAACTGCACACATTTTCATTCATCTTACAGAAACACATGTCATAGAAGAGCACTGTGAGTTCAGTTATCCATATGTATTAACCATATGGACAGTTTAATGCTTGGTTTCACCTTTTCCTGTGGCAGATTTTTACATGTTGAAGATTTTACACTCCTATGATGAAAATAAATAAGTCTAAGTACAACTTTTCATTTGTGACAAAATAATTTCCAATCTAGCATGTTCTTATAATAATGAGGTGTGAGTATGATATTATCTTTGGGTAGTCATTGTGGAAATATAATCTATGTGAATAGAATGTTTCTCTATTCTATTCTAGCCTAGTAATGAAAATCTTCCAGCGTGCACCTGCCATATGATGAATTGCTTTCTTTGTATTAAATAAACTTTTGTTGAATGGATGAATTACGGAATGGCATACAATAATGAATTACAAGCCCAAAAAATATATATATATATTTAATTATCATGTTCAAGGTGACTTTTTAATTTTTTTTTTCTAAAATAGATGGAATGAGAGTCTTAATTTTTAATCAGCAGAAAAAATAAATTTTTATTAAAACACCAATATGAGTATGTTAAATTTCTTAATGGTGGAGTATTAATTGGCATAATTTGGTGAATTTGAAACCACAACAACTACCTGGCAAAATGTATTTCTTCAAAAATGTTCAGAAGCACCACCTCATGAAGAGTACGGCACTCATGAACAAAGCGGATGGACCAGACAAGAACTATAAATAGAAGGAGGGGAGAAAGATCAGAAAGCCAAAAATAATGTTTCATTTCCTTACTGACCTGTGAATGATGTAGAGTAAGTTGAAACAAGAGGTAGGCTAATGGATACTATTTGACGTTGCAGTACCAATTTTCTGCCTACCTTTTGACTGCAGTTAGTAATGAATATCAATGAACTCTCAATGAGCACAAACGAATGAGAATGTTAAAGCTGAAGAGAACATGGTTAGGAAGGGCAAATATTTTGTCTTAAAATACGGCAGGTCACGCCTGTAATCCCAGCACTTTGGGAGGTTGAGGCGGGCGGATCATCTGAGGTCAGGAGTTTGAGACCAGCCTGGCCAACATGGTGAAACCCCATCTCAACTAAAAATACAAAAAATTAGCTGGGTGTGGTGGCACACACCTGCAATCCCAGCTACTCTGGAAGCTGAGGCAGGAGAATAGCTTGAACCCGGGAGGTGGAGGTTGCAGTGAGCAGAGATCGCGCCATTGCACTCCAGCCTGGGTGACGAGAGTGAAACTCTGTCTCAATAAATAAATAAATAAATAAATAAACAAATAAATAAATAAATGGCAGGTATATTAAATGGGTATGCTATTTTTTGTTTTGTTTTGTTTTTGTCATAAGCTTAGGCAATCTAAACTTAAATATTACTAATACCCTAAAAACAAAGAACCAAGGCTGCAAGCATTTGTTTCTTTGTTTGTTTCTTTGTTTGTTTTGTTTTGTTTTTTTTCAGATGGAGTCTCACTCTGTCAGCCAAGCTGGAGTACAGTGGTGCAAACTCAGCTCACTGCAACCTCCACCTCCCAGGTTCAAGTGATTCTTCATCCTCAGCCTCCCGAGTAGCTGGGATTACTGGCATGGGCCACCACGACAGCCTATTTTTTTTGTATTTTTAGTAGAGATAGGGTTTCACTATGTTGGCCAGTCTCGTCTCCAACTCCTGACCTCATGATCCACCTGACTTGGCATCTCAAAGTGCTGGGATTAGAGGCATGAGCCACCGCGCCCGGCCCAAGCATTTGTTAAATGGTATATCCTAGATCATTATCACTAAACATGTATATAACAACCTACTTCTTGAGAAATGATTTTAAAAATAAAAGTCATTGTAATGAATGCTAAGGAAGATAACGCATATTAATTTTTCTTCTCAATTTTTAGGGATCTCTTCTCATTTACTGATATTCTCTTTCAATAACATTAACTAGAAGAAAAATTTATGCAAAAATATATTATTGAATTATATTACATAATAAATTTAATTAAAAGGAGGTAGGAAATATTAAACTTGTTGTTAGTCCTTTTATAAAACCAAGATAATTCTTGTGGTCATTGAACTAGCTCCATCTACATCCATCTGTCTATCATCTATCTATCCATACTCCACTTCAATAATTATTTAGGATCTTTCAAAATATAAAAATATAACTTCCATGTAAAATAAATAAACACATAGAAATTATATGTATATCCCAACAATTATTCTGATAAAATCAGATGTATCTTTCCAAATGATAAGATTAAGAAGAACTGAATTGTACTAATCGCTGCATGATGTGGCATACATGTCTAAGGTGGGATACAGAAAGAACATATTGGCTATTCTTATATAATCTCTTATAATGTGCCAATTCAACTGCTTTATAATTTTTTGTGTGTATCTTATTATTGAGCTATATAAATTATTTATATATTCTGGATTTGAATTGTCCAATATATACATAGATATTTTTTCTTTTTTTTTTTTTTTTGAGATGGAGTCTCGCTCTGTTGCCCAGGCTGGAGTGCAGTGGCGCAATCTCTGCTCACTGCAACCTCTGCCTCCTGGGTTCATGCCGTTCTCCTGCCTCAGCCTCCCGAGTAGCTGGGAATACAAGCACCCGCCACCACGCCCGGCTAATTTTTTGTATTTTTAGTAGAGACGGGGTTTCACCCTGTTAGCCAAGATGGTCTCGATCTCCTGACCTCGTGATCCGCCCGCCTCGGCCTCCCAAAGTGCTGGGATTACAGGCGTGAGCCACCGTGCCCGGCCTGATATTATTTTCTATTGTTGTCTGTCCTTCTTGTCCCTTAAGTGTATCTTTGATTAACACATGCATTTAATTTTTATGAAGTCTAATCAATCTTTTTTTATTGCTAATTCTTATTGTATCCTTTGTAATACATCTTTACCTATCCAAGAAAAAAAAGATTTTATAATGTTTTCTTCTTTGGTTTTCAGTTCAGTGTTTAATTCCACTATATATTCAGAATAATTTTTATGAGGTAAGGTTTGGCTTTCATTGAGGTTGCATATGGATATACAACAGTTATGGCACCATTTGTTGAATGGATTTTTTCCCCAGTCCAGAATGTAAGACCAACACCTTTATTCTTGTGTTTTAAGATTGTTTAATTATTACACTTCCTTTGATTTCACATATAAATGTAATCACCCTTTCAACTTCCAGCAGAAAAGCCTTGCTGAAATTCTGGGTAGCATACACTGAATCTATATTTCAATTTGAGGAGATTTTACATGTTAACAATATAGAACTTTTAAAATCCATGACTGTGGTGGGCCTCTCTATTTACGTCTTCTTTATTTTCTCTCAGCAAACTTTTGCAGTGTTTAGTGTATAGGTAACATCTCTCAGATTTTTTTTTTTTTTTTTTTTGAGACGGAGTTTTGCTCTTGTTGCTCAGGCTGGAGTGCAATGGCATGATCTCGGCTCACTGCAACCTCCGCCTCCCGGGTTCAAGCGATTCTCCTACCTCAGCCTCCCGAGTAGCTGGGATTGCAGGCATGTGCCACCATACCTGGCTAATTTTGTATTTTTAGTAGGGACAGGGTTTCTCCATGTTGGCCAGGCTGGTCTCAAACTCCCGACCTCAGGTGATCCACCTGCCTCGGCCTCTCAAAGTGCTGGGATTACAGGTGTGAGCCACCACGCCCAGCCAAGTGATCTCTCTGAATATTTAAAACTTCAGAAGTAGGTTGTAAACCATTGTGCCAGCTGCCAAAGGAGAAAGGTTTATATGGTCCAGCTACAGTATCACAGAATAGGACAAAGAACTGTGGATTTAGAGCTGAGAGGCAATAAATCAATAACCTGGCACATGCCACTACTATTTAACTTTGTAGTAGAGGTCCTACACAGTATAATGAAGTAAGACAAAAAAATAAAATGTGTAGATAATGAAAATGATGGAGCCAAATTTTATTTCCTGATAATTGACCTGTTTCCTGAGCTATCTACCAAGAAAAAAACCTACTTAACTAATAAGTGAATTTGACAAGTTTTCAGGATACTATGGTATTAAATTGAATTTTATTTCCATATGTAAGCACCAAACAATTGGTCATATTAAACTAAAATAATTCCACTTTAAATGGCATGCACAACTGCTAAGTAAAGACACCTGAACTAGTTAACTAATAAATAAGACCATGTGGAGAAGAAATCAGTCATCCACATTCTGTATAAACTTCCTGCATGTGAGACCAACAGGTGAATTGCTCAGACAACACTCCCTTTTCCCCAACTCCAACTGTGGAGCCATAGAATTATGAGCAAAGAATATAGTTTTTATTTTAAACAACTAAATTTGGGAGTGGATCTCTACACATCAATAGATAAGTGATAGAATTCTTTCAGCTGTTTTGTGCAAATTCTGATTTCTTCTTTGACTCTTGAGTTGATTAGGAGTGCATGGTTTACAAATAATTGGGAGATTTCTAACTTTCTTCCTTTGTAGTCAGGGATTGTACTATGCATGATTTCTGTTGTCGAAATTTATTCAGACTTGTCTTATGGCTTGAAATACATATTTTTAGTGAATTTTTTTTCTACTTAAAAAGAATGTTTATTTTGTAGTTCTTTGGGATAGAAACCTTGTATTTTAATTAGTTCAAGTTTATTGTGTTGTTAAATTATTTTATATCTTTACTAATTTTGGTCTACCTATTGTAGAGGTGGTATTTACATCTCTGATGATAATTTTACAAGTTTATCTATTGTCCCTTTATTTCAATAACATTTTGCTTTATATATTTTAAGCACTGTTATTCTATACAAATATGGAAGTATCAGCCCTATACTTTTTATGTAAATGTATAATAGAAAATATTAAGTAAGTTTAATTATTGAGATATAAATACTTCAGTCTGTGCTGTTCTCTCTTTTTCCTGTTCAACTACTAAAATCAAAATAATAATACAATAGTCACTATAAACTGTCAATCTTCTTTGTGTCACATATTTTATACATTGTTTATAATTATTACATTTAAAAATAGGTATTACCCTTCCTATTTCATAACATAGTCAATTTATGACATGTAATATAAGGTAAACAATGTTACGGGATTTGAGTGAGTAAAAATTTGTCTGAATCCAGAAGTCTTCTCTCAATATCCATGCCTACAATTAGTTCCATTGTATTTTCCAATGCATGTTTAAATATCTTACATTCAGCCATCATTGACTATTGTTGAAGTTGATTTTTAATCATTTGTTGCCTGAACTTCAGAAATCCTCTTAAGATTAATCATCACTGATTGTCCAGACTGAACTCTAAATTGCCCATGTCTATCATAGCATGTTTTCCAATTCGTCACTTCCTGAATTGTCACAAACTATAGCATTACAAAAAGTGTTGTATTTCATTGTAAATGTGTGAGCTGATATGTTGGTTTTAATATGTCACTAGTTTTAGCTTGGGGACCAATTTGGCACACATATAAAATTTTACACAGATGTGTTAATTCCTCTAAACATTTTAATGTATTCCTAAAGCTTGTATTTGTCCACAATAGATTTTCTCTTAAAACAATGTTTTTAGTATCATGCCAAGTGTTAGCTTTAAGGATAGCCAGAAAAAGAGAAAATAATTATGTAAACTAAATTTCAACAGCATTTCCCTGCCTTTCGAGATCAGTAAGATTGATTCAATGTATTTTCCATTGAGTTCAGCCTATATCTCAAGAATTTTCAAATTTCATCAGAATTTATGATCACTTTCAGCTCTTAAGTCCTGCTTAGTGTGAATCAGTTTAGGGATAATCTAAATGTCCAATATGTATTATTATGTTTTGCATTATATTGTTTTAGATGTGGATCACTATACTTTTTCTTAGGTATGCCAAACTACTTATAGAAACTTTTATATGTGTAAAGGACTACTGAATTATAGGGGATATAGAGATTTACACTGCCAAAAGGCTCATGATTTAATATTCTATGTTAGATATTGATGTTCCTAAAGTTCCCTCTCTCCTTCCAAATCTTGGACTTCAGATTCCGATCATGTAGGTTAAATCATTTTTTGTTCATTACTCATGTTTTTAGTTTCTCTCTCCAAGTTCCTATTGATTTCTAATACAAAGCAATTTAGTTGTGTCTCTTGTCATGGGCAGAGTTTCTCTTGCCCTTAAGGTCTCACTTTCCACTTCTAAATACCTTCCAAGATGTTTTTCCTCTACTAACACAATATCTTCCTTAAAAGAGAGACCCTGCATCAGTTGTTAAGCTAACACATCTTTCTCCTCACTACAAATGTATCACTATTGAATTTCTCTCCACAAGTGTGAAGATGGCTGGGGTAGATATTCTGGTATTGTTTCTCATCACCAGAAGGAAAAATTCAGGTGAGCTCTGTCAAAATGGTGGGTTGGCTATGGCACTCATTTCTCAATCATAAGATTTTAGGCCAGGACAGTCTACTCTATTAATATAGTCTGAAGAAGTGATCTTTCCTCTTACATTTATAGAGTCTTTTCTTTCTAGTGATAATAGACATGCTGTAAAGTACTTCATATCCTAAAAACTTTAGTTTTAAGTATACAGCGAACAACTTAATTTAACTTCTATACAGCATAGACAAAATATACAATAAGTGATGATGTCATTTACATTTAATGGATTGGGAAATGTTATTTATGGAAAGTTCTTCTGTAAAAATGTGTCTTCTTTGACATTGTTATGTGTCAGCTAACTCACATTTTCAAAGCTGGAGTACAGATATTTCTGAGTTCATATATATATATATATATATTTGGTTACACATAATACTATTCCTGTCATTTTCTTCAAGAGTTCAGAACTATTGTGGAGTATTTTTATTTTATTGTGTGCACTTCTAAATCCTCACTAGAGTTTTACTCTCATGATAGTCATAAATTGCTGGTTCTTTTTCATGGGAGAGGGTGATTTCCACAGGGAATAGCTGTCTTAAAGAAGTATTTTACATATTAAGAGTTCTTAAAGTAATTTTAATTAGTCCCTCCAAATTTATTTTTCCTTGAAGCTGTTTGTTTAGAAAAATTTGGTTCTTGCTTTTTAGCATTAAGCTGTATAGATTTTTAAAATAAACAAAACACATAAACTTTTTTCTCTATCTTTCTTTCTTTGTCCCTTTTATTATGAAATGCATTCTGTGCCTATCCAGCTGTGCTGGCTGTGTCAGTAATGTGAGTCACTGACCAGTGTTCTCCCACACATGAACAGGAACTAACACAAAGAAAAATAAAAGATGCAGCTCTTGGATTTTGCTTACAGCCAAACATTAGGGGAGGGAGGTAATTGTGTTATTTTCCATAAAGTTTGATTAGATATATTTCTTTGTATTTGTGAATGACATTACTACTTTCAGTTAGTTGTAGGAGATTAATGTGATGGAACTCCAATTAGAAGAGAAATGACACTGAGAGATCTCTTGATTATATTTTAGCTAGGAAATCCCTTGACAATATCAGCAAACATTTTTACTAAAATGACATGAAAGCAAAACATCAGTGGTAAAGTAAAGACTGAATATGGGTTTCTTAAATCCATAAATTCTTACAATAGCTGACCTAATAAATATTCGTCTACCTCTTTCTGTTTTTTCATGTCTTTCTATGTGTTGATTAGAATTACAGGATCTGAGAGCTGGGTGTAATCTTATACGTTATATGGTGAAATATTTTAGAAATAATACTCCTAATTTTTACAGATAAGAATATCAAGTTCCAATAATCTTAAAAGATTTGGCCATTCCCATACAGATAAATATTGTCAGAATCATCAAGTCTAGCATTTAGTCTCATGATCTTGTCTACTGTGATTTCCAGTACACTCCCTTTATTACTCCCCTCTCTTTTGCTCTAATTATTAGCAAAGATCCTTAACTCAGTGAATTGATGGTGGCTGGCGTTTAGCTATTCCTAACTTGTCTGATAATTAAATAAAATTGGCATTTGACCCATGTCACCAATTTGCACTTGCATTGGAGGTAGATTAAACACCTGGGTTAAACCATATTTATGGTACACAGAAGGTTCTAATTAAAGAGCAATTGCACTTCTCACTGCCAAACAAAAGAGAAACAGATTCACAAACATATTCTCATGCCTCGTAGATGAGAAAGCTTTAATAAAGTCGGTTGGCTGAAACAGTACTTTTGTTTCCCCTGTCTCCCTAAGGAGGAGAAGGGTGAGAAAGAGTCCAAGGGCAAAAGTGAATCTGAGGATGAAGATATGCCACGTTAGCTCTTTGGAAACACACACACACACACACACACACACACACACACACACACACATTCATTTCAGATCTCAGAAAAGCAACACAGACATAAATCCTATTCTAACAGTTCAAAAAATTTACCTATCTCTGCAAGAGTCTCCAAACTATAAGATGAATTTTTCTACTTACTTTAATTACTTTATGAACATTTTTGAAAAAAAGGTAGTAATTTTGCTTCTCATAATGTGAACAATGCTGCCTAGAGGCAGAGCTACTTCTGTGTGAAGAAAGGGGACATAGGTCCACTATGACGTCTATGTAGTTATGTAATCAGATATATCCATGATGCACACTTTGTATGTCAACGAGTTTAAATCAATGTAGAATTCTCCTTTGAGAAGAACCTAGCGTTCCTGCAAGTGACAGGTATTAAAAACCTTGTTACAAACCCACTTTTTCTGAACGTGTTATGAACAGTGAAATGCCTGCTCTTTATCTTGTGAGCTCAGACGATTAAGTATTGTATAAATATTGTTGACCATGTGACTACTGTTATTTTTGACTCTGACTCCGTAGAGCTCAAATGCTAACTCCATTTACTGAAGCCTCTTCTGGTAAGGGTTCTGGAAAATTTCAAGAGCATGCAATAAAAAACAGTGATGAACTTCCTTAGGAATGCAGTTTTACAAAGTTGTCATGAAAAAAGAAAACCTATTGGAGCTGGGAAAATGTTGTAAAGTGTGGTATAAATGTCTATCCTACGGAAGAAAAGGACAATGAACATTGCAGCCTTCCTTTTTGTTCTCTTTAATCTCAATTTAAGACTATGTGTTAGGAAACAGAGAGTGGAGAAATGGAAAAAAAAAAAAAGAGAAATGGACAGAGACAAAAAGAAAAACTGGAGGGATTTGGGGAAACGGGGAAAGAGGAGAAAATTCTGGAGCTAAAAGTAGCTTTTTTGTGATTGCAGCTTTTTGACCTGGGGTATTGCCTTTTGATTTGGAGATAACTTTGGCTTGGGAACTCTGACAAATGAAGTTGGTACACAGAGATAGAAGCAAATGGATCACTACCAAGGATTTATTTTCAACTCTGGGCTCAAAGACAAAAAGCTAGGAGCCTGTAGATATGTTCACATATTTGTTAGCCTAGTTATTAATGACAAGGGTGCTCAAAGCTCTCAGTATAAAGTTTGGGTTTGAGTTTCCCCTGTGTCATGTGTAATTAACTAACTCCTCTCACTCAGACCAATATGAAGTTTGGGTTTGTGTTTCCCTTGTGTCATGTGTAATTAACTCCTCCCAGTCAGGCCAGTCCTTCACTTCCAAGTGACTCACTTTTATTTCAGATGATTTTCTGGCTACCATTCTTTCCCAGAGAAGATTATCATTTCTTAGAAATTCTGAGTAGATAAATAGAGATTACGCAAACACAGAAATGCAAATTCATGTGGAAAGAGGAGGGAAAAATGTAAATTAAAAAATCGCAGAGCATTGTCTGTATATTCTTTCCATCTTACGTCTTGACAAAATTTACTTCTGGTGAATGTTGTTCTTGTATTTAGGGGAGTTAGTAGGCTTTTAAGTTATAGAAAGTGAAGCATCTACAGGGAAAAGTTAAGAAAATACACAAATTCCCTGGATAGTGAAGTAAAAGGTATTAACCTTGGAGAGAGAATATTTTGGTTTTGTTTGATTTATTCCACAAATTACTGTTTGGTGGGGTGGGGAGTAGGGATGGCGAGCAGTGGGTGTCGTTCAATTCTGAGTGACCAGGCCTCAGAGCCACCAGAACAGGCTTATACCTAAGGAGAAGGACAGGCACAAAAGAGCTCTCTTTTATGGGAATGAACAGAAAACTTAAGAAACATGATATCCAGCTTTAGATTATTGCATGCCCTATATTGTGATTCTCCTCCATCATCTCCAAAGGCTTCAGTGCAGTCAGACACACACGATAGCTGTGTGTTAATAGAGCCTTAGGGACGGTTTATGTTCCAACTTGGGACCAAGTGGTATAGAGAGAGGACAACACCCAGCATGAGCAAATGAGCAATGAAGCAGTGGCGATTAAAGAAAAGCCAGAAGTTCAGAAGACAGAGGAGTGAACAAGAGAAAAAATATGTATCTTGGTAATCCCTGGAATCATGGCCAAGGCTTCTGGACTTGATACAATTACATTAGATGAAAGCAAGAGGATTTTGAACATTTGCGTTACATAGGAAAATATATTATCCAATCATTGAAGGATGCTTGGAAATTAAAATTAGAACCCCTAAATATTTATAAATTGTGTTTCTAAGGTAATATACTTCGAGTAGTTTAAAAAGCAAACAGTTGTAATCTGAGAAGACCTAGAAGATGGAAGAAGAAAGAAGGTGACCAAAGAGATAAGGTGGTCTCTGTTGCCCATCTGATGTGATCATGGTATGGATGATTATGTTGCTGGGGAAAAAATTAAGGGCTGGTTTATGTCAGTCTCTGAATTTCAGACATGTGTTTAGTCATCTAAAAGTGATGGCTCGGTACAGTCCTCAAGAGTATCATTAAGGGACTACACATATTTTGGATTTATTTCCCAAGTATTAAGCCCAGCATCCATTAGCTATTCTTCCTGATTCTTTCCCTCCTCCCACCCCCAACCCTCCAACAGGCCCCTTTATGTAACAAACCTGCACATCCTGCACATGCACCCTTGAACTTAAAATTGTAAATAAAAAATTCAAAAAATAAAAAAATTCATTTCCATGTCTTTTAACCGTTCATGGATATTGAATAACTGAGAAATATTAGAAATGTGAATCTTTGATCTTTAAGAAAAAAAGAATAGCTAGCAATCAAACTTTACAGAGCTTTATTTGTTATGAACAAAGAATCAAATACTATATTATCTTTATATATCTAGTTTAAGCGAGTAATTATTTTAGTGTGATTTTATGTAGTTGATTTGAATAGGCTATAAGTTTCTAGAAGCTGGCTATATATTTATCCTCTTGGAACCCTAGAGTGTCTTCTGTTTAATAGGCTATTGAATAAGTTTATTAAGAAATTCAAAGAGAAATCTTAATATTTGAATTACTTGAAATCTTAAAAATATTATGAAAACTTAGAAAGATATATTTGGGTTATGACACTTTGATCAATTAATGTAAAATACATAAACTCTTAGGCACATATTTTCATTATGGGTCCTAAGAAGCATATACAACATTACTACCTCTAGTAACCTCTAGGATTACAATAGAGTGTCAAAGAATATTTTTGCATTTGACTTTTATTCTCTGATGATTTTTATTCCAACAACAGTGAAACTCTCCAGAATTAGAGCCTGAGTCAGTGAGGCCCCAGTTTCCAGCTGGCTTTGTCAGTCAGAACCTGAAGGGGAGCACATCACATCTCCAAACCTGAAATAGATGTTTATTTTCGGGGAACCAATGTGCACATTAAAGCCAGTTAATACAGTAGTTGTACATCAAGATATCTCATGGGTAAATGGGGCCTCTTTGTCTTATTTTATTGTGGTTACTTTGTCAGATAGAATATTGCAGGTTCAGCTGAGTCAGACATTACATCATTATACAAAAATTATCTTTTGATTTCTGTTAGAGATTTCCTTTAAAAAATAATTTCACTACTTAAGTCTATTTGCATCCACACATAATCCTTTTGATCTTAGCTAGAACTGAGGGTCATGAGAACTAGAATAAGCATGTGAGATGTTGACTTTTGGATTGAGAGTTGTGTTATGTTGGACAAAGATAACTATATTAGTCAGACCAAACTGAATTCCTTTATATGAGATGTTGAATTTTGTCCATGGTCATGCTGAAACATGACTATATTAAAAAACAGTACTCTGCATTATATCTCGTATTTCCAAAAATGATATTTAACATCCACAGATCAATTTACTGGTCAACATCAACTTTTCTATCTACTGATATTATCATATAAATGACACCCAGCGAGGCCAGGTGAGGTGGCTCATGCCTGTAATCCCAGCACTTTGGGAGGCTGAGGCAGCAGGGGGATCACCTGAGATCGGGAAATCAAGACCAGCCTGACCAACACGGAGAAACCCTGTCCCTACTAAAAATACAAAATCAGCCAGGTGTGGTGGTGCATGCCTGTAATCCCAGCTACTCAGGAGGCTGAGGCAGGAGAATCGCTTGGACCCAGCAGGCGGAGGTTGCAGTGAGCCGAAATCTCACCATTGCACTCCAGCCTGGCCAACAAGAGCGAAACTCAATCTATAAATAAATAAATAAATAAATAAATAAATAAATAAATAAATACAATGACACCCAGATTAGTATGAGTGTTATTTAAAGGAGAGATGGGAACAGCAAAGAGTATATAAAATATTACACACTGTCAAAATTGTAATTAAATAAAGCTTATGACTCCAGGATGTTCTGACAGGAAAAAATACAACAGAATTTTCTAAGTAATCTGTCACAAATATCTAGAATCACTTTGATATTTGGTAGTTTATACTTTGTTAGCAAAAAACTCTTTTAAAAAAATCATATATTACCGCATGATGAGATTTACAAACTATTGGGAAGTAGAAAACAACAGTCACATTTTCCTTTTCTCATTCACCTCAGAATGAGTTGGGATCTAGTTTAAATTAAAGCCGATATAATTTGAAGTATAAAAAATAAAATTTTTAAACTATGATAAGTATTACTAAAAAGAAGGTTCTAATATAACCGTGCCCTGGTAAAGAAAATTTATTATGGAGCTAAGTATGGGTGTCATTTAAAGCAGAGATGGGAGCAGCAAAGAGTATCATCATTGGGAAAGGAAGGATGGAATTTCTAGTGGGGTTGAGTAACAAGAACTGTGACTGAGTCCTAATGAATTATATGCCTTTCTCTGCAATCTCCAAGGCATATTATTTCTTGCCTCAGTTGGAGTGGCAATAAGGGCATTTGGAAGATTCACTTTCATTACATCTCATGGTCTAATGTACTCCTTTCTTACTACTTCCAAAGCTTGGTTTCAAACTCAAATTTCTTCTATTTATGCTCTAGGCTAACACAAGAGGAAAGAAGACAAATATACTATACATGTATCCAGGAAATTATGTAGTACAGTCTGGCAATCATTTTACTTTCTGGAAAAAAATAAAACACAACATTTGGATATTTATAATGTAATAACTTTTAAGGATTATTGTGGGACCAAGGCATAATTCCCCAACTTTTATGTTTTATTGTAAACTGAAAAGCTTTCTCTCTAGTTAAAAGAGTTTTAGACAAGCGGGTGTAGGTAAAATGAGTGGGATTGGGAGTGGTGCCAAATGGATGAGGGGGATCAAGGAGACCTCTTTGTTGCTGAAATCTGGAAGAAAAACTGCTCTTTATTTTTTTTAAGAGGTTAAAGTTTGCTCAGCTAGCTGCATCAAAAGGTGTAGACCTTTTGCCCTCTCTCACTAACCTGAATCTCTCAGCTCCTGTTTCTTCTTCCCCCAAATCTCTGAATTTCAAGAATCCATATTAGTTTCATGATGCCCTCTCATTTTTCCTTTTCCCTTGACCTTGGCCTAAGTCTTAGCCCTAGTTTACTCAGTGTTTTGTGCTACACAGTCATCAGGTGAGAGATTCTGTGGTGTCAGGGCTCTGGATCTAAGCTGTTATAGGAATGCAGGGATGTGGAAAAATAGTTGGAAACGCAAAAGTTTAGAAATAGATCAAATTAAATTTCTTTTTACTCAGTCATGCTGCACCAAAGACAAGTCAATATATATATCTGAGGACCCACTCCTTTTTTTTCTGGTAAATGAGATCATTTTTTAAAATACTTAGCACAGTCCCTGGCCCATAATAAGCATTCATTAATTGTTGTGGGAGGTGATAAGGGAATAAAGCCATTGCTAATAGTATGTTATGATGATTATTATTTAGATACTATCCAATCCAATCCCTCATGCAGTGAAGCAATCTTTTCTACAATGTAACTGCTAGATAAATATCCTTTCTTTTTATAAAATGCTTTTATAGTTAACAATTTACTGCAAAATTTGCTCTGCCCAACTTACACTCTTTGGTACTACCCACTGATATTACATAGAATTGATTTATACATTCATTTATCTTAAAACATATGTCCACTCAGCACTTACTTAGTGCTAAGTATGTCCTTGAGAATAAGCTGGATGCTGGGGATACAAAAAGTGAGACAGACATGATAGGTAAAAGACGCTTATAAACCAGTAGTCAGAAAATAATATGTGCAGATCCTAAGAAAGGGCATATTGAAAGGAAAGAGTGGTCAACTATCGCAAAGTACCTCTCAGAGCAGGTAGTGATTAAGTTGCATCTCCAAAGATAATAAGGATTACTTTAAGCATACTAAGTCAAGAACGAGGACTGGAACAGAATGATGAGGCAAATCCTGGAAGAGGATGCACTATGGTGAAGACACGAAGAACTGAGACAGCCAGGTGTAACAAGATAGTATGTCATGACTGGTGTCTAGGGTGAGAGGGAGCAGGGGGAATGGACATAGATAAGGCCTGGAGATTTAACAGGAGTCTTACCGTAAGGGGATGTATATGTCATGCTGATAACGTGGACACTTTTGCCTACAGTATTAGGGAACCATGGGCTGATTTTAAGTTGGAGAACTTCATGTTCAAATTTCAAAATGCCATTCCATGGTTGTGGAAAATGAATTAGAGGGGACACTAATAAGACACGGAATCATTTTATGACTTTGAAAGTTGCTGCAGTGATTCTGGTGACATCTCATTTCTTGAAATAATGACCTCTGTTCTCAACATGACTACGAATTCAACATAAACTTTCATTAATTTTTAAGCAATAAAATCACACTGTTCATTAATAGGAAACAACAATCAACTCACACTCTAGCTATTTTTTCATATGATTAGCAAATTTAAAACTCATGATTCTGTCCAAATGGAACTATTTGGCAATCTAAATATCTAGATTTACATATAGCATTATCTTCTAATTTAAGTCTATTTTTCCTACCATCAAGAAATATTTTTCTTAATTGTCCCTAAATGTGAAATTATTCAAATTTTTCAATGATTTAATCTATCCCTTTAAATATTATTATTTTACTGTTAATTTAGCACTTATTAACCTTCTACAAAAATATAAACTGAGTGAGGGGAGCTGTTATTACCCAAATTCATGCAACTAAATGTGGCAGAAGAAAACCAGAATTCAGATCTTCTGACCCAGTCTCCGCATGCCTTCAACTACATGACAGCTTTTAGTCATTGAGCATTCCCACACAGGTGCATTATTTGACAAGAATACCTAATTTTCATACTGTCAGCCAAAAGGAAAGGAGTTTTGAAAACAGATAAATGTAGACTATGAAGAATTAACATACCATGCATTTCCCTAAGAAAACTGTCTTCATTTTTAAGTAAAATAAGCTAATCTTTTCTCAGTGGAAAAATATTAAGTTCATTAGTAAAATTTGAATAGTCTAATTTGTCAGGCATAAAAGAAAATCTAAGCTAAAAAGCTAGGAAGGAAAGAGCATTAGATATGTAATACTGACCACATTCAGTCCAAGAAGTGGCCTATTACATTATCCATTCATGACAAAATATGTGTTCCAGACCTGATATATAGAGAGAACAGATGAACTTGGATTTGAATACCCAATGGCAAAAGATTCACGAATTAAATCTTAGAAGTGACACCTTTTATAGACTTCTAACTTTGTTAAGAACTATTAAAAAATGGACTGTGCTGCAGGGCGCAGTGGCTCACGTCTGTAATCCCAGCACTTTGTGAGGCCAAGGTGGGCGGATCACAAGATCAGGAGATCGAGACGATCCTGGCTAACACGGTGAAACCCCGCCCCTACTAAAAATACAAAAAATTAGCCGGGCGTGGTGGCGGGCACCTGTAGTCCCACCTACTTGGGAGGCTAAGGCAGAAGAATGGCGTGAACCCGGGAGGCGGAGCTTACAGTGAGCCGAGATGGCGCCACTGCACTCCAGCCTGGGCAATAGAGTGAGACTCTGTCTCAAAATAAATAAATAAATAAATAAATAATAAAATAAATTAATAAATAAATAAAATTTTAAAAATGGACTGTGCCAACTTATTATGGGACTAAATTGATACAATGACTACTTCTCACTTGGGCCAGTAGCATCTAGTGGCTTTTCATTGACTATAATAGCAGTAGCAAAGGGAAGTTTATAAGATTGTTATTTTTCTCTTGTTTGCCCCATTTGTAACCATTCTCATCAGCCACAGAGTGCCCATCCACCTAACAAAACAAAGACTATTCTGTGTGACTTCCTAGGCCTTCAGACTGAATAGAAGAATATCTCCTAGCATGACAATTAATCTAATTCCCAAGGAGGCCAAGTGGATGCAGCAGAAATTCAAGGCGCTAAATATATTTCTGAAATAATTTCATTTTTGGTACTTCAAAAAACTTGAAGTAGTTTTTGGCTGGGTGCGTTGAATTCCAGCAATTTGGGAGGCTAAGGCAGGCAGATCACCTGCAGTCAGGAGTTTGAGACCAGCCTGGCCAACATGGTGAAACCTCGTCTCTACTAAAAATATAAAAATTAGCCAGGTGTGGTGGTGGTGTCCACTTGCTTCCGTAAGCCCACCTACTCAGGAGGCTGAGACAGGAGAATCGCTTGAACCCAGGAGGTGGAAGTTGCAGTGAGCCGAGATCACACCACTACATTCCAACCTGGGTGACAGAGCGAGACTCAGTCTCAAAAAAACAAAAAACAAAAAACAAAAAAAATTGAAGTAATTTTCATGAAAAAAATTAGAAAATTTTTTATTCTTTACAAGTTACTTCATCTTTTTTTATTTTAAACCAAATCACGGAAAACTATAATCTTTTCAGTGCTTAGGGCTTCAAAACCTCTTTCTGGCTCTATTTCATTTTCTTATAATGCTATTCAAGTTATTAAAAAATGACTAGATGTGATTGCCATTTTAAATAACAATGGTAATATTAATTCTTGAATTATTTTCAGATTCTGGTAAAAATGAAACTCATAGGCAAAACTTAATATTCTTTACAATTTATAATTTTATGGTTGTCCATGAATAAAATGTGTTTTAAACTTGTCACTGCTTTTAATCTCTGTCAGATATTGATTGGCCTAATTGTAACTTAATAGAGGCACTTTTTCACCCTTGACTTAAACTTCTGTTCACTTTTGTAGGTAGATTGAGTTTAATGAGAAGATAAGCTTCTCCTTAGAAATAGCAGCATTCACCATCTAAGTACTTCTGTATCAGTGAAACCAAACTCCTAAGATGCATATTATTGACTCCAGCAGGAATATACCGTGAAAATCATTTTCTGCAGCTGGATCTATGTTCTTGTGGTGTTGATTACTAGAATAAAATCAGAATTTGGGAATAAAATTATATTGTCTTTGCAAATAATAGCATCTTACAAGTAAATCTGTACTCAGCCTAGAAAATTCATAAATAGATGTCAAAATAATGGTTTCTTATGCAACCACTTTCATAGAACAATGTGATTTACTAAAGGTTTGGGGAAATATCCAAGGGATGACTAGAACAGAACCTCAAATAATAACATTTAAGGGACTGACGGCCTACAAGTCAGAGTGTCACTCTGTCACCCAGGCTGGAGTGCAGTGGCGCCATCTCGGCTCACTGCAATCTCCGCCTCCCGGGTTCATGCCGTTCTCCTGCCTCAGCCTCTGAAGTAGCTGGGACTACAGGTGCCCGCCACCACGCCCAGCTAATTTTTTGTGTTTTTAGTAGGGACGGGGTTTCACCGTGTTAGCCAAGATGGTCTCGATCTCCTGACCTTGTGATCCTCCTGCCTCGGCCTCCCAAAATGCTGGGATTACAGGTGTGAGCCACCACACCCGGCCCAACCACTGCTTTTATAAAGCTTAGAAAAAAATCCCCACGTTCTTTCTCCTGGTGTTCAAGATTTTCCCATGGTTTGTCCATAACATATTCTCAATCACATTACTCCTAAAAATTAGAGTCAAGCGTATGTATTGTCTGATATTTATGTGTATTCTACAAGTTTCTATCTCTTTGCCTGACAATGTTTTCTCTGATTACTTTCTGAATTCCAAGAGCATTACACACATCCAATTCCAAGAGCATTACACACTTGACATTCTTTTCAAGTGCACATAGAATATTTTTTCGGGATATGCCATATGATAGCCACAAAGCCGGCCTTAATACATAAAGAAAATTTAAAAGGATTGAAATAATCCTTTTAAAGGATTATTTAAATTAAAGAAATGTGCTCTCTAACATAAATGAAATAAAATTACAAATCAGTAACAGAAAGAAATTTGGGAAATTTATGAATATGTGAAATGTAAACAACACAATCCTAAATAATTAGTAAGTCAAAAAAGAAATCACAGAGGACATTAGAAACTATCTTGAGATGAATGGAAATAAACACACAACATCCCAACATTATGGAATGGAGTTAAAGCAGTGCTCGGAAAGAAATGTATAACTCTAAAGACTTACATTAAAAATATATTAGTTCAAATTACCACAAATTTAGTGTCTTAACTTAATGCGAATTTATTCTATTACAGTTCTATTGATTGGAAGTGTCACTGAGTTAAAATCATAGATAGTGTCAGCAGGGCTGTGTTCTTTTCTGGAGATTCTACAGGGAAAATTTTTTTTTAAAACCTTTTCCAGGAACTAGAGACTACCGCATTCCATGGTGCATGACTTTCTTTCTTCACTTGCAAAACCAGCAATGGTGGATCCAGTCCTCACACATCATTCAGACCTCCTCTTCTGCCTTTCTCTTGCAGTTTTAAGCACTCTTGTGATGACACTGGATTTTCCTGATAATCCAGGACAATCTTATTTTCAGGGAACTGATGAGCAGTCTTAATTCTGTCTGCAACTTTAATTCTCTTTTCTAGGTAACCTAACACATGCACAAAGAGATTACGGCATGGATATCTTTAGGAACAAAATAATGACCTCCTGTGAGATGAATCTTGAAAACATGCTAATAGAAGCCAGTCACAGAGGGACACATATTGCGTATTTCCATTTATATAATGTATCCAGAATAGACAATTCTGTAGAAGCAGAAAGTATGTTAATGCTTGCCTAGGCTGTGGGGAGGAAGGATATTAGAGGAGAGACAGCTAATTGGTAAGAAGTTTCTTTTGGGGGTAATGAAAATGTTCTTAAATTGATTGTAGCGATGGTTATACAAATCTGTGAATTTACTAGAAAACTATCAAATTGTCCATTTTAAGTGATGGAATTGTATTATGTACATATCAATAAAATATAATTTTATTGATTATATACATATAATAAAATTGTGTATAAATGTAGAATTATATATAAACACATGTCTTATCTTCCTTAGTTTAAAAAGGAGTGTTGAATAACGAGTCCAGGTAGAGTGGCTCACACCTGTAATCCCCAGCATGTTGGGAGGTCGCTTGAGCCCAGGAGTTTCAGACAAGCCTGGTCAACATAGTGAGACACTGTCTCTAAAAAAATTTAAAAATTAGCCATACGTGCTGTCACACACCTGTAGTCCCAGTCACTCAGGAGGCTGAGATGGAAGGATTACTTGAGTCTAGGGGGTCAAGAATGCAGCAAGGTATAATTGTGTCACTGAACTCCACCTGGGGTGAAAGAAATATCCTGTACCCCCACAAAGAAGGAATGATGAGCAATTATTGTTTCATAGTCACTCAATAAACTACAGATAACGTCTTCACTAAAAAAACAGTAGCATCAGTACCTGTTTGTTATTAAAAATAAACTTCGAGGACGGACGCGGCAGCTCACGCCTGTAATCCCAGCACTTTGGGAGGCCGAGGCGGGCGGATCAGGGAGTCAAGAGATCGAGACCATCCTGGCCAATATGGTGAAACCGCGTCTCCACTAAAAATACAAAAAGTTAGCCAGGCGTGGTGGCAGGCACCTGTAATCCCAGCTGCTTGGGAGGCTGACACAGGAGAATCACTTGAACCCAGGAGGCGGAGGTTGCAGTGAGCTGAGATCGCGCCATTGCACTCTGGCCTGGGCAAAAAGATTGAAACTCCTTCTCAAAAATAAAAATAAACATAAATAAATAAATAAACTTCAAACACTGAGATAATTTTAAATTTACATGCAGTTGTGGAAATAATAGAGAGTGATCCCATGCACACAGAAGAAATACAGAACTGTAGTATGAGACATGGCCAAGATACTGACAATTATGTGGTGAGGATACAGTGGAGATTTACTTATATTATTCATTTTTTGTCCTATCAATATTTATTGTATCTGATCTGTAGTAATAGGCCCTGTTTCATTCCTGATATTAATATTTTTTGTCTTTCTTCTTATTTCTTCTTTTTGCTGGGGGTTTGAATATTTTATTAATAGTTTTAAAGAACAGGCTTTTTGTTTCACTGCTTTTTCTCTTTCTTTTTTTCAATTTCACTGATATCTGCTTTTATCTTTATTATTTCTTTCCTTCTAGTTGTTTGGGATTTATTTTACTCTTCTTTTTCTTGATTATTGAGCTTAGATTATTGATTTGCAACTTTTCTTATTTCCTACTATAGTCTTTTTAATTTTACAAATTTTTCTTCCAGCACTGCTTTTGCTGTGTCTTAAAAATTTTGATGTATTTTCATTTTCATTCAGTTCACTGCATTTCTTGATTTGCCTTGAGATTTCCTTTTTGAGCCATGAGTTATTTCATAGTACATGGCTTAGTTTTCAAATTTTAAAAGATTTTCCTGTTATCTTTCTATTGATGACTTATTGCTTGATTGTATTGTATTTGGAAAGAACACTCCATATTATCTCAGTTTTTAAAAATTTGTTGACATTTGTTTCATGGCTAATGATATGACCTGCCTTGGTATATGTTCCATGAGTACTTGAAAAGAAGATGTACCTTGCTGTTGTTGAAGAAAGTTTTCAATAAATGTCAATTAGATTCTGTTTAGAAGTGGTATTGTTAGGTTCTATCTTCTTGCTGTTTTTCTGTCTAAATGTTCTATCAATTGTTGACAGAGGAGTGTTAACATCTTCAACTATAATAATTAAAGATTTATTTATTTATTTATTTATTTTTCATGTGAATCATTTTTGCTTCATACATTTGCAGTTCTGTTGTATGGTGCATAAACATTTAGGTTCACTATGTCTTTTTTGTAGATTGACTATTTTATCACCATACATTCATCCCTTTATATTCATGGAGGATTGGTTCTGGAACCCCCATGGGTACCAAAATACAAGTCCCTTATATAAAATGGCATAGTACTTGCATATAATCTAGGCGTAGTCTCTTCTATACTTTAAATCATCCCTAGACTATTTATAATACCTACTATAATACAAATGCTATGTCAATAGTTGTTATACTGTATTGTTTAGGGAATAATGACAAGAGACAAAAAAGTCTTACATGTTCAATAGAAATGCAATCATCCTTTTTTAAAATAAATATTTTCTATCTATGGTTGGTTGACTCCATGGACGCAGAACCCACGGATATGGAGGGGTAATAGTATAATGTCCTTCTATCTCTGGTAATTTACTTTGAATTCTACTGTATGTAATACAGGCATGCATCTCTTAATTACATGATACTTTCTGAGAAATGAGTGATTAAGCAATATCATTATTGTGCAAACACTGTAGAGTGTATTTGCACAAACCTAAATAGTATAGCTGACTAAACACCTAGCCTATATTATATATCCTATGGCTTCTAGGCTACAAACCTGTACAACATGCTATGTGTTAAATAATGTAGGCAATTGGGACACAATGGTAAGTATCTGTGTATCTAAACATAGAAAAGGTACAGTAAGAATATTATTTTGTAATCTTATGAGACTACCATGGTATATGCAGTCTGTCATTGACTAAAATATCATTTTGCGGCATGTTACCATATTAGTTTAACCCCTTCTGCTTTCTTTCGATTAATGTCTGCAAGGTATTTAATTTTTCCTAATTTCTTCAACCTCACTTTACCATTTTATTTGAAGTTAGTTTCTTGTAGGTAACATATATTTGGATCATATTTTTAAATCTATCCTGTCAATCTTTGTTTTTTAACTGGTTCATTAAGACTTTACATTTATTATAACAATATTTAGCACTCTGTGTGCCATTTTATTTTTTCTGCTGTTCTTTCTGATTTTCATCTCTGTTGTCTTTTTCTTACCTTTCTATGTGCTACTTGAACATTTTGGAGAAACCTATTTTGATTTATACTGTTTTTGAGTGTGTCCTTTTGTATAGCTTTTCACTGACTACTCCAGTTATTACTATGTATGTATACACACACTCTCTCACACATACACACACCTCATATTCTACTGTTGTCATTTTACCAACTAGAGCAATATGTAGAAACTTTATATTCCTTTATGTTCCTTGACCCTTTCTCATTTATAATATAACTGTCTTAAATATTTTTCTCTACAGATATTTAGAACCAAATCTGACAGTTTTATTATCTTGGTGTTTATTGTCAAACATAATTTAGAAAACTCAAGAGAAAGAAAATCTATTGTATTTAGCCACATTTTGCTCTTTAAAGATAGAGAAGCTCCATAATCCTAGGAGTTTGTGCTACACTGCTATTATTTTTACCAAGACTCCATTGAGCATCCTTATCTACCACACACATATCTAGCACCACTGGATATGCTATATCTACAACCTGAGTGGTAGAACAACATGTATGGCATCCTTGATTTGCTAGTTTCTTCTACTGACAACTTTAGGATTCACTTGATAAATACGGAAGAGAAGTGTCCCCAAATGTACCATATACTGCCTTCAACATCCTCATAAACTTTCAGGTGGCACGCCCCTTTCTTAGTGATAAGGGGTGAAAGAGGCAATAAATTGTATTTAATTTCACAAAGGAGCATTCGAGCATTCTAGCAGAATTCTGACACCCAAAATGTTGACTAATTTAGCAAATGACTGAATCCTCATGGAGTTTATATCTTACCATTTCCATGTTCACAAGTATCTGACTAGGGCATACAAAATACTTACCACATACTGCTTATCATGTTCAGTTAGCATGATGTCATTCATACAGCAGACAAGGATGATATCCCACAGAACATTAAAATAATCAATGACCCTACAGACTATATTGTGACAGACCACAGGGGTGTTAATTTGGTGATCAAGATAGTGAATGTGCACTACTTTCTTTCCCATAAATTAGCAAACTACTTTCAATTCCCTTTATTGATAAGATTTGAAAAGAACAAGTGTGAAAGGCTGGGCTGATATGCCACAATAGTACTTTCTGCTGAGCTACTGCTATTAGAGCTACAGTGCAGTTAACTTTAGATCTTCCACAGTCTACCTGGTTTGGGTTAGGGCTAAATAGATCAATTGAGTGGGCCTATCATGGAAACTTTATCCTGCTTTTTTAAGTCTTCAGTAGTATTAGTATTGTTCTAATTCAACATCTTTGTCAGGTCAGGGATTGTTGGGTTCACACTGGTCACAGTGGTGGTCATTGTGTGGTACAAGGGCTCCCATTTTGCCTTTCCTGGCTTAATGGCTCTTACTCCAGCCACCAAAGAACCAATTGAGTGTTCTACAAGACATCATTTAAATCTATCTCATGTAAACATTCTGGGATGGGGAAAATCACTACAATCTGGTTCAGAGACACATTGAACTCTCCTTACATCACCCGGTATTCACAAATCTGTAATTCAACCCAAGGGAAAGATGGGGTTTGGGATTCTCTGGTGCCAGTTACAGCTTAGAATCAGATACAACAGTTCTCAAAAATCTGGGAGTTATTTGTCTTCAGGTAACAATCATTCTGGAAAATGGCTGCAAGCCCCTCTGAGGAGTGTACTTCTAGTATTGGTTCAAGCATCAGAGGGATGTGACATCTCATTTAACCAATGGCTGCTGGATAAGAAAACTGGCAAACTGATTCTCATCACAGGGACTTTGCACATGATGTTTCCTCTGCATGCAGCATATCTGTTGTTACCCACAGTTTTCTTTCCTTAGTTAACTCCCAGTTGTGTTTCATAGTTCACCTCGTTAGGGAAGACTTTCTGGGCCTTATAGGTCAGGTCAAACACTCTTACATTACATTCTCACAGTCTCACACATCGAATTCTCCATAGTATCCAAGAATATATTTATTGCTATATATAAAAAAGCAGGCCGGGCGCGGTGGCTCACGCTTGTAATCCCAGCACTTTGGGAGGCCGAGGCGGGCGGATCACGAGGTCAGGAGATCGAGACCATCCTGGCTAACACGGTGAAACCCCGTCTCTACTAAAAATACAAAAAATTAGCCGGGCGTGTTGGCGGGCGCCTGTAGTCCCAGCTACTCGGGAGGCTGAGGCAGGAGAATGGCGTGAACCCGGGAGGCGGAGCTTGCAGTGAGCCGAGATCGCGCCACTGCACTCCAGCCTGGGGGACAAAGAAAGACTCCGTCTCAAAAAAAAAAAAAAAAAAAAAAAAAAGCATATATTTGTATGTATGCTAGTTTGATTAATGTTTGTCTTTCTTACTAGAATATAAACTCCATGAAGCCATGATTTGCTTACCATGCCTGGGATTTAATTAGTGTCTAATTTTCATGGAGCAGAATAATAAATGGCCTAATTGTGAAAACATAAAAGTTTGCACATGACTAAATCTGGCAGAAACCATCATTGAGCATAGGCACCTCTTTAAAAATCACGTTAGCTCTTTCTTATTTCCCTTTCTCAACGTGGCTGTGGCAGGCCCACCAGCCAGCTCTGTTCCAGCCATGCATGTCCATTACAACACTTTCACCCACGTCTCATTTAGAAGAACATATTCTACCCAGCTTTGAACCTAATAGTTACAAGAAATCTCAAAACTGTTCTTGTTAAGTTAAAAACAGGTTCTTTAAATTCAAATGATGAGAAGTAAAAATTTTTTAAAAAATAAAATATAATAAACTCCTTTCCCCCCTAACACTATGCTTTAGGTAACCGAAGTGCAAGTGGAATAGGCTGAGTTGGATGTTTATTATAAAAGCCATAATCCTATATTATAAAAGTATAGTAATTATGTACTTCTGTATGAATGTGATGCCATTAGCAGTGAGAGTGTTGCCTGGTCACTGTCTAAGTTAATATCAAGAGCTTAGAAATGAGTTAAATTCAGTATGGGTGAGAACATGAATTGTTTTGTGAGTTTGATTTTCCAACACATCTCCCGTGTTTTCCTTTATCTTTGTTTTCCTCCTTTCATTTTTTTTTTTTTAACTAGGATTTAGGCTAGATTGTGGTATTTTGGTGGATATTGTGCAGCATATCAAGTGCATCTGAATAATTAGCAAGTCTAGGAAATTGCTTTTAAGTAAGGGACTATTTACAAGTGAGGGTGGGGAAATGAATGCTACTTATAAATAATACGATACTCTATTTAAAGTGTCAGGAAATTTATTTTGAATGCAGACCAATGGAACAAAACAGAGACCTCAGAAATAACACCACACATCTACAAACATCTGATCTTTGACAAACATGATAAAAATAAGCAATGGTTTATTTAATAAATGGTGCTGAGAAAACTGCCTAGCCATATGTAGAAAGCTGAAACTGGATCCCTTCCTTACACCTTATACAAAAATTAATTCAAGATGGATTAAAGATTTAAATGTTAGACCTAAAACCATAAAAACCCTAGAAGAAAACCTAGGCAATACCATTCAGGACATAGGCATGGGCAAGGACTTCATGACTAAAACACCAAAAGCAATGGCAACAAAAGCCAAAACTGACAAATGGGATCTAATTAAACTAAAGAGCTTCTGCACAGCAAAAGACACTACCATCAACAAACTAACACAGGAACAGAAAACCAAACATCACATGTTTTCATGTATTAGAGGGAGCTGAACACACGTGGACACAGGAAGGGGAACAACAGACACTGGTGCCTTTCTGGGGAGGGGTGGGGGAAGGCAGAACATCAGGATAAATAGCTAACGCATGCTGGGCTTAATACCTAGATGATGAGTTGATAGGTGCAGCAAACCACCATGGCACACGTTTACCTGTGTAACAAACCTGCACATGTAATCCACAACTAAAATAAAATAAAGGGGCCTAGACCTTGTAAAAAAAAAAAAAAAAAAAAAAAAAAAAAGAAACTACCATCAGAGTGAACAGGCAACCTACAGAATGGGAGAAAAATTTTGCAATCTGCTTATCTGACAAAGGGCTAATATCCAGAATCTACAATGAACTCAAACAAATTTACAACAAAAAAACAAACAACCCCATCAAAAAGTGGGTGAAGGATATGAACAGACACTTCCCAAAAGAAGACATTTATGCAGCCAACAGACACATGAAAAAATGCTCATCATCACTGGCCATCAGAGAAATGCAAATCAAAACCACAATGAGATACCATCTCACACCAGTTAGAATGGCAATCATTAAAAAGTCAGGAAACAGGTGCTGGAGAGGATGTGGAGAAATAGGAACACTTTTACACTGTTGGTGGGACTGTAAACTAGTTCAACCATTGTGGAAGACAGTGTGGCGATTCCTCAAGGATCTAGAACTAGAAATACCATTTGACTCAGCCATCCCATTACTGGATATATACCCAAAGGATTATAAATCATGCTGCTATAAAGGCACATGCACATGTATGTTTATTGCAGCACTATTCCCAATAGCAAAGACTTGGAACCAACCCAAATGTCCATCAGTGATAGACCGGATTAAGAAAATGTGGCACATATACACCATGGAATACTATGCAGCCATAAAAAATGATGAGTTCATGTCTTTTGTAGGGACATGGATGAAGCTAGAAACCATCATTCTGAGCAAACTATCACAAGGACAAAAAATCAAACACCGCATGTTCTCACTCATAGATGGGAATTGAACAATGAGAACACTTGGACATGAGAAGGGGAACATCACATACCGGGGCCTGTCATGGGGTGGGGAAGGGGGAGGGATAGCATTAGGAGATATATCTAATGTAAATGACGAGTTAATGGGTGCAGCACACCAACATGGCGCATGTATACATATGTAACAAACCTGCACGTTGTGCACGTGTACCCCAGAACTTAAGGTGTAATTAAAAAAATATATTAAAAAAAAGAAAAAGATCTCTCTTTGTTGTATAATTATGAGAAGTGATTTTAATGGTAAAATGTTCTTAAAAATGGGAGACCAAGCCAGCAGTCTTGCAGAGCTGTGAAGAGATGTATGCTCCAGCGGGTAGATTTAACTTCATATCAAATTGTGTCATCTATGTGTTTGTTTCTACTTACATGTTTTAATCTGGAAAGGCCTTTCCTGAGAATTAAATCCAGATTTTGCTGTTCTAACTCATTTTAAAATATTGTTAAACAACATTGAATATGCTCATATCAAGGATATTTTTCACATAAGGTATGGTGACTATTTTCCACAATTGTTTTATATTTTAAATTTCACAAATTACCATCATGAACTTTCTATCATAACTTTGGCATTCAGCATTTTTTTGTTTGCCAAAATGCAGAATTTACATGGGGGAAAGTAAGTGAGAGGTGGCCACCACACCGACTCTGATTCTCAGAGTACATAGGTCATACAAGGCTGCCAAAAAATTCTGTTTACCCAGTGTTTTCTCTCAACTGTTTAAAAAAATTCACAAAAGTGGAAGGTGAGATTTAATGTAAAATTAATTATGCCAATGGAAATTTTACCACACTGACATAAAACAGCACATGAAATACCAAGGACAATTGTAAGTTATTTTCTACAGACTTTAGTGCACACTAGGAAAAATCTCATGAACACATATGTAAACTATCTATATAGAGTTCTTTTCTCTCTCTTCTTCAATTCACAGTTCAAAGTCTTCCTCTGCCAAATTCTGTAAAGTAGTAGAGAACAGTTTGTCTTCATTGTGTGAATGGATAATGGAACACCTGTTAAAAGCCATTTTTATTCTTAGATAATTAATTTAACAATAACTTGTTTCTGTATGTTTCTTTTAAAACCACATTAAGTATCATTCTGGGTATATTTGTGTCAGAAAGTTGATGGGAATATGAAGAAGAGAAGTATTCTGTTAAATATATGGAATTGACACATTCAAACAGGTAAAAATAACTAATTCTTCTCAGCTAAGCCAACTGATGAGTAAGAGAGAAAAGGGCTGAAAGAATTTAAAGGGTGTGAACAAAACACATGGATAACAAATGTTTGACATTATACAAATGTTCACTGAGTGAAGCGGCAACATGCAGGAAAAATTCTGGTTCTAATAAAATGATATTTAGACAAAAGGAATTATCATTGGATGGAAAATGTATTGTTTGAATTACTTAAACTTAACAAATAAGAAATGTCAAATGTTTTAGTGGCTATTAATAAATGTAAAAAAGGTTATATAGAGAGACAATGAATTGTTCAAGTCAAACCAAAATTTTTCTTAGATTCACCATATCATTAAATTTTGATTCAAAGTGCTGAAAATCTGGTTACATATTTAATTCTGGCTAGATGTTTATAAAATGCACAATATGTGTTCTTGTTAAGAAAGTGGCACCATTGAATGACATAAGCCAGAGCTTCTCAATCTGCTTGTGCAATAACCTGGAATGTCCAAAATTATTTTCAAAAGCATCATAGAAATCTCAAGCCCCACTATCCCTTAAAGATTTCTGAAGACAGTAGATCTTAATTCATTTAATCTTTTTTTGAAATCACAAATACTCTAAAGAAAGGATATTTAGGATGAATGGGTATCACGAAACAAAAATAAACTCCAAAAAATTAAGAATCACTTTTTTAGGCAATAAATATAACCACTGAATGAGAGACTTTGCTCATTGGTAAAAATTCTCTCAGAGATTTGGTTCATGGTTAGCCAGCACCTCAGAAAGCAAATTTTCATATTTCTAATGAGATAGGAATGTGGCTTATTTTTCTTTTTTCCTTCCAAGACCACTAATTATAGGCATTATCTATTTCTCCAAATTGAAATCAGATTTTAGCACTTGACAATTCCATGGAAAACAACGGGAACAAATGCAAAATAGGACAATTTCTATTTGGGTTTAGTAACATAGGGATACAAATTACATCAACTTCAAAACATTTAATATTCAGTTCTGAGTAAGGCAACTTGGACAATAAGGCACATTTACATTTCAGTTCAACTAACTAATATTTAATGAATCTACTGTGAAAAAAGTACAATGCTGAGCAGAGAGGATATTTCAAGGAAAACAAAACAACCCTTACTAGGTAATTTTCCATATAGATTGAGACATCGAACATATTCACAAAACTATGATAGGATGATAAAACGATATGACAAAAATAAAATCCATTGGTATTCACTGGAAAATAACTAGCTCATCTTTGAGGCTGAATAATATTTTGGCATACGCACATATAGAAGGCAAGGCATTCAGATAGAGATAATGGAGTCGAGTATTCATATGTCATGAGTAATTTATAGAGTAGTTAATGATTCAGTGTGTTTGGTACACAGCCAGCGCTAATGTTAGATTGTGGCCCCCTTGCGGGGGAACTTTGAAGGCTAAGATGAGAAGTGTGGACCTCATTCATCAGGAAAGCCAATGGAGATACTAACAGGCTAATGACACAATGATATATACATGCTTTAGAAGAATTAATTTTTCAGCAATATGCAAGAATAGCTGAAGTTGGTAAAAGATGTAGGCATGAAGGCGACTTCATAATTTTAGGCCACTACATAATACTAAAATGAGAGTAAAAAGAGACTGAAATATGGGGCTGGCAGCAAGAATGGAAAAGAAGGAAGACACGGGAAGGAAGGAAAGGACTTTTTTTTTAATGATATTACAATACACTTCTAAAATTTAACACTGACAAAATATTTCAATATTAATTTACTTAAGTTGGAAATCTATCAGTAAATCCTAATAATTAAATTAGTGAAAATACTTAGAAGTGAGAGTTTTTTACGTGTAATGTTACAGCATTAGTATAGAACTACTCGTGTTTTAACTATTCATTTTTGATAAATGTTAGCAATGTGTTTTAGGTTTACAATTCCTAATTTTAAAAATTCAATATCAAGTTTAATTAGAATGTGAATGAATGAGTTAAAGTTTAGCTAAGAAGGTAAGAATAAACATAATTTTATCACTGATCAGTGTACAATATAATCAATATGTAATTATTGAAGACTTACCAAATACAAGCTATTATACTTTTACGTAATACCTCTGTAAGAAATAATTTTTTTAAACAATAAGATAGCAAATATTTACATAACAATATAATTTAAACAATAATAAATGCAACACTTCATGTTACGTCATTGAAAGGAAAAGTTAAAAACTCAATTATGCAACAACCCTGAGAAGTAAGTGATGTCGGGCAAGTTAATGTTTTATAAAACTTTGTTTCTCCTCTTTTTAAAAGTTTAAACCTTTCATGGTGGAACTATTCCCCCCAAATATAGAATGTTGTGCCGTTTTCTCAAATCATTTTATTGTGCTGCATAGAAAAAGCTAGAGATTCAGTTGTGAATGTGGAGCATTGGACTAAGTAATGACTCTTGCTGTCTTGTGATAGTTATTTTCTCTTGTGTTTTTCATTATTTTATTTCTCATTGCTTTTTCATACTTTTCTGCTTGTGGGCTTTCCCTGAATTTCTATCATTATAAGGCATTATTGACCAAATAGGGTCTGTCTTTCCAATCTTTTGCATTGGATATAATTGGTATTCTATTTTTTTCTTTGTTGCATTTGTTGTTGCTGAATACTAAGGAATTGCTTGCTTAACCACCAGAGACTTTCTTCTTGGCAAGTTTTCTTCTTTTGAAGTTGGGAATCATATTATGCAAAATAAGTAAATCCACTATAGACCTCACTAAGGATATTTGTAAGAACTAGAAGATAAGTTTCTTGGAAATGCTAAAGATCCTAATGACCTTCCTCTCTGCAAAAGTTAGACTTATGTTCCATGTACTTCACTTATTTAATAAATTGAGGGGAATAAATTTTTACTTCTTCTTTTTATTATTATTACTATTTACTTTATTTTTTAAGCTAAAATATTTTAACCAGTCTTTCTCAGAAATTAGATAATGACAGTACTGGGTTTGGCAGCCAGGTCATTGACATTCAGTCTCATTCTCTTCAGTGGGAGCCAATGTCCCTTTTTGAGTTTCTGCTTTTTCAGTTAAGTAAGGAGCAATTCATTTTTAATTACCCCTCTGTGATTGACTTCTAGGAATTATAATCAAGTTCTGGAACCCAACCCTTGACTAATGCAAAATTTTTAAATGAACTTAGATGAATTAATGGTGAGTCTGAAACCATGAGTTTTGCTTTGAGCAAAGCTACTTTACTATGGAGATGAAAACATTGATGTTATTCTTATTAGTACTTCATGAAAACCTGCTCATTTAGTCTGAACAATAGGTTTCAGAATGATGTAAAGAATACTAGAATAACAAGGATTAATGTGTTCTTGATATGATTTTAACTGACTTTTAAAAAAAACTAATAATGGTTAAAATAAAGAGAGGAATAAGTAACAGAAATAAAATGTAGTTTCTAAAACATGAGTTACTATTTAGAAGTTAACTGAATATTAATTCTTTTATTAGCTTAGTCATTTTGAGAACAATTTCTCAAACATATTTTTGGAGCAAAAGTTAAATCTTGAAAAATGAATTAGATAATTTGTATTTTATATATCTTTAGAAAATATTTACTTTTTATATAAATTCTTATGAGATTCTCCCCTGTTTTAGATTTCAATCTGAATTTACACAGCTGATTATCATTGTACCGTATGTGTTTACTAAATATTAGTGCCACTTTTTTTTCCTTCTCCCAGCAACCATGGTGATACTTTCATGCACTTATCATTGCACACAAACAAAATTCCTTAGCATGATCTTCAAGAATCTATATGAACCTAGCACCTGCCTACTTTTCTCAATCTTATGTTAGATTCTTCACATACTCACTATGCTCCTGAAGAATAAGGAAACTAATGAGATTAAAGGACTTTTGGAGTCACAAGGCATGGAGGTAAAATGATCTTGAAGCTCACCGAAAACTGAATGGTTTGGGGTTGGGGGGCACCTCTTATGTGACAATAGATCTCTCAGTGGTGTCAGCCAAGCCTTGGGGCACTATTGGCGATAATATCTTTCATGAAACAAGAAGAGTGTAATTATTCTGTTATACACTTGGTCATTTTTGCTGGTCATAATAATCAAAATCAACCTAGTACGCTGGGAACAGAATTTCTTGTTGATTATAATAATCATAATCCTTTGAATTGATTGACTTTAATACTCACAGGAGTTCTTTGGGGTGGGTACTCATCATTTTTTACAGATAAGGACACTGAGGCTCTGAGAGTTTAGTGACCTTCTCAAGTTCACACGATTTATGCACGGTAGCATTGGGTTATAACCCAGATCTGGGTGACCCAGAGTGCATGTTCTTACCCACCGTACGGTACTGCCTCACTCCTATAGCCTCCTATGGAAAGAATTACCAGAGCACACTCAGAAAATGTTATTCCTAAACATATAATATTAAAATGTATCTTTTAGAGACTATTGAATACTTCACATCCAAACTTTTTTAGAAAATTTCAATCTATTTTGTGAATTAAAGTGTGAACTTTAGAAGTAATGCAATTTTGTGTTTGTTTGTACCTCCATTTCTTTTAACATTTATAACAGAGTATGATCCTAGATTCCTTTAGGAATGAAATAGAATTGTTTTTTGCAAAAATAGTTAGCTATATTTTATTACTATTCTGTACTTCAAATGCACTTCCAGTTACCATTAAACACCATAATTTCCACATTTAACATCTGGATAAATACATATAGGTTCTACGCCAAAGAGCTTTAACACATGGAAAAATCCAATTGGCATTCACTAAAAATTTCCATTTCTTTAAAATTGGGCTTTGCTTCTCTAGCAAGCGGAGATGAAAGCCTGTAATAAGTTGATTTTTTCTATTCAATGTTATATTTGCTATTTTGTTTCTATGTTAATTTTCCCTCAACACGTCTGTTGTCTCTATTTTTGATGAAGAAGCTCCTAGTCCTAATGGTATTTAAGTACTGATTTTTTTCTTTATTGTGTATAAAGAAGCATACGTTTAATTTTGAAACTCTCCATTTTTTCTGTGTTATTTCCCTGGTGACCTCTGGCCTATTAAAGCATATATTATATTATATGCAGAAGAGGATGACAAGCTTGCTCACACCGACTGCCAGAACAACTCCTGCTAAAATAACATATCCATTTATATTTCAATTAGTAAATTGGTGCCCCTGAAATTTCACAATTTAGTGTTACATCTAAAATTAAAATGGCATCTGTACATTTTAAACTTAATAAGTTAAATGATACATACGACATTAATGTTTGAGGAGTAAAATAAATTCACAAAATTCCCATACATTCTATTTCATTTTACTTTACCTGCCAATTATTGTAAAGAAAGTCACTGTGTATTAAGAACCTACAGAAGGCTTTTTTTACACTGGAATTTTAATAATACATAATTAATTATCTAATTAATATCAATTTTTCAAAACCAACCACCAAGAAAGTGAAAGCTATACTTTGATAAAGCGATAAGATCTGGCAATTATTTCTGTCAATTGTAGCTTAAATCTGAATCATTTTATTTGAAGACTAGCGCTTTTACATCATTGGTTTAATTTTTCTCCTCGTATTGCAGATATTGTGTTTTCTCAAAGGGATCTCATATGTTCCCTTGAATAGGCTCTGATTGAAAGTCTCATGTTTTTGCAAAATATATTGTTTTGTGATATGTTTTAGATTTTGTTCCTTAGTTGACAGCTTCCTATCCGAAATTGTCAAGAAGAACATATAAATATTGCATCACACAGAGATACTTGCTAGTATCTCTACTTTGCCTGAAAAAATAAACCAACCGAATATTTGATAAGTTAGAAGTTTTCATCACTGAGAATGGTTTTTCCTCAGGTTACAATAACCTTGGATGTTGGAATTATGCACTGATCTCTAAATGATGCATAGTTATGGGGCTCTTTAATAAAATTGGAAGTAAAAGATTTATATTTGACATTAAATCTCTATGAACATTTTGCCAACACAGATTTATTGACATTCAACCTTCTTTCCTCTATATCTTTATTAGCAAAATTCTAGGGAGAGTACTGAATAGAAATGTTCACCTTGCTATTAAACTCTGTTTTACTAACAAATATGTACCTGGATTTCAATGACAGATACTGTTGGAAAAGCACTATTTGTTTTTTAATTATGAACTATGAGTGCTAAGGCTTTTAGTTGCTAATTGTTGGCTTCCATGTTATCAAAATTATATCCTACTTCATATAAGACTTTTTTTATTGTCACTGAAATTTGATTAAATCTATCTGGTTGAAGACAGTAATTTTTCTGTTTTAAGTAGACGATCATTATTTTCTTATATCTCCATTTCCTCTTCTCCAACATTTTCCTTATAATTGTTTTCACAAGCAGTAAGAAGGAAATAACTTTAATAATTTTAAATTGGCTTATTCAGTATTGATGATGAGTAACGGGGATAAGAATTGTCATTTAGTTCACTTGTTGATTAAATATTTTTAGACACCAATCTACATTAAAGCAAATAATAAGTATTTGATTTTTAACATTCAGCTTTGGATAACAACCCACCACACAGAATAACTACATTTCAGGTTTGAAAGAGAGTCCAACAGTGAGCTGAATATGCTGAAGCTCTCATTAAGCTTCATTATTCATTAGTCAATAGAAAAATTAAAATAAGAAAGAAAACTAATTTCCTTTATATTATATGTACTTTTATTTATACATAAAACTCCCAATGCTCCTCAGTCAGTTGTGTGGATACAAGTTTTTATCTGCTATGATATTAATTTTGCCTGAAGAACTTCTTTTGACATTTTTGTTGTAGGGGTTTAGTGTTACAAATTATCTCCTGTTTGTTTGAAAAAAGCCTTCTCTTATTTTTGAAAGTTATTTATACTTGGTATTCTGGGTTGACCTTTTCTGGTCCTTTTGGCATTTTAAACATGTCACTTCTTCTGGTTTCTATAATTTTGAATGCAGTCTTGAGAAGTCTGCTATCATTCATAGACATATATATACATACAGATATGTAAATATATATTATTCTGTATTTAAATATGTTTTTTTCTGGATTCCTTCAAGATTTCCTTTTTACCTTTAGTTTTTAGCATTTTTAATATGCTTTTTTAGGTGATTTATTTATTTAGTTAAATAGTTAGCTGGTCAGTTTATTCTGCTTGGTTCTCTATGAATTTCTTTGATCTGTGGTGTCATATCTTTCATTATTTTTTGAAAAATTCTCAGCCAATAACTTACAGTATTTCCCTTCCATGTTTTGCTTCTCTTCTTCTTTTGTGACTCTTATTACACCTATGTTAGACTGATTAATGTTGTCCCCAAGGTCTTGCATGTATTTGTCTTTTCTTTTTACTCTTTGTGATTTAGCCTAATTTCTTTCTATTGAACTATCTTCATATTTACCAATTCTTCTTTCTTTGTCAAAGGAATTTTTCTATGTCAATTACTGTGTTTCATATATCCAGCATTTCTCTTTCTTCCTTACAGTTTTCATCATTCTGATGAAATTTAAAATCTGTTTCTGGCCAGGCACGGTGGCTCATGCCTGTAATCCCAGCACTTTGGGAGGCTGAGGTGAGCAGATCGCTTGAGGTTGTGAGTTTGAGACCAGCCTGACCAACACGGAGAAACCCTATCTCTACTAAAAATACAAAATTAGCCAGGGTTGGTGGTGCATGCCTGTAATCTCAGCTACTTGGGAGGCTGAGACAGGAGAATCGTTTGAACCTGGGAGGTATAGGTTGTGGTGAGCTGAGATTGTGCCATTGCACTCCAGCCTGGGCAACAAGAGTGAAACTCTGTCTCAAAATAAATAAATAAATAAAATCTGTTTTTATAATTTTTTCTCAACTGTAGTATGTGCATGCTATCCACTTTTACAAGTTTTTAAATACACTAATTTTAGTTATTTAAAATTTTCTGTTTCATAGTTCCAACATCTGGATCATATATGGACCTGGTTTTATTGATTCCAATATATCTTGCCAGCATATTGTTTTTCTCACTTCATTGTTCTGTAATTTTTTGATAGACACTGGACATTGTGTCTGAGACAATATAGATGAAAATAAATATTGTTTATGTGTGAAATGAACATGTCTCTTTATGCTAGACTTTTAGCCTGGCAGATTGAGTTAATCTAGTCAGGGTTTGAGCAAGATTTAGGTTTTGCTCTTGCAATGATTTGGGGACACCACTGGTTTCAATGTTTTCTAGCTTTTCTTGAGCTTATGATAGGACCTGAGTTTCAAGGAGATTTCCTCAAGATTCTGTTCTGTCTTTAGTTCTATACTTTTTTATAGCCTTGCTAATCACAGAGGATCTCTTTCTGTATTGTTGCCTCTCTTTCAGCAGTAGACTTATGTTACTTAACACACATTACTTGGTAGATTGGTGCTGGGGAATGGAGAGGCTTTTCTCTTGTTCTGCTTTAGCATCAGTCTTAGGCAAACTCTATATTCTCAGGTCTTAGGTCTTTTTCAGTGATCCTGCCTCCACTGTGGTAGAGGACCTCTAATGTCCTACTTTGTCCCAACATCAAGTGCTTTTTTTCTCTTTATTTTCCCACACTACAATGGATTTCCATGTGTTTCCTGAAAGATATAATATATTGTGTCCCTCTTTCAGTGATGCAAGCCTTTTTTTTTTCAATGTGTAGACAGACAAGAATGATCTAATTGGGACTTTGTGCCAAAAAGGCAATAATGATACATGAGTTCATTATGCCTTTCTCATAGTGGTTGGTAAATTCCTCCCCAATGCTTGCATTAAATAGGAGCTGTCTCTGGTATCCTACTCTGACCTAAACCTTTCTTGTGAGCACCTGGAGAGGTACATGGACAAAAGATTAGGTGCAATCGTTCTTTGTATCTGTGGCTACAATTCTATACTCTCATACTAAACAACAATCAACATTTAGAAATGTGTTAAAATATTTAGTTTATTTTTTTTTTACCAATTTTCTTGTACCCCATGTGTCCTTCCTTTATACTTTTGTGCAGATGAACAAGTGCTCATGTCCTATCTCTCTTGGAAAGCACCTATGTTTCCTTAGACGCAAGACTAACTGATTATCCAGCAGCCTCAGAATCTTACGTTAGTTCAAAAAATTTGTGATTTGTAGATTATCCAGATTTAGGAAGAGCCAAGATGGCTGAATAGGCACAGCCAAGAAGAGCTTTTCTCACCTAGAGAAACCAGATCATCAGTAGACTGGCACACTCCAAACAGATTTTCAGAAAGATGGCACTGAGTGTAGAAAGAGGAAGGATGCAGACCCAGGGCTGGAAGAGTAGAAAGCTGGAAAAAACACATGGGGATTCCAAGCACCAGGACTCATTTCTTGGCCCAAGTGGCTCTCAAGGAAGGAGTAAGTGAAATAGTTGTGGAGTGACTCACTCTCACCAATGGACTTCCAGAATCCTAGCCGCAGGAGACCCCATAATCCCCACAGACATTTGAGAAACCAAGAAATTATTTGAAACTAATAAAAATAAAAATACAGCATACCAGTATCTTGGAGACTCAATTAAAGCAGTGTTAAGACAAACATTTATGGTCCTAAATGCTTAGATCAAAAAGTTAGAAAGATCTCAAATTAACAACTAACATCACATCTAGAGGAATTAGGAAAACAAGAGTGAACCAGTCCCAAAGCTAGCAGAAGAAAAGAAATAATCAAAATCGGAGCTGAACTGAACAAAATTAAGATGTGAAAATTTATGGAAAATGGTTTTTTGAAAGAATAAATAAGATTGATAGTAGCCAGAGTAATAAAAAGATAACATCCCAATACACACAATCCAAAATGACAAAGATGACATTACCACCAAGCCCACAAAAATACAAAAAAACCCTCAGAGTCTATTACAAACATTTCTGTGCACAGAAACTAGAAAAACTAAAAGAAATGGATAAATTCCTGGAAACCTTTAACCTCCCAAGATTGAACCATGGAGAAACTGAATACCTAAATAGACCATAATGAGTTCTAAATGGAATCAGTAATAAAAAAAAAAAAAACCCTATAAACTAGAAAAAACTCTGTACCAAATGGATTCACAACTAGTACCAATCTTGCTGAAATCATCCCAAAAAATCGAGGAGCAGGGTCTCCTCTTTAACATGTTGTATGATGCCAGCATCATCCTGATACCAAAACCTAGCAGAGACACAATGAAAAAAGAAAACTTTAGGCAAAAACAAATATCATAGACACAAAACTCCTCAACAAAATACTAGCAAATTGAAAAGCTAAACTCATGATTAAATAGACTTTATTAATTATGATTAAAAGCCCATCAAAAATCTAACACCATGATTAAATAGACTTTATTCCTGGAATGCAAGGTTGGTTCAATATATGCAAATTAATATTAATAAATGTAACTCATATAAACAGAACAAAAAACAAAACACACATGACCATCTCAATAGATGCAGAAAGGGCTTTCAATAAAATTCAGCATCCTTCATATTAAACACCCTCAGCAAACTAGGCATTGAAGGAACATACCTAAAAATAATAAGAACCATTTATGGCAAGCCCACAGCCAACAGCATACCGAATGGGCAAAAGCTGGAAGCATGCCCCTTGGGAACTGCAACAAGACAAAAATGCCCACTCCCACCACTCCTATTCAACATAGTACTGGGAGTCCTGGCCAGAGCAATCAGGCAGGACAAACAAATAAAAGGCTTTCAAATAGAAAGAGAGGAAGTCAAACTATCTCCATAATTGATAATATGATTCTATACTTAGAAAACCCCACAGTCTCTGATCAAAGGCTCCTAGACCTGATAAACACGTTCTGTAAAGTTTCAGGATACAAAAGTAATGTATAGAAATCAGTAGCATTTCTATACTACAATACTGTCCAAACTGAGACTCAAATCAAGCCAAATCAATAACTCAATTCCATTCACAATAGCCAAAAATAAGATAAAATACCTAGGAATACAGCTAACCAAGGTGGTGAAAAATTTCTACAATGAGAATTATAAAACACTGCTGAAAGAAATCAGACATGACACAGACAAATGGAAAAACATGTCATGCCCATGGATAGGAGGAATCAATATTTTTAAAATGGCTATACTGCCCAAAGCAGTTTACAGATTCAATGCTGTTCTTATCAAACTACCAATATCATTTTTCATAGAATTAGAAGAAACTATTATAAAATTCATATGGAACCACAGAAGAGCCCAGATAGCCAATGTAATCTGAAGCAAAAAAACAAAGCCAGAGGCATCATACCACCTGACTTTAAACTACACTACGAAGCTACAGTAACAAAAATTGCAATGTAGTGGTGCAAAAACAGACATACAGACCAATGAAACAGGTTAGAGAACCCAGAAATAAAGATAAACACCTACAACCATCTGATTTTTTACAAAGTCAACAATAACAAGCAATGGGGAAAGAACTCCCTGCTCAATAAATGGCTCTGGGATAGCTGGCTAGCCATATGCAGAGGATTGAAACTAGATCCCTTCCTTTCAGCACACACAAAAATCAACTCAAGAGGGATTAACAACTTAAATATAATACCTAAAACTATAAAAACTCTAGAAGAAAATCTAAGAAATACCAATCCAGACCTAGGCCTTGGCAAAGATTTCATGATGAAGTTTCCAAAAGCTATTATGACAAAACCAAAAATAGACAACTGGGACCTATTTAAACTGAAAAGCTTCTATACAGCAAAACAAACAAGCAAGCAAAACCATCAACAGAGTAAACTGACAACGTACAGAATAGGAGAAAACATTTGCAAAATCTGCCTCTGACAAAGGCCTAATATTCAGAATTTATAAGGAACATAAACAAATCAACAAGCAAAAAACAAACAACCTCTTTTAAAAAAATGGTCAAAGACCATGAATAAAAACATTTCAAAAGTAGACATACCGCCAAAAGCATATGAATAAATACTCAACGTCACTAATTATTAGAGAAATGCAAATCAAAACCACAATGAGATACCATCTCACACCAGTCAGAATGGCTATTGTTAAGTGGGTTGATAAATTTTAAAGAGGAAAATAATTAATAATAAAAATATGAGTAATTTAGCAAATATTTGAATCTCTTTCATATGTGGGATTCACTGTTGGTATCCTTAACTCAGCATATGGATGATGAGACGCTTTGTTTTTTTAAATGGCAAAATTTGTTTTGATGTTTAAGTGCAGGATAAATGGCTTTCTAAATCCTAAAATTTTGGAAAACATAATAGGGTATTAAATGGTGTTCAGCACATGCTAATTATTTGAAATAATTATTTAATATCAACTAAACTGCTTTAATTCAACTGTCAATAGTAAATCTAATCTGATCTGTTCAATTCGTGAATTTTCACCATAAGATGTAACTTAGTTCTTTTGTGAGATGGTAGAAGTCATTTCAACTATTTTTGACTGAAACTAAAATTATTTAAATAACTTCTATTTATGAAACACGGACAACATCATTATTAAAAATCTAATTTAAATTTCAACATTTAAAAATGTCTGCCTTCCACAAACTTGTTCGTGCTTTCATCCAAACTTCAATCTATACTTTTATTTGAAAAATGGGAAATAAGACTAAAGAATAAATTCTTCCTTCAAAAAGTTTATAATCTAATAGGTACTAAGTAGAAATAAATTAGATTTTGGTATTTTAAAAAAATCTTCACAGTTTAATTAAACAATTTTTTCAATTTTTAAAATTCATGTAGTGTCTTCTATGGCTGAGCATTGGGCTGGGTGCCGGCAGAGACTAATGAGAAGGAAAGTTACACAGTTCTAACAGATCAAAAGGTATAAATATGACTCCATACAAATTATAAAATGATTGGACTAGAGCCTTTAAAAAAAAAAAAGTCCAAACAAGCATCTATATCCAAAAAAGACCATATTTTAATTTATATTTAAGTGTTCCTAAAAATCAACAAGAAAGACCCAACAGCCCAACTATAAATGGGCAAAATGACATAAATAGTACACGTAAAAATAAAAACAAAGGGCTTTTAAACTTGTGAAAATATACATAACCTAACCTACAATAAGGGAAATGGAAAATTAGACTAAGTTGTTTTTCACCAATCACATTGATAGAGATTTAAAAATTGGTTATATATTCTGTTCACAAGGAGGAAGAAAAACAGACAACTTGAGACATTTTTGGTGGGAGGGCAAATTGACAGAGCCTCTGTGGAGAGCATTTTGCCAATATAAATCAAAGAGTAAAAGATATACAACCATTTCCAAGAATTTATTTTACTCTCCAAGTGTCCAAAATTGTATAAATATGAATACACATGGAACATGTTTATTTATAATAACCAAAAAATTGGAAATATATATTCATTAATAAGGGATATTCATTGTATAATGTATATGTAAAATGTAACAAGAACTTCCTATTGTATAATGTACCAAATGTGTAAGTTTTGTTTTGTTTTGTTTTTGTTTGTTTTGTTTTGTTTTGTTTTTAGATGGAGTCTCACCCTGTCGCCCAGGCTGGAGTGCAGTGGCACGATCTCAGCTCATTGCCACCTCTGCCTCCCGGGTTCAAGTAATTCTCCTGCCTCAACTCCTAAGTAGTTGGGATTACAGGTGCCCGCCACCACGCCTGGCTAATTTTTGTATTTTTAGTAGAGGCAGGATTTCACCATGTTGGCCAGGATGGTCTCGATCTCCTTACCTCGTGATCTGCCTGCCTTGGCCTCCCAAAGTGCTAGGATTACAGACATGAGCCACCACGCCTGGCCATTAGGTTTATACAGAAGAATACTATGCTACCATTAAAACAAATATTGTTTCTATAAGAACTGTCATGAAATTATCTCTAATATATGTTTTTAAGTGAAATATACAAATTGGAGAACATCGTAGAAAATATGCTACAACCTGTATAAACAACATGAACATGTATCAATATGCTTTCATGTGTATAACTTAATTTGTATTACCATGGGGTATTTTTGAAAGATACAAAAGAAAATTTTGTGAATATTTGTTGTGGAGGAAAGCTGGGGACATAGAGAAATACTGAGAAAAACCTAATTGTAACTCATATAATCTCTCTTCCTTATCAATATATGTTACACATACAACTGTAACAGAAGGTATTTCAGTAATATAGGTGACAAATAGTGTCTGCCTTAGATTGGATGGTAAACTCAATATACAATTAAGAAATAAAATCAATTTGTGTCATTTGGGTGTGGGTAGTTAGAAAAGTTACATAGATGTTGCATATTTCCGGCTTAGAAACTGCTGGACCTAGTGATCCGACTCTGTGAAATTTCTTATCTCTCAAATTTGCAAAACCTTTCTTTTTTATCCAATGCCAATTTCTAAAATTTTATTTAAATAAATGAAACATCCTTATTTACTTTTAAGAAAAGCCATCTTATTTACAATAAAGAAATTAATGGGAAATATATTTGTCTTACTACAGTGAACAGCACTATCCATAGTCCATGGGGAAGTAGCAGAAACACGAGCCCCTGCAGGTCAGGTTCCTTAGTGGATCTCAGTCTGAGCTATGAGTGAGGGTGGGGTTCCCCAAAGCAGACTCCTGGCCATAAATAGAATTTATATCCATTTTGTTAACATATTTTTTTCATGAATTAAGCACTTTCAAAATATTCCTCCTTACAACGGTATTAGGAAATATATTTAAATTGCCGATACAATATAACCAGCAAAATATTTCCTTTAAATATAAGATTTTTATAAATTCCAAATCTATTTCTACTTTGGCATCTGTTATAAATTACAGCCTACATCCATACCACCATGTATCCCTCACACAAAGTGATGAAAGCACATGATAAATGTTTCTGCTCTTTAGTGCTTGGGCAAGTCCGAATCCACTTCTCTCAACTTGGCAAAGATGTTTTTATTTTTTTAATTTCAACATTAATAATTTTTAATTTATTAGCTTGGCACACTATGATAATAAGTAATATGGAATATATTCTATACCTTAAGGACTGGCCATAAAATCACAGACAGAGTACATTTCTAAAACAGTCCCTTCAGTGGGTCTATGCCAAATGTGACTCAATTGTTCAAAGATTACTCACACAAAACTGTGCTTTCATTTTGTTACTTCTCACTGCCCCACATTTCAATATCTCATTTTACCAACCAATGAGATGTAAATATAAATATATATGATTTCTCTTATTCAACTAGCATTTTCTGAAAAGATGTTTAATAATCAAGCTTTGTTATTAATGTATATCAATATAGAAAGCTACACAGTTTAAGGAAACCGGGGAGTAAATATTTTAGAGTTGTATTTATAATGCCTAATTGCTTTCTTTCTAAATTTTTAACTTGTTATACAATGGATTCCTTTTGAAAGTAGTACAATGAAACATATAATATAAATTATTCATTCTTTCACGATGATTTGTGTTGCAAATCTATATAACATTTCATTACATGTATTACAGTGAGCAAAGATTAGGTACAATTTTCAAAACATAAAGGGAAGACAGAACAAGCCATTATCTTAAAGTGTCATAAACTTATGAAACTTTCTTTTTTAGAAGTTTAGCTAATTCCAGGACATAATCTGGAAATTTCCCAATAAATTAAACATATAATTACTACATAACTCAGCAATTCCACTTCTAGATATTTACCCAAGGAAAATGAAAACACAAATCCACACGAAAATTGTACATAAATATTTATAGCAGCATTACTTACAATAGCCAAAAGGTGGAAACAATGCAAATGCCCATCAACTGATAAATGGATAAACAAATTATGGCACATCAATACAATGGGATATTTTTTCAGCCATAAGAAAATGAAGTACTAGTACATGATACCACATCAATCAACCTGGAAACATTTTGCTAAATCAAAGAAGTCTGTCACAAAAGACCATGTATCAAATGGTTTCATTCATAAAAGTCCAGAGTAGGAAAATCTACAGAGACAAAAATACATTAGTGGTGTCTTACGGATAGCGGGGTATAGAGAGTAATAGGCAAAGGGCACAGGTTTTCCTTTTGAGCTCATGAAAAAATTCTAAAATTGACTTTGGTTATGGTTGCATGTTATCTGTGAACACACTAAAAACCATTGAACTTCATACTTTAAATGGGAGAATTGATACATGAATTATAGCACAATAAAAGTATTTAAAAAATTTCAAAAGGAATTTCTGACCAGTCCTAACACTAGTCAGGCCGAGACTGCTGTAGCTATCTTAGGTTGTCATTGAAGATCAGAAACTTATAACCAACCATTTTTTACATGCAACTTTCATTATTAGAATCTTAAGGGTACCTCTTCACCTCCAACTCATGACCAGACTTCAGCAGTAAAAAGAAGCAAAAAATATATAGCATCTATAACAGAAAAGCAGAAATTTACCCAGAAATCCTCATTGTTTTTCCTTTGGTATAAGAAATAAGACAATCCTCAGAAACGAGAGAAATAAGAAATTTGCTATCTTTACCTGGACACTTTTCCACATCAAGCAGAATCTGTAGAAAAGCAATTGGGTAGGTGTCTTAGTGTGTCTGAGCTGCTGTAACAAAAATCCCTAAACTGAATAATTTATGAACAACAGAAATTTGTTTTTCAGAGTTCTGAAGGCTGTGAAGCCCAAGATCAAGGCCCCAGCAGATTCTCCACCTGGTAAAGTCTCTATTCCTCACAGACAGCACCTCTATCTGTGTTCTCACGTGGCAAAATGGGCAAACACTGTGCTTCACATGGCAGGAGGAGCGGGCAGCACCCTTCACCTGCTTTTATAAAGGTACTGATTCCATTCCTGAGGGCTCTGCTCATGATACATGAATCACTTCTCAAAATGCCCCACTTCTTAATACCCTGCCATGGGGATAAGGTTTCAACGTGAATTTTAGAGGGACACATTTAGACTTAGCAGTAGGCAATTTTCAAGGACTCTCAGAAATTCATAAGAGATATTTGAATTTTACAGGTCTTTAATGTTTTACCAGAGATAAGTTTCAGAAAATGTTTTAAAATCAATGTTAAGTTTATAGGATAGGAACTTAAGATTAAAATATAATTTAATATTACAACAATATACAACAAATATTTTTTTCTTTGTAATCACAAAGGTTAGTCTACTATTTTCCATCTTCACAAATAATTTTTTAAAATCGCAAAAACAACATAGAGGCATAAAGCTGACATTTGTTTCTATGTTTTTGAAATAAATTTACAAGATTAATAGATTTGTTAATTCAATTATCATTGGTTAAATACATTCTATTGTTCATGCCCTTTGAATTGCTGGACATATAAAGCTAATTCTATGACACCATAGAGGAAATTTTAATAGGAAATGGTTTAGGGATATTTCACATACGTTACGTTTGAACTGATTTCTTAAAGGAAAACTGTTTACCAAACAGCGACGAGGAGAGAGGTAATAAGTACTAGAAGAACGGTTGGTACAAACCCCTAGAAGTATTTTATAAAGATGATATTGCAGAAAATAGTTAAAAAATAACTTCAAAAGAGTAAGCAGGGAAAGCATGAGGTGAGATTCAATTGCTAAAGTAGATGTAGGTAAGATCCATGAGTAATATGGACCCATAAGTAGTATGGATCTTACACTGTAGATATTTGAGCCACAGGGACAGTTTAAAAAGAGTTAGAAGAGTCTGTGAGCATTTTATAAATTATAAAAAATTTTATAAATGCACCAATGAACAGTGCAGAGCTTGAAGTATTCAAATACTAAAAAAAGGACTCTTGCTTGTAAAGTTCAAAAGAAATCTGGTCTCTCCTTGGCCAGAAGATCATAGTTACTTCACTTCCAAAAGATTTAATATGTATAGCACACTCTCAACATGAAGATAAAGTGATTATAAAATGTGCTGTGAAATGTCCCTTTTTTTAAAAATGTGCTGTGAAATGTCCCTTTTTTTAAAAAAAAGAATCATATATGAAAATTAAATTTTATTTGAAATGTATAAATTATTGTGAGCATAGATTCCTATAAAATGATTACTTTTTTATCTTAGTTTAATTGTCCAATATTTAATCTTATTACTGTAATTTTATTTAGACTGTTTCATAGAATGTTGTAAAAAACTGGTAATTTTACCTATTGTTTTTAGTCATATTTTTAGTGAGAAGCCTTGTACTGAAATATCTAGTTCATTATAATATATAATACCTTTTTTATTTCTTTTGTACTCTTAATATGTATATGCCCAAGAGTTATAGTATGTTTGTTTGTTTGTCTGTTGTTTTGTTTCATTCTGAAGTTTGAGGAATCCCCTGGAGATTTACTTGAGTTTTAAAAATTAAATATTTTTGGAACATTTTAAGTGTTAACACAAACAACTTTGTGTAAACATATTTTTTAACAGTAACTCTTTTATTTCTTTTCCTGACCTATGAGGAATTCTAAGAATGGTGAGATATAGAATAAAACTTGGTTTTTAATTTAATTATCTCGAAAAGTAAAAAATATTATTCTAAAAAGATAGTCATATATTAGACAGTGCTAAACTTAAGATTCCTGGTTTTAATTAATTCCTGGCACTGTGTCTACCATTAGCTTCAGCTGTGAACCACAGGAGCATAAATCCACTCTTCTCTAGGATGGAGAAGACATGCCATCTCTCTCTGTTTTCCTGAGCAGTGTCATATGTATGGGTAATACCTAGAATTGCTGTAGTCATCTTGCCCCCCTTGTGAATAGTAACTTATTGCCAAAGAACAGAATCACTTAGAAATTGAGCTGGAACTCTGATTAAGTAATTCCTCAAAACCTATTTCCGCATTTGTAGTTTCATATGAACTGGCACAGACCTTTCTTTAAAGATTTAATTGAGCTTTCTGTTACTTGCACGTGAAAACAACATAATTGAAACAGATTGAAATAGTCTAAAATTAAAAATAAAAAACTATCAATGTGCATTTTCATTGCATCATTAGAGTAAATGTGAGGTAATAGGGAGATAGGAGACATGAGCTCTATTTAGTTTAGTGTGTGCCATGTCATGGACACTGAACAAGCACTAGAAATAGAGGGTTGCATAAGAATCTGTGTCTCACTTTGGAGAGCTAGAATGACTCTGGAGGAAACTGACACAAAAATTGGTAATTTTCCTAAGATATTGTGTGTGTATATGCAAATACTATGCTTAAGGAGTCCGCAGAAGAGAGATAATCAACACAACTCTGAGCGTGTCTGAAAGAATCAGTCATTAGTAAAGTGAAAAAGCAAGATGACAACATATGAGCAAACACATAGTGTCATGGAACAGCCAATTGTCATTGGGGAATTATTTGGCTAAAACATAGTCTATAAGGCAAGGTTACTGGGAGATGAAGTTGCAGAGTAAGGCCATGAAAGGGTGGTGTGCATCTTTCTAAGAAGTTCCAGCTTTAACACTTAATTTGGAAAGTAACACTATTTTAAGAAATAATGTTAAAATTACTGATATTTACTAAACTCAACAAAGAACGTAGAGTGCATTTATTGACTGATAGCAGAGTAAATAAATCATGCATATCTACTAAGAGGATATTATTTAAAATAAAGGCCCTGAAATTTGTGGGTTTATATATTCAGAATAAATTACTTGACAATCAACACTTAAAAGGATATCTTGCCCCCTAATTTAAAGCTAGTTGGAGCAAGTCAGTAAAGTTTCATGTATTTGACTTGTTCAAACTTAGAGAGAAGTGTGTTGTTTGAGAGAATAAGGAAACATGCATTAGATATTATAGAGATGGACAGCAAAATAGCAAATCGAGCCCGTGAGGTGGAGGTTGCAGTGAGCAGAGATCGAGATCCCACCACTGCACTCAATCCTGGGTGACAGAGTAAGACCTTGTCTCAAACAAACACACACACAAACAAAAAACACAAATCATAGTATACAAAAAGCAGATCTTCATAGAAACAGAGGAGAATGGGCATGTAGGGGAGATGAGACCAGACTCAGAAGGTGTAGTGAGGCATGGTGGGGTTGAAAGGGCATGAGTTAAAAGGGATTTAAATATAGCCTCCTGATCCTCAGTTTAGAAGAGTAAATGAGGTATGTATCTAGTACATAGGAAAAGTCATTGTCTGTTAGCTATTGCTTTTATTGTTTTGATTATTTCACCTTGTGGCCTGCCCATGAGTCATACTCTGTAGAACACATAAGAGCTCTTCCATGAACAAGACTGCTTAGTTACTATTTCTTGAGTTGATTTCAATATTCTTTACTTTGCCACAATCTTCCTGGCTGTCTGACTCCTTGGCCACTAATTAGGAATTTAAGGGTTATCTGGCTCTAAATCTATACTCACACCTGGATTATATCAGTATTTTTCTTCTTATTCTAAACATACCCACTTCCACAGTCTTGCCCTGTAGTTTCCATAATAGCCAGCAGTGGAAGGATATAAATTATATTCAGTCTTCTTCTCAAATGTGTATTAAAGTTTTGAAATCACAAATTCCATTTTCATTGGTTGGAAACCGCTTCTGAAATATGTCAATGTTAAGTCATTGAATCTCATTCCTTTCATTTTGTAGGTTTGTAACTTTACCAACTTCAATAAAGTTTATATTCTTTTATAGACATGATCACATAACCACAGAGAGCTTTGAAAACACCAGCCCTATTAAAATCTAGCAGGTATGTTTTTGCACGCTCTTAAACTTGGGTGACGGTACTGGAAATAATTAGTTTTTCTCCCCATGATGACACAGTTCTCAGTTACTACATGTAGTCTGAGTAACACGTACCAGCTATGGGAATGGTTTAGATTTTAGTGCACTTGTCTCAGAGGTGTAGTCAAGGCCAAAAATATTAGTGAATAGTTTATGCCACACCCCAAAACAACCAGTGGTTAATTCTCTTGTGCTTTGGGGAATAGATTTATTATATTTTATGATAACAATGACTGGCATCCACTAACCATATTCCATATGCTTCACATGAGGTCAGAGTAATTGATTATTTTAAAGCATGGGGCCAATTATGTAACTCTATTATTGCCCAGAAAATAAATAGCTGAAAGATAAATGTAGTATGAGCTTATGCAAAACTCAGAGAATGAGTTTCCATTCTGTCTTCTTAAAAGGCTGAGAAGTCTGCAGTATTGTGGTCCTAAGAAAACAAATTCTCTGGTTTCTATTTATTTGTTTTAAATGATAGGTAAATCCTTTTTAATCAGTTAGTCAAGGGTAAGATGTGAATTGAAAGATGCCTCTACTGTGCCAGCAAGGAAAACAAGAGACTTTCCAATAATCATTGCAGTTGTCCATTGAGAGTTGACCCCATTAATGAAGTAAACAAAATAAATGACAATAATACAATAATAGTTACACACACACTCCACACACAGCCATGCCAAATCCTCAGAAAATAATTCTCAGAAAATAATTCTCATAAAATCAGAATATTCTTTTAGTGTTCTCTACATAAACATATCAGGAAAAAGGTTAGCTGCTGATTTTTCTCTGATTGTATGTGATGTACAGTAACTTATATTTGCAGAACTTATGCTTAGCATCAAAATCCCTGGTTTGTATTATAATTCTAGAATCACTCCTTTTATCTGGGCGACCAAATGTTCTGTAACTGGGTAATTATTTATGTATTAGAAATAGAGTGAGGATTAATTTAAGAAACGCTGTGTTAGAGTCTGGTACTATTATATGAATTTGAGCATGTTACCTGTCATTCCTGCAACTTCAGTTTTACTTTGTTGAAGATTATATAAATAACACTGGTTCTGATTGTTGAGAATTTGAATAAAATAGCAAATGGCAAATCACTTTTAATTTGACAAATGATATGAAATTGCTTATTTCTATAAAAGTTCTCACAGTGTGGGCTATGGATCATAAAATTCTCTTCATCTTTTTTTCTTCAACTTTTATTTTAGGTTCAGAAAGTCCATGTGCAGGTTCATTACATGGGTATTTTACGTGATTCTGAGGTTTGGGGTATGGATTCTGTCACCCAGGTAGTGAGCATTGATTGTACCCAATAGGTAGTTTTTCAAACCATGCTGCCTGTCTCTCTCTCCCCAGTAATAGTCCTCAGTGTCTGTTGTTCCCAACTTCATCTTTGTGTATCTATTTATATTATCTTCATGTTTGGATGGTAGATTAATTGGATGTCAGAGTCCAGATTGATAGTTCTTATGTTGATAATCTGTTCTTTTGTTGGTAATCGTTTTCTCCCATCATCTCTAATGTTTTCATTTACAAAGCATTTAGCTATGGGTATTTACTTATTTATCATTTATATCTTGCTTTGTACTTTCAATTATCACTTTCAAACTGAGGTTACATGTCTTTAATTCTGTAAAAAAATCCCACCCATTCTCCAAAAATTGTTCTGCTCTTTGCTATTTTCTTCTGGAACTCCTCATAGACTTACACTGACACTTCCAAACCTATGCTCCATTTCTTAGACTGTTTCATGATGTATTTTACCTTTGCATCTCTCTATGCTGTGCCCTGGGAGAATTCCTCAATACTATCTCTGAATTGATTAATTAGTGTTGTTGTTACTTTCAGTGATTCTGGTTTTCATTTCCAGGGCTCCTACTTGCTTCTACAGGTGTTAATGCTACTCATTCTTGAAACTTTTATTCTCTGCATATGGCTGTTACTTACCTTTTTAAGAGTCATAAATATATTTATTATACAATCAATTTTTTCAGATTATTTTATCATTTTTATTTTATTTGGAGCGAACTTATCTAGCAACTGTTGATTTCATTTTCTATCCATTTTAACATTAGTTTTCTTTATGTATTTTGGAATATTGACTCATGTAATAATACTTACTTGGAAGAATTTTTCACAATTTTTTGTCATTGTTCCTCCCTTCTAAGGAAATATACACAAGTATACTTTGCCATGTGACTACAGTCCCTCCCATTACAGGTAAAAAATATTTACCTACATTGTTGATTTTGGTTTGGCTTGGTCTGATAAGTTGCTTTAGCCAAATGAATATTAGCAAATATGACACAAAGCAAGGCTTATATTCATTTACTTTTTTTTATTATATCATGCTTTAAGTTCTGTGAAACGTGCAGAACATGCATATTTGTTACATAGGTATACACGTGCCATGGTGGTTTGCTGCATCCATCAACCTGTCATCTACATTAGGTATTTCTCTTAATGCTATCTCTCCCCTAGCCCCACACCCCTCAACAGTTCCCGGTGTGTGATGTTCCCCTCCCTGTGTCCATGTGTTCTCATTGTTCAACTCCCACTTATGAGTGAGAATATGGTGTTCGGTTTTTCTGTTCCTGTGTTAGTTTGCTGAGAACAAGGGTTCCCAGCTTTATCCACATCCCTGCAGAGGATATGAACTCATCTTTTTTATGGCTGTGTAGTATTCCATGGTGTATATGTGCCATATTTTCTTTATCCAGTCTATCATTGATGGGCATTTGGGTTAGTTCCAAGTCTTTGCTCTTGTGAACAGTGCTGCGCTAAACATAAGTGTGCATGTATCTTTGTAGAATGATTTATAACCCTTTGGGAACATACCCAGTAATGGGATTGCTGGGTAAAATGGTATTTATTAACCTCTTGAGTCTCCACTATCCACTAAGGAAAGAACCTGCCCTTTATAGCTGCTGATCAGAATCACAATCTGTAGTATAAATAAGCCCAGGCAAACCCAGATAGGACGAACTGAACTATAACCCAGAGACCTATGAATGAGAAATATATATCTTGTTGTTATAATTTATTGCAATTTTGAGGTTATTAGATAGCATTATTGTAAGAATTGCTGACTATTCTAGAAAAGAGAGATGTGAACATATGAATTGGCAAGAGTCAGTAAAGAAATGCCTTATGTCTCTAAGAAATAAATACGAATTTGAGGGTAGGAGGAAAGTAGGGAAAGGAGAGGAGGAAGATGGAGAAAGAGACACACAAACAAACGAATGTGGGAATCTTAGCAGAAGGATAGAACTTAAAGACAAAGTAGATTAGTAAAAACCTGGTTTCTGGTTGACCAAAGACTTTTAAAATAGATTTATCTAATATTCAAGTAAATTCTAATTCTTTATAATCTCTCTCTCTCTCTGATTTCTTAAACCTTTTGTAAACTCTATTGTACATATATAAGTGCCTTATGGGTCTGTGTGTGGGAGTGTGTGTGTGTGTCCATGTGCATTTTCAAAGTAAGTCAAAGTATCTGAGTCCTATATTTCAAAAGAAGACATGAGAAAATTCTTTCATGCAAGAAGAGATAAAAATGAAATCAAGAATGCAGAGGAAGCAGTAATTGAGAGCTAGCAATGGTCATTCAAATGTAAGCCCAAGGCACTTTGGAGAAATCATGAGCAACACATTTGACTTCACACAAAATGGGTTACAGGGCTTATGCTCACATCACAAAAATTTCAAAGAACAAAATAACATTCAACAAATTTTCAACAAACTATAACTATTACTGTAATTTCTCAGTTCTAAGATGCTATAAGTTATAAGATATATACTAATGTAGTTACAGATTTTTCTGGAAATTATTTATATATTGCATTTTTAATTGACTTACAAGCAAAAGGAAACTTTTGCCAACAGAATTTTAGGTTACAATCTTAATTTTGATTATTTGAGAAGCAGAGCTGCTGTAGGGATTGAACACATGAGAGATTTACTGGGAAAACAATTGTGAAGAAAAATGTTATTGGGGACAGAAAAGGAGAGGAGAGTTTTCAAAACATGAAGTAGGTTCAATCCTAGTGGAGGAGAGAAGAAAAGAAAGTTTAGAAGGAAGGGAAAGTATTCCCTATTTAATAAATGGTGTTGGGAAAACTGGCTAGCCATATGCAGAAAACTGAAACTGGACCTACAGAAAACTGAAACTCCACCTTATACAAAAATTAACTCAAGATGGATTAAGGACTTATACAAAAATTAACTCAAGATGGATTAAGGACTTAAACGTCTAAAACCATAAAAACCCTGGAAGAAAACCTAGGCAATATCATTCAGGACATAGGCATGGGCAAAGCTTTCATGGTTAAAACACCAAAAGCAATGGCAACAAAAGCCAAAATTGACAAATGGGACCTAATTAAACTAAAGAGCTTCTGCCCTTCTGATGAAACTATCGTCAGAGTGAACAGGCAACCTACAGAATGGGAGAAATTTTTTGCAATCTATCCGTCTGACAAAGGGCTAATATCCAGAATCTACAAGGAACATAAACAAATTTACAAGAAAAAAACAAACCCAAAAAGTGGGCAAAGGATATGAACAGACACTGCTCAAAAGAAGACATTTATGTGGCCAACAAACATGAAAAAAAGCTCATCATCACTGGTCATTAGAGAAATGCAGATCAAAACCACAATGAGATACCATCTCACATCAGTTAGAATGGTGATCATTAAAAAGTCAGGAAACAACAGATGCTGAAGAGGATGTGGAGAAATAGGAATACTTTTACACCGTTGGTGGGAGTGTAAATTAGTTCAACCATCGTGGAAGACAGTGTAGCGATTCCTCAAGGATCTACAACCAGAAATACCATTTGACCCGGCAATCTCATTACTAAATATATACCCAAATGATTATAAATCATTCTGCTATAAAGACACATGCACACGTATGTTTATTGCAGCACTGTTCACAATAGCAAAGACTTGGAACCAACCCAAACGCCCATCAATAATAGACTGGATAAGAAAATGAAAATGTGGCACAGATACACCATGGAATACTATGCAGCCAAAAAAGAAAGATGAGTTCATGTCCTTTGCAGGGACGGGGATGAAGCTGGAAACCATCATTCTCAGCAAACTAACACAGGAACAGGAAAACAAACACCGCATTTTCTCACTCATAAGTGGGAGTTGAACAATGAGAAAACATGGACACAGGGAGGGGAACCTCATACACTGGGGCCTGTTGAGGGGTGGGGGGCCAGGGAAGGGATAGCATTAGGAGAAATACCTAATGTAGATGAGTTGATGGATGCAGCAAACCACCATGGCATGTGTATATCTATGTAACAAACCTGCACATTGTGTACATGCATCCCAGAACTTAAAGTATACTACTACTAATAATAATAAAGAAAGTTTCAGCAAAACCAATGAGGGGTCTTCAAGTCAAAGTGGCCTGGGAGAAAAGTGCCTGGATATGGTCTCTGCCTTACACCATCATTGGTTGAGAGGGTACCTGGGAACTGTGGCCTCTGTGCACATTCAGTGATGGATCTCAAACTGTAGCATGTGGGACCATTGATCATTGGTCAGTTATGCTTCCTGCAGTGGAGATCTGAGATAGGAGAGGAGTGTCTTCATGGTTGCCACAGTTATATCTCCTACTTTTGCAGACACAGATAGAAGTCTGTATCTGAGCCTTCTGAACTTTCAAAAGCTAAAGCGTGTTCTGAATTACTTTTGAATATCACAGTGGCATATTTTGTATTTTTTGTTTTTGTAATCTTGATCTTTTTGTCATATTTAGAATTATCTTTGTAATTTTGAGTTATATTGAAGAATGTCAATGTTTTATCAGAATTTTGAATTTGGTTGAATTAACAAACTATTTTCGCCTTTTATTAAATTGTATATTTCCAGAAGTATAATGGCTTCTCTTAAAGGTCAACTGGTAACTTTTGATAAAAAAAGGGCTTGATCTCTTCTTGACTTTGGAATGATTCAGTTATCCATTGTAGACTACATGGTTAAGAACATGTTATGAGCAATTTCAAGAAATTTAGTTGTATTTTTATTTTCTGTCATGTGAAAATAAATAGGTATAGAATACAGACATTTTTTACCTCACTGCTATAATATTTGCAGGCATTTGAATTACAAATTTGGTATCCAAATTGAAATCAGATTTAATCTCATATGGTGCTATCAGTGTAAATAAGTGTGGTGACTGCCAGATGAATATGTATTTTATCTGTCACTATGTTTGCCTAGTTTACATTAAAACAAGTATATCACAAGTGGCCTCACTTGTGGCAGGCAAAATGCCTCCAAATTTCAGAAATACTACATTTTGAAATAAGAACATTTTCTTATTACAGAGATAATAACTAAATATTTTTAGAAAACACAGAATAAAATTTCCATATAGATTATTGTCAGAAACTTGTTACTTCCTATAGTTTCTATGTAGTGATCATTATCTCTAATACAAAATCTCAGAATTTGAGATATTTAAGGGAGTATTCCTAGCAACAAAATTCCAACATTTTTTAATTAAAACTTTTCTGTTTAAAACTAATTATTAAATAGCACCCAATACATAAAACAGATAGAGGCAAGATCTCTCTGATCAAATTTTGGAAGTGTTTCCTGGAGCTCACACACTCAGCCTCTTCACATCTTTCTCCGCCTAGAGTCCCTGAGCCTCTCCCCAAATGTTGTTTCCACATAACACAGTTCAAAAACAGATTGAGAAATTAGTATTATTTGAATGAAAATGGTGTGATGGATACATTTGCCTTTCTTCTGATTGTGAAAGAATGCATTCAATACTACAATTAATGCTATTATATAGCTACGCCATAGTTATCACATTAGCTATAAGTTTTCCTTGAGTTTTGGTTTCATGTAGAACTGCTTTTCTGTCTGTGATTTGCTGAGAGTTTTAAATCTTGAATGGCTTTTGGATTTTGTCAAAATCTTTTTCTGCATGTTTTTAGATGATCATATACATTTTGTCAATTTTCTGTTAACATCATGTATGTGTTAATTTTCAAATGTTTACCTTTGAATCCCTGGGATAAATCCTTATGATCATAAAGTATCATATTTTTAAAATATTTATTGATTTAATCTGCTATTATTGGATTCAGAATTTGTGTATCTGTGTTTCTGAAAAGTATCACTTTACCCTTTCCTTCTCTCATAACACTTTTATCAGGTTGTCTATGAGAATTAGTCTCAGGAGTTGGGAAGTACTCTTATCTTTCATATATTACATTGGATATTTGCATGTACTTTTTCTCCCTTTTCTTGATCAGTCTAGGGAAGAGATAATTAATTTTATTAAACTTTTTCACAACTTGACTTTTGGCTTTATTATTTTTATTTGCCATTTTTTCTAGTTCTCTTATCTTTATTATTTCCTTTTTATGCCTAATTTAAATGTATTTTTTTCTTCTATTTCTATCTTATTAATGTGGAGATTTTGATTCTTAATTTTAGACCTTTCCTCTCTATGTATAATTTTAATATTAGTATTTTTATATCATTGAATAATTCAACTATTCTACCTAAGCACATTAATGCAGAAGCAGAAAATCAAATACCACACCTTCTTACTTAGAAATGGGAACTGAACATTGTATACACACAGACAAAAAGATGAGAACGATAAACACTGGGTATTCCAAAAGGTGGGAGGGAGGAAGAATTGATAAAGTACTTACCGAGTACTATGTTCACAACTTGGGTGATGGGTGTATTAGAAGCCTAACCTGCAGCCTTAGGTAATATACCCATGTGGCAAACCTGTGAAAAGAAAGTGCAGGATACATTTACAAAATCTAAAAAAAAAAAAAATGGATATAAAAGAAGGCTTTGGATATCCAGTTATTACTACTAAGTATCTCTTTGAAATGTAATAAAAATAAAATCCATACCTGTGATAAATATTCAAGATTAATTTTATTTTTTAAAGATAATTTTAAAAGGATACATTACATTATTTTGTTCTTCAATTCATGTTTCCTTTCCATCCCCTTCCTTGACCTAATCCACTTTATCTACTCCAGTCTTAACAGTCCACTGTTTCTAAATCAAAGAACACACTGTTGGCTAAGAAGAAAAATGTTTTTATCATAATATAATTTAGAATTATGTGGATGCTTTCATTAAACCCTCATATTTCAAAGGGCAAGAGTGAAAACGAGTTTACCATGTTAGACAACTGAACTCATATCAAATTAGTAAATAATAATCAAAATCGTTTTCTTTCATGGCATCCGCTTTATATTGCTTTGTTAACATTAGAGAAGGAATTTTTGGACAGACAGAACATTACTTCCTTCCCATGGCACATTATTTAGTTAATTCTTGAGCCAGCTCACCATTGTCAGGCTTCGATAGTATGGTCTTAAATCAGATTTTGAGCAGTAGTATTTAGAGGATAATATTCAGCATTTCTAATCCAGTAGGGTTTTTGATCTTTTATGCTCTTCCTTGAATAATGGGCTGCGTGTTGTTAAACAAAACGGCATTCTATTTTGTGTCACTGGCAAAAATCCCTATCTGACTTTGAACTTACAAAAATAGACAGAGTTCCTTTTATTATATACTGTAAGAGAATTTGGAAAATATTTTATAAAATTAACAACCATATTATAAAAAACAATAACTACATTGACTTTATTCTTAGAAACAAGAGAATATTTTGTAATTAGGAATATTAAGAATGTAAGTTCAAAAGGTCACTGTTTTATTGTGTACTATCCAGCTGTTTAGGGTGATTTTCATGAATTTATGTCAATCCTGAAAAGGAAGTATTTGTCAAGACTGTAATAAGTTTTGTGGGAGGCCACTTAAAAGATTCTTATTTTTATAAGACTGGCTAGTCATTTTTTACTAGGAATTAGAGGAGTACACAAAGGAACAAAAATTAAGGTATGAAAGAAACACTGTATCTTTAATTGGTGATAGATATCTATGCCAAAATTTCATACCCATGAAATTATAATTAATGTTTATTGGGTACCTACCATATGCCAGATACTGTACTAAAACCTTTTAATGAATTATCACTTTTTATTTAATCCATATAACAATTCGTTGTGTACTCTTATTATGTCGGCAGTAAGATTTGAATGAGTTAGGTAATTTGCCTAGTTTGTCCAAATGCATGACGAATAAGGATTAAGTGTACCCAGATAAGTCTGACTGCAGAAACCAGATGGATAACCATGTTACCTCTTTATTCTGACTATCTACCTTCAGTTTCATGTGCAAAAAATAGGAATTCGCATATAAATCAGGTCAACTTTACCAAATAGAAAACACAAAATCCCAAACCATTCAGATTATCAGTTTTGATTGTCTCTTTCCTTATGCTGTGCCTTTTTAACATTTCAAAATATAAGCATTTGTTCTCTAATACCATATAAATAAACTAGGAGGTATATAAGCATTTTGAGGAATCATTTCTCCTTAATTTTATCTCTAGTATCTACCAAAGTACTTGGCAAAGACAAGTGTAATCATGAGCCAAATTGTTAAAATATAAATTTCAGAAATATACTTAGACATTCCCACGGTTACAAAAGAGGCATAATGTATAGAGAAATCACAACTAATTAATGAAAAATATTTAAAAATTGGAAAAACTAAATTAAGCTAAATCACAGACTTCCAAAGACATACAATTTATTACACATATATACCATGCTTCCAAATGCAGGTGTGGTGCACATATATCCTATAATTTTATTTCAGATTGAAATATATGCAGATGATAATCTCTTTCACTGAAAGGAAAGCTAATAAGTATTTGCAGAATAATTAAAGTAGGCTAAATGTCTCTCTTAATAACGTATATAAAGCAACTTATATTAAATTATAATTTTCAAAGGAAGACACCTCAACCCTTAAGCATCCATCTGACTGGGGTATATGCTAATTTCCAGAATGGGTCAGATTATCCATCAAAGAGCATTATATATGGGATAAAGTAAATATAGTTCAAAATAATACGTGATAAGGAACAGTCACAATTAATAGCAAAGTTTGAGACTGTGATGAAAATAATAATCAGCGTTTGTCTTGATCAATACGTGTTGAGTGCTAATACAAGTGCTTTAGAGGGATTATCCTATTTGAGCCCTATGATGGATTTTGTGGTAGATATAACATTAATAATTAGGAGTCCTATTTTTGCCAATGGAAGAAATAGACATCTAGAGACGTTAAGTAACTTGCCAGAGTCATACAATTAGGAAACAATAGTCAGGATTTGAAATATATCATATTTCTCTAAAACTTACACACTTCAACCTAAAATATTGTCTAGAATTAAGAGTGTCAATAATACAATGTTATTTAAATTCAAATATTGGAATATGTTACTTCTAAGCAGGTAGTTAGACATCAGAAAATAATCCTGAAACGCTGGAATTCAGGGGACTAGGGGCTTGTCCCAGCTCTGAACAAATTAGCTTTGCCTTATCAGCCAACTCACTTATCCTTTGTGTGCCTCAATTTGCCAATTTTTTTATCAAGAAGGCTGGAGAAGATGCACTAAAACAATTTATTTCTTCTCAAATACTCCAAGTTTGCAAATACCCAGGTACATTATAGGTTGTTTTCTCCTGTATTTGATTCTGCTGCAGGCTTCTCTTCCATCCCTAGTACACTGTGATATTTATATCAGTAAGGATGAAGTCAAAAGTCACTCATGGTGAGAAATTGGATTCATAACTATTGCTAATTCAAATGAAGACAACTCAATGATTCAAGATTGTGCCTGAGAAGACTAAAATAAAAACTTATATTAAATTAGACTTGGGATTTCAGATTTCAGCCAACCCAGGTGCAAAGCTTAAGGGTGGTGATATGATACATCTGTGATGATACATTTTCTATGAAATAAAAATTTTGAAATATACCAAACTATATCTTTTACTTATCATGTAGTAAATAACATTTAAATTTCCTAAGTAGTTTCTTACACTTAATATTAAACAACCCAAAAAGTTAAAGTGACAATTGCAGCAATTCATCAAAAACAATATTATGTAAACAGAAATCTTTTGTAATCTGAAGTTTTGAAAAAAAAAGACACAACGGAACATTTTTAAGATGGCTTAGAAGCAATTTATCCTCTGAAGAAGATATTCTATATGTTGCCAGGGAGGTAAATAGCATTCATATAGTGAATAAAAGTTATTACAGTTTCATTTATGGAATATATCTTATTTTGCTTATTCTTTGATCTCAGTCTACTCATCCCTCTTTCAGAGATCTTAGCCAAATACATATTTGTAAATTTTAGCATCATCCCTGGTAGACATCGATTTTAACATTAGCTAATAGTTATAGTATTCTTGTAACAGAGAAATCAAATGGAATGAATTTATTTCATATACTCAGCTGGGTCTGTTCCTTCTGACTCATGCAGAGAAATAGCCCGACCACCCACCCTGACAAATGCCTGAGGCCCACATGCAGCCTGCAAACATCACTGCCCACCACAGACCATGGAAGCAAGAAGCCTGTTTCCTGTTACTTGCCACCACTCAGCTATGCCCACCCCATGTGTATAGAGGTCCAGAATGCTCAAAACTGTTCTTTTGCTGCTGCAACATTGGAGCTGTCCGTCATCTCAGACACACGCTTTAATAAACCAATAACAAAGGATCAACTTTCTTCTAGGTCTGAATTGAATACTGTGAGGCTAAAGTGTCTTAACTCATTCACGGAGTGGAAAATACTAAACCAAATAAGCCTTACCTAACTACAATGCCCTGCTGCTGCTCATGTCCCTCTATTCGTTTGTACTCATACTCAAAAGAGGTTGTGTTTTTTCCCCTTCATTCAATAAAAATTTTCCTTGATTCTTAGGTAAGTCCATTCCATAATGTACTCCTTAATTGTTCTGAATTTCTTTCAGAGAAAAACTGGAAAAGACATTAAATCATGTTGAAATATTTGACTGACTTTCATCTAGGAAAAAATATAAAGTTAAATCTCTACACTAAAATATAAACAAAATAAAAATAAATTTCAGTAAGACCAAAACATTTACTTTTAAAAACCTGTATCATGTTATATGTATAACTGAGGAATGTAATCATAATTTTGATGTGTAGAACTGAAGGCAATATCAAGTAACCCTCAAAATGTAAATTCAAGAAACAAGATAGTTACGTTAGCCTTCATTAAAATAAAAATGTCTGCATGACAATATATGCTGTAGAGCAAATTAAAAAACAAGTGAAAAGGTTGGGTAAATATTTGCAATACATATTGATATGGTTTGGATTTGTGTCCCTGCCCAAATCTTATGTCAAATTGGAGGAGGGGCCTGGAGGGAGGTGATTAGATCATAGGGGCTGATTTTCCCTTTGCTGTTCTCTTGATAGTGAGTGAGTTCTCACAATATCTGATGGATTAAAAGTGTGTGGCACCTTCCCCCTTGCACTTTCTCTCCAGTCACCATGTGAAGAAGGTCCTTGCTTCCCCTTCTGCCATGATTGTAAGTTTTTCCTGAGGCCTCCCAGTCATACTTCTTATGAAGCCTGTGGAACTGTGAGTCAATTAAAACTTTTTTATTCATAAATTATCCAGTCTCAGGTAGATCTTCATAGCAGTGTGAAAACAGACTAATGCACATACACTAAAGGGTTTACATATAAAATACATTTTAAAAGATCTAAAATTTCACTCCTAAACATAAAAAACTCAATGTAAAGAAGCCAATATATAAATAGATAGTTAACAGCCGATACATAGGAGTGGCCAGTAATCATTTAGAAGACACCCACTCTCACTAATAATTAGGGAAATGCACATTAAAATAGAAACAATTTTTCATTCCCTATATTAACGAAATTTGAAGAAAAGGATGGACACTATCAATTGCTAGTAAAGGTGTCAGAAAACAATTTGAAAGCAATGTTCAACTTATTGAACTAAAAACATAAATTGGCCAGATTTTTAGTAAGAAAATTTGATTTTTAGTAAGAAAATTTGACTTTAAAAAGTTTGTTAAGAACATTAATTATCTAGGGTGTGCATTGCTTGATTGGAGATTCTAAATCTTAAATTTATTTTCCATTATTATCTCTACCTGGTGTTATTTTACACACATACATATACACACAGTTGGGTTTTAATAAATAATTTCTGGATTGAATTCTTTTGTCAAAAACATTTTCCATCCTCCATTTAGATGACATAAAAATGTTATTCTGGATAATATGTTATGTTGATACTTATACCTGTGATTTTCTTGTCACTGAAGCAAAACAGAAACATTTGGAATGCAAATGATTATTGTCTGAGGAATTAACTCTGAAGAACAGAGACCTAGTTTAAGTCATTCCTAAAATAACTCCTAATACAGCATTTGTTATCAAATATTTTTTCTTATCCAATCTCCTTCAATTTCTATGTTTAAATTCCAATATGTACCTTTATTACTCCTACATGCATGTTAGCAAGCATTTATTACATATCTACTATGTTTCATGTATTTTGCTATGAATCACAGAGGAAGAAAAATGGATACAACAAAGCTTAGACCTCAAAAATCTACCTGGGGAGGCAGCATGTGTAAAACAAACATGGATAGAAGGATAAAAGGAGGTAAACACTAAAAGAGGTTAAAAAATAAAAGTTTAGTGAAAGCACAGGAAGGAGAAAGACTAATTCCAACTCTGATGGTTTGAAAAAAATCTCATTGAGGAGTTGGCATTTCTTGTGCACATTACATAAGACTAATACTTAAATATAGTCTGGAAATTGTAGGAAAAAATAGCATCACGTTTCCGTTTTTATAACAAATTTCTCCCTTAAAAAGTTTCAAATAAATACAAATTTTGTAAATTCCTAGAGGAGCTTACAATTTAATGGAATTCTTGAATGAATCCTTGATAAGATGAATAATTGTTCTCTGGTATTTCTTTTCTGAAAATCCAGATTCCTAAATATGAGATAGTAAAATTAAGATAGGCACATATAATGACTAGTTTGATGTTGAATGGTACTATTGAAGGTATTGATTGAGAATTTTTTAAAAATTACTTTTAAGATTAAAGAAAACTTGTTAAAATTACTATGGCACTTAGTGCTTTGTATATGCATTACATTCATCAGAGTAACTAGAAAAAGTGAAACAGTCTACATAAAGTATAAATTACTATTATTATTATTATTATTATTTTGAGACAGGGTCCTGCTGTGTCGCCCAGGCTGGAGTGGAGTCGCGTGGTCTCGGCTCACCGCAACCTTTGCCTCCTGGGTTCAAACGATTCTCCTGCCTCAGCCTTCTGAGTAGCTGGGATTACAGGTGCGTGCCACTACGCCCGGCTAATTAATTATTTTGTAGAGACGGGGTTTCACCATGTTGGTCAGGCTGGTCTTGAACTCCTGACCTCGTGATCCGCCCGCCTCAGTCTCCCAAAGTGCTAGAATTACAGGCGTGTGCCACCATGCCCAGCCAAAGTACCATTATTTTTAATATATCTTTTGGTTATTTGGATTTGTTGATAATGTTCCCTATTCCATGGCTAAATCTTTATGCATAAGTCACCGACACATGTGAAAGGCAAATATTTTATTTAACTCCACAAGTCCTCTGTGCCTTTGCCTCTGACACTTCAACATGTCCCTCCCTGTGGTCTTCTATTTTGCCCTTTCTACCACTCTCCTGCTACATCTCCAAACACATACATAGCATTCCACACCCATGACACCGTGGTCATTTGAAGAAACTCTGTTTTGTTCCGTTTTTCACTTTAAGCCGGTGAGGCCAGATGCAGTGGCTCACGCCTGTAATTCCAACACTTTGGGAGGCCGAGGCGGGCGGATCACGAGGTCAGGAGATTGAGACCATCCTGGCTAACATGGTGAAACTCCATCTCTACTAAAAACACAAAAAAATTAACTGGGCATGGTGGCACGTGCCTGTAGTCCTAGCTACTCGGGAGGCTGAGGCAGGACAATCGCTTGAACCCGGGAGGCGGAGGTTGCAGTGAGCCGGATCAAGGCACTGCACTCCAGCCTAGGTGACAGAGCGAGACTCCGTCTCAAAAGAAAGAAAAAAAAAAAAAGGCAGGAAAAAATAAAATCTGGGCAATAAGTGTATGAGTTTGATTGAGTGGGGACAAACATGGTCAGCTAGTTGAGAGATGAAAGGAGAAGCAGGGCTGTATTGGGGGTGGAAAGTGGTTCAGAGGAAGGAAGAAGGCTGGAGACAATGGCCTAGATAGTTTTTACTGTTATTCAACCACGAAATCTCAATTCAATGGCTACCTCCTCTATGAAGTCCTCCCTGATTGTTCCAGGAATGACTAAGTCTTCTATTTCATTTTCCACCCACCTTTATAAAAGCAAGTATCTTGTTGTTTTATGTTACCAGGACAAAGAAAATCTAATTTTCTTAGCAAGAGAATTCAGCCCCTGCCCTTAAAAGAAATAACGTTTACTAGTAAGTTGCTAGAGTTATGACCTGAGATGATCCTAAGTTGAAGAAATATTCCTAAAGGAAGATTCCTTAGGCCTGGCCACTTTTTTACTATTGTTGAGTGGCAGATGCAAGTTGAGGGCCAGCACAAAATCACGCGAGCCCATAAAGGATGTTAGAGAGGAGGAAGGGAGAAAGTGGGATAAGTAGACAAAGTAGAGAGATAATGGGCCTAGAAAATAAAACAGAATCCTCAGCTGTTAAAGAAGTGATTACAGATACAGAAAAAGAAAACACATTCCATGCCAGAATGCTTCCAGAGTTGCAATTGCTTTGGTGATGATGAAACGGTTGGGACATCTGACATGTTGAGTCCAGTCTCTAAGTAGTTTTATGTTCAATACCAGCTTTCCACATGGGCTCTATACTTGTAATTGCTTATTTACAAACTCTCCTCTTTCAAATGTAAGCCAACTAAGTAAAGTACATGTGGTTTTTTTACTTTAACATCTGCAGTAACTCATATACTACACATAATATTTGTTCAATAAATAGTGGTAGAATGAATATAAAAAGGAATGGTATAAATTGTGCCTAAAACAGAGTGAGAGACTGAGTGAGTTGGTCTGACCTACCAGAGCCAATGCAGACTCTAGACCAGCCAGTGATTCTAGAGTATGTGCCCTGTTGCTCTTACCAGGTTCAAAGGATAGCCTGTAACAGCTAAGTCTTCATTTCCCTTGTTCATTAATCCTGAGAGAGAGAAATAGAGAAAGAAAGAACAAGAAGGAAGCCAGGAAGGAAGGAAAGAAGCAAAGAAGGGAGGAAGGAAGGGAGGGAGGAGGGAAGGAGGGAAGGAAAGAAAGAGAGAGAGAATAAACAAACAAAATATAACAGGGAAGGTATGTCTTTATTGCCTGCCTGAGACTACAAAAAAGCCACTATTTTCTCTAGTCCTTTTCCAAACATTTGTCACCCAATACCAAAATACAAATACTCAAGCAGTTTCTATTATCTGTCACCATGGCTTATCAATTTTGGAAAATATATGGCATAAATTATCATGCATGTTCAGAAAGTCCATATTCTCTATAATAAAGAAACAGAAAGTCTGTCCTCTGTGTGTTTTATTCAACTGATCTGCGGTATCAATACTTCAAAATCCAGAGCTAATATTCAGAAGACTTTTAGTATCCTTGTCATTAAGAAACTCAGAACAAATTACCTATTACAATAAGATTTTAAAAGTTAAGTTCAAGTTATAAACATAGTAAGCCTTGAAAAATTTTACTCTAAAATCATACTGGCATATTAAAAATAAATATATACTCAATATGTATATTTCAAAGTATAACTGTGAGTTTGGATAAAACTGGGGGAAAATAAACGATACATACATATTTAAAATGAAATAATTCTAATTAAAATAGAAATCTTTTATAATATTTATTCTGATTATTACTTCAGATGTTAGTCTCTGAGGAGCTGAGATTTCCTTTTCATTTCTTAGAATGGATCAATCAATTACTATTAGTCTGTCTAAAAGGAAAATGGGAAAAGTATTCCTTAATGCTGTTAATAGAAGAAAAGAATAGTCAATGTTTTAGGGCTATATAATAGAAAATGAGAATATATTTTAGATATATTTTATTTAGACCGGCTGCATTTACTTGTGGTTTTTCATTCTATCCAGCAGGTTATCGTGGTTACATATTTTAAATACTAGAGGAATGCACTTAACTAAGAATGCAGATCAAAGAAAAATATTGTCTACATAGTGGGATGTAAGGATGTTCTCATAAGTAGAAGGCCTCAAAATATCTTTCATCTAGACCAGTGTTAACAGATTTATTAAATTTTAGTATTTTTGGCAAGTACATACATGCTTTGTTTCAGATTATTCAAGTTCAGCTATAGCAGCCCTGACAGTTATTCAAGATTATATTTCCTCTAGACATATTAACTGCCTCCTCTTACATCTATATCTTGACATTTAAGAAATTAATATTTTTATGAATTTTTTAGTTCTTATCAAATACTTTGAAAACAGTTTCTACTAGGTAGGTAGAAAAATGATTCCTGCAAATATAGAATTCTTAAATGACAACTTTTTCTTTCTAGCCTCATACCAGTCTACAGTAGTCATTTTTACCAGAGGGAAAGCGATACAATTTATTAAATAATATATTTATAGCCATAAAATCCCTAGCAATTGTTCAGCTTTCTGATTTTATTGATGAAGAAAATGAACCAGAAAGCTTGAGTCTCTAGAGGAGTGTGTGTGTGTGTGTGTGTGTGTAAATTTTTTAAACATGGGTTATATACATTGTATATATATCATATGTATAATATAGACATGTAGAATATAATATATGGATATATGCATGAATATTTATAACACATATAAATACAAATTTATGGAGACTCAACCTTTTGGGATGTGTTTCTCCATGTATACTTACACACACATATATGTTTGTGTGTTTGTGTGTGTAAACAGAAAGAACGGTAATTCATACCTTCATCTTCTAGAACAGTCCTTTATTTTCACTCAGAATTGCTATATAATCTTAAAATAAACTGCTTTAATGCTGTTGATAGATTTCTCATTAATAGAGCGAATAATTTTCTACCCTTAGTAAAATAACTTTTCAATAGAGTAGTGATTCTTACTTTGGAGCTTAAGTAGCTTCTACAACTAAAAGTTTTACATTTAACTTCCTATGACTTCTCCGGTAGCTTGCACATAATTGAGAATTATATCAATAATTCTGAGCAAATGTTATGTCTGTCTCTGTGTGTTTTTTGAATATTGTCGTGTTTCTGCAGTGAGAAGAAAGGATGAGTTTCTTCTACTGATATTCAGAGGGCTGGTGCCAGTGTTAACTCTAATTTCATCATTTCTAACGGATTGCCACTGTCACTACCCCATATTATTAAGTCATCAACTGAGAAGAGATCTTATTGCCAGCAAATGGCCACGATATAGAATAATCCATACATAGTGGGTTTATCCTGAAGTAATCTTAGAAATATTTTTGGCTGCTGAAGATACTGAATCTTTACCCTGCAATAAACTATGTTAGCTACTCTATTTCTAAACTGCTTGACATACCTCAGAGCAAAGGACTAACCACCTCAATATTCAGATATCAATTTTAAGGGCAGATTTTACATGATGACATGCAGGCTGCAAAATGTGAAGACATTTATTTTACCAAAGTTTGAAATTTATCTTGTATTTGGGCTTTAAATTATAATTTTACATTTTAAAAAAAATCTGCATTAAACATTTTCATGTACATAGTAGGCACATACTAGGAATTAAAATCGTGGTAAATAAATTTAATTGAACACACTTTGTGTTACTCTTTCTGTGAAATCCTTGGAGAATGTTATGCTTCCATTAAGCATTAGTGCTGGTACCTTGAAAGGTTACAGTTGAAATAATATTTTGAAAGAAAACATCCAGGTATTCAGAATGAGCCAAAATGCTTTTGTCAGTCAGGTGGGACTCAGACTGAAATTCTTTGTCCACAACATGACACTACCAAAACCAAAGCTCATGGTGTGGACAGCCAATTAAGATTTAAGTTGGCCCAGGAGAAAAGACAAAACTCTTTAACTTGCAGGATAATCCATTCCATTTATTGCTTATGAAGAACTACAATGATTTGCCTAATATAAACAACATAAACATTGAAAATATTATCTATTTTAATAGAAATGTTGCAATACAAACATAATTTATATCTGATGAACATGATGCAGTTTCTTAGCATAAGTAGCTCTTATATAAAGCCTGACAAACAGGAGTGAGACACTAAGTGACCATGTTCAAGCTTGTCTTGTAACCAAACAAATCATCCAAAGAAGTGCTATCTTTCTCTACCTCATTGAAGGGGGTATAAATATGATGGTCTTTAGTACACTCATGTGGATATGTAGTGGAAACATTTGCACATATCTAGCCTACTTTAGATTCCTTTATGACTTCGTGTTACTAGAAAACAACACAAAAAAACTAGAGGTGCAGTTAAGAAACTGAATTAATCAAAACTTTTTCTCTATTCTCTCTTCTCTCTCTCTCTCTCTGTCTCTCTCTCTCTTTCTCCTTTCTTGCTTTAACTGATCTTTTTGTGGTCACAGATGTTACTAATGATGCATAAATTGCTGGACCCAATGTAAAAAATATCTCACAAAAGAAATTCTATTCTTTTAGTGTTATTGCCAGATATAAATTGATTCCATGCTATCTGGCCATCATTCTTCTTGATTCTGTTTCTGTCAGCCCAGAAATGTATTCTCTTGCATTGACATTTGATGTTTTAGTTCCTCTCACTATTTAATATAACATAAATTATTTTATTGTGGGGAGGGGGTGAGACAGAAGGTAGGTTTACCTAAATTCTCAGAAAATTAAAAATAGGAAATGATCATTTAAATGCCTCACTTTGCTTTATTTTTAAATTTGTCTATATTTTAACTCATTTCTAATAGTCCAGTGTGATCTGACTTTTAAAATATACTTTAAAATATATCTTGATAATTAACAGATATTAAATGTTCAGATAGTATTTTTTAAAATTATAATTACAAGAAAATTGTCACAAAGTCTTCTCAAAACTAATATTTCACCTGATGAGCATTCCCTAAATAATTTTTAGATTACAAAGTGATTACAACTGACTTGATACTTAAGCAAAATTCTAGTAAGTATGTCTACTCCCTGAATGTTTCCATGCAATAGATTCCTTTCTCATGAGTCATACATTTTGGGCATCCTACTGAAAGATAAGTTACAAAAACTTTTTAAGTGGTTAATTTGTCATTTTTATGTATGTATTTTAAATAGGTTGAAACCAAGAAAAAAACTGTTAAAATATAAGATATTGGGTATGCACCCTTATTTATTTATTCACTGTGGGCCGGGCACGGTGGCTCACGCTTGTAATCCCAGCACTTTGGGAGGCCGAGGCGGGCCGATCACGAGGTCAGGAGATCGAGACCACGGTGAAACCCCGTCTCTACTAAAAAATACAAAAAATTAGCCAGGCATGGTGGCAGGCCCCTGTAGTCCCAGCCACTCGGAGAGGCTGAGGCAGGAGAATGGCGTGAACCCGGGAGGTGGAGCTTGCAGTGAGCCAAGATTGCACCACTGCACTCCAGCCTGGGTGACAGAGCGAGTAAAAAAAAAAAAAAAAAAGTCATATAAACTTTTCTTTTAAGAGAATCCCATTCTCTAATAATTCTTGGAATTCTTATTTGCTTTGCAAATCCATGTTGGATGTCACTGAGTCCACAGATGGCATCTGGCCTCCAATGCACTTTGCCCTGGGGTCACTTCTTGCTGGCCCCTGGTCAGGATTCCTAGGGCTCCTGCTGTTTATGCTATGAACACTTTTCTCTATGCACTGACATGATAGCAACAGCTGAATAGTATTCATTATTTTTTATGGCTCAATAGTACTAATGGCTGAATTATATATATGTACCACATTTTCTTAATTCATTTATCCATTGATGGACACTAGGTTGCTTCCAAATCTTAGCTACTATAAATAGTGCTGCAACAAACATAGGAGTGTAGCTATCTCTTTGATATACTGATTTCCTTACTTTTGGGTAAATATCCAGCAGTGTGATTGCTAGATCATATGGTAGCTCAATTTTTAGTTTTTTGAGGAAGCTCTAAACTGTTCTTCATAGTGGTTGTATTAATCTACATTCCAACCAACAGTGTACAAGGGTTTCCTTTTCTCCACAACCTTGCCAGCATTTATTATTGCCTGTCTTTTAAATATAAACCATTTTAACTGGGGTGAGATGATGTCACATTGTAGTTTTGATTTGTATTTATCTGATGATCAATGATGTTGAGCTCCTTTTCATATGTCTGTTTGCCATTTGTATCTTTTCTTTTGAGAAATGTCTATGCAAATCTTTTGCCCATAATTTTAATCAATTATTAGATTTTTTTCCTAATAAACATGTATGAGCTCCTTATATATTCAGGTTATTAATCCTTTGTCAGATGAGAGTTTGCAAATATTTTCTTCCATTCTGTGGGCTGTCTCTTTGCTTTGTTGTTTGTTTCCTTTGTTGTGCAGATGTTTTTTAACTTGATATAATCCCATTTGTCCATTTTTCTTTGGTTGTCTGTGCTTGTAGGGTATTGTTTAATAAATTTTTGCCCAGGCGAGTGTTCTGGTGATTTTCCCCAATGTTTTCTTGTAGTAGTTTCATAGTTTGTGGACTTAGATTTAAATCTTTAACCCATTTTGATATGATTTCTGTATATGGTGAGAGATAGGGGTCTAGTTTCATAATTCTGTATATGAATATTCAGTTTCCCCACCACGATTTATTGAAGATATTATCTTTCCTCCAGTGTATGGTCTTGGCACTTTTCTTGAAAATGAGATCACTGCAGGTGGGCAGATTTGTTTTTGGGTTCTCTATTCTGTTCCATTGGTCTACATGTTTGTTTTTATGCCAGTACCATGCTGTTTTGGTTACTATAGCTCTGTAGGACATTTTGAAGTGAGTTAATGTGGTTCCTCCAGTTTGGTTCTTTTTGCTTAGAATGCCTTTGGATAGGCTATTCTAGGTCTTTTGTGGTTCCATATAAATCTTAGGATTTTGTTTTTCATTTCTGTAGAGTGTCATTGGTATTTTTATAGGGATTGCATTGAATCTGTAGATTGTTTTGGGTAGGATGGACATTTTAACAATATTAATTATTCTGATACATAAACATGAAAAACTTTTCCATTTTTTGTTGTCCTTTTCAATTTCTTTTATATAGTTTTCATTATAGAGATCTTTCACTTCTTTGGTTAATTCCTAGGTAGTTAATTTTCTGGGTGGCTATTGTAAATGGGATTGCTTTTTAAATTTATTTTACACATTGTTCACATGGATCCTTATCTTTCACCATATATATGACACCACAAACCATAAAAATCCTAAAATAAAATGTAAAAAATACTGTTCTCAATATCAACCTTGGTAAAGAGGTTTTGGCTAAGTCCTCAAAGGTAATTGTAACAAAAACAAAAGTTGACAAATGGGGCCTCATTAAAGTAAAGAGCTTCTGCACAGCAAAAGAAAGTATCAACAGAGAAAATAGACAACCTACAGAGTGGTAGAAAATATTGGCAAACTATGCATCTGACAAAGGTCCAATATACATAATCTATAAGGAACTTAAACCAACAAACAAAAAAAACAAATAACCCCATTAAAAATAGGCAAAAAAAACATGAACAGAAACTTCTCAAAAGAAGATATAGAAGTAGCCAAAAAAATATAAAAAAAAGTTCATCATCACTAATTGTAAGAGAAATGCAAATCAAAACTACAGTGAGATACTATCTCACACCAGTCAGAATGGCTATTATTAAAAAGTCAAAAAGCAACAGATTCTGGGGAGGCTGCATAGAAAAGAGAATGCTTATACACTGTTGGTGGGAATGTAAATTAGTTCAGCCATTGTGGAAAGCAGTTTGGAGGTTTCTCAAGGAACTTAAAACAGAGCTACCATTCTACCAAGTAATCCCATTACTGGGCATATACCCAAAGGAATATAAATCATTCTACCAAAAAACACATGCACTTGTATGTTCTTCACTGTGTTATTCACAGTAGCAAGGACATGGAATATACCTAGATGCTCATCAATAGTAGATTGGATAAAGAAAATGTGATACATATATACTATGGAATATGACACAGTCATAAAAAAGAAGAAAATCATGGTGTGTTTGTGTGGCCACATGGATACAGCTGAAGAACATAATCTTAAGCAAATTAATGCAGGAACAGAAAACCAAACACCACATGATCTCACTTATACGAGGGTGCTAAATATTGAGGACATATGGACATAAACATGGCAGCAGTAGGTACTGTGGACTACCAGAGCAAGGAGGAGGGAGCATGGGTTTAAAAATTACCTATTGGGTATTATATTTACTACCTGGGTGACAGGATCCATCCTCCAAACCTCAGCATCACGTAATTTATCCATGCAACAAACCTGCGCATGTATCTCCTGTATCTAAAATAAAAGTTGAAATAAAAAAAAATACATGACAGATCACATGATTTTGTGTAAAAGTGGCTAATTAAGAAAACAAAAAGCAACTTTTACAAGTGTCTGAGTTAAATAAAGTGACCCAGTAAAAGTTCTGACAATTCATAAAAGATAATAAGATCATATTGAATCACAAAGACTTCCTTCTTCCCCCACCCATCCATGCTGTCTGAGGGCATTAAAGTAAGACATAAGGTGCTTATACTCTTTTTTTTTTTGAGACGGAGTCTCGCTCTGTCGCCCAGGCTGGAGTGCAGTGGCACAATCTCGGCTCACTGCAAGCTCCGCCTCCCGGGTTCATGCCATTCTCCTGCCTCAGCCTCTCCGAGTAGCTGGGACTACAGGCGCCTGCCACCACGCCTGGCTAATTTTTTGTATTTTTTAGTAGAGACGGGGTTTCACCGTGGTCTCGATCTCCTGACCTCGTGATCGGCCCGCCTCGGCCTCCCAAAGTGCTGGGATTACAAGTGTGAGCCACTGTACCTGGCCAAGGTGCTTATACTCTTCTAAAAAATTATGCTTAACCAAGGATACTCACATTTTGGTTAGAAAGAGATAGCTCAAGGTTATGCTAAGTAAAATAGTGTATGTGCTACATGTGTAAAAATTGCCAAAGGCAATAAATATAAAATACATTTGTTTATCCATCTACTTTTAGTCTCAGATTTAGCACCAATGTGTGTCCTCCATTGGATAAAGTTTTCAGAAAAAACTCCTCAAAAATGCTCTCAAACATTGTACTTTGGCATTGAAGCCTTCTTAATTAGAGGTCTTTAACAGAAAGCAAGGATGTGAGTCCCTTACCCATCATTATTGATAAGAATAAGGTACCAAAGGGCATCAAAAAGGAAGCATATTAGACGATATGCACTTGTTCCTTCATACATGCACTTAAAAGTTTAAAGATATCAAATTAATCTATATAAATGATATAGAATTCTATATCATTATGTTGAAATTAAAATGTAATTTTTTGGTGGGTGATCTTTGGTTGACTTAAAAATTTTATATGTAACTAAACATGTCAAGAATAAGCAGGGATTTTTTGAACAAGCTCTATTAGATAAAACATATAAACTTATCATAATTAAATCTATATTGGTACAGGGATAGGCAGATCAAGAGTACAGAATAGAAAGTACATACTTAACATGTGTAAAAAATAAAACTTTTCGTGGGCAATGTATTAGTCCATTCTCATGCTGCTAATAAAGACATACCCAAGACTGGGTAATTTTTAAAGGAAAGAGGTTTAATGGACTCACAGTTCCACATCACTGGAGAGGCCTCACAATCAGGGTAGAAGATGAAGGAAGAGCAAAAGAACGTCTTACATGGCACCAGGTGAGAGAGCTTCTGTAGGGGAACTCCCCTTTATAAAACCATAAGATCTCATGAGACTTATTCACTATCATGAGAAAAGCATGGGAAAGACCTGCCCCCATGATTCAATTACCGCTCACCAGGTTCCTCCCAAGACCTCCCATGGGAATTATGGGAGCTACAATTCAAGATGAGATTTGGTACATAGCCAAACTATATCAGATGAAAATAATACTGTATGGACAGTCAAAAAAATTCATGAAAATCTAGAAAATGCATTTGTTGCCTATATCTCTTCTCAACTAAACTGAGTTGCTTATAATCACCCTATCCACCTAGTATGCCTTTCCAGCTCTCATTAACTCAATACAATTATGCTTCCATTTCCACCATTCCTCCAAAACTTGTCTTACCTTGACTGCCAATCTGCTCTATATTTTCAAATTCAGTGGTCACCTTTTAGTCCTTACTGTGTTTGATCTCTCAGCAGCAATTGACAATTGATCATTTCTACTTCTTCAAAACTTTTTTTTTATTTGTGTGATTCCACATTCTCTAATGTTTCTCCCATTATGGGGAGTTATCCTTGACTCCTCTTATTTCCCAGATAGCATCCATCAGCAAATCCTCTATATCAATGGTCCCCAACTTTTTCGGCACCAGGGACTGGTTTTGTGGAAGACAACTTTTTCAGAGACTGGGATGGGTGGGATGATTTCAGGATGATACAAGCATATTTCATTTATTGTGCACTTTATTGCTATTATTATTACATTGTAAGACAATGAAATAATTATACAACGCACAGTAATGTAGAATCAGTGGGAGCCCTGAGCTTGTTTTCCTGCAACTAGATGGTTCCATCTGGTGTAAGGAGAGACAGTGACAGATCATCAGGCATTAGATTCTCATAAGGAGTGTACAACCCAGATCCCTTATGTGTGCAGTTCACAATACGGTTTGTGCTGCTATAAGAATCTAATGCTGGTGGAGCCAAGATGGTTGAATAGGAACAGCTCTGGTCTACAGCCCCGAGCGTGAGCGACACAGAAGACGGGTGATTTCTGCATTTCTGTTTGAGGTACTAGGTTCATCTCGCTAGGGAGTGCCAAACAGTGGGTGCAGGAGAGTTGGTGCAGTGCACTGTGCCCGAGCCGAAGCAGGGCGAGGCATTGCCTCACTCAGGAAGCACAAGGGGTCAGGGAGTTCCCTTTCCTAGTCAAAGAAAGGGGTAACAGACGGCACCTGGAAAATCGGGTCAGTCCCACCCTAATACTGCACATTTCCAATGGGCTTGGAAAACGGCACACCAGGACATTGTGTCCCGCACCTGGCTTGGAGGGTCCTATGCCCATGGAGTCTCGCTGATTGCTAGCACAGCAGTCTGATATCAAACTGCAAAGTGGCAGTGAGGCTGGGGGAGGGGCACCCACCATTGCCCAGGCTTACTTAGGTAAACAAAGCAGCCAGGAAGCTCGAACGGGGTGGAGCCCACCACAGCTCAAGGAGGCCTGCCTGCCTCTGTAGGCTCCACCTCTGGGGGCAGGGCACAGACAAACAAAAATTCAGCACGAACCTCTGCAGACTTAAATGTCCCTGTCTGACAGCTTTGAAGAGAGTAGTGGTTCTCCCAGCACGCAGATGGAGATCTGAGAATGGACAGACTGCCTCCTAAAGTGGGTCCCTGACCCCCGAGCAGCCTAACTGGGAGGCACCCCCCAGTAGGGACAGACTGACACCTCACTCCGCCAGGTACTCCTCTGAGACAAAACTCCCAAAGGAACTATCAGAAAGTTGAATTTGAGGTCTCACGAAAATCAGCTGTTCTGCAGCCACCGCTGCTGACACCCAGCCAAACAGGGTCTGGAGTGGACATCTAGCAAACTCCAACAGACCTGCAGTTGAGGGTACTGTCTGGTAGAAGGAAAACTAACAAACAGAAAGGACATCCACACCAAAAACCCATCTGTACAGCACCATCATCAAAGACCAAAAGTAGATAAAACCACAAAGATGGGGAAAAAACAGAGCAGAGAAACTGGAAACTCTAAAAAACAGAGCACCTCTCCTCCTCCAAAGAAACGCAGTTCCTCACCAGCAACAGAACAAAGCTGGATGGAGGATGACTTTGACGAGTTGAGAGAAGAAGGCTTCAGATGATCAAACTACTCCGAGCTACAGGAGGAAATTCAAAACCATAGCAAAGAAGTTAAAAACTTTGAAAAAAAACTAGACGAATGGATAACTAGAATAACCAATGAAGAGAAGGGCTAAAAGGAGCTAATGGACCTGAAAGCCAAGTTTCGAGAACTACGTGAAGATTGCAGAAGCCTCAGTAGCCGACGCAATCAACTGGAAGAAAGGGTATCAGTGATGGAAGATGAATGAAATGAAGCGAGAAGGGAAGTTTAGAGAAAAAAGAATAAAAAGAAATGAACAAAGCCTCCAAGAAATTTGGGACTATGTGAAAAGACCAAACCTACGTCTGATTGGCATACCTGAAAGTGACAGGGAGAATGGAACCAAGTTGGAAAACACTTTGCAAGATATTATCCAGGAGAACTTCCCCAATCTAGCAAGGCAGGCCAACAGTCAGATTCAGGAAATACAGAGAATGCCACAAAGATACTCCTCGAGAAGAGCAACTCCAAGACACATAATTGTCAGATTCACCAAAGTTGAAATGAAGGAAAAAATGTTAAGGGCAGCCAGAGAGAAAGGTCAGGTTACCCACAAAGGGAAGCCCATCAGACTAACAGCTGATCTCTCGGCAGAAACTCTACAAGCCAGAAGAGAGTGGGGGCCGATGTTCAACATTCTTAAAGAAAAGAATTTTCAAACCAGAATTTCATATCCAGCCAAACGAAGCTTCATAAGTGAAGGAGAAATAAAATACTTTACAGACAAGCAAACGCTGAGTGATTTTGTCACCACCAGGCCTGCCCTAAAAGAGCTCCTGAAGGAAGCACTAAACATGGAAAGGAACAACCGGTACCAGCCACTGCAAAAACATGCCAAATTGTAAAGACCATCAAGGCTAGGAAGAAACTGCATCAACTAACGAGCAAAATAACCAGCTAACATCATAATGACACGATCAGATTCACACATAACAATATTAACTTTAAATGTAAATGGGCTAAATGCTCCAATTAAAAGACATAGACTGGAAAACTGGATAAGGAGTCAAGACCCATCAGTGTGCTGTATTCAGGAAATCCATCTCACGTGCAGAGACACACATAGACTCAAAATAAAGGGATGGAGGAAGACCTATCAAGCAAATGGAAAACAAAAAAAGGCAGGGGTTGGAATCCTAGTCTCTGATAAAATAGACTTTAAACCAACAAAGATCAAAAGAGACAAAGAAGGCCATTACATAAGGGTAAAGGGATCAATTCAACAAGAAGAGCTAACTATCCTAAATATATATGCACCCAATACAGGAGCATCCAGATTCATAAAGCAAGTCCTGAGTGAGCTACAAAGGGACTTAAACTCCCACACAATAATAATGGGAGATTTTAACACCCCACTGTCAACATTAGACAGATCAACGAGACAGAAAGTTAACAAGGATATCCAGGAATTGAACTCAGCTCTGCACAAAGTGGACCTAATAGACATCTACAGAACTCTACACCCCAAATCAATAGAATATACATTTTTTTCAGGACCACACCACACCTATTCCAAAATTGACCACATAGTTGGAAGTAAAGCTCTCCTCAGCAAATGTAAAAGAACAGAAATTATAACAAACTGTCTCTCAGACCACAGTGCAATCAAACTAGAACTCAGGGTTAAGAAACTCACTCAAAACCACTCAACTACATGGAAACTGAACAACCTGCTCCTGAATGACTACTGGGTACATAATGAAATGAAGGCAGAAATAAAGATGTTCTTTGAAACCAACGAGAACAAAGACACAACATACCAGAATCTCTGGGACACATTCAAAGCAGTGTGTAGAGGGAAATTTATAGCACTAAATGCCCACAAGAGAAAGCAGGAGAGATCCAAAACTGACACCCTAACATCACAATTAAAAGAACTAGAAAAGCAAGAGCAAACACATTCAAAAGCTAGCAGAAGGCTAGAAATAACTAAAATCAGAGCAGAACTGGAGGAAATAGAGAGAAAAAAACCCTTCAAAAAATTAATGAATCCAGGAGCTGGTTTTTTGAAAAGATCAACAAAATTGATAGACCACTAGCAAGACTAATAAAGAAGAAAAGAGAGAAGAATCAAATAGATGCAATAAAAAATGAAAAAGGGGATATCACCACTGATCTCACAGAAGTACAATCTACCATCAGAGAATACTACAAACACCTCTGTGAAATAAACTAGAAAATCTAGAAGAAATGGATAAATTCCTCGACAAATACACCCTCCCAAGACTAAACCAGGAAGAAGTTGAATCTCTGAATAGACCAATAATAGGCTTTGAAATTGTGGCAATAATCAATAGCTTACCAACCAAAAAGAGTCCAGGACCTGATGGATTCACAGCCGAATTCTACCAGAGGTACAAGGAGGAACTGGTACCATTCCTTCTGAAACTATTCCAATCGATAGAAAAAGAGGGAATCCTCCCTAACACATTTTATGAGGCCAGCATCATCCTCATACCAAAGCCTGGCGGAGACATAACCAAAAAAGAGAATTTCAGACCAATATCCTTGATGAACATTGATGCAAAAATCCTCAATAAAATACTGGCAAACCGAATCCAGCAGCACATCAAAGAGCTTATACACCATGATCAAGTGGGCTTCATCCCTGGGATGCAAGGCTGGTTCAACATATGCAAATCAATAAATGTAATCCAGCATATAAACAGAACCAAAGACAAAAACCACATGATTATCTCAATAGATGCAGAAAAGGCCTTTGACAAAATTCAACAACCCTTCATGCTAAAAACTCTCAATAATTTAGGTATTGATGGGATGTATCTCAAAATAATAAGAGCTATCTATGACAAACCCACAGCAAATATCACACAGAATGGACAAAAACTGGAAGCATTCCCTTTGAAAACTGTCACAAGACAGGGATGCCCTTTCTCACCACTCCTATTTAACATAGTGCTGGAAGTTCTGGCCAGGGCAATCAGGCAGGAGAAGGAAATAAAGGGTATTCAATTAGGAAAAGAGGAAGTCAAATTGTCCCTGTTTGCAGATGACATGATTATATATCTAGAAAACCCCATCATCTCAGCCCAAAATCTCCTTAAGCTGATTAGCAACTTCAGCAAAGTCTCAGGATACAAAATCTATGTACAAAAATCACAAGCATTCTTGTACACCAATCACAGGCAAACAGAGAGCCAAATCATGAGTGAACTCCCATTCACAATTGTTTCAAAGAGAATAAAATACCTAGGAATCCAACTTACAAGGGATGTGAAGGACCTCTTCAAGGAGAACTACAAACCGCTGCTCAATGAAATAAAAGAGGATGCAAACAAATGGAAGAACATTCCATGCTCATGGGTTGGAAGAATCAATATCATGAAAATGGCCATATTGCCCAAGGTAATTTATAGATTCAATGCCATCCCCATCAAACTACCAATGACTTTCTTCACAGAATTGGAAAAAACTACTTTAAAGCTCATATGGAACCAAAAAAGAGCCCGCATCGCCAAGTCAATCCTAAGCCAAAAGAACAAAGCTGGAGGCATCACGCTACCTGACTTCAAACTATACTACAAGGCTACAGTAACCAAAACAGCATGGTACTGGTACCACAACAGAGACATAGATCAATGGAACAGAACAGAGCCCTCAGAAATGATGCCGTGTATCTACAACTGTCTGATCTTTGACAAACCTGACAAAAACAAGCAATGGGGAAAGGATTCCCTATTTAATAAATGGTGCTGGGAAAACTGGCTAGCCGCATGTAGAAAGCTGATCCCTTCCTTACACCTTATACAAAAATTAATTCAAGATGGATTAAAGACTTAAATGTTAGACCTAAAACCATAAAAATCCTAGAAGAAAACCCAGGCAATACCATTCAGGACATAGGCATGGGCAAGGACTTCATGTCTACAACACCAAAAGCAATGGCAACAAAAGCCAAAATTGACAAATGGGATCTAATTAAACTAAAGAGCTTCTGCACAGCAAAAGAAACTACCATCAGAGTGAACAGGCAATCTACAGAAAGGGAGAAAATTTTTGCAACCTACTCATCTGACAAAGGGCTAATATCCAGAATCTACAATGAACTCAAACAAATTTACAAGAAACAAACAAACAACCCCATTAAAAAGTAGGCGAAGGACATGAACAGACACTTCTCAAAAGAAGACATTTATGCAGCCAAAAACCACATGAAAAAATGCTCATCATCACTGGCCATCAGAGAAATGCAAATCAAAACCACAATGAGATACCATCTCACACCAGTTAGAATGGCCATCATTAAAAAATCAGGAAACAACAGGTGCTGGAGAGGATGTGGAGAAATAGGAACACTTTTACACTGTTGGTGGGACTGTAAACTAGTTCAACCATTGTGGAAGTCAGTGTGGCGATTCCTCAAGGATCTAGAACTACAAATACCATTTGACCCAGCCATCCCATTACTGGGTATATACCCAAAGGACTATAAATCATGCTGCTATAAAGACACATGCACACGTATGTTTATTGTGGCACTATTCACAATAGCAAAGACTTGGAACCAACCCAAATGTCCAACAAGGATAGACTGGATTAAGAAAATGTGGCACATATACACCATGGAATACTATGCAGCCATAAAAAATGATGAGTTCATGTCCTTTGTAGGGACCTGGATGAAACTGGAAAGCATCATTCTCAGTAAACTATCGCAAGGAAAAAAAACCAAACACGGCATGTTCTCACTCGTAGGTGGGAATTGAACAATGAGAACTCACAGACACAGGAAGGGGAACATCACACTCCGGGGACTGTTGTGGGGTCGGGGGAGGGGGGAGGGACAGCATTAGGAGAGATGCCTAATGCTAAATGATGAGTTAATGGGTGCAGCAAACCAACATGGCACATGGATACATATGTAACAAACCTGCACATTGTGCACATGTACCCTAAAATCTAAAGTATAAAAAAAAAAAAAAAGAACCTAATGCTGGCCAGGTGTGGTGGCTCACTCTTGTAATCCCAGCACTTTGGGAGGCCAAAGTGGGTGGATCCCGAGGTCAAGGGATCGAAACCATCCTGGCCAACATGGTGAAACCTCGTCTGTACTAAAAATACAAAAATTAGCTGGGTGTGGTGGCACGTGCCTGTAGTCCCAGCTACTTGGGAGGCTGAGTCAGGAGAATCACTTGAACCTGGTAGGTGGAGGTTGCAATGAGCCAAGATGGTGCCACTGCACTCTAGCCTTGAGACAGAGTGAGACTCTGTTAAAAAAAAAAAAAAAAAAGAAAAGAAAAGAAAAAAGAAAAAACACCTAATGCTGTGGCTGATCTGAAAAGAGACGGAGCTCAGGAATTAATGTGAGTGATGGAGTGTGACTCTAAATACAGGTGAAGCTTTGCCTGTTCTCCTTCCACTCTCCTACTGCTGAGCCACCCAGTTCCTAACAGACCACAGACTGGTAGGTGGTGGGGAACCCTGCCCTACATGAACAGTGAACACTGAAAAGAGGTATCAGTTCACTTCTCTCCATGTCCACATCCTCCTCCAAGTTATCATCTTCGAATGAACTATACTGTAGTCACCTAACTTGTCTCCGTGCTTTTGCTCTTGCCTGCTAATTATCCTCCCAGACTTCCTCCTTCCTCAACAAACCAATTACCCACACTACAGTGTGTGAGCGTTATAAATCAGATTTCTTATTTTTCTGCTTAAAAGTCTTCAATGTCTCCTCATCTCACATGTAATATAATTCAAACTCCACACCCAGCTTAAATGATCTGGCCCCTTCCTTCCGTGTGAACTTGATATAGTTCTCCTAACAGTTCACTGCAAATTATGCATGCCTTCTTTCTGTTCTTTAAGCATACTGTGCTCATTTCTGTTTTTGGGCCTACAAGATATGACCCATAAATAATCTAAAGCCCTGTTAGCAAAGGCCCCAGAAATCTCTAGGTAATTGACCTTTTTTCTATTTTTTTCGAGAATAAATTCAGGAAAGTCCTTAGGCCTGGGTGTCCTGGGGCAACTGAGAGTGGTAAATGAGAACCATATGAATGCTTGTTTAGTCTTATTATGTACCAATGAATATATTATTTGATCCTTTCTAAATCTGAGAAAGTCTGTTATCCTTACAAATGAAAGGTAAATTTAAAACCCAGATAAGATTCTGGGTATAATAACGTTCAGATTCACAAATTTTTCTTAAATTTCCCGTATGTACCATTCTAATGGCACTTATTATTATAAGGAATTTTAAGGCTATTTTCTTCAATTATTATTATTAAATTTAAATATAGCTTACATGTTTTGAAAGTGAAAATATTTTTCAAGGTTTTTAACAAAGAGTAGAAATGAAAACCATTTCTCATCTTCTATTTATACTGCTTCAGAAACAATATCCATAATGCAAAATGTTATATAGCTTCCATAACTATAAATAGCATTTATTTTGTTTTTGACTTTCAATTGTAAATTTCATTTATTTACCACTATGAAAGACAGAAATTTGGTTCTCTTTCACTTTCTTCTGCTTCCCCATCTTTCCTAAGTACTCTTTTTCCCAATGTTTTTAAATTGTACTTATGATTAGCTCAATAGATAGTTCAGTACATTATCATTAAGCATGTACTATGATTACATAATTATATATATTGTAGTTTTCAGTTTAATTTTATCTATATCTTCTATGATTTCAGTCCTAAATTTCTTATCAATATTTAAAAATCTGTCTCAATACATCAAAATAAATCACGCATTCTATTCAATCTTCTGAAATAAATTCCTCCTATAGCCTTTTGATGTATTCTATTCTAGGTTGTTTTCCCTCTATGCTCAATATAAGTTGTCATACTGACAACTCCATTGATCATAATTTGGGAGGTTCTCTTTACCTCTCCCTTTTGCTGAATATGCTGTTTTTCCTGTATCCTATGTAATTCTATTTGATTTACTCATTTAAGTTTGTGGAGAATATTCTCCAAAGGCTTCCTGAGAATGGATATAAAAAAGACAAATAGTTAGAGTCCTTGTATGTTGCATTTATATGTACTTTACTTTCTAACATGGTGGATCATTCAGCTAATTTTAGGTTATAGGTTGAAAAACTTCCCAGACAACCTCCACAACAATGTATAAGATACAGCTCTTTTAGCTACCAGGGTGCTGTTAGGAATCCTGCTGTCATTCAATCTCTGGACTCATCTGTAACCATTTTCCCCTCTCCTGGAAGTTTTTAGGGTCTCCTTTTTGTCACTGGTCTTCTGAAATTTCACAATAAGGTACCTTACTTTGAGCTTGTTTTTAATAGTTCGAGCTTGTTTTTAATTCATTATGTGCAGAATTCCTCCAGCTTGTTCAAATTTATGTCTTCGTGACTGGGAGATGTTGAAATTGTAAGGTGTTCTGCCCTCTGTTCTCTTACATGTAAACTCCTACTTATAACTTCTGTGTTGAACTTTGTAAACTGGGCCACTGATATCCTCACATTTTATATCTTATTTTTCATCAGTTTGTAATTTTCCTCTGCTTTAAAAGAGATGTTCCCAATTTTCTCTTCCAACTCTCTGACAGTTATTTTTCTTTTATTAATAATGTCCATGAACTTTTCTATTCTTCAGATTATTGTGTTTTAAAGCATTTTATTTTTGTTTCATAAATATATCATTTTTATCTCAAAGCACAAACTTAAAATTTAGATATTTTCAGATGTAAAAATATAGAAAGATTATTGATTTAAAGTTATCTTCTCCTTTCTTAGACTCTGTTTTTTCAGTTTTTTTTATTGTTGATTTGGATTTCTGCCTTCTATGTAAAATGTATGATGATTTGTTCATATTTAAGATTATGACACAGTACGGTTCTTTTTGGGTTGTAGTTTCAATGGGTAGCCCACAAAACCATATCTTAAGTTATATCCTCTTAGGTTCTTTAAAAGTATCTTCTGGATATATTCTAGACCTACCTGAGAGTGTACTGGTAAATGAATTATAAGAATAGGGTGGGGGAAAACTCATTAATCTAGATAAACATTCAATTTATTTCTCTATTTCAGCACAGCATATATACCTCTGCTCATAAACATGTTTTATGGCCTCCAGTCCAGATATTCTGGGTTTTACGATTTCTAGAAAAGTAAATCTTCAGTGTACCAGGTGGAATAGAAGCAGTCAACTGGTTTCCCAAATGTGGGAAGAAGTGATCATTTTTTCCAACACTTCCATTCTTACTTCCATTATTACTGATTAGTGATGTTTTGGGAGTGGAATCTGAGTTTTAAATCTGATTGCCTCTTAGCTTTTCTGTCTTCCTACTTAGGATTCAGCTTCCTTAGATCAGGGAAGATCCATCACCTTGTTTTCTTTGTAATTAAAAATTCTGTTATGTTGTGTCTGGGTGTGAATGGCTATCTTGTAGTTTACCTGAAATTTAACAATCCTTCTTTTTAATATCCCTGTTTTTATTCCATTAGTACACACATTTTATTTTAGTAAATCACTTTTCATACTGCCTCTCAAATTTCTCTATATTTTTCAACTTTCATATTTTATATCTAAATATTTTTCTGCTTCTAACTCAATTCCTTGAAGATATTTTTCGATATCACTGAATTGATTTTATTAACAAGTAATTTTGCTACTTAATATGTCTAATTTATATGTTAACCCCAGTATTTTTTAAATTAATTTCCAAGGTCTTGCATAATTCTTCCTTATCAATCTAATTTCTCATCTTATTCAGGGAGATAAACTCTGTGCCCACAGACAAGGTATGACTATAATTATTGACTTTGTTACTTCATTTGTGTAATGATCAAATTTCTTTCTCAGGATAAGTTGAAGAGAATGTTAAAGAACTTTCAGCTAAATTTCTAATGTTTAACAAGCATTTATTTATTATACCACTCTTGAATTTCTAATCTCTCCCTCCTGATGTTTGATACTCTGATACATTGACTATATAGAGAAGATTAAAAACTACAATTACCAACATTCAGTTTATTAGCAATTTTCTTTCCAATGCCTGAGATATGGCACTGTACTTTCAGGGATTACAACTTCCAGCATACAGAGTATTATCATCATTCTGCTACATGTGAAGAAATATTATTAAATGATTGCCATTGATAAGAGGAATTCACTCGTGGTGGTGAAGGAGTAACCAAGTTTTTTCATCAATACAATGTCTAGGTTTGAGTCAAAAAGAAAAAAATCATATGTGTGTCTTCTCTCTTTTGTTTAGGCTCTTTCATGTCTTTTTAAAGCTGTGGTTTGTCGTGATATAAAGCCCCAGTCAGACTTATTAATAAAACCTTTCCAAACAACTTCCTTTATACCTGAAATGGTATTTCCTCCATATTATGAGATTAGCTTGTCCATAAGTCACTATTTGGATGACTCAGATTATTACATGTCAACGCAAAGTTGAAGTGAGGCTTTTTCAGGAGGATAGTCACTAGATGAGATTTCAAATAGAAGTACTGCTTTGTAACTTTTATAAAAATGTGTGTAGTTATCAGCTTTTATAACAAATTATCAAAATTTTAAACAATAAGGAAATTCTTATAATCAATCTCTTGCCCTGGAGCATGACTAAAAAGTAATGTAGAATATTTATTCTAAGTCTGTTCAAAGCAAATTGGAATACTCTTCATTCTAGGTTATTACAGACACAATAGAAACAAATATAATGAGATATAGCATTTTAAAAATAGTCACTTGTCCAACATTTTCCTTGTGTGAGAATTGTTTTTATTTGAAATAAGATGTTTCTTATTTCTCTGATGTTTTTCTTTTTTCTCTGTTAATTTTGTTTTAAAATTTTCTATTAGATATGTTCTCAGCAGAAAATTATGTAAAGTTTTTATTTTTTAATTGAAATTGATGGCTTGTTTTTCACATGATAACAAACCAAGAAAATCGAATTTTTCTTTGTGAATTTTTTATACTTACAACCACAGATTAGAGTGTTTTTATTCCCTCTCATATACTGACTTTTTTCTCTAAGGAATATAATTAGAAAGTCTTCTCATTCAGTACAGTTTTTCTTTTTTCTATTTAAAGTATACTAGGAGCACATAGTAAAGAAAGTAGCAACCTTATGGAAATAACAATAATCGTATAATAAATCTAAAGAAGGATAATATTGGCTTAAAATCCATTTAACCTTTCAAAAAATCCTGCTCATAAATTTTAAATTTTTACTTAAAAGATGAAACAAATTTATTATTTATCAGCCAATCTAAACATTCCATGATACATTTATTATCTAATTAATGTATAAAATTAAAATGTAGGCAAACATTAGTTGTTCATGAGCCACAAAATTCAAGAAAAATATATTTTATATTTTTAAGCAGTTACTATGTATTTATTTGAATCAGTTTATTTTTTAAAGCACTAACGTCTGATTATTAAAGTAACATATATTCAATATAAGAATTTGATACATGTCTAAATTGGTAAAATGAAATAAATATAAAGAAAATCATAGGGCATACATCACTAGATTATATAAACATTTTGGAATATTTATCTAGATTTAGGATTATTTGAAGACTTTCTTTAGATAACTTTCATAATCCGCCTCAAACCTTCAGTGTAATCTATAGATGATATTTCTCATGTCAATAAATATCTTTTATAGTGATTTCATAATTCTATATGCAGATTATAATTTTTAAATTATCCTAATAGTTTTAGATATTTAGGTTGGTTATAGTGTTTATTGTTATAAATACCACTATTATAGGATATTTGGATAGAATGAAACAGTTAACACTAGCTATCTCTGCATTATTCCAATCAAATTTCTATATAGACTCATTAAATTCTCATAACAACTCCATAGCTATAGTTATCCTAAATTTACAGATGAGCAACTGAGGCAAGTGAAATTAAGGTCACGCAGACAGAAAGTGGCAGATATAAGATTTTAATTCATGCAAACCTTCTCTGGAATCTCTCTTAACCACTATATCATACCACACCAACAATAGCTTCAAAGTCATTGTCAAAATACCTTTTTCCTTAAGATAAATTCCTAGAAGCCAAAATTTGGGAACACATTGCAAGAAATAGTTTTTAATCAATTGAGTACACTAGAAGAAAATTTTCTTTTACATTGTTCCAATTTTCTAACTCAAAAGAACTCTATGAGGATTGTCTTTCTAATCTCACTCTTAAAACATTAATTTTCAGTTTTAAAATAGCCCAAACTTCAAAATAAAAGTTTTTGTGCCATTGTTTTCAATTTCTTAAGTACAATGGTGTTTATAAAGTATTTAATAATTTTTTAACTACTTCTCACATCTTCTGTTCATGCTCAGGTTCTTTATCTTCAAATGTATATTTACTTTTCAATATGGTGACATTTTTATGTGCTATGGAAACCCACTTTCAGTCATGTTAATGATAGTGTTCACTGAATTTTTCTTTTAGTGTTACTTTGTAACAAACAATATTATTTGCAAGTGATTTTTTAGCTAGTTGAAGGGAAAGTATATTCTATAGCAGTGGAACATGTAACAAACTTAATAAAAATATTTTTTCCAAATTATATACATGATTTTCAAGCCTAAAACAAGTACCTTTTTACTACTATTATGTTTCTGGCAATTTCTCCATATGTGTTTATATGTATATACATACATACATATATACACACACATAAAGAAGATATATTAAAAATATTCTTTTATTATTATACTTTAAGTTCTGGGATACATGTGCAGAACGTGCAGGTATGTTACATAGGTATACACGTGCCATGGTGGTTTGCTGCACCCATCAACCCATCGTCTACATTAGGTATTTCTTCTAATGCTATCCCTCCCCTAGCCCCGCACCTCCCAACAGGCCCTCTTGCAGAGTGGCGCTGTTGGGTCTTGTTGAGTTTAACTTTATAAGAAACTGCCAAACTGCTTTCCTGCTGCAATGTGTAAGTTCTAGGTGCTCCACGTTCTTTTTTTTTTTTTTTTTTTTGTAATATACTTTAAGTTCTGGGGTACATGTGCAGAACGTGCAGGTTACATAGGTATACACGAGCCATGGCGGTTTGCTGCGCCCATTAATCAGTCATCTAGGTTTTAAGCCCCACGTGTATTAGGTATTTATCCAAATGCTCTCCTTCCCCTTGCCCTCCACCCCTCAACAGGTCCCAGTGTGTAATGTTTCCCTCCCTATGTCCATGTGTTCTCATTGTTCAACTCTCACTTATGAAAGGGAACATGTGGTGCTTGATTTTCCGTTCCTGTGTTAGTTTGTTGAGAATGATGGTTTCCAGCTTCATCCACGTCCCAGCAAAGGACATGAACTCATCCTCTTTATGGCTGTATGGTATTCCATGGTATATATGTGCTACATTTTCTTTATCAGTCTATCATTGGTGGGCATTTGGGTTGGTTCCAAGTCTTTGCTATTGTGAATAGTGTGCATATGTGTGCATGTGTCTTCATAGTAGAATGATTTATAATCCTTTGGGTATATACCCAGTAATGGGATTGCTGGGTCAAATTGTATTTCTAGTTCTAGATCCTTGCGGAATCACCACACTGTCTTCCACAATAGTTGAACTAATTTACACTCCCACCAACAGTGTACAAGTATTCCTATTTCTCCACATCCTCTCCAGTATCTGTTGTTCCTGACTTTTTAATGATCACCATTCTAACTGGTGTGAGATGGTATCTCATTGTGGTTTTCATTTACATTTCTCTAATGACCAGTGATGATGAGCTTTTTTTCATGTTTGTTGGCCACATAAATGTCTTCTTAAAACAAGCAATGGGGAAAGGATTCCCTATTTAATAAATGCTGTAGGAAAAACTGGCTAGCCATATGCAGAAAACTGAAACTGGACCCCTTCCTTACACCTTATACAAAAATTAACTTAAGATGGATTAAAGACTTAAACATAGGACCTAAAAGCATAAAAACCCTGAAAAAAAACCTAGGCAATACCATTCAGGACATACACATGGGCAAAGCCTTTATGACTAAAACACCAAAAGCAATTGCAACAAAAACGACAATTGACAAATGGGATCTAATTAAACTAAGGAGCTTCTACATAGCAAAAGAAACTGTTGTCAGAGTGAACAGGCAGCCTACAGAATGGGAGAAAATTTTTGCAATCTATCCATCTGACAAAGGGCTAATATCTAGATTCTACAAGAAACTTAAACAAATTTACAAGAAAAAAACAACCCCATGAAAAAGTGGGCAAAGTATATGAACAAAATAATATATATTCTTTTACCTGCTCATTATTTAATTTTAAAAAGCTATGCTTTCTGTAAATGTGGGAAGGGTAGTTTTCGTTAATCTCCCAAATCCTAATTACTGGAAACATCAATAACATTCGATTAACATAATTGTAGACAACTCTCCTAGAGCAAAAAATATATATATATTAACTTAATATTCAAGATGTATTCTAGTCTTAATTAAATGATTGTATTTAATTTTAATTGAATGTAACCTCCAAACTGCTGTAAAACCTGCAGAATTGCTACATTTCAGGCAATTTTTTCTTTATCAAAAATTATATTATTTCTGAAAATATCCTTCTAACGTTAAGATTAAAAAGATAAAAAATTGAAGTGTTTGGAGTTTTTAATCTTATTTTGAAAAATTTGACATTACAGTTAATATACAAAAATAGCAAAATAAAATCCCCACATATCTTTGACATAAATTATTAGATTTATAGACATGTCTGGAGTTTTTGAAATTACACTTCAATTAGCAAACTTTCTATGTACTCTCTATTAGTAGAGATGATATAATGTACATTTATATGTCTCTCATTTTTCTCACTCCTTTCATAATTTATGTTAATAATAGTTCGTAGGCACTTATGATCATCTGTCTGCTGTTGCTACACTTGACAAAAATTTACCTAGGCAAAAATATGGGGTATTTCCTTTCTGTCAAAAGAAGAACATCATTTGTAGATATTTTGTAGAAATCATTTAATGGATAGAATGCATTATCTTCTGGTGTAAACGCCTATGGCCTTCTGCCTGGCCACTAATTGTAAGTGATGTTGAATACCTGAAACATATCTGATGTCTATTGTTCTCTCTCATTTCTTCTGGTAAACTGTTTGTATCATAACTCTGTGGAGTCCGGTCTCCTATTTCAGTTAAAGTTTCTTCCTGTTATAAAGTTGAATAGATTTTGTATTCTATGAGTTCTGCTTTTTTCAAAACCACCAATCATGTGTGGCCCAAATGTTCTTTATTACCATACTTTAAATTTTTTGTAGTGCTTTTTAATTACTTGATATTTTCCTTTTGTTATAAACCGAGCCACATGTTTCTGATATTATTTTCAGTCATTTTATTCTTTTTAGTTTTTATAGCACCTTGCTTATTTTTAATTTACTTCCCCATGCTCTGTTATCAAACTTTACATTTGCACCCTTATCATCTTATGAGTTCATAAAACTATTTTCTCTCATTTCTGTGCTTCTTTAAAAAGGATTTAGTTACCTCTCTTTATTTAGGGATTATAAAAGATAATTTTCTACTATTTCCTGTATTTTGGCAGAGTGATTTTTCTTGAGGTCTATGAGTTACCTTTTGATTATGTATCTATTTGTTTTATGGTGGCAGCTTTGATGTACGATAACTTAATTTGTTTATTTCTGATGAAACTCATTTTTGAATAAGCACTGGTTGCACCAAAATATATTGTAAAGAGAGGCAGTTAGAAATAAGGAACAGAGTGATTTTATTTTCTAGAACATGCATCCTTCTATTTTCTTTGTACTCTTACTCAATTCTTCATGCTAAGGACACAACTCCTTTCTAGTTTTATCTTTGAGGGACTCATGGGGGCTAACAGCAATTCCTGTTCAGTTTTAACACCGTTTATTTTGTGGTATGGCTGCTTTTTTTATTTTTCTACTCTACTTCACTCTACTTCTTGACCCAGGAAACCAAATCCTAAATAAAAGAAATTACTTATCAGCTTTATTTTTCTCTTTACTTCTCTACCTCATTATTCTAAACTGTGTTTCTTTCTAGACATTCCACAGAAAACCTGTGTCCAATACTGAGCTAGATCTAAGCTTTCTAATCAAACTATAGTTGTGTTGCCCTTTGTGAAGGTGATGTTTACTTTGGGAAATATGTAGTTGGCTAAAGTTTAAACGCAACAAATGTCAACTCTCATCGCGTTCCCATCTGAGTCCAGGCTTTACAGTTTTGGCAAGTATACGTGATGGTTTGTGGTTTGAGGTTATAGCTGTCTTGTTGTATCACTGATGAAATATTTTCCCCTACTGTTCTTTCTTTTTGATGTTTCCAATGAGTTATGAAGGAGGAAGTGAAGTAAGTTTTCCTTTTTTCTCTCATTTTTAGTGTGTTTTTTCCTATATGTTTTGCTTTGTCTACTGTCATGTACAAATAAACAATTACTTTTTCATCATATACAAGCCCTTAATAAATATTCTGTGATTCCTACTTAATGAAATTTGCTTCGGTTTTGCTACTGACATGTTAATGTTAGATATCCTGTTTTTATGAGGCATTCATCTTTTTTAATGCCTTTTGTTTCACTTTGGTTTTGATTTGATCAATTCTAGATTTCTATCCAACAGCATTTTAAATACCTCCTCCCTGATATCAGGAATTAAGCAGCCATTAATGTTCTCTCTTCTTTCCTTTCCCAATTCTCTATGAAAATTGTAGTTTAGTTAATTTAATTGAGTTTAGTTAATTTGGCATTTTAGAGCTAGAGTATAATTTGTACTTTAAAAAGTAGTAAATAAGTGAATAATTGTAAATGTATACTTATGTAAGTATATATAAAGTTTTTGACATTTGTATTGATGCTTGAAATATTTGCAATTATCTCTCATCTAACTAGATTTGGTTCTGTCCTTCATTTGTTTAATGCTAATATTTTTCCTTTGTTGTGCTATTAATTTTACCATGATCTTTATTTTTTTGAATTACATATTTAAGTAATTTTATGCCTTTCTGTTGCTTTCCTTATGAAAGAAAATAGTCAAAGTATTTATGTCTTCGTGACAATTTGCCGAAACAATGCTAAATAGTATTCCATTCTGTTCTCCTTACTCGTGTGGCAGAGAGTCTGAAGCTGGCTTCCTTTTAGTCCCTTATAAGTAGCCAACCAGTTTGTATCTGTGTGTATGAATTGTTGTGTTTTGATGCTTAAAGAACATTCTCGTTGCCTTTGGATTTCAAACATGTTGAATGTATATTGTTTGTAGGCCAGTTTAGTTTTGCCATCATAGTTTTGCAGGAGTTACCACTTCTACGTTGTGATAGTATTTTCCCTCTGGTTCCTATAACTCAGCTTTTGATACTTCAAGTTGAGAGAGTACAGAGAAAGTATAATTTACAAACATAACATGCCATCAAACGTTGCCCTGATTCCATTTTGTTCTGTTTTACTCATGCAAACTGTACTTCCCAGAAAACATGATACTGTTACCAGTTCACTTCTACTTCCCTTCACAACTTTTCTAGATTTGAACTGTATTTCCGGAAGGAATTCTCAGGGCCTATACATTTGTATGAAAATAAACTACATGTATATTCTAACTAAACTCCAACAAAAATTTGGCACTTCTTTCAATTATAAATGTAAGTTTAAAATACAGAACACTAATAGCATAACTGTGACACTGTCATTAATAGAAAACAGATATATTCCTTAACATTACAAATGTTGCAGATATTTCAAAACAAAACTTACCCTGAACACAATATAGTAGGCAATAGACTTGCTGTCACTAATTTTATTTATTGTATTTTTAACAAAGTACATTATTACATATGACACAATTTTCCTTAACATTTTAATAAAAACATTTAAATGCAATTGGTTTCCTCTGAAGTCCTCAATATGATATTTTATTTTAAAAATTTAAAAATTATTACCTTGAGACATATATAGGCTTTAGATGACCAAAGACATCAACTGTACCCCAAAAAAGATAAATAACTTCTGACATAGAGGTAGTGAAGGTAAACAGTCAAAGACCTGTGAAAGAAAAAGGAGGAGGAACTCTGCCTGCTTCAAAGTAATTGACTCAAGGAGCAGAGAGAGGGATAGTTATGAAGAGCTCAGCTATAGATTTCTTCCAGAAAAGCTGAGAATCATCTCAGCTTAGTAATTTTGTTTAGCTAGTGTATGTGGCAGTATGTGATATTGGGTAGACCACGAGTGTTTTTTTCTTAGTCCCTCAATAGTCCATTACAATTCTTTGTTTTTATAAGTTGCATTCTTCCCCCATGCCTCCAGTGACATAGAAAAGAATATGGTGGTTCTCAGACCTCTGGAATCCTGACAGGAAGAGACCCATTGACAACCCTGGATACTTGAGTCGGCAGGGAGAGCTGCTTAGAAAAGTGGTAGCAGTAGCACTCCAGTCAGTGTGGAGCTCACAGGGTTTGATGCAAAAGCGTGTGTAGTGGAGCACAGCCAGGGAAACCCATTCCCCTAGGCTTGACTGGTTCCCAGAGGGAACTTTAGCCCTAGGGGAACTGTTGGACCTGAACTCTGCAGGGTGGTCTTGGCCATTAGACAGAGCTGGTCCAACCTGAGCATCCCCTTGTGATATAGTTTGAATCTGTGTCCTTGCCCAAGACTCATGTCAAATTGTAATCCCTATTGTTGGAGGAGGGGCCTGGTGGGAGGCAATTGAATAATGGGAGCGGATTTCCTCCTCATTATTCTCATGATGATGAGTGAGTTCTCATGAGATCTGGTTGTTTAAAAGTCTGTAGAACCTCCTTGAACTCTCTTCCTTCTGCTCCAGTGATACAGAACATACCTGCTTTCCCTTCGACTTCTGCCTTGGTTTAAGTTTCCTAAGGCCTCCCCAGCATGCTTCCTACACAGGTTGTGGAACCATGACACAAGTAAACCTTTTTTCTTTATAAATTACCCAGTCTCAGGTAGTTCTTTATACCAATGTGAGAACACATTAATACACCTTGGTCTGCTATGTCCTGGGGCCCCAGCCTGACTGCACCTGTAGCCACGGGTGCCCCAGAGGCCTGACTCATACCTCCTGCACTGTTGGACCTGTCTGACAAGTAGAGCTCCAGCAGAGCAGCCCCAACCAAGATGCACCGACCCACCTGCTCCCTCTCTACACTGCAGCTTCCCTCAGGCCCATGGCCACCCCTACCTCTCCTTGCTGGTCCATGTGTGTGGGCGATGAATCTTGCCTTCCCTGACCCACCATTGCATATGGATGTATGTACCTTGCCCTGCCACTGCTGGCAGTGTGAGTGCATTCTACCCCCACTTTCTGTCATACTGTCATTGCACTCAAAGCCTTGCTGGGCACAAAACCTACCAGCCCCACCCCCACCAGCACCCTACTTCTGTGCAAGGAACAAATCTGGGGCTTGATACCAGTCCCACAGAGTTAGAGCATGCAGTAGAGGAGTTGGGAACTGAGGCTTGGCCCCCTAAAATCTTTCAGAAACAAAATCAGCCGATTGAATCCACCTTATACCACAATCAAACCCTCAAAGTGATCAAATAAGATAAAAGAAAAAAAGAAAAAACATCAAAGCAACAGCAACTTCAAAGACTGAAGGAATATCCGTCAACAAAAGTCAGAAAGGACCAGTGCAAGGACTCTGACAACTCAAAAAGCCAGAGTGCCTTATGTCTCCAAATAACCACACTAAGTCTACAGCAAGAGTTCTGAATTGGGCTGAGAAGCTGAAATGACAGAAATATAATTCAGAATATGGGTAGAAATGAAGATAATCAAGATGCAGGAGTACGTTGAAACCTGATCCAAGGAAGCTAAAAATGACAATAAATGAAACAGGAGCTGACAGACAAAATAGCCAGCCTAGAAAATAATGTAACCAACCTGATAGAGCTAAAAAACACACTACAAGAATTTTATAATGCAATCACAAATATTAACAGCAGAATAGAGCAAGCAGATGAAAGAATCTTAGAGCTTGAAGACTGGCTTTCTGAAATAAGACAGTCAGACAAGAATAGAAGAAAAAGAGTGAAAAGGAATAAACAAAACTTCTAAGAAATAAGGGAGTATGTAAAGAGACCAATTCTGTAACTCATTGGTGTCCCTGAAAGAGAAGGAAACAATGGGAGTAACTTGTAAAATTTATTTCAGGATATCATTCATGATAACCTCCCCAACCTAGCTAGAGAGGCCAACATTCACATTCAGGAAATGCAGAGAACCCCAGTCAGATACTTCACAAGAAGATCATCCCCAGGATATATAATCACCAGATTCTATAGGGTTGAAATGAAGGAAAAAATGTGAAAAGCAGCTAGAGAAAAAGGTCAGGTTATCTACAAAGAAAAGCACATTAGACTAATAGTGGGCCTCTCAGCAGTACCCCTACAAACCAGAAGAAATTGGGGGTCAATATACATCATTCTTAAAGAAAAGAAATTCTAGCCAATTTTATATCTGGCCAAACTAAGCTTCATTAGCGAAGCAGAAATAAGAATATTTTCAGACAAGCAAATGCTTAGGAAATTTGTTACCATAAGAAACCCATCTCACATGCAATGATACTCATAGGCTCAAAATACAGGGATGGAGAAAAACCTACCAAGCCAATAGAAAACAGAAATAAGCAGAGTTTGCATTCCTAATTTCACACAAAACAGACTTTAAGCCAACAAAGATCAAAAAAGACAAAGAAATGCATTACATAGTGGTAAGTGGTTCAATTCAACAAAAAGACCTAACTGATTCACAAAGCAAGTCCTCAGAAACCTGCAAAGAGACTTAGACTCCCACACAATAATAATGGGGGACTTCAACTACCCAACTGACTGTATTAGACAGATCATTAAGACAGACAATTAACAAAGATATTCAGGACATGAACTAAACATTGGATCAAACGGATCTGATAAACATCTACAGAATTCTTCACACAAAAACAACAGAATATACATTATTCTCATCACCACATGGTACATACTCTAAAATCAACCACATAATTGGACATAAAACAATCCTTAGCAAATGTGAAAGGACTAAAATCATACCAACCATTCTCTCAGCCACAGTGTAATAAAATTAAAAATCAAGACTAAGAAAATCACTCAAAACCATACAGTTACATGAAAATGAAATAACCTGCATCTGAATGATTTTGGGGTAAATAATGAAATTAATGCAGTAATTAATTAGTTCTTTGAAATTATTGAGAACAAAGATACAACATACAAGAATATTGGGACACAGGCAAAGCAGTATTAAGAGGGAAATTTATAAAACTAAATGTCCACATCAAAAAGTTAGGAAGATCTCAATTTTACCATTTAACATCTAAAAGAACTAGAGAACCAAGAGCAAACTAACCCCAAATCTATCAGAAGATAAGAAATAACCAAAATCAGAGGTAAAATATAAAGAGATTGAGATATAAAAAACCATTCAAAAGATCAATTAATCCAGGAGTTATGCTTTTTTAAAAATTAATGAAATAGAGCACTAGCTAGGCTAATAAAGAAGAAAAGAAAAAACAATGCAAATAAACACAATTACAAATAACAAGGGGGATATTACCACTGACCCCGCAGAAATACAAATAAACATCAGAGAATATTATGAACCTCTATGTGCACACAAACTAGGAAATCTAGGAAAAAATGCATAAATTCCTGGATACAGACACCCTCCAAATACTGAGCCAGAAACAAATTGAACCCCTGAGCAGATCAATATCAAGCTCCAAAATTGAATGAGTAATAAATAGCCTACCTAGCAAAGAAAGCCCAGGACCAGATGATTCGCAGCTGAATTCTACCAGATATAAAAAGAAGAGCTAGTACCATTCCTAGTGAAACTATTCCAAAAAATTGAGGAAGAGAGACTTATCCTTAACTCATTCCATGAGGCCAGCAGCATCAACCTGATACAAAAACCTGGCAGAGACACAACAATAACAGAAAATTCAGGCCAATATCTTAATCCTCAACAAAATACTGTCAAAACAGCTGGGCACTCACATCTATAATCCCAGCAATTTGGGAGGCCAAGGCGAGCAGATGACCTGAGGTCAGGAGTTTGAGATCAGCCTGGCCAACATGGTGAAACCACATCTCTACTAAAAATACAAAAATCAGCCAAGTGTGGTGGTGCACATCTTTAATCCCAGCTATTTGGGAGGCTTAAGCACGAGACTTGCTTGAACCCGGGAGGCAGACATTACAGTGAGCCGAGATCATGCCGCTGTACTCCAGCCTAGGGGATAGAATGAGACTCCATCTCAAAAAAAAAAAAAAAGTTGGCAAACTGAATCCAGGAGCACATCAAAAAGCTTATCAATCACAATCAAGTAGGCTTTAATCCTGGCATGTAAGGTTAGTTCAACATACACAAATCAATAAATGTGACTCATCACTTAAAAAGAATTAAAGTTAAAAACTGGCCAGGCATGGTGGCTCGCGCCTGTAATTCCAGCACTTTGGGATGCCAAAGGGGGATGGATCATGAAGTCAGGAGTTTGAGACCAGCCTGGTGAAACCCCATCTCTACTAAAAATGCAAAAATTAGCCAGGCATGGTGGCGCACACTTGTAATCCCAGCTACTCAGGAGGCTGAGGCAGGAGAATCACTTGAACCCAGGAGGAGGAGGTTGCAGCAAGCAGAGATCACACTATTGCACTCCAGCCTGGGTGACAGAGCAAGACTCCATAAAAAAAAAACAAAAACAAACAAAAAAAAACCCACAAAAACATGATTTTCTCAACAGAATCAGACAAGGCTTTTTAAAAAAGTCAATGCCCCTTTATGTTAAAAACTCTCAATAAAATAGGTATTGAAGGATCATACCTCAAAATAATGAGCCATCCATGACAAACCCACAGCTAATATCATACTGAATGGGCAAAAGCTGAAGGCATTCCCCTTGAAAACCAGCAGAAGACAAGGATGGCCTCTGTCACCATTCCTATTCAATATAGTATTGAAAGTCCTAGCCAGGACAATTAGACAAGAGAAAGAAATAAAGGGAATCCAAATAGGAAGAGAGAAAGTCAAGCTATCCCTGCTTTCAGATGACATGATTCTATAGCTAGAAAATTTCATAATCTTGGCCCAAAAGCTCCTTAAGTTTATAAACAACTTTGGCAAAGTCTCAGGATACAAAATAAATGTACACAAATCACTAGCATTCTGATACACCAACAGCAGTCAAGATGAGAGCCAAATCAGAAATGCAATCCTAATCACAATTACCACAAAAAGAATAAAATACCTAGGAATACAAGGAGGTAAAAGGTCTCTACAATAAGAACTACAAAACACTGCTCAAAGAAATCAGAGCAGATACAAACAAACGAAAATACATTCCATGCTCATGGATAAAAAGAATCAATATAATTAAAATGACCATACTGCCCAGAGGAATTTGTAGATTTAATGTCATTTCTATCAAACTACACATGACTTCTCTACAAAACTAGAAAAAAAAAACCCACTATTTTAAAATTCACATAGAACCAAGAAAGAGCCTGAATAGCCAAGCCAATCCTAAGCAAAAGAACAAATCTGGAGGCATCATGCTACCTCACTTCAAACTATACTAACAGGGCTACAGTAATCAAAACAGCATGGTACTGGTACAAAAACAGACATATAGACCAATGAAACAGAATAGAGAGCCAAAAATAAGCCTGCACACCTACAACCATCTCATCTGTGACAAAACTGACAAAAACAAGCAATGGGAAAGGATTCCCTCTTCAGTAAATGGTGCTGGGATAACTGGGCCCCTTCCTTACACCATATACAAAATAAAAACAAGAACAAAAAAACACCTCAAAATGAATTAAAGACTTAAATTGGAAAACCTGAAACTATAAAAACCCTGGAAGACAACTTAGGCAATACCATTATGGACACAGAAATAGGCAAAGATTTCATGATGAAGTTGCCAAAAGCAATTAAAAAAAAGCAAAAATTGACAAATTGGATCTAATTAAACTAAAGATCTTCTGCACAGCAAAATAAACTACAATGGTAGGAAATAACATTCTGAATATAGGAATAGGCAAAGATTTCACGATGAAGATGCCAAAAGCAATTACAACAAAAGGAAAAATTGACAAATGGGACTTAATTAAACCAAAGAGCTTCTGCACAGCAAAAGAAACTATCTATCATCAGAGTAAACAGACAACCTACAGAATGAGAGAAAATATTTGCAAACTATGCATCTGACAAAGGCCTAATATTCAGCATCTATAAGGAACTTAAATTTAGAAGAAAAACCTCATTAAAAAGTGGGCAAATGACACGAACACTTCAAAAGACATACATGCAGCCAACAAGCACATGAAAAAAGTGCAACATCACTGATAATTAGAGAGATGCAAATGAAAACCACAATGAGATGCCATCCCACACCATTCAGAATGGCTATTAATAAAAAGTCAAAAAATAACAGATGCTATTGAAGATGAGGAGAAAAAGGAATGCTTATACACTATTAGTGGAAGTGTAAATTACCTCAGTGCTTGTGGAAAACAGTGTGGCAATTCCTCAAAGAACTAAAAGGAGAACTACCATTTGACCTAGCAATTCCATTACTGGGTATATGCCCAAAGGAATATAAATCATTTTATTATAAAGGCACATACACACTTATGTTCATTGCAGCACTATTCACAAAAACAAAGACATGGAATCAATCTAAATGTCCATTAATGCTAGACTGGATAAAGAAAATGTGGTACATATATGCCATGTAATACTATGCAGCCATAAAAAAGAATGAGATCATGTCCTTTGAAGGGACATGGATAGAGTTGGAGGTCATTATACTTAGCAAACTAAAGCAAGAACAGAAAACCAAAACTGCATATTTTTCACTTATAAGTGGGAGCTAAATTATGAGAACACATGGACACATAGAGGGAAAGAACAGACACTGGGGCCTACTTGTTGGTGGAGGGTGGGAATAGGGAGAAGATCAAGAAAAATAACCATCTGGTACTAGGCTTAATACCTGAGTGATGAAATAATCTGTACAAAAAACCCAATGACACTAGTTTACCTATGTAACAAACCCGCTCATGTACACCTGAACTTAAAAGTTTTTTACAAAAGAAAATAACATGGTGGTTCCAGATTAGATAATGTTAGCATGACACACACCAGTGAATTATTAAAATCATTTAAATCATTGCTGTTTTTGAAGCGCAGAAACTTTTATAGTTAATCACTGTAACGATGGGATATTTTTATGATGCATTCAGTTGTTTTTATACTTAGAAAAATACTGCTTTCACATCGAGAACAGATGCATATTTGCAACTATCTTCTTCTAGACCTTTTATCATTTTGTTTTACATTTTTGTTGGTCATTTTTATTTTACTTTGAATGGTTAAGAAATTGAGTATTTATTTGAAGTGTGGCATGAACTGATGATCTAGTCTACTTTTGATAAATAGCCAAATTTTTGACAATTTGCCAGAGCCATAAATTTTTCTCCTTTAATGACTCATTGTATCATGTATGTTATCTGATATATTTCAAGATATAGAACATTATGGAGTAGAGTAACTCTCAAATACGTTTGAATTAGTGAATAATGTCTGCATTCAAAAAATAAATGTGTTTTGCTATTAAATCTACTCACGAGGATTCCCTGGCTTCTTGTGAGAATACCATCACAAAGACTGTAGAAAGTAGTATGAAAATCGCACATTTGATACTGTGTCAGTTACATTCTCCAGGAAGGAGACACCAACACAGATTTCAAAGTGCAAGAGCTTTCATTTGGGAAAATGATTGGGAAAGATAAAGGAAGAGAGATCAGGAATAGGCAGGGAAAGCCTTCTGGCCATGATATAGGTCTGAAACCTGTGAAATGAGAGAGAGAAGGAAGGAGGAGAGAGCAGGAAGGGCCTCAGACTACAGTGCCACTTTGGGAAAGTTGTAGCCAAATGTGGAGGTCTAGGGCAAAGGCTATACAGAAATAGGGCTCTCATCATGCTCTTTCATTCTCTGTGTTTCATGGTCTGTGTGGTTTCTAGGAAAAGCACGGCTTCACCTTGAGAGCTCAAGTAGATAATGAAAGTACCTACAGTTAAATATTATCAACGTTACACCTGATGACAAGTTCAATCTTGAAGGGAGGTCTATGTGGCACAACTTTATGACTGCCACAGATACCATTGACAAGTCAAGGGAAAGCAAGGAGCAGAAGAGACCCTCTATAATGTGTCCTGTTTTTTGGCAGTGAATAGAAAAATTATGAAACAAAGAAGACCAATAATCATCACTATTGGACACCATTTTGGTGTTATATATTAAGTCCTATTGTTACATTTAAAAAAACTTGACCCAAGTTTCCACCTAGTTTACACAACTTTAGCTGCCAAGTGAGAAACCAACTAATAGGCATAGAATGGGGGAAGTTGCAATTTTATGTTTAGAGTACACCAACAAATGTCAGCAAATTTTTGTTTTAAAGTAATAGCAATTTAAAACAAAAATGTCATATGGATGGTAATATTTCAATTTTAAAAAATTTATTAAGATGTTTTATGACCAAGTTGTCATTTATCTTGGAGTATGTTCCATGTGCAGATTAGAAGGAGGTATATACTGTGATTGATGGGTGGATTATTCTGTAGACATCTATTAGATCTAATTGGTAAAGTGTTGAACTTAAGTTTGGAAATTCTTTGTTAGTTTTCTGCCTCAATTATCTGTCTAATGCTGTCAGTGGGGTGTTACCAAGAAGATTTCTCAAAACTACACAGTTACAGGGAAATTAAACAACTTGCTTCTAAATATCTTTTCTGTAAACAATGAAATTAAGGCATAAATAAAAAAACCTCTTTGAAATAAATGAAAACAGACACAACATAGCAGCATAGCAGAATCTCTGGGATGCAGCAAAGGCAGTGCTAAGGGGAAAGTATATAGCACTAAACACCTTCATCAAAAAGTTAGAAAGATCTCAAATTAATGATCTAACATCACACATAGAGGAACTAGAAAAAGAAGTGTGAACTACCTCCAAAGCTAGCAGAAGACAAGAAATAAATAAAATCTGTATGGATCTTAAAATCCATACAGAAAATCAACGAAACAAAAAATTGGTTATTTAAAAGGATAAACAAGATTGACACATTGCTAGCTAGATTAACAAGGAAAAAGATAAGGACCCAAATAAGCTCAATTACTAATGGCAAAAATTAATATTATGACTGATCCCACAGAAATATCAAAGATCTTCAGAGAATATTATGAACATTCCTATGCACAGAAAATCTAGAGGAAATTGACAAATTCCTGGTAACACACAACCTCCCAAGATTCAATCAGAAAGAAACTGAAACTCTAAACAGACCAATATCAAGTTCTGAAATTGAGTCAGTAATAAAAAACCTACCAAACAAAGCCCAGGACCAGATGGAGCCACAGTCAAATTCTATCGATGTAAAACAAAGAGCTCGTACCAATTCTAGTGAAACTGTTCTAAAAAATTGAGGAAAGAAACTTCTGTAACTCATTCTACAAAGCTAGCATCACCCTGATGTCGAAACCTGACAGACACACACACACAGACACGCAAAAGAAAACTATGGGCCAATATCCAGGATGAACATAGATACAAAATCCTTAACAAAATGCTAGCAAACCAAATCCCACAGCACATCAAATATTAATTCACTATAATCAAGTAGGCTTCATTCCTGTGATGCAAGATTGGTTCAACCTACACCAATCAATAAATATGATTCACCACACAACCAGAATTAAAAACAGAAACATGATCATCTCAACAGATTCAGAAAAAGGTTTCAATAAATTTCATCATCACTTCATGATAAAAACTCTCCCAATACTAAGTATTTAAGGAACATACCTCAAAATAAGAGCCATCTAAGACAAACTCAGAGCCAACATTATACTGAATGGGCAAAAGCTGGAAGCATTCCCCTTGAGAACTGGAATGAGATGAGGATGCCCACTCTCACGACTCCTATTCCACAGAGTACTGGAAGTTCTAGCCAGAGCATTAAGGTAAGAGAAAGAAATAAAAAGCATCAACATAGGAAGAGAGGAAGTCAAACCATCTCTTCACTGACAATATGATTCTATATCTTGATAACCCTAAAGATTCTGCCAAAAGGCTCCTGGAATTGGTAAGCAATTACAGTAAAGTTTCAGGTTACAAAATCAGTGTGCAAAAATCAGTAGCATGTCTGCACTCCAATAACGTTCAAACTGAGAGCCAAATAAAAAATGCAGTTCCATTTACAGTAGCCACAAAATGAAATAAAATACCTAGAAATACTTCTAACCAAGAAGGTGAAACGGCAAAGGCTTTACAAGTAGAACTACAAAACATTGCTGAAAGAAATCATAAAAGACACCAACAAATAGAAAAACCTTCCATGCTCCTGGATTGGGGCAATCAATATCATTAAAATGGCCATATTGCCCAAAGCAGTTTTCGGATTCAATGTTATTCCTATCAAACTACCAGTGTCATTTTTCACAGAATTAGAAAAAGATATTCTAAAATTCATATGGATCCTGAATAGCCAAAGCAGTCCTCAGCAAAAAGAACAAAGCCAGAGGCATTGCATTATCTGACTTGAAACTATACTATAAGGTTACAGTAACTAAAACAACATGGTACTGGTACAAAGACAGACATATAGAGCAATGTGTAGGACAGGTAGGAGAACCCAGATATACAACTGCACACCTACAGCCATCTGATGTTGATAAAGTCAAATAAAAATTAAGCAATGGGGAAAAGTCTTCCCTTTTTTATAAATTGTTGTGGGATAGCTGGTTGGCCATACACAGAAGAATGAAACTGAATTCCCACCTTTCACCATATACAAAAATTAACTCAACATGGATTAAACATTTAAATGTAAGATGTCAAACTATAACAATCCTGGAAGAAAATCTAGGAAAAACCATTCTTGACATTGGTCTTAGGACAGAATTTATGACTAAGTCCTCAGAAGCAATTGCAACAAAAACAAAAGTTGACAAATGGGGCTTAATTAAACTAAAGAACTTCTGAATAGCAAAATAAACTATCAACAGAGAAAACAGATGATGTACAGAATGGGAGAAAATATTGGCAAACTATGCATCTGACAAAGGTCTAATATCCAGAATCTATTAGAAACTTAAACAAATTAACAAGCAAAAACAAACAACTCTATTAAAAAATGAGCAAAGGATCTAAACAGACATTTCTCAAAAGAGGACAAAAAAGTGGCCAATAAACATATGAAAAAAATGCTTATTGTCACTAATGATCAGAGAATTTGCAAATCAAAACCATGATGAGATACAATCTCACACTATTCAGAATGGCTGTTTTTAAAAAGGCAAATAACAAATGTTGTTGAAGTTGCAGAGAAAACGGAATGCTTATACACTGCTGTTGGGAGTGTAAATTAGTTCAGACACTGTGGAAAGCAGTTTCGAGATTTCTCAAACAACTTAAAACAGAACTACCATTTTACCTAGCAACCCTATTACTGGGTATATACCAAAAAGAAAATAAATCATTCAACCAGAAAGACCCAGGTACTCACATGTTCATCAGAGCACTATCACAGTAGCAAAAACATAGAATCAACCTAGGTGCTTATCAATGGTGGATTTGATAAAGAAAATGTGGTACATATACAACATAGAATACTATGTGGCTATAAAAAAAAAGAAAAGAAAACGTGTCCTTTGTTCAACATGGATGCAGCTGGAGGCCATCATTCTAAGCAAATTAACACAGGAACAGAAAACCAAATACAGCATGTTCTCACTTCTAAGTAGGAGTTAAACATTGGATACTCATGGACATAAAGATGGCATCAATAGACAGTAGGGCCTATTAGAGCAGGGAGGAAAGTAGAGGAGACAGGTCAAAAAACTATTGGGTACTATGTGCAGTACCTGGGTGATGAGATCAATCATACCCCAAATCTCAGCATCATGAAATATACCCACATAACAAACCTACACACAGACCCACTGAATCTAAAATAAAAGTTGAAGTTAATCCAGTCTATCATTGATGGACATTTGAGTTGGTTCCAAGTCTTTGCTATTGTGAATAGTGCCGCAATAAACATACATGTGCATGTGTCTTTACAGCAGCATAATTTATGATCCTTTGGGTATATACCCAGTAATGGGATGGCTGGGTCAAATGGTATTTGTAGTTCTAGATCCTTGAGGAATCGCCACACTGACTTCCACAATGGTTGAACTAGTTTACAGTTCCACCAACAGTGTAAAAGTGTTCCTATTTCTCCACATCCTCTCCAGCACCTGTTGTTTCCTGACTTTTTAATGATCACCATTCTAACTGATGTGAGATGGTATCTCATTGTGGTTTTGATTTGCATTTCTCTCATGGCCAGTGATGATGAGCATTTTTTCATGTGTCTGTTGGCTGCATAAATGTCTTTTGAGAAGTGTCTGTTCACATCCTTCACCCACTTGTTGATGGGGTTGTTTGTTTTTTTCTTGTAAATTTATTTGAGTTCTTTGTAGATTCTGGATATTAGCCCTTTGTCAGAAGAGTAGATTGCAAAAATTTTCTCCCATTCTGTAGGTTGCCTGTTCACTCTGATGGTAGTCTCTTTTGCTGTGCAGAAGCTCTTTAGTTTAATTAGATCCCATTTGTCAATTTTGGCTTTTGTTGCCATTGCTTTTGGTGTTTTAGACATGAAGTCCTTGCCCATGCCTATGTCCTGAATGGTATTGCCTAGGTTTTCTTCTAGGGTTTTTATGGTTTTAGATCTAACATATAAGTCTTTAATCCATCTTGAATTAATTTTTGTGTAAGGTGTAGGGAAGGGATCAAGTTTCAGCTTTCTACATATGGCTAGCCAGTTTTCCCAGCACCATTTATTAAATAGGGAATCCTTTCCCCATTTCTTGTTTCTGTCAGGTTTGTCAAAGATCAGATGGTTATAGATGTGTAGTATTATCTCTGAGGGCTCTGTTCTGTTCCATTGGTCTGTATGTCTGTTTTGGTACCAGTACCATGCTGTTTTGGTTACTATAGCCTTGTAGTATAGTTTGAAGTCAGGTAGCATGATGCCTCCAGCTTTGATCTTTTGGCTTAGGATTGACTTGGTAACACGGGCTCTTTTTTGGTTCCATATGAACTTTAAAGTAGATTTTTCCAATTCTGTGAAGAAACTCATTGGTAGCTTGATGGGGATGGCATTGAATCTATAAATTACCTTGGGCAATATGGCCATTTTCATGATATTGATTCTTCCTACCCATGAGCATGGAACTCTCTTCCATTCGTTTGTGTCATCTTTTATTTCATTGAGCAGTGGTTTGTAGTTCTCCTTGAAGAGGTCCTTCACATCCCTTGTAAGTTGGATTCCTAGGTATTTTATTCTCTTTGAAGCTAATTAAGAAAATGTGGCACATATACACCATGGAATACTATGCAGCCATAAAAAAGGATGAGTTCATGTCCTTTGTAGGGGCATGGATGAAGCTGGAAACCATCATTCTCACCAAACTATCGCAAGGACAAAAAACCAAACAACACATGTTCTCAATCATAGGTGGGAATTGAACAATGAGAACACTTGGTCATAGGAAGGGGAACATCACACAGTGGGGCCTGTTGTGGGGTGGGGGGAGGGGGAGGGATAGCTTTAGGAGATATACCTAATGTAAATGATGAGTTAATGGGCGCAGCACACCAACATGGCACACTTATACATATGTAACCTGCACGTTGTGCACATGTACCCTAGAACTTAAAGTATAAAAAAAAAAACAAATTTAAATTTGGAGATGTTTTAGGCTATAGTTACTTGACATTAAGACACTTCTTAAATCATACAGCTTATCCTCTTATTTTTCTGTTTTAAAATTCACTGACTTTAATTAAATGGATGGTTATCCACATAGAAAAAGGAACATAGCAGCTGGTCCCTGCCTGATTGTAAAATCTTCTCCTGGCCTGTACAACTAAGGCACACCATTTTACCTGGACTTTGGGAAAATCTAGTTTCCAATGTGAGTGGATTTTGTGACAAAATTACAAAGGCAAGACCTATGTTACTTTACTATCACTATATAAATGCTCCTGGTTTTTAAACAGTCCTACTTAGTGCTCAGCATAAAGACAAGAAATAAGCTGTCTTCACTGAAAGCCATAATCCACGAGAGAAGTGGTCAATACCTTTTAAAAGTATGTGGTGGTACTATGATCTCTAGAATGTGGCTCCAGAAAGAAAGATCTTAAATTACCCTAACTGAATAATATATGGGGAATTTGTGAGGGTTCATGTGCAAATGCTGAGTTCTTAGATTTTGGAAGTTAGGATGATCACTGTTTATGGAAAACTTCTTAAAACGATGGTTGTCCTCTTTTCCTGAAAGTTGAGTTATAATTGTGAATAAGGGAATCCACTGACTGACTGTTAAAAAAAAAGTTGAAGTTATAAGAATAAATAAAATAAAAACATGGAAAATGAATTATTAAAAATTGATGTAGGGCCCAATTTAGTATTATTTAGAGGTCCACCTCTAAATAAGCACACACACACACACACACACACACACACACAGACACACACACAATGTTGTCAGGAAAGAGAACATAGCTCCAACAGTATATTTATTGTACATATGTTTATTGTGCATTTGCCTGTGGAAGGTGAGTTTTCACACAAATTTTGATCACATTTTTGTAGGCACAGAAATAATTTATCTTTTCAATATTCTACCTTCTTCTCATGATGCTTATGTCACATGTTTTTATTATATAAAGAGCACTGTAATTAAATGAGTTTTCTGATCAAACAAAAGCTTTCTCATAGAGGCATTTTGTTTGTTAATATCATTACATAGTTTTTCTGTAGCTTTTTGTGCTACTACATTTTATACATATAAATATTTTATTTTTATATTAATATTATATTTCACATTTATTTCTAAAATAAGTCTCCTCCTAATACTTCATAAATTAGAAACAAAATTCTCAAACTGTAGACATCTCTTTCAGAGAAGAATTCCAGAATATTCTCAGTAGTGAATACCTTTCACCTTAGGCAACAGTCAAATCTTACAAACTATACTCTTGAAATGATACAGGTCACCCCCTCCTTTCAAAGAACTCTTGCAAGAACTCTCCACTGAAAGGGATTTATAATAATCAACAAGGTCCAAGAATTATCTCTCATTTGTTATGTTCTGTATCTTATCTTCCTTCAATTACCATGAGTAATATAGTGTTGCATACTGCTTAAGAGCCTGGCCCCTAGAGTTGGGCAAGAATAAGAGAGTGTGTCATAACACTTCCAAATTGTGATGTAGTCAAATTATTTGACCTTCCTAGTGTCTTATTTTTCTAACAATACTTAAATGGAGACATGTGAATGTAAGTTGTTTAAGTCTGCCAGTCATCTTAGTATCAGCCTGAAGATGAAGACAAAACACACCAAAAGAAACTTAAAAAAAAAAAAAAAGCAGACCTTGGAGAATCAGAGAAAAATTGAGCTGGATAGACTGAATTAAGCCAGCTCTAAAGCACACTGTGCCCTTCATCTCCCAAATACAGATGCTCTTCTACTTACGATGAGGTTACTTCTGATAAACAGTACTTAAATCATGAGTTGCCTGTGATGAATATATAATATCATAAATATAAAATCCTATGATACCATTTGGAACATATTACAATATCTACTCAATTAATATTCATTTTTATTAACTTCTACATTGCAGGTAATTAAGAACATCATAGCTTAACCTAGCCCACTTTAAATGCTCTCAGAACACTTTTAGTAGCCTAGAGCTGGGCAAAACCATCTAACTCAAAGCCTATTTTATAACAAAGTGTTGAATATCTCAAATAATTTATTGAATACTGTACTGAAAGTGAAAAACAGAATAGTTGTATGATAATTAAATTGAAACTTTGTAAGTCAGGGACCATCTGTATAGAATCAATTAATCGTTAGATTGTAATAAGCTACTTTTAGCTTGGGTTTTCTGTTACTTGCCGCCAAATGAAAACTACCATAGATTTTCTTTGGAAACATAAATGTACGGAAGGTGTAAATGTGTGTGTACATTGGTTATGAAACTTTTAGTTGCAGCAATCATGAAAGAGATAACAGATTTTAATGACAAAAGGATTATCTTACATCACATAACTGAGAGAGTCTACAGCTAAGGCAATGATCTTCTGTCATTCAATAAAGACTGGTTCTATGTCTCTTATTCTCTTCACTCTCTCCTCCTTCATGTTCTACCTTCTCCTTCAGACCAAATAAAACCCCCTTCAATAATATGCTTCCTTTGAAACAAAATGGATACCTATCTAGGTGGGCATTGAATATCTGAAAGAAAATTGTTTTTCAATTATAAAGGGACAAATAGATAGGTAATGAACAATGTCACTAGATTGTTTGCTTAATTATGTTTTTAGCCATGCTTTCCACCAAACATTAGAAGAATTTTGAATTATACATTTAACACAGTCCAACTAATAGGTATCTTTGCCATGAAAAAGTACACATAATTCCTAAGTTTCACTTCTGAAACATTTAACAGAACTTGCCTATCATTACCTTTTTATTAATACCATACTACATTCTCTCAGATGGTAATGACAAAAGTAATTTTAACACTTTTTCCTCCGTTCTAATCACTCTTCTGAGCAACATGTATTAATTCATTTAATTCTCACAATCACCCATGACTTAAGTGATATTATTATCTCCATTTCGCAGAGTAGTTAACTAGAGCATAGAGAGCTTAAGTGACTTGCTCAATCTCACTCTTACTAAATGGTTGAGCCGGGGTTTGAAGCCAGATGGGTCTGACTTCAGGGACAATACTCCTTGCCATTGTGTATTCTGCATCTTTGTGTTGCTAGATTATAAAATTCAATTCAAGCGTGTTCTTCCCTTCTTTCTTTAATACTCACTAATCACATATTATTCTGACTCTTCCCATAAAACCTTATGACTAAGGCCCAGTGAATTCCTGATAGGTCCACTACATCTATTTTATGTTTGAACACATGAAAAAAGTGAATGGAAGAAATATTTCATTATATATTGAATTATGACTGAGTTTTCTTTTTTAATTCTTGGGTTTGAACTTCAATGGTGTATGATTCAGGCAAAAAAATGCACTGGGAGAATTCTATTGAGAAAGAATGGCATATTATTAGCTTTAGTAATGCACATCTGTGTATAACACCTGCTTGCATTTATTTATTTTCTTCTCTTTTTGTGGGCTAATAAAGCAAATAATCAAGATAGTCTCAAATTTTTTATGTTTTTCTAAATAAAAAAGTCATGAACCATTTAAGTGGAAATTGAAAAAATAAATGAAAATAAAAATGTGCCTTTGGTTTAGCTGCTCTATTTTTTATTTAGTAAATGGAATCCTTGTAAGTTAGATAGGTGGAAAGAGTTTAAGACTAATTTGGACGATTGTCAAATCCTCTATAAATGACAATTTCTGTGATGAAAAAATGTTAATTTAATGACGATTCATGGCACAAACCTCATAACATTACAATGCTAGTTAAGGTTTGGTTACTTGATAATTATAAGCAATGGTAGCAAATACCTGAAACATAAAATATGACAAATACCACATCAAGTTCAAGGTAAAAATGAATTCAGGAAAAGTGAACGCCAATTCCTAAAATGTCAACAAGACATTAATCTACCAAAACCTTGGAATCAAATTTCTAGAACATTTTGACACAAATCATTATAATTAAAATGGTATGACAGAATGGCTTTGCCATCAAAGAGATTGGCCACTCATCCTAAAGTGGTTTTAATTATGATTTGACTCCTCTGAACAGTGCACATTTAGGGAGATATTTATCACCAGATGTACAATTAGGTGCCCAATTTATGCATTTTTAATTTATTCAATGAAATATATTAAATATCTGCTATGATCTAGGGATATGGGTATACAGTACTAAAGAAACAGACAAAAGTATCATAACATTAGAGAAGAGTAGAATGGTTTGAAAAAATAGAAACATAACTTCCCAGGAGGGTGGACCCAGTGAATGCTGGAACAGACCACTGTTAGAGAAAGTAATCTGATATATAACAATAAAACATGGGATAATCTCCTTTGAAAATGGATTTTGAGAAACACATGAGTCTGAGTCAGAGCTACAGAAGTAACCCATGTGAGACAAAACCATAGTCACGCATCAAAAGATATTTTTACATATCTGCACATTCGTTTTTCACTAAGAAATTGCATCCTCAACATTTTTTACTTCCCCTTTCCACAATTTCACCCCCCACTGATAATTGTTTACTCACAAGGCCATTGCTGAAAGTACAGTAACATGATATTTAAGTACTAAGCATTAAGAGAGAGAAATAAATACATAAATGATTCTTAGTCAACAAGAGTTAAAAAGCCATCATTTATTTACCACTATACATCTAAATTACTGGGCTCAGTCCCTGGTAGAATTATCTATCCCAACAATGAGAGTGACTCAGATTTTTCATCTGGCCCCGTAAATTAGTATGTTGCTCTGGGAGAATGACTAAAGGTCTTTGCCTAGTCATTTAATTGTATAGTATAAGTAAAGGAGACAGGGAGCTTTAATATTCTCATCCAAATATTGTTGGGTTGAGTTTTCCAAGCTAAAATACAGAGACCTTCCTGCTTCATACTTACTTATTTCTTAAAAAGGTTCTTTTTCTTTTTCCCATTCTTTTGTTAATTAGAGTTTGGGGGAATCCAGAAAAATTTGGAGAATGTCTTATCTGAAGATGCCAGGAAGGAAAAAAAAATCATGAAAGAGTCTCTTTCCAGAGCAAGTTTCTCCTGTTTTATCAGTTGAGAAAGTCAAATGCATTGTCTGCATCCTTCACCTTGTATTTCTATTGAATCTTTCTTATCAATATGCTCTATGCATCTGCAGATTTTACCTTCAAATTTAGCAGACTGGTGTGAATCAGAGACAAACTAAAAAACAACAAGCTAAAACACAAACTAAAAAATAAAAAAAACTAAGTACCCACTTCCGAATTAATTATAATTATTTAAGCTTGATTAAAAATAAGATAACAGAATAAACACTGTTGAGGACTACATTAATCATATGGAAGATAAATTCAGAGCAATATCCTAGGACATACAGCCAACACAATCAAAAAGTTAAAACCAAGAATTCCACAGACAGAATATATTAGGAGTGGAAATTATCCCAGTCACACCTCACCAAAACGTTACCGGCGGCGAATCTATATGGGTCTACAGTACCTCAATTCTTACCTCCTCAGAAGAAAGAATTTGACTGAAGGGCATAAGGCAGAAATTAAAGCAAGTTTTAGAGCAGGAGTGAAAGTTTATTAAAAAGCTTTAGAGCAGAAATAAAAGGCAGGAAATTATAGTTGGAAGAGGGACAAGTGGGCTACTTGAGAAAGCCAAGTGTGCATTTGACCTTTTGACTTGGGGCTTCATACGTTGGCATACTTCTAAGGTCTGCCTCTTTTCTCCCCTGATTCTTTGCTTGTGGTGGGCTATCTGCATGTGCAGTGGCCTGATAGCACTTGGGAGGTGAGTACACGGTGCGTTTACTGGAGTTGTACGCATGTTCACTTGAGGTATTCTTCCCTTACCAGCCAAATGTCCCTAGGAGGTCATATACCAGTTAAACTTCACCATTTTGCCTCTTAGTGTACATGCTGGAGCTCACTCATGCAACTCCAGAGATCTTATAGGCAAGCTGTTGATTACCAATTTTAGGTATTCTCTTTCTAGGGGGAGACTGCCTTCCCCTGGTGCTGGCTGCAACCAATTATTATTTTAGAGAGACAGTTAACAACAGCCTGAACATCACCTGATGGTCGCCTGACATTCCTGCTTGCGGGTTCGCCATCTCCTGCCCTGTTCATGTCTGTCTGAAAAATAGAGTCAAAGAAGGAGAAAGGCAAAAGTAATCTTTTATTATTTTCATGAGCATTTCTTCTCCCCACTGGGAGAGCATCTGCATTTTAAACACAAGAGCTTCAGGTGATTTGCTTTAGCCAATTAATTGTTTGTGGAAGCGATGTGTGCCACTTCTGAACAGAAGCTTCAAGTTCATTTTTCTTTTGTCCCTGTGTCATGAGGCTTGCTATGTTTCAGAGAGAGGCTATTTTTTCAGCCTAATTCCTGGAGTGAAAACTACAGGTTATTACTGTTTTGCAAAATATTTTGCTACTGTATAATGTTCTAGGATCTAATAACAGATTTATCATTATTCTTGCATGGCCTTAATCCTAATGGACATATGCAGTGTGAGAAAATAAACATCTTTACACCACCATCTTTAGAGAGATTATATAATTTTATGTTTCCTGATTGATAGACAAGATGAGTACTACTATATCAGAAAACTTTAAGCAGGTGGCACTAGCCTCATGTCCATGTACTAGACGGTGAAAAACTGCTACTTGAAATTGGAAGGACAGTGACGGGATGCAGTGGCCAAACATTTTTAAAAACTGCATCAGCTATAATTTTAGAAGCAGATAAATTATTGACTCAGTCTATGTCTTTGGCGTATAGGGAAATTGAGTGTTGTATACCTGCTGTGTGTGGTACCATTGGCTACATTTAACAAGTTGCACAAGACATGAGATGAACTTATGTGAATTGGCTAGATTGCATGCAAAGTTAAGAATCTTTGCTTCATGCAGGGTTGGGATATTAAATAATTAAATGTTTAAAAATTCTAAAATATGTAAATGTACACACGTACATACACACAAACACATATATTCTAATTTAACAGAAACCAGAAGAAAATGATTGACAGCTTTGACCACGTGTATATTTCTTATTGGTAATATACTTCATAAACTAAGTGAAAAAAATTGCAGACTGGCAGGAATATGTCCACCATGTGAAAAAGACAAAAATTTTATTTATTTATTTATTTATAAATCAATTTCTCTCACAAATGGAGACCAAAAAATATAATTAAACATAGGAATGAGCTCAGAAAAGAACAGGCAATTCACCAAAGGAAAAAAAAAATCACAAAAATCAGTAAAGGTATAAAAATGTGTTCAATGTGAACATTTAATAACAAGATAAATACATTGAAACCACATACAAAATAACTTTACAATGTCTGGCAGTCTCAAACTGTAGGGAAAAAATATTCACATTCACTTTTGAAGAAAGTAAAAATTTGTGTAATCTATTAAAAGGGTAGTTGGCAATATCTACCATTTTAAATTGTATATACTCTTTTGATAGATATTATTTCTGGGTATAAATTGCAAGGAAATTCTTGTAAATGTAAATGTATTACATGGAAATTAAGGGCATTGATATTTGTAAAAGGAAAAGATAGTAACAATCAAGATGGAATGTTAAAGTATAATACATGTAAAAAATGACACAGTAAAGCACTTAAAAATGGCATAACTCTAATAGAGTTGCTTAAGGAGACATACTATCTGTTTCTCCATATCAACAAATCCAATGTGTATCTCCATAAATAACTGGATGGATGGGTAGTTGAAGATAATATGGTAGAGGGAGGTGATTTAATGCTCAGAAAAGACTAAGGAACAATTAAATACAAATATATATATATATATATATATATATACACACACACATATGTTTAACAGTAGCCTTTGATAAATGTGAGGCGTCTAAACATAATAAAAAAATACTGAAAATGTGGTAGATATACACTTTGGAATACTATGCAGCCATAAGAAAGAATGAGATGATGTTCTTTGCAGGGACATGGATGGAGCTGGAGGCTATTATCCTTAGCAAACTAACTCAGAAAAATACAGCATGTTCTCACTTATAAGTGGGAGCTAAATGATGAGAACACATGGACACATAGAGGGGAACAACACACACTGCGTCTATTGGAGGGTGGAAGGTAGGAGGAGGGAGAAGATCAGGAAAAATAACCAATGGCTACTAGGCTTAATACCTGGGTGGTGAAATAATCTGTACAACAAACTCCCATAACACAAGTTTCCTGTGCAACAAACCTGCACATCTTGTACATGTACCTTGAACTTAAAATAAATTTTTTTAATCTTATAATTTTTTAATATGTAAGTGATAATTTTTCAATTCCTATAATGCATATTTCTTCATTATTCAGTGAACAATTATTAAACACCTGCCATGTGCCAGGCATTTTGTAAGAAGTGGTGGATAAAGTGGGCATGATTTCTGCCCTCATAAAGTTATATTGAGAAAGACAGATGATAAACAGTTGTACAAGCAAATGTTAAATTGCAAGTTTGATAAGTGCCGTGATAGAAAATAATATGTTTTGAGAGTGAGTAACAAGATGGGTGAAAATTTTCTTTGGAAGTATTGTTTGGCAAGACTACTTTAAGAAACTGGCATTTGAGCTGTGATTTAAGCAATAAGAAGCTAGATATAATGGTATGAAAATTACTCCATAAAAAGTAAATTTCATATGTAAAGATCATAAGGAAGTTAAGAGCTCAGCATTTTTAAGAAATTGAAGGAAAGTTACTATGGCTGGGACTGTTAAAAATGGTTGTCATTACATGAAATAGAAACTCATGGGGAAAATAAATTATGACTTACAAGCCATGGAAAATGAATTTAATCCTATTCTGAGTTCAATAAAAGAAGACGTTTAACTTTTCTGTGCCTCAGTTTCTTCATTTATAAAGTGACGATAACCGTACATCATAAGGCATTCATGAAGATTAAATTAGTTGAAATAAATGATATTAGACTAGTACCCAGCACAAAGGAAGTACTCTATAATTATTATACTGTTATTTATAATAATAAAATATTGAAAGCTCTGAAAATATATGCCCATATTGATCATTATTCAGGAGAAAAATCAGAGTAGATAGGGGCCAGATAGTAGATATTTGACCTTTGTGAAACATGTTCTCTATCATAACTATGGAATTTTGCCATTGGAGCATGAAAATAGTAAGAAACAATAAATAAATAAATAAATGTGTTTATTTTCTTTATTTTATTATACTTTAAGTTCTAGGGTACATGTGCACAACATGCAGGTTTGTTACATATGTATACGTGTGCCATGTTGGTGTGCTGCACTCATTAACTCATCATTTACATTAGGTATATCTCCTAATGCTGTCCCTCCCCCTCCCCCCACCCCACAACAGGCCCTGGTGTGTGATGTTCCCTGCCCTGTGTCCAGGTGTTCTCATTGTTCAATTCTCACCTATGACTGAGAACATGTGGTGTTTGGTTTTTTTGTCCTTGCGATAATTTGCTCAGAATGATGGTTTCCAGCTTCATCCATGTCCCTACAAAGGACATGAACTCATCATTTTTCATGGCTGCATAGTATCCCATGGTGTATATGTGCCACATTTCCTTAATCCAGTCTATCATTGTTGGACATTTGGGTTGATTCCAAGTCTTTGCTATTGGGAATAGTGCCCCAATAAACATACAAGTGCATGTGTCTTTACAGTAGCATGATTTATAATCCTTTGAGTATATACCCAGTAATGGGATGGCTGGGTCAAATGGTATTTGTAGTTCTAGATCCTTGAGGAATCGCCACACTGACTTCCACAATGGTTGAACTAGTTTACAGTCCCACCAACAGTGTAAAAGTGTTCCTATTTCTCCACATCCTCTCCAGCACCTGTTGTTTCCTGACTTTTTAATGATCGCCATTCTAACTGGTGTGAGATGGTATCTCATTGTGGTTTTGATTTGCATTTCTCTGATGGCCAGTGCTGAGCATTTTTTCATGTGTCTGTTGCCTGCATAAATGTCTTCTTTTGTCTTCGCCCAGTTGTTGATGGGGTTGTTTGTTTTTTTCTTGTAAATTTATTTGAGTTCTTTGTAGATTCTGGATATTAGCCGTTTGTCAGACGAGTAGATTGCAAAAATTTTCTCCCATTCTGTAGGTTGCCTGTTCACTCTGATGGTAGTCTCTTTTGCTGTGCAGAAGCTCTTTAGTTTATTTAGAACCCATTTGTCAATTTTGGCTTTTGTTGCCATTGCTTTTGGTGTTTTAGACATGAAGTCCTTGCCCATGCCTATGTCTTGAATGGTATTGCCTAGGTTTTCTTCTAGGGTTTTTATGGTTTTAGGTCTAACATGTAAGTCTTTAATCCATCTTGAATTAATTTTTGTATAAGGTGTAAAGAAGGGATCCAGTTTCAGCTTTCTACATATGGCTAGCCAGTTTTCCCAGCACCATTTATTAAATAGGGAATCCTTTCCCATTTCTTGTTTTTGTCAGGTTTGTCAAAGATCAAATGGTTGTAGATGTGTAGTATTATTTCTGAGGGCTCTGTTCTGTTCCATTGGTCTGTATCTCTGTTTTGGTACCAGTACCATGCTATTTTGGTTACTGAGTCTGGCCAGGGTAATCAGGCAGGAGAAAGAAATAAAGGGTATTCAGTTAGGAAAAGAGGAAGTCAAATTGTCCCTGTTTGCAGATGACATGATTGTATATCTAGAAAACCCCATCATCTCAGCCCAAAATCTCCTTAAGCTGATAAGCAACTTCAGCAAAGTCTCAGGATACAAAATCAATGTGCAAAAATCACAAGCATTCTTATACACCAATAACAGACAAACAGAGAGCCAAATCATGAGTTAACTCCCATTCACAGTTGCTTCAAAGAGAATAAAATACCTAGGAATCCAACTTACAAGGGATGTGAAGGACCTCTTCAAGGAGAACTACAAACCACTGCTCAATGAAATAAAAGAGGATACAAATGGAAGAACATTCCATGCTCATGGATAGGAAGAATCAATATCGTGAAAATGGCCGTACTTCCCAAGGTAATTTGTAGATTCTATGCCATCCCCATCAAGCTACCAATGACGTTCTTCACAGAATTGGAAAAAACTTCTTTAAAGTTCATGTGGAACCAAAAAAGAGCCCGCATTGCCAAGTCAATCCTAAGCCAAAAAAACAAAGCTGGAGGCATCATGCTACCTGACTTCAAACTATGCTACAAATGTGTTTATTTTCATTAAAACCTTATTTACCAAAAAAAAAACCAAAAAAACAAACAAAAAAAAAACAGAGTAGGTGCAATTTGGAGTGTGGGCTGTAGATGCCACTCCCTGAATCAGAGAATTAGCCAAGTTGAACATGTGTAAGTATCACCCACAAGTCCCAAAAAGGGCTATTGTGTTTACTGAAATAACACAATGAAAACTATTAGTTAAATCTATGATTTGAAAAAATATATTTGTGATCAGCAGCAAAATAAGTGCCACAAATTATTGCCCTCCCAAACCATACTCTGTAGTATCTATTCATTTTTGATCAGCCAGCTCTTAGCTAACTTGTCAACTGACCACAGACCTATGAGAAATCTTAGTCAAAATGGGCTAGGCCTTGTCAGCACACTGGGCAGCCTGGCTGAAATTAGTAACTTACAGAACCATTAGTAAGTAAGTGTTGTTTTAATCTCCTATGTTTTGGGATTTTTCCAATGAAGCAAAAATTAACTGACATTTTAGTTAGATGAAGTACTATTATCACAGCATTAAACAGATGACTTGTCTTTCTTATACGATGGTAAAATTTACATATGCAGCAGAATTAATATTAATATTAGTAGCAATATTTACTGAGTGCTCACTATATGTAGGGGCTATGGTTGAGAAATGCACTGGGAGCCAGGAAGATCGTGGCATCTGCCTTCAAAAAAGTTTACATTTGTCATGTTCGAAAAGTTTTGCCAGTAAGGGTTGATTTTTATATTAACTTCAAAACAGGTTTCTGGAATAGTCTGGTGGATAGTCAAAGATTAACCTTTGGCAGTGACAAAAATGAACAATCATAGAAACTTCCAAAAAACTTGCTAAACGAGGCTCTAACCAAGATGAGTCAGAGTCTTATGGCATTGCAGATTTTTTAGGAAACAGGTACAATTGTGCCTCCTCTTCTTTTACTGGTTGCTTCCAAAATGAAGAATAATGCTGTGATGCTCTTTTCTCCAGTTTTGCTTTGGTGGGGCAGCTTTTCGCTTCATGTGGTATGCACACAGCCTTCGTTTTTATGTTATTTACTTATTTATTTGTTTATTTATTTATTTTTTCCTATGAGTCTTTTGCAAGTGGGAGCCCTAGGTATGTGGTACTTGAGCATTTTCAAAGGAGCTTTGGCAGGCCTCCAGTCCTTTGAAATCTAGTTCTGCTCTGTATGCTGTAATACTTTCCATTCTGAGTCTTAGCTGCAATATTTTGCATCTTACAAGTGTTTACTGTTGGTTCCTTTAAATGTACTTAAAAATTCGGTGACTTAATAAGACTCTGTGCATAATATAGCCCTATAATACACTTTATCTACATGCTCTTTTAAACTAAAAATTCATAGAATCAAATGTCTTTACCTTGTAACCTGTCTAAAAACTGTATTATTAAATGTATTTAGTAGAACACATTGAAAATAATGTTTCTCAACTCACAGTCTCCAACACTTTTCTAACCAGAACTAAGATCTGCTGCACACTTACTAAGCTATAAAATCCCTGCTGTTTCTGAGATGAATAAAACCAAAAAGAGAAAGGCAAAGCAGTGTCTCCATTGTCAAAAGCTTATGTTCGATCTGACTGAAATTTGTTCCATGATCATTGGTATTAAAACATGAAGGATAATATTTATCTGTTATATAAATTATATAAATAATGAAAATATCAAATATCACTTAGCATGCTTGTTTATATTTATGTAGGATATTGTGAACATAAGTTATCCAATGTATTAGGTTAAAATTATTTTAAAATTATTCCTCATATGGAGTGGTGCTCTAATTTATCATCTAAATCATTCTAATATTTACTCATACCCCCCAAAACACTCTAAATGTCAGGAAACAAACAATTTGACTCAGATTATCAGTGAAAGGGACATTATAGAAAGAAGCAGGCTGGAATCAAATTATATAAACCATCCTCTCGGTGTATCAATAATTTTGAATATATTTAAGAAAATACTCTCAACAGAGAACTGATAAATTATTCATAAGTTGAAACATTTCAATTGTTTTCCCATTTTTTATATTTTCTAAAAATTTAATATCTTAATTTTTTGCTTTAGTTCACCAAATAACAAATAACATCATACTTATAATGCGCAAATCCAGCCTGTCATATTTTCTAATTGTGATGGAACATTAAAAAATATTAATGAAATTTCATACTTAAAACCAAACTGTTTATATCACATGCATTGTTGCATACTCTCAACTTTCTGGTTTTAGTTGTTTTAGTTTTACACCAATAGACAACCATGATTTTAAAATAAAAATTTTTAACCGAAGTTTATGGATTCCAGTGTTATAGGATGCCCTCGTAATTTTGAAAATTACAAGCCAGAGAAAGAGAGCCAAGCAAAGAGCAGCATTTTCCTAGGAGGAATAAATAGAGATCAGTATCTGAGGCTGCCAAGGCAGCTGAAACTTGGGGGAGCATTACAAAAGTAGAGGAATCCACAGAGAAGGAGTCACGAAATCTGCATAAAAATTTACTTCTGCTTCTTAGTCACCTCCTAAATTGCAAATTCACAAGGTTTAATTCTGAGGACCAACCTAGAGCAGTGCTGGGAGGCGGTGACTTCAGAGATTGTTCAATGCTGAGGAGACACCTGGGAGACTGGAGCAAGAAGAGAGAAGAATTTAGGTGAACATCCTAGGCATTCAGTTGAGGCACTAAAGACCACATCCTTACTCCCAGAACAATGCCCAAGGAGTAAATGCCATGCCCAATAGGTAAGGGCAAACCTGGAACAGACCAGCCCAACAAAGTCTAAAATCAAGCCAGCACTGGATCAAGATCATCATCTAGGAAGTTAACTCCTTGCTAGAACAGAACTTAACACCTCTACTATGTGGAATTTACATATATATTTAAATATATATATATATAAATTTGAGGGAGCATTACAAAACTAGAGGGATCCACAGAGAAGGCGTCACTACATATATAATGACTATATATATAGTTATGTATAAAATCAATAAATTATCTCAAACTTGTAATGTGTGACTGGGTTTTTATTTACTATCTAGAATTTGTTAAACAAATCTCTGTTAATAACTTTTCCATATTGAAGGGAGGAAGGGAGGGAGGGAGGAAGGAAGGAAGGAAGAAAGGAAGGAGAGAGGGAGGGAGGGAGGGAAGGAGGGAAGGGAGGAATGAGGGAAGGGAGGAAAGAAGGAAGGAAGGAAGGAAGGAAGGGAGGGAGGGAGGGAAGGAGGAAGAAGGAAGGAAAAAAGGAAGGAAGGGAAGGAGGGAGGGAGGGAAGGAGGAAGGAAGGAAGGAAAAAAGGAAGGAAGGGAAGGAGGGAGGGAGGGAAGGAGGGAAGGGGGAATGAGGGAAGGGAGGAAAGAAGAAAGGAAGGAAGGAAGGAAGGAAGGAAGGAAGGAAGGAAGGAAGGAAGGAAGGAAAGGGAAGGAAGGAAAGGAAGGGAGGGAAGAAATTATTTGATATAATGGGTAGACAGAAATGTATCCTCTACTTATTTATAAGTAAACGACATAAATACAAAATCATGATTATCCTTCTACCCTCTAGACTTTAAGCTCTGCGTAGGAAAAGATGTCTTTTTTCTTTCCTACTCAGCAAGTAGCTTATAATAGAAATGAAAAATATATAGTGAATAAATGTTGTGTCTTGTTGAATTCTAGTTTTCCAAAGGAGAAAAACTTCCTCATAAAATTATTGGGTTATTAAACTTAATAACAGAAATGAAAAAATAGTTTCTGTACAATAATATCCAACTAGTTTTAGACTTCTTAGCACTGTCGTGAAACAAATATTAAGATAAATACATTTCTCTATGTGATAGAGAAAGCTAAAGATTTATAATTTCAGATTCCAAATGATATCCATAACAACCCCTTTAAGACACTTGTATATTTGTCCTCGCTGCAGATTTGAAAAAGCAAAACTACAAGAAGACGATGAAGATGACAGAGCTCCATACACAACAGCTGCAGGAGAGAGAGAGACTGACTCACTGCCAGGGAAAGAAAAAAAAAGTAAAACTAAATTAAAAAAAAAAAAAATGCAACCTTTCATGGTCAACAAAACAGTCTCTGGAGTCAGGCACATTTAAGTTGACCTGGTTCACATTCCACTTCGTCTCTCAATATTACCTTAGGCAAGCAAGCTCTTCTCTACCCCTTAGACTAACTTTAAGATTTAAGAAATATAATCCACATAAAATGTATAGCAGAATCTCTGGCATAAAGTAAACCTTAGTCAAAGATAACTTTTATGATTGTCACTATATTGCTAAATATGGTTAAAAACAATTTAGAGAAACATATTTTATTACCGCCTATATTATCTGTTTAATTCAACTTGGAACAATGCATTTCAGAAAGATATCCAAGATGCAAGACATTTAAAATAGATGAAAACCTTTTGTGTTTAATAGAGCATGTTTTGGTTACTTGGAAAATCTATCCATGTGGGATATCATCTCCCCCAAAGACAGTAATAAAAACAAGAAGAGATTATCTAGCTTACATTTCATACCTAATTACAGTCACAAGTTTATAGCAAAGAATGTTTCCTTTATAGTTGATATTGTCCTTGAAAATAAATGTTTCAGCTTTGCCATTTTGATAAGCAATATAGAAAAATATGGAGACTCAGTCAACTTCTTCAGGGAATCTATTTCCTTTATCATTATTACTCATTTTTACATGGCCCCTGTGAAGTGGGGATATGTGATGTGGCAGATTGGCTCACACAGTGAAAACTGACCAAGGATTTGGGCGTATCTTTCTCCTGTTTTCAGAAGAAATGCTCTGTCTATGTTCTTCCTCTTAAGCCACCCAGTTACTTTGCAGCCACTCCCCTTGGCTCCTAACAACAACAAGATGTCATAATTCCCAAAGAGGCAGCTGCATTTAGTTACTGTGTTGTAGACATGCACACATATCAAGTTGACACCTAATTAAATAATAAAATCATTTTTAAAAAATATTCAAGTTCCGTGTGTTTGAAAGAGACCAAAAGCAAAATGACTGCACATTATATTGGCATAAATGAAGAGGTCAGTAGAAGGGATGCCACGGACAGTAAATACAGGCACATGCATAATGGGAGAGTGTCCCAGACTTCATTCTGCGAGTCACTGACCGGTAACAGCTAAACAGCAGGCCCACCTGTTAAATGGCTCGTTCTCTAATATTAGGTGAAATCTTCACATAGTGAGTGTGCCCTGCTCCAGGTCATTGTCTCCCAAAAGGTTTTAGTTTTATATTATCATTTATTTAGAAAGCAATTTAAAACAAATACCCTGTTACATGAAAAAGATACCGAAAAAATATTCACTGAATCATTTATGTGTAGTTCAATGAAAAAGGGAAATATGATTTCTCAGTTATGTTTTTTCATATAATTAAATTAAGCATCAAAATATATAAACAAACATATAAATACATATAAGTAATTTATATTTGTGTCTGTGACATAATTTTTAGACTCATATTTTTCATCTTTTTCATTTTAATAAAGCCTCATCAGCTATTTTCCTTTTAATTGCTTATTCTTTGTGAAATGTATTACTTATCTGTGCTTATTTTTATTTTTTTAAGTACTTAGTTATAAAACCAAAGATAAGTCAACATTTATTTCTTTTATATTTCCCATCATTTCACACAAGGAATGTACTACTTAGGCAAAAGTATATTAGAAAATGGTGTGACTATAACCATCTCATGTTGAATAACTAGGTCTCAGAGCATCTTTAATGGTATCTTCTTCCCAGCAGAGCAAAAATACAAAATTATATTTATGGGCTCCAGATGTGTTGTCAAATAAAAAGCATCTCTAGAACTATTCGATGTATCATTTACTTGTTTCTACATTTATCAAGCAGAGCAAAACTTGACCTCACATTAATATATCTTCTTTCTGAAACTGTTAAAGCCATCTGTACAGCTGCTCATTTTACCCATGCTGTTTACTAGCAAGATGTCACAGACAGGAAATATACTGACAGTAAAGACCCACAGAATCTCTCTAAATGCATCGATACAGACATTTCAAGAAAAGCTCCTTGGGACCTACTAGTGCCACAGTGTGAAGTTTAAGCTATATAGTCAAATGAAGGGAAGTGTGCACATTTGATAGTTTCACCTTTTCAATGTAGATATGACCTGAGATTGAAGCTTATCTTACTTAAATGACCCCCATTTAAGTAAGAAAAGTCTTAGATCACTCAGGAAAAGAATGTCAACTATTTGAGTTTTTCAAATATTAGAACTTATTGGTAAAACACAACAGGAAAAAGCAGAAATGTACTTTAAAAATTATATCTGATCATTTCATTAGTAGGCTGAAAAGAAGGAAAAGTACTTGACATCAAATTTTGGGAATTCAAATATTTTCTCACGTATTTTTATCTTTATAAATTAGATTTCTCATTAGGAATTCACAAGAGAATTTTACTTCAATAGTAGGTAATCACCAGAGAATAATGTATACACAGTTTATGCATAGGATTGCAATAGTAGGTAATCACCAGAGAAAAATGCATATATAGTTTATGCTTAGGATTGAATTTAGTTCCAATCACCACATTCTTTTTCAAATTTGCCATATTTTTAAACAAAACTATTTCCTCCATAGACTCATTTCTAATTTACCTATAGTCAAATTTTATGTGCAATAAAAGAAATTGGAGGTTGATAAGATACATTTTATATCTTTTTTCTCTCCATATATATCAATCTATTGTTTAAAATGCATTTTTCAAATCAAAACCACAAGATACCACATCACAATCACTAGGATGGCTAGAATTGAAAAACTGGAAAATGTAAAAATGTGGAGAAAGTGGAACCCTCATATCTGCTGATCAGAATGTAAAATGGTGAAGCCACTGTGAAAAACAGCTTAGTAGTTCTTCAATAAGTTAAACATAGAATTACCATATGACAGCAATTTCCCTCCTAAGTATATATCCAAATGAATTTAAAAGAAGTGTTCAACAAAAACTTATATAAGAATGTTCATAGCAGCACTATTTATAATAGTCAAAAGATAAGAACAACTCAATTGTCCATCAATGCATAAACGAAATGTGGTATATCCATTTTGGAATGGTTACATGGAATATCATTTAACTGTAAAAAGGAATGAAGTACTGATCCACGTTACAACATAGATAAACCTTGAAAACATTATGCTAAGTGAAAGAAGGCAGACACAAAACGACATGTATAGAATGATTCCATTTATATGCAATACCCAAAATAGACAAGTGCTAGAGACAGAAAACAGAATAATGGCTGTCAAAGGCTAGGGATTAGAGAGAATGTGGGATGACTGCTAAACGGGTATTGAATTTTCTTTTGGGGTGATGAAAAATGCCCTGGAACTAGATAGTGTTGCATAATGTTGTAAATGTCCTAAATGCCATGCGATTGTACACTTTAAAATGGTTAAAATAGTAAATTTTATTTTATAGGTATTACACCAAAAATTTTCTAACTACATTGTTGACAGCGACTGACCATATGGTCTACTGTTTATTTAAGAATTTATGTGTTTATTGAATTTCATAGAGATTTTCTAATGAAAGCTTTAAAGCATGAATATCTGTTCTCTCACGAAATCATAAGATTAATGACAGTACATGAACTTGTAAATGGATATAAGCCTATAATGGCAAAGATAATTAATTGTGAACTAACATCAGCAGGTAATATTTGTCAATAATATTTAGGAAAGTAGGATGAAGAACAATTAATGATGTGGCAGAGAATGTTCATTGTTCCTAGAATTCATTCTCCTTACTTTGTTTATAAAATTGTAAATGGGAGCAGGAAAATGGAGCCTATTCCCAAAACATCTTACTCCTAAAGTTAAATTATGAGTCATGCCTTAATTTTCCCAAAGTATAACAGTGGTCTTTGTCTAGACGAGGTTCCAGAAGCTGGATTTATCAATTATTATTAATTATTAAAGCCAATCTCTAAAATGGAGATCAGTATATGTGGAAATATTAAGATTATGCACAATTTCTACCAAGATATCAATAGTGAGAGAACTTAACTTCTAAGCACTGTTTCTGCAAATTTTGAAACATATTTTATTTATACATCAAAAATCTTCAGTATCTTAATAAGATTCTTATACTGTCACACTCTGTGCAAGTTATTGTAATAAAGAATCTGCTTTAGAAACAAGAAGAAATAATCCATGTCAACTTTAAATGAAGGCCCCTTTCCTTGCAAACAGTAAAGCACTTGCAACATCAAGCAAAGTATATTAGGAAAGGAAGCCTAGGGATTCTGGAAGGTAAACAATTTTGTTATTTAAAATATGCATGTGTTTGAATTCTTCAAAGAGCAGTCCTTATTCTATCTTCAATATGCATTATCATTTTCTGCAATTAATTAAAAAAATTCAGTTCCTTTTTTAGTAATACACTGGTATTTGGGTATGGGGGTATACAGTGAGATGAGGAACAAAGAATGGGAGATAATGTATTAAGAAGTTTGATTTTTGACAGGTTCAAGAAGAGGCTATTCAAGATGTAGTCCAAGACTATGTGGTAATCTTGATGTACGGAGACTGGACCCAACTGTAGTCAGACCCTTGAATAGATTAAAATTTCTTCTAACCCAACCTTCTCCCTCAGAAATTCCTTCTAACCTAGTCATCTCCCTGGGCAAATCCTATGGGACAGTAGTTTCAGAGGACACTACAAAGAAGCATACAATGACTCAGACTATAAAAATTTTCTGTTCTCTTCCATCTTAATCTCACTGTCATTCTCCTTTAGCTAGTTACCTAATCTCAGTTTCTTATCATATGCTCATACCTTGCACTCCACACCATTCAAGTATTAAAACTTTTTAAGAAATTAATATTTTGGATATCAATTTCAAAATTAATCTTAACATAGTGCATCCAACTTTAATTGGTTAGTCTCCTATGAGTGAAAAAATCTAGTGTCACATGCCAAAATAAGCAAAATGAAATAGAAACTCTCAAAAAAATTCATAATTTTCTGTTTTAGATTATTAATTGCTGCCCTTCATTTTAACAAAAATATCTATAAAGGTATTTAAATTTAGGCGAAATATACACATTAAGATTACCAGTACTTTATTTAGGTTTAAGTGTATTTATGTAACTTTACTCTCATTTTAGAAAACAAAAATCCTCCTAAGATGCATTTGTCTGCAGTTTTGATTTCTTGTAATGTCTGTTTCATTTTGGTTTCAGGCTAATGCATATATCCTAAAGTGAGTTGGGAATTATTCCAACCTCCTATCTTTTCTCAAATAATTTCTGTAGAATTGATTTTTTTATCCATAATTGTTTGATATAAATAGCCCATGAAGCCATCTGGACCTAATGTGTTTTTTTAGGGGGACAATTTTTATATATAATTTTCATGTATGAGATTGATAAATGTTCAGATTATCTATTGGTAATTTGTATCTTCAAGGGATTGCTCTATTTCATCTAAATTGTCAAATTTATGTGCATGGAGTTGTTTGTGATACTATCTTTTTCAGTGCCTGCGGGGTCAGTAATGGTATTCCCTGTTTCATTGCTTATGAGGTTATTTATGTTTTCTCTCCTTTTCTCCTGCTAAGTTTGTTAAGAACTGTATCAGTATCAGTGATTGTACAGTGTAATCATTTCCTGTTCGTCTTTGCTCTTTATTGTACCCTTAGTATAAACTCACTTTTAGGTGACTAAATAAAGCCCATTTCTGTTACTTACAACTTTAAGAATTCCAGTGTGCCCTTATTTTAAGCAATACATAACAAGATACAAATCTATAAACACTTTTGGAGCACAACCACTGAATGAATGAATTGGAAGAAGATTCCTGAAGAAATAAAAGCACAATGAAACAAAATAACGTTTATAAAGTAAAAGAAAAATATTTTGGGTACAATAACTGATGCCTCCCCTTATTTTCCATCTTCCAAGCATAAAGACAAATTAAATTATTCTGGAAATGCTTTTCCTTACATAGGGGACAGTTTTTTAAGTTTGTTTGTTAACAGAATCCTGTGATCTTCAAAGCATGCACAAATAAGTGCTTAGCAATGATATATCTATGTTTTCCTAGGAATTAGAAAAAAATTCATGGTTTCCTTAGGAACTGAAAAAGTCCATGAATCCTAGAGTATATATTTTCCTATCTTCTATTATTTTCATTGTTATCACTATAATTACCTTGGTTCTGAAATCCCTTCAGCTGACTCTTTAATCGGTCAAGTTTTTAGGTCCTGGTCCATGTTGTTAGAGGAGAATATCTTTAGAATAAAGTCAGTTTGGTTAAAATATATCATATATTTTAAAACAAATAAAATTAATATTGTTTGGAAGTTTTAAATTTCTCCTAAAATATTAGAAAAATTTGGCATATCACAAAATCAACAATGGCAATATTTTAATTGATAGATACCTATCCAGTTAGTTTGATAAACAGTTAAATTTCACATTGACAATTTACTTTCCATCCAAACTAAACAGAAAATGTAATTAACTTTAGATTCTGCTTTTTCTAATCTTTATGTGTTGATGACAGCTGAAAACATTTTCATAAATTATGTATTATCTTCTTATTGTAATATTCTTCTGCTATAAAAATATAGCTTCATATCCCTAGCATCTGCTTTTCAAAACATCTTCAAATCATTATGATTTTTATAAACTAGATTAAAACAACTCAAATGATTTCCAAATACATTATAAATATACACAAAACATTTTATTTTTGTATACCAACATGTGCATTTAAGATCAACTTTATAAACTTTTAGTAACATTAAACAGAGAAAATATAAAATGAGATTACTTTTTTAATTAGAAATATAAAAACTAAAACTACACAGCATGTTTACAGTGTTTGTTCAATTATCTCTGAAATATACAAATTGTACTTTTTTCATTAACATTTCAAAAAGCCATATGAAAGGATTTTCTAAAAGCAATATGCATTTAAGTCTGGCATGCAACTATTCAGTTATTATCTGCTCCCACTAATAAAACAAATGAATTTTATGAAATCTGAATAATGAGTTCAGTCAATTGTAAAAGGTGCATAATTTTCTTCTATATAGGAGAAAATATATAACTTCACAGAGGATGCTGTATGAAATGGTGGATAAGGAAACATCCATACTCTGGAATCACACAGATCTACATTCACCTCCCAGCTTTGTCGCATAGCGACCTTGTTATTCAAACACTGTAACCCTTCTTAACCACATATTTTCTTTCCACAAAATAGGAATAACAATTATAAAAGTTTTAAAAGTGGTAAAGATATGATAGCCAAATTTAAAGCAGTATTGAAAAACTCTTCCTGATGTTTGCTTTTGATTTCCATTTGAGGAAGTAGTTGATCTAACATGCTGGTGTTGTGATGGACTGATTTTTATTTGAAATATTTATGCAATTCATATAATTTCAAAATTGGTAAGATTAATACCATTTAAAGATCTCTACATCTGCATCTGTCCTACTGCCCAAAAATTTGCTGTTGTTGTTATTGTTGTTTTAATAAGGTGTTTTCAATAATATACTTACAAGAGTTTATACCTCAAATTATTAAGATTGTCAGTTAAACAATTCTCAGAGTGAAATCTGCCACATATATCTCTTGTCCTATTAAAAGGTGTGAAGTTTATAAGTCTAAAGCCATAAAAAATCCTGTATCCAAAATAACTATGATTTCTCTGGCATAAAAATTAGTGATCTGTTCACTAATAACACCTGAAAATATTACCAAATCACAGAAGACTAATCTGTTAATTGAATGAGATTGCTATCCAAAAGTGACAACTTTTCAAATATTGACACAATTGATTTGTCACGGCTTTTACATCACAGGAAAGGAACAAGTAGAACCTTCTAATCATCAGGACTTTCTGTGCTGATATCGCAGTTTCTTTTTTTTTTTTTTTTTTTTGAGACGGAGTCTCGCTCTGTCACCCAGGCTGGAGTGCAGTGGCGCGATCTCGGCTCACTGCAAGCTCCGCCTCCCGGTTCACACCATTCTCCTGCCTCAGCCTCTCCGAGTAGCTGGGACTACAGGCGCCCGCCACCACGCCCAGCTAATTTTTTGTATTTTTAGTAGAGACGGGGTTTCACCGTGGTCTCCATCTCCTGACCTCGTGATCCGCCCGCCTCGATAGTTTCTTATACCATATTGTTTTTTACATTATCAAAGGCCTTGACTCCTCTTTTCGCCAACAAGACCAGGAACCGAGAGTACCTTCACACCGTCCCTGAGCTTGTCAGCGTTCGTGTTGTTCACTTTGAAGATCTAAGGAAGGACACTGGCCATTTGTCTATGCTGCTGTAGACCAAAATGTAGTTTATCATCCTGACTGGAAGTTTGGGGTGAGTGAAATTGCCTCACGGCCTAAGTATGAACCTTTTTTCTATTAATGATATAGAGGAACTTCCTTTGAGGCAAGATAATGCCTAAGCTATATTTAGGGTATTTTATTTTTAAAGCACTTTAAATAGTCTCATTGATTTAATGACTTACATGCCATGTTACTCCAAAATGAACTAGTGAGAGGTGACAGCATGCTGGCAGTCCTCACAGCCCTCGCTCGCTCTCTCGGCGCCTCCTCAGCCTGGGCTCCCACTTTGGTGGCACTTGAGGAGCCCTTCAGCCCACCGCTGCACTGTGGAAGCCTCTTTCTGGGCTGCCCAAGGCGGGAGCCGGCTCCCTCAGCTTGCAGGGAGTGTGGAGGGAGAGGTGCGAGCGGGAAACGGGGCTGCGCGCGGCGCTTGCCGGCCGGCTGGAGTTCCGGGTGGGCTTGGGCTTGGCGGGCCCCTCCCCTCAGAGCAGCCGGCCAGCCCTGCCGGCCCTGGGCAATGAGGGGCTTAGCACCCAGGCCAGCGGCTGCGGAGGGTGTACTGGGTCCCCCAGCAGTGCCAACCCACCGGCACTGCGCTCAATTTCTCACCGGGCCTTAGCTGCCATCCCACGGGGCAGGGCTCGGGACCTGCAGCCCGCCATGCCTGAGCCTCCCACCCCCTCCATGGGCTCCTGTGCGGCCCGAGCCTCCCCCACGAGTGCTGCCCCCTGCTCCACGGCGCCCAGTCCCATCAACCACCCAAGGGCTGAGGAGTGCAAGCACACGGCGTGGGACTGACAGGCAGCTCCACCTGCAGCCCCAGTGTGGGATCCACTGGGTGAAGCCAGCTGGGCTCCTGAGTCTGGTGGAGATGTGGAGAACCTTTATGTCTAGCTCAGGGATTGTAAACACACCAATCAGCACCCTGTGTGTAGCTCAGGGTTTATGAGTGCACCAGTCGACACTCTGTGTCTGACTGCTCTGCTGGGGCCTTGGAGAGCCTTCGTGTCCATACTCTGTATCTAACTGATCTGATGGGGACGTGGAGAACTTTTATGTCTAGCTCAGAGATGGTAAACACACCAATCAGCGCCCTGTCAGAACAGACCACTCGGCTCTACCAATCAGCAGGACGTGGGTGAGCCAGCAGCGGCAATCCGCTCGGGTCCCCTTCCGCACTGTGGAAGCTTTGTTCTTTCGCTGTTTGCAATAAATCTTGCTACTGCTCACTCTTTGCGTCCATGCTGCTTTTATGAGCTGTAACACTCACCGTGAAGGTCTGCAACTTCACTCCTGAAGCCAGCGAGCCCACCAGCCCACCGGGAGGAATGAACAACTCCAGACGTGCCACCTTAAGAGCTGTAACACTCAGGCGGAGGTCTGCAGCTTCACTCCTGAGCCAGCAAGACCACGAAGCCACCAGAAGGAAGAAATTCCGAACACATCCGAACGTCAGAAGGAAGGAACAACTCCAGACGCGCAACCTTAAGAGCTGTAACACTCACTGTGAGGGTCTGCGGCTTCATTCTTGAAGTCAGTGAGACCAAGAACCCACCAATTCTGGACACACTAGGACTGTGAACTCTTTAGCAAAGTTACCCATATCAAGTTTTACTCACCAAAGCCAAAGGATGCATGGGGTTTCTAGACCCATAGTATGCCTTAGATTCTATTTAAATATTTCTAGAAAACCTATAGCTGCCTACATTCCCAAACTCAGACTTCTGTACTTTCTAAGGGACCATAATTGTTTAGATTCTCATGGAAGAAAGGATTGATTGTTTTTTGATCAGTATTTCTTGGGTAAATATAATCTATTGCAAGATGTTAGAAATAAATTGTTTTCTTAAATAAGTATCTGTAGTCTTATCTTTCAGTGATTCACAGTGATTTTCAAGCAATATAATTTGGCATACTGTTGCACTGATATTCTTCACATGTATCCCTTCAATTTCTGACAAATGTAGAAAGCTTTTTTTTGTTAGTAAGTGTTATAAAATCTTTTAAAAAGGCAGTAAGCAGGATAATATACAGTGAGGGAAGTGCAAAAGAAAGGTCACATTTTAAGATAACATAAGAGAATATTGCCTCATAAAAATAGAAGAATTGGAGACAGCAGCAAGCTTATGTAAATTATAAAAGAATACTGAAAGGAGAGAAACAGCACATCAACTGAGAATGCTTTCATAGACACTGAAAGATATTACAGAAGTGGTCATATTGTTATAGTTTATGTCTCATTAGTGTTGTTTTGAATCTTTATATCTCTACAATCTTAGAATGCAAAAGTGAATTGTAAGTACCAACTGGATCTAAAGATTTTATACAACCAAGCCAATGTGTGCCCCTCAATAACTGCTCTGCTACAATTTCTGAGATATATAACATGATGGCAGCTTCAACCACAAGAATATTCGTTAATCTTGGCTATCATACTTGCACTGAAACCTTGGCTTTGAATTAAAAATCAGAATAAAGTCCTCACAGGTACCTCTTCTCCATGAAACAGAAAGTTTAACAGTGCTAACTAGGAAGCTTACCACTTTCAGTCCCCAGTTCCTGTTAATGCTTTAGAAACAAAGGAACCTGCAATAAAAGAGGCAAATGTATCAAGCAGACTTGGAACTGTAAAGATCAACCTCCTCAATGCACAGATTCAGCAGTAGGCATTCAGTAAAATATTCTCTACCTCTTTTGCATCTATAAAAAATATCTTGCAGCTTTACCCATTGAAATGCTGGCTCACTCTTATCTGTTTCTCATTATGAACCCCAAATTTCAAATCTAGTTATTACTCTCCATCTGCACCCTCAGACCTAATGCCTAGAGCAACTCTTGCTTCCAAGACTCTTAGCCATAAAGCAATTTTTTCCTTGAATGGCTCCTTGAAAGCAGCCCACTTCCTGTTCTTCAGGGTAAGTTAGAGCTTCAGGGCTTACCTTGTTTTGGAGAGAGGAAAAGATTAGACGACATCCATTTCCAAATACTACTAATACAGAAAGGAAAAAGGAGGAAGCTCCATAAGAGCAAAAACAACTCAAACATTTACTCTGTTCATAGTTTCTTTTGCTATGCAGAAGCTCTTTAGTTTAATTAAGCCTCAGTTTTCTGGTTTTTGTTTTTGTAGTGATTGCTATTGGAGACTTCATCATGAAATCTTGCCAAGACCTATGTCCAGAATGGTATTTTCTTCTAGAATTTTTTGAGTTTTAGGGCTTATATTTAAGTCATTACTATATCTTGAGTTGATTTTTGTATATGGTGAAATGAAGGGGTCCAGTTTCAATCTTCTGCATATTGAACTGGCCAACCAGTTATCCCAACATTATTTATTGAATTGGGAGTCCTTTTCCCATTGCTTGTTACTGTCAACTTTGTCAAAGATCAGACGGCTGTTTGTGTGAAGCTTTATATCTGGGTTCTTAACCTAGTCCGTTGCTCTACGTGTCAGTCTTTGTACCAGTACCAAGCTGTTTTTGTTACTGTAGCCTTGTAGTGTAGTTTGAAGTCAGGGAGTGTGATGCCTCCAGCTTTCGTCTTTTTGCTTAGGATTGCTTGGGCTATTTGGACTCTCTTTTGGTTCCCTATGAACTTTAAAATAGTTTTTTTTCTAATTCTATGAAAAACAGAATGGGAAGAAATATTTGAAAACTATGCATCTGACAAAGTTCTAATATCCAGAATCTATGAGGAACTTAATTCAACAAGCAAAAAGAAAACAAACTCATTAGAAAATAGGTAAAGAACATAAACACTTCTCAAAAGAAGACATACAGGTGGCCAAAAAGCATATGAAAATAATGTTCAACATCACTAATCATCATAGAAATGAAAATCAAAACCCTAAAGAGATACCATTTTGCACTAATCAGAATGACTATTATTAAATGTCAAAAAATAATAGATATTGGAGAAGTCGCAGAGAAAAGGGAACGCTTATACACTGCTAGTGGGAATGTAAATTAGTTCAGACACTGTAGAAATCAGTTTGGAGATTTCTCAAAGACCTTAAAACAGAACTACCATTAGACCTAGCAATCCTGTTCCTGGGTATATACACAAAAGAATATAAATCATTCTACCAGAAAAGACACATATACTCCTAAGTTCATCACAGCACTATTCGTAATAGCAAAGACATAGAATCAATCTAGATATCCATCAATGGTGGACTGAATGAAGAAAATGTGCTACATATACACCGTGGACTATTATGTAGCCATAAATAAGAACAAAATCATGTTCTTCAATCTACAGCAACACAGATGCAGCTGGAGTTCATTATCCTAAGCAAATTAATGCGAGAACAGAAAACCAAATACCTCATGTTCTCACTTATAAGGGAGAGCTAAACATGAGTACACATGGACAAAAGAGGGGAAGAGTAGACACCAGGGCCTACTTAAGGGTGGAGGGTGGGAAGAAGTGGGGATGGAAAAACTACCTGTCAGGTATTATGCTCACTATCTGTGTACAGGTAGTTATGTACAGGTAGTACAAAGTAATTTGTACTCCAAATGCCCTTGATATGCAATTTACTAATGTAACAAACATGCACATGTACCCCTGAACCTAAAATAAAAGTTAAAGAAGAAAAATAAAATAAAGTAAAAAACCTAAAATGATTGGCGGAATCTATATTTTTGTTTTTGTACTTTGGCTAAACTATATTTTCCCTGAAATGCCTTTATTTATTCCATCATTTTTCTCCTTGTTTTGACTAGACTTTGGTTTCTGCTGTTCCAGCAAAAAAAGACACAATATGAAAGAAAATATGATATTTTAATACAATTAGGGATACATTGCTGAGTGAAGTTTTATCTTTATCTCTCTCTGATAGTTTGAATTATTAGACCTAATTTTTCCCTTCTCTGTAGTACTATAAATCTATCTCTTGGTAGTTCTCTCATGATGGGCACAGTATAGTTCTATTCTCTGGAATTTGGGTGTGGTCTTGTGACTTACTTTGACAAATGAGATATTAGTGACCTGATGTGAACAAGGTTTGAAATGTGTTTGTGTGGATGTTTTTCTCCTCTTTCAGCTCCATTTTTCTCTGTAAGCACATGCTTTGGGTAGCCACTAGTTTAAGGTGGAGCAGACAGAGATCCAATCCATAACTCAGAGTCACTCCCAATGGAAACCATCCTTCATAAGCTGAACATCCACCAGCCCAGAGTCATGCAAGAGTATTGTTGTATGCCACTGAGTTGGAGTATTTCCCTGCAAGAACACTGTATGAGAGCTTAGAGGGGAGAAACAACAGCATACTATTTCCAGGCATGAGAGGACCAACCTGTCCTCACAAGGCATAAGAGGACCCATCTGTCCTTACAAGGCGTAAGAAGAGCAACCTGTCCTCACAAGAGCACAAAAGAGCGTTTACAATTTCCCCTTCTCCACCCTTTCCCTACAGAAGGAAGTAAAGACCTTCTGAAAAAAGTGAAGTGTGGAGGACTGGATAAGGAGGTACCATGAAGGAGATGCAGACTCGATATAGAATCAAGAATTTGATAAGATCCCAGTGAATGCCAATAAGGAGTAAAACTATGCCAGAGGCAATATCTTGTATCTCAAAGCATGCCAGTGTGAAACTGACAACAGGGTAGCATTTGCCTATTATTCTATAGCTAGCTATTATCCTCAGGAAAAAGACCTGAACTGCAACCCTCCTGGTTCAAAGCATATTAAATTGATTTCTGGACAGGAAATGTTAACAAACTATAAAAGAAACCTTAATGAATACTCCTCACACTAGAATTCCTGTCTATCAGCCTATTTCCAGGTTTTTAGTGATGATGGGAGGATTCCTCACTCATTGCAGAGGAAAATAAAGGATCCTATCCCATTTTCTTTGGTTTCTATTTTTTAAAGTTAGCACAACATACTGTATTTGGAAAAGGGACATAGTGTTATATTAGTGATATGAGGAAACTGGAAACTGGGGACCGTGTTGTACTAAATATGATAACTTCCACTCATGAAGAGGTTTAAGAGATTTACAAAGTATATTACACTTAAGAGAATGTTCAGACACAGGATTGCCCATGTAGCAAAGCTAGAAAAATTAAATTATTTAAAATACACAAAACAATTATTTTAAAAACATTTTAAAATGATATACTGTGGGTGAACAGGAAATTTTTCAGATGTGAAAGAGAGATTACATACATTAACTTCCTTAATACATTAACATTTTAATCTACACACCAAAAAAATCTACTGTGAAATGGTACTGTGTTATGGATGAGATAACTGAAACATAGGCATCATTTAAGTAGGAGGTACAGAACTGAATTTGAACCTAGATGATAAATATACCACAAGATAGACACTGATCTCTTTTTATAGCATAACTTTGAAATTCCGTGCTGTTAATTCTGGTGTTAGTTTTTAATATCTGAATTATGACTCCTTAAAAAGCCTCATTGTTTTAAGCTCTTTGTTGACATTGAACTATGATCTGTTCATCTGTGGAATGACACTTTTCTGCCATAATTTTGCATTTGAATCCACAGTAAACAATTTTTAAAATATTTCCAAACATTTTGAGAAGCACTTGACATGTAAATGTATGCTTCCAAACACCAGTCCCATCTTAAATTTAATAGATCAAGAATCTTAAATTTATTTGCCTTGATAATCTACATAAATATATAAAACGGAGGTGCAAAAAGCCTATTTTTTTTGTCAAAGCAGATCAAATATGCACTCCATATTTAATATTCTTCCAAGTTAAGTATAATGTAGAGGCAGGGTGTGGTGGCTCACGCCTGTAATCCCAGCACTTTGGGAGGCCGAGGCAGGCGGATCACGAGGTTAGGAGATCAAGACCATCCTGGCTAACATGGTGAAACCCCATCTCTACTAAAAAAAAAAAATACAAAAAATTAGCCGGGCATGGTTGCAGGCGCCTGTAGTCCCAGCTACTTGGGAGGCTGAGGCAGGAGAATGGTGTGAACCCGGGAGGCAGAGCTTGCAGTGAGCCGAGATGCACCACTTCACTCCAGCCTGGGCGAAAGAGTGAGACTCCGTTTCAAAAAATAAATAAATAAATAACATGCAGAAAGAAGCACATACAGAACATAACCTTTACGTATAGTTACAATTTAAGAATGATGGCAGATTAAATATATGTTTTGTCTAAAAAAATTAGTTGTTCAACCAATGGCAGTAATCACAAATTTCTCCTTGCTATTTTTTTTACTCATAAGTGCTATGACCAACTTAAATTAAGGTACCTAAATAGCTACCTAAATACCTAAACAAGCTACCTACATAAACACTGCTTCACGTATATGAATCTCATCACATGGAAAAAGCATAGTTGGCACAGTATCTTTTTATCAGTCAGATTAGCAGGAAGTAATAGAATGTGTTTAGTACCTTTTCCATTCAAATCTGTTCTTCAACTTAAATATAATTATTTTATTGACAATTACTAATACATGGCTCACTGATTCCCAAGCATTATACTAAGTGAGATCTCATAATTATTCTATTAGGTAGGCACCGATAAGTCACCTCCATTTCACAATGAGGAAACCAAGACAATGAAGAAACTGAGGTTAGAAAACTTGCCAATGTTATAGCTATGAAGAAGAAAAGGCAGGACTCTGACCTAGACATTCTGCTTTCAGAGTCTATTCTCCAAATTACTACTCTGTATTACCCATTTCTACCATCATTTTCTTTTTGTATTTGTTTCACATTTTTTAAAAAGTAACATTTTCAATTTGTCATTTATAACTACATTAAGTGAACATTAAAAGCATGGTACCATTAAATAACAATGTATCTTTTGGCTCCATAAAAGTCTTCTTTTGAGAAGTGTCTGTTCATATCCTTCGCCCACTTGTTGATGGGGTTGTTTGTTTTTTTCTTGTAAATTTGTTGGAGTTCATTGTAGATTCTGGATATTAGCCCTTTGTCAGATCAGTAGATTGCAAAAATTTTCTCCCATTCTGTAGGTTGCCTGTTCACTCTGATGATAGTTTCTTTTGCTGTGCAGAAGCTCTTTAGTTTAATTAGATCCCATTTGTCAATTTTGGCTTTTGTTGCCATTGCTTTTTATGTCTTAGACATGAAGTCCTTGCCCATGCCTATGTCCTGAATGGTATTGCCTAGGTTTTCTTCTAGGGTTTTTATGGTTTTAGGTCTAACATTTAAATCTTTAATCCATCTTGAATTAATTTTAGTATAAGGTGTAAGGAAGGGATTCAGTTTCAGCTTTCTGCATATGGCTAGCCAGTTTTCCCAGCACCATTTATTAAATAGGGAATCCTTTCCCCATTTCTTGTTTCTGTCAGGTTTGTCAAAGATCAGATAGTTGTAGATATGTAGGCATTATTTCTGAGGGCTCTGTCCTGTTCCATTGGTCTACATCTCTGTTTTGGTACCAGTACCATGCTGTTTTGGTTACTGTAAATGCTCATCATTACTGGCCATCAGAGAAATGCAAATCAAAACCACAGTGAGATACCAACTCACACCAGTTAGAATGGCGATCATTAAAAAGTCAGGAAACAACAGGTGCTGGAGAGGATATGGAGAAATAGGAACACTTTTACACTGTTGGTGGGACTGTAAACTAGTTCAACCATTGTGGAAGTCAGTGTGGCGATTCCTCAGGGATCTAGAACTAGAAATACCATTTGACTCAGCCATCCCATTACTGGGTATATACCCAAAGGATTATAAATCATGCTGCTATAAAGACACATGCACATGTATGTTTATTATGGCACTATTCCCAATAGCAAAGACTTGGAACCAACCGATATGTCCAACAATGATAGACTGGATTAAGAAAATATGGCACATATACACCATGGAATACTATGCAGCCATACGAAACGATGAGTTCATGTCCTTTGTAGGGACATGGATGAAGCTGGAAACCATCATTCTCACCAAACTATTGCAAGGACAAAAAACCAAACACCACGTGTTCTCACTCATAGGTGGGAACTGAACAATGAGAACACATAGACACAGGTAGGGGAACATCACACACCAGGGCCTGTTGTGGGGTGGGGGGTGGGGGTTGGGGGGAGGGGGGAGGGATAGCATTAGGAGATACACCTAATGTTAAATGATGAGTTAATGGGTGCAGCACACCAACATGGCACATGTATACATATGTAACAAACCTGCACATTGTGCACATGTACCCTAAAACTTAAAATATATATTAAAAAAACAATGTAAGCAATCACTTTGAACTATAAAAGCTTTTAATAAGCAGTTTTGCATATACTATTTTTTAATTTGCTAACTTATTTTTCTTTTCTACCATAAACAGAGAGTCATTTCAGGTCTAGTCTTTCTTTACCAAGGTTAATCTTCATATTTGTTGGTACCCGTCTTGTATTATTACTTCGTCTACACTATCCTCCTCTGCTTTACTTGTTTTTAAACAATTGTTGTCTTTCCATTGTGGGTAAGGCTTTATACCACAATAGATTTTCTTGCTACTAAAGTATTTGAGATCATCAGGATGACTGAATTCACGACCACCTGATGAAATACTTTTGAGTGTTAAAGGAATCTTATTAATTATGACTCCCATTAAAACATATATGGAATAGACTCTCTTGAAAATCTAAATTTATGTTTACTCTAGACATGTAAGATGAGCCTTGAAATAAATATGTTTGATAGACTAAGATGGTAGAGAAGTGTGTTAATCACAAGCTGTAGAGTCATTAAAAGAAGAAAAGCCTAATGTGTGTTTAGGGAAAGTGTAAGAAGCTTAGGACAGCTGGGATAGAGGCTCCCAATTCCATGGAAACAGATAGTAAAGCTACAGAGTGGTTACTCATAGTTTAGAAGACTGTGACCACCAGATTAAGGAATTTGACCTTAATTTAGTAGAAGGTGCAGGGTCATCCAGTGTTTCAGGGCAAGAAATGGTGAACAAAAACATAATGAACTAAAGCTTAAACAAGATTAATCTAATTGGTGATTATAGCTGATGGATCATGGCAAGCAGTTAAAAGATGGATGAGATGCCTCAAGTGTGAAGTGATAAGCTTCATACTTTGTCAAGGGTTTTTTTTTTTTTTTCTTTTTACATATGTGCTATAATGAAAAGATTTGATCTGACTATTTGAGAAATCCAATACTGGAAAATTTAGTGAAACTTAAAAACTTTAGTGATGGATTTCCTGGCAACAATAATTTTTTTCCAAGACTTAGTCCAAAGTTATCTTAAAGAACACAGCTGCAAAATCAAAACCTTACAGATTATACCACAATTCCCTAAGATTGCACAGCAGGAAATATAATATATATTTTTCCTATTTTTTATACACGACTTTTAAATAAAGTAGTCAAAACCATTTTTATAATTATTGATCCCCTCCACTTATATACAATCCTAAAAAATTAAAAATATACCATGTAATCTTGGGTTTCCAAACAAAATGATGGCAGAAACAATACTGTGTATTGGTATATTTATTATTCCTACAAAATTAGCTCTTTTTTAATCTTAATAATTATCTCATTTTGCAGGTGAAGAAACAAAGGATCAAAATCAAAATTAAGTAACTCTTGTACTACCCAGCAAATAAGTGTAAGTAAAGTAAGTAGGGCCTTGTTACTCTTACTCTAGTCCTTTTTCTGCCCTTTTCACCAGTAATCATTCAGGAAAACAAAAATTTTCTTCTTTCTGAAGAAGAAAATAGATTTCACAGTATTGGAAAATGATATTTTAGAAATAATGTCTTCAAGTATCAGTAAAAAATGTAGGGCTTTTATGTTATTCCATACTTTAAAATGATACATATAATACAGACCTAAATTTGCTCTGTAACATGGCCGATGAAAGCCAAACTGTCATGTATTTCTACACTTGGCACTAAAGAAATGACTAGTTCAGGAAAAATCTTAAAATGTATATTAGTGATACATGTTAGTACTAATATTAGTGATAAAACACCTACGTTGCCTAGATGATAATTTCACCCATTCTTTAATTTTTTAAGTAGTAGAATGTGGCCTTATTATGAGTGTATAATATCCTTGAACTCTATTTTCATTCTAAATGCAGAAAATTAACAAGTAGATTTGTATGACTGACTATGACATAAATACAATTTCAAGCTCTCTATTATCTCCAAAAACAACTTTTCTCACTATGAAGTTACTTACAATGTTTTTACTTTAAACATTTTTGTTTATACCTGGATGCAGGCTTTTATAAAATAGTGTTTTGTTCTGTCCTCACAATAGTCTAGCCAAGAGGGGTCACTAGGTACTAACCTGGCAACACGTGGGTCTGCCCCTTATAATGAGCCTCCACACATGCACAAAAACTTTAATGTACATGTGAATTAACTGGAGATTTTGTTAAATTGCACAGTATGAAGCAGTAGGTCTAGTGTGGAGTCTGAGACTCTACATTTTAAGTAAGCTCTGTGATGCTTGCTTCTGATTCTCAGACCACTGTTGGAGTAGTAAGACTATGGTAGCACCCTAGCAGTAAAGAACACAGAAGGTCATTTTCAACAGGTTTCTCACAGCACTATGAATACAAGATACTTGGAAAGTTCCTTAATACTGGGAATTGTGGAGTTAATGCCAAGGCAGCTGCAGTAAACATGTAAGTATTCTCAGTACAGTGCATTCCACACAGTTGAGACTAAAGGAATGAATAATCCAGGGAAGATCCTAAAATATGTTAGTGATAAATGTTAAACCTAATGCTAATGATGATAAAGTACCCTATTGCCTAGAGAAAAGCTTCATCCAAAAGTTTTTTTTTTTTTTTTAAAGCAGAGTCTATTTCACTGTATAATGTTTCTCAAACCCAAACCAATACAAAATTATTCTGCCAAGTTCGTTTCAGGGAAAAAGGTTTTTTACATACTAAGACCTGTTTTAATTTCTTACATAATGAAAACTGTTTTTTTTTATAGTTACCCAGAAACTTTAGAGACATTTTTTGGGGGGCTTATAAAAGCCCTTTTATAAAGCCATTTTTAAACAAAACAAAACAAAAAGTTTACAAAAGAAAAAAAGGTACAGAAAGAGAATAACTTGCTTCATATGTCCCATATAGAGACATTTTTAAATGATATCAAACACTTCAATTCATAAGGAGTGACAAATATAATTTAATTGTATTGTTTCACTTAATGTCTAATTTTTGTATCCCTAATACTCTTATTTTGCATTATGTTTGATCTTATAAGTGTCTCCAAATAGTTTTGTACAAATAAAAAAAAGGAATAAAATGAAAATTAAACAATGTAACAAAGAGGGAGTAGAGATGTAGGAGAAAAGGAAGAGGAATGAGAGCAGAAGGGAAGGGAAAATGAACATGAAGCAAAAATGTAGGAGGGGAAAGCAGCAAGTAAGGAAAGAAAAGGAGAACAAAGAACAGAAAGGTTAATTTTGGTTTCTTTAACTTTATTGAGGTATAATTGATAAGTGAAAAATTGCAAGCATTTAATATGTACATCTAGTTGAGTTTGGACACATGCTACAGCCGTGATGCTATCATCACAACCAAGATACGAAACATATCCATTACCGAAAGAACTTCATTTTTGTAAAAGGAAGAAAACTGAGGTCAAGTTTCTCTCTCTCTCTCGTCCCTCTCCGTTTACCTATGGATTTCTAATTGCTCCTGTATCATTTGTTGAAAAGGCTATCTTTTTTCCACTGAGTTGCTTTGCACATTTGTCAAAAATTAGTTGGGCACATTTATGTAGGTCTATTTCTCTGTTCTCCATTCTGTTCTGTTGACCTATATATCTGTTCCCTCCACCAGTATCACAGAGTTTAAACCATAAACAAGGCAAGACTATATAGTATTCCTCCTACTTTATGCTTCCTTTTCAAAGTTGTTTTAGGAATTCTTTTCTTTTGTATTTCTATGTATATTTTAGAATATTCTTGTCTATACCTAGAAAAAAAGTCTTTCTGGAATTTTGATTGGGATTGCGTAAACCTGTATATGGGGAGAAATGTTATCTTTACTATGTTGAGTCTCCCAATCCATAAATAAGGTATCTCTATCCAGACTTAGATTTTCTTTGATTTCCTTCATCAGAATCATGTAGTTTTCAGCATAAAAATCTTGTACAAGTTTTGTTAGATTTATACCTAAATATTTCACTTAATGAGCCATTGTAAATGGTACAGTAATTTTCTGTGTTCACTTCATTGATAGTGTATAAATATGCATTTTTTTGCATGTTTATATATATCTTGTGAATATGTGGAACTTACTTATAAGTTCTAGATGTATTTTTGTAGATTCCTTTGAATATCCTATGTAGAAAATAATATCATATGTAAATAGGAATAGTCTTATTTATTGCTTTCTGATACATATGTTTTTATTTTATTTTCTTGCCTTATTACAGTGGCTAGAACTTCCAGCGCTGTGTAAATAAGAGTGATAAGAGCAAATATCCTTGCCTTGTTCTCAATATTTAGAAGAAGAGCATTCAATCTTTCAGCATTAAGTAAAATATAAGCTGTAGGGTTTTTTTTTAATAGGTGTTCTGCATCAAGTTCTTCCCTAGTTCTATTTTTCTGAGAACTTTTATCATGAATGAACATTGACTTTTTGTCAAATACTTTTTCTGGATTGATTGATGTAATCATGTGATTTTTTTTCTTTCTTAGCTTGTTAATAGTGTTGATTACATTGATTTACAAAAATTGAAGCTTACTTGGATCCCTAGAATAAAACATATTTGATTATAGTGTATAATTATATTTATATATGACTGAATTTTATTGGATAATGTTTTGTTAATAACTTTTCTGCCTATATTCATGAGGTATACTGCCCCTAATTTCCTTTTACTGTAATGCCTTTGTCTGGTTTGGGTATCAGTATAACATTAGCTTCGTAAAAAGCACTTTCTTCTATTTTCTGAAAGATATTGTGTAGAATTAGTGTTAATTCTATTTTAAGCTTTTGGTAGCACTCCCAAGTGAAATCATAAGGGCCTGAAGATTTAACTTTTGGAAATTTTAAAACTATAAATTATCTATTACATATTGGATGAATCCTGATAGTTTGTGTTGTTTGGTCCACTTCTTCTAAGTTGTCAAATTTATGTGTGTACAGTTATTAATGTTGTTCCTCTATTATTATTTTAATGTCCACAAGAACTGTCATGATATTCCCTGTTTTGTCCCCGATTTTTATAATTTATGTCTACTCTCCTATTTTATTTGTAAATATTTCTGGAGATTTTTTAATTATATTGAATTTTTTGGAGTGTCACTTTGCTTCAGCTCCATAAAAATGTGGGCAAAGAACATGAACAGAAACTTTTCAAAAGAAGACATACATGCAGCCAACAAGCCAATGAAAAAAAGTTCAACATCACTGATCATTAGAAAAATACAAATCCAAACCACAATGAGATACCATCTCACAGCAGTCAGAATGGCTATTATTAAAAAGTCAAAAAATAACAGATGCTGGCGAGGTTGTGGAGAAAAAGGAACACTTGTATCCTGTTGGAGTGCAAATTAGTTCTGCCATTGCAGAAGACAATGTGGCGATTACTCAAAGACCTAAAGACAGAAATACCATTTGATCTAGCAATCCCATTACTGGGTATATACCCAAAGGAATATAAAACATTCTATTTTAAAGACACATGCATGTGAATGTTCAATTGCAGCACTATTCACAATAACAAAGACATGAAATCAACCTAAATGCCCATATATGATGGGCTGGACAAAGAAAATGTGGTACATATATACCATGGAATACTATGCAGCCACAAAAAAGAATGAGATGATGTCCTTTGCGAGGACATGGCTGGAGCTGGAGGCCATTAGCCTTAACAAACTAACACAGGAACAGAAAGCCAGAACAGAAAGCCAAATACTACATGTGCTCACTTATAAGTGGGAGTTAAATGATGAGAACGTATGGACACATAGAGAGGAACAACACACCCTGTGGCCTTTCGGAGGGTAGAGTGTGGGAGGAGGGAGAATATTAGGGAAAACAACGAATGAATACTAGGCTTAATACCTGGGTGATGAAATAATCTGTACAATAAACTTCCATGACACAAGTTTACCTATGTAACAGACCTGCACTTGTATCCATGAACTTAAAATAAAAGTTAAAAAAAAAAGAAATATCACTTGGTTTCATTGATTTTGTTTTCCCACGATTTTATTATTTCATTGATTTTTTTCTAGTGTTTTGCTGTTTTCATTTTCATTGATTTCTGCTGTTATCTTTATAATTTTCTTCTATTCACTCGCTTTGGATTTATTTTGATATTTGTCTATGTTCTTGAGGTGAAGACTAGATTATTAGTTTGAGACTTCTTCTCTTTCCTAATATATATAGTCTGTGCTATAAATTTCCCTATTAGTACTGTTTTAGTGTATCTCAAAAGTTTTAATGTGTTGTATTTTCATTTCCACTCAGTCAATGTACTTTGTTAATTTTCTTGAGACTCACTTTAACCAAAAGAGTATTTAGGAGAGTGTTGTTCAGTTCCCATAGTTGGTGAACACTTTGTGTGATTTAATTTTTTTAATTTGTTAAGTATTGTTTTATGGCCATTAGTGTGGTATACCTTGGAATACCTTCTGTGGGCACTGAAAAATAATGTGTATTCTGCTATTGTCAGAAATATTCTATAAAATTTGATTAGATTCTGTTGGTTGATGGTGTTCTTGAGTTCTGTATCTTTGTTGATGATTCCAGTTGTTCTGTTGAGACAGGTGTGTTGAAGTCTCTAACTGTAATTGTGGATTTTTCTCTCTGTTCCATCAGGTTTGCTATGCATATTTTGTAGTTATCTTCTTTGGTGCATATACATATAGGATTATGATATCTTCTTGTTGGATTGACCCTTTTATTACTACATAATGCCTTCCTATGTCCCTGTAGGTTTCTTTACTTTGAGGTCTAATTCATATGATATTAATGCAGCCAGTGCTGGTTTTTGATTAGTATTTGTATGAAATGTTTTTTCCATTCCTTATTTTAACCTGCCTTTACATTATATTTGAAACGAGTTTTTGTGAACAACATGTAATTGAGTCACATCATTAATTTACTCTGAGAATTTACTTTACTTAGTGTATTAAGACTGTTTACAGTTAATTTGATTAGGATCTCATGTTTACCATTTTATTTCTATGTATTCTGATCTATTTTTACTTATTCTGTTTTACTGACCTTTCTATATATAATAACATGTTTTAGAATTCTATTTTGATGTATTTGTAATATTTTTCAATAAGTCTTTGCATAATATTTTGATTCCTTTAAATATTTTATTTTATATACACAACTTTTCACAATCTGTTGGTGCTGTTATTTTACCAATTTAAGTGAAATGTAGGAACTTTTCCTCCTTTATATCTCCTAAGCCTCCCTTATTTATAATATAATTACCTTAAATATTTCTCTTACATACATTTAGAATTATATTACCTCATTTCATAATTTTTCTCCTTCAGCCATTAAACATAATTCAGAAAGTCAAGAGTAGAAAGACTATTCTATTAACCATTTTTTTGCTGTGTTCTTTAATCCTTCCTAATATTAAGATTTCTTCTATCTTTCATTTTCTGTTTAGAATATTATTCGCCATTATTTTAAAATGTGCCTGTTTTTACTCATCTGAAAATGTCTTGATTTCCCCTTAATTCCTCAAAGATATTTTTTCCATATATAGAATTCTTGGCAGTTCTTTTCCTTCCAAACTTAGAAAATAGTGGGCCACTTCTTTCTGGACTCCAGGGTTTCCAAGGAGACATTCACTGTCACTGAAATATACATGTGTATCTATGTGTGTGTATATACGAATCCCTATAACAAATTCTTAGTATATAATTAAACCAAGAGTGGTTCCAAATAAACAGAAATTTAAGACTGCGTCTCCTGAACTGATATTTACCTATATAGAATTGATTCTCTGTACTGTTTAGATTTAATTACTAATGACTCTTCCCAGTAGTAAGAGCAGTACATTGCACACCACAGCAAACAAGTATATAAATATCACCTATAGACATCTGTAATTTAGTGCCAATATAAGGAAAGGCTTTGGGTGACTAAGCATTTGCTGCTATAGAACAGCTTATTGAAAACAAGATGTAAAATAAGACTGGTTGGTTGTTTCTAAGTGTTCTAGATAAGTTGGAGAGAAAAATAATTAGATCAGATACTTAAATTACTGGCACATGGCCCACAGGTGTCTCTATTCTAATATTCAGGATCCTGGTCCTTCCCAATCAATCCCCTAACTTTAACAAAAAGATCATTAAAGGATGGAAAATTCATTTGTGGTAATCCAGATATATGCAGGATAAAACAATAAGTTTGCTTTCAGAAAGGGAGTCTTTTTTTCTCTACCATCAGAAGTGTTTTGGTTTCAGCTAGAAAGGCTAGCAATATACCTTGATTAAAACAATACAAAGATATATGAACGAAGTCTCAGCCCTATATTATAATCTTTAAGGAATCTGATTAACTTTTCATTGTACAGCATCATGCTGGTTTCTGACATTGCTGATATGATGCTGAATGGACCTAGACTGATACAGTCTGCTTAAGCTTTTCATATCTAATGGGGTTCACTTGGTAGAATGTTTTCCTAGGAAGTTGTCCATTTTATTTAGGTTTTCAGATTTATTTGCATAGTTTCATTTTGTTCTATTTGTTTCAATAGTTGTGTTCATTGTTATTTCTCATTTTGTATATTTCTAAACTTGTTTTTTCTTATTGTCTAATTTTTTCAAAACATGCATATTTTTATTATATATATCTACTGTTTTTTAATACCCTACCTTCTTGATTTTTGTTTATATCTTTATCATTTACTTCTTTTGTTTTATTTTCATTTATTTGTTGTTCCTTTTCTAGTATTTAACCTGAGAATATATTTTTTATTCACTTATTTGCATTTCTTAGTCCTTACTGATAAATACGATTAATTATAGAAGTCTTCCTTTTATTACTGCTTTAACATATAGATTCTTATGTGTAGTGTTTATGTTACCTTTTATAAATTACATATTCGGAAGTTATTTTCCCTTTCTGCCAAGTTAGCTTAATAGAAAATTTTATTTAATATTTAAATGGAGGAGCTCTTATAAACTATTTTTTTTTTTTTTTTGAGATGGAGTCTCACTCTGCTGCCCAGGCTGAAGTGCAGTGGCGTGATCTTGGCTCACTGCAACTTCCACCTCCTGGGTTCAAGAAATTTTCCTGTCTCAGCCTCCCGAGAAGCTGGGATTATAGGTGCCTGCCACCATGCCTGGCTAATTTTTGTATTTTCAGTAGAGACAGGGTTTCACCATGTTGGTCAGGCTGGTCTTGAACTCCTGATCTTAGGTGATCCACCCACCTCGGCCTCCCAAAGTGTTGGAATTACAGGCGTGGGCCACTGTGCCTGGCCTAAACTTTTTAATTTTTTCTTGCACTAGGATCAAATACTTGTTTAAAATATTTGTACCTCATGGAATTTACAGATACATTCTTTGTGACCTAACATTATCAAGTTTTGTGAATATTCCATATACACTTGAAGAAAAAGTGTATTCGTTATTGTCAGAGGGCAAATTTCATATATATATATAAAAATATGTTCTATAAGATATATCATTAATTTCATTAGTTTGGTCTTTTAAACTTACTTTTGTTAACTTGATATCTGTTATAGTGAATAGCATTATTCTATTATTGGTGTGGTTTTATATATATCTTCTTGAATCTACTGTGGTTTTTAACTTATCAAGATAGTTGCTATGTTATTTTGTGTATGAACATATATAACTATTATATGATTGTTAAAATTGCAATAGTCTGTATTAAGACTGTCCTTTCTCACACTGAATTCTATATTGGATATTAGGATTACAACCTATGTAATATATATGTATATAAAAAAACCTTGTTTTTTATATTTTATATCTGTCTAATATATTTTACATTTGCCCTTCCTTTTATTATTAGCCTGAGGTGTGTCTTAGCCTTTAGTTAGTTTTGCTTTTAGATTCAAATTGAAAACATTTTTTAGTTTAAAATGTGAGTTAATTCCAATCACCTACATTGATGTGACCCTATATTTAAGCTCAACTCTATCATGTTACTTTGTGTTATACTTTTTATGAGCATCATGGCATATTTGCTGTGTTTCTCTACATCTTGTGTTCTGTTTAACACTTTTTTATATTTCTTTTAGCATATAAGAATGTTTTCATTGTTGTTCTAGTTGTTACCTTTGTATATACTCCTTATTTAAATGCCCTTAGTCTACTGCTTTTCTTAATTTTTTACTAACTTATTTGCTAATTTTTGATGATGTCTCTAACTTCCATTATTGCCTATGCAATCTATCAGTGAGCTTATTCTGTTGCTTCTTTCGCTCTCCTTTTCTTACAATTTTTATTTGCATTATTTCTATTTCACCTGACTATATAACATTTATATGTCATGCCTTCATCTTTGCCCTCACATTTACTTTAGACTTAGGCCTATGTTTAAATATTAAGTGCTCCCCATCAGGCCCCTGCCTATCTTTCCAGCTTCATTTTATATGACTCATTTTTTGCTACCTTTCATCCTAAGAGGTTTGCTATCTGTTCTACTGCCACCACACCACTGTTAGGCTCTGATTGGCACAAATTAATTACATTATAGTGTTTATCACTATCTGAAATCATCTCATTTGTTTGTTTATTGTTTATTTCCCACCCCTCTTCTTCAAGATTCCATCTTCATATGAGCATAGTCGTATGTTCCCTGTCTGTTTAATTTCCAAGGTCTTGATACATGGACAGCCAAAAGGCTGTCCCAAAAAGAAATTCAAGCCCATGAATCCTGCTGCGTTTTATTCTCTTATACTAAGGAAGCATGAGAAGAATAGTCCCAGAGATCTTAAGTGTGCTATACCTTAAAGAGAGAGCTAAATTCTATATAGGAGAGCTTCCAACATTCAGAAACCAACACAGAAAAGTGCATCATTTATCCAATCACTTCTATTCAAGAGATCAATAATGTAACGTACGTGAACAAATTTGATAATGATACAAATTTATGACAATATTGCTTTTAAACAAAGTTTCTACTTCTGAGTAACTATAGAAAAGAAGTCCAAGTTAATGGTTTTAATTTAAAAATTGGCAATTGGAGAAATGAAGTAGTAAATTTACTAAGTGACAATTTAGCCACAGTGTATTGGGGGAATAGAAAAAAAGAAAACTAAGAGAGGCTGAGTAAAGCCTAAGGAACAGCAAATACATTCAGGGAAGTGTAGCTCTCGAAGGCCTGTCACAGTAAGAATGAAGGGATCTTTAACATTTGCCCTTGTCCACAATTATGACTACATTAAAATGTGTATTGGTTGCAATATAAGAAATAGTAAATTATATAAGCCTATGACTATGATTCTATTTTAAAGTCACTAGACTATGCAAAATAGTCATTATTGGTGAATAGTATACATTTCTATATAGCTATAAATCTAGCCAAAATTCCCTATGTGACAACTATGTTTTCTGATCTTTGTAACTCCTGGGCCAAGCATACATCCTGATACCTTGTGAGGTTTTAAGAAATAAATAGCAAACAAATAAATTAAATGTTATTAATGGGTATCAACTACTACTAAAAGTTAATGAATAAATAATTGTGTCACACTATTTAACCTAATTTTCTCTAATGATGTTTTATCAAATCTATATGATTTGCCTAAAATAAATCGTAGATCCACTTGCTTACAAACCGTGTATTTTTGCCTATATGTGCATTCATTCAAGAGTGTACTTTAGAAAGCAAGCAATTATATTCTAGCTTTATTCTGTTGTGGCTACAGACCTGTATATCTAGATATCTGTATATCTAGAACTCACTATTGCACAGCTCAAAAGGATAAGCTGAATTTTAAAATTCAATCCATTTGTAGAAATCGATTTAAAAGAAGGACCAATTAAATGAAATTAAGATTTGAAAAGCTATGCAAGACAATATTGCTTATAATACAAACTGTTGCACAAGCAGCGGGATGAAGATTTTAATTCATGGCTAAAACCATCAAGAAAGGAAAGGCAAAGGGGAGTTAAATTCTATTAAATAAAATGAAATTTAAGAAAACTGGGCTTGCCCTTGTAATGAAAATGTTTAGAGCAGATTATTCTTTAGAAAGGAATTAAAGCTGTCAATTCCCTAGAATATTTATGAGCTATAACTACATAATTAGTGAACTGAGTTCATGAAGTCCAAAAAGTGAAATTTCATTAAATAAGCAGTAGTTATTAATTTAAACGGTATTAGTACCATAATTAAATCTTACCTTATTTTTTATGTTACCTACACTGAATTCTAAATAGTACTTTCCAAAAATGAGCATAAAAAAACGTTTTCTGTTGTAGGTGTATCTGATATATAGACAGGTCTATAACATAATTTAAAGTAAGATACAAATTTTAACTTACCTTTTGAAATATGTACAACTTTGAGGACAAGAGTTGTGCTTTATTAAACTTTTTATCCCTCCAAACACCCAACACAAAATTCTGAACATAATTAGGTATAAAGTAAGTAATATCAACATTTGTAGTAAAAAATGAGGAATGAAGATTAGACTCCTAAAATTTATTAGAACATACTGTCTTGTCCGCTTTTAGATATATATTTATAACTTATATGGTCTACATGGTAATCTCCTGGAATTAAAACTTACATTATGCTAAATAAATTCAGTGGACATGGTTATTTCAGAGAAGACAATAATAAAGCATGATGCTTGATTCAGAACAGGCAATATTACAAAGGATATTTGTATCAGTATGTAAATCATTCTAAGCATGTTTTAAGTAAAGTTAATTAAGAACAAAAATAGCAAATTTAAATAATTGTGAAGAAAACAGATGATATAATAATAAAAGAAAGTTTTAAAAGCCTGGGAACCTTAACTAAATGTAAAACAAACTTTGAGTTATGTACATATAAGATACAAATATAGATTCAATTACTTGTCATTAGACATTAGAAAATCACTATTACTTATTTGCCTACATTGTCCATTTATTTTCTGAATACATGTTCTAAAAATACAATTTTTTTGAAAATGATCTTTCAAAATAATAGGTATTATCTCATTTTCTAAAAGCTTATTATACCTGGCTACTGTAAGCCAAGTGTAAGAAATGGTGGTTAGAACCAAATATACAAATTCCGGCTGTCTAAATTGAATCATGTGACTGAGCATGGTGGCTCGTGGGATCACCTGAGCTCAGGAGTTTGAGACCAGACTGGGCAACATGGTGAGACCCTATCTCTACCAAAAAAAAAAAAAGAAAAAAATTGCTAGGTGTGGTGGTGCATGCCTGTGTTCCAGTTACTCAGGAGTCTGGGGTGGGAGGATCACTTGAGCCCAGGGCGTGGAGGTTGCAGTGAGTCAAGATTGCACTATTGCACTCCAGCCTGGGTGACAGAGCGAGATCCTGTCTCAAAAATAAAAGAATAAATAAATTGAATCTCGTATAGTGAGCTCATTTTTTTTCCGTTTATATATGAATTAATTACTGGCCATGAGTAATAGAATACCAAACAAAAAAACTTACACAATGAGAAAAATTTAATTTCCCATATAAGGAAAATTCTAGAGGCTAGGGATTTCTAGATTTAGTTAATATAATAGCTCGAAGATGCCAGGGTTCTGGCTCTTCTCCACAGTTCTCCCAACTTTCTCCATAATTGCAAGACAGCAGCAGAAATTCCAACCATTACCCGACAACCCATGTTCCAAAGGAAATATAACCTTTTCAGGGTAGGAAATATTTCACAGAAGCTCCCTGGCAGATTTTCTTAGTCCAGAGTTGTGTCTCATATCTTTGCTTAAATCAGTGATTGACGACACACAGAATTTCTAGGATTTACTTAAACTTATCAACATTTGCCCTCTGGGGCTAGTTAAAAGGGTTCACCTTCCACAAACGCATAAAAGCAAACAAACGAATAAAAAACAGACTCTGCTGGCAAGAAATAATGCTGTCAAGGATATTGAGGAGACCACAGACAAAATAATTTCTCAACAATATTCACTTAAAATTGATTTCCCTCTATTATTTAATTTTCAGAATTATATAGACCTTTTCAAAGACTGGATTTTAGAAGACAGAATGGTTTTCCTGTACAGCTTTCTGGGTTTTACTTCTATAGCCATGTCTTATAGGTAGAGGGTTGTCCTCAGCCTAGTATCTCATGCTTTTGCAGACCCACTTGCCATGTTTATTCCTGCCCAGAATCTCATTTCTACCTTGTCTCTTCAAAATACAACATAACTAAGACATAAGTGAAGTAACATATCTTTCATAAAGTCTTCCTCTCATTTTATTTTCATAAGGTTTACTGTAATGTTTATTTAAAAATTACTCTAATAGTATGGAAGTGTTACACAGTCAATGATCAAGTAGTATGTGAATGTTTTGTCACTGTCCTTATTCACTCTGATTTTCTAACCTCAGACAACTGACTGCTGTTAACTGGTGTTTATCAGTTCATTACTTTTCTGTACAAGTCCACATTTACATGTTGTTTGCTCTGTGGCATTAATGAGATTATACACTACATATTATAATTTGACCTGAGCTTTAACTTGACTATATCTTGGTATTTTCAACTTCAGTATAATGTATCTACTCAAATCTTTTTAGTGTCTGAATAGCATATAATTTACCATAATTAATTTAATCTTCCATAATTGAGTAACTTTTAAATTGTTTGCCATTTTGTTCTTATGAAAAGTGACAATGAACATCTGCATGTGAGTCCCCAAAACAGACTCCTAAAAATGAAATGTTTGGGTCAAAAGGTATATTGCTAGAAATTTTTAAAAATTTCCCATCAAAATACTAGTTCCATTTTACTTATATTTAACCAATATATGACTGCTTAATTACCTGCATCTATATCAAATTAAATATTACCAATCATTTATATAACATCATTGTTATTGTATTTTAATTACTTTCATTACTAGTAAGATATCTTTCTATTTTATTTTCAAAATCAAATAGAACTTAGTATTAACTAAGAACTGTGCTTAGCATTACATTTCTCACAAATCATGTAATCTATATGGCAATCTTATGAGTAGATACTAATATGATCACCAATTCAGTGAAGAAGATTGGGCAAAAAGAGATCACTTCCCAAGGCCACATGATCAGACTTGGAGAAGCCAGGATTTTAACCCAGATAGCTTGGATGCAAAGCTCAACCAGTATTAAAGTACACTCTTCTGTATTTTCTTCTGAAATGGATATGTTTTTAAAAATTTTAATTCTTAGTTTATTCCTCTATCTAGAATATATTCTTTGTATGTCTGAGGTAACTTTTCTTTACTTTAAAATACATAGCTTTAAAATTGCCCAAACAGCAGTAAAATGCCCATTTTATCATTGACTCCACATCTATAATGGTGCCTGGGAAATTGTGTAGGAATCTTGGACTTAGACCCTTCTGTAAAAACTTCTTTCTCAATAGATTTTAAATGTAATTTTTATTATAAATAAATATATATGCTTATGGCTATTCTACTTGTTTATGACTATGCATATCCACATGATTTTAGTTATAAATTCATTTTATAGTATGCAGTAAGGAAAAGCTACTTTCATTACCCACTGCCAAACTCTGTTTTCCACTAGTTTTTAACTGTTTATGGATTTTCTTCCAGATGCATTTAAAAGTAAAAAATTTAAAGTCTATTAAAAACAACTGTTAGGAATTTGATTGAAGGAAATTGGCATCTTTTCAATACTGTTACCTCAACTCGTCGTTCTACCTTGTTTGAGTTTTTTAAAAGACATTATTAACTTCATAGAAATTCAACATATTTCTTGTTCCACTTACTTCTTATGTTGTATGGACAGTGGTAATTGTCTATTTTTTATTGACAGTTTTCTGATTTTACTCTGTAGTTTTTATTGTTTATATATGTATTCTTCTTTGAAATATATTGTAGACTAAGCTCACAGTCGTCACACCCAGAGAACAAGGAAGCTAAAATATTTATCCATCAACTCTCATTCACTAGTTCAGAACACTTACAAAGGCATCAATTCCAGAATTTTGGTCTGCCCCAGGCAAGGGCAAGTGTCAGATGTCCTCAAAGTGTAGATCCTGACAGTAAGACAGTAAGAGCTTTAAGGTCTGAATGCATGGGAAGAGGGGAAGCCAAGGGGATATAACTGGGGCATCTGCCCCAAGTTACATCTGTATCTGCCACAAGTAATGTTTATAATTGATTTCAGCTAATTCAGCTCTTCACAACTTGAAGGCTTTTTTATTTTTATTTTTGTTAGATATCTGTGACTTCAAAGTAGTACCTTCCTAGACCTATGCAAGAGAAGCCCCTCTCCTGAAACTTGCTTCTTAGAGAGACTCACATATCAAGGATGCCATTTAGGTCTCACAGAAATGCTTTCTCCTATTTCTTACCCAAAGTTCTCACACCAAAAAGCAGTACTATCTTAATCCTGTGAAGATCTGTGGGCTCTGCTGCTGTCAATCCATGATTAAAAGTACTTATGAGTGTGAAGAGGATTTGAGTAGTAAAAACACTTCACTAAGAGAAAAGGCAACTTAGTCAATTTATTAAATTCTTCTTCTCAGATGACATTAATAAATAGTGTTTCAGTGTTGTCAAGGTGGAAGGAAAAACATAATTTAAAGTGTGTCAACTTGATTTATAATTTTGAATCTTTAAAGCTATGGCATGTGGGCCTCCATTTGTACCCCTAACCTGAGTTTATACATGTTAAATGATAAGATATAATAAATGAAACTCAGAACGAATTCTAGCATATTTACATAACATTTAGTAGTAAGCAGGCACAAAAGTGTCATATAATCTGTTCTATCATTAGCAGTGGTGAATCCAATGGGTCTGTAGCAAACATGATTCTTGCCTCCTTGGAGGAAAAATTTCAGCTGAGAAGACAGAAGGAAAGACCAAGGCAAATTTTAGAGCAGGAGTGAACAATTTTTTTAAAGTTTTTGAGTAGAAACAAAAGGAAGTAAAGTAAACTTGGAAGAGAGTCAAGCAGATGACTTGAGAGATCTAAGTGCCCACTCAGAGCCTTGACATGGAGTTTTTAATCCATTGGAATGGTTCCAGGGTTTGTGTGTCTCCTCCCTTGAGTTTTCCTTGAGGCAGGCAGGGTGCATGCACAGAGGCCTGCCAGCACTTGGGAGGGGCTACGTGTGCAATGTGTATGTGTTTACTGAAGCTGTGCATATGCTCATTTGAGGCATTTTTTCCCTTACCAGTCCAGTGTTCCTAAAGGAAGTTCATATGCCAGTTAAACTCTGCCATTTTGCCTCTTTGTGTGCATGCTAAGCCTGCTCACCCAACTCCTGAGATCTCATTAGGAAGCCGCTGATCACCAGCTTCAGGTGTTTTCTATCTATTGAGAGTTTGCCTTTCCCTAGTGCCAGCTTCGACCAATTATTGTTTTAGAGAGACAGTTTAACAACCCCCTGACCATCACCTGATGGTCACCTAACATTCCTGGGGAGGGGGTACCATCTCCTGCCCTGCTCATGTCTGCTTAGCTACCCACTCTAACACTATGAACTGGTGAGTTCTGAGGTTTAGACATTCCAGGAAGGACTTACATGAAAAGCTCTTCTGAGGCATATTCGATACTAACTTAGTGTCAGGATTCTGTTAATCTAATCAGAGTCAGGGCAGAATTATCTCTAGGAGGCCTTGCACAAGACCAGTACAAATTCCAAGCCTAGGATATTATCCAGCCAGGTCCTTTCTTCCATTAATACAAGAGCTGAGCTGCCTATTGTGTCTAGGCCATCAAGGACTTCTACCATTTCTTATGAAAAATAATCAACTCTCTAAGGCAGATTAAAGTAGAATTATTTAAAGCTCCTCTCTGTTAACTTTCTCTGGTGTGTGAATTCTTAATTCAGGTATTTAAAATGCTAACTAACCCTGAATTATATATTCTTGATTGGGGTACTTGCCCTAGTGTATAGATTAAAACTTACACACATAGCATTGTATGCATTGAAACAGTATAATGGAAATTAAATGTAGCATAATGCACTGTTATGGAAGGTCTTGCCCTGGTTTTGCCGAAAGTTCTATGAGAGAACTGGGGCCTGGAAGCCTAGAGCAGGCACAAAGCTTTATGTCTCCTTTCTCATTCCACGGTCTCCCTCCCATTCTGTCATGGACTTTTCAGGTCTAGAACAGTTCATGGAGAATCTGAGTAGGAATGTTAACCAACAGCCATCTGTAAAGCTATCAAAATTGGCTGCCTTTATGTCAACATCAGACTGCTAACGTATGTGACCTTTAAGATCCATTTGTGCTTGCTCTCAGCAGGATTGTAAAGATGTTCTTAACATTCAAGAATGGAATGAATGCTGACTTTTAACCTTCTTTACTCTCCCCCAGTTGAAGCTGAGAAAAAGTTTTTACAATTTGAATGTTAGGCTTTTTATTTCCTTTCTTTCTTTTTTTTTTTTTTTTTTTTTTTTGTTGAGGCTGATTAAGGAGAAACAGAGTTTTAGAACTACTTTCTCTTCCAAGGCCTCCAGGAGTTTGGCTGACAGCCCTAATGCCCACAGCAAGTCAAAAAGAATAACTGCACATTTGGTTCTCTGCAGAGCCCATTACCTTTAGGTCCCCTGCCCTTCCTTCAGGGGTTTTCTTGGCTAGGACTCAAACAAAGGATTGTGAAAGAAATATCAACCTAGGGAGCTTTTTCTAAACTTCCCACACCCCTTTTCATTTATAGCCAATGCCCTCTGAGCAGAGCAAGGCCATATAGAGCAGAGCCTATGCCAGACTTCAAGACAGCAGCACTTCTGCATGAGATGCAATGAACAAAGAAATAGGAAATTTTATCTTCTAGTTCACTGGCCTGGCTTGGCTTTTACAGTGCAGCATTCTCAAGTAAAGTATCTAAAACACTCCAAAAAAAAAAGAGCATCCTGTGCCTTTTCTAACATTTCCCATCTACACTCTGCTTTCCTAAACCTAGATGTCATAAACTGTGGAGAGAAGTATAAAAGGGATTCATTCAAGACCCCAGGGGTCCCGTCACAATTCTGTGCCATGTGCTTGTAATCAGCAGTCGCTCCAGAGAATGAAGACTCATATCCCTTGGATTCTTCTGCCTGGCCTTTTAGAAGCCTTCTGGTCTATGCCCTGCCCTTCGCTGAGGGCACCTAAAGCTTGTTGAAATGTTGGCCAGCCATGACTTTTAACCAATCCCAGAATTCTTTGTTGCAGGATTACTCACATCCCTGAGGCCATGGATGGAATAACTGATCTGTAAACAAAAGGGAAACAACTGCCAGCTCCTGAATCCAATAATAAGGATTACACTGTGGAACCCTGGGGATTCTGAGACTCTTAATTACTAAATTCCATAGTCGGGAATGGGGAATGCCCCAATTTGGGGCTTTTTGGTGTCTCCATCATGGGTTGTGTGCCGTGTTTCTTGTTCCTGATGTTTTATTATGTCAACCACAAAAAAACCCAAAAAACATTGCATGCCTCTGCAGTAGTCATCCTTCCTTTATTTTCATCCTTCCCTCTCAGATTTTCCCAGGCTTCTGGCTGATTCTGCAAGAGAAGGCTGGAGCCTGGAGGTTTCCCATATCAAGAACATTTTCAGAATCTTTAGCACTGGGACTTTAAGGATTCAAAACAAATGGATATCCCTTGAGATAAATGGTTCCATCCCCTCATTTCTTTTCTGCCTTGGCCCTTAAGGGGCAATATAGACCATATAGCTTAAATGAGGCAAAATAGAAATGATCACCTATTTTAAATGGAGAACATACATATATATCTCATGAGGAAACTGAATTATTAAGCCTCCTCATGTTATCTAGGAACTAGATAATGTTTTTTTGTTTTCTGCAAGTGATTCTGAGTAATTGGTACTAGGACTTAAGTTTCCTTGTGAAACAAGACAAGGTAGATTTTTTTCCTATTTGAGGTGGGAAAGGATGGTATTGGTGGGATGAAGAAGTTGGGGAAGCACAGGCCAGCAAGAACTTGTAAGGCAGAACAGGGAAGCATGTGTACTCAACTTCTGCTATGATATCTAAGAAAGTTAAGGATAAACAAAATCATCCTCTCTAAAATACTGGGAATTGTGGACCTAAAAAAAATTAAACACAAGGGCACACTCTGTCCTTCCTCTGCCTGTATCAGATCAGAAACAGAACTCACAGATGGCAGCACCAGAGGACCCAGGAGCAGTCTCTTCTCTTCCCAAAAATTTACCTTCCCATATTTTCCTACCTTTTCGAAGCCTAAAGTTACTCTCTTCTTAGTCTTGTCACTGTATAGTATTTATGGCTGTTTGTTAAAATACTATTTAAGCAAGGCCCCTAAGTCATTGCCTTGAGAGAGAAATACTTCTGAACTGAGGCCTCTGCCATGTAATGAGTACAACATGCATTAATAAACTTCTGTTTGCTTTTCTTTGGTTACTCTGACTTTTGTTTTAAAGAAAATGTCTCAACGAAGATCCTAAAAAGAAAAAGAAAAGAAATTATGTTTTCTGTGCTTTCCCTTAAAAGGCATTGAAATTGCAGCCAAGAAAAAAATGTCAAATATGGGACAAAATAAAAGACTCCTTCAAGGGACATTGCTGTGATTCTCAGTCTTACTTGAGCTTGAGTCTTCTCTTACTGACTGTCCAGGCTTCATTCCAGTAAGAACACACAATCACATCCATCCAGGGGCTATCACAATTGATCATCTCATCCACACTAACAAATCCCTAACTCCCCATCAATGGCCTAGTAGGAGTAACATTTATCTATGTCACAAAATTTTGCTCAGATCCAACATAGATAATCCCCAGAAAGCCCTAGAATATCCATATGCATCAAGACTGTAACTGTGTAATACTGCATTTAAGGTTAGGTTTGGAGAATGGAACTAATCAAGCTGGAGACCAATCAGCTGGGAGGTGATTTGTAACATCTCCACTGACATGCATATAATTTAGAGACATGCCTTTCACTCTCCCTGTATCTTAGCTCCATAATCTGGCAATAAAACAGATCTCTGTCCCAAACACACAGGTCTCCAAGGACCTCAAAAAGTTTTGTATCTTTAATAGGTCTTTAGAGCTCCACTACTAAGGGGTTTCATAAACATTATGGACTCAGAGCTGCCTTGAAAATGAACCTTTAGAAATAAATGCAATTTGCATTCTACCATTTTAGAATTCCTAGATCCAGTCTCCTCTTCCACAGGAACGTAGGAGGAGACATAATTGAAAAGCTGCTTGTAGCACAAACTGACTATTGCACATCAAGGCGTAATGCCTATGTTCCAAGAAAGAAAAGGGAGAAGCATAAGACTTTTCCAACTGACTCTTTCCCTTTGTATCATTATGGGATTATGCTGTAGAAGGCATTGAGTATCAGACAGAGACTAGGGGAAGGGGTATTAAAAGCTTTGAGCAAGGGGATAACTTAGGTTAAAAAAAGAGGGAAAAGGATCCACATGCAAAAAAAAATAGAATTCCTAGAGCGTGTAAAGGAATAAAACTTTAAAATAATTTGTTTTACTGAGTGAAAGAAAAAGAAACAAAACCCAAAGTATCCTATAATTCATTTCAAATATGATATAGTTCACAGGGAGAGTTTTATAACATAGTCAAGCATATAATGATTTTTTTAAAATCAGGGCACATGGCATGCAAGTATTATTGAAATTGGGCTATACTGGAAAACGTATGTATAGTTATAGACAAAGTGTTTTTCACTTCTCCATAGAGAAGAAATACCTGGCAGATAAAGATATTCATGACTATATGAACATTCAAATCCTTTCAAATCTTATTTTGTCTAAGAGACAGTAAATCCTTGTTAATAATGAGACAGAATGTATAAAATTATAAAATCTGCATTAATTTTTAATATGGATAGATCAATTATTATCTATATTAACCTATGAAATTTGTGTTCATTTTTTATAAAATAGGAAGAAGTTCAACTTCCCATTTTTGTTCCTAAACTTGCCTACCAGGAAACCTGCTAACTGAAAAAGAGTTTTCACTATTTTGCTTCCAGCCAGGAAAATTCAAATAAAATTTGAGAAGACAGAAATTTGAGTTATAGGATTGTCACTTTAAGACTTTACTGGTTAATTTTTTATCCACTTTTTTTTTTTTAGGTCTGGGGGTACACGTTCAGGTTTGTTAACATGGCTAAGTTGCATGTACTTGGGTTTGGTGTATGAATGATCCTGTCATCCAGCTAGTGAGCACAGTACCTGATATGTGGCATTTCAACTCTTGCTAGCCTCTAGTAATCCTCAGTATCTATTGTTCTCATCTTTGTGTCTGTGTGTACTCAATATTTAGCTCCCACTTGTAAGTGAGAATATGCAGTATTTGGTTTTCTGTTTCTGCATTAATTTGCTTAGGATAATGGTCTCCATCTGCATCTATATTGCTGCAAAGGGAATGATTTCATTCTTTTTTATGGCTGTGTAGTATTCTATGGTACCACATTTTCTTTTTCCAGTCCTCTGTTGGTGAGCATCTTGGTTGATCCCATGTCTTTGCTATCATAAATAATGCTGTGATGAACATGAGTGCATGTGTCTTTTTGGTAGAATGATTTAATTTCCTTTGGGTATATTCCCAGTAATGAGATTGCTGGATCAAATGGTAGTTCTATGTTCTTTGAGAAAACTCCAAAGTGCTTTCTACGTTAGTGCTGAACTAATTTATATTCCCACCAACAGTGTGTAAACATTCCTTTTTCCTCCTTTTAAATATACATTTTGGTTATTTTGGAGTGTGTCTGGTTGCATGCAATAGAAACTTGACTCTAGTGGTTTGGCCATTTTTTTTCTTTCATAGGAAGAAATCAGAGGTAGATAACTCAGGATTGGCATGGGGGCCTCCCATCATGCCATTAAAGAGGGTTTGATGTATTTTATCTGCCATCTTTAATGTCTGGCTTTCATTCTTATAGCACAGACTGGCTGGTGAACATCTAGGCTGCATGCCTGAGTTCAAAGAAGGAAAAGGCAGAAAAGCAATGAATTTCCAATGAACTCTTACCCTTCGTATCAAGAAATATTATAGACTTAGCCATAAAGGTGCTTTCATAGTTACAATGGAGTATGGGGGGTAGGTAATTTTAGTTGGGCATGTTGCCATATTGAGCAAAATTGGAGTTCTCTTGGTAAGGAAGAAAGGGAAAATAAATACTGGGTAGGCCACATGAAATATATCTTATATTACTTCTAAACATTTTAATTGATTATAAATTTTATTCAATTTTAGCTTTTATTAGGCGTTCAAGGACTGTTACATATTCTTTCAACAAAAATCCCGTTATGTGTCCCTTAATTCATCACTGAAATACAAGGATACAATATAGGGCCTATACCAAATAGTCCATGGTTCTATATATGTTTGTGTGTATATTAGGCTGGGAGAACACAAGAAAGGGTAAATGTAAACATATTTCTATATGGGTGATATGTGAACTATTTATCAAGTGCTAATCTGAGTTACATAATGAATGTCTCTTTGGTGTGAAGGTGAGGAGGTAGTACACTGGTAAAGAAGCCTTCTAGATGAGATGATAAGTAAGATTTATTGTGTCTCCAAGGATTTGATATGATGTCTATAATGATACCTAGAACTGACTAGGAACACAGAGGAAGGAGAACTGAGCAGCCACTCACGGTGACTCTTTGCCTCCCAAGTCTGACCTCAGAAAGCTGAATATTCACTATATGTTATTGATTAAATCTGCTTTTTAACTTTAATGTCAGACAAGAACAATATGAAAAAGTTACTTGATGACATTTGAACCAAGAGAGGTTTTTTTGTTATTTAACATTTTATTGATTTTATTTAAAATCACACTATTGAGCTGTTTGGACAAGTGTCAGTGATGTTGAGATATAGAAAGACAATAACAAAAATTATAAAAACTATGGGTTAACAGGGTCACATTCATGAAAAAATGCTAAATTCAAGTTTGTAAGGGAAAAATCTATTTCTTAACAAAATTTATTTATATGATAGGCAGGTTATATTCCTTTCATGTCAAGCATTTGGAAAAGCAGAGACTGATCAAGGCATGAAATTCACCATATTCACTTCAATAAAGCCTAAAAGTTTTGTAAGAAGTACAGTTTGTAGATATTTTACAAGAGCCGTGTCTGAGGCTTATGAACCATACACAGAGGCTTAGATCAAAGCCACAAGACATGTTGAGGTTTAGTTCCTGCTTGAGTTTATCCAGAAACAACGGAAACATGATACCGTTTCACATCAGGGAATAAACTAAAGTGGAAACAGCACAGTTTCAGTGATGGGTTCAGTCTTTGGTCAGGTCACGCAAGAAAAGGAGGAGGAAAAGTAAATTATTTTCCCACAAAATTATATTTTTCTTTGTAAAAAATTATCATCAAATCGTGATCTATAAGGTTAATGAGATATAACCAAAAGAAGAATATCCAGTGGTTGAATGCATTATATGCAACGAGTTATTTGAGAGGATTTTGTTTTTCTTTTCTTCCTAAGGCTCAGCTTTTGATATGAGAGTCTCAGGTTTCACATCAGGCCAGCGTGTATTGGTAGTGATTACAAGTGTGAAGTCTTCTGGAAAGAAAGCAATGTGATCTCCAGTTTTTCCAGATAACTATGTAAAACTTAAAGGACTACTTTGGTAATAAGCACATTTTGCCTCTCTCAACAAAAAAGGCAAAAACATTAGTTCTGCTTGCACTTCCAATAAACAACAATTATATTATATTGTGCATTTTAAAATTTTCATATATATTTTCACTTTAAACAAACATATTAGTGTTCATTGAAGATCAGGTCCACATTTTTTAAATGAAACATCACGTTTGGATCTTCTTGATTCCTTCATAACTAAAATGAAAAAGAACAATATCTCACCAGTATCAGATGTAGAATCAACACCCAAGATGTAGGGACCTAGAGCCCACTGCTTAAGTACTATGTTATTTGATCACTCATTAAATCAAGTTAATAATTATTTATAAGTTAGTTAAGCATATTTTTTCTTTTTTAAGCTCTTAACTTTTTTTCTGATTATAAACTTATTAGATTGGGAATTAGGAGATATTCGTTTTTTATTCTAACTTAACTGTAAAACATTGGGTCCCTAAACTATTTGAGCTTCATTTTTATTGTCTGCATAATGGAGTGGTTGGAATAAATGATCGATAAAGTCCCTCCTGCCCCCTAAATCCACTTGTTCATTAGGATCCCATTCTATAGGACATATCCATCTATTTCATTTGCCGCCCTGTCCTTAATGCATACAACTTAAGCTTGGCTTGACAAGGAAGTAGGGAAAAGGAGGGCATTGAATACCCCCCTTCCTAAGTGTTTGTCACATTTTGTGAAGTTGGTCAGAAAAAGAGCATTTTGTAACATTTCATGATGTCGGCCTGAAAGGCAGATTGGGTTCTACTTGGATACATCTGCCATGTAATCAATGAGTCTTTATGTGCCATAAGAGATAAGAGAAAATATAAATAAAATGCAGTTTAGAAGATGTGGATCTTGGATCTTGAAGAATTTGTAAGATTTAGATAAATGGAGTGGATAAAGAGAGGATTCCACATAAAGGCCACATTCTGGGAACAAATACAGAGGCAGGAATGAGAACCATGTGTTTGGAGGGAACTGAGAGAAGCTGGAAAATACTGAAATAATGTTTTCGTTTTTCCTAATCTTGAGAAATATTACAAGATGGCTAAGCTGACGTTCAGTTGTAGAGTGTCTTAAATGTTGGTGATTAGTGATCAATTGCTGCATAACAAAGTACCATAAATTTAGTGGCTTAAAGTAACATCCATTTATTATGTCACAGTTTCTGTAGGTTAGAAGTCTATTCATGGCTTAGCTGGATTCTCTGCTTAGCGTCATAGAGGCTGAAATTGAATTTTTGGCTGGAACTACTATCTTATCTGAGACTCAGGGTCCTTTTTCAAGTTCATTCAGGTCATTGGCAGAATTTATTACCTTGTGATTGTATGATTGGCATCCCCATTTTCTTGCTGTCAGCAAGAGGTCTCTCCTAGCACGTAGAGGACTTCCATTTACAGGCGCTCTAAAAATATTGGAATTTACTGTTTCTTAGAGGTCAGTGGGAGAGTGTCTCTGTCAGTCCACTTTCTTTTATTAGTTTCACTTGGTTATGCCAGGTCCACCCAAGATAATCTCCCTTTTTATGAACTCAATTGATTAGTAACCTAACTATGGAAGTGATATCACATTATATTCACTGGTCTGGCTCACATCAAGAAAAAGGGGTTATATAGGGTATATACACCGGCGATAAGAATCTTGGGGGCCATCTGAAAATATTGGCTATCATAATTGCACAGAAGAAACATTATACTATAATAGGATATAATTTAAATGTATTGCTGTGTGAGATAATTTTATTATACAAATAAAACTGAGAGAGGCATACTACCGTACAGTGTTTGAGGTTGATGCTGGATGTTATATTTCTGCCTCTCAGATACTCCATAAGCTTGAAGCATTCCTTCTCCCAAATGCTTGTAGTATTTTCCCCTGATGGAACATAGCTGAACTCCCCTCTAGGAATTTCCTTCTGCCAAAAGCAGCTGCCTCATATAAGAATACATTTCATCTTCAGGGCAGGCTACATACAATTAATAATCTAAATAGGTAGTATAAATTTCCCTAATTATAAACATTTCCATAAGTATATTCCAGCTATAGAGTTCTCTATAGAATCATTTGAGGTCTCGGTTGTAATAAAAACCCAGTGCCTAATCCTGCTTCCCTATTACTTAACAGTTTTTGTTGCTGCAAATTTCCAATACAGAGTCTATTTCCACAGGGATTTGACCTATGGAAATTAAAACAGAGAGTGGTCCTACACGGCAAACTCTAAAATGAGATTTTTGAGCAAGATCACTTTTGACAGGCTGACAATCAGGATTAATCACTGCAGATGTGTAGAATACTGATAGAACCTGTCTGGGTTCTAATGCAGTAGAACCCAGTGCAGCAGAATTAATAAAACTAATAACCAATAGGCTATTGGTTAGTCTATAACTAAACTAATTAGTTAGTCTATAACTAACTAACTAATAGGACTAATAACCCAGTAGAACTGCATTCTAATGCAGTAGAACTGGTTGCTAATGCAGTAGCAGTGCAATTGATAAAAGTAGTGAAATGTGATTGGATACCTGTGGAAAGGAATACATTGGAGATGTAGTTTGAATTTTTGTTCCCCCCAAATCTCATGTTGAAATGTGATCTCCAGTGTTGGAGGTGGGGTCTGGTGGGAAGAGTTTGAGTCATGGGGGTAATCACTCGCAAAGGGCTTGGTGCCATCCTTGCAGTAATGAATGACTTCTTACTGTATTATTTCTCATGAGATATGATTGTTAAAAAGAGCCTGATGCCTCACTCCTCTTGATTTCATCTTCTCTTACCATATGATGCCTGTTCCCCTTTACTTTCTGTCACGAGCAAGAGCTTCCTGATGCCCTTGCCAGAAGCAAATGCTGGCACCATGCTTCTTGTTCAGTCTGCAGAACCATGAGCCAATTAAACATCTTTTCTTGATAAATTACCTAGCCTCAGGTATTTCCTGTTTAGCCACACAAACAGACTAAAAGAGCTGGCAAATGAAATAACCTGGTGATACGGTTTGGCTGTGTCCCCACCCAAATCTCATCTTGAATTGTAGTTCTCATAATACCCATGTGTTATGGGAGGGGCCTGGTTGGAGGTAATTGAATCATGGGGGTGGGTTTTCCCATGCTGTTCTCTTGATAGTGAATAAATTTCATGAGATCTGATGGTTTTATAAAGGGCATTTCCCCTTCACATGCTCTCTTGCCTGCCACCATGTAAGACATGCCTTTGTTCCTCCTTCACCTTCCACCATGATTGTGAGGCCTACCTAGCCATGTGGAACTGTGAGTTCATTAAGCTTGTTTTTCCTTTATAAATTACCCAGTCTCAGACATTTGTTCATAGCAGTATGAAAATTGGCTAATGTACCTAGATATTTAAGAGTTTGGAGAAATTAGATATAAGAACTATGCAACTGAATAGCTGTTGCTTGGGCATGTGGATATATTAATTGGAAAAAAAAATTGTCTGCTAAGAGTAATTGTTCACCAACTTAATGCAAACTATGAAACACAGGGTGCCTTGACAGACAGAAAAAAAAGCTGAAGATAAGGGTCAGAACTTAGAGGGGAGGCTTATTCCTGAACAGATTGGATTTACAAACTGAAAGTCTATTATACCAAATTCAAGGCTTTTATTAAGAAGAAATGAGAATCTGAGACATGGGATGGGGCATGTGGATCAATTTAATCAAACAACTGAAAACACAGATCATTTTGAATCCTCTAAGCCCACATAAGAGGCTTAATGCTTTGCAATTCTCACCTGCTTTTAGAGGATTAATGAGTCTTAAATATGCATCCCCTTTGGGATCTGCACCCACCTATTTTCTGGGCCAATAAGCCAATAACTAGAGAAAAGTCACAATAAAACCTGGAAAAGTAAGTACTGAGCATGCTAATGGTCCACATTATATACCCAAAATGCTGCAGAAGCTATAGATTTACAGGAACTAGAAGAACATTTGAGGATCAAGAGAAATAAATGGTACATTTGATTATCAAGAGAAAAAAATGTCATCAAGACAGCTGAATAAAGGTACCCAACACTCCTTTCCTCCATAAGGAAAGATTGTAACAACAAATACATAACTGCACTTTGAGTAGTGTCTAAAGAAAAACACCAGAATTCAACAAAAAAATGAAAAACTCTCTGAAGAATGAATACTCAGGCAACATAGAGAGGGAAGTGAAGTATCCAGCTGGGATTAGCCTGGAGTCAGGAGGGACTTCCCATGTTCTCATAGGCTCTGAGCCTTGTATAGGGAGTTTTCTGCAATCCATGTTCCCACACTGCTCTAGAAAGGGAATTCATGTTGTGTCCTCCCAATTTCTCAGTATTCAAACTGCCGCGGCATGCTACCATTTTGAGAATTGAATCATTGCTGGAATACAGCATGCCCTGAGACCCAATAATTCTTGTGTTACAACATTCCTGGGGCTCTACTGTCACCCTGCTATGCCCACACTAAAGCTGCAACAGAATGACTCCACAAGCACCTAGTGGTACAGTCATAGACCTTACCCAGGTCCATGCCATTTCCTATTTCCTTAAAAACAGGCAGTTCAGCAGATTAGGGGGCCATGTCAGGACTAAGCGAGCCAACGAGAACACTCCGCAGGCCTGAGAGTCAGCCACATAGCAGCCACCAGTGCCACTGATGACGTCCCCTCCACAGGCAGAGATGTCATGTGCCATGCATGAGCTTCCCAGGGCCCAAGGAACAGCTCATCTGGTATCCACTGCCACAGACAATTCTGCCCCCTGCAAAGCCACACAACTGCTTACAGAAACACTCAAAATAATCTAAACCACTGAAACACTCACAGACATTGCTAACATTGATAATAACCAAAGATGTAACACAAACAGTACACCATTGCATCCACCCAGGACCAAAGCCAATGTACCCTCCCAACAAACACTATAGGACACATCTACAGAAACAGTATTTCCCTATGAAAGCTACTCTATAAAATTAGAAGTGACTGTTCAATCACATGTGTAGATATCAATATAAAGACACAAGAAACATTTAAAAAAACCACAAAAACATGACACCTACAAAAGAACACAGTAACTATCCAGTAATAGATTCTAAAGAAAAGGAAATCTGGCCAGGCGTGGTGGCTCATGCCTGTAATCCTAACACTTTGGGAGGCTGAAGCAGGAGGTTCACTTGAGGAGTGAACTCCTCCTTGAGGAGGTCCCAAACCCTGTTGGCCAGGAGTTCAGGACCAGCCTGGCCAACATGGCAAAACCCTGTCTCTACTAAAAATAAAGTTAAAAAAAAATAGCCAATCATGGTAATATGTGCCTGTAGTCACAGCTACTTGGGCGGCTAAGGTGGGCAGATCACTTTTGCCCAGGAAGTCGAGGCTGCAGTGAGCTGAGATTGCACCACTGCACTCCACCCTGGGTAACAAAGTGACACCCTGTCTCAAAAAAAAAAAAAGAAAAAAAAGAAGAAAGAAAAAAAGAAAAAAAATCCGTGAAATAGCTGAAAAGAAATTTGAAATAATGATCTTAAGGAAACTCAGTGAGGTACAGAAGACTACAGATATACAATTCCCAAAATCAGGAAAACCATTCTGATCTGAATGAGAAAGTTAACAAGAAAGATATAATAAAAAAGAGCCTAAAAGAAATCTTAAATAAATAATTCAAGGAATGCAATATAAAATACAATAGAGTTTCAACAATGGACAAAATCAAATATAAGAAAGAATTTCTGAACATGAAGACAGGTCTTTTGAAATAACCTAGTAAGACAAACAAAGAAAGTGAAAAAAAAATGAAGAAAGCCTATGGGACATATGGGACATCATTAAGCAAAAATATATTTACGTTATGGAATTCCAGAAGATGAATACGTAGGAAAGGGCATAGAAAGCCTATTTAATAAAAGCATAACTGAAAACTTCCTAAGTCTTAGTAGAAATAAGAACATCCAGATTTAGTAGGGTTTCCAAATAGATTCAACCTGAACAACTCATCTCAGAGGCATATTATAGTCAAACTGTGAAAAGTCAAAGATAAAAGGAGAAATAAAAAAATAGTAATAGAAAAGAGTCAAGTCCCATACAAAATAATCTCCATTAGACTGACAGAGTTCTCAGCAGAAACCTTAGTAGACTAGAAAAGAATGACATTATATATTCAAAGTGCTGAAAGAAAACACGAATAGCCAAGATTATTATACCCACCAACCAAAGCTTCAGAAATGAAGGAGAAGTTAAGTCCCAAGCAAGCAAAAACTGAAAGAGTTTATCACCACTAGACCAATCTTACAAGACATGCTTCAAAAAGTCCTACATTTGGAAGCAAAAGGACAATAACTACCAATATGCAAATACATGAAGGTAAAAAATTCATTGATAGAACAGATACACAGATGAGAAAGGGAAAGGAAGCAAATTTTATCACAACAACAAAAAACAAACTGTGAAAATAAACAATAGAGTAGGAAAAAAATCAAAGGATGTACAAAACAACCAAAAAACAATTAACAAAATGATAGGAGTGAGCTCTCACCTATCATTAATAACTTTGACTGTAAATAGATTAAACTTCTCAATTAAAAGATATAGACTGGGTGAGTGAGTTTTTTAAAAAAGAAATAAGACCCAACTATAGGTTGCCTTCAAGAAACTCGTTTCACCTTCAGAGACAAACATAGACTGAAAGTAATGGGTTGAAAAAGGACAGTCCAAGCAAACAGAAACCAAAAACAAGCAGAAGTAGCCATACTTAATATCAAATAAAATAGATTTCACTTCAAAACTAAAAGGAGAGGTAGGCCCCAATACAATAAGAGGTCAGGTTTTTAACACTTTAACACCCCACTCTTAGCATTGGACAGAATATCTAGACAGAAAATTAACAAAACAAAATTGGATTTATACTCTAATATACACCATATGGACCTAAAAGACATTTGCAGAACATTTTAATCAGTAGCTGCATAATATGCACTCTTCTCATTCGCACATGAAACATTCTCCAGGATAGATCGTATCTTAGGTGAGCAAACAATTCTCAACACATTTTTAAAAACTGAAATCATAACAAGTATTTTTTGTGATCACAATTGAATAAAATAAGAACTTTGGAAAAAGTACAATACATGGAAATTAAACAACATGTTCCTGAGTGACTCAATGCATCAGTAAAAAATTAGGAAAGAAATTTCAAAATGTCCTAAAACAAATGAAAATAGAAACCTCAACATATCAAAACCTGTAAGATATGGCAAATGAAGTACTAAGGGGGAAGTTTAAGGCAGGCAATGCCTACATCAAAAAAGTGAAAAGACTTCAAATAAGCAACCTAATGTTATACCTCAAGGAACCAGAAAAGCAAGAGCAAACCAAACCTCAAAGTAGTAGAAATAATAATAATAATAAAAGATCAAAACAGAAATAAACAAAATAGTGACTTAAAACACACACACACACACATACACACACAGGATCAACAAAATGAAAAATTACTTTGCTAAAAAGATTTTTTTAAATCAGCAAATCATTAGCTAGACCAAGAACAAAGGAAGATCCAAATAAATAAAATCAGAGATGAAAAAAGAGAAATTATAATTGATAGCACAGATATACAAAAGATAGGTAGACACTATCATAAACAACTGTATGGCAACAAATTGGGAAACCTAGATAAAATAGATAAATTTCTGAACAAATGCCACCAGACATTTAAAGAAGAACTAACACTAATTCCTTTCAAAATATTACAAAAATTGAAGGGGAGGAAATTTTTCCAAACTTATTTTTATAAGGCCAGTATTACTTTAATATTAATATTAGACAAGGACACAAAAGAATAAAAAACTACAGGGCAATACCCCTGATGAATATAGATACAAAAATCCTCAACAAAATACTAGGAAACTTCAAGAAAGGATTCCAGGAAAAAACAATTTAAAAAAACATACGAGAAAAAAACAACAACAAAAATATTAGAAAAACAAATCTAATCAGCACATGAAAATGATTAGACACCATGATCAAGTAGGATTCATGCCGGAATGCAAGGGTGGTCAAATATACACAAATCAATAAATATGATACATTGCATCAACAGAATGAAGGACAAAAGTTGTATCACCATCTCTATAAACACAGAAAAATTATTTGATAAAATTCAATATCCCTTCATGGTAAAAACTCTCACAAATTAGGCATAAAAGGAACATACCTAAAAATAGTAAAGGCCATATGCAAAAAACCTATAACTAATATCATATGGATGGGGAAAAGTTGAAATCTTTGCCTCTAAAAACTGGAACAAGACACAGATGTCCACTTTCATCACTTTTACTGAATATAATACAGAAAGTACTAGCCAGTGAAATTCCAATTTAGAAATTTTCCTAAATTGGAAAATAGGAAGCAAAAATGTTTCTGTTTGAGATAATATGATCTTATACCAGAAGAAACCTAAAGACTTCACACACAAAAAAATCTTAAAACTGATGGATAAATTCACTAAAATTGCAAGATACAAAATCAATATGCAAAAATTAGTAGTTTTTTCAATATACCAATAATGAACTATCTGAAGAAAAAATTAAGAAAGCCATCACCATTTATAAAAGCTAGAAAAATTAAAATATCAAGGCACAAATTTAATCAAGGAGTTCAAAACACCTCTACAATAAAAACTAAAAAATACTGATTAAAATAATTGAAGAGGACATTAAAAAAATGGAAACACATCTTATGTCCATGGAATGGAAGAAGTAATATTGCTAAAATGGCTATAAAACTTAAAGCAATCTACAGATTCAATGCAATTCCTATCAAAACACCAATGCTGTTATTCACAAAAATAGAGAAAAAATTAAATTTTTGTGGAACTCCAGAAGATCTCAAATAGTCAAAGTGATCCTGAGCAAAAAGAACAAACAGAAATCAACTGCCTGACTTCAAAATATACTCCAAATCTATAGTCATCAAAATAGCATGGTACTGGTATAACAGCAGACACATTGGTCAATAGAACAGACATAATCCTGTTCCACTCTGAATTCAGATAGAAAACCATATCTAAATCTACATATATTCAGTTAAGTGATTTTAACAAAGCTATCAAGAACATTTATTGGGGAAGTGACAGTTTCTTCAATAAATGGTGCCAGGAAAGCTGAATGTCTATATTTAGAAGAATGAAATTGGACCATTATCTCTCACCACAAATAACCGTAAACACAAAAGAGGTAAAAAAAAAAAAAAATTAAATATAAGATGAGAAACTGTGAAACTATTAGCAGAAAACTTAGAAGAAAAACTCAATAACATTGGTCTGGGCAAATATTTTTATAAATAAGTTACTGAAAGCACAGACAACAAAAGTGAAAATGGATACATGGGATTATATCTAAGTAAAAAGCTTCCGCACAGCAAAGGAAACAATCAACAGAATGAATCAACAATCCAAATAACAATTGGCCAATTGATCTGCATAGACATTCCTCAAAAGAATCATACAAATGGCCAAATAGTATATTTTAAAATGCTTAACATCATGGAAGTGCAAATCAAAACCAACACAATGAGATATCATCTCACCCCAGTTAGAATGGTAATTATCAAAAGGACAAAACACAACAAATGCAGAGAAAAGGGAACTGTTATACACTGCTAGTGCAAATGTCAGTTAGTACAGCCACTATGGAAAACTGTATGGAGGTTGCTCAAAAAAAAAACTAAAAACACAACTGCCATATGATCCAGCAATCTTACTGCTAGGTATGTATCCAAAGGAATAGAAATCAAATAGATATCTGCACTCCCATGTTCATTGCAGCATTATTCACAATAGAAAAGATATGAAATCAAACTAAGTGTCTATCAGAAGATTAATGAATAAAGTACAGTGTATATACACAATGGAATCAAATTAATCCACAAAAAAGAATGAAATCTTGTCATTTGGGCAACATGGATAAGCCAGGAGGACATTATATTAAATGAATTCAGACAGGCACAGGAAGATAAATACCACATGTTTTCACTTACATGTGGATGTTTAAAAAATTGATCTCATAGAGTTAGAGAACAGAGTAGTGGTTACTAGAGATTGGGACTGGTAGCAGTTAATGGATACAAAATTACAACTAGATAGGAGTAAGTTCTAGTGTTCTATGACACTGTAGGATAACTATAATTAATAATATATCATATATTTTCAAAAGCTAGAAGAGAGAATTTTGAATGTTCCCAACACAAAGAAATGACAAATTTTTTTAGATGACACATATGCTGATCACCCTGATCTGATTATTACCCATTGTATACATTTATCAAAATATCCTATACTGCATAAGTACAATTATTATGTATCAATTAAAAATTATAAAAAAGAAAGAAATTGTAAGTTTTAGAAGGAAGAATTTATTGATATGGGATTGCTCTTCTGTGGTCCATAAATTTTGTTACTTAGACAATTTCACCATGCCAATGAGATAGTTTTTAGAAGCTTCAAGAAAGTGATGGCCTTTTCCAGGAAAATATACAATCAAAGAACACTTGTAATAGACAGTGAAAGAAGATACAAGGATCAGAGAAGTGCTACTACAGCAGATAAAGCATGTAAGCCCCCAAAATTCAACAGCTATGTTCCTTAGAATCACTTAGAGCATACCCCATTTACTAAAGTGATAGAAAATACAGTATTACAGATAACAATGAAAATAATAGGACCTCCAAATAGAGGTCAAGTAGAGGCAGTTAGCCATCAAATGTAAAGCACTGCAATTATCATAAAGAGCAACAAGGTTGGCCTCTTAGGCAGATGTTCTTGACATGTAAAAGCTATGGAAATGATCAACAAAACATGGCATCCCTATGGTCAATGTAAATGGTTAACCAAAAAGAGTCTTGCTCAGTCTACAAATATGGTCTATGGTCAGCCAGAAAAAATACTGCAGAATCTATAGCTATCAATATAGTTTTACTCAATCAAGAGAAATCGAGGATAGATAATCAGCTTCTCCAATAAAAATTCATAACCTCTTAACCAGCATCAAGAATTGAGCAAGTTTTTAGAACCAGAGCCGATTGACTGAAGGAAGGGTCAAATCCTCAGGAATAAAGACTCTGTGACACCACACATTTTATATATATATATATATGTAAATATATATATACACATATATATATGTAAATATATATACACATATATATATGTAAATATATACACATATATATGTAAATATATATATACACATATATATGTAAATATATATATACACATATATACATATATACATATATATACATATATACATATATGTATATATATATGTGTGTATATATATATATATACATATATATATATGTACTGATATTACTTGACTTTTTCCAAAAGTATTTGCTATGGTTTGAAAATTCGTCCCCTCTTAAACTCATGTTGAGACTTAATCTCTAATGTAATGGTATTAATATGTGTGGCCTTTAAGCGTTGATTGGGTCATAAGGTCCCTGCTCACATGAATGGATTAATCTATTCATGGATTATTGGATTAATGGATTGATGGGTATTATAGGAGTAGGTTAGTTATCACAAGAGTGGGTCTGTCATAAAAGCCAATTTTGCTTTTAGTCGGCCTCCTTGACATTAGATGCCCTGTGCCACCTTGGAACTAACTCTACCAAGTGTCTTCACCAGCAAGTAGGCTAACACCAGATGTGGTCCTTTGGCCCTAAACTTTTCAGTCTCCAGAATTGTAAGAAATATATTTCTTTTCTCTATAAATTATCCATTTCTGGTATTCGGTTATGCTAACAGAAAACAGCATATGACAGAAAATTGGTACCAGGAGTGGGGGTATAGCTAATAATGAATACCTGAAAATGTGAACACATCTTTGAGATTGGATAATGGGCAGAGGCTAGAAGAATTTAAAGGAGAAAGCTAGAAAAGGCCTAGAAAGCTGTAAATCGCACATTAAGGCCGATTCTAGTGATGACTTAGAAGACAAGAAAAGTAGGGAAAGTCTGGAACTTCTCAAAGATTGCTTAAATAATCACGACCAGAATGCTGATAGAAAGGTGGACAGTAAAAACATTCTGATGAGGCCTCAAACGGAAATGAAGAACAACATATTGGAGTCTGGAATAAAGGTCATCCTTGTTATAAAGTAGCAATAACTTGGCTGCATTGTATTCATACCCTAGGGTTTTGTAGAAGGCCAAACTTAAGAATGATAAGCTAGAATATCTGCCAGAAAAAAAAATTATGCAGTAAAGAGGCTGTGTGGTTAATTTGGCTGCTCATAGTGAGCTTTGGGAACAAAAAGATGATTAAAAGACAGAATTTGTAATTAAAAGGAGAGTAGAATGTAAACATTTGTAAAATTTACAGACTGGCCATATTAAAAAAATCCTGTTAGGATGTGGCCAAGCAACCACTTGCGAAACAGATTAGCACTGAAAGAAGGGAGTCAGAGGTTACTTATCAGAACAGTGGGAGATTTCAAAAGCATTTTAGAGATCTTCAAAACTTCCCCATCCATCACAGACGCAGAGAACTAGGAAGGCAGAATGGATTTGTGGAACATGCTCAGGCATCCTTCACAGGCTTGCTGCCTAAAGCTGCTTTGGGACTCTGCTCACAGCATCCCAGCATAGTGCTCCTTGGCTGCCAAGGCTGTAAACCTTGGCAGTGCCAAGTTTGGGCTCAAGTGGGCTCAGATGCAGCTTGGGCAGTGGCTCTAGAATTAAGCATTGGTTCTGTAAACATGTTGCTAATTCTAGAGGTGTACAAAATGCAAGAACTGTGGAAGCATGGCAGCTTCCACTGAGATTTCAGTGGATGCACTGGACTGCTTAGAGGCCCAGAGAGAAACTTGCTATAGGCGCACAGCCTCCACAAAGAACCTCCACTTGAGCAATGAGCATTAAGTGTGGGTTAGAGCTGCATCAGAGTGTCCTTGCTGGGGTAATGCCTAATGTAGTCATGAAAGCGGGCCCACCACCACGACTCCAGAACTGCAGAGCCACAAGTTTATGACCCCAGCCAGAGAGCTGAAACGTGGGCCAAGTTCAGAAAAGCTATAGGAGTGAGGCTGCCTGAATCTTTGGGTGCCCAACCCTGCACTAGTGTGTCCAGAGGAGGACCTTTTGGAGGTGATTGGATCATGAGGGCACTGACCTCATGAATGGATTAATCTATTTATGAATTAATGTGTTAATGGATCAATGAGTTATCAAGGGAGTAGGTTAGTTCTCATGAGAGTGGGTCTGTTACAAAAGGCCAATTTGGCTGTCTCTCATGAGCTCTGTTGCCATGTGATGTCCTGTGCCACTTCAGGTCTCTGCAGAGAGTCTCCATCAGTGACAAGGCCCTCACCAAATGTAGCTTCTCAGCCTTGGGTTTCTCAGCCTCTAGAACAGTAAGAAGTAGATTTTTTTTCTTTATAAATTACCCAGTTTCAGGTATTTAGTTATAGCAACAGAAAACAGATTAAGACAGGATCTATGGCCGATTACTTTAGTAATGGTACACTGAAGAAAAAAATAACCCAGTATTTTGAGGAAAGCTGGTCACAAGAAATCATCATGGACCCTCTGTTAAGAGTGAAGGTATTTGGGGCCTTGCCATAAATGAATTCCTGGCCAAATTCAAGTTCCAATGAGTCAATTGAGTTTTGGGTCATTTCCCTGGTACACAAATTTATAACTTGTTACTAAGAAAAACCCCAAGGTAGTTCCTTGGCATGTGGGGTTGGAGATATTGCACTGAAGTAAATAAAGTTGAATCCATTAAACTATACAAGAGAATAAATAAAAAAACTATGAATATTGAATTCTGAGAGAGCAGTGGGTAGGAAGGTTATATGGTTTGGATCCGTGTCTCCACCCAAATCTCCTATTTAATTGTAATCCACAATGTTGGATGTGGGGCCTGGTCAGAGATGATTGAATCATGGGCATGGATTCTTCATGAATGGCTTAGCACTATTTATTCAGTGTTGTTCTCATAATAAAGTTCTCATGAGATCTGGTTTTCATAAAGGGTCTAGCACCTCTCCCCTCTGTCTTCCTTTTGCTCCAGTCATGTAAAATGTGCCTGCTTCCCCTTTACCTTCCACCATGATTGAAAATTTCGTGAGGCCTCCCCAGAAGCTGAGCAGATGGCCAGCATCATGCTTCCTGTATAGCCTGCAGAACCATGAGCTAATTAAAGCTCTTTTCTTATAAATTATCCAGTCTCACATTTCTTTATAGCAGTGTGAGAATGAACTAATGCAGGAGGGAAGTCATTATTTCCATCCTTAAAGACCTAAAAGTTGCGGGTTAATTGGCCCACCAATCCCATGTAATTAAAAAGTCTAGACTTTATCAGATAGATTCCAATAGATATCACTGCGCTCAACAAATTCAACCAAGCAATGGTCTCAATTGCAACTGCTGTGTCAAAGTGGATTGGTTGGGGTTCAGGTAAATGGCATGTTTTTTTGATCTGGAAAATGGATACTTTTCCATTCCACTGCCCAGAAAAGCAGTCATAGTGGAAAATCTTCCAAATAGACAGAGCTTTGAAAATATATCTGGTAATCTGCTTTATGAGAAAAAGATAGTGGCTTCTGGTAATAATGTATTCACGCTCACAGACATAGTGAATAAATGGGTTTTTGGTCAGAGATCTAGAAAAATATTAAAAGGTCAAGGATAAGGAGATTTGTGTTTAAGGTATGTGGGTAGCACTAGGATATTGAGCATGAAATGTAAAAAAAAATTTATTGCATGTTAGCAACCACTGCAAGAGAATTTGCATGGAAGTGGCAATAAACAACCAAGTAGACAGAATGACTTGGCCAGTTGACATCTGCCAGCTTTTATCCTTGGCACAATGGGTAAAAGAATAGAGTAGCATAGTGATACGGAAGGATGATGTGCATACATTCAGAAGCCTAGGTTCCAGCTTTCTAATGCTAATCTAGCTACTGCCTTTGTCAAATGTCCAATATGCCAGTAATAGAGAACATCCCAATTCTCTGAACTGGTACCATCCTCTGAGAGAAAAACTAGTATTTGATAGCAAGTTGATTATATTGGACCACTTCTACCCTGGAAGGAATAGTGATTCATCTTAACTAAAATCAACATCTATTCTGGATAAGATTTTACTTTCCCTACTTTCAAGATCTCCGGGCTTTAAAAGGATTTGCTCTATTGACAAGGAATTCCTGTATAGCATCACATCAGACAAAGAGTCAGACCTTCATAGTACAGAAGGTGTAGCAGTGGGCATACAGTAGTGGTCCAATCACATACTGTAAACCCCAAAACTGCTGCTCCTATTAGCATGATGGTATTTTGACACTGCTCCTAACCTACTAATTTGGAGATAATTCCCTGTGAGCATGAAGAGCGTTCTCCAGGTTGTAGTGTATATCCTCAATCAATTGTCATTATCAGTGATGTGTCACTGATACGTAGTATATATGGTACTTGTAACCAACTGGTGAGTAAGTGTCATCCTGCCTACCCTTACTCCTAGTGGCCTGCTTGAGAAATTTGTCCTTCTAGTTTTTGCAATTATTGGCTCTGTGGCTTCAAACGTCTTGGTTCCTGGTGAAGATATGCTGCCATCAGGAAAAGATCAAGAATTCCATTAAACTTTAAGCTATTGATGCTATCACATATTTGAGGCTCCAAGAGATCTTTGGACAAGGAAAGGAATCACTGTCCTGGTAGAAATAATTGCCACTAATCATCAGGTGGAGTTAGGGCCACTGTTACCCAATGGGGGCAGGTGATCAATTGGGGCATTGCTTGGTAATTCCTCAGCTCAATTTTGATGGTAAATAAATAATGTAGCAGATATAGTCTAAAATGAGCTTAGTGTCCAGGGTCTTAGTCTTTCCAATAATGAAGGCCTTGCTCACCTCAGTAAGGTGAGCATTTAAACTAGAATTTATCTACTTACAATAGAAATTTAGAATGGGTAGTATTACCAGCTGAGGTATTGGGAGTTCTTAGTTTTTCTCATTAATTTTTCTTTTGCGTATTTTCTCAGGGAAAGAGGACCAACCAGAACTGTGTAGGAACAGTTCTCAAATAGATTAAACTTAATAAATGTACACATCTCTCCAAAAGGATGTTCCCAAGAAACTTGTGTTCCCAATTTCCAGAACTGTTGCCTTCTAGTGGCTCATAGTTAAGTCTTTCCCCAGGAAAGACTTTAGCTGGGGAGCTTCCTCACCCAGAGTAATTGCCACTCTCTGGAAGCAAATTGCGTATCATAACTAATGCATGAGAGGGTACAGAGGACCAGTTGCCTTCTGTCAATCCAGAATATCTATGAACAGTCATTCCAGCTCCAGAGCTCCCTGTCAAATGGTTGAAGCCACTGTTACATCAGAGTTCAACATCCTTCTCTGCCCAACACTGCATCTTCCACTCTGCATAGGTGTCGTTACCAAGAGCAATCCCCAGTGAAACACTTGTATGTAAATATCCATCTCAGTGTCTATTTCTTAGAACCCATCTTGTTACATCATTGTATCTTAATTTCTTTAGCATATATTTAAAATACTAAGCAGAATTTCCCTGATGTCAACCTGTCTCTCACCTCCCAATGCCCCACTTTCAAAAGTGCAAGTCTTCCCCTGGGTGCTGCTGCTTGGAGTTAGTTACCCTAGGCCTTTATGCCATGCTTTCTTCTCTAGGACTCTGGAGTAGTGGGGTAATTCCCCATTGGTTTCAACTACATGTAAAAAGCTGCTGCTAGCTTATCGTTTTTCCTGGTTGTGAATATTCATGAAATCTCCATTAAGTGATGGTTCAAAAGCCCAAATTTAGCAGCCTCACGGGTATTCATTGTTTTTATTTTCTCTGATCGGAAGTCCAGCTTGGGGTTGTTTACTCCAGATCTTCTATTTTGGGAACTCTATTCTTTAAGAATTCTCATTTTTGTTTTTTACACACACTTCCATATTTTTGCTAAAAAATTGCTGCTCAATTCTGACTTCATATAAGAAAAGCAGCTCAGTTGTTTAAACCCTCTGAGAATGCCTCAAACGTAGGTTTTTAGAAAGCTGTGTAAAATCCATTCAAATTTTCATTGTTCCTTTATTAGCCAGGTCCCACATTGACTGACTAAAATATTTAAAAATGTCTGTTACCTCAATTAAAATTAATCAAATATTTTTCTCAGATCATAATTGCTTTTGAGTAAATATATAATTTTAAGATACGACAGCAAAATAATCAAAGAATGATGAAAAGATAGGTGAAAATAGAACTGTAAACCAGGCAAGAGAGTTCATAAAAAACCACATGCTTACTAATAACCTTCTATTTATAGTAGTACTGTGCTAGACACTGAAAGTGATGCAAAACGTTGTAGCAGTTTAGTAAATAGCTTAGTAACTAGATGGAAAGGCAGAAGATAGCACATAAAACGGCAATAAATGTAAGAATTCAATAAAATTCAAGTAGAAGTAGATAAAACTATATGAATGTGAAAAGAGATTTACCAGTGAAAGAGAAAGACTTTGCACTTGTAAAGAAGAGAGTACTAGAGTCATGGAAATCAAATACTCATATTTTCGAAAGGGAAAAAGCTAAGGACAGTACATTTAAGCCAAATACAATTACTTCCTGCTCCTTAAGCCAAATACAATTACTTCCTGCTCCGTCTCTCTACCATGCTCAAGGAAACAAAATTGGACAGACACTCTGTCAGCAGCCATTTACAGTTCAGCATAACTGAGCTGCCCAAGTACTCATATTTTCTAAGAACTTTAGCCAAGTTTGGTTTTGGTTTGAATTCTTCCTTGAGATAAATTTCAAACCATAGAAAAAGCACAGCGATTTTGGCTTACCAGTAAGACAACCTGGATTATACTTTGTGGGAGTCTTGGTTCTCTAGCCACGCTCAGCACAAAGGCCTTTGGCAGACACAGCTCCATTTCAAAAACCATGCTAATGGCTGTCATGGCAGGGGAAACCCTTCCCTAGACCAACATTTCTGTTTTCAATTATGTAGGTCTTGCTATGATTTATTTAGTTCAAGACATCCAATCCTGGAAAGATTGACTCTCACGTTCATGAAAGATATCATATAGAGCAAACAGGCAGCTAAAAATTGCAGAATATTTTATGGAACAGACAAAATAAAATTATTCTGCAAAATATATCAAAACAATATTTAATTATATCATTTGATATTTTAAAAATGGTAAAATAAATACAAGGTTATAAGACCTTTTATATTGATATCTTTAATGCTTTATTATTATTGTCTAAAACTTAGTTGAGCCACTAAGACTCTCATTGCTGTAACAGTAGCTTTACATTCATTTGGTATTTATAATAATAGCTATCATTTATTCAGTACCTGTCTAGTTTTAAATGCTTTACAGATTTATTTTCATTTTGTCTTTAATTTTATGACTAAATATTGCTCATATTTTCTTGGTAAGGAGTTGGAGGCATAAAAATATTATGTAACTTTTCTAAGGTCACCAAGTTAGTAAGTATTGGTGGCATTTAATATGTATCACGGATTATGTTACTGATGGCCAACTTTTTGTTTCCCTCTTTGTACTGTTCCACTTTATATCCCTTTTCTGCTGAACTCAGGAGTATGCATGTGACTTACTTTGGACAACAAAATAATATGTCTTCACTGCTGAGCAGAAGTGATATGTGACTCTGCCAAGCAGAACTGCTGAGTCAGCATGTGGCTTGCCTTGCTTCTTCTCTTTATCACAAGATCAGTAATGCCCCAGTTAGAGACAGCTTCTTTTACTTGCTGTAGAGCTTCCTTGGAGGAGAATAGCAATAACTCAGAATGAATTTGTAGTGTGAGTGAGAAATAAACTTCGTCGTTAGCCTCTGGTACATGGGGGTCATTTGTTGACACAGGGTATCCTTGCCTGGCCTTGCCTCAAGTAGTTTCCTCAACAGAATCAACAGGTAGAATTCACTGTGACCTAAATTAAAAGGCCTTTCCATGACCCTTATATTGATTCCTCCTGAGTTGTTCAAGTACTAAAATCTGATATCCCCAACTTAATTAAAATCTTCTTGAGGGTAAATATAATGTGTTAAGTTTATAGTTTCATATTTCCCTGCACAAATAAAACTGACCTACTCAAAATATTTATGTAGCATCTGCTGTGAATGAATAAAATTTCATTCATTTACTTTTAGCAGCTTTACTTTTTTCGCTTTTAATCTGTGACCACACAATGGTATATAAATGCCTTTTTCTCTACATGGCTTTAAGCATATTAAGTACCATATTTATTTATTTAACTTCCCAAGGTGCTTGGAAGACAGTAAATTACTCTTGAATTGAAATAGACAGAATCTCTGGAATAGTATTGTAAAATATCATTTTGTAATGTTTTGCAACTTTAAAAAATCTAGTATTTCTATGGACTTCCTATAAAATTAATGCCTACTCAATTCTGATTTGATTATTACCACTTCTATATTTCTGAATCTATGATTCTCTTCTAGGTTTTAGACTAAACAGGCTTTTCTTCTAGTGGTGGGCCTAAAGAAAAATGGGCATTTCTCCAGTTAATTTTCTTATTCTTGTAGCTATATTTTTAAAAACATTTGGAGTTCTGTGTTAATAAAAAAAACTTTAATCAGTAAGCATTTAAGTTAGCATTCAAGCAGCTGGTAATATTTATACAATAAACTTTTAGAAATTTCAGAACAGTTTTAGATTTACAGAAAAATCACAAAGATAGTACAGAGATCCCATATACCACACACATCCTCCCCTATTATTAATATCTTTTTTTAGTGCGCTTGCTACAATTAATGAACTAATACTGATGCATTATTATTATTGACAGAAGTCTATAATTTATGGAGATTTCCTTAATTTTGCCTAATTTCCTTATCCTGTTCCAGGATTCCACCAGCATGTCATATTACATTTAGTAATCATGTCTTCTTAGGATCCTCTTTGCTGTGACAGTTTCTCAGACTAACTTAGATTTTAATGGCTTTGACAATTTTCAGCAGTACTAGTCAGCTTTTTTGCAGGATGTTCTTCTGTTGGGATGTGTCTGATCATTTTTTTTTTCTCATCATTAGCCTGCATTTATGGGTATTTGAGAGGAAGTCCTCAGAAGTAAACTGTCATTTCATCATATCATGAGAATATACCGTCACTATGATTGATAGTTTATGAGACTTCTCCACTGCAAACTTGATTTTTTCTTCCCTTAGCATTGCACTCTTTTCACATTGTATTGGAATTGTCTATACATAGCCCATGCTTAAAGAGTGATGAGTCATGCTTCACCTCGTTGATGGCAAAAGTATCACATAAATTATTTGGAATTCTTCTGTACGGAGTTGTATCTTTTCTCCTCAATTTATTCAACCACTTTATCAATGTGTTTCCCAGGCTGGAGTGGGATGGTGTGATCTTGGCTCACGGGAACCTCCATCTCCTGGGTTCAAACTATTCTCCTGCCTCAGCCTCCTGAGTAGCTGGGATTACAGGCATGCACCACCAAGACTGGCTAATTATCTACTTAAACAAATGTTACCTTCTATTTCTTAGCATAAGAATTTTAAAAACAATTTTATTTTCTTATTTTCATCTGTCAAAAGTGTTTGATTGTCTATAAAGTAATGTGGAATATTAGAGAAACAGGACTATTTATTTCAATAGGAAAATATCTACACATTATGGATTTCAGGTAATTCATCTGAAAAAATGTTTATGCTGCAATTTTGCATCTATAGGCATGAAAATCATGATATAGGTAATCAGAAGTTTCTGTTAAATAATTTACATCATTTTATGTACACTGTGAAAAACTCGAGGGGGAGCATGATAGTAAATCCCTTCATCATAGGACAAACAGATTGTTTCTGCTGCACAAAATTAACTCGGTGAAAGATAATGCATATAGTTTCCTGGCATCAATAACCCATATATAGAGCCAAATTAGTAGGTGATCAAAAAGAGCATACCTACACAAGTAAAATAATTTTTTAAAAGTATTCTATGTATAGAAAATTAGCCTTGTGTAGCATTAAGAAATATATATATATAAAAATTAAGAAAATCATTTTGCAAATGTCTTTATAAAAATAACACAAAAATATGTTTAATGAAAACATACATACATACACACACACACACACACACACACACACACACGAAAAGAGAAAAAGTACATGGAAACTAAAAAAAGTTACATGTAAAGACCTCATTACAAATTAGTGAAAATATACATACTTCTTGCTCTTTAGGAAAATACTTTGTTAAACACACTGGTACTGGATTTATAACAATTAGTATGGTTAAGAAGTAGCATTAAAATAATAGTAGTTCTCAACCAAAGATTGTATGTCAACCTAAAATGTATCTTACTTTAGTTTTTGTTTGTGTCTGAAATTTGAAGTTCATACAAACGTTTAAAAGATAGTCACCCAATCTGACTTTCATCCTGAATTTGTCTATAGTATTGCTATAAATATTAAATAGAAACTTTTAAAAAGTCACACTTTTGTATATTCTTAATTGCCTTGGCTCTAAGTCATATTAATTCACAATTATGAAGTATCAAAAAAGTTAAGATTAACTTATGAAAATGCCTGGAAATTTATGTAGTTTACAATGAGAAAAATGTTTCTGTTTTGTGACCTATGTATGCTGACATATATTCTACACAAAGAAAGGTTTTCATATTTTATGAGCAAAATTCACTTAGGCAGAATACATACATTCATCTGCAAACCCCAGCCTGATTAAATATATAACTGATGGTGCTTCCAACTGTCTTTTGAGACCCTGTATCTAAGAAAAATGTAATTATGAAATGCTGTTTAAATTGTCTACTTTAAAACCACATTACTGTAGTTTGCTAATAACCCTTCTATATTATGCTGATCTGTAACTTTTAAAGCCAGATTTTTAACTCAAGTAGTTGGCATAACTTCTATTGCAATGAATTTATTCTGGGAAGTCTGACTGCCATGATTAGTGGTTTGACTCCAGTATTTCCAACTTACTGCACTAAGTTCCCACTGATGTACTTGTGGTTTCACATATACCAGAATATTCTATGATGAGTGCTGGATGGAAAAGACTGTTCATCTGACAATAATCTTTCTAGCCACATAGACATACCACAATCTCTATCAGTAATCTTAAATTTTGGCAGTCATAGATAAACACTATTCTTGCCAACATATATTCATTATTTATACAATTTTCCTTTGATGATTTTTCCTTTAGGAATTGAAATTTTTAAAGAATGTGTGTCTAAATTGTTTTCAGAATGGCTACTCCAAGCTGTTTTAATATTTGGCTTAGAGCAAATTCAAAATCACATTTCTAAAAACTTCAGTTCTGTGCATATACTTATGGAGAGAGAGAGACTTCTTACTGGAAAGGGAGCATGGTCCTAGTGGAGAAGTAAGCAGGGTGCAGACATTTCAATTGCCCCTTCAGAGTATGCACAGTTGAAGCACTTAAGAGGATTAGTAAAGGACAATTACGTGTTTTTTTCTTCCACTGTATACCCACTGAGGAGCATAGACTCCAGTTGGCACAAAAGGATCTCATCAGAGAAGTCTTTTAACATTAAGCATCTGTCTTAAGTATTAAAAATGTGACTTCAGTTTCCCCCTTGAATACCATCACAGCTGACCTTTTGAAACAGAACTGAAGTTTCTCTCTGCTTTAAATTGCTCATTCTCATGAAGAACAATGATGAATTAATGCATTTATTTTAATCGTTTGGCCTTTCTTAAGAGCAAGCACATTCCAAAATAACTCTCTCATTCTTTAAATCCTAGTTACATTGTTTCATTTTACTACTCAAAATGAATTCATTATTATAATTTTCCTGCTAATTCTTAAAGGAAAAGATCACTGGTATTTGATGCAAGTTATTTATATGAAATAAAAATACTATTGAACAGACTAATAAAAATCAAAATGGTATAACACAGTTTTTTCTTTATCCCATTTGTTTTGTTTGTTGTTAGACAATTTTCGTGCATAGCGTTTTTCAACATTTTTGTCCAATTTTCCTTTGACTTTCGAATTTTTAGTCGGGGAACAGTGCGGGAAACAATCTGGTTTTGATGGAATCCCAAATTTTTGTGAGTGTATGTGTGTTCTAAATAAACTCAACTAGGTCATATGACTCATGTGCTTTCCATGGTCTCACTGACTTTATTTTCTGTGTAGAAACTATTTAATAAATCTTATTTGACCAGATGGATATTCTTTATTGCCTCTTTAACAAAACAAAGTTGAACTGTTTGTTAAGAAGAAAGTACTGTTTTAGATTTCTTTTTGTAAATTATTTTCTAAAGAGTTGTAGAGTTTTGATCAATTTGCATAACATAATAAATACTTGAGCCCATTTGTGGTTTTCAGGGCCAGCTGTTTTCTCCAGCTTCAGCTCTATGATTAAGGATTAAGGGATGCAAAATGATGAGAAATGCACAGGGCAATTGCTGCCTTTGGAAGATTTAACGGCATGCTGAGGATTTTTACATTCTCTGCATTTCCCTTCCTTTACAGGTACGACAAACAAGAAAAACTTTACCAAAAAGGCCATTCAAAGAGTATTACTCAACATGTCAAAGGCAAGTTTTATTTGAATCTATTTCAAGAAAGTATTCTAATATTCGTATTCACACACGTTATAAAACCTAAGCACATACAGGCAGGTTCCTGAAAAACTCAGGTATAGGGCAACTTCTCTGTGAATCTAAATATTTCTATCCATGTGAGTACATGTAAGAATACTTGTGTTTTGGTGTTTCAATGTAGTATTATCTTGTATGTTTCAGAATTTTTTTTTTGCTGGCATTTTCAAGGTTTAATATTCACTTGGAAAGAGGGGGAGCCTTGGAATTCTTTTGAGACATACCTTATTCATCTTGAAGTCATCCTGAAAATGTGGCAGGCCATTAATACTTTTGTAGAGAAACACAGGCTCCATTTTTCCAGTGTAAATATATGCGGAAGTCTGTCTTTAAATATGTACCTAGGAGTAGGAAAGGTTGTGAAAGGAGAGAATGATACTTTTGCCCTGCATTCAACTTTGATTGTTATGAAGGGAAATATTTTACATAAAATATTTCTACAATAAGGAGATTCAAAGGCTGGAACAGTTTTGTGATCGCTCCTGTACTTTTTTCAAGACTACTATTATCTCTAATTCTGAGCCAGGTAGACTATCTACTTAGAAGCCATTGATTCAATATTTATTTACAACTAGTAGGCAAGTTAAAGAATGTAAAATACATGATTCTTCTGATAATTGGTTTTTAAATCTTAGGTTTCTTTGGGGGAATTTCTTCCTTTCCTTATGCCAAGAATGGCTAATGCTTGTGAATGTCAGACATAAAACCCCATTACAAGAATTTCCCAAAGTCAAAGAATGCTGAATTAATGCTGTAACATCAAGGCATAGAGTGTTACAATTTTAGTTCAACAGTTCCCTGTAGATCAGGCTTTGTTCATTTTAAGTAATCTTTTTTAAAGTTACTTAAAAAATCAAGAGCTGTATGGTTTAGAAATTTACAAACTCAAGTGATTCCAAGGAAGGAATATTTGTTTTTCTAATTGCCATTGGTGGCTGGAAGTCATGAAACAGTAACCAGCTTATTTTTAGCAATTTTTCTGTTTAATTCCTTTTATGTAGAAAAGACAAAAACTGCAGGCATTATGAGGGAAGTAGGAGAGATTAAAGAGAAATCACTGTAGAAACAACTTTTCAGATAACTGCATCATTCTTTGTACTCCCTGGCCCGAAAATGGTTCAACTTGTCTGAAAAATGAAGAGGTCAAATATGTGCACACAGCCACTTTGCCAAGTGTGGGTAAGTTGATATCTATGAAGATTTATGAGTATCCCCTCACTACCTGTCTCCTCCATTCCCTGTACTGTCAAGCCTGACTCAAGTTTATTTTTCTTTAGTCAAAGCAGCTACTAAGATAAATAAAGAACCGAATAGTTAAATGGAGTGCGTGTGTATGTGTGAGAAATTAGTATTTAATTAAAATGTAACAAAATCTATCTGTATATATTTCTGACACACAATTGCCTATTTATCTAATGATACTGATACTAAACAACTGATTTTGAAAAGTATATAAAAAATAAAAATGGACACAAAATATTGGAAAATAATAACAATTTTAAATGGGTTCTAGAATTATATGATCTTTTTCAAGCATGGTCAAGCCATAAAAATATTTTATTTTTTCCTTTCAAAATGTAGCCAAGAAACAAACATCTATCTTTGCTTTCTTTGCAGGAAAGAACCAGTGTCTGGATTAGTTCCAAGCCATCCAGACAGCTATTTCAACTGGAACAAGTGACCTTTGGAACAGACTAGAACATAACAGCCTGGCCAGACAGAGGGGAGGGAGTAGGCAGTTGGGAAGGACCCCAACATGTTCTTCTGAAAGCTCATTTGAAATAAGAGGACAATAAAAAGTTAAGGACAGAAATATGAACTTAAAAATACATCAAACCAGTAAAAACTGTGTGACCACAATATGGGATTCAAGAAAAGTTACAGTTTGAGTTTTTAGCTGTCATTCTTTAATATACACGCTTAATATATATACTTCTCCAACCCCCGTGAGCACAGGCCCTGTCCCTTAATTACATAACATTCATGTTTGAATCTTCATAGCCTCTTTGACACTAAGTAACCATTATTTTGTTTTTCCTCTATCAGTTGTGGCAGACTTCCTTAGTCTATGATTCTATGGTGATTGTTAGACAAACTTCAATAATTACTAAGAGATTTATTTAGCAAATTATTACTACAATAGAAGTTAAAATAATAATAAATATTTTATTGAAAATGAGATAGTGGTTATCTTCTCCCAACATTTATTTGAAGGCACGTTGTTCTTTTCTAAGAGAACATACAAAATTTAAGTTCACATCATTAGCGAGAAGCACCTAAATAAATATGCAATCTTTTAATGAATGCTTATGGACAAAGTGTTGTACTTGGTCACAAAGAGGAAGGATGTCAAGGCAATCCTTCCTTCAAGATGGTTGAAAAATGGAGAGCAAAGCTTTTTAAAAAATGCTTTATTAAAAATACAAAAAGAAAGCTGTTTCTTAGACAATATATTATTGATTTTTACAAAATATATTAACTATCATAAGTTGATTATGTCCAAGGTACTGAGAAAATAGTATGAGATTTCAGAGTGCTCTTTCATAGAGAACTTTGTTATTCCAGTGGGTACTGGAAAATACTTTTCAGAAGACAACTTCTACAGCTTCTAATCAGGCCTTCTTTAATGAAAATATAAACCTTTAAAAGTCTTAATGAATATTCCAAGGTGTCTATAGAATTGCTTGAAAACTAGAATATTTGGTTCAATGAATTTGGCATGTAGATCTGAATGAATGCCAAAAATATAGCTAAGGTAAAGGAAATAAATTTTTACAAAATTTGTGTTACGTAGTAACTATTGGTGGTACTATTAACTGACAAAAAACACAATGATATAGAAATAAGAAATTTGGCAATCTCAATTTATCATGTAATGTCAGAAAAATGAGAAGTGAGCCTTTAAACTCAACTCCTTCTTAAGTATGCCATTAGAATTGGCATAGTATTGATTAGAAGTATTGATTAGAAGCTAAGAAGTAGAGCAGAAAAAAATGAATCCAGAGAAAGACAATGCTGTCTGCTACTTATGTAATATTCATATTTCTTAAACTGTATTTTGAAAGCAAGAAAATAGACCATAAATGATTTTAGGAGGTGGCGTTCTTGCTAGATTAAGAAAATCCCACTTGGAATTCTAGAGAAATTATGCTTTTAGGGAGGGAGTTTCATTAGTGGATTATCACAGACCTTAACAACAAAAGATCAAAACATGAAATAAATGTACAAGAATTAAGGTTTGTGTCAAATTTGTGAGATGGACTTAGAAGGGGGAGATTAAATATTTGTCTGAAGTTATATAGGAAGAAGACACTTTCTGCATGAGACACAGGGGTCCAAGGGCAATTCCAACTGTGACCATCACATTTGTAAGTTCCCTGTACAGGGTGTAGTTTAGGTGGAGTCCGAAATTCAGTTGTCAAAATTGACTCCAAGATTCTTCAAGTAATTTAACAGAGGATGAAGCCCAAAATCATGAGTAAATATTGAATCTGGAAGCATATGTGGAAACACTGGAATAGAAAAACATTAACAGCCAGTTTTTTCAGGGTTATGCTAAGTAACATAAAAACGAATAAAAAATATCAGTATTTAGAAATGCAACATATTATCTATCAGAAATCCTATTGAAAATACATTCCCATAATATTATTAAATTTTTTTAGAAAAATCCAAATACAAAATAAAAGAACAAAAAGAGATGAAGAAAATTTTTGCCATTGGCCTGTTCTGATAAACTTCACACTGGATGCCTGATAGCTGACATCAGCTAGTACAAGGTACCCAGACCTAAACATACTTAAATATAAGTGTTCCTGGGGAAGTTTTTGGTTCACACAGTGTTGTTGTAATACATATTCGCTTTTATTTATTCACTTATATGCTTCCCATACTTTCACTTTATGACAATAAATTGACCGAAATCAGGGATCCTGTCAATTTAATGCCACCTGCTAACACATGTTAGCAAACTTGCTAGATGTTTTCTTACCCCATAAACTACATGTTATTCATATAAAGTGAGTAATAAACGAATTTATTGAATGAATTGAAGAATTGTTCCTTGGTGTTCAAAGGCTGTGCATGTGAGCCCTGTGTCCATAAAATACTTAACATCATGTTTTAAATTGATTCAAAACTTCTTCATGATTGCACTCTTAGTCACAATCCACATCCTATTATCAAGTTCCACCTTTATAAAACTATCAGCAAAGACACCCTTTGCATTACTGCTAAGTTAAAAAAAAGCCTCCAGTTATGAAATTGATATTTACATAATACAGTTTTTGCACCAGATGCTTCTGGTAAAAGGAAGCAAATCATGACCTCTCTCACCAGCAGGATCAGTCCACTGTTTTCACAACTGAATGATATTTGCTCATAAAGCTAAAATGTGTGTGGGCTGCAACAAATGAAGTTAAAGGTAAAGCCCTTTATTTCTTCTTTGCCTTTCCCTCTTACTCTCTCCCTTTCTTTTACCTCCATTTATGATCAAGAAAATCTGTTACATAATTAGCTTCAGAATGTGTCTATATTAATTGGAGATTATTTAACAAATGAATTATGCAATTTAATTTATTTAAAATCATTTATTTTCAGGAAAACCAAACATATCATTGAGTTTACATAGAAATACAATTTTCAACCAGATCTTCATAAAAACGCACTGGAGAAATAAATGTTCATAATTAATGACCAGTTATGTACTATTTCATCATGCCAGTAGCAGAGTTGATTACCATTAAAAATTGGTAAAGTAACATATCTTAAATGTGCAAATACCATCTTAGTACTCTATTGTGTTACCATTGATAATAAATGGCCACTAAATATATACTTATTACATAAATCTTTTTAAAGTACAATAAAAATACAAATTCTATCTGTTAAAAAAAGCCACTTACATGGCTTCTAAACATCCTCATTATACAAATTCCAAAATACTATCTGACAAACAAAATTATAAAGACTCTTCTTTATGAAACATATATTGCCCTCTAATTAAGGTACAACTTAGCAGATAGAAGAAACTAAACAAGAAGGCTCATATATACCATATAGCATCAGGGAAAAACACACAAATATATATTGCATAAGCATATTTGATTTCTTTTCCTAGTGAAAATGTATCTTTAACACTTGAAGAAAACTCCCATAAGTAAACGATGAATCTATTTTTGAGGGCCACCCCTAATCTAAGTCACATTTTCATTAATTTAATTTATTTATCTTATAATGTGATGAACCAAGTTAGAAATGTTGACCATAAATTTTTTTTTACTGAGTACAAATTAGTCTGTTACATAATGGGTAAAGGTACAGGAAACAAATATTTTTAAAAGTCTAGGTTCATCAGCACATCAAGAGTGAAATGCAAGAGAATTTTATTGCTCATGTTCAAGACTAAACTGAGCAGTAACTAGGTTTTTTTATTTGAAAAATGAGATTTTTGACTTTAACAAAACAAATACAGATTGAATTTACCAAATAATATTGATAATTCATATAGAACGGGTGCCACAGATTTTAAAGTATCAAAACCAAGGGGGCATCACAAAATAAACTTTGGTGAAAAATATCTTCATCAAAGAAGAAAATATGAGAAGAGTAGTCCTTATGTAGTGAGGAGAAATATATTTGGTAAAGTAAATCTGGGTAATAGACACTGAATCTATAGATAGCATACATTCCAAATGTTTTTTAGGGAATATCAAATCAGATGATGCTTAGATGTTATAGTAATATAAATTATCTCATTTGGGATGAAATTTAAAGTTTTTTTAATAAATAGCAAATTTTCATTTTTTCACTATCTTTATAAAACAAATTAAATATTTAGAGTATAACTGATTATAACTAACATCACCTTGCACTTACTAATACTCTAAATACATTTGGTTTATTATTGGAATTTATATCCTTATAATTTTACCTGCTAGAAATTAGTGACCTTGTGGCATTATGTTTAAAGTTTACATTTTCCCAGTGATGTGAACAGTATTTATACATAAAATGATATCTGTCTAATGAATAGTAACGTTTGTTGGTTTGAAAACAGAACATGTTTAGTTTGACATTGGCATATCTCTTCAGAATTTAAAAAGTTATCTTTAAGATATGGCTTTTGGGAAATCACGAATAAACTAGCCATCTGGAAAATGAATACAAGTTTCAAGATGCTAACTAAATAGAACTCAGACACAAGGCAGGTATTTGTATAATATGTCTTTCAATTACAAATTCATCTACAGTGGAAACAGAAAGGAACATAGTATGATCTACTTTACAGTAAGTTGTTTTTAAAATAAAAATTACAGATCAATGGTGAAGGTGAGGAAATTAAACTGAAAAAATTTTCAAAATATTAAAATATTCAAAAACATACTGGCACATGAATAATACCTATCTTAAAGTAATAATAAATGACATGTGTATATAAACACATTTAACATGAATCAGGATTTCTTGTTCTTGATGTCAGCACCTACTGTCTAATGGGTCGAAACAAAATACTGTGCCTTCAAGAGTTAGTCCCATTTTGAACCCCTCCTGTAAAACAGAATAAAATAATTAATATCCGAAATGCTCACAGCAAAATAAAATAAAATAAAATCAGTGAATAAAAAAGACTATGCACTAAAGTTGAAATATTCATGCTTTGATCAACTAATAAATAACTGTATGTCAAATGTTGACTTGCTGAATTTTTATATAGGTGTATAGCACTGGTAGTTCTTTCAGACCCATGAACACTTTAATGTTTTAAATGTATGCGAGGTTAGCATGCATGAGAGACAAAAGAAAATACATAAAATTAAGATAAAGGTTTCTTTTTCAGAAAAGGCTAGTTACTACATCATTCTATTGTAAATGAAATCTGTTAGCTTTAAAAATTATTATTAATTTAAATATTATTAAGATAGTTAGACTTCAAATTGACGAGAGGTTCAAGATAGCCTGATGATTTTCACCTTTTCTTCCTGGTTAGCACTGACCAGAGCCCTGGTAAAATACTTCTTTTAAATGCAATGCCATATCCTCTGTAGAACATACAACTGCAGATTACTTTGCCACGGAGAAAATTTCCCCTACTAGCCTTGCTGTTGCTTGTAGCGGACTGGCTTCTTTGACTCCTACTCTTCCTTGCATATTTTAGAAGTTAAGTTGTCTTTGATTTATTGAGTGTAAGAACACAATTGCTATGAAAGTGTTTTTCCACCGAGATTTTGAATTAAAAGTTAATGGCAAAGGAGTCTGTCCGTCTCCACTCCAATCTCTCTCTCTTTTTTTTATTGCATAAGATAATTGAACTGTGGGCCATCTCCAGTCTTGCCACCTCTCCCCATTCCTACCCTTTCCTGTAAATCTATACACATTGGCCTACACAAAGATGAAAGGCACAGACTTGCACTGATCAATGAAAGTGGAGATTACATTGTAGGTCTTCTTGTAGAAGCAAATGTGGTAGTGCTCTCTACATACTCTTTTTTTTTTTTTCTTGCTAACAGAACTGAAATGTTTCAGAAAGGTAATTTGTAATTTGGAGTGGCCACGCAACACATTATTGTCAAATAATATGCAGATAGCAGTGTATTCCTAAAGAAAACAAAATGTCTCTTAAAGGTAACCATTGGTTTTCGCCTCTGCTTTGGGTGTTTTATTTAATTGGACTGACTATATCTACTTGTATGTTAGCTAATTGTGTATCTTTTTGCATCTCTCCAAATTACTTTTATTTAGAATAATTATGTAAATGTTCTTATCTTTCTATAAATCCAATGTAAACATCATCATATAGAGGAGGAAGTTAGTTACAAAGCTGTAAGCCATACTTCGTTATTAATGTTCAAAGAATATTCTTCTCTATGTTTACAGCACAGAGACTACTACTATATAGAAATTACAGTGACGTAATCATTGTGAAAGTTTTTCAAAATGTCTTTCCAGTACTTGGAATACAATCTTTATTTAGTTGAGTAAATATGAGACTACTTATCATTGTTTTTTAAAAATCTATTCTTATCACAAAATACATTTTGCCATATTTATTTATATTTTTCAAACAGCCAGCAAATACTTAGAAAAATAAATACTTTAAACTAAAATACTGTAAGTAAACTTTTCTTTAAAATTATTTTATTTGGATATCTGAAGATCTGTATATTATGTCATCTTCTGGTATATTATAAATGGTAGATAGATGATACACTGATAGATAATGACAGATAGAAAGAGAGTTACATGTGGAAATGTTTGATACCATATGGTACTTTTAAATTTTATCAGTTCATTCTGCTAGTAAACCAGTATCACTTCAATTACCCTGAAAATACTCTTTGTCAATGTGTTATCAATATTGGAAAAGCAGAATAGCAGTCAAAGTAAAATAGAGGTCAATCACTATTTTAATAATAAAGTGTTAGTATATGACTTACAATAATATCTATCTCCATATTGACTTTTTAAGGATCCTTACATATTATAAGGTTTCTTGATTTTCTTTCTTCCTCAGATAAAATTTCCCACACCTGTTGAGCTTCAAACTTCTTAATAAAAATGAGACTTTATTTACTTATGTAGTGATGGGAATTATCATAAGCTAATGTCACACAAAAGAATGATTAAATAATTAAAATATTATTCACCATATGCTTTTTATATGAAATATTTTGATGAATTTTCTTATTTTGAAATAGAAATGCATATCAAGGAAAGAAAAACCACTACATTTTGAGGTATGTCTTTTTTTCTATCTATAGATTTTTAAAAATGATTTTAATGATAATATGAATATATATTTATGCCATATAATTTACTTATGTAAGTAATATATTACATATATATAGTTTTCTATCTTCCTCTTTTCATCTTTGCAGACCTTGATTATTTTAAATTCCCACAAAACTAATTTATTATGACTATATAAAATGCTGTTAATTTTTACGATTATTTCCCAGCATTTTAAAATTATGAATAATGTTGACTAGGTATTTTTATTCGTAGAGATTGAACACATTCATACTTATTTTTTCATCAGAATAGATTGCTTTAAACTTTTGATATCAAACAAATAAAATTATTAATAACAAGTTACCCTTTAAAGCGACTGCTAGGCCATAGTTACCTCTGAACTAACTCTGGACTACCAACAATTTACAGTGCTTGTTTTATCACACTTTCACTTGTATTGATTGATTATTAGTTTAAAAAATAATCTGCTAGATTAAAATGGCATTACAGTTCTTTATTTGATTTGTATGTTTACTTTGATTAGACAGAATATGTCTACATATGTGTAAGCCACTTGTGGTCTTCTTTTGTGAACTAGTGCTTTTTTATTTATCTGTTGATTCTTTAGTTTCCCAGCCATTTGTCTAATTGCTTTAATTATGTATATGTAATGTATTTATATATTTTTAGACTAAATTTTAAAAAATTGGATACTATATGTCCATATTTTTCTTTTCCTTATAAAATTTTCTTTTCAATTCAAAAGTCTGATGAATATTCAATAATATTTTAAACATTTTAAAATGTTGATTACTTCTGAAATTTATCTCGGCATTTGCTGTAAGTTTCAGCAGTACATTGATCTTCTCCCAGAGTACTAGCCAGCTGACTTAACACCACTTGTACATGATTCTTTCATCCTTCATGAACTTGCCATGCTTGTTTTTTAATGTATTAAATTATTATAGCTCACATGTTACAGTGTGGGCTATCAATACTATTCCACTTATTTTCCTGTTGGTGACATGTACTGGACAGTTTAAATTGTGTCAAATCAAATAGCTACATTATTGATTTCAAAGAAATGTTTAATTTTCTAACTGCTTATATTGAACTATGGTTTAACATTTCTGCATAAATGCTTACATGCCTGAGATGTTTCTGTGATTTCAAACTTAATAATTCAATTCTCTTAAAAATAGCTTAGTCACAATACTCTGTAAATGAAAGATGAAAACTAAATGTCTCATTAGGCTTATTAACTGAATATGGTATTCACAACTCATTGTACTATATTGTTTTTATATGATATGCAAAGATATAGTAGCTAAATGTGTGCATTAGATTCATTAGGCTAGCAAGATTAATAATAAACACCATCATAGACTTTAGATGAAGAAAATATTATTTTACTTTGTTAAAGTGACCTTGCAAGTAAATATTGGACTAAAAGAAACAATCACGGCCAAGTATGGTGGCTCAAGCCTGTGGTCCAAGCACTTTGGGAGGTCTAAGTGGGTAGATCGCTTGAGCCCAGCAGTTCAAGCCCAGTCTGGGTAACATGATGAAACCCTGTTTTTAACAAAAAATACAAAAATTAGCCATGCGTGGTAGTGCACACTTGTAGTCCCAGCTACTCAGGAGGCTGAGGAGGGAGGATTGCTTGAGCCTGGGCAGTGGAGGTTGCAGTGAGCCAAGATCATGCCACTGCACTCCAGCTTGGGTAGGGCGATAGAGTTAGACTCTGCCTCAAAAAAAAAAAAAAAAAAAACAAAAAAAAAAAAAGAAAAGAAAAAAGAAAAAGAAAAAAGAAAAGAAAAGAAAGGAAACAATGAAGTGAACAATGTAATAGTGACTAAGTCACTGAAAAATAATCTTAAAATGTGGTTTAGGAAACCTCTTTAAATGTAACTAATTATCAGATATACCCATATGAAGCTGTTGTTTGAATTTTTATTAAATAAAGCATGCAAATTTTAAGGTTTCAGCTTTAAAAATTTGTAAGTTGTTTAAAATTATTATAAAAATAATATACCAACCATCTCTGGCGCTACCCACCATGAAAGCAGTAAAGAATTTAAAAAGACATCAAGAAAATATTAGAAACAGCAAAAGCAAAAACACCACAGTTTAACATTATTTGAGTGTCACATCACTCAATCATCCTAATACATTGTGTCTCACACTTGGTTCCAATAAAAACTGGAAATAGAGGCTTATCCTTAAAACTCAATAAATTTCTTTTTCCAATTTTGGGAAAATCTAAAAAATTCTTAGAGAAGTACTCTCTATGACCTGTGCAACCTTTGAGAATAAATACTGCCACATAAATATTTCTGTGTTACTACAAAAGCATTAGTACCAGATAGTACATGTCCAATGGGTAAAACTAATGTAAAAGGAAATGAATTGATTTCATATGAAATACAGCATTCTTGCTAAATTATCATGCACCATTTCAAAGTTTCATAGTATTTGAAATATAGAAAAGAACTAGGAAATCTGTGCCATCAAATAGGATACATGTTGCAATCAATATAAATTTGATAAGGTGGTTTAGCTTTAACCAAATAAGATCATCCATCCTGTAATGGTGTTGCAATTTGGCTTTCATTTAATTTATAATTTATTGAATTCACAATTTTATAAAAACTATAACGACAAGTTGTTTATAACATTTTTGTCAATATTTAAAAATTGTAAGTTAATACTGAGGATCTAAAACAATTTTTATGTAAAAGGGGATTAAGAATCATTCAACTTGAGAAACACTGTTTTAAGAGATTCTTTGAAAACTTGAAGGCATATGTTAAGTAATTCAACTTTTAAATTCAGGCATGTTATTACATCTAGAACAATAATGAATTCATGTACTATCTAGAAAATAAGATAGCTACATGGCTGCAGTCAAAAATGAGTAAAAGGGCATTTAAATTAACTTTCTAAGAAGGATTGCAATTATCAGTGATAGATCAGTGTTCACCCATAATTGTTTTTTTTAGGAAGTGAGGCATAGAGAATTAATGTATTAACCCAAGACTAATAAACAAAAATACCTCCTTCTCCTTACTTTAGTGTCTTCATTGTCTCTTCTCAATCAGCTTCATATAATTGGTGTCTGTCTGGATTCTACCATATATAAACTTTTTGATGAAAAATAGGATATAATAACTTCACCAAAATGTAAAGGGCAAATATAAAGAGAAGACTTTATTCTAGGGTTTATAAGACTATTTTTAAATCATGGCCCATAGTGCAAAGTGTTTAAAACCAATTTCTATAAACTTCAGACCAATTTAGAACAAAAAAGTAAAAGGAAGAGAGAGAAATGAAAACCCAACTGAACGACATTCCTAAAGAAGTTGTCACTGGGTGTTTGCTTTTTAAATAAAAGTCCAAAAGTTATGAACTATAGCTACAATTCTTCTTTTCAGAGAGAATAATTTCAATCTTACAAAGATTTTCCTTCATCTACCCATTTACAATTTTCAAATTCATAATTGTTAAGACTGAGATCAAATCTTACAAATCTAATGCAATGACTTTTTAACTCTAGATTTCAAAACAATGAACCATTAGAATCCATGTCATTTTGTATTAAAAAAATGAACCATCTTATTGCCATTGTAAATTGAATCATTTAAAAAACCAAAAACCTTATCCTTAGCATATGTAGGAGTATTTTTAGGACTAACTGTACATTATTATTTTAAAGTAATTATTTTAAGCGAGTTTTTATAGTGAAAATAATTGAAGGAAACCATAGTTTTGGTACATAACATTCTCTTTGTCCCATATCAAAATGAAATAAATCATTTATGGGCCAGTCTGTCAAAATAGTCACCTGCATCTCATCTAATTTTGATTGAATATCTGGAGGGAAATCTGCTGCTCCACAGTTAAATGGGTCAAAAGGTTCTGCTCCAAACAAGTCCCGTTCTAAAACAAAGGAAATAATTTAGTAAATGAAATAACAAGAAGTGAGCTGGAGTGAGTTAGATTTCAAAGGCAGGATTATATAAATGAATATTTACATGATCAAATGAGCCACTAATCCACACTTACACTGTATGTTTGGCTTTCCTGAGCTTAGACCAGTTAAACATTAACAAGGAAGAAAAGATCCATTTTATGATATTAAAAAGTTTTGTTATAAAGAATTATTATCTAGAGAGGTTTCTGTGTTTTAGTGAAGATTTCTTAATATCAAATTCACCAAAGAGCTGATAATTGTATGTTACAACACCTATATTTTATTGAAGCAATTTAAATTTGCTAAAATTAATGCACTACTCATTGAGACTACCCTAATTCCATTGATTGATGCCTTGCAACACAATAGTAAAGCAATATGTAGGACTAAGTAGACTTGTAAGTAGCTCTACTCAAAGTTCATGTACTCTTACCTCTCCTTTTATCCAGAGAAAATTTTAAAGCACATTGTCTCATGTAGCATGAAATGTCACCTTTCTAGATAGTCACAATGAGATAGTTTCTTTAAAAATGCCTCCTATCCCAGAAATACGTTTCTTTTTCAAAAGCAGCAGGCATACAGTGTCAAAAAAGCTTTCTGTACATATGTTCTAAAGTATGCACTACTTTTTTATCACTAAAGAAGTATCAAAGTTAAAATTGATGTTTGCAATTGATAGATTATGGCCTATTATGGGATTTTTAAAATAAAAATTTCTTAAGAAATTTCTTTCCTCTGAATCAATTCAAATGTATCCTTAATTGGAAAAACATTATATATGAAAATGGGTATTTATAACATATTCATACCTTCATTTTGCAGAGAACTTTACATTCTCTAAATTCAACGCTATGTAAGAAATAATATTTATGCTACTTGATTTCTGCCATATCCTCTAAAATCACTCTGTGATTCTCATTGTGAAGAAGTCTTACTTTTCCAGTTTTCATGTTTTTTTCCAGATTCTTGTATTAAATAAGTTAATAAATGTGAAATTCTTACAAGCTCCTTGTGCTTGCAGGGATTGTATAAATAAGGGGAACATATAATTTATCATCCAAATACAGATACTTTTAAAAGTAAAAGAAGCATTTCCAATAGTTACACTGGGTAAAAATATATAAGCCAGGGCTATGCTAATCAAATGGGAATTTATTGTTACCTTATATGTAACTGATGAGTATTACTATTGCTGTTATTTATTTTCCTCAGTTTAGTGTTGCTCAGGCAATCAATCAAAATTTAAATTTCAGAGGATCTTTCTTTGGAGAAATGTCCTGGTTTCCACTACACCATAAGCATACTGAATAATGCTTTTCACCTAGCAGGTGTTTGTTAAAAAATGAATTAATGAAAGGGAAGATTTGGTCAAAAGGTTCTGCTTCAAATATGTCCCGTTGTAAAAGGAATAAAAAAATTTAGTAAACAAAATGACAAGTAGTGACTTGGAGTGACTCACTTATATAGATTATGTCTATATAATCTTTATTTCTCTGTCTATATTTATCAAACTTTGATACTCAGGAATATTTAGACATTGAAAAATCTATCAAGGTGTTACTGGAGCACTCTTGTTAGACTTCAGCAAAGAAACTGGCAGTGTTTTACCCCTGCCCTAGAGATCTGTGGAACTTTGAACTTGAGAGAGATGATTTAGGATATCTGGCAGAAGAAATTTCTAAGCAGCAAAGCATTCCAGATGTGACCTGGCTTTTTCTAAAAGCATACAGTCATCTGCATTCATGAAGAGGTAATTTGAAATTAAAACTTATGTTTAAAAGGGAAGCAGAGCATAAAAGTTTGGAAAATATGCAGCCTGACTATGTGGTAGAAAAAGAAAACCCATTTTCTGAGGAGAAATTCAAGCCTGCTGCAGAAATTTGCGTAAGTAAAAAGGAGCTGAATGTTAATAGCCAAGACAATGGGGAAGATGTCACCAGCACATGTCAGACATCTGCGGCAGCCCCTTCCATCAAGGTCCAGAGGCCTAAGAGGAAAAAATGGTTTTGTGGGCCAGGCCCAGGGCCCTGCTGCTCTGTGCAACCTCAGGACTTGATGTTCTGCATCCCAGCCACTCTAGCTCTAGCTGTGGCTAAAAGGGGCCAAGATACAGCTCAAGCCATCGCTTCATGGGGTAAAAACCCTAAGCCTTGGTGGCTTCCATGTGGTGTTGGGCCTGCAGGTGCACAGAAGACAAAAGTTGAGCTTTGGGAGCCTCTGCCTAGATTTCAGAGGATGTATGGAAATGCCTGGATATTCAGGCAGAAGTCTGTGGCAGGAGCAGAGCCCTCATGGAGAACCTCTACTAGGGCAATGCAGAGGATAAATGTAGGGTTAAAGCCCCCACACAGAGTCCCCACTGGGGCATTGTCTAGTGGAGCTGTGAGAAGAGGGCCACTGTCTTTCAGACCCCCGAATGGTAGATCCACCAACAGCTTGCACTGTGTGCCTGTCACTCAATGCCAGCCTGTGAAAACAGCTGGGGGGGCTATACCCTGCAGAGCCACAGAAGTGGAGCTGCCCAAGGCCTTGGGTCCCATCCCTTGCATTAGCATGCCCTGGATGTGACACATGGAGTAAAATGAGATAATTTTGGAGCTTTAAGATTTAATGACTGCCCCACCGGGTTTCAAACATGCAAAGGGCCTGTGGCTCCTTCGCTTTGCCAATTTCTCCAATTTGGAATGGTAACGTTTACCCAATGCCTGTATCCTCATCGTATTTTACAAGTAACTAACTTGCTTTTTATTTTACAGGCTTATAGGTGTTTTCTAATTCATCAAAAAGAGACTTTAATGTTCCTTCCAGATATATAAAAGATAAAATAGAAAAGCAATGAATTTATAGCATTTTAGATAGGAAAGAACCCTTACAAAAGGTTAAGAAATCATGATATAATTTATATATTTTTTATCTCAAAAAGTCCATAAACCCTATGATAACAAAAATATTTTAACCAGCTCTATTAAACATGTAAAAAATGATTAATATAATTACCACCAGTTATTTTTAAAAATTAAAGTAAAACATTAAAAATATAACCCAAAACAGTGATATATAATTAAATATGAAGTAATACACCAAAACATAATTGTTCACACAATGGGTAAAAGTTGCAAGCAGAGATGTCATTAATAGTGTAGTCTGAATTATAAAGTAAAATAGAATTAATGGAAATTTATACAAATATAAAAATAATACTTTAATAATTAAAATTGTAAGTAAGGTTGTTAAGATATGTAATTTCCCACAAAGTCTTAATTATATATTTAAAATGTATGCAACTATAACAAGAAACTTTGATTTGTTGAGAAAGCTTACTAATCTCAGTAGATCTACTAGGTACTGGAGGTGGCTGTGTGCCATTGCGAGTAGGCATCGAAGACTGGTGGGATATTGGAGAAAATGGAATCATATCAAAGATGTCAGTGGAGGGCGACTTAGGTGTCATACTGCCTGCCTGTAATGAAAATACATGAATTAGGGTAGTATTTCATATAGACACATTGTAATGCTAAATATTTCATATGCATATAAAATATATGTAAACAACAAATTCAGTTGCATCATAAGAATTTGCCATATTGTAGACCAAAAATAGTTAAGTATTTGCAATTTCATATGGTTCCACTAATTATGATTAATGCTCATTTAGAAGAAAGCAATAGAAAATTTCTGCAAAAATGCTCTCAAAGATGATGGCAAAAATGGTGACAATGTTATTCCAGATGAATATAAAAGATACAGTGAATTTTTGGGATATATAGAAATGACTGCTACTTGTAACAGAGAATTAGATATATTAGAAACTATTCACATAAAAATACGATTTCAGTAAGATATGCTGCATAAGATTACATTTTAAACTGGAATAATTAGACATAAGTGACCTGCCTTCTTAAATATAAACATTCAAATGCAATTGATTTTTTTTGCATTCTCAAAAGTAGAGTATATTTTAGTTTGTATTTATATCAACAATGGGAACCAACTGATATTCATTGCAGTACATTTTATTCCTGAAAGATTTCATCAAGTTTTCTGTAATAAATAGCAATCTTATAAACTAAATTAATAATCGTCAATGTACTGCCCAAATCATCGAGTTTTCTGATACAGTCTGGGCCAGGACTGAACACATACAGGGAAAGATAAATGAAAATCTCATGAAAATGTAGCCAAGAAGTAATATCAAAATTAGACATTCATCACTTTGTAAAACAGGGAACAATATGTATATATGTATAATCTCCTTTGAAAACTATCTGATTTGATCAGGGATAAAGATAATTTCCATTTTGGGGGAATAGTGACAAAAAATTTGCTTTTCCTGTGAGAACTTGGACAGAGATTGCTTCGGGTGGTTCATATTAAAATTAGAATTCTCAGAATACGTTTAATTTTCTGATTCACAGATAGTGCAGGTGATGAAAAAATCAGGCTTATTGTGTGTAGAGAGTGATAGGTTTGCTATTCAGCTAAAATAATTGTTAGTACGTTATTTTTCATGGAGGAAAATTGCTCTCATCCCCCTTTCTTTAACAATTTGTTTATTGTATCCCCTCACCCCTTTCCTGTTACTCAGCAATACTATTCCCCTAATTATCCCATTCCTGTAACCCCTCTCACTTCTATATCTCTACTCTTTCTCACGACACAAAAATTCTAAAATCTTGGCTGTCATTAAAAGCAAAACAAATCAACCAAAAATGTATTTACTCTGTCCCTCTTTAATCTTCCATCCTCTATTCTGTTTTTCTTTTCCCTTCAAGGCTAAGCTCCTTGAAAGAGATACTACACTTTCTGTCCTAAGATTTACTTCATTCTATCTTTAACTCTTATCAATCTAGATTTGTTCTTTTTGCACTGAACTCTACTGAAATTGCTTTTACCAATGATCTAATTTCCCAATTGCAATATCTGATAGATCCTTTGAAGTATCTGTATTACTTTATATTTTTGTAAATTTCTACACTATCACCACCCTCTACTTGAAACTTTCTGGTATCAGGTAATCAAAGAAAACAAAAATGGCACACAAAGGCTCCAGATCACATCACATTGATTAAAGATACATCTAAATTTTTGATAACTTCATAAATAGCACATTTTGGCAGAATTTAAACAAAATAAGTGGGATAATAAAAAAGAATTATCTGCTTAGCAAATTACATGAGGTCTTGGGATGCTGCTCTCACTGACTGGCTTGGGAAAGCCACATTTAGAAGGTGGTGGTATTAACAGTCCCAGTGATAGTCTGGAATCAGGCGAGTTGACAGGAGTGACAGAGATGGAAGAAATATTGAGACAGGGAGATGAATCACCACTACTACGCCAGAAAGAGGATGAGCATCTCTGAAACACATGTTGTTCATGATCAGACATATTGTGCAGCAGCTGTAAAGGAATGACAGAAAAAGAAATATCCTAAGAGGAAAGGCATGGAAGAAAGGAGAAAGTATACTTGAAATTTATTTGTAAAATGGTGTTTTGTTAAGACGACAAGATCATTTCACAGTAACTTTTCTAAAATTAAAACATAGAGTTAGAGTTGATTTTCCTATGTGATAGTCCTAAGATTCTAGATTGCTTAATTTGATCTTTATATTACATTTTTAGATACTTTAAACAGAATATTGCATTCATCAGGACCTAAGAGGAAGGTAATGGAGAGAAAAATTAAGAAAGTCTGAAGATTTATTTTGGAGAGGGCTTCTGTAATGAAATGGGAAAAGGAAAGATAGTAATGAGAGAACAGTCACAGAACTAGGAGTAAACTCCTGTACATAAAATTATGGTTGTGTAGAATTTTTAAAAGGGCTTGCGACATACATTTTATATTTAATCCTCAAAACATTATTTGAAGTATCAGTAGTAGTAATATTATGTCCTTATTACAATAAATACATGGGAATTAAGGTCCACAGATTCTTTGTGACTTATTCTTATATGAGGTAGAAAGCAGATTCAAAATTCAAAACAGTCTGACTCTAGTCTTCATGCCCTTTCTATAGTCATGAGGAGCTCCAAATAAATCAGAGAGATAATAAATAACAAGCAAGCAATGTACTAGGTCTGAACATCAGTATGTGCATGACTTTTAGGGGCTATTTCCATTACAGCATGGAAAGCTACTGTTAAGAGCTGAGCTGGAGAGAGCTGAGCTGCCAGATGTCACAGTGGCCAATTAAACAGCAGCCAAAATGGAAGTAATAATTAAGTCTTTATTCATTTACTGCTATAGTATAAGCAAGAGGCCAGAGAGAAGGTACCTGCTCTATCAATGCTCCATTTTCCCCAAGGAATGGCACTGAGCAAGGGTCAGAAGTATCACTGTAGAAGTGAGGCTTTGTCTCATTACTTAGGGACTTCTGAACAAAAGGTTCCTGAGGGTTTTTTTCTGACAAGAGACAGTGGGAGGGAGAAGGGAAGGGCTAGCAGTAGAAAAGTACTGAATACTGAGTCATAGTGGAGAAAAGTGGTCTCCAAGTCCCTCGAATAAGGTGGTCTCAGGAGAGGCACCTAAGGCCCCGTAAAAGGAGGCCTCTGAGTGGACTTGCCTGGGCTATAAATGCAGATATACACAAGAGCATGGCTGGCCAGGGCGCCTGAGTACTAGATTCAATTCCTCCAAACTGTGCACCAAATACAATGTGATGAGGGCACCTTTCTCCCACCAAATACAATGTGATGAGGTGTGCCAGGCAAAGCCTTTGTAACTGCCTACGCTCGGGCCAGAAAGATCGCACATAAGATTCTGGCCGGGAGCCACATTCCTCAGCTGCAAATCACATGTCAGAGATCTTTCACCACTAACAAAAATTCAGGCAGCCAAAAATAATCTGATTTTTGATGAACTTTATTGTAAAAGATAGTAACTAAAATTAGAATTTTAAGGACCAACAAGTCTGAGGTATGTCCTTAAACTAGGAGGCACCCCTTCACATATTTCTGCAAGCAGAGAGAAAAAGGAAGCCATGTAAAGTGAGAGATTAAGTTGAGGGAAGGGTTCAGTGTGGAAGCAGAATCTCTGCTAGTCTGAGTCATATAATTAATCAATCTATTAACATGCATATATAAATATATAATTTTTTATTTCTCTGTTGATCTCCATTGTAATACACCTCCATCTATTTATGTAGAGATGTGTATGTACACAATTTTTAAAATCTATTTTTGTTCAATATAATTTACTGTATAATTCTGTCCTTGGTGGCCACCTTTTAATTACAGATTACAATTGTAAGCTCTTTGTGAGAAAATTTTTGGTTTTTGTTCCCAAATACTCTATGTAACACATTAGTGTAAATGATATGTATTGTCTAATTTATACTAGAGCATCTTTTTACTTAAACTGTTAATTGATAAGGCTGTCTGTACTGAGTAAAGATAAGATATTAAGTGGAAGTTGTCCTTGATATTATCTAGTTTAAAATATACATGGTAATACTCTATATTTTTTAGGATATACATTGGCCAAAATTCTTTACTAAGTACCTGAAAACCAACTGAAGGTCAAACTAACCTTACTTGAAAGTGCTTTGTTATTTTTATCACGGTGTTTGCAGTATTCTCATAGTACTACTTCCTCTGGGGAGGGAAACTTACAGAAATGGAGAATGTATATAATATAAAAATAATCAAGTATTTATATACTACAATTAAGAGGTTTTTTCAATTTCAAAATGGTAAATCAGGGATATTTAATAATGTCAACTGTTTTGGTATCTAGAGTTTAATACTCCAGAACTATTCCTCACAGGTCTTATTTGGGTCATCAGTAATTTGGCAGTTTTTGTTTAGATCACATGGGTCTTTTAAAGTATAGAATTAGCTGTTCCCAACACAAAGAAAAGATAAATGTTTGAGGTGATGGATATTGCAATTACCCTCACTCGATCATTACACACTGTGTGCAGGTATCAAAATATCATCTCTACCCACAAACATGTACAACTAATATGTATCAATAAAAATTTTTAAATTAAAAATAAATTAATATATAAAAATAGATTACATATTAAAATCCAGAACTTTTCTCCAGAAGTTAAAAAATCTAGAAAGTGGGCCTACACACTTGCATGAAAATAGTTGACTGGTATTGAATATCTGCTGTGTCTTTGAAGGTAGCCTGTGCTTTCAAATTTATCACTCCTACCATATGCCCATTTCACACTTGAATGTCATAATCTGGGCTATATTAAAGTTTGAGTTTTTGATTCCTAACCTAGAAGCAATTCAAGTCAAGGAATCAGATGTTATATCTAATTCCCTATAAAAATGAAATGTAAGTCCAATACATTTAAATATATGGGTAAATTTGGTGCTCGATTCTGTACTAAATGGTTAGGCCTATTCAATAAGGATATGAACGTGCAGATGTAGCACCTAAATGGCAAACAGTGACAATTTTGCACTTAGGTTTCAAGGTTCTGGAACCATCTTTTTTTGGCTGCTATCCTGGTTAAGGATGTTTATGTGTTAAAGTAATTAAATACATTGTTGAGAAGAAAATCAGTTTGAGGAATTTTATTTTGGTCTTTCTGTCAGTGTTCTGACAGATGGTTAGGAACCAAATTTTTTGGATTGTCCTACAGAAGTACATGGTACCACTGTTCAAGCAACTCCTTTATGTTCATAGTTCCAGGTTTCTTGGTCTTTAGGAACATGTACAGAATCTGAATTATTATACTTAGGGGAATTCTGTGCTCAAACATTATATGGTAATTATACAGAAGTTGTTAGGTTATTCAGATATGTTAATAATGAGTGTCCATGTTTGATATTTGTTGTTGCTACACTTTTGTAGCTCTTTTTCTTCTTCTTCTTCTTCTTTATTTTACTTTAAGTTCTGCGATACATGAGCAGAACATGAAGGTCTGTTACCTAGGTATATATGTGCCATGGTGGTTTGCTGCACCTATCAACCTGTCATCTAGGTTTTAAGCCCTGCATGCATTAGGTATTTGTCCTAATGCTCTCCCTCCCCTTTGTAGCTCTTTGTTTCAGTAAGTAGTGTCTTGGTGCATTTAGGCAATGGTGAATATTTCAACCTTGAGTTTTATATAAATGTGACAACAAAAAGAAATATCATAAAAGTGTTTGAATTCTATCCATAAATATTAAATACATTTAAACAATAATAACAAAAACACTGCTTTTAAGATTAAGCAATTCTGTCAAAATAGCTACAGAAATATTAGGATTATACTGAAATTTTATGTTTTGCTGTTAATTGCACTGGCAATACAAATATCAAAAGACTTTTTAAACATAAAACAAAAATGTCAAGATTAAAATATAATTTATCACAATTACTAAAATGGCAGGGTTCAAAATTCTATTTATAATTAAATTAAGAAATAAGAAATAAATTCCCTTACATTTACATATTTTTTTTCTAGTTAAAAAACCTGGAAAATTATAAATAACATTAAAGATGGAGAAAGAAAATGGTAGCATAAAATATTCTAGCAGATCTTTCTAGATTATCATGCTGATTCATACTTTTAAAGTTCATTGTTATAATGTATCTTCAATATCACTTTTTAAACAAAGTTCAAAATAATGACTTCTCTAATTTAGAACTTACAGCACAAGATCTGTGTTTTTTTCAGATTTCTAGGTCTACAGTTGGTTTATATTGATCTCTTAGTTGTAAGACCTACTATCTTACAGTTTTCACAAGAATCTTTCAAGTTAAATGGATATAATTGTACCACAAAGTAGAAAACTGAAAGAAGGAGAGGCTAAATGACTTGACCAGGTACTTATGATCAGAATTGGAATGGGAACATATTTTACTTCCCGTTAGACAGGGTTTACGCTTTTAGAATTATCTTGTGTAACTAACAACTATGAAAGTGAAGTTGTGGAATGGTAATCATTTTTTATGGGCATCAAATATTCTTGAACCAATTCATGTTTAAAATTTATGCCTTTGTTTAAAGATTCACATTCAGCTTGTTGTGTAATTAAGACCTTTCACAATCTGCTCTTGCCCATTCTCACTTCAATAGTAGCAGAGAAAACACTAGAGGAAAATAAATAGATACATTGTTTATCCACAATGAAATATACATTTTAGGTTATAATTGTCCTATCAAGTCTAATCAGTGGCCACACAGTTGATTATGTAAAGAAATAATTTTATCTAACACTGGGTTTAATTGAAAGGAAGACATTTGTTTTACTCAGCAATAGAATCCAGTATTCCCTAGGACTACAATTTTACTCACTTAACTTCCTGGCAATAGTCTGGTTTGGTTAAAACCTTCTATAGTCAGAAGAGTAAAATGAAAGTACCCAGATACAAGAATCAAGAGGAACATTTTGATTTAACTTTTTATGCCCACATCTTACAATGAAACAATCTTCTGCAGGCATTCATGAGGCTATGAGGCCATGAGGGCAGAATAAACTCTTTTTCTAATATAAGTACAGGCAGCATTGCCATATGAATGTAATAAATGGAAATCAGATTGTTCCCAGATAATTAGTACCAAATGGTGGAAAACCCAACCTCTAATCTATTGCCAAACCACTGGAACACAGCAAAAAGCAAACAGCACAGTCAAGTAACGGAAATTTCTCAGTGTATCTAAGTGACTGTATAAAATAAGGATCCAATTTCTAAAACCACTGAAAAGATTTCCACAATTTCAGTGTGATACAGAGGTATGTAATATAGGTACTATTGAAGGCTATTTCATTTGATAGAAAATGAACCAGTGATTGACCCAATCGTGTGGTATTTAGAAGATATGAAAGTATTCTGTTTAAAAACAAGTAAGAAAATATTTTATATACATGAAGTGTTATATATTCATACAATTTTTATATGAGAAAGTGAGAAATAGGAGTGGTCTCCATTTATCATGCATATGAAGAATTGGTGAATTGGTTTTAAGTGAAAAGGGTTGGAAGCAAATATTAAAGATACACTTTTTATTGTTAGGGATGTCTTAATTTTAATACTGAACAAAAAAGTAGTCTCATATTATTTTCTTTGGCTAGAACTCAATTACATAAATTCACAGTGACCAAATTTATATTGGGCATATTAACTAAACAATAAACAATGACAATAAAAAAGGACAAGCTTTTTTTTCACTCAAGCACATATCATGAGATCAGACCTTCTCTATGAATTCCAGATTTGTATATTCAGCCATAGAATAAGCATCTGCAATTGGCTGTTTAATTGGCAGAAATAACGTAGGCAAAAGTGAAATATTGATTCTTTAACCCCTCACTCCTCCTAAGTCATGTCTATTTCAGAAAATGGCATCACTTCCCATATGTTAAGGAGAAAACCTGAAGGGACATTCCTGCTCCTTTTGTGTGTGTGTGCGTGTACTGCCCCCAACCAATCCATTAACAAATTTTGCAAGCTCTACTTTCAAAATGTGTCAAAAATCAAGCTCTGCTCATACCCTCCACAGGTAGAATTATAGTCCAATTTACCCTTCTCCTAGACTACTGAAATGTCTCTTTCTGGGACATCACTTTGGCCTCTTTAGAGTCCATGCTGCATATAGCAGCCAGATGATCCACAAATCCTGTTTAAAACCTTCAAGTGACATATCATTGCATTAAAAAAAAAAAAAAAGCCAATCCTTTGCCATTGCCTATGAAGACCTATCAAATCTAGACTCTGAGTTTCTCTTCAATGTCCTCTCCAATTGTTTTGGCTTTCAGTCACCACACTGCAGCTGCAAAGTTCTTGTTATTGTTTTCAGCCTGTTGCATTTGCTAACGTTTTATCATTCAGATTGCATCAAGTGCTACCTCCTTAGAAGGGGCTTGCTTCCCTGGTCACTTTCTCTAAACAAAATTCTCAATCATTCTCTTCTATTCTGCTCTATTTTGTTTTATTCATAGCATATATAAGATCTACATTTTTACATGTATTTATTGAAATATTTACGTGTTTATTACCAACCTCTCTTTCTTTCCCCCATGGGATGTAAGCCCTTTAACACCTGAAATACATAAACTGTAAAAACCAAAGAGCCCAGATGTATGGAAATATTAGATCTTCAGTACACATTTTATAATATTCCATTGCAGATCACAACTATATCAAATGTATACAATTGACGAGTGAGACAAAATGAAAATCAAAGTGATATGCATTGTAACATATGGTCTACTACTAAGAACAATTTCAAAATCCCAGTGATGAAGCAGTGGGACTAGGAAGACCAAAACCAAAACTAAAATGTACACCATAAAACCTTGAGGGAACTTTTTAGAAGTCTTGAATATTTTTATTCAAGGCTTCAACCTAAAATTATGTAGTTTGCAATTCAAAATCCATCAGTATGACCAATTCATGTTCATGTATATAACATATAAGTGATTGACAAACTTTCTAAGAAATAACAACCTTCCCTTAGGGTGTCTCTGAGGAAAGTAGAAAGATGCATCTATGTTCTCACCTAAACAGAGACTCTTTAAAGTACAAAGGTGTCCATGTAGATCATTCTACTGCATTGGGCTTCACATTTTAAATTTATGATTTAACATAGAATAAGGATATCAACATCCATAAGACTGTAATATATTATTAGAAGATTTGGTACATTTGAATCATTGTCTTGTATTACAGAAATTCAACTTTAACTTTGGACCTCCTGTTAGAGAAGATGGCTTGTCATTTTTTAGTTATCTAGTCAAGTTTTGTTGCTGTTGTTTGTTTGTTTGTTTTTGAGACAGGGTCTTACTCTGTGACCCAGGCTGGAATATAGTGGCATGATCATGGTTCATTGCAACCTTGACCTCCCAGGCTTACCATAGCCTCTACCTCCCCAGCTCAAGCAATCTTTCCACCTCAACCTCCCAAGTAGCTGAGACTACAGGCATGCACCACCATGCCCAGCTGATTTTTGTATTTTTTGGTAGAAACGGGGTTTTGCCATGTTGCCTAGGCTGGTCTCCAACTCCTGGACTCAAGCTATCAGCCCACCTCTGCCTCCCAAAGTGCTGTGACTACAGGCGTGAGCCACCATGTACAGTCTAATCAAATTTTATCAAGAATGTTTCTGTTGCTTGCCATATCTGGCTTCATCTTCTACTTCATCACAAACTGATAAGAAAATAATATCTATAATAGTGATTTACATTATTTTTATTTTCACTTTACTTTTAATTCCACAACTCACAAAATTCCATTCCTACTTTTTTCTTTCCCTTTCCCCGAAGAGACTATACTAAAGCTAAGATTAAAGATGTCTTTTATTTGACTAGCAATTGCTTAGTGTGAACTATATTGTGTTAGACCAGCATATCCAGATATTTCAGAACATTATTGTGCTTATATTTTTATGAACCAAATTACAGCATTAAATCATTTATAAAGAACTATACTGAATTAGAGTTTTTGACAAAAGTGTCACCTTTCTGTGACTTGAAAAATTTGGCTTCCAATGAGATCAAGACCTGTCTTGGGCTGGTCAGTTGTGAAGAGTTTTCTGTGTTAGGGGCTCCTCCCACCACTAAGAACTCATCAGATGCTAAATTAATTGCACACACCATACCCACCTATGTTGTAATTCAATATGCATGATGGGATTCATAATTTACTTCAATGCTTCTCAATGAATGTATAGATCACTGCCTCTAATCCTTTGAACAAACTGATGAGAACTTATTCATTTTGGAGCACTTTAATCCTCAGTCCTCTGAGCTCAAAACAAACACATAAAACCCACAGAGTCTTACTTCCAGGGTTATAAACTCATTAAACATTTACTTTGCTAGCCATGGGGGCACTCTGTGAGGTACTTTGTGTTCCTGCTGTGTGTCCTGTAAAACTGATGTTCAATTCGTAAGAAAGAACAGATGTAAAACATTTCTAACTTAACAGAAATTTGCTTTATTGCAGACACATGGTAAGCTATTAAATAAGATATTTTAAATTTACATTTATTATTTGCAATTTGCATTGTCTGTTTTTCAAATTCAATAATCTGAATCATTAATAAATCTTCTAAAATAATTGCAGGTAACTAATTATATTTTATTTTAATATCAGGAATTTGGGAGCTCATTTGAATAGATGTGAAATAAATAAGCTGTACTTAGTGTTCTATGAGTTTATTTCATAGCTACATTACTAAAATTTGAAATAAAAGGCAAAAATGTTTTTTAATAGGAAACACATCAGCAAATGTTGTAACAATGTTTTTTAAACCATTTGAATGGTTAGATAGCTCATTAATTTACATTTTAAATTTTAGCATTTAATTTTACATTTAAATTTTAGCAATTTTAAAATGCTCGAGTTCACTTTCTTTTAAAAATCAAATAAATTCTATTTTCACATATTTGTTGTGAGAACAATTAAAACTACTCTTGGCAATTTTCAAGTGTATAATACCTTGTTATTAACTATAATCACCATGTTGTACAAGAGATTACTTGAACTTATTTCTCCTAATTAAAATGTTGCATCCTTTGATCATCTTCTAGACCCTTTCTCCACAACTCTGCCCCAGCCCCCAGCAACCACTATTCTACTCTCTGCTTCTATTAGTTTGACTTTTTTAGATTCCACATATGAGTGACATCATGTGATATTTGTCTTTCTATGCATGGCTTATTTCACTTAGTATAATATCCTCCAGATTCTATCCTAATGAAGATGTACATCTTCCAGCATATCAACAATTTAAAAAATCATATGATAAGATTTTAAGAGCTAAAAAGCCATGTGACAAATAATTTTTAAAGTTAAAGAAAAAGTGTAGACAACGACATTACATGACAAAAGACTATAAGTACATTGCAAAGTTATAATTTGTCATTTCCATAATGATCAAGGATACAATAAATTTTCTACATATATGAACTAAGGGTAAGACTGTGATTTAACAAAGTGATTTCTTTTTAAATTCAACTTCTTAGTTGTAGTTTTTGAAGCATTTTATTTAGATAAATCCAGGCTGAGATGAACACAGTGCCTAAAATAATTATTAAATGATGTAACCTCAGGAGTGCTAATTCATTTTAAAACATAGCTATTTCAATATTTTTACTCTTTACAATATATAACTGGCTCTACTAATAATAATTGCTAAATAAATGAATTATACTTATGAATAGGCTATGTTTCATTTATATACCAACTTGCATGCTTTTCACTTGAAATAGCTATTTCAGCCAAATGGTCAAAGACACTGAAGCAAGGGTCATCTTGTCATTCCTCCTGTCCTTTGTCATTTCTGAAGCTGACTCAGTAACCCTATGAGATCACCAATGCACATTAATAATCCTGACCCACCTTCTTCTCAGAGCAGTGTCTGCTTTGGGAAGATAAAAAAGGTAGGATGCAGTTTTATTAATATGTTTGAAACCTCTTTGCTCCTCTCAAATGTTCTTCCTCAGATAAAGAGGTTACACAATGACCAGGTTTGGGTTTGCATCCAAAAAGGTGATGGAGCTTATTTTACTCCTTTGTCAACACAAAAATGAAAGCAAAGCTACTCTTCATATGTGATGAATTCCAGAAACAACTATGTTACCAAAACTCCTTGAAAAAGTTACTTCCTCTTCATATAAATGAAGTACATTTATTCTTATTCTCCTAGTATATTTCACAACATGGCTTATAATATGAATTTCAACAAGAGGATGTGTGTTCCATCTTGGGATGGAAGGTTGAATAATGAGTTTGAACTGATGTTCTGTCCCTAGCAGCAAGAGAGGCAAGAAAAAAGTCATAATCCTGGTGAGCAGCAAACAGTGACAAGAAAAAATAAGAAGGAATATCAGAATAAAACCAGAACCTGAAGACGATGCTCTAGCATAGATACATTGGTACCTCAGTCCCAACCTCTCTCATCAAGGCCATAGGAGCCCTACTGGCACAAACAATCTGCAAGCAATGGAAATACTCACTCTTTCAAATGGGAGGTGGAAAAATGTGAGTTTACAGGAAAAATCATTTTTTGACCCATTTCCAGAGTGTGCCAAGTTTGAAACCCTAAATGAAACTTCTATAGAAACATCTTTTTTCATAGTGATGAGCTTGTGAATGATTCTAGTATTAGATATTAAGAAATGAACATTTTCAGTGAGTTTATCCTACGTATTGAAGCATAAAAAATTTTTGCAACAAATTTCTTTTTTCAGTTCATGTTTATGTTATAAGTTAGATATTAATTTTTTTTGAAACGGGGTCTTTCTCTGTCACCCAGGCTGGAGTGGAGTGGTGCTATCATGGATCACTGCAGCCATGATCTCTGGGCTCATGCCATCCTCTTACCTCAGCCTCCCCAGTGGCTGAGACTACAGGTGTGTGCCAATATGCCTGGATAATTTTTTGTATTTTTTGTAGAGACAAGGTTTCACCATGTTGCCAGACTGGTCTTGAACCCCTGGGCTCAAATGATCTGCCTGCCTTGGCCTCCCAAAATGTTGGGATTACAGATATAAGCCACTGTGCTTGGCCTAGATATTAAATATTTTTAAATGAAGAATAATAAATACACTTTAATAAAGAATATCAGTAGTACAGATGATTCAAAATGAAAAATATCTTTTCCTGAATATATTTTGCCTAGAAAAAATATTGTTTTAAATTCCACCTCCCTCCAATAAATTCCCTTTGCCAAAATCACGTAATAATGATATCATACATGGTATTGGGAAAAGGATTTCAAAACTGTGACAAGTCAGACATAAATATTTTAACTACAAAGATTTGAGTTTTGTCTGCAGAGAATACCACTCATTTTAATGTTTGAAATACAATTTCCTCACTCCCAGCGGGAACCCTTACCATGTAATATAAGAAACCAGGTTCAGTCTTGCTCACAGTTGAATTCCTACAATGAAGTTGAGCACTTCAAGGGGAGACTGGCATAGGTCATTAAATCTAACCCAGCAAATAGTAATTAATAGAAATGAAAGAAGAATATGCCACAAAGAGAAAAATTATATTATGTAATAAAACTTAAGACTAACTTGAGGGTTGAATTATGTTAGAAAACCCAGAGGAAAACAGCAACATAGAAAACAACTCTGATTTGAACTAACTAGGTAATTTTAAGTTTTAAATTAAACTGCTTAGCAGCCTTCATCTCTATCCATGTTTACTTTGAAATTACTGATCCCAAAGTATTATATGAAATATTGCAGAAATAGTGATACACAGATGTTTTATCACCACAAAATCTTGTTTCTAAGGAAAACATACACATATTCAATATACTCACTGGAGGTGTTGATACTTGAGTTATTCTCAGTTGGTTTTCCAAATCTTGTACTTTATTTTTAAGTTCCATATTTTCTGTTTCTAAGTCTTGGATCTAAAAAGAAAATCATTATTGAATAACTTTCTGTTTTTTTTTTCTTGGAAAATACTGGCTACAGTTATGAGTAGGAATTTATATTACATAAAACTTTAATGCACTTTGTTGCTCATGAGGAGAAAGTTGTTGATAAAGCTTGGGAAATGCTGGAGGATTCTAGATCATTGAAAGACTTAAATTTATAATATATTTTTATGTGTGTGCAAATTTTATGTTCCTAATATCTCAACATTGTGTTTCCTTGTTGGACTGTGCAATCTATACCCATAATCTTGGAATATAACCACAAGACAGTGAAACTTGCTTATGATGATTTTGAAGAGTGGAGAAAGGCATAATTTAATTACCAAGGAATCTGATCTGCATGGAAAACCACTTACCCAGCATCTGCTGCTTCTGCTGCTCTGATCCCCATGAGAAGCATCAGGAAGTGAAGCAAAATCACATGAGAACACTAAGTTCTTGTGGGAATTCAATATATAATAGTTAAAAAAAAAAAAACTGTGCAGGGGATCAGGAATGAAAAATTATGGGAACACGGTGAAAGCAGTTCCAGTCAGTCAGTGTGGGTGAAATGTAATGGCAGGCCTTCTAAATTTGTTTGATGATATGCAAGTTTCCCTGTACTTACATCACACAAATGTAAAACAACAAGCTTAGTTTACTCACTCTTTTTTGTAACCCTGCGATCTGTTTTCTTGTTTCCACATCTTTTCCTCCTGATTCTAGAAATTTCCTGTATGCCAGGTCAAATGCTTGGCCAATTGTTAAAGTGATCTCTTCAGCCTGTGTAAAAATCAAACAAAGATTTGCATTTTAATAATATGTCAAACTTTTTTTGAATCGAGAAAACAACATTCACATAAGCACTTACTCAAAGACATTCACAAGAGGTACTTCAAAAGGGCAACAGTTGGGAGTGGAGATGTAGTAAATGAGCAAGGTAGTAGGCTAACATAATAACTCAATGCCTACCCAGGCACAACACTGAGAAAACAAGCAGACTTGGGGGTGGGCATTACTGAATAGCTGTTGAAGTGAGAAAGTTGGAAGCAGGAGTTCCTTCTGTCAAATTCTCATCTCTTTTATTGTATTGTTTTTTCCTACTTGTTTTTCTCCCTTTCTCAAATATTTAGTGCCTATGAAATGAAAGCAGAGTGCCAAATGTAGTTTCTCTCCTTGCTTTGCTACTTATTTCCTTTTCCTTGTGAGGAGGGTTTGTTAAACCCTAAGCAGGTAACTTGAATGAGGCTGGCCAGGTGGTGTCTCTGGAAAGCTTGAGGTATGCCCTCTAAATGGAACACCTGCTACTCGGTCCCAGTTAATTGTTGCCTGGTGGAAGTGAGCAATTCCAATCTGAAACTGTCAGATCTTATGTATGCAAGATGAGGTCAGAAGTCTGAAATTTTATATGACAGCTCCCAATTTTAAGCGATGGTAAACAGTTTGTATTTTGGTAAAACACAGTGCCAGTGATCAAAATATATATGTCATCTGAATTTGGGTTTGTAAACAACTTAAAATCTCAGATCTATTGATTAGAAACTGCCACAAATGTATCTTACGACCACAAGCTCATTTCTTCTCCATTTATATCTCCACTGAATTCATAATGTCTTGCACATAGTAAAGACTACAGATTTATTTACTTAATCAACATTATAAAGAATTTTGGTAAAGGCATTAATAAGATTTAATGTTGTTCACAATTATGTCATATTTAGTAAGACCTCCAGATAACAAGACTAGTAGTAATATATATTGAAAATGCTATGCTTTAACTCTACTACAAATTCTAATAATTTATTATCTACTGTGATCAACATAAAATGAAAACATGCTTTGTTAATCAGCTTATATCATTTAATAGAATTTTTATAGTTCATTATTTAAGGAGGGCTTTAGAGAAAAAATATAGTATTTAACCTAGTTAACTAAAAAATGCAAAATATGTACATAATATTTTAAAGGAAGACTGTTTTACAAAAGAAAAGAAAAAAGACAAGAAAGTAAAGGACAATGAGCTATAATAAGAACTACTAAGTAAATGAAAATGACAGATACCAATGTACGCATGTTCAATGGCTTAAACTAATTGGTTGTGTTAGATATTAAGATTATTTGTAATATTAAAGAAGTGGTTTTGATAGATTGTGGGATTATGAATAATTTATTTTCTAATTTCTAATTTGTTTGTCTAATGAATAATTTGTTTCTAATTTCAAAATTTTAGGTAATAGGTTTCTGTTTATTCTACAATAAAAAGACTTTTTTCTTCTTTTTAAAACTTTCTTCTGAAACAAAATGGGATACATGTGCAGAACGTGCAGGTTAGTTACACAGGTATACGTGTGCCATGGTGGTTTGCTGCACCTATTGACCCATCTAAGTTCCCTCCCTTCACCTCCCACCCCCTAACAGGTCCTGGTGTGTGTTGTTCCCCTCTCTGTGTCCATGTGTTCTCATTGTTCAACTCCCACTTCTGGGTGAGAACATGTGGTGTTTGCTTTTCTGTTCCTGTGTTACTTTGCTAAGGATGATAGTTTCCAGCTTCATCCATGTCCCTGCAAAGGACATTATCTCATTCCTTTTTATGGCTGCAGAGTATTCCATGGGATAAGGGATATATGTACCACTTTTCTTTATCCAGTCTATCATTGATGGGCATTTGGGTTGGTTCCAAGTCTTTGCTATTGGAAATAGTGCTGCAATAAACATACGTGTGCATTTGTCTTTATAGTAGAATGATTTGTATTCCTTTGGATGTATATCCAGTAATGAGATTGCTGGGTCAAATGGTAGTTCTAGTTCTAGATCCTTGAGAAATTCCCAGACATCTTCCACAATAATTGAACTAATTTACATTCCCACCAACAGTGTAAAAGCGTTTATATTTCTCCACAGCCTTGCCAGCATCTATAGTTTCCTGACTTTTTAATAATCACCATTCTGACTGGTTTGAGATCTCATTGTGGTTTTGATTTGCATTTCTCCGATGATCAGTGATGTTGAGTTTTTTTTCATATGCTTCTTGGCCACATAAATGTCTTCTTTTCAGAAGTGTCTCTTCATATCCTTTGCCCACTTTGTGATGGGGTTGTTTTTTTCTTATAAATAAGTTTAAGTTCCTTGTAAATTCTAGATATTAGACCTTTGTCAGATGGTTAGATTTTTAATTATAGGTTGCTTCCCTTCTAAATTATGATTTCGATGTATCCTTCCATTTTTGTTTTTTTGTTTTTTTGAGATGGAGTCTCACTCAGCTACACGGGCTGGAGTGCAGCGGCACAATCTCAGCTCACTGCAACCTCCACCCCACCGGTTCAAGAGATTCTCCTGTCTCAGCCACCTGAGTAGCCGGGACTACAGGCACGTGGCACCACACCCAGCTTTTTTTTTTTTATTTTTAGTAGAGACTGGGTTTCACCATGTTGGCCAGGCTGGTCTTGAACTCCTGACCACAGCTGATCCACCTGCCTTGGCCTTCCGAAGTGTCGATGTGTCCTTTTAACGAGACATTATGTTATCTTCAAATACTCAATTTGTACATTATAAAAATCATTTAAATGGTAACATTGTTGATTCTTCATTAATGACATTTGGCCTCATTTATTTATATTAATAACTTTAAAAAACCATGTTCTCATTTCATAATAACATCTTTATTAGGCACTTAGCTGTCTAGTGAATATTCTGCATATATTATCTTACTTGATTCTCATCATGGCTCTGAAGTAAGGATTATTATTACCCCACAATACATATGATGAAACTGCAATTTTGTAAAGTTGTATAACTTGCCTAAAGCTAGCGAGTGGAGAAAGTGAATTTAAATCCAGATTTCTGACTCTCTGACCATCACACTTTTGGGGGTGGAGGGTGAAATTTATATACAATGAAATGCACAGATCATAATAAATTTATAAATCATATAAGGTATATAATCTCCAACTTATTAAAAATAAAGAATATTTGTAGCCCGCCAGAATGTCTCTCATGCCTACTTTCAGTCAAATCTCATCTATTATGGGTGAACATTCTTCAGTTTTTATCATTATAAATCAGTTTTGCCTGTCTTTGATATTTATAAAAATAGACTATATAATATGTATTCTTTTGTGTCTGTATTCTTCTGCTTACTTAAAGTTTCTGAGTTTCATACATGTTGTACATATCAATAACACATCGGTTTTGTTGCTGGTTAGCATTTCATGTTACAAATACACCACAAGTGATTTATCCATTGTACTATTGATGGACATTCATGGTTTTGTCAGTTCTTAGTTATTAGACATGAAACTACCACAACATTCTTCTAAGATCTTTTTGTAGACGTATGTTTTCTTGTCTCTTGGTAAATACCTAGCACGTAATTGTTAAATCAGAGGAGGTTTAACATTATAAGAAACTGTGCAACTGTTTTCCAAAGTAATAATATAATTTTGCATTTCCACCAGCAGTAAGAGAGTTCTCAATATGCCACATTCTCAGAAACAACAGATATTGACAGTCTTTTTCATTTGAGACAGTATACTAGATGAGTGATGCTATAGTAATGTGTTTTAAATTTATATTTCCCTGTTGAATAATAATATTAGCCCAGTTTTATGTGTTCATTGCCTTTTTTATGTTCTCTTTAATAAACTAACTTCCTGTAGAAGTCTACTGCCCACTTTTATTAGGTGTTTTATCTTTTTATCAGGGATTTTTAGGAGTTTTTTACATAGTCTGGATACAGATCCTTTTTCAGATACACGTTTTGGGAATATAGCCACTTGCTTTTTCAGTTTGCTGATAATGTTTATAGATTAACAGAAAATGTTTTATTTTTGATAAAGTCCATTGTATCCTTTTTTTGTTCATGTGTAGTGCTTTTGGGGTCATTTCTAGGAAATCACTATCCATCCAAAGTTCATAATGACATTCTATGTTTTTAAATGAAAGTTACATATAAGATTACAAAAGATTCTACTTTTATGTCTATGATCCATCTCAAATAGTTTTATGTAGCATAAGTAGGAGATAAATTTCAAAAATTTTTCCATATATTTAGCTAGTTATTTCAACACCATTTGTCAAAAGACTTTCTTTTTTCCATTGAATTTTTTTGTCACATTTGTGGAAAAAAAATTAACCATGTATGTATGGATATTTCTAAACTCTACAATGCAGTTCATTTATTATTTATTATTCCATTAATACCACCCTGACTTGGTAAGAGTTTAAGGTAAGTTCTGACATCAGGTATACTTCCCCAGATTTTGGTCTTCTCTCTCAAAATTAATTTGTTTTTGTTCTAGGTAATTTACATTACCTTATTAGAAATAACTTTTCAATTTTTACTAACAATCCCATTGTGATTTTAATCAGAATTGTATTGAATCCATGGATCGATCAATTTGGTAGAATTGACCACAATTAAACTGAGCCTTCCAATCCATAAATACGGTATCTTTCTCCCATTATTTTAGGTCTTTTTTACTTACATCAATACTTTGAAGATTTCAGTATAGAGGGCTTGCATATTTTTAAAATTCTCATTATTTCACGTTTCCTGATGCTACGGTAAATACATTTTTCTTTCTTTCTTTTTGCTAGTAGACAGACACAATTTAATTTTGTACATTGACTTGTAAGCTTTGTTTTTGCTAAATTTGTTTCATAAATCCAATGGTTGTAGATTCTCAGCAATTTTTATGTAAAAAAGTTGATATTATATGTGTGAAAAAAGACATTTTTTCCTATTTCTTTCCAATCCTTGTGCCCTTCCTCTCCATCTATTCACTAGTTAAGGCACCTAATACTATGTTAAATAGGTAGTAAGAATGGACACCCTTGCATTGTTCCCAGTCTTAGAAGGAAAGCATTCAATAATTCACAATTAATTATGATGTTATATGCAGGACTTTTAAAGTTTTTATCAGAAAAAAAATGTCTCTTCTATTCCTAGTATGTTATAAATTTTATCAGCAATGGGTTGAATTTTGTCTAGTGGCTTTTCTGTATTTGCTGAAATTACGGTGTTATTATTCTGTTAAGATGTTGTATTACGTTGATTGATTTTTCTTATGTTAAACCAAACTTGAATTCCTGGGATAAACCTCACCTGGTAATAATGTATTATCTATTCTCCATAGTGCTGGACTTGATTTGGAATTATTATGTAAAAGAGTGTTAAGTCTATGTCATAAGAAACACTGGAATATAATTTTCATTTTTTGTAAGGTCTTTGTTATGTTTTCAACCAGGGTAACACTGGCTTCATAAAATGATTTGGAAGCGTTACTTTATTCTCTTAATTCTGAAAGGGTTTATGTATAATTGGTATTTTAAAAAGAAATGTTTTACAAATTTTAATAGTGAAACTATCTGAGCTTGGTATTTCACTTGTCAAAAAGTTTTGTCAAATATTTGGCCCACATATTTAATTCCAAATATGTGGGCCAAATATTTAGTTCCAAATCTTTTTTAAAAATATAAATATAAGTTTACATTTATAAATTAATTTATATTAAACATTTATATGTAATTTTATATATTCAGATTTTCTACTTCTTCTCTATGAATTTGGTAAATTGAGTTTCAAGATATTTATCAATTTATATTATTTACCAAATTTACTGGTATAATAGTTTTATAATATTTATCTTTGTATCCTTTTAAAGAATATAGGATCTGCAGCTTCATCCACTATTTCTAGTATTGGCAATTTGTGTTTTCTGTCACTTTTGTCCTTGATGAAGCTTTTTAGAGATTGCTAATTTCATTCTTAATTAATTAAGGCCAATATTTGGCCTTCTTAATTTTCATTATTATAGTTGGTCCAATTTCAATGTCATTGATTCTACTGTAGTATTTCTTAACCTTCTACTTTAATTTTGATTTGTTTTCCTTGTTTTCATTTAACTTTATAATGTCAGGACTAAAATAATTAATTTTAACTTTTCTATCTTTTCTTATGTAAAGATTGAAAGCTATGAATTTGCCTCTCAGCAGCTTTATCCTTTACAAATTTTGATACATTGTATTTTACTGCTCTTCAGTTAAAGAATAATTTAATTCCCCTGTAACTTTTCTTTTAGCTATAGTTATATAAAGGGTGTTTTAATTCTAAATATTTGTACAAAATATTTAACTCTAAATATGTGGGCCAAATATTTAGTTCCATATATTTGTAGTTAGACAATATTTGCTGTGATATTTTCAGTTTTGAAACTTACTGAGTCTCCCAATATGGCCCAGCATATAGTGTACCTCTGTAAACATTCCATGTGCATTCAAAAGGAAAGTATACTCTGTTGCTTGGGAGAGCATTCTATTCATGTCTATTAAAGTGGTGGATGATACTGGGTTTTGTTTTTTTTTCTGGTACCTTTATTGACTTTTTTCTACTTGTTCTGTCAATTGCTGAGAAAAGTATTAAAATGTACAACTATAATTGTAGATTAGCCTTTTTGCCAAATAAAACTGCTAGATTTTCTGTTTCATTTTTGAAGAAACTAATGTCATTTCATAAATACATCTTGGCACTTTAATCACATTTTGAATATATAATCCAAGAGCAAAGACTGGAATTCAACAGAAAAGTGACAGGAAACACCAAAAGCAAGGAAGGAAGAAGACAGGCAGCCTGTTTGGTTGAGATCAGCTGGGAGCCAGGAGTGACTTTCCATATATGGGAAAAGGGTGAGTGAGAGACTTCCAGCAGCCCTCATCCCCATCATAGAATCACGCAATCCTGGCCAAGGGACAGCCCCTCAACCCTCCCAACTCCTGAAACTAAAATATGGACCTGTTGGTAGACCATGTGATATAACTGCTCCCAGGAGGGAACTTGCACTAGGTCCCACATAATTTCTGAGACCTAAGTAGCTACAGCAAGCTACAGTTTGAATCCCAGCCTTGAGCAGATTGCACACTGTCCTGAGGCCCAGAAGTGCTGAGGCTGAGGCATTAGGGAAACTTGGGCTGTTGCTGCTGGGACTAGAACATGACCTGGGAATAAGCTCCCAAGGGTGGGGCTGAGAAACAAGCAAGGCATTGGCTGTAGCTGCTGGGTAGAACACAAGTGCCACTGAGACTGAGAATGGGATGTGACTGGGATGCAAGCTGCCACTGAAACTTAGTCACAAGCTGAGTAGGGGCTCCTGTAGCTGGGGCTGAGGTACAACCTAGGCAAGGACTACCACTGCCAGGGATGAAGGCAAGTACAACAGGACTGGGCCATGAGAACGATGTGCATTCCCCACTCCCCAGCCCAAGATGTGGCTACCAAGGCCAACGCCAACCTCTGCAATGCTAGGGCCTCAGCGTGGCTACTACTGCCCCTCACTCATGCATTCTGCCAGGGGCCTGAGAATTGCCCTGCCCCTGCCCACTACAGCTAGTGACTACTGTCACCACTGAGGGATCTGAGCACAAGCCTGCCTAGCACAGACCCCAGGACTTAGCCCAGTGTCATGTGGATTACCCAACCCAATCCACCACATTGGGCACTTGAGTGCACCTCCCAGAGGCATGAGGTTGGCCCTAAACTCTAAACTCCTGGCTGCTACTACCTTAACTGGCACCCAAGGGCCTGAAGACTGGCTCACCCAGCCCATCATAGCCACTGCCAACATCAACATACAGTACCTAGGATGCAGATAATTTTCCTGTCACTGATACTACCATAATCCATACCACAGTGCCTGCTTAGGGGACCAAGAACTTGTCCACCTGCTCAGTCCACTGTGGCCACGACTGGCATCCAAGCAAGCCAACTAGAAGCCCAAGAATTGGTCCACTGGTAACCATCAATACCACTGCCAGCATATATCAGCCTAGGGAATAAAGATAGGCATGATCAGCCCACTGTTGCCATGACTGGGGCTTAAACAGTGACATGCTTAACATCCCAGTTCCCAGCACAAATTCACCACAACCTCCCCTAATATCTGCACACTGTTACCAATTTACTGTATTAGTCTGTTTTCATGCTGCTGATAAAGACATACCTGAGACTAGGAAGAAAAAGAGGTTTAACTGGACTTACAGTTCCCCATGGCTGTGGAGGCCTCAGAATCATGGCAGGAGGTGAAAAGCACTTCTTACATGGCAGCAGCAAGAGAAAATGAGAAAGATGCAAAAGTGGAAACCCCTGATAAAACCATCAGATCTCATGAGACTTCTTCACTACCATGAGAATAGTATGGGGGAAACTGGCCCCATGATTCAAACGATCTCCCGCTGGGTTCTGTCCACAACATATGGGTATTATGGGAGTACAATTCAAGATGAGATTTAGGTGGGGACACAGAACCAAACCATATCACTGGCCATGTGGTAGAAAAGAGGAGTCCATTTTCAGGGGAGGAATTCAAGCAGGCTGCAGAAATTTTCACAAGTGAAAAGCAGCCAAGCACTAACAGCCAAGACAATGGGGGAAAGGCTTTGAAGTAATTTCAGAGTACTTTGCAGCATACCCTCCCATTGCAGTCTTCCTAGGAGGGAAGAACGGTTTCATGGGCCAGGCCCAGGGCCCCACTGCCCTGCACAGCTTCACAACACTACTCCCTGCTTCCCAGCCACTCCAGCTCCAACTAAGCCTCAAAGAGGCCCAGGTACAGCGCAAGTCACTGCTTCAGAGGGTGCAAGTCATAAGCTTTGGCAGTTTCCACATGGTGTTAAGCCTGCAGATGCACAGAGTGTAAGAGGTGAGCCTTGCTGCAAGATTGGAGCCCTCATTAGACACCCCACACAGACTCCCCATTGGGGGACTGCCTAGTGAAGCTGTGAGAAAAGGGTCACCATTTTCCAGACCCCAGAATGGTGGATCCACTGAGAGTTTGCACCCTGTGCCTGAAAAGCCACAAGCACTTAACACCAGCACATGAGAGTAGCCATTAGGGCTGAACCCTAATGGCAAAGCCACAGGGGCAGAGTTGCCCAAGACCTTGGGAGCCCACCTCTCAAACCAGTGTACTCTGGATATGGGACACAGAGTCGAAGAAGATTCTTTTGGAGCTTTAAGATGTAATGACTGCCCTGCTGGATTTTGGGATTGCATGAGGCCTGTATCTCCTTTCTTTTGGCCAATTTCTCCCTTTTGGAATGGGAATGTTTACCCAGTACTTGTACTCCCATTGTATGTTGGAATTAATTAACTTGCTTTGGATTTTGCAGTCTCATAAGTGAAAGGGACTTCCCTTGTCTCAGATGAGATTTTGGACTTTGGACTTTTGGGTTAAGGCCGAAACAAGTTAAGACTTTGGGGACTATTGGAAAGGTATGATTGTATTTTGCAGTGTGAGAAGGATATGAGATTTAGGGGACCAGATGCAGAAAGATATGTTTTGGATCTGTGTTCCTACCAAATCTCATGTCAAACTGTAATCTCCAGTGTTGGAGATGGGGCCTGATGGTAGGTGATTGGAACGTGGTGGTAGATTTCTTTTTTTTTTTTTGAGACGTAGTCTTGCTCTGTCGCCCAGGCTGGAGTGCAGTGGTGCGATCTAGGCTCACTGCAAGCTCTGCCTCCTGGGTTCACACCACTCTCCTGCCTCAGCCTCCTGAGTAGCTGGGACTACCGGTGCCCGCCACCATGCCCGGCTAATTTTTAGTCTTTTTCAGTAGAGACGGGGTTTCACCATGGTCTCGATCTCCTGACCTCATGATCCACCTGCCTTGGCCTCCTAAAGTGCTGGAATTACAGGCGTGAGCCACCGAGCCCAGCCATGTGGGGGTAGATTTCTGAGTGGTTTAGCAACAACCTCTCCACAAAAAGTAAATTCAAAAACAGGAAGAAGCGACTTTTATACGAATGTGCAGATATCAACATAAGGACACAGGAAACAAAAAATCAATGAAATATGACACCTTGAAAGAAACATAATAATTCTCCGGTAAATTAAGATCTCCAGTAGATCTTAATAAAAAAGAAATTCTCAAAATCTCAGATAAAGAATTGAAGATACTGATTTGAAAGAAGCTCAGTGAGATACAAGAGAAATCTGAAAAACAACAAAAAGAAATCAGAAAAACAAATCAGTATATGAATGAGAAAAATACCGAAGAGATAGATAAGTTTTAGAAGAACGGAAGACAAATTCTAGAACTTAAGGACTCATTGAGGAGAAACACAATGATATCTTTGACAATAGACTAGATCAAGTGGAAGAAAAAAAAACTCAACTCTTAAAGACAGATCTTTTGAAATAATTCAGTCGGACAAATATAAAGATAAAAATAATAGAAAAGAATGAGGGAAGGCTTCACGACACTTGTGACACCTTAAAATTACTGAAAATTCAAATTATCAGTGTTCCCAAGGGTGAAGAAAGCACAAAAGGATTAGAAAACCCATTTCATGAAATAGTCAATGAAAACTTTCTTTTCCTTTTTTTTTTGAGATGGAGTCTTGCTCCGTCATCCAGGATGGGGTGCAGTGGTGCAATCTTAGCTCACTGCAACCTCTGTCTCCCGGGTTCAAGCAATTCTTCTGCTTCAGCCTCCCAAGTAGCTGGGATTACAGGTGCGTGCCACCATGCCTGGCTAATTTTTGTATTTTTAGTAGAGATGGGTTTTCATCATATTGGCCAGGCTGGTCTCAAACTCCTGACCTCGTTATCCACCTTACTGGCCTTCCAAAATGATGAGATTACAGGTGTGAGCCACCGCACCCAGCCTAGATGAAAACTCTCTAAGTCTAGCAAGAGATATAAATATCCACTTACTGAAAGATCGATGATCCCCAAGCAGATACAAAACAAATAGTCACCATGGCACATTATACTCAGACTATCTAAAGTCAAAGATAAAGAATTATAAAAACAGCAAGAGGAAAGCATCTAGTCACCTATAAAGGAAATCGTATCAGCCTAACAATGAATTTCTCAGCAAAAACATTACAGACTAGAAGAGAATGGGCTAAAATATTCAATGTGCTAAAAGAAAAAAAGAACATGATATCCAGCAATGTTCTCCTTTCTAAATGAAGAAGAAATAAAGTCTTTCTCAGACAAGTAGATACTGAGGGAATTTGTTACCACTAGACTGGTCTTACATGAATTGCTCAAGGAAGTCTTAAACCTGGAAACAAATGGACAAGATTTACCAACAGGAAAACACATGAATGTATAAAACTCATTGGTAAAGAACTAACACAAAGGAAAAAGATAAAAGACTCAAAGTGTACCACTACAGACATCTACCAAAACAACAAAGATGAACAATAACAGAAGAAAGTCAAATATAAAACAACCAGAAAACAATTAACAATATGACAGGAACAAAGCCTTACCTAGCAATAATAACACTGACTGTAAATGGACTAAGTTTTCTTAGTCCATACTATATAATTATATAGTATGACTGAATTGATTTTTAAAATGATCCAAATATATGCTCCCTTCTAGAAACACACGGTACCAGTATAGGCACATATAGACTAAAAGTAAAGAGACAGAAAAAGATATTCTACACAGATGAAAACCAAAAGCAAGCAGAAATAGCTGTACTTAGATAAAATAGGCTTTAAGCCAAAAACAGTTCTAAAAAGATGGAAAACGTCATTATATAATGATAAAGGAATATATCCAGTGAAATGATATAACAATTTTTAAAAATCTAAGTACATATGAACCCAATATTGGAGCACAAAGATCCATAAAGTAAATATTTCTAGATCTAAAGAGAGACATAGACTGCAATACAATAATAGTGGGAGAGTCAAAAACCCCACTGTCAGTACTAGACAGATCATCTAGACAGATAACAAAATCCCCCAAATTTAAACTGTACTACAGACCAAATTGACCTAATACACATTTATAGAATATTGTAGCCAAAAACTGCAGAAGATACATTCTTTTCATTAGCACATAGAACATCCCCCAGTATATATTAGGCCACAAAACAAGTCTCAACAAATAAAAACAAATGATAATAATTTCTACTATCCACCCTCAGACCACAATGGAATAAAAATAAATCAATACTAATAAGAACTTTGGAAAATATACAAATACATGAAAACTAAACAACATGCTCCTGAATGACCATTGGGTTGAAAAAGAAATTAAGATGGAAATAAAAAAAAATTCTTAAAACAAATGGAAACATAAACTAAAACCTGTGAGACACAGTAAAACCAGTGCTAACAGGAACGTTTATAGCAATAAATTCCTGTATCAAAAAATTCCTGTAGAAAGATAACATGTTAACAACTTAATATACCCTACAGAACTACAAAACTAAGAACAAACCAACCCAAAATTAACATTATAAAATAAATAAAAAAGATCAGAGCAGAACTAAATGAAATAGAGACTAAAAAAAATACACAAGATCAAAGAAACAAAAAATTGGTTCCTTGAAATAAGTAAAATTGAGAAATCATTAAGCAGACTAACCAAGAAGAGAGAATATCCAAATAAACTAAATCAGAATGAAAAAGGAAATATAACAACTGATTACAGAAATACAAAGATCACCAAAGACGATTATAAACAACAATATGCTGACAAACTGAACTATCTGAACAATCTAGAGTAAATGGGTAAGTTCCTGGAAACATGCAACCTAACAAAAGTGAATCAGGAAGAAATAGAAAACCTGGGCAGGCCGATATAAGTAGCAATATTGAATCAGTAATAAAAACTGTTCCATCTGAGAGAAGTGCTTGAAGGAGCTGATGGAGCTGAAAGCCAAGTTTCGAGAACTATGTGAAGAATGCAGAAGCCTCAGTGGCCATTGCGATCAACTGGAAGAAAGGGTATCAGTGACGGAAGATGAAATGAATGAAATGAAGTGAGAAGGGAAGTTTAGAGAAAAAAGAATAAAAAGAAATGAACAAAGCCTCCAAGAAATATGGGACTATGTGAAAAGACCAAACCTACGTCTGATTGGTGTACCTGAAAGTGACGGGGAGAATGGAACCAAGTTGGAAAACACTCTGCAAGATATTATCCAGGAGAACTTCCCCAATCTAGGAAGGCAGGCCAACATTCAGATTCAGGAAACACAGAGAGTGCCACAAAGATACTCCTCGAGAAGAGCAACTCCAAGACACACAATTGTCAGATTCACCAAAATTGAAATGAAGGAAAAAATGTTAAGAGCAGCCAGAGAGAAAGGTCAGGTTACCCACAAAGGGAAGCCCCTCAGACTAACAGCTGATCTCTTGGCAGGAACTCTACAAGCTAGAAGAGAGTGGGGGCCAATATTCAACATTCTTAAAGAAAAGAATTTTCAACCCAGAATTTCATATCCAGCCAAACTAAGCTTTGTAAGTGAAGGAGAAATAAAATACTTTACAGACAAGCAAATGCTGAGAGATTTTGTCACCACCAGGCCTGCCCTAAAAGAGCTCCTGAAGGAAGCACTAAACATGGAAAGGAACAACGGGTACCAGCCACTGCAAAAACATGCCAAATTGTAAAGACCATTGAGGCTAGGAAGAAACTGCATCAACTAATGAGCAAAATAACCAGCTAACATCATAATGACAGGATCAAATTCACACATGACAATATTAATTTTAAATGTAAATGGGCTAAATGCTCCAATCAAAAGACTCAGACTGGCAAATTGGATAAGGAGTCAAGACCCATCAGTGTGCTGTATTCAGGAAACCCATCTCATGTGCAGAGACACACATAGACTCAAAATAAAGGGATGGAGGAAGATCTACCAAGCAAATGGAAAACAAAAAAAGGCAGGGGTTGCAATCCTAGTCTCTGATAAAACAGACTTTAAACCAACAAAGATCAAAAGAGACAAAGAAGGCCATTACATAATGGTAAAGGGATCAATTCAACAAGAAGAGCTAAGTATTCTAAATATATATGCACCCAATACAGGAGCACCCAGATTCATAAAGCAAGTCCTGAGTGACCTACAAAGAGACTTAGACTCCCCACACAATAATAATGGGAGATTTTAACACCCCACTGTCAACATCAGACAGATCAATGAGACAGAAAGTTAACAAGGATACCCAGGAATTGAACTCAGCTCTGCACAAAGTGGACCTAACAGACATCTACAGAACTCTCCACCCGAAACCAACAGAATATACATTCTTTTCAGCACCACACCACACCTATTCCAAAATTGACCACATAGTTGGAAGTAAAGCTCTCCTCAGCAAATGTAAAACAACAGAAATTATAAAAAACTGTCTCTCAGACCACAGTGCAATCAAACTAGAACTCAGGATTAAGAAACTCACTCAAAACCGCTCAACTACATGGAAACTGAACAACCTGATCCTGAATGACTACTGGGTACATAACGAAATGAAGGCAGAAATAAAGATGTTCTTTGAAACCAACGAGAACAAAGACATAACATACCAAAATCTCTGGGACACATTCAAAGCAGTGTGTAGAGGGAAATTTATAGCACTAAATGCCCACAAGAGAAAGCAGGAGAGATCCAAAATTGACACCCTAACATCACAATTAAAAGAACTAGAAAAGCAAGAGCAAACACATTCAAAAGCTAGCAGAAGGCAAGAAATAACTAAAATCAGAGCAGAACTGGAGGAAATAGAGACACAAAAAATCCTTCAAAAAATTAATGAATCCAGGAGCTGGTTTTTTGAAAAGATAAACAAAATTGATAGACCACTAGCAAGACTAATAAAGAAGAAAAGAGAGAAGAATCAAATGGACGCAATAAAAAATGATAAAGGGGATATCACCACCGATCCCACAGAAATACAATCTACCATCAGAGAATACTACAAACACCTCTGCGCAAATAAACTAGAAAATCTAGAAGAAATGGATAAATTCCTCGACAAATACACCCTCCCAAGACTAAACCAGGAAGAAGTTGAATCTCTGAATAGACCAATAACTGGTTCTGAAATTGTGGCAGTAATCAATAGCTTACCAACCAAAAAGAGTCCAGGACCTGATGGATTCACAGCCGAATTCTACCAGAGGTACAAGGAGGAACTAGTAGCATTCCTTCTGAAACTATTCCAATTGATAGAAAAAGAGGGAATCCTTCCTAACACCTTTTATGAGGCCAGCATCATCCTGATACCAAAGCCTGGCAGAGACACAACCAAAAAAGAGAATTTCAGACCAATATCCTTGATGAATATCGATGCAAAAATCCTCAATAAAATACTGGCAAACCGAATCCAGCAGCACATCAAAAAGCTTATCCACCATGATCAAGTGGGCTTCATCCCTGGGATGCAAGGCTGGTTCAACATACACAAATCAATAAACGTAATCCAGCATATAAACAGAACCAAAGACAAAAACCACATGATTATCTCAATACATGCCAAAAAGGCCTTTGACAAAATTCAACAACCCTTCATGCCAAAAACTCTCAACAAATTAGGTATTGATGGGATGTATCTCAAAATAATAAGAGCTATCTATGACAAACTGACAGCCAATATCATACTGAATGGGCAAAAACTGGAAGCATTCCCTTTGAAAACTGGCACAAGATAGGGATGCCCTCTCTCACCGCTCCTATTCAACATAGTGCTGGAAGTTCTGGCCAGGGCAATCAGGCAGAAGGAAATAAAGGGTATTCAATTAGGAAAAGAGGAAGTCAAATTGTCCCTGTTTGCAGATGACGTGATTGTATATCTAGAAAACCCCATCGTCTCAGCCCAAAATCTCCTTAAGCTGATAAGCAACTTCAGCAAAGTCTCTGGATACAAAATCAATGTACAAAAATCACAAGCATTCTTGTACACCAATAACAGACAAACAGACAGCCAAATGATGAGTGAACTCCCATTCACAATTGCTTCAAAGAGAATAAAATACCTAGGAATCCAACTTACAAGGGACGTGAAGGACCTCTTCAAGGAGAACTATAAACCACTGCTCAATGAAATAAAAGAGGATACAAACAAATGGAAGAACATTCCATGCTCATGGGTTGGAAGAATCAATATCATGAAAATGGCCATACTGCCCAAGGTAATTTATAGATTCAATGCCATCCCCATCAAGCTACCAATGACTTTCTTCACAGAATTGGAAAAAACTACTTTAAAGTTCATATGGAACCAAAAAAGAGCCCACATCGCCAATTCAATCCTAAGCCAAAAGAACAAAGCTGGAGGCATCACACTACCTGACTTCAAACTATACTACAAGGCTACACTAACCAAAACAGCATGGTACTGGTACCACAACAGAGACATAGATCAATGGAACAGAACAGAGCCCTCAGAAATAATGCCGCATATCTACAACTATCTGATCTTTGACAAACCTGACAAATACAAGCAATGGGAAAAGGATTCCTATTTAATAAATGGTGCTGGGAAAACTGGCTAGCCATATGTAGAAAGCTGAAACTGGATCCCTTCCTTAAACCTTATACAAAAATTAATTCAAGATGGATTAAAGACTTGCATGTTAGACCTAAAACCATAAAAACCCTAGAAGGAAACCTAGGCAATACCATTCAGGACATAGGCATGGGCAAGGACTTCATGTCTAAAACACCAAAAGCAATGGCAACAAAAGCCAAAATTGACAAATGGGTTCTAATTAAACTAAAGAGCTTCTGCACAGCAAAAGAAACTACCATCAGAGTGAACAGGCAATCTACAAAATGGGAGAAAATTTTTACAACCTACTCATCTGACAAAGGGCTAATATCCGTAATCTACAATGAACTCAAACAAATTTACAAGAAAAAAACAAACAACCCCATCAAAAAGTGGGCAAAGGACATGAACAGACACTTCTCAAAAGAAGACATTTATGCAGCCAAAAAACACATGAAAAAATGCTCATCATCACTGGCCATGAGAGAAATGCAAATGAAAACCACAATGAGATACCATCTCACACCAGTTAGAATGGCCATCATTAAAAAGTCAGGAAACAACAGGTGCTGGAGAGGATGTGGAGAAATAGGAACACTTTTACACTGTTGGTGGGATTGTAAACTAGTTCAACCATTGTGGAAGTCAGTGTGGCGATTCCTCAGGGATCTAGAACTAGAAATACCATTTGACCCAGCCATCCCATTACTGGATATATACCCAAAGGATTATAAATCATGCTGCTATAAAGACACATGCACACATATGTTTATTGCGGCACTGTTCACAATAGCAAAGACTTGGAACCATCCCAAATGTCCAACAACGACAGACTGGATTAAGAAAATGTGGCACATATAAACCATGGAATACTATGCAGCCATAAAAAATGATGAGTTCATGTCCTTTGTAGGGACATGGATGAAACTGGAAACCATCATTCTCAGTAAACTATCGCAAGGACAAAAAACCAAACACTGCATGTTCTCTCTCAGGTGGGAATTGAACAATGAGAACACACGGACACAGGAATGGGAACAGCACACTCCGGGGACTGTTGTGGGGTAGGGAGAGGGGGGAGGGACAGCATTAAAAGATATACCTAATGCTAAATGACGAGTTAATGGGTGCAGCACACCAACATGGCACATGGATACATATGTAACAAATCTGCACATTGTGCACATGTACCCTAAAACTTAAAGTATAATAATAATAATAATAAATTAATTACTCCAAAAAAAAACTGTCTCAACAAAGAAAAGGTCAGGACTAGATGGATTCACAACAAAATTCTACCAAGTATGCAAAGAACTAATTCCAATCCTGAAACTATTCCAAAACATTGAAGAACAGGGTTCTTCTTAACTCATTCTATAAGGCCAAGATCCCCTTGATAACAAAACCAGATAAGGATACAACAACAACAAAAACAAAACTACTGGTCAATATTCTTGATGAACAAAGACACAAAATCCTCAACAAAATGTTAGCTAACTCAACAGCACACAAAAATATAATACACCACGATTGAGTGGGATTTATACCAGAGATGCGTGGATGGTTCAACATATACAAATCAGTAAAGGTGGTAACTCAAATTAATGGAATGAAGGACAAAAATAATCATCTCAATAGACACAGAAAAAGAATTTGATAAAGTTCAACATTCCTTCATGATAACAATCTCTCAACAAACTAGGCACAGAAGAAACATACCATAAAATAACAAATCCACACCTAATGTCATACTGAAGGAGGAAATGCTGAAAGCCTTTCCTCTACAAACTGGAAGAAGACAAGAATGCCCACCTTCATCATTCCTATTCAACACAGTACTGGACGTCCACCCAGGGCAATCAAACAAGAAAGAAATAAAAGGCATCCAAATTGGAAAAGAGGAGTCAAATTATCCCTCTTTGCTGATATGATCTTATATCTAGAAAAACCTAATTGCTCCATAAAAAAACTCTCAGATTTGATAAATGAATTTAGTAAGACGGAGGATACAAAATTAATGTACAAAAGTCAGGAGCATTTCTGTACACCAATGATGTAGCTGAGAAGGAAAGCAAGAAGGCAATCTCTTTTACGATAGTGCAATATGTATACACATGCATATATATATACATATATATATATATAGAGAGAGAGAGATAAACACATATATGTATATACATATATATAGTAATAAATATGTATATATATGAATAAATTTAACCAAGGAGGTAAAAGTTCTCTATAAGGAGAGTACTATTTACTGACTGATAAAAGAAATAGTCAATGATACAAACAAATAGAAAAATATCCTATGTTCATGGATCATAAGAAATAATATCATTTAAATGACTCTACCAACCAAGGCAACCTGCAGATTCAATGCAATGCCTACCAAAATACTGACATCATTCATCACAGAATAAGAAACGGCAAACTTAAAGCAATTCTGAGCAAAAAGAGCCAAGCTGGAGGCATCACATTACCTGACTTCAAAATATACTACAAGGCAACAGTAACCAAAGCAGTATGGTATTGGTATAAAAACAGACACGCAGACTAATGGAATAGAATAAAGAACTCAGAAATAAAACCACATATTTACAGTCAACTGAGCTTTGACAAAGCCAAAAAGAACTTACACTGGAGAAAGAACATCCTCTTCAATTAATGGTGCTGGGAAAATTGAATTGAATAGAATGAAACTGGACCCCTATCTATCACCATATATAAAAATCAACTCAAAGTGGCCTAAAAACTTACATGTAATATCTGGAACTGTAAAAATATTAAAAGAAAATCTAAGGAAAACTACTGAACATTGGGCTAGGCAGAGAATTTATGACTAAGATGTCAAAAGTACTGGCAGCACAAACAAAAATGGACAAGTGGTACTTAATTACACTAAAAAGCATCTGCACAGAAAAATAAATAATCAACAGAATGAAGAAACAACTTTTGAACTGGAGAAAATATTTTCGGATTATTCATCTGACAGATGACTAACTTCCAGAATATACAAGGAACTCAAACAACTTAGGAAAAAAAAAAATGTTCCCATTTAAAAAAAAAAAAATGAGAAAGAACATGAATAGACATTTCCCACAGGAAGACACACGTTCAGCCAGCAAGTATATTAAAACACGCTCAATATCATAACCATCACGGAATGCAAATCAAAACCACAATGTTATCATCTTACCCCAGTCAGAATGGCTATTATCAAAAAGACAAAAGATAACAGAGACCGGCGAGGATGTGGAGAAAAAGGAAATTTTATGCACTGTTGGTGGAAATGTAAACTACTAAAGCTACTATGGAAAACAGTATAAAGATTTCAAAAAAAAAAAACCTGAAAATATACTTATCATTTGATCCAGCAGCTCCACTACTGGGTATCCATCCAAAGGAAAAGAAATCAATATATCAAAGGGATTCCTGCACTCAGATGTTTATTTCAAGACTATTCACAATAGCAAACATATGGAATCAACCTAAATGTTTGCCAATGGATAAATGGATGCAGAAAATGTGGTGTATATATGCACAATAAAATATTATTTGGCCATAAAAGTAATGATATCATTTCATTTGCAGCAACATGAATGGAACTGGAGGTCATTATCTTAAGTGAGATAAACAAGGCACAAAAAGACAAATATTGCATGTTCTTATTTACATGTGAAAGTAAAGTATTTGACCACATGGAGGTAGAGAGTAGAAAGATGGATAACAGAGCCTGAGAAGAATAAGTGGGGAAAGGAGGATGAAGAGAAGTGGGTTAATGGGTACAAACATACAGTTAGAGAGAAGGAATAAATTCAGTGTTTGATAGTAGAGTAAGGTGACTATAGTTAATATAAATGTATTACACTCAGGTGATGCCCTCCCTAAATGCCTTGACTTGATCACTACACATTATATCTATGTAACAATGTTTCACATTTACTCCACAAATTTGTTCAAATAAAAGAAAGTTTGTCTTAAAAAATCACATACAAAAGAACCTCAGACAATTAAATTAACTAAAAAATTAGTTTTCTAGTTTACAGCTGGTCACTCCTGCTTGCTGTCATAATAAGCCAATTCTTTGGAGTTTTTAAACTCAGGGACTTGATATGTAAATTATAGTATTTCATGAAATGGAGACATGAAAACTGGTATTGGAAGGAAATACTCAGCAACAATAAGCTTCCAGATTCTAATTTCAAACTAATTACATTAAGTTGGATGGCTAATCTAAGAAAATTAGCTCTCCCTCAACCATGTAATGAAATAAAAAAACATTAATTTTTTATTTGGATAAATGTGATTCAAAAATTTTTATTAATACAAAGTAAACGTGAAATATGGCTATAATAAGAATATGCAGTAAACACCTTCTCACAAATAGACCTTGTAAAATGACTGGATGCAATGATTCCTTCTAGTACTAATAATGTATGATTCTTTTGACAATGAACCCTTTTTATGGAGAATTAATTAAGATGTAAAAACGAAGTTTTAAACTTTGCCTTATTTTACAGTTCCTTTCACATCATTAAAAAATGTGTGTGTGATAATTTCATTTGTTTATTGGGGCTACTCTTTAAATTATATTAAAAGCAGCATTCAGCAAATAAGGTATATTTATTAACATTTGGAAATGAAATTGTGAAAAATAAAGAAAATCAAAATAATGGTTAAACAGTTGACAGCAATTATATTTAATTTATAATAAAAATAAACCATATCACAACAAATTCTCTGTTCTAGTTTTGTAGTATGCTAAGGTAGGCCTTCCTCTAAGTTCAAATTCTGTCTCTATCTAGCTTGTCACTCTAGGAAAGAAACTAATTCTTTTTGGCCTGCATTTACTTAAAATAAGATAAAAGGTTTGGTCCAAATAGGCCATACATTATTTTTCAGATATTTTAGGTAAACTTTATTTTCAGATAATTTAGATTTACACTCAGCTGTGAGAAATAATACAGAGAGATCTTGTGTATCCTTTGTCCAGGTTATTCTAATGATAATATATTGCAAAACTATAGTACAGTACTATAGTACAATCAGGATATTAATAATATAGTCAAAATACAGAATAATTTGATTACGACAAGAATCCTTCATCTTGCTGTTTTATAAGCACATCCTCTTCTAGCCTGCCCTCACCATTTCCTTAACCTCTGGCAATCACTAATTGTTCTCCATTTCTATAATTTTGCTATTTTAAGAATGTTATAGAAATTGAATCATAGAGTACACAGGCTTTTGAGAAAGACTTTTTGCATTCCCTAATCTCTGGAGAGTCATCCACATTGTTGTGTGTCTAATAGTTCATGCCTTTTTATTGCTAAGTAATGTCCTTTCACACATTTTCTGGATGGCTTGTAGTTTTGGGCTATTATGAATAAGCCTCTATAAATATTTGTGTATAGGTTTTTGTGTGAACATTTTAAGTTTTGATTTCTCTGGGATAAATGTCCAAGTATTTCATAGAACAGCTGCATGTTTAGCTTCTTATAAAAGTGCCAAACTGTTTTTCCTGAATGGTCATACCATTTTATATCTCCATCAGCTATGTGTGAATGATGTACTTTTTCCCCATTCTTACCAGCATTTGGTGATTTTATTGTAGCCTGATAATTCTGTAGTAATATCTTATTTTGATTTTAATTTGCATTTCCCTAATGGACACCAATGTTTAACATCTTTTCACATGCTTACTTTCCATCTGTATATCCTCTTCAATGAAATGCATCTTGTTGTCTTTTGTTCGTGTTCTAATTTGATTGTTTTCATATTGTTGAGTGTTGAATGATTTTTTACTAGTTATTTGTCTGATATGTGATTTGCAAATACTTTCTCCCAGTCTTTTCATCCCTAATTTGATAAAGAGCATCTAAACAAAATACAGATATTTTACTTTATGATAAAAAAATGCTTTCTTAAGACATGGAACAAAGCACTTATACATAGAAAAATGTTTTCAAAAGTTCAATGTATCATTTTCCCCCATTTTAAATCCTGCTATGGATGTCAATTCTAAGAACTCTTTTCCTAGCCCTACATCCTGAAGATTTCCCATGTGTTTTTTTTCTAAATGTTTTATAGTTGTATTTTTATATCTAAGTCCATGATGAATTTTCAGTTAATTTTTACATAGAGTGTGAGGTTTAGCTCAAGGTGCATTTTATTTGCCTATGAAAGTCCAATTGCACCAGCACTCTCTGAAAACAAAACAAAACAAAACAAAACAAAACGAAACAAAACAAAACAAAACAAAACCTTCTTCCCCCTATTGTACTGCTTTTGCAGCATTGACAAACACTAGCTGAGCATATTTCTGTGTGTTAATTTATATGTTCGCTCTTCCATTGACCTATTGTCTATCCCTCCACCAAAACTAAAGTCTTCATTAGTAAAGGTATCTAATAAGTCTTGAAACAGGGTAGATGAATTACTTTCACTTCACTGCTCTTTTTTTGAAATTGTTTTAGCGATTCTAGTTCCTTTGCTTTCCCATATAAAGTTTAGAATAATCTTGTCTATATCTACAAACAACCTTGCTATAATTTTGACAGGAATTGTGTTAAAAAGAACTGAAAATAGTATCTCTCCATTTATTTATAGATTCTATCATTTCTTTTATCAGCAGTTTGTTGCATATGAATTTTCAGCATACAAATTTCACTTCTTAGTTTAGACTTATACCTATGTATTCCACTTCTTTTAGCAATTGTAAATTTTTGTATCCATATGTTCACTACTAGTATACAGCAATACAATTGATCCATGTATGTTAATTATGTATTCTGCCACCTGGCTAAACTCATTTATTAAATGCAGAAATTGTTTTAGACTCAAAATTTTCTACTTAGACAATCATGCCATCTGCATATAAGCACAGTTTTATTTCTTTTTTTACAATCTGCAAATTTATTATATGCTTTTTTGTCTTGCTGCAATGGCTAGAGCTTCTATGGCTGTGTTTCATATGAGCCAAGAGAGTGAAAAGCTTTGCTTAGTTGCATATCTTAGGAGGAAAGCATACATTTTTTCTACCATAAAGTAAAATATCTGTATTTTGTTTAGATGCTCTTTATCAAATTGAGGAAGTTCTTTCTATTCCTATTTTTCTGAGAGTTTTAAACAATGAGTGTGTGTTCATTCTTTAAGTTATTTTTAAAGCATTGACTGGTATTATCACGTTTCTTCTTTAGATTTTCCATGTGGTTAATTATATCATTGGATTTTTGAATGTTGAGCAAAATGTGCATCCTTGGGACAAACTACTCTTAATCTTTGCATATAATTCTTCTAATGCATATGATGGTTATTACTGAGCATCAACTTTATTGGATTGAAGGATGCAAAGTATTGAACCTGTGTGTATCTGTGAGGGTGCTGCCAAAGGAGATTAACATTTGAGTCAGTGGGCTGGAAAAGGCAGACCCACCTTTAATCTGGATGGGCACCATTTAATCGGCTGCTGGTGCAGCCAGAATATAAAGCAGACAGAAAAACGTGAAAAGGCTAAACTGGCTTAACCTCCCAGCCTACATCTTTCTCCTGTGCTGGATGCTTCCTGCCCTTGAACATTGGACTTCAAGTTTTTCAGCTTTGGGACTATGACTGGCTTCCTTGCTCCTCAGCTTGCAGCTGGGCCTATTGTGGCACCTTGTGATTGTGTGAGTTTAATACTCCTTAATAAACTTCCAATATATATATTAGCTCTATCCATCTAGAGAACCCTGAATAATATAATGCATTACTGGGTTATATTTCCTTAGGAATTTTTACATTTATGTTCCTGAGGAATTCAGATCTCTAGTGTTTTTTTTTTTTTTTTCATTGTCTAAGTCTGGTTTTGGTATCAGAGAAATACTAGTTTCACAAAATGAAGTAGAAAGTGTTTCTGTCTCTCTTATTTTTCACTGGAATGGATTGTACAGAATAGCATTAATTCCTGTTTAAACATTTTATAGAATTCTCCAGTGAAACCATCTACACCTGGAGATTTATCTTTTAATAACTTTTAATTTATAAATTTAATTTCCTTTATAGTTACCAGGCTATTAAAATAATCTATTTAATAATGAGTGATTTGTGGTAATATTGTTCCTAAATAATTGATCCAATTTATTTGTATTTTTGAATTTGTGTGTGTAAAGTTCTTTATAGGATTCTCTTATTCTTTTGATATTCAGAGAGTCTGTAGTGAAATCTGCTGGTTCTCATTCTAAATATTGGTAACTTGTGTCTTCTCCCTCTCTTTTGTTCTTTGCCAAATTAATACAATTTGTGACTTTTACAATCTTTTAAAGAATCAGGTCTTTGCTTCATTGATTTTCTGTATTTTCCACTTCATCAATTTCTTGTCTTATTAATCTTATCTTCCTTCTGCTTAATTTGAGGTTTATTTTGATATTTTTGTTGTTCTGTGTAATTGAGATGGGAACATAGATTATTCATTTGAGACTTTCCTCTTTCCTAATGTATTAAATTAGTTACAGATTTCTTTCTTAGCACTGCTTTAGTTATATCACACAAATGTTGATATGCTCTAGTTCATTTTTATTCAATTCACAAAACTAAAAATTCATTTGTGAATCACTATTTGATGTATGGAATATTTATGAATATGATGTTTCATTTCCTAGCTTTTAAAAATTTTCTGGCTTTCTGTTACTGATCTTTAGATTGATTTCCTTATAGTCAGAGAAACGTTAAATAATTTTAATTCTTTTAAATTTTCAAGATTTATTTTATGGTCCAGGATGTGACTTAATTTGGTACATCTTCCTCAAACACTTGAAAATAATGTACATTCTGTTGTTGTGTGAGGTTCTCTGTAACTGCTCATTAGATCCCACTGGCTGATGATGTTGAGTTATTCTACATCCTTGATGATTTTCTAATTATTCTATAAATTTGAGGGAAAGTGCCAGTAAAATTTCGACTATAATTGCATATTTGTCTATTTACTCTTTTAGTTCTATCTCTTTTTGTTTCTCATTTTGCAGCTCTGTTTTTTGGTAATACACAGTTAGGATTACCATATCCTCTTGGGAACTGGTCCCTTTTATCACTATATGCCCCCCTGTGTCTCTGGTAATTTTCTTTGCATTGAGGTCTACTTTATCTGATGTAAATATAGTTACTACTGCTTTCTCTGAATAATGTTTGCATGAAAACTCTCTTTTCATTCTTTCATTTTTAGCCTGCCTATATCACCTATACCATTATGTTTGCAATGAACTTCTTGTAGACGATATGTATCTGGATTATGTTTTGTAATCCACCCTAACAACATATTTTAACTGGTGTAGTTAGACCATTTACATTTAATGTGATTTTTGATACGTTAGGGCTTAAGTACATTATTTAATCTTTTTCTTTTCTGTTACCTATCTTTTTTCTTTCTCTGTTTTCTTTTCATTGCATTTCTATGGGCTTTTAAAATGATAACATTTTAATTTCTCTATAGTGCTTTTAAGTGTATCTCATTATACAACATGTTAGTGGTTGTTGTCGGATTCACATTTTATCTGTATAACTTATCGTAGTTACCTAGCGCTATTATTTTTCCAGTTCATGTGAGGTGTAGAAACTTCACCTCCCTTTTTACATCCTCTTAACTTTCCTAGTTTAATATAATTGCCTTACATATTTCATATGCCCATATATGAAATCACATCAGATTTAAAATCACATCAGAAAGTATTTTTTCTTCTACCATCAAACATAATTTAGAAAACCAAGGATTTACTCATATGTTTGCTCATCTTGTTTTTTTTTTCCTTCCTTATGCTCCAAGTTCCCGTTTTGCATTGTTTCCTTTCCATTTACAGAACTTCCTTTAGCCATTCATTTAGGATATCTAGTAGTGGCAAACAATCTTAATTTTCATTCATCTAATAATTTTTAAAAATTTCTTTCCAATTTCTGAAGAATATTTTTCTGGATGTAGGGTCATTTGACAGGCTTTTGTTTTTTCCATTACTCAAAAAGTATTATGCAACTTCCTTCTTGCCTTCATGGTTTCTGGTGAGAAATACACTGCCATTCACATTCTCTGCTATAGGTAAGTACTTGCTTATCTCTTGTTGCTTTCAAGATTTTCCTTTTGTCTTTAGTTTTCAGAAGCTTGAATATGATGTGTCTTGGTGTGGAGTTACTTGGAATAATCCTGTTTGGAGATCACTCAGTATTTTAAATCTATAGGTTGATTTCCTTTGTCAAATTGGGAAAGTTTTCAACTAATATTCTGGGAGTGTTTTTAAGGGTGCTTATTTCTCTTTTTCCAGGACTCACATGACACACAAATGTTAGATATTTTGTTATGGTCCCACAGTCCATGAGGTTCTGTTTTGGCTTTGTTTTTGTTGGTTTATTGAGTCTATAATCTTTGTGTTGTTCAGATTGGGTGTTTTCTATTTGTCAATATTCCAGGTCATTGATTCTTTTCCTCTGTCCTCTCTATTCTGCTGTTAAGCCCATACACTAAGTCTTTCATGTGGTTACTTTATTTTTCAGTATTCTTCTATTATTATTATTATACTTTAAGTTTTAAGGTACTTGTGCACAACACGCAGGTTTGTTACATGTGTATACATGTGCCATGTTGGTGTGCTGCACCCATTAACTCGTCATTTAGCATTAGGTATATCTCCTAATGCTATATCTCCTGTTTCTTTGCTTAGATTTTCTGTTTCATTGATAAGACTTTCTACATTCTCATCTGTTTCATGTGTGTTTGTAACTGCTCATTTTATTATGTTATATGATGGCTGTTCTAAAACCTTTGTCCTATAATTATAATATCTCTGACATCTATGTGTTGGTAACTACTGACTGGCATTTCTTTTTTAGTTTAAGAAACCTGTTTCTTGGTATGAACAGTGATTTTCATTTTATGAAATACTGGAAATTATTTAAATTTTCTGCTTTAGGTGGCTTCATCAGATGCAATTCCAGTAGGAGACTGAGGGTGGAAATGCACTGCCCCCTTATTGCCTGGTAAGTATAGAAGCTCAGCATTCTAATTTGGCAGGGTTGAATGTTCTCATTCAGTATTCTAATTTGGCAGGGTTGAGTGGTCCTCACTGTCACCATGGAAGAAGGAGGACTATTAATACAACATGATACTGTTAATAAAGTAGTGAATTCCAGTCTTGTGCCTTACTAAAAAAGGTTTCATCTTTCAAAATCTCAATTTCAAAGAAGTACTAAAAAGATAAAATACAATGAACAGATAGAGTAAAGGCCCCAATAAGAGCAGATGAACTCTAGAGGAGGCCACAGCTATGGGAGTAATATAGCATGATGAGATAAATGTAGCAATAAGAATTACAAGTCTTAGATTTTAGTCCTGATTCTACTGACTACTTAGTTTTGCAACTTTGGGCAACTTACTTCAACGTCTCCAGTCTTGGTTTTTTAAAATAGGAGGAGAGTTGTATGAGATAGGCCATAACTTATTTCCCATTTTAACACTCTATGCTAAACTATTTAAAATGAGAATTACATAAGATGGCATATCAAAAATTCTGCATACATATAACATCAGTGTTATAAATATAGTCATCATTATAATTAGTACTGATAAAACCTCATAGTTAAGATAGTGAAAGTATAACAAAATTTTGAGGAAACGTCCTTTTTCAGCTCATGAAGGTGATGCCAACTTATAGTTGGGAGATATCTGGGAACTTCTCAAAGACAAGACTTCCTCTACCTGCAGCAGAATCACTTGGTATACTTGATAAATATAGATTCCCTGAGCCCCAGCCCCAATTGATAAGAGCTTTTAAAAGGCATCCTGTATGATTTTTATGCACATTAATGATTGTGAACCACTGCTTAGGCTTCAAGAAATTATTTTCAATCTTTTTTTATTTTTTTATTATACTTTAAGTTTTAGGGTGCATGTGCACAACAAGAGAAAATAGAGTTGATATGCTATATCCAAAGAGAACAATCAATTACAGTTATGATAAAAAAGAAATGGGGTCTATGCTTATAAGCTGGCAAACTTATATTTTAAATATTAATTTAACAAATTTGGATAGGGATCAAAGAATATAAAACAAATGGCACAAATCTATAAGAAGGCCAATATTTAGAATGAACTCTGACTCTGAAACATTTCAAAGGACCTCAAGGAAATTTATTTCTATGGGTAAGGCAGGAAAGAATAATAATTAAGTTTACTTCTTTATGTAGGTGGTAAAAGGTTTTTATAAATTATGTGTAGAAGATATTCAACAAATATCAACTTTAATCTTCTCAGTCATAGAGAAAAGAATCTTCAAGCAATCATGGTTAAAAAACACTTGAAATATGTAAATTTTATTTATTCATTCATCAGAAGTTCATATAAAATAAAATTCAAAATCAATTTGAGCTATATAAAATGTCTTATTGTGCACAAAATATTGTCTTATATTGCTAAGCATCTTTTTTCTGATGAAATGTTCCATAATGTGCACAAAATTCACAAAAGGTATTATAATGTCTAGTAGCTTAGCACATTAGCTTTCCTTTCTAGAGAACTACAGTTTAAAAAATAAAAATAAAAACTTGCTCTATTTTTTGTAACTTTTCAACGTGATCTTTTTCTTAAGGAATGTTTCATTGAGCACCTATTGTCCACTTGATGTAGGAGTCACATGAGCAAATAAAAAGGTATTTGTTCTCAAGAAGCTCAATACTGAAACTAGATAAACAAATGACATAGCAGTGATAATAATATTAGCTATCTGCTATTTTTGACAGCAGGAAAAATTAGCAAACAGATGAATTGTTTTATTTCCTATCTAAACCAATAAAATTGTTGAGGTCACATGTTTTTCCTTTATTGCAGCCATCAATGGGTTTTCCTTAAGATTCCAGATGATTAAACAACTGCTACAGGATTTAACATAGAATTTCATACATACAATTCCATTAACTTTCATTATTTTAAGTTTTTTTTTTCTCCTCTTGAGATGGAGTCTCACTCTGCCACCAGGCTGGAGTTCAGTGGCGCGACCTTGGCTCACTGCAACCTCTGCCTCCCAGGTTCAAGTGATTTCCTGCCTCAGCCTCCCTAGTAGCTGGGATCACTGGCACATGCCACCATACCCAGCTAATTTTTGTATTTTTAGTAGAGACGGAGTTTCACCATTTTGGTCAGGATGGTCTTGATCTCTTGACCTCGTGATCTGCCCACCTCGGCCTCCCGAAGTGCTGGGATTACAGGCGTGAGCCACCGTGCCTGGCCTAAGATTTTTATATAATGAACATAAGGAACTAAATTTTCAATGTATTGGAAAATCTTTTAAGGAACCATACAGATTATATTTCCTGGAGTTAAGAATATTTATTTTCATAAAATCCATCAGATTCTGCACATGTGAGGGAAACACACTTTTGCTCACCATTACTCTTTGTATTATGTGCATATTACTAAATCATATTTGAGTTTAAAATTGTAAAATAGATTAAATTATTATAAAATAAATGCATGCATAAGCAGGCATGACATTCTAATAAAAGAAATTTACATGTAAGTTTATGCTCATGACCATGAGAATTTACAGATGAAATCCTGAAGCATATTCTCATGACAAAATAAATCTATTAGTACAGCTAAGTATTTACAGACATTATTCATTTTCAAATACTTTGCTAATGCCAGAAGCAAGACAATTCCTGGCTTGTAAAACAGAACAAACCACCCTGCAACATCTGGGATACTTACACACTTTTCGCTGTCAAATACATAGCACAAATGTTTATTTGACTCAGAATCTTTGCATATGAAAGTGAATATCCTCTTGTCAGTTTTATCATCTGCACAAAAAGATATTCTATGAAGCTGGCAATTGTGTTGAACTTCCTGTGAACACAGATGGAAATAAACATAGTTGATGGGATTCTTTTTTCATTTTCTGAAATACTCGTTTGTGTTAATAACATATGACTTTAAAAGTAGAACAATCATCTGTCAATTTTTGATTTTATAATTATGTACACCCCAACCTAAAACAAAGGCAAAATGGATACAGATAGACCTCCTGATTCAGGATGAAACTAAGATATGCATTTCAATAGTGCTTAGCAAAACACAAGCATAGTACAAAATGATCAAAGATTTATGGCCTATCTGAGCTACAGTGGCTCTTGAGAAATCATATACTTTAAACTTTGCATGTTTACAGAGGAGAACAATGAGACTCAGAAAGAATAAGACACTCCCACAGTTTTACAGAATTACCAGAACTCTTTTAAGCCAGAGCAATTCTCATTTTATCTCACTGCTATTTACTAGCATTATAATTTAGAACACAGCTTTATCTGGATACGATTTCATGTGAAACACACTATAATTTCATCCTTAGTAATCTTATTAAATTTTATTTTATATAATTTCATGGTTACTCATACACTCTTGAACCTGTTCTGTTTAGGAAGCTCATCTTTGGAACTTCTGTAGCATTTTTCATGAAGCAATGAATGAATGGTATACATATCTAGACTCCAAATCACACAGTTAAATCTATTCATCAGTAGAAGACAAATACTGCAACCAGATAGATATAGTTGCAGCATATATTTACACATGCACACACACAGACACACACATACTTTAAATTATAAAACTTATAAAATAGCAGGTATACACATCATTAAAATAAAAATACTTATATAAAATAAATGTGTTTCTATAATTACTATTATTTAGTCAAAAGATGGAGCATTTGACACTTTTTATATTCATATAGATCATCCGTGTTAATTATTCATTCTTCACGGTCTTCTGAAACATGTTGGAGGCAGAAAAGAAAACCAATGTTTTTGATTATGACAAGTAGAAAAATCAACTATTCCCTTTTCTGTTGTAGTCATAAATATATTTTCCTAAGATGCACTGTAACACTAGAAATATCAATCAGAAACTCAGTTCACCAACATTATTGAGTGGGTGTTTTATAAGATTGGAGATAGAAGCAACTATAGTTTCATCTAAGGAAGGCTGGCTGAAGATCCCCCAAAAAAGCTTTATTTTAGGTTATAACTAGAAGAGTTTCTCTAAAGATGGCTTCAGACAACCTGTAGTACAAATACCTGGGGTGCTTGCTATAAAAATTTACACTGTTTTTACCTCAGTTGAATCAAAATCTCAGAGATGTTGTTCAAGATAAGAATCATTGATATGAAAACATTTAAACTTCTCAGTTCAGAGTTTGATGTGCCTGCTTGCTGAGATTTGCTCTATTACTCTGATTCAAATAACTGCTCATCAGACTGAAAATGAATATATAAAATGAGATATACAAATACTGTCCACAGCAATGCATTCTTTCCCTGCATACAATGGTAAACCAAATGGTAAGCCATCAAAGAGTTGCTTGGTAAGTATGAAAATTAAAATGAGGAAGTATATTGTATGATTGTAATGCTTACCGGCATTATTAGACAGCCTAATTCATCTGTTTAAAAACAGGGGGAACCAATTCTAAGAAGAGGTGCTTGACTTACTTAGCTTTTGATGGTGGCATCTTTCCTTTCTTATACATAGAGCATCGATGGACAATGACCATATTTGTTTGAGACTATCTTCTTTCTATCTTTTGCCTATTAGAACAGTTTCCTTTCTTCTTGTTTTTTTTTGTTTTAATGACAATATAGTCAATTAAATAACAGCTCTCTGTTACACAATAGCTCCCAAATACTGACAGGAGGTCTACACCACCTTATTAATTGTAAAAGCATGTTAATGATAAATAAAGAGAAAATATTACTGCTAAACACTATAGGAAAAAAATTCATTTCTCCATAGATGGGAGAAATTATGAGTAACATGCAAAACACAACATTCACTTAGCTGGTGCTGAAATCTACATAGTCTCTAATTTACTTACCCAACCAGTATGATCACAGAAAGTGTTTCGTTATGACCAGTGGTGAATCATCCTAATCTTTCTTTGGATTAGCAAAAGTATCTTCCTAAAACAATCTAGGGAGCTGAAACCTGTAATTTCATTATTTTTGTCAGTTATTTTATTATTATTGTGACAGATCACTATGGATTTGAAATGTAGCAATAATTTTTGGTAAGACAGGATAAAGAGACCCAGGAACACAACAATAATAATAATAAACACATAGGCTTTCATACTAATGATATTTTATAGGAGTTGGAACAAAAAATCAGTAGATGTTTTTATCCCCAATTTATCTATCTACACCACCTGTTTCTAGCACTCTATATAATCTTCATTTGGAGGACAAGTGAGAAAAGCAGAAAGGGAAAGGACACAGAAGGAAAGACAGAGGAGCCAACTGTTATTGAGATTGCTTTCACTTAATTTTCACTTTCCATTTTCAGTCATGCAAGTGAAAAAAAAATAAAGATTCTATTCTGTATAAAGACAGTCCATGTTAGATTAATAATATATTTAAAAATCCTGTCTCATATATATATATGTTTAACTATAAATAAATTTATTTTAGAAGTAGCACATTTAATTGTTTTTTCTAAATATCAACATATATCTAGAATGAAATGATTGATTTTTTTCTGTTTCACTTATGTATATGTCCTTGAATAGTAGTTCCTAAATGCATGTCTGTGAATGTCTATGAATAGGTTGTATCTGAGAACTGAGAACTGTCTCTCTCTCTCTCACTACACACACACACACACACACACACACACACACTCACACACACATACCGCAATCGGCATTCTTAGGAATGTTTTGGGGACACTGGTGCTCAGCAGAGCTTGTTAACCCCTTTTTTAGATTTCCTATATTTTTAATGCATTCAAGAAATGGTACTTTATATATATGGGTAAATAGTCATATACTCTATATTCATATGTAACATATGGTAAATAGTTGTTCTATATTAATATGCAATATAATTGAATGTATAAAATATCTCAAGGATTTTTAAACTCCAAGATTGCTCTCCAGGTTTGGTAGGAATTTAAATAGAGATGCTTCTTTTTCATTAAGAGTTTTAAAAAGTCACTTCTGGGAATAGAATTCAAGTAGGGCTCTTAAAAATTAGCTATTAGTGCTAAATGCATACCTCAGAAATTTAGAAAGATCACTAGTTAGCAATCTAATATCACACTTAGAAGAACTAGAAGAACAAATATCAACTAACCCCAAAGCTAGCAGAAGATATAACTAAAATCTGAGTGGAACTGAATGAAATTGAGAGAAAAGAATCCGTAAAAACAATAAACAAACCCAAAAGTTAATTCTTTGAAAGGATCAACAAGATCACTAGACCACTAGCTACATATACAAAGACTAAAGGAGAGAAGAGCCAAAGAAGTACAATGAGAAACAACAAAGGTGGTATTACAACTGATCCCACAGAAATACAAAAGATCCTCAGAGACTATTACGAATACCTTGAAGCTCACAAACTAGAAAATCTAGAGGAAATTGATAAATTTCTAGAAACGCATAACCTCCCAACATTGAATCAGCAAGAAACTTAAATCCTGAACAGAACAATATCAAGTTCTGAAATTGAATCAGTAATAAAAAGTCTACCAACCAAACAAAGCCCCAGAGCAGATGGATTCACAGCCAAATTCCACTATACCTACAAAGAAGAGTTGGTACCAATTCCACTGTAACCACTCCCAAAATACTGAGGAGAAGGAACTTCTGTCTAACTCATTCGACAAAACCAGCATAATTCGGATACTAAAACATGGCAAAAACACACTGAAAAAAGAAAACTATAGGCCAATATTCCGGATGTACATAGATGCAAAAATTCTCAAGAGAATACTTGCAAACTGAATGCCACAGTACATTAAAAAATTAATTCAAAACAACCAAGAAGGCTTCATTCCTGGGATGCAAGGTTTGTTCAACATATGTGAATCAATAAATACAATTCAACATAAAAACAGAATTAAGAACAAAAATCATATGATCATATCAACAGAAGTGGAAAAAGCCTTCGAAAAAATCCAGCATTCCTTCATGATAAAATCCCTGTACAAATTAGGCATTGAAGGAACATACTTCAGAATAGTACAGCCATCTATGACAAATTCAAAGCCAACATAATACTGAACTGGCAAAAGCTGGAACATTCCCCTTGAGAACTGGAACAAGACAAGGATGCCCACTCTCACCACTCCTATTCCACAGAGTGCTCAAAGTCCTTGCCAGAGGAATCAGACAGTAGAAAAAAAGAGAAGGCTTCAATATAGAAAAATAATAAGTCAAACTATACCTCTTAACTGACAATATGATTCTCTACCTAGAAGATCCTAAAGATTCCACCAAGAGCCTCCTGCAACTGATAGTAAACAACTTCAGTAAAGTTTCAAGATATAAAATCAATGTACAGAAATCAGTAGCATTTCTGTACACCAATAACATTAAAGCTGAGAGACAAATCAATAATGCAAGATCACTAGTTAGCAATAGTCAACAAAAAATAAAATACCTAGTAATACATCTAACCAAGGAGGTGAAAGAGTTCTACAAGAAGAACTACAAAACACTGCGGAAAAAAATCAAAGATGACAGAAACAAATGGAAAAATATTCCATGCTCATGAATTGGAAGAATTAATACTGTTAAAATGACCATATTGCCCAAACAATATACAGATTCAATGCTATTCCTAGCAAATGACCAATGCCATTTTTCAGGGAATTAGAATTTTTAAAATTCTAAACTGCATATGAAACCAAAAAAGAGCCTGAATAGCCAGAGCAATTTTAACCAAAAGAATAAATCTGGAGGCACCACATTACCTGATATCTGTACTCTAAGGCTACAGTAACCAAAACAGCATGGTACTGGTACAAAAACAGATACATAGACCAATGGCAAAGAATAGAGAATTTAGAAATAAAGCCACAAGTCTACAGCCATCTGATCTTTGAGAAAGTCAACAAAAATAAACAATGGGGAAAGGACTCCCTATTCAATAAATGGTGCTGGGATACCTAGCTAGCCAGATACAGAAGAATGAAACTGGACCCCTACCTTTTACCATATACAGAAATTAACTCAAGATGGATTAAATAATGTAGTACCTCAAACTATAAAAATCCTAGAAGAAAATAATGTAAATGCCCTTCTTGACATCAGCTTTGGTAAAGAATTTTTCTCTAAGTTCCCAAAAGCAATTGCAACAAAAACGAAAGTAGACAAGTGGAACCTAATTAAAGAGCATCTGCACGGCAAAAGAAACTATCAAACAGAGTAAACAGACACCTTACAGAATGGGAGAAAATATTTGCAAACTATGCATCCAACAAACGTCTAATACCCAGGTTCTATAAGAAACTTAAACAATTAAACAAGCAAAAATCAAATAACCATATTAAAAAGTGGGCAAAAGACATGAACAGACACTTCTCTAAAGAAGAAAAACAAGCAGCCAATAAACATGAAAAAAATGCTCTGCATCACTTATCATCAAAGAAATTCAAATAAAAACCACAGAGAGATACAATCTCACACCAATCAGAATCGCTCTTATTAAAAAGTCAAAAACAACAGATGCTGGTGAGGCTATGAAAAAAAGGGAATGCTTATACACTATTGGTGGGAATGTAATTTAGTTCAGCTGCTATGGAGAGAAGTTTGGAGATTTCCCAAGGAACTTAGAACAGTTACTGTTTTCCAGCAACCCTGTTACTGGGTATACATACTTGACATATATCCATAAAAAGACAAATCTTTCTACCAAAAAGACACATGCACTCATATGTTCATTGCAGCACTATTTATAATGGCAACGACATGTAATCAACCAAGGTGCCCATTAACGGTAGATTGGATAAAGAAAATGTGGTACATATATACCACAGAATACCATGCAGCCACAAAAAGAACAAAATCATGTCCTTTCCAGAAAATGGATACTGCTGGAGGCCGTTATCCTAAACGAATTAATGCAGAAAAAGAAAAACAAATACTGCATGTTCTCACTTATAAGTGAGAAACATTGGGTACTCGTGGACATAATGATGGCAATAATAGACACTGGGTAACTTATAAAGCGGATGGGAAAAAAGGGTGTTAAGGGTTGAAAAACTAACTATTGGGTACTGTGCTCACTATCTGGGTGATGGAATCATTCATATGCCAAACCTCAGCATGATGCAATATACCCAGGTAACAAATCTGCACATGTAACTCTTGAATTTAAAATGAAAGTTGAAATTATTAAAAAAAAATGAATAGAAATAACAGAAAAAATAGAAATTAATTTTTAATATTAACTAGTAATTTACTATTATTAATTTAAACATTAAATAATAATTATTGCTTTAATATTAAATAATTAAATACTACTAATTTAATATTAAACACTAATTGAATATTAATTGTTAATAACAATTTATTATTAAATATTAAAGTCTTAATAGGAAATCGAGACTTGTGGACAGGAAAGAAAAGCACTGGCATTATTGATTTTGGTAAGGCAATATAGGGTAATGAAGTCAACTGGCTAATCATGTTGAGTTGAACCCCACTTCCTTGATATTTTGTAAAGGAGGTTTAGGTTGGGAGAAGCATGCAGATTTGATATTAAAAGCTTAAGAAACAGAATTATATAATTAATAGGTTGTCATGTGATAAACTTATTGATAGAAACCTGAAAATATGATTTTCCACAATAAAAATAATAAGTGGGAATCATCTACTTTCTTACTACCTTTCCCTTTGTTTTTTGTTTGTTTGTTTGTTTTTGTTTTTATCACCAAACAGACTTTTTTAAATTTTTATTTTAGATTCAGGGGGTGCATGTTCAGGTTTGTTACCAGGGTATACTGCATGATGCTGAGGTTTTGGGTAAAAATAGTCCCATCACTGAGGTACTAAGCATAGTATGCAAAAATTTGTTTTTAAACCCTTATCCCCTCCCTTCTTCTCCCTCTGGTAGCCCCCAGCAACTACTGTTGTATCATTATGTCCATGAGTAGCCAATATAAGTACCCGCTTATAAGTAAGAATATATGGTATATGGTTTTCTGTTTCTGCATTAATTCATTTAGGATAATGACCTCCAGATGCAACCATGTTGCTGCAAAAGGACACAATTTCATTCTTTACTATGGTTGCATAGTGTTCCAATGATGTCTGTCTACCACATTTTCTTTATTCAACCCACCACTGAGAGGCATCTAGGTTGATTCCATGTTTTTGCTATTGTGAAAAGTGCTGCGATGAAAATGAGAGTGTATGTCTTTCTGGTATAAAGATTTATTTTTCTTTTGGATATATACCAAGTATATACAACCAGCATTAGGGTTGCTGGAAAATGGTAACTGTTTGAAGTTATTTGAGAAATCTCCAACTGCTCTCCACAGCAGCTGAACTAATTTACTTTCCCACCAACAGTGTATAAGCATTCTCTTTTCTTCACAATCTCACCAGCATCTGTTATTTTTTAACTTTTTAATAACAGTTATTCTGCATGGTGGTGATTGTAGCTCATTGTGGTTTTGATTTTAATTTCTTTGATTAGTGATGTGGAGCATTTTTTTCACGTTTAATAGCCACTTGTTTGTTTTCTTTTGAGAAGTGCCTGTTCCTGTTTCTTTTTCCCACTTTTTAATAGGTTTATTATTATTTTTTGCTTGTTCAATTGTTTAAGCTCCTCATAGATTCTGGATATTAGATGTTTGTTAAATGCATAGCTTGCAAATATTTTATCCCATTCTGTAGGTGTCTGTTTACTCTGTTCATAGTTTCTTTTGCTGTGCAGAGGCTCTTTAATTTAATTAGGTCCCACTTGTCAACTTTTGTTTTTGTTGCAATTGCTTTTGAGGACTTAGTCATCAATTCTTTCCCAAGGGCAATGTCCAGAATGGTGTTTCCTAGGTTTTCTTCCAGGATTCTTATACTTTAAGGTCTTATATTTAAATATTTGATCCATCTTGAGTAAATTCTTGTATATGGTGAAAGGTAAGGGTCCAGTTTCAATCTCCTCCATATGGCTAGCCAGGTATCCCAGCACCAATTATTGAATAATCATTTCCCCATCTGTTATTTTTGTTGACTTTGTCAAAAATCAGATGGCTGTAGGTGTGCAGCTTTAATTTTGGGTTCTCTATTCTCTACTATTGCTGTACCACAGACTTTTTCTAAGCACAGCTTAATTTTTGACCATATTCACTTTGGTTTTTCCTCACTCTACAGTATCATATGCTATTTTTTAAAAAAAAGTTTGGTATTTCTGTCTTTATATTCATAAATATTTGAAGTTAATAAAAAAATTATCCTTATTCCAGGTAAACAACCAACAATCAGAGGTATAAGGAATAACCTAATAAATCATAAGTTATTGGTCAATTGGGTTTCATAAAGGTAGGTTTCTTCCAGTGGTCAGGAAGCCAAGGAAGAAAAACCAAACAGATATGATAGCCTAACTTGTTGATTAAGTCTTTAAAAGAGCTTTTCACATATCTTTCTTTCTTTTTTTTTTTTTTTTTTTTTTTTATATGAGATGGAGTCTCACACTGTGGCCTGTGCTGGAGTGCAGCGGTGTGATCTTGGCTCACTGCAACCTCCACCTACTGGGTTCAAGTGACTCTCCTGCCTCAGCCTCCTGAGTAGGTGGGACTACAGGCACCCACCACCACAACCACCTAATTTTTTTTTTTTTTTTTTTTTTTTTTTTTTTTTTTTTTTGGTAGAGACAGGGTTTCACCATGTTGGCCAGGCTGGTCTTGAACTCCTGACCTCATGATTCCCCCATCTCAGCCTCCCAAAGTGCTGGTATTACAGGCATGAGCCACCGCACCCAGCCAGTTCACATATCTTTCATTGGAAGAAATAATCTCATTTAAAAGGTCAGATGAAATCATGCAGGAAATAATAGAAAAAGTTGCAATGCATACCCATACACTCTTCACCTAGCCAACTGGTAACATCATGCCACATTTGCATTACATGATCCATTTTTGTCTCTCTTTACACACACACATACCCTATAAACGTAGGTGGTAGCCATCTTGTAGTGGTAGTTAGTGGTAGCCATCTTGTAGTGCTTTAAGCAATTAGTATTTTATACATTTCTAAGGACATGCCATTATTAACCTGTGAATTCTAAAACCCCCCAAAAATTTCTCTACATACTGCATTTAATTGTGTTTGTATTTTGTGAATATTTAAACGTGATTATCAAATAACAAAAAATTTGAAACATTTCATATGTTCAATAATAGAAGTATAATTTGGTAAATTATGGTATATGAATGTGGCGAAATTATTAGAGTTTAGAATATACCATAGGTCAATTCAAATAAAAAATAACAAGAACATACGAAAATGATACATAAAGTATATTATCAGCTTTATATATTTTAATGTATACTGTGAGAAGCCCCAAACCTTCAGATAAGAAATTGAAAATAATATTAATTACACATGCACACACAAACATGTACACACACTCCAAAACAGCTACCTAATTCATATGGTTTAGAAAAAAACTTTCAACATAAGCATGGCCTACAAATACCCTATTCTGGCTAGACATTTGCCACTCTATATCCTTGTAATTTTGAAAAGATGTAGGAATAGGATTATTTTTCTTTTCATGACACGTAAGACTACACTTTGTTGCCACACTTTTAATTGCATTGTCCTTCTGTAATTTATTGCTTCCTTGGTCTATTGTTCTTTATGTAACTGCTAATTGCCTAATGAATTTATCTTATTCATACCTTGCTTTCAATTGCCTTGTTTCCCAGCAAACTATATATATCCCACTATATGCTTGAATCAACCCTCTACTTCTTTTCACCATTTCATTTTTCTGTTTTCAGCCACCTTAGCAGTAGTTATTTTAGAATCGCCATAACTAAAGCAAATCTTCACATCTTTGTTTGTAATTGAATATTGAGGGTGAATAATAGAGAAGATTAGACAGGATAATTGTGAGACGACTTAAATTCATGTCTTGAAAAGTTTGAAGGAATGCCATTGTTCTTTAATATGAAAGTTGAAGGTATGCCATTGATCTTTACTACAGATTTCCACAGTTAGAGGTTCTGATTCTGGAGGCAAATTTGGGGACTTAGAAATTACTTTTGCAAATGCCTCAGGTAATTTTTATGTAGCTATTCCATAAGCTACTATTTGAAAATGAGGCCTACTGCATTAAGCCACTAAACTATGCACGACAGCAAATCCCCTCAAACTTTAATGTGCATATGAAACACTAGGTTTCCTCTTTAATTGCAAATACAGATTCTGTAGGTCTGTAGTGGGGCCTGAGATTCAACATTTCTAACAAGCACCCTATAGATGTGGTTGCTGGTGGTCCGCAGGCCACACTAAATAGCAAGTTGTTGCTGGGAACTGGAATTTACATAGATGAAGTTATCAAAGATACTAGCTGGACTAGAGAAAAGTTGCAGACCTGTGGGAAACATTTTCAAAATCTGTTAACAGGCCAGAAGTTCCTCTTTTGGCTTTTATACTGAATTAATTTGTCAATATGTATCCTACGGTGTTAGAAGAACACTTTGACGATATGTATTTATAAAATAATTGGAGTTAAATATTAATTTTTCCAAATTGACTAATATAGTCTTATCAAAATTACTAAATGATAACTCTGAGGCATTGTGAATAAAGTACTGTGTTTGTTTACCAAGGCTGCCATAACAAAATACCACTGACTGGGTGGCTTATCCAACAGGAATTTATTTTCTCATAGTTCTGCAGGTTAGAAGTCTAAGATGAAGGTGTCGGTAGGCTTGGTTTCTCTGGGGCCTCTCTCTTTGGCTTGCAGATTGCTGCCTTCACGTGGGCCTTACTCTGAGTGTATGTATCCCTGGTGTGTCTTCCTCTTTTTGTAAGTATACTAGACATATTGGATGAGGGCCCCACCCTTAAAGTCTCATTTAACCTGAGTTACCTCTTTGAAGGCCTTATCTTCAAATATAGTCATATTAGGGGTTAGGGCATGAACATAGGAATTTTGGAAGGAAACACTTTAGTCCAAAACAAGTATATGTTAATGAATTTGAATCCAGAACAGATTATATTTTTAAATATTTTATTTGTTTTGAAGGGTCTTAAATACAAGAAACTTAAGTTTACACTGTATTATGAGCTGAATTGTGTTCCCCAAAATTCACATGTTGAAGCTCTAATCCCCAGCACCTCAGAATGAGACTGTGGTTGGAGTGCTAAATTAAATAAGCATGTGGCCATTCACCTGGCCTGTGAATTTTGAGTTCCTATACAACAAACTGCAACCTAACTAGTATGTAAATAAACTGGCTAGCCAGTTTTCCCAGCACCATTTATTAAACAGGGAATCCTTTCCCCATTTCTTGTTTTTGTCAGGTTTGTCAAAGATCAGATAGTTGTAGCTATGCGGCATCATTTCTGAGGGCTCTGTTCTGTTCCATTGATCTATGTCTCTGTTGTGGTACCAGTACCATGCTGTTTTGGTTACTGTAGCCTTGTAGTATAGTTTAAAGTCAGGTAGCGTGATGCCTCCAGCTTTGTTCTTTTGGCTTAGGATTGACTTGGCTAGCCATATGTAGAAAGCTGCAACTGGATCCCTTCCTTACACCTTATACAAAAATTAATTCAAGATGGATTAAAGACTTATATGTTAGACCTAAAACCATTAAAATCCTACAAGAAAACCTAGGCAATACCATTCAGGACATAGGCGTGGGCAAGGACTTCATGTCTAAAACACCAAAAGCAATGGCAACAAAAGCCAAAATCGACAAATGGGATCTCATTAAACTAAAGAGCTTCTGCACAGCAAAAGAAACTATCATCAGAGTGAACAGGCAACCTACACAATGGGAGAAAATTTTTGCAACCTACTCATCTGACAAAGGGCTAATATCCAGAATCTACAATGAACTCAAACAAATTTACAAGAAAAAAACAAACAACCCCATCAAAAAGTGGGCAGAGGACATGAACAGACACTTCTCAAAAGAAGACATTTATGCAGCCAAAAAACACATGAAGAAATGCTCCTCATCACTGGCCATCAGAGAAATGCAAATCAAAACCACAATGAGATACCATCTCACACCAGTTAGAATGGCCATCATTAAAAAATCAGGAAACAACAGGTGCTGGAGAGGATGTGGAGAAATAGGAACACTTTTACACTGTTGGTGGGACTGTAAACTAGTTCAACCATTGTGGAAGTCAGTGTGGCGATTCCTCAGGGATCTCGAACTAGAAATACCATTTGACCCAGCCATCCCATTACTGGGTATATACCCAAAGGACTATAAATCATGCTGCTATAAAGACACATGCACACGTATGTTTATTGCGGCACTATTCACAATAGCAAAGAGTTGGAACCAACCCAAATGTCCAACAACGATAGACTGGATTAAGAAAATGTGGCACATATACACCATGGAATACTATGCAGCCATAAAAAATGATGAGTTCGTGTCCTTTGTAGGGACATGGATGAAACTGGAAACCATCATTCTCAGGAAGCTATCGCAAGGACAAAAAACCAAACACCGCATGTTCTCACTCATAGGTGGGAATTGAACAATGAGAACTCATGGACACAGGAAGGGGAACATCACGCTCCGGGGACTGTTGTGGGGTGGGGGGAGGGGGGAGGGACAGCATTAGGAGATACACCTAATGCTAAATGACGAGTTAATGGGTGCAGGAAATCAACATGGCACATGGATACATATGTAACAAACCTGCACATTGTGCACATGTACCCTAAAACCCTAAAGTATAATAAAAAAAAATAGAAATAAACTGAACACTAATTTGGAAGTATAACACAAAGCTAAGTTTCAGCCAATTATAGGCAGCCAGCTCATCACTACATATTCATATAAGGTATATGCCTTGCTATAGCCAATCAGGTGAGTTGTCACTTTGAGTCTGTGTTCAGCCTATAAAAAGCTCCACGTTCACGCTGCTGGGGAAACCTTCTGAACATCTGGTTTCCAGTGCTGCCTGATTCATGAATCATTATCTGTTCAAATAAACTCTGCTAAATTTAATTTGTCCAGTTTTTCTTTGAACAGGAGATAAGGCCTTTAAAAAGGTAATTAAGTTAAAATGAGGCCATGAGTATGGTTCCTAATCCAATTTGATGAGTGTCCTTATAAGAAGAGACACCAGACAAGTGTGAAGAGGCAGCAAGAGGGCAGCCCTCTGCAAGCCAAGGAAAAAGGCTACAGAGGAAACCAACCCTGCTGGCCTCTTGATCTTGGAACTCCAGCCTCCACAACTGTGAGAAAATATTTTCTGCTGTTTAAGGCACCCAGTTTGTGGTGTTTTGTTTTGGCCTCCCTAGAAAACTAATACACACTGATTACATCTACAGGAAATAAAAGTCAATGCAGAATATTTTAATAAGCAACACACAGCTTTTATCTTCTTTCACACTCAGTGAACCACACTGTATGCATCTCTTTCACATCTCATGAAAAAAAACATTCCCAAATACAAGTCCAAACACTGTTGAATACACTTAACATAAGTTATTAATATTATATCCCAAACAAGCTGAAGAAAAGATCACTTATAATGCAATTCCAAAAGTTGTTTTCACTTCTCAAAATCCTAGAGTTTCAAACTGTCATTAACTCAGAACTAAACAGTTCAGGGTGGCAAAAAATTTTAAATATTTGTTAAAGTAGGAATATAATTGCAATTAATTAAATATTGCCTCTAACATTAAAAAAATAAGACTTACCTTTGTTTTGGGTTCTAGAATTTTTACTCCATAAATTGATATTTGCAACTCCACTTTAGGAATTTTCTGGCCTTCAGATTTCTTGATATGTCTTGCAAACTACAAATGAAAAATTATTCACAAAACTACAATTCTATTTCTATAAAGAATGAGCAGAAATAAATATACATTTGGAGTTCATATTCAATTTCAGACTTTAATTAAGTGAATTTTTGCTAAGTATAAAGCATTTTATAAAGATAGCCTCAAAATACTTAAAAATCATAGCAATCAGCCATTATAATTTACATTGATTTTCATCAAGTTTTTTAAATTAAAATTTTTAATGCACTTCTTCCATGGTATTTACAAAAATGTATTCATACCAGACAGTTGAGAAAACTCAAAATACTTTGTGGGAAGATAAGTAGAGATCAGTTTGCTTTTCTGTGAATCTTTTGTTGTTATTATCTTCAGAGAATTTGCAGTTCATCAGCTGTTGAATATGCCCTCTTTGCCATTTTTAGATATTTATCTAGTTTGGAACACTATTCTATCCAACCACATCAGTAAATAAAAAGAAGTGGATTACCGTGTCCAAACTGAAGCCAAGTATTGAAGTAATTATCCCAGCTGAAAGACTCAGGTATAGAACTAGACTCAGTCTAGAACTACAAATATAGTATCTTGAAAGCACAATTTTTTTTCAATACTTTTGTAGTAATATTTACTATACTTTCTCATTGAGTTAGTAAGTATATGTAAATGATTGTTCGATTCTGTTATAAAATCAAAAAGAAAACCAGAATACTCATGTGCTAAGCAGATGGAGTCTCTGCCTCTCTCCTAGCATTGCTTAATTTAGTGGGGGAAAATTTCAGGAGCCCAGCTAAACTTGAATATTAAACAATTAATATTCTTTTTATAAACTTTAATTTGAAAATATAAGCACAAACACAACATATATATATATACTATTTAGTATATACGTAGCCCATGCAATATTTGGAACATATTTGTACTAAAAAATATTTGTCTGAAATTCAAAGTTTACTGAGCATCTTGATTTTAATTGGCAATTTTACTCTCTCCCTACATTCCTTCTTTCCTCTGCAATCACCGCAGCATCCAACTTTTTCTTTTTAAGAAATGGAAAGAAAACTATTAGAAGAAAGAATTTCTCACCCCTCTTCTAGGGCTTCAAAAAGTTATTTCCTAGTGTACCTTTTTCTCTCTAAGGATATAGATCATCCTAACCTGACTCAAAATTGATGACATGTAATGCAAGACAGCGTTCTAGTCCTCTTGTATGTCATACTTACTTGCACTGTGTATTTCACTGTAATTTAGGGCAGATGTGAATACACATGGTATAGCTCTGTCCTGGAGCACAGAGTGATTAAAAGTCTTTCTTTCTTTTCATGGCTTTGCACTGCCACAGGTAATAATATAATTAATGCATATATGAATGCCTTTAAGTGTCTGCCTTCCTATCCCGGGGGTACAATTTGTTTTATTCCATTTTGGGTGGTATAATTTTTCAGCTTGCTGTCTGTCTGGCTCTATGAACTTAGGTTGCTATTTTTTGTATCCAGCAGTCTTACTGCTGCACATGATACAACTAACTTGTGCCAGATAATTTTCTTTTTTGTCTTTAATAAATTTATTTTGCTTGAGTGTAGATCTTTAAAAATTATCCCAGCTCTCTCCCAAATAATATGGATTAGTTTTGCTTATTTTCCCTTCATAATCTCCTTATATCGGCATAATTAAGCAATTTGAAGGTTTTCATATAGGAAGGCTTACAAAATAAGTCAGCTGCTCTCCCCCTATGTGAATGCATCTGGATAAAGCAACTCTCATTATCGGCTGCAGAAGCATTCTCAGCTTGTTTCCTGGGTGCTGCTGTTTTCCAGGAACAGACTGAGCATGGCTTCTGAAGCCCCTTCCACATCCAGACTCAAGCATTCCTGTGACCTCTGACAAGAACTGTGCAACCTTTTAAATTTTTTCCCCCGAAACATCTACCACAAAACAACCACTATTATTAAACTTATCTATTGAGAAGGGAAGAAAGAATGGAAGAATTAAAGAAAGGAAGGAAGTAGGGGCTGAGGTAGAAAAACAAAGTGGAGAGGTAAGAAGGGAGTGGGAAGGAAGAAAGGAAGAGAGGGAAGAAGGAGAGAATGAGATAAAGAAAAATAAAGATAAGCACAACATCTCTAATCTAGGTTTTCTGAAACTTTTCTCTCTTCTTCATAATAGGATGAATTAATTGTGCTCAAAACAGCTTCAGGTTCATGCAGTCTAAACTTCTTATTTCAAAGATAAGAATAGTAAGTCCCAGATAAGCTATGTACCATAGTCATAAAATGGGTTTGTAGGAATTAGGCCCAGTAATTAGTTTTGCAGATATTCACTAAGTAATTTTTTCTTTTATACAACATATTTTCTGCATTTAGAAAAGAAAACTCCCAGTTCTACCTTCATGCATATCAAGGTTTACACTGGTTATTGGCCTTGATTTTTGAACATATGTTACACAACTCTCATGCCTAAGGTTATATTCATTCAATCTATATTTTATTCAGTTTAATATTCTCCTTCCTGCCTTTCTTTTTTTTTCTAAAACTTAAGCTAACTGTATTTTATAGTTTGCATGCTCCCCTCTAAGTCCCTTTTCCTACTTACAGACCTCTTGCCTTCCTAATATTTGTAATTAATCTTAGGAAGATATGTTGATCAATCTACATAATATTATATTCTATTTTCTCCCTATTTACTATTTTAATGTTAATGCTTGAAGAGTCTTTTTTTGTAAATTTCTTTCAATTTTTGCTTCAGTGGATTTATTTCTTCGTAGATCTAGATGGATACAGTGATCTGCCATTAAACCTTGAATATAATAATCCAATAAAAAGTATTCAAAGGAAGTGATGCATAAGCATTTTGGAGAATGACTGGATACAACAAACAAATATAACCAAGCCTTTTTCATCATAAAATGATGGGGAAGGATGGAGTAGTACTTGAAATAAAGTATTTGGTTAAATATACACTACTGATAAATAGAACAGTTAATGAAAATTTAAAGGGAGCACAACTGAGTTTCAATATTATCATTATATAATTTCTATCCATTTCTCAGAGGACTTTTTAAAAAGTGAAATTAAGTAACCTACTAATGGAATATAGAGTGTTAGGCAATAAAATTAATTTACTACTTTGGGCCTATTATTTGAAGCTACTATTCTTCTTTGGGGTTCTCATGTTTATATTTTTAATTTAAAGTATTTCTAATAATCCTGTGGGAAATGAACTATGTTTATATATAATTAAATTAAGCTCTAAATGTTTTATTAATTAGGTAACTGTGAAGACAAAATAGTGTTATACAACAAAGAAAGAGTGAGTTCAAATGGAAAATCTACTAGGCTGAGACTTCACAAGGCTTGACAGCAATTCCCAACGGCTACATTTTCTTGCAGTAATTTCATGTAACTTTAATTTAGTTGTACTGGAGTGAGGGGATCTTCACTCTAAAACTGGGTTCCAGGAATGTTGCCCACTGGGTATCTCCCAGGGAAGTTGATAAGCTTTGAATATACATATCAATACTTACTTACATGTAAACATCACAAATTGTTTATGAAATACATTGAGCCCCCAACATCTGTACTAGTTGTATTAATAAAATGTATATAAATCACTATTAAAAATAAAATTCATTCCAATAACAATGCTACTCAATACATAGAAGTTGAAAGGGTTTAAAATTACTACATTTTAGAAAATTTGTTTTATTTGTTGTTGTTTTTGGTTTTTTGTTTTTTGAGATGAAGTTTCCCTCTTGTTGCCCAGGCTGGAGTGCAATGGCGCGATCGCGGCTCACTGCAACCCCTGCTTCCTGGTTTCAGGTGATTCTCCTGCCTCAGCCTACCAAGTTAGCTGGGATTACAGGCGCATGCCACCGAGCCCAGCTAAAACATGATTAAGAAATAGAAACTGTTGAACATGATTAGGAAATAAAGAACACGTTTTGATAAATATAGTATCTGAACCTTAAAAGGTTAATACCTATAAAAATAATTATATTTATAAAGGAAAAATTTATAAACTGTAAATTCTCTAAAAAATGACAGTGTAAAAAAGACAAAGTTTTAAATTTTTTTGAAAACTAAGCAGGCACCATTAAACACAGAAGCATGAAAAATTCATTACTGAGAATTCTTTAATTTTTCCATCAGCTTTTATTCTTAAATTTTAAATTCTTTTTTAATGTCAGAAGCCATTACATTAATATTGCTGAAAAAGGAGTAAATATAAATAAAATGTTACGTTACATGGCAAATAAAATCACATACTGAATTATATAGATTTTTTTAAAAGTAGTCAGAATTCATATGTTAAAGAAAAATAAGCAGGAAATTAAAATGGAGATGTGTACGTATGATAAAAGAGCAAGTTTCTTTTTCTTTTTCTTTTTTTTAGTAGAGCCACACCACCACCTACTGGCCATTTCGAGCCAGTAGAGCCAGGCTTGACTTTTAAAAAATATTCTTAGTATATTTTGAATTGTAGCTTCTGACCCTTGACACACAAAAAAAGCAAAAACATAAAAATAGATAAAAAGTGTTGTTTTATTCATTATCATTAGTGTATGAATCATTATCCTTAGATATACTTTCCTTATATACAAAATGTTTGCAATCAGCACAGTAAAATTGCTATTAAATACACTCCCTTTTGGAAGATATTTGAGAAACAACAGCTACTATAAAGTAAGTGTGCATTTTTAAACTATACTACCTAATTTTTTACCTTATTGTAGGTCACATTCTTTTATTAACAGAGTACATTTCTAAACATGAAACTCCACAGAAATACATATAAAATCCTGCAAAAATATATGTAAACTCGTCATCGTTTAGAAAGCATTTGATTTCAAATATATCTTTACATTTGATCTATTCATTATTCAATAGAATTTTTTTTGGTTTTTGATTTGGGTTGACTGAATAAATAACCTCCTAGGCATAAATAAATACTATGTGTAAATAACATTGCTCTTTCATAAAACATTCTGCTTGTAGTGAAGTTGAATTCATGCCCAGAATCCTCAACATTTTGAAAGCATTTAAATAGAATCCTATTCTAATGTGTCCATAAACTCTGAGCCCTTTTAAATCCTCTTTTGGAATGATTAAAACTAGTGGCCAATAAAAGGCAAATCTGAATTATTACCTAACGAATGGTGGAAATAAATAGTTGGCTAATCCACTTTTTTCCCAAATGGGAGTGATGTGATCTTGGGAGATTTTAGCATATTTACTTAAAACAATTATTAAAATATTCTCATATAAAATAAGATGGATAAAATATTATTGACCTTTATTTCTTTACTCAGAATAGAAGCCATGCCAATTCAATTATTTCTCAATTTAAACACAGAGTGGATTCCACGAGATGTGATATTCTCAAAGCAAAGTAATACCATTCAATGTCTCTGACTTTGCCTGGCACACTCAGAGGTCTAACCCTCCTTTAGAATAACTGGATGGTCCCTAAACCAAATAAAGTTAGAGAAGGGTTGTTTTTCAAAAAATGTGAGAGCAACTATAGAGAATAACATTAATTGTGTAAAAAATAAAAGTAGCAGTATGTATATTTTCTTATATGATAAAGCTGAGAATTCTGTTGAAGGAGTTTTGTAAATTTTAAAATCTCAGTGACAACAATGTCCTTCGAGATGTGGAACAATTAGAAGAACATGGTGTATAGCATCTTATGTAAGATTTTCTCAGGAAACTTGTTGACTAGGATATGTGGGGTTGTTTATTAAACGTCCTTCTCTTTTAGTCTCACCAGTTTCCCCATGTCTACTTAGGACATTGCCAGATCCTGTTGGACTTGTAGATTAGGACATCTTTAACATACAGTGTCACTGCAAAATTCTGGCAGGAATGAACTCTGACTCCACATTTTTAACTGGTGGATATTATATCTTAGCTTTTAAAGATAGTTGTTATGCCATTACTAGCTTTTGATTTGGGACATAAGTTCACATTATCCAAGCAAAGTAAAGGCAAGCTACAAAACAAACATTCAAGACACACTGCCATAAAATATTATTTTTAATATGACACATTATACCTTAGAAAAATATGAACAGTAAGACATATTTTAAAAACAATTAATTTTGTGTACGTTTATTATTAAAAATGTTTCCTTGATATGATTACATTTATTCAATAGTTCATTTTTAATAGGGTGAAGCTATACCTGCAACAAAGCCATTCATGCTTTGATCTCCATCAATCTGCTGAAAACATGATAGAGTCAATACACTTGTAATTTATTTGAAGGGCTTTCCCTACCTTTAGTTTCCTTACAGCATCTCTCACAACTTCTGTTCCTTTTGGCTGTTCCACTTCTGTACTGCCAAGAAACTGAAAATGGTCATTTGTGAGACACAGGCTTTTACCACATCATATATCATTGCATCATGTTGAAATATAAGATTGCACAATAGAATGGTTTAATAGTAATGCAAACTCATATCTTAATAGAATTATTATTTATATTATTTTTATGTTATACGAAAATGTAAATACACTTTATCATTTACACTTCCTGTTAATCAAAGATTATTTTTAAAAACATACTTGTTTTCTAAATATTTTACTTGCAGATTTTTACTGGAAAGAAAACTAAAGTTATTTTATTAGGCCCAAGGGAATAATGCTGATCTCAACAGTTAAAATTTAATAAACTTACTAGTAATTAAAAATTATTTTTCATTCAAAGCATGTAATTGTATTTTGTTGCTATATTTAACATCAATAGTAAATTTCAAAGTTTACAATTTCTTTTTTTTCTCATGTCTTTCCCCACTTGCCTCCACCTGCTGATGCCAAAGATTTCACCATTAGCTTTTTTTTCAACTAAACATTTTTCTTTGTTTTCCACTTATGAGACTCATCTAACATGTAGAATTTAAAATACAAGCTTCTTTTAATAGCCAATATATACAACTAAGTAAAGCTATAGTTAGACTAGAGTAAAGAAATAAAACATACATGATCTACAATTTTACTGTTTTAAATAAACCTGAAGGTAGTCAGTAAGTGATATGGTTTGGCTGTGTCCCTACCCAAATCTCTTCTTGAATTGTAGCTCCTGTAATTGCTGTGTGTTATGGGAGGAAACTGGTGGGAGGTAATTGAGTCACAAGGGTGGGTCTTTCCTGTGCTGGTCTCATGACAGTAAGTCCCATGAGATCTGCTGGTTTTATAAAAAGGTATTCCCTTACACAAGCTCTCTTGCCTGCTGCCATGTAAGACATGACTTTGCCCTTCCTTCGTCTTCTGCCATGATTGTAAGTTTGCTGAGGTCTCCCCAGCCCCGTGGAACTGTGAGTCAATTAAACCTCTTTCGTTTATAAATTACCCAGTCTCGGGTATGTCTTTATTAGCAGTATGAGAACAGACTAATACAGTAAGTGCGTTTAGTTAAAACCTGACCAATCCATAAAACGAAAAAAGTTTCATAATAATTATCACACTGTAATAAAATCTCTACCTTGGAAAGATATAATACCTCCTAAACAGAAGTCCAGTATCATTAAATGTTCAATACCAATTAGAATTGAAATATAGATGTTTTATTCTAGAAAAATGTCTCTATATAGGGCAAACAGACATTAAACTCATGAAATATAGGTAATTTTCCAAAGACTTTTTTTTTTGGCTCTTGTGACATACCACCAATTATAAGACCAAAGAGATTCACGAATTAATCTCTTCTCCTAGGAGAATATGTGTTTCTAAACTCTACATTAAAGATTCCATAAGTGGAATCTTTTTCATGTATTAACTTACAGAAGAGAAGGGAAAATATAGTAAAGTCATGCTATCTCTTATTCCTTCCTCCATTCTTGAAAAAAATAACCACTAAGGAAATTACAGTTTTGATTTTCAAAATGGGCTCGCTGCACAACTGGCATGAGAATTACCTAGAGAGTTGGTTAAAATGTAAAAAGCATGTTGCTTGGTCAAATAAATCAGAATCTTTAGAGGTAGGGCAAGCGAATTATATTTCTAGAAGCATTGCAAGTGATTCCTTGTACCAAAGTATAAAGGACAGAGTTAGAAACAGTTAACAGGCCATGAGGATAGTGGAAGGTAGGTACAAAGGTGAGTTGAAAATACAGGCAACAACTGGTGTTCCCTTTCTGATGAACGAATGGAGGATAGAGAGTAAAGCTCAGTTGCACTGAGGCAAAGAGAAGTTTCACTTTTCAGATTCTGTAAGGTACAACAGTTCCTTTTTATTTTTCTTTTCTTTTTTTAGATGGAGTCTTGCTCTGTTGCCAGGCTGGAGTGCAGTGGTGTAACCTTGGCTCACTGCAACTTTTGACTCCTTGGTTCAAGCGATTCTCCCAGCCTCCTGAGTAGCTGGGATTACAGGAACGCACCATCACACCCATGTAATTTTTGTATTTTTAGTAAAGACAGAGTTTCACCATGTTGGCCAGGATGGTCTTGATCTCCTGACCTCATGATCCGCCCACCTCAGCCTCCCAAAGTGCTGAGATTACAGGTGTGGGCCATCACACCCGGCCAATAGTTCCTTTTTCTAATATGCTTGAACTATACCAAATTGTTAAGAGGCCCTAGATAAGATATCAACAGGCTTTCAGTTTGCCCCACTGTGACCTCAAGTTGTTGGTTGACCAGGCATACATAAAAGACCAAAGTGAATGAGAAATTTTAAGCTGAAAAAGAAATGAAATCTTGCTACCAAGATGGAAGACAGCCAAATCTATTCCTGACACCAGTGGAGCTGTCACATTTCTCCAGTTTTGGATGAGTGTTTTCAAACTTGACTGAATGACAGAATCGTAGGGGGCACTTTAGCCAGGTGCAGTGGTTAGGATATGGTGCTTCAATAAGCAACCTGTAGTTTCAGCTACTCAGGAGTTTGAGGCAAGAGATCTGCCTGAGCCCAGGAGTTTGAGGCCAGCCTGAGCAACACAGTGAGGCCCCGTCTCAATTTAAAAAAAAGAGAAAGAATCATATTGGAAGCTATAATCTTATTACCAATGCCTGCAAGTCTGATTTGACTAGCCTGGGTCAGAGTCAGGCCATCTATACATTTTAAAGCTCCCTAAGTGATATTAATGTGCCACTAGGTTTGAAAAGCACTTTTTAGATCATCCAGAAAGGAAGAAGAGTTCAAGTAACTGAAGAGGATTTAACATAATAGAAACTATTTAGTTCTGAATACATCACTGGGGTAAACTGTTCTCAGCTTCTCTGAATTTATCATATCACTGCAATTAGTGGATGGTCTGGCATTAGCAGGAACAGAGAAGCAAAGGTGGATCCTTTATGGGGAAGTAATTATTGAACTAGAAGAAGGAAGGGTCTGGTGTATCAGTAATAGACTGTAAGTTTTACTGGCAGTATTTCTGGAGGAATATTCAAACTTCAGCAGGAATGTCATGAGTCAAAAGTATTACATGCAAATAAGGCCATAGGGGAAAAGTATGGAAGAACTCCAAGTATATTCGAAATGAATCAACCTCTAGCTGTGCTCCAGGAAACCTTTTAACGTGTTTCTTTCACACGAGCTTTAATTAAATCCTTTGAGTAATGCAACACTGGGAGAAGCCTTGAGTGATGGTGGGTATTAAATTAAAATATATCTTAATATGGAGCAATCTACTCAACCCAACTGTTTCTAATGTAATATTAGAAAATCTATAGACAATCATGCTAAAACTAAAAAAATAGTTTTTGCCTTATACTTCCTGTATTTTTTTAAATTATAAAAAATCATGATATATAGATTAAATAATTCATATTTATATGCATTTCTTATGCCTACCTAAAATATTTATAAAACTCTTAGATATGAGGTAGCATATTAGAACAAGCTCTAGATTTAGAATCTGAAAATGTTAGAAAAGTCCCCTAATTTCTTCCTTGTCTGACTCTTTTGAAAGATAGAGATAATAATGCTGTTCTTCTCTCCTGATAAAATCATTCTAAAGAAAGAGCAATTTCAGTAAGAGATGAAAAAAAAGAAAACCTCTTTAAACTGCAAGGTATTTATGAGGGATTGCCATTCCCTTATCAAATGATTGTTAGGGGAAGATACTAGGGTTTAGTGGACACAACTGGTGCCTGCTCAGTTCTCCTGGGATCCACTTTATCAACTCAGAGACCCATCTTCCAGTTTCCACATGCTTTGCTGGTAATGACTCACACTCAAGACCTCCACAGTATTCCTTTTGGGCAATGAAGTAAAAGTCACCTTGCCAGTATTGAGAGCTAGAAGCATATGGGAGTGTTTTTTATCCCTCCCATACCCACACCACCCCATCATCACATTCCTTAGCCAACAACTGACTTGGCTAAGGAAAGTCAGCCAAGTCAAGTTTTGTACCTCCACAAGTTTTGTGGAGGTACAAAAGCCCAGCTTATTTGTTTGGAGGTGAGGTAAACGCTAAGGTATAATGTTATGATGCAGAACTTATCATGGAATTAGGCTAATGCTGTGGCTCCAGCTGATGTCTACTCTTCCTTCATTTTTTCTTCTTGTCGGCTCTGCTTTTTCTACTCATTTACTGATTTCTTCCGGGAGCACCCCCTTAATAAATCATATGCACTTAAATCTTTTGCCTTGGGATTTATTTCTGGGAGAAACTGGCCTAAGATACTGGTTAAAGGCTTAAATGCTTACATTCCAGGGACATACAGTCTAGTATATAAACCCATAAACAACTGTCCTAAGTGCCATCAAAAGGCTTGTACAAAGTATACAAACTTTGATTTTTATCTTTTCCACTCTGCCTGGTTCCTGGAGGGTGAAACAAAAAAACGGAATCATGCCGTGACCAGGGAATTAATTCATCCTATCCCAACAGAAGAGTTGTTAACTAGCTGAAGAATTAGGCCAGGGACCTCTGGGCTGCAAAATGCTAAGCATGGCTGGGAGCAGAAGTGAGGCACCTAACTGACAAAGATACTAAGCAGAAGTCCACATGCAGGATTGAAAGATCCCCTAGACTCTTTTCTCAGGCTGGCTCCCAGGATACTAGCTGATAATCTTATAAGCCTCCAAGCAGAAGAATTTTTCCCTGAGGAAAACAGACCGAGGAAAACAAGACAACCTATGCTGACAGTTAACGTTTCCATGTGAAATAGATGGGTCACCTGATCAGTCAGCAGATGACAAGCCCTGCTCAAGTCCACAGAACCGCCAGTTGGCTATTCAGTGAGTCGATCTTAAATATCAAAACACAGCAAGTATGTGAATATATTCAAGAAAAGCCTCTCACATGAAAAGACTGGGAAAAAAAAACAGCAACAAAAGGAATGGTTACAAAAGTAGAGGGAGCGCAAGAAAAAAAATGATGGCTAATACTCTACAGTCAATATAGATATATTGCATTCATAATAAAACCAGGATGCTAGAAAAAGTAGCACATAAAGAACAAAAGAGAATTAACAGAAATTTAAAAATATGACTCAGGCAATTAAAAAATCATAAGAATATTAAAAAATAAAGTTAGAAAAAATTATAAGAAGTAATTATTAAACGCTTACAATTTTTCAGGTTGTGTTTTAGGAGTTAAGAATACAGCAGAGAGGTAATACATTTGTTAATTAGCTAGATTTAACCATTCCACAATGCACATATACTTCAAAACATACAGAATAAAAACATACAATGTTATCTGTTAATTAAAAAAAATTAATGTTTTATTAAATGCACTGAAAAAACAAATTTCCCTACCCTTATGGAACTTACATCCTAGTGGGTGAGCCAAACAATATTAATATGAATAAGTGAATTATATGGTACTTTAGAACTGGTGGAAGTCAGAGTATGTGACTGTCTGTTTTCTGTGTCATACCATTTTAAATAGGATGTTCAGAGGAGATGTCACAGATAAGGTGAAATGTAAAACAATCAGAAAAGTAGATATGTGGGGAAATGCAGGCCAAGGAAAGGAAACAGAAAGTGCAAAAGCCAGATATTTAAAATAAGATACAAACTAGAACAATTGAAGAATTGGTCTAGAATAGTGTTTTTCAAAATTTGGTCCCAGGACTTGCAGCATCAACTACCATAACTAGGAAATTGTCATAAATACAAATTCTACTCAATCAGAAACTGGGAGTGAGGCCCAGCAATCAGTTTTAATATCTTCTACAGGTGATTCTGATGCATGCCTAAAGGTGAGAACATGTTTTAGGAGAGCCAACATTAAACCAAATAGAGTCCTAGAAATAGAGAAGAGGAAAAACTAAAGGATAGAACACTATCAATCACTTTCCCAGAACCAAAGGTATAAATTTTCAGATTAAGGAACTCAATGTTATATTAATGAGTGAAAACAAATATACAAGCACAAATAGGCTTACCATCAAAATACTAGAGATTAAAAAAAAATCACAAAAGATTCCAGAGAGAAACAAACAACAAAAAATAAAACAAAAACAAAACCCAGAAATATGAATGACATCGGACTTCTTCTTCACATCAACAATAATGGAAGAAAGTAACTTCAAATTCTGAGGGAAATGATAATTTTGAACCAAGTTTCCAGGCTATGAGGAAAGAAAAATTCATACTGAGATGTGCAGAGGCTCAAAAAATTGCCTGCCATGTCCCAGTTCTCAGTAAGAAAAGAAGGAACTAAAATAAAACAGAGGGAGTAACGAGCCCAGGAAAAAGGGCAGATATGTCAGGAGGGTGTTGATGGCCACTACAAATATGACGAATAAAAGCACAGCAGTACAACACTTTATCCAGAACAGAACAAAATAACAAAAGGCAGGATAGCAAAATGCAGTTGCTTCAGTGAGTGAGGCTTAGGAGAAGAGCTAGAGAAGGTTTTGTTTTTTAGTTTTTTCATTATAAATTTGGGAGAAATATTTGACTATTTTAAATGGACATAGATTATTTGATAAAATAAAAATGAAATTAAGCCCCCAGAAGATAATGTGTTAATTTTGCATATGCTCATTTATTCCTTAAAATATTTTTGAGTATTTACTATCAGTCTAGCATTTACTAAGTGCTGGGTAGAGATCAGGTAAAAATGTCCCTGTATTCATGGAGTTTACCCTAATGAGTGTGTGTGTGTGTGTGTGTGTGTGTGTGTATGTGTGTATGTGTGTGTCTATGTCTATTTTATGTCTAGATCACAGACACACATATTATATTTTGATCACACAGATAGACTGGGCAGAGTGTGGGTAATATTTAAGAAAGAGTCGTCAGTTCTCTCTAAAAAGGTGGCATGTTAATAAGATGTAAGGAAGAAATGAAACATACACTCAAGCATATTGAGGTTAACATGACTCTGACGTGTTCACTAGAGATACCAGACTCAACAATTGGGTATACAGTGCTGGAGTCTGAGGAAGAAGAATTCTGAAGAGAACATGTGGATTAGGGAGATCCTGGCACAAAGGTCTCAATGAAAGGCTGAGAGATTGAAAAGAGTGTCAGAATCCTGGGTCCTCAGGTAGCTGCCATATTTCAGAGGGGGATGGAAGAGAATAATGCTGCAAAGGAGAATAAGATGAGTGTTCGAGGAAATGGCAGGGGGAATCATGCAAGTGAGACATTAATACTCCTGAATATGGTTGCCAGATATAGCAAATAAAATTACAGGATGTCACTGCTGGTGAGAATGTAAAATGGTACAGCCAATCTGAAAAAAAAAAAGAAAATGGTTTGGTAGTTTCATTTCAAACTAAATGTGGACTTACCATAAGATGCAGCAACTGCACTCTTGAGTATTTACCTCAGAGAAATGAATACTAATGTTCAAGTAAATGTCCTGCACGGATGTTCATTGTAGCTCTCTTTGTAATAGCTCAAAATCAGAAACAATCTAATTGTCCTGCAATGAGTGAATTCTTAAACAATGGTACATCTATACCATGGAATACTACTAAGGTATAAAAATGAATGAATTATTGATAAACAGGACAAGTTAGATGGATCGAAAGGGAATTTTGACAAATATTAAAAGCTAATCCCAAAAGGTTTATTTTTTATTACTATTTACCTAAAAGAGACATACAGGAATATTTCATTGACAGTCTCTTAAAAATGGGACACTGGTATATTCAACATTATTTAAAATTGTGTAAAAATACTCATTTCTATGTTTTGCAATTTTATGTCTTAATTCCTCCATGTGAGAAAACAAAAAAAAATTAGCAATTACGAAAAAAAGAGTATAATGTTTCAGACTATTTTGCTTCATACAATTAGATTCAGAGTGTTATTTTTCACTTTGGCAAAGAGCAGAAGAAAAAAAGTTGTGTGTTGTCTGACAAGTGATATTTGTTCCTGCATTTTTTTCTTACTTAAAGTGTTCAGGGTTTTATTCATTTATTATTTATTTATTTATTTATTTATTTATTTATTTTTTCTGTACAATAAGTACTCACTTAATGGCATCAATAGGTTCTTTGAAACTGCAACTTTAAGCCGAAGGGCATATAACAAAACCAATTTTACCATAGGCTAACTGATATAAACAACAGTTAAGTTCCTACACCATATTTCTGGTCACAAAAATATCAGCAAACTTCTAAATAAAGACCGAAATACTTCCAATGTTAAACACCAAAATAAATGTGAGCTATACATAAATTTAAGAAAGATCAATAAAAACAAGTAAGATAATTGTTTACTCAATTATTTTAGCTCAGGGTCCCAGGTGACAGGAGCCTCGCCCGATAGCTCCGGGCAAAGCTGGAAACAGCTCTAGACAGGACGCCACCCAGTGGCAGGGCGCACTCACACACACCCACACTCAGAAGGGGACCATTTAGACAGATCAGTTACCAAACCTGCGCATTTTGGAATACGGGAGGAAACAGGAGTACTCAGAGAAAACCCACGCAGATATGCGGAGAACCTTAAAACCCCACACAGACGGTAGCCCTGTCTGGGAACTGATATTTTTTTCTCATCAACCTTATAACCAGTAACATGAAATAAAACACAACATTGAATCAAAGAGTGTTATTCAAGGCCCTGCTGTAAATCCAAATAGACAAAATTTATTTCGGTAAATTTTTTTTTTTTTAAGAAATATCAGGCCATAGAGTTTACATGAGTACAAATGTGTGTCTTGCACAATTGTGTGCTTGTGCCTGGAAAATGCAACAAGGTTTTTCTGTTTATTTATGAATACTTTAATTTTAATATTAATATATGTTCACTAAGAAAAATGAGAACACTCCAGGAAAATGTATCAATGAAAATAAGCATCAACTTTTACCTCATAGCCAAGAAGTGGCTTTGTTAAAAATATTGCATATTATCTTTTCAATTTACATTAAAATAAAAGTGATCGGCCAATAACAATATTAGGCAAACCTAACAAAACCTCATCTATTACTATATTATTTGGCATTATTGCATAAATATGCAGGTATAAGTGATTGTATCTATATATATTGAACTTTGAGATTAAAACATTGAATATAACTCCTAAGCAAAATGGACAGATAAGAAAGATATAAAACACAGATGGGAAATTTAGAATATTAGATTATAAAAGGTAAGATGTCATTGATCTAAAAATGTTTTGTTTATTATTAGTCTATATAATGAAAGTTATAACAGCATGGCATATATTTTGTCAGATTTTACAAACTAGTAAATGTCTTTTTTAAATCTTCTATGAAGATTTTGATAAATACAGAACAAATTTCTGATACTATAGGCATAATTTTATATTCAACATAAATACTCCACCCCATATATCTCTCCACTCAATGTATTTCAATACTTATTGTTTAGGCAGATGTACAAAAGACAGCATTTTACAGGCTGCATTCTGCTGAAATTAAATCTATAGAAATGTTATCAAACTTGCTATTGTAAAGAAAATATTTACCTTGGTGACTCTTAAAATGCTAGTAAGATATATCGTAAGTGGTTAATATTTTCCAAAATTCCTATAATTATTTTTCAAATAGTTAAAATGAAACAAAGACTTCTCTTTTAAGCTAATTTCCACAAGTGATGTCTATATTCATTTCTTCCATTCTTTCACTGTATTCTATTTTACAACAATGTGTGAAAGTTTGAGGATTCCACCCTCATTATCAAATATTATTCAAAATGGAAGATTTTTTCACTTGAAAGGCTGAAGAGTTGTTTTATAACTTGCTTCTTTGCCAGTAGAGAGCAGTGTTGGACATCATATGGACTCATTTATAATATCTGCTTTCCTTCCTCAAATGTTTCAGAATAACTATGAATAATGTAGGACTGTTTTTAAATATCAGAAAAATAACAATTAAATAGCTAAAGAGTTACTAAGTCTAACTGCTATGAAATTTGACAGTATTTAACATACAAAAGACATTATTTATAACAAAAATGTCGGGAATACACATTTTATGTATAGTAAATTCAAAATATGCCAATTTTATGTAGATAGTATGTTCTCTACAGAATTACTGTAAAATATTAAGGGAGAATAATTCCTACCTTTTATAATATAAAAGTTTTATATTGCTTCAAGATTAATAAATATTGGTGACATAACAATGAATATTCTCATTATTTTTTAAAAATGGGTATATATCTTTGTAACCAATGTTGCAGAGCCTCAAATACGATGGGACTAATTTTCTTTGAGGCAATTTGACTCCATATGTGCAAAAAAAAAAAAAAGGAAAAGTATTTAAGCCTGTTGGCTACTCAACTGTACCCAGTAGATACGCTATATAGGAGTAAGCTAATTTAATTTTATAGCCTTTATTTGGCTAACTTGCTATGGTCCCATTGCCAAGCAATACAGGAAAAGCCATTTTTAAAAAGCACATCATAATAGTCATTTGCTAAAGCAGGGTCAGAATCAACTGGATTTAAACTTATTAATCAAAACTATAATCCTGAAAAAAACTAAAATAGATCCACCAACAAAAGGTTATACTTTAAATTTTAAATTATATACTCTAAAAAGGTTATCCCTTTAAAGAACAAAGAAGTTTTGATAGAAAATTTTTAAAATATGGACTGAGAATTAAAAAGTTCACATTTTATATTTTATTTAATATTTGTTCCTCATTTTATTATAACAATTCTTTATTAAATTATATTTGTTCATGTTTTACATGGATATAGGGTATATTATTTTTATAGTCTCTTGTTTTAAAATACAATTTCCATGTTTAAGTCCAAACAAGTCTACTTGCTATAAACAAGAAACTGTGTTCATTGCTCAGGAGGCTCCCCCACTGAGTTTATACCACATGGTCACACTAAGAAGCAGCGAGTTTTTGTCCTGTCTGTGGAGTCCCTCCCATACTCAAACATCCTTCACATCTGATCTGAAGAGTGAGACAGGTGGAGTAAATAGGGCATTTATCTGTATTGCTATCAACAGAAGTGTTATAAAAATAAATAAGCATCAACTTGAATAGAAAACCAAAAGCATGGGGTTTGGAGCCAGGCAAGCTTCACAATCCATTTCTCACTAGAGAATCACATGATTATAAAACACATGGGCTGTGGAAATATTCTCATGTAACTTTCATTATTTTACAGATGTGAAAACGGAGGATCGAACTGAGGATAGTATTACTTATCTATGCCACATCCATTTAGCTAGTTAAGATTTATGTTATATAACGTTTCTATTGTGAGAGCGGTTTAAAAACGAAGACAGTCAAAAGAATATTCCATGTACTTTACAGTCAGATAAAATGAGTTTCCGAATACTGATTCCACTATTTTACTCTACCTTTCATAGCCTCACTTTCCTCATTCATAAAATAGGGAAAAACTCAGTGTTCTTGTGAGAATTAAATGAGAAAATACAACCAGCGACTAGCACAGAATGAATATTCAATGAATTTATGCTTAGAAATAAAAATGAAATAATAACAGCCACATCAAGCAAATAAAAAGAACCAACCCACCCACAATGAACTGCAAAATAAGTAAGAATAAAAACCCTATTTTAAGCCACTAGGATTTGGGTTTTGGCTCTTGAGGCAGCTACAATCCTTACCAACACATACGCAAGTTTTTTTTTTTTTTTCCTCAAAATGGTATTGGTTACTTTCAAACATTTATGCTTCTGAATTCCCACTGTAATTTAATTTATTTGCAATTCTCATTGCAATTTAATCAGATTTATATATAACATGAGACAAGTGAGATTTTTAGGATATCTACACATATAATATGTCTCTTTGTGAGGGTCTTTTAAGTAAGTGTTTATTCTGTTTCTTAGTGAGGCTGAGTATATTTCATGCTAAATATATTCTTAGTTGCTTTATAAGTTTTGGTAAGTTAGATTATTTTTCAATTCTACTTATAACAATATATTGCTATATAAGGAATGTTTACCCAGTATGTGGTTAGCTTACCAAATTCTCTTAAGCCTAGTAGTATTATTTTTTAAATTTAAGTGCACTGGAATCTAATTATCAATAAAAGAAAATATATCTTTTTCCTTTCTAATGTGGTTACTAATTATCTAATTTTCCTTGATCACAAAATTAGTTAAAAAGCAATGTTGTGTAACAGTAATAATAAGCATCTATATTTCATTCTTAATTTTCATGGAACTTACTTAAGCTTTTGACTATACAACATACTGATCATTGTTCTACTTCATGTTTAAACTTACACAAAATAATCTTCCCAAACGTACTTATGTGCCTGAACACTAAATATATTTATTTGCAGAAACCCCTGATATTTCAAGTGCCCTCTGAGCTCTCTTGAGCTAAATTTATCTCTTATTTTCCCTTTTGGAGAGAAGATTCTTTAAATGCTCTAGCACCCCTCATCTTTCAGGGCTTACCATTCACAGGATTTCTCTGAGACACTGGATTATTGTTATCGTTACCATTATCATCATTAGTATAATTTCTATGTCCTAATCCATTTCAAAAATATTTATTGTGCATACTCTATGTATCAGGTCCTGTTTCAGACATGAGGATACATCAGTGAACAAAATGGACCCAAATCTCTGACCTACTAATGCTGCCATAGGCTACACACACATCTTCAATGACCAGAGTGCCTTATTTTTCTTACAGGTTCTTTCACTCCATTCTACCCAAAGCCTCGTTATATGAGAACAAACCAAATCAACTGCAACAAGAAGTTTTCAAATATACAATAATTGCCACAGCGTAGTTTTCTAGCTGTAAGTGATTATTGTTTAATTTGAACTCTTAAGCCATTTTTGAAAAAACCTCCTCCCATGCTACAAGCAGAACTTCTTTTTCATATTTGAATATCATAGAAAATGAGTGAGCATATTAAGGGAGTCTGTTACTCAAACTCCTGTCCTCATTTTTTGTAGAAAAGGAGAAAAATCTACTCTTCAGGTCTTGATAGGTTAGTGCATAGTTCTTTTGAGTGAAAAATGAGTGTGGGCTAATGATACTCCTGAAATGCAGATTTATTGATTTCTTTTAACAGACTTTCTGTCAATGATTAATACGGTCTACGTCTGCAAAGCATTGCTGTATGCAGAACTGTCATTAGTGTGCTATGAAGGTCAAAGCAAAGAAGGCTGGATCCTGTTTTACCTCCCAGGTTTAAAGATTCAACACAATGAACCGTAAAGAAAATAAACAACAATAACAAAAAACACTCTGAGCTGGAATAGATTGAAACAAGCTTAATGTCGGTGGCCTCCTACAGAGGCACTAGGGAGAGCAGGCTCTGCACCAGAGTAGAGCTTCTTTTATTCCACAGCTGTTTACTGAAGACCTACTGTGTACCAGGCACCAGATACTTGAAAAGAAAGTGATGAACAGAAAAGTTAAAGATCCCTGTGGACGTGGCTTGGTGGAACTATGCAAATAAGTTTCAGAGTGACAGTCACGTGGACTTAAGCTTTGAATTCTGGCTCTGCCGCTTGCTAGGTCTATGAATCTTAATGCCACTGAACTGCAGCTTATTAGTTTGTAAAATGTAGATAGATGTCCCCTGTACTTATAAGTGGGCTGTGAGGAAAAAATTGTGTGGGTAAAGTGGCTGTTGACACATAGCAGGCACGCAATAAATATTTGCTTCCAAAAGCAAATGGTGTCGAATGATGTGTCCACATGTGTATTATTTGGTTCCAGATCCCAAAGTAATGCTAGAATAACAGGGTTTGTGGCTTTTATTCTTTTCCACAAGGGCCATTTTTTTCTTACTATTTTATAGAGTCAATATAATTCTGTTAGTAGGCTGAAAGGAATCTGCTGGGAAGCTGGTGACTTTGGCTCACTAAATGACAGACGGGAAGACAGGAACATCAAGCATCCAAATATGGTGGGCTCCTGACAATTGTGGAGTACGGGAAAGGAGTGCAGTACTCTTCGTATAATCAATTGGGTCCATCTCACTTTAATCAGTCTGCAATCAGATACAGATATGAGGTGATCAGTTGTTTTATCTTAGCAGCTAATAAACAGCCTAATTCTCTCTTCCCCTTTTGTAAAAGTGAGCAAGTATTCTGCTTCCACTATTGCAAATCATGCTTTTGTTACAATTAGGCCAATCTTATTATACACTTCTAAATTCAGTTTGGTAATTTTGTTTACTTTTTAAATCCCTGTTTTTTTAAAGATTTGATTTAGTTTTCTCAACACTTGAAGTCAATTATCACTAATTAGTGCTATTTAGTAAAGTTATGTAATGCTTCACTGTAATGTTTAATGGGTTTTGTTTGAACCCTACTATATGCTGATTCTATTTGATTTTCCTTGGCCTTTTAAAAAAATCAGTGGTAGCACATTCCTGGGCAACTTCTACGAGTACTTTTCAGCTGCCCTTTTAAATTTCTAATCCTGGTATTATCATAAACCTTTATGATTTTATTGGAACTGTTATAAAAATTTAATAGCCTGATTAGTAGGCTAATTTAATAGCCAAATTATATAAAAAACTTCCCTTTATATATACAGAACTATATTGCAGCATATCATTTTTCTCAAAAAGAACTATACCTATCTATTTTTCATGATATATTTGATTAATATATCAAATATTTAAGCTTGGTATTTTCAGACTACAGAATTGGTATTTGAAATGAGCCTTGACTCTGTGCACTTCCATTTATTAATTGAAATATGAACTGTGCATCTAATTGTTACACAGGAATGGTAATTAATGAACTATGTACTTTCATTTATTAATATGTCTGAAGATTAGAGTAAACCACTTAACATAATTTCAATTGAAGCATTTTGTGACATGCCACTTCAGTTCCTTGATAATAATGCAAAATATAAAATACATATACTGACTCAATTCTGAGATTAATTTGATTGTTTTCATTCAAAGTGATGCATGCTATTAAAATACACAAATAAGTGAAGTATGGGCAAGAACATAGCATTATAATAGCATTAGAGTCATGATACTTATTGCATCTCATTTCAGGGCTAACCTAGTACAAATTTCAAAATTATATTTGTCCATAGAAATTATGGATACTGCTTGCCACATGCAAAAAAAAAAAAAAAAAAAAAAAAAAAGAAAACAAATGGTATTCTCTTTGCTCCAGAAACACACTCGTTTAGTGAATATTCAAGTAGAAACATCTGCACAAACCCAGGAAGCATCACTCCATAAATCCCAATAAATTACAAAATGGGATTTTCCTAGAGACTCTGAGAGTTACTGCCACTTAATCATGATTAACTCTTTATCTGAAGATAGATAGCATTTTATAAAGCAGGTAGTTTGGGGAAAGGCCTTTTTAAAGTCCTTGAGGACATCCCATTGGAGCTGGAGGGGCCTCAGTTACCAGAACCGCATCTGTCAATCTATGCCTATAGAAATCCTGCCAGCAGCCTGCAGGAAAGAATGCAAAGTGGGTGGATGGTCTGGCAAAAGCCTAGGGCAAATGCAGGGAGAGAAAAAGTAACTTTCTCTTCTCTCAACAGTCTTAGCCACTCCACAGAAAGTGCTTTTGGCTTGCTGCTGTAAACACACTTTCTGGGAGAAGTTCAGGTTGTGGTTGGTTCTTCCCCACATTGATTGAATGTTCAATTTGTTATCAGGATAGCAAATTTGCCAATTTATCATATAAGCCATGAGTAAAACACAAATCCCCATGTAAACACTGACGTTAGGCACTTACTTTTGTAAATTGTTATTGTCCTCAAGGACTATTTACTGAATAACAAGGTCAAACTTTACATAGTGATGTAGAATTTAAGGGGAATCTGTGGAATTATGGAGATTAAGATTTGAATCTTGGCTCTGCTGTTTCTAATTGTTTTGTTATATCTACTTTGTATCCGAAGCTTGTTGCTCTTTAAAATAACAGTAGTGATATTTCTGAGATTTCTTGAGTTAATGAGACAATGGAGTTTAGCACAGTGCTAAGGATTTAATAAGTTAGTATTTAATAGACTTGTCTCACTTATTCAAGTGGGAGAACTAAAAGTATTTTATAGATAAAAGCCAAAGAGTATCTCTAAAATTAAATTGTTCCATACTACATAATCCAGGTAGATTATAGAAAACAACTATAATCAGTTAGTTTCTGGCTTTTATCTACTGATTTGAAATTATATAAATGCAAACGAGTAGGAAAATATATTTATCATTGCTAGTTCTCCCAATAATTTTAATGTCCCATTATAACTCCAGGAATTTAATTAGTGAAAATCTTAAATTTAACAGCGATCATAAAATGAATACTTACATTAGCAAGTATGCTTATGACACTGTAGTTAAAATTAAAAGACAAAAGGAGTGTATAAATAGGGCACTACTTATCAAATGTTATAGATTAAAATTTGCAGGAAATATCACACTAAAACTTTATTAGGTGCTAATTATATTGTATATATTCTTCTAGAAACTTCTTTTCTAAATTTAATAAAGTAAATTTTGATACTGTACTATAATTATATATCTGTTAAGTAGTATAACTGTACTATGCAGATGTGTGGTGATCTCATTAATAAGGTCATGCAGTTGGTCAACTATGAGGTAAAAAAGAGGTAAGTCTGAGGCACGTTTGTTCAGTGACTACAAATTGGTTAAAGTCTGAAACTTGCCTTGTTAAATGATCCAGTTTATGAAGGTCAAGGCACAGCATTCAAGAAATATATCATAAATTATTTCAATGCCTTTAATTTACTTATCTCCAGTTCAACAGACAGAAAGACTTTATAGCAAATCATTTAACTTCTTGGTTGTGATTTTCCATATGAATAGGATTGTGCACTGATAATTCTATTACTAGCCCAGAATGGCACATCTTCACTCAATGGACCAAGGACTTGGAATGCTGTGTCTATTTGGTTGAGAATATTTTTGTACAAGGAAATCAGTACCGCAGAAGAGTGTCTGATTCTATATTTATATAGAATACTATACATTAGAATATGCTGTTGTATATTATAATATATACACTCTATTCTGTATATTATAATATACTTCATAGTATGGAGTTATTTGGGGGCAAACTATGAACCAAGCATTACAAAATTAAAACAGTGAAGTAATGACTCAGGATTGTAGATGATTTCAATACAGAGAGGAAAGGTGGCATAGTTTGATAATATGAAATTCAAAGCTGGAAAATTTTAGGGAAGAGAAAGGGAGAACACTTAATTCACCTGTTATACCAGGTGCTACAGGATAGTTGTGGAAGGAAAACACATACCACTTCAGAGGCTACTGGGGATTTAGTGTCCTTATGAGAGAATTGGTTTTTATTCAGAGCAAGAAGCAGCAATAAGGTTCGGAAGAGAGGTTTAAGACAAAGGGTATTTTGCTGATGATTGATCTTGAATTCCCAGGGGTTCCTTCCTCAAATAAAAACATTTAAAAAAATAATTTCACTGATTAAAAATTTTTCCACTACTTTCAAAAATTTACTTAAGGTAGCTTATAACTACTCATAAAATACAGAAAGATAAAATAAATTAGCAAAATCAAGCAAAAAAAAACAACAAAGCAAAATGGAAGAGTAGAAACAGGTTTGCAGTCGAAAGCCATATAATCTTGTAAATTTGCTAGAGATCATTCAGAAAGTAGGCTATGACTTTATTCAACAGCAGCATAAAGTAAAATAACAAAGAAACAAAAAACCAGTTAACTTATGATTCACTGTTGATTAGCTGAAATAAAAATAAAGCAGCTTCATGTATATGATGGAACTTTGATTTGCAATTGGATTAATATGTGATTTCACCAACAGAAGTGTTCGATAGTTCACTAAATTTCAAATAGCCCACTGGATATTTGTTTTATTTTTACAATAGCTATGAATATGAAAAACAGCTTCACAATTATTGTTAACCATCATTTTCTCTGCTATTGTTAAGTACTTTGGAGAAATACCTATCACTCTCTGTCAAAATGGGAGAAAGAAATAACTACCTTTGCCTTTATATTCTGATCAACATAGTTGCCTGTCTAAATAACTTTCTTTATAATTGTTATAACAACATTTAATTTATAAAACCATGAAATAATTATTAGGCTAGAAATGCATTGTAGGGGTATATACACCACATAGGCAACTCAAGCCCTGCTTTAAAAATGGTTCTCCTTAGTATAGTTCCTACTTCCAGTAAACTGCCAAGCTTTTAAAAGTCCCAATGAATTTCTACAGTCATGTTTTCCAAATTGAAAATATGTGAATCATGACATCTTGTCAGTTTTATTTTTCAGACAATGCATTCTTTTTAGAGCTTTCCTAGCTCTACGTTATTAATGTTGGAAGTTAGAAGTCATGACATTTCCTTCTACTGTACAGAATAGTGACAGCTGAATTATTTCTGCTCCTTAGTTCTCCAAAGCATCATTGTTAGCATTACTTTTGAGATACTCTGTAGTACTGAATTAAGGAATAGTAATTATCAGGGAAAAAAAGTATTGGGCAGATGAAGATCAGCATTTTAAAAAGAATTGTCAAGGCTTTATTTTACTAAGTATATCTTAACCTAAAATTAAATCCAAAGAGTTAGGATACAGGTAGGTATTCTAAGAATTAATTTTAATGTATATGTGTTACTAAAGTTTTTCAGTATACAGTATTATCAAGATAAAAAAGATGTTAGCGTTACTAGTTCAGGGATTCATATGGCATTAACAAGGTAACAGTACTCTCCATCGTTTATAAGATTTGGTGTGTGTTATTACATGCAAAGTCCATGGATGTCATGTCCATGTCTAGTTATGGTTACAAGAAAAGGAGACTGCTATGGTTTAAATCAGGGGTGTCCAATCTTTTGGCCTTCCTGGGCCACCTTGGAAGAAGAATTGTCTTGGGCCACACATAAAATACACTAACTGATATGGTTTGGTTCTGTGTCCTGACACAAATCTCATCTCGAATTGTAATCTCCATGTGTTGAGGGAGGGATCTGGTGGGAGGTGATTGGATCACGGGGGCAGTTTCCTCCATGTTGTTTTCATGATAGTGAGTGAGTTCTCATGAGATCTGATGGTTTAAAAGTGTTTGGCAGTTCCCCCCTTGCGCTCTCTCTCTCCTGCCACCTTGTGAAGAAGGTGCTTGCATCCCCTTCGCTTTCTGCTGTGATTGTAAGTTTCCTGAGGTCTCCCCATCCATACGGAACTGTGAGTCAATTAAACCTCTTTCTTTATAAATTACCCAGTCTCAGGTAGTTCTTTATAGCCGTGTGAAAATGGACTAATACACTAACACAAATAATAGCGGATGAGCTTTAAAAAATGCCGAGAAACCTTGTAATGTTTTAAGAAAGTTTAAGAATTTGTGTTGGGCCACATGTGGCCCATAGGCTGCAGGTTGACAGGCTTGGTTTAAATATTGTACTCCCTCAAAGATTCATCCTGAAGTGTAATCTCCAGAGCAACAGTATTAAAATGTGGGACCTTTAGGAAATGATTAGGTCATGGATTTATGACTCCATACAAAGTCTTGAGGAACTAGCTAGACCTTTTATTGCCCATCTGTCCTTTCTGCCATGTGAGGACACAGCACTCTTCCCTCCTGGAGCACAAAGAGTTCAAGATGCCACCTTGGAAGCAGAGACAGGATCCTTATCAGACATTAAGCCTGCCAATCCCTTGATCTTCAACCTCCTAGCCTCCAGAGTTGTGAGAAATAAATTTTTGTTCTTTATAACTTACCAATCTCAGGTTTTTGTTATAGCAGCACTAACTGACTAAGAGACTTTCTAGGAAAACTCCTTAAGTAATTGAAACACCCAGAGATTAAATTAAATTACTGCACAATTTTATAGTGTAGAAAATATAAAGAAGGAGATGATTTCTAACATATATAGTTACCTACTCTGTGTCACACATTGTGGGACCTGTTTTCAAATATATCTCATTTAAGAAAAACAGAAATAGGAGGTCTCAGGAAATATCAATCCATAGGTTTACAGACTGAAAGAAGACAATTTTAACCTTTTAGTAATATAGTTAATATCCAGAAGTGGGTATTACTATATAAATTATAGACATTACTTTAGAGGGAAAATGAATAATTTAGAATATTCTTATAGCACTAATAATAAACATGAAATAGTATCTTTTTTAAAACTAAATCCAGGCTCAAGAATGAATCCTGATAAGTTAGACAATAAGTGTTCTAAAATGTAGATAATGTTTCCTTAAGGATTGCTTCACCAGCCCTAGAGTAAATCAGGACAACTTACTGCCTATGGGAAAACCACCTTCCATGGATATCAGATGCAGCTCCCTCCCTTTCTGTCCCTCTTCTTACTAGAACTGTCCCAGTTTTATAAACATCTATTCTATCCTACTATTATCCTTCCTCTGCAATTGCCTCTTACACTGCCAGGGATACCTATTTACTATAATTCTAATAAAGCATGACTATGTGATGTCTGTGAAGTCAGTACAAATGATTAACAAATATATTTTTGAAAAAAAAAATGGTTTATCAGTTAAGGCATTAAAAAAATTAAAAATATGGCTCTGAAAACCCTGGTACGACAGAGGTAAAAACACAAAAAGTGTTCAAGTTTGGGAAAATCAGACTGGGAGAGGAGGGGAGACAGCCTGCTTGGCTGATATGTTTTGGGAGAAAGCAGTGACAACGGGACACTTACTCTTTTCTGTTTTGGCAACTTTCAGGAATAAATTGCTAGAAACTACTCATCAGAACAGCAGGAGCATATCAAGGGGTGAGACACAGGGGCATCCTTTTTCTAACAGAACAGAACCAATGTCATGTAGTTCTATATGGCTTATACCTCAGCAGGACCAAGAGTCATCAATCCCTTTACTCTTCTTGACAATTTTTCAACCTACTCTAAGACGCAGAAACATCTTTAACAAGAGACATTTCTACTTACATTAAAACAAAGGTCTTAGAGATCTCATACCTGGTAGCATGCTATAGTGATTAGAAGCTCATACTCTAAAATCATGCCACCTGTACTTGAATACTATGCTAATAACAAACTGTAACTTCTGGCAAAGTATGTGTATTAGTCCATTTTTTCCACTGCTATAAAGAACTATCTGAGACTGAGTAATTTATAAAGAAAAGAGGCTTAACCCACTCACAGTTCCACATGATGGGAAGGCCTCAGGATACTTACAATCATAGCAGAAGGCAAAAGGTGGGGCCAGGCAAGTCTTACATGGAGGCAGGAGAAGGAGAGAGAGAGGAAAGTGTCACACTTTTAAGCCATCAGATCTCATGAGAACTCACTATCATGAGAACAGCATGGGGGAAACTGCCCCCATGATCCAATCACCTCCCACCAGGTCCCTCCCTTGATACATGAGGACTAAAATTTCACAAGAGATTTGGGTGAGGACACAGAGCCAAAGCATGTAAGTTTGTAATTTTTATAAACTTCAATGTTATTATCCATAAAATGTTAGCCATAATAGTAACCAACATAGGTAAGTATATATAGGGTCATTATAACTACAGTATCTATCTCATAGAACTGTCATGAACATAAAGACAGAATACATGCCTGACAAATTTTAAGCAGCTAACAGTGCTAGCAGGATTGTACTTGCTGCTAAAGTACTAAGAGAGTTGACAAGTCAGCACAGACCAATGATCAATCTCTAACCTTTACCCAATTTGATAGAACATGGCTGGTTAGAAGATACGAATTAAGGAAAGAGAATTTGGAAAAGACAAGGGGCCCCATTGAGGGAGCATCAAAAGCCAGTGAAGGAAGGCAGAGGACTATTAGGACAAACTGTATAATTTTGACTCCAAGTTTTGTTAATCATAGATGGACATTCAAAAATCTTGATGGTGATGTCTGTACTATGCAAACATTTTCAAGAACAGCTTAAGAGAGGCATTTCTGTTTCACTGGAAAACTGGTACTTATTTTAGCACAGTCAACTGTATTATAAGACCCTTGTTCCCAAAAGATTTATTTATCTAGGTGTCACCAGTACAAAAGATTATTAACATCCTACAATTTTCTTTTTCCTCTCCTAAATCATCACCTTTGGGCAATTTTGATGCTTATTAACACTGCCACAGCTGGTGTGCAGGAGCAGAGGAAACTGAAACTAAAGCCACTCAATTTGTGGCTTATCATTAGCTTCCTATAAAGATTGGTAGGGAACAAGGTAGACATTATTGATCAATACAGGCTTTACCTGTGTCCTTTATTTTGCTATTTGCATCCTCCAATAGAAAGAAAGTAACCTTATATTTCCCAGTGTTTCTCACGGACATTGCGTCAAAACGCAGGTTTTCAGGCTCATTCTAGACCTACCAAATCAAAATGAGTGGACAGAAAATCTGTATTTTTAACAAGCACACCAGTATAAGACACACTGATTCATCCTAAATAAACCCAAATAAGATTAATTCTGCATATTCAATGAGAATGTTGCTCTGTGACATATGACACAAAGTATAGAAGTAGCTCTTAATCTGGCCAAGGATACATGTCTTATTTGCTAAAATGATTATCTGTATTAGGATAGTGCAGAAAGGAACTAAATATATATTTTTTAAAAGCACGCGGTAATAGGGTATCAGGTAGCAGCATTCTGTGGATTAAGAGCCAATCATTCCCGAAAACAGCTTTCTCTTTTATATATACTTCAATGTAGAAGGTTGATTTAATGTAAAATTCAAAATAAGAGTTGTATCATAATAATAAAAATACTACCTCTATCTTTATAGGTTTTAACACATGTAAATAGTTAGACTACGTATTCCTCTACTCTTATATTTCTGAAACTAGAGAAGACAGAGTAAAAAAGAAAAACATTACATTTCAAATAATTTAAGATTTGAAAAGAACATTACCTGCATAGAAGACCAGGTTTTACTTTTTACATGGTGTGACCTTATACAAGTAATTTATGCACTTGGAGGTTGTATTCTTATTATAAAATGTAATAAGTTCTGACTACTTCACTGGAATGTAAAAGCATAAACAAATGTAAGGTAGTAATTTTTGGCAGAGACATGACACTTTGCAAAAGTATAGAGGCCACTAATCTAAATGACATATGTAATTTCTGTAGTTTTCAGGAGATGAGTTTTTGATGTTTGTGATGAGTTTTTAGACATTTTACCATGAGGCACGATGAGGTACATGCACAATGTAATAATGATGATCTTTGCTATTAAGTATTTGAAAGGAATTTGCTTAATATTCAGAAAAAAAAATCCAGGCTTCTCTTTGCTCAGGTTTCAAGAGAATTGCTTATGTGAAAGATGCTTTGTCAACATGAAGACAGCTAGATTTAAAAGTTGTTACCATTTATTCCCCAGTCTGTAAGACACAGTAAATACAGAGTTCTTATATATATGTATGTGCATTTGTATATGTATATATATAATATGTATACACACACAGCACATACATTTATGAATTTAATTTCAATAAATTCTAACTTCAGACATTGATTAAAATCCTTGGATAAAAGAAACTGGAACAAAAGGTAGAGAATGTCTAATTTGACTCCACGTGGTATAAAGAAGTCATAATGAAATTCCCACTGCAAACTCCTTCTCCAAATAAAGCCAGATTTCACCTGATCTTGTGTAAGTTTATTTCTTTAGAAAAATATTATTTTAATTTACAAATAATAATTGTATATATTCATGGAGTACATAGTGATGCTTTGAATATAGTGATCAGATCAGGGTAATTCGCATATCCATCATGTCAAACACTTTTCATTTCTTTGTGTTGGGAACATTCAATATCCTCCTTCTAACTATCTGAAACTACATAATATATTATTGTTATTTATAGTCATCCTACAGTGCTATAGAACATTAGATGCCTTTCTTAATTGAGAGAACATCTTTTCCTTTGAGGATAGTGAAACTTGAAAATAATAATTTGTTCTAACATAAGTGCACAGCATGAAACAGATTTTAAAACATTTTTTGGTTTATTTTCCCATTTATAACTGATTCTGACAGGAATTGTTAGAGCTCTTAAAATTCATCTTTTAATTGTTTAGTGTTTATTGAATGACCACAAAAAGATTATGCTCTATATTTGGGGCTTTTAAATTATTTCTTGAATATTTCCAACCCATATGTTCTATAGACTCTAAAATTCAACATCTAGAACTAAGGTATCTCTGCCCCCGTACCTCATTATCCCCTATCTCAAGTTCAAGTCTGTCACCAAGAAATGCAACTGAAGTAGTATTCTGTTAATTCTTTATCTATTTTACTTACATACACTCTAGCTACACTGAACCCATAAACTTTCTAAAATGTGCCAAGTTCTGGTATGTCTCTGGGATGCTGAGTATGCTGTTACCTCTGATTATAATGGCCACCTCACCTGAAACACTAAGATAATTTCTACTGGCTCTTTAGGAAATCTTTCTTCCTCCTTCCCAAGGATGCTCCTTAATATAAGTCAAGGTGCCAATGTGTGTGAGATAGTAAGCCAACTATATGGATATCTCTGGAATGTGTGGAAATCTAGCATTAATCCTTGGCCAGGGTAAGAACAAAGTCTTCTGAAACCACAATTCCTCCCACATATGCTGTTGGTTCATAATCTAGAGATGACTTCTATGTGACTAACAAAGGACCCTAGAGAGCTGTGCCTTGAAGCATCTCAGATTCCTCATGTTTTTGTGTATTCTTTCCTATACCATAACATTTTCTTTGCCTTTATTAAAGCCTTGCATGAGATCCAAAGGGTCTGTCTGTTCTTTTGATCATCAGCTTTGTGTAATCTCTGTAGTGGGTTTCTTCCATGAGACTGTGGGACACACATTTTCTACACCTGGAGTCTGCATCTCATAATATGCTGAAGAAAAATAGTAAAATATTCTCATCTCTTTTGCTGATCAGTTATTCTGAAATTGCAAACTTGCCTCTTAGAACTTGTTTAAAAGATTGTTAATTTATACCCTTAAAAAAAGCAAACATACTCACTATAGATATACACATCATCTCATTATAAGGTATTTCATGGTGAAACAGACAACAAAGTCATTTTAAGTTACAATAGTCCATTACCTTTATCTAAAAATATTTCCATTTTATATAAACACACTGCACCCACTTAGTCAATTAATGTCCTGTTGTTTGGACCATTTACTATAATGTTATGCATGTTTGCATTCTTTGCAATTTTTAGTATACTGGAAAACATACAGAAGAACACTACTTATGAAATTTACTAAATAAATGATAACATAATATTCATTTGTTAATTTATTACAAAAGCTCAAGCTAAAGATGTGCAAGTAATGCTGACACAATGCTAGCAGGACTGCATTTTGTATCAGAATTCTGCTATATGTTTTTTCTTCATCTTAATTACTTTTTCAAAAACGGGCAGATAACTCATTGATTACTGTTAGTGTGTTCTCGCACTGCTATAAAGAAATACCTGAGAATGGGTAATTGATAAATAAAAGAGGTTAAGTTGGCTCACAGTTCTGCAGGCTGTACAGGAAGCATGGCTGGAGAGACCTCAGGAAACTTTCCAACATGGTGAAAGGCGAAAGGGAAGCAGGAACATCTTACATGGCCAGAGCAGGGGGAAGATAAAGGAGTGGGAGTTGCTACACACTTTTAAACAACCAGATCTTGCCATAACTCACTCTCGCCAGGACAATACCAAGGTAGATGGTGTTAAACCATGAGAAACCACCCCCCATGATCTAATAACCTCCCACCAGGCTACACCTCCAACACTGGGGATTACAACTGGACATGAGATTGGGGTAGGGACACAAAACCAAACCATATCAATTATAATATCTGTTTTACTCCTTTAACTTGCTATGTGCACACTCACACACAAGCATATAAAACCATCTGTAAAATTCTAAGTTCATTGCTTAAATTTTAAAGGTTTTTTTCTCACTCTACACTCTAAAAATAATTATTTTTATTGACATGTTTCTTCTGGCAATGCTTGAGCATATTTAATCTTGCTCATTTTTTCCCCAGAAGTTTCTGAAGAATATTTTTTAGTTTGAATATCTGCAAATAAAAATAGCTTCTTTCCTGGTAAAGCTTGCTGCTTTGTTTTTATTCCATCATCTCCTCGCCAAATGTTTGTGTGAGCAAGCCTAGAGCAATACCATTCTGATGAGCAATGAAAACAGACACGTAACCAAGAAAGTGGTGTGGCATTTCTTGGAAATAAATGCAAACTCGGGGAGCTAGAAAGCTAGTTTTAATTATTTAGGATTATAGCTAGGGATCAACTAAAAGCTGGTCAAGCCCCTTCATTGCTTACTTTGATGCTCAAGATACTATCTCTTATCTGAACCTGCAGAATCTGGGGAGAGGTGACTCATGCTTCTCTGAATCTAAATCTCCTAGGAAGCAATTAGCCATTGCTGCCATGCTTATCATCATTAGTGAGTAATTCTGTCACAGATAAAATCTGCTTGGGAGACAGGGCCGGAAGAGAGGGGGATTGTGCAAATCTATTCAATTTGGTTTACAATTTCGTAATGTTGAATTTTGAAATGGTCGTGTTATTAAAATATGCAAGGAATCAGGGACTAACCTCCTAATAAATGTGCTATATTCTAAAAAATCCCATCTGTAAGATAGTTGTTTGAAATTGTGGAAGCTTTTTTTTCCATATAATAAAGGTATATCAAATCTTTGTTAAATCTTGGTATACTTGAAAAAGAAAAAAGAGAAAAACTAACATTTAATGAGCACCAACCATGTGCTAGGCACTGTACAGATTTTTTTTTTATTTAATGTCCCAAAATCTCTATAAAGAAGATATTATTTGCATTTTAGATGTGTGAAAACTGAGTTAAATACTAGGCTTGCCATTAAGTTGTGGTGTCCACTTTTAATTCATTTCGATGAGGCTCCAAAGCCCATGTTTTTTTGCTTAAAGTACACAGCCTTCCCAGTTCTAAACTGTTGGTTCTGTTGCAGTAATAGCATAATACCCCTTAATCACTATTATTTGTTTGGATAAGTGAGTTTGTTGTTATATTTTGAAGAACATGGGACTAATTTTCTACCCACTTCTCCTGGTGGCCTTGACAACACAGTGGAGGACTTCACTTTCTGGCTTCAAGGCATTACAGGTGTTTGCTAAGACTTAAATTAGAGTGGAACTGGTAAAGCGGGGTGATGGGGTTGGGGCCTGAAGAGAGCATATATGTAGGTATAGTCTAGGCATTGGGTATAGAATTGTGTTACATGAACAGTCTGGTCTGGCTTGAGTTCCCTCTTTACATTTCCTCAGATGGACCCATTAATTGACCAAATTTCCACAGTAACTGGTGAAAGTAAGGTATTAGTCATAGTGTTAGGGGCAAAGATATAATGATGAACAAGATCTGGCCTTACCTCCCAAGATCCTTTGGTCTAGTGAAAGCACACATACTGACAACTAAATAAGCAATTTACAAAATAGGATTAGAAGAATTAGGACAGGGTGGTTAAGCACAGGATACCACAAAAACCCTTGAGTCAGTGATTTAGTTGAGAGGAAAGTGGTATCAGGTAAGTCTTCCAGGAAGAACAAGCTAAGCAGAGCATTGACATTTAGCAAGGAAGTATAGTGGAGTCTGTGTATGTTCAAGGTAAAGACAGAGCCCCTGAGGAGAGCAAGAGTGGAAAGAGATTGTGAGAAAAAACAAAGGAGCACATAGAAAAAAAGAACATATAAGAGAGATGAAGCTTGAGAAGACAAACCAAAAGTCATGCTAAGGAGAGAGGAATAGATTATGAGAAAAATGTGATGCTTCTTAAAGATATTCAGGTTGGAAGATAAAATGACTAGATTTTCATTTAAAAATGCTCACTCCTATTTTGGAGCAGCATCAGAACTGGGAAGAAGAGGAGGTCCACCTGATGTGTGGACACTACTGTATAGGTCTGTGTGTGAGATAGATGACGGTGGCCTATAGCAGTTGACACCAAGTGTTGCATGCCAGATAAATATAGACATTGAGAGTCAGCATTTACCAATTGTTATAGCATTTTGACAAAGGAGGCATCCTTTTGAACATATATATTACAATAAGATTTTTGAAAAATATGAGTCTGTGATAGATTAGGGAAAAAATCTGCTGTTTCATCATAGACATTAGGAGAAGCACTGACCGACACCAGGTGGACAGTAGTAGCTATGTGGAGAAATACACATATTCAAGAGGTTTTAAAACAAACAAGAAGTCTGAATGTTTAATGAGATGTAGATGGTAAGGGAGGGGAACACTGGTCACAGCTGATACCTGTTGCAGAGTGCTTTTTTATCTATAACATCCTTTCTCCTTTCTTCCAGTAACTGGCTTGGCTTTCCTTTAGGGACCTACCCTTTCTCCACAATCAGTCCGTGTTGTCTGGGAATGCATTATGTCACATAGGTTAAGTCAACGAGTTCATTATCCAGAGACTGGCTAAGAAGGGCACATGATCCATATCAAACCCACAAGGGTCAGCAAGATTCTATTCAGGAAGGTGAGTTTGAGTTATTAGAGAAATAGATCTGAGAGTTGTCATGTAAATCTGACTCTTCCAGGGGCCAGTAGGAAGAGTCTGAGAACTGAGGCAACCCAATGAAAACTGAAGGAAAGAGTTTATCAAATGAGCCCTGAATCAAGTTCGCCTAGAGACAGCCCTCCCTGTGAGGTGTTCTTTTATGTAAACCAATGCATTCCCTTTCTTGCTGAAGCCAGATTGAGTTAGTGTCACCTGAAACCAACAGTTCTTAGTGGTGTTTCTGGCTCAGATAGAGGAGGATAAGGTTATTGAAGACTATCGTAAGCCTGATTTGGGATTTGTCCTTATGTTATATTAAAGTCTGTTAAAAGTTATGTGTCTGCTAGACAAATGTTTGGGTCTGGAGTTTAGGGAGGATATTTACGCAGGAAAGTCATCAAGAGATGGATGGTGATTTAAGTCATGGGTGTAAAAGAGACTTCCCAAGGGGAGTAGAAGAAAGAAGAAAATGTTCTAACGACAGAACCCAGAGGAACAATGGAATAGGACAATCAGCATTAAAATATATCAATTATATAACTAAAATGTAAGGTTAAAAAATGAAGTATCAAGCATCGAAGAAAGAGTAAGACACCTTCAAGGAGGGAAATTGGGATGGATTCAGATTTTTTTCTACAGGAGAATAAAGGAAGACTGTGCAACAATGACTAATGTTCTGAGGCAAAGAAAGATCCAAACATAAAGATGATAGATATTCTCAAGTTTGAAATACCCCACAAAACTTCCAAGTCATTGGGTCATTTTTAGAAAAACATCTTGAGGAGGAAAACTGAAATTTATAAACATAGGTCTCATAAATAGAGAAGAAATAGTAAATAAAGTGTTTGGTGATCTGAATGCAATTCAATATGTAATTTAGATTAAACTGCTATGGAAATTATAATTTCAGAACAAAATGTAAACGTTGCAAATCCTGGCAAGTAAGACTAAAATAAGAAACAAAAACTGGGGTGGAGTATGCTACCAGGCAGAAATTTAAGTCAGCTATTCACTTCATCATTCATGTATGATATGCATTACTGTCAAAACTGAAATGTGCTATTAAGGAAAAACACAATGATGCCAAACACTTAATGACTTTCATAATCATCTTCTTGAACCTTAAAACAACCTTTTAGGAACTAATATCTCTCTTGGCAAAGAGATAGATATATAAAACATTTAGTAACTCCTTCAATTCACTTCATTTTTTTTCTTCTGTTAAATTCAAGTAAAGTTCAATGTTATTTTAAAATAGTATCCATGCTATAATTTCTTTTTTTAAAAGTTAATTCTTCCTATGAGTCTATCCATTCATCCCCAGCATCACTTTCCTTACTTACAGTTTCATGTTACCGATTAGCTGTTAAGTGGGACGTATAAATAGTCCAATCTCACTGGGCTTTTCTAAGGATTAAATGAGATGACAGATGTGAAATGCTTAGAAAATTATTGGTGGAGTCTTGTTTATGTGTTAAATGCTATTTTTTGTCGGTATTTCCATTCTTGCACTTGTATTTATGCAAAGAAATGCCTGGAATACTGTTAACCAAAAGTCAATACTGGCTTATTTCTGCCTGATAGAGTCAGAACAATGTGTTTAATTCTGTGCTTAACTGTACCGTTTAAATTTTAATAATTGGCACATATTGTGTTGCCAAAATAAAAGTTATTATTCTTAAAAATATAACACTTTGAAGACCTAATAATGTAAACAGTTGATTTTTCATTGTGTTATCCTGTGTTTTCCATACTTGGAGATACATTTTTCCTCAGATTTTGCTTGTATGAATTACACCATATCCCAGCAACCTCTTTGTACTGCTTTGCTATCACATCTGTGCAAGATATTGAAAGAGGAGGTGTTTTAATACTATCTGATATACTATCTGGAGTCTATGTTTACATTTATGAAAATAATTTAAAGGTTTAGAAAAATAAACCACTTAGTTCTAGCAAAAAGGAAAAAAATAGATGATACACACTTTTCTGGAAACTGAAGAAATAAGCGCACAACAGGAGACTATCCTTAAATGTAAAAATATGCATAACAACTCTGGAAATGAAGTTTCCTATAGTTCAAAATACTACAAGAAAGACAATATTTTGATGTAAAATATGTGAATTTATGTATATGTTGCCTAAGGGATGAGACATTATTTCCTTTAAAATGTCTCTTAAAATGAAAGAACGTCATGAGTAGAAATCTTAGTTTGTCTTCTGAAGAGATTTTGTGTCTCTAGAGTGTGCTGGCCACCTGCCTCATCTTAGACCTTTTGAATCAAATGACAAAGAGTGACTCTGGAGGCAAATTGCTTTCACCTACCATTTTCCTAATCAATATTTGAAAAGCAACCACATAATCCATTGATAACATCAATTTCTGTGTTCACATCTGAATTACTTCCAAAACCTTGGTGTTTTCTGCCACATTTTACTTCTCTTAACAATCCTTTCCTCTTCGTTCTCATTTCTCCTACGTTCTCTGTTAAAAAAACAAAAAAAAAAAAACATGCTCATCTGTTCGCTAATTTTCTTTTATGCTGATTTTAGTCACTTATATGCTGATTTTAGTGGCTCATCAAAATACCATTACTGAAATGGTATTGATAAAAACATTAAATGTTTTTTACTTTTTGGAAACATGTTTTTTTTTCCTCCAAAACTATAATCTCTACTTTTCCTTTCTGCTCAGATCCTTAAGTCTCACAGTCCAATCTTCAGAAAGCTATTGCTTGACCCTTTTGAGACCAAATCAGTCCTTTCCTTCTTTACATTCTCTAGCTATGAACAAGCTTTTTAAAATTATTTTGGCTAGGCATGGTGGCTCATCTTTGTAATCCCAGCACTTTGGGAGGTCAAGCTGGGTGGATCGCTTGAGCTTCAAGACCAGCATAAGCAACATGGCGAAACCCCATCTCTACAAACAAATTAGCCAGGCAGTGGTGGTGTAGGCCTGTAGTCCCAGCTACTCAGGAGGCTGAAGTATGAGGATCACCTGAGCCCAGGAGGCAGAGGTTGCAGTGAACTAAAATTGTGCCACTGCATTCCAGCCTGAGTGACACAGTGAGACCCGCTCTGAAAAATAAAATAAAAACTAAAAATTATTTCATCTAGGGCCAAACATGCCTATGCAGAAATATGAAATAAATGGGCTGGGCGCGGTGGCTCACGCTTGTAATCCCAGCACTTTGGGAGGCCGAGGTGGGCCGATCACGAGGTCAGGAGATTGAGACCACGGTGAAACCCTGTCTCTACTAAAAAATACAAAAAATTAGCCGGGCATGGTGGTGGGCGCCTGTAGTCCCAGCTACTCGGAGAGGCTGAGGCAGGAGAATGGCGTGAACCCGGGAGGTGGAGCTTGCAGTGAGCCGAGATCGCGCCACTGCACTCCAGCCTGGGCGATAGAGCGAGACTCCGTCTCAAAAAAAAAAAAAGAAAATAAAAGAAATATGAATATATAATGATAAATATATTCAACTTTCAGAAAATGTCCTATGTATAACTAGATGCTCTGAAGGTGAAGAACCATTTAAGGACATAGATAACACCAATGCATTTTTATCCAGGAATTATGTTAATAAAAAGCAAAGCAGAATAAAGAAAGATACAATACTTCATGGAAGCTTAGACATGTGGCCCCTGTGTTACGCAGGCTAATACACAGACTTTATTTATTCTACTTAGCTCACTCGCATCTCTGCCAAACCCCTGCCTACTTTAAAATGATGTCCAGAGAATCATTTAACAGACAGGGGCAGGGCTCCACAGATGAAGTAATTTCACATACAACATATACAAGTGGCAGACACATATACATATTTTACTTGTCTTTAGGTCTTTCACCTGCTGGTTAAGTACTCTCCAAAATTAGGAACAGTATATCGCAATAAATAGACAAATGAATGTTGAACAGGATTGGATACTTGATTCAACACCTAATTTTGCTACTATCTTCCTGTGTAAGCTTAAACAAATCACGACTTCTCTGGGTCTTGAATGACCTTATCAAGAAAATAACCGAGTTTGAATAATGAATACTAAAGTCCTTTTCAAAACTGTCTTTGAATCCATAACACATATATTGCCTTTTTTAAAAAAATAAAATGACACTATAGTAAATACTGAAATGTAATGAGTACTAATAAAAGTTTTTAGTTCCTATTCAATAATTTCTAGCAGCTATATAACACTTTGTTAGAGTACTCTCAGATGTAGAATAATAGTTTGTAATGATAATAACCTTCAGAATTAACTGAAAGTTTATCTCGAGAATCCAGAAGCCATGCAATGTTAGGTATTTATTGCCATTTCCTTTTTTCCATTTGTTCTTGTATTTTATAAGCACATACTAGCTGTTAATACAAGTCACAACTGAATGAAATTCGTTATTACTATGCTTTTATTTGCTTTCATATTTTTTGGCATAAAAAACACCATATAGTTTCCCACCATAGAGAGGACAAGGGAAAGGTAACATTTTACAGATTTCTAATTTCCTTTTAAACATGTGTCAGCATTACTTTGGCACATAAAGCAAAAATTCCAAGTGGTAACAGATCCCAAATGATCAATACATATTATAGTATATATTATTTCTTTAATTAGAAAAATGATGGTTAAGCTTCAATTTATATGCTCATTCTTTAATTTTAAAATGTATGAAATGAATATAAATGATATATATTAGCATTATTAAAGACCAGTTCTAAAATCTAATAAAATGTTTTTTAAAGGTCATGTAACACCAAATTTTAAAGTGGTTCCTATGCTTTGAAATTAAAGACTCATTTTTGGATAAATGATATAGATTATCTGGAAATGCAATTGAGCTCTTTATGTTTCTTGTATTTCCCGTGGTATCTACAACCAGCAAAACTGGCAAGTGCTTATGTTTGCTGCTTTTATAAAGCTGCTCTAAAGAATCTCATGAAATTGCAATTCAAAACCATTTGGAATGTTTCAACAAGGTATCTCATCGATTACAGAGTTGTACCTTTTGCCTAACTTCCAATGATTCCAAAGAGTTGAATCTGAAGATTTTTCTTTCTTCATTTCCTTTTTTTGACACACTAATAGATGTTATTTATTTCTAAAACCTGGATTTTTTTCAATTAGGTCATATACCAATCTTAATATTTCATTGAAGGGTAATTTATCACATGTTCTCAAAAAACAATTTAAAAAGCATTAGTAAAATGATTTTTTTATATTAAGACCCTTCTTTACTATGACTCATTAAGCCAAATAATGTTGTAAACTTTCTCTCTTCATTAACTGATGACTTGTAACACTCCCTAATGGTTTCAAAAGGTTTACAAGGACTGCCTTATCTTTCTATACTTGATTTTAAGACCAGGGCAATCTTTACATTAATATTTTGTTCCAGAATGTAGTTACCTCAAAGTATCTCCTATTACTTCAAGGTAATAGGAAAGTATAATCACAATGGTATTATTCTTTAATGATCAAAGCATTCTCTTGTATATAATTCCACCAAGGTGGCCGTATTGAGTCTCCTGTTGTGCTTCAGGAAAAAACATTCCTTCCCCATAGAACCTTTCAGAGTGGTCACTGCAAGTACTTCAGTTGATGCGAACAGAAAAAATAAAATACCTGATACACATTCTAAGTAGTTAGTTCTCTGTTTTTCAATGCTACATTATTTTCAAGAGATAGTAATGACTGGTGTCAACTCCAGAGTTGACAGAACACTTTCTATAACAACAATATTAACAACAATAAACTTTTGTCATACCAAACACTGATCTAAGTTTTAAAAAAATATATTAACTCATTTAAATCTCCTAACAAACCAGTTTGATATTTGTAGTTATTAATCTCATTTACAAGTAAAAAAAACTCAAGGACAGAAAAGTTACATAATTCTGATAACAGTTGAGAGAGTAGAAGTTTGAACCCAAATAGTTTGACCCAGAAATGACTGCTCTAATTACTGCAATAGGATGCAGCAACTATGTGGCTATAAAATTCTGGTAGAATCAGTGGAGCTGTTGGTATAGAGCTTACTCTTGAGGGGTGCATCTGAGCATGTCAGATACGTAGGTTCTGATTTTTCTATGATTACTATTGGGCAGGTTTAGTTAAAAGTTTGAAACATAAGTGTCCAACATGTGGTTTTCAACCAACTAAGGGTTAGAATCCTCAAGTTCTAATACCTTACTGTCACATCTGATATTACATATTTTGTGAGGGGGGGGGATGAAGGCGGTGTTTTTGTTCTTTGTCATTTTGTTTGTATTTTGAACCCAAATAAAGGCTCATAGGTTATTTTTGTTGGCGAATTTAGGATGTAAAGATGAGAAAGCCATACTAGAAACCACACAACTCACTGGGCCAGCAAGCCACCTCTCTGATTAAACAAACGAAGTGGCAAACAGTGCACGTGTCATATGTAAAACTCTGATACCTCTAGAAAACTTTGAAATGTAAAGTAATCTTTCTTTGTAAACCTCTCCTTGACATTTGTATATTATTTTGTTGTCGATTATCTATGTAGTTTTCTCACTTGTAAAACTCCCTGACATGGTTTTGAAAGGGTTTGCAAGGAATGCATTATATTATATTTCTATATTTGATTTTAAGATGTTCCATAGTTTAGAAGATAACGACATAGATGTTGGTTATCATTATGTACTTTTCTTCCAAAATTCTTTCTCTGTTTCATGTGACTGTTTCCTCTCCACAGGGACGTCATAAGTTTTTAAGGTGAAGGTCCGTGTTACTATTTGTTTTAGATTTGCTCGCTTTTAGAGCTTGGAATACAGTAAACAGATAATCAAGGAATGCTGACTCTCTTTACTGCTGCCTCATGCAAAGTAAGGTAGTAATCTCTTTATAACTTCATTCTTAAACATCCTTGCATTTTTGTATATCTTAAAGATAGATTTTTCATAAAAGGATAAATACATTAAACTTTTTGGGGGATAATTATACATTTTAGAATAAAACATTTAATAAAAAAGTTTTAATGAAACATTTGTCACAATTCTTCATCTAGGAAATGACTGTCTCACTCTAATAGAAAAATAAATTGATTAAAAGACAAGTCTGCCAGGATTTTATCTTTATAAAAAAGAGAGTTTAGCATTCTCATAAA